>NC_083728.1:53132344-55532344 GCF_028564815.1 Eubalaena glacialis | reverse complement strand
GACCCAATGCAGCCAAAAGTAAATAAATAATTAAAAGAAAAGAATATCTGCAAACAATAAGTGCTGGAGAGGGTGTGGAGAAAAGGGAACCCTCTTGCACTATTGGTGGGAATGTAGATTGATACAGCCACTATGGAGAACAGTTTAAAAAACTAAAAATGGAACTACCATATGACCCAGCAATCCCACTACTGGGCGTATGACCAGAGAAAACCATAATTGAAAATGTCACATGTACCCCAATGTTCACTGAAGCACTGTTTACAATAGCCAGGTCATGGAAGCAACCTAAATGTCCATTGACAGATGAATGGATAAAGAAGATGTGGTACATATATAATGGAATATCAACCATAAAAAGGAATGAAATTGGGTCATTTGTAGAGTCAGTATTTCTTGAGCATTGAAGTTTCAAATGTTTGGGGTGTCCCTGTACTAGGGATGGAAGAGGGGTCAACTATACCCTTTTCCAGAATGCTGGTCCACGAGCCATGTCTTACCCACCAACCACTGCCCTAAGGAACAGTGGGTTATTGATAGATCCCTGTATTCATTCACAAACATTTGGAGACCGCTTCTGTAGCATGCAAGTGGTGAAAGAATAGTTAATACAACAATAAATTGATGAGATGTTGAAAGAGTGTGAGGTCCATGGGAACAGGACAAAACTCATCATACTGTGTAGTTAAACGCTACCAATGGGGCAAGAACAGCGTGGTTGTCTCTCATCTGCACTTGGAGGAGAGAGGAAACAGGCAGTAGGGGATTTGTCCAAATCAGTGTGAAGACACCATTCTCCAACGGGCTAGTGAAAAAAAAATGCCCTTTCAATCCTGATGTTCAGTCTTCCTCCAGGTTTTGAGAGGTGTCATAGTGCGGGGCTAACAGCCTGAACATTAGAGTCAGAGAGATCCGGGCTCAGTACCCAGTCTTGTCACTCATATGTTAGCTGGAGTGAATATCAAACCTTCTCGAAACTCAGGGCTGTCATGGTGGTATAACAGTACCACGCCTTGTGGTTCTAAGGTGGGATTGATTTTTATTGTTTTTGATGTTGTTTCTATTCCCTTTACATCAGGTGTAGCAAGAGGAGTGGAAAATGAGTTAGACACTCTCTTAGCTCCCAAGGGTGTGCTTTTCTCTACAAGTTGAAAATTACCTAAAATCTGCGAAAGTGAAAAGAAAAAGAACTTGTAGCTCTTATGAGTGGATGGAGAAGTGAGGAGCCTTTTTCCTTACGCTCAGGCACACTGAGTGCTGACTAATAGAAATTTTATGATGTTTGTATGTGAAGTTAAATGAGTGATGACTCAGGAAGCCACGGTGAATGAGTGATTGTGAACCAGGCAAAATATTTCTGTGTACTCCTTCCTAGTTTTTTATTAAATGAGTCACAGAAAGGAAATATGAAACTGACTCCATAGAAGCCAATCTGTTAAATACAAAACCCAACCCAAAGCTTAACAACAGGAAAAAAAAAAAAAGGACCATAAATTACTCTCCCGAATGGGAGCTCGATGACAGTGTGGGGCTAGTGTTCACTGTTTTCAAAAGCCAGAAAAATTGTGCTACAGCCTTTCCTTCTTCTCCGATAATAAGGAATGGAATTGGAGTTGGAAAGGAAGCTTTCTGAAGTTGATTTACTCTAAATGAATGCAGTAGTGCTGTGCAGCCCCACATGCCAGAGACCAACATCCCTCCAGATTCATGGTCTAGACGGTTCTAATGATTTATTTCTATGTAAGAAACAATCCCAGTCTTCACTGGCTTAAAACAATTAACTGTCTATCATGTCTTATGATTTCTTAGGTACTTCAGGATAGGTGCGTCTGGGTAGTTCTTCTGTTCCATGGGGCATTGACTCAAGTCACTTGCTGGTATTCATCTAGTAGAAGGGCTAGTCTGGAGGGTCCAAGGTGGCCTCACTCATGCATCCAGCATCTTGGCTGGGGTTGTGGAGAGCTAAACTCCACTGGGTCTCTGGAATGGAACACCTACGCATGGCATATCCCAAAAGGCAGTCTCAGGACAGTCAGATTTCTTCCGTGGCAGCTCAGAGCTTCTGGAGTGAGGATTCCAATATGAGTGATAGCTGAAAGCATTCATATGTGAAAGCTCAGCTCATAAGTCCCAGAACAGCAATTCTACCATATTCTATTATTGGTCAAGCAACTCACCAAGTGCAGCCAGATTCAAAGGGAAGGGAGTGAGAATTGACTTCTTCATGAAAGGAATAGCAGAGGATTTGTGGCTATTTTTATTCAATTATACAGACTTACACCTGGGTTATAAATGCTAGGGACAGTTCAAACTCAAGTTCCTCATTATATACCATTGTTTAGCTCTGGATAAGCATCTTTCTTTGTACTCTGATGGCCTCTTACTGTAATCATCTGTTACTCTCTGCCTAAGAGTTTTCTCTGGCCACAGGATTTTTCTCAGCCCAGTCGAGGATCAGGCTGGAAGACCTGGGTACTTAGTGCTTGCCAGTGACGGATGGGAGGTGGTGAGTTGGTATTATTGTGTTACAGAAAATCATCATGCTGGACTCATTTATCACTGAGGCTGTTTAGAATCACTAACACACTGTGTTGAATACAAGTAGCGTTAATGAACGTGCCTGTTTAGCTCCTAGATGAAGAAACAAAACATTAACAGTCACCCCAGAAAACAGTATGTCCCCTCATGCTAGCTACTATCCCTCTCCCAAGGGGCACCACTCCCCTGACTTCTAACCCTTTAGATTGGTTTTGCCTGCTTTTGAACTTCACCCGGGTGAAATTGTATAGCACGTGCTCTTTGGAGTCTGGCTTTTTTTCACTCAATATTACGTTTAATCAGCTGTTTAAATCATTGGTACATGTAGCAGCTTGTTCATTTTATTGCTATAGAGTGTCCCATTGTTTAATATACCACAGTTTATTTTTCAGTTCTATTTTTCAAATATTGACTGGCATTTGGGTGGATTTCTGGCTTTGGCTCTTATGAATGTATCTTTTCGTGGAAACACAGGCATTTCTCTTGGGTACCTACTGAGGAGAGGAGTCTCCCAAGTCTTCTTTGGACGTGCATTTTCCTTTCCTTTCCAGCCATAAGACCTCTGCTCATCTTTGCACCTTTAGTTATGTCTCTCTTGAGCCACTGCAAAAATTTCTGACTTAAGTAGGTCCCTTTTCCAATCCATCTGTTTACACTTTCATCACAGTTACTCTTCTAAAACTGATATTGCTTGATGTCCCTCTTCTAACCCCAAAACATCTGGTGGCTCTCCACTGTCTTCGAAATAGAGAGCAGTGTTGGAGGTCTTCCAGCATCAGGCTCTGACCAATCCTCCTAGCTTCCACCAACCGCTGCATCCTTTGGCACATTCTGTTTCATATTATCTTTTTTAAAAATTTTATTTATTTATTTTTGGCCGCGTTGGGTCTTTATGGCTGTGCGTGGGCTTTCTCTCTAGTTGCCGTGAGAGGGGGCTACTCTTTGTCGCGGTGCGTGGGCTTCTCATTGCGGTGGCCTCTCTTGTTGTGGAGCATGGGCTCTAGAGCGCAGGCTCAGTAGTTGTGGCGCACGGGCTCAGTTGCTCCTCGGCATGTGGGATCTTCCCGGACCAGGGCTCGAACCTGTGTCCCCTGCACTGGCAGGCGGATTCTTAACCACTGCGCCACCAGGGGAGCCCTAGTCATATTATCTTATTCACAGTTCCCCAGTCACACCAGTCCCATTCTTTGGGGGTATTTTCTTAGCCTGAAATACTTGCTATCCATTTCCCAGTTCTCAGAGTTTTAGATAAACGTTTGTAGCACAAAATAGTACTTGCTGTAGAATCCTCAGAGTGGGTAATGTAGCTATAGAATAGGTATTGCCAACTCTTGATGGATCATCCCCTACCCGCTTCTCCTCCACCCCATCCCAGTCACAGGCACCTCCCACGGGCTCAGCTGCTCAACTCAGAAGCCACCTTCCTGTCCTCCTGGCCTCCTCCTCTCCTCATCCAACTCCTGAATGAGTTCTGACCGCCTGCTCTCTCTGCAGACACATCCCCAGCTCTGACTCTGGCCTCCTCCCCCCCCATCAGTCTTATACCAAGCTCATCACCTCCAGCCTGGACCATACTGACGCCTCCCTACCTTCCCACAGTTTCCTCCTCTTTCCTCCTGGCTTCCTGGAGTCGTTCTCCACAGCAGCCCAAGTGATAAAAATGAATCCATTCATATCATTCCACAATTCTTAAAACCCTCGAGTGTTTCTGACTTCACTTGGCATAAAACCCAGCCTCCTTACTGCCACCTAGAAATCTGCACGATGCGCTTCTTCTGAACATCCGGTCCTCTTCCCAAATGTTACTTCCTTTGAGATGGTGCCTGAGCCCCTGCAGCTCACTCTATCCCCTTGCCCTGCTTTAATTTCTAGAGTGTGGTCGGTGACCACAGACCGAAACAATGCCTGCTTGTTTGTTTTTGGTCTCCTCTCACTGGAATGTAAGCCCTGAGGGCAGTGCTTCATCTTGGTCATCTCTGCACCCCCAGGGAACATCATGGTGCCTGGCCCATAGTAGGCATTGAATAAATACCTGTTCAATGAGTGAATATGTGAATGAATAAATATATCAGTAAATACACAGCAGCATAATTCCTCCACTCATGTCAAGACTCAGGATAAAGGCTCTCATTCTCCTGCCATCTTCCACAATGCTCCTATGAGATCGACTTGCTCCTTCCCCTGGAGTAATTTATACTAGCTTTTAATCTACTACTTATTTCATTCAGTCTTATAAAAATGTTAGCTTACTTGTCAACCTCCCCTGTGGGTTATAGGCTCCTGAGTGCAAGGCCTCGCCACTCACGGCCATCTCTGTGTCCTGAACAGTCCCTGCATGTGGGCTTCCAACCTTCCAAGGTTGTTGATGTGTCATTTAGAGCCATCGTGTGTTATGGAAAATAATTCTGCTGTTCTTGGTTCTAAAAGGAGGTGCCTGAGATGTCCCTAGTTTTCTCTTATGTGAATTTGGAGGAGAGATGTGCAAAGGAAAGGTCACCTCTGCACGGTACCCACAAAATTTACTTATTTATTTAATAACATTTATTTTTTAATAACCAAAGGGAGTAAGAGAGATACAGGGACATCTTTTTCTCTTTGGAGATTTTCTTTTTTTTTTTTTTTTTTTTAAAGTAATTAAAAAAACAGAAACTTTATTGTCTGTATCATGCTCAGTGTGTTTAAGAGCCCACTTAATTAGGGGGCTATTTTAAATAAATCATACAAATTTTATTGTGGTTGTATCTTTTGAGATTTTCTCATAGGACATTTCATGAGAACTAAAGACGCTTCATACGTAAAGACAGATCTATAACTAACTTTTCAAGCCATGTTTCAATTATTTTTAACAATCAACTAGGGTTTCTTTTTCCCCTTCATTATTCTGCCATCCTGTAAATAGGACAGATAATTATGTCATCGGAATAACAAAAGGAAGTCTGAGGTAAAATCCTGTTAAATTGCAAATTCCTACATTACTGCAAATGTAAAAAGCAGCAAAGCAGATATTTTATATGAATTTCTCTTAAGTCCCATGCTATTTTAGAGATCATAGCCCTATCTATAAAATAAGTTGAGACATACAGATATGTCTAGAACTTTAATCATATCTCAAATCATTTCATCATATCTCTAAAGCCAAATTAGTGTATTTATGTTGAAGTTTACGTAGAGTGACAATAGCTTGATACAGGAATGATATTGCAATAATAAACATCTATTTGGGGAATTTTACCCTAAAATTTAACCATTTACAATTAAGGGGATATAGGTGTGACACAGCTAATGGTTAAAAGCAAGTCTTTCCTTTGATAACAGACATAATTTTTCTCCAGTCTGGCCTCACCATTTACTAGCAAAATAAACTTGATGAATTATTTGGCTTTGATTAGGGTTCTTGGTTATAAGCAGCAACTAAGACTCTGCCTTACTTAGACAGGGAGGGAATTATTTAGAAGGATAACAGATAGGAAGTCTGGGAAACCAGGGAGAGGAAAACACACAAGAACAGGGAAACTAGGCAGAACCACAGCCTCCGTCCCACTCCAGGAGCATCTATTGAGGGGCTGCTATCACGATGCCTGGACACTAGTTGCCACCGTTGCACCGGATGCTATCATAGTCACCCTGGACTTGGGTGTCGTAAGCAATGAGCATATTGAAGGTTCAGGTTCAGTCCTTGGTCTTCTCACCACCATCTGCACTCAATCCCTTTGTAGTCTCACCTGATCTCATGGCTTTAAATATTACCTCTATGATGCTGACTCCCAAATTTACATCTCCACTCCTCCTCTCTCCTGAGCCCTAGAGTCATACCCCGTTGCCTACTCAACTTCTCTGCTGGGATGTCCAAGAGAAAACTCAACACAGCATGCCCAAAACTGAACTTCTGTTCTTCCTCGTTTCAATTAAACTTCACTCCATTTTTCCACTTCCTCACTCTTCTTTTTCTCACACTTCCCCTTCAATCCATTGGGAAATTCTCCTTGTTCCATATTTAAAGTATATCCAGAATCTGACCTCTGCCCTTCTTTACTCCCCCCACTCTGATCTGAGGACCATGATCTCTCGTGGTGATTACTGCGCTAGTCGGCTATTCAGTCTTCCCTCCTCTACCCTTGACCCGCCACCCCTGCCACACTCTGCTCTTAGCACACAAGCCAGAGCGATCATGTTAAATGTAAGTCCTTACTAGTTTCATGCTCATTTCTCACCACAGCAGCCCCTCCGGCTTCCTCAGGGCACTGGCGTGGAGCGCTGCTTCTGTCTGGATGATTTTCCTCTAGATCCACGGTTCTTACAAGGTGCACTCAGGTGTCTGGGGCACTGACTCCAACTCACAGAGGTGCTAAGGGCTATTTTTCCCGGTTTTATTGAGATGTAATTGGCATACATCACTGTATAAGCATAAGATGAACAGCAGAAATACAGCGGGAAATACAGCGACATCTGCTGGACACGCCACAAACTACTAACTTAAGGTTCTTAGTTTCAGCGTTAGACTGTGCCACATTACTTTGTATGACGTGCCAGTTGTGGGGAAAAAAAAAAAAGTATAATCTTGGAAGTTAACAAGCAAGCCCTGAGTGAAAATGAACATAAAACAAGAAATGAGATAGTCCTTTTCTAATCCAATTCCAAGTCTGGAAGTTGTTTCATGCCCAACAGGACACCTGAAAGTAATCCCATTAGAAAGCAATTGTGATTATTTACGAATTCAATAACAATTTTATTTTTTTCTATTAAAGAAAGCTAAGTAACCATGCCAAGGTCCTTGCATAGAAATGATCCCATGATCGCCCCTTCCTCAGCCTTTACCGATGGGTGGTGGGGTCAATCTCCCATTTGAATTCATACAACAGAGACTTTCCTAGACTTAGGGAGAGTGCAGAGACACTGGATAACCAACATTTTTAAAAAAGGTTCACGCTATGATATAAACTCTCCATGCTTCAGTTTACTCACAGACTAAGTGGAACTTTCAATAGCATCTACCTTTCAAGGCATTTTGAGAATGAAATTATCTGATGCCTAGGAAATAGTTAGCAAATGCCCTGTACTCAAGAGACTGCAGGTCATTTGAATGAGTACTTTGTCTTTAGGACCAAAATAGCCCATTTGAAATGTATAGGAGCTGTAGATGGATGAAGTCATCAAGAGAACTTTAGAAAACATGAGAACTCTCATACCTCATGCCCACCTCAGCTACCTTTAGAGGTTCACTTTTCATAAAGTCTTCAGGAAATGGCGGTATTTGGTTTTGGTTTTATAATTTCCAAGAAAAAATATAATCTAACAGTTTTGAGTCTTCTGCAAGTTGAATGGATGTAACCATTGAGTAACCATTCAAGTGAAGCATAAGACTGTCTCTTTTATTGAACACCTTATAATCCAAAAAGGATGATACTTCACACAGAAAGTAGAATCTGATTGAGCACTCATGCATGACCGTAAAAGTATTAGCAATGGACAGAAGGAGAAATCAGGCTGGGTTGGAAACAGTGGAAAAAAGGTTTTAGTGACAAGCTCTTTCTTAAGATGGTTCCTGGATCCAATCCTGTGAGCATTTGGGGCTGTTGATATTTGAAGTGGAAGGTGCTTATGATGTTGAGATGTGTATATTTGGAAGGAGAGGCTGAGAACATCTGCAGTTCACCTGTTTCTCTTCTGGATACATCCCGGTTAATTCTGCACTGACTTTCTCCATTTTTTTAAATGGCACTACCACTTTCCTGGTGCACTGGGCACAAATTGTCATGGCACCTTGGATTTGGGGACTGTTTGGTTGGTATGCCTTCAGGATTATTATCTGTCTCAAATTTTCTTCCTTGATCTCCAAAAGGTTTGTGTGTGTGTGTGTGTGTGTGTGTGTGTGTGTGTGTGTGTAGTATTTAAAATTGTGATGTAATTTTCTCTTGCTTTATGTAATATTCTAGTCACGTCTGTTTTTATCTTACCCCCATATTCCTTGAAGGCAACACTACTCATATTCATTGAACCCCCTGAAATGTGTGACACGTGTCTTGTCCATCTTTGACGCTCAGTAAGAATTTGTTGGTTACAGGGGAAGAATCTATTATGGCCTCTCGTGAACGTTGATTTCTCTCCTTTGTGCTATTTCTAGAATTTGAGCCTCTACTTACTTTGCTGTTTTATTCTATCGCTCCCTAATCCATAGCCTTGCTAACAAGATTCCCAGCTGCTTTAAAAGATGCCTTGAGTAAATGCCAGAAGGTACAAGTGGCATTTACTCAGAAAATATTTTTAGAGCAGCTGATGGTGTTTACAGTTAGAGCGATACTTGAAGGCATCGTTTTCAATTCAGAAGCAAGTAAACAAAAGGGTCTTCTCAGCTTGAGATGTGTTGCCTTTATAAAACATTTGTCTAGCTTGGAGAAGAACAGCAGTATTGACTTACTTTCACCTCCACCCTCTGCTTGACACCAGCAGACACATAGTCAAACAGTTTGAGGTTAATTTGCTTTTTTGTTTATTTGTTTAATTAAAAAATATTCTGGGTAGGTAAAACACAACAAAATATAAAAAGTGCGGACTTCCCTGGTGGTGCAGTGGTTGAGAGTCTGCTTGCCAATGCAGGGGACATGGTTCGAGCCCCGGTCTGGGAAGATCCCACATGCTGCGGAGCAACTAAGCCCGTGCGCCACAATTACTGACCCTGCGAGCCACAACTACTGAGCCTGCCCACCACAACTACTGAAGCCTGCGCGCCTAGAGCTCCTGCTCTGCAACAAGAGAAGCCACCGCAATGAGAAGCCCTCACACGGCAATGAAGAGTAGCCCCCGCTCGCCGCAACTAGAAAAAGCCCGCGCACAGCAACGCAGCCAAAAATAAATAAATAAATATAAAAAGTACAAAATGTTATATAGGGGAAAGTAAAACTATTTCTCACTCCTGTCTAGTTTCCTTCCCCAGAGACAAACATTGTTAGTGGTTTCTTGTGTATTCTTACAGCTAAATTTTATATATATGTAGACATACTTTACTTATATGAATATTTTCCAAATGGCATACGCTGTCATGTATCTTAATTTTGTCAATTGATGGTATGTCTTGGGGGTCCTATTACACCATTATATACAGACCTGGTTTATTCTTTGTTACGCTGGTGTAACTTTTCACCATGCAGCTCAACTGTCACTTATTGAACCTGCCTCCGCTGATAAACACTTAACGTAGTTTTACTATTACAAGCAGCCCTGTAATTAATATCCTTGCATGAGTCATTTTGCATATCTGTAAAATATCTGAAGATAAATTTGTAGCAGCGATTTTCTGAGTCAATGGGCATGTGCCGCTGAGTTTTTGTAGAGGCAGCAGGCCCTCGTTAGGTATGTGTTCATTTGTATGCCCACCAGCAGGCCGGCTTCTCCAAATCTTCCCTAAGCCTGTTACCAAACATGATGACTTTACCAATCTGATAAATGAGAAAATGGAATTTCACTGCAGGTTAATTTGTGCTTCTCCTGTTGTAAATGACATTGAACATCATTTCATGTGATTTAGGGGCTTTGAGATTTCTTAAGTGTTGTTCATGCCCCTTCTCCATTTTTTCTACGAGTTCTTGCTCCCTTATCAACTTGATTTTGGGGACCTCTATATATTCAGGAAAATAGCTCTTCTTGTGATATGGGTGGCAATTTTTTTTTCATAGATTGTCATTTGCACTTTGACTTTTTAAAGAATGTTTTTGTGATGCTGAAATTCCTCCATCCTTCCCTCCTCCTAACGCTCCCCTCCTCTCTTCGTTCCTTCTTTTCTTTCTTTATGCTTAGAAGGACTTTCTACACTTCGAGATTATGAAAAATCTCCCATGTTTTAGTTTAGTGCTTTTGGGACTTTGTTTCTGCATTTATGTTTTTTAATCTATCCAAAATTTTTTTAGCACAGGCAGAGACACAAACACATATCTTACCCGGAAGCTGCTTGGATGTTTTGCACCGTTCGTAGATAATTCATCTTCCTCCACTGACATGCACTATTATCTTTATCACATTTACTCTGTAACTTTTTTCTGTTTCATTGTGGTCTTGCATTTGAGGCCTGCGTTGTACCTATAAATAATATGTTCTAATACCTGGTTGGGATAGTTCCACTTCATTCACATTCTGGCTATTTTTGTTTATTTTTTTTGTGTGTTAACTTTAGAATCAGCTTTAAATAATTTAGAGTTCATTCTTTAAAAAAAAAAACTTTCTGCATATTTTTTAATGAATTAAAATATATTACCGATCCTTTCTATCACAAAACGGGGCATGCATTTTTTCATATTCTCATGTAGCATTTTAGTGTTTTCCCCATATAAATCCTGTACATCTTTTGTTAAGCTTATTTCTATATACTACATGTTTCTTCTATAATCTACATATATTAGTATTTTAATTCCTTTTTCTCCTAACTTTTCTTTTCTTCCTCCTATTTTGCATTTGGTTGTTGTTCATATAGAGCAGAGTATTGATTTTTGTACATTAATGTACCCAGGCCGCTTACTGATAACTTTCCAGTCTATTCTCTTGGGTTTTCCATGGTAAACAGAGTATATAATTCATAATAATTTCACCACCTCCTCTGCAATTTTTAAATATCTCTTATATATAATTCATAATAATTTCACCACCTCCTCTCCAGTTTTTAAATATCTATTATTTCTTTCTCTTGCTAAATGCAATGGCTAGGACCTCCAGAACAATGCTAAATAACAGAACAATGCTAAATAACTCTGGACATCCTTGCCTAGCCACACTGTTATTTTTTCCCCATTGAGCAGGGTGTTTCAGTGTTTGCAGGAGATACATAGCATTAAGGATGTAGTTTTCTAGTCTTATTTAACTAAGAGGCTGTTTGCTTGCTGTTAAGAATAGATACTGAAAATGCTTTTCAGTATTAGAGATAGTCATATATTTCTTTTGATCTATTAATATGTTGAAATGTAATAATAAATCTCCTAATATTGAAACATCCTTGAATACCTAAAATATACACCATTTATCCATGTGCTATTGCTCTTTAAATGTGCTTCCAGCTTCTATTTGGTAAGATTTTATTAGGATTTATGTATAAGGTTTTGGCAGCATTGTTATTTGTAAGTAGAACTTAGAATTTTTCCTTTTTTCAGTGATTTGAAGCAATTTAAATACATGCTGAGGTATCTACTTTTTAATGATTTGATAAAATTCCTCTGTGAAAAGCCCAGAACCTTGACTTTTTTTTTTTTTTTTTTGAGAGAACATAGTTCTTTGAGATCTCTCTCAATTGTTTCCAGGGTTTTTAGTCTATTTAGATTTCTCTAACTCTTTTGGGGTCACTTTTGATAATTTCTATTTTCTAGAAAGGTACCATTTCATCTCCATTTTTAAGTTTTAGGGTTGAATAAAGCAATCTCTTATTAGTCTTTTAATTTACTTTCATTTGTATTGTTTACCTGACCTTATTTCTTATTTTGACTATTTTATGCATTCTCATTTTTTTCTGGAAGGAGTTAGCTATTTTACTCTGTTCCCCTCCAAAAAAAATCAACTTTTAAATTTATCTACTTATTTTTATATTATCTAACTTATTAATTAATTTTAATTTTATTAATTTCTTTATTCTGATTTCCTTAGTATTACATTTTTTTCTAACTCCCCGATTAATTTTCTTCTTTTTCTTTGTTTAGGTATACGACTATAAATTTTCCTCTGAGCACTTCAGCTGAATCCTATACGTTCTGATATATGTTTATACCTAAATCATATCTATATTTACATCCATATTCATATTTATTTATATAATAGACAAATTATTTTACTGTTACTTTTCTAGATATTCAGTAATTTTAATTTTGATTTTCTTTTTGATGCAAAAAATTTTTAAGCAGAAGTATTTTTAACTTCTAGGTAGATGAGCTTTTTTCACTTAAAAAAATTAAATACTAGTTATATTGCATTGTAGTCTGAGAATGTTGCCTGTATTGAGTTTTAGACTTGGCTGAGATTTTGATATTTTCATGGACACATGAAAAGAAGATGTATTCTGCTTTTAATGTGTATACTCTTCCTCAATCCTATTTTCCCTTCTTCCCCCAGATGTAGCCTTATCCTAAATTTTGTGTTTATAACTCCTATGCATGACTGTTTGTATATATGTATATATATACATATAAATACATGTACATACATATGTATATTCACATATACATACATATCCATTTGTAAAAGTTACGTATTATTCTCGTAAAACTATTCCACATTTATACAAATGGTATTATACTTTACGTATATTTTTCAATTTGCTTTTTTTAACTTATTCCATCTTGAAAATTTCTGTGTTAATATACATCACTGGTCTGTATTCACTTTCACAGCTGTAGTACTGCATTGTTTGAATATACACAGAATTATTATTTGTACTTTTCCCCCTGCAGGTGGACACTAAATTGCTTCCAATATTCTAAAATTACAATCAATGCTTATATATTTATTTCTGATACTTTAGTGGTTACTCTTAAAGAAAACTATGCCAAGTGTGATTAATACTCGTTTTCCTCTCTCAAACAATGCAAACATCTTTGAAGGGCTTAACTCTGATCTCAACCTCACATCACACATGACACTGGGCTTCATTAATGAATCTCATTGTCTTTTTTTTTTTTTAATAAATTTATTTATTTATTTTATTTTTGGCTGCGTTGGGTCTTCGTTGCTCTGCGCGGGCTTTCTCTGGTTGCGGCGAGTGGGGACTATTCTTTGTTGTGGTGTGCGGGTTTCTCACTGCAGTGGCTTCTCTTGTTGTGGAGCACGGGCTCTAGGCTCACGGGCTTCAGTAGTTGCAGCACGCAGGCTCAGTAGTTGTGGCTCATGGGCTCTAGAGTGCAGGCTCAGTAATTGTGGCACATGGGCTTCGTTGCTCCACGGCATGTGGGATCTTCCCGGACCAGGGCTCAAACCCGTGTCCCCTGCATTGGCAGGCGGATTCTTTTTTAAAAATTTTATTTATTTATTTATTTATTTTTGGCTGCGTTGGGTCTTCGTTGCTGCGCACGGGCTTTCTCTAGTTTCGAGCGAGGGCCACTCTTCGTTGCGGTGCATGGGCTTCTCATTGCGGTGGCTTCTCTTGTTGTGGAGCATGGGCTCTAGGCATATGGGCTTCAGTAGTTGTGGCTCACGGGCTGTAGAGCACAGGGTCAGTAGTTGTGGCCCACGGGGCTTAGTTGCTCCGTGGCATGTGGGATCTTCCCAGACCAGGGCTCGAACTCTTGTCCCCTGCATTGGCAGGCGGATTCCTAAACACTGAACCACCAGGGAAACCCGGCAGGCGGATTCTTAACCACTGCACCACCAGGGAAGTCCTCATTGTCTTTTTAAACCCTCAGTCTAGCCGTTGTTGCCATTTTGCACAATTGAACTTTCTCAGATATACCCTCATGTTCAGCAACTTTTCCCCCGTTTATTCTTGTATCTCATTCCCTTCCTCTGACTTTAATTCTCTCCCTGCTGAAGCTCATCCTTCAATAGTTCCCTCAGTGATTGTCCAGTAGAGAAGCCGGAAGACTTGTGAGCTGCCTTCCAGAGCCGTTGTTCCTGTGTAGTCTTTCTGAGCTTTGTTCCTTGTTGCTAAGAGTCCTTGAGATTAAAACCTGAGGTGGATTGAGTTGATGGCTTTTTTCTAATTATTAAAACTTGAGGAAGATTGAGTTGGCAGCTGTTCCTTGAAACCAGCGTCTTGACTAGACAAATGTGCACATGTATCAGAACTCTTTTCATTGATGTAACAGCAAAATCAACCAAATAGGCTTATGCCAAATGGGGATGCTTGGCTCCAGGCACCCAATTTGATCTGATTCAAGTAGTGTCACCAAGACTTGGTTCTCCTCTATTTATTTATTGTGTCAGTTTTCTAGGCGCTGCCTTTATTCGTGGGTAACTCTCAAACATGGGGTTTCAAGAAGACCTACAAGTTTAATGCTGGGAGAAAAGAGGAGACAGTTTCCCAGCAATCTTAGTAGAAGTCTCCTTGTGACTCATTGGGTATGATTGCATCACCTGCCCATCTCTGAACTGATTACTATGGCCAGAGAAATAAAATACTTTGGCCAGACCTGATTTACCTGTCTTTCTCTGGAGCCATGTCCACTGAGTCCACAGTGGAATCAATTCCACTGAAAATTCATGAACTAGAGCAGGGCAGGAAGTGACTTCCTAGAGGAACAATGGGATACAGTTTCCAGAATAAGAGTGAAAGGAATTGGGGCAGAATCAGAAACAAACAAGGATAAAACAAACACAACAGGTGTCATGACATCCAGAACTCTGCCAGGCACACTTACTCGAAACTTTGAAAGACCAGCCCAGCAAACAGTATTGTCAGCTCCATATCTTCATCTCCCAGAGCCAACTGCAGCTGCAGCGGACAGCTTCCACCAAGCTGAGAACTTCTCTCCTCAATGCCTCTATTTTTCTTTTTTCTGCTTGAAGGTTTTCTTCAGCACCAAGGTGCAGGGAAGCTCTGAGATGCGAGGGAATGAATGCCCTTGGGGGCAAATCTCGGACTGTGAGGTGTAGAAGTTGGTGGACAATGCCCCAGCCCCTCCAGCAGCCCCAGCCTCTGTGGAGTTGATTCTGAGGTGTATTGGACACAGTATCTCAGGAAGTTCCCAGCAGAATGCAGTTGAGGTTTCCCATAGAAGTAACCCACTTATTAATGTACTCGCTTGGCTTTTCTTCCTTCTCTGTTGCATTCTCCCCGCTCCATCATTTATGCTTCTGGAATCACTCCCCATAGAAACTAACTGCAACCAGTCCTGTCTTGGTGTGTGTGTTGGGGGAATCAAGGTAAGACACAAGGTATCTTATGAGAAACCACTGAAGAGTGATATCATGTAGTATTTTATTGTTATGGAAGGATGGAGGTAAACACTGGCTTAAGGGAGAAAGAGATGAGAAGTACTTCGATTCTTAGAATGACTGGAAGTCTTAGAAAGAGGAGAGAGAGAAAGAGAGAGAGAGAGAGTCTATACTCAGTGACTGAGTAGGAATATTCCAGAAAGATAGAATAGCATAAGCTAGATGGGATACCAGGAGTGTGTGATGCCAGAAGTCAGTGAAGTTATCCACAGATTAGCACGTGTTTATTGAGGGAATACTAAATGCCAGGCCTTGTTCTAAGGGCTAGGCTGCAGTGGAGAGAAGACCCCAAAATCTCTCCCCATAGGAGTCTGTATTCTCACTGGCCACCCGGAGTGTGATTCCTGTAGAACAGAAAGCTCTGGCATTTGAGAGGCACAGGGGAAGCGGTAATTATAATGACTATGGAATTGGAGGCCTCTTGCTAAGTACAAATGATGCATTGGACAAATTTAATAAACGGGCAAGAGTGATTAATCCTCAATTTAAGGCAACATGTGAATGTCGGAGGACTTCCTTGCCATTGTGTGAAAGAACTGTCATATCCTGCAGCTGGAAGGCAGTAAAAATCTAAGGACCAGGCCTAGAATTTAATGTAAAAAGTGGCAGAATTCCAGAGAAGGTGGTCAAATTATTACCATCTGGACATCCTGTATGTTGGTTGGGCTAAATTAACAAGATTGGCAAGAGTACAGCAATCTTGGTAAGAGTCCTGTGTTCCAGATGAAGGAGTAAACCCTATAAAGGATTCAGGACCCCCTACATCAGTGAAATGTTTAGGGGTACAGTGGTCTGGGAACATGGAGGATATTCCATGCAAATTATTGGGTCTTCCAAAAACTTTGACCACTAAGAAGGAAGCACAATTCCTGGCAGGACTTTTTAGATTCTAGAGTAGCATGTCCAACACATCATATAGTGCTTATCCATTTTCTAGATGACATGGGAGACCACCAGTT
Organism: Eubalaena glacialis; assembly: GCF_028564815.1. Classification (NCBI taxonomy): domain Eukaryota; kingdom Metazoa; phylum Chordata; class Mammalia; order Artiodactyla; family Balaenidae; genus Eubalaena; species Eubalaena glacialis. Next base: position 55,515,950 of record NC_083728.1, on the reverse strand, counting down.
TGGAGTCGATGCCAGAACAGGAAAGGATTCTGTAGCAGATCCAGACTCTGGTATAAATAGCCCTGCTGCTTGGCCCATAAGCTCCATCAGACCCTAAGGCATGAGGGGAATCTATGGGGCAAAAGACACTACGTAGACCTTGGCAAACCCCTCCAGGGACCAATCTGCTTCCATGACTAGGAGATGCAGGCATAAAAAAGCTGGCCCCCTTACCTCAATTTGTGATGTTTCTGAAGGGCCATCCAAGCTTCAGAGCCTCTCCTAGGGTCAGCCGAGCCTCTGTTGAGACTGAATCCATTTAACTTCTCCCTCTGCCCATCCCTCTTTCCCTCATTCTCTGTGGTGGCTTTTAAGGTTTGTTTAGAAACTCTTTGGCATCTCTACCCTCAAGAGGTAGAGTTTAATTCCCCTCTTCTTGGGTGCAGGTGGGACTTACGGACTCATCCTGGTGAACAGATTCACAGCAGTCGGGATGGGGTGTCATTTCCTGGATTAGTTTATGGAAAGACGGGTTCAGTCTCGGGTACACCCCATCCCTCTCTTGCCCTGTCTTACGCTCTTTCGGGGAGGCCAGCTGCCCTGTTATGGACACTGTGGGAAGCCCACGTGGCCAGGAAGGAGTTCTGCCAACACCATGCAGTGAGCTTGGGAGTAGATCCCCCGATGGATGGGCAGCTTGATGAATCCTCATGGGAGTCAGAGCCACACAACTAAACATTCCTGAATTCCTGACCCACAGACACTGTGGGAGACAATAAATGTTTATTGCTTTAAGCTGCAGAGTTTGAGGTAATTTTCTATGTAAGAGATAGTGAGTACACTCCTTTACAAATGTCTTTGAGAGAACTCTCCAGAGAACTTCTTGCCTGCAAATCTCTGCCTCGGAGTCTGTTTCCTGGGAAATCCATCCTAAGAGAGAAAGCACAGGCATGTAGATGTTAAAGGGCTTGCTTTTTCTGAGGGATGCTGAATAATTTATTGTGGCTGAATGTAGGAAAGCTGATTTATGGAGTGACGTGGTGGGGAGTGAGAAAAGAGGTCTTCTACACCAGGCTCATGCAATATAACTTTGCTTTACAGGCAGTTAGGGGGCTACTGAAGGTTTGGGGGCAAGAAGAACATTCTAGAAACAGAATGAAGGATGGATAAAATGGAGAGATTAGCAATAGGGAAACAAATCTGTAGCCTGCTGTGATGTTTGGACAAGAAGTAAGGAAATAAACTACCTACTAACCCCCAGTGGATGAGACTAATAAAATAGGGATAATAACAGTACCTACCTGATAAGGAGTTAATGGGATTAAGTGAGTTGACAATGGTCAAGGGCTGAGAACAGTGCCTGGCCTGTAGAATCCCTTTATAGTGTTTGTTAGATAAATGTGGGCTAGGCTGGGTGGCACCTCCATGGCCAGAGAATTTACCGGTCAATATTGGAACATGCCAGAGTTCAAGGGGGAGGGAGGGGCAGACAATGGTGTGATTCGGGGTAAGGTCAGTGTTCTAGGAAACTTACTAAAAAGAGAAATTGTGTTGGGTCTATGGTCACCATTCCAAGTTCAAGGCCTCCCTCCCTCCCTCAAATTCAGTTTGTGCTCTTGATAATAAGGGCAACTGGAAAGAGAAGCAAAAATCCATCACTGTGAAAGTAAAAATAAATTCATATCTTATGTTCTGCTGACATCTGATCAGCAACTCCGAAGCCTCCTGAGGAAACTGCAGGACGGAAACCTATCCATCACCGCCTGCCGTGACCTTACTCTGCTCTCTCTCTGCAAAGTGGACCCATTGCTAGAGACTTCTAATGCCTTCAGGGCTGTACTGCATCTCCTCCAGGAATAGGAGAGACTGTTGATGCTTTAACCTGGCAAGTTCTTGCTGCCTCATCTCACAGATCACAGTGGATTATTTTTCTGAAAGGCAATTTCCCACTTGCTCAGGGCTTAAAAGGCTTCCTCTGATATTTCAGCTGCTGGCTCCAGCTAATGTGCCCGGCTAGCCAGAGCCGTTATTCAATATCTATGTAATTAAGAACGTATCAGATGTTACGTAGAATAAAGAAGAGGAAGTTTATGGCAAAAATATAAGATGGACCGATGCCATATAAAAACTCAGTCAGAAGTAAGCCTCTTTAGAACAGTATCCTAAGATGAGGCTCCTTACCTGGTTTTGCCAAAACTGAGCTCCAGAATTTTGACTCTAAAAATGGAGGCAGGGGGGCTTCCCTGGTGGCGCAGTGGTTAAGACTCCTCCTGCCAATGCAGGGGACACGGGTTCGAACCCTGGTCAGGGAAGATCCCACATGCCGCGGAGCAACTAAGCCCGTGCGCCACAACTACTGAGCCTGCGCTCTAGAGCCCATGAGCCACAACTACTGAGCCTGCGTGCTGCAACTACTGAAGCCTGCAAGCCTAGAACCTGTGCTTCGCAACAGGAGAAGCCTCCACAATGAGTAGCCCGCGCACCGCAACGAAGAGTAGCCCCCGCTTGCAGCAACTAGAGAAAGCCCCATGCAGCAACGAAGGCCCAATGCAGCCAAAAAAAAAAAAAAAAAAAAAATGTAAGCAGGGTCTGCCCAAACTATAGTTTTAGGTACCAAGCCGTCTAATGGGAGTTCTTTAATGTGGGACTTTTTGAAGATGACAGGTGAATTTGTGGAGAACCACCAAGCCTATATTCTAGAGTGGAAATGACATACAATTTTCTCAGCTGGGATTGCCTCCTCAAAAAAGAGCCTGTGACTAGGGCTTGTGCAGGGAGCTTATCTGGGGGGGGTGAGTTCAAGGACAGGAGTGGGGCCCTGAGAAGAGTCCAGATACACACATAGATGCTCTTACAGGGTGATTTTTCATGATTCAGCTGCAGGGTTCCCTCTTTGTGGATAAGTCATAATTCATTTAACCACGTTCCTATTGTTCAGTGTTTAGGTTTATCCCATTTTTTTCTGTTAAAAACAATATTTTGAAATGTCCCTGTGCATTATCTTTGCAAACATAGCTGATTTCCCTAGGATAAATTGTAAAACTGAAACTGCTAAGTCAAAGATTTTGATGCAGATTGTCAAATTTTCCTACAGAAAGTTATACTAATTTACATGCTTACGAGCAGTGTATGGGAATGCCTGTTGCTTCATAAGTGACACATTACTATTCTTTTAATTTTTCCTGGATAGAAAATGAGATCTCAGTTGCTTATCTCTGATGTGAACATTTTAACTTTGAACAGAACATTTAAAGATGTACTTATTGGCCATTAGAATTTTTTCTTTTATGGATTTCCCTTTTATATCTTTTGTTCTTTTTTCTAGTGATTGTGCCAGAAGATTTTTCATATTTATTTTAACAAATTCTTTGTGTAATAAGGCTTTTAGCCCTTTGCAAAAAAAAATGTATATTTTTTCACCAGTTTGTTGCTTATTTTAAAATTTTGTTTATAACTTGATGCATGAAATTTTACAGTTTATGATGTAAAATCTGTCAAGTTAAAAATATTTTATGCTTTTCAACTAGAATATATAAGTACATATTCACCTTATATTCAAGATATTTGCTCTCTCTTATAAATAGCTGTCAAAGTTTTATTTTCTAATCATCTTTCCTTTCTCCACTGATCTAATGTTATCTTTATTATAAAGTAAATACATACATTTAAGTTTGTAAAATAATCACAAAATGAGAAATACAGACACTTGAAAATGTTTAGAGAAAACTGTGTAACTCTGTGCTGATAAATGTGAAACTATAAGTGAAATAAACAATTTTCTACAAGAACATGAATTTTCAAAGTTAATTCAAATAGAAGACCTCACCAGATCAATAACCATTTAATACTTTAAAAAAATTATTTGCCCTTTAATTTTATTTATTTATTTATTTATTTATTTTTGGCTGCGTTGGGTCTTCGTTGCTGCGTGCAGGCTTTCTCTAGTTGCGGCGAGCAGGGGCTACTCTTTGTGGTGGTGCCTGGGCTTCTCATTGCGGTGGCTTCTCTTGTTGCGGAGCACGGGCTCTAGGCGCGCGGGCTTAAGTAGTTGTGTCTCTGGGGCTCTAGAGCGCAGGCTCACTAGTTGTGGCGCACGGGCTTAGTTGCTCTGCGGCATGTGGGATCTTCCCAGACCAGGGCTTGAACCTGTGTCCCCTGCACTGGCAGGTGGATTCTTAACCATTGCGCCACCAGGGAAGTCCCTAATCTGTGACTTTTTAAGAAGGTCACCTTGTCTTTTTTCCTTGAGCTCTGGATCTCATAAGACTTTAGTCAAACTCATAAAAATTCTGGCCTGACCACAGAGAAATGATCAGGCTCCAGGAGAGGGGACTTGAGCGCGACACAAAGAGCTGCATGAAATGTGAGTAAGTGCTCCTTAGCGTTGCTTCTGATTGTATTGCTGCTGTTCAGTGTTCCAGGAAGTGAAAGTCTTCTTGATTAAAGGGAAAAAAATTACATTTTTTACCAGTGTTTGTTCAACATAGGTTATTTTGACAGGGATATATTTGAGTAATTCTGGGTTATGGAGTGAAAGTGACAAGTTTTATTTATTAGCCTCAATTGGCAGTAAGATACACCACAGTGACTACAGCTCAGCATTCATGCGGGGCAGCCGCAGGGAGAGGCTGCACATTCTAAGCACATTCTCAGGGTTCTAATTGTATCATGAAACCAAAGACGTGATAGATGTAGAATTAAGAAAAGAAACATAAGAGATATATATCTTATTCTCCAAGCTCAGCTGTGTAATAGATAAATTTGATTTATTTTGCCATGATTCAAATTAATATTTCAAGCCTGTTTCTGCCAGAGTGACTTGGAATAGTGTGACTTTTCTTTTCCAGCAAGAATTTATTTATTTATTTTTTAAAAATTTCTTCAACTTTATCTTTTAATTTATTTATTTACTGGCTGCGTTGGGTCTTCATTGCTGTGCGCGGGCTTTATTTGCGGCGAGCGGGGGCTGCTGTTTGTTGCAGTGTGCGAGCTTCTCATTGCGGTGGCTTCTCTTTGTTGCAGAGCACAGGCTCTAGGCACGCAGGCTGCAGTAGTTGTGCCACACGGGCTCAGTAGTTGTGGCTTGCAGGCTCTAGAGCGCAGGCTCAGTAGTTGTGGCACATGGGCTTAGTTGCTCTGTGGCATGTGGGATCTTCCGGGACCAGGGCTCGAACCCGTGTGCCTTGCATTGGCAAGTGGATTCTTAACCACTGCGCCACCAGGGAAGTCCCCAGAATTTATTTTAAGAGATGAAAAGAAAAAGAGAGATGGGAAAAACAATACGGAAAGAGGGGCAAGAGGGTGGTCTTCAGGGCTCAGAGACTCCAGCCCTGGCATAGTCGAGACAGGAAGTGATCAGGAAGTGATCACCTCAAAGACAACTCCCAGGGCAGAGGGGCTGCCTTGGGGCCTGTAGATGGTTCAGCCCTGGATGGTCAGAGCAGCACCAGCCAGTACACCCGCCTCTGAAAACCGGCTTCCAACACTCTCCTTTTCCACCTTGACCTCTGCAAGGCGTTGGCTGGCACTGGTGTTCCAGAGAATCTTCCTGGAGGAGCTGAAATTCGATGTTGTGGGTTTATCATTTGACCATACACTGATTATACCCCGTCCTGGTGTGGCTCTTAAATATTTTATAGACTCATAGGAGGTAAGAGTTAGAAAGGGGCAGTTGCAATTCCAAGATTTGCTGTCTCTCTCTTTCTCTTAATTGAGTTGTAGAGATCCCTATCAGTTGAAATCTTACTAGAACTCCAATCTATAAAAGAGAGTGTGAAGTGGGGAGAGGACAGGCAATCCTGACAAGCTAGAAGTTAGGAGACCTAGGTATCCATTTGGTCCAGCCTCCATCACACTTCCCACCGGTTAATCAAGTGCTTTCACACAGCATCACCGTATTTAACTTCTTGTCAATCCTGTGAGAGGTAAGGCAGTGATAATGTTGAATTTGATCTGAAGTTTAAGAAATCCTCCCACCTTTTTGTGTTCTGGAAAATGGCTCACTGCAAAGGACCACCTTTCCCCACATGATTTCCCTAAAGGCTTACGAATGCCTCCCTTCTCTACCTGTGACAAGCCTACACGGTCCCTTTCTTTACCGTAAATGATTAGCTGGACTGCTTGTCCCCATTGATCATTCGGAACAAAATGTTTGTTAGCCGAACTTTGATTACGGTTCTCTCCTTTCTCCAGGCCCCTGAAGTCTGACCCGCCCTCAGGCCAAGGCAGCAGACAGCCTCTCCTCAGGGTAAAACGTTCTCTGATCTACTGTCCCATTATGTGGCCCTTTTACCCTGCTTCCCCATGTCTGCTTCTTTCTAGCTTTATTCGTTCCTCTCTCTATAAAAGGGAACTCCTTTTTACCTAACTCTTGAGATGCTTGTAGAGCTTATGGGGTTACAGTGTTTTCCATATTGCAACAGTCCCCCCTCATCCTATGACAATAGCTGCCCCCCTACAGCTTGCAATAATTCTTACTAAGTTTGGTTTTTATTTGACAGTAGGTATTTTGATGCCCATTCCGTGGAAAGGAATGTTGAGGTTTGCAGAAGTTGATGCATGGCCTGGGTCTGGTGGTCAGGTTAATGAAATGTGGCACAGGCTGCATTCAAACCCACGTCCTCTGCAGACATCACTTCTGGGGCTTTGTGTACAGCCACGTGGGTTCTTTCTCAGTGCTTTGGCAGGTGACTTCGCTTGTGTAAACTGAGAAGATTGGAATAGAGGTCCTCCTCAGTTCCGCCAGCTCTGAAATGCTGCAGGGACAATACAAAGAGGTCCCGATGCCCAGGGCAGAGCCCAGAATATCCGTGTTCCTTGAGAAGACCAGGCCCTCTGACACCTGAGAGCCCTCAGAAAGTGAGCTGTCTTCTCAGAAAACATTCCTGTCGAAAAATAAACATAGAAAGGGAATTACAGGCTCAATAGAGGTAAGGGAGGTGAATTTGCCCATCCAGCCTAAAACCTAAAAATAAAAACCCATTTACCAAGTTTTCATATTAAAAGAATATATCAAATGAAATCTTGGGGTGTATTTTGGCTTGTTCATATCACTGAGGGCTACATCTGACTCATTCTGGATGCCTGAAATTATCTTTTGTCTGGCCTGTCAGAGTGAATTACTTCTAAGGAAAATCCAGAGAAAGCTTAAACAGTCTCCAAGTTCTGTGAAGGAAATTTAGGCAGTGCAGCATGGTCCCAAGCCAGCAGCATCGGCATCACTTGGGAACTTGTAAGTAATGCACATTCTCAGGTCCCACCCAGACCTCCTGAACCAGAAATGCTTGAGGGAAGGCCCAGCCTTCCGTGTTTTGACAAGCCCTCCAAGGGATTCACGTGACCCTCCAGGGTGTCCAGGCTTAAGGATGAGCTTTCAGGTCAGGTCTGCCCTAGGTGACAATCCTGAGGGTGAAGGGGACTTTGCTGCCCTAGGCTCCTCCTCCTCTGGCAGCTGTGTTCTGCAAGGTACCTCATCCCCACCCCCTCTCAATCGCTCTCCCTTCCCAGGTGTTGTTCCTAAGTGTTTTTTCTAGAAGTTTCTGTATTCAAAAAAGGGAAAGAAATCAAAACATATTGAGTGTCCATGAATGTGCCAGGCACTTAGGCTTGGCACCTTTGATGAGTTATTTATGTAATCTTCACAAAAACCCAAAGAGTAGAAAAACATGTCCCATATTTCATACAGAGGGATATTTGAATTTTGTTAGAGGAACCCTTAAAGACCTAAAAGAATTTATGGCCTGGAAGGATTTCTATTGGTGGAATTTCACGCACTTTATGGAGGTGGGAGAGAGATTTTTGTTGAGGAGGAAGGCCAGGCTGGCACGTGCACTAAAAGGACGGTGCTTCCAAAGGGCAACGGTCAGTTCACAGCGTGTGACTCAGCATTTCCACTCTGGGTTGCAGTTCCTGAAGAGACTCCCCCCAGGTCCATAGGAAACAGGAAGGACAATCCTGCAGCGTGGCCTGTGGTGGTGGTGGGGAGGGGGTTAGAGCTGATCTGGATGCCCATCCCTGGGGGGATGCATAAAAGACACGATAGACTCCCGCTTTTGGGAGGGAAGGTCTGGAGGTGCCGACAGCAACACAGATGGGGTTCACAGATGTAACGCTGCATCAGATATGAGGCGGGGGGTGGGGGTAAGCAAATGGGTGAATGTGGTCAAGAGATACAAACTTCTAGGTGTAAAGTAGGTGAAAATGTACAGCATGATGACTAGAGTTAACAACACTGTAGTGCATAGTTGAAAGGTGCTAAGGGAGTAGATCTTAAAAGTTCTCATCACGAGAAAAACAAAAGGTGATGGATGGTAACTAAACCTATTGTGGTGATCATCTTGCACTATATACATATATCAAATCATTAAAACTAGTGCAGTGTTAAATGTCAGTTATAGCTCAAATAAAAAAAGTAACCTATGGGGACTTCCCTGGTGGCACAGTGGGTAAGACTCTGCACTCCCAATGTGTTCGATCCCTGGTTAGGGAACTAGATCCCACAGGTGTGCTGCAACTAAGAGTTCACATGCCACAACTAAGGAGCCAGCGAGCCACAACTAAGGAGCTCGCCTGCCACAACCAAGACCTGGCGCAACCAAATAAATAAAATAAATATTAAAAAAAAAAAAGTAATCTATGGTTCCTGAAGACGTCATAGCCAAATCTCTGTTCTGATAGCATTAATTTAGTGCCTTTTCCTCTCTCTGCCTCAGGGGGGATTTGGGATCTTTTGGCAAGAGCAGAAGAATTCTCCTGCTCTCTCTGCTGGAAGGTCTGTACTGGGCCAGATTGTTTGCTGGCACCAGAGGGACCTTTAAAGTGGCTCATCCAGCCTTTCGTTTTGTGAGAGAATAGTTGAGGTCCCAAGAGGAGGGATAAGGTGAGTGGCAGAGCTAGACTAGAGCATGACGTCTTGATTCCTAGTCTGGGGTCAGTTCTGGACCCCTCCCCCAATTTTATAATAAAGTCATCTGGAAGCTGTTGAGAAAAAATAGATCCCAGGGCCCCCCTACTGAGCTTTGGATGAGTACGGCTGGGGGAAGGCTCAGGAACCTGTATCTCCCCGAATTTCTCCAGGGATACTGCCATGAAGCTGGGTTTGAAGACCACACTCTGCCACACTCATGTCCATCTGCAAAAGTGCAATAAAGGGAGAAGTCATAAGACTTTGGCCAGTCTGTTGAGCCTGTTTTTCTATCAAAGAGCCCAAGGGAATTCTCTTGTGAAAAAATCTACAGGGTACCCCAAACAGGTATAGAGGTTTTTGGAGTCTTCTTATCTTAGGGGTAGTGCATTCCAACTACCAAGGCATCCTCTTCTCCTCTCTTTCTATTTCCCAGGGATGGACAAGCTCCATCACAGGTGGTGATCAACCTGTGTCCATGCCTTCCTACATTTATTCCTTAGCTAATTATTTATTGAATGGCAACTTGAAGCATACTACACTGGTGCCTGGGAGGCTGCATAGAAAGATGAGATGTGGAACCATCCCTGAAAGCCGTCCAGGCCAGTGGGGGTGGGTGGGTGACATGCTCCAACAAGGACAGAATGCTGGGGGACACCAGGGTACCGATGTGCCGAAGTCTCCCTCTGAGGTCCTGGTTTGCAAAATAGCTTTGAGTCTGTCTCAGGTGGTATTTTTATTGCACATTAAGGAATTATAATTGGATACCCTCCATCTTTTTCTGAACAGACCCACAGACAGTGGCGTTATCCCCATTGTGAGGTGCTTGGAAATTTGTTCACATTTATTTCTCAATATTCCTTTTTGTCTGCCCAAACTACACAGCACAGTTTTACAAGTGGCATAAGGGATATTTCAACCTTGAGATTATGAGGTTGTTATGGGTATTCTGAGACCCTCGATCACCCTAAGATGGCTATGATGGGTAAGTCATCAGCTTCTGATTTGGTGTTTGGAGAAAGTCCTCATGACCTCTCGTGGTCATCCGCAGGATTGCCTGGCTCGGGTACCTCTCCCTTCTCTCATCACAGCTAACGAAACGCAGCCTTTTGCACAACATACCCCATCTTTCTGGCCTCAGTTAGTTAGTCTAAGGATGGGCACCTGACCAGGATAGGCCAGTCAGAATCCCCGTGTGGAATTTTTGGATTGGGGACCAAGGGCAATGGGACTGTCTCTCTCTAATTTCTGAAGCAGAGTACCTGCTTAGGGCTTGACACTGTGCTGGGCTCTGAGGCTCTGGCACTGAATGAAAGAGAGTGCCTTCTTTCATGGTGAGTGGTTATAGTCTGGTGGGGGTGGGGAGACAAACACGCAGACAAATAAATATATAAATGTAAAATATAGCCCAGAATTGGTCAACCATCACAATAATAATAATAATAATAATAATAATAATGAAAACTGCTATTATAACAACAATAGTGAATATCTACTGAGCACTTACTCTGTACACAATGCTTTGCATGTATTAATATGCTTAATTACATGTATTAACTCACCCCAGGAAGTAAGTCCTATGATTAATCCCATTTGGGAGAAAGCTCTCATTTCAGAGAGAGGCAGTGGTGAAAACTGTAAAGTAGGGAGACTTCAAGGTGCTGGTTCTACATTTAACCAAGGCCCATGGTGATTTGGTTCACATAGATGCTGAGGTTGTTCAGTGTTTCCTTGGTTTCATGAGTGAATAATTTCCCCCAGCCTTGAACTTCCACAAACTGAATTTCTGTCACCTGCAATCAAAGACTGCCAAGACATTCTGGAGACTCCTCAGCGTTTGTCGGGTGGCCTCTGCATGTGCGGCAAGAATGGGCGTTGCTGCTCTGATTAGGGTGAACTGACAGCACCTCAGCTGCAAGAGTGGTCCATAGTCCAGTAAAGACACTGAGACGGCAGAGAAGGAGACCAGAAATGGACATCTGGCCACGTGACGTGATCTCATCCACCTCCAGTTTGCCCTCCTCTGAGACGGGTACCCCAAACCCATCACATCTCCCCTTTCAACTTTTTAATATTTATTTATTTTTTATTGTGGTAAAAAATACATACCATTATATATGCCATCCTAACTATTTTTCAGTACTGTTGGATACATTCACATTGTGCAATAGCCTTCTAGAACTTTTTCATCTTGTAAAACTGAAACGCTGTACCCACTGAACCCTAATTCTCCCTTGCTCCTCCCCCTCCCCAGCACACCCCCTCTTTTGTGCAACTGTGACCATCTCATCATCTCCATTACCAAGGATGTGTACAGGCCCCCAGGGAGCAGGGCCTCATCTGTCCTGACTCCTGTTGGATCTTCTGATCTCAGGATCCCTTAAAAAATTTTTTTTTAAATTTTTATTATTTTTGGCTGCATTGGGTCTCCGTGGCTGCGTGCAGGCTTTCTCTAGTTGCGGCGAGCGAGGGCTACTCTTCGTTGCGGTGCGTGGGCTTCTCATTGCGGTGGCTTCTCGTGTTGCAGAGCACAGGCTCTAGGCGCGAAGGCTTCAGTCGTTGCGGCACATGGGCTTAGTTGCTCCATGGCATGTGGGATCTTCCCGTACCAAGGTTCGAACCCGTGTCCCCTGCCTTGGCAGATGGATTCTTAACCACTGCACCACCAGGGAAGTCCCTCCAGGATCCCTTTTGCACATGATTCCAAATTAAAAGAAAAAAAATTCCACCAAGACACATCTGACAGCTGAGCATGGCCTTCCCCCTTCAACACTTGTTTTGAAGCTTTAGTAGCCCCTGTTTCTCATTCAAGAGTAATGCTGTCTCAATGGAATTAACTTGGCCATAAAAAGAACAGAATTTTTCCATTTGCAGCAACATGGATGGACTTGGAGGGCATTATGCTAAGTGAAATAAGTCAAAGAAAGACAAATACTGTATGATATCACTTACATGTGGAATCTAAAAAATATAGCAAACTAGTGAATAAAACAAAAAAGAAGCAGACTCACAGATATAGAGAACAAACTAGTGGTTAACTGGGGGGAGAGGGAAGCGGGGAGGGGCAACATAGGGGTAGGGGAAGAAGAGGTACAAACTATTAGGTATGAAATAAGCTACAAGGATATATTGTACAACACAGGGAATATAGGCAATATTTTATAATAACTATAAATGGAGTATAACCTTTAAAAGTTGTGAATCACTATGTTGTACACCTGTAACTTACAGAATATTGTACAGCAACTATACTTCAATTAAAAAAAAAAGAGTGACACTGCTAGGTGTGTGCAGGGTGGGGCAGCTGAGAAGGGAGAACGCAGGCTGCCAGTCCGGGTTTTCTCCTTCCTTTAAAAGTCTCGCTAAATCCACGTCTCTATACCGGGAACGTGAGGTTGTCTGTGGAACAGGCAGAATGGCCTACGGGTGAGGATCTTGGGCTCTGGAGTCAGATCCTGATGAGTCAATGATCAGGACTACGACCTCCAGGGAACCACCTAACCATCCACCTCCAGCTTCTTCACCTGGAGAATATAGTATTGGTGCTTTCCTTATGGCAGTGCTGTGAGGATTAAATGAGAAAATACAGATGAAATACTGAAATACAGCCTGATTGGCAGAAAGCACTAAAAATGGTAATTATCACTATTACTATACAAGGATAAAAATGAATAAGTATATGGATCTATATGTTCAATGAGGGTAAGTCTCAAAAACATAATGTGTGAAAAAGGCAAAAGAAAGTTGCAGTATTATACATAAATACAGTGTGGTATACTTTATGTCAAATGTAAAACATGAAGTAGTATGATGCACTGCTTATGAATATATATTCAATAAATCAACACTTGGGCTTTTGTGTGTGTGTGTGTGTGTGTGTGTGTGTGTGTGTGTCAGAAACCATAACAGCATGCCCAGGAAATGTACATACTATCTTCCAGATAGTGGTTACCTCTGGTGGTGATGGTGGTGGCGTGTAGGGGGGTGTGTGTCTGTGTGCGCGCGCGCACGCACGCACGTAGGCAGAGCAGAGGTGGTCTGCATGCTTGAAATGTTTCATAATTAAAAATGTTGGAGAATGCATTATAAAAACCTGCTCATGAGAAGGCTGTCTTGTTCATTTGTATTCTACTTGGCTGTTCAAACTTTCCTTTTGCTATGCAAGAGAAGTTGCAGTGTGATACCCATCTGATAATGTGAATTAATGAGGCTTTTGGGCCTGGGATAGTTCCAGACCGAGGTTCTGTGGCTGGAGTTTGGGGGCAGGGTGGGAGAACAGCTAGGAAACTGGTTTTATGAATTTACATTGTACCTCCTTACATGATCTGGGGAAAGAAAGAGATTTAGAGTGAAACACCACCGACAGTTTGCTTAATCTCTCTCAGTACATTTCCTTCGCTATGAAATAGGAATAATAAATCGTATTTTACGAGGTTGCTGTGAGAAGTAAATAAACACAGAACATGGCACTTGGTAAGAATATCAAATACCCAGGGTTCTGACACCCAATTTACATTCAAAGCTTATATGTGATCAACTTTAGAGAGGAAAAAAATATCCATCTCCTGCCAGGCTGAAAGATGATTTCTGCGGGGGTCAGAGCAACCAACGAAATCTCACCCCGGCCACCATCCTCCCCAAATCAATAAGTGCATTGAAAACACCAGAAACAAAATGTCAAATAAAATCTTTCCGGATGCTTATGAAACCCCACCTATCTTCCCCTACCTTGTGACGTGTGAGAGCTCTAAGCATCTGTGTAGGGGGATGGAATGGGGAGCTGGCCCCTCCCTGGGAGGGAGGACAAAGACAAGGCAGGGACCACAGGCGGATTTGGGAAAGGGGTGGGAGGCTCAGCAAAGCCAAGGGAAGGAGGGGTTCAGGGGAGAGAGCGTTGCAGGTGAGGGAGGGAGGAGCTGCAGGAAGGACAGAGAATATGTGAGTCACGCCGTGGGGGGCAAGTAGAAAAAAAGTGAAGGCTGAGTGAGGCTATCTGAGGTCAGGGATGATGCAGCTGGATTACAGAGCACGGAGAGGAGAAATATGACCTCCAGTGGCGGATTGGATCTGGGGAGTGCTCTGAGTCTCCTGATCCAGCTTGTGACTTCAAGCTGGACAGCACAAAGGTGTTCTTCCTGTAGAAAGATGTAGTTCATCTAGCCATCAGGGAACTAATGTAGTAAGGACAGCAGAATGCCATAAATGCATCTTCAGTAAGGGGGCGATGTGTTCCCCACAACTGGAAAAATCAAAGCTCATTGGTGTTGCCAATTCTGCTAATGATTCAAAACCTCCACTTTGTGACCCTTGTCCTCAATAGATGTAAACATTTTAAAAAATAGTCAAGCTCTTTGGTGCCATTTTGACTCATACTTCACCATTTCAAAAAGCATTTTTCTACTTTTTTTTAATATTAATTAATTAATTTATTTATCTTTGGCTGTGTTGGGTCTTCGTTTCTGTGCGAGGGCTTTCTCTAGTTGCGGCAAGCGGGGGCCACTCTTCATCGCGGTGCGCGGGCCTCTCACTATCGCGGCCTCTCGTTGCGGAGCACAGGCTCCAGACGCGCAGGCTCAGTAGTTGTGGCTCACGGGCCTAGTTGCTCCGCAGCATGTGGGATCTTCCCAGACCAGGGCTCGAACCCTTTTCCCCTTCATTGGCAGGCAGATTCTCAACCACTGCGCCACCAGGGAAGCCCTCAAAAAGCATTTTTGTTACTGATGCTTTTAGCCACAATGGATGACAAAGGGAAAATGTGTAGACTCCATCAGGAGGCAACTCAATATGGTGGGAAAATAGTGGATTTGAAGTCGGACATACCCAGGCTCATCCATTCATTCATTCAACAAATATTTATGGAACATGTCCTATGTGTTGGGCTTGTAGTATTTACTTTCTGGTGGAGGGTGATGAAAAAGAAAGTAAGAAATGAAAGACAAGATGATTTAAGGTGTGGTAGAGCTGGGAAGAAAGTAAAGGGAGGTGGATCCAGAGTGGCCAGGAAGAGTGGGGGCTTTATAGTGGGTTTACTCTGGGCTGAAGCCTCGCTACAAAGCAGCCGGCCCAGGGGAATGAGCATTTCATGCAGATCATATAATGAGCTCTCTTTGTTTACTGCTCTATAGGAAGGCACTTAATTTTAGTATGCCAATCATATTTCTAAACATCTTACTGAATTTTTGTAAAATTTAAATAGTTTGAAGTGGACTCTATTGAGTTTTCTAGGTAGATAAATATATAACTGAAAGTATTAATTACTTGTCTCTCCTCCCCCTTTTAAAAATTGATTAGCTTAAATCCCCAAGGATAATTTTGCATAGTAGTAGTGACAGCTGGCATCTTTTCTTTGTTTCTATTTTAATGGAATTGCTTATGATGTTTCCACATTTAGTGTGATGTCTGTTGAAATGCTCTGGTAAATATCTTTCTCATTTTGGTTTATGAAGAATTAGTTTTTTTCTAATATTTTTTTTCTGGCATCTATGGCAGTTGTTACAGTTTTTTCTTCTTTAATCTGTGAATGTAGTAATTTACGTGAATGCTTTTCTAATATTGAAGAATACTTACTTTTCTTGGGTAACTCTTTCTCAGTTTTGATCATTTTGTCTTAATATGTATTCAGTATGCTGATATTTTATATAAAATTTCTCCAGTCCATATTCGTAAGTGAGATTGGCTTATGATTTTGCCCTTCCTTTGCAACCATTTTATGGTTTATGCATTAAAAGTTGTACTTGTCTTATAAAATGAGTTGGGTAGATGCTCTGAAATAATGTATTTAAGATGGGAATTATCTGTTCTTAAAAGTCTAGTGGAATACTCCTGGATCTGTTGCCTTTCTGGGGAATAGATCTTTCACTACAGTGACATTTTCTTCTGTAATTACTGATCTATTCAGTTTTTCTAATTTTCCTGTCAAGTGTGATGATTCATATTTTTCTACTTTATGTTGTATCAATTATCAATATAAATTTGTATGTAGTATTTTCTTATTTTTATGTTTTCTATATTTGTCAGTTATGCTTTTTCCTATGGGTGTATATTTCCTCTCTCTCTCATTCTCTTTCTCTGTCTTAGTTATACTTGCCAAAGATTCATCTGTTTTATTAGTCTTCAAAATTTACATTTTTAATTATCTTAATCAATTATATTGCATTTTTGTTTTGTTTTGTATTTGTATTAGGGTTCTTCAGAGAGAATATATAAAATATGAACAGATATAGATATAGATAGATTTATTATAGAAATTGGCTGAGATTATGGAGGGTGAGAAGTACCATGACCTGCTGTCTGTGAGCTGGAGAACGAGGAAAGCTGAGGGTGTAATTCAGTTTGAGTGTAAAGGCCTGAGAACCGGGAGCACCAAGGTCCAAGGGCAGGAGAAGGTGGACGTCCCAGCTCAACGGAGAGCAAATTCACCTTTCCTTGGTCTTTTTGTTCTTTCTATTCAGGCCCTCAAAGGATTGGATGATGCCCACCCATATTGGTGAGAGTGGCTCTCTTCACTCAGCCTACTGATTCAAATGCTAAAATAATGTTTTACCAGCTATCTGGGCATCCTTTATCTCAGTCAAGTTGACACATAAAATTATCCATCACAGTATCTTATTATTTTCTGCTTTTATCTTTATTATTTTCTACCTCTACTGTCTTTGTTGTTCTTTTTTTCTGCTTTCTAGTGTTGATGAAGAAATCATATTCCACACCAAGCCACAAAACCTACTAACAAAAAAGTCAATAAACTAAGTGGTCTGAATGTTCTACTGAATAAATTTCATGACCAATTTCAAATGTCTTAGATTGGATCCATTTAGAAAAGAAAACTGTGATTTGATGTTAGCTGTATATAAAATTCTACGATTTAATTATTTTCCATCAACACTTGGAAGATATTACTCTACTGTCATCTTGCATTTGGTTGATCATCTGCCTGAATATGGACCAGCTTTGGTGACTTGCTTGTAATGAATAGAAGCTGATGTTGCTTAACTGTTTTATTACCTTAATAAAAGTGATACAGCCTACATCTGACCTCTCTCAGTATGCTTGCTCTTGGAACCCGGCCACCATGCTGTGAGGAAGCCCAGGGCATGTGATGAGGCTGCACACAGCGTTCCAACAGATAGCACCAAACTGAGGTCCCAGCCAACAGCCAGCTGCAGCCACCAGGAGAGTAAGGAAGCCTTTAAGATGCCTGCAGTGCAGCCATTGTCTGACTATGTGAAAACCACCTAGTTAAGCCCAGTTGACCCCCCAGAAATCATGAGTTGGGCCTCCCAGCTCTGCCATTGACTAGCTGTGTGACTTCGGACAGATTATACAACTTAAAATGGTGCTAGTAATACCTACACCAGAGGGTTGTTCTGAGAATTAATCAAAATAATACCTCTCCAAGGTAGTATTGTTAGGCTTATTTTACCCATGAGAACACGTACCAGGAAAGGTCAGTTAATTTACGCAAAGTCAGTCAAACATATAATAAGAGACAGAATGTGAGTTTGAACTTAAATCTGACTCCAAAACCGATTCTCTTTACCATTATTCAATTTCATTACTAAAAACATCACCATAGCAACTCATTAACCCACCTAGTCTCTCACAAGGACCTAAGGAAACAGTACCATCCCTTTGCATGTCGAGGTTTATTTTAAATCAGACTAGGCAACAGGCAAAGTTGCAATGCCATTTAAAGCAAAAGAGAAAAACATTCGTACCATAGGTTTTGAATACCTGAGCACATCACACTGTGCCAGCGTGAGGGAGAACAGCAAGTTCTTTTTGGCTTCACTTTCTCATAATGCTGTTTTGGGAAAATGATTTTTACCAAAATAGCATGCCATGTATGAATCTTGTTTAAATGCCAGAGTCGCTCTTGGCACCAGAATGTAGTTATATTGCGTCTATTTGTAGAGGTTTCCAGCACATGGTAACAAGGAAAAGGAGCTGGGTAACAGAGGGGTGTGGTGGGGTGAGCAGAGTCTTCATGCAGGAGTAGATTTGCATGTGAATCTCATACATCAGCCTGGGTTCAAATGATGTCGCAAAGTATAAAGATGATCAACACCAACAGCAAAAGTCATACTGTATCTGAACGTATACCTTGGAAACACTGTTACGAATTCAAAAGATAATGTCAAGGTTCTACCTTTGTCACGTGGAGAAATAGTGAGAATTTGTTTTAGAAAGGGAAGCTGTGTTTCAGAGTCTCTGCTTTACCTGTGATTTGCTGCTGACAAGTTGATTTACCTCCCCATCAGTGTCATCATCAGTTACTTTGTTGAGCACTTAATATACTTAATATGTAAGAAAGTTACTATGTAATTTACTTACTATGAAACAGGGAGAATTCTTAATACTTTTCATATATTGTCTCCTTTGATCCTCGGAACAAAGTATGTTGTAAATACTTTTTAATGCACGTTCTACAAATGAAGAAATTGAGGCTCAGAGAAGCAAATTCAGCTACCAGGGTAGGAAATTTGGTATGTTCAAGGAGATGAAGTTCAAATCCTGAGCCCATGTTCTTAACTGCTCAGCTATTTATTAGTGTTATTAATATTAGCATTATCATTATTTAAAAAATTTTTAAATTACATATTATATTTTTAAATTTTTTGGCCGCGTCGTGCAGCGTGTGGGATCTTAGTTCCCTGACCACGGATTGAACCTGCGCCCCCCGCATTGGAAGCACGGAGTCTTAACCACTGGATCACCAGGGAAGTCCCAGCATTATCATTATTAATTATAAATATCATTTACTGATATATGTGCCAGGCTAGATGCAAAGCCTTGACCAACGCAAAGGGACAAAAGAGAGTGAAAAGGAGATGATTTTCCTCAATGTGTGAGTCAGTGTTACCTAATTCCTTGCCTCTTTCCTTACTATTCCTTAGTGAATCCTTTGGGTTCCTTGTTATAACATTTAAACTCATGCGTTCACAGAAAGCTAGAACTGTGCCTTTTCTACTAGCTCCTTAATTTAACAGATGAGATCTGAACATCTGTATATCGTGAGGACCTTGCTCTCTGTCCTCTGGTGGCGGGAGTGAAATTATTCACAGTTATTTTCATATACCAGGCTCTGTGCCCCTGACTCACTGTGTGACCCTGGCCAAGGTGTCTAATCTCACGGGGCCTTAGTTTTCTTATCCATGTGAGGTTGGTCTGTGACATCTTAGATTCTTCGTAGCCATTGTCTGGGTGGAATGTCTGTGGTGTGGCCATTTTATCCCAATATTAGGAGATAAAGCACCACTTATACAAAGATTTCATTTTTCTGTAAGTCCAGTCAGACTGTACTGTCCTAACCAGTGCTTCCCAAAATATGGGTTAAGATCACCCACTGAGAGTTCTGATTATAAAAGAGAAAGGGACAGGAATTAAATGACATGGAATCACATATTTCTCTTTTGGTCTTTCTGCCTTCATCAAGGTGAAGGTCTCACTTTGAAGGTAATGTGTCTTTATCACTCCTCTAGCACTTACCTCTCTTTTCTAAAAAAGAACCTTCCCAGACAACATATCTAGCCAAATTGTAGTAACATTCTTTAGTGTTTTCATTGTATCTGTTTTTGGTTAACTTCTATATTTGTGTCAAGAGAATTTTTTTTCTATTTGCACAGTGCTATGAAGACTATTTAAAAATTAAGTTATTTAAATGGAAAAGTTGCTTTAGAGAAAAATGTTGAATACCTAATAGTAAGGATATTTATTGGTTATTTATTGCTATATCACAAACCACTCCAAAAGTCAGTGGTTCAAACTAGAACCATTTCATTTATCCTATAACGTGGGTGGGCAATTCTGGCTAGACTCAGCTGAGTGGTTGCTCTGGTCCCAGCTGATTCTCTTATGTATTTGCAGTGAGTTGAATCCCATGGATTCCTTTTCAAAATAGTGTTCTTAGAGGCATAAAATAAAATACATAGAATTACAAAGGAAACCAATTATATTGAAATACAGGTGTCAAGACACTACAAATTTTTTTATATCGCAGTGTATGAATTCTTTATTAACACATGGAGTACCAAGATCCAGTGGCCGGTCAATTAACTACTATAATTTTGAATAATGGTGAATGTAAACAATATTTTGAGATTTCTGCAAAAACTTTAATGTGGTATATCTATTATTTCTATTGGTTCCAAAGCCATGGATTCTAACAATATGACTGTCATCTGTTGCCTAAATTCATAACAGAAATAAATGTTAAATATCATTTCAGAAGATGTGAAAAATCAAGATGCAGATTTCTTTTATCCATTCAAGATCATTATTCTCCTCTTTGTAAATGGGGAAATCTGCTTATGGGTTATGGCTGCACTCTTCTTCTTTTTTCCTTAAGAAAAGCAAAGGTGTGAGTGTCAAAAATCTGGGGAAATAGTGATTCCATTTTGATGAATACATGTTCTTTCAAATTTTTGTTGGCTGTTATTACTTGGGGTTTTTAATGGGCTATGTGTTGTCTTCCAGTGTCTAGCATAACAAAATGTTCTTCCTAACTCAGATGTGAGGTTCTTTGGCATTCTGCTAAAGCTCCAGGGAGCTCTCTTTGACCCTTCTCTTATTTTCACAGGACTTACATGAGCCTTCCTCGACCTTATATTTCCAAAGGATTCTCTGATGCCTGAGATAAGTGTCTGCCATTCTAACATATTTGTAGTTGGTAGCCTGAGGATGAAGATTGTCGGGGGCGGGGGTGGCGGGGAGGAGTGAGACCAGGAAGTACATAAATAGGGAGGGATGAAGAATGAGATGAAAACTCAGTTCTTCTGGTATGACAAAGATGTTTTCTGGTCAGTGTTTAGGGGAAATGTTGGAGGGGCCGGGTGTTAGGGCTGCTGACGCAAACCCAGAAAGCAGCTATGTTTCATCCCATTCCTCTGCCTTTTCTGGGTAATTCTCTAAGTATCGTGGGGGACATCACAAAAAGATCTAAGGAATGAAAAGAGCCTGAAATAACCGATCCCTCTTTTCAAAGGATTTTAGTAGGTATTTATCATGCTTTGCTATGTGGGATTCATTAGGGTGTGGAGACCGTTTATGCCAGGGCACCTGACTCCTATAATACTGTTGAACTGTTTGCAATATACAAGAGTATTTCCATTTGGAGTAGACTT
Source organism: Eubalaena glacialis (assembly GCF_028564815.1). NCBI lineage: Eukaryota > Metazoa > Chordata > Mammalia > Artiodactyla > Balaenidae > Eubalaena > Eubalaena glacialis. The sequence goes on along the minus strand of NC_083728.1, from coordinate 55,494,950 downwards.
AGGTAGTGAAAATATAAGAATTTTAAAAAGCAAAAGACTGTGCTCATTATCTATAGCTGATGACCAGTATTGGCTAGGAAGTTTTTTTAATCTCCTCAGTAGAGCTGCAAACAGAACTCTCTGCAGAAGGAAGAGTGATACTACAAATACGATGATATACAGCTAAGCAAGTCAGCCAAGAACACTGTTATTTTGGGGGTAATTGAGAATGCAGAGGTTCCAATGGCTCTCATAGGGATTAAAAAAAAATGGAACTAGCATTTTCTCCATGCAGGATTAAATAAAGAATGGTACCTGACTAATTCAGTGTCAAAACTAAAGAGTCATTTGTACCCAGTAGACTATTTTTTTCTACTGTGTCATCAAACACCCATGATTCATGCAAAGCATTGCTTCTTTTACTTGTTCATCTTTTAGATTGCATAATTAATAAATGTTTGTTGCAAAAACCCCACAAACAATACAAGTAAAAAGAGAAAATTCTTTCCCCCTACCAATCTCATTCTTCAAGATAATAGCCTTTAACAACTTTGTATGTACACTTCCTTCCTAGATTTCTTTCTCTCTCTTTTTTTTTTTTTTTAAATAAATTTATTTATTTATTTTTGGCTACGTCGGGTCTTTGTTGCTGCATGCAGGCTTTCTCTAGTTGCGGCGAGCGGGGGCTACTCTTCGTTGTGGTGCACGGGCTTCTCATTGCAGTGGCTTCTCTTGTTGTGGAGCACGGGCTCTAGGCGCGAGGGCTTCAGTAGTTGTGGCACTCGGGCTCAGTAGTTGTGGCTCGTGGGCTCTAGAGCGCAGGCCCAGTAGTTGTGGCGCACAGGCTTAGTTGCTCCGCGGCATGTGGGATCTTCCCAGACCAGGGCTCAAACCCATGTCTCCTGCATTGGCAGGCGGATTCATTTTAAAAATTTTTTAAATTTAACATCTTTATTGGAGTATAATTGCTTTACAATGTTGTGTTAGTCTCTGCTGTATAACAAAGTGAATCAACTATATGTATACATATATCCCCATATCCCCTCCCTCTTGCGTCTCCCTCCTACCCTCCCTATCCCACCCCTCTAGGTGGTCACAAAGCACCGAGCTGATCTCCCTGTGCTATGCAGCTGCTTCCCACTAGCTATCTATTTTACATTTGGTAGTGTATATATGTCAATGCTACTCTCTCACTTCGTCCCAGCTTACCCTTCCCCCTCCCCGTGTCCTCAAGTCCATTCTCTACGTCTTTATTCCTGTTGGCAGGCAGACTCTTAACCACTGTGCCACCAGGGAAGTCCCTCTAGATTTCTAAATGTGCATATCCACATACAAGTGTGTATGCATGTACAAGCAAAATAGGATTATTCTATACATTAGTTCTGAACCTTGCTTATTTCACTTAAAATAACCGTCTTCCATCTCTCCATGTCTATATTAGAGGGAAACTCCTATTTTTTTTTTTTTTTTTGCAACTGTGCTGTGTGAAATTCCATTTTATGGCTGCCCTACCATTTATTTACTAGTCTCCTAATGTCTGGCATCTAGGTTGTTTCCCACTCAACAAATATTAATTGAAAGCTTGTTATTCTCTAGAGATGCCGCAGGAGTACAAGATATATAAGGAGCTACCTCTTCTCTCGAGGAATTTGAGACTGAATATGTGAGTCAGATAGACTGTGTAACAAATAGCCTTCACATTTCAGCAGAAGATACTAAGAATTCCAATGTCACAGAATCTAATGGCAAACCAAACGAAAATAGTCCCTCCAAAGAAAGACATTGTACAAGAGCATTATTTTTTTACAAGAGCATTTTATTGGCAGAAAATCCAACATATCCAAACAGAATGGTTAAAGGGCAATTATGGCACAGAATAAAGGCTTTTTCTTACAAAATGTTTGATTTGTTAAGTACCCCTCTAGTACTTAACTCTTGATTTTTGTACCAACAGCTATTTGATATGGTTAAGGGGAACTGCCAAGTAAACAGAAGCTTGAATATTAGGAATCCATGAAGGTTGTAATTCTAGCTCCTTCTCTTGAAATGTTTAAGTGAAGAAGTATAATTCAATATGTTTAAAAGGGCTTTTCAAAACCTAGGTATGTCAGGAAATTTTAGTTCCACTTCAGATCATCCTAGGCTCATCTTTCTCCAAGACTCTTGGCCATTTTTTCTCTCCAGCTTTCACTTTGGAGACAAACTTCACGTAGGTTCTCATAATTGCCATGGCCTCACGCGATACTGAGCAAGAATTACCTGACAGCAGCTTGTCTCAAGCTCATGGCTTGAGCCTCTTTTCTTCAACACAGGGCTTCCCTGTTGACATTGAGACTTAAGATACATCGGGACCTGCTTGGAACTCACAGCGATACATACCAAAGTACAGAGGAATTAATGCCCCAGGGGATAAACCTTCGATCAGTGGGAACTGAGAGTTAGTGGATAAATTTTCCTCCCTCTTGCTTCACACCTCACCTCCTCCCCACAGACGATCTTAAGATGCAGTAGCCCTTATGGCCTCTCAGAAGATGGTCCCTTGAAGTGATGCAATTAGTTGGTCTTAATATGAAACATTGGCCATCTCTGTGGTGCACCCCTCATATTTGCTCTTCCCTGACCCCTTCCCTTTCCCTTACTTCTACTTCCCTGGGATTGTACTCCCTAATAAAAGAGTTCAGATAAGCTATTGGCTCAGCCACTGTTTTCTGGAGAATTCAGGCTAAGACAACACAATCTTAACAAGCGAGATAGAGCTGGATATACTGCACTGTGTGTGCTCATTACCTCATTTATAGCTACCCATTACTGAGCACCTAAGTGCCCAAAGTTTTTTCAAAGTGCTTTATATGCCATCGAATAACCCCCCTATGAAGAGGTTATTACTATTAATAGCAGTTTTTATTCTACAAGAAAGAAAACTAAGGCTTGGAAAGTACCTTGCTCTGGGCTGTATCAGATCACTTTCTAATTTTGCAGTTATTGCAATTGGTGGAGGCTCGGGGAGCCAGATGGTGCCCATCTCTACTTGATAATTCAGGTCCTCTTTGACCTCAAGTTTCCTCATTCCTTAAGTCCTCAAATATATGTATCAAGTATGTAAAAATGCAGTCACTGACTGAACAAGAAAGACAGACTTTGGACTCAGAATTACATGCATGAGGCAACACAGCAGAGGTGCCAACTCAGAGAGGCCCCTATGTGCGTCCAATCAGAAAGGCTAGGCTCGGCTAACATGGGATGCTGTTGTTCATGGCATGACTCAGCTGTGGCTTCAGCTTTCACACCTCGGGGATGAGTAAGGGTAGCACAGTTTCTCTGCTAAAATCATCCCCGACTTCTCAGAGTGCCACTCGGGAAAGAGGATGGAGGGCTCTGCAACCAGGATCTCTAATTCCCGCTGTTCTTGCTGCCTCATCACACTCTCTGCTCCTGTCCTGTCTCCCTTAACCTGGGCTCAATCCCATCCAAAGTTTGGTGCAAGAGAGTCCCCCCATCCGACTGATTGGCAGCCTGGCTCCCAGCCTCCCCAGGGCCACCACACTGCTCAGCAATTATTTTCTCAGTCTCAGTGCCCCCCTCCTTTATTCCATTTTATACAGCAGCTGTTCCAAGCATTTACTACTCTTCCACCTTCTCTCAAATGGTTGTCCCCGTGACACTCTCAAGAGAAGGAAGGTGAGAGCTCTTTACCATATCCCCCACAAAGCTATACTCACCTAGCCCTTCACCTAGTCCTCCCCATTTCTGTCAATTCATGTCAACGATGCTCTCTGTGGTGCTCCGTGCCCTGGTGGGATTCAGGAAGAAACCCCAGACCTCCATGATGGGCTCCCAGGTCTGAGGCTGGGCATGGAGTAACAGCTTTCCCTCCCCTCTTTCCATATGATACAAAATATAGAAGGAAAAACATCATAGGACTTTTGTCGTAATCCCTTAAAGAATGCTTAGCTAGCTTTTTGTGCATGTGTGAGTCTTACTTGTAAAAGCCATTGTTGACAGCCGTCACTTATGTATATGGATTCCTATGGAAGAGATGGACACTGAGGTCAGGTCACTTCAACCTTGGTCATACCTGGGGAGGTGGGGACCCAGAAATGGGAGAGGGAAGCATCTGGTTTTATTTTAATTAACCACAGAAGTTCTATAAAATCTTGTAAAAGTCATGATCTCTTGAATCACAGCAGAGTACCCTCCCCAACCTATTCATTCCTGAGCGCATCATACCGGCAGTCCTGCTGGTAGCACATATACTGTCCTGGTGGAAACAAATTTAAATTAAGGTTGGTCATGAGCGTGTGTCTGTGGCACTGCTCCTGGATTATTAAAATAAAATTCAGGTCAGAGAAAGCAAAAGCCCTTTTCACAGAGCTAAATTACTTTTGCTCTACACCAAGTTCAATTAAAGAAACAACGTTCTCTTCTTGGCAAAGTTTTCTCAATTATTTTTCCTACCTCTCCGGTCTACTTCCACCAATCCTTCTACTCTATAATCAAACACGAGAAAACATAAACAGTAAAATTTCACTAATGTGGTTTAAAAGGAAAAGATTGGTTTAAAAAAGTTTGCACTGGACTTGGCAAAAATGCAATAGAATACTTTAAAATGGGCTGAGAGAGCACCATTTCATTCAGTGTCTATATCACATGTTTTTTTTTTTTTTAATTTTTATTTATTTATTTATTTATGGCTGTGTTGGATCTTCGTTTCTGTGCGAGGGCTTTCTCTAGTTGTGGCAAGCGGGGGCCACTCTTCATCGCGATGCACGGGCCTCTCACCATCGCGGCCTCTCTTGTTGCGGAGCACAGGCTCCAGACGTGCAGGCTCAGTAATTGTGGCTCACGGGCCCAGCTGCTCCGCGGCATGTGGGATCTTCCCAGACCAGGGCTCGAACCCGTGTCCCCTGCATTGGCAGGCAGATTCTCAACCACTGCGCCACCAGGGAAGCCCTATATCACATCTTCTTAAACCAATTGTGTGTTGATGGGCACCTGGGGGGTTTCCATGTCTTGGCTATTGTAAATAGTGCTGCTATGAACATTGGGGTGCATGTATCTTTTCAAATTGAAATTTTTATCTTTTCTGGATATATGCCCAGGAGTGGGATTGCTGGATCATATGGTAGTTCTATCTTTAGTTTTTTAAGCAACCTCCATACTGTTCTCCATAGTGGCTGCACCAATTTACATTTCCACCAACAGTGTAGGAGGGTTCTCTTTTCTCCACACCCTCTCCAGTGTTTATTATTTGTAGACGTTTGATGATGGCCATTCTGACTAGTGTGAGGTGATACCTCACTGTAGTTTTGATTTGCATTTCTCTAATAATTAGCAGTGTCGAGCATCTTTTTATGTGACTGTTGGTAATCTATGTGTCTTCTTTGAAGAAAGTTTTCTGCCCATTTTTGGATTGAGTTGTTTGTTTGGATATTGAGTTGTATGAGCTGTTTGCATATTTTAGATATTGATCTCTTGTCAGTTGCATGTTTGCAAATATTTTCTCCCATTCTGTAGGTTGTCTTTTCATTTTGTCTGTGGTTTCCTTTGCTGTGCAAGAGCTTTTAAGTTTGATTAGGTCTCATTTATTTATTTTTGGTTTTATTTCTTTTGCCTTGGGAGACTGATCTAAGAAAATATTACTGCAATTTATGTCTGAGAATGTTTTGCCTATGTTCTCTTCTAGGAATTTTGTGGTGTCATGTCTTATATTTAGGTCTTTAAACCATTTTGAGTTTATTTTTGTGTATGGTATGAGAGAGTGTTCTAATTTCATTGATTTACATGTAGCTGTCCAGCTTTCCAGACACCCTTGCTGAAGAGACTGTCTTTTCTCCATTGTATATTCTTGACTTTTTTGTTGTAGAATAATTGACATAGGTGTGTGGGTTTATTTCTGGACTCTCTATTCTGTTCCATTGATCTACATGTCTGGTTTTGTGCCCTTTTGATTACTGTAGCTTTATGGTATTGTCTGAAGTCTGAAAGGGTTATGCCTCCAGCTTTGTTCTTTTTCCTCAGGGTTGCTTTGGCACTTCTGGGTCTTTTGTGGTTCCATCTAAATTTTAGTAGTATTTGTTCTAGTTCTGTGAAAAATGTCAAAGGTATTTTGATAGAGATCACATTAAATCTGTAGATTGCTTTGTGTAGTGTGGCCATTTTAATAGTATTAATTCTTCCAATCCAAGAGTATGGGATGTCTTTCCATTTTTTGGAATCATCTGCAATTTCCTCTATCAGTGTTTTATAGTTTTAAGCATATAGGTCTTTCACCTCCTTGGTTAGGTTTATTCCTGGGTATTTTATGTTTCTGATGCAATTTTAAGTGGGATTGCTTTTTTACTTCCTCTTTCTGATATTTCATTGCAATGAAATGCAACAGATTGCTGTATGTCAATCTTGTATCCTGCTACTTTGCTGAATTCATTTATTAGTTCTAATAGTTTTTGTGTGGAGTCTTTAGGGTTCTCTATATAGAGTATCATGTCACCTGCAAATAGTGACCTATTTATCTCTTCACTTCCAATTTGGATACTTTTTATTTCTTTTTTTTTTCCAATTGCTGTGGCTAGGAATTCCAATACTATGTTGAATAGAAGTGGTGAGAGTGGGCATCCTTGTGTTGTTACAGAATTTAGTGGGAAGGCTTTCAGCTTTTCACTGTTGAGCATTATGTCGACTGTGGGTTTGTCATAAATAGCTTCTAGTATGCTGAGATATGTTCCCTCTATACCCACTTTGGTAAGAGTTTTTATCATGAATGGATGTTGAATTTTATCAAATGCTTTTTCTGCTTCTACTGCGATGATCATGTGGTTTTTGTCTTTTCTTTTGTTGATGTGGCATATCACATTGATTGACTTGTGTATGTTGAACCATCCTTGTGACCCTGGGATGAATCCAACTTGATCATGGTGTATGATCCTTTTTATGTGTTTTTGGATTTGGTTTGCTAATATTTTGTTGAGGATTTTTGCATTTCTATTCATCAAAGATATTAGCCTGTAATTTTCTTTTTTTTTTGTAGTGTTTTTGTCTGGTTTGGTATCAGGGAATTTATTGGAAGGATGTGGTCCAGCTCGTAGGATGAAGAAAGATGAAGAACTGGCTTTGAAACAAGTAAGACCCAGGGAATTCGGAGTGCTTCCTCAGCAGGACCACCTCCCCAGCCTCAGGGGGGTAAAAAAACTGGAGGAATTGAACTGTAGCAATTTTTGCTACTTGCATTACTCAACTCAAGTTTCAAAGTTTGAGAATGAAGGGATAAATTGGCCAACATCAGGACATAAAGTATGCCTGTGGATGTACCAAGAAAGTAAAAGGAAGGATCTAGCAGGAGCCCTCGAGGTCACCATCAACTATTGCTGTGTGTGTCCAAGCACTTGGGTTTGCTGTCCCACTAAGACTGCACAGAGTGGAGGAGAGTTAATTACCCTGAGGAAACTGAGGCAGTCAGGAAAGGCAAATGGAGGCTGGTCTGAGTAAATGCCAACAGTCCCTTATACTCTGGTGGCATTAGAAAGGATTCATTCTACATACTTCAATTGCAGTTGGATCCTAAAACCCACTCTAGCTTCACATACTAAAGGTTATCAAGAAAAATGTGTTCTTTCGGCTTGTCCTTTAGTTCTTCAGACAGAAACCAAAACCACAGTGTCTGAGAGAGCTAGAGAGAGCTAAAGAGAGCATAGATGCACGCAAGAAAACCTGACATTTTTATGGAAACTTGACCCTGGGGAGTAGCCAGTGGTGACAGCAGCATCAGCCTATTGGCTGCTGTACGTAATCTTGACTGTAAGCCCCAGTTCCCTGATTTGCAGTTAAAACTCTTTGACTGAGAGGGATAATCTCTGACTTTCAAGCAAATCACAGATATATTCTATTCTGCAGCGTGTGGGACTGAACTTAGAGTTGTGAGGATTTCATAACGTTGATTGTATGTGGAATGTAGTGCATAGCATAGGTTTTCTCATATCTGAGGGAGTTTAGGTTTGAGACCCCTGAGAACTGGGATGGACTAGATGACTTTTTTTTTTAAATTTTTATTTATTTATTTATTTATTTTTGGCTGTGTTGGGCCTTCGTTTCTGTGCGAGAGCTTTCTCTAGTTGTGGCGAGCGGGGGCCACTCTTCATCGTGGTGTGCGGGCCTCTCACTGTCGCGGCCTCTCTTGTTGCGGAGCACAGGCTCCAGACGTGCAGGCTCAGTAGTTGTGGCTCACGGGTCTAGTTGCTCCGCGGCATGTGGGATCTTCCCAGACTAGGGCTCGAACCCGTGTCCCCCGCACAGGCAGGCAGACTCTCAACCACTGTGCCACCAGGGAAGCCCGGACTAGATGACTTTTGAATATGTGATCCTATCGTGTTTTAAGACAAAAAGACAAAGTAAGAGCATGTTTCTGTCCTACAAAATGATTTTGTTGCCTCTAGTTACAGAAGCTCATAACTGGGCTTTGTTAAGTCTAAGGAAAAACATAAATAAATAAAAATAACTAACATAGAAGGAACGTCCTTGTGCACAGATGTAAAAAGTTCTATTGTTATCCTGCTTCTTTTTAGAAAACATTTTCTTTTTTTAAAGTTTTTGACAAAATAATTTCAGATTTACAGAAAACTTGCAAATATAGTTCAGAGAGTTCCCATAAGCCCTTCATCCAGCTTTCCCTAATGTTGGCATCTTACAGGGTTCTGCTACAGTTATAAAAGTCAAGAAAGTAACATTGATATAACCTACAGACCTTATTTGAATGCTACCAGTTTTCCCATTAGTGACATTTTTCTGTTCTAGAATCTAATCCCACATTGCAATTAGTTGCTGTATCTTCTTAGTCTTCTCCCATCTATGACAGTTTTTCTTTCTTTTTCATGGCCTTGGAACTTTTGAAGGATATTGATCAGTTATTTCATGGAGTATCCTTCAATTTGAGTTTTTCCAATGTTTCTCTCAGAATTAGAGTTAGGCTGCGCATTTGTTATGGACTGAATGTTTGTGTCCCCCGAAATTCATATGTTGAAATCTTAATCCCCAATGTGGTGATACTTGTGTGTACTTTGCCCTTTCAGTGTATCATATTGAGGAAACATGGTGTCAACCTGTCTTATCTCTGGCAGAGGTTTACTCGATTACTTGATGAAGGTGGTATCTACAGAGTTTCTTCGTTGTAGATCCTCCTATTTTCCCTTTGGTAAAATGCTGTAAGGACATACTTTGAGACGATGTAAATATTCTTGTTGTTCATCATACTTTCATCTGTTAACGTCAGAACCCATCGAAGATTCTGTCAACAATTATCACTGTGGTGTCTACCTAAGATGATTTTCCATTTTAATCATGTCCTCTACGTTTTCAATGTTCGTCAGTTGGAATTTGACTGTGAGGCAGAATTTAGCAAGTATGTTCTAAATGTCTGTGCTGTGAGGGCAGCAGGTCAGGGAACCAGCCTTCCTTCTGTTCTTGGAGGGTTCAGTGCTGGTCAGTTAAGCTCCTGTTGGCTGTTTGATCCCCAAAACAACAGCTGCAGAGGGAGGAGGAGAGGATCCGCTTCCCTTGGCTCTTCGCTGCCCTCTGGGTTCACTCCTGCTGTTCCTTACACCGGGCGCCCTCTGCCTCCCCTTCTAATTGTTCTACTGGCCTCAGCTCTGGTAAAGACTTAGTAGGGAGCTTTCTTATTCTTCTTCCTCCACAACCTTAGCACTTCTCCCAGCTGACTCTGTCACAGCAAAGAATATGCTGTCCTAAAACAGCCAGATTTTCTTGTACGTTGCCCAGCACACTGTGAGTAAAGACCCCACTATTTAGTCCAGATTTCTGAGCTGTTGGGCAGCACCTGACAAACAGGACCTCCCTGGGGAGGATCTGATAGAGAAGGAATGAAAGTAAAATAGAGTATTTGTCACAAAACCCTTCCTTACATTTAACATTTAAAAAAATATTTTGAGGTATAATTTGTATACAGTAAAGTTCATTTTTTTGATGTACCATTCTATGAATTTTGACAAATGTATATACTCTCAGGTAATCATTACCACATCAAGAGATAGAAATCTCACATCCCCTCAGAAAGTTCCCTCGTGTCCTCTGTAGTCATCCATCCCCACCCCCACCCTTAGCCCCTGGCAAACACTCATTTATTCTCTGTTCTTTTAGTCTTGCCTTTTCCAGAATGTCATATAAATGGAATTATAAAATATGTAGCCTTTAGAATTTGACTTCTCTCACTTACCATAACACTTGTGAAATTCATTCCTGTTATTGTTGCTGTGAGTACTTCAGTTCTTTTTATTATTGAGAAGTATTCCATTTTATAGATTTATCACAGATTGTTCATTCACCAGCCACTGGACATCGAGTTGTGTTCCGTTTGGGGGGTTATGAATAAGCTACCACAAACATTCATGAACTAGCTTTTGTGTGGACTTATGTCTTCATTTCTCTTGGGAACATACCCAGGAGTGGAATCACTGGGTCATAGGGTAAGTGTGTGATGAACAGACCTCTTTCCAGAGTGTCTGTATCTTTTTGCATTCTGACCAGCGATGTATGAGAGTTCCTCCTCTTCACCAGAACACTCAGATAACTGCGCACTTTCATCCACATTACTTTAGACCAGTAAGGGTAAGCGTCTTTTCTTTTCTTTTTTTTTGGCTACGCAGCGTGGCATGCAGGATCTTAGTTCCCCAACCAGGGATGGAACCTGTGCCCCCTGCAGTGGAAGCGCCAAGTCTTAACCACTGGACCGCCAGGGAAGTCCCGGTGAGCATCTTTTCATGTGCTTATTTGCCATCTGTATATCTTCTCTACTGAAGTGTCTATTCAAATCTTTATGCGTTTCTTATTGGTTTTTTAATTTCCCTATTATTGACTTTTGAGAGTTCTTTGTATATTCTAGGTATAATATCTTTATCAGATATGTGACTTGTAAATATTTTCTCATAGCCTTTGGCTTCTCTTTTCATTATCTTAACAGTGTCTTTTGAAAAGCAGAACTTTAAACTTTAAAAAAAGTTTTTTTTAAAAACATCTTTATTGGAGTATAATTGCTTTACAGTGGTGTGTTAGTTTCTGCTTTAGAACAAAGTGAATCAGCTATACATATACATATATCCCCATATCTCCTCCCTCTTGCGGCTGATTATTAATTAAATTAACTAGCTTAAGTTAATTAATTAAAATTAAAATGGAATGTAATTAAAATTTTCTCCTTGGAGGGAAATTTAAAAAAAAACAAAAACACGTTGAGAAACATTGCCTTAGAGCCTCCTCAGATGACCCATAAGAGGGCTTGTTCGATGATGCTCCACAATTAATTTTAAAGAGCTCCCAACCATGTTTTTGTCTTATTTTAAAGTTGTGGATACTTTTTCTTAAACTAAGAGAGCCATAGAGTAGAAATGGCTGTCTAGCACATCTAGATAGAGAGGGCCAGAGGCATCTAGCTTCAGACTCCCTGGAAAGGGTGGGAGCAGAAACATATCTTCTGTGGAATTCAAAGAGCCCAGGATTCAGCTGAGGGGTAGTCAGACCTGGGGTGGACCAGAGGCTGGAAGTGAGAGATGCAGTGGCAGCAAGCATACTCAGCCCAATGTATGCCAGAGCAGATAGACCACGTCCAGTCCAGCCATGCAGAGCGCCCCAGCATTCTCACATCCTTTTGGACTGTACCTGCACCCGTAGCGGTAGGGTCAGACCTGGCTGTGAATTGAATTTGATTACATTTCTACCAGATGGCCCAGTGGGAACTCAAAATGGAAATAAAGTTTAGGTAAAGAAGAATATAGCACATCACATTTCCTATACCCCTGCATTTTTGGCCTGAGATTTTGCCTACTATGTGTACTTATGAAGAAACGCAGGAGAGAAACATCCGATAATGTGATGGGGACAGAATGCTGGATCCCCTATATTTCTTGAGAACCTGAAACAGCTGATGAGCAGAACCGCAGAAGAACGTACACTGGGTATAGGTGGAAATTCTTACATGTGATATGGGTGCATAGGGATTGTTAACTTCTTCAAGCAAAAGCTAAAATTCCAGTATTGAATTGGCAGAGATGGTGGTCTTTCTCCAGAATATTCTGCTGGCTGCCTCTTCTCTTTTCCCCACTTGTCATCTTTCCAGGTGGTAAAATCCTGTCTGAATTTTAGTGCTTAGCATTTTCCTTCGTGAGCTGCTTGAATCTCAGGAAAAAAGCCCTGAGCACTGTAAAGGGAGCTCCCATGAATAATCCTGCAAAATTTTACTGCCAAATAAGATATTCAGCAGAACTTTAAACTTTTGATGAAGTCCAATTTATCATTTTTTTTCTTTTATGGTTCATGCTAACATTTATTTGTTTTGTTTGATTGGTGTTGGTTAAACTTCTTTGTCTGAATGATTTTCTTCTTAGAGAATTTCTGAAAAAAAAAAAAAAAAAATACAAGTCTTGCTTTCTAAAGCCATAGCCAGGACAAGTCACTTAGCCTTTGTGTGACTTAGTTTTCTTAGCTGTTAAATGGGAACAACAGTCCTGTCTTTCTTGGGAAACATTTGTGTTGCCTCTAGGATAAAAGCCAGAAGACATTTGCCTGAAGTGAAAAGGCAAAGAAATGTTTGGGCTTTGAGAGTTTTACGTTAGCAGCAGCAGGTTGAAGAGGCAAAAAGGAAGTGAGCATTTACAGGGGAAGAAATGATGGAATAAAGTATTGTTGGATCCTTACTTACAGGAAGACAAGGAGCAGCAGTAAGCAGAGAGACTTCCCCTTGACATGGCTAGACTCCAGAGCAGGAAGAGAGAAGTCTGGGAAGCAGATATAAAAAATTATTAATATTCAATAAGTGTAAGAGAAAGTCCCCAAATTGAAAAGTAAAAAAAAGCCAGGTGTTTTTATTCTTTGATGATGTAGTTAGCACGTCCTTTGGAAAGGTATTTTTCTGTGCAAGTATTGTCTGGGCTTAGTTCCCTTTAGAAGGTTAATAAAAAATTAAACAAGAAGATCCCATATACTGAATCCAAGGATTCTTGTATAAGAAACTTTGCACACCTCTCTCTCTGGGCGCTCACACCTCCCCATGAGAAGTCAACTTGCAAGGAGGCTCAGTCCCAATAACTGCAGATGTAATTGATTATGAGTGAAACTTATCATGCAGCAGGACTGAAAAATTGAAGGGACCCTCTTCAGAAAGCCAAAGTTCATTCCTCCCTATCACACTTCAACACACCAGGCTTCTTTCTCTTTCTAAAGACAAGTGGGTCCTGAGAGAAACGCAGGATTCTTGATGTCGTAACCGAGTAACTCTGTTCAGACAGAATGGCTTCTCAACATCCTGTTATATTACATTCCATACTTTGATAACAGTTCTTCCTAAAAAGATGTCCTTCTGTGGCATTGCTTGCTTAGGGAGCCTTTAGGTACCAGGGTGGTCCTTCTACCCCAGTCCACCGTAATGAACTGCTGATTAATTCTTTACCACCCACTTTGCAAGCGAACTGTGAGGTGTGTTTAAGTAGGATGGGATAGAATCTTATCAGACAGGACTTCACCAGCTGGAACTAGAAACAACTCTGTCCATCTGGCCTGGGCAATGTGCCCTCCTGGAAAATTACTGAACAGCACCCAACTCCATAAAAATACATTCCTTAAAATGCCAGCAGAAGGCACAGACTTATGGTGAAATGAAGAAATTATGCAGCCTGTGCAAAGCTCAATTCATCACCAGGCTTGGATAATGGAAATAAATGCTCACCCAGACTTTGTGCCAGGAACATTAATAATTAGTTGGTGGGGACTGTCATGCAGGAAGGTCCTGGCTGTGATTCAGATTCTGGGCGTGAAAGTGTGTGATGTAAACCCCGTGAGACGGTAGAGCAATGAGACATTTGGTCCTGGGTGGGCTGGGAATCAGCAGCAGCCCCCTCTCTGTAGGGAGGCAGTGGGAAGTGATGGCTTTGGGGATGTCTCTCTGGGTTGAGGAAAATTTGCCCCGTTTGATCTGGCTGCCTTTCCTTTTCCCTTACTGCACCCTTTATAGAACTTTGGCTGTGGCTGTCTTCTGTCGTACAAAGGGGAAAGCCAGCAGACTAAGTGCGTTGTGTGCTCCTCGCTGCCCTCCCATGGCCACTGTCTGTTCCCAGGTGCCGTGATGTCTCCTCACTGTTCTTCCCCCAGTCGTGGTCCTCAGGCAGGTATGGGTCCTCTTCTCCATGGAGCCCTCCTTGCTCTCCCAGCTAAGAAGACACCTCCCACTTATATTCCATTTTTTTGTGGCACATGTTATTTCTACTTCACATCCTAAATATCCTGTGAGGCTGGGAGCCATGTCCGATTCAAATTTGGTTTCTTCTCATCCCCAGCACACTGCTTTGCAAGTTGTAAGTTCTCTACCAATATTTGCTGAGTGAATCAAAGAAATAACTCGTGACTGATGATGGCTGTGTGACCGCCTGGCCAGGAGCATTTTTGTTTCAAATGTGTTTTAAAAGGTGGCACGGGGTGACAAAAATAACCAGGTTTTTGTGATCAAACAAATCTGGCTACAAACGTCAGCTAGACCACATACTCTTATTTCACTGCCTTTATTTCACTCATCTCTAAAGAGTTATTTCTACCTGTTGTACAAGGTTCTTGTATGGATTAGAGAGGGTAACATGTGCAAAGACCCTTTAAAATTTAAAATGTTCGTTCCCCTCAGAATGGAAGTGCTTAACCTGAAGAAATAAAGTTCCAATGAGAACTTTAAGCGTCAGAGGCCCCTGGCTGGGACAGCCACCTCTGCAGGACGCGCCATCCGGGAGCCCATGGGCTGTCCCTCAGCACACGGGGTGAACAGCTAGCCCCTCTCCCCTCCCAGGCCGTGAGTGCACGGGGAAGCAAGGTGACGGCAGGGGAACCTCCCAGGAGTTCAGACTGATGTGAGAGCTCCAGACCCCAGGTGAGAGCCTCGCTGTGTGAGCCCAAAGGGTCCCCGGCTGGTACAGCCAACCTGGCTCCATCATCCACTGGCTGCCGAACCACAAGGGAATAAGACACGTGAAGTTCCGTTCAGTTCAGCAGATATTTAACACGTGGCTGCTCCCTGTGGGTCCGTAGTGTAGTCCCCGACCTTCAGGGGTTGCCCCGTCGTGGGCACAGACAGTCACAGAGCAGGGCTGGGAGCCGCAGGCGCAGCGAGCCTCCTCCTTCCCGGATTCCACATTGGCAAACTCACCTACTTGCTGAAATCTGTTACCTCAGCATCAGTTGTCGTGATGTTTTTCTGGTCATTCATAGACGTGTGTAGAGCAGGGAAAACATCTGAGTCCCTCGACAGGCACATCCCCAGGTGAGGGGAACCAGGCGATGTTTCAGCTCTCATACCGTAAACAAGTGTCCTTTTCATGGTCTGTGTACTATGCCACCTTTTCCACATTTCTGTGCTTTTTGTTGGTGATTTTACTGTTCAGAGTAGCCCCCCAGCACAGCGCCGAAGAGCCGTCTCGCTTTCCTAAGTGCAAGAAGCCCGTGATGTGCCTCAGGGAGAAATACAGTGCTGGACAAGCTTCACTCAGGCGTGAGTTACAGGGCTGTCGGCTGTGCAGTCAGTGTTAACGAGTCAACAATACATGTTAAATGCGGTGTTTTAAAACAGACAGTCACATAAAACAAGGTACCTGCTGATCAGCTGATGAAAATGTGACCAGAGGCTCCCAGGAACTAAACCCTGTATTTCCCTTGGGAGCAATGGTTCAATAATCTCTAATTCATTGTTCGTGGTGACTTTATAGAACACAACGACAGCAAATAATAAGAATTGACTACATTTAAAAAAATACTTATTTATGTATTTTGGCTGTGTCGGGTCTTAGTTGCAGCATGTGGGAGCTTTTGTTGCGGAACGGAGGCTTCTCTCTAGTTGTGGTGCGCGGGCTCTGTAGTTGCGGCACACAGGCTTAGTTGCCCCGAAGCATGTGGGATCTTAATTCCCCAACGAGGGATTGAACCTGTGTCCCCTGCATTGTAAGGCAGATTCTTAACCACTGGACTACCAGGGAAGTCCCAAGAACTGACTACATTTTGGTGTGAATTAGAGTTCAGGGTTGGGAGTGATGGGTGGGGCTGGAGAGACACAGTGAGGAAGTTTCTTAAACGGCAGGACTGGGCCTCGTCTTGCTGCTGGAGCGTCAGGGGCAGTGGAACACGGTTAGATTAGATTTTACACTCTGCTGCCTGGAAGAAGGATGGATTTGAAGAAGGATTTTGGCAAATGGAGTCAGGTTTAAAACTACTCTCCAGGAACCTTTTACCTACATCGGCCAGCCACACACAACTTGTAGGTACACATACACTTCTAAAAGTATGATTCTGTGTGTGCTATGGACTGAATTGTGTCCCCCACCCCAAATTCAGACATTGAAACCTTAACCCCAAATATGATGGTAGTAGGAGGTGGGGCCTTTGGGAGGTAATTTGATTTGGTCATGATGGTGGAGCTTTCATAATGGCATTAGTACCCTTATAGGAAAAGAAAAGCACTCTCTCTCTCTCTCTCTCCCCCTACCGTGTGAGGATGTAGTGAGAAGGTAGCTGTCTACAAGCCAGAAGAGAGCTCTCACCAGAAATCTGCCATGCTGGCACCTTGATCTTGGAATTCTAGCCTCCAGAACTGTAAGAATGTAAATTTTTATTGTTTAAGTCTCTAGGTCTATGATATTTTGTTATGGCAGCCTGAGCAGACTAAAGCAGTATGAAGGCTCTAAAATTGCTAAAGATGCTAAAGAAGAGGCAGGCAGGCACCTTTTTTTTGGTTGGGATAAAAATTACTTTGGGCATTGGATGTATGGTCATCTTTCTACTGAAAAACCATGAGATAAAAAACAATTGGATATTTTCTAATTTGAATTCTTTCCTTTATCTGATTAATTACACACAAACACACACATTCACATTCAAACACTTCTCTCGACTTTGGAACACGTTAGAAAGAGCAATGAATTGGGAGGCGGGTGATTTGAATTTAAACCTCAGTTTTGCCACCAGCTAAATGGCGTCTTCGGGCCTCAGTTCCTCAGTGCTTAAGTGAGGACAGTAATGTTGTGTTAGCTCAACCCAGATCAGAGGGTCATTGCAGTGAGAGGAACAGACCGTAGATGTAAAAAAAAAGTTAAAAGGCTATATAGATGCAAAGGATGAACATGGCAGAAATAGAAATTGCTTCTGAATTGCTGGGAATCCAAGCCTGAAATAATTCTTGGAAGCAAGAAAGTCATTTGGGACTTCATAAGTGTCACATTGCTCTTCATGGTTTAAGAACACCAGAGGAGCTAAGACATGTTACTAAGAAAATGCATTCCTACCACTTGGTAATAGTTGTTTTTATGGAACTCCATTTTCACTCTCATCTGTATGACAAATATACCCATATGCAAACTAGGTCCAGCTTCAACTAAAGTTCCAGAAAAAAAAAAAAAAGAAAACTTAGCTAGAAACTGAAGTGGCTAATGAATTAATTTATCCTGTCTCCAGATATCTGTGAGCCCATTACGTGCTAAGGATTGTTTGGAATGTTTGGGGAGGTGCCCAGCAGCATAAGGTCAAATCCCTGCCTTTGAGAAGCTATGAGAATGACACTAAGAGCTGCTAAATAGAACAAGGAAGTCATACAAGCGATGTCACGGGCAGATATATGACAAGTGCTGACAGTAAGTCAAGATTTCAGAGAAGGAAAAGATGAGTGAAAGCTGAGCTCCTCATTGAATTTCCTGTTGAAAAGAAGGGACTTGAGTTGGGCCTTGATGATCGACTAGGATTTGGATGAGAAAAGAAAACAAGGCTGGCTTTGCAAGTGGAAGGAATGTGCAAATCAGCTCGCTGGGTCCGCCCAGGCAGAGCCTTTATGTGCAGTGTAACCCACGGTACAGCTGGGCTCAGACCGGGATCTTGGATACACTGATGGCAGAGCTCAGGCTGGAGTCCTCACTCCTGCTTGCTTTTGGGTCACAGGGCCTTCAAAGTGCACAAGCCCTTGAGATTATAACTTACAACAGCGATGCCTGCAGTGAGTTCCACGGAACCTTTGTACCTTTTGAAGTATATCAGTAGGTCTTGCCCTAAAAATAAAGACATGTGGGCAGAAAAGTTTAAGAAACACTACCTACTGTGTCCCTAACAGAGACGTTCAATACCCATTAGTAGCTTTGCCAGATTGATTTTGGTAACTCCAACCCATTCCTACCCCTGTTTTATTTTAAAAAATATTTATTTATTTATTTGGTTGCACCAGGTCTTAGTTGTGGCAGGCGGGCTCCTTAGTTGTGGCATGCAGGCTCCTTAGTTGCGGCATGCATATGGGATCTAGTTCCCTGACCAGGGATCGAACCCGGACCCCCTGCCTTGGGAGCTCGGAGTCCCAACCACTGTGCCACCAGGGAAGTCCCTACCCCCATTTTATAAGACTTAAAGATTCCATGATAGCAGGGCACAATACAGGGATGCTTGGCTAGATGAAAGCAAAACTCTGCGCTCCACAGGAGAGAAGGCTGCCACGCAGGGCTGTGCAGCGGGTTGCACCTGGGGACAGGATGACAGCAAACTAGAGATGTTGGGGCAGCAGGCTGGGGTTTGCTAGGTTTCACAGGCTCTCTGTGAACTGGCTCATTTGAATAATTCCGTGGGCTCTAGAGCATAGGGGCTGCCCTTCATTGTCTGGTACCAGACCCCAGGCGACTGGGGTGAGTGCATAATGGCCCAAAGTATGAGATCCTGGTGGGTAAAAGGGTTGGGATGTGGACATAATCAGGGGAAACTGATAGGGCCTCAAAACTGGGTTAAGAGAGTAATTCCAAAAATAGTAACAACAAAATATGTCACTCCCTTTTGTGATGTCTGCAAAATTTAGGGACTAGAAGCCTGATAAGTACATTATTGAGATTCCCTAAGGGACAGAGCTCTGAGGAGACGCTGCCATAGAGAGACACTTAACAGAGAGAAGACAGAAGGGAGAGAAGACCTACTGTCTTTTTTCCGCAGGCGGCAGGTGGGCGGCAGGAGCGCGGGCGAGTTTGGGGGATGTGAGGTTTCACAGTCTTTTCCAGAGAGCCCCCTGAACGTTTGTCTCAGGGCTGGAGATGGCAGTGGTGTCTGCTGCAACTTCCCACCTCTTTGACCCTTGGACCTCACGGTACCTTCACCTGATCTTGGCAACTCCAGCCCTTTCAGTAGGGTTGTAAGTTCCCCATGTCCTGCGGTCAATACTTTTCTGCTGGAATCCTAATGTGGTTGCTGCTTTGTTGACTGGACCCCAACAGTATGGCATAGATAAGCTTCTGAGAAGTCTTGCTGTAAGACAAGACAAAATAGTTTAAACTAGCACTTCCCACATACTTGATCACAGAACCTATCCCCCCATCCTACTCTAGCCCCTGTCCCCCAAAAAACACCTTCTAATATCCGGGGGAATCTGTGTTCCATGGTGCACCCTTTGGAAAACATACAAAGGTTTGTCGACTGAGCACTAGGAATCCAGAAACATGGGCTTCATCTTAGCTGTGTGATCTTGGGTAATTCACATCGCTTCTCTGGCCTTTAGTGTTGTCACGGGATCAAAGGAAGTGTTGGATGAAGTTCACCAGCAGCAGTTTTTCCAGCTCTAACATTTTTTGATTCTGTGACAAATGGTGTCCTTAAAAAAACAATCACTGTTCAGATAGTAAAAGCAAAAAAACAAAAACAAAAGCAAAAAACAAATCCACTGTACAGTATTTTGCTTTTTGCTTTGCCTTCTCTTCCTTTTTGGCTTAATTTGCATGAATATTTTGAGATTTGAGCTAGGACAATCCCAAGAGACTGCAAGCAAGTAAAGAAAGGCTGGGTAGCTCTTACTGACGTGATGTGGTACTTTTAGAATTCCAGGATATTAGTGCTGACCCTAGAAATATGGGCCCTTCTGAACAGATTTACTTTTACATTGCCAGAGCACAGAAAAAAGAGATGCAAGGAAGAAAGTTCTACCACTCAAAATGAGCCATTTTAATAGACAGCAAGCTCCCCATCACTGGGAGCATTCAAATGGAGACTAGATGTTAGCTTGGCAGGAGTAACAGAGAATAAATTTTGTCTTTTCAGAGTGTTGTGGCTGAAAGGGATGGTACAGATTATCTACACGGATCCCCACACTTTACAGATGAGGAAACAAAAGATCAGAGAGTTTATATGGAGTTCCCAAGGTCACACAGCTAGTCAATGGCAGAACTGGGAGAAAGATGCAGGATGTTCCTTGTTCTCCACTGCGTTATGCTGCATGCCTGGAATTCATTTTAGTTTTTTTGAGAAGTAAATTCTCTCCCTGAACCTCTGTTTTCTATCTCTTTAAAGAAGCAAAGTCATTTAGTTTGCACTGGAAAATTCTTGAGGTTGCCAGGTACTGTGGGAGGCTGACAAGGCTGGAAAGTTTGAAGTCAACCTTTTGCCCTCAGAGTTCTTCTTTGAGCGTGCCAGACCAGCCACCAGCTTCCGATGGCTGCACAGCACCCTTGATCCTCTGAAAGACAGTCCCACTTGCTTCATTCGTGCGATGTCTGTCTCTACGGGCAGCTCTGAAAAACCAACCTGAATATAAGTCTCTTCTGCACAGTCTGAGAACAAATCACTGCCCCCAGAGAGGCCACAGAAAACAGCCTGAAGGCAGCGCCATTTGTGGTGTTGGTGTCTTGGAGCTGGGGTTTCCTTTGCTATCTGCTTGACAGAATCCACGTTTGCTTTCTCAGTGCAGCTGGTAGTGGGTGTGTGTGCAGGGCAATGGCCTTTTCCTTTATTATCCGACTGCTTTTATTATCAAAATGCTCTTGAAAGGGGGGGAACCAAAAATTGCTGCCAAAGCAGAGAGCTGTGGCTGTGACTGCAGAGGAACAGGTGCCTAACGCAGATCTGATTTTATTCTGAGCTTTTCCCCCAAGGCAACCCAAGAGTGGTCAAGGAAAACGGAATGAAGTGCTAGAAACTTTTGAGGTTTTCTCTTTTCCTGAGAATGATAGAAACAAAGACAGAGGAGCCTCTAGTAAAAATATTTGAGTTTTAAATAAGCTATTTGTTCCTTTTATGTTACAGAGTATGGGATTCAGTTAGACCTCAAAAGAGCTTCCACAATGAGGAAGCTAGGGACTGTCGGAAAAAGACAGCCCTGACTATCTGACAGGCTGTGCCTGGGGTTTCTGCTAAGTCGAGAGGGCAGGTTAGATTAGGGGAGATGGGCCTTATTTTTATTTTTCCAGAGTTAACACTAAATCACTACCTTTAACCCTACTCTGATCTCTTGGTCCCCGCACTATAGTGACCACAGGTTCTGTTGACAATTTCCCTTTGATTCCACACCCATGGTCATTCCCTAGTTCAGCTCACCACCATCATTTGCCACTTTTACTTGCATTACTGGTTTCTCACTGGCATCCTGCCTTCATTCTCCACATGCTACAGTTGGCTCCTGGAGACAACCTTCTCAAGACCAGACTTAATTCTGTGAGCCCCCTGTTCAAAATTCTCTGATATCTTGACCCTCAAGGCCTCTTGTGACCTACCAGTTCTCCTCCCTGCTGACCTAACCTCGGAGAAGACCCCATCTCCAGTCTTGTTATTGTTGTTATCTGAGATCTGTGGACCTTCAGAGGAAAGATGTGGCTTAATCCACACTCTCCATACTTGAGGATTATCAACCATGTGACCAGGTTTAGCAGTGTGTTCCCACCCCTTGATGCCGTCCTATTTATGGTGCAAAGAGAGTGTCATGATTTCTCCTCTGAGTAGGACAACAGGCTTGAAAAATGTTTATTCATCTGCTAGATGTCTGTTTAGACAGCAGGCTCTATGCTAAGTTCCCAGGGTACATTAGCAAAGCAGACAAGCAAGACCGTTGCTTGTGGGGAGCTTAAATTTCAGTAGGAGATGCAGAAAACTAATAGCTAACTAAATAAAAGTGATAATTATGGGTGGAGCTTACCCACGTGGTATGTTGTATCAGAGTAGGGAGGAATGCTATGTAGACTTGTCATCAGTACTTCATAGACTTGCTCTATGGCAAGATGTTATTTAACTTGAAGTACAAAGAATAAGAAAAAGGTTCTTACAGAGGACTGTCTTTGGAGAGGGAATGGACCTGGAGAAAATGGTGGCAGGCAGACCACACACAGTAGGAAAGGGCATTGTGCCAGCTGACTCTTCCCTTCTTCTGGGAGAGGAACAACAGAGGAAAGCCCACAAGGCAATCTGCCACCTTCCCTCCTTCTATTCAACATTGTAATTGAAGTCCTAGCCAATGCATTAAGGCAAGAAAAAGAAATAAAAGGTATAAATATTGGAAAAAAGAAGTAAAACTTTATTTGCAGACAGCATATTGTATATATAGAAAATCTAAAGGAATTAACTTCTAGCAAAAAGTTAATTTACCAAGGTCAAGGTCACAAGATACAAGTTAAATATAAAAATGTCAAATGTATTTCTATGCCAGGAACAAACAATTGGAAAAATGACAGTAACAATAACATTATTTACATTAGCATCAAAAAATATGAATTACATTGCAATAAATCTAATAAAAGATGTACAAGACCTCTATACTGAAAACTACAAATCTTGCTGAGAGAAATTAAAGAAGTCCTAAATAAATAAAGTGAAATACCATGTTATGAATCGGAAGACTCAATATTATTAAAAATGGTAATTCTCTCTAAACCAATTTATAGCTTTGATGCAATATTAATAAAAATTCAAACACGATTTTTATAGGAGTTGACAAGCTCAAAAATTTTATGAAAATCTCATAATTTTGTCAAAATGAACAAAATTGGAGGACTTACACTACTTGATTTCAAGACTTATAAAGCTATAGCAATCAAGACAGTGAAGTAATGATTGACATGTAGATAAATGGTACAATACAAAATAGACAGCCTAGAAGCACAATGGTACATATATGGCGGAATGATTCTAAACAAAGGACTCAGTGAGATTCAATAAAGTAAAGAAACTCTTTTCAACAAATGATGGAACAACTGGACATCTGTGATATTGTGATTTAGAAGAAATATATATCTGGTCATTCAGATGATCGAAATATATTTCTTATATGTATTTGGTCTTCATTCATGGTTCCTGGCCCACAGCTTCCCAGACCTTTAGAATTTCCTAAGCAATAGAACAATGGGAGTAGCTTTTGTCATAATATTTTATCTCTTGTCCTCAGTTTCTGAAATCACTTCAGATCCCTAAAGGTGATGGGCATCTTGTTTGTTATTCATAACAAGCCTGTTTCCACCATAAGTGGGTTTATGTCAGTGAGTTGACTTTTGGAAAACATCTAAGAAGGGGGACTGGTTGCCAGGGAAACCAACCAGGAATGGAAGGTTGGAACTTTCAGTCCCACCCTTTCTGGGGAGGGGAGAGAGGAATTAATCACCAAAGACCAATGATTTACTCAACCACACCGCTGTAATAATGAAGCCTCCACAAAAATCCCAAAGGAGGGGGTTTGGAGAGCCTCCGTGTTGGTGAACATGTAGAAATTTGGGGAGAGTGGTAAACTCTGAGAGAGCATGGAAGCTCTGTCCCTTTCCCCCACTTATTTTCTAGCTCTTTTTCTGTCTTTGTTTCATCCTTTTTTCCTTGATCTCCACCTGCTTTCCTCGTGTTTTTTCCCCCCACTCTGTCAGGACCTCAGAAAAGGAAGGGGTACATTCTTGACCACAGATCACTCTGGGAAATTCATTGCTCTGCAATTCTCCACTAAATCCCTGATAATGGGCAAGTAGTGAAGGGGAAAGGCCACAGGTAAGCAGAGACATGACTGAATAAATGCACAGGAAATGCTGAATTGCTTTGAAAGAAGTGCCCCAGCAGGGTGCCGCCTGAGGTGCTGTTCCACAAACCACATTAAGATTACTCATAGGACACCTTGCTTGCTCCATCTCAAAGAGTTTTAAGTATTAATTAATGAGCCATTAGTTAAGCCTCATTAGCTATCGCTCTAATAAAATGGGTGCTGAAGCACGAATCTCAACCAGTTTGAGTGTGTTATTGCTATTCTAACAGACCTCTCTAATTCGACAATTAGGAAGCATGAAATGTAGTTTAATAGACATAATTTGATGATATAAAATTGTTCATCTGGTGTGAGCTGTTCATATTCATTAATACGTCTCAGGTCACGTGGAAAATGACTCTTCAATTGGACCTACAAAGTCTGTTTGTTTTTCCTCCCTGTCCTCTAAACTACCTGTTCTGGGAAACCAGCGGGGAGGTTTTTCTGATGCAGTCTCTGTTATCAGCTCTGCTCTTGGGCAAGCCACACACCATCTTGTCAGGCTGGATGATTTTGTTGAAGTGCCTGTCTTGACTGCACAATAAAATCAAGCTCTGGGCATAGAAACCCCAGTCTTATATCTCATGTGTATCCCTCTAATGCCTAGAAGTTATGATTAACAAGTATTTTGAACTAAATTAAACATTGAATTTCAATCACTGAATTGAGTCAAAAACAAGATGAGAAGACCTTCATGTGGAATTCAGTGAGTTCACATAAACTGTAGGTAATTTATTGTCATGTGTGTTTCTCTGTGCAGTGGTTCCCATTTCATTTATTCTTAGAGAATTAACAGTTTTATAGCTTCACAGCTTCTTTTTTTTAAAATTTTATTTATTTATTTTTGGCTGCATCGGGTCTTTGCTGCTGCACGCGGGCTTTCTCTAGTTGCGGCAAGTGGGTGTGTGGGCTTCTCATTGCGGTGGCTTCTCTTGCTGCGGAGCACGGACTCTAGGCGCGCGGGCTTCAGTAGTTGTGGCTCGTGGGCTCCAGAGCACAGGCTCAGTAGTTGTGGTGCATGGGCTTAGTTGCGCTGTGGCATGTGGCATCTTCCCAGACCAGGGCTTGAACCCGTATCCCCTGCATTGGCAGGAGGATTCTTAACCAGTGCGCCACCAGGGAAGCCCCCTCACAGCTTCTTTCATTTATCCTCCACTGGCTTCCCAACACACCACCATCCAGCCCTGACACCCTCCTGCCTCCTTCATCTGCATTTGAGTATCCACAATCATCTTTGTCAAACATAAAATCCCTGGTCAAGCTTCTTTCTATTTTGGCCTCTTCTTCAGTTCCTGGTTTTATCATTCATGACTCTTTGGAAGTTGCTTCTCAGAGAAACTTTGATAATTAAATAGAACTTAGGGCTTCCCTGGTGGCGCAGTGGTTGAGAATCTGCCTGCCAATGCAGGGGACACGGGTTCAAGCCCTGGTCCGGGAAGATCCCACATGCCACGGAGCAACTAAGCCCGTGCGCCACAACTACTGAGCCTGCGCTCTAGAACCCACAAGCTACAACTACTGAAGGCTGTGCACCTAGAGCCCATGCTCCTCAATAAGAGAAGCCACTGCAATGAGAAGCTGGCATACTGCAACGAAGAGTAGCCCCCGCTCACCCTGCAACTAGAGAAATCTCGCACGCAGCAATGAAGACCCAACGCAGCCAAAAATAAAATAAATAAAATAAATAAATTAAAAAAAGATAAAAGACTTAAAAATAAGTAGAACTTATATTTTCTTATTTTAAAGTACATTAATTTAGTGATAACCATTTCTTTTGTTCTTTAAGGATTTAATGTTATTCATTCTTTTTCACTGCCGATTGGCCAAGTCAGCAAAAATTTACATTATTCTGAATTTGAACATTAAAAGGGGCAGCATGACAATGGTGGAAATGAAAGTTGATTAGGAAGGAAATGTCCTGGGTTCCTCATCCATCTTTCTCCGCTGATAACCTAGCTTTCTATGTATCTATGGACAAGTTTCTAAGCCTCTCAGAATCTCCCTTTACTTACCTATAAATTGAAGATAATTATACCTCCCAGTGTTGCTATTAAAATCAATTGGGGATAGTTGATGTGAAAATGCTTTAAAAAAATAAGAGTTCTGTACAAAGCCAAGATTAGCAATGTAGTCATGCATGAAAGCTGAAAGTGTTGGCCTTTACCTGCAGGGCGGATTTGTATAAAACTTACCTGCATCTCTATTTGGGTGGATGTTCTTTAGTGCCTCAGTCCCCAGTGTCCAAAACCAAACTCAGCATCTGCCTGCAGAACCTGCCACTTGACTTGTTTCATAGTGTGGCTAATTGTGTCACCGTCTTGGTCACCCAAACCTAAAACATTGAAGCTGTTTTGGACTTGGGTGGCCATGTCCCAGTTTGGATAGAATCATCCTGGTTTACATCTATTGACCCTGTGCATTAGTTTCCAAATACTACAAACTAGGTGGCTTAAAACAATAGGAATTTATTTTCTCACAGTTCTGGAGGTTAGAAGTCCAGAACTTGGTGTCTGTTGGATTGGCTCCTTCTGGAAGCTCTAAGGGAAGATCTATTCCACGTCTCTCTCCCAGCTTCTGGTGGTCGCCAGCGATCCTTGGCGCTTGCAGACACATCACCCCAGCCTCTACGTCCACGTTCACATGGTGTCTCACGTGGTGTCTCTTGGCTCTTATAAGGATGCCAGTCACTGGCTTTAGAGCCCACAGTAACCCAGCGTGACCTCCTTTTAACTTGATTACAACCCTATTTCCAAATGATTAATACTCGAATGTACCTTTTCAGGAGACGTAATTCTAGTCACTACCCTATGCAACGTGGTTAAATGTCCCTTTTAGTCTTCAACGTGCCTGGTTTGGGTGGTAAATTGTATCGTCACCAAAAACTTTGACGCCCCACCCCTTCCTCATCATCTCATCCACTCGCAGAACCAGGAGGGAAGGTTTCTTGGATTTTATTTCTGTAAATCTGCGCCCACACCAGGCACCTTCCTTTCTGACAGCTCCCACTCCGTTTTATCTCCCAACATTTGCCCCTGTTGGGCCACCCCTACTGACCTGGTCCTAATCTCCAGCTTCAGTTTTCTGGCGAACACACCAGCCCCTCATTCCCAGGTTGAACTACTAGTTGTCTGCATGGAAGATCAGCCTCTTCAATGGTCTATTTATCTAAGGGAAAAATCATTCATCCTTTGAGTAATATATAATTTGGAATTCACGTATTTGAACCTCTTTCTCCTCCTATGGGGATAATGCCTGGGACTATAAAATATTCTGCTGCTTTTTTCAGGACTAAATTAAGTATGTACCACGGTTGTTGATATTCATTCTTACATCCTTAGGGCTTCTCTTTAAATTCTTGAATGAAGAGTAGGATGAGGAAAAGAACTGGACACAGAAGAGGGACAGTCAGCCGAAGCTCAGACATTGGCAAATTATTTAGTAAATAGAATATGATGTGCTTCTCTGGGTAAATATCAGAACGTTGAGTAAAGGGCACTCACGATGTTCTCAATTCTGCTTTTTAGTTTGTAGCAACTTGGTGTAGCTTGCTTTGTGTTCCTAAAAATCTGTGAGATCGTGTGGAAGCAGATTATTTCAGAACCCGAGTGGTCCTGAGCCAGAGACTGTAGGAGGCACACATGACGTCTGTCTGCTTTTTCCTCCTCGCGACCAAGATTGTAGTGTTTTTGACTGAAGAGAATTTGAGTGGTTTCTAAACAGCCGGTCTGCCCTGAATTCTGCTACATAAATGCATAACAGGTCACCAGCAGGCAGGACCTGAAGGCTGATTGTTTTAAAAACCTTCAAAAGAGGGGTGGTGTGTTTCTCTTATCTAGTACCTCAAAATGAACGCTTTGAGAGAACCAGCCAGCTCTGAGTGCAGCTCATCCTGTTCAATTGTATTAAAAATAGAATTAAAAAAGAGAAACATCTTTTAGGAACAGGTTTAGGGTGGACTAGAGGATTCTGACATGGTTAAGTGTTCATCTTTGGCATTTGGACCTAAGTACTACATTAAACCAGCTAAGCTTCAAAGGACAGGGCACTCTGACTGCAGTGTATTCCGGGGTGATTTTCTTTTGGCTCTGGCCAAATCACTTGGAGCAAAGAGGTTTTCTTAAAAGAAAAGAAAGTAAGAAGGAAAAGGGAGAAAGAAACCTTTCTGGCATAGTCAGAAGAAATGCTAACGGGGAGGGCTGGGGGATAACTTCTCCAAGGAAAAACGTAAGCAGATGAAGCCTCTGTCAGACCCTGCAGCCGTTGAGTGACTGAACCATATGACTGGGTCCTTATTTTTCCTAGTACATGACAAAGAGGGTAGAAAAATTCTTATCATGGTGGGCCCCAGAGTGATTAGAAATAGGTGAAGTTCGGTATGAGAAAGATAACAAATTGTAACATTGGTTTTGACTGTTTTTTTTATCTGTGTATTTGTGTATTTTTGCATGGTAGTTAGACATAGTGAAAATATGATGCTAATTATGCAAACAAATAATTATATACTTAAAGGAAATACACAGTTGACAGGATGGCGGGCTGTCTTCCTTCCAGCTTTCTCTCTTCTTATCTCGCCTAAGAAATACTCTCAGGTTGGGGTTGGCCCTTGCTGCTGAAGCAGGCTCCACCCTCACCTGTGTGGAAGGACCACCCACGCAGTCTAGGAGGAAACAAAAGCTTGTGAGGCTCATATTGTAAGCCTGGATCTCGATGCATTCGATTGTAAATGTCAGACCACTAGATCCCATCACTGGATTCCTAAGATTAATGCAGAGAAGGAAAAAAAATGCCATTTTCCTTTTTTAAAAAAACTTCCGGCTTTTTAGATACATATAAATAAGGGACCTCCCAGAAGCAGCACAAGAAACAGTGAGTGAAGAAAGGACTACACCAATGCAAACACTTTTCTGGAAAATAGATTCCTACGAAAATCTTTATTTTCCATTATTTTTGTCTTTTCTCACTGGAAGGAAACTTTGAGAAAATGCCCCTGCCTTCTGGAGAGCTGTGAAGCAAACAGAAGCTCTGATTAAAAAGTGCAGCTTCCCATATGGACGATAATATTTGTTCAACCCAGCCTAAGAACCTCTCATTAGGCTGGTGATGATGTCCCAGGGGAACTGACAGCTGAGGAATCCAAGAGGTGCAGGTGAAATAACCACCTCCTCTGTCTCTTTCCACAATCTTCATCCCTCCCCCATATCCAGGGTCCTGATAAGCAGAGGACGTTCAGATGCAGGGAGTACACAAATCACAGACCGAGGGACATTGGGGACCGAAGGCAGTGATTATCTTAATCTTTGGACTGATAGGAAAAGGAGTGATTCTAGGTCCACTTGTGGGTGTAGATAAAGCAGCATCATAGCAGCTTATTGATGAGACACTGACAAAGATTCTTTGCTTGACCAAACTTTAGTCAGGCCTCCTGAACCATCTCCCTAGCCCCATTTGTGTGCTTCATTGTAGAAACCAGTTTCAGCAAAAATCCTTCTAAGTCAGTTTAGCAAGATTTGCCCACTATCAAACTCCTCATCCCTACCATCCCCCCCACCCCTCCCACTCAGGTGATAGCTGATCACCCTGGCCTGCCCTTAGCAAGAATCCTATTGGGTCAGCTCAGCCAGAATCCCCCAGACTTGAGGTCTCCTCCTAGTAACTCCACCCACAAATGCTGCACCCTCCCCACCACTTGCTCCTTGGCTGTAAAATCCCCACTTGTTCTGGTTGTATTTGAAATCGAGCCCAGTTCTAAGCTGGGCTCCCTCATCCCCTATTGCAATCATTTATTGAATTAAATCTATCTTCTTTAACTTCTGTCCAGCTCTGGTTTTTCTTTGACAACACTAATGCGCTTCAGGTAAGATTTTCATCCGCTTTCCAAACATACCGGCGTTTGCTCTGTGACCGTTCACGGGGACAGCGTCCTTTTCAGACCAGTCCCTGCTTCCATATTGAGCCACCACAGTGCAAGCTGGGGAGTCACTGGTCAAGTGGTCAGCCCTGTAGCCTCTTTCCTGCAGCCCTGAAAAGCTAGAGCCCTGGTCTGCTCCAACCATAGAGAACAGGGGTGAGTTTGGGAAATGCATCCAGGAAGGCTAGCTGGAGTGATGTCAGTGTGAGGATGGGACCTTAGCAGTCAGTCACCTCAGAACATTCCAACTGGACTGAAGTCCTGTTAACTGTTATCTGTCCTGTTTTCACTGCTGTTCCCACGCCAAACTGGATTTTCAGCAAGCGTGGTCAAAACAAAGAGCTAACAAGCTGGGCTGAGCAGCTCCACTTCCTGCCGAACGGCTGTCCTAAAACTGACAACTGTGTCAAGAAAACAATGGCTCACAATGGAATAACTCAGAGGAGCAGTTTACATTGCACTTTTTCTGCACTTGGAAATTTAAATTTGTATTCTATTTCTTTTGTTTGTTTTAAAATTAATTGTGTAACATCAACCACAATTCTCTTTCATCTGAGATCACTTACTGCCTGCTTCTGAGTGTTAAAATGTTTCCTTTCTTTCATGAACTGATGTTTATAGTGAAGCTGAATCCAGCCTCTGTACCCTGACACCAAATTAAATCTTGGAGACAGAGTACTGGGTGAAGTAGAAAAGAATAGCTTTATTGCTTTGCCAGGCAAAGGGGGCCACAGTGGGCTAATGCCCTCAAGACTGTGTGTCCTGACCTGGACGGGGTAGTGAGGAGTTTTGTAGTAATGGTTCAAAGAGGGCGTGATCAGCTCATGGACATTGTTCTGATTGGTTGGTGGTGAGGTCATCGAGTGTCAGCATCATCAACCTTCTGGTTCCAACTGATCTGGGGTCTAAGTGCTTGTGGGAAGCATACTGTTAACTTTTCCCACCTGGGTTTCAGTCTCTGCAGAGCAGCTCAAATATATTGTTATGTGTATCTCTTGAGGGGGAAACTGGGACCCTGCCCTGAGGCTACACTATTGTTTCTTTTGACTGCTCCTCCCTGTCTCCACATTCCTAATTAGTAACTGTTTGAACCTGCCCATTGGAACTCAGGGAAGGTCCTGGAGGCTGAATGAAGCCTATTTCCTGTAATCAAGAAATGGGGGACACAGGAAGGCTTTTGTACCCAGGAGCTGCACAGGGTCCTGCTCGGTATCAGTAGTAGATGACTTGGGCTTCCCTCGTGGCCCAGTGGTTGAGAATCTGCCTGCCAATACAGGGGACACAAGTTCGAGCCCTGGTCTGGGAAGATCCCACATGCCGCGGAGCAACTGGGCCCGTGAGCCACAACTACTGAGCCTGCGCGTCTGGAGCCTGTGCTCCGCAACAAGAGAGGCCGCGACAGTGAGAGGCCTGAGCACGATGAAGAGTGGCCCCCACTCGCCGCAACTAGAGAAAGCCCTCGCACAGAAACGAAGACTCAACACAGCCAAAAATAAATAAATTAAAAAAAAAAAAAAAAAGTAGATGACTTAAGTGGTTTTACATTGACCAAAATAAAAAAGTTGATCACCATATGAAACTAAAAAAACACAAACATGCTGGACCATGGCATTCAAACATTTTAGAATCTCTAGAGAAGATGCTCACCCCACCACTCATTTATTCATCAAACATTTACTGAGTATCTACTTCTATGTGAATGTCCTAAGGCAGCACCATCCAGGAGAAATAAATGTGAGCCACAAATGTGAACCACCTATGTAATTTTGAATTTTCTGGTAGCTACGTTTTTTAAAAGTAAAAATAAATAGGTGCCTAATTTTAATAATACATTTTAATTAGCACATTGCATTCAGAATATTGTTTTGACATATAAGCAACATAAAAATGTTATTAATGGGCTATTGTACATTCTTTTTTTTTCATACTAAGTGACTGAATTCTAGTTAGTCTTTTGCTCCTGCAGCCCCTCTGAATTTGGACTAGACACCTTTCAGGTGCTCAATAGCCCCAGGTGGCTTGTAGCTACTGTATTAGACAGTGCAGCTTTAAGGAGTTGCAAGGTTAAAAATAGAGGGTCTTGGGGACTTCCTTGGCGGTCTAGTGATTAAGACTCCCTGCTCCCAATGCAGGGGGCCCGGGTTCGGGAAATAGATCCCACGTGCATGCCACAACTAAGAGATTGCATGCCACAACTAAGGAGCCCAGGAACTGCAACTAAGGAGCCTGCCTACCACAAGTAAGACCTGGCGCAACCAAATAAATTAAAAAATAAAATAAAATAAAAATATTCAGTCTTCCCTTTAAAAAAAAAATAGAGGGTCTCTAGTCTCATAGAAAGGAGATAAATAATGTACACGATTACCATTCAAGGCAATAAGAAAGAATAAGTGCACAAAATGGGACTAAGCCTCGCCCTGTGAAAGTACTTATATTTGTGGGGATTTGGGAAGGTTCTATGGGGATGGGGAGCCTCTGGGGAAGATGAAAGATGAGCAATGGGAGGGGCAGATAAAAGGATTCCACATGGGAAGACTAACTGGAGTGGGGTAAATGTGGGTTGTACTGATGCTGGGACGCACAGCCTGAGGATCCCAGCCTCTGCCTATCACACGCTCACCACCACCTTGCTCAGGGAAGCTTCTTCTAGCTGATACCACTGAAGGATGTGGTTTTCATCTTCTACCTCTGTGGTGCCCTCGCCCGAATCTCTGCCTTGGGGAAGGGTAGGGAGACCTCTGTCCCCATCCTTAGTTCCTTCCATGGCCACTGAGCCGAGGGAAAGCAGCTGATTTTTGTACTTGTGCTTTTGCACTTCTTTGAGTTCTCTTCTACCCCTTCTGGCAGTTAACTACCTTCTACTAGTTAATGATTCTTTGGATTAAAGTTTCCTTGTTCAAGTAAGTGGGGTCGGTTTTGTCTCCTGTTTGAACATTGACTGATATTCTCATTCACTCTCTCTCTTTTTAAAAATTACTTTTGTTCTCCTTGTTGTTTTTATTTGATTTTAGAAGGGAGGCTCGGGCACACATGCCTCTATTCCACACTTAAGCAGATTTGTTCTGGCATCATTGTGTGTGCAGCAGACTTGTCTGTGCTCTGCTCATATGCCTCGGGCCTCAGCACTTCAGCGTACCCACCTACGCTGCCGATATCTAAATCTCCTTATTGTCAGCTTTTTCTGAAGCTGCAGAGTTGCTCTGCCCAAGCACATGGCAGTTCAGATGTGCCAAGAAATTAATACACCCTAAGAGCAGGTGTCAGCCAGTGACCAACAAGATTCAGGGTACCAACACCCCAGCTCCCTCGCCCCGCAGTCAGGGTAACTCTGAGATGTGTGTCCTGTGTGGCCCCAGAGTTCTCCACGGGGTGAAGCTCCGGTCACCCTCAGCAGTGGCGGCTTCACAATGCACCATTATTGGCAGTGTCCATCCCCTGTTTCGCATATTGTGCTTCCTGAGATCACCTCGTAAATAAAATACTTTCACTGGAACCCTTGTTTCAGATCTGCTTCTGCAGGAGCTCAGTTTAAGACAGTCTGATACCCCAAGTTCACTGGGGTGGCGTATGTTAGGTTACAGGGCGATTCACCACATATAAAAGTTACAGGTCATCAGTTATAAAAACAAATCATCTGTCGCAAGCTGAGGAAAATGAATTGTTCTTTTTAAAATCCTTAATATTCTTTGAAGCTATGAAAACATGTTGCTAAAACATCTGTTTGGTTTATTTACTTCAGTCTAATCATCAGTCAGTTCAGCCAGAAACATGTTTGCTGGTATAAACCCAATACCCAGGGGACCGTTGAAACTTTCCTCATTTCACTTACTCACTTTAGTGTAGCTGGGACACATCTGCCATCTCAACCACCTTCAGAATAAACTGAAATAAGCATAGCACCACTTTCCCTAGGCTGTTGTGAGGATAATTCCTAAATATTGTTGTGAGGCACATGGCACATAGGGAAGTGTTATACAAATGTTAAGTAACAAATGTGGAATACTGTATTTCAGGGTACCCAGAGAAAAAGATGGAGCTGTATCAGTGCTTAGAGTTGGTGCTATTTTTCTCCAGTGCGCCACCGGTTTAAAAGATATTTTATTCAGTAGATTTCCTGATCACTTGGCTTTATTCTAAATGTGAGTAGTTCCTGGTCTTGGTCGTACTACTGTTTTGCTTATGAAGTCTGATAACACAGAACTGATAAATCAACATAAGCCTAGAACGGTTAATGTGCTGGGTTGCAAATACGACCCAATCCATCCCTCCTTGCACCCACCCCTTCACCACAAGATTTTTTTTTTTTAATTAATTAATTAATTAATTAATTTATTTATTTTTGGCTGTGTTGGGTCTTCGTTTCTGTGCGAGGGCTTTCTCTAGTTGCGGCGAGCAGGGGCCACTCTTCATCGCGGTGTGCGGGCCTCTCACTGTCGCGGCCTCTCTTGTTGTGGAGCATAGGCTCCAGATGCGCAGGCTCAGTAGTTGTGGCTCATGGGCCTAGTTGCTCCGCGGCATGTGGGATCTTCCCAGACCAGGGCTCGAACTCGTGTCCCCTGCATTAGCAGGCAGATTCTCAATCACTGCGCCACCAGGGAAGCCCCACCACAAGATTTTGCAGTATGGTACTTCCCACCTTGGGAAACCCGCCGGCTCGTGACGCTGGGCTCCACCATGTGACTTGCTTTGCCATGTGACCTGTTGGCAGACACCATGCCAGCAAAGGCTTGACGTGGGCTTTGCCTATTTTAGCTTTCTCTCTCTTGCATCATCTCTGTCTTTGCCGTGAGCACCCGGGTTAGTTTTCTGGAGGATGACAGGCATGTGGTGCAGAGTCGAGTCACCCCAGTCACCCCAGGGGAAGCCAGTCACAATCAGCCAACAGCAAGCCATCCCCCAGCCATGTGAGTGAGCCCAGCCGAGAGCAGAAGAACCACCCAACTGAGCTCAGCACAAAGTATAAACCTACGGACTCATGGGCTGAATTTATGCTTATTGTTCTAAGTGACTGAGTCGTGGGAGGTGTGTAGGCAGTTATGTGGGTACATGACCACACATCTAACGTGGGCAAATCGACCAGCCACTTCTGCCGAGACGGGGGCTGGTCCAGCTTCCTTCCTCATCTCCTCAGTGCTGGTGATACTCTCCGGCCTTCTGCACTGCTCACTGCCAAGATTTTCCCTCTTTCAAGAATTCCAAGGCTATTTAATATTTCTCTTCCCTTGACATCATCTGTCTTTCTAGCCTGCTATGAGTCAAATATGGAGGCAAATCGTTCAGTCTTATAATCCTCAGTAAGTTTCCTGGCCCCTTTCACCTTTTATAACTAGAGTTCATTATGACACAGCCGGCAGCAACAAAAATATTTCATTACTCTGACAGACAGCTTAAAATAATTTTTCTTTGACATTCTCCAAGCCATTGTGGGAGCTAGAGAAGCACACAGTGGGTGGGAAGTAGCTGATTGGCAGAGATATTTCTAATATTTTTTTTTACACAAAGGGATGCATCTATAGTTTTCATAGCATTTGACACTTGGGTTAGAACTGCAATAGCTAATTTTCCTCAAACAATTTTAATAATATATTCAGAAGAAGACTCCCTTCTTTCCATGAATACACTTATGAAGCATATACGTAGCTGGGTTCCCTTTGCGGGGCCTCTGCATGCCTTTAGCTCACTGTAGTATTCCCTTTCTCTTTCTTCCTTTCCTCCATCAAAGCTCTAAGCTAACCCCACAAGTACTAGGAATTAGTGCAGATTTTACTGGGGAAGCAAAGAATGAAGTCATATTGCCCATCATTTTGCAAAAACTCCATGAAGAACTCTCTCACCTTTTGTCCTAGGGAGAAGGAGCTTTATAAGCAAACAGTAATATAAATACTAAAGTCCCAATATTTAATATTATTTGGGTAACAGCACGTAGTATGAAATCTCCCTACTTCTGCTTGAAATACACATAGCTTCAGAAATTTGAGGGCTGCAGAATTTCTGGCATTGCCTCACCACCTCCTGAATTCAGTTTTTTTTTCTTTTTTGGGGAGGGGGATTCCTGGTCATTTGCCAATAAACAGCATTATCCAACAGGAATGTACCTAAGGGACAGCTCTGAGGCCAGTTCTAGAGATGAGAGCGACTTCTTGGAGCTTCACTGGCATTTGAAGCCTTAGTGGACACCATTGGGGAGGGTTGGAGCAGAAAAGGAAGAAAAATGAAGGCAGCCATTTATCTTCCAACAATATTTGTTTGTGAGAAAGTGTGGGACACCACCATGGGTGCCCAGAGATATGTGTGGGGTTTGTTTTACAGAGTATTGGAGGGTCTGCTATATTTGGCAGAGTGAGAACCAGCAATGTAAATGTTATTCCTGGTTTTATTCATGTTTCCCTGGGAAAACATGAGTTATATATGAAAAGACTCCATGTACTAGAAATTCAACCTTTTCTAAGCTTCTTTAGTTTTCAACGGTATTACTTTTTGAAATTCTTCATTTGCCTTTAATTGCAAATACTTGGTATCATGCATACGGGAACCAAGAGACAGTGTGGGCCATAAAATATTCACTTCAGCTTCTAATTTTGATTCTGGAGCCAAATAATAAATTGGAAATAAAGGAAGAATATTCCAAAATGAGTCATAAGATCCACAAAGGTTTGAAAAAATTATTTTTAACTCACGGATCATATTAGAATATACATAAGCTAATTAATCATATATCAATGCTACTTTCCGGGGTGCTAACAGATGGCACTTGCTCTGAAGGAAACTGAAATTTACTCATCTCTGTAGAAATCCACGTGGGTTGACAACGAGTGGCGCCAAGTCTAGTGGCACTCAGGCAGCCTGGGTCCATCTCTGTGTCCAGTGCTGTGAACTGGCCTCTCCACAAAAGTCCATCTCCATCTCTGCACAATGGAAGCAAATCATTAGATAGAAATAAGATGTAGAGGTGAATACACTCTACATCTTATTTCCCCTGCAGGGGTACTGTCATATCCAGACTCAAAGAGGAGGAACTGTAGAAGCAGAGAGTTTTCTCCTTAAAGAGGAAGAAGAGTTACCATTGGTTAAACTGAATTTGTTCGCATAGAAAAGGGATGGATGTTACTGAAAGTGAAAGGAGGACAACTGAGTTGACCTTCAAGACCCAGAGGCAATGGTCGCTGGCTTGGTTGGGTCCTCATGGGCTTCTCTGCAACTTTTCTATCAGATACTCTAGGGGCTGTGTCCACATCTTCTTGGTCTCTTTTACCATTTCTTTACCTCTCCCTTGGTTTCTGTTTGTTTTTGCTTTTAAAGGCCTTTATCTTGATTCTCTTCGAAGGCCAGGCATTGGGTTTCTGGAGCCACTTTGCCCACATGTGTAGAGTTGGAAATGCCTTTGAGTTTAAGACCCCAAGGTGGCTGTTAGCAAAGATTGGTGAGTGTGGAGAGGAAGGCCCAGCTCCTTATGTTCTAGAGCTCCCCTTAGGGTGGGGTCGAGCCTGCAATCACACCCTTGCTCAGCTTCCTCCCCTCCCCTGGGCTTGCGTCTCCACTCCTTCACTGGTTTCTCCTGGGAGAACCTCCTTAATACATGCCTGACAAATTCTTTTTTAATGCCTCTTCCCAGGAATCCAGTCTAAGGTCCTCTTCAACAGATAGTCCTAGCAAGCCACGTGCTCAAAGGGGCTTTCCTGCTCAGCACTAGTGTCTGGTTTAGATTGTAGACTCTCTTACTGGTGGTGCCCAAACACATTTCATCAGAACATCTCAGGAATGTGGAGATGGCAACAGTATTCTGAACTCTCAGGGTTTTTTTGGAAAAATCAAAACTGGAATGATAATAAGCCTCAATCTTCTAATGACAGGAATAAAAAGTGACTTTTTCATTTTAAGAAATATGACTAGGGAGACTGATAAATCAACTCTCTTGATGAACAAAAGAATACCCCCTCCTCTCGGTCAAGAGAAGTTAACAGTTTCCCTATGGAAACCTACTCAAGTTGGAGGGGAGTTAGAAGCTAATTCTGAGTCTGAAGAACGGAGTCATAATTAGCTTGCACGGGATATTTCATTAAGTGAGTTGCCGCGTATTATGGCTGTAGGACGTTTGCCCTGAGAATTGGGAGTGTCAGGTGGTGAATTTACCCAGACACCATGAGGAGATCAGAATTCTCCTGGTCTAGAGCTCAAAGTCACAGCTGCTGGTGGTAGGAACAAATTCAATTCATTACTTCCCGCTACATTTCTTAGTGGAAATTTGTTTTAGGAGGATTGATCCCAGTCAAATTTATGTTCTGTGAGAATATAAATAGACTTTACATGAGGAAACTGTTGTTCATTTTAATCTGAAGGACTTCCCAGAATCTGTATCTTGCTAATGTGTGTTGTAAATCTCTCAATACAATATTTCCCAAATTTAATGGCCATAAAACCCTGTTTTTCCGAGTCATCTTTGCTTTTATAGACAAGATTGTGAATGGATAAGTTTTCTCTACCTTCCTCCACTTGATTTATTTGTCTCCTTTCTTTGATTTCTTATAAGAGCTATCTGGTATGAAAATATGTATGAGAAGTATATGTGTCTATTATTCTCTTATTCACTTACTATTTGAACTCAGATATCCTTTCTATTAAAATTCAGAATGTATTTCTGGGCAGGGATAGTGTCCATTACATTCTAAAATGGTATCATATTTTGTTATTTCAGGTGTATATTTCTGTCTCCAACTAGATTAGAAGCCCCTGGATAACAGAGTAGAAGTTAAAGTTTTTTGAGTGAAATTTAACACTGATATTCATATTCAATTATAACAATTAATATCACAGTTCTGAAACTTATCAAGTATTGCCACTGGGAAGAAAAGTTTACAATAGCTTTGGGAAATAGTCTTAAAATGTAAAGGTTGAGAATTTGCTTTTCACTCTCCCTGACACAGCCCTCCCAGAGAGCTCTTATCACCACTGATTTGTGTGTCTTATCTCTTCACTCTAGACTATAGGTTCCATTGGATCCAAGACTTTAGTTTCTTGCTGCTGCATCCCCAGTACCAGGCACAGGGCAAATGCTCAATATGTAACTGTGGAGAGAAGGCAGGAAGGAAGGGAGGGAGGGAAGAATACTTATACACACGGTCATGGTACTTTTGTGCTTTTTGCTAGGATGAGACTGCTGCTTTATGCTCATATCTAAAATACATTGATGTCCCATTAAACAGTGGTATAAGTGGTCGTCTGTAACTTCAGTGCTTTAGAATAATTCTATTGGAAGAATAGTTAAGACATTAACTGTGAATTGAAAGCTACAGTGGACATCTCTTGTTTTGGCCAGCTCACTTGAAACATATATATTATAAGGGAGTTTAATTGATGCTAAATCTATTAAACACAGAAGCAACCAGGCTAAAAAGAGGAGAGGAGTTAAGTTTTTTTTTTTTAATTAATTAATTTATTTTTGGCTGTGTTGGGTCTTCATTGCTGCGTGCAGGCTTTCTCTAGTTGTGTCAAGCGGGGGCCACTCTTCGTTGCAGT
The DNA here is from genome assembly GCF_028564815.1 of Eubalaena glacialis. Lineage (NCBI taxonomy): Eukaryota > Metazoa > Chordata > Mammalia > Artiodactyla > Balaenidae > Eubalaena > Eubalaena glacialis. Next base: position 55,455,753 of record NC_083728.1, on the reverse strand, counting down.
GCACGGGCTTCTCATTGCGGTGGCTTCTCTTGTTGCAGAGCACGGGCTCTAGGCGCGCAGGCTTCAGTAGTTGTGGCACGTGGGCTCAGTAGTTGTGGCTCGCAGCCTCAGTAGTTGTGGCGCACGGGCTTCGTTGCTCCAAGGCACGTAGGATCTTCCCGGGCCAAGGATCGAACCCATGTCTCCTGCATTGGCAGGCAGATTCTTAACCACCGTGCCACACGGGGAGTCCCGAGAGGAGTTAAGTTTTAATGTGAGGACTGGGACTAGAGTGGTGGCAGTGGAGGGGAGGTGCCATTATTGGGAAGAGATTTCAAGATATTCCAACACTGCTATTTACACTGTTATTCCACACCCCCCCACCGCCCCCCAAAAAAGAAAACAGAAAATCATATCAATTGGGAGATTCTGATCCTTTTTTCCTATAGGAACTTATTTCTTACTTTTCAATGAAAGCCAGTGGGAGAAAAAATAGGAACCTCTTTACTAGAACTGACTATAAAATCCACTACTTCTAGAATGCAAAAATTGCTATGATTCTCAATGTCCTAGTGACAGAGTAACATAACAACTTAACTCTTATGTCCCAGATGGTTCCAACACTAGAATTGCCTTTTGTGATAATTCCTTTTTTTCTTTTTTTTCTTTTTTTACTGATACCGCTACTCTTCCACTTTTCCAAATTAGAAATCTCGGAGTCCTCCTTGAACCCTGCCTGCTTTTATTACTCTACCCAGCCTACCATCAAATCTTATTACTTCTTCCTTCAACGTGCCTCTTCTTTCACCTCAAGTGGCCTACCCTCTATCCCAGGGACATCCCTATCACTGCCACCTGGATCACTTCAACCTTCTGTTAGCTGGCTCCAGGCTCACTGAGTGCTGGTCGTAAACCCAGGTTGCTCTGGGGAACTTTCAGGTGATGGAAAGAGAAGCATAGAGAAGCCCAGTTAATGCATAAAATCAGAAGGAAGAATCATTTTCCATGTAGCTCACTCACAAGAAGACCCTTTGTTTTGCTCAAGACCCTTTGTTTTGCTCCCTGTGGGAGGAGTTTGCTTTTCAACCCTTTTGATTTGGGTTTGACAATGTGACTGACTGACTCTTGGAATATAGGTGGGAATGAGAGATTATCATACTAAGTGAAGTCAGACAGAGAAAGACACATATTATATGATATGATTTACATGTGTAATCTAAGAAAATAATACAAATGAACTTATTTACAAAACAGAAACAGACTCACAGACACAGAAAACAAACTTATGGTTACCAAAGGGGAAAGAAGGGGGAGGTCCCCGTCTAGCTGCCAATTTACTGGGCGGAACCAGAGGGTAGAAGAGCTGCAGGATGACAAGGGATGCTGTTGGCTGTGGCAGAGGAAACATAAAACAAGCAGAGGAGTTGAAAGAACAGCAAAAACAAACTCAACAGAAAGAGGAAGGAATAGTGAACAACATGCTGGGTTTCATGTGGACTCTTCTGAGGAAGAAAAGGAGAGGCATGAGGACAACGATGACAGTGATGCCTTGTCTCGTGTGGCCAGACCTGGAGGGAGCACTGATCCTGCACCTTCTCTTCTGATGGTTCTAACAGCTGAGGGCAGAGGTTCTGCACTGGTGCCCCCTCACAGCCTAAGACATGGCGGCTCAGAGAGGTCTATCGGATTAAAATTTGAGGCTGTCTAACTTAAGGTCCTCAGTGATTGCCAAATCTGAATGTGCCTTAGAAACACCTGGAGATATTTCCAAAATGTAGAACAAGTGAAAGGTGTGGCTTTGTTTGGGCTGATCCAACCAGTTGAAGAGGCTTCCACTATGACCAGGGAGAAAGTCCGCATACAGGGCAGGTCTGCTCATGTTTAAATGCCCAATACAGCATAGTCCCAGGTAACTATTAAGAGTAAGTCCAAATGAGCATGAAGGTCCCAACCTAGAGTCCAGGAGCAAACCAGGAGGAGGCATATGACCTGAGGGGAGAGGTTGTCAAGGGGGATGCCTTCTGCATATCCAACCACCCTCAGGTCATTGGCGGTTGCTCTTGAGTCTTTCTCCTCGTGTTCTGCACGACGACGCCTGCGTGAGTTGTGGTGGTAGGAGATCCTTACCACTCAGAATCCTGAGTTCTGTGCCCCAGCTTTCATCCTTCTTTCACAGACCATCCTTGCAAATTCTAGCCGAGCTGGAAGACAAATTCCCAATGAAAGGGATTGGGGAGTATAATTATTCTTCTATAGATGGAAAAACAAAGACACCAAGAATTTTATTAGCTTATACATGATCTAATTTCTAGATTTATTTCCAGCATCTAATTTCCAGGTGCTTTTGATGAGTCTTCACTGCCTATCTCTTCTGAAATTGAGCTTCAGCGTTTATACCAAATCAGTATTCCTACAGCTTGTTATTATCAAATAACATTTTTAAGGGTTGTTCAAAAAATAATATTGCTAGGTTGTTTTTGGTGCATTGCATAAAGTATAATTTTGGTGACATAATATTGCATTACTTAATTATCACAGCTGCACTAAAATGATAAGCCGTGGGTATAAATTGTGCTTGGTATATATCACAGCCTTTTGTAGTGATAAGCTGTAACTGGCTATGTGTTGATACATTATTAGTTTAAAATGATTACTCTTGCATGTCGGGGTAAGAATGATGCTGTGTGCAAACTCACTCTTTTTTAAACCTGCAAGTTGGACAGAAATTAAAAATCAAGAAAGGTGACCAGAAGAAGTTAAATAAGATAAGAGCATAACACTCTATGTTCTAATATTTGAAAAATGGCAGTGATAGAAGTGAAAGACAGAAGATCTTGCCATGACTCAGAGCCCCTACCCCACTCCAAAGCAGTGTAGAGGAAAGAAGATATGTGGAAAAAATCTTTAGAAATCTGCCCAAATTTTGAGAAGAGTGAATTAAAAAGATGTGTAGGCAGTCCAGAAATAAATGAAACATCTGTGAAAATAAATGCTCCAACCACCTTGAGGTCCCAACAGAGACAAAAATTCTATCAGGCTTTGCCATTTTGTTTCTCCTGCTGGAAGAAAAGGTGAACTAGAAGACAAAATAATCATAATGACTCTGAACTAATTATCTCCAAAGATGAATAGGAATCTAGCAGAATAGAAGACAAAAGAGGAAATAAATATGCCAAGATTCTTTGAAGGAGCAAGAAGGCGGGGCGGGGGTGGGGGGAAGAGTAGTGAGGTTTGCAGGTGAAGTTTCTTCCTCACTCTTGAAAACTCATTAGTCTCAGCTATATTTTCCCTCCACTTGTTGGAGGATGTGAAAGTGACTTAGAGAGAAGCAGGTGATATTGGGGAAGGGAAGAACTGGGGGTGTTTGGTGAGAGTGAAGGCTCTAATGCCCAGTTTTGAATTGGGAGAATGATCTGAAATGTGCAGATGTCCATAAGTGTCTCCTAGACCAAACAGAGTAAACCTTGGTTCAAGGCAATTAAAATTAAAAAAAAAATTTTTTTTAAATTTATTTATTTTATTTTTTTTGGCTGCGTTGAGTCTTCGTTGCTGCACGCGGGCTTTCTCTAGTTGTGGCGAGTGGGGGCTACTCTTCGTTGCGTTGAGCGGGCTTCTCATTGCGGTGGCTTCTCTTGTTGCGGAGCACGGGCTCTAGGTGTGCAGGCTTCAGTAGTTGTGGCACCTGGGCTCAGTAGTTGTGGCTCATGGGTTCTAGAGTTCAGGCTCAGTAGTTGTGGCGCATGGGCTTAGTTGCTCCGCGGCACGTGGGATCTTCCAGGACCAGGGCTCGAACCCGTGTCCCCTACATTGGCAGGCGGATTCTCAACACTGCGCCACCAGGGAAGCCCTCAAGGCAATTAAAATTTCAAAAGAGAAAATAGAAGTATTTCCAATTCCCAATCCACTAAGCTGTAGAAAAGTCCTCAATTTTCACAGCTTTTAAACTAAAGTTCTGAGAGCAAGAAAAATAGCCTCAAGAGTTCAAGGAAAATTCACCCACATCATTTAAGAGCAAACTGAACCTTTTGATATAGTTTGAATTCAATCTCACACAAAATAATTTTAAAAATCATAAATAAAAATATAAGCAAATGGAGGCTATTAGCACCTTAAAATCAAGGAGAGTTAATCCCTAAAATACAAGAATGTTTAAGAATTAATAAATATTAATATGATGTAAAATCTAACAATAGTGAAATATATCAATATTATGTATTATATCCATAATATTCTATACATAATTATATCAGTGTTAAACAATAGATTAAAATAATATCAATTAAGGGGGAAATTTAAGAAAATTTAACATCCATTTCTATGAAAACAAAACCAAACCAAATTGCTGTACAACACACTCGTCTATTACTCAACTCTTTTTTTTTTTTTGGCCACACCGCAAGGTATGTGGGATCTTAGTTCCCAGCCAGGGATGGAACCCGTGCCCCCTGCAGTGGAAGCGCCGAGTCTTAACCGCTGGACCACCAGGGAAGTCCCTATTACTCAAAATGATTTTAAAATGTATAAAACTAAAGCCAGGATCTTGTAAGCCAGTATTTGTTAATTTGGGGGAGGAGGGCTTCCCAGTGTCCAATCTTACTCTGTTTGGGAGGAATTCCCCGTTGAATTAATTAGTGAAAAGTACAGTCCTTTCTTCCACATCAGAAATCTAAGGGTTGAATGTTCACTCCTCTTGCCACCAGGTAGAGAGGGCTTAGCATGCTCATGCTTTTATTTGGGAATATAAACCGTGAGCGAGAGAGAGAAAAAGAATGAGCAATTATTTGTTATGAAAGAAATATCTTAGATGGTAACTAGTGACAAAGGCAGCAGTATCCAGTGGTGGAGAGCCTCAGAAATAAGATACAAATCAGACAGATGTTAGTTTTTCATGCTCTTAGTCTGGTTTTCTAGCATCTGTTGACTGTTGGAACTACTTGATAATCTTCCAGAAACTCCTTCCTGCTTAAGGTAATCAGACTTAGTTTTTGTTGCTTGCACCTGGGTTCTTGGCTGGAACTATGACACACTGCTTAATGGTGGTAAGAATAGAAAGATTATCATTCAATTTGGGAAAAATACAAGGCTGTACACCATCATTTTCATTTTTAACATTGTTCTCAAAGTAATAACCGATGTAACTAGACAAGAAAAAGACATTTGGTTTACATGTTAGAAAGAAAGCAGAAAATGTATCATTATTTGTAGAGCTTTTTATTGTCTACCAAGAAAATCTAGGAAAAAGAAAGAAAGAAACAAACAAAAAAAATGAACAATACAATAATTCAAAGAGATTGCTGGTTACAAAATTAAAATGCAAAAATTAATAGCTTTCCTAGCTACCAATAATAGAGTCTTCAGGACAACAAAACAAATACAACAGTGGCTTGAATATAGGGATATATATTTTTCTCTCACCAAGTCCAGAGGTAGGTAACCTTGGGACTAGTATGCTCATTCCTATCAGGGAAGCTTCTATTAGTAGAGAAAAAGTGAGATTATATATCAGGGAACAGTTTGCTACCAACAACTTGAAAATATAATTGAAGTAAAGATTTCATTTTAAAAAGGAGGGCAAATAATTTTTAAAAACCACATATAAACTTAATAAGATGCATAAAATTTTCTATCCCATGTGGAACTCTTACAGAATAGAATGGATAAAATTCTTTATGTAAAAATGTGGAGAAGATAGTGAAAAGTTGTTAGGGAGCAAGATATCTTCGTGGTGCTAAAGTATCGCTCCATAGAGCACTTACTAACACCCAAGGGAATCACCAACCTTCACAGTGGCAAGATCACCTGGACCAACTGATGGAACAGTATCATTAGCGTTGCAGCAACCTGATACTGTGGGCTTCCCTGCATGATCCAGTCTGAAGAAGAGAGCATCTCTTGTGATGCATGCACACTAGCCTAGTCAAGCCTTTTGACTTCACTTTAGATTTACAGGAAATATAGAAATATCAAACAGCAAATTGTTAAAGTAAAATACAAAATGGAGACCAAACTTGAAAATTCCTTAAGCAGGCAAAACCATTTAAGTGAAGCTTACGTAAACTTACATGTAAGTGAAACAGCATATTCTGCAGAGCGAGTGGAACTTTACTTGGGCTACTTCTTGTAAATGCCTCTGAAAATCATAAATGAAGCTTAAGCTGTTCTCCAAAATTGGCATGCTGTAGCCACTTTTATTTTTATTTTTTTATACTCTTTGTTGGAGTATAATTGCTTTACAATGTTGTGTTAGTTTCTGCTGTATAACAAAGTGAATCAGCTATATGTATACATATATCCCCCATATCCCCTCCCTCTTCCATCTCCCTTCCACCCTCCCTATCCCACCCCTCTAGGTGGTCACAAAGCACTGAGCTGATCTCCCTGTGCTATGCAGCTGCTTCCCACTAGCTATCTATTTTACATTTGGTAGTGTATATATGTCAATGCTACTTTCTCACTTCATCCCAGCTTACCCTTCCCCCTCCCCGTGTCCTCAAGTCCATTCTCTACATCTGTGTCTTTATTCCTGTCCTGCCCTTATGTTCATCAGAACCTTTTTTTTTTTTTAAGATTCCACACATATGTGTTAGCATATGATATTTGTTTTTCTCTTTCTGACTTACTTCACTCTGTATGACAGACTGTAGGTCCATCCACCTCACTACAAATAACTAAATTTCGTTTCTTTTTATGGCTGAGTAATATTCCATCGTATATATGTGCCACATCTTCTTTATCCATTCATCTGTCAATGGACATTTAGGTTGTTTCCATGTCCTGGCTATTGTATATAGAGCTGCAATGAACACTCCCCTGTAACTTGGAAAACTCTAGTGATACAACTAATCATTTAAAAAAATTTTTATTTATTTTATTTTTATTTATTTATTTTTGGCTGCGCTGGGTCTTCGTTGCTGCATGTGGGCTTTCTCTAGTGGCGGTGAGAAGGGGCTACTCTTCGTTGTGGTGCATGGGCTTCTCACTGTAGTGGCTTCCCCTGTTGCACAGCACGGGCTCTAGGCACGTGCGCTTCAGTAGTTGTGGCTCTCGGGCTCTAGAGCACGGGCTCAGTAGTTGTGGCGCACAGGCTTATTTGCTCCGTGGCATGTGGGATCTTCCTGGACCAGGGCTCGAACCTGTGTCCCCTGCATTGGCAGGCGGATTCTTAACCACTGCGCCACCAGGGAAGTCCCTACAACTAATCATTTTAAAGAATAAACACCCTCTGCATTTTCACTATATAAATTGTCTTATCACCATATACCTCTGAGTCTCTTTCTATTGTTGGTTTGAGAGCTCCCAGTTCACAAACTGTTCTGATATGCACAACAAACTCTTACTAAATATTATTTTATAGATCTGGTGGTTTTAATTTTGCTATGTTGGGATTTTTGACAAAATGAAACAACCCCTTAAGAAAATAAACATACAAGTCCAGAGTGTGGGATATTCTGCGGAGCAAATGGCCTCTTCAAAAAGTTAATATCATAGACAAAAAAAGGTAGAGAACTGTTGTATATCAAAGAGACATAACAACAGAATAAAACAGGTGGACGTTAATTGGATTCTGGTTTTAAAACAAACCCAAATATTTATCAGTTGATGAATGGATAAATAAAATATGGGATATATCTATAGAATGGAATATTTTTCAGTAATAAAAAGAAATGAAGGACTGATTCATACTATAACATGGATGAACCTTGAAAATAGCATAAGTGAAAAAAGCCAAACTCAGAAGGCTACATATTGTATGATTTGATTTATATGAAATGTTCAGAATAGGGCAAATCCTTAGAGACAGAAATTAGATTAGTGGTTGACAGGGGCTGTAGGAGGCAAAATGGAGAATAATACATGGGGAGTGATTGCTAAGTGGGTACAGGGTTTCTTTTTGGGTTAATGAAAATAGTCTGGAATTAGTAATGATGGTTGCATAACTTTGTAAATATACTTAAACCCATGAAATTATGTATTTTAAAAGGGTGATATTTATGGTATGTGAATTATATTTCAAGATAGATAGATAGGAAGATAGATAAATACATAGATAGATAGATAGATAGATAGATAGATAGATGGTAGGGCAAAGCTGCAAAAGGCAACAAAAACCCCAAAGCCATAAAGAGCATTTTTGGAACTTTTGTGGAAATTTGAATTTAGATTGGATATTAGATATTAAAGAAATTACATAGGTGTGATAATGATATTGTAGTGAGCAAGGGAACTTCTTTTTTTAGGAGATACATATTGATATATTTAGAAATAAGATATCATGATGCCTATAATTTGATAATGATATTGTGATTAGCAGTAGAATGTCTTTTTTAGGAGATACATATTGATATATTTAGGAATAAAGTTCATGATGGCAGTATTTTGTTTGCAAATGGCTCAGCAAAAAATATTAATAAAATTTAAAAAATCCATAGATAGAAATAAAATATGGCAAGTATCAACAATTTTTGGATCTAAGTGGTGAGTACAGGGATTATCATTTTACTATTGCTTCAGCTTTTTTGTATCTTCGAAAATTTTCACAGAAAGGTTTGGAGAGGTACTGAGGTCCTTAAGAGATCACGCAAGTTAATGGAGAAACACGTAGGAGGAACAAATGATGTGAAGGTATCAAGTCTACCGGCATTATCTATACTTTCAAAGTCATCCCAGTGGGAATATTACCAGCACTATTTTTGGAAGTCTCCATCATACTAAGGGTAAGCTGGAGAAATAAACATGTGGGAATATCCAGGGAGATTCTGAAAATGAAGGGTAATAAGTAGAGACTGCCCTTATGAGCTATTCAACCATTAAATCAATCTAAACAATTTAAAAACAGCTTAGTAGAGGCAAAAATAGCCAATTTAACAAAATAAAATAGGGAGTTCAGAAATTGACCCAAATGCATGTGGGAATTGCTTGTATTTAAAGGTGGCATTAAATGTAAGTGGGAAAAGGAAGGCTATGTAATAGATTTCTCTGGATCAGATGCCCAGCTCTTTGCAAAAATGCAAATATGAATCTCTACTTGTCCTTATTCCAAATACAGTCTAGATGATACAAACCTTAAAAACAAAACATAAAACATTAGCCTACAGGTAATTAAATCACATCTTGTGTTCCTATAACTGAACAGCAAACTGAGGCTTAAAAATAAAAAATAACTGAGGCTTATGTACTTGATATTTCCTCAATGAATGGGTACCACTTGTCCTTGGGAAAATGAGCCATGATTCTTAAAATTTGGTGGTGCTGGGGATTTTCACTGCACTGCATTTAGTCAAGGCAGGCTTTTTTGAAGAGCTTGCTGTTCTGAACATCGCTGAATGTGGGAAGTTATTGTTGCCCCTTGTTTGGAAGGAGGGAGAGGGCTGGTGGTGAGAAAGAGCAGGTTGGAGCTAGAGATGCTCACTGATCATAACTCAAGATTAGATGGACTGTGTGAGCCCGCGTGTGGTTCTTTCAAAGACAAGAACATGTGGCTGATACCCAGCATTTTGCAATCTTCAAGAGACATCCCAGGGCCAGCATGGTTAAGTAAATGACAATCTTAGTGCCATTTCCTTACTCAAGAGTTGTGCTGTGAGCATGAAAATGGACCCTAAGAATCACATGAGGTTCACATGGAAAACTAAACAGTCCACAGATCTGCCATCTCCCTAGGAGGAGCACAGTGAGAGCTACATGCAACTTCTCTCAGATGCAGTTTCACGGCCCTTGTAAATACCCAGGCTTCCCCAAATGTCTGCTGAAGTCAAGAGCCTTATAGTATTTTGCTATGTGGATGAAGTTGATTTGATCTCTCTTTCCCTGGTTTTGGGCATTGGGAAATCCCAAAGATTTCTCTAAATTCTGGAGGCGCTTACATTCTCTTACTATTTCTGTGTAGGGCAGGCTTTACTGAAATGAAGGGTTGGGGAGAAGAGGGATTTAGAATGCCCAAAGAATTAATTTGTCCTAACTGAGTGACATTCAGGTGCACCAATGAAATCCCCTTCTGCCTTTTGCTGGTGCACTCCACCCAGATCTTGCTCCCAGGGCGCACGCTCTCTCTCTTTCTCTGCTCCCCACCTGCTTGGTTGAGCCCACTCCCCTGGCGCTCCTCCCACAGGCTCCCTTCATGGCATGGGTGACTGTGTCTGTAGGACCTGAGAGTATAATAAACTTTGTTTCCTTGTGTCTCTCTTGTGTCCCAGCCTTGTGGCTGCACCTGACTGACTGATGAAAGAATACAAAACAATCCCTAAGAAACATTTGGTGTTATTTCATAAAACTAAAGATTAACATATCCTAAGACTCAGTAATTTTAGTCTTGGGCCCATACAATTTTACATGTTTTTCAAATGTCTATAAATAAAATAATAATATACTTTCTTCTGGAACTTGATTTTTTTCCCTCAACATTATGCTTGTAAGATTTATCCATATTGTTTTCTGTAGCTTTGGTTGATGTATTTTCATTGCTGGATTGTATTCCACTGTATAAATATGCTACAGTTGATTTACCCAGGCTCCTGCTGATGGAATTATGCTGTTGCCAAATGTTTGCTATTACAACATTCTCTTCCAAACATTTTGTATATATATCTTCTTGACCGCATGTGCAAGAGTTTCTCTATGTGCCTAGGAATAAAATTGCTAGGTCACCAGATGTATGTATCTTCAACTTTAACAAATGCTGTCAATTTTCCCCCCAAATGTTTTCCCCCCCAATGTCAATGTGTCAATTGACCCTCCCGGCAGCAGTGAATGAGAGTTCCTTTGTTCTGCATCTTTTCCACACTTAGTAGCCTCAGACTCACAGTAGCCAACGGAAGTTTCTGAAATGCTATCATACTGTTATTTGAATTTCCATTTCCCTGATTAGTAGTGAGAGTGAATGTATTTTCATATATGTATTCTTTGTTCTCTCTTCTGTCACTTTTCCTTCCATATGTTTTGTCCATTTTTCTATTGAGCGATTTGTCTTATTGATTTGTAGAATCTATTTATGTATTCTGGATAGCAGTCCTTTCTTTGTTACATGAACTGCAGACATATTCTTCCTGGCTGTGGCTTGCTTTTTCACTTTTTAATGGGGTTATTGGTGAACAGAAATTGTAGATTCTGGCATATCTACACTTTTAAAGAGTTTTAAAAGAAGTTTTCTTTGTCCTAAGAAATTGTTTCTCATCATGAAATTGAAAAGACTATGCTCTTATTTTTTTCCCCTAAAATTTTAAGGATTTAAAATACCATTTTATCTATATCTCATCTGTTTGGAAAGAAGAGTTTTTAAAATTACTATCCAGTTCTAAGATTTTAAAGAATTTGTTATAATTTCTTCTTTTACTTCTGAGTAATTTGGAATTTTTAAAAATTTACAAATATATGGGGTTTTTATGTGGCTTAATTTTTATTGTGGTAAAATGCACATATAAATTTTTATCATCTTAATAATTTTTATATGTATAATTCAGTGGCATTAAGTACATTCACAGTGTTGTACAGCCATCACCACCATCCATCTTCAGAATTATTTTTGTCTTGCACAACTAAAATTATATGTAAACAATAACTCCCCCATTTCCTCCTCTCCCGGGCCCCCAAAATGAAGGCAACCGACGCTCTACTCTCGGTCTCTATGATTTTGACTGCTGTACATATGTCATATAAGTACTCATACAATATTTATCTTTTTGTGTCTGGCTTATTTAATTTAGCATAATGTCCTCAAGGCTCATCTATGTTGTAGCATATGTCAGAATTCCTTCCTTTTTAAGGCTGAATAATGTTCCATTTTATGTATATACAACATTTTGTTTATCCGTTCATCTGTTAGTGGACACTCGGGTTGTTTCTATCTTTTGGCTATTGTGAATAATGCCGCTATGAACATGGGTATACAAATATCTTTTCAAGTCCTTGCTTTCAATTCTTTTGGACAAATACCCAGAAATGAAATTGCTGGATTACATAGAAATGCTATTTTTAATTTTTTGAGGAATCATCATACTGTTTTCCATAGTGGCTGCACCATTTCATGTTCCAATGAGCAGTGCACGAGGGTTCCAATTTCTTCACATCCTTGACGACACTTGCTATCTTCTTTATCTGTTTCTGTTTTGTTTGATAGGAGACATCCTAATGGGTAAGAGGTGTTATCTTATTATTGTTTTGATTTGCATTTCCCTGATGATTAGTGATCTTGAGCATTTTTCACGTGCTTAGTAGCCATTTGTGTATCTTCTTTGGAGAAATGTCTATTTAAGTCCTTTGGCCATTTTAAAATTGAGATATTTTGTTGGTGTTGTTGTTGAATTGTAGGAGTTCCTCATATGTTCTGGATATTAGCCTGATATCAGACACATGATTTGTAAATATTTTCTCCCATTCTGTGGGCTGCCTTTTCACTCCATTGATTGTGTTCTTTTTTTTTTTTTAAATTATTAGCACCTTTAATTATTATTTATTTATTTATTTATTTATTTGGCTGTGTTGGGTCTTCGTTTCTGTGCGAGGGCTTCCTCTAGTTGCGGCAAGCGGGGGCCACTCTTCATTGCGGTGCGCGGGCCTCTCACTATCGTGGCCTCTCTTGTTGCGGAGCACAGGCTCCAGATGCGCAGGCTCAGTAGTTGTGGCTAACGGGCCTAGTTGCTCTGCGGCATGTGGGATCTTCCCAGATCAGGGCTTGAACCTGTGTCCCCTGCATTAGCAGGCAAATTCTCAACCACTGCGCCGCCAGGGAAGCCCTGATTGTGTTCTTTGATGCACAGAAGTTTTTAATTTTGATGACATCCAATTTATCTTTTTTATTTTTGTTGTTGTTGCCTTTGCTTTTGGTGTCATAGCCAACAAATTACTGCCAAATCCAATGTCAGGAATCTTTTCTCTCCTTAAACAGGAGCCAATAACAGTACCTGCCTATTTTAGTTTGCTAGGGCTGATGAGGTAACTTAAAAGAAATTAATTTTCTCATAGTTTTGGAGGTTGGAAGTCCAAGATCAAGATGTCAGCAGAGTTGATCTCTCCTGAGGCTTCTCTTCTTGGATGGCAGGTGCTCACCTTCTCTCTCTGTGCTCACATGGCCTTTCTCTGCATGTGCATGCACTCCTGGTGTCTCTTCCTCTTCAAGAGGACATTAGTCCTATCAGATTAGGGTCCTACCCTTATGAATCATCTAACCTTCAGTCCCTCCTACGGGCCCTCTCTCCAAATACAGTCACATTGGGGGTTAAGGCTTAAAGCTATAACTTTTGGGTGACACAATTCAGTCTGTAACACTGCTGCAAAATTCTACAAGATATTGAATGTAGCTCATTTAGCACAGTGCTGGTGCACAGTACACAGTCGATGAATGTTAGCAATGGCTGTGACACCATCACTACTATTATTTAAAAGTGTAATTGAAGGTGTGTTTAAAGTGAGCTGAGAAGTTATGTATAACTCTAAAAAGTTCTTGTTACTTTTAAATGCTTGAAACTCAACTCTGCTCCTTATAGCCGTGTGACCTTGTGAAGGTCACCTAGTCTCTCTGAACATTAGTGCCTTCAGCTGTGAAATGTGATAATAACAATAACCTCATGTCAGGCTTTTGTTGGCGGGTGAGCATGTGGATTAAAGAAAATAATGCACTTAAGGTGCTCAGCATACTTCCTGGAGCATAAGAATCGCTAAATAAATAGAAGACTGAATACAAATACAAACCTCTAGCTGTACAGTTTATCTGTTTGCCAGTTATGAGCCACTTAGATGGTTTAGACTTGATCACAATGAAAGGAACATGAACAGTTAAAAGTTTCACAATATTCAGAAGGTCAAAACCAACCAACTGTTCAGAAGAGGTACAACTATTTATAATTTTTTAAAATAAACAACATTTTATTCCATAAATCCTCAAAACAGACCACACAACACGTTCATCATTTCCTTATGCTGTCTGAATTCTTACTGCTCCCTGGGGTTCCTGGCCCTCCCCTGACTCTTAGGTTCTGTGAGCTTCCTTCTATTTAATTCCCTTGTCTGTTCAATTTAGGCAAATATATTTCTCTTGCTTGGGATCAAAGACCTTATTGATCCAAGTGTCCTTATGGGGCACACATTTTGCCCTGCCTGTGTGCCAGGCAGTGTCATGGGTACTTGACATGTGTGAACTGTTTTAATCTTCACAATGATCACATAAAGTAGAAACAACCAACATGCCCATTTTACAGATGAGGAACAAGTGACAGACACAACACAACAGTTGGTCCGTGATCTTAACCACTGCCTTTCCATAGTAATAACCAAAATCAGTGCCATCAGGCTATTTCTGACAACATCCCTCAGCACAGGCTGAAGCGATTGTGACAGCACAGTTCAGAATAAGCAGTCTTCAGGGGGAACAAAATGATTTGGCCCAAGTGTGTGGCTGTCTACGAATCCAAGTTAATCCAGGGATATCTCAAAGTATCTAGGGGAATGAAAAGATTTCTTATGCATCATGTGTTTCTAATTAAATCTTGTTTCTTTCTGCCAAGCATTTGAAGATATCAAGCCACCAAGAGTTCCAAATTACATACCCTAACAAGTACCAGACTGAGTACGAGCTCAGGTCATCCTGGTGAAAATTTGAACTCTGCCGTTTCCTAAGTGTGAGATCTGGGGAAAGTTACTTAAGCTCCCTAAGTTTCCTCACCTATAAAATGGCTGAAATAATATCTACCTTACAGGATTGTTGTGATAGATAAATGAGAAAAACATTTCAAAGTAAGCCTGGCTCCTGATAAATAGCAAGTGCTTAGTGCCCAGTTGTCCGTGTGCTGTTACCTGTGGGTCAACCACCCTGCAGGTTCAGTTAAATGTAGAACCATTGCTTTAGTGACTCAAGAGCTTAGGGTCAGGACTCACATGGTATAAAAGCTGAGGGAAAGGCCATATCCCTGAAGGAATGTCTTCTTCATCTCCCCTTAAAGGTAATCAGAGGAAGCATTTGTCAGTGGGTCCACGATTCTCCCCGGAAGACAGTCTTTGGTTGGTTTAACCACATTGGACAATTGGGCAAAGTATGCTTTCCAAGCATGGTTGTAGGAAAATTCTAAAGCTGGTATAACCAACCACTTTAGACATATTAAAAAGTAAAATAAAACTCAGAAAATGAGAAAGTCCAACTTTGGAAGGTCAACTTCCTCCAAAATTAGCTAACTGCAGACTGCACATTTGAATGAGGTGAGTTGTTTCAGAGGGATGTCAAATATGCAGAGCTTAAGTGAAAGCAGGTAGAGGTGGAGTTAGTGTTCTAAACCAAAGGTTTTGGTTTTAGATGACTGCTTTCTAACCCTTTTTCCTGACAATAACTTGCATAGGTGGTGATGATAAAACCTCACCAACTGCAGACAAGAGAATGCTTCTTATTTTTTTAATATTTATTCTATCACCAAAGGGCATAGCATTATATGTAATGCCACTAAATTGAATAAGCACCTAGGAGACGGCCCCTAGTGATGTAGACGGATCACAAGAATGAAGTAGACTTGCAGAGCAGTTGGAATTCTCACACACTGCTGGTGAGAATGTAAATGGTGCAGCCATTGGAAAACAGTTTGGCAGTCCTCCAAAAAGTTAAACATAGACTTACCATATGACCAGCAGCTCCGCTTGGAGGCATATTGCCAGGAGAAATAAAAATATATAACCATGCAAAAAAAAAAAAAACATTGTACATGAATGTTCAGCACAGCATTATTCATATTACACAAACAATGAAAATGACCCAAATGTCCATGAACTGAAGACTGGATAAACAAAATATGGTATGTCCAAGCCATGGAATATTTTTCAATAATAAAAAAGAATGAATTACTGACACATGCTACAACATGGATGAGTCTTGAAAGCACTATGAAGGCAATCACAAAAGACCACATATTGTATGAGTCTGTATATGTGAAAAGTCCAGAATAGGCAAATCTATACAGAGAGGAAGTAGATTCGTGAACGTCTAGGGCTGGACAGAGGTGGTGGGAGTGACTCCTGATGGGCAGTTTCTTTTTGAGGTGATGAAAATGTTCTAAACTTAGATTGTGGTGAAGCCTGCCCAACTCTGTGGATATACTAAAACCACTGAACTGTACACTTCAAAAGGATGAATTTCATGGTATGTAAATAATATCTCAATAAAGATGTTAAAAAGGAAAGAACTAAGTAGGTAATTTGGCTGAAGCGATGGGGGAAAACATTGTAAAAGTAGCTGTGGGGAAGAATCAGAGATGGGGTATCCCAGACCAGTAAACTCTAGAGCTGTGGTTATCAATTAAGGGCGATTTTGTCCCCCAGGGAACATTTGGCAATGTCTGCAGACATTTTAAGTTGTCATAACAGAGAAGAAGGCTACTGGTACCTAGTGAGTAGAGGTCAAGGGTGCTGCTAAGCATCCTGCAATGCGCAGGACAGCCCTTGGACCAAAGAATTATCCAGCTCAGAATGTCAGTAGTGCTGAGACTGAGAAATTCCGCTTTAGCTGAAAGGAGTCAGACAAATAGTAGTACCTACTTCACAGGGTTGTTCTTTGTATTCCCCACCCTACCAGACGAGTCTGGATTAAGTAGAGGTAGGATGTTATTACCCAAAGGCATCATTTATACTGAGAATTTCACAGTCTAACAGCCTTCAGTCTGATTCTTAGAGTTGCTGACCACCCAGGTTCTGGCTTGGGGGAAATTCACTGACGTTTGATCAATTTCCAAGAGCTGGTAGACTGGAAATAAATAGAAAATAGTATATCTTTAATTTGTTCCTATAGGCATGTCCCAAGTTTAGTGTATCTTTCATAAACTCTAAGGGATCAAAGAAAAGTTACCATTTATTCTAAAGACTGGAAAATAAATTTATCTTAATTTACAAATAATCAGAACTCACTGACGGTGTGTTATTTCTGAATCCAATTTCAAAGGATTATGAAATATTCACAAGGTGGAGGAGGGGACTTTTAGCCATTATCTAGCCCAGAAATAAAGTTTGTAGATTTATTTATTTGATGGAAAATCTGTACAGAAGCCAATACAAACACATGGGAGCTGGAAGCTTCTTCTAGGTTTTCCAGAGAATCTTTATAATCAGCCACACTTAGAGACAAGCCAAGCAGCTAATCAATCAAGCAAATTACAGGCAGAGAATCTGGGGAAAGGTATGTTACCATAAGACTAGGCACAGAGCAGGTACATGCAGATAATTCTCCTGGAAGTTGGGGACATCAAATTGCGCTCAGTTTGAGTGTCAAATACAAATAAGTTGCCAAGGGTCAGGAGATTTGGCTCATTCATTTCCCAGGGCCTTAGGATCTCATTTTTTTAAATGTACAAAATAAAAGATTTGGAGTGAATTAATGTCTCCCTAGATTCATGGAGCTTATTAAATGTCTGGAATCCTAGGCTGAATTACTAGGAAGAATGAGTTCATAGGTCTGGAGTCAGGCCCAGGTACCCAGGCTTTAAGTTACGGATGATTCTCATGTACATCCCATTTTGGGAATAACTGGACATAATTACTTTGTTGATCCTGGGTGCTGTAGCAAGACAGCGGTCTAGCACTTAGCATGGTGTGGCATTAACTGCCCCTCTGCACTCTTTGTCTGTGTAAATCATGAAGTGAAAAAATAAAGAAATCTGCCAGGGAAGATGAGAGCCTGGCAAGGAGGGTGCTAAGGGGAGTGCTGGATGATGTTGCTATGGCAACCCCATCCTTTCCCAGCGTGTGTTCTGAAAGGCTGCCTGTGCTGTGCGGTGGGCTCCACCTCTGATGGAGTGCAGATCGTTCATGTCGTCAATTTGGAGATGAGGACTTGTGGATAGAGCAGGATAATTAAATAAAAGCGCATCTGAATATTAACCATCAGCGGCACTTCTCAGTAATCTGAATTAAGTGTCTGGATGTTTGGTTCAGGTCCATCACAGGTAAAACAAGTGGAGAGCTGGTTTCTGGTTTTTGTTTTTTCAGAGATTCTCTGAGTTTGCTACTTTTATACTTCTTCCCACTCCAAGCCCCCACCTCCTGGAGGTTAATTGTATCTTTATTTGGAGGAATGACAAAAATGTCACGAAAATTTTTGATTGATTTGAGTAGAGCGGCAAATTTAACCTCAGGAGGACGAACTTCTCTTTCACGGAGTCAGTCTTTCTACATCCTTTGCTTTTTACCCTGTGCTACTTGTAAGATGGTGTGAATGACAAAGAGGGAGGAGGTCAGCTGTGGAATACTAAGTGTGGGCAATGAATGTCCACGGAGAGCCTGACCAATTCAGAGGTAGTTTTCTTGCTGATGGCTCAGCAATCTGAGGTGATGGGCTGGGGGACATCTGAAATGTGAACTGTAGTCACAGCTTTCCTACTAACCCATAAAATCTAGTATTTATTGGAGCCTGCTGTGTGCTGCCCTAAGCATTTTCACAAATTACTTATTTAGTCCTCAGAGCAGTCCAATGATTTAGGGTCTATTATTTATCCCATTTTACAGAGAGGAAAACTGAGGTTTGGAGGGTTTCTATGACTTGTCCATGATCCCACTGTGAAGTAAATAGTGGAACAGGCCCAGACATCTGTCTGTCAAAGCCTGTTCTCTTAACGAGCACTGTCTCCTAATTACCCACATGGCTTTTCTTATGTCTACATGAAAGAGTTGAATTAGACAAGAGTATTTGGAATAGATGTCACTTGAAATACGTTAGGGGAATGCCAGATGAAATAAATGAAATGAGAATTTTTTACAGGACTTCTTAAAGCCCATTTATTATGCTAACATATTCTGATGGAAAACATGCATCCTTTCCCCACATTTATTTGACCTTGGAGCACACTTTCCTCTCATCTTTCAAGACTATTGTTGAATAAAACCCACTTTAGGAAATATGGCATTCGATGATTTTTAGAGCCCCACTAGGATTAAAGCCAAGGTTCTTTCTTTCCCTCACCTGCTAATTCTTACTGTGTTCTTTGTCTTGCCCCCCACCTTTTTTTTTTTTTTTTTGACAACTCTACTCAAGTACAATTGATCTATTATAAACTGGACATATTTAAAGTATACAGTTGGATGAGTTTTGACAGATGTATATACCCATGAAACGACCAGTAAGACCAAAATACCAAACATCACCGTTGTTTCCTGTGTCCCATTGCAATCCATCTCTCCCGACACCCCATCTCCAGGCAACCCCTTGTCCCTCCAGTTTTAAGGTGAGTTATATGACTTCTGACCAAATTGCAGATTATTCTTGGCAATGGTGAAGTGCCACATGGTCTGTGGGTCACTTCACCAGCCATATGAGGAACTTTTTCTATCAATTTAATTTCCAATCCCTTTTTCTCTTTTTCCTTTCATTTTCACTAACACAAAATGGTGTGCAGCCCAGACTTTGCACTGGAGCCCTCATTCTGCCCATCACCGTGACAGGAAGTCCAGCAATGCTCTGACCATCAGGAGAGAAAGAAAAGGCTTTCATGTGTATTTGAGGGAACTAGGAAACATTTATCATCATAAGAAATAGTAAGGCAATAGGAGATAATTCACTGAATTCTTCAAAAAGGTGTCTGGCATTTCACAAACATTCATGTGAAGAGAATTAATCGTGCACTGTCTTTATTTATAGAGAAACAAGGGAACTTGAGGATCTGTACTATTTAGATGAGCCATTCTCCATGGCCTGGAGAATGTTTCTTAGTTCAAGAATTATCTATGAAGCTTCTACTGTGGGATCAGCACTTCGCTTGATCCTAGGGAGACAGAGACGAATAAAACATGTAGCAGTCATGAAGGAGTTAAAGAGTCAGATGTCTCCATATCATTAATTTTCATCTCAGCTTTAGTTTTTATCTTTGTAGTGAAAAATGAACAAATAAAAATGTTTCACTTATCAAGTTGTCTTTTGTGACAGAGTCAAATGTTTAGAGATTATTTGCAGTAATATTACTTAAATATCTCCTCTAGGAAGTTTGCAAAAACTGATCTCATAGAAAATGGTAGTGTTAAAAAAAAAAGTCTTATTTTGCTGTCCTGTATTCATTTCAATTTTTTCAAAAAACCTTTGACATGATTTAGCTTATTTCAACACCCAGATAACCTGGTAAGATAGGTAGCACAGATGTTATCGTTCCAATCCAGAAGGTATTTTAGGAAGGCCTCCGAAGGGATAAAGGGGATGATGCTTTTCTATTCTGGTTGAAAGATGGCACCTTACAGCTTGACGGGCGGCGAGATGGCTGTGATTGTCTCCACAAGACAAGATAAATGATATGGTCTGCTCAGGATCACACAGCAGGTTAGTGCCAGAGAAAGGCAAGAATTCACCGTTGGAAGTGAAGCGAAATATTAATATGAATTTGCTGCTCTGGGGGGGAATGGGATCTGCACATCCAAAGGACAATGTGTGAGACCCCAGAGCGCTTGAGACAGGAGGCGGGACAATCCCACCCCCAGCATGGAGTGAATCTGACATGAAGCTGACCCAGAATAGATGGTTATGCCCTCACCACATTCTACCTGGAGCCTTCATAGAGTGCCTGGACAGAGAGCCGGACGTCTTCATGGCTGGACAGAAGTCATTGATCGGCCACCTTCTAGCATCTGACTTTTAGGCGGAGCTCTTGATCAGGGCGAAGAGAAAATCAAGGCGGGGTGATAGTGCCATGTGTTATCTGAGGCACTGGGGTAGGTTCATCCCCAGGTACCTCCACTAACTATCTTCATTAAATGGTCCTTAGTTTATTAATACACTCATTGATTAATGCACTCACTAACTAAAATTTTCTAACGAGTCTTTTGGTTTCCATACAGTATTTTTGAAAGAATGAGAATACTTACCCATGTTCCAAATGCAAACTCTGTGGAAATTTAAAAATTCACATTTTATCTGGGATTTTCTCAGATTTGAACTATATATTCTTTACATACTGTCTCTTTCACCTTCAACATTTAGATATCTTAAAATTGGATTCCTTTGTTTTTATTCTTTGTTCTATTTCCACACTTAAAAAATATTAAGCTATTAGCTATCATGATTACTGGTCCAAATTCTCTATAGTTATTAGGAGGGGTGTTGGTCTGAAGTCAGACACAATGGCAGTAAATGACTTGTCAGAGAAAGCCAACAAGTGAGCTGTCAGAACATCGCTCCCGTTAGAAGCATATTGCCTCTTCCTAATCAAATTACCTTATGATTGTCAAGTTGTTCCTTTCACAAAACTGTTTCTAGTATTTTTCCACAAATGGTGTTAAGCTGACTAGCATGTAATTATTTACTCCAGCTTATATTCTTTTTTTTTTTTTTTTTAATTTTATTTATTTATTTACGCTGGGTCTTAGTTGCGGCAGGCCAGGTCCTTAGTTACAGCATGTGGGCTTCTTAGTTGCGGCATGCAAACTCTTAGTTGTGGCATGTGGGATCTAGTTCCCTGACCAGGGATCAAACCCGGGTCCCCTGCATTGGGCACACGGAGTCTTATCCACTGCGCCACCAGGGAAGTCCCTACTCCAGCTTATATTCTGTCTTTAAATAATGTTATTTAAATTTTCCAGACTGGGTATTTAATCTGCTACAAGAGACTTCCAGTTATTTGGGATTCAGGCTGCAGAGACTGTGTCTTATTCACTATCCGTGACTCCCTAGAACCCAACAGACTGCTTGAGACATAAGAGGTGCATGATCAGCACTTGTTTTCCCTTGTCCTCTTCTTTCTTTCATCATCATGGAGTTGGAACTCAGACGTTTACTACATGTATGTTAGGTTGGCCCTTGGATCTCAAAATATCTCCCATGTTTTCCCACTGAGCCCACTTCCAATCCTGTAATTCTTCTCACATTTCCCCTGTAGTAGAAAGAAAGGGGCATGCATTCACAGCTGCAGGGTGTAGACATCATGATGGGCTCTTCACATACGTTATCTCATTGTATCCTCCCAGCAGTACTTAGAGATAAGTCGTTTTATCTCCTTTTTACAGCTGAGGAAACCTCAGAGAGCTGAAGGAACCGGCCTGATCTGACTCAATTAGGAAGTGGTAGAATCAGAGTCCAAATACAGCTGTCTGATTCCTAAGCTTATGTTCTTTCTTTTACATCATTCTGCCTCATTTTCGCAGTTTGCAGTTTCTCTGCACGTTGTTTAAAACATCTTCAACATTGAGAGTCAGCAGCTAATTTTATCTGACCCTGGCTTCCAAACTTCTAGTACTACTCTCCCCAATCCTTTTTTTTTTTCTCCCCATTTCTTTATCTGGATCTACCTGACCTCTCTCTCTCTCGAGCTCTGTACCTTATAAATTGCTTACTGTATGTCTCACCTCTGCCCCAGCATCTTTGGGCTGTCTCCCCTCCCCTCCGCCTCCACTTTGTTCCAACAGCCCCGTTGCCATTTCTACCAGAGCCAAGGGTCCCACTCTCCATCAAGTCACGCTGGACACAAACCTGGCCTTAAAAAACTTCCAAACTGGATAAAAACACAAAGCTGTGTTATACTAAACATTAAAATAGGATTCATGATTTAAACTGCCATTGAAGACAATAATTTGAGAATGATCATGAGACCATGTGTGATAACTGTCTTGGAGAGGACATTTGTGTTGCGTGGGATGTTGGAAGAGCGAAACTGGGCCGACCATGGAGCGTGGCAGGACCCAAACAGGTCAAGAAGAGCGTCAGGGGCGAGGCAGTCAGGGGAAATGGCAGGAGGAAACGGGCCCATGCAAACAGGGCAGATTCACAGGACGAGGAAGGAACGTGTTTCTAAAGAGTTTCTGGGTCTCTCCATGAGAGATGATGAGTTCTTTTGAAGAACAGGGCCATTGAAGTTGCAAGGACAGTGTTCCGTTTCGTTCTTTTCATTATTCAGTTCCATCATTTCTTTGCAGGTTTAGAACATTGCTTTAGCATCACAGAGGACAGATAAATTTACAAGCTATGATTTAAGCGCTGACTTGGGTATTTACTGGGTTCTATAGGAATGTACCTTGCATCTTCATAATTATTATTATTATTGTTCCTTCAATTATATATGTTTTCACCTTTGCCTCTGCTAACTCTTTTTTTTTTTTTTTAAAGCAATGACTGAGTTGTATATACTAAAATCAAGTTCTTCTCTGTCCTCTCATAATAAATTCGGCTACAGCCTGAATATTCTGACTAAATATTCTGACTGTAACTTTGACCTGACTTCATTTTCAAGACTGTCAAAAGTAATTAGGGACAGAGAAATTTTCCCGCTCAGCATCTGGAATTGCGAAGATACCAAGAAGGAGTCTCAAGTGTCATTAACATCACCTTTCTGCCTGATTTTTATATTACCCTATAAAATAGTCTATTTTACAGCCAGCAAGGTCTATTATGGGAGCTCTCCTTCTCCCTGTGGGGTGTTGGATTTCCCCCTCTACTGGGAAGCAAAAAATGAGTTCTCACCTTTGGAAGATAGCATGAGTTTTGTTGTCACACTGACATTGGGCTGTTTAGTTCACCTCCCTGCCTCAGTTTCCTCATCTGAAATTACCTCTAAAGATTTTATGAGGATTCCATGGAATAAAGCAACTTGCAAAGTGATTGGCATATTATAGTACTCAATATTAGCTATTAGGGTTGGTGAGTGTAGCAGTGGAGAGTTTTTTTAAAAAAATAAATTTATTTATTTGTTTTTATTTTTGGCTGTGTTGGGTCTTCGTTGCTGTGCGCGGGCTTTCTCTCGTTGCAGTGAGCAGGGGCTACTCTTCATTGCAGTGCGTGGGCTTCTCATTGCGGTGGCTTCTCTTGTTGCGGAGCACGGGCTCTAGGCACATGGGCTTCAGTAGTTGTGGCACTTGGGCTCAGTAGTTGTGGCTCGTGGGCTCTAGAGCCCAGGCTCAGTAGTTGTGGCGCACAGGCTTAGTTGCTCCGAGGCATGTGGGATCTTCCTGGGCCAAGGATCGAACCCGTGTCCCCTGCATTGGCAGGCAGATTCTTAACCACAGGGCCACCAGGGAAACCCCAGTGGAGAGCTTTGAATTCATAGACAATAAATTTTTCTTTTAATGAAATTAACAGAAATCGTATTCTAGAAAAACTTTATTTTTCTCCCCAGAAACAGCATGACTAAGAATAACAATATTTTTGAAGGAATAGAGGCGAAATGCAGAATATCAGAAAAGTGAAAAGTGTGCTTACTGTCAGGACCTATCTTTCACTCAGTAGTAACCAAAGTCACTGTATACGTAATGTTTTTTATTTTGTATTGATTTAAGTATTATAGAAAAGTTGCAAGAATGCACCCATCAGGTAAAGGTAAAAGCTGAAGGAGGATGCTGTGAACAAAGACAGTCTTTCACGAATTCACAGCTTTACCAAGGGCTTCCTTTCTTACCATCCTCCTCTTCAGTTAGTGGAGAAGTAGCAAAACATTTTCAGGACACTTCTGGTTCGTGCACTCTAGTAATGTATGTTCAGGTAAGCATTGCCTCTCAGCTGCAAGATAATCCAGCTTCTCATGATTTAAGATGGACTTTGTTTTAAACACAATTCCCTTTTTGTTATAAAAGACTTAATAACAAAGTAATTCTTCACTGTAAAACCTAACTAACTGAGCTAAACCTCAAGCTGACTCAATGAATTGTGATTTTTTTTGCATTCCAATTTCAGAAGAATAAAACAGATGACAAGAAGAAAGCTTTAATTATTCTGAATGGCATTGGGTTACCAGGACTCTCCATCTGAGAGTCAAGATGTCCGGGGGTCCCGTGTAATTACACGTGAAAAATCTCTGGTTATTAATGTTACCCTGTATAAAATAATCAGTTAAAATGGAGCCGTGCAGTACATAAAGTTTTCTTTTCTTTTTTTGTTTTTAAAGATTTTTTTTGATGTGGACCATTTTGAATTTGTTTCACTATTGCTTCTGTTTTATGTTTTGGTTTTTTGGCCGCAAGGCATGTGGGATCTTAGCTCCCCAACCAGGGATTGAGCCCGCACCCCCTGTATTGGAAGGCGAAGTCTTAACCACTGGACCACTAGGGAAGTCCCAGTACATACAGTTTTCAGTTTTAGCAGGAAGCAACATTGGATGAGACACATCGCAGCCAGTTGTTATGGTAAGATTGGCCAAGACAGGTTGCTACCAGTTGTCAGGGTGAATAGATGGTCCCCAAGGTTTAAAGAGAGCTCAGGACAAGGAAATCCCAGGGTCTTAGGAGGGTTCTGGGAGAACAGTTGTCCTGATGTAAACATGCAAACGGGCCAACAGATTCATAGGCCCTTTTATTCTCCCTACCCCATAGCTACCTTTACTTTATTCCTGCAATGAAGAACCCTCGAAAATTGAGGTGCAGTCCCAGTGTGGCTGGCCTTACCATTATAACTGATCTATTTTCCCTTGCCTGGAAAGCTCTGAAAACCTTGTCTGCCAGAAGTGTCCTGTCTTCTGAGGTAATCAGAAGCCAGTTAGGGGTTCTAAATTTCTGGTTTGGATTAAATGCCATCTGCCGAATATAATCAGTCAGGTGTGCTATCATCTCTGTGTTCCCAAAATCTTCCCCAGTCTGCCTGGGGAATTGGAAGGAGTCTAGGCTATAAGGATGAAAACTGAAAAATAAGCCCGCATTTACGGGAGACATGTAGGGTCAGTCCATGCTCACATGTGTGCACGTGCACACACAAACACAAAAAAGTTCTAATCTTTAAATTTTAAATTCTCCAAATTTGCATTTAGAAACAGACATTCTCACTGCAGACCTACTAAATCAAAAACTCCAGGGTGAGGCCAAGCACTGTGTGTTTTAATGAGAATTCTAGGGCATCCTGGGGGACCCTAAGGTTGGGGAACCACTATGTTAAAGAAACTCTGGGGACTTCCCTGGTGGCGCAGTGGTTGAGAATCCGCCTGCCAGTGCAGGGGACACGGGTTTGATCCCTGGCCTGGGAAGATCCCACATGCCGCGGAGCAACTAAGCCCGTGCGCCACAACTACTGAGCCCAAGAGCCACAACTACTGAAGCCCATCTGCCTAGGGCCCGTGCTCTGCACCAAGAGAAGCCACCGCAATGAGAAACCCGTGCACTGCAACCGAGAGTAGCTCCCACTTGCCACAACTAGAGAAAGCCTGCACGCAGCAACAAAGACCCAACGCAGCCAAAAATAAATAAAATTTAAAAAAACGAAAAACAAAAAAACAGCTCACCATTAAAAAAAAAAAAAAAGAAAGAAAGAAAAAGAAACTCTGAATGAGAGGAGCCAGTCCCCAAAATGGTTTTCTGCTTCTGTTTCAGCTACTTACCCAGGAAATTAAAGCAATGTTGGGGTTATAGGTAACAGTCGTGTGTTGAGGAATGAAGGCTCAGATGTTTATTTTCATGTAGAAATAAGAATCATTCTCATTTAGGTGACTTTAAGGAAAAAATAGTCATAACCTGAAAAGTTTGCATTAAACCTTTTTAGCTCCATGGGATCTTAAAATCCTCCTCATCTAACACTGCCATACTCTGAGATTCTGAGCCTTGTGCTTAGTAGAGCTGTGGTTTCCTGTCTACTGCAAGCCTTTCTGTGACTCGGAGGATAGCCTCTCCCTGGCATAGAACATATTCCTTCTGTTCCATTAGCATACTGCAACAGCATAAAGAATCTATATAATGATGCAGGCTTTAAGGGGTTCAAAGCAAACAGGAATTGTGCTCATCTATGGAGGTGAAATGTCCATTCTCTTAATGGCTACTAGTTCTAGAGTGTTTCTTATTTGGAAATGACCAAAAGTAGCTTTCCTTTGAGTAGCTGAGATCCTGAGGGGGGAAAGGGTGTGAAAAGAGGCAGGACTATAAAATACGCCTAAAGAGCTCCGTGTGGCACCAGAGGAGGTATGCGTGGTGTGCCTGAGAGCAGGAGAGAAGAGTGAGAAACAGGTGGGGAGAGGGGAGATAGCAGCATGTGGTGATGCTGGAGTTTAGGAGCTGGTGGAGGATGCTCTATGCTTAGGCACCTGGAGGAAATTCCAAGATGCCTGATATTAAACTGACAACTTTCGTTTTACTGCACCGGGAAGTCTTCTCTTCCCTTACCCTACTCATAAGCATTTTCTGTGGGTGGGATATTTTGTGCATGGAAAACAATGTCAAGGGGCTGGCTGGATGTCTGGGTTGATGTGGTAAGACAGCAGGAATCGGGGAGACAGAGGTCGCCATAGGAACAAAGGGATCATGAATACATCCAGAAATCTGGGGCAGGACTTAAAACCTCCATGGAGTGTTGAGGCAGAGTTTGGGCTGAGCTTATTTAGGTTTCTAAGACAAAGAGACCTCAGCAGGTGTGTTTATTTGTGGTGGTGTTCATAGTCATCACATCAGGAAACAGTTCCACATGGGCAACTACAGGGCTGGAATGTTGTGCAAACACTAATGAAAATGATGGTCTTCTCTCTAGACCAGTGCTGGCTGATAGAACCTTCTGCAATGATGGAAATGCTCTTTATCTGCATTGACCAATTCAGTAACCACTAGCCACATGTGGCTACTGCACACTTGAAGCGCAGCCAGTGAACCTAAGGAACTGAACTTTTAATTTAATTTAAGTACATTTCAATTTAAATTGCTCCATGTGGCTACCATGCTGGGTGCACAGGTAGAGAAAGATTGGTATTTATTCTAGAATTAATTGAGCTAGACTTTCCATTTTATTCCCAAAGCTTTTAGAAATGTTCTGTTTTGTGATTATTTTTAAATCTCTCTATATCAATTAGTGTTTCCCTTTTAACATTTTACTTCTTTTATAGTTCCATATTCTCACCTCTTTTTCCTAATTGAGTTATTTTTATAGTGTATTGTCATTTATAGTTTATTGTCATTTTGTTTTAAATGTGTTTGGGGGTTTGTTATTTGATATCTTATTTTGTTTCTAACTCCTTATTTGACTTTCTCTTTATTACTTTTCCCTTATGTTTTCCTTTAGCTAATTTTATTCTTTTTTGTCTCTTTGATTTAGCTGTTTATTTAATTATGTTTCCTAATAATTATATGGTATTTAAGAGTTTAAAGTTTGTTATGAACTAAGCTTTAGCTATAGTAAGTTATTCTGTTTCTTAGACATTTTTGGCTCTTTTATTCACTGAGTTTTTCTTTTCACAAAGTATGCCATATGTTTCTTCCCTTTAATTTATGATGGCGTCTTTTTTGTTGATGTTTACTACTTTATTCTTGGCGGTGTCTTTATTATTTTGTATGGCAAAAAGAAAATATTTTGGGCAATCTATTCTCAAACTGCCCCTGTAATCCTCAAGTCCTGGGTAGATTACTTTTATTTATACATTTTAATTGAGATATACTTGACATTTAACATTATGTTAGTTTCAGGTGTACAGCATAATGATTCAATATTTGTATATATTGTGAAATGATCACCAGAGTAAGTCTAGTCAACATCCGTCACCACACATAGTTACAAAAATTTTTTTCTTACGTTGAGAACTTTTAAGATCTACTTTCTTAGCAACTTTCAAATATATAATTCAGTATTATTAAACATAGTTACCATGCTGTGCATTATATCCCTAGGACTTATTTGTTTTATAACTGAAAGTTTGGTATATGACTTTTTGACATAGCTAGTTTTGACATGCAGTCATGTCAACATGTTTTTTGGGGACTTCCCTGGCATGCTGCATGGCGCGGCCAAAAAAAAAAAAATGTTCCTTGTGTTGTTTTTTACATGAGGATGTCATGATAAGTCTAAAAGAACAAACAAACTCTTAGCTTTAAAAAAGAAATGCAATGCATATGAAATTTAGTCTCAAACCCAGGTGTGCTATACATGTAATCTTTGATTTTGTAGCTGAAAATGTTGGATGACTCTGCACGCTGTCTCTCTAGTATAATCCAAACTAGTTTACTCGTGCTCTTGTCCCTGTGAAATACAGTGATTTCTCAGGTCAGCTGAGGCTCATTTACAGTTGTGTCCCAGTTACAGACTAGAGCTTAGAAGCCCTAAGCCACCTAGACAGCTCCATTACCCCAGGGGATATTAGTAGAGGTACCTGTAGAGGTGAACTATGTCCACTACTTGTTGTCTAAAGTGATCTTGAAATCAATGATGCACGTGTGGACCAGGCAGAGTTCCACTCTCACTCCAGCATCCGTATGCACTCAGTCTTGGAGCTGTAACTACGTTTCCCCCGGCTCTTATCATGGCACATTTTGTTGCAATAATGCATGTCATGTTTAACCATGTGACCCCAGAAGTGGTCTCTCTGTCTCTCTCTCTCTCATTGTCAGTCTCAACCTTGTACTTGCTCTCTCTCTCTCTGCAAACCTCATACCAGGGTTGGAGTCATGATAAACTTCAGGATTCTCTTACACACCACTTAGATTCAAGGGAGGTGAGGTGTCTTGAACACCAAGAGTTGCCATGATTGCAGCTCTCTAATGCTCTCTATCATGCAGGTGAGATAGACAGAAAGTGCAGTGTTTCCATCTCCAAGAGGTCCAGGCAGGAGACAGAAGAGTGGTTCCCTTGACTCTCAGACCCCCGACATCAAGATGTAGAGTTCACTTCGTCCACATTCTTCTTACAAAGCTTTCTTCTCCTTTTGCCGTTCAAAGTCTTCTCTCATCGCTTTAGATATTTCATCCCACTTTCTTCTTGCTTGCATAGTTTTTAAGGAGAAGTTGGATGTAATTCTTGTATTTGTTACTCTACAGCTAAGGTGTTTTTTCCCCCTCTGGCTTCTTTCAAGATTGGCTAAATGAGGCCACCAGCTCAGGTCTGTTGATGGGCAGAGCCATTGGCTGGGATCTCTGCTCAGGAATGGGGTCCAATAAGATCTGAGCACCAATTTCGGTAAGCCCCTCCCCTTTCTCCATGGTCTAGTTCAGTAGATTGCCCCAGTGACCCCCATGAGGCCAGACCTGAGTGAGCCTCTGGGAAGTGCTTCCAATATTGTGGAAGCTGGATGTTCAACTCTGATTCTCTTTTCCCACTGGAGAAGCCACAGGCCCAGGGGGCCCCCCCTGGGGAAGTGCTGTGCCGGCCTGGAGGAGGGGTGATGCAGTCAGAGTGCATCCTTCTCAGTCTTTATGGTCCAGGGGATGCTTCAGCCTCACCTTCTGGTTCTGGGATTTTCACAGTGGTGTCTTGTCTATAGCTGGATAGTTGCTAGTTGGTCTCCTTGTGAGGGGTACTGTGTTGGGGACCACCTGTGTCTCCATGTTAACGATGTCACTTATGGATGCCTATTATTAGTGGAACTTACCCCATTTTCCACTTGAAATTTTTGGAGTGTACATCACATTCTGTTTAGAGGCTTCTTAGTTATGCCAACCTTACTTGATCTCTTATCTTTGGATCGTGGGGGTGTTGAGGTGTTAGCTTACAGTGCGAGCTCTTACTCTCAGCTCCAGGGTAGACCTTTATTTCTTAATCATAAAATTTCTCAAACCTATAAATCATTTAAGTAATACAGACATGAATAAGATAAAGGTCCTTATACTTGTGTTTGGAATTAAGATTGGATAAGAGACTGGAATGGAGTAATATTGAGGTAACGTCAATCATATCCATTACCTGGTAATAAGGAGCAGTAATTTCCCATTTTGACTCAGCTGACTTAATGTGGCACAAAAATGACTGTCCTAGGGCTTCCCTGGTGGCACAGTGGTTAAGAATCCGCCTGCCAGTGCAGGGGACACAGGTTCGATCCATGGTCCGGGAAGATCCCACATGCCGCGGAGCAACTAAGCCCGTGCACCACAAATACTGAGCCTGCGCTCTTGAGCCCACGAGCCACAACTACTGAAGCCCGCGTGCCTAGAGCCTGTGCTCTGCAACAAGAGAAGCCACCGCAATGAGAAGCCTGCGCACCGCAATGAAGAGCAGCCCCCGCTCGCCGCAACTAGAGAAAGCCCGTGCACAGCAATGAAGACCCAACGCAGCCAAAAAAAAAAAAAAAAATGACTGCCCTAAACGAACCCCATGGTTGAATAGGAGCCCTCCTCTTGGAAACCTGGCTGTGAATGTAAGAAGAAAGGGCAATACTCAAATGGGTGTGCATAGTCGAGAGTGTTTAACTTTTTTTGTTGTTATTCTTAATTAAAGGTGACTCTTGGGATATGTGAAAGCCAAGAAGAGGAGAGACTCTTCCAACACAACTGGGATTAAATCTGCAGATGGCAAGCAAAGCAGAGCCAGTCCCACCCTTGTTCTTCTGCTGTGCGGGGCTGATGTTCCTGGCTTTCTTTAAGGTGCCAGATGGAAACCACTCTTGGGCAACCCTGCTTGGTGACTCAATGGCTCATTACCCCATGGCCAGCTCATGTATTTACACACTTTGTCATTCGACCTGGTAAAGTCTCCAGCACATTGGGACCTGATGGTCCATTTTCTTGGCCCCATCGTTGACTATCAAGTGTGGAATTTAACTGAGGAGATATTTCCAATGGCTTGTGAATCGTTTTCTTATATTAAAGGTAAGCATTTGTTCAAGGCAGCTGGTTACAGGGAAGGAGAGTAAAGACTTTTGCTTCCGTGCTCTCTAGAGCTCCTGCAATATGCATTCCCTTAATAAAACCAGATGCATCCTCTTGCACTTGGCTCATGCATGATCAAATCGACTCAGAGCTGTAATTGTAATATGCCAATTATTTTCTAAAGAAAAACATAAGACTGCTTTGTATGCAAGAAGATAATTTGTCTATTTCAGACATCATAGATTCTTTGCAGTGAGTATGAATGTTTATTCTCCAAGAAAGCCATTGTATTTACAAAGTTGCAGCTTTGGTATTGCTACAGAAGTTGTGGTCCAAATAAAATTTGTGAATTATTTGTCATAAATAACATTCACTTTGTACATTTGTCAGTTGTACTACCATTGGATCATGTGAACTGTATATGACTGGATAGTTTTATAACCCATAAGCAGGGGCTGGCCCACTGGCACATGTCAGCTTGTGTACAATTGGCAGTTAGAGAGCTTCGTAAAGAAAGAGATAAACCTGATTCAGGCTTTAAAATATGACACTACTCATTGATTGGCTCCTTTAAGTACCACTTATGAGCTCCCTAGTTTTGAAATAAAAGGGAATCTCCCTTTTTAAACTAAATGATTTATTTATTTTCTTTAAAATACTTACAAGTTTTTGGGAAAAAAAGGGGGAAAATTACTTATAAATTCACCCACCCTAAAGAGAGGAAACTGCTAACATTTTTGTTTTCCATAGACTTTGATAGTATGATTGGAAGTAAAATGTCTTGTATTAGAGGAGGGTATTGTATTTGGTTAAAACACATGTATAAAACATAAGTGGTAGGTTGAATTGGATTTGGGAATGTGGGGAAATGTTCTGTGTGTGGTGGTACAGGAAAATGACGTGTGTTAAGAAAGTGACACATGAGGAGAAACATAAGGAGGAAGAGACTGCACAATGTTTACATTGTGACTAGAAAGGATTGAGCCAGTAACTCATTTTGGAGTTCAACTAAATGAAGCAGAGGTCTAGGTAAGATGAAACCCAGCAGGGGCAACTCCTCTTGCCCGTTATGGGCTCCTCTAGGACAATAATAATACAATGAGAAATGCCACATGCATTTGAAGTAAGCAGTAATTGGGGCAAAGGCATGTGTGTTCTAGAAAGTTCCACCTGGGGGAAGGCCAAGGAAGAAGAGAGAGCAGTTTTCTCAGTAGGAAAAGGAGATCACGAGGGGAATGGACTTGGGTTCTAAGTAAAATCCAAGAGTTTACAGACCCCACAGATTTGAGGAGGCAAATTAGTACAGTGTTTAAAGGTGTAGACTCCAAGTTCAGACTCTTTGGGTTCAAAGCCTGGTTAGGTAAGAAGCCTAGCCTTTTAGTTTCCTTGATAGTAAAATGGGAACGGTAATAGTTGGGGTGATGACTGTGAGAATTAAAGGATGTAAAATGCTAAAAACAGCACTTGATCCAAGGAAAAGTAACAGTAAATATTAGCTATTATCATCCCCCAATGACTCAGTCATAATCAGTGTAGACAAACTGAGGGTGTTGGAGCTACATTGCTTCCCTTGGCTCTTGCTTCATGGAAGACACTTGAGGATTAAGCATGATCAAATGGATTGTCCTAGTGGGTTTTATGGAATGGTTTGGCTTACTAATAGTCTTGATGACTTTTCTCTGCCATACACGTGATTTGATTCTTGATTTTTTACTTAATATTAAGACACGTGATTTGTCTTGATTTTTAAATTAATATTATAATAAGCATTCTCCAGTTCCAGACATTTTTATAATGTTAATAATGTTAATTTATCGAGCTCAACATTCCACCAATGGCATTGCTAATAATTACGATTTTAAAATTTGGCAATACCTGTGATGGCTTTCAGTGTACTAGCATGCCTTAGCATACCAGTGGTTATGAAAGATACTTTGCACCTAATAATTTCTAAGGGTTTGCAGTCACTTCTCTAGCTTGTATTGTGTTTGTTGGAAGAAATTAAATAATAATGAACAAATAGCCCCAACATTTTATGAAAAAAGGGAGATTGTTCTCCTGTGAAGATTGATTTATTTTAAAATCAACAAAAAGAGGGCAAGACCTTCTCAAACAACATTTTCCCCAAAGTCCTAGAATGTTAACAGAATACAAAAATCTCAAACACGTTTCTGAATAAAATAACAGCTATACATAAATCATTGATGTTTACGTTAAAGAGTGTTGTAACAGGGAAGAGCCAAATCTTACTACATGTTGGATCTGTTTCTTTTACTTTACCCTTTGCTTTCCACTGCTTTTGTTCACTAAAAGGATACCATCTGCACATAATGGCCTGCCTCGGGGAACCCTGCCCCTCTGTCCGAATGTTAAACCAAAGTGCCTTTGTTTAGGGAAACATCCTGACCCTGTCCACCTGTGGATGGCTGCAGGAAAGAAGAAACTAACACATCCCCTCCCCGAGGCTGGCCATTCCGGTGATATTTGCAAATCTAATGGCCTGTTTACTTTACTTCCTCATCTCCTCCGCCTCTCTGTGCTATAAAAGAAACTGGCATCCAAACCACGATAAGATGGTTATTCTGAGATTTTAGTCTGCCATCTTCTCCCTCTGCCGGCTTTCCGAATAAAGTCGTGCGGCGAGCAGAGCGAGCTGGGACTCGGTAACAGTGTGACTTATAAGAGGGCAGAGTAGGAAGACCCTGAGCTCACCTCCCACGGGTATACCAAAATTACAAATATTTACAGAGCAACTATTGAGGAGAAAGACCAGCAGACTAGAGGAAAAGATCTTCTACAACTAAGTATATAAAGAAGGAATCACAACAAGATAGGTAGGAGGGGTAGAGTCACGGTACAGTCAAGACTCACACCCCCAGGTGGGCGGCCCACAAACGGGAGGATGATTACAAATGCAGAGTTTCTCCCCAGGAGTGAGGGGTCTGAGCCCCACATTGATCTCCCCAGTCCAGGCATCCTGTGCAGGGAAGATGAGCCCCCAGAACGTTTGGCGATGAAGGCCAGTGGGACTTGCTTTTGGGAGAGCCAGAGGGCTGGGGGTAATAGACTCTACCCTTAAAGGGCACACACAAAATATTGCAAGCTCCGGGACCCAGGACAGAAGCAGTAATGTGAAAGGAGCCTGGGTCAGACTCACCTGCTGGTCTTAGAGACCCTTCTGGAGGGGCCGGAGGGGACTGGAGCTCCCCTTGGGGCCATAGACGCTGGGGGCAGCCACATGGGGGAGCTCTTTCTACCACAAGGACACTGGTACTGACAAGCACTATTTTGGAATCCTGCCTCTAGCTTATAAGTGCAGGCACCGGCCCACCCACCAGCCTGTCAGCACCAGTGCTGAAAATCCAGACAGAAAATCAATTAGGAAACACTTAAATGACATACATACATGAACATACCACACACACACAGAGGAATATTACTCAGCCACCAAAAGAATGAAATCCTGTCCTTGGTGACAACATAGATGGACCTAGAGAGTATTATGCTAAGTGAAACAAGTCAGAGAGAGACAAATACTGTATGATTTCACTTGGATGTGGAATCTAAAAAACAAAACAAATGAACAAACACAAACAGAAACAGAGTCATAGATACAGAGAACAAACAGGTAGTTGCCAGAGGGCAGAGGGGTGGAGGAAGGAAAGAAATAGATGAGGGAGATTAAGGGTACAAACTTTCAGTTACAAAATAAATGAGTCATGGGTATGAAATGTACAGTGTGGGAAGTATAGTCAGTAACTATGTAACACTTTTGTATGGTGACATATCATAACTAGACTTACCCGGTGAACATTTTGAAATGTATAGAGATATCAAGTCACTATGTTGTATAACAGGAACTAACATAGTGTTGTAGGTCGATTATACTTCAAAAACAAAGTCATAGAAAAAGAGATCAGATTTGTGGGGGCTATGGGGGAACTGGATGAAGGTGGTCAAATGGTACAAACCTCCAGTTACAGGACAAATACTGGGGTGTAATGTGCAGTGTGACAAATACAGTTAACACTGCTGTATGTTGTATATGAAAGTTGTTAAGGGACTAAATCCTAAGCAGTCTCATCACAAGGAAAAATATTTTTTCTGTTTCTTTAATTTTTTATCTATATGAGGTGATGAATATTCACTAGACTTATTTTGGTAATAATTTTGTGATGTATGTAAGTCAGATCAGGTGCTATACACCTTAAACTTACACAGTGCTATGTGTGAATTATGACTCAGTAAAACTTGAAGAAAAAAATATAGTGTGATTTACCCTGTTTTGAAGGGTACGTGGTACAGAAAGTAGAGTCACTAAAGAATCATATTTGCTTTGCCCATGCCACCATCTTGGGTTGAAAGTACATATCCTGGAGAAACTGTGGAGAATCAACACATTACATTTGATGCTTTTAATGTCACTGTTGAAGATTTTAATTTTTTCTAATGACAAAAGTTATAAATCCTCAGTATGTAAAATTTGAAAAAATACAGATAAGCACAACAAGAAAGCATCACTAACTCATTACTCGGAGATAATTTCTGTTAACATGTTAGCAAATTTTCTTAGGTGTTGAGTCTAAATTTCCCTGGGATTGCAGAAGTAGATGATGTTAAGGATAAAGAGTTATTAATAAGTCAGAAAACTAAACTTTTCTGTATATAGTATCACTGTTGCTCTGGAGACCAACATCTGACCCAGAGGTAACAAGGAAGCATGCTTGATGAGGAGGGAGGGCTGCTGAGTGGAGAGGCCTGTACCCTGTGGAAGCTGACTGCGCCCCAAATGAGGACCCCTAGAGAAACATGCAGTGCACACAGATGTCAAGGTCAGGACAGAGAGCCTTTGAGGCCTGGCATCTGACAAAAGGCCGACCTTCCTGACCCACTCACAAAACCCAGGCCCCAGAGTTCCGACCCATCCACATGGGACCATTCACCACTGTATTATGGCAGAGAAGGTGCTTTCTAAGCATCTGTTGAATGTGTGAGCAAAATAGGTAGAGTGATCAAGACCAAAATGGCCTTTTCCAAACTCTTTCTCTTCCACTTATAAATGGCCTTTAATCAGCCTGTGATTGTTATTATGACTATAAATTTAAAAGACTTGCTATAACAGGCTGGTTTTGTTTTCCCTGAAAATACATCTCCTTGGCTCTAACAACACCCTCAGAACCAGGAACTCTGAACACAGTAGAACTTTGCACTGAGTCGCCAATTAGAAAATGATTAGTCATGGATGACCTTCATGCTGGAGAAGTAATTTGATAATAGTATGCTCTGGCTGGGGGCTATTTGCTATAATCCAAATAAAGCATTTTTACAACTGAGTGGCAATATCCCAAATTCATCCTGGAACCCTCTTTCCATGGAGGTCTAAAGGGTAAAATTCCTAACTAAAATTTTTATAAGACCCTCCATGAGGTCTCTTTCACTGACAGTTGCAAAATTTATGAATTTTTATGAATTCATCCAGTTAAAGAAATAGAGTGTCTCTTAAATATATTCTAATTTCCTTCCATTTTCATTCCACTTGAAAGGGGTCTGTTGATGAAGGCCAGATAATAAGGCCCACAACTTTCCTATGATATTGCAAAGCAAGTGAAAAAAAAACTCCTTCTGAAAGTAATTTACTAATTATTTTGTAAACTAGAGCAATTTGTTCCCTAGAGATTAAGAAAATACAACAAATAGGAAAACGTGGGGTCCTAATAAAGTGAGTAGCCTGAATAAAACATATGAGGGTCAGATCTATAAACTGTTGTAGCCAGTTATGAGATAAGAATTTGGGAGTTCTAGGGACTTCCCTGGCGGTCCAGTGGTTAAGACTTCCCCTTCCAATTCAGGGGGTACGGGTTCGATCCCTGGTCAGGGAGCTAAGATCCCACGTACCTCGTGGCCAAAAAACCAAAATATAAAAAAACAGTAGCAATATTGTAACAAATTCAATAAAGCCTTTAAAAAAAAAGTCGATTGTATTAAAAAAAAAAAAAGAATTTGGGAGTTCCATCATCAACAGTGATGAGAGAAGAGCTTGATACCCAGGCAGGCACACTTGTTATGTTTCATCTGTATCATAGGAGTTGTTAGCTCTTCTTTTCATCTCACCGGAAGCATCAGCCCATTGTCTTGCCAATTATTTTCAAGGTTCTCCTGGTCCTCTATGGGAATTACAAGTAGAATTCCAGATACACACACACCTGGGAGCCAATGTAAGTTAATGAGATCCACACTCAGCAGGAAACACGAAAGGGGGTGATAAGTGACGGAATTGTGCACTGGAATTTAGTCTTCTGTGTGTCCCTCCTCATAATCCAGGCTGCTCTCATGACTCCCAGGTGTTTATCCCTCTTTAGACCTCACACAACTGTCTGACCTTCTTGCCAACTCCTGATACCTCGAAGATTTGGTTGTTAGAACTGCAACTGATCCTGGGCCCTGCGCTTTGACTATATTCCATAAAAGCCGGGCCTTTGAGAAACAAAACCTTGCCTAACAAGGCTATCTTTGTAGATTTGTGACAAGGGAAGCCCCAGGTAGGGCCGGAATAGGTCCACCCGTCACAGAACAGTGCAGCGGTTAGAAACGAGGGCTCTGGAGTCAGACGTAAAGTTGCATTTGGGATAAGTCGCTTTCTGTGACGCTGTTCTCTGTGCTGCTGATTCCTAGTCTATAAAATGAGGTGTCTACCTCAGCTGGTTGGTGGGGGATTAAGGGGAATAATGCATGTGACGCTCTTACTCAGAGATGATGGAGTCATTCAGGACATTGTTACTAACTGTTGCAGGTTCCACTTCAGCCCAGTCTTGGGTTGGAGGCCTCATCCCGCCAGCCTCACCCTTCTAGGCCTTAGTAACTGAAGGACTCGGTACCCAGACCTGTCTGACACTGGACATTGGCTGTCTCAAAACCAGGGTCAGGAAACCATTGCTTCGAAACTTCCTATCCAAATAGAAACAAAGTCATGAGGATGGAAACATATAGAAGATATGTTTGTAAATGTGAGTTGTAGCATGAGGAAAAAAAATACACATACACACACAAACGAGGACATTCCATGAAAGTAGTAAAAAATCAGGTCAGTCACTGGTTCCATTGCCGCATGAGTCCCTTGTATTTTTACATAGAGCTGTCTGTCCCTCAGACTTCCCCCAAGAACTGAAGGCTTTGTACCTTAGAGCCGTTGGGTCACCTTGTAGTCATCTTGCTCTGTTGTGGATTTATACCTGAATGATTTGGAGGCATTCCAAGAAAGATCATCTATCCAGCTGTGGTCATTTTTCCAAAGTCTCTAGGCAAAAATGGGGAGATCAATTGTGGCAATAACTTTTAGCGTATGGTTTATTCATCTCTATTATCTGTGAATATCGGTAACTCTGGACAGGGGTTCTTCACCAGGGGTCCCCAGATCCATAAATAGAAATCAGGGAGGTCTTTGAAGTGGGATTGAAGAAAGTCTTTATTTTCCTGACTGATATTTATCATTTCCCTCCAATTTAAAGCTTGGAAACAATCCACAGCACTATTAGCAGTATTTGTGATTTTTAAAAAAAATTTATTTATTTATTTATTTTTGGCTGTGTTGGGTCTTCATTTCTGTGCGAGGGCTTTCTCTAGTTGTGGCAAGTGGGGGCCACTCTTCATCGCGGTGCGCGGGCCTCTCACTGTCACAGCCTCTCTTGTTGCGGAGCCCAGGCTCCAGACGCGCAGGCTCAGTAATTGTGGCTCACGGGCCCAGTTGCTCCGCGGCATGTGGGATCTTCCCAGACCAGGGCTCGAACCCGTGTCCCCTGCATTGGCAGGTGGATTCTCAGCCACTGCGCCACCAGGGAAGCCCAGTATTTGTGATTTTGTCACTAACAGAAGTCACAGATATTTTCATACCACATTTTAGTTGTTGCAGCTCACAAAATATCATTTATGCCCTTCGCCACTTCAAAATTAGGATAGTTATGTATTAAGGTAGTTAGCTATTCAGTGCATTAAATAGATAGTTATTTGCTGCATTTATTAAGGTAGCTGGCTATTAAATGTATTCATAAGAAAACACAGTCTTGTAAGAAATGCGTAATCACAATCTAATCATAAGAAACACCAGATAAACCCAAATTAAGGGACATTCTAAAAATAACTAACAAGTATT
Organism: Eubalaena glacialis; assembly: GCF_028564815.1. NCBI lineage: Eukaryota > Metazoa > Chordata > Mammalia > Artiodactyla > Balaenidae > Eubalaena > Eubalaena glacialis. The sequence continues at coordinate 55,416,230 of NC_083728.1, read as the reverse complement.
CTTCAGAAGTGTCAAGGTCACAAAAGACTAGGGAGACACAACAGCTCCATACAATGTGGGACCCTGGATTGGATCCTGGAACAGTAATAGGACATTGATGGAAAAACCAGTGAAATCCAAATACAGTGCACAGTTAAGTTCAGAGAATTGCACCAATGTTAATTTCTTAGTTTTGATAGATGTACCACGGTTATCTAAGATGTGAACATTGGGGGAATCTGAGTGAAGTGTGTATTGAACGCACTCTACTATTTTTGCAACATTTTGTAAGTCTAAAGTTATTTCAAAAGAAAAGTTTAGAAAGAATTACATTTGGGAACTGAAGAACAAATAAAGAACCACATATATTACTCTATCAAAATTTGTTTTTATAACATTTTGACAAAAGTATTTAAAATAATTCTTTTCCTTTGAAATCCTGGGTACTGTATTTTATGATTTAAAATATTATCCTGAGAAGCAGCCCACTGACTCGCTCAGACAGCCAGAGGGATCATGGTGCAAAAAGATGAAGAATCACTGATTTAAGGCAATTGAAAGCTGCAGATACCAAATGCCAAAGTGACTGGATCAAAATCTATGGGCGGGACTTCCCTGGTGGTCCAGTGATTAAGAATCCATCTTGCAATGCAGAGGACACTGGTTCGATCCCTGGTTGGGGAGCTAAGATCCCACATGCCGCAGCGCAACTAAGCCCACGTGCCGCAACTACTGAGCTTGCATGACACAACTAGAGAGCCCACACGCCACAACTACAGAACCTATGTGCTCTGGAGCCTGCACACCACAACTAGAGAGAAGCCCGCACGCTGCAATGAAAGATCCTGCATGCCGCAACTAAGACCCAACACAGCCAAAAAAGAAAGAAAAAAAAAACAAAACTATGGGAAACAGGTAGCCAGAGGAACCTCTTCACTTTGGCTTTGGTTTTGAATGAGTGGGCCTGAATCCAAGGTATTTTCTTTTTCTTTTTTTAAAAATTAATTAATTAATTTATTTATTGGCTGTGTTGGGTCTTTGTTGCTGTGTGCGGGCTTTCTCTAGTTGCGGCGAGCAGGGGCTACTCTTCGTTGTGGTGCGCGGTTTTCTCATTGTGGTGGCTTCTCTTGTTGCAGAGCACAGGCTCTAGGCGTGCGGGCTTCAGTAGTTGTGGCACGCGGGCTCAGTAGTTGTGGTGCACAGGCTTAGTTGCTCCGCGGCACGTGGGATCTTCCCGGGCCAGGGATCTATCCTGTGTCCCCTGCATTGGCAGGTGGATTCTTAACCACTGCACCACCAGGGAAGCCCCAAGGTATTTTCTTTAGTGTCCTTCATTTCCCTTCTACAGATGTGTCGTGGAGGGAAGCTGACTTTGAATGACAGGCAAGACCAACAGACTGAGGGCTTCTGGCCGTGAGCCACACACCCGTTCACTGGGCACTCACATCCTCCTCCCAACACGGCACTGCAGAAGGCTCATTTTTCTCTGTCATCCCACATTTGTTTTGAGCTTGGGTCAGGATTTAAATTATTAATCACTTCCTGGGATATTTGTTTCTCAAATCGGTTTCCAAACCACTTTAGCTTGTACGCACAGGCTTTATCCTTCTGCCGTGCAGTTATGTAAAAACAACCTTGTAGATGTTACTGGCCACCTCTGCAGGTGCTGGCGTTGGAGCCAAATCTACAGAGGAAACTAATTGGAAACAACATGTCAAGATGCTTTTCGGAATGGGTATTTATTCAAAAGGCTGCATAACACAAGAGGCAGAGAGGAGAAAAGAGCAGTGCCAAGGAAGAAGGGTGGGATGAGGAACGTGGCTGCATTAAGTCTGCACCCCAGTAAGGGATGGGCATCTTAAATAAATATGGGTACCAAACCTACACCCTTTCCTTCCCTGTTCTGAACTAAAGAGGCCACGGAGCCCTTACTGGAATGAACTTCAGTGGCTTAAAATGGAAACATGGGTTTCAAACAGTGCGGAAACTCTCTTTAGAAATAATCTAATCAAATTAAATGGAAAAGTACAGGCTGTTGGCTTTACAGTACTGAACGATGGTTTGGCCAACGGGTACAGAAGCAGAGCAGTATTAAAACACTGCTGTCAAGTGATGCGGGTCCATCCACAACCCCTCCCCCCTTAGTAAACACCTCCATTCAGGCTTCCAGAGTGGGGATACCTGCAGAACTGTGCCTGTGTTTGGCCAGATAAATGCTTTGATGCTGCAGCTGTAGGGACCATTCCTATCTGTGAGAACTTGCGAGGTTTGTACAGATTCAGAACTGAGAACGGCCTAAGGGAAGTCTTAAAAGCAGAACTGAATATAAACGTCCAATGAGGGTTTGGAAACTTACATGCCATGGGGCTTTAGGATCTGTCTTTGTGCTTTCTCTGTTGAATTAAAAACAAGGCAATTGTATCTTGCATTCCCTCCAAGGAACTCTTGAACTACTGAATGGAAGTTTAGGTGGATCACTTATGATGTGCCAGACAGTGAGTTAAATGCTTTACAGGTATTATCTCCTTTAATTCTTGCTGTATTCTTTTTTTAAAATTAATTAATTAATTTATTTATTTTTGGCTGTGTTGGGTCTTCGTTTCTGTGCGAGGGCTTTCTCTAGTTGCGGCAAGTGGGGGCCACTCTTCATCGCGGTGCGCGGGCCTCTCACTATCGTGGCCTCTCTTGTTGCGGAGCACAGGCTCCAGACGCGCAGGCTCAGTAGTTATGGCTCACGGGCCTAGTTGCTCCGCGGCATGTGGGATCTTCCCAGACCAGGGCTCGAACCCGTGTCCCCTGCATTAGCAGGCAGATTCTCAACCACTGCGCCACCAGGGAAGCCCTGCTGTATTCTTAAGAGTTGGGTAACATCGGTCCCATTTTACAGAAATGCACAAGTTCTTTGTGGAATAGGGTTTGTATTTAGTGCCAAGCTACAGCTTCCTAGTCCCTGTCTTCAGCTTGGCATTCTAAGTCCTGAACTGGTTGGAAATCGTGAGTTTCCTTTAAAAGCAATCCATGTTACTTTCCCTTAAGAAAATAATCACATAACTATCTTGAGAGAAGAGGTGCCATAAAACACATTATGTTTAAAAACAAAAAACAAAAAATCCCCACACATTATGTTTAAAAACGTAGGATTTATTTTTTTTAGTTGTACAAATTTGTGGTAAAATATCTTTTAGATGAATACATTACAGAAAAGAGTTAAAGAACCTGCCAGTTTATGACAGTGAGTGTGAAAGTAATTCCAGGCCAGACTGGAAGATTTTAATTGAAAAAGAGTACATATCTGAATTAATTAACAAGGGGCCATGAACTTTAAAAATGGTGCCATTTTGAAATGCTGGTGCTGGACAGGTGTCATTGTAACGGGATGGGAGATGAAGCACCTACCTGAGAATTCCCACCAACTCTGGAATCAATAGACGGTAGTGGTTGGTTGGGAAGTCCCATTAAGGGCGGCAGATGCTGGCACTGTTTTAGGAAGCTTCCCTTGGGGGCCAACTCAGGGTAACAGATAGAGGACTGAAAAGGGGGACCTTCAAACAGAAGGTCAGGTGGGCTTTCAGGTCTGGAGGCATCAAGGGCCCTGGTAGGATGACCACAAAGCTTAGCTCTCCTGCCGTCCTCTGCTCAGGGTAACCCTTTAAGGTAGTGGTTAACAGCATGGGATTTACAGTTTAAAGGACTGTGTTCAGATCTCTGCTGTGCCACTTCATAGCTGGGTGATGTTTGGCAAGTCACTTCACCTCTCTGATTCTTAATTTCTTCATTATAAAACAGGATTTTTATACTACCTCCTATAGAGTCCCGTGAAGTTTAATTAGTTAAGTTATGTAAGGAACTTGGCAGGTTTCCTGGTGCTGGAGCTAAAGGAACAGAACAAATTCATAAGAGTTAGACGGATACACAAATGGACAAAATGTCAGTGTGTCAATTCCACGGGAGTCGGGTTAACACAAAAATGTGTAAAATATCATTAGTATATTTTCTCATTAAGTATTTTATGCTCTACTTGACTATAGTGAATGGAAAAAATATCAAGTGAAAGAACTTGCACAAGTTCACAAATAGACTTCTCCCATAAAGTCTAAAGTTCCTCAACATACATTTAGGAAAACAGAACCCTTGAGGTTGAAGAGAAATATAACATCCACTACCTTCAAGGAAATTACAACCTAGGGCTAAACCTATACTAGCAAGAACAGAAGATGCTTTCTTCAAAATACTTGTATGACATTAGGTTTACCTTTACATTTTTATTCTCTAGAATGATTCTGTTTTCTTTAGATTCATTTAGCAATTTTAATGCATTTTTATGGAATAAAACATTTGTTTATTTATTATTACTGAACAATACATTTCCCAGGAAAGGCTAGCCTGACAAAACTTTCATGCATACCTGAAAGACTGGCTGATTGGTTATGACCCCATTAGTTTGAATCAGTGATACCCATTCATTATTCAGCAGACATTTATTGTGCACCTACTGTGTTCCAGGCACTTTGCAGATGCACAGAGTAAAGACGTGAGACAGGGCAACCCTCCTGTCATGAAACACACATACCAGTGGGGTGATGCGGAGCAGCGCTAACAGCAAGCAGCCACCAGGTGAGTAACGTCATCCGACCTCCCTCATCCCCCATGGGACACCCCCACCCCCCGAGATAGGTGCTACTACACACTCTTCTTACAGAGGGGCACAGAGAGGTAGAGCAACGTGCCCAGGATCCCGCAGCTAGAAAGTGGCAGGCCTGGAATTAGAACCGGGGGTCTAGCTGTAGAGTCCAAACTCAACCATCGGGCTATGCCGCCCCTTTAAAGAAGAAAAGCAACTGGTAAACAAGTAAACATAAAAAAGAGAGTTTCAGAGACTGATAGTGCCATGAAGTGATAACCATTATGAAGAAATTAAACTGGACGTTAATAGGAGAGGTTAGTGGTGATTTCTCTGTGGGGCATGTTTGCACTGAACTCGGGGAGGAGCATGAACTAGTCGTGGCCTGATCAGCTGGGGGGTGCCACCAGAGGGGCGTTGGGGCAACGGAGCAGAAACAGCAGTGAGGCGAAGGCTCCAAGGAGGGGGTAGGGTTATGGCATCCCAGAAGGCCAGAGGGGCTAGAGCACTAGAACAGAGGTCAGGTGGGGCCCGAGAGCTAAACGGGGACCCGAAGTTCATTCCCAGAGCTGTGTGAGCCCTTTCACAGGTCGGGAATGCTACTCAACACAAACTACGGAGATAAGACCCTGGAGTGACTTTGTCTTGTGAAGAAGAAGCCATCTTATTCTTGGTACGTTTGACATAGACGCACCCTCAGAGGAGCAGGTCCTTCTCGCTGCGTACATCACAGATGTCACCTGACCACAAATCTTCTGCCCTCGAGACTCGCTGCCACCAGCCAACTGGCCAAGCAGCTGCTGCTTGCTCCACAGGACAGGGAGCACATGATTTTCCCTCATCATTCTAGTCTCTGCACCTGGAAATACGTGCTGGGAGGGAAGGAAAGCGTATTGGAGAAATAGAATTAATATGATAGAAGAGAATTATTATAAGGAACTGGTGCACACAATCCTGAGAAGGCTGAGAGGTCCCAAGGTCTGCCCTACGCAAGGTGGAGACCCAGGAAGGACGGTAATTCTAAGGCTTGAGACCTGCAGACCTGATGGTGTAGGTTTGAGTCTGAACCTAAAGACCTGGGAACCAAGAGGGCAGGAAGCAGGAGAATTCAACCTTCCTCCCCCTTTCTGTTCTATTCAGGCCCTCAACAGATCGGATGATGCCCACCCCGACTTGGGGGTGGGGGGTGCATCTGCTTTACTCAAACTACCAATTCAAATGCTAATCTCTTCCAGAAACACCCTCATAGACACACCCAGAGTTAACGTTTAACCAGCTCTCTGGGTACCCGGTGGCCAGTCAAGCTGATGAGAAAATTAACCATCCCAGAAGGGGAGCAGGCAGTACCCCCGTCTCCATTATTTGCTCTGTTAGCTTCACTGTGCTTTATGGAAACTCCCTGTCCAGTCCTTCCTCCCTACAGTCTACAGCAGAAGAAAGCTAGAGTTGACAGAGAGAATCTCTTTGCCTTTTATCTCTGCTGCCTTTATGCCTGAATTCCAAGGAAGCTGACCTTTCCTGTGTTTACTGCTTTGTGCAGCCACTAAAGAAAGATGAGCAATTGTCTCTCTCTACCAACATTTCCAAAATATGCTTGGCTGGAGATCTCATTTGCATGACAAAGATGCCCCATGAATGAGCCAGTGGCCTGGTGGGCCAGGCGGGCTTTGGGGCACACCCAAAGGGACTCTATGAAACTACAGAATTGCTTATTACGTACGATGCCCCCTCCAGACAACCACACCCTGACTGTGGGACAGCTTCCCTGGAGTCTGCGTTCTTTGTCCTTTGGAGGATCTGGAAGATAGCAGGGATCAGTGAGAACTATGCAGACTCCCAGCTCTGCTCCCGGGTCTTGGAGGCCATGCCTTCGAGGTGGTAGTGGGCTAACTCTTATTCAGAAGACTCACCTCTACTATAATTATTTTCTTCCTGATATTCTGCTTTATAGATCTGAGGCCACAGGGTTTTCACTGTTGAATAGTTCTTCGGAATAACTCACGCGTCCTGAGTGTGTGCTGAGTGCCAGGCACCATTCCAGCGTTCTCGTGGGTTATCTCGTGTAACACGGATGGCTGCCCTTGAGCTACGGGTGATTATCATACCCATTTTACAGATGAGGACGCTGACCCTAACCACATCTGAAGTCCACCAAGGTGGACAGAAATGCTCTCCTTGCTGGGCTCCCTGAGCTGTGTGGGAAACGGAATTCCTGTCTTTTCAGGATGCCACTGCTGTCTGCCACTGTCCCTTTCCCTCTCCTCTCTCCTAACAGATCCTGGATTTGCTCAAAGTGACAATACTAGGGGACCGGGGATTGGCTCCATTTGTATACACACAGGATTTGTGGGAAGACAGGTGCGAGGGTTTTCTCTCTCCAGTTCTCCAATCACTTTACCCCTTTTCCTGAGGGTGTGTCTTCCTCTTTTCCACGTGAAGAGCATCTTTCTCCTTCTCTCTGGTCTCCCCAGAACCATAATCGATGCTCTTTCTTTACTTCGATTAAAAAAATCCCCATCCCAGTAGCATTTGTTTGGTTTGAGTCTCCCTCAGATAGGTCCATGGAAGAGGGCAAAGAGCCCAGGTTCTATTTGGGGAAATCTTGATCTACGTGTTAATTACGCACCTCAGTTTTCGCAGTGTGTTACTTTAGTTGCAGACCCAGCCTAAGCCAGATCCAAGTGGGTTGTACAACCAAACCCTGGGAAGGACAGTGACCAGTGATGGGGTTCAGGATCCTCTACCCCCAAATACGGCACCTTGGCGTGTTGAAAATTTTAAGCTAAAGGAGTCTGAGAAAACAGCAGAACTACCTTCTCCCCTGAAAAAGGTCATAAAATCCTCATGTGATGGATGCCCTCCTATACCCACAGGAAAGAGAATCTTTGTCTCCCAAGACAAAGGGACACCAAGAAGAATCTAAGCAAACAGGACATGCTAAGTCTCCCCTGTTTACTAGCCTTCCTCCTACCCCTTAACCTGTCATGTTCCTCCACGACTGTCTGCTCTTCCTCAAACCCAGCATAAAAATACCCAGTTCTGTTTCTTTGGGTCTTCCTTTCCTTATGAAGGCGCCCATGTCAGGTAAAACTTAACGAAATGTGTATCCTTTTCTCCTGTTCATCTGTCTCTGGCAGTCTACTTTTCAGACCCAGTCAGGCACCCTACAAGGGTCCAGGAAAACTTTTGCTTCCCTCCACAGGGTGAACCCACGGCTTGGGAGCCCTGAATGGTGGTCGGTCTGTGCTTGACTTTCATGTCTGTTTCTCTGTGATAGTTTCATTTCCCTCCCATGAGAAGGAAAGCATGGCTGATGGCATCTCCCAAGCTTTGTATTTAACAACTTCACAGAGGGACTTAACAATCCCTCCCTTTTCTCCCTCTGGGAGGATTCGTTGGGCCAAGCAAAGACCCAGAGTAATAACATGATGGCCCAGAGTTGCCATGGGGATCACGGGGCTCTGAAGAGAAGGGTTGGGCAGATGGAACCCTAGATATCCAAGACAGTTCATCGTCCTCATTAACGTCCCAGTACAGCCTCTAAGGTAAGAACATTATTGGACTTACTGATAATTAAATTATTTCTGAATTTTAAGCAGTTGCCTATTGCCTTCTGTTTTGATGTTAGTTTCTGCCAAGAAGACCCCAAGCCCTCCTGCTACCCTACTCCCTGCATGTGTTCCTTTCCCATGTCCCCCCGCCAAGTACCTCCCTGGATTGTACGAATTCAGGCTGTCCTACCTTGCCTTCTCTAAAGACACATTATTAGCTCACACCTTTTACTTCTTTCTCACTTCCTGCTTGTACCTCCTAATTAGCACCTTTTCTATAATTTATTAAGCCAGAACATAATGCTGACGGCATGCTGCCTCACTACCTGGCTATTTTATTCTACATTCTTTGGTTCCCAGCTAGACTGTGGGTCCCTATTGGCAGGGACCTTGTCTTATACTTCCTTCTGCTGTACTTCATGTCATAATGTCAAGCGTACCAGTTAGGTTTGCATAGCAAACCACCTTAAAACTTAAGCTCCACCTTAGGAGCTTAAAATAATAGCCATTGACTTAGCTTGTGCTTCTGTGAATTGACGATGTGAGCTAGGCTCGGCGGTCTGTTGTGCTGGCCTTGTCTGGGCTTACTCACAGATCTGTGCTCAGTGTCGTGTCATGTCGGCGCCACTGCTTCTGGAGTTGGCTGGTTGTTGACTGAGGTGGAGGGATTGATTGGGTTGCAGGGTTCTCAGCAGCCAGCACACTAGCCCAGCTCCTTCACATAGTGACAGCAGATTTCCAAGAACAGCGAGAGAGGAAAGGCTCGGTGTGCAAACACTTCTCTTGTCTCTGCTCTTGTCACCTTTGCTTTTGTCCCATTGACCAGAGCAAGTCACACGGCCAAGGTGAGAGTCAGCGTCAAAGGAGAGCAACAACGTGGATACAGGAAGGAGAAGAAGCTTTGCTGATTACATAAGGTATATTCAAAGTCTCAGTAGACATATACATATCTGCCCAGTTAAATTGTATATTTTCTTCTAAAAATCTAGCTCTTAAAAAATTAGTACAGATGATTTACTTGAAATCATATTACCTCCGCAGACATGTTCTATTTTTTTTTAATTGGCCTTTTTTATACTAAAAGGCCACCTTCTCACCTTCTCTCTCACCTTCTCTCTCTCTCTCTCATTTCTCCTTTGACCCTTTCATTGACTGGATGGAATATATTTATCACTCTGAAGTTGGATCCTGCACTTTAGGGCTTTGTGTGTGTGTGTGTGTGTGTGTACATGAATATATGCATGTGTACGGTAAATAGGGAAATATTTCTCCTTTGCCCAGTTTTAATTTCCTATAATCCAATGTCACATTCTTCAAACATGAGTCAAGTTAGAATGGGAACAAACTGAATACATACATGATTTCCACATGTGCTAATTTTCTCAATGTTCTGTGCTAGGAAAAGCAACAATACCAAAGCTGGTTGGACGGGGCATTCATTCCTTAGGTATAAGTTCTATGCTTCCTTTGAAGCACACTCTGGAAAACAATTTTGAGGCAGTGATGCTGTAATGGTGGCAAACAACCATGGTCCATTGAAATTCCGATTCAGCAGCCAGGGATGGTGACCTTTACCTTCATGGGTGAAGCTCACTCCTACCAGAGAAGGTCCAAGCGTGTCAACTAACATTTCAGGTCAACAAAGTACTTCAACTATTTTGACCAATGGTTACTCAATATACATTTTGCTCACTCCACTGAATGGCCCCCTGTAGAGGAATGTGTGGCACATCAAGAAAATTATTCAGACCTTTTATTTGGAGGAGTTTATCAAATTTTAGAACTTTTGAAGCAGAAGGCCAAAATAGTATAATAGTTTAAGAGACTGCCTTGAGGTCTAATCCCCATAATAAGCCCTCATTGTATATCACTCGTTGTAGTTCTGTTTCTCTAGTCAAACCATTACTAACATTCATTTTTCCCCTTTGCCATTTCAAACAGCATTGGGAAGAAGTGGCACAGAGCCTTAGTTTGGGTTTTCCCCAGAAGCAGATCCTGAGACAAGGGCTTGGGAGTAGAGAGTTTATTTGGGAGACAGTCCCACAAAGCTCTGTGAGGAGGTGAGGAGAGTGAAGCAAGGAAGAAAGAAGGCAAGAGAGAGAGTGTTACTGAGTGTTGCCCCTGGGGGCACCTGGTGAGCAATCCACCTCAGAGTCAACACCACGGTGGGGAGGAAGGCTGGGCATCCATCCACCTGTCCCCATTCTCTGCTGGGTGAGGACTGTCCCCAAAGTCATTCACTCTGTTACCTCAGTCTCCCCATCTGATAAATGAAGTCATTGGGATATTTTTCTAGGCCAGGAAAAGGTGGACTAGACAAAATCCAATGAGAGGAGATGGCATATCATGAGGTGGAGAAACTTGAGCTCTGTTTACCGTTTAAAATTGTGTTTTTAGTACAGGTGCCCTAATAAAATTCTAGTTCCACTTACAATTGTAAAAGTGAACCATTAAAATCTTTCCCTCTAGTCAATTAGATCCTGCTGCCTACCAACCAGTGGGTTTACAACAACATTTATCCTCTTGCTTGTGGTCTGTGGGTCAGCTGTGTCTCAGCCGGATGTGGCTCAAGGTTCCAGTTGGGTTGATGTCTACTCCCTACGTTTCTCCTTGACCAGTAGCCACTGAGGTTATGCCCTTTCCATGGAGGTTCACAGCAGTGCGGGAGGCATGTTCAGGGCTTCTGTGCAAATGGTGTTCATTAATATTTCATTGACCAAAGCAAATCAGGCCCAAAACAAGGGGTGAAGAAGTGCCCTCAGTCCACCATGAAGTCATGGCAATGGCAGGGACATTTAATTCTATAACCGGGAGGGAGTGAAGAATTGAAAGCAATAATCCTACCCACCGTACCATTCTCATGTTCAGAATCACTTCTCATCAGCCTCTTAATCATACCTGCTCTTTTGGCCTCTTCTGAAGCCCGCTCAGTGCCTGGCTGGGTCTCTCTACTGAGACTTCCTCTCACTGTCATGGCATTTCCTATAGGGAAAATGTCTGTAGTAGACTGTTTTGGTGCCCGCCATGCAACCATTCCCCAGCTGCTGTGAGTGTTGGCTGCTAACGGCCCAGAGCTTCTCCCTTCTCCGGAGAACTGCCCTCTGTTGATGGGATGCCCCACCCTGGGAGGGGAAACCCAGAGACATGATGAACTTATGCAGAGTGCAAAATCCAGCCCCATGACTCAAGGTGAGGACAGCTTGGCAATATAATTTACGTTCCAGAATGTTCCTGTGGATCAGGCCAAGGCTAAATGTTCTTTGAGACTACATCCTATCTTATTTCTTTTCCTATCCTGCTTCTCTTACTCCTTTGCAGTCTTCTCCTAAGAGAATGTCCTCAAAAAATTAAATGCCCCCAAGTCTTTTTCTCAGGCTCTGCTTCTAGGGGATCTGACCTAAGACAATGCCTGTTTTTTGGCATCTCTTTTAGTGCCTCCACAGCACCCTGCCATTTCACCAACTGTAACTATGCATGGGATGAATAAAAACTTAGACATTTTCCTTGCTTGGGATGGATGCGTGAAGCCTCCTCAAAGCCTGCACCCAATATTTCTAGTCATCTGTACCAATATCTACTTCGGATCTCTTCATCTTGGCCACACGGTCACTACAGTTCCTTATCCAACGTCTTATATGATCTGTGTGTGTCCAGGGTGTCTCCCTCATCCATCGCGTCCAGAAGGAGTTGTGTTTAGTCAGGTAAGTTTTTCTTTTAATATTTTATTTATTTATTTATTTATGCCTATGTTGGTTCTTAGTTGCGGCATGCGGGATCTTCATTGCAGCATGAGGGATCTTTTGTTGTGGTGCGTAGGCTCAGTAGTTGTGGTGCGCAGGCTTAGTTGCCCCACGGCATGTGGGATCTTAGTTCCCTGACCAGGGATCGAACCCATGTCCCCTGCATTGGAAGGTGGATTCCTTGTCACTGGACCACCAGGGAAGTCCCTAGTCTGGTAAGTTTTGACTTGGTGAGCCCCTAAGGTTCCTATTGACCACTCTCCCTTTTCTTTTCACACAGAGATGTTAACCTGGAGGTCCAGGACAGGGGAGGCTGTTGTTCAGGGACTTTGGAAATGACAGATCTGTGTTCAAATCACAGTTCTGTCATTTACAAGCTGTAGTTTTGGCCAAGTTACCTAACATCTTAAAGCCTCAGTTCAGCTTCTATAAATTAAGTACAATGGTACTTGAAGAACAATATTCTCCTTTGCACTCAGAAAAAATGTGTGGTTACAAATGCAATTTTCTACAGTGCTATGAGCTGCTTTTGAGCAGAGTTCTGAATCTCAAGTGTGTTTCACGTAGAGAAAATGGGACAATATACAGGTATCAGGCAGCCCTGAGCCTGGAACATCACAATGACGGCTTTCACTCATTAGGTGCTTGCTATGTGTCAGCCACTAGGCTCAGCCCATCACATGTGTTGTCTTGGAATCCTGTCAGCAACCTGGCATTGTTCTACCTCCTGCCTCTTTGTGGCTATGGGCAGTTGATCAGCCAGTGACCTTGAAAATGTTTGCAGCTGTTGACTTCCATCTCAGGAAATCAAGATTTGGGAGAAGGTGGAGGAATTGGACTGGGAAATGTAGACGTGTGTTGCCTGGAAGGACCGGATGTAATGAAGAAGCTCACCCACTGCACTCAGTGAGAACATCTGAGCTAAGAGGTTTTTACCCCAACCGTGCATCCTATGGTCCATTTTTGTTTGCTTTCTGTAGAAGTCAGTCTTCATCATCTCTTCAAGACTCATTGGTCCCATTGGTTCTTGTAAAAGTACACAGCGCTCTTATTTCATTTTCCTTCCATGTACCCAAATCCTTTCCCCAGCCTTGCTTTCATGTTCAGATTTCTGCCTTTCCCCAAATAAATTGCTTGGACTTTGGGGGAATATAACCCTGATTTGGAGGAAGAAAGACCAAAAAGATAAAAATACCCTCCTCTCCTTTACACCCAGGAAACTGTGATTACAACTGCGATTTTCTACAAGGCTGAGAGCTGCCGGTTGCCTGGTGCCTCTTAGCAGTGTCCTGGATCTGAGATGGTAGCTCCACTGTTTTTTTTCCATATCCATGACTCCTATTGGCACTGAATACAGCTGTGTAAATCTCCAGCCACTAAATTCTGCTCTGCAATCCCCCAGGCTGTTCATTTATTATTAATTACAACCATTATTTATATGGAACTGGAGAGTTTTACATCAAGGCTGAGGCCCAGCTAGAACATAAAGCTGTGTGGGGACCAGCTCAGAGGCAAAGGGACACGAGGGATCAGTAACCCTTATCCCCTGTCACTCTTCTCCCTCCCCCACCAAGGACAGAGGTGGAAAGAGGAGGCGTGAACAGGTACAGACGGGAAGCTGAGGGAGGAGTACACCTTGCACGAGCTTTTATGCTCTGACAAGTTCCTTTTTGAAGCAGAGGGAGCAGCTGAGGAGGCAGAGATGGTAATATATTCTGAAATTTTATGGTTGGAAGGATAGATCATTTTATACATTCATTAATTTATTTATTCAGCAGTCAATCACTGAGTGTTGATTATGTGCTAGGTGTAGGGAAAACAGAGATGCACAAAACAGACATGGTCCCTACCCTCCTGGAACTTGCATGCTGGTCGCATTAATACACACAACTGAAACTAGGGCAGTAGTCTGGGTGTTGGGGTGGGGGAGGGCGGTGGGGTGGAGTGGTCGGGGTGGCAGGAGTGGGATAAGAGGACGGACAGTTACTTAAGAGCAAACGCAGCATGAACATCCTTTTCATGGAGAGCCGTCGCATGTCAGCATGGCAGTTTTCTAGGTGTAGATTTCTGTTCTAACTCTCTCTTGGAAGATGAACTCAGAGGCTATTACTCCAACAGCAATAGTGTAGGGTGTCAGTTGTTATTTAACACATGCTAATCTGGTTTTCTACATGCCAGCTACTGTTCTGAGTGTTTTATGCATACTGATTCATTTAATTGACATAACATCTCCTCAAGGTAGATTCTATTTTTGTTCTCATCTTATAGACAAGGAAACTGAGGCACAAAAGTTTAGCTATCTTGCTGAGTCATGCAGATGTAAACCTGGCATCCAAATTCAGGCCGTCTGGATCCAGAGTGATCCTTTCAACCACCTGTGCTTGGATTTGAAGATGCTGCAGCTCCACCCCTTGCCTCTTATCACAGTAAATTATCATTCATTCCCCCAAAAAGAATGTATCAAATGCTAACTACATGCTTAGTGCTAAGAATACAGAGAGACAGAAAGCAAGTTGGGAGTAACTGCCTAGTGGGTATGGGGTTTTCTTTGAGGGTGATGAAAATGCTTTGGAACTAGCTGATTACACAACATTGTGAATGTACCACATGCAACTGAAATGTTTGCTTTAACACGGTTAGTTTGATGTTAGGTGAATTTCACCTCAAAAAGGAAAAAGAAGATAGGGGTGAATATGAAAGACCTGAAGGGGTGAGAGAGGTGTGCCCACTTCATTCTAATGCAGTGGGGAATGGATGCTAGCAGAATCTTGCACAGTAGCTTATGTATTGCTATGGGGACCAAGAGGAGGCAGTGATTTATTCAGCCTCAGTGGTCAGGGAAGCTTTCACTGAGGGTTTCTATTTGAGCTAAGCCATAGCAAAGATAATAAATCCAGGCAGCCCTGTGGGACAAGACGGTAATGTAAATGTGTTGTCAGCAGAAAGGCAACAGAATGGGGTACAGAGTTTGTCAAGTATCCATGTCCCATCCTCTCCCTAGTATCCAACAGGCTCTGCCCTTTCTTTCCACCAGGGTTTGTGTGCATGCCGACAAGTCATTCACCTGAGAATCACCAAATCATGGTAAATGCCTGTTTTTCACATGATGTGTTGGGAGTGGAATGAAGGTAAGGAACTCTGAGATAGATTGGAACCGAGCTGGACAGTTCTGCAAACTCCTTTCTATCTTCCTAGATTTTATAGTCTGTTGTCACTGACTCTACACCCCTCAAAACCAGGGTTTCAGCTTTGTCGGGGGGCTGCACCTGGCACTTGGGGAATTGGAGCCAGACTCTGTAGCTCCTCTTGCAAGGGCATCTTCAGAAGGCACATGTTGCCCCTCAGATCTGGGTCTGAAGCCCAAACAAGGATTACAGGGCCTCTTCCAGGACCTCAGCCGTGCCCTACAAGGTAAAACATGCTAAGAGTAAGCGTAGGTATTGTTAACCCAGTCATGATGGATTTAAAGTTTGTCTTCCTCACCGTGAAACTGTGGGCATCATAGGGCCTCCTCAGAGTATGAGTCCAGACAAAGTCAAGTGCAAGTGGTTCACTTGTGAGATGATCCCAGGAAGTACCACTAGGGAAGTAAGGAAGTGCTATAGGGAAGGGGAAGAAGCAAAAAGGATGGAGTGTTCAACGAGGTGGGCAAGTAGAGCTTAGCCCCACTGGGGAATGCCGAGAAGCAGTGTGGAACGTGAGCGTTACCAACCTAGGGCAGAGGACGCTGCAGCATCGCCCTGCAAACCCCTGGTCATCGGTTGCTGAAGGCTGCTTCCAGGGGTGTTAGCTCTCCGGCACCTCTGGCTTTTCCTCAATGATCGTAGAAAAGGTTCCTGCAGCCAGAAACAAAACATACAAACAAGAGACTGCTCAGGCAGAGAGTCTTGCGTGTAGAGGTGAGGACCTCGAGGATAAGGGCGGGGCTCTGGCAGCTCTGCTACAATGTGCGGGGCTGAACTGCAGTTCCCGTCTTCTGTCTCTGTTCACCATCTTTTTTTTCACCCCAACCAACAACCATAATAATAATCCATCGCAGGCAGAGAAGGTTTCTTCCAATGTGCCAGGCGTTATACTCAGCTCTATCCATTGATCAGTTACTTAGTTATTCAACTATTCAGCCAAATTCATCAAATACTCCCCACAGCCAGGAGCTGTGATAGAGTCTGTGAATAACGTCGTGTGCAAAACAAGCACTGCCTCTACCCTTACGGGAGGGTGGGCTAGTGTGGGAACAGGCATGAGTTGAACAGTGATATAAATAAATGTCTGTGCTCGGGTGAGGGTTCTGTGGATGAACTGTACTTCCTGGAGATCCGATTAATTAGCCTGGGGGTTTAGAGGAAAGTGCACAGGAAAAGGACACGTAAGCTGAGGCTTGGAGGATGAGCAGGAGAAAACGAGGAGAGAAGTAGGATCAGAACACTTCAAGTAGAGACAATAGCACATGCACAGCCTCTGAGGGAAGACAGAACGTGGAAAATTGGAGAAACTGAGAGCAGACCAGTGTGGCTGGAAAATAATGAGCAAGGTGGGTGTGTGGTGAGTGGTAGAGAGGAAGCTTGGAGACTGTGAAGGACACATGAAGGGTAAATGCAGTGGAAGCCACTGCCAAGTTCAAGCTACAGCCAAGGGGTAGAGAGGGGGAAGAGTGTGACTGCATTTTAGCAGATCGCTCTAGTTCCAGAGTTCTGAATGGTTGGAGTAGGTCAGCCACAATTTGGGAGACCAATGAAGAGACGACCCCAGCAACTTACCAGCAAGGTACAAGTAGCCTGCGAGGTGTGGCAGGAGAAGAAATGGGGAGGTATGAGTGGAATGGGGAGATCTCAAAAAAGGAAAATGCACAGACCTTGATGAGTTGGTGGTTGTGAGGAGAGGGGAGGAGGAATGTCCAGAAAGACTCCGAGGTGCTGGCTTGTGCCATTTACACAGATGGGAGTGGTTAACTCTTTAGTGCTTACTCAGCTTCTGGAGATGGGGACTAACATTATCACTCATTTAGTGAATGAGGAAATAGAGGCTCAGAGAGGTTAAGAAGTGAGCGTAAGGCCACAGAGCTAATAAGTTGCCAACTAAGGACGTAACTGAAGAGCCAGTAGATATTAAAGCCCATGTGCTCTGTCACCCTCTGCGTGGCACCTGCTCTGTCCTGTCGAGTTCCACTGCCTTGCATATGGTACCTTTGTGTATCCCTTATGTGGTCTCTTTAATTAAATCACACAGCCACTGTGTAGGTGTTATCCTTTTGGAAACCAGCTCTGTGCTTGGTGCCATCCAATAAACCAATCAATAGAACTAATTTGTGCTAATAGGACAAAATGTATCCACTTGATTGCAGGCTTTCTGAACAGCACCTTTGTGCAAAGTTATACAAAGAGTATTCAGGGCTTTGACGTCCTGGCCCGGTAGCTTGTGACCCCACTAAAAATCCCACGGGGAAGTTTCTCTGCCCACCCTTGGGCAGCAGCACTGGCTCTGCTAGAAAGAGAGGCTCAAGGTCGGCTCAGAGCTCCCACACAGACAGCCTTGATCCTAAGATCAGGTTCCAGAAGAAACAATGTGTAGATGTCTGTCACGTTTTTTCTTTTTAAACCTTAGCAGTTCTCCTACTTAAAAGCATACTCTAGAAATGCATGTTGACTGGCCTGGGATTTTCTAGAAGCTGTCGGCTGGTTTGAAGACATAGATCAGGAATATTGAATGGACTCTGAACACCAAGGGAAAGCTTAAAACAACATTTTCTTTTCAAATATGACCCTTTATATTATGAGAAAGTAACAGTCATGCTCATAAACCAATTCATTCACGTACTGCAATTCATGTACTGAAGATTTTTTTCCCATTTTCTGGAGTCACCTAAAGTGAGCAACACACGAAATCTCAAGGAAGATTATTGTCCAAGTTAAAGGTGAATGTCTCAGATGACCTGACCTTGCTCTTTTGTTAACTCAGTACCACAAACAGTGGGCAAGTGTTGGTTTGTTGCCATTTCAAATATTCTCTTTCTCCTCCTGGGGACACTCACCCAACTGGAGTGGGACCTCAAAGCTGGGGTGAGTACCAAGCTCTCTTACGTGGCCACAGGTAGCTGTGTGCCGCGTGTTAAGAGGAGATGTGTGCCTTGCTACCACCGTTTCAGCAGATGAGTTAAATCCGCTCAACAGCACAGATTCTCAGCCTGTAGGAAATGTCATGCCAAGTGGCCGCCATCAGGCACTGCATGTAACCATCACCTCCATCCCAGGTACACGCTTCAGGAGGTCGGAAAGCAGGTGCCGTTGGGATGGGAACCTCATTTGTCTGCTGGTTTTTGCATGTATAGGTTTCCTGCTTTCTTTCGACTTCTTTGCCTTCTGTGATTGTCTGACTGTCAGAGGATAAAGAAAAACACGCCCAATAAAGCCCTTTTCATGTATTTCATCTTCTGAATAGATGGGAAATGGTGTTTATGAAGACACCCACCAGAGGACCCCTGTAGTGAAGTTATTTTGTGTCAAAAACTGACACATTGAGAACATTCCAGGAACATTTAAAGTTCTTCCCCCAGAAGCTTGGAAATTATGTTTTTCAAAATCCTTCTGGGGCTTTGATAAACAGTCTCTAAATCTGAACAATCTTGTGTTTATTATGGGTTCTGATTTTTAGAAATATAATTTGTTATTCTAGGGCCCTGATAAGCTCTTATCCATTCCCCTGGAAAGCAGAGCAAGGAGAAATTAATGCATATTTCAACAAGGAGCATATTTGAGTCCAAATATTTGAGTAGAAACAAAAATACAAGTTGGATTAGGTCATCCTGATACATATTCTAAATGAGTTACAGAAATACTTCATGCAGTAGGAGAAGCGTAAGCAGAGCCTCATTTACCTTTGGAATGATTGCTAAAGGAATTATGTTCGTATTGGAGAGGGTTCCTTGTATTTATGGCATGTATGGCATTACGGGCAAATGTGACTAAAACACAGTTTACTGCTTTGGCTTCAAAGAGGAACACTTAGGAACACTCAACTTGAAATTTTGATTTAATGTTAATAAGTTAGCCTTCTTGGAGCTTGTGAGAGACGGCCTACTGATATTCATCTTGGGAACTTTCTTATCTTAGGAGATGCTTAAAGCCCAGGATATTCTTGGTTTGATAGATCAGCACTTCTCAAACTTTCATGTGCACACAAATCCCTTGGGGACCTTGTTAAAATGTAGGCTCTGATCTGCAGGTCTGGGGTGGAGCCCGAGAGGCTGCATTTCTAACAAGCTTCCGGATGATGCAGTGACTGGGACCAGTACGTGGATGGTGTGGATTTTGTGTGTCAGGCACCTCTGGCCTATTCTAGGAAAACTGGACAAGTTGTACAAATTCAAATCTTCCTTTAGATTATGAAATTCACTCTATTTTTCTCTTTAAAAGAAAAGCTAATTGGAAATAATTCAGAAATGTATGTATAAAAGAAAGAGGCAGAGACCATATAATTCATATGTAACCACTCTTAACATTAGAGTATTTCTGAGTGGTTCTCAACCCTCTGTCAGCATCATAGCTGCCAGAGAACCTTTCATACACCACAGACACTGGGACCCACCTGTTTGAGTAACCCTGGACTAAACCTACCGGTAAGTGAACACAGGGATGGAATAAGTGGGAAATACCTAGTGTTCTGTATGCAGGAGAGAGAGGGTTAAACATGAGGGGATCTTTTTTTTTTTTTTTTTTTTTTTAAACATCTTTATTGAAGTATAATTGCTTTACAATGGTGTGCTAGCTTCTGCTTTACAACAAAGTGAATCAGTTACACATATACATATGTTGCCATATCTCTTCCCTCTTGCATCTCCCTCCCTCCCACCCTCCCTATCCCACCCCTCTAGGTGGTCACAAAGCACCGAGCTGATCTCCCTGTGCTATGCGGCTGCTTCCCACTAGTTATCTATTTTACATTTGGTAGTGTATATATGTCCATGACACTCTCTCACCCTGTCACATCTCACCCCTCCCCCTCCCCATATCCTCAAGTCCATTCTCTAGTAGGTCTGTGTCTTTATTCCCATCTTGCCACTAGGTTCTTCATGACCTCTTTTTTTTTTTTTTTTTTTTTTTTTCCCTT
Source organism: Eubalaena glacialis (assembly GCF_028564815.1). Classification (NCBI taxonomy): domain Eukaryota; kingdom Metazoa; phylum Chordata; class Mammalia; order Artiodactyla; family Balaenidae; genus Eubalaena; species Eubalaena glacialis. The sequence continues at coordinate 55,396,236 of NC_083728.1, read as the reverse complement.
AGATTCCATATATATGTGTTAGCATACTGTATTTGTTTTTCTCTTTCTGACTTACTTCACTCTGTATGACAGACTCTAACTCCATCCACCTCATTACAAACACCTCCATTTCATTTCTTTTTATGGCTGAGTAATATTCCATTGTATATATGTGCCACATCTTCTTTATCCATTCATCCGATGATGGACACCTAGGTTGCTTCCATGTCCTGGCTATTGTAAACAGAGCTGCAATGAATATTTTGGTACATGACTCTTTCTGAATTATGGTTTTCTCAGGGTATATGCCCAGTAGTGGGATTGCTGGGTCATATGGTAGTTCTATTTTTAGTTTTTTAAGGAACCTCCATACTGTTCTCCATAGTGGCTGTATCAATTTACATTCCCACCAACAGTGCAAGAGTGTTCCCTTTTCTCCACACCCTCTCCAGCATTTATTGTTTCTAGATTTTTTGATGATGGCCATTCTGACCGGTGTGAGATGATACCTCATTGTAGTTTTGATTTGCATTTCTCTAATGATTAATGATGTTGAGCATTCTTTCATGTGTCTGTTGGCAATCTGTATCTCTTCTTTGGAGAAATGTCTATTTAGGTCTTCTGCCCATTTTTGGATTGGGTTGTTTGTTTTTTTGTTATTGAGCTGCATGAGCTGCTTGTAAATCTTGGAGATTAATCCTTTATCCGTTGCTTCATTTGCAAATATTTTCTCCCATTCTGAGGGTTGTCTTTTGGTCTTGTTTATGGTTTCCTTTGCTGTGCAAAAGCTTTTAAGTTTCATTAGGTCCCATTTGTTTATTTGTGTTTTTATTTCCATTTCTCTAGGACCTGGGTCAAAAAGGATCTTGCTGTGACTTATGTCATACAGTGTTCTGATGAGGGGATCTTTGAAAGAGAATCTTGAGAGACTAGAGTTAGGAGTGACCCTGGGCACAGGGGTTCCGAGAGCAGGCATTATAGATATAAAAAACTCCTAAGTTCTAGGGTGAACTGAGAGCCTTCCAGGGTGTCTGGAGAGACGCTGTCTCCCCAGTCCTCTCAGGTGGGGTTCATTCTTGTGGGAATGATATCACTGAGATCCAACATCATCGACACAATTCCCAACACATTACAGGCCACGCATGGCCATGACTCCCTAAGGAAAAGATCCAGGCAGCCAACAGAACAGGGTCATACATTCCCTTGTTCCCTAGTTGTGTAGACAATGGCTGACCACAGCTCCAAGGGTAAATATGAAAACAGTGGGAAGAGGTTTACTGCATCCATGTGGATGGTTACCGTGTAGACAGAGGATCCGTGCTTTATTTTGAGTGAAAGGAACAGGAACCCAGGGGTCAGATGGATGAACATATGATATTACTGTGTAAATTGGTCTCAGTTTCACAGAGGGCTCTTGCCTTTGACTCTAGCAGAAAATATGTTCATACTTTTAGCCAGTAAGATATAAAAAATAATAATATTGGCCCAAGTAATAAAAAGATAGCATAAAATCTGAAAACATTTCAATGATTTTATTGTATTAATTAAAGGAGAAAAGCCGTATGGTCACCTTAATAGATGCAAAAAGCTTTTGATAAAATCCTCATGATAGAAATTAAAAGAATAAAACAAAACAAACAACAGAAATAAAAGGGAAGTTACTTTACCTAAAAACATGCCACCAAAAACTATTCCGACTGGTGAAGTGGTAGAACCATTCCCTTTATTTCAGGAATAAAACAAAGATAATCACTTTAGTTGTTTCTATCTGTATTACCGATAGCCAATGCTGCAAGTAAATGAAATCATATACAGCAGGAAGAAACAAAACGGTCAGTATTTTCTGATGATATGATTATCTACATTGAAAAAAAGCCCAATATATGTATGCTATTTATTACTACAAGTTCAACAAGATTTCTGGATACAAGATCAATAATCAGAAACAAATTAGAAATATAATAATGATAATAATAATGATAATAATAATAATAAACCCATCCTCAAAAGCAACATGAATTCTAAGAGGCAAGAAATATTTATCTATCAAAATAAGTACAAAACCATTGTGGAGAAAAATGTAAGTCTTTAGTGAAATACATATAAAATAAGCTAAATAAGAGGAAAATATACCATATCATAGATAGGACGTTGAAATTCCAGTTACTTCTAGGCGTATAACTTAGAAAAACTCTCAAGCATGGATACTGAGATAAGTTCTAGAATATCATTGCAGAACTAGTTATAAAGGAAAAATAAAAATCAAATAGCTTAACTGTCAATCAGTAGAAGAAATGGATACAAACACATATATATTACAGTATTTAAATGGGATAATATACAGCATTTAAAATGAATGAGCTAGGTCTATATGTATCAATACGTGTGAATCTAAAAACAATGTTGAGTCAAAAGAGCAGGTTGTGAAGAAATACACAGAGTGTGATGGAATGTAAAATTTTAAAACAAAGAAAACAAGACTAAATGTTTTCTAAAGGATGCCTATGCACATAGTAAAAGTATAAAATTTTGACTGAGAATAATGCACACCAAAATCAGACTCATGTTTACCTCTGGGTGAGAGGGAAATTTAATGGGTGAGGGCTTCACCTGTATCTGTAGTATTTTATTTCTTTAAAAAGAGGAGAATCTGAAATTAACTTGATATTGGTTAAAGCTGAGTGATGTGTTAGTTGTGTCATTATTTATTTCATGACAGTATTTTTCCCAACTTATCTCATCCCTGCTGGTTTCATCGTTGAAGCTTCATCTTCATGGCAGGAACTGTATCCTATACTTTCTCTTCTCCCAAAGCAGAAGGAACCTCCTAGAAATTGTTAGTTGCTTTCTCACTGTAATCCTAGCATGGCTTTGCATGAGACCTCTCAAAGTTTCTTCTCATTAGCAAGGTTTTAATCCAAAATAAATAATTAGCAACTTGAACAGTGCTGACTGGAGTGTGGTGAACTCCATCAAACGATTGCTTGGGTGTTGGGAAATTTTGCAATTGGTGCTAAGTGATCTCCTTGACAAAGAGGTCAGCTTTGGATTAATCCACTTTATAAGAAATCCTGAGTACTTTTTCCCATTCTAGTTCTCTTCTCAGTGGTTTAAGAATTAATTACAATGCTTTCACCCATCTTTATAGCAGAAAAATAGCAATAGGTCCTCTATGGAGATAAGTCTACTGGAAACACAGTTGATTACAAATGCAGTGCCCATAGTGGTTTACCTACTAAATGTTTGTGCTGATCACATGGTCTCACACCATCAGAGGTTTGCAAAAAAGGACGACTGGCCATATGTCACAACCTGTCCTCAAGTCAGTGTTGAAGGAGAACGGATCATCAATGACAGGAATTCAAGAATTGGGCATATCTCACTTAGTAGGGGGGGCTCTGTATGCAAATAATCAAGGCTGACCAAGCAGGTGAGCATGGGCACCAGGAATCTAGACATAGTCCCTGGCCAGGGGCAACCAAGAGTAGGGATCATCTGATGGAGTTGTAGGTATGGAGGTTGAGGGTGCTCAGTTTTAAGAAAAAAGCCAAGAGTCTAGTTACTGGGTCCATGAGGCATGACAAGATAAAAAAGTCAGCTTCACTAGAGGGGTGGGATAAGGAGGGTGGGAGGGAGGGAGATGCAAGAGGGAAGAGTTTTGGGGATATATGTATATGTATAACTGATTCACTTTGTTATAAAGCAGAAACTAACACACCATTGTAAAGCAATTATACTCCAATAAAGATGTTAAAAAAAAAAAAAGTCAGCTTCAGAGGAATGAAGAGCAGAGACTAATGGTTCAATCTACCACATTGGGCCGAAGGTACCCCATCCTCAACACACACACACATTCTAGTATCTGACATTTTACCAACACACAGTAACTTCTTCAGACTGAGACATTATTTCTGATAAAGCTCTTGTTACCTGAGAGTTAACAAATGAAGACTTTAATAGTTACAAAGGACAGGAAAGTAATATTTTATTGATCCTTGTCTGCACTACATAAAACTTGATGAAGGAGCTCTTGTTATCCCCAGGTTTTATAAGACGAAACGGTAGTTCAGCCAAAAGGTAATTAGATATTGCTAAAGATCCTATGCTTGTCAGCTGGGATTTAAATCCCGGTCCCTGTGACAGCAAATTCCCTGCCCCTGCACCACAGCAAGCTGCCTCCCTTATCAGGGTAATTAAGAACAGGAATTAGCACCGAGGAGAGCAATTTTGATAAGGAGTGAGAAACAGACCCTCAGGAGGGCAGCCTGACGGGTACACCAAGGGCAATACAAGCCTATCCCCAATTTGATCTACTGCTGTTCCTACTGTCAAGCTTGCTGACCTCACAGATTTGCTAGTGTGGTTCTTCTTCTAAGACACTGCCTGTTGCTCTTGCTGTTCTGACGATCTGTACTTTCCCCAGTGTTTCAGAACCCAGAGTTCCTCCCCATTGCTGGTCTCCTCAGGCAGCTAAGGTGTCCCCTCATCAGGCTTTGGGTACACCACGGGCAGCTTCCTGGGCCTCATGGTCTAAATTTACAGAAGCAGCAGACGACGCCTGAAAATAGCAATTTGAAGAACTATTGGTTGGTTCTGGTTCTAAGATTAGCATCAAAGGCTAAATCAATAATGCGATGTTCCTCTCCCAGAGTCATGCAGATGGCAATTAGGACTGCATTACAGGGATTACTCACGTCCAATCCCTGTACCTGAGATCAAACTTGGCTAATTTGCCACTCTTATTTTAATTCCATCAATTAGAGAAATAAATTGCCAATAAAAGCTCATCTTTTAAAAAGGTTTATTTTAACCTTTTATAAAGTCCTTGGGAAAAAGCATAGAGAAGCACTTCCTAAGTGACTGCTAATTTGTCAAGGTCGGGAGACAGACGCTGTGAAAAATACTGCTCCAAACAACAGCTGAACACTGTCAACCAAATGGAAAAAAAAAAAAAAAAAGAGGAATGGATTTTCTGGAGTTTTTGGAAACAAAGCATTTCAGCTTAGAATGGAAATCTATGGGAAAACGGAATGTTAGGTTTAGAACATAATCTAAAAATGAGCTAGCATGAAAAGATTAGTCCTTTAAATTCAAGCATCCATTCTGTTGCCAAGTATGTATTGAGCACTGGCTGTGTACTAAGTTCTGGAAAAACAGTGATAAGCTCTACGGTCATGGTCTTTGCATTCATGGAACTTGCAGCCCTGTTGCAGAGATAGTCATTAGACAAATGTACGCATAGATGAGTACAAAACAATGGTATTAAGAGAAGGCAGTGGTTGTGAGGGCAGCCATGGTGGCGTGCAATAGGATGACACCAATTAGAGTGAAGAGATCAGAAGAGTGACCCTTAAGGGGAGACTTGGAGAATGGATTAGAGTTATTCAGGCGGAGGACATCATTCCAGGCAGAAAGAACGACCCGTGAAAAGGTCAGAAGGCAAGAAAGACATGGAGGGATCTGAAAGATCCTTGCTTGGAGGGTGGATTCAAGCAGAAAATAGAAAATATAAAAATTGTGGTTTGAGACAGAGAATCTTAAGGCTCCGGAAGGAACTTCACTCACCACCCATCCTGACATCCTGATTATACAGAAGACAAAATCCAAGTTCCCAAGGCAGGACTGAATTATCCAAGATGTCAGAGCTAGGGCAAAAAATCTAGTATTGAGGACTCAGTGTCTCTCTAAGCCCCGTAGACGTTAGAACCAAAGTGTTCTTTCTAAGCTTATTCCTGCCTAACTTCCACTGTGATTTTCACCATGATGTCTTAAAAGACCGAAGTGCCTAAGGTTCACGTTGGAAGGCCTAGGGAGAGGAAGTGGGGCCAAGGGCACATCCTCTCAGCCTGTGCCTCCGCCTCCCCTGGGGCACTCTGAGTAAATATGTGGGCACAAGGTTATGACTGATGATTTGTTCACCACTGGAGTATAAACTCCATGAAGGCAAGGACCAGGCCTGTGTTGTTGGCTTCTATGGCTACGGCAGTGTGCCTGGCAGATGGTAGACAACCAAGAAACACAACTTGCGTGACTGAGTAACTAAACGGATGGGCTCCCTCTTCAGTCCTCAGTTCAGGAACCCTATCATACCCCAGAGAGTTCCAAGCTTCTCAGCCTCTTCTCTACACGCTGATTTCTATGGCCCACATTTCTAGGTAAAGAACAACAAGTTAAATCCAGTGCCGGGAAAACTGGTGTGGATTGTATTATTTAGGGCTTATCAATTTTCCTATTTTGTTGAATGTAGTTAGAACTAAGCAGTTTCTTTTAATCCCAGGATTTGTGAAGAAACAACATGCATTATTTAAAGAGCAACAACAAAAATAAACCCTTGTAAATATTGCACATTCCTTTGCAAGCAGAAGATTAATACGATAATATTATTGTATTGGGTATGGAAAACAGTCGGCGAAATGCAAACCTTGCTGAGAGAAATTGCTTTCCTTCTTGGAGAAGAGTCACAGGAGACTGGAGAGAAAATTTTTTTTCTCAGCTCCGGTCCTTTAGGGCATCAAAGCTTCCTGAGAAGGATTATGCATCGTGGAAAGTGTTAATGTACCTTATTATTCTATGTCTCTCCGATGAATTCTTTGGAATCAATAAAGGTACTTAACAGCTAAGAATTACATTAGGCCACATTGCAATACCAGGAATCTCTTAGATTAATATAACACCTATCTTCGGCAAGTTCTTTGAAGCAATCATAGAGGCTGAATAGGTTTTCCTGCTGTGCGAACCCAATGAATCATGGCGATTTAGTGTGTTTTTCTCCTTGTGGATTTGTTAGCTGTGGGTAGGACAGAGCTTATGAAAGTATTGCAAGTTTCCTGTATGTTTAACTTTCTGTTGGTATGTTTTTAAAATATGTAAGTTCACTAAGCCTGTGTCCAAAAAGTGGCTGAAAGGTGGGGGAAAACGCTACTGCTCTTGGACAGAGAATTTGATTTAGTGTGTAGCCGGGAAGATGAGAGGGAGATAGGGAAGGTCGAATAGCTCTGCAAGACAAAAACACAGAAAATGTCACAAGGCAGCCCTTTGAACAATCAGCTCCTGAAGGGTAAAGGTGGAGGCGTTGAGAGTTCACAGGGGCTGGTGTGTTCTTGAGAAGAAATGAATTGACCCTTGAAGGGAAAAAATATGAGTGGCAGAAATGAGCACTGAGATTATTTCAAGAGGCATCCAAGGATGACATAGTATTTGTGTTGATTATGAGTTTCTTGCAAAACTTATCTATTTCAAATTCATTCTCAAGGGCAGCAATCACTGATGAAAAGTAAAAACCTGCATGGGTATCATCAGATAAAGGAAAGGAAATTAAAAGCCAATATTTTACCAATGCTGGGGAACCAGCTTGCGCTTCAGAGGCACCTGCTCTGCAATGTTTTTCTACCTTAAATATTTTGTAAACCTTACAGCCATAGAGGATCCTGTAACTAGAATATTCCATGGCTTTGTGACTTAACCATCCTTTGATCACTCAATTATACTACGGTCATTTGATAAAACAACCTGCTCCAACATGAAACAGCAGAAAACAGGTCTTGATCCCTGCTGATAATATGCAGCTATCAAAAGCTGCAGAAGTCCCTCCTTGTAAAACTGAGCCACCTATAACAACTTGAATCCATTCACAGATTTGTGTTCATTTGGGAAAACTTGCACTAAAACCCACTTTTCTAGACTCTGTTGCTGAGTGTTGTGTGAGATATCACGGCCCTGAGTCCAGCTGATTCCTTGGAACCATGAATATTTTCTACACAGGCACATGCAGGGGAAAAGAGAGGCAGTTATCTGAATGGTACCATCCAAGAAAGCTGCCAAGGGGTGGGGGAGAAACAGAATAGTTTGGTTAAATCCACTGCATATTTATTCAACATTTTTTGCATCCTCTTTGCTTGTATGCATATAGGGCTTCCTTAGAATGTACTCATTTAGAGAGGCAGTAGCTGTGATTCCTTGTAGAAGGATTTTCTTTTTCTCAAGTGCAGTGAAAACACAGGGACTATTCTGATGACATTTTTGGTTTCTGTTCTGCAGGCTTGGGGCAGAACTGTTTCTGTGAATCAGTCTTATCCCAGTGCATTCCAGCTTTGATCTTCTCTCGCTTTTCACCTCTGTGCTGCCAGCATAAGCGTCACTTTCCTAAAGCTAATAGAAGACTATAGTCAAATCTATCAGGAAACATCTGTGGCTTGATAAACACCTCCTCCTCCACCTCCACACTAATTAATTTCAGTTCTAATCACTTTATTCTTTGTGTGAAACAAAACATCTAAATTTGTTCCTCCCAATCTTTGTCTACCTTCAGATTCCTAAAAATGCCCCAAAATACGCATTAACATAAGGTTCTGAGAAGCAAGCTTTCTCTCTTACCCCTTAGCATTTTTCAACTTGAAAACTTCGTTGTCAGAGAAATCGGATGCAAAACATTCTCCCTTCAGCCAAAGAAATATTTCCCGTATCTGGTGATGTTGCTTCTTCAAAGCAGATTTTCTTATTTTGGTTTCAGATCACACTAATTGCACTATTTCTTTCTTTTCCCTTTGAGATTCTTTTTCATCTGTTCTTGCTTTCTCCTGAATACATTTCCTACTAGCAGGAAGCTCTAAATGATGAATAGAATCTTAACCTTACCAAGCTTTAAGGCACTGATGTCTACATTTTGTGTTTGCTGATAGCAGGAGGCTTTTTAGTAGGGAAAGATGTTGTAAGATTCAAATTAGAAAAAAGAAAAATGATTGTCTCCTGATCAAAGTCTTACACAACAATCTGTGGGTTTTAGAGAAGTTGATTGGTGGCCACCTAAGGGTTTGGACTGTACATTGTCAAAAGAAAGTGGCAAAAAGCAACATGGCTACCTCTTGGACCTGCCTAGAAACACTGAACAAAGTTTCAATCAATCTTCCTACCTGTTAAATAAAACACCTGGGAAGCATATAAATAATGCTCCAGAGAATAGGGTGCCATAGTGGAAAGAACTCTGTATAGGCAGTCAGGAAGCCTGGGTCCTAATCCCTGACTTACCCCTAACCTACACATTTGACCTTTGGCTTGTTGTCACCTCTCTGTGGCTTGGCTTCTTCCATTTGTGGAATGAGAGGGTAAATGAAGAAAATGATCTCTAAGTCCTTTTGTAGTTTTAATAAACAGTGATGTCATAATTCTATGGTACTCAACAATAAGATGGAAGGACTGAATTCTGAGTCTGAGTTTCTCTCCCTTTGCATTATGCAAATCCGGAAACCTTCAGCATATAGACAGGGGAGGGTCACATTCTACAGTAGGATTAGTTACCCTACTTTTGGAGTGGAGGGAAAATGTGGGGACCTGGAGAATGTAAAGGTGTGGGACTGCTCCTGTGCAATCCCAGGTAGAGAGGGTTGGGCAAGCATGAGTACTGCGGAGATAACCACCGTGGCAGGGCATTGGCTGAGTTTCTGAATCAGTGTGTTTAAACCCTTGTGATTGCCTGAGTGTTAAGAATACTAGGAGCATCTTTTGTTCAAATATGTGGTCTTTGACCCTGGTTCTGGACACAGAGCTCCTAAATCCCTTAGAATTTCCTGAGTGATAAGATCGTCTTTTGTTCTAATGAGGCAACTCTTGGTGGGCTCTTGGATGAAGGCTAGTCATTAGAAAAACCAAACCATGATTAGAAGCCTGGAACTTTCAGCCCACCTCTATCCTCCAGGAAGAGGAGAGGGGCTGGAAATTGAGTTAATGATGAATCATACCTATGTGATGAAGCCTCCATAAAAATCTCAAAAGTACGGGGTTCAGAGAGCTTCCAGGTTGGTGAACACTCCCATGTACCTAGACGGTGGCACACCCCAACTCCATGGAGACAGAAGCTCCTGCTCTCAGGACCTTTCTAGACCCTGCCCCGTGTACTTCCTCATCTGGCTGTTCATCTGTATCCTTAATTGAATCCTTTGTTATATAATAAACTGGTAAATATGTTTCCCTGAGTTCTGTGAGCTGTTGTAGCAAATGATTGAATCCAAGGAGGGAGACATGAGAAACTCTGATTTGTAACCAAGTAGGACAGAAGTTATGGGTCACCTGGAGACCTACTACTGTGACTGGCATCTAAAGTGGGGGAAATCATGAGACCCAGCCCTTGAGCTGTGGGGTTCATGATAACGCTGGCTAGTCTCAGAATAGAACTGAGTTGTAGGACATCCAGTTGGTGTCACAGAGGATTGCATATGGGGGAAAAAACCCACACCTTTGGTAACCAGAAGTGTCAGAAGTGAAGTGTTTTGTGAGGGCAGTAAAGGAGGCACACGCGAGTGTTTTTTCCTTTACAGTAGCCTTCTGTGGAAATCTTCACTTTACCTCTTTACCAGGTCCGGAAGGCACTAGTATTTCTAACTCAACTAGTATTTCTAACTCAACATAAGTGTATACTTCTGTATTTTCCCAGAAAAATATAATGGGTTATGTCAAATCCTGCCATAGTCAACTCTACAGCATGGGAGTAAACCTGAATGGGTAAACCTTTCATTTTCAAGACTCTCACCCCATCTCCCAGTCTCCCTCCCAGTCCCTGCAGTTCCTTCCTAACTGGCACCCACCTCTTTTGTCTTCCCCCCAAGCATTGTCTCTCCTAGAAATGGAAGGACGTGGCATGGCTGACCACAGCAGGTGAAGTGTCTGACGTCATTTTCTGTTATTTTTATTCCCCTGCTTCTAAGGCTTCAAAGTGAAACGCTGTCCTGGCCAACTGTCAACCTCGGGCTGGTGAACACGTCATCAGGTTCACATGAAGGAATTTTACCTGTGTCTCATTGGCTCAAGGTAGCCTTGGTTTATGCCTGTTGCCCTGTAATAAGTATTAATAGCATCCCCTTTTCCTATCAAAGGGTCCTGGGTTGCACATTAAATGATATAGACACTCTAGCTTTGCCTATCATGCCAGGAACCACACTGGTGCCAAGAAGTCCTGATTACCTGGATTCAGATGGTGACTTTAAAGTATTTTTTGGTCCATGTATTGATATATAAAGAGCTCATGAGGTCACCAAATAAAACAGTCTCCCCGTGATAAATATCCATTAATGGGGTACAAAGGCAAATCAGAAATAGGATTCATTTTCTCCATTTTCCACGATTATCTCCTGCTTAGTATGGGGTGCAGGTTGTTATGGTGATGAAGTGCAGCTCACGTAGAGGATAATTATAAAGGATGTCGCACTGTGGCCTGGAGATGTCACATCACCTATTCCCCTGATGTCTGTGAAGAGTGGCTGGTCGAAAAAGTAGGCATGAGTACTGTGGAGGCTTGGTTCTGGCTACGTCAACATCCTGAAATGCAGAGCTATGTGAGACTGACCTTTTCCAGGTCCTCCTCTGAACTCTTCTTTCTACTCCAGTCCCCTTTCTCTTCCTCCCATTCCTCACACCCAGAGGTTGCATGAAGGAAGCAGGAAGCCGAGCTCATTCCATTTTGACTAATGGTTAGATTAAGAAAGTGTCTATAGAGTTGAGTCAATTATATGAGTGTTGAGTTGTCGTGGGGCTGCTTTATGGTTGACGGAGCCTGGATAGTTCTTGGCTTCTGTATTTGGTATTCTGCCATCAGATAATATCAAATTCAATTGATTGTCATTGGGTGGTTGAATATTGTTTTGTATCCTAGTTCTGTTTAATCAATCAGTGTCCCTGTATTCATCACTGACATTCTGGCAGCATGGAGAAAAGGCACTACTTGCACTGTTCATAGGTAATGAATGCTTGATCTTTAGAGAAGCAATCATCCACACAAATTCAGTTTATTTTAAAAATTTTCCCATATTATGTCTTTTTCAGAAAAACATGAAGTACTCTTCCTTGTATGCCCATGGTTTAAAAATGTAATTTTCAAAATGGGCCAAGTCTTTGACTGGTGACATATAAACTAGGGTTCTTTGTAGTTAGTTTATAGAGGTACATTTGAAGAGGACGGAATTGACAGTACAATAAGCAAATGCCTATGGCTGGGAAACACCCAGGCCACATGTGCAGCATCTTTCAAACTAATAGTGTGTGAAATCATGCTGGAATATTTGTGAGCTTTGTCTTGCCACCTTTTTGAAGCAAAAAAAATATTGACTCTCCTTCTATACTCTCCACAAATACAGACCATGAGCTTGTAGTGTGGACTACAAAGTCATAATACTGATTGAAATGCGTTATGTTTAAGTAGTGATGATCAATGATGATCAATTTATAAAGGTCCTTTACACATGCAGCTTCATATAATTCTCTCAATTATATAATGAGATATTACTATCTCTATTTTGCTAATGAGTTTGGAGGTTGGTCTTAAGCTGAAGAAATAGATTTGGGAGTCAAGTCCGCTCAGTTTTGGAGAGTAATGGACTATGCAACTTTCCAGAATCGTACAAAGAAGTAATGGTACACTGTCCTAGGAACTATTTGAAGGAAAGGAATGCTGTTTCCTTTAGCTTTTTTGTCACGAGAACTAGTCTTATCTGAAGCAAAGTTATTTTTGGAAGTGCACTTAGTTTGTAAAAAGGATGGGTGAGCTGACCTCATGCATTCAAATGTCCGGGATACAAGCTCCTGGCTATGAGGTCCTTAGGATCTTTTTAGCCCGCAGACTGGATGTGCACACAGTGGAAAGCAAAGTGTCTCTTTCCTTGCTTACACTACTGGAGCAGTTGAGTTGTGTTGGCTATAAAATGCCATGTTTGCTGTCGTCTGGGAGACTTAATGAAGCATTCTCCATGCAGGAGGGATGATTCTGTCTGCTGACTCCTGGACTTGAAAGCGGATGGTGGAGGAGCCCATGGCTTCTGGAACAGCACAGGTGGAGGTAATGATTTGATCCTACTTGTTTTCCTTTAGAAGTCTCCTTCTTTCCTTTTTCTGCTATTGCCCTTTGTCTTCCTACTGAAAGGCTGATTGTCCCAGAAATGTTTAAGGAATATGTGTGAACATGTTTGTATGTGTAAATGTGTCTGTGTAACATTAGTTTTGCTCCATAAATCCACTTTTCTCAAGAGAAAGGTAATAAATCAGGTTGGAAACACCCTCTTGAAGAACACTCATAGAAAAAAAAATAGATACTTTCTAAGAAGAACCCAAATATTTCAGTCATTTGAACAGCTCAGCTCTGGGTCTCTAAAATTCCTTCCTCTCCTTCCCTCCTCCATTCCCCTTGTTATAGAAGCACCTGGGGAAAGATGTGCTTCACATCGGGCCAGTCAGGCAGGCACTTCCATGCCACTTTCCTGGCAAGAGGAAGGTCACCTTTGTCGTCTGATTCGTTCTTAAGGTTCTCCAATTAGAGGCTTGTGAAAGAGCGCGGAGATTGTGGGTTTTGTGCATCTCTCATTCTCTCCCATCTTCTCCTTTCCCAGCCTCATTGTTTTTTAAGCATATTGAAAACATTTAAGATTGTGTTAGATCTTCAAGAGCCACTTGGCTGGTAACTCATCCCAATTGTTCTCAGATGCAAATGCAATTGCCAAGTGGGCTGGCAGTAAGTCTCGATTCATTTCAATACATGTGTAGCTGTTTGAGAGTTAATAGAAAATTAGAATCAGAGCCAATATTGTCATGCATGGAGGTGACATAGGATCTGGACTCACGTGGCCAAAGTCAGGTCTGTGGTACTTGGTAAAGCAGAGCAAATCCAGCCTTGAGATCATGCTTTGCAGGTTCCCAAACACACTGGAAAGTGAAAGAGCTACCATTGTCAGTCCCAGAAGTGTAGTTCTTACAAAAGGAAGACCCTAAGACATGAAAGAGCTTTTTATCACTTTGAAAACCTCTATTACTATTGAGAAGCAGAACTTTTGCACTTCCTCATGATTTTATTAAGTACTAAGCTAACTGAACAGGCACCTTTTAAGTGCCTGAAATAAATCATCTGACTTTTAAACCTCTCTAAAGAGTCTACATAGGTATTAAATGATATATAATGTTAATGAAAATAAGGACCATTAAATGCTTTGATTTTACAAAGATGATGATGCTCATTTGTAATTCCCACAGAGGGTGCAAACTGTGAGTAAAATTTCCGAGAGAACCAGACCCAAAATTAGTTCTTCTGAAAAATATGATAGCATCCAACAAATGACCTAGGCAGATGAATACAATACAGGCTTGTGCTTCCCATGGAAGCTACATTCTCTTTGTTCAGTGTCTCAGGAGTTAATCAGCTACCCACTCCAGATGACTGGCCAACAGGCAAAGGGGACTTGAGACCTTCTGACATTGAGACCTTTGGAAGCACCTTTGCCTTTCTATATACAGACTGGGCACATTGCCAGCTCACAGGCAGAAGAGCACATTGTTGTCTGTCAGCAGTGGAGATCAGTTTTCACCAAGCTACTCAAATTTTCCTCCCTCGTCTCAATTGTGACCAGCCACACGCATTTGTAAATGTGTTCATGGTAGAGAATAGCCATAGGCCTTGAGCCTACAGGTATAGATTCCACGACCTTGGTCTACTTCAACCATAGCTATTTCTGAATGCACGGTTGGGCTGCACCCTTCATCCTTCTACCCATCACCAATCTATCTCCCACGTTGTTCTAAAAATCATTGTTGGCTGTGGCTGGATGTATTTCCAAAGACAGCTGCAACAATATCTCCCACCCCACATGGTCTTCTTACAATGTGACTCCAGGGCTCCTCCCATTGAGTGCTGGACTCTATGTCCCTTGTCCTTGAACATGGACGGAACTTTGTCATTGCCATGACCAGCAAAGTATGGCAGAAATAATACTCTGTGACTTCCCAGGATAGATCATTAAAATGCTATGCACTCCTGCCTTGTTCTTTTGGTGCAACTGGTCTTGGAATCCAGCTCCCTGCAAGAAAACCAAACTGGCTCCTACAGAACGTCCATGTGTAAATGTTCCAGCCAATGGCCCAGCTGAGATCCCAGTGAAGTGCCAGCAAAAACCACCAGACACTGGAGTGCTGATGCCTCCAAATGATCCCAGTCACTCTTTTTGAATCTCCCCAGTTAGGCCCCAGGCATTAAAGAGAAGAGAGAAGCTGTCCCCACTGTGCTTCATCCAAATTCCTGACACACAGAATCCATGAGCGTAATAAAAAGATTGTTTTTTGCCATTAAGTTCTAGGGTAGTTTCTTACGCAGCAGTAGTAACTGGAACATTGTCAAAGCTTAGACTTGGATTGCTTTCAAGCCTTGAAACAGAAAATCATATTCCATCCTCAGAGTCTTTCCATGGCCCATAAAAACCCTCACGTTTCCACAAGCTGCAAGCTTCAGTGAGAGCCAACTGAATGAATTGTATGAGCTCAGAGTGCCTCAAGACAAAGACATAGCTCTTTTCTGAAATATACTTTTTTTAAAGTAAATAAAAATCTATTTCATCCTTACTTAAAACATTTTCTTAATCCTGGTGCCTTGAAGGACAGTATTCTCTTGGAGGAAAACCTTAAAAGGGAGATGCATCCTTCCCTCCTTCTACAAATTAGAAAGGTCTTCTCTACATTTAAGGCGACCTGTCCTGCTGCCCCTGTACCACTTCCTCCAGTGTCAGAAGAGTTAAGCTCTCCTTCAGACCCACATAACATGACTTACTTAGATTTTTAGACTGATTGGATGCTTCACATGCCTTGGTAGCCAGTCATAGCATTCAGCTTTATGGCTTAAATTATCACAAGGAAGAGGTCTGCCCCTTCCCAGGGCCATTGATACTCTCTTCTTGATTGAGCTGACGTTAACCTTCCTCCCTACACATACATGAAAAGGAAAAAGAAAAAAGTCACTAATTCCCTCCTTCCTCCACTCTCACATGAGTAAATGCTGACATTTGCCCCAAGACTGTTCTTTGGCTTTTGTTTCCTCTTGTGGGAGTCTCCTTAGAAGCTCTCAAGGGAACACCATGGAGTTTTATCCACATCCAGGTGATCAGACCAGCCCCTCCTTGTATGGCTTGTCCTAAAGCCCGAATCTGCAGTGTTTGGTGGTAAACAATGTCCGCATGCCCAAGTGCCCCTTATCAACCCAAACCAGGCAAAGGCCTCTTCAATTTCCTTTACTCATCAATCTCAGGGGCCAGACAATACATAATTTCCTCTACCATCAGGCTGTTAGGAAAGTGCATCTTGTTCGGAACTAGACACTTGCTCCCAACGATGACAGTTTGATTTGAATCCCCAGGAATCAGAGAAAGCAATCAAAGTGGGAAGCGGATACAACCTTTCCAATTGCCAGGCCACCAAACATGGTCTCTCTGGGATCGGCTTGTCCTGGGGGCAGGAGGAAAACATTTGATGAAATGTAGGATTTCAGTGGCAGCTGAAGAAGCACCTGTAATATGGATTGAAGGGTCCCCCTGGGGAAAGCAGAGGAAAAGTTCAAAGCCAAGGAATGATTTAGGACAAAGAGAAAAAACTATAAACCCCAAAGTACTAGCTGCAATGCTAGTCATTGATTGCCAGTATCTTATTTGAATTCAGCCAAGTTCTTGTTCAAAGAGTATGTTGATATTATGCCTGTCCCAGTGTAGGACAGCTGCAAAGGTAATTTTCCCAAAGGTTTCATCCATTTTGTGAGCCATATTTAGGCATTTCACCCACATTTAATTTACAGAAAGGACCACTAGGCTAGGTGTCAGAAAATCCTGGTACTAGACCAACTCTATTAGAAAGGATCCATATAATGGAACCTTAATATCCAGTAGGCATTCCTGGCTCGCTGAGACCTCTACACTATTGCCTCACTTTCCTTTTTCTAAATGATGTAGAATTCCACAATTTCCCAGGTTTTCTGTACATTTCTGGGATGAGGTAAATGTTGCCGTGGTACCTCTGATCTTGGTTCATCTTTCAATATGTGTTACCTCTTCTAAATCCTTTCAACCCACACATAGAACCTGGTCTCTCCCTCCTTGTCCGCATAACATACCTATTCACATCAAGCATCTGGGGAGAAGAACACCGTGCATCGTGTAGCAAGCCTTGGAGAAACACAGGTCAGGCGCTCCTCCTCCGTAAAATCTTTCTGGTAACCCTGCCAACCCCAGCTTCCTGGTCCTCCATCGTCACCTTCAACTATGGGGTTTGACCTTCTATGCAGCCCTTCCTCCCCTCTCTCTTTTCTTTCTCTTCTCTTCCAAAGACCGATAATTGAAAGCCCTTCCCCTTTTTATCCCAAAGAGCACTTTAATAATTTCTTTGGTTGTCTAACTCTAGCAAACAAAAGATCCTATAAAAAAGCTAGCCCTGTATCTAACTGAAATCATGATGGCAACTGGGCATTAAGAAAGGCACTTCCCATCTTGGTACTTGAGTTTCTCATTTTTAAGATGCCAGAGTGGAGCTGCGATTCCCCAGTTTGGGATTCTCCTAGAGCCCATCAGGAGCCAACACTGTGCCCGTGGAAAAGAAATGTCAGCATCTGGGCATCTGGGCTAATAAACAGATCTGCTAATCGTGTTTTACTTGAAAAGTGAAATTCAAGGAAAATCCAAGGGGATGTTAACATTGCTAAGCAGAGTCCTGTGCTGTTTTAAAAAATATGTTCATTCCTGCTCTGCCACTAATCATCTGTGCAGCTCTGGGTAATTAGTTAACATATCTGAGCTTCCCTTTTTATCAATTTTGCATTTGTAACATGCTGTGATTAGTTTTGGTCATCTCTAAGGTGCACTGCACCACTTTGAACGACTGTTTGATGAGATGTAATAAAGCTCAAACAACACCCTATGGCTTACACTTCTACTCCCAGGTGTAAACCCAACAGAAATGCACACACATGCCCCCCAAAAGACGTGTGCGAGAATGTTCACAACAGCACTATTCATAATGCTCCTAGAGTGGGTGGAATGTTGGCCCCTATAAGATAGGTTCACGTCTTAATCCCCAGAACCTGTGAATGTGACCTTATTTGGGAAAAGAGTCTTTGTAGATGTAACTAAGGTAAGGATCTTGAGATGAGATCACCCTGGACTAGCTGGTGGGCTCTAAATCCAATGATAAGTGTCCTTTTGAGAGGCAGAGGAGGAGAAATGAGATGAGGAAGAAGGGAAGGCCGTGTGAAGACAGAGGCAGAGATTGGAGTGATGCAGCCACAATCCAAGGAACATCTGGAGCCACCAGAAGCTGGAAGAGACAAAGAAGGACTCTCCCCCCGGAGCCTTCGCGGGGAACGCAGCCCTGCAGACACCTTGATTTCGGACTTTTGGCCTCTAGAACTGTGAGACAAAGCATTTCTGTTGTTTTGAGTGCCCAAGTTTGTGGTAGTTGTTACAGAAGCCCTAGAAAACAATACAAGCCCCAAACTGGAATACTATTACATTCACAATAGTAGCATGAATACATAAAACACTATAAAATACTTTACAGCGATGAAAAAGAACAAACAACAGGAATGAAGCTTATCAAGATAATGTTAAATTAAAGAGGTTAGACTGGAAGTGCATAATGCTTGCTTCTATTAATATAAAGCTCAAAAACATGAAAAACATTATCATGTGATGGATGTCAGAATGGCAAGGGGCGTTGATTGGAAGAAGCCACAAGGAGACTTCTGGGGTGTTAGCAGCTCTATTTCATGAGCTGGGGAGTGATTACAAGGATGTGTTTGTTTTGCAAAAATAGGTTGAATTATATGCTTAAGTTTTAAGTATACACTTTATAGTATGTATGTTCACCTCCAAGAAGTTTTTTCAAACTTTATTTTAATCTTAAAGTATAAACGGAGTTGAGTATTTTGTTCACATAAGCAGAGAACATTCACCAGGGTTTACTGCATGCTTCAGGCTAGGATATCAGATGGTTGGCCATGGTATTTATATGAGGAGTACTTTGTAAATTTAAAGCAGAATTGGTGTAAACTAAACTGACATATTCAGTGACTATCCCAATACAGCTATTTAGGTTTCAAATATTCACACCTAAATATTTACAAAAATCCCCCAAGTGTGAACTCTACTTTGAAGGCCCCCAAACATGATCCTCAAGTTGGCTTGAGCTGTTTTGTATCCCTCGATCTATTCATGACATTCACTTTATAAGTCCATTAGCTCACCTCCTTCAGGGAGTCCTCCCTGCTTGCAGCTGCATCTGATACAGAAGACTGTATCTACCTAGTGCCAAAGTATTCATATTTAGATTATATTTGATTCTTCACAAGTATTTGTTTATGTGCTATTCCGTAAGAGTTCCTAACTTGTTTCTATATGTGTATGATACACAGCTGGTGCAGCTTTTAAGCATTTTTAACCATTTAAGCATTGGGGCCTCCTCAGCTTGTTATCTAAAAACGGTCACTGAGGTGAAGACTCCTTTGCAAGAGGTTTATTAAGGAAAAGTTCCTGGGAGAAACTGGTAAGGGGGTGAGGGAAGCAGGACAGGGAAGGGGAGGAAGCTACGCAGGAGGACGGTCCCAGGCAAGTCCTGCAGAGGGTGCCTTTAGCCTTATCCCGCAGGGAGTTCCGGTAGGTTCCAGGGGAGCCAGGCTTTCCTATTCCTTTGCTGTCAGTCACTGGTAGCGTCCCTGGGGGGAGCTTAAACTCTCAGCCACCCTGACTTTTTATGCAGGCAAAGCAGCTCCACTCATCCAAGGCCAGTTCTCTGAAGAACCCCCGTAGACACAAAAGCACACTGATGCCGCAGGAAGGGTGCACCCAAACAGTGAAAGGGACCCAAAGGGAGCTGGGCAGAACACAGGGCCCACTGCAGGGCCCTCCCTCCGTCTCTCTGTGCAGTTCCCCAGCCTTCCCATTGGAAAGGTGTCCTCTCCACCTGGACGGGGCAGCCCAGAGCCGCTGCTGCCATCCCTGCTGTGCTGGGCTAGGCACAGGAATAGTAGAAACCTATCCCTTGAGTTCCACCCACAAAGCTGGGCTTAGGCCTCCTTTACCCTTCAGTCTCTCCAAGCCTATCAAAATCCAGAAGGCGAAAGGGTGACGAGGGACAGGGAATGCTGTCCTTTCTCAGGGACCCATTGCATGCAGACGCCCTGTTCTCTCCTTGTCTGAGAAGTAGAATCGTGTGGTGGCGGGGAGTTCATGATCTGTAGGTGGTTTGCCTGGGTTGGAATCCCAGTCCCTAGTGTATCTGTGAGGCTTTGGGCAAATTACTTAACCTCTCTGTAGCTCACTTTCCTCAGGTCTAAAATGAGAATGACAGTCACATCTACCTTCTGGAATTATTTTGAGGATTAGATGAATTAACACATGATGCTCGATGAATGACATAGGGAGTGTTTACAACAGGAGGGTTCACTAGACCTTTCCAGCTCTTTATTACTAAAGTCAGGGCAGAAACCTCATCCAGTAACAAAGACACAGACAGAGGTACATTCACTGTGAAACTAATGAAACGTATGCTCCAGGGCTTCTCATTTAATTTCTGTTAGTGATGTCTTATTATTTTTCTTGTAGAGAACCCCCCACATTGTATGAGCTTTTGGCCCTTCAAAACCTGGATCCACTCCTGGAAATGAGCTATAGTTTTCCTTTGGCTTCATCTCTGGGAAACTTCAGCACAATTGAGGGAGTAGGGGAAAGCGATTGGAACCCACCATAAATACCTTGTGACCAGGAAAGGTGCAGCAAGATCAGCATCTGCATCCAGGCCGTCATCCTCATCAACCTTGCCATCACCGTCAGCTCCGCCGGCAGCCTCAGCATCGGCGTCATTACTTCCACTCGCACCTCCAATCCTCCTCCTCCTCCTCTTCTATTTCATTATCATCCATTTCATGGCATTTCTGCTCCGTGCTCTCATTCATGCTACCACCTTTCCTGAGAAAATAGAAAAGGAGCATGTGCTGAGGTCTTCATTCTTGAGTCAGATAAAGAGGGACACAGACTGATTGATTTTACCATGATTTACTGTTCATACCACACTACTTTCAGCCTGGCACAAAGAAGACTGGATGTGTCCAAGGAACCAGGGTTCAGGGCCCCCTGACCAGAGGTCAAATCTAGGCTGTATCACTAACGGTAGGTGCAATTGGGGAAATACCTTCATCTGTAAAAGGAGAGGAAAATAGGGCGTACCTCACAGTGAGCAAATGGAGATCAAGAGCCACTTAACTTGCAACATCGAAGGCACCAACCAGACCTCTGGAATCAGCTCCGTGTCCCCACCTGACCCCCTCCAAAGGACGGAATTTACATAACAGAATAAGAAAACAAAGAATAAAACTCACAAAAGGGAAGGGGAAGCAAGTATGTAAACCATTAAGAGCCAATTTAGTTCTAACAGCTAATATTTGGCTCTGGGTTACACAGGAAGTTTTCCCCCAAAGAAGTACATAATTCTTCAATAGAAATGAGTTTACCTTGACATCAAATTCTAAAAGATGTTTTTCTTGTGAAATTTTACGTGTGATTTTCTGAGGCCAGTTTCCAAAAAAAAAAAAAAAATACTGGAGAGTTTCCATGTGACTGTTGTTTATATAGACCCTGGATCTACTGGGAGCCTAAATATTAAAATTCAACAGAGTCAAGGTGATTCTTCAGGGAATTACTCAGCTGTAGTTCAAGAATGGGGCCTGACAGTGATCAAACGTAATACAGGGACAGAATTCAGACAACATGGAGGAAGCTGGGACTTGTCCCTAACAACTTCTTCCCTAAATGTGGCTTCTCTCCGCTGCCTTTTCAGTAAGAGGTGATGAGTGGGAGGTTCGAGGTTTAATTCTTTGATAGGAGGTTCGTGTACTGATGCTCGGATTCAAGGTAGGTCCATGTTTTGTAATAGTAAATAATAATAATGGCGATAATAATAAAGTAGTTAGGTTGCAATCTCATGAACTGTTGAGTTTTGGCTGATGGAACGTAGGAGTGTACCTGCTAACAACAACCTATGTGTCAAAATAATTAACATGAACCCTTATTTCTGGTAGGAAAAAAAACTTATTATGCTCGTCAAGAGGTATAGCCTTCTAGATTCAGTTTTCATCAGTTGAGCTCAAAATATACCGAGAAGTTGGAACTGGTTTCCTCAGAACTTTCTTCTGCTTCCTGAAAGCCAAATAATTATTCAAACCATTCAGATAATTGAAGGGTTTGAGAAAAGTGTGCTTCTTTTTCAGGTAAAGAAATTTCTCTCCTACCCTCTTGTAGCTTTTTCTCTTCATCAACACAACATCCAAAAAGAACACCATCAATAAAAATTTCCAAAATTTTAGCTTTTTTTGCTTGTTAATCTCCCAGCCCCAATCCCTCCCAGTTAGAACTTTGTAACAGTGGTGCTGTCCCTGGACACACTTCAGCTGCAGCCTTCACTCTGCATGTGTTACAGGACCTTGGCCAGAAGGTAGCTGCCAGTGTGACAATCAAAGTTGCACAACTAGGCTTGGCATGATTGGGTACGATGTGTCTCTGGGCTATTGGGATCTCTTGAATTATTCCGAGTTGGTGACCAAAGTGTACTTGTCAATATTTGTAGAAAGGTTGTTTCTAAAGAGCTGGAGTGTCATGTCACAGGGACATCTGGGAATGGATGGACCCCCAAGTTATGCAATTCTTTGAGTCTTGATTTTTTAAATTTGGTAAACAAATATCCTAGTTTCCTTCAGGTGGGACCAGTTGGAAGTATGTTCTACGTTGTGTCCTGGAAGTCCCAGCAGGATTTAGGCCCCAGGTGCCCTCACTGTATCCTGCTCACTCTTCGGATTGACTTCCTTCCCCATCTCACTTCCCACATCCCTAAATTTCCTGCGGTCCTCATCCGGATAATCCTTGTCTCAGGATTAGCTTCCTTTTTTATGGCTCATTTCAAAAAATTTGTTGAGGTATAATTGACATATCACATTATATTAGTTTCAGGTGTCCAATATAGTGATTCAATATTTGCACACCTTGCAAAACAATCACCATGATAAGTCTAGTTAAAATTTGTCACCCTACCTAGTTATAAAAACTTCTTCCTTGTAATGAGAACTTTTAAGATCTACTTTCATAGCAACGTTCAAATATACAATACAGTGTTATTAACTATAGTCACCAAATATTAGCTTCTAGAGGAACAAAAAAATGAGACACCCTTTATACACTTTTGATAAGCTATTTTCATTCCTGGTTTACAGACAAGGAAACTAAGACTTAGAGTCATTAAGTAACTAGCCCAAGATCATACTCCTAATAAATAGGAAAATTTGGTTCAGTCCCACATGCCTCTTCCCATTACACCACAGTGCCTCATAAAATGGGAAGAGCTAATTTGCCCTGCCGCTGGTACACAGACATGGCTCTGGGAATACAAGCATCTAGAACTGGCAAGTCCCTTTTTACTAAACTGGTTTTCAAGTTTTAATATGTCTGCAGGGCATTTTCTTGTTTCTGTTTCATTGGTAACAAAGTATATTTGGTTGCTGCTTTGTAAGTTATGCATAAATAGTTGCCCAATGAAAGTAATTGCCGTTTCATGTTAGTATCATAATATTCTTCACCTGGAGTGCTGGGTGTCTTCCCTTTGCCCCTGGCAGATCCACTGTCTCCCAGCTCTCCACCCTGGGAGGCTGCCCAGTAGAACTGACAAAAATCCACATGTAAGCAAGAAGCCGTGGAATTCAAAGGTAATGGGTTAAGCTTTTTTCCAATCATGCTGTGGTAATAACTGAAATCAGTTTTTCAAAAGAGTCAAAATTAGGCAGTAGGATGTGATGAGCAAACACATCTTAGATTATTGTTAGAAAAACAGAATTCCTTGTTTCATATTGTAATAAAAATGCATTTAAAATGTTACAGAAAAATGTGATCAAAGAGAGAGAAGCCTGCCTTTTTAGATGTCCCAGAGCAGAAGCACATGTTAAAATGTCATATTTTTTAAGTTCTGGAGATAAAAAGTGAGGCTGAATGCATAAAAGTGCAAAATGGGTATTTCTAGATGTGGAAACGCGTAATGGAAAAAGTAGGTAGGACGGAATTGATTAGGTAGGCAGAAAAAGAGCAAATATTCAAGCAAATACAGGACATTTGCATGAGCAGAGCCAGTGAGAAGGAAAAGGAATTAGTACGTCAAGCAAAAATAAATCCACTTTCTACAGGCTCCATAGGCTTTCCCGAAAGAGAAAAAGAAACTTGTTTTTTGGGAGGTGACCCCTAGAATGCCCTTCTTCATTTAACACAATTTTACCCACATTGAAGGCTCAAATCCGAAGCCTTTTCCTCAGTCGGCTGACAATGCCTTAGCCAACGAACCTCTTTGGGTTTCACTCCTCCCGTTCTTTCAGAGTAAAGTCAGCTTCTTAGCAGTGGTTTGGACTTCGCAGCAGGCTTACTTCAGCCAGGCACAATCCTCCGGTACAGCTCTGTCTGCTTACTGGCAATTCCATACCTGTGCCATGTGATATGTGAGATGGTCCATTCCCTCTGCCAGGAATACCCTCACCACCCTGACACCCCATCCACCTGGCTTATTCTTACTCATTCTTTGAAACCAATGACACCTTCTGCAGGAAGTCTCTTTGATTAGCTTCACTTACCAAGCTTCCATCCCTCTCAGGTGTATTTGAGTATAGAGATTATCACATGGAATCCGAATTGTCTATTCACCTGTCTCTCTTTTCTAGTACATTGGAAATGTCTTAAAGGCATTGGGCTGTATTTTATTTATCTTCTGTATCCAGAGCTTGACTAGGACACTGAAGTTGGTAGTAGGGGAATCTATGTTAAACTGAATCAAAGTTGAGTATATTTAATATGGACTTTGGATCAATGTATTTCTAAAGTCTTCAGCTCCACAGTTCTCAAAGCCTTTGTCCTGGGGGTTTCTAGATATCATTTTGGATATTTGTCCCCAGATGTCTTTATGGTATGGTAAAGTAAGGCAAGTGGGGATATCCAAATTGTACCCACATTCAACTGAGTCACCAAGAGGCAAGGGATGTGTTACCTCCGCAGCAAAGTTCAAACTAGAACTCCTTTTAATGAGGCTAAGCTGATACTTCATATAAGGAGGTTTACTCTTTGTGGATGCTCATGTATTTTATGGCTGTGGTAGTCTGAATCACCTGACTCTCAGCTGTGTGTCTTTCATATGGTCCAGGGCAGCACTCGGCTCCCAGGAAACTGGGTCGCCTATGATACGATGTCACATCTGTAAGATTTGACAGTTGGGACGGAGCTGGCTGGGCGCTGCAATCAGAGGGAATTTTCTGCTGGGAGATCGTGATTTGCTGCATTTTGCATTCTCTGATGTACAATGTCTTTGATTGCCAGCACTGTCATTTCAGGTTTGACATCTTTCTATGGAAACATCTGTGGCATGCAGCATTTCTGTACCGGCAAAAAGACAGACAAGACACGGCTAATTTTTTTTAATCACATGATACAGTCTGATATATACAGTAACAGCTAGGCTGCATCTAGGCTGGAATTATTTTTCAATTTACAGCTAACAGTTGTTCATCTTGTTTTTTTCTCTTGGTTTTTTTTAAACTGACACTTTGTTTCTATCCGCACTTCCAGGGCTCTGAGCTGAGGCCGAAAGGATGGGTATTTCTTTCTCATTTCTTCAGGGGATATGTCCTTTTAACTATGGTCCTCAGCCACATGGGAAAGCCAAAAAGGGTCGTCATGGCCCATCCTTCTCCCAATCTTCCCTGTTCTTCGGTAAATGTCCTCCTTTTGACATCCCCTGCCATATCTGCATCACAGAATCTCCCATGTTCTTCATTTTGTTCTTGGCTGTTGCCGACAAGAGGGCAGACCTGGCTAAGAAACAGTTCTACACCAAACCTTGGAATTTTATGTTTTAACTCCCTCCCATTCCCCTTATACACAGTGACATTCACTTAATGTAATAATTACTCTTTACCAGGAATAACATCAAATGAGCCCCCATGGGAAGAATTTCAGGCATCAGTGGTAGTTTTTGAGGAATTGTGAGTAGAAGCTCTTCCGCATTCCTGTTATAAAACTGGTCCTGCCTTTTCCCACAGTGCACGGTGTGATGACAGAGCACCCAGCTGGCTGCCTCATATTGGTTCTGGCTAATGCACTGAATCACTGTGGACCCTGGACAAGGCGACTTACCACTCTGGCCACAGTTCTGTCAAATGTAAAATAAAGGAATGTGTATTAAATGGTATACACATTGCTCACGGCTCTAAGATTCCTACATAGCAGCGAATGAGAGTTTCTAGAACATTTCAAAAAGTTTCCCACACTTTGACATAGGGATGGTAACAAAACTAACGACAAGGCAACTTACTCTGGACATTTATCATCATGAAGGCATCCTACTTGCTTGCCACTAAGTGAGGTATAGATACAGCAAAATACAAAATGAAAATAAAAGCAGAATATGGGTCTCGTCATGGAGTAGCAACAGTATTTTTCCCATCATCCTTTTAGATCGTTTTAATTGTTACTCATTTTTGTCCACACTTTGTTGATCACGTGACAGGATGCACCTAAAAGAAAATTGTATCTCCCCAGAAGTTTGTTTATGGCTGGTCTTTATTTTGGTTCATAGGATATGGGCCAGCTTAGACTAGACACTGCCGTCCTTACAGCTAGGTAGGGTATTGGAAGCTATGTGGCCGACTAGTGATGGCGACTCATTCTCTGACATTCCTCCCATGAAGAGGTGGGGTGGATGCCCCCAACCCTCCTATGTGGGCAGACTCTGGAACCGCTTTGCCTAACAGAATGTGACAGAAGTGACACAAGTTGTCTCCAGGCCTGGCCCATAAGAGACTGGCGGCTTCCACTTTCTGTCTCATAGAACACACTTTAAGACTTGTTTTTCAAGGAAAGCCAGATCCATGGAAGAAGTTCAAGTACGGCCCCCAAGACTACCATGCTGTGAGCCCAAGCCACATGAAGAGGCCTTGGAAGATGATGCACCACGTGAAAAAGGAAAGAGGCTAAGGAGCCCCAAGACACCGGATATGTGGGTGAAGAAGGCATCCTGGGCATGGATCCTTCAGCCCTGCTGTCCCAGCTGATGCCACGTGAATCAGATGATAACCATCCAGGCAAACCCTCTCCAAATGTCTGGGCAAAATAAAATGTTTGCCTTAAGCATTAAGTGTGGGATAAATTGGTATGTAGAAATAAGTACCTGGCATGAGCCATCAGGACCTGTGAGAAACGAGACAGTTGTCCTTTTTATCCAAAAGCGTCAGGGCGGTGTTAAGTGTCAGACTCTGATCTTCTCTTGTAGGGCATCACCAGCCGGCCCTGTGTCTCAGGTCTCTTTTAGTTGGAATCAACAGGACATTGATGCTTCATGAAGTCAAATATTTGCCTCTGCTAATGAAGCTGCGAGGCTTTCCATTACCAATCATTTGGAAGAGCTTAATGGATCTAAAATCCCAGGTGGTGTGTGTTTGGACAGAAATATGGATGACTTCTTTTGCTTGGTGGTGCAAAACCATGAATCAGCAGAACACAACTTTGTTTGAGGAGAGGGTCGGGGGAGAGGAAATAACAGAGCCAGCAACTCAGGTGGCCACAGGGAACCTTCTTCTATCCTGAAATGCCCCAACATGCACACTCTTTGGCCATGCAGACCCTCATTGCTAAACTTTGTTCTGGAGCTAGAGAAACTTCAGCCAGCTGAGCCTTTTCTCCAGTTATTTGTAAAGTACTTTCTAGGTTTCTTTCCCCCGTCTATTCAATTTTCAGTAGTAAATTCTTCTAGCTGCACATTTGGAGGCTTTAAAAATTTTTAGATTTATTAGCTTTTCCTTTTTTGTTTTTGGTTTTTTTTTAATTAATAGACTTCTTTGGATACAGTTTTAGGTTTACAGAAAAAAATTGAGTGCAAAGTACAGAGAGTTCCCATGGACCCCTCATCCCCAACCAATGTCCCATGTGATTAAAATCTCCCACATTTGTTACAATCAGGGGTCAATATTGATACACTGTTCCTAACTAGAGTCCAGAGTTTACATTAGGGCACACTCTGTGTTGTACATTCTATAGGTTTTGGAAAATGTGTGATGACAAGTATCCACCATTACAGTATCATACAGTTCCAGATTTATTGCAAAGATAGCACAGAGTTTGTGTATACCTCACACTCAGTTTTCCTCATTATAAACATCTAACATTATTATGGTACATTTGTCATGATTAATGAACCAATACTGACACTGATTAACTGAAGCCTATACTTTATTCAGATTTCCTCAGTTTTTATCTAATGTCCTTTTTTTGTTCCAGGATTCCATCCAGGACCCCACATTACATTTGGTTTTCATGTCGCCTTTAGCTCCTCTTGGCTGTGACAGTTTCTTAGCCTTTCTTTGTTTTCGAAAACCTTTAAAGTTTTCAGGTATTTGGTAAAATGTCCCTCTCTTGGGATTTTTCCAATGTTTTTCTAATGATTAAACTAGGATAATATGTTTTGGGGGAGGAAAACCACCAAGGTAAAGTACCATTCTCATCATATCATGTTAAGGGTGCATACCATCAATGTGATTTATCACTGTTGATGTTAACTTTAATCATCTAGGGTGAGGTACCTTTGTCAGGTCTCTCCACTGAAAACTTACCCTTCTTTTTCAACCTTTCCCTACTGTACTCTTTGGG
This sequence comes from Eubalaena glacialis, assembly GCF_028564815.1. Classification (NCBI taxonomy): domain Eukaryota; kingdom Metazoa; phylum Chordata; class Mammalia; order Artiodactyla; family Balaenidae; genus Eubalaena; species Eubalaena glacialis. The sequence goes on along the minus strand of NC_083728.1, from coordinate 55,367,764 downwards.
AGAAAGTCACTGCACAGCCCACTCTAAGGAATGGAGAATTAGGCTCTACCTTTTTTTTTTCTCTCTAGCTTTATTGAAGTATAATTGACAAATAAAATTATATATATTTAAAGTGTACAACATGATGATCTGATAATGTATACTTTGTGAAATGATTACCACAGTCAGGTTAAGGTGTGTTTTGTGACTAATAATGTGGTCTATGTTTGAGAATTTCCCATATGAGCTTGAGAAGAACATGTATTCTGCTATTGTTGGATGTGGTACGCAGTTTATAAATGTTGACCAGGTCAAGTTGATTGATACTACTGGTGAGGTAAACTATATCTTTATTGATTTCCTGACTATAATCTGTCAATTACTGACATGGGTGTTAAAGTCTCCAAGTGTAATAGTGGAGTTGTCTGTTTCTCCTTCAGTCATATCAGTTTTTTGCTTCATGTATTTTGATTTTCTTTTGTTAGGTGCATATACGTTTAGGGTTGTTATATCCTCTTGGAGAACTGACCCATTTATCATCATGTAGTGACACTCTTTATCCTTAACAATTTTCCTTGTTATGAAGTCTGCTTTGTTTGAAATTAATATAGCTACTCCAGTTGTCTTTTGATTAGTGTTAGCATGGTATATATTTTTCCAACTCTACTTTTAACCTACCAGAGTCCTTATATTTAAAGTAGATTTGTGTAGACAATATATACTTGGGTCCTGTTTTTTATCTGACCAACTCTATCTTTTAGTTGGTATATTTAGACCACTCATTTAAAGAGATTTTGATATATTTGGTTTAACATCAACCATGCTTGTAACAGTTTTCTATACCTAGGTATAAGAATTTTTTATTTTTTTTTTGCTTTTTGGTATTTATTCTGCTTGATGATCTCTGAGCTTCTCAGATCTGTGGATTGGTGTATGTCATTAATTTTGGAAAATTCTCAGCTATTATTACTTTAAATATCTTTTTGTGCTCTTCTGTTTCTTTTTTCTCCTTCTAGTATTTCAAGTATAGGTATATTACATCGTTTGAAATTGCCCCACAGTTGTTGAATGTTCTGTCCTGTGTTTATCATTCTTTTTTCTCTTTGCATTTCAGTTTGGGAAGTTTGTATTGACTTATCTTCAAGCTAACTTACCCTTCGCCTTGCCAAGTCAACAGTATTTTTATTTCCAGCAATTCCTTTTGATTATTTCTTAGAATTTCCCTCTCTCTGCTTATCCTATCAATCTATTCTTGCATCTGATCTTGTCTACTTTTTCCATTAGATTCCTTTACATATTTATCATAGTTATTTTTAATTCCCTGTCTGATCATTCCAAACTCTATGTCATATCCGAGTCTGGTTCTGATGCTCGGTTTGTCTTTTCAGACTGTGCTTTTCTCACTTTTTCGGAAAGCCTTGTAGTCTTTTGTTAATTGATGGACATGCCGTATTAGGTAATAGGAACTAAGTAAATAGCCCTGTAGTGTGAGGATTTATGTGACTCTAATTAGAACATAGGCTTTGTTTAATGTTTCCTATAGCTATAGAGTCAGAAGCTTCAAGTTCTTCTCGTTTTTGTTTGTTTGTTTTTGTCTTCCCTCTTGACTTAGGGCTTCTTGTAATTGCTCCTCCTCAGAGAAAGTCTTTGTCTTACAACTCTTCCAGCTGTACTTCACTGTTGTTATACTAGAGCCCAGCTAGTATGATGGCAGGTTTGGGGATGAGGAGCGTTCTGTAATCTTCCAGTTACATCTCAGTCACACAGTGGGCCTGTGTCTCTGGATTGTGACCTTCACGCGTGTTTTGTCCTATAGAACTTCCTCCTACTGAAGCAAGATAGGAAGCTGGGGGGGGCGGGGGGGGCTGGTGTGGGAGGGATACCCTTCCCCCACAGCTCTGAGACAAGGCTCTGGTTAAGTCCTCCCCGGGAGGGTAGGCATTTGTTATGGAGAAAGCTCTGGGCACCTTCCACACAGATTTCTTTTTCCCTCCCCCTGCCAGATTCACAATAGGGTCTTTATCAGATCTTTAACATAGAACATGGTGGGTTCCTGCAAGTAAAGCCTACACCAATGTAAGGGCCCGCGCAGATAGCAGCTCCCAGGATTTCCTCCCTCTCATGCTGTCCACACTCAGTCTCCAGAAATACATCAAAATTGCCATGTAAGTGTTTCAAACACTCAACCAGTTCATGGCTCCCAGCTTCCACTCCAAGAAAGTCTCAGCCATGATTCTCAGCATTGAGAATCATTGGGGTGGTCGATTTTCCCTGCAAATTCACTTCTCTTATGGATCCAAGAAAAGTCTATGATTTCAGTTTGTCCAGATGTTTTCTGTAAGAATAGGAGAAACAACTTCCACACTCTTTAATGTCAGAGGTTTTAGGTTCTGCAGGTACGATATTTCTCAGGCAAAGTCAGGGTTGTGCTCTTGGGGAGAAGTTGTGTTAGGCTAAAACATGCTGCAAGTTTTTTTTAAAAAAATAAATACTTAACTGCAGTATGCGTATATGAATCTACAATGTCAACCAATACAGTGAACTTACTCACCAACCTGTACTAATAATTTATTTTAGTATTTTTCTAACATTTTCTAGAATTTTTCTAGTACTTTTCTAATACTTTAAATAGATATTATTGAGACTATTTTGGAAATTTAGTAAGTAAATCATAATTTTTATAAAAATACATGTGTGCGTATCCAATTTAAACCCTAATGTGCTCAGACAGAACATTCTTTTTTTTTTTTTTTGGCTGCGTTGGGTCTTTGTTGCTGTGCGTGGGGTTTCTCTAGTTGCAGCAAGCAGGGGCTACTCTTCGTTGCAGTGCGTGGGCTTCTCATTGTGGTGGCTTCTCTTGTTGCAGAGCAGGGGCTCTAGGTGCACGGGCTTCAGTAGTTGCGGCTCGTGGGCTCAGTAGTTGTGGCTCACGGGCATGTGGGATCTTCCTGGACCAGGGATTGAACCCGTTTCCCCTGCATTGGCAGGTGGATTCTTAACCACTGCGCCACCAGGGAAGTCTGAACATTCTTTAAAGAGGAAGCTTTGTTACTCATCAAAGCCTGATTACAGTTTCACTTGAGAAAAACCATAGGAATCCAATAACCAAATGACATCCAGTGGGCTTCCCTGACTTTTTTTAAGGCTGCATTGTGGAAGAAGAAATAATATACTTGTACATATGGAAGGTTGCCGCCTTCTTTAACTAGTTTTGTTTAAGTTTATTGTGCCTTTAATTGCCTTTGCACTGAATACTAAAAAAAAATGATGACATACAACAGACAATGGTAAACAATAGGTTCTTCCAATTCAAAGAAAATTTATTTTTCTTTGGACCTAGTTATGAGGTAGGAACTTTATTCTGTTTATGTGCATAAAAGGAGACCCTGGGAATCCTCTGTGATCCAACCATGAACATCTTGTTGACTTAACTCTCCAGGACTTCAAGCAAAGGAAGAAGTATTGACATTACTGTTTTATTTTCTATTCTACTCATTGATTTTTGGCCACTGATAAATGAGAACCTTTCATGGGTAGAGTAACTTTTAAAAATCTCTCCATGTCTCAGCAGACACAGAAATAAGAGATCGCCTGTGAGGCATAGATGTTGGGAAAGACTCCGTGAAGTGGGGGCTTCGTATACAGCCCACATCAGCGCTCTGTGTACATCCTCTGCTGATGTCCTCTCTTTATCTCCCATCCGTCACTCACTTCCTGAGTTCCCTGGTTAAACTCTCAGGCATGTGCCATCACCCAAGTGAAACGATATCTGGAATCCAACCATTTTAGATCCAGAAAAGAACCTAGAGATGAAATAGTCCTTACTCATTTCTCAAAAGCAAAAGGGAAAGCTCTGTAGGAGCTCAGAGGTGCACCCAAGTTCACACGACTGGCCAACTGCCATCGCTTCCTAGCTGCCATCTTCCTTTCTTTTATAACAGCAAACCCACCAATGGATCAGAGCATTGAGCAACTCCTGTATGGACTTGCCTGACTCTCCAGTTTTATTTTATTGGCAAAGGGAGGGGTTTGAGGGAAGCTTGAGCCACTTTTTATTTCAGTGTGTTCTCAGCTAAGCTGTCCTTTGAGTCTCTGTTGTTTTTCCTTTGGGCCGTTAATTGCCATTGCACCAAACATAAAAATAACCCAGGTTCTTAACATTCCTGTTTGCAGCAAGAACACTTGGTTACATATCACTTCATTAGTCCTATGGGCAAAGGCCACAGCCCTGGGCTCTGCAAGGACTTGTCCTCCCTGGGGGCTTCTCTCCTTTACATGGAGAGCTAGCTTCTCCCTTGTTGATGGGCCAGGGGTAATCCTTCTGTTTATGTAACCAGCCCCCTTTCCTCTACAGAGGAGATCAGCTCTTGGGCTCTGCAGTGAGCCTGTGACCATGCTAACTGCCCCTCATGTGGGGTCAGAGTCAGCCATCCTCTCTGTCATGATACTCCCTGGCTCCTGCCTGGGTCCGTGTCCCTCAGCTCCAATTCAGGGCTGGCTGGCCCTGTCTATTGCATTTGGAATCTTTCTCCTTACAGATTTGGTTCTGTCCAGCTTTTATCCTAGGAATGTTTGCTTTCCGCCCTCAATACTCTCTCCAATTCAGTCAATATTTGTTCTCTGCATCAGCACTCTTCCTTTCTAAGTGTTTACCTGATGGCAGTATTTGTCTTTCTTGCTCACTTTCACTTCCTTTTAATTCTCTCACTGTTGAATTTCTTTTAAAAGTAGCTTTGGAATAAAAGAAGGGCAAATTAGGGGTATGGGATCAAGAGATGTCAACCCCTGTGTATAAAATGGATAAGCAACAAGGATATATTGTATAGCACAGGGAATTATAGCCATTATCTTATAATAACTTTTAATGGAGTATAATCTATAAAAATATGGAATCACTATGCTGTATATGTGAAACTAATATAATATGGTAAATCAACTACACTTCAACAAAAAATTGTATCTCCCTAGGTCCCTGCAGCTGGCCCCTGACTCCTAATCCTCCTTTCTTCCTGTGAACAATGGTCTTCACATTTTCCACGGTTACCTTTGAGCACAAAATAGCAAACTCTGTGACATGCATGTCTTTTTTCTGGATAAGGCTTTCTAATGAATTTTGCCTACTGGTGAAGATAGAGTCTGCCTAAAAAGCAACAGACAAAATGATGAGGATGTCACCGAGCAATAAATACCCCTAAATTCATCAGCTTCAAAGAAATTTTACCCACTCTGACAAAGGGTAAGCAATGCATCTGGAATCAATGACTTGGGAACTGTCCTGCCTCTGACATCAATAAAAAATGACTCAGAGACTTCATACCCTCTGCCTGGAAGGCTCTTCCTTTTACTTATAGCCTCACTAATTCCTGCTTATACTTCAAGTCATGAATTAATATCACTTCTTTAGAGAAGCATTCCCTCACCCTCCAGTCTAAATTGTATACTTTTATTTGATCCTCAAGTCTACAGTCCAGACCTCTCCTTTGAACCACAGATTTTGGTATCCACCTACTTGGAATCTCCAATGGATGTCCAATTTGAGGCATCTTAAACCTAACAAATACAAACTGAACTCTTCATTTTTCCCCTCAAACCTTTTTACCCCTGGGGTTCCCCATTTCAGTAAATGTCACCAGAAGTTACTTAGTTACTCAAATCAAAAGCTTTAGAGTTATCTGTCTTAGGTTGGGTTCCTTAAAAACAGAGCCTGAGTTGGACATTCTTGTGTACGTGACGTACTGTGAGAAAGCTCATAGGAAAAAACCCTGTAAAGGTGTAAGGGAAGCTGTAAGGACAGGAGAAGATGCCTGGCAGATGTGGGTTCTGCTGGCGTCTAGCCTGATGCCACGGGGAGCTTGGAGCACGAATGGCAACAGCGTTGGCCACTGTGAAGCAAGGAGCTGGCCTTTGTTATTCCACCGTCAGTGAGTCATTGGTTACAAGCTTCCCCCTCCTACCCCAATATTTCCACTGCCTGAGGTGAATTCTCCAGAGAAGGAGGCAGCTAAGAGCTCAGCTGGGGGATGGGTGCACTGACCTGGTGGAGGGGTTTGCGTGGAGCACTGACAGAGTTTACTATACCATCCTGGATTCCTTTATTCCTCTCGCAGAACTGCTTCCTCCATACTCAGTCAGCAAATCCTGACAGCTCGACCTCCAAATGATATCCCAACACAAACTTTCACTATTCAGTCAACATCACCTTAGCCCACGCCACCATCCCTCACCTAGGCTACCGTAAGTAGGTGAACTCCTCCCTCCCACAAGAAGTAGGAAATAAAAGAATTAAGGTTGCTTTCTCAGGGATATGCTCTTAGACCAAGACATGGACAATCAGGAAAAAAAAGTGGAAAGTTGCATTTATAGGAGTAGAAAGGCTCCCCTCAGCAAACCTAGACTGGTAAGACTGAGTGGACAGGCAATACCCAAAGAAAATATCCCAGCCAAGGGAGCAGTTGGCCAGCCAAGGAAGCTACAGCAGGAGGAGTGGCAAAGAGAAGCACTGGGAGAGAGCCCGGAAGCCTCAGTCCGTGGATATCATAACTCATGTCCCTTTGACAAGACCAGTCCCATTTTAACCTGCTGCCCCTCAAGTCATCCACCCAAATCCTTCACCCCTGTGTTCTGATTCCATGCTCACCAGGTGTATAGAGGCAAAAAGAATCTGAGGGGTCCTATAGCAATGACATTTTCTTCTCATTATAAATAATAAATGGGCATTCCAGTCTTATTCGTCAGTATTTTGATATAAGAAGCCACCAAGTGATGGATTTTCCAGTTTTGAGAGCCAACCCCGAACTGTGGCAAATTCCGCAGGACGTACAGCAGATTTTATTTTCCGTAAATGGCCACAGCAAGAGCTCCGGTTCCACAGGGTCTTCCAGAGCTTCGCCACACCCCCATCAAGAAGTGGGAGCCCATTTCCCCTCCTCTTGAATCTGTGTGGTTGTTTGTTACTGCTTTCATAGATAGAGTGTTGTAAAAGTGATGCTGTGTAACTTCCAAAGCTACATCATAGAAAGCAATATGGCTTCCACCTGGCCCTTGCTCTTGTGGGATACTCACCCTTTTGCCACCACGTTGTAAGGAAGTACAGGCCTCTGGGCAAGGCCATCTGCAGGAGTTCTGGACAACAGCTCCAGCTACGGTCCCAGCCACTAGCCAGTGTCACCACCAGTCATGTGAGTAGACGAACCTTCAGATGATTCTAGCCCTGGGCTTTCAGCCTCCCCAACTGATGATGTGCAGGGCAGAGGTGAGCCATGCTCACCTAGCCATAGCCAGATTGCAGGTTCATAAAAATAAATGCTGGGGTGTTTTTTTTAAAGCCACTAAGTTTTGGGGTGGCTTCTTACATGACAATAGGTAATCAGAGAAAAGGAAACTTGCCTAAAATTGGCAGATCAGCCTAATATTGCCATAATCATACCTGCTCAGAGCCAGTCTTATATGTTGGTGATTTGGGATGACTCTACTCATTCCTGTGCCTCCCCAGCCCATTTCTGAAAGGTTACAGCTTTGTCTGAGTCCTTTCCTCATGTTCTTTTTGAATTATTGTACTTTATCATGGGCACAACTTTTCCATCTACCCTCACTCCCTTGATGATTTCACTTAGTTGCTTAGCTTTAATAAAATTATTTATGCTGCAAACTGTAACACTTTACCTCCAGCCTGGACCTCACCCAGCACTCTACATCACACTGCTCACTTGATCTCCACACTTGGATGAATAATAGGCACCTCAAACTTAATGCTCAAATCTGGCCTCCTGGTCTCCTACTCCCTCAAAAGTGTTCCTCCCAGGCTTTCTCATCTCAGTAAATGGTAATTCTGAATTTCCAGTTTGCTCAGATTGAAAATCAGAGAGATTGGGGGGGGCAGTGGTGAGAGATGAGAAATATTTATTATAAGGAATTGGCTTCTGTGATTATGAAGACAGGCAAGCCCCAAGATCTGCAGGGTGAGTCACCAAGCTGGAGACCCAGGGGAGGTGATAGTGTAGTTCCCATCCAAAGACCAGCAGGCTTGAGACCCAGAAAGAGCCAGTGTCTCAGTTTGAGACTGAAGGCAGGAAAAATTCTCTCGTACTCAGGGGAGGCTCCACTTTTTTGTTCTATTTAGGCCTTCAACTGATTGGAATGAGGCCCACCACATCAGGGAGGGCAATCTGCTTTACTCAGTCTATGACTTAAATATTAATCTCATCCAGAAACACGCAGAAAAATGTCTGACCAAATATCTGGGGTCATTCAAAAGCATCCTTTCTGTCAGTATCACTAAGAAGCAAACCTCAGGGTTAGGAAGGTGTGAGCTCTGGGGTCAGTACCTAACCTTTTAGGAGCATGAAAAAAGTGCTACAATGTGCTCTGGGAGAGAAACCTCTCCTCCCACAAGCCTCCAGAATGAGAATTTGGGGCAGCCTCCCATTTGCTACACTGTATGCTTTCCTAAGAAATGAGAGCACCAGGGAAGAAGCCAGCTCTGGAACTAATAATAAGACCCAGTTAGCATTTAATTTACACACATGCTGATTTATTTTATAATTGCACTTGCTGGAGAGGTATGTTTTTCCCTTCCTGAGCCCCCAATGACCCAAGGGGTAATTACAGAAACGGCTCAACTCTGCTCATAACATGGAAGCATCACAGTTCTTGAAATGACTTAACCTGCAGTGCCATCGAGCATCCCCTGAAGAGAACTGGGAGCGAGAAACCCACCTCACTGAGCGGAATACTCCTCTTTACTCATGTATAGGAACCTACTTTAATTACCTTCTTGCTCTTCTCTGTGTAAGAAGGTACCCAGGAGACTGGAAAACAGTCATTTAAAGAGCCTGATGATACACACTGTCAAAGAAAGCCCTTTGGAAAATAGTTACGTGGTGTTCTTTGAAGGCAGGGCGTTTCAAGGGATTTTATGCTAGTTGATGAATCTAGGTTGTCAGGCTATGGAATTTAGAGCATACACACACACACACACACACATATAGAGTTATCAATTCTATGAAGCCCAGTGCCTGGAATGGCCTGTGATGAATGCTGACACACTATAAGAAAGGAGATGAGAGAGGACCCACGAATGACTAAATGAGCATTTCACTAGTCAAAGCCCTGCTGGTGGCCTGGCAGCACTCAAAGTCCCACTCTGTTGTGATGCAAAGAAGACCAAGACCACTGAAGGTTTTCTTCCACTGTACCCCTCACCCCTCTTCCCATACTGGCTTCCCATCCCAGGTTTGGCCTCTTGACCTTCCCTGACCTTGACTTCTGGACCAAGGCTTCACAGGGGATGAGACACCCTTCTGTGAAGTTAGGTAGATGTCCCCCAGGTAGATGAATGGAGAGAGATTTCCAACCAAAGCACCAACAACACAAAGGGTGGGACCAGGAAGGAGTCGCATGTCTGGGAACTCATGTATTATGGCTCAACCCTAAAAGAGAAAGGCGGGTAAGTAGGCATAATCCACCTCAAGGAGAAATTCACAGTCGGGCAGGAGTTTGAATTTAAATAGCTATGGAAGTGTTTGGTCAGGGCAGGGACACATCCCCTGAGGTTTTTAAGGAGGCTCATTCAGGCAGCAGTGTGGATGATGACTTGAGGGAACAGTAATAGAGGCGAGAAGACTGGACAGAGGCTGTTGAGGTTTGACGATCCAGGTTGGAGGGTAAGTGCCAGGACATAGCATGGGGGAAGAGGCAGACCACAGACACATTTGTTGGGTAGAACTGGCAGGAGGAAAGGATGTTAGGGGTCACGTCATTGTGACTAGAGATGGTGCTGGGGCAGGAGCCCAGAAAGCCAGTTTCCTGGGCCCTTTCCTCATCTCCCAGGACCATTCCCGGCAGTGAGTATGTTATGGGCGCTCAATAATTACTTGTTAACTCAATTGATCTGATAGTCACCTCTCATCTCAACAATTCTCTGGAAGAGGTAGTAAAATGATGAAATAGCAAATAATGTAACTTGGGTAGGTCTCATAAATTTTCTGATTCTGTGTTTCTGCGTATAAAATGCGTGGGCTGGACAGAGATCTGGCTAACCGTCTCCAACTCTCATACGCCAAGTCAGCCAGTTCTCAGGGGCTGAGCTGGCAGCCACCTTCTGGGGGAATGTTGGCAGAAACCTTGAGAGACGATCAGACTGTAAGAGGATCTTCCAGGCCCCCTCCAAACCCAGAGCTAAGCAAGAGGTTGCTGCATCTATTGATTTATTTGTGTTATTTACAGGCACTGAAACAGTCATCTTTCTGCACTTCCCCTTAATGGAGGAAATAAAATGATCTCTATTGAGGGAGTGGGGTGGGGGTCCCATGTTGCCAAGGTAGGCTTACTAGTGGTATAAAATTGTGTTTTTATTTAAAGCGAGTTTCCAGTTGGCTGGATTGATGCTGCCTTTGATACCTACTCAGTGCTTTGAATACAACCTGATTCTTGTGGCTTTGTTTTCTCCAGGCCCTGAGAGGGGATCCCTGGACTGTTGATAAAAAGCCATTCAGCAACAGCCTGCCAGTGTTTCACGATAACATTCTCTTGACTGATTCATCAGGGCTGCCTGTGCAGGTGGGAGACTGGCTGGGTCTCCCCAGACAGGTGCTGCCAGCTATGGCCTTGAGCCTTCAGAAACTTGAGCAGAGAACCTGAAGGGAGGGCAGGAAGGTGCCCAGTGTGAGCTTGTCCCAGACTTCACCCCTGTTCAAGTCACTTGCGTGTGTTGTGCTCTGGTGCCCCAGCACACTGTTTTCCCTTGTCAGTTCCTTGAGGTGAGTAGGAGGCTATATGGTGAGCACAGTGTGCTCCTGGTATAAAAAGGAAAGAAAGGAGAGGTTCTGTATAGTTCTGCAGCAACCCTTGATTACTGTGAGAGGGGGAGGCAGGAATCACGTACAAGGGAGTATTCAGGGCTGGAATTTCCTTGGTGGAAGTGCTGGCAGGAAAAGACCCCTGGATTCAGAAGCTTGGTTGCTAATCTTATAGCTTCCTCATCTATGAAATCATGGCAGGGAGTTATCTAATCTCTACTGCCTCTTGGGTCTGGGATTCCTAGAAATGCACCCCGAATAGTTAATGCTAGTTGTTCTTGATCAGTGAGGTTATCGGGTAGAAGCCAAAGGAGAAACATCAGTGCTGTCAGATCCTTCCAGCTACAGGCGTGGATAAGAACTGTCCAAGGTGCTAAGGAGGTAGAGGGATAAGAATAGTCTTTCATGCAAACTAGGAAACTTCTGAAAATGAACGAGAGGGCTCTTAATGTTTCCACCAGGACAACAGACTTAAACTGGGACAAATGGTCATCTCAAGAGAGCAGCATCCCTTGGGTAAGATTACCCAGATAAGTGCTTCACTGTTACTCCTCTTCTTGCTTCCTGTGACTGCATGCTTTCTACCCCTCTGACCACATGCACTGAATTAATCCTATGGCTCTCATTAGTCTACCATTTATCAAGGACCTAGTATCAAACCATCTGTGTGGTAAATTGTTGCAATAACAGCTCCCTTATCCATGGCCTTGGGTGTCCCCTCCCACACTGACTCTGAGCTTGGCCATGTGACTTACTTTGGCCAGTGGAACATTAGCAAGCATACTGCAGAAGATTGAAAAATGCTTGCACATTAGGGCACGATCTCTTGTCACTTTTAGAACTTTGCAGTGGTGATGCATATAACCCCAAGTTAGCCTGCTGAATGATGAGAGACCACAAAGAAAAGAGCCATTCCAAATGAGGCTACCCTAGACCAGTCAATTTAGCTAAATCAACAATTTAGCTGTTGATTGCAGACACATGAGTAAGCCCATCTGAGGCCAGAATATACTTTTGGCTAAGCCTATCCTGAATTTCCAACCTACAGAATCATGAGCTAAATAAATGGTTTTTTGTTTTAGGCCAACAAGTTTGGAGTGTTTGTTACACAGCAAAAGCTCACTGATATACCTTGTGTTGTTTTAGGAACTAGACAGATGCTCCACAAATATAGCATTCAGTATTGTACCTGGAATATACTAAATATTCCACAGAGGGTAGCCATTACTATCCCATTGGGTGACAAAGTACTAAAGAAGTAAGAGTGATGTCTGTGTCCTCAAAGACTTTCCTGCACTCTGATGCTGTGAGTAAACCTGCTCATACGAAATGATAAGAGAATAATTCAAAGCACTGTGTCTTTGAGAACAAAAGCACTTGTTACTAATATTTGAATATTCTCATGAAGGTTGGTTCAGTTTGTACCTGAAGAGTAGAAATGATGATTACATTGAGAACCTTGTTCTGACCCCTAAGATGAGGTGGGTGAGTTTGATTTCTTGTTACCAAGGTAACCTCTTTCAAGAAGCCTTGAGAGGAGAATTACTCTGTGTGAAGACTTGCTTTGCATCGCACACCAATGTAGTTCACAGACAACGTAAGACATCCACGTAAGAACAACAGGCGCTCGTGGAATCACCTTGATTTTATGGAATGCAACTATTTAAAGTTTAAACATATATCTGTGAAAGATTCAATAAACATTAGTTTAAAAGTGTCCCACTCATCTCAATATATGAGAGGATTTTAGTATAAAGATTTAAAAATATAAATTTGTTCAGTTCCCCCACTTTACAAATAATGAAATTGAGGCCCAGAAAATTTAAACCATAAGCTCAACGTCTCAGAGCACATTAATGGCAGAACTGGGATAAAAAATTGGGTTTCCGGACTCCTAGTCTAATGCTCTTCTCATCATTTTGTATATTTTGTACAACTGTCAGTGAGGCAGAATGTATTTTAATATAATATTATTTTTAATTCTTTAAGGCAGCAATTAATAATTGACAATTCAAAAATACAGCAAAACACAAATTAGACTAAAATATCATATAGTCCTTCCATTCAGAAATAATCATGGTTAATTTTTCATATGTTTCCTTATAATCACCTTTCTACAAACATGTAATGTATTTTTTTTATTTTTAAATACACTTTATTTTTTAGAGCAGTTTTAGGTTCACAGCAAGATTAAAAGGAAAGTATAGAGATTTCACATATACTTTTTTTAAATTTAAATTTAATTTTTATTTTTTTTTTATACAGCAGGTTCTTATTAGTCATCAATTTTATACACATCAGTGTATACATGTCAATCCCAATCGCCCAATTCATCACACCCCCCCACATCCCCCCCCCGCCCTGCGGCTTTCCCCCCTTGGTGTCCATACGTTTGCTCTCTACATCTGTATCTCAATTTCTGCCCTGCAAACCGGTTCATCTCTACCATTTTTCTAGGTTCCACATATATGCGTTAATATACGATATTTGTTTTTCTCTTTCTGACTTACTTCACTCTGTATGACAGTCTCTAGATCCATCCACGTCTCAACAAATGACCCAATTTCATTCCTTTATATGGCTGAGTAATATTCCATGGTATATATGTACCACATCTTCTTTATCCATTCGTCTGTCGATGGGCATTTAGGTTGCCTCCATGACCTGGCTATTGTAAATAGTGCTGCCATGAACATTGGGGTGCATGTGTCTTTTTGAATTACGGTTTTCTCTGGGTATATGCCCAGTAGTGGGATTGCAGGGTCATATGGTAATTCTATTTTTAGTTTTTTAAGGAACCTCCATACTGTTCTTCATAGTGGCTGTATCAATTTACATTCCCACCAACAGTGCAAGAGGGTTCCCTTTTCTCCACACCCTCTCCAGCATTTGTTGTTTGTAGATTTTCTGATGATGCCCATTCTAACTGGTGTGAGGTGATACCTCATTGTAGTTTTGATTTGCATTTCTCTAATAATTAGTGATGTTGAGCAGCTTTTCATGTGCTTCTTGGCCATCTGTATGTCTTCTTTGGAGAAATGTCTATTTAGGTCTTCTGTCCATTTTTGGATTGGGTTGTTTGTTTTTTTAATATTGAGCTGCATGAGCTGTTTATATATTTTGGAGATTAATCCTTTGTCTGTTGATTCGTTTACAAATATTTTCTCCCATTCTGAGGGTTGTCTTTTCGTCTTGTTTATGGTTTCCTTTGCTGTGCAAAAGCTTTGAAGTTTCATTAGGTCCCATTTGTTTATTTTTGTTTTTATTTCCATTACTCTAGGAGGTGGATCAAAAAAGATCTTGCTGTGATTTATGTCAGACAGTGTTCTTCCTATGTATTCCTCTAAGAGTTTTATAGTGTCCGGTCTTACATTTAGGTCTCGAATCCATTTTGAGTTTATTTTTGTGTATGGTGTTAGGGAGTGTTCTAATTTCATTCTTTTACATGTAGCTGCCAGTTTTCCCAGCACCACTTATTGAAGAGACTGTCTTTTCTCCATTGTATATCCTTGCCTCTTTTGTCATAGATTAGTTGACCGTAGGTGCATGGGTTTATCTCTGGGCTTTCTATCTTGTTCCATTGATCTATGTTTCTGTTTTTGTGCCAGTACCATATTGTCTTGATTGCTGTAGGTTTGTAGTATAGTCTGAAGTCAGGGAGTCTGATTTCTCCAGCTCCGTTTTTTCCCCTCAAGACTGCTTTGGTTATTCAGGGTCTTTTGTGTCTCCATACAAATTTTAAGATTTTTTGTTTCTTGAGGTAGGCTTGTATAGCTATAAACTTCCCTCTTAGAACTACTTTTGCTGCATCCCATAGGTTTTGGATTGTCATGTTTTCATTGTCATTTGTCTCTAGGTATTTTTTGATTTCCTCTTTGATTTCTTCAGTGATCACTTGGTTATTTAGTAACGTATTGTTTAGCCTCCATGTGTTTGTGTTTTTTACGTTTTTTTCCCCCTGTAATTCATTTCTAATCTCATAGTGTTGTGGTCAGAAAAGATGCTTGATATGATTTCAATTTTCTTAAATTTACTGAGGCTTGATTTGTGACCCAAGATGTGATCTATCCTGGAGAATGTTCCGTGCGCACTTGAGAAGAAAGTGTAATCTGCTGTTTTTGGATGGAATGTCCTATAAATATCAATTAAACCTATCTGGTCTATTGTGTCATTTAAAGTTTCTGTTTCCTTATTTATTTTCATTTTGGATGATCTGTCCATTGGTGTAAGTGAAGTGTTAAAGTCCCCCACTATTACTGTGTTACTGTCGATTTCCTCTTTTATAGCTGTTAGCAGTTGCCTTATGTATTGAGGTGCTCCTATGTTGGGTGCATATATATTTATAATTGTTATATCTTCTTCTTGGGTTGATCCCTTGATCATTATGTAGTGTCCTTCCTTGTCTCTTGTAACATTCTTTATTTTAAAGTCTATTTTATCTGATATGACTATTGCTACTCCAGCTTTCTTTTGATTTCCATTTGCATGGAATATCTCTTTTCATCCCCTCACTTTCAGTCTGTATGTGTCCCTAGGTCTGAAGTGGGTCTCTTGTAGACAGCATATATATGGGTCTTGTTTTTGTAGCCATTCAGTAAGCCTGTGTCTTTTGGTTGGAGCATTTAATACATTCACGTTTAAGGTAATTATCGATATGTATGTTCCTATGACCATTTTCTTAATTGTTTTGGGTTTGTTTTTGTATGTCCTTTTCTTCTCTTGTGTTTCCCACTTAGAGAAGTTTCTTTAGCATTTGTTGTAGAGCTGGTTTGGTGGTGCTGAATTCTCTTAGCTTTTGCTTGTCTGTAAAGCTTTTGATTTCTCCATCGAATCTGAATGAAATCCTTGCTGGGTAGAGTAATCTTGGTTGTAGGTTCTTCCCTTTCATCACTTTAAATATATCATGTCACTCTGTTCTGGCTTGTAGAGTTTCTGCTGAGAAATCAGCTGTTAACCTTATGGGAGTTCCCTTGTATGTTATTTGTCATTTTTCCCTTGCTGCTTTCAATAATTTTTCTTCATCTTTAATTTTTGCCAATTTGATTACTATGTGTCTCGGCGTGTTTCTCCTTGGGTTTATCCTGTATGGGACTCGCTGCGCTTCCTGGACTTGGGTGGCTATTTCCTTTCCCATGTTAGGGAAATTTTCGACTATAATCTCTTCAAATATTTTCTCTGGTCCTTTCTCTCTCTCTTCTCCTTCTGGGACCCCTATAATGTGAATGTTGTTGCGTTTAATGTTGTCCCAGAGGTCTCTTAGGCTGTCTTCATTTCTTTTCATTCTTTTTTCTTTATTCTGTTCTGCAGCAGTGAATTCTACCATTCTGTCTTCCAGGTCACTTATCCATTCTTCTGCCTCAGTTATTCTGCTATTGATTTCTTCTAGTGTAGTTTTCATTTCAGTTATTGTATTGTTCATCTCTGTTTGTTTGTTCTTTAATTCTTCTAGGTCTTTCTTAAACATTTCTTGCATCTTCTCGATCTTTGCCTCCATTCTTTTTCCGAGGTCCTGGATCATCTTCACTATCATTATTCTGAATTCTTTTTCTGGAAGGTTGCCTATTTCCACTTCATTTAGTTGTTTTTCTGGGGTTTTATCTTATTCCTTCATCTGGTGCATAGCCCTCTGCCTTTTCATCTTGTCTCTTTCTGTGAATGTGGTTTTTGTTCCACAGGCTGCAGGATTATAGTTCTTCTTGCTTCTGCTGTCTGCCCTCTGGTGGATGAGGCTATCTAAGAGGCTTGTGCAAGTTTCCTGATGGGAGGGACTGGTGGTGGGTAGAGCTGTAATGTATTTTTAAAAGAGGAAGAGAGATCACACTGTACTATATTTTAACCTGTTTTGTTTCCTTTAATACTATATCATAAATATATGTTCCATGTAATTAAATATGCCTCTAAGCACCATCTTATCAGCATAGTTTATCTCCCTGTGGCTTTTACATACATAAATAAGCTTGACTCTCAAATTAGGTCTGTCCTGAATTTCTTCTGCCTAAGTCAGCTTCACTTTGCTCCACACACAATTCTAGTGAGTTCCTGGAATCCACAAAGTGGAAAACCACCCTCATCACAGCCTAAGGAATAGAAGCCACAGCCCACAGCTCTTAGACATCAGGAAAGATGCTCAGTGTTGTACATGGGAAGAGAAATGCATATTAAAATTGCAGTTACCCTCTTTCTCCTGTTAAAGTGGAAAAGATCAACAAGGCTGACAACACATTGCAATGGAGAGCACGCTGAGCATTGGAAATCATCTCTGACTGATGTATTGCGGGTGGGAAGGGAAGTCGGTACAGCTTTTATAGAGAGAAATTTGGCAAAATCCATTAAAATCCCAAGTACACACATTTTTCAATTCATCAATGTCTTTCTAAGTCTAGGAAATATCATTCATGTTTATCTTCCCAAGTACAAAATGTCATGTGCTTGAAGTTAATGATTACAGCACAGTTTCTAATCAAGCAAGACTGGGAACATCTTAAATACCTATAAATAAGGGACTGGTGGCTTCTCCATAGAATAGAAAAGCATACGGTCACAAAGAAGAATGAGGAGGCCTTCTATGTACTGATTTGGGACAAATGCCAAGAATTAATGTTAAGCGGGAAAAGCAAAAAATAAGATAATATATAGACTGTGTTGCCATTTGTGTAAGACGAGAAATATATTATCTCAAGAACACTCAAGAGATTCCTTTGTCATTCAGAATCTTGGGTACCGTGGATGGGGGTGTATAGCTCAGGGGTAGAGCGTTTGACTGCAGAATCTTGGGTACCATGGAAATTGATGTCTTTGAACAAGTAGCAATTTAGGTCCAAGTTTTGGCAAGTCTACACCAATTAGCAGCAAATGAGCTGTGCTTCTTGTGTCACTGTGTTGTTTATATATCAGTCTGCTTTTTTTTTTTTCCTACCGGTGGCTGTTTTTCTTATCAGGAAGATTGGGCATATTCAACAGTGTTTAAGGCTAGAAAAGGTAACTTCTGTATTAGGACAAGACTTTGATTCTCAGGCCAACACTTGTGTTTTATAAACAAACCCTTTGACATGAGTCCTAAATCAGTTCACAGGACTTCAATCAAGCAATGAGTTTGGAAATAGAGGTGGGAAACTGTGACAAGCTTCTCATCTGCTGCTGATTATTGGATGTCCGTGATTCAGACAAGGAAGTTCTCTTACAAATAAAGACAGAGCAACTGAGGCAGGGCACCCTGGACTTACCACCTGGTTATGCCTGGGGATAAACAGGGCTTGTCCCTGGTGCCTTCCCTAGTCACACATGATGTCTTTCAAGCAGGCTCTGACCTTTAAACGGTAAAGCCACAAGTCTCCCATTACAAGAAAGAGTCCCACTGTGTGCACCCACTTACTATCAGCTCTGATCTGCAAAAAGATCCCGGCCTGTCGCCATCCTTCTCCAGGTCCATAGCTTTGTCTCTTCCCTTTACATCATTCTTCTCATAGCACAGAATTCCATGTCTTCTGCACACTCCTACCTTACTCTGGAAGTTGATCAGTTATACTGTCAGATGGCTCAGCCAGCTCTTTGGAGCATCAGTGATCTTGAAGTCTGTTCTGTTCAATTAAAAAAATTATCCTTCCATATGTCCTTGAATTGCTGAGGACAAGAAACCGAAAGCCTAAGTGCTTAAAGTTTCAGGTTTGCTTTAATCTTGATGTCACCCGATGTCCTGTGGCAGGTACTATGAGGATCCCTTCCGTAACCTCTCAGTACTCACCTCCACATGCTGAGAGCAAATCCCAGTGATTCTCGGCCTGAAGGCTCTCTTTTTGCCTATGAACAGAGCAAGCCAGAGCAAGCCTGTTCCCATGTCTCTGGAATTGTCTTCAACCAATGATGAATGGGGAGCTGGTCCCTAATGATCTCAGTTTCCTAATCCTTCACTTACGATAACTTTAGGCGTGTTCTACACAGTCTCCCAGAGTTCTTCAGCTACATCGCACTCTAGTTGGCCAAAGAGGTAACCTCCTTGATCATATACATAGTTACAAATGCAGCAGTAATGTGGTGTAATAAAATGTGAGGAGAAATTCTAGTTAATAGTACATGGATCACCCAATACTGGATTGAAAAAAATAAAGCAAAAAAATTAAACTCATGGATAAGTTAGCTGGCAAAGGAATGAGGGAATTCTTTAAAAAGTAGAAATAATGAAAAGCCAAATCCAAAGAAGTAAGCAATGCTGATGCCAACATTTTCTCTGTAGTTATCTCTGATCTCAGGTGCTCTAAACCTTGCATTTTAGTGCAAGCATGTGATAGGGAACAAGAGACAAAACTTGGGCCCAGACTGGGTGGGAGACTTAATCAAAAAGCCATACAAGAAGTTGAGACCTTTTGAAGACAATGTTCGGGGGTGTAGACCAGGAAAAAACACTCTGCCAGTGGAAGAGAGGGTGGTGATCCATTCATGTCTGGCTGTGGCAATGGGAGAAACATTAATGATAATAATAATTTTTAAAAGAAACTTGAAAATCTGCAACCATAAGCCACCATCACCAAGCTGGGGGCAAAATTTATATAACCCATGTGTCCCGAAATAATCTAAGCTCTGACTGTAAAGTTAAGTGTTCCTGAGTTGGTAGTACCCTAAGAGCTGACAGAAACAAAGGCACATCATATTGGGAGGACTATTATCTTGACTCAAAAATCCAAAAACATTCCCAGAGATGAAGTTCCAAAGAAAAGAGCTCACAATCAAATAACACCAGACACACAGGAAACAAGGTACCATGAGTGACAGTCAGGAAAAACAACAAATGAGATCATCAGACTGGTAATGAGAGCAGACATTAGGATTAACAGAGATAAAATCTACGATAAATAGGTTTAATAAACGTATAGATAGAAGAGAGTTAGAAATATGATGAAGGAATAAATAAAAGACACTCAAAATTGACTAAGCATATTTGAAAAAAGAGCCAAATGGAACTTCTTAAGAAAATTGTTGTAATTAAAATGAGAAATTCAATGGATGGGGAAAACAGCAGATTATACACATCTTGAGATGAGAGTTCATGAATGGAAAATCGCTCTGAGGAAAGCACCCAGAGATGTAGGTACAGAATGCAGTACAGTGACAGTACAAAGGAGGAGAGGGTAAAGAGGTTTAACACATGTGATCAAGGTTCCAGAAAAAAAAAAACTGAGGCAATATCTGAAGAACTAATGACTAAGAAATTTCCAGAAAAAAAATTACATTAATCCTCAGATTCAGAAAACACATTGATCTTGATTATCAGAATAAAGAAAAAGAAACCCGTATATAAATATATCCTAGTAAGACTACATATTCTCATATTTTAAAAAAATCTAAATAGGCAGAAAAAAAGAAAAATATATGACAATTAGAAAGAGAGCTGTTGTATCAATGACAATAGAAAGCACAGGACTGTGGAATATAAGATATTTCAAAGCACTAAGAAAAAAGTAACTACCAGCATAAAATTATACAGCCAGTCAAGATAAATTTGAAAAATAAAAGATTAAATAAAGACATTTACAGACAAAAACAATGGAGACTTTTCTACTGATAGACTCTAACCACAGAAACTTCAGAAAATAAACTTCAAAAAGAAAAAAGTCATGCTTGGAAAATCTAAGATGCAAGAGAGAATGGTAAGCAAAGAAAATGATAAACATGGTGGTAAATTAATGGTAATTTAAATTTATTTTTTAACACCGTGGTAAATTAATGGTGTTAAAAAATAAAGTTGAACTAAAATTCTTGACAACAATAGTATAGAGAGCAGGAGGTATAGTGACTGGAGGTAAAATATTCTAAAGTAAAATCTTATTTTGTATGGAAGAAACATAAAGATTATGCTGAATTTTAGAACTTGTTCAGCTTAGGTAAGTGTGTTTGATTTTCTAGGGTGTATAAGGAGGTCTTCTGGGCATGGGCTCTATTTCTTGATCTAGATGCTGGTTATATAAGTGTGTTCATATTGTGAAAATCCAGGAAGCTGTGTACTTATGATATGTACATTTTTCTATATGTGAATTATACTTCAGAAACAATTTAAAATATAAGGATGGAAATATCTAGAGCAAATAGAATATATAAATAGGATATATAATTTTCCAACCATGAGAGGAAACAATGAATTAGAAAAACACACACATGATACAAAAGACAGTAAACCAGGTAAAAAGTAAAATAAAACAAGAAAAGAAGCATGAAAAGGTAAAATAAAAAATAAAATATAAAATAAGATAATAAAAGAGAATTCAATTATACCTGTAATTGCAATCAATGTAAATTTGGTTAAAGGACAAAAATTTACAGTCTGTTAAAAGACATAAATTTACAGACCACCAAAAAAATATTTACATACCACCATATAATCTTTTAAATTGTCAAGCAAATGGTATTTATAAACACACCTAAAACAAATGACATGAGATATTATGTACATACTAACTAAAGGAGAGTTGGTGTACATTAATATTAAGCAAAATAGGCTTTCTGGGCAAAGCATTATTCAGAGGTAAAATGGGTCACTAAAAATCGGTAAAACTTGCAATTCACAAAAAATATTATAGGAATTGTAAGTTTGTATGATACTAATAACAAAGCTCTAAAACAAACACATTTTTCAGAAGGCTGGAAGAAACTGGCAAATCTACCACAGTAGTAGGAGATGTTTAACTCTCCCTTCTCGGTAAGGGGGAGGGGGGAGGAAGCATAGGCTAGAGAAGCTTTGAGTAACAGCAGGCACCAAAGCTTGCTCTTAAAATAATACCATTCTTGGGAGAAGCAAAAACCATTCTAAAACATGACAATACCTGAGATAAAAACACCTACATATCTCTGGATGAGTTTGTTTAGAATGTTCTTTTAAAAAATAAATAAAACCCTATGGATTTTTTTTTCTGATTCCAAAACCAGTACAATATGTGCAGATAAAATTGCAAGGTCTAGGGGACTTCCCTGGTGGCGCAGGAGTTAAGAATCCGCCTGCCAATACAAGGGACACGGGTTCGAGCCCTGGTACGGGAAGATCCCACACGCCGCGGAGCAACTAAGCCTGTGTGCCACAACTACTGAGCCCGAGAGCCACAACTACTGAAGCCCATGTGCCTAGAGCCCGTGCTCTGCACCAAGAGAAGCCACCGCAATGAGAAGCCCGCACACTGCAACGAAGAGTAGCCCATGCTCGCCGCAACTAGAGAAAGCCCGCGCGCAGCAATGAAGACCCAATGCAGCCAAAAATATATAAACAAAAATAAATAAATTAAAAAAAAATGGCAAGGTCTAATAAATGTACTGTTAGGCAGTTGGTTTTCCTCAGACCTCCTTAATCTCGAGTGTGAGGCAGGAAGTGTTCTTACGGAGGCTGTGTACTGAGTCCGACACAGTGTCAAGCCCAGCACAGGTGACCACAGTCCTATCAATTAATTAGGCCTCTCCACTCTGCTTTGTTGCCTGGAAAATCACTGGTTCGAAATTCTGGAGGGAAAAAAACAGTTCAGTGTATTAGCTGGGATTACAGGATCCAATAAAGAGATGGGTTTTTCTATCCAATTAGAGAGTGGATTTAACAGCACGGTAAAAACTGAACAAATACTGTTTTTATCAACTGGAATTTTCCAGAGACCCTTCCTGAACAACAGTCTAGATGTACATGCAGCTAGGGGGTCAATAAGATTAAGCAGAAGAGAACAATGAGAAAAGAGGAAGAGCCAGGTGTATGTCCTGGTGTTGTCCAGTTAGAGGAAACACTGAGAACAGATCCTCTGGTTTCAAATCATGCACCCAAGTTCTCTCCCTCTTTTCCCTGATAAGCAGAAGTGCAATAAGTGATTTGGTAAAGTATTAGTCTCCCTGTATTAGCAACCTGCAGGGAGCTACTTGCAAAGGTTTGCTTTCTCCTCTCAGAGGACTCCCAAGCAGGGAGAAAAACTCTTTAGATGGTCAGTGTATTCATTTTTCATTGCTTCCAGAACAAATAACTGCAAACAGTGGCTCATGGAACCACAAATTTATTTTCTTAAACTTCTTTAAGTCAGAAGTTCAACAGGGTTCACTGGGCTAGAATCAAGGTGTGGGCAGGGCTGTGTTTCTTTCTGGTGGGTCTGGGGGAGCATTCATTTCCTTGCTCATTTGGTTGTCGACAGAATTCATTTCCTTTGGGTTGTAGGACCAAGATTCCTTGCTTCTTGTCAGCTGAGGGCTGTCCCCAGCTTCTAGAGGCCACCCATGTCCCCTGGCTCATGACTTCCTTTCTGCATCTTCACAGCCAGCAGTGGGGGGTCAAGTTCCACTTATGCTTCAGATAGCTCCTCCTTCTTCCAGTGTATCTCTCCCCAGCTGGGGAGAGTGCTCTGCTTTTAAGGATTTATGTGATTAAACTGGACCCATCTGCATAATTCAGGCTTCTCTCTCCATCTCCAGCTGCATCACCTTAATCACATCTGCGTCATCTCTTCTGCCATCCATGTAAGGTGATGTGTTCACAAGTTCCAGGCACTAAGGTGTGGAACCTTTGGGGGAAACCTTTGTTTTGCTAAGCACAGTGGGATAAAGGGGTGGTCTCACAGTTTGGGGATCAAGTTGGCACTTCAGCTACAGAAAGGTTCTTCTTTGAGCTGGAAGCCCTGCGGTGGAGAAAGCACGTGGGTAGTCCTGTTCTTCCTTCCCCTTCTCCACTCCCTCCCTGCAGGGTCCAAGCCCTGGAGTAAGGAAAGCCAAGAAGGTAGTGCAGTCATCACTGGGCTGTGGGTCTTTCACTCACTGGCCTGGCCAATGGTTAAAGGACCCTTTCATGGGTTCCTCAGAGGATCTCTGCAGGGCCTCGCTCCCCTACAGTTCTCTTGAGCAAAAGAAGGTACATCTCTATCCAAGTGGTCAAATGCACTCCTCTCTCGGCTTCTGTGCATTCAGCAAGGTTTGTTCAGCACATTCCTGCTGAGGTCTCCTCACCCCTTCAACACACCAGATCTATTTCTCTGGTGGTGGTGTTGGTCCATGAGAAACACCTGTAGTCTCTCTACTCTTCCAAGCTATGTGTGATGGGAAGGAAAATAGGAAATCAGACTTCAGGGAGCAAGCACAAGGTGACAGGTGGGGGTCCGAGTGGGGACTTGACCACAGGACAGGGAGCTCTGAAGAGAAGGAGGCAGCTAATGCTGCCTTAATAGAGGGTGTGGAGGGAGATCGGCGAGTGTGCAATGGGCTCTAAGACAACGTCTTAATCTCAGGTGGGCGTTCTAGAAGCAGACGCTGAGATGAGAATTTGAAGGCAAGCAGTTTACCTGGAAGTTTCCTTCAACACTGGTCAGGAAGTGGGGGCCTAACACAGGAATGGAAGGCAGCCTCCAAAGGGTGTGTTGTTAAGTTAGCTGTATAATGAGCAACTGGAACTTCACGCCACGGGAGAGCCTGAGGAAACTGTAGAACACACCTCTGAGCTAGCTCACCTGAGGGGCGAGGGGGCTGGGGTATTTGTACACCCTCTCCCATCACTCATTTGTCAAGTGTCCTCCTGGGGGATGCTTAATACCCAGGCACTTCTGGCCTGTCCTGAGCCAGAGTAGCCCTATTGAAAGTCTCTAGTCACGGAGATGCAGGAGCAGGCATCTGAAGCCATCAGCTGTACGTTGACATAATAGAATTCCAGGCAGACAAGTGACGCATCCAGGGCCTAGAGTGAAAGGGAAGGGAAGCTTAAGAGGAAAGCATGTGGGCTGTTGTTGAGCCCTTTAGAGATGGAATAGGTCCTACTATCTGGATAGGGATGAATCTAGAAGTGGACAAGAGGGCATCAAAGTAGAAAGATACAGGGTTCCTTTTGACTGAGGAGCCAAGACTAACACATAAGATGGCAGCACTAGAAACCAGCATGTAAGAAGAGCTCTTGTACACGGCATGAACGAGAGTAAACGCTGTGGGGAATCAACAAGGCAGAAGAAGTGAGCACAGCCTTGATGGAGGAAGACAGACTGGCCCGTGTCTTCAAGGATGGGTAGAAGATAGCACAACTCTTCTTGTCATTTGCTTTGGTAATCTTCTTCAGCTGTGATGCTTAATTAAAGCCAGGAGGGAAAGTGAGAGAGAAAATAAATGTGTCAACACCAGGAGGGGAAAGGCACATCACCCAAGGTTCATTCTAAACACGGTCGTGGGGATGTCCCCTGGGCACGTGATGTAGAGCTCGTGTGTTATTTCAGGGCTGAAATGGCTTTCTCAGCTCCCTCTTCTTAATTTTCTGGAGACTAGTCCAGAGAAAATAATTAGAGTTGTTTTGATAATGTGTATGCTTTACCACTTTCAATTAAGGACAAGAATACAGTGAGAGAGAGACAGACAGGGACAGAGACAGAGACAGAGACACAGAGACAGAGAGAGACAGAGAGAATGAATCTGAGCACATACCCAACAGTGAAAGTACTTGGTTGTGTCACCACCACCATTTCTCCATATAAACTGGCACAATGTTTTCTTGGTTATTTTAAAGTAATGAATTCCTACATTGTTTCATTTTAAACAACTTAATTAAAGTATAATTAACATACAATAAATTACACATATAATAGAGTGTACAATTTTGATGTTTTGATATGTATACATGATAAAACCACTACTACAATCAAGAGGGTGACCATATCCATCACCCCAAAACGTTCTCCTCTGTCCCCTCCTACTGCTACTGGCACCCCTGTCCCAGGAAACCACCTGCTTTCTGTTGCTATAGGTTAGTTTACATTGTTAGAATTTTATATCCATGGAACCATACAGTATGTACCCTTTTTTTATCTGGCTTCTTTCACTCACCATAACTATTCTGAAATTCATCTGTGTTTTTTATATGTGTCAGTAGTCCATTACTTTTTTTTTTTTTTTAATAAATTTATTTATTTATTTGTGGTTGCGTTGGGTCTCCGTTGCTGCGCGCGGGCTTTCTCTAGTTACGGCGAACGGGGGCTGCTCTTTGCCGCGGTGCGTAGGCTTCTCATTGCGGTGGCTTCTCTTGTTGCGGAGCAGGGGCTCCAGGGCGCACGGGCTTAGTTGCTCCACGGCACGTGGGATCTTCCCGGGCCAGGGCTCGAACTGGTGTCTCCTGAATTGGCAGGCGGATTCTTAACCACTGCCAGGGAAGTCCAGTCCATTAATTTTTATTGCCGAGTGGTCTTCAAGTTTGCAAGTTTGCAAAATCAGGTACCTCTTAATTTTGAGACCTGTCCATTGTATTAGTTTCCTAGGGCTGCCTTAACAAATTACCACAAACTGCGTGGCTTTAAACAACAGAAATTTTTTTCTTTCACAGTTCTGGAGGCTAGAATCTGAAATCAAGGTGTCAGCAGGGCCCTGCTCCTTCTGGGGACTAAAGGGAAGAATCTGTTCCGTGCCCTTCTTGTAGCTCTGGTGCTGCAGCCGTCTTTGGTGTTCCTTGGCTTTTAGATGCAACATTTCCGTCTCTGCCTCCTCTTCACATGGCATGTGTGTGTCTCTGTGTCTTTCCTCCCCGTGTAAGGACACCAGTGGTATTAGGTTAAGGGCTCACCCTATTCCAGTATGACCTCATCTTAACTAATTACAACTGCAATGATCCTATTTCCAAATAAGTTCACAGTCTGAGGATCCAGGAAGGACATGAATTTGGGGAGACATTATGCACCCAAGTACAGTCATCCCTCCCCATTAAACGCTATATGGCTCTGTTAAATCAAATTAGGAAGAGAGGGGCTTCCCTGGTGGCGCAGTGGTTAAGAATTCGCCTGCCAATGCAGGGGACACGGGTTCGAGCCCTGGTCCGGGAAGATCCCACATGCCATGGAGCAACTAAGCCCCAGCGCCACAACTACTGAGGCCACGCTCTAGAGCCCGCAAGCCACAACTACGGAACAAGAGAAGCCACCGCAATGAGAAGCCCGGGCACCGCAATGAAGAGTACCCCCGCTCGCCGCAACTAGAGAAAGCCTGCGCGCAGCAACGAAGACCCAACACAGCCAAAAATATATTAAAAAAAAAGAAAAAAATTGGGAAGAGAGAGTGATTTAAAAAAAAAATTCGTGACCTACCTTGAGATAATGTGAGCTGAGAATCACATTTCCCAAAGTGTGTTCCAAATAATTACGTATGAAATTGCATTCTCTGAAACTAGGATAGTATGCTCAAAAAAGTCTGGTGAATGCTGGGTTTAAAAAGAAGAAGAGTGTCTTTATTGAAGCCTTAACAAACCTTTAACATGTAAAAGCGGAACAAGCTTGTCCCTTTTCATTACCTTTCTTGGCACAGCATTGCTTTCAGAAGAGCTACAAAAGAATTGAAAAGCAATTTAAATCTTTATTGCAGAACTCTTGAAAAACACCACAGGGGAAATATACTACATTATGTACAGTAAAAATGCCCCTAAATCCTCATTCATTTTCCCCAAGCCTACTGATCACCTCATAGCAACTGCCCCCAAACTGTAGTCATCCTTTTAAATAAACCTCCCCAAAGCTTTCTCCCAAGATGAACTCCAAGCTGATCTTGTCCCCTTTGTCCCCTCCTACCCTCCTCCCTGCACAAATACACATTTTTAGAGAGAGGAAAAGCTCTCAGTTCTTTCTAATGTAGAAAAATTTAGCCTTTAGGAACATCTCTGGTTTTCCTCCCTAACCTCCTTGCTAATGCAAACACACTGAGACCGTTTTAGAAAGTACAAATGCAGCGGGGTGGGGGGAGGTTGCGAATAATGAGGAATTCTAGCAGGTCACACGGTGCAGGTGCGGCTGAACCAAGGGAAGGAAGATGGTGGACGTTTGAGAAAGATGGTCCATCCCTTTGCTCCAAGCCCAACCTCCAGGGCTTTCTGGAGAATTCCTAAACAATGGAAATTGCTATCTTTGATGCCCCTAGTTGGCCTACTCAAAACAGTCTGCCCAGATGGACCTCCCTCTGCTAGCTTCCAGATAATCAGTTTATGCAAAAATGGTGCAAACAAGATTTACTGTTCCCAGACTGTACCAATCTCATTTTCTCCCTTCTGTCTTTGACTCCTGCTTTTGCCTTCATTCCTTGGCTCAAGCCAAGCAGCTGCTTCTCATGTGAGTAAACAATCTGCCTGCAAAATAAACTAACAAATGTCTCTGAATTGTTCTTTGACAAGAAACATTATTTTCGTCTTAGTCACATAAACTATACTTCACTAAGAATATCCAAGTGGGGTATACCCTGTACTCTTTTTCTAAAGTTCTACCTTTGCCTTTTAGAGCCTTTTTCATGATGCACGAGAGGCTTTAAATGCTGACACCCGCTCCCCCACCACTTGACAGTGTTGGTACCAGAGCTGCTGAAGACCCACGATGTTTTCGGTTGGAAACCACCAAAAAGTAGGCGACCAGCCCATTGAACATTCACCATTCACAGAATATACTCAAAACACAATTTATTTTTTTCTACCATTTCCCTTTAAAGTAAATTCCCTGCCTGTTGGTAAAGATTGGGATAGGTCTAATGAATTAGGCAATAGACAGTTTTATGGCCACTTTAAGCAACACACAAAGCTTCAACATAGACGTTAGAAGGACCCGTCCTTGATAGCAATGAAATATCTGAACGTGATGATTTCGTGTCAAATCTCCCACTTCCCAGCTTAGCCACTGCAGCCTGTCAGGTTGCAGGGGTGGAGGCGGGGGTGGTCCTTCTTCACTCCTACCCCATCCTGCTCTCTCCTCCTGCAGGTACTGGCCCAGGCAGAGCTGGGCTTGTGAGAACCCACGTCTGACAACCTCTCTCTGCAGTTACCTTTGCAGGTCCTTCCAGGTGCAGATCTTACAATGCAGACCATTCTTCTCCTCTGTCCAGATACTCCATGTCCAGCCCGCGGTGCACATGCTCACCGTTGAGGGTCTCATCATCCCTTCAAAGCGGTCCTCTTGCCCTGGACCTGAAACGGCTCCAGGAGGGTCTCTTTCTTCCAGGGTCAATAGCTGGTCCATGGGAGTCACTCATACATGTTATGTCCAGGGGTGAAGGGAGTATACTTACTTCCCACATGCAAGAGCTACTCACAGATGAACACCAAAGGATCTCACCAGCTTTCCCCTGACCTCCAGATTTTCTGGAGGGTAGGAGACAGGCTTCCAGCTCCTGGGCCTCCAAAACTCAGGGGATATATCTCAAATTCTCTGAGGGGTCCCACTGAGCCCTCCCCGCAAGCAACTAGGGTTCAGATGCGGGAATCGCTAACCTCTCTACACCTCTCAGGAGCAGTTTTCTCTAAAAAGTACTCATCACAAAATCCTCTCTTTACATCTGCACACTTCTTGAGCCTCTAGATGAGATGCCCAGAAGTCTTTTTTTTTTTTTTTTTAATTTTTATTTATTTATTTATTTATTTTTGGCTGTGTTGGGTCTTCGTTTCTGTGCGAGGGCTTTCTCTAGTTGCGGCGAGTGGGGGCCACTCTTCATCACGGTGCCCGGGCCTCTCACTATCGCAGCCTCTCTTGTTGTAGAGCACGGGCTCCAGACGCGCAGGCTCAGTAGTTGTGGCTCACGGGCCCAGTTGCTCCGCGGCATTTGGGATCTTCCCAGACCAGGGCTCGAACCCGTGTCCCCTGCATTGGCAGGCGGATTCTCAACCACTGCACCATCAGGGAAGCCCCAGAAGTCTTGAAACTGATTATCGTCTATTTTCTTTATTAAATGATTATTTATTAATTAAATAATTAATATTTTTAGAAATTAAATTATTATTTGTAAATTAAATCCTCATTTTGGATTCTGTTTCTATTGTGCCTTGGTTCTTTTTAGGAACTTCAGTTTCACAATCCTATTACAGTAAGACATGTCAGAGGACAAAATGCTAGCATACCCTTTCTCTAAGGAAAAAAAAGCCAGGTATCAGACAGGTCTAGCACTATGTGATTTTTTTCTTTGATGCTGAGCTGGCCTCATTCTCTATGTTCAGGTAATGTAGAAAAATAAGACCTATGTAAACGTGAAGAAAATCATGGCTCAGAGTAAAAACAAAGTTAAATTTTTTAACTACTTCTTTGAAGTTTTAAACTGTGTGTTCTAAGTTCCAATACACTTTTTGAGATAAAACATTTAAGAATAATTAATTTTTAAAATGACTTTGAGAAATAATCTAGATGTCCCAAAATAAGTTGTTTATGAAGTAAATAGATGCATTTTAGTTTTTGGAGAACCATGCAGTAATTACAAATAATAATCTGCATCTAAGTTTATTGACTAAGAAATGTTGTTCACACTATACTGTTAAATTTAAAAATTAATCAAACAGTTTCTATGGTGTGATATCCTTTAATAAGTGTGTGTGTATGTATGAGTGTGTGTGTGTGTGTGTGCTCATAAAACAATATACGAAAGGATATATACCTATATATTAAAAGGAGTCACTTCTGAGTGATAGGATTACGGATAATTTTCAGTTTTGTTTTACATTTTTCTACATTCTCTGATTTTTTAATATTGAATACTTTTACTATTTGTAGTGAGAATAAAAACAAGAAAGATGTTTTTATTGAAATGAAATATACTCTCAAAAATGTGAGGTTTTTTAATCAACATAATTGTGCTTGAGTTTACTGTTATGAAATTCAGTAAGAGCATTTATATATTAACTATAATTTGGCTTTGATTCTGAATTAGGCAGTTTTTGCATGTGAATACATCCTTGACAATTTTTTTTAAGATATTGATGAGCCAGACCATTTGCAAATGGGATTATTTATAGTCTCACAATTTAATAGATATTCTTTTTATTCTGTGGTTGTAAACTGATTGTAGGCAAAACTTTAGCTATAAAATTAAAATTTGTAAGCATTTTCCCAAACCATAGGAAAATATCTGTAAGAACTGGGTGGCTTTAATACACATTATCTTTCAAGGTTCTTGTTAAAATAGATTGCTTATCAAAAGACATACAGATGGCCAACAAACATATGAAAAGATGCTCAACATCACTAATTATTAGAGAAATGCAAATCAAAACTAAATGAGGTATCACTTCACACCGGTCAGAATGGCCATCATCAAAAAATCTACAAACAAAAAAAAAAAAAAAAAAAAAATCTACAAACAATAAATGATGGAGAGGGTGTGGAGAAAAGGGAACCCTCTCACACTGTTGGTGGGAATGTAAATTGATACAACCGCTATGAAGAACAGTATGGAGGTTCCTTAAAAAGCTAAAAATAGAACTACCATATGACTCAATAATCCCACTCCTGGGCATATACCCAGAGAAAGCCATAATTCAAAAATATACATCACCCCAGTGTTCATTGCTGCACTATTTACAATAGCCAGGACATGGAAGCAACCTAAACGTCCATCGACAGAGGAATGGATGAAGAAGATTGGTGCATATATACAATGGAATATTAGCCATAAAATAGAACAAAATTGTGCCATTTACAAAGACGTGAATGGACCTAGAGACTGTCATACAGAGTGAAGTAAGTCAGAAAGAGAAAAACAAATATCATATATTAACACATACATGTGGAATAGGTGAACTTATTTGCAAAGCAGAAATAGAGACACAGATGTAGA
This sequence comes from Eubalaena glacialis, assembly GCF_028564815.1. Taxonomy (NCBI): domain Eukaryota; kingdom Metazoa; phylum Chordata; class Mammalia; order Artiodactyla; family Balaenidae; genus Eubalaena; species Eubalaena glacialis. The sequence continues at coordinate 55,336,457 of NC_083728.1, read as the reverse complement.
GAACAAATGTATGGATACCAAGGGGAGAAGCGGGGGCAAGATGGATTGGGAGATTAGGATTGACATATACACACTACTATGTATAAAATAGATAACTACTGAGAACAGATTGTATAGCACAGGGAACTCTACTCAATGCTCTGTGGTGACCTAAATGGGAAGGAAATCCAAGGAATAGGGGATATATGTATACGTGTGGCTGATTCACTTTGCTGCACAGCAGAAACTAACACAACATTGTAAAGCAACTATACTCCAATAAAAAGAATAAAAGTTTTTAATAAATAAATAAATAAATAATAAATAGAAAAAAATAAAATGAAAACCTTTTACTTAGGAAAAAAATAAAATAAAATAAAATAGATTGCTTGTCAATATTTGATATATCATTGTGCCTACAATTTCTGCATGTTTATTTAAATACATATTTCATAGTCACTCACTGTAATATAACTACATGCTTCACTGACATCAGTTCTTCCTGGATCCCACAAGGAGGAAATTTAACTGCTAATGCAATGCATTTGGAGAGAGAGCAGAGAGCCGCAGCCCGGCTTAACATGTGCAGTGCATTCTTACTGCGTCTTCCTTCGGTATCACGGAGCTTATGGATGTGGAGTAAGTGTGGAACAAGAATGATCTGGTATAGCATTATCTTTTAATTGGAGTTTCTATTTCTGTCACTGTTTCATTTGCTCACCATAATAGCTTAAACCATAGCAATTGGCAGAAGCATCGTTGTTGGTTTGGACTGCAGACAAAAGGACACATGCCAAGTGTTTTATTTCCAAAGAGGCTTGGGAAGGAATTTAGGATTTTGCCTAGATTTTGCTTGGGGAACAAATTAGATCCGAAAATAGCTAAGTGCACATTTAAACCAGATTCCTGAGGTGTCTTTGCATCCAACAAGACCTGATGTGTCCTCCCAACTCTCTTTACCTATGCTACCCATTTCTAGCTAAAGGTTAATATTTATAACTCGAAAGATGTATTTTCCTGAAAATAACGTATGAGGAAACTTGGAGCCCTTGTGTTTGTTGGGAGCTAATGTCCAAAAACATCAACACATTTGTACATAAAATGTGAGCAGGCAACTTTGTCCTCACATAAAAGATGGCAACATTTCTGGTAATTCCTGTATCTGGAGGCAGTTCACAAATGGAGTGAGAAATGCTGAGTCTAATTCACCTGGAGAGTTGTATTTATATCTGCTGTTCATGGGTCAACATGAGCTATTAAGGAATACTTCCTAAGTACCCTGTCCTTTTTTATTCCAAAAGTTGTCCTGTCCTTACCGAGTCAATTGTGCTTGTTCCCAAACTTGTTTATCCACGTTTCTCAATTTTTAAAATCATGCAAGCTATTAAAAACTCATATAAAACAACGAAATGTGAATGAAAAGAGATTTTTAAAAATAAAACTAAGTTGAGTACTTTGGAAAATCTCAGTAAAGATGAATGACTTTAAAAATTGCTCTCAAATTAAAAGTGGCCTCAATGTGAAATATTGGGGAGAAAATGTCAAAAGCAGAAAGATTCCACACTCAGGTTATGTCCCTCTTGTTGTTCCTGCTGTTGTCATTGTAATTTTATTCTTGTCCCTCTTTAAAGAGATCAAAAATTGGAACTGATAGGTGAATCAGGACACGGTTTAGGCGAGAAACACAAAGCGGTCCTGAGCACTAGCAATTGTTAACTGATCTGTTTGTGGGATTCTTCCTGGATCCTATGTCCAGAGATGCTGATTTAGTTGGTCTAGACCCAGTGAGATATGAGCCTCTGGATTTTAAAAATTTCCCTAACTAATTCTAACATGCAGTCTAGTTTTAGCACTAATGCGCCGGAACAGGGATTCTAGAACTTCACCTGCAGGTATAATCTGTGGATTGTAACTCAGTAGGTCTGCAGTGGTGCGGCCCCAGGTTCCGCATTTATAGTAAAGCTCCTGTGGGATGTTGATGCTACTTGTCCTGAAGCACACTTTGAGGGGCCCAGGATTAAAGAACGAGAAACGAGTACTCCGTCTAGCATTGGTTCTCAGCCTTCAGTGCACCTGCAATTACCTGGACTTGTCTCACTCACAGGGATCCCGGTTTGATTTCCAGGTGTTGTCACCGTGCACTCAAGGCCCAGAGGCACTTCTCTGGAAGACAATGTGTTAAAAAAAAAAAACAACTGTGCACGTGGCAAAGAACATTTATGTTGAGGCACATTGTCTGTGAATTGCTGCTAAAATATGTTGTTTGTTTTCCGTCCTCAGGATGGTTCCCCACGCCTCCATCCTCTCCCCTTCACTTATAAAGTCTGCTGATTAAGGGTCCCCTTGAATAGCCCATATCATGACACCATTATTCCCCCAGGACTTGCCCTACACAGTCAATCAATTCTGTAGACTTTGAAAGCATGAACAAGCCATTTGATAACAGAACCATGTGTTATTCTTACCCAGATCCTTCAAACTCAGCTCCTGGAGCTGTAGAAATAGCACACGGATTGAGACCAGATGCCGTGCTCTCCAGAAAGCTGGTTTGGTAACAGGTTTCAGCTGTGTGAACATTCAACTCCCCGGTGAGTTGGGAGGCCTGGAGTGGAGAAGAGTTGGAGGAAGATTAACCCTCTCAAGAGAGGATCTCTGGGAGTGCAGAGAGCAACTTAAATATCTAAATTCCACACCCAAAATTAGGAATGTTGAATGTGATCTCACTCTTGGAATAACTGATTTAGAGCTTATTATCAAGCTTCAAATCAGCAAAGATTTGCACAAATGTGTGATTCATTGTAGCAGATCAAGGGCAGAAGTCTTTCAGACATTAAACATTTGAAAAGAATTTGTTGGACATTTATCATGGATAAGATGGTGGGCTGCTCATGGGAGAAATGCCAAAGAACTAGTGAAAAAAAAATGTCAGAATAAACTACGAGTGTGTGGTAGATTGCATTTTCCAAAAATGGCCACATCGGTTTCTCCCCATATGCTCCTCTTGCATGGTGATTTGACACTCCTCTCGTGGAGAGATGGGGTCTATGTCCCTCTCCTTGACTCTGGGTAGGTTCTGTGACTACAGCAGAAGTGCCGCTATGTTTCTTACAAGGCTAGGTCGTAAAAGGTGATATAGCTTTCAGACTTTCTCTTGGGGTACTCCTATTGGAATCCAGCTGCCACGCTGTGAGGAATCTCAGAGAATCTCATGAACAGGTCCTGTGTAAGTTCCTGCCAACAGCTGGTTTCCCCATCAGACGGGTGAGTGAGGACACCTCCAGGTCATTGTAGCCCCAGCCATCCAGACACACGTCTCCTTCTATCCTCTTCAGCTAAGATCCCCAACATCCTGGCACAGATACGAGCCATCTCCACTATGCCCTGCCCAAATTTTTGGCCTGCAGAACTCATGGTCGTAACAAAAGGGCTGTTTTATGCCCTACACGTTAAGGTGGTTTGTTACTCAGCAATAGATGACCGATAGAGGATGACTGAGTTTTCTATCATTTCTTATGACTATAATATCAAGCTTTCAGGGTAATTAAACCATTAAATCTGAGGCTGTCACATGTAATTTAAGGACGTTAGAAATCCAGATGTATAGCTTATAGTTTCTGTAGTAAAATTAAAATGATAAGTGTGTTTGAAATAAAAGATGAAACAAATCTAAACACTAAACACTGTCTAATGCTAACCACACATCATTGAATAGACATGCAAATAATAATGGGCAAAGAAATTGTGAATACCAAACTATAATTCAAACTCAGTATAGTATAGAACAACAAGGAAAATGCCTGGTTATTTTTTTAATGACCTACTTAGGAATTAAAAGGCACAGTTATAGCCAAGGCTTAACTTTCAAATGACAAAATACTAATTACATTTTATTTAAGCAAAATGAAGACAGGTAGGTAAACTAATTAGAAATGAAGTTCATTTTTGTATCATTTGTTCATGAATGTAATGTTATTCTATTTATCTGTTTTCTCTTCTAATTAATATGGGAAATGGAAAAAATGAAAGGGACTTGGGAAAATTGGTTTAGAGAAATATAAACATATTTCTATATATATATATTAGTTTCTATAAACATATTAGTTTTCTAATACATATATCAGTTTTGTGTGTGGATTTCAGCTCCTTCAAAAATTTAATGAGCTGCTAGCCTCCCAAGTTTCAGAAAACTGCAAAACTAAAGGTGGCTCACAGATATAATGAACATAAAATAACGAAACAGGCCAATCAATTACATCACTACTGTGTTGCCAGGTACCTGCATAGTGACTGACTCTTTTCTTCTCACAGATCCAGGAGCATGGACCCCAGGGTGAACAGGCTAAAAAGGGATGCTGTGGACACTTTCTCCATCATTCACCTCTCCTTCTAAAGCTCTAGCACTGAGGGATCCCAGTTCTAAAGAGCAGTCCTGTGTACCCCCTATTTATGGTTTTTTAATGTTCAATTAATATTACGGAAACAAATCCTTTCAGCAACTTTCTTCTAAATCAATTTTCTAAAATCTGCTTGTCTCAGAATTCACAAACAAAACATACAGCTTTTTGAAGATGCAAATGTTCACAGCCCTTTATGCCACTTTATCACACCTCATGTTCTCAAAGCCCCGGAGCAAAAGGAATTGTTTTGGTTTATTTACATTTCTGGGAAAGAATTCCCATTTGCTTCTGTACCTTATCATTTTTTTGCCAAAATCAAACCTAAAATTTATAGATAATACCTTTTTCTTCATTAAAATCATGAAATATATTAAAATTCTACCTGCTAAAAAAAAGGAGGGGGAATTTCATGTGGCTCAAGACAAAAGACATGTTTAATAAAATTAATTAAATTAAAAAGTGAAATCAAAATAAGAATGAAGTTGAATTCCAGCTGCCAGCCAGGGCCCTCCTCTTCCAATAAGTCACCAGACAGACAGTAATGTGAACCCTGATGTCTACTGCAATCACCAGTGCCAGGTGTGGTAGTAGGTACACATACCTACCATAAGAAGAAGAAGGTGATATTTAGAACTCTTAAAATTTTTCTTTTTTTTACTTACAGAATTTTCCTCTCCAACAAGCTGCCTGCCTTAAAGGCTTGCTTGTTGGGGATATTTATGGTACTGGAGTGAGTCTTATTTATTTATTTTTTTCTCTTAATTTTGCCTCTAAGGCCAGATTCATATCTCTTTGAATCCCAATAATGTAAATTGTGGATTTGAGTAGATCTAGAGGAATGACAGGAATGAGAAACACTTCTGGGATATTCAGAAGAAGTTGAAGCAAATTTGGTTGATGGAACATCGCCTCCAGTCTTAGCAAGCATGGAGGCTAAAACCTGGAAAAATGGCTAATGAAGGCAAGATTTGCACCTTGTTTTCAGGAAACAAAAAAGCACCCACTGTTTATTTCTACTTCCCCAAATGCAGGTGTTTTGAATCTAAATACGAGGGGGCTGGCATTTCGTCCAAACAAGCTGTGCTCTGCAGCTCTTAGAGTCCTAAATCCTCAACACATTTACAGGTAAGGGTCTAGCCGGGACCACACATCAAACACAGCCACTGCTGTCTTTGCTGCAGAGCCATGAGCTTTCAGGATAGTGGTTTCGCTTCTCATGAGGCTCTGGCTGAGAAATGGCAACTATTTAACGGTGTGTTGAAGAGGTGGAAGCCAATGGAAGCAGAGGTTAAAAACTAGAACTCAGCCCTCTCCTGGTAACCCAAAGAATTTCCCCAGTTGCCATTGATGCTGGTTTTTCTTGTGTGTGTTCGTTCATACGAATACATATACGTCTCAGCAGATTCCATATATGTTCTCATGCATGTTAATAACAGTGTTTTACCACAGACGGAGTGAGAGAGGGGGCACCGAATTTGAAGTGATGTGCTTATAAAGGATGTCTGTGATTTCCAATCCAGCGAACCACTGGGGAGTGAAGGAATTACGTGGAATTGACATTTCTCAAAAATGAAGCCCGAGAAACTACAAAGGCACGCAGTTTCAGCTCTCAGAGTTCCCTGTGGGAAAGAAGGTGGTTAAGAAGGTGACATCTGGAGTCAGATGGCTTAGGTTCAAATCCCAGCTCCATTGTGTAAGTTCTCTGTGCCTCAGTGTCCCCATCTGCAAAATGGGATTGTTTGGGTAGTCAGTGAGCTAATACCTGTAAAGTGCTGAGATCAGTGCCTGGCCTCAAGCTAGAAAACAAGATAGGGCAACACTGAAGGACTGGCCAGGCTACACTAGTTTTCCTTCTACATTGTTGTTCCAAGGAGGCTGTTTCTTCCATTTTTATAACAGAACTTTTAGATTTGTTTTCTGAAATGCAGCTAAGCTTTGTCCCCTTTATTCTTTTCTCACGGCCATTACCCGAGGAGTGAGGGTTTTCCTCAGGCGAAGCTGGTGCAGTAACTTCCCAGGTGGTCTCTGTCTCTGCACACCTGCCGTCCCAGATCTTCCAGGCTGTCCCAGGTGCTGTTTGCTTAGTGCTGCTTTCACCTCACCACACTCAGTACCCCTGCCCCGCTGCACGCAGCCTAAGGCCTCTGCCTGGTTTCCACACCTTCCAATCCAAACTCCTCATGCCACCCCCAGCCCCAAAGCATCCCCATGTGCAGGGCAGGCCCAGGAATACCTCCTCTTTTGCTATGTCAGTGGCCTCACCGAGGACAGGGTCCTGTAGGATCTGCATTTTCTGAAAGGAGAAAGGAAGTGTTTTCCAAACAGAGGGTGGTAGCTGTGAGAAAAGAAATAAAGGAAACCATGAATCAGATGGACATTCTGAAGTCGAGAAATGGCACCATTCCAAGACTCAAGGAAGAATGGAAAGCAGCTTGATACTATTAATTCCCTTTTGTCTTCACATCAGTGAGCTCTCCTCCCTCACTCAGCACCTGGGACATAAGAAGAAACCAATGCACATCAATGTATTGACGATGCCACAGGAAGAATTAATGTGTTGCAACCCTGTGTTCTTTGAAAAAACTATAATGGTTATGAGAGGAAATAATTTTGAGCATAACTCTTAGTTTTCATGTCTTCTACTCTTCGTTCCCGTGGTGTTTTTGATTTTGTTTTTATCTCTACAATGGCTGAGTGTACATCCTCTGTTCACACCCGCACCTTCCTCTGAGGGGCTACGTCTCCTGACCCAGTCTTGGGTTTCAAGGAGGAACTGCTGGTCATACAATCCTGTCGCTCTGACTGTAGCTGAGCCAATCGGAGTCCTTCCCTGGGGTTTTTCAAAATCTCACCCCAAAGCCTAGTCACGTCGCCTCTCACGGGCCACTGTGACACCACTGTGTAGTGTCCAGCTGGTTCCTGCAGCCCTCCGTGTGCTCCTCTCTCCACAGGCTGCTCTGCTCTCAAGAGCCAGATCAATCTTTCCTCCAAAACTTTACTCAAATGTCAATTGTCTTCTCGGTTCTCTTTTGACTTAGCATCCCATTCTGATGAAATTCAGAATTTTCACCACTTCCCACCGGCTCCCCCATTTCATTTCCTGCCACTCTGCTCCCACCGCCACGCCATTCCTCGTACACACCAGACGCACTTCCACCCCAGGGCCTTTGCGGGAATCATCTGCTCTACCTGGAACACTCTTCCCACCAAGAGTGGCTCACCCTTCCCCTCATTTAAGTTTCTACTCAAATGGCACCTTCACAGAGAGGTCTTCCCCAAAGTTCCTGTACAAAATAACCCCTTGCTGCCCCCCTGTCCACACTCCCTGTTTTCTGACTCTTCCTAGCCCTTAACACTACCTGATATAGGTAGTTTTGGGGTTTTGTGTATTGTCTATCTCCTCCTACTAAAATTTGTTAAAAAATAAATTTATTTATGTTTTATTTATTTATTTTTGTCTGTGTTGGGTCTTCGTTGCTGCGCGCGGGCTTTCTCTAGTTGTGGCGAGCGGGGGCTACTCTTTGTTGCGGTGCGTGGGCTTCTCATTGCGGTGGCTTCTCTTGTTGCGGAGCACGGGCTCTAGGCATGCAGGCTTCAGTAGTTGTGGCATGTGGGCTCAGTAGTTGTGGCTCGTGGGCTCTGGAGTGGAGGCTCAGTAGTTGTGGCGCACAGGCTTAGTTGCTGCACGGCATGTGGGATCTTCCCAGACAAAGGATCGAACTTATGTCCCCTGCATTGGCAGGCAGATTCTTAACCACTGCGCCACCAGCGAAGTCCTTCCTCCTACTAAAATGTAACCTTTACAAGTGAAGGGACTTTGTCTACTTTTGTTCCCTGCTGTCTCCCCAGCATTGAAAACAGTGTTCCACATAGTAGGTCCTCAATAATTATTATGTTGATGAATGTCTTACTGAACTATTGTTGAAAACTCCTACCCCAACGTCTTCAACCAAGTCCTAAGAGCTTTTGAAAGGCCACGTTAATAAATGTCTTACGCAATGAACGAACAAGAAAAAGATTCAGAAATAATCTTATCAAACCTCCTCTTTTTAAAGATGAGAACAAGGAACCCAGGTGGGTTGAGTGCAGTGCCCAGAAGCACACACCTATTCACTGCACAGTTGCTTTTGGCGGAAAATAAAAACCCAGGCTGAAGCTGTTTACCAGCCTCATGTAGGAAGGCACCCATGCCGCGTGTGAGCCCCTCCTGACTTCAGTACATCTGGGAAGCTTGGGGCAAGAAGCAGGTGCAGCCAGCTGGCTTTGTTTTCTCACAGGCCAAAGCGATATATGGCCCCCCCGGAGCATGCTTCCAGAGAAGGGACTTGGGAAGCATAGAACCGAAGGTCTCCCTGCCCCTTCTCCTGTCTCTCATTATCTTTGGCTGCACAAAAGGACTGAATAAGTGCCTGTCACATAAAAGACTCCCACGCCCCCGGAGCCAGAAGTGGGACAGCACAAGGGAACGCGCTCGAGGTGCTTCAGTCCCCACCCCCGGCTTCCCTCTCCCACAAGGAAGTGTCCCTGTTCCCTCCCCACCTCCGCACTGCACATCCACACTCCCAGAAGGATAGAGCATCACAGTGATAAATGATTTCCAACTTGTTTGGTAACAGAGCTCGCAGAAGGCAGTGCCGTTCTTTTATAGAATTCCTTCCATTTCCAGGTGAGGGAACTGAAGTCTGGGAGGTTTAATGACAGGCCTCAGGATCACCCATCTGGCTACTGCACAGTGCACCCCAGGCCTCGAACTTTTCCTCTAAACCTTCCTATCAAATTATATCAATTTTGGTTTCTGGGAAAGAAGCAAATTCAATTGCATTGTTCTCGTACAATACAATTCTTAAGGTGCTCATGGTAGATAATTAAACACTGCAAAGAGTTTTGTGCTAATTTACTTAATGAAATGCAACATATACATAATACATATGTGTATATATATGTTCTTTTTTAAAATATTTATTTATTTGGCTGCACCAGGTCTTAGTTGCCGTGTGCGGGATCTTCGTTGCAGCATGCAGGATCTTTAGTTGCGGCATGTGAACTCTTATTTGCAGCATGTGGGATCTAGTTCCCTGACCGGGGATCGAACCTGGGCCCCCTGCACTGGGAGCGCAGAGTCTTAACCACTGGACCACCAGGGAAGTCCCTATATGTGTTCTTTATACATAAATATATTATATAAATATATGCATATATATATGTATATACATATATATGAAGCTTCAGATATACAACAAGGCAGGTAGAATAATGTAATGGACACCATGCACCCACCATCCAGCTTAAGATATAAAACATTAAAAATACCAGCAAATCCTCCTGTGTAACCCATCCAGAACATTATGGTTTTAATTTGAATTTCCTCATTACTAGTGAGGTTGAATGTATTTTCATATGTTTATTGACCGCTCATGTTTCCTATTCTAAAAATTGCTCATGTAATTAATTGATTTTTCTATTGGAGTGTTCATCTTTGTAAGAGTTCTTTATATATTCTGGAATTGAATCCTAATCATGTATATTGATTATATTACAATCAAATACATTGATATTTTTCCCCAGACTGTGGCTTGTCTTTTTAATTTTTCGTTTTGGCCTACAATGAAGTTAAGTGTTTTGCCCTAGTATAGTTGAACTTACCACTTTTTTAAAGATTTGTGACTTTTAACTCTTAGAAATCTTTCCCTACTCCAAGTCCATAAAGATATTCTTTTACAGGTTCTTTTAAAAAAAATTAACGACTTGATTTTTGTTTTTAATCCAACCTGGAGTTTATATTTACATACATCAGGGAGGAAGGACTGAAATTAAAATTTCCATACAGTTACTTATCCCATCACTACTGGTTGAATATTACAGTCTTTCTCAGTACATCTGCATTGCCTACTCTGCCGTTTATCAAGTTTCCATGTGGGCACGGACCTGCTTCTGGGTCTTCTCTTTTGTTCCATTGTGTGATCTCTCGGAGCCATAAAGCTAAAAGCAGACATGAATTTCATTTTCCTTTAATAACACAAAATCGTTGAAGCTGGGTGATGGGCCCGCAGGACCTCATTATACCATCTCCTCTACTTTTGTGTATGCTTGTTAGTTTGCATAAGAAAGAGCTGCACAAGTACTGGATCTTGGACCGTAGTGGAATACAGACGGCATCACTGAATGCAGGTGCTATTAGGGCACCAAATCTTTGCTGTTCAGTCCTTCTCTGGGAAACGCCCTTCTTCTCATACAGCACCTATTCTCCTGGCTAATGGCACTCACCCCCTGGAAGCATTTGCTGACCACTCCAGGCTGAACTGTTTGGGGGGGAGGAGCCTTTGTCCATGCCGTGCTCCAGCAAGACTCTTACCCCAGCTGTCTGGGGGCTTGCCTTTCCTGTCTAAGCTTGCCGCTACACTGAGCTCCCTGAGAGCAGGAACCGTATCATATTTATTTCTGTTTCCCTACAATAGAGCAAATTACAGATATCGGATGCTTATTGATTACTCAGTGAATGAGCAAATGAATGTTCAAATATTCTTTTAGGACTAATAATAAACAATAGGAAAGAAATGGGGAGACAGGCAGGTTTCTGACTCATATGTTTGGCCTTTAGAGTGTAATCAGTGCTGGGATGATTCCAAATGCTAAGACCCAGACTCCATCAGCAGAAGGGCTGGGAAAAACTCATCCTAAAAAGCAGGAGGTGTCTGCAAGCATCAGCAGAATGTGTGACCTAATGCACGTGAAAGGATCTTGGAAACGTAAAATCCCCATGCTCCTACACAAAGTGGTGTGACTTATTATCAGTAGCTTCTGGTAACTCATACTATTCCTGAGTATCTCTTGCACTTCTGAAACAGTGTTTTTTTAAGGAATTCAAGCTGCATGTGAAAAATCATCAAGATTATTTTCTAAAATAGCTAAGAAAAAGTACAAGATCTCTCAACCAAGCAGACAGCACAATTCATCAAAGAGCTCAAAGGTAATATGACCTGCCCTGCCTCAATGACAATTTGAAACGCACTTAGGAGAAATAAAAATCTTTACCGGCAGAACTGTTTAATTGTCAAAGCAGAGCAATGGTGTCTGCTTTGAGTGATGCAATGCTTTCTTTTTGTTTCCAGGTCAAACACAAGTGTTTTCATGTGGCTGCTCAGACTTGTTTTCACCGACAGAGGAAAAAGCCTCCACTGGATAAGACACTCTTACCACTTCCCATCACAGAGTAAACCTTTTACTTTTCTTTGGTGTTTCTTTTACTTCTCCAAAGGAGTAGCAGGAAGCTGTTTCTAACAGAATAAAGAGGACAACCTACGACGTTAATAATTAAATACCAGAAAGTAATGGTTGTCTTCGGTTTAGCATCTGGAGCCCAGGGAGATGAAGGGACTGGATCCAGGATCACCAGGTGGTCAGTGAGTTGCAAGATTTCCTGACTTCAGATCCAGTGATCTCTCCCCTCCCCGCCGGATTTGTTTGTAATTAATCTGCGTTACAACCCACTTAGGATGAATCAAGCAGATAATATGTGATGCCTTTTTGGAAACAGAAAAAAACGTGGACAGTTTGGTAATTGGACCGCAGATGAAATCCGTGAGAAATTAGGGGAAGATTCCAGGCATTCTGGCTGCGGGGTAACCCTGCGTCAGATGGTGTCACTTCAGAAGCTTAAGACTAAATTTTCTACCAAGAATCTGAAAAATGCCTTGCTCTACCTACTTAGCATAGTATGAGACTATAAGAAGGCAGAGAGGTGTGGCATGTGGTTTGATAAAAATTAGTAAAAACGGTGCCAGAAGAGAGGGAAAAACAAAAACAGATGTGTAAGCATGTATAATCAGAAAGGCATTATGTACATAATCCTACCAGCTTTATTCAATGGCTCGTTCCATTTCGGTGATCATGTTGGTAGATGAGCTGATTGCAAATTTGTGAAATATTCATAACGAGCAATTTCTGCTAAGGGACAATGATCTGGCACAGTCGAAAGGATTACAGCCCCTAGTGTGACGTGATTCCGTAGGCCGCCTCCTGCCTTACCCAGAAATCATACCTGCCCGTTTCCTACCTATGGCACAGGTATGAAAGAGCAGGGCACGGTCGGAGAAAGTGCCCAGGGGCGGAAGGACAGAGCGCAAACAGTGGCCTCTCAGTTTGGGCACCCAGTGGAAAAGTGAGACCGATGTTCACAGGTTTCAACCCCAAGGCTGTCCTCCAATGCCCAGGCTTTCGCAAGTGGGTTTGAGGACTATTTTGTTCTGCGATCTATTACATTATCAACTCCTTTTTTTTTTTTTTTAAATGACATAGCTCTTTTTAAATTTATTTATTTATTTATTCTTGGCTGTGTTGGGTCTTCGTTTCTGTGCGAGGGCTTTCTCTAGTTGCGGCGAGCGGGGGCCACTCTTCATCGCGGTGCGCGGGCCTCTCACTATCGCGGCCTCTCTTGTTGCGGAGCACAGGCTCCAGACGCGCAGACTCAGTAGTTGTGGCTCACGGACCCAGCTGCTCCGCGGCATGTGGGATCTTCCCAGACCAGGGCTCAAACCCGTGTCCCCTGCATTGGCAGGCAGATTCTCAACCACTGTGCCACCAGGGAAGCCCTCAACTCCTTTTATGTAAACACTGTCCTTTGGAGGCGGAAAAACTAGAGGGACAGGTAAAGCTTATTTTCACCCATGAGTTCTTCTGTCACATGGAGCCTTGCTTCTCAAGGCTGTGATCAGTGGGCCAGCAGCATCGCCTGGGAGCATGTTAGACGCCCAGCATCTCAGGCCCCACCCAGACCTGTTGGGTGTGGATCTGCATTTTAACAGGATTTGCATCCCAAGTGAATATTATGCACTTTAAAAATCCAGAGCAAAGGACTTGCACTTTTTCAAGGGGAACAAATACCTTTTGTGATTCAAGATCCCATGGGCTTAGAGCCTTAGATGAAATAGCACACAAGCCTGGGATTTTGATTTTCAGGGGATCTGTTAATACCCAAAGTGTATTTGGAGGCTAACCCATCTGTTTTGCATGATTCCGTCACAGTTACCACAGTTACTGTAATAACTGTCATTAGTGTCTCTCCTTTATCCAACGTGTGGGAATTCCACTGCTTGCTTTGTCGGCTTTCACGATGCACTGCTCCAAGTGAGGTAATTCCTAGGTTTTCCATGTGAAGCAAAGTACATTTTGTCAGTTAGTTCCTCGACATCCTTACTCTTTGTTAGGCAGTTCCCTCATGTAACCAGAATCTGCTTCTATCTCCACATAGACTCCAACCCTTCTTACAGACCTGGTCGTTGGCAATTTTACGTGTTGATTTCAGATTAGTCTGTTTACATAAATGTGGTTTTCATTTTACTCCGACATTTGCCATTACAGTCACAATTGACCAACTAGTTCATTGCTCTTTCATTGTCACAATGATCTGTCACTATTTATCAAGCACCTACTAGGTGCAGACACGTTGCTCAGAGATAACAGAGATGTCATCTCTAATCCTCCACGCAAAACAGCATGCGGTATTTCCCCAAAATACAGATGAAAAAATCATCTCAGTAAGCTCAAATGGTGAGAGAAATGGTAATGTCACGATTAGGACACAGGTGTGCCTGAGTCTAAAGTGGTGTCTTCTCACTGCCTCACATGCCCCCGTTAGCATTTGGCAACTCACAGTGTTGCGACCACACTTTTGCATTCACGTAACAATGTTATTGATCCCTTCTCAGTGTTACAAGCATTGATTTCACATTGTGTGTTATGCATACATTTCATTTGGGAAAGGAATGTTGAAAAATGAACCCATGTTCTAGTCAGTTCTCTTAGTGTTGAGAGGAGAAACTCAAATTAGCTGGAAAAAAAGATAAGTGTGAAGGTCCAAAGACAAGGAGCTCACCTGGGCCCCAAAGGGGCTGAAGCAAGAACTCATAAGACAGGCATAAAGGCAGCCCTGAGCCCAAATGTCTCTGAGGGTCGTGGGGTTTGTCTCCATCTTGAATCTTTCTGCCCCAGTTTCCTCTGATTATGGACCACCCCCAACTACAGGAAGCGACTTTCCTGTATCCAAATAGAAAGGGCCCTGCTGTGCAAAGAGTCTCTCTCAGCAGCACACCCATTCCTGCTAAAGAGACCATAGTCCTGATGATAAAGAAGTGAGCTACAGAAATGCCCTAACTTGAGGCAAATCCTAGGGAGCAATGCCTGGCCCTGTGTTCCTTGACCTCCTGCATTTTACATCTCACAGAGCTCCCCTGCCAACCAAGTCCCTTTAAGCCGGAGAATCCTGGCCCAAGTTTCAAAATGTTGTCATAAAATTAATGTCTTACTGCCTTCTCTTCCAATATCTGGTGGCCCCCAAATGGTTATCTTGACCTTAGCTTTGTATCACTGTATCTTATTCAGAGGGAACGGGACAGTTTTGTGGACAGAGATGCTTACGCAGCATAGATGCTGAAATTCAAGGTTAGAGTAATGTGGCAAGCGGCCACCAGAAGCTGGAAAAGGCAAGGAATGGATTCTCCCCTAGAGCCCCCAGATGAAGTGTGGTCCTGCCGACACCCTGGTTTCATCCCAGTGATGTTAATTTCCTACGTCTGGCCTCCAGAAATATGAGAAAATAAATTTCTCCTGTTTTAAGCCACCAAGTCTGGGGTAATTTGTTATTGCAGCCACAGAAAGCTAGCATACTTGGACATACAAAAATTCTGTACATATATGTGAATATATCTCTACCATAAATACTCAGAAGATGCTGTCCTACAAATGTCCATTTATAATCTTTATAGGTATTGCCAATTGCCCCCCATGGTGGCCATTTAACAGCCCCACCAGCAAGGTTTAAAGCTTCTATATGCTAACACTCTTGCTATCACAAAGTTATTAAAGGCTTTGATTATAAAATTAAAAATTATATTCTAATTATAGTTTTAATGTGAATTTCTATTATTCCTGGGCTTGTTATTTAAGAGTCATTTGTATTTCTTTTTTCTGAAATATCCGTTTGCATCCATTGCCATTTTTCTGCTGTGGTTTTCATATTTTGCATAATCAGTTTGTATGAATCTTTATATGTTCAAGTAATTAATCTGAATATGAGTAGCAATTAATTTTTATTTGTCATTTGTCTTTTGACTTTGCTTTGCATACAGGATTTTTACCGTACAAGATTTTTTTTAAATTAATTTATTTAATTTATTTACTTTTGGCTGCATTGGGTCTTCATTGCTGTGCGCAGGTTTTGTCTAGTTGCGGAGAGCGGGGATTACTCTTCGTCGCGGTGCGCGGGCTTCTCATTGCGGTGGCTTCTCTTGTTGCGGAGCACGGGCTCTAGAACGCAGCCTCAGTAGTTGTGGCACACGGGCTCAGTAGTTGTGGCTCACAGGCTCTAGAGTGCAGGCATCAGTAGTTGTGGCGCACGGGCTTAGTTGCTCCGTTGCTTCCTGGACCAGGGCTTGAACCCGTTTTCCCTGCATTGGCAGGCGGATTCTTAACTGCCGCGCCACCAGGGAAGCCCTCATACAGGGTTTAAAAAAAAATTTTATGTAGTTAATATTTATAGCTGCTGGCTTTTGGATCATGCTTTGAAAGTCTTTCCCACATTAAGATTATTTTTTAAAGTGCTTTCTTCTAATTATGAGCAGTTTCAGTTTTCACATTGAAACCTTTTATTAGTTTAGAATTCAGTTTTGTATTAGGTATGAAAGATTAAATTAAATGTAATTGATTTTCCACACATCTATCTTGGAGTCCTAATACTACTATAAATGATCCATCTTTTTAATCTTTTTTATGTATTTGGGTCTATTTCAGGACTTTCTCTTTGCTACAGAGATCTTTCCTTCTACACATTGTTTTAAATAAAATAAAGTAGGCTGTAAAAAGTGAATTCTGGTTATGGTGTTCGGGTCCCCCCGCGGCTGACGTGTCAGCCACCATCAGGTCTCCTGTTCCTTTGGCTCCCAGACCAGATGTGAGGGATACTTGGGACCCTGCAGCGTCAGGAATCCTCCACAGACCAGCACCAGGCTGCACTCTGACGGCCATTTCAGCTCCTGCCCATCCTCCTGGTGAAGCAAGGTTGCAAGGGAAGGGCCTGGTCGTGAGGGAAACTGACTTCAGGACACCTTCCACTTGGCCTCAGGAAAGAGTCCCTTTGAAGGGACAGGTGAGAAGTCGGGTCAGCACAATTGTGGGGCACTTGGGAGATAAATGAATAAAAACCATCACTGTTTTTGCCAGCATGGTTACACAGATAAGAAATTACAGTCTGGGCTGGGGACATAGCCAAGCACAGCCACAGGATGTCTCGGGAATCCTCTAAGCTTCCCGCCACAGGAAACATGAAATCTCTAAAGCCATTCCGGGAGTGAAAAATAAGGTGGTACATAGGGTCAACTGAGTTCTCAGCATCAAAGACTTGAATTGTGTTAAAAACAGCAGCGGGACACAATGCCCCCTGCTTCCCATAGATCCAAATGTGGGAGGGGAGATATAAAGAATTTTCTCTGACATATCCCTTTCCCGTGATTGTTTACAAATCTTGCCGTGTTCTATGCCTTATGCAGCTCCTTTAACGTTTTTTCATGTTTGTTTATTCCTTCGGTTAAGCCTCTTTGAATGCACAGGCGTGCATAATATGACTTGATATAGCAGGACTTCTTGTTCTAAAAAGTAAAAATAAATAAATAAAGTCAGCTAGCTAGATGCCTGTCACAGGCAAATGCAGATAGGCAGGAGAGGCTAGCTTGTTTGTCATGGTAAATGTGGAAAGAGGCTCCTGTCAATCACCTCCGTGATAACATCAGTCTTTGGCCTTGTCTCAGAGACTACAGACTGCACACAGAGAGCTCTCAAAGTGTCGCAGGACCTGCACAGTCTTAAAGATATCTTCAGAGCTCCTGGGAAGAAAGGGATCCACCCTCTTTCCAGTTAGTCTAGATGGATCCCCATCTCGGGGGCAGCCATAGCAGCAGAAGTCTCTATTAAAATCAAAGTTAGCTAAGGATAGAAAGATAAGCATTTCCTCCTTCTTCACCTTTAAAGCAGAATGGCTTATCCATTGGGCTCAGGGAATTGCACAACTCTCAGGGAACTGTGTGAGAGGAAGTTCTGCCTGGGGTCTGCTGGGAGAGGAGCAAGAGGGTGATGGGAGAGACCAGACGCAGATCACAGATGGTGCCGCTTAAACGCATCCAGTCACATCTCAGACCTAGCAATATCGACTTTCTATGGTAACGTTTCTCATCCCTGACAGCCATTTACATTGAGCTACTAACTCTTCCTTAGAGAGGCTATACACGGTTTGATAAAGATGTAAGGGCTGTCTTTGGGCATCTGAAATAAAAGTGGTAAGGAGTAAGACAGGAAGCTCTGCCGCTTGGAATCTGAAGACTCACATTTCTGGTGATCGTTATACAGACACACTCGTGTGTATGTGCGCTCATACACTTGCACACGTGTATGGCTATTTCTCCGCTCAATATTTTAGATAATTAAGAGATGATTAAATTGGAGAGTACTTTTTCAGAGACAGTGAAGAAAGAATAGTCTTTTCACTAAATGGGGCTCTAATAATTAGATATTCATATCTTTGATTCATACCTGGCATAGTATACAAAAATTAACACAAAATGTACCATACAGTTCAATGTAAAACCCAAAACTATAAACAAATTAAACATAAATATTGGGCTTCCCTGGTGGCGCAGTGGTTGAGAATCTGCCTGCCAATGCAGGGGACACGGGTTCGAGCCCTGGTCTGGGAAGATCCCACATGCCGCGGAGCAACTGGGCCCGTGAGCCACAACTACTGAGCCTGCGCGTCTGGAGCCTGTGCTTTTCAATAAGAGAGGCCGTGATAGTGAGAGGCCCGCGCACCGCGATGAAGAGTGGCCCCCGCTTGCCACAACTAGAGAAAGCCCTCGCACAGAAACGAAGACCCAACTCAGCCATAAATAGATAAATTAAAAAAAAACAAAACAAAAAACAAAAAAACCACATAAATATTAAACAAAATATTTGCAGCTTGGTTTAGGCAAAGTTTTCTTATATATGGCAACAAAAGTATGATCCACATAAGAACAAATTGCTAAATTGAACTTAAACATGTCTGCTCTTTGAAAGACACTACTAAGAGAATAAAAAGGGAAACTACAAACTGGGAGAAAACATTTGCAGAGTACATAACTGATGAAGGACTTGTATCTAGAATACATAAAGAACCTTGAAAATTCAATAATAAGAAAATAAACAACCCAGTGAAAGTAAGAAAAGATTTGAACAGATACTTCACAAAAGAAGATACACAGATGGCATAAAAATACATGAAAAGATACTCAACATCATTAGTCATTATGAAGATGCAAATTAATACCACAATGAGATGCCACTACACACCTTATTAGAATTACTAAAATCAAAAAGACTGACCACTCCTAGTTTTGGTAAGTGTGTGGAGGAACTGGGACTCTCAAACACTAATGGTGGGAATGTAAAATGGTCCAACCATGGTCCAACCACCTTGGAAAACAGTTTGGGAAGATGTTACAACCAGTTCAAAGGAGAATCCAAAGCACCACACATAGGTATAGACAAAAGATGCTAAAATAAATTGACAGCTAGATGCAAAACCAGTCAATAGCCACAAGACATTAATCAATTGCATTCCACTGGACTGAATTTGCATTTCATGGACAAGAATCATTTGTATTACTATCAGTTTTCTACAAGTTACAGAGTTGTGAAAAAACTCAGAGACAATGGAAAGTGAAGATAACCAAGATGGATGAGCTATGAGTTAAATAAATCTTTGACAGGTGCTCATTTTTATCTGTATAAGTGTCACGATTTTACCTGTTAAAAAATTACCCTTTAATAGGAACTTTGAACAATGCCTACCTCATAATAGATACTCAATAAATATTAGCTTTTATAGTATTAATTTTATTAATATTTAAAATGACTCGAGTCACACTTTAAATTCATCTGGGGAAGGTGCCCTGTGAAGACAGCATTTATGTGTTCAGTCACTTCAGATGTTCATCCAGTCATTATTGAGCTATTCCTGGAAACAAGGCCCAGTGTTAGTTGTAACTTATTTGATAAGACAGAGTTGAGTTTATTCTTCTGCAGTGAGTGAGAATATTACTTAGCAGGCCTTTATAGCATTTCAGAGGGGGCAAGGCAAAGTAGAGGTACTTATGAGATTTTGAAATCTAGTTTAAAGTGAATCTTTCAATAGGAGGGGCTGTGGGCTTGGTTAGGAATGGGTAAGGATCATGACATCATACTTTAAGATTGGTAGATACAGCAGGGTAGGGAATTTGTGGTGAAGGTTAAATTTGTGAGGTTCAAAGCCTCGGGGTATAAAAATGTCATTTGATTCTTTCTTTGAAGAGTTGATGGGTCTTTCAGGAAGTTTCTGGAATGATCAATCATGTTATTTGCAACTTCCTGGGCAAGAGTTACCTGAAATAGTGACAGCATGTTAATAAAGACAGTGGAATACTAAAGTCATACGATGTAGGCTTTACGCTGTGTGGGTATAGATGGTTTCGTTCTCAAGTAACATCTTTCTTTTATACTTCTTATTGGTCATTTATTATTTATGGCCTATTTTGATAATTACATATCTGGTGCAAATGTCTAAATATTAATACTACTGCTAATAATAATAACAACTACTGCTGCTACAGCAACAGCAACAGTTGTGTTTATCCCATGCTTACTTGGGTCTGTAATTCTGAAAGCAGTCCTATAAGGTAGTACTCATTATCCCTACTTTATAGATGAGCAAACTAAGGCTCAGGGAGTGGCAGAACACAGAACTGAATGCAGGACAGCAGGCTCCAAAGTCTACATTATGCTTCACAACTAAACAGTGAGCTTCCAAATGCCAGGCCCTTGGTCATGATCTTCAGCATCCAGTACAGTCCTGGGCACAGAGTGTTAATAAGCGCTGAGTAAGCATTTGTCAGGAATACTGAATAGTGAGACAATTTGTTCAAAGGCATCTGAGAAGCCTTCCAAAATGGGAGCATCTTCTGACTTTCAACCTAAACTCTATCTATCAGCCACAGTTGCTGCTTAGGTGGCTGACCAGGAAGAGTACTGCACAGTTTTATTTCTGTTTAACGACTGAAGTCCTTGATTCAGGTGCATAATGCACAGGGAAAGCTATAAGGACTCTATTACCAGCAAATTGGTATTTTAAGCCACAACATTCATTCAGTCTGGATGCATTAAAGGCCCAGGGTGAGGTGGAAACCTTCGTTCTCTAGCTTTTTCCATTATATACCGAAGATCATTGATCCCCAGGGTGAAATAGAGGGAAAGATGAATTTAAAGCACACGACAAGGAAGGAGAACAAAACTCATGCTTGTTGTGTCATTTTCACCCCAGTCTCCATGAAATTTTTGTAGCTTTCAGCATGTGATTTTGTTCATTATTTTGTTTGTAGTATTTTTTACCTGGTGCAAATTAATAATTTGTCTATCTGAACATAATATTCAATGTTAATGATCTGACATGCCCTGTGCTTTTCATCTGGCCACATAAAGGACAAGTGCCCTGGAAATCTATCATCCACATCTTGTTTTATGGTTCTGTTGGGAATCAAGTTTTAGTTGATTTGTCATATCAATTTTCTCTCCAAATCTTAACTCTTTTGAACTTTTCATTACCTACCCTGAAACTGCTAAAAGTAGTGACAGTACATGCCTAGGATTCACAGTGGTTTTTATTCACCTGAAGCCTTGAGTTCACTTTGTAGTTTAATTCTTTTGGGAAGTAAATCAGAACAAGGTGAAGTGGTGTTTGTATTCATTAGTGTGAGATGAATCACTTATGGGATCAGATTCTTTCCTTGAATTCATAAACAGTTCAAGGGAAAAAAATCCATGAATAGAATAATCAGAATATGGGATTTAGCATAATTTCTTTTGTATTTAGGTAAAAAATTAATTTAAAAATGTTCTAACAGATTTGATACAGATTTGATAGAAAAATTAAAAATAAAATAATTTATAGGTTGAAAATATTCTAGAACTGACTGTGGGAAGAGAAAATGATTTAAGATTATGGAATACTGCATTTTGTTTTATGGGCTTAATCCTATCAGAATTACTTCCTAATTTTTTTTTTACAATACTTTTTTCTCATGTGAAAACTAATATAAAATTTGTCCTTTTTTAAATGAAAAATGTAAGTTAGGAAAATTTCTGTTCCTGGTAATGAATGACTAGGTAATATCTAAACTAGACAAGCAGAAAAAAAATACATAAAAGCACCAAAAGCTAACAAAAGTAAGGAATTTCTGGATCAAGATCCAGGAGAGGAAGGGAATCCAGAAAGGTAAGCCCAGCATTCCAGGCCACCTCCATCCCAAGGACAATTGCCAGTCCTAAAAACAGGCCTGACAATCTGAACTGCACTTTTGAAATATCTCACCTGGCTACACATGCCAGAGTTCTGAGCCTGCCACAGTAAACCACCCCCAATTTTGGTCTAAGATTACAAGAGTAAGAGTGAAATTAAAATAAACCAGCCTTTACACAGATGGTAGCCTTGCTTCAACTATTTTGGGTAGTCCAGAAAATTGCAAATCTTAAAATTGGGTTAAGATCATTCCAGACTGCTGGTGCCACTAGGTGCCTAAAAAAGTCAACAGAAAATCTTTGGAGGAGGAAAGAAAAGTCATCCTATACTGTGAAGTATTTCTACAAATAATATTTCAAACACAATGCCCAGCACATAGTCAAAGATAAACAGGCACACAAAAAGACACGACATAATAAATGAGAATCAGCAGAAACAATAAATAGGAATAGCTAGAATATATGAAAATCAAAGAAAGAGATAAATACATAGGTAATTCTAAGTAATGATTGACTGCATAAGACACTAATAATGATAATAATAATATTATTTGTAATGTGCCAAAAAAAATGAGAGCAATCAAAATGGCCTTCATCGTTAGGACTGAGTATTAAATCATCTGGTGGAATGCTACAGAGCAGGGTTCAGCCAAATCCAGCCTGTGACCTGCTTTTTCCATAGCAAATACATGACAGACTTTGTGGCCCACAAAGACTAAAATATTTACTTTCTTGTCCTTTACAGAGAAAGTTTGCTGACCCTTGCTACAAAGAAATGAAAATAAATGAGCCCAACCTACATACATCAACAAGGTTGGATGTTTAACGTACATCATTCAACCTAAAAAAAGCAAGACCAAAAGAAAAACTCCAATATGATTCCATTGACATAAAGTTCAAAAAGCCAACAAACTATAGTTTCAGGACACATTTTTAGGTAGTATAACTATAAAGGAAAGCAAGGAAATGATTACCATAAATGTCAAAAGAATGGCTACTTCTAGGTGGGAGAGAGGAGAATGTAATTGGGAAGGACTGCATCTCAGAAGTAGTGGCAGAGTTCTTGGCCTGTGCGACTGTTATTTGAGTGTTTGCTAAATTTGCTAAAATGTGGGTTTATGTTTTATGCATTTTTCTGTACATGTATTCTATTTTATAATAAAAGAGATTTAAAAGGTGAATTGTATGCAAATTAAAAGGAAAGGAAAGAAGGAGAGAGGGAGGGAAGAAATTGTATAATTTAGCCCACTGGCAAGACTGATGTTCTTTGCCTAAATGAAAAAAAAATCCTAGGCAATATTTTCAACTACTCTTTGATTTGATAGGTAATTTCATAGGAAATGACTGCCCATTTATATGTTTATAAAGGGCTTAGCTTGGAGAAAAGGTCAGTGTTCTTGCTGTGAATAAAATATTTATGAAAATAGCCTTGGCTTTTCTTTCTTTGTTTCCCTACCTGGGTCCAGCCACCCAGACTTAGGATGTGCTAAAGACTTGCCCTGGTCTCCGTGCCATTCAGAGATATTTTTGCCACATCCTCTCTAAAGGAGTTGAGCCTTTTTTCCACCGTTGGCAAGGTCTTCATTCTTTTATTCATTTCCTCTATCTCTCTGAAAATATTCCACTTACCTTATTTCACTAAGGTATATTAGTATAGTGAATGTCAGTTTTAGTTCATGTGTCAGAAGAACTTCGGAGCTGCCATGTTGCACAGCTCCAGGGGGGTGGTTCGCGTCATGCCACTCTTGTCGTTGTGCAGTGCTCAGAGCGCTCCCCTTAGGCAGCAGCCTGGCTAGCACTGTGCAGAGGTGTTAGCATTAATATTTCTATGGGTTTCAGGTAGAGGGGAACGGATTAAGACTATTGTATAAAAGATTCAAGTTAAACAATATATGAACTTCTTACTTTAAAAAATTCCAAGATAATAGTAGGCACAATGTATTTGTAACACTCTTCAGGATACAAAGCTATATCCAATTCATACACCGTCTAGATTTTCACATAGATTGTTGCAGTTGATTCTCACAATCAAAACTAATAGCAGTAGCCAAAGTAACTTAAGTTTATGTGAACTGCATCAGATAGACCTGCCCTAAGGTCTGGGCTCTACCTTCTACTGTGAGATCTTGGGCAAGTTGCTTAACCTCTCTGAGCCTCAGATTCTTCAAAAGAAAATGACGATGATAAGAGTATCTATCTACCTTAGAGAATTAAGTGAGATGATATACATAAGGTACAGTGACTGGCACATATGTGCCTTATAACAATTAGATAATACTCTTTTTAAATTTATTCTCTGATCATTCCTGCTTCCCTTCAAAAAGGTTCCCTTCGTCCTGTATCCATCCAGTCCTCCAGTCCAGAACCTGGGAGGGATCCTCTGCACCTTATCCTTCAGTCTCCTCACCCCCGTCTCTGCCATAGCTATGTAATCACCAAGCACCATTGATTATCCTGAATCCCCATATTACTTCCTCTCAGACTCTTACAAACTTCCTGAGGGACACTTTGCCTCCATTCATCCATCCATCCATCCATCTCCCATCCATCCATCCATCCATCCATCCATCCATCCATCCATCCCCCATCCATCCATCCATCCATCCATCCCCCATCCATCCATCCATCCATCCATCCATCTATCTCCCATCCATCCATCCATACTTCCATCCAACCATCCACTGAAAAATCATACTGAGTACACAGAGTGAGTGGCTGAAGAAGACCTCTCTGAAGAGGTGACATCTGAGCAGCTGGGACAACTGAGGGAGTGAGCATGGAGATTTGGGGGTGGGGTGGGGAAGCATTCCAGGAAGAGAAAACGATACATGCAAAGGCTCTGAGACAGACGTGTTTGTGAGCCAGTAAGAAGGCAGAGAATCTCTCTGCCAGGAGATGTGGTTGGAGCAGCTGTCACAGGCTGAACCATATCAGAGGTGGAATGATTGACAGGTTTAAGCAAAGGGGTGACATTTTTAGAAAATCACACTGAAGAGGCAAGGGGGAAGCAGAGGGACAATGTACAAGATCATTGCATGGGTCCACGTGGTGAAGATTAGCATGGCAGCAGACAGTCTTTCTAAAACATAGTTCTGAGCAGGTCACTCTCCCTACCTGCCCCCTGCATGCACTGCACATACACACACCTAAAACCAGCCAAAGTTTTCTCCACTGCCCCTAGAATAAAGTCAAACTCTGGACCCCTTTCCCAACTCCTGTCCTACATGATCCTGTCAGAGGTCATGATTCTGTACCCCTCCACCCGCTGCTCCCTCACCCTGAAATCCTCTTCTCTCCCTTGTCTTTCCATTTATTCTCCAAAACTGTGCTTTATGAGCTCCCCATAGAAGCTGTCCTTGATCCCCTTCCTTCTCCCCTCCCAGAAAGACATAACTACATCCTCTTCTGAGACATAAAACTATAATCATATTTATCATTCTGTCCTGTACATTGTGAGCCACTTATGTGCAATGTTCCTATGGTTTTTGTTTGTTTGTTTGTTTGTTTTTTTGGACGCCTCGGGTCTTAGTTGCAGTATGTGGGATCTTTTTGTTGCAGCGTGTGGGTTTCTCTTTAGTTGTCGTGTGCGGGTTTTCTCTCTCTAGTTGTGGCGCGTGGGCTCCAGGGTGCTTGGGCTCAGCAGTTGTGGCGCGCGGGCTTAGTTGCCACGCAGCATGTGGGATCTAGTTCTCCGACCAGTGATCCAACCCACGTCCCCTGCATTGGAAGGCAGATTCTTACCACTGGACCACCAGGGAAGTTCCCAATGTCCCCATGTTTTAATTTTTTATCTTGAGCCCTCTGCATAATTACTGCCATCAGGTATGTGTTTAATTTGTGATTAATTGTATAGTAAATAGAATTTTCTCTCTGTGTGATTTTTCCAGTGAAGCAGATTGCCTGAGATTGTTTGGGTATCTCTTGGCTGGAATGTCCAAGAATCTCAAAAGTATATTTTTGATACTTTTGTCTCAGTGTTCACATATGGCACTGCCAGCTGCTGGAGGACTAGGATTCAGAATTTAGCAGTCAGTGCCTCCCCCACATTCACTTTCTCTCTGCCTTTCCTGGGTTTTGAGTTCAGTTTCAGTAGTGAACACTGAGTCCACTGGTGCCACCCTTCCTGACCTCCAGCTAGTCCTAGACTAACTCTTCCTTCTCAGTCAAAACCAAATAAAAGTCATATACCTTTGTTGATTCGTATTGACTTCAGCTCTAAGAAATTCTCCTCAAATATTCTGTCTTGAAATCCATCATAAATGTTTCCCCCAGTCCTTTGGCAGGGGTCGGCTCCACTTCAGTAGGCTTTAAAATGCTGTCTTTTACAGATTTTTCACAAACTCCATGGAAAATGAACAGAGTGATGCTGAACCATAACCTGTGTCTTATTGTGTGATGTGCTGTGGTTTTGGCCTGGCCACAATTCTTAAGTCGTGATGTGAATTTCATTTCCTGTTGCTTATCCTGCATGTTAACTTTCTGCTTGGTAAAGTTGCAAATTCCTAGTGAAAGCATTCTGCAATTGATTAGACCCAGGCCGCTTGGCAATTTCTTTCTAATCTCTTTTTATTGTGCTTTCCATAAAAATGACAGCCCTGGTATAAATCCTAGTTTAAATCAATACCAGTAAGTGCTAATCTCTTCACAGCACTGGAGATGAAAATGTCAAATGGTACCTGCTGGGCATTAGAACTCTCACTGTAAATCATCAAAAATTAAAGCAACACCAAATTGATTTTATTTCCCGTCTTTTAAAAAAATTACTTTCAGATTCATTATTTTTCCGTTGAGTTATTCTTTTTTTCCAGTTATATTCTGATTGGATGAGATTGATGAACTGAATCTGGCATGGCAAATGTGTTGACGTCTGGTAGTAAAATGTGTAGGACCTGGCCTGTACTAGGAAGAGCCTTAGGATAAAGTTGATATTTTAAAGAATGATGCATATATTTAAGTTATATTTCAATCATTATTCATGTGATAACACCTCAATAAAGTAGAATCTTGGTTGAAGAAGCTATACCACACGAAGGTACCTAAAAATGGTACAATTACGGAAAAGAATTTCTAGCCCTTTGTCTCCCATCTTTGAAGTTATTGTCAAAGCCACTTAAGCTATAACTAGATGATACCTCCTCTAGGGGTTGGTTGCCTGCGATCTGGGCATCACAGTCAAGATATAGGGCAATGCATAGCTTAAATATTAAATTGTCAGGTGATCCTGGAAGAGCTGGGAAATTATATGGCTTTTAAATCCAGGAGGAACTTAACTAAGCATCACTTCCAACTTCCCACACTATTTATTTGACTAAATAAGAAACTGAAACCTTAGGAGATTTAGTGACAAAATGATGGTCATCACAGATTTAAAGGCAAACCACCAGATCTCTAGATGTTTAATCCCCATCTCTTCTTGTTGCATCACAGAGAAAAATATAAGAACTATACCCACATTTAGCAAAGGGCATACAAAACTCTGATGTGTGTGTATGTGTGTGCTCGTAAAAATAGTTGTATATGAGGATAAACTCTTCAAATGTGCTGATAAAACAGAAGAGTGGCAGGAGAAAACATGTTACAGATTAGGCAAACACTTAATTTAACTGGTCAGTTTCAGATTGACCGCCACAAAAAATATTCTTTATGCTTCTTGCATGGTTCCCCTCCATCTCTCAAAGAGGATGCTAATTAGCAATGCAGTGCTTAAGAAATACGTAGCCCAAAGGAGTGGCAGAAAAAACACATCCCATAGACAAAGCAGGTCATAAAGGACCCAGCTTTTGAATAATGGAGGACTAGGGAAACTTCCAAGAACTGACAACAAAGGTTTCTCCAATCCCTTTTTGCTCCTCAAGTTATTCATCATTTTAAGTTCATTAACAGCAGTAACGAAAGTGCAAGGGTCTCAAAATTACCTGTCTCTTCTCTTATCAGCTTAAGCCTTGCAAGAGTAGCAAGTGCAGGAATGAGCAACGTGGACTGGGTAGAGACTGGCAAATTCAAGAGCACATCCAAAGGAAATAGCTCTTTTGCCTACAGTTAAGACAAACTCTGAGACGTAATTTATATCCAGAGTTTCCCTGCAGGGCCAGGTGGAGATTTTACCTGAAATCACACAACTGTTCCACCTACATCCCCCTCCCTTGTCTTGCTTCCCCCAGTCCTTCATCAGAGTGTTCTGGGAGCACATCCTTTATAAACTACTTACACGTGAATCCTTTGTTGGTCTGCTTCTAAGAGTCTGTCCTAAAACAACCACAAATGTACTGCCTTATTTTATTAAGAGCTAGATTTCCATCCAAATATTTAAGATACTTTTACAAATGAAATGATTGTGTCAGCTCTGGAAAAGTTGTGGTGTGGTATGCTGTGTGTGTGTGTGTAAACAATTACACTTTTAAAATTACATAAGGAATATTAGTTACAGGACTTCCCTGGTGGCACAGTGGTTGGGAGTCCACCTGCTAATGCAGGGGACACGGGTTTGATCCCTGGTCCGGGAAGATCCCACATGTCGCGGAACAACTAAGCCCATGCGCCACAACTACTGAGCCTGCGCCCTAGAGCCCGCAAGCCACAACTACTGAAGCCCGTGTGCTCTAGGGCCTGCATGCTGCAACTACTGAGCCCACATGCTGCAACTACTGGAGCCCATGTGCCTAGGGCCCATGCTCCACAATAAGAGAAATCACCGCAATGAGAAGCCCAAGCACTACAATGAAGAGTATGCCCTGTTCGCCGCAACTCGAGAAAGACCGTGCGCAGCAACAAAGACCCAATGCAGCCAAAAAAAATAAATAAATAAAATAAAAATATTAAAAAGTAAAAAACAACAAAAAAAGAAATATTAGTTACATTCTTCATGACATTCTATGCAACTAGAAAGTAGTGAGTGATACAAATCTCACTGTGCAATTAGAGACATTTAGGCATTAGACAGGATATAATGGCCCAGAAAAGCAGAACTAAGCCATTTTACCTGATTCCTTAGAGGTGGGATATTATGATGTAAAGTATGATTCTATCATTTCTTGGATTTGAGGACCAAATATGTTACTTATTTCAAAAAAAGAGATAAATAATATGGCGTTTACAATTGCATTATTTTCCCATATCCCAAAATCAAGAAAATGTTTCTTCAACAACACAAGCTACATCAATTAACCAATTCCACAGTAATCCGCAAATGCATAGTTACATAATTGATCTAACAGATATTTGGGCAGCCAATGGGAACAGAAACAGTACTGAAATCATAATGCATTTTTTTTAAACATCTTTATTGTATTATAATCGCTTTACAATGGTGTGTTAGTTTCTGCCTTATAACAAAGTGAATCAGCTATACATATACATATATCCCCATATCTCTTCCCTCTTGTGTCTCCCTCCCACCCTCCCTATCCCACCCCTCTAGGTGGTCACAAAGCACCGAGCTGATCTCCCTGTGCTATGCAGCTGCTTCTCACTAGCTATCTATTTTACATTTGGTAGTGTATATATGTCCATGCTACTCTCTCACCCTTCCCCCTCCCCGTGTCCTCAAGTCCATTCTCTATATCTGCATCTTTATTCCTGTCCTGACCCTAGGTTCTTCAGAACCATGTTTTTTTAGATTCCATATATATGTGTTAGCATACAGTATTTGTTTTTCTCTTTCTGACTTACTTCATTCTGTATGACAGACTCTAGGTCCATCCACCTCACTACAAATAACTCAATTTTGTTTCTTTTATGGCTCAGTAATATTCCATTGTATATATGTGCTACATCTTCTTTATCCATTCACCTGTTGATGGACACTTAGGTTGGTTCCATGTCCTGGCTATTGTAAATACAGCTGCAATGAACATTGTGGTACATGACTCTTTTTGAATTATGGTTTTCTTAGGGTATATGCCCAGTAGTGGGATTGCTGGGTCATATGGTAGTTCTATTTTTAGTTATTTAAGGACCCTCCATACTGTTCTCCATAGTGGCTGTATCAATTTACATTCCCACCAAGTGTACAAGAGGGTTCCCTTTTCTCCACACCCTCTCCAGCATTTATTGTTTGTAGATTTTTTGATGATGGCCATTCTGACTGGTGTGAGGTGATACCTCATTGTAGTTTTGATTTGCATTTCTCTAATGATTAGTGATGTTGAGCATCCTTTCATGTGTTTGTTGGCAATCTGTATATCTTCTTTGGAGAAATGTCTATTTAGGTCTTCTGCCCATTTTTGGATTGGGTTGTTTGTTTTTTTGATATTGAGCTGCATGAGCTGCTTGTAAATTTTGGAGATTAATCCTTTGTCAGTTGCTTCATTTGCAAATATTTTCTCCCATTCTGAGGGTTGTCTTTTCATCTTGTTTATGTTTTCCTTTGTTGTGCAAAAGCTTTTAAGTTTCATTAGGTCCCATTTGTTTATTTTTGTTTTTATTTCCATTTCCCTAGGAGGTGGGTCAAAAAGGATCTTGCTGTGATTTATGTCATAGAGTGGTCTGCCTATGTTTTCCTCTAAGAGTTTTATAGTGTCTGGCTAAAGCAATCTACAGATTCAATGCAATCCTTATCAAACTACCAATGACATTTTGCACAGAACTAGAACAAAAAATTGCACAATGTGTATGGAAACACAAAAGACCCTGAATAGCCAAAGCAATCTTGAGAAAGAAAAATGGAGCTGGAGGAATCAGGCTCCCTGACTTCAGACTACAAAGCTACAGTAATCAAGACAGTATGGTACTGGCACAAAAACAGAAATATAGATCAATGGAACAGGATAGAAAGCCCAGAGATAAACCCACACACATATGGTCACCTTATTTTTGATAAAGGAGGCAAGAATATACAATGGAGAAAAGACAGCCTCTTCAATAAGTGGTGCTGGGAAAACTGAACAGCTACATGTAAAAGAATGAAATTAGAACACTCCCTAACACCATACACAAAAATAAACTCAAAATGGATTAAAGACCTAAATGTAAGGCCATAATGCATTTTTCAAAATAACTTAGTTGAATACTTTAGTTCAGACATATTTGGTTATAATAATTGCAAAAATCAGTAGGTGGATTAA
The DNA here is from genome assembly GCF_028564815.1 of Eubalaena glacialis. Classification (NCBI taxonomy): domain Eukaryota; kingdom Metazoa; phylum Chordata; class Mammalia; order Artiodactyla; family Balaenidae; genus Eubalaena; species Eubalaena glacialis. The sequence continues at coordinate 55,305,670 of NC_083728.1, read as the reverse complement.
ATCTCAGGAGTTTCCACTCTGTGCTTAAGAGCCATGTGCTATTTGTTTTATTTTAATGCCCTGCTCAGTTGTAGGTGTATCAGATCAGAAAATATATCCTCACAGATAGTATAATTTCAAGTCATTTTTTAAGAGACTAGAAATGGGAAGAATATTAAAATGTGAAAAATATCTTAGGCTGCTGAAGTATGTTTTATGGTGCTGAAGTAGTTTGCTAAGCCTTATTATTGGTGTCTTCCCTCAGTTATACGACCAACTGGTTTTTCTAGGGCTGTTTCAAAAATAATTCAGTAAATATGAGCACAAGTTTTTGCATCAAAAAATTTGGTGTAAAAATCTAGTAAGAAGATGGAGTGGGCTTCCCTGGTGGCACAGTGGTTGAGAGTCTGCCTGCCAATGCAGGGGACACGGGTTCGAGCCCTGGTCTGGGAGAATCCCACATGCCGCGGAGCAGCTGGGCCCGTGAGCCACAATTACTGAGCCTGCACATTTGGAGCTTGTGCTCCGCAACGGGAGAGGCCGCGATAGTGAGAGGCCCGCACACCGCGATGAAGAGTGGCCCCCGCTTGCCACAACTAGAGAAAGCCCTCGCACAGAAACGAAAACCCAACACAGCCATAAAAATAAATAAATTAATTAATTAATTTTACAAAAAAGAAAAAGAAGATGGAGTAACACCTTCAAACTTAGAACCTACAAGTAAAAGTTACATTCAGCAAAACTACAATTTAATTGCAAAGGCAAAATATCAGTATTCTCAGACACTTGAGGTCTCAGGGAGAACAGCGCACACACGCACGTGTGCGCACACACACACACAAACACTTTGCTGACACCTTCTCAGAAAATAGAGAAATTAGTTCAGGAGAAAGCAATGGCTTATGGGAAGTAAGGGTGTATAACGAAAAGTAAGCCACACACCTCTTCTCTTTCCTTTTAGTCCCCCCTATATTCCAATGAGAAAAAGTTTGGGAGCTCCAATCAGTTCTACAATCATTTGTTGAGCAAATACAAAGTGGAAAAAGCCTTAGTTATGATCCGCACAGGACCACACACACACATACACACACACACACACACGCACACCAGGCAACCAGCACTCTCTCCTCTACTTCTCCCCACTACTCAAATTCCAACCCCCTACTCAAATAAGAGTACTACTTGCTTTCCCACCTGCCAATCAATCCCAGCTCTTGCACATGGGCCCCTCTTGGGGGTGTGGTGAGGTCCTTCCCTCTTGACCTCCAGCAGCATCAAATGGGAGTGCCATTCCAGCCCAGACCACTCCCCCGACACACACACACTAAACTGCAAGGCGGGGTGGAGGTGGGTGGGCAAGAAGAAACCTTGGGAGGAAAAGAGCTCCAGCGGCCTTTCCTAGATTTTCAGACTCCATTCTAAGAACGCTCCCCCACAGTAGGGATGGTGTTTCACAGGTGGAAAAATAGACGTTGGAAAGTATGGTATTGAAAACATTGATCCCTTGTTTAAAGAAAAAGCACCTGTATGGAGGTTCCTTAAGAAACTAAAAATAGAGCTACCATGTGATCCAGCAATCCCACTCCTGGGCATATAACCAGAGAAAACCATGGTTCAAAGGGATGCATGCACCCAATTTTCACTGCAGCACTCTTTACAGTAGTCAAGATGTGGAAACAACATAAATGTCTATTGAAGGATGAATGGATAAAGAAGATGTGGTACATATATACAATGGAATATTACTCAGCCATAAAAAGGAATGAAATAATGCCATTTGCAGCAACATGGATGGACCTGGAGATTATCATACGAAGTGAAGTAAGCCAGACAGGGAAAGACAAATATCATATGATATCACTTATATGTGGAATCTAAAAAAATGATGCAAATGAACTTATTTACAAAACAGAAACAGACTTAGAGACTTAGAGAACGAACTTACTGTTACCAGGGGGGAAGTGTGGGGGGAGGGACAGATTGGGAGTCTGGGATTGACATGTCCACACTGCTATATTTAAAATACATAACCAACAAGGACCTACTGTATAGCACAGGGAACTCTGCTCAATACTCTGTAATAACCTAAATGGGAAAAGAATTTGAAAAAGAATAGATACATGTATATGTATAACTGAATCACTTTGCTATACACCTGAAATTAAGGCAACATTGTTAATCAACTATACTCCAATATAAAATAAAAATAAATAAATAAATAAATAAATGCAGTTAGAACGCTTAAAAAAATTTTGTATAGGCCATATTTTCTACTTGTCTTATATGTTTCCTGATAAATAATTTTAGTGTTATTAAAAAAAATAAAGAAAAAGTACCTGATGTCGATTTAAGCCATGCCTCAAGAGTGCTCAGCCTGGAAGCAACCAGGTCTCCTGTCTGCTTCTCAATTCTTGCCAACTGAGCAGGAACCCAGAGGCCTCAGATGGCAGATTCATTTAAGCCTTTCTCTTTCATTTGCCCTCCCTTTGTCTAAAAAGCCTTGGTGATTACACAGATTGGGGCAGAACTTCAGTCGCCAGAAATAAGTGCTTTCTTTGTCCTGTGGCTTCTCTTCATTGGACATGTGAGTGTTGCCTTCATACATCCTGGAGATTATTTAACAACCCGAGACTGATCGGGCTGGGTGATCCATGCCATATGCCTTATTGCCACCAAACTCAAGGAAGAGAGGAAAAAAAGAACAGCTACAATCTGTCTCTTGGAACTGCTGCCTTCCCCTTGCTCAGAGCCAACTCACAGCCTCTCATATCTTCCAGGAACCAGTCTTCCACACTAGCACTTGCTGTCGTGTCACGGCCAGGATGCTATTTTCCCAAAAGTATTAACGTAGGGATGTGAAATGACATCCTTCCTGCTCTGCTACACACTCACAGTCCTCTGAAAAGTCCTAGTGTCCAGGTCTCACAGTGAGGGCCATTCATAGTGAGGGGCCTGGGGTGCATTAGTGATTTGTGAAGGTGAATGTAGATGGTAGATGTTCAAAGGAGTTAACATTGCCAAAGGAATACAATAAAGAGAATTCTCTAAGACAAGGATGCAGTGGATTGCAGGGAGAAAGTGAAGAGCAAAAGAGAAGAGTTTCTTCAATAAGAGCCTTACTTGTCTTCTTATGGGAAGCTGGAATGTTTGAGGACCAGCTGCAGAAAATTTATTCCAATTAAGCAAGTATTTTCGGCATCTTTATACTTGTATTCGTGAGCAAAACTCTTGACTGGTGGTTTAATTTTTCAGCCCATGGCACCTAGCTTAGTTCTTTGCTCATAGGTGCTCAATGAGTAACTAAATGGTTGATTCAAAAGAATCCTATCTCTTGGCACTGAAAAGAACCTCAGAGAAACTGAGAACTAAAGAGATTAAGCTCAAGGTTACATAGCTAGGAAGTTATGGAATCCAGATATGAATCCAAATCTGCTCTTTTTCCTCGTCATTGGAAAGAGAATGAGGGACAAAATCATGCTTAAGAGCATAGACTTGGGGGCCAGACTCCCTGGGTTTGAATTCTAGCTCTACCACTTGGTAGCTCAGTGATCTTAATCAGGGGAGTAAATTAACCCCTTTGCCTTGGTTTTAGCATATGTAAAATGGGGATAAGAAAAATATCTATTTTAAATATGAAATGAGTTAATGTGTGTAAAGTGCCTAGAACAGTGCCTGACATACAGTGAACACTCAGTTAATGGTTTTAGCTATTTTACATGATTATTGAAGTCAGGAAATATATTCCATCCAGTAATAAAAACCTCTGAATCATGATGTAAGTTCCCATATGCTGTATCTCTTGAAAATATATACATAATGAGGGAGTAAAGTGACTGAAAATAATCACAATTTTTCTTTGCAACTAAAGTGATACATCATCCTCTTCATCACCACCATCATCTTAATCATTTTCATTATCACCATCAATTTCATTATCTTCATCACCAACTTCCATTTCAAAACACGTTTGCTTTATGTTTCACTTATATGCACAAACTTCTCTGCCAGACAAAGAAGGGACCCACGTTGAGGTCTCCATTCTCAAGTCAGGTTAAGAGGGACAGAGATGCTTATTTCTTATTTCAATGTGTCTCCTGTGTTTATATCTGACTCTTTCAGCCCGTAGGACAGCCTGACACAGGCTGTCATTGTCCATTTAGCATCCCCTAATCTAGTGGAAACTCAGTTTCCTTGTATGTGAAGTGGAAGAAAAAAATAAGATAGAGAGAATGTCAAGCCCAGATGACACTAGGTAGGCACTGAATAAACAGATTTTGCCAATCCTTTGTTCTGTCTCAACCATTTCCTACTTGACACAAGTTAAAATAAAGGACAGGTATACTCTAAGATTAGTTAAATAGAATTAATTAAATGCATGGAAGAGAGGAATAACCAAATACATTGGAAACTAAGATGATTCCTTTAATTAGGCATCATATATGTCTCTGAGCCTCCTAGAAGCCAGGGCAAAAATTGAACGCTCCAGAAAGGAAGAAATATACCAATGCTTCAAAAGAAATAAAAGTTTAAGCTGGCCAGAAATAGTGATATTTTTCTCATGTGAAATCTTATAAAGATAATGTTCAGTGACATGATAGGTCTCCTGATACCAGTTTCATTTTTAAAATGCTGACCAGGTTTTTACATGGATCTTTTAATAAGGAACTTGCCTAACAAGTTGAGAGGTTAACATCAAAATCCATTTCAGTTCGAATGATTTCTTGAGGGGATTAAGCTGATATGGTCTAAGAATGATGCCTGACAGTAATCCCATGTAATACAAGGGCAGAATTCAGAAAGCATAACCACTCTGAGTGCTATGGAATAAGGAATTTCTTACAGGAATTTGACATTACACAATTGTGGGAGGTGCTGGGGAAGAAAGGGTCCAAAAAGGAGAGAAAGAAGATCAGGGGGAAATCACCAAGCTGGCCTCTGGTAGCACTGCCACGAGTGGATGTGTTGGAGTTTTCAGGGGAATTTGAAGGCCAAGCACATCCTGCAACTGGATTGGGTTGTTCACCCTGCCAGGGCTGTGTAATAGCAAGATGAGAAACTCTACATGCTTTGCTTAGAGCTGCCAAGCACACTGCCACTGACATTCTGGTTCTGGGAATTCATCTCGGTATGCCTGGGAAGCTAAACACTTGAAGTCCTCCTCCTTCAAAGTCGCACAAACCCAGTCCGTGAGTTGGGCCAGGACATTATGTGCCCACTCACACATCCATTTCAAGACATTCTTTTAGAACTTCCCTGGTGGGGCAGTGGTTAAGAATCTGCCTGCCAATGCAGGGGACATGTGTTTGATCCCTGGTCTGGGAAGATCCCACATGCCGCGGAGCAACTAAGCCCGTGCGCCACAACTACTGAGCCTGCTCTCTAGAGCCTGCGAGCCACAACTACTGAGCCCACGTGCCGCAACTACTGAAGCCTGTGTGCCCTAGAGCCCATGCTCCACACAAGAGAAGCCACCACAATGAGAAGCCCACGCACCGCAATGAAGAGTAGCTCCTGCTTGCTGCAACTAGAGAAAGCCCGCGTGCAGCAACAAAGACCCAATGCAGCCAAAAAAAAAACATTCTTTTAATATATTGTTCTTAATGCTATTGCATAATTAAGGTCTTTGTTTTATTGTCCATACATCGGACTCTGGTGAGAAGGTGGAATTTTGTTCTGATTTTAAAAGCACAGCCTCTCATTCTGTTAATGCGGTCAAGGTACCAGTGATCTGGACTGAAGCATGGCAAGAAAGAAGGGTGGTGGTCCTTGTTTTGCATCCTCCATAACACTGTTATCCAAAAAATTATGACCAAAATCATCAAAATAGACCCTCCACAAAGACCCCAGGAACGCCTTAGGACAGACCACCAGTTTCAAAAAGGAATTTATTAAGTGCACTGTACTTTATTTTGTTCATAAGCAGAGAAACTTTTTTTTTTTTTTTGGCCGCTCAGCATGTGGGATCTTACTTCCCCGACCAGGGATCAAACCTGCGCCCCCTGCATTGGAAGCATGGAGTCTTAACCACTGGACCGCCTGGGGAAGTCCCCAGAGAAACTTCTACTAACCCAAATTTCTAAGAAAAGGAGGGGCTGTTATCTAAAAACAACTTGCAAATTAAGTTCAAAGGCTGCGCCATGTGCTCTGAACATATTTTTTCTTTAAAGCGTCTGCTCAGTGTCAAAGGACGGGCATACCACAGGATGGTTTGATTTATCCTCCACTGACATGAACATATCATGACAGAGATGGAATAAGTCTATCTCTAGTTCTCAGTGTTTTCTCCCTGTAACATTTCACTGGACTGCACCAGTCAGTATTTATGTAGCTTTGTTTGAGTAGAGTCTATGAATTCTTGTTATTTATTTTTGTGTCATCTTAAGAAAGTTTCCATGGTTCTGTTGTATGATCAGTTTATTAGTGGTCATTAAAATCAATATAACAGGAAAAGTATTTTTACTTTCCGTAACTCACCTGCTTTCTACAGAGAGTGCCTCCTGCTAAGTCCACAAGCAAACATACTCTTGAGTACCTGCATGGTTTGGGAGAGAAAATTCAAGGCAGTCTTGAGTTCCACATCTGAGTTAATACAGTGTTGTGAAAAGCTGTCAATGGGTACCAGGAGTCCAGCAGTGAAGGCAAGTATGAGAAAGTAGTCTTCAGGAATTTTCAGACACCTTGAGGATGATTAGGATTCCTCCAGGACATCCAATTGGGGCTTGGGACAATTCTATTCAGGTCCCAAAGGCTGGAAGAGGCAGTGGTGATCTCTGGGTTACTTTTTATCCATGTTTATCTCTTTTACATTCATGTGTGCTTGTTTAAAACCCAAGATAACCTTGTGAACAAGATAGCTCATGTATTTTGGGGACAAAATAAAGTTGCAAAAGGTTATGCAGCTTGTCCAGCATCTTTCTGATAAGGCTGGGAACCTGGGTCCTGAGATACTTTAATGTTCCTGTCACCACACCAGAGACTTTTCCAAAATCAGAGGATGAAAGGCATAAGGTTGAACACAAGGTGGCTTTCAAGTGCTTGCATTTCCAAGTGATGATGGTTGGAACTGTGATTGTGAGGGTATTCTGTGCTTTTTGAGAACATGACCACAAAACTTGGAAGACACTTCCTGCTTCTGTTCGGTGACTTCATCAGATGAATTTTCTCCTCCTTGTTGCAATTTGTTCCAGGTTTCTTTTCCCCTCTTCACACCAGTTCATTCTAATCTAAGAAGTCACTACAGTGCTCCCATTAATATTAAATGCTACATTTTAAACTTAAGATCTTTAATATCAGAGCTGCAAAACTGCTCAAAACTGCCAGATGCATAAACTTTTCTCATTGACTATACATTCGATATTTTCCTGAGAATCTACATTCTTTGTTTCTTTAATAATGATCAGACTTTAAAGAAAAGACCTATTTCTTTCCCTTGGTTAGTGTTGTTACATGTAACAGTTATGTAAAAGGTAAAACGTTAGATTTAAATTTTGATTTCTTCCAAAAACACAAAAGTATCCTTTGTTGTATAAGCTAATTAACTTTTATCCTAACCTTTAACTTTTAAAAATCATTTTTGGGCATGTCATTACATAGAGTAATCATTTTTTCAGCCCAGAAAAAAATAGTGGAAGAAATAGCAGAAATTCAGTCCTGTATTTGTGTACAGACATTTGAGCATTTCCATCCCATGATCTTATTTTCACCCTGGCCTCTTATTTTGAAACTGTTCCTCAGAGTTCTCACATTCACGCCTATCTCATGGTAAATTGTTTTAGCATGGTAGTATGCTTAGATCAATTGCCGGCAGCAGTAATGTTAGTATCAATCATGTACAAACGTGTAATAACTGGGAGACAGATGATATTACCCCCCTTCTTTTAGCCTGGTACAGTTTGCTCTTCTGGAGGATGCCTTTAGTACAAAGTAATTTCCCGGGAAGTCTGAAGGCACATCAGTCAAGCATTAAGAATTCTTTCAGCTCACCTGGTCCTCAGAGGGAGAGGAGCAGTCCATGCAGTAGCTCGGCCAGCACCATGGACAGAGCCACCAGGCAGATTCTTTAGATGATTCTGAGTGCAGGGTCTTGCAACCTCCATCCCAGCGCTTTATGCCCTTCACACACACATTCACACACACATACACACACACACACACGCACACACACACACACCGACACACATCTTTACTGACATGTCTCTTCTCTCTCCCCCCCCCCGCCCCATCTCTTTTTCTGTCTCTCTCATTTCTTAGCCCTCGATATTAAGATTTCCTGGTTGTTCACAATTTTGAATTCTGGTATTTGGTCCTGGGAACTTTCCCCCCAAATCCTGATTTTCCCATTTTATCTATGCCTCTGAACACAGCTTTCCTTAATATTATTCCACTGGCCCGAGTATATGTTACATTTTTGTTCTTGTTGGTTGGTTTGTTTGTTTTTACCTTGGCTACTGTTTTTATTCAGCTGGCCTCCCAGAAGGCTGAGATTTGTTTTGGTTATATTTGTCCTAAGTGCAGCATTTAAGTATAAATAACTTTAATGCAAATGTATTCTATGTCCTGAAAATATGTAGCATGTGTCATATTTTACATAGGTAATATGTCAGTCAAGATGTTAGCAAAAAAGAGATGGAATATGCAGGTGGAATAATTAAGGAGAGTATATTAAGGGACTGTTTACAAATGTATGGGAGGATCAAGCAAATCCAACAAAGCATAGTCAAGTCTCTAGGACTGGCAACCTACAGGAGCCCATATCCCTTCAGCCTGAAGAGACAAGGGAAGGGAGGGGTCAGTGGAATTTGGAGAGGGAGTTTGTATGGAGAGGGCTCCCCAACAAAGCTGTGGCATTTAGAAAAGGGATGAAGTCAATATATAGTGACCCAAAAGGGAGGGAGCCTAGAAAATAAAAACCTTGAGTTGATTCTCCTGCCTTACTCTCCAATTTTTTCAAACGGTTCTTCCCATTGGCTGAATCCAATGGGATGCTATAAGGCAATGAATCTCATTGATGTGGCCCATAAAAGTCAATCTCCCAGGGCACAGCACACATTGGAGAAAGGTGGAGCGGAGATCTGAAGAGGAAAACAGAAATTAACAGACAGATATAATATGCATAGTTGACATCTACATAATAAAACATAACAATGTTGAAAATTACAAAGATATTATAAACTCAGATTGTATTACAGAACCCAATGTATCCATATGCACCACCTGATGGCCTTATAACAAGTAGCTGACCTCAGGTGTCTCTTGTTCAGATATTTTGTTCTCTCTCTCTCTCTCTTTTTTTTTTTTTGGCTGCATTGGGTCTTCGTTGTGGTGTGCAGGCTTCTCATTGCAGAGGCTTCTCTTGTTGTGGAGCAGGGGCTCTAGGCGTATGGGCTTCAGTAGTTGCGGCACCCAGGCTCAGTAGTTGTGGCTCGCAGGCTCTAGAGTGCAGGCTCAGTAGTTGTGGTGCACAGGCTTAGTTGCTCCACGGCATGTGGGATCTTCCCGGCCCAGAGATTGAACCCGTGTCTCCTGCATTAGCAGGCGGATTGTTAACCACTGCACCACCAGGGAAGTCCCGTTTTGTTCTCTCTTGAGTATCAAAGCCCATTATTCTTCATGGGATTCCTCACTCAATACTACTGACTCCATAAATCAGACAAACATGAGTAGATAACTCACCATTGTCTAATACTCTAACATATGTTTGAAATGCCTTCAGGCCAATACATTCAGCTACATGAGAACGATTGACTTCATGTTCTACCAAAATCTTTTCCTCAATTCATTCAATGATTTAGCTTTTAAAATTCCCCTTGATTAAGGCTGAACATAACCCTTAAAATCTGAACATAGCCACAGTGCTGTGGTTTTTGACAAATCACCTCAGCTAAAAGACGCAAGCTCATGCTTCTTATTTATTCGTCTGTTCTTGCCAAGTGAACTTGCCAACTCTTCCTGGTGCATGTCTCCTGGGAAAGATGAGAGGAGAAATAAGGGCACCTTGAAGAAACATTGTAATTATACATAAAGTACTGTGGGCAAGGCATCTCATGTGGAACTGAGAACAAGAGCCCTCCTCTCCCTGCCAGTGAAAGAAATATGAAGACTCATTCTAGCATAGATGTATATCTTTGCAAAGATTTATTCTTATCACCATTTGAATCCTGGAATTTACATACTTCTACATAGTAAAATGACTCGTTGACTTTCCCTCTTAAAGACTGAACCCATGATTTGACTTTGCTACAGCTGTACCCAGAACAGCTGAGTCAGCCCATCACCAACAAGTCACCAGATATGAGTTTGTGACATAGGACTAGGAACTATCATTGCCAGTTGGGCCCATGAAAATGGACTGATCTTTCTTAACATCCACAGACAAATAATTCATGCATCAAATCTCTCTCTCTGCCCAGCATTTAGAGGATGTGTTAGTATAGCACCAGACAATTTACATCTTAGCTTTAGTGTAGTCAACACTTTTCAGTATAGTTCTGCTTCATAAATTGTCCCTCACCCTAATGCATTGTCCATCTTTGCTGAACAGGAATTTTAATAGACACATGTTTTTACCCACCTAACATCCTTGCCCCTTTCTCTGGGGAAAAGCCTCTTGTTTTCCTTTGTCTAATAAAAATGTCTTTATACTTAGTTCCTGCAGTTCATGTCATGTGTCAGCTCCAGGAGAATGCACAACACACAGGCCTGGCCAGTAACTGATTCCAATCCTCTGGACCCTGTAATTGGGGAAGAATTGGTCTCATGCCATAAGTCAAGTTAATGAACTTCTATGCTAAGATTTTATAAAAATTACTGGGGAAAAAGCTCCCTCTCCTCTGAGGTTAAGCCAACAAAGAGGATAACAGATCCTAAAAATGAAGATGGAGAAAGTTCTGGATTAAGCCGTACCTGAATCTGTTTCTACCTGTGGACTGTTTAAGTATGCAAAACAAGAAATTTCCTTCATTGTTTAAGCCAGCTACTGTTGTAGTTCTATGAAGAAGAAGGAGAAGGAGAAGGAGAAGGAGAAGGAGAAGGAGAAGGAGAAGGAGAAGGAGAAGGAGAAGGAGAGGGGAAGGGGAAGGAGAAGGAGAATAAGAAGAATAAGAAGGGGTGGCACAGTGGATAAGAATCTGCCTGCCAATGCAGGGGACACAGATTCAAGCCCTGGTCTTGGAAGATCCCACATGTCACAGAGCAACTAAGCCCATGTGCCACAACTACTGAGCCTGCATGCTGCAACTACTGAAGCCCACACGCCTAGAGCCTGTGCTCCACAACAAGAGAAGCCACCGCAATGAGAAGCCCATGCACCGCAATGAAGAGTAGTCCCAGCTTGCTACAACTAGAGAAAGCCTGTGCACAGCAATGAAGACCCAATGTAGCCAAAAATAAATAAATTAAAAAAAAAAAGAAGAAGAAGAAGGAGGAGGAGGAGGAAGGGGGGTAGGAAGAGGGGGGAGGGGAGGAGGGGGAGGAGTGGGAGGGGAGGAGGGGAGGGGGAGGGGAGGAGGGGAGGGGGAGGAGGGGAGGGGGAGGGGGAGGAGGGGAGGGGAGGAGGGGGAAGAGGGAGAAAAATAGGAATTATTCTGATTAATACAATCTGGAATGTGTTCAAAAGTCTCAGGTCACATAACTAGATTCCATTACCTTTTCTCAACTCTGGGCTTCATATATTGCATTACGGCTTAGTCTGAGTTGATCCATTTTGAGCCAAGATCAGCCTTACTTCCATCATCCTCAAACTGAACATTGCCATTTAAGTCAGATTCAGACCCCAGCAATGCTTATTTGGCTATTCTGAAGAAAATGTCCAAAAGGACTCTAATTCTTGAGGTCTCTAAGAGGAGAGTGATTCATTGTTCCACACAGAAATTGAATTATTGAAATGTTCTTTCCCAACACTTTAAAACAACATACCGCAGACACATTATAGATATCATTTTAAAATTAACACTTTAAAATGATTCTGGAGTCAGTTGTTCAAATTGGTTTTCAATCATTTAAGTTGGCTTGTGAAAATATGCTTTTCAATTAAAATGTCTATAGATGCTGGATGTTGCTTGGTGTTAAAGTCTGGACTACTGTTCAACAACTATTCTTTCCCTTCACTCTCTCACTATGGACAGAGTTAGGCTTGGCCATGTGACTTGCTTTGACCAATAGAATAATAGTGGGCATGATGCAATGGCGGCTGTAAGTGTTGTTCCATGGCTTGGCTTGGGTTTTGAGCTCCATTGATAAGTCATAAGATGAGCATGCCTCAGGTAACCACTGCCATTTCAACCTGGGCTTCAGAAAAAAACACACATGGAGAAGATCTAAACCAAATTCATGGGTTAGAGCCAAGCTGAGCCAACCTGCAGCTTGAAGTAAAGCCACTCAGCCAAGCCCAGCCTAGATCAGTCAAACCACAGGCAACTGTAACATAAGAATAAAACACTTGCTCTAAGCCATTAAGTTTAGGGTGATTTGTTACACAGCATTATAGTGGCAATACTGGACTGCTATCCTTTGTATAACCACATTGCTGTGCTTCATGTACCATAGCATAGCTCATGCAGCCAGTAGATCTTAAGAGATATGACAGGCACAAGAGAAATAAGTGCTTGGTCTAGAATATTATTATTGAAAATTAACCTTAAACAGCATCTTAGGCACAATCAGTCTAAGCAAATACTACACCCAATTTACATTGAAGCTTAGAAGATGAAGCCACTTACCTCAGGTCACATGGCTAAAATGACAAAGAGCGAGCATTAAACAAAGGAATCTTTACTTCCAGTTTCGTGATCCTCCCCCAAAGCCTCTCTACTACCCTCCCTTCAGTATTTATGGACTAATAATTCATACTCTACTTCAATATCTCACTCTTCTCACATTGGCAACCCCGATTCTGTCTTCCCCTGGCATTCCTCTAAGAACTACTCTGTAGCAGAACGCAGAATATAAGAAAAACTAACCATATTAGACATTTGCAAAGGTTTTCACTACAAGAGAAGGGAGGAAATCCCAATATGTCTACTCTGTGTTCTCTAATGTGGATGAAGAGTGCCTTTGGCCAAGACTGCTTCCATTTCCCTGAGAGTCTGTAGTCTGGAAATCTGCGTCTAGTTTGTTAGATTTTCTTACATCTATGATGATAGTTGTTTTAAAGGATACATTCTTATTTCCATGTTATTTGAATGTGTCCCATTAAAGGCATTATAAAAATCTTTCTAGCAAAAGTAATTGAGACCTCATAGACTGTTTAAACCAGAAGTCACAAACTCAGATGACTTTATGATCCAGGTCAGGAATGTAAAACACATGAATCAGAAAGCTGGGTAAGAATTCCAGCAAACTGGGCAGCTCAGGCCCTACTACATTTGGGGGTGGGTGATGGTAACTACTAACTCTAGCTAACTGTGACCATATTGCCAAATCTTTAATTATTCCAAAGGAAGCCACATCTTGGAATTTTTTATGGGAAATGATCCATTTTTAAAGGATGGTGACTTTTTTTTTTTTTAACATTGTGATCCATACAAAAAATGTTTGTGAACCAGATGCCACTAGCATAAGTTAATACATCATGGAGGGTGTTATTAGACATTGAGTACTGTGATTAGGCCCTATATGAATTATAATCTCCTGATTGTAGAATTTTAAAAGAGAAAATAATTCTATAAAAGCCACTAAGTAGGGACTTCCCTGATGGCACAGTGTTTAAGAATCCGCCTGCCAATGCAGAGGACATGTGTTTGAGCCCTGGTCCAGGAAGATCCCACATGCTGCAGAGCAACTAAGCCCACGTGCCACAACTACTAAGCCTGTGCTCTAGAGCCCATGAGCCACAACTACTGAGCCCACACACCTTAGAGCCCGTGTTCCACAAGAGAAGCCACCGCAATGAGAAGCCCGCTCACCGCAGTGAAGAGTAGCCCCCACTCGCCGCAACTAGAGAAAGCCTGTGCACAGCAACGAAGACCCAATGAAGCCATAAATAAATAAATAAATAAAGCCACTAAGTACTGTTTTGAGTAGCTAGTTCTAGAAATGTGTTTCTAAGGTGTACTTTTTGGTTCACTCTCTTTAGTATCATAAGAAGATAAAATGGATATTATATGATGAAGTTTCCTAAAAATAAACTAGGCCATGTTTCCAAAACCATGAAATTTTAGAATATTTTCAGAAGAAATAGAAAGTGGGATACCCGAGAGAACAGCCATAACTTTATAGCTGTTCTTCCAGCATGTTAAATAACATCATACATCAATTTCTCCACTTGGATGAGGTCATCCAAAACAATACTAAAGGTTATATAATTAACGAAAGAATTTAGGTCTAAGTAAGGACTTTCCTCGAATCAGATGTTTTTTGCAATGGCAGAATTAACCTTAAAAAACTAGTATATACATTTTTAATGTTTGAACTATTATTTCACACATAAAATTTTTATCTTTTCAAATTCCAGTTTATATTTGCTAACAAGCCATGTACTTTGTTCTCTCTGAATTATTTCTATGTTATAGGTAGTTCGAAGAGCTCAAAAAAATCTCCCTGTTAAAGATAATTTCCATAATCATTGAAAAAAAAATGAATTGAGGAAGATTTGCTGTATTTTTAAAAAGACCATGAAACAGAAAGGAAATAACACAAGGTAGAGAATTCATGAATAGGTAATCACTTTCTACAGACAATAAGCAATCTCCCAATAAGCCCTGAGAAATAACTAATTAATTTTCCAAGTGAGAAAACATTATTTTGTAGTCCTGTAGACCTAAAGAGGAATCTAAAGATAATGAATAGTAACGTGTTCCTAATTTTCAAAAGGAGATTAAAAGGGCCCTTGGTCCTCATTGTTTAGCTTCTTCAAATCCTAGCAAAATAGTAGAACCTAAATTAGCACAAAAAATAAATTTTTACTGTCCTGAAAAATAAGGAAGCACTGAGTAGCTTCTGTTTATGAAGAGTTGATTAGTCCGAATAAATTTGATGGCTTGTTGATGAAGTTATAAAATGAATACAACCCAAAGCATTCTAGATTTAATGCCTTGTTGATAACAAAACTCTCAGTAAAGCCCCATGAGTCCTCCGCACTATATTAATTTGACAGCTTAGATAACAAAAGTCAGCTGAGATAGAGTCAACAGAGATAGGTCATTTAAGGAAATGGTATCAGTTGGTAAAAGCTATAGGAATGGGAGGTAGGACCAAGTGAGTCCCGGTGATTTAAAAGGAGTGAGTGTATGCCAAGGAAATAAAAATTTTTGAGCACCTAAATTTTAAGTTACAGCAAATATGAGAATGTCAATAAATGCTACAGGGAAATAAAGTGACATCTTGGAAAATAAGAATTATCTGGAGAAAACTTTTAAAAAACTTGATCAGTATTGAGTTCAAAATTTGGTAGAAACCTATAAGGTGAGAAATCACAGTACTTGAGAAAGCCCAAATATGGACTAGGGTGGAGAGGAGAAGGAGGGCAGTGTCATTAGGAGGAATCTACCTGAAAAGGTTGGTAATACACTATGATTGTAGAGAGTTGTGGCACCCAAATTACTGCACTGAAAGTGCTCAGAATGAACTCAACAGAAATGGAAAAGCCCAACCTGATTTTTAGCAAGGCTGTATATTAAACTGTACATTCTGTTGTTCATACCTTATTCCCCTTCATCTCACCCAATTTGATTCCACACCCAACCAACTGAAGAGAAATGAATGGAAACATAAGATCTTTTCCCTAGTGGTCCAAAGAATATTCAAAGATCCAGCAACCTCTCCTTGGACTGCTTCTACCTTTCTCTCTCCTCCGCAGTGATGGGTTTCCCTTCACCTGAAGCTCCCTGGGCCCAAAATTCTCCCCAGAAATACATCTGAATGGGAGGATCCCAATCATACTTTGGGTGATTTTGCCTCTTTTAATTACACATAAGCCTACTGATTTACAGTTATGAAGCCATAAAATGGGAATATTCTGGTCATTTCAGGACAATGTCTTCAAAGAAACTGTAGGGGTATGTGCCACATATGAACCAGAACCAAATACCCATGCTTCCTCTACATATACAACAGTATCTTAAATAGTAAGAACCTCAGTACTGATGGTTTTCATGTCTGAATCTGAGTGCCAGCCAGTTTGTATCAGTTACTCTTTCCTCAAATTCACTAAATTAGTAAACACAAGACTCCTTGAGAGAGGTTATATAAAAATAAATAGATCTATTGGCCACCATAATGTTACCTAAGAAAGTATGATTATCCTCAACATTCTTCAAGGTATTTGTGACGCTTTCTACATCACAGTCTGTACTTTGACATCTCTTTGAAATTGTAGGCTTTCAGACCTGGAAGGTATCTAATTCAACTGTCTCCTTTTATAGATAAGGAGATAGAGGCTTTGAGAGATGCAATGGTTTGACCCCAGTGGCACAGCCAGTGACAGCAGAGGGTACAATAGAGTTCCTGTCAACTGGATTCCATTTCAGTCTGTGAAATATTCTGCTGCCATTCACTCTCCAGTTCACCTTCTTACACCAAAGTTACTACTGTTAATCAAAAAAATGAGCTAGAAATAGTTATATAAAACACATGGATGTATATTTGTATTTCAAATAATATCAGTACATTTCCTCCACTTGCTTACTACATTGTTATGCATTAGAAATTTAGCATTTGCATCACAAAAAATTTCTACTTTCATTTGCTATGCTGTTCTGACAATATTACGATGAGCTGCATTCTATGTAAACCACTAAAAAGGGCTTATTTTAATCAGCTATCCAGGCTTTATTTAGTTTGTATCCAATTTTACATGGTTTTAATTATTTAAAATGCAGATACATAAGATTCAACATTTACTAGCATTTCATCTTTGGAATTTATTTAGGAAATGAAGTATTGCTCTGTGGTTTCAGGAAAAAATTAATAAATATCTCTGAATAGATGGTAATTTCGTGTTCATTTTCAGAAAGAGTTAGCTACATTAGCAGCACTATTTCCCAACACCCATAATCTTCTAAATTGACTTATTTGATGCTCTTCAGATCTATTTTTCTGAAGGCTTAGATTTTTATCTCTGTTGCTGCTTTTGAAATGCTCTCCATGATTGTGAATCCATCGAATGTAATTTTCACATTTGGTGCCATTTTTCTCAAATGACAATACAGGGCAGGAAGAACCACTTGGTATTTCTTCATACCAGCCTAGTACTTTGATTCAAAATATGGGTAAAATATAAGGAAGTAAGAGAAAGGAAGAGTTGAAGGTCTCTGAGTATGAAAACCTTGTGTTAGAATCAAATAGATGGACTATAAGGGGTAAGTAGTAGAGTAAGATAGGGTGATTTTTTTTTTTTTTTTAAATCTTGGCAGAAATGAGCCTCTGAGCAGTAAAGAACTGAGAAAACTAGAGTAGCTCAGTTCTCTTTTATTAATACTTTTCCAGAAACTTTGTTTCTACTCTGGCCCCTTTCATCTTTAGCCTGTGTCCTAGCACCTTCTCAGCATCTCACTTAGCTTTTCTTAAAGAAATTCAAGTAATAATAATACAAATAATAATGATAACTGCATACAGATTTCTTGTGCTTGTATCAAAGTCTTCAGTAATCCCTACATTTTTACTTGGCAATGCTTGAAAGGGCTTTCGGGGAGCCAACTCTGTCAACAATGAGATCTGTTTCAAAGACAGTGTGTCCCGTGGCATTGTGTATTCATTTCTACCATTAGTGTTTTTCTTGTGTAGATTCTAACTTCATGCTAAAGTGAAAAGGAGGAAGTCTGAAACACACACATATGTAATGTGTCAATATTATAATCTCTCTCTCTCTCTCTCCCCCTTGCTCCTTCCTCCCTCTCCCTCTCTCTGGATGTATTGCATACACTTAAGCCTCTAGGCAAAAAAATCTCTTACCTCTTATCCAAGTAAGGCAGGATTTTGGGCTTTGGAGCTACACAGTCAAGATCGAGCTACACAGTCAAGATCTGTGTACATACTCTGTAACTCAACACTATTTGAGTTGCTTTAAGACAATCACTCTCATTTTGTTGCAGACATCGCCTCCCTGCTTCCTCTCACTAGGGCAGGAAGAAGTCAGTAGTAAGCAGTTCCTAGACTGTGAGTGCACGTTTCTTAACTGGATAACTTAGTTGACCCTTTGCCACTTGGCCTGAATTCGCCCCAGTCGAGGACGCTCAGCCAGCCTCGGCCCAGTGCCTGGGATCTGTGGCTGCACCTTTCCCAAAGCGCAGCCTGGCTGTCCTTGCGCAACGTCCTCAAGTCTGGGAGTGCACCTCGAGGCATGGCGATCCCGGCCGCGGCTTTCTTGAAGGCAGTCTCAGCGGAGCAGCCCAGACTTCTGGAGGGGTCTCATCTCTTCACACTTACTGATGGGGGCGAGCCTGATCTCCTGCCAGGCTTCCCAGCTGTTTAGTTCCAGACCCGCCTGGAGCCTACAAAATAATTTAAAAATAGCTCGCTTCTGCACTCTCGCCCCCATGAGTCACCCCAAGAAGGCTACTTTCCCCAACGCCCCCCTCCCCTGCCAGGAAGGGGAGCAGCCCTGCCCTGGGATTTGCCCAAAGTGGCGGGAGGAGGGTCGATGTTTGCTTTGTTATTGAGAGAAGGGGAAGCAAGTATGCCTTGAGTGCTTGTGTGTGTGTGTGCGTGCGTGCGTGTGTGTGTGCGTGAGAGAGAGAGAGAGAGAGAGACAGAGACAGAGAGAGAGAAAGAGAGACAGAGAGAGAGAGAGAGAGAGAGTTGTTTTGCAGCAGAAAATAAACAGGGAAGAAGAACCGGGAGAGGCCGGTGCCCCAGCTCCCCTCGGGGCCTCAGAGAGCGGCACACACAGTAATTCCCTTTCCAGAGCCCTGCAGATTTCCACAAACAATGACATCACTCCGGCGCCGCCGACCAGATTACAGCTGGGGGGATTTTCCTGGGAGCGCGCGGGCCCGGGTGGAGGTGGAGGCGCTCTCCAGGGTGCTGAAAGGGGCGGGGGCGCGGGCTCGCCGCGCGGCGCCCCCCGCCGGCGGAGGCGGACCTGCCCGGCCGGGGGCGGGCAGGGGCGGGCCCGGGGCGGCCCAGGGCGGGACCCGCCCCTTCTGCAGCCCTCATTGGCTGCCGGCGGGTGCACGTCACCCAGGCTGGAGCCTTCCTCCCGCCCCAGTGGAATTGGAGCTGAGGAGGAGCTGAAAATGCAGATTTAGCATCAGGCACAGATACACTCGCTCTTTCTCTGAGATACACACAGCTCTCCACATTAGCACCTCTGCGAGCAAGCCGGGCTGCCTGACTGCACGGCTTCCCCGCCAGCCAGATGCTAGAGAACACACACTGATTTGCTCCTTTCCAAACCCCTAATCAGTGGTTTTCTCTACACAAAGATTTTTTTAAAACAAGCAACAACAAAAACTATATATATATATTTTTTCTTTTTTTTTAATTTGCACCTTCCTTGCGGGACCACTGCTCCGCCAGCCTGCGCGCCTCCTAACACCACTTTTCACTCCCAAAGAAAGATGAAAGGTGGCTGTGTCTCCCAGTGGAAGGCGGCCGCCGGGCTCCTCTTCTGTGTCATGGTTTTTGCATCTGCCGAGAGACCAGTCTTCACGAATCATTTTCTTGTGGAGTTGCATAAAGGAGGAGAGGAAGAAGCTCGCCAAGTTGCAGCAGAACACGGTTTTGGAGTCCGAAAGGTAAGACCTCTCTTGCATTTCGCATGTTGTTTCAAAACGGGGGCAGCCCTGCGCAATCTCATTGCAGATTTGCAAGTTTTCTCTGTTTCTTGCGCGATGCAGATATTCTGCCATCGGCTCTTTAACACAACGTTGCCTCCGGTGATCTTTCACGGGTTATGTAATTAAAATGCCCTTCAAATTGAACTCGTAAGGTCATAAAAACAATTTATTGCTCTTTGACTTGGGGTCGAAAACAGGATAACACCTTTCAAACAATGCGGTGCGCCCGGGCTGCTGTCCGAGCTACCAAGTTCTCAAGGCTGCCTGGGGATGAGGTAGGAAGTGCTGAACAGCTGGGCTTGGCGTTGGCAGACTCGTCAGGGACGTATCCCCCGCCCCTGCCTCCCGGAGAACGGGTAGTTTCCGACGCACAAGGCTGGAAGCTTGGACACTGCGATTCGTCTCCGCGCTTTTCGAACCCGGCGCCAGCAGGACTTCCCTCCCTGACTCCTGTCCCGGCTCTTTTCCAGGGAAGACAGCTCCCTGGCTCCAGGAGACTTGGAGACAGAACTGGTTTTTCTTTCCAAAATCGGGGCTGAACTTCCCCCGCCCCCGCCCACGCCCGCCCACCCCGAAGCGTACTCAGCTCTCTAGCTCTCAACTCGCAGCTGTAGACGCTGGAGAGGTAGATTTTGAGGGGAGTTCCCTACGGAGAACTCGGGGTGTCTCTCCTGGTATGTGGGCGGCCGGCTTGGCTTTCCCACAAGAAAGCGGGGATCCCCGGTCCAAGAAGTTGTCAGAGTTCAACCGTTTGGGCAGCTGGATGAGGTCCCCAGCCTCGGATGCCTCGGGACTCCTTTGGAGACGCCAGGGTACCCAGTCTGGGAGGGAAGGGAGTGGAGAGCGCCGGATGGGGGCCGTGGCTGACCTACCTGCTTCCTGCGAAATATCTCGCCAGGGATCTCAAGTGTCCTTAGGGGACCTGGCGAGGGGTGCGGTGGAGTGAGGGTGCAAGGAGAGACCGGGGCGAGCTGAACCTGGAGGACGGGAGGGATGCGATCTGTCGACCAGAGCGCTGACCGGGGGGAGGTCTGTGGGATTCCGGGTCCCGTTTCCTCCCTCCTGATCCCAGGAGAGAAGCTAGAGTTGAGCGGTGGGTGCTTCTGTGCTGCTCTTGCCTCGCAAGGGCAGCGCGAACTGGGACTCAGTCCCTTCGGTCCGGACTTCCCACGTCTCCAGCGTCCCTCCCAGCCGCCGCAAGGCTCCTTCACCTGCTGCGGGTTCTCCCGCCTCCGCAGGGCGTTGGCCACCTCGATTTCGACCCCAAATGGGTTTGACAAGTGAGTTTGACAGAGGTCTGGGAGGCGGCGCCGGGTCTGCCTGTGGCGCGCGGGCGGGTCCCGCAGAGGGACTTGTTGCTCCCGGGAAGCGTGTGGGTGGAGCAGGGGAGAGGAGACGCCAGCTGAGGGTGCAGCCCGCCGCCGCTCTAGCCCAGGGCCCGGGGGCTGTTTACAGAGTGCCGCCAATACAGTAAACAAGGAGACCCTCCTTCCTTCCCACCCTTACCCCTGCCCCAAACTTGGCAAGATCCAGGACCCAGGCGCCATAAATATAGTAGTGATTATTATTAGCTGACAGTTATAGGGCACCTTTATGTGATGCAGTCCTTACTTTTCTTTAATACGCTCAACAACTCTGAGGAAGCTGCTATTATTATTAAGCCGATGGTTCTGATAAGGAAATTGGCTCAGATAAAGGCCCAAGATGAAAACAGCCAAGAATTTACACCCAGATCTTTCAGAGATGAACTTATGTTCTTCACCCCTTAGTACATGCCACACCAAGCTAAGTGCTCTGCAGGGTACGTTGGCCTTTAGGGTATGCTGAAAAGGGATGTGGCATCAGGTTCTTTAAAAAGGCTCTTAAAAAAACAAAAACAAAACAAAAGCTCTGTGAAAGGGCTGCGGTTGATGCAGAAATACCTGTTACTCTCTCCCCATACCAGGGCCCTTTCCATGAGGTGGGCAGACAGCACTATCCTCTTTACTTCCCCTTTTGAAAATATGCCCTTAGCGTTTGATCTTAGAGATGTAACCAAATCTAGGTGTAGCTGAGACTGATAACGGCGTAACATATTTTCTCCAGGAAGCTTACTTCTTTTTTGTATAGAGGTGAACAGCCTAATGAAGGATTTTTAAAGTTTTGGTGATGGAACTTGAGCAAGGAGGTGTAGAGACAATCTCACCATAAATGAATCTGAATCCTCTCAATACACTTACCTTAAAATCTCAGGGAACTCATGCTTTGGGGCGAAATCAGATACCGAAGCCTCTTTCCCATCCTTTCCTGGAGAGGAGCCCACTGGTTTTGCATTACAGTCTCAAACCGGCAGTTCCCATCCAGGAGAAATGGGCTTTTTACCTTGCCATCTCCTACTTACCTGTCCATAACCTCTCAGAAGTACTCTTATCCAAATGATTTTTGCTCTGATACATATTTAAGTAAACATCAGTCTATGGCAAGAGACTTCTGATGAATTGTTGCATGAAGCTACACTTGTCAGGAATAAACCCTCTTTTCCTCCTTTGGATCCATGTCCACCCATCCCCCAAGACTGAGCTCCAAACTTTCCCTGATGCCATGAGCTTTCCCTTCTCCAAATTCCTGTGGGATTAAAAAGCAAAGACTACATGACATAAGCTAGGACATTTCATTACTTGTCCTCTAGTCAGTTCATATATGTAAGTAAATATGGGTGTAAGCATTGTCTACCCACTTAAAAGTTAAACATTCAGGGATGGGATCGTCTATATTTCTGGTTTCCTCACCAGAGCCAGCATATTATTGCCAGGCTGTAAGAAAACTTCCTTAGTTTTATTTATTCCTCCAGGTCTCCCAAACACTGTCCCGTCTTCTTTTCGTCATGCTGTACTGTACTTTTGTCAACATTTCTTATTCATTTTTCATTTTAAACCCCCAATACCTCCTTCTCCTTCCTCTTTCTAACACCTAGGATACCTCCCAACTCCCTACCGCCCCATCCTTCCAGACGCTCAGTGTCAGACAGCAAAGATTCTCAGTAATTATTTATTCATATGAAAGAAGGGAAGGACCTACTATTTTACAAAGTTATCTCATCTAACCTCACGACTCTGTGAGGTAGAAATTATTGGCATCAGCTCTGATTCTCAGATGAAAATCTTAAAGCTCTAAGAGGTTAAAAGTAACTGCTTATATCTGGAAAGTGAAAAAAACTCAGATTTAAAGCCAAAATAATTTTGTTTTTCTATCATGCTGCCTCCAGGAAGCCTTCCGTGACTGCCAAGAACTCTGCCTTTTGGGCACCATTTTAGAGTTCAGATATTTTTCCTTTCCTTTATTTCTTTTTTCTACAATATATTTAACACTTATTTGGTATTAACATATGTTGTTAACTAATGTGTATGAGTATACACTTCTTCAGATAAGTTGTAAATCTCCCAAGAGACAATATATTATGTCTTTTTATAACCTCTATATTTAGCACAGTGTCCTATATATAAGGCACTCAATGAATATTTGTTGATTATTTTGCCTAACTCTTACAAGACCATGAGCAAACAATTATATTTCCTCTCTCAAAAGGAATAAAAATACCTATAACTTTACCCTCAGAAAGGTGTGTTGAGACTAAAATTTTCTATTTTATCATGATGTGGCCCAAAGATGTAAGTTCACCAGAGAAGATGCATATGTCTAGGAGAATGAGTGAGTTTGCAATAATGACAAAGACGTTATTCTAAAGATTGCCTTAAAATTCTCAATACACTACTAATTTTAATTCCTTTGACAAAGAAAATGAAAATTATTTATTAATGTGTTAGGGTTGGCCAAAAATCATGTGAGAATTAAGGTAGAAATCCAAACAACTGACAATTAAGTTTTTTTCTTTTACTATAATATGTTTTATTTTTTATCCATGTAGAACTGAGGCTAGGATGATTACACAAGTAAAATCATGTGACCGCTCTTATATGTATAATTGTTAAAGATTTTTTTTAATCTAATAATTGTGCTGTTATGTAATGAAAGAATAAACTTCTGGTCATTTTAATTTTATTGAAGTATAATATAATTTAGGAAAGAGCATAACTTGATAAATTTTCATAAACTGGGCACACATGTGTAACCAGCACCTAAATCAAGAGATAAAATATTATCAGCATTCCATAAGTCCCCCTCTTGCTCACTTGGGTAGTTTTTTAGCTTTAGGTTTGTAGGAGTTCTTTACCTATTATGGATAGGAATCTTTTGTCAGATATATGTATTTTGAATATTTATTCTCACCCTTTTAATGGTGTTTTAATGTCCCAACAATATTGAATCCATATTATATAATTTTACTTTCACTTCCACACACAATCAATTGTCAGTCAAAAGAATTCTCTAACCATATTCCCCCGTCCTCTTAACGTAGTTTGGGGGACGAAGGCAGAAATAACAGGAAAAAGATTTGATCCTAAGTATTTCCAAAATGATTCCTATCTTAAAAACCCTTAAGGGACAGTTTTTCTGGAACTACAAGATCTACTATCATGATAGCTAAAGGGAAAGAGCCCAGAAACCGATTTCCTCAACATGACTGCCATGAGTTCCTTTTGGACCCCAACTTAATACATTATGCCTTAGGTCAAGTCCAAGTTCATCCCTCATGCCTTCTCTGGTTGTTTTCTATCTCTTTGGAACTTCTATTGCATATAATCTGTTCCTTTCCCTTGGACCAGTCACCAGTCATATCTGTCACAGCACTCGCCATGCCCAAAGCCCCTCTGTGGCTGAAGGAAACCAGGAACAGTGATGTTAGAAGGTAAAGATGACAGGATTTGGATTAGACAGCACCGGAAACTTGGCTAAGTTATGAAATCCCTCAGAGGCTTATTTTATTTGAAATGGTTAACAAAATATGGGGGTTGTGAAAAACCAATAATATAGTGCATGTAAGGTTCTGGACACAGTGCTGAGTGCATAGAATAAAAACCTATTATTGGTAGTAGTAATAATAATAAGGTGATGACCTAGCCACACATTTTTTTTTTTTACTCAAGAAAGCAGTTGTGGGTTATACTTTCTCAGGAGTGACAACTGATTGAGTGAGGAATAGACACTCAACCCAATGGCAACCCATCCATGAGTCAACCATGATCCATGAGATGGCCTGGCCCAAATAATTCAGTGGTCTACAATTTGTTACAGACCATGGTAATTATCTCAACCAATCATACTGGCTTCTTTAGGAAATGTGACCCATTAGTTGCTATAGAATGGAGAATGGAGTCTAGTTGGCATGAGAAAGACCATCCAGGTTGTGGGAGATGCAAACATTGCATCTGAGTTTCTAATAACTTCCAGCCCAAATTCCCAGCCAAAGAACTCTGTGACAGAGGCTTAAAGCTAGTCACCAAACTAATTTCCTCTTCTACAGGAGCCACAGAAAGACCACATTTCTCAGCCTGCTTTGCAGGTAGGTGTGGTCATATGACAATTCCAGACAATGTATTGTAAGCAGAAGTGATGTGCTTTTCTTCTTTGCCTGATGCATAAAAACTCCGTGTAGGTTGATTTTCCACACTCTTTTCTATTCTGAGGCTTGATGTGATTGAGAACAGTAACTCTGGAAGCAAATGCTAAAGATGGCAGAGTCACAACATGAAAGGAGCCCAGGTCCCTGATTCCTGACTTAGAATTTCTCATTCCTTACGTGAAGCAGAAATTAAACTATTACATTAAGGCACTGAGATTTGGGAGTTTATCTTTAGAACAACCAGTATTACCTAAACCAATACATTCTCCATAAATATTCCTTTTCTCAAGCTGTTGAAATGACTCTCCAAACTTTGCAACCAAACCAAGGCAAATCACAACAACAATAATCTTCTAAAGGCTTATGAGAGTTCTTAGATTTTCATCTCATAACATCAACCAACTTTTCAGGTCTTTGTGACTTGTCTTCTCCAGCAAGAATATAAAATCCATTCAACTCTCTGTTGCTCGCACTGGCAACCAGTACGCCCTACTCATAGTAGATACTCATTCTGTGCTTCTTGACTGATAAAGACACTTGGGTCACAAGATGATGGTTTAAGCCGTCAGCTCAGAGAGAAAGTACTTGAAGAACTAATCTTAAGAAACTACCCCTGTAATATCCATGTATTAATAGGCAGAAATTTAGCTAGGAAATAGAAGTAGTTAACAACCAGCAAATCACTGACTGACAGACTCCTGTTTTTCCCTAAAATTCCCAACTTAGAAATTATCAGTAGTAGAATACATGAGTTCTTTGAGCAGAGAAAATAAAGCCTGCAGTTAAAACTTGATAAATACAAAAGAAGGGGGGAAATTACACCTCTTTTTCTCAAATGAATGACTATCTAGAAATCAATTTCTATTTCAAAAGGTCTTATTAGTTGTAGATCATAATGTTATAGCACATCAGAGAGTAATGCTGATAGTTAAATTTGCAATAGTTATATATTCAGCTATAACTGCTCAGAGAAGTCAGGCTTAAAAATAAAACGTGAAACCTGAAGTTCAAATGTTTTCCCCTCACTACAGCAGTGGCTTTATTTTACATTTGAGCTCAGGTTCATCATTTTGAACAGAAACACTGTACTAAATTTCTGGAATATATTAGTTGAGATTCAAAGAATCACAGGGCAGTTGAAAAACAGGAATTACAGCTTGACTTTGTCTACTAAGATGTATTTGTTATAGCTAAAGATGATTCAGTGGCTAAAATCCTCTAATGGTTAGGGAATCAAGAAATTACATCTGAGTTAACTCTCTTCTATCCTAAATGTAATGATTGCATATTAATTGATTGCTTCTACATGAGGTATATAGAAAAAGCAATAAACTTTTGCAGTAAACTCTCTTGACAAATTGTTTTTGTCCCTAAAGCTCATTTGACCATGGCTTTTTGGATAATGTTGTGATATGTTGAGATCCTCTGATGAGAATAATTGAAAATAATAAACTCTTAGGTTGAAAGTGAAACATTGACACAAACTGTTAATTTTCTGATATAGAGTGAAATAGACTTAAGAATGTTACAACATGCTGATAGTTTCCCCATTAGAAAGTTGACAAGAACATGAAGAAAACTGTAGGATCCTAGAGTGGCCCTTCATTTATAACTTTAAATGTGGCATTGACTCCCCTAAACACCCAATTCTTCTCCTAGTTTTTCTTAAATTCTAATTGCATCACAAGTCCTTTTACCAGAACTTCTTCAGTCCCAAATTCTTCATTTTCATTCATCTCTTGGTTAGCTGGGTTTTATTGAAAAGCGAAGGGATTAGCCTGTACATGACAAAGGAACTCTCCTCTCTTTGAGATAAAAGAGAGAAGAATGAGCAGATGAAGTTCAGTTTTTAGGTCACAGAGGAGGATATCAGGAGAATATCCACTTAGGAGTCACAGTTATTTCAAAAGTGTAGGAGGCAAGGTCAATTCTTAGAGTGAGGGAAGTGGTGCTGGGTTGGGGGCTTCAAAAGAGATAAAATTTTGTGCTCTGCAAATGGGGATGGGAGAGGATGCTGACAAAGGACCGGTAATGACTTCTGGCCAGTACTGAGGGGCCAAGTGGGAGAGCATGGATTTATAGCAGCAGCAACTGAGTCATTTTCTTCAATAGCATTCAAGTGGGGGTGGTGGAAGTAGGGAGAGAAGGAAATGGAGTTTTAGAAAATGGAATATCCATAAAATAGAAGAGAAGGTTAATTGGGATTAGTAGTGAGAGAGCTGAAAGGGAGAAAGCTATGGTTAGCGAGTAGGGTGTTGAAACTCAAGACTCCCAAAACTGAGCGTTTCCAGACAATGATGAGCTCCATGGAGGTGAGTTACCAAAGCCGAAAAGAGGTGAAGGTGGTCAAGGAGCTGAAAATCAAATGCACAAGCATCCATCCTCGTGCACCTCAGTCGTGCCATAGCTAAATAGCATTGCCAAGGGAGAGTGTGGAGAGAAAATGAAGAGAAGAGGTCCTAGCACAAAATCTTAGAGAACTTTGGGCGTGGAGGGAGAAAGAGGAGACGGAACTTGGACAGTTAGGGATATGGAAGATTAATAGAGAAAGTGCAGGGCTGTGAAAGGAATGGAGATGAGGATTAAGAAAGAAAGAATGGGGCAACGTTGGCCACTGGTTTTGGAGATGAAGTCATTGGTGCGATTGGAGGAGGCACCTTAGCACGTGGGAAGAGGAGAAGTACAATATGTCAGTTTGGGTCCCCAGGAGCAGTCCCTGGGACAAGGATTAAATGCAAGTTGTTTATCCAAGGCATGATTCTAGTAAATACCGGTAGGGGAGTGGGGAATTGAGATCGGGAAAGGAAGGCAGGAATTAAGGGTGTATTATAGCACAGGTTGTCACTGTGGGTAACCGGGGCTCAATCCCACCAGGAAACTCTGGGAGATGGTTTAGAACACGTCTGAGAGTCATCCTGCCTGAGGGGTGAGGGAACTGCGGTATTTATATGCCTGTTGCAATCAGATATTGTTTCATGATTGATAGTTTTTCCTGGGTGGCTTTGACTCTCCAGCATTTTGACTTGGCAAATGCTCAAACAGAGCAGAATTTGGCCGCCAGAGAAAACTCTCATACAAATAGATCCAGAGGCTTTCATGCACTAAATGCTAAGGCCCAAAGGGATGTAAGCAGGAAAGTGATAGTGTCTATGACCGGAAGGAAGCCAAATTGTGAAGGCTGCAGTAAGTATGATGAAGTAGAGGTATCAAGTGTAGACAGTTCCTTCAAAAAATATAGTGGTAAAGGGAGGACAAGAAGAAAAGTATTATTATGGTGACAAATTTATGTGGTTTTAATGATTTTTATGGTAATGGTTTCTAAACACTTGTCAGACCACTTGGAGATTGGTACCCTACCAAAGTACTGTGACATACTTGACTGATTATTCTAACAGATTTATCCAGACTAATTTAAACTTTAACAAGTAGTAACTGAAATTATGGAATTACAGCCTGTCAGAGCAGGAAGAGACCTTGGAAAGGCATTAGTTTAACCCTTAATTTTATACATGAGGAAACGGAGATCAAACATGATGTTTATGTTCCCAACTATTTGCAATGAGCATTGGAACCCTGTTGCTCCGTGACGGTGGTTCAGACGATGCATCATCAGAACCACTGCACCAGCCTTTCACGCTGGAAGAGAGAGAGAACCAGATTGAGAGAGATTTCTATGAGCGATTAGCCATATAAACCAACCTGTTGGTTACCAGTTCATTTCAGGTCCTCCTGGTCTGCTTTTCTCAAATTTACCCCTAAAATTTTTACAGATTCCAGTTTCCCAAACACAACTGGGAAAGTTATAAGTTCAGGGATTCCACACCAACAACAACCTACTGTGGAATTCCCTGGCAGTCCAGTGGTTAGGACTCCGGGCTTTCACTGCAATGGGCCCGGGTTCAATCAATCCCTGGTTGGGGAACTAAGATCCTGCAAGCTGCATGGTGCAGCAAAAAAACAAAAAACATAAAACAAAAACCTATTGGATTAACACTTGATAAAAAGCTAGAATAGGAATTTTATATTTCTTTGACTGCCCCCTTAGTGACGAGCACAGTGCTGTACTTTTAGCAAGCACTTAATAAATATCAAAATCAATGGTTAGAAAACATTCTAAAGGCTTAGCATTATCATCAGATGCTCACTAAATGACAGACAGATGTGTTATGAGATACCACAATCAGGAAAACCACGCATGCGAGGAAACGTTATAAGAATATCCTAATTTGTATCTGTGTTAAATGACTTCGATTAATTAACTACCATTAATAGCCTAAAATTTTGTGACTTAATGAGAAATTAAGAAGCCAATGACAGAGGAGAGCAAGGAGCTCCACAAATCCTATCTTTCCTTGCCCTTAGCTTGTTCTTCACTTCTGTGAAGAGGGGAAAATATCAGTTTCATCAGAAGGCTATCAGTTCTCTTCAAAAATGATGGAAGTTCAAACATAAGAAGGTAGTTGGCATGAAAGAGTCAATTCTAGTCAGTTCCTGTTGACTGTGTTTCTAGGGAGTGTCAACCAGGAATGGGAGACCAAGAGAGAGCTTGCAGAGCCTGAGATGGGGGGAGAAGGATGGGAAACAAGCCACTGTGGATCTCTTAAAGTCCAGGGGCAGCACCATGGGGTGGGGTGCAGAATCAGGCCAAAGGGAACCTTGGAGAGTGTGTCTTCAATGAGGCTTGGCATGAAGCAAATTTGGACCCAGAAGTTGAAGCCCGAAACAAGCCATTCTGGCCATTAACTTAGAAAGGAGGAAAGGACCAAAGAAAAGTTATGGAAGTTTGAAACCAATGGACAAACAAAGTAACAGGAGCACCGTCATAGCGGGGGAAGCGCAGAAGCAGAAGAATATTCCATTCATTCCATAAACACGTACTTAGCGCATTCAATAAGCAAGTATGATTTCAGGCACTGAGACATGGATTTGGGGACAAGTAAGAAAGTTTTCAGATATTAAGGAGCGATCAAGCTCCAGTGTGCAAACCTTTTTCAAGTCTTTGGTTGTGTCACATTTATTAAGTCCCATTGGCCAATGCAAGCCATATGGCCAAGCTCAGAGTCAGTGCAGGAGGGAACTATCCTAAGGAATTGATACAGAGAGACATAAACAAACGAGGACCACTTCTGCAACATTCTCCTACCGAAGAGTCTGGGAGTTACAGCATTTCTGAGTTATCCCATCCAAGGGTGAGGAAGCTAGGAAATGTAGCCACCAGCTCCCGTTCTTCCTCGGTTGAGGGTTACACCTGAGAGGCATCAAAACCCTTGCACTTCTGCTTGCCCCAAGCAGGCCAAGCCTGCTTCCACAGTCAGAGAACACCCTCAGGCAGAGAGATGCATGAAGACTGTGGCACGTACAGGCACTGTCTATGGGGGACCTCCAGGGTAGGTAAAGAGAATGCAGGAAGGGCATCAAAACATCATCTGCTACACGGAAGGCACAGGTTAGATAAAATACAGAAATCACAGACAAGTAGGAGTGCTCTTTATGAGCAACCAGAGTACTGGCAATATGTTTTGTGAGAGATCTGTGATATAGGACATGTGAAGCAGAAGGGAAGCCTTCACAAGGCAGGCAGTGCCAAGTCGAGGTGGTTTGCATTGAGGCTCATAATTTCAACAAATTAAAATAAAAGGGGGTTTATCGAGGATGGTACAGCACTTGAAACAAAGTGCACTGGAATTTTAGAAGGATTACAATTAGTGTTGCCTGACTAGACGCTAAGAGAGATGGGAGATGAAACCAAAAAAGTGGACTGAGGATGGTTCATGGGGGGTCACCCACACCATGTTAGGAGCGTGGATTTTGTGGATAAGTAGAAGGAGACATTGAAGGATACTTGGAAAGTATAGCAGAGTGGCCATATACAGGTAACCCTAGAAAAACAAGTTGAGCTAGTAGTGAAGTAGAGGGGCCTGGATCTCCCAGCCTTGTTCCTTTGTCCTAGGGAATCATTCATATCCTGGAAGCAGGTAGCACCATCCCTTTTAACAGATGTTGCTACTAGGAAATCATGCCTTTGATCCTACTGCCACTGGCTATTGACATCAGGGATAATAATAGCTTAATTATTGTCTTTGAAGCCACAGTGGATGGCTGGTAGAGGCAGCCAATTCTATCCATGAAATTTATTCCAGCTAAGAACAAAATCACTAAATGCATACTACTTCCTCCCAGACACACAGATACATGAATCTAAAACAAGCCCCCTAACTTAGAAGCCAAAAAGAAGAGCCAGGACAGTAATGTTATCCCAGCACTCCTAATAAGTAGCTTACTCCCTGATATTCCAAAGGAAGAATGCATGTTCTTACATTTTCATTTCTGAGATAATACATGGAAATTTTGCCTTAGGTTAGAAAGGAACTGTTTGTGAATGAGGCTGAGGGTCAGCTATTCTTCACCTATCTCATTGTCTGACTGTCATTTTAGACTTGATATAAATAAGTTGTGTAGGTTCTTGGGAGTGTATCATTGTTTGAATCCCACTGTGGACCAGTAGCTCCATTCCACAAAAACAAACAACCCTGGACAACACAAGCCGTTTGGCATTTTTGTGCTCCTGGTCATAGGGAAGAGCAGCTCTTAGAATCACAGAAGAGAGTTGAGTGTTGTCCATGGAGAACAATACCTAGGAGAAGTGTAGAAATGGGCAAGGTGGGCCTAGAGCCAGGTGTCCTGAGTGCTGGGTCAAGGATTTTCCACTCTCCCCTCTCACTTCCCCGCAGATGCTAATTCCCCCCTTACAAATAGCTAATCCAAAGGAACATCCATCCATACAGTCATATTTTATTGACAAGTTTTTTATTGAGCTCTACAGAGATAGAGCACATCGAAAGGGATGGGTTTTACAGACAGAAAGGTAACGTATTTAGATTTATGTGCAACAAAAAGCATATTATAGTTCTCTAGACCAGTTTATAAGACTTCCCCTGATCTGATGGCTCCATCCAGTCTCTTACAAGTTACCTATTTTATGTGCTGGGGTGTGGAAAACTCTGTTTAGCAACTGGTTTCTGGTTCTATACCCAGAGGACCTCCTCAGAGCAGGCTAACCTTACAATATGCCCTGATAAGTTCAGGCTGAATAAGATTCTCTGTCACATCTGGTTACTCAAAGAAATGAGTCCTCACACCACAGGCCTCCTTCTGTTGACAGAGGAGCTGGAGGCGCAAATAAACAATTAGGCTCCTCTGCGGTATGAGCGGCATCTGTTCAAAGGAGCTGTCAAGCCTTCCACTCCTCTAGTGAAATCATATTTACTTTATTCATCTAAATAATGTGGCTTATTTGCCTTCAATATGAAATTGTCTTGGCCTGTTTCTTGTTGATTGATTTTTATGAGATAGCATATTTTTTGTGCCTCCATATGCCTCTCTGCTAAGAATGGAATGACTTCTTATTGAACAGTTCCAATTATTATATCCTTTCATAGTCTTAGAATCATTGGATATATTCAAAATGCCCAGCTCCTCATCTCCATTTTATTCACTGCCCATCTAGGCCCCTTCAAAAAATAAAAGGAAAAGAATGATCAAAATAAAGAAAAATAATAAATAAAAATTAAAACAATAAAAGCCACATACTCTATATTCCATTTCCAACACGTTGCTCTCCGTTTGGGTCATTATAGCATTGGAATCCACTGAAATGGGCTATATTATTTTCAAGACTATTTTTTAAAAGCCACTTTAAGTGGACAACAATTAAGGAAAGTACAGAGATTTCTCATATACCCCTGCCCCTACACATACATACTGTCTACTTTTATCAACATCACTCACCAGAATGGTACATTTTTACCAAAGATGAACCTACATTGACACATTATAATTGCCCAAAATTCATAGTTTACCTTAGGGTTCACTCTTAGTGTAAATTCTGTAGGTTTCGACATGAGTTTAATGACATATATCTATCATGATAATATCATACAAAATCTCTTGACTTCCCCCAAATTCTCTGTGCTCTGCCTGTTCTTCTCTGCCCCCACCTGCACCCCCTGGCAAACACTGATCTTATTTTTCTCTGCACAGTTTTGCCTTTTCAAGAATTTCAGATAGTTGGACTCATTCAGACTTTTCCGACTGGCTTCCTTTGCTTTAGTAATATGTCTTTTTGTGGTTGGATAGCTCGTTCCTTTTTAGCACTGAATAATATTCCATTATCTAGATGTACCACAGTTTATTTACCCATTCATCTACTGAAGGACATCTTGGATGCTTCCAAATATTGACAGTTATGAACAAAGCTGCTATAAACATCTGTGTGCAGGTTTTTGTCTGAACATGAGTTTTCAGCTCATTTGGGTAAATACCAAGAAGTGCAATTGCTGGATTATATGGTAATAGTATGTTTAGCTTTGTAAGAAACTGCCAAACTGTCTTCCAGAGTGGCTGTGCCATTCTGCATCCTCACCAACAATGTATGAGAGTTCCTGTTGCTCCACCTTCTCACCAGCATTTCGTGTTGTCGGCGTTCCAGATTTGGGCCATTCTAATAGATGTGTAATGATGTGTCATTGTGGTTTAATTTGTAATTCCTCATGACATGCGATGTGGAGTATCTCTTCATATGCTTATTTGCCACTTGTATGTCTTCATTGGCGAGGCATCTGTTATGGTCCTTGACCCATTTTTAAATTGGGTTCTTTGTTTTCTGATCATTGAATTTTAAAAGTTCTTTGTATATGTTGGATAGCAATCCTTTATGTATCCTTTGCAAATATTTTTTCCCAGTCTGACACTTGTTTTCTAAATTCTCTTGATATTGTCTTTCACAGAAGTTTTTAATTTTAATGAAGTCAATACTTGAACAACTACTCAGTGAGCTTAAATTGTTGACCCAGGAAATCGTGAGCTAAATAATCGGTTTCTGTTTGGAGCTACTAAGATTTTTGGTGGTTTGTAGCACACATTATCATGGTGATACAGGACTGAAACTCAAGTGCCTGAGAGGCTTTCTCCAAGGCTAGAGAACCTTAATGAGGACCCCTGCGGCTCCTCAGCCACCAGAGCCACAGACTACCTCCATGGGTTTGCTTATCTCTCCAACTCTCAGTCGCTAATCATGTTCTCTGAGCTTCTTTGTGAATCACCTAAGAGCCTGACAACAGAGGCAATTAATGTTGGTCCTGTTGAGGCAGAAGACAAAGGAAGAGTCTTGTGCAGGAGAGGAGGTGGCCTTTCCCTGT
Organism: Eubalaena glacialis; assembly: GCF_028564815.1. Taxonomy (NCBI): domain Eukaryota; kingdom Metazoa; phylum Chordata; class Mammalia; order Artiodactyla; family Balaenidae; genus Eubalaena; species Eubalaena glacialis. The sequence goes on along the minus strand of NC_083728.1, from coordinate 55,271,282 downwards.
CATTCTCCAGACCCACTTTTTACCCCTCTCTTTTTCCAAAGCAAGACAGAAAGAGGTGAGAGTATTCAAATAGCTGAGATGTGTGATCCTAGGTCCAAACTTTAAGGAGGAGGAACTTTGGTTGGGGGTAAGATGCAACTCAGTACAGGTGAGCATTGAGAACCTGTAAACAAGAGATTGTTCAGGCTGAAGCATGGTTGTAACATAGGCAGGACTATACCTTTGGTGCCCCTCTCCTTCCTCTCTCAATTCTCCTCTCTTCCTTTCTGGCCCTAGGAACTCCATCCTGTCAGCAAATCTCAGTGAGGCATTTAGCTGACCATGGCTTAGGGTGTTACCCACCCCCATCCCCCCAGAGATAACTGGACTTTCGTGCAAGTATTCAATACACACACATACACACACACAAATTAAAGTTAGGATGGGGCTGAGTGGGAACCTTTTAATGCTATCTAAATCACACCAGCTGACACTGCCTCTCCCCCAGAAGTTCTCAGGGTCCCCCTTCCTCTCTCCTTCTCCCCTTTCCTTACCTTCTCTTGTCTAATGCACAGCTGCGATCTCCTTATTTCCATCCTTCTTTCTTTCTATAATATTATATGTTTCTGTCAATTGCACAATGTAGTTTTCCCGTGTGTTTCCTCATTGGCCTATAAGTACCAGTAGGGCAGAGCCTGGGACCCCACCCACCTCCACCCAGTTCCCTTTCTCCCTCATCCTTATTGCAAAGTGCAGTCCCCCACCCGTAAGAGATTGCATGCAATCCGGGGAAATTAAGAATGGTCTCAGGAAATGTCAGTAAAATGCAGAGCCTAGCCCTCCCTGTAAAATGCAAGACCCCTAAATGAAATTGACAAGCAGTTATCAGCTGAACCAGTTTTCTATCCTTGATGTATTGTTCTGTTTCCCAGTTTTTATTCCTTGAACCTCTTGACAGCAGCTCCCCTTGAAAATAAAATTATAAATTTCTTCATATGTGGAATGAAGTCCATTGTTCTACCAAACTAGACTCCCAAATAAACATGACTGAGCATCATGAAAATCAGCACAATGGACAGAGCCACTAAAGGAAAAGTGATGGGTCTGAGCCAGAGATTCCTAACTGCTTGGGGGCTCTGGACCCATTTGAGAATCTGTGAGAAGCAGTGGTCATTCCTGAAACAAGCAAATGCATAGAAGCACAAAATTTGGGGTGGAGACAATGTTCGCAGACCAGCGTCCAGGGGTTGCCTGAGGGGAAAGAACTTTGGTCTAAAGGAAGGTGGGCAGTGGGCTCCAAGAGGATTTAACACGCCTTATTATCTGTTCACAATCGGCGGCCAGTTCCCTGGGGTTCCTGGCTGTTGAGGATAGCGAGTGTGTGGGTTCAGAGAGGAGCTTTAGCTCGGAGCCATGGTTATCAGTGGGAGAAGGAGGCAGGCGGGACAGAAAAGAGGCAATGAGAAGCGTTGCTGGGATCCATAAAATTTCGCGGCATAATGAGAATTTCTAAAAACTGCAAGTCTGAGTGAGCAACGTTATTATACTGTCACCCAGCCTGAACCTTCAAGCTGACAATTTGCTGTGAATTCTTCTTTCATTTCTTTTTTTCTCCTTCCTTCTGGAACCATGTGTATTTTGCCTTAAGACACACAGGTGATGGTGTAAAAGAAAAGAAGGGTGTGTGTGTGTTTAAATGAAGGAAACATTTGAGAATATACTAAGTGTTGAAATATATGAGAGGTTTCTTACTGGGACACAGGTGAGGGTTTGGGGACCTAAGATTGCTTTTAATATGTCTTTTCTATTTGGAAGATCAGCATTCTACTTAAGAAATGGAGGAAGGCGCAAGCATTTCTTCACTGAGGTCTGTGTGGGCAGCAGGTACCTTGCACTACTGTAAGCCACACGGCATCTGTCTTTCCCTGCCCGTGATTAGCTTGTGCTTGCGCATGACCTCCCCAGACAGTTGCTTCTCAGAGGCTCAGAGGGCAGTGGATTTGGGGTCTACACTCCAAAGACAAGAGGCAAAAAGGGCTCAGAAAAATAACCAGTGCCTGCAGGTTAATCTCCTGTTAAGTCTGTGGTCAGTCAGTTTACCTGTTTATTGCCCAAGTTTCCAATTTCAGCTCTATGAGACCAATTAACTCCATTTCTTCCATAGCCAAGACAGTGCTTCTAATCAAAGAATCCCGGGTCGTGGGTCCCAAGTACACCGCAGAGGGTCACTCGCCAGCCTGGCTGTCCTTGAGTCGCACTCCTCCTTGTCAGGAATTCCAGCCTGCAATCTGTTGGATTCATAGCCAGGGTTATCAAGGGGGACGGGACATAGAACGAGACAGCAACGGAAGCGGTGGGTGGGAAGCGTCTGGAGTTACAGTCAAGGAGACCAGGGATTTCTGTTGAGAGCTCCCTCTTGACTGGGCAAGTCCTGCCCCTCCCTGAGCCACAATGTCTTTCTCTATGAAATGAGGCACTTAGACCAAGCCAGGGGTGCCACTCAACTGCCTTCAGTTAACATAACCATGTGAAGTGATTTCAGTATGTGACAAAGGGAAGTGGTGGGACCTCCGGCTTGAAATTTTTTAATATATGGCCCTCTTAAGGGCATTCAAATTTAATTTTAAAAGTATTTTTACATTTTAAAAACTTTCAATTTGGGAATAATTTTAGACTTAAGAAGTTGGCAAAAATTGCACACAGGTTCACCCATGTTCATAGCAGCATAATTCACAATAGCTAAGAGGTGGAAGCAACCCAAGTGTCCATCATCTGGTGAATAGATAAACAAAATGTGGTACATACGTACAATGGAATATTATTCAGCCTTCAAAAGGAAGGGAGTTCTGGCAGTGCTTCACATGGATGAACCTTGAAGATATTCAGTTGAGTGAAATAATCCAGTCACAAAAGGACGAATATTTTATGATTCCACTTATATGAGGTCCCAGAATAGTAATATTCTTGGAGACAGAAGGTAGAATGGCAGTGGCCAGGGGCTGGGGGGAGGGAAGAATAGGAAGTTATCATTTAATGAATGTAGAGTTGAACGTGCAGGATCAAAAGAGTTCTGGATATCGATAGCGGTGATGGCTGCTCAACAATGGAGATGTACTTAAAGTCACTAAACTGTACACTTAAAACTTTAAAATGAAAAATTTTTATATTCTGTATATTTTACCACAATAAAAAAATTACTCTTTTTTAAATGGCAACAAAGTTCCCATATACCCTTTATCCAGCTTTCCCAAAGTTAACGTCTGACAGAACCATAGTACAATTTATCAAACCAGGAAAAACATTGATATAACACTATTAATTAATCTACAGATTTCGTTCACAGTTTTCCAAGTGTTCCACTAATGTCCTTTTTTCTGATCCAGGATCCAATCCAAGATATGTATTACATTTAACTGTCCTGTCTCCCTAGTCTCCTCCGGTTTCAAAAATTTCTGCAGTCCTTATTTGTCTTTTATGAACTTGAAGATTTTGAAGGGTACTAGCCAGTTATGGGTTTTCCTGATGTTTCCTCCTGACTGAATACAGGTTATATATTTCTGGCAAGGAAATTATGTAAGTGATGTCTCCTTCTCAGTGCATTGTATCATGAGGCACATGATTTTGATATGTTTCATCTGTAGTGAGGTTAACTTACATCACTTGGTTGAGGACGTCTCTGCCAGGTTTCTCCACTGTAAAGTATTATTTCTCTTTGTTTATCATTATATTTCCCCCACTAATTTTAGCATCCTTTGGTGACACTTGCCAGCCACAATTATTTATGGTGTTTCCAAATGGTGATATTCAATTTCTGTTCATTACTTCTACTTTTGTTAATTGGAATTCCACTGTAAGAAAGAGTTTTCCATTTGCCTCCATTCAAATTTAATTTTTTTTAAAAAATCAGTAAAACAGAGCCAGAACAATGTCCCTCCAAAGCTCACTGGTGCTCTATAGCCCCAAATTTCCTTTCTTGTGTTAAAAATTCTCAGATTCTTCATACCTTCCAGAATAGGAAGTAAAACTCCAAGTTCACACCACCTGACAGTGGTCATAAGCACAAGTCTTTGGAGAGCAAAAGATAAGCACACTTACATTTTCTTTCCTTCTCCCTCCACCCCTGCACCTTTTTGATCAGATCTTACCATTACCCTGAGTACATCAGCAGGGTTAAGTAGAGAAAACATTCAAGAATCACTGAGCCTGGAAAAATTCACATGAAATATTTATGTTTAATTCTCCCTGAAGAATGTGGTTTTTAATGAACAGGAACAAAATCACAAATGCTACAGTGTTCTAAAAGATTTTCATTTGCACACCAGACCCCTAGCCAAACTTGCTGTGCCCTTGAAGTTCATCCAGTATCTGCTTCTCTGGCCTCAGGCCCCCTCCTCCCTTGCCAGGAATGTCCCTTGAGGGCCCTTATCTGGGCTACTCCAGGCTGGTGTCACCAGCTGACAGACAGAGCCAATATTATTGTAGAGTTTCAGGTCTGCACAGTCCTAAAAAATGAAGGAATAAAACATTTTTTTCAGCTAGCTATTTGTTCCTGTTATCCATTGCTGAGTAACAAACCAACCCAAAACTTCTTAGTACAAACAACAACCACTTTATTATGTTCATGGACTTGGGATCAAAGATTCATACAGGGTACAGTGCGGATGGCTTGCTGTGGTCCACATGGGGCCCATTTAATGGGTAATGGTCTGTAGTTTTCTCTTCTTATGATACCTAAGAGAAGAGAATGGAGAACTTGGTGTGGGGATGAATATAAAGGGAAGGCTCCACGGAGGAGAAGAGAAGATTAAAAGATGGATAAAAACTAAAGTAATGGAGGAAAGAATAGAAGGTTTGGGGGGAGGGGAGGTGAACGGCATTACATAAGAAAAGGTAGGGAAATGGGGAGGAGAACGGTGACAGGGAACCAGAGCGCCAAGTCTGATAGGGGGTTAGCAGGGGTTTTCTCACATACATGCCCATCCCAGGGGGCCCCGGCATGCACCCCAGCTCTGGGGTCCCTGTTCTAGGGCGCCGCCAGAAGCTAACCACGCCTGTGTCTGTTTGACTCTCCACAGCTCCCCTTCGCCGAAGGCCTGTATCATTTTTATCACAATGGCCTGGCAAAGGCCAAGAGGAGACGCAGCCTGCGCCATCAGCAGCAGCTGGAGAGAGACCCCAGGGTGAGTTTTCCTGGAAACCTGCCTTTTAACCTCTGCTGCCGCAAACGAGCCCATTGGGGGGGTGTACAAGGGAGCAGGCAGGAATTTTGATGTAAAGGCACTTGACGTGTAGGCCAAATGGATCCCTTGCAGAGTGGTCCTGGGGACTCTGCTCCTGTCTTACGCGTATTAATTAAACCCTCGATTGGCCGGAGGTGGGGGAGTAAACGGGAGTACCACCTCTTTTCTGGCTTTTTCTCCTGCATTACTGTGTGAGGACTGCTGGTTGCCCGGGGACATGCTTTGGCCTGCGATGCATGGGAAGACACCAAGCAGTTTAATAAGTCATTTTATGGACGGTTTCTACTGGTGAATCCACATGCCCTGAGGAGACTGCCGTGCCCCATATGGCCAGTGAGCGATCCGCTCACAATAGGCAGTGGGCTTCTCCGTGTCCAAGCATGACTGAAGCCACAAGACCTGCTCAGCCCCTCTTCCCACACTGTTCTTTCTAATAAGTTACCCCATGCCCCATGTCTTCTGGATGCTCATGACTCCCACTTTTACCTCCAATCTTTACCTTGCTCTTGGACACCAGCTCTCATTTCCTACTCTCTTTCCCCTCAGAAACCTAAATTCAACTTTCTTGTAACCAAACTTATCATCTTGGCCATAAAGCAGCTCCTTTTCCAGTGTTCCCACTTCCTGTTTTCTCAGAATAAGAACTTTGGGTGTCGTTGAATCCTGACTGTCCCCACCTCCTCCGCCCTCCCCACACTCATTCAACTGGGAGATTCTGATTTCTCATATGCAATTCACCAAGAGGGAAATTAATAATCCAGGCAGTTTGCTGTCTGTACACTGAAGGCTTCATACCCTCTTCCCCAGGACTTGGGCGACAGTGGATGTGAAGAGGGTCAGACGTTTGAGTTAGAGGTTTAACATGAGACTCCTTTGGAGCTGATGGAATCTGGAATCATTCTTGTGGGGCTTTTCATGTGAACATTTGACTGGGTTTAATGTGGCCTTTAATTAGGAACGCAGATGAAAAGACTGCCCCGCAGATCACCAACTGACAGGCCACAGGCAATTTTCCTTTAACTCCTCAACCCAGGGGATCCTGCATTCCCTAGAGTGAAAATACTGCTCTGAGAAGCCCCTTTATCTTTGCTTTTGCAGTAAGATCCAAGCTGCCGGTGCTGTCAGCCCATGCCCAGCATTAGTAAAGGGTCTGTTATAGAAGCTGGCACTGTTACCTAAGGAAGAAGCTCTCCTTTCTGTCATCACAGACTTGGCCTGGCTGTATCAGTTCAGTGTCTGGGGATGCCCTTGAGAAGCACTGGACAGATATGCTGCCTGTCTCACCTGTGGACCCAGAGTGGGTACCAGCAGACAGTGACCACTCTGGGGCAAGTGACACTGGTTTTCCCTATGCTTCCTACCTGCCCCATGATCTTACCCTTTATGGCCAATTTTTTACTTTTATTTATATAATTCTTAAAAGTTCCTTTGGTTTCTTTTCTTCCACAATTAAACACATTGCCCCGAGATCATTCAGAGAAGCACATAAAAGAAATTGGGGCAGAAGGAAAGTGGTGCTTAAAAGGCTTGGATAGGGAAAGAGAACCAAGGAACAGTGAAACTAAGAAGCCATTGTTTGGTTCAGAGAGACTCCTCAGGCCCATTAGGTTAAGATTTTCTTATTTTTGCACTTACTTGAAATGATCTTTGAAATGCTGATTCTTGAAGTGTGGAGTGATGTTTCTGAAGGAGAAGAAAAGATGGGATGGATAATAAGGAAGGAAATCATGTGTTGGTGATTCCAATCATTTGTCTTTCTCCTCAAAATAGTATCTATTTTAACCAAAAGGAGCATCCATTCCCCACTGCCCATTATAAGGTCCCGGTAGCCATCTGCCTCTACCTGGTGGGGGTATCCATGTACCTGCCCACAAAGACCAAGAGAAGAGAGCAGCAAAACTGAAGGTCGTAAATCTCCCGTAGCTTTTATCTGCCTTCTCATCAAGGTTAAATGTCAGGGCTGCTGTCAATAATAAAATCATTTTAGGAAAAGAAATAAAGCATAAAACCTCATGATTCTTTGCAAAAAGAAAAAAAAACAAGAAACAAAAAACAAAAAACCCTGCTAGTAATGACTGCCTTGTTCCAAAACATTAGATTAAGGCCTCAGTCTTTCCTGCAGGATGTTCTTGTGGTCATCTAATTTTGGCATTGGCTGACAGGAATCGGGTGACTACTCTTAAACAAAAAGCATTGATGATGAACAGTACGACAGCAGTGTTATGAGGATTCTGGAAGCCCTGTGGGTTTCTAGACCTTAAACTAAGGGCAGATATGTCGAGTTAGGATACCTCAACGTGGGGTTACCCAAGCACATTCAAACAGGTTTCCAAAAGAGGTGTAAATAGACGTATAGAGAGGAAAGGGGAAGGATCAGGTAGCTGAAAAGGATCCTTTTGTCTCTTGCACAGACGTTGCAAGTTACTTTTCATGAATCAAGATGCTAAGAGCAAGTTGTTTTATCCTCCTATGAAACACGTTGTCTCCTAGGCTTATCAGCTTTAATCATGCTCACAGCCCCAGCTTCCTTCTTCCCCTGTCTCTGCATTACTTCCTGGCCTCTCTCACTAGCTGTCCCCTGGCTTGTGAACGACAATACAGAGCCCAAGGAGCCATGTACAAAAGTCCGGGAGGGTTTCAGCTTCTATAGACTCTCAGGGCTCAATCTACCTAGGTAGCTTTTTAGCCAAAGAAACTACCAAGATCTCCTATCAACCCAACAAATAGAGAAGAAAAAGATAGAGGACCAAGCTTACTTTTGGTTTTGTTTTGGCTTCAGAACAGAAATTTCAAGGATGTTTGTCCCTCATTTCACGACTAACTTTTATGTTTAAGGAAAAGAAGAAAATGACTAGAAAGGGATCACATGGGCTTTTTGTCCAGGCCAATACAGGGCTGCTTTCAATATCTTTATATTTGTTCATCAATATTCAGGGCAATAGCTAAGAAAAAGATTCTGGTGCAGACTGTTTTAAAGGTATTCTCTTGCCTTTCCATTTCTTTCTGCTAAAAAGACTAGCATAATGCCGTGTAACATCATTTAGACGCTAAAAAGCAAAAACGGTGTCTTTTTTATTTCTGGGTATCTCTGTATAGTGCAGTTCTGAGCACACAGTAGATGCTCAAAAAGTGACTGTCAAACGAATAGATGGATGGTTAATGATTTTTTTCAGAGTTTTAATCTATGAAATAATACTGTTCATCTCATCTTATGTTTTCATTGCTATTCTAAAATGTGCATCCACTAGGAAACAGAAGTATAGCCTTCTTTATAACGCTTCCTTTAAATACATTCTTAATTGTGGGTAAAAGAAACCAATTCATTTCATCATTTTCAAGTCTTGTCACTGAAAATCCTATGAGGAACCCGTTTTTAATTTCCAAGGTCACTCTGTGTTCCTGATCATATTCAAAGTCACAGTGCAACCACTGAAGCAAGAACAACATGTTTGGAAAGTGTGTGGATAGCTAAAATAATTTGAAGATGTAATAAATAAATCCAAAGCTGAAATGAAATAATAAAACCAAAAATTCCTTCTCAGCATCAAGGTCAAGAACAAATAATCCATGTTCAAAACCTCTGTGACATTTGTGAAACTTTAGCTAAGAGCAGCATCAACAAATCTCAAAGTCAAACCTAACTGTGGTCCACAGTCTACGCATCAAACCCCATACGTTCTACAAGTACTTGAAAAGCTGCTGGGGAATAGATTTATTTAAGACATTTGTTTCACAGTCCTGTTGAATCATATCTGCTCATCTGACATAGAGAGCATTGAAATGAAATACGTTCAGAAACATAAAGACTCACATCGTTCAATAACACCCACCAGTTATATGGAAGCCAGATAATTTAACAAAAAATAACCTGAACGTCATTTGTTGCGAGAAGTTATATTTGATTCAAGAATTACAAACGTTTATTTCCTTTTCTCAGCAATGCTACTAGACCATCCAATTATCCCTTGGGATCATTTTTACACCCGTTTCGAGTCAGAAACTCCTATCGGTCCACTGAAACCTTTTCTCAGTTCCCCGGTCTCAAAGCACATTTCATGTTTCCTCTGTGTTCTGTACACAGGAACTGCATCTTCCTAGCTTCTTCCTCATCCAAGTGTATTCACATGTCTTATGACCATACGTATCAGCACATGATCCCACAGTGATTCACTTTTGTTCTTTAAACGTCTATTCTGAGCATATTTGTGAGTTTTCAGGGCACTCCAAAAACCCACAAAAGTTAGTTTCGCTGGATAGTCTTCAAAAATCTCATAGAACGATACAATCTGAACAAAAGAGAATTTTGCCTATTCTTTAAAACTAACTGGACATGACTGGTGTGATCTCTTTGTAAAAATCTGAATAATGAGTGAATCAGGCTTCCTTTGTCCATGGGACTTAATAATACAATAATTGATATTATTTTTTAATGGATTCATTATCATAGCTGAAACTCAGGTGGTTGACAGAAGCTGGGAATGGCTTGTAATTGCTTTGGGTACTTCAGCAGTTCAAACAAGCAAAGAAATTCATTTACCTTCTTCCTCCACAAGTTACATGAAATTTTGTCATAATCGCTAAGCTCTTAGCTTCCAATCTTTTCAAATACCTAACATCAGTCACAGTAATTTGTAATGATAAGGACAATCCACTTGTATGTATTGTGTCTTTCCTTGGATTAATATTAAATAACTGTTTGATCACAGTCGTCCCTCAGTTTCCACAGAGAATTGGTTCCTGGACCCCCGCGAATACCAAAATCGCAGATGCTCAAGTCCCTTATGTAAATGGCATTGCGAAGTTGGCCCTCCGTATCCGCGGGTTCCACATCTGCGGATACGGAGGGCTGACTGTACTTCGATTAAAATTTGGAGAAGAGAAGAAAAAACACAATTATGTTCTGGAAAATCTACTTTCAAATAGAAAATGTCGTGGAGAAAAATGCCTTCCCTCACTTTTCGTTTTGGTTTTGACCAAACCTTCCTCCAGTGGGCGTGTCCTCTCCTTACGTCACAATGACGCATGAGAGTCAGCCTGCGGGACTGCTAAAAATAGAAATTAGATCATTTTAGTGCCTTAAAAAAAAATTTATAACCCCCTCCCCCAGAAAAAATAGGTTGGTTTATTTGGTTGGTTTTGATTTTTATACCTTAAAAAAATTGTTTCTGGTTTCCACATTTCTTTTTTTTAATACATTGTTTTTTATCTTCATACTTAACTCTAAAATGGTGAGGTTTGAGGTTTTGAGATAATGCTCTAAGAAATGTATAGAAATCCCCTGATTTATCTTCTGAATGTCTTCTTTAGGGAAAAAAAGAAAGCCGATAGATTTAATTATATTTTACTTATTTAGAAACACAGACATGGTGAGTTTATTATAAATCGTATAGCAAATACAATAGTATTTTGAATTTCTGTAGAGCTTTTATTCCAGAGGGCATTCATGGGTGCCTTTTCTTCATCTTCTCCTTTCCTTGTACCATGAGTTGGACCAACAGATGCTATTCCATCTTGAAATGGAGGTAACAAAGAAGTTGACGTGTGCCTGAGTCGCACATGAGTTTGAAAGCCCAAAACAGCAGTTCGGGTCCCCAACAATGGTGACCATCTTTTCCAACCTGGATTTAGGTCTCTTGGTCAGACAAGGGAACAACCTATTTGGAATTGGGATTCTCACTGGGAAAAGACTGTCCATGATGCACGATCATAAGAGCTCGATGGTCCATGAATAAAGCCGTGCAAGTATAGAGTTGGCCAATGGTGGGGTTTGAAAGTGGAATGAAATTCCCTTAGCTCTTGGGGCCTTAGAGGCACAGATTAGCCGGAATTCCCAAGAGAGACTCCTCCGTGGGATAACAAGGGTTCATGGGTGCATCTGGCATGTCTATTGCAGACAGAGAAATAAACTGGGGACATATGGAACAGAAATAAAGTGATGTTGATGCCAGAGAGCACAGAATAAGATAGAGAAGGAGAGACACAGGCACAGGAAACATTTAAAAAAAATTATTGGGTGCGACTCAGCCCCAAACCCACCTCCCAACATTTGTCATGTGACCCCTTCAGTGACCTGGACCTTTCCTGTTCTGTTAACAGCTCAATTTTCTATCATAAAAAAGGGAACCACATTGCCTACCTTGAAGAGGCAAATCACTCCATAAGGAGTGCATAGCAAAGTTTAGTATCATTTCTTCCCTTTTTCCTCTGGTTTTCCCTCCCTGCTTCTCTCCACCTTATTTCCTCTCCTCAAGAATCCAGAAGCAACAAATACACGCTTTTAGAATGTGTGTCTCAGGGTTCAAGAGGAAAGCTGCTTTACAAAAACTGAACTACAAATGCAAATGAATACCTGTACGGCGCAATCCATTAGGAGGGCATTTGGGCTCATCCCTCTCAATGCCCAGCCAGCCAGCTAGTGACCCTCTGCACATAAGTGAGGAGAAAGCAAGATTACGCTCATGACTTTTCTGCAGGAGCCAGACCACTGTGTAAGAAGAGGCCAGAGGGGATCTCTCTGGGGCTCCCTCTCAGTTTCATTTGATAACAATTGTAAGACTAGTTCGTGTCTGTTGAATGCTGTTGTCTTAGTTTGGGTTCCCGCAAAAAGCAAACCCTGAGACAAGGACTTAGAAGAGGGTGACTTATTTGGGAGGTTGATTCTCAGATGCACAAGAGAACGAGTAAAATGATGGAGGGAAGTGAGGAAAGCAAATAGAGGGTGAGATTTTTAGCAGGTCTGCATTGTAGGCAGCTGAGACTCAGTCCCAGTGGGGGCCCTTCAGAGCTGTCCCACAAGGAGGGCGGTTGCCCGATGAGTAATCTACTAGCTCTGTCTCTCATTTTTGAGCTGACCTGGGATGTTAAATCCCTGGCACTTCCGAACTGCCCTGTGCACAGGCTGAACAAGCCTCAGGATGCTGGAGAAAGTCCCCAAGCAGAGTGGCAGATGGAGATGCTTGATGCAAGAAGCTGTCGGCAGTGGCAGGTGAACTCTTGCTGCAAATCCTACCATCCAACCCGTGCTAAGGATTTAGCAGGCATCATCTCATTAAACCTCAGATATCTCCTGCGAATTAAGTGGTATCAGATCCCCAGTTTACGGGTGAGGAAATGCGAGTTTAGGGAGGCTCATGACTTACCGACCATCCTGTGGTTTGTAAGGGGTCCTCACACTGCATGGTGCTACTCTGTCACTGACTTAGATTTTATAAACGAATTTCCCTCCTCCTCTGCACAAAGAGAATAGTAGAGCAGGAAGATTCCAAAGGAGACATTGATTCAACGCTTTGCCTTGAAGCTTTAAAATATAATTCAGACAAAATAGACCCAGAGAGGGTAAATGACTTCTCTGGGGTCACACGACCATAACTGATGGGGAAGAAATAATAAAACTCACGACTCCTTGCAACAGCATATCTGATTTAAATAAAAAGCTAAATGAGGGACTTCTCTGGTGGCTCAGTTGTTAAGAATCCGCCTGCCAATGCAGGGGACACGGGTTTGAGCCCTGGTCCGGGAAGATCCCACATGCCACGGAACAACTAAGCCCGTGCGCCACAACTACTGAGCCTGCGCTCTAGAGACCACGCGCCACAACTACTGAGCCCGCATGCCACAACCATTGAAGCCCTCTCGCCTAGAGCTCGTGCTTCGCAACAAGAGAAGCCACCACAATGAGAAGCCTGCACACCGCAACGAAGACCCAATGCAGCCATAAATAAATAAATAAATAAATAAATAAATAAATAAATAATTAAAAGCTAAATGAGGATTGATACTGCTTACGAACTTGTGATTCTTTAAGACCTTGTTCTCACTAAATAATAACTGGATTCTCTAAATCAGAAATAGTGTAATGGGAAAATATGAAGTTACATCATTGGCTTATGTGATTTATGTGAATTCAATGAACTCAGCTATAAATAGAAAAGTGAAAAAGGAGGGGAGATAATAGCAAGGTGGGCACTTCTGCTCCTGATTCTGCTCAACTGGGATATGCCCTGAAGTGGCGTGAATAAGTAGAGTCATCTGAGAATGCAGTCGGCCTCTTTCCCTCCTGACTCAAAGTGGGAGCAGTTCACCTTTCTGGGTGAGAGACTCCAGCATTTCAAGGTAATACTTTTGATGCAAAGTATTTCCTAAGCACAAGCCAACGTGTTCGTCTGCTGTGTGAACAATAGGACAGGACCAGATTCCTTGTGGAAGGAAATTCCACACGTTTGTGATGAATTGAGACACAGGATATTGATTTCTAACTTTCCTAAGAAATTTTCAAAGTTCATTTGACCGTGCATAGTTTGCACTTTACCCACTTCAGAACTCTATCCCTGCGGTGTGGTTTCTCTACAAAAAAGTAAACAAAGATGGTATCTTAGCTTGGATTTCCTGGAAACAGACTCTGAGGTGGGGAGTTGCGTGTATAAAAGATGTTTCTAAGAATGTGGTGTGCAGTGTTTTCATCTCTTGTGGTTCCCTCCATCCTCAAGCCAACAACACACATCAAATCATTCCTGTGCTTCACACCTCTCTGCTTCCTCTTCTGCTTAAGGCTCCTGTGACTCTGTTGGACCCACCTAGATAACCCAGCATAATCTCCCTCTCTTGGTCTTAGCAGATTAGTCACCTTAATTACAACTATGAAGTCCCTTTTACCATGTGATATATCACATAATCATGAGAGTAACGCCAGGGTCTGGAGACCATGGGGGCCAAAATTCTGCCCTGAGCTTTGGTCTTTCTGGAAGAGTTGGCATGCCTCTAGGGTCAGCAGCTTTCTCCAGGCAGCCCAGCTCCCCCGCACTGCCCTGCTCCTGGGATTGCATTTAGCTCAGAGGGAAACATGAATTTGTAGGCACACAACCCTGACCACACTTTGAGCCCAAAGGGTGAAGCTGAGAACCCACGTGGAGCAGCTTCTGACTTAGCATTCCAGCTGGTGACCAAATTCATTTTCTAGACACCTCATCAAGAGGTTGGCTCAGCAAGTGTACACCTTCATGGGTTACACATTTTGAGAGTGACTTGACGGCATCTGGAGAAGGGAAAGTGCATTGCGGGAGGAAGCAGAGGAGAGATGCTTTCAGTGGTGCTCTAACCTGTGGGAAAAGCTAATCTGCCCTAATCTGCTGGTTTTATTATTCAGCAGGGAGGACTTTCTGTATCTCCTCTGGGCGCTGCAGATGTGCCTGGCTTCTTGCCTCAAAGAACTGCTGCCAGTGATATAATTAACTCTTTGTGGGGAACAGGGGAGAAGTGTTTACTATGGATTCAGAAAGGCACAGGCAAATCTGCTGAGGAGTAAGCCAGGCTTTTTCTAGTTGTTGTGAGTGTATTTTAAGTGATCACTCCTGCTCACGCTGCCACGCGTACCAAAAGAGAAGGAAGGACGCTCTGGAAGACACCCTTCCAGCAAGCCCAGGGATCTCCAGGGAGTCTTAACTGTCTTTGGGAGAATTCTAAGAAGCTCTAATGCAGAGGAAAGCAATAGGGAAAGAAGAAAGTGCTTCTGTATTGTCTTCATAACTCACAAGATGATGACCCTCGAATGGTGAGCTGGCAAACTTTTAGGATTTTCTACCAAAATCTTCAATGTTTTTAAGGCAAATGTCTCCTGACCTGCCTTACCTCGTTCCTTCCCCAGCCTTCCTCAAGATGCAAAGGAAATGCCTTTAAATATCTAAAATGCCTCTATTCTATCACCTAAAAATAAGCATTTTGTCTACGCTCATTAAACTCACAATATAACTCCATTATCTGGTTGCTTGCTACAAACCATTTATTTATTCAGCAAGTATTTGCTAAGCTCAACTACATGCTGAGCCTTGTTCTAAGTACTGAGACACAACAGGGATCAAAACAGACCAAGAATTCCTCCCGTGAAGCTTATATACTTCTGGGGATAAAGGACAGAGACAAAATCCAGATGAATAAAGCAATTACATGACTGCTGGTGAAGGTGTTATGAGGATAAATAGAGAAAATTGTGAGGAAGAGGGAGTGGCAGGGGAGGGGTGTTATTTTATAAAAAGCATCCAGGGTTGGCTACTCTGGTAAGGTGACATTTAAATATAGACCTGAAGGAGGTAAGGAAGGTTTCCATATGGTTGTGGAGAAAGGGCATCCCCAGCAGAGGAACCAGCGAATGTAAAGGCCTCGTGTCCAAGGCGCACTTGATGTGTTCTGTGAACAGCGAGAACGCCAGGAAGGCTGGGAAGATGGGAGCCCGGAAGAACAGGGAAAGAAATGAGGTCAGCAAGGAAGCAAGACCAGAGAAGACATTACAGGTCAGGGTAAGGACTTTGGATTGACTGAATGAGATGGGATTTCTCTACTTTGGGGTGAATTATAGATGATGGGGTGGGCATGGGGGTGCACGCTGGAAATCAGGGAGATCAGTGCAAGGTGATGGCAACTTTTCTGAAAGGATGGTGGAGAAAGGATGATGGCTTAGACCAGGGTAGAAGCTGGTCGAGGTGGTGAGAAACAATATTTAGGAATATTTTGTGAAAGTAGAGACTTCAAACTTGCTGATTCTTTTGTTAACAGATTAGATAAGGAATGGGAGAGGAACAGAGAAGGCAAAGGTAACTCTAGAGCTATTGGCCTGAGTTATTAGCACATGGAGGTAGCATTTATGTAGATGGACAGATTGGGGGAGAAGCAGGTTGACTGGGAATGGGTAGGGAATCAAGAGAGTAGTTTTAAGCATGTTAACATTTGAGGGTTGCATTGAGCATCCAAGTCAAGAAGTAAAATAAGCGAAGGGATTTTAAAATTTAGGATAGAGTTTGGAGCTGGAGACATAAAGTGGGAGTTGCCCACACATTGATAGCATTCAGTGCCATGAGACTAGTTGAGATTATCTAAGAAATGAGTGTAACTAGAGAAGACAAGCTGTGTGGGATGGAACCCTAGGGCATTCTAGAATGTAGAAGCCTGGGAGATGACTGGGGACCAGCGGAGGAGACAGAGAAGGGAAAAATAATAGAGGAAGAGGATCAGAGGTCAAGCAAAGACTAATTAGTCAATGTGCCCTACCTCGTTCACATTTTACCAGAGTATCTTGGCCGTCCCTATAATTATTTCTTACGAACCACTTAGAGATATCAATGGAATATGCTTCTTCAGTTTTTCCATCTCTAATCTATTTTTTCTGAAAGAGTATTGAACTTCATGGTGCAAACGTGAGATTATGAAATAAAAATGGTGGCATGAATTTTATCTCAACCAGACACTGCTGTATCTGGGCTGGATGGTGTCACATTTGACTCAGAATGCATAAGAAGCAAGCTTCTAAAACCTCAAGCCCAACTAGGCAATATCTCAGAGCCAAGACCCAGTTCTGTGAGCTGCTGGGTGAAGTTACCGGGAAACAGCCTCTGTCTGACGTGGCAAGAGGAAAATCTGAGTTGGGCATTTCTTTTTAATTTTAAGGAACTATAAAAGCTGTGAAACAGGTCAAGTTTGACTGTAGACCCGAAGGTAAGAACCTTAATCTGCAATTAAGAAATACAAAAATCCAAGCTGTGTTGATTCAACCTTGATCACATCTTCATGGATTTCAGAAAGATAGAGTTCTTAAAATAATTCCCTATTAAGATTCAATATCTATCTAGAAAGTAATTCCTCACTCCTTAAACCACTGCTCCAAAGTGAATTGTATTCAACGCTTAGCTGAAGGAGGCTATCGGTGTTCCTTAACGATGACATGAACAAATGGTTAAAATAAGTATGTCCATCTGGCTAAGATCATGTTTCATGAGACAAAGTTATGTTTGGAGTTGGATAAGCCTCAGAAAGTTTTAAAAAAACACTCCAAAACCCTCTTCGGCTATTTTTAAATTGGTTTAGCCATTTTCCTTTTATGATGTCCATTGACATGTTTGTGATCACATCTTCATCCATAAACAAGCTTTGTGTTCTTAAATCTAAGTCAAGGGAATTTAGAAAATGAGAGGAATTGAATTCTTACCATTTCAGGTAGTTTCAAACCCTTTTGGGTTGAGGAGAGGAAATGACTGAAGCCAGGTCTGGAAAAGAGTAAAAAGCAGCGAGACAAGGAGATTCAGGTCTGAATAACAATCCAATTGCTGGAGTTTATCTAATTGGTTTCCCATTATCTGTACCAAAAATATTGTGTTTTCCATCTTCTCTATGGCAAGTATGTCCCATTTAGCAATAAAGAACTAACTGCCTGAGAGAAAACAGGTAAGACAAAACAATTTTCTATTTTCCATTCCCCTTGAAAAGGAAGAGCAGCCCACCCCATGTAAAGAATTGCTTAATGGATGTCAGTTTGTAAGGACACCTCAGAGGAATGACAGGAGAAAGCCCTCCCAGAGAGCAGAAGAAAACCAAAGTGGTTCAAATCTATTGGGTGGAAACAGACTCAAATAATTGCCTACGAGGGAGAAAAGGAGCGTGAAGGAGGGCGTGCAGCTTGAGGTTGTTTTTGGGTTGTAACACTAGCTCTGATACCAACTAGCCACATTTCCTTGACAAACCGTTTTATCCCCCAGTCTTCAGTTTCCTTGTCAATACAGTAAAGAGTGTAGACTAGTTAGCCTCTGACATGTCCCTTCAGGTATTGATATCTGAGATTCCAGGGGCAACTCTGAAGTTCCTCCAACTGGTTGATGTGAAAGCCAGAATTAAAACCCAGATTTCCCACTAGTTTGTGATCCTTCCTTTGCATGTCTTTACTTTCATCTGAGAAATGGGAATTTTCTTTAAACCAATACTCTAAAGTGTTTGGAAGAACTACCATTTATGTTAGTATCCTCATCTTTTACAAGAAAATTTCACATTGTGTGTTGTTCAAACTAGTTCATCAGAGCCCTAAAATTCCACTTCTTGCCTCAGGGGAAATGCTAGATGATGAGGTGGAGGTTTTTCATCCACCTCAAAGATAATAGTTTCTCTATCCTGTTTTATGAATTGGGATTTGGTGTAAGATTTCGTTTGGCAAGCTGGGTGTGGTGGAGCAGAGGTATTTCAACTAAAAAAATTAAGTTTGAAAACTAGTGATTTCTAGTTAAGTTCTATTCTCCAACCCAGTCAATCAGTGTGTCAGATCAGGATCACAAACAGAACGCCTAGAGAGGCTGGGCAAATAAGTTACCAGTTGAGGTGGGTTGGGTGTAAGCAAAGCAGTAACTCAAGCAAGAGGACAAATGATCACATTTTCTTCTGCCTCTAGGTGGGAATACAATAGGGAGTGGTGGGGACTGTGGAAAACCAGAGTTACAACCCTGTCAAAAGGAGGAAGCAGAACCTCTTCCTCAGATGATTGTCACCTCACAAAAATGGAGGTCCATTGTTGCCAGATATCCCAGTTTTTCAAGAAAATCAGAAAATGCCAACCTTTGTGCAAAATCTTTGTGCTTCTTAAAAGTATTAGTGACTAAATAAAAAATTCTTAACACGTGAAAAAACTGAACAAAATCTGTCAGCAGAACAGATTTGTCCATGGGACTCCATTTTGTGATCTGTCCTCTTCAACCTCCCAAAACAAGATGACTTGGCATCGGGCAAGTCACCTCTATGACAAGCCCCCAACCTCACAGTTTGCAAAGGTGGTCCGCATAAAAAGTTCTTCCTTACGGCACCCCCAAAACATTGGGACACAATCCAGGCTCTGCTCTCTGGGGCCAAATTATTTCCTCCTCCATGCGAGGAAGCTCCAAACATTTGAAGATAGTTACCATGGCCCTGGACCTTCTTCAGAGTAAACATTTCTGGTTCTTTCAGATGTTTTCATTGAATTTGGTCTTATTTCCTGGCCTTCCTCATCACACCTCTCTGAATATTGTCTGAGAACTAAACAGACAATCCAGCTACATTCTGATGATGTCAGAGTAGCACTGGAATCTTATTTCCCATATTTTGAAAGCTGTTCTTCTATGAACATACCATAGGATCACTTTATCCTTCTTTAGAGGTCACAGATCTTATATTGATGAATAATGACCCTACAACTAGCCAGAACTTCTAGTTTCTGCTCAAATATGCTGCAAATCAATCCGTCCTTGGAAGATTGGGATATTGGTCCTAAAGCAAGGACTTAGGTTTAATTTTTGAATGTTTCATCTTATCAGAGTTCATTATGACCTGTCAAGGTTTTGTTGGATCCTGATTCAGTCTCCTTCCTGTCATCTCTGATTTTGATCAACATCAATATCCTCAACCAGTTCTTAATAAAAAATTGAACAGAACAGAAAAAAATGACAAAGCTCGAAACCCTTTGTCCAGGATGATATAAATCTATTACTATAGACCCTAAGGAGTATCTCACACTGACCCCATATTGAAAGGAAATTATAAAGTACCCAAAGCCCCCAAAACAGCATTCAGGTTAAATGAAAAACAGTGTCTCACCAGGGAGGCTATTTGAAGACTGGGTTTATATAGCTTAACTGCATCACTCTGAATCTAGTTGATTTGTTTGTGTACACTGCTCTCTGAGCAATCAGTTCGTTTCCCATGGAGCAATCTAATTCAGCTATTCACATGACCAAAATCACCAGACCAATCAGTTTTCAATCTCGTCTTTAGAGGTAATTTGAATTCACTTGATAATTTGTCCACACATCTGCAAATGGTTGTTTAATCATGAAAATTTTTAATCAAAAAACCAAAATCAATGAGTAATCATCAATGCTAATCATGAGAGTACCAGGTGGCACTCATGTGTGGACCAAATCAGATTTTTCTAAAACTTAATACAGTGATTCCTTTTTAATGAGTAAGTGAAGACATCTCAGAAATAGACTAATTCAGCTAAGGATCATATTCTCCATGGCTAAAATATAACCTATCATTTGACTTCTATCAGAGCACTCCAAAAAATTCCTCTACCACTTATTCATGTGGCATGGGCAAGTCACTTAACCTTCACTAATTGCCTCTCTTTTACCATCTGTATCATTAAATAACAATGAAAGTCCAAATGTCTGAAATAAATTGCCTTAATTTTTCATCTCTATCATGGAATCACAATGAAAGTGCAAACGTCTACAAATAAATGCCTAAGATTTCAAAACTGTAAGGGTGACTTCATCTTTGAAAGTACATAGTTGTTTCACAAATACATTATAACTTTTACCAGAGCAGAAAAGGGGATGGTGTCATCTACTTCTTTTGCATTTTCTCCCACTTAATTCTCCACTATTCTCCTTGCCCGCCTCTACTCCATGAAAAATTTTAGTGTGAATTAAATCAGTGTTCCTCAAACTGTATTATGTTGGTGTCCTTGCATTTTCTACCAGCATGTTGTGAATAATAAAAATATTAGTTAAGACAAGCTAGATTATGTTGCCCCCACGTCCCAATGGTTTGACGTACAAATGTTTACCGTGCACTCGTGCTGCAGGACCAGCACGCGTCCATGGGGGCCCTGATTAACATAATCTTTCAGTAACTGATGCTGTTGAAGGTTCCAGCATCTTGAGGTGCCACCACCCTAACATGGCTCCCAGGGCACTGGAAGAGAAAGGGCAAGAGGAAGCATGATGAAATGCTTCATCTTGAAAAGGACACATATCACTTCTCCTCATCACCCGTGGGCCAGAAAGAGACACCACGCCTGAGTCAGCATGAAGAAGCCGAGAAGTGGAGCGCTCCTATGTGTTCAGGAAGGAGAGAAAAACTAGACGTGGGGAACAGTAGAAGTCCCCTGTACGGTGCATTTTTATTCAGAACCATAATAAAAATATGCATAAAAGCATGTTCTAACTTTATGGGTGACTCCTTGGGACTGAGACTTTCCTATAAGCTTGGCACTCACGTTTATAGTTATATCGGCAGCAATTACTACCATGCAGTCTCTGGCTAGTGGGAACGGATGGGGCATTTGTGCCAAACTGGGGACCTTGCATTTTGCTAAGATGTCTAGAACAACATCTCTCATCACGTGTGCTCTTCTGCAATGCGACCTGGCCCTTCTCTATCAATAGCTAGAGTCTATTTCTCCATCCCGTGAATCTGAGCAGGCTTGTGACTTTTTGTGCAGTAGAATGTGGTAGGAGTGATGCTATGCCAGTTCTTGATATGGCCCTTACCTGACCTGGTAGCTTCTACTCTGGCCTCTTGGAACCCAACTGCCATGGAGGAAGTGTGACTACCCTGAGAACACCCTGCTATTAGAAGACCAAGCCAGATGGAAAGGCTGGTATGCCATGAGGAGAGAGGGATGCTAAAGTGCGTGCAGATACAGACGTGGGAATGAAGAATCATCCTGGGAGTGGTCCCTTCAGCCTTGGCAGCCACTCCGTCTGCTACTACCTGGAGACAAACCACCCAGCGGTGTCTCGTCTGAACTTCTGACCCACAAAATCTTGAGCCAGATAAAAGAGCTGATACAAGGCACTCACTTTTGGAGTAGTTGATTGTACAGCAATAGATAATTTCCCCACCATTCAGCTGGGGATGAATCGTGGAGGACTGAGTCAGGCGTGGAGCCTATTACAATGGACAGACAGGCTGATCCCTGAGACACTGCCCCTCAGTGGTCTGTAGCATATCCGCAGGGTCTTTTTGTCAATGATATTTCTTTGGATATTATGCTGTTGATATTTTACTTGTAAACTTGTGTTAGTTTCATAGGTATACGGGAGGTATATGCATTAGGAGTTGCTACCAAATTTTATTTTGTGTATATTTTAAATAACCTGCCAAGATGGGGAAGCCAAGGAAAAATGGTTTTCCTTATAAGAGTCCATTCCTTGTTTAGGTTTGTTCAAGTTTAAGAAATTAATGAATTTGCAAAAGATCTAAAAGAGGTGGGTTTCTCCAAAGCACGAACTTTGGCGTGAGACAAAAGCAAAATGGCCCTTTCAGGGCAGAGAGATCAGTGGGTGCCACGTGAGGAGCCACATGAAGAGCTGCATGGTGGTAGGAAGAGTGGTGAAGGCAGAATCAGGAGTTGTGAGTTCTAATCACAGGCCTGTCATTTATCGTCTGTGTGGGTTACACAAAACCACTTGGCTTGGGCTTCCCTGGTGGCGCAGTGGTTGAGAATCTGCCTGCCAGTGCAGGGGACACGGGTTCGAGCCCTGGTCTGGGAAGATGCCACATGCCGTGGAGCAACTAGGCCCGTGAGCCACAACTACTGAGCCTGCGCGTCTGGAGCCTGTGCTCCGCAACAAAAGAGGCCACGATAGTGAGAGGCCCGCGCACTGTGATGAAGAGTGGCCCCCGCTTGCCACAACTAGATAAAGCCCTCGCACAGAAACGAAGACCCAACACAGCCAAAAATAATTAATTAATTAATTTAAAAAAAAATTCATGCTGAAAAATCTAAAAATAACCTGATGAAAAACATGTAGGAAGTGAGTTTAAAAGAATCTCAAAATTATTTTTTAAAATGCAAACCTGTGCCTTACCAAATAGCAAATTACATTGGATTTAAATTTTCTTTGAAGTACAAGGAAACTTGCCGTCTGCTGGGTTGCTCGGTCTGGAAAAAGAGGGTGAGTCCAGAGCTCTCGCCGCTCTCTGAATTCCTGTAACCTCCTAGTCTGTCTGGAGTGTAGACTTGTGGTCAAGTTTAGGAGCTTTGATAGGTTCAGGTTTTAATCGCATGTCCACCACTTCATTCTCCAACTGCATAAATTTACATAAGTTATTTAGCTTCTCATAATCTCATCTGTGAAGTGTGGTTAGTATTAATAGCACCTATCTCAAGGGTTGGTGTGAACATATCATGAGATGATGCTAAGGTAAGTGATCAGAAGATGATAGCCGTGACTAGTGATATTTTACTCTGCAGTGTATAATTACAAAGTGACTGATACGGATTTCTGAAAATTACCTGTTTTAGCACGTTTATTCACTGCAGTCCTTTAACAATTTTACACATATGTCATGAACACATCACATTTAGTTGAGTAGGTGATTTTATTTTCACTGTAATTTTGCCAAAATAATACAGTTTTAAAAATTAAATGCAAGGCTTAACGTTAATGATGGCAATCTTTTGCCCCACCTCTACCAAGTCCCAGTCCCTCAGAGGCATTATCCGTCAATGCTTTAGCTGTTCATTGTGTTAAGTCCACATTTTAAAATAATACGTGTACGCTGAAATGTGCTATTTCATCTCAGATATAGTCTATTGGCTTTCTTCTATGGAGGGTGAGAATTTTACTTCTTCAAATGCAACACACACACACACACATTTATATTTCTTCCAGCTTTTGAATACAGTAGTCCCCCGTTATACCTGGGGAATATGTCCCAAGACCCTTAGTGGATGCCTGAAACCACAGATGGTACTGAATCCTATATATACTATATTTTTTCCTACACATACATACCTATGATAAAGTTAAATTTATTAATTAGGCACAGTAAGAGACTAACAATAGCTAAAAATAAAATGGAACAATTATAACAATAGACTTTAATAAAAGTTATGTGAACATGGTCTCTCTTTTCTATCTCACTCAGAAGATCTTATTGTACAAATTTAATGCCTTTTCTATCTTAACGAAGCACTTATCACTCACCGTGGCCATAACCTTTACAGTTGGAGGTGCCACGGCAAAAGTAGCACAAATTTCTTTTTTCTTCTTCACAGTTTCACAGATAGAAGATTCATCCTTACTGTAGATCTTAGCAACATCAGCATATGATTTTTTTTCTTTCCTTATTAAGTACAAAACTTTCACCTTTGTACTTAAAGAAAGCACTTTATGTCTTCTCTTTGGCATATTCGAATTGCCAACACAGCATCGCTACTCTTGTGATTTGGGGCCATTATTCAATAAAACAAAAGTTACTTGAACACAAGCACCAAGACACCTTGACAGTCAATTTGATAACCAAATGACTAAGGGATGGACATGGTATGGAGTGGGATGCTGTGAGATGATTATTATTGATATTTTGTACTATTATTATTTTTATTATTTTGATATTATTATTATTTCGATAACTTCTTTCTCTGCTCTCTCTTTTCTGGAGACCTATCAGTTTGTTGTTGGGCAAATTATAGGATAAATCTTATAGTTTTATTATTTTTCCTTGCTTTATTTCCATATTCTTTGTCTCTTTGTTCTACTTTTTGAGAAGATTTATGTGTGTCCATGTATCCATATATATGTTGTGTGTGTGTATATATACAGATTTTTCTAACAGCAAGAGCTCTTTCTTGTTCCTTTTGTATAGCATCATGCTCTTGTTTCATTGATGCGACTTCTATTCTCTGCAGAGTTTTCCTCCTAGTTTTTTTATTTTTATTTTTATCTTTTTTTGTTTTCAACCAAAGTATTTATTAATAACCTCTATGGCACTTAATGCATAGGTTAACGTAAAAAGATTTAAAAGAATACACTGTTATATACTTCTTGCTATACATGTGTCACAAGTCTAGTATTTTCACTACATAGAATGGATTAACCCAACTGAGAATGACTTTCTTTAAAATATTCCTATATATTGGGTTTTTAATTTTTAAAGTTTCAGAAAATGCTTGTAATGCACCCTTCCATGTAGGTTTCTGCCACATAGAACTCCTAGTTCTTTTAAACTTTTGTTCTACTCCCTGCATTTTCTCTTTCCTCTGAGTTCACTATTTTATGGTTTTAGTTAGTATTTATTTGCTTAAACTTTTATTTTAGAGTATTTTCTCAAATGCCTGGTTATCCTTATCTGTCCATTCATTTTAAAAAATTGATTTGAACCTCTGTGTGCCTGAATGGAGACACAGCCTTTTTGTGGGAGTACCCCCAAATAACTGTAGGTCCTATCTCTTGATCATGTCAGTTTTCCAAAGAGGAATACACCCACATCCAGCCTGGAGAGCAAAGTCTGGCTGCTTGCACCCTGGGATCTAATCATGAGAAGGGAATATCATGGTGCAGTGGTGAGACCATTTCAGTTAATCCCCACTTTTAATATAACACCTATTCCCAGCTCTTTATGTGTTTGTTATTTCCAATACGGAAACTTTCTGGTTCATTTTCCAAAATAGTAACCCTAATTGTTCTCCATACAGATTTTTAACACCTCTCCTTGCCTTTGATGTGGCTGGTGCCTCTGATTTTTGAGTGTTTCTGGGATGGCATTGTCGGAGTCAGCTGCATCTTGTTAGCTTCTCCCTCAGCGTACACTTAGGTTCCAGCTTCCCAGTTCAGTTAAATCAATCACATTTTTTTGTCTGCAGTAAATAACCCATAACATGAAGTCTACCCTATTATCAAATGTTTAAGCGTGCAGTACAGTGTTGTTAACTGAAAGCAGATCTCTATAACTTTCTCGTCTTGTGTGACTTAAACTCTATACTCACTGAACAGGAACTCTCCCTTTCCCCATCCCTAAGCCCCTGACAACCACTGTTCTACTTTCTGCTTCTATGAGTTTGGCTACCTTAGATACCTCATATGAGTGGAATCATGCAGCATTTGTCCTTCTGTAACTGGCTTATTTCACTTAGAATAATGTCCTCAAGATTCACTCACATTGTAGCATATGACAGGGCTTCCTTCTTTGTTTAATTTGTTTCAAACTTGTTACTACATGTTACATGTAGTGAGCACATGTGCGATTGAGCAATTGAGCACGTGTGCACTTGCTTCTTTCGGGTAGCCACCAGAAATGGAATTGATGGGTCAAAGTTGTGTTTTGACCCTGGACTGAGGGTTAGGCTTCATCCCACAGAATTTGGACCTGGGCCCTTTGTGTTTCAGAAAGTGTGGCAGAGCCTTCCTCTCGTCCTCAGAGTCACCCAGAGGAAGTTCACTGGTGGCCTAACTAATTACGCCTTGTCTGCATTTAATTTTATCCCACTGTGCGATGGACTCACCTCCCAGCTGTTGAGACACTTGATCTCTGATGTCCCCAGCATCAGTGGTCACCTATTAATGCTGACCATCAGACTGGATGCTGCATCCAGTACACCCTGGCATCGCATGCAATGGAACAGAGTAATGAGTTACGAAAGTCACAGAGGACCTACGCCTAAGTGTTGTGGGACATATATAATAAGTAGGTGGCTTTGTTCCAGAATTCTTTGGTTAGGAAAATAGTCCAGCACCTATCAGATCTATCTAAGACAAATAGAAGATTCTCCATTTACTCCTCCCTTCAAGAAGTGGTAATGAGGTATACCTAGTGCCAGATGTTTAAGGTCAAAAGTAACCTAAATAATTAAGTGCCATTCTGCATGTACCATGAGACTTTCTAGCGTCCAAATAGGTATATTTGCAAGTAAAGTGTAGCAAATGATAAACTCCCAAGTCAACAGTTTGGGGACCCTACGTCTCCTGCAAAAATCAATTGTTCGGATTTGCTTTTCAGTAACCTCATTAGATTATTCCACTCTACACACTGCACTTTTACTTGCTCAGCAGGCCTAGCAAGTGATGTAAATACAGCATGGAACCGAATCTGATATTCTGCCATCTTTGCCTTCTCCCTCTTCTCCCTGAAGACTTCCTTTATGTCCTTTTTGAAACCATTTTAGCTGAATGTGAAGTGGCCCTGGTGAAGTTCACCATCAAGCCTCTCTATTTGGGTCAAACTGGCCATGTGATCCTCCCTCTCAGTTGATTTACCACTCATGTTGACTACCCATCTGCTACGCAGACTTTGGAGGCAACCTCTTTATCCTTCTAACTGTGCGGTGGAATCAGATGTCTCCCATACCTGCAATGGCCCCTCACCTAGTTTCAGCCCCCCTGGAACTTCCTTCTTATCTGGACACTTCCCCTGACCCTGATGAAGAGTGGAGGTCAGAAGAAAAGCCAATGAACTTTGAAGTCAGGTGCTCCTGTCCCCTTGGGGGAAAACCTTAGTAAGGTCAGGATCCCAGACTTGGGTGCTTTATACAACTAGTTCCAGCCTTTGCTATACCTGGGTTCCCATGGTGATGCTGAGAATGTCTCAAACACCTCCCACCCAGTTATTCTACCAGCCAGGGTGGTTGGTCCGGGCATGTAAGTGGCCCTATGCAATGTTTCTCTTTATTCTAATTAATCTGCCCACTTAACATGGGTGGAATGGCTTCTTATCTTGGATAGTCATCTTTATATTGGTTGCTCCCTGTTGGTTGCTGTGAATCCCAATGCATGCTGTATCTGTTAGCCAAGCAGGATATTTAAGTACCTTTTCCTATAGGAATGAGAATGTCTCTGAACCTTGGATGTTGCCCTGCCTCTCTCACCTGACTCCCAGGCACACTGTTCCTGCCTGTGGACGGAGGCTTTCTCTGGGAATTGCGGGGAATTCTCTGGGATCCTACTTGGCTATTGTTACTCTGATGCCCAATAAGCCACTTGACTGTTGCCCTTGGATACCGCCCTATCCTTATATCCATTCTCAAACTTTGAGCTTCCCAGTGCCATGTGCACAACCCATAACAGCACTCTCCTGCCCTATAATTCTCTATTACTCTGGATTCATCTTTCAGAAATTTCTTATGGCATATGCTACCAAGGGAACCCTTTCTTATTTTCCAATGCAGTTAAGGGTTTTAAAAATATCTGTCGATCTCTGTATCATCCATCACCCTGTAATATTTAAGGAATTGAAGGGGGGGGTGGCTCTCAGTGTGCTATTTGTGCTGATTCCTGTGTAACTTTAAATACGGAACATCCATGTCTTTCCTTGGCTGTGCTTGCTTTTGACCCAAATATAATCTCTAAGCCATGGCAAGCTTACTCAGGGCAAGAAAGAGGGAAGCGCCCCAATGGTGTATCAAATGCAGATAAGCTCATGCCAATATAATTCCTCGTCCTCATCTTTTTTATGTAGCTCAGGATAAAAAGAAAATCTCCAAAGGAGGCCTAAAGAACGCCACATTAATTAAAGGAAAGTTGTTTTTTTCCTAAGAAGTGTCTAATAATGAACGGACGAGCAAAGGAGACTCATTAATGGAAATATTTCCTTGGAAAGGACATACATGCTGTGAAAAAAGTGTTATGCCAGGCTTTTCTTTTTAATGAAGTAAGACCTTTTGTCTTTTTGCTATTTATCACACAGGCTGGGGAAAATGAGTCTGTGAGTCTTGTAGATAAGCTACCATGATTTGAAGATTATTCAGATCTCAGGTTACTTGTTTCTCCCTGTTCTTAGGGAAAAATTTTCTTCACTGCTCATGGTCTTGTGTGAAGGATGGTTAGAACTGGGAACCCCTTTAGGGAGTCAGACCTAAGTGTGGCGGCTTAGACCCCATCATCCCAGTTAACTGGTCAACCACTTGCCAATAGCATCTTCCGTGGGTCCTTCCCCACTGAGCACCTGGACGGGAAGATGACCCCTTCCCTCAAGATGCTACAGTCAAACAGGAAAGGAAAAGGTGCTACAATAGATAAATGGATGGAGGGGTGGATAGATAGATACATAGATACATAGATACATAGATAGATACATAGATAAAGAGACTAGAGAATAATTGAAGACTCAACTCTGAAGAAAGACGTATAATGAAAAAAGGTATTCACAGATAGGGGAGCTTAGGCCGAGTGAATCTTTAAGGAGGTTTCAAGGAGGTGCGGAGTAATGTCTAGTATTTGCATGATAAGCTGAGATCTTATTTGGATTTCATTTTGCTACCCCGCTCCCATCATGATGGTTACACACAGAAACGACCTTGGAATCTCCAGAAGAAACTGGCCAATTCAATGAGCACAATCCCTGCTGGACCAAAAGGAGGGATGCTGAGGCTGATTTCCTCACATTAGGTATCTAGATGCTAGATCAGGCCTGATTTCTATTTCTCTATCAAGCCAGAGTATGATTGCTGTATGATTTCAAGGGTAAGCAATTTTGACAGGTGCTTAAGGCTTCAGTTTCTTGTGATGAAGAACTAACAGCTGTCTTGTCACGCTAAGGAAAGAGGCAGAGGACAATTAGATTTCAAGTTGCTAAACCCACCCTCCAAATTGAATTTGCAGCCACACCCAGACCAGGATCAACAGGCAGAGAAATCACTTATCTACTTCACTGCTACTCAAGCCTCTCTTTATGGCACAGATGAACAAAATGAGCCTCGCAGAGGTTTTCTGACTTTCCTGAGATGACCCGGTTTACCACTGCTGGTTCCACGGCTGGAACCCACATCGCCATCTCCAATGTGTATGGCTCCACTGGTATTCTCGATTGATATTTAGATCTTTGGCAGGCATCTATATAGCACCCATGTAGCCCTGCCTCTCTTGGGCATCCCATAGTATTACCTCCATCCCCACCCTCCTCAGCATCTCAGTGGGGTTGGGAGTTTACAAAGCTCTCCATCCTCCCCGAGCACTGTGTGAGATGATCCAGAAGGTATCATTGTCCCCACTTTGGGGACATTGTTCCCACTAGACAGAGACGCTGAGGTTTATGGAGCTAACAAGTCAAAGAGTGAGAATAACATCCACGTCTTCATTGGTATCAGTCTTGGCCTCTGACTACTTCTTAGCTAACAGGACTGACCGAATCTCCTGGGACTCCCCCTCGTGTCTGGCTAACTGTAAGGTTCAGCATGCTGTTATTGGCAGTGCCTTTCATCCTATCCATGAAGCATTTCTCAGGTTTCCCTGAGGCATTTCCTACTTGCCACCATGGCCATTTGGCTCTTCCTTCCAGGAATTACATCCGCTGCATTTTCCCTGTCATTTCCTTGTGCGAGAGAACAAGCTCACACAAGATGTAAATCTCTCAATTGCCCTGAATTCCTGAGGAGGCTGTGTTCTGAGCTCCTCCTTTGGACAAGGGTGGATAGAGTGGCCCCATGAGATGAGTAACCTTCAGACCGAAGCTTTGCACACACATCCTGGGTCTCTTCTGTCCCTGGCAACCATGACCCACCATTACAGTTAAAGAATCAGGAGTGGAATTCTCCTTCCTCCAGATCTAGAAGTCAGGCCATAGTCTACATCGCCCAGGCCCGAGCACATCACAGGCCCACCTGTGGCTCAGCACTGTGGCCTCAGAGGACGCTTGAAAAACAATCTGACTATACCAGAACCCACGGGAACTGCTGCAAATATTCCCATAGGACAGTAACTGCAGGTTTATCGTTGGGATGTTCAGTTAAATTGTATTTTATATGAATTTTAATTGATAGAAAATATAATTTTCAAAGCCTGCAGAAAATGCATACCTATAAGGTAAAGATGGCCAAGACTGTCCTGCAAATAAAATCTCCACTCCGTTGTTCCTGTTTTCTCCACATAATGAGGAAACTACTCTTCCTGGAGCCCACTTGCCAAAAATTGGCAGTAAAAGAAGATGTTACTACCTGGCTCATGAGGCTACTCGAAAATTATCTGAAATAAAAACAGGCCAGAATCAGCATAATAGTGTATAACAAAACCCAGATGCCTCTTGAATAAAAGGTTAATCAAATGCTAATGTTAAATGAAAGAGTTTCAAAGGCAGGAGGAAGAGTGTTGAAGATAAATGGGGAAATTAGGTGCAGCTTCCTTGCACTGGAAGAGCAAGCTCTGCACAGAATGTTTTTGAAAGGAAATTAACCTTTTCTTTAACACCTAGAATGTGTCAGATGCTTTATAAGAAATGTACTAAATACCGTTCCAGGAGTTTAAGCTTAAAAAAAAAAAAACACACAAAAACCTACTAAGATGCATATGAAGGGAGAAAAGTGTAGCAATTGCTGCAATGCATTGAATATTACCCTTCCGCCATATTTTGGTAGATGTTTACGTATAAATCCTGGTTTTGTCAAGAATTCAATGAGTTTGCAATGTCTCTAAGCCCACGTGCTTTGCTTCATGGATTGCAGACGGGTCCTGGCCTCACTTCCCAACACCCTCAGCCTTTGTCCCCGCCCTGCTGGAGGGGGTCGTGTTCGCAGTCTGTATCTGTCAGGGTTCTCCAGAGAAACAGAACCAACAGGATGCATATGTAAAGAGACAGAGATTTATCTTCAGGGATTGGCTCATGTGATGGGGAGGACTCAAAAGTCCTAAATCTTCAGGGCAGGGTGGCAGGCTGGAAATTCCAACAAGAGTTGGTGGTGCAGTCTTGATTCTGAAGGCATCCTGGAGGCAGAATCCCCTCTTCCTCAGGAGACCTTGGTCTTTGCTCTTAAAGCCTTCGACTGATTGGACAAGGCCCACCCACATTATGGAGAGTGATCTGCTTTACTCAGAGTCTATTGATTTACATGTTAATCACATCTAAAAAATACCCTCACAGCAACATCTAGACTGGTGTTTGACCAAATATCCACGCACCATAATGTAGTCAAGTTGACACATAAAATTAACACCATCACACAGTCCAATGGGCAAGGCCACCAAATCAAATAGCAACTGATGTGCAGGGGTGTTGGGGAGGGCTGCAGAGAGAAGGTGATGAACTGGAGCATAAACCACAGCAAAAAGGGGGGCAAGGGGGACATTTCAAGGGTCTTCATGTCCAGAATGTTTTTATTTATTTATTTTTTAATTAATTAATTAATTTTTGGGGGCTGCGTTGGGTCTTTGTTGCGGTGCGCGGGCTTCTCATTGTGGTGGCTTCTCTTGTTGTGGAGCACAGGCTCTAGGTGCGCGGGCTTCAGTAGTTGTGACTCATGGGCTTATTTGCTCCGCAGCATGTGGGGTCTTCCCGGACCAGGGCTCGAACCTGTGTCCCCTGCATTGGCAGGCGGATTCTCAACCACTGCGCCACCAGGGAAGCCCGGGTGTATATTCTTTAACTGGTGGCTTGGGAATCCCCATCCTTACTGGAAAGAGGTTCTTGGTTCTCCAAGAACCTGGAGCTTCAGCGGCAGCAGTGCCACTAGCGGCCGTAGGTGCCACTGTTCCAGGGTAGCCGGGCACCAAACCCACAGCTCCTTGTAAGTAAAATTCCCACTCCTGGCCACGCAATGTTCTCCCAAGGCACCCTGGGGGGAGGCCTGGGGAGGCTTAGGGAGGCCTGGGGAAGCCTGGGGAGGCTGGGTGAGCCTCCCAGAGTCCCTGGGCCATGTAGGATCTGGCCTGAAGGCTTTCCTGCATTTATCCTCAACGTGGCTTTACTCCAGGGGCCTCGTTGCCCTTGCCGTACAGCTGCCACCCCAGCCCACCCCAGCCCACCCCAGCCCACCCTGAGAGAGCCACCTGACCTGGAATCTGGGATTTGGATGGTTTTTCCTTCTCTCCTATAATGCCCTGCCTTCCTTAAGTAAAATGACCTTGCCCTGCCCCCAGGCTGGCTCTGCATTCTGGATCATGTGGCTGCACCTGCCCTTCCCTCCTCCTGACCTATTCCACCTGACCAAGCAGGAGCCCTCCACGAGGCCCTTCCTGGGACAGACAGCTCTGCTCTTAGGCGAGCCCTTCTTGTGGAAGATGACATCAGCACCATTACAAGGAGGTCCTTTAATGGGGCCTCCAGCTAACCTCCACCTCAGCAGGTACCCTGTTACCCTCAGACATATGAGAATGCTCCCAAAGGCAGCGGAAATCCAGGAAAGCCCTTCAAAGAGAGGAATAACAAGGACTTTGCAAAATGGTCTGGCCCAGGGGAGGGTGGCTTTGACAGGGAGCCACACCAGGGCAACAAGGCAAGGGCAGGTACGAGTCCAAGGGTGCAGAGAGAAATGAGAGAGCCCAAGAGAGGCAGCAGTGGTGGGTCTCTCCAACAACAAGATGCCGGCGTTACAGGCTAAATTGTGTCCTGCCAAAACTCTCATGTAGCTGTCCTAACCCCCAGTATATCAGAATATAACTCCATTTAGAGATAGGGTCTTTAAAGATCTAATTAAGCTAAAATGAGGTCGTCGGGATGGGCCCTAATCCCATATGACTAGTGTCCTTAAAAATGGAGGAGATCAGGACACAGACACACACAGACATAAGACTATGTAGAAGACACAGGGAGAAGACAGCCGTCTACAAGCCAAGGAGAGAGATCTCAGAAGAAACCAACCCTGCCGACACCTTGACCTCAGACTTTTGGCCTCCAGAACTGCAGGGAAATAAATTTCTGTTATTAAGCCACCCAATCCGTGGTACTGTGTTACAGCAGCCCTAGCAAGCTAATACGCCCGGCTTCACTCTAAATCGAATTAGAGTTAGCGATTCTAAAAGACTGCACGAAGCTATCCTAAAAGGCTATGGGAAATGAAAAACTGGGTTCTTGGGCTGTGCTATCGGATCATAGAAGGAAATAAGGATGCAGATGTTGCTACAAAACACCTGGTGCCTAGAAGGAGACGTTTCATTTCCCTCCAAAGGGGAACCGCAGCAGAGTGCAGGCAACGCTGAATCAATAGTGATAAAATTCCTTACCATTTTGAAGATAAATCTATGCAGTGCTATCACCTCTCACCTTTGCTTGATATTATAAGCTGGTTGGATTAATCAATATTTAGGTTGAAAGGCAAAATGGGTGGTGGAGTTGGTCTTTTTGAAATCTAGATTTCTACACCTAAAATGAACCTAATTAGTTTTGCATACAAAAACCCCACAAGAGGTAATAAATGTATACTGGAGGGTCAATATGACCCTCTCTTAAAAACTAACACGCTAATTGTAACAAATGTTCCACGGCGGTGCAGGATGTCAGTAGTGGGGGGTTCCATGCGTGCGTGTGGCGAGGGGGGTGTATGGGAACCCTCTGTACTTTCCACTCCATTTGCTGTGAACCTAAACCTGCTCTAAAAATAATGTTTATTAATTCTAAAGAAGAACTGAAATAGTAACAATTAAAAAACACTTTTACTATTAAAAAAAGGAGCCCATTAATTTATCTGTATCTATAAATCAAAATATATTTTTAAAGAGTCTAACTTTTGTCTTGATTAGTTCAGGCTGCTATAACAAAATACCATAGACTGGGTGGGTTAACCAGCAGACACTTATTTCTTATGGTTCTGGTGGCTGGAAGTCTAAGATCAAGCCAGCAGTTTGGGTTCTTGGTGAGGGCCCTCCACCAACCCACAGCATCCAGGAGGGCTCCTGTGTCCCCTTTCTTTGGTCTCCAGCAGCTGTCAGTCACTCTAAAGCTCAACCAGGTACCAGGTCTTCCCAGGCTGAACCCCAGCTTCTATCTCCTTCAGGGTCCTTCTTCCCCCAAGAGGTCCTCACCAAGGCCGCGTGACTCAGGCCCTGTGAACGTGATGCTCGCGTGGCCTGGCCCTTTCATCCAGCCTTCTATGGTGCAGATATGGACTCTTAGTAGAAGTGACTGGCCCAAAGCCCTCTGCAGTTAGAGACATCTGGTCCTACAGCCTTTTGTGCGTAGACCCAGGACTAGCCACACAATTTTCAGGGCCCCTTATTCAAAAATTATTAAGAATTTCAAGGGTGGTGACAGCAGAACCGATTTAACCAAGGGCAGGGTCCCTGTGATCACACGAATGACACCCACATGAAGCCAACCCTGTGTAGACCCCACCTCTCCCAAAGAAATCTCGAAGAGGCAGGGTGGGCTGCTTCCAAAACAATGGCTTTCCAGCTAAATAAGCTGTGTTGGAATCCCAGCTTTGCTTTTCACCTGCTGTGCGACTCACAGGAAATGCTCACCCCTCTGGCCTGAGTTCCTCATCTGCAGAGTGGGGAGGAGATGTAGCGTGTGGCACAGGAAAGGCGCCGAGCAAAGGGGGGTTCTTTGCCCTCCCCCACACCTCCCTCCACCAGATGAGTTTCTTCCCCTTCAGGCTAGAAGAAGCGGGACATTAAACTTACAGATTATGGGAAAAGGTGAAATTGATACCCTTAAAATATTGGGGCTTCCCCTTCAAGATCATGGTATGTCTCCCCATTTATTTACTTCTTCACGTGGGTCCTTCAGTAAAATTTCATGGTTTTCTTTATTTAGTTTTTACGTATTTCCTATAGATTTGTTCCCAGGGCTTTTATCGTTTGGATAGTTATTATGAATACTTTTAAAATTATTTTTTCTGAAAGACTATTGCTAGTGCATAGGAGAGCTGTGAAATTCTTAAATGTTGGCTTTCTCCAGCTTGCTGAATCCTACTAATTATGATAGCCCGTAAAATGATTCTCTTGAGTTTTCTAGGAAGAAACTCAGATGAAGTATAAATAATGATCATTTGTCATATCTTTTATAATATTTATATCTCATACATGTTTCTTGACATTTTGGTTACAACCTCCAGAGAAATGACCAAAAACTGTCAGTGTGGGCGTCCCCGTGCTGTTCATGATTTTAATGAGAATGCCTCTGCTTTGTTTTTATGTCTTTTGGTTCCTAACAAATACCCTTTATCATGTTTCAAAACATTTTTTATTTTTCTGATTTATAAAAAGTACTTATCAGAAATGGTAACCTTATCAAACATACTTGCAATATACATCTACATGATCATATTGTCTGTTTTTCCTTTAAACAATTAATTCAATAAATTATATTATATTGACAGATTTCCTAATATAAAAGCACCCCCAAATTAATTGATTAAATTTTACTTTGTCATGAGATATTATCTTTATTATGCTCTGGATTTAATTTATCAATATTTTATTTAGAATTTTAAAATCTATGTTCTTAAAAGATATTTGTCCATGGTTTCCCTCTTTGGCAGCCTGTTTCTTCAGAAATGTTAAGTCCATAAAATGAACTGGAAACTCTGTTTTCTAATGCTTCTTTTTTTTTTTTTTTTTTAACATCTTTATTGGAGTATAATTGCTTTACAATGGTGTGTTAGTTTCTGCTTTATAACAAAGTGAATCAGTTATACATATACATATGTTCCCATATCTCTTCCTCTTGCGTCTAATGCTTCTTAACAGTTGATAACAAAAGAACAACATGCTCCTTGAAGGTCAATGTTTTAAAGGTGAACTTGCTTTAAAACAGGGCTATTCTGGTCCTTCTTTAGAAGTGTATCTTTGACAACTTTTCAACTTCTTTTTAAATGCATATTGTCTATTCAGGTTTTCTACCACTTCCTGAGCCCATTTTGGTAATTTATATATTCCTTGAAGAGTACTTATTCATCTCAATTATCAAATTTGTTGCTGTAAACTTGTGTACAGTATTTTCTTGCCATTTAAAAATCTCTTCGGTATCTATAATTATATGGTTTTATTTCTAATATAGTGTATTGCTACTTTCTCTTTCTTTTTTATTATACTTTCAGAAGGTTTGTCTATTACGTTAGCCCTTTCAGAAAACCAAAACTTGGATTTATTTTTCAATACAACTCTTACAGGGGGTGGATTTTGTTTCTGTTTTTATCTTAATGCCTTTTCCCTATTTCCTTTGAAATTATTGTTTTTGTTTTTTGATATAATGCTATGTTATTTTATTTGCAGTAAAAGCTGTATATTTTCTATTTATATATATACTTTATTAAAATGTTTTCCTTTGAATCAAGATTTGGATTCATCTCACAGGCTTTGAAATGTGATCTTCCATTATTATTCCCTTCTCAGTAGGCTACAATTATTTTGTGAGTATTTGAAGAAAATGTGCAGTAACTCCTTGACAATTGCAGTTTTCTACATAATAAAATAAAATAGTATAATAAAATTCGATGTGTTCATGGCGCTACATAAGTCCTCTGTATCCTTATGATTTTTTGCTCTTCCTAGTTTGCCAGTTTTTGAAAGAAGTATGTAAAGTCTCCACTATAACTGATGTCCAGGTGATTTTTCCTTTTATTGCTAGGAGCTGTTGATTTGCATATCCCAAAGCTATAATGAATGTGTAAAAGTTTGTGATTGTTGTAGCTTCTGGTAGGGGTTCCTTTTAACAGTATGAAATATTCCCTTTCGTGCCTTTTAGTACTTTTCACATAATTTCTGTTTCTCCTGATATTAACATTGCCAGCTCTCTTTTTGAGGTGGTGGTCATTTTGCATTTGTTTGGCAAATCTTTCACCATCTATTTTCAAACTTTCTCTTATAGATGTGTCTCTTGGTGATGGTATATAACTGGCATTTGCTTTGGTTTATTTTTTTGGACAACCTTTGTCTTTTATTAGGTGTCTAAATCATTCATATTCATGATGACCACTGATTTATGTGTATCTTATTCCTCTCATATTAAGTTGTCTGTACAATTCCAATATCTTCTTTTTTCTCTTTCCAGTCTTTTGCTGGAAAACCACGTTTATTTCTTCTACCCTCACACATGGAAGTTACAGCTTCCAACTGAATCCAGGGGACACAATCTCTTTTCCGCCTAATTCTGTAAACCTTATTATGTTTTCTCCTAGTATTTAATATTTCAAATAAAAAAAGTCTAGAATCTAAGAATATCTAAGTCCAGTTTGATTCTCTCTCCTTTGCAATTTTTTTTGTCTTGTCTAAAAGTTTATATAAGTTTACCCTTATCCTGGAACTTTAGAAATTTCCCATGATATGATTTATTTCCAATAACCTTGTCTGTCCTTCAGTGAGGGTTACCAATCTGAAACAAAACTTCTGTAGATCAAAAATATTTTTGCTTACTCTCCTCCATTGCCTCTGTTTTCTCCTTCTCAAAGTGATGTAATAGAGATATGAGATATTCTGGGTCCATGCCTCTGACCCTTGCTTGCTTGCTTGCTTTCTCTCTCTTTGCTGTGTTCTCTGGGATAACTCCTTGAATTCATCTTC
This sequence comes from Eubalaena glacialis, assembly GCF_028564815.1. Lineage (NCBI taxonomy): Eukaryota > Metazoa > Chordata > Mammalia > Artiodactyla > Balaenidae > Eubalaena > Eubalaena glacialis. The sequence goes on along the minus strand of NC_083728.1, from coordinate 55,233,565 downwards.
TTATTCATCATCTTGGCTTTTAGCAATGTCTGTTTCATTCCTAAATTAAATTTGGGACAGCAATTGTTTCGAATTTCTTAAAATGTTCTCTTTTTCCTGTTCATTCTTTTCACATAGCAAATTGTTCTTGTCATTTTGATAGAAATATTCCTCAAATTTCACTGAGGTTATGAATTCAAAGTTGGGATAATCCCCTCTGCTTTTTCCTTTGTTTCAGTGAGGTCCACACTTATATTCAGGTAACATTTATGGAGAGTTAAATGTGTTCTAGATATTGTTTGAAATGCTTTACATATGTTAACTCATTGAATCCCAAACAACCCTTGAGGTTATCATTACCAACATTTCACATACAAGGAGAGCAGGGCAGAGCCTGGATGCCAACCCTGGCCATCTGGCTCTGGAGCCTTAAAAGCCCCACCACCCACCGTGCAAGCCTGGCGTTTGCTTTTTATGCTCAGGAGGGTCTCTTTTTTCAAGCTGCTGCTTCTATAGATATATGTCTATGGTTTTTCTATTTGCCTCGTTTTCATAAATAAAAATTAAAATGTATTCATATCAATAACCAGTGTGACCCTGAGCGAGGTAAAATGATAGCAGGGAATCTGCGAAGTGCTTGCTCCAGTGATGATGAGCCCTGGGGCAAAGCTGTGCAGCTTCCAGGGTGCAGCGCTCAGAGCCACTCCAGAGCCCCAGGACCTGGTGTCTGTCTGACTCACGGCTCCAGCCCCTGATGGCTGCCGGGCAGAGATGATACTGTCAGCGCAACGCAGCAAGGCTGCCTGAGCACAGCAGGCAACTCCTTCGGGGCCAGAGACATGGTGCGGGGAGGGTGAGTGCCAGCGGCATACGAGCAGGACATCAGCAGAATCTGCTACACCTCACACAGCAGACTCCCAACATCCCAGAACAAGAGATAGCTAATCACCTACATGAATTGTGAAACCTAAATCACAGGTTGTTGTTGTTTTTTTTAATCTAAAAGTGTAAAAAGAGTGATCAATTTTTTAAGATAAAGAATAAATTCAAAGGTCCTACGACGTATGACACTTTGCTGACATCTCTACCTTTGAAGCAGACAAACCATATGCGCCCCCATCACCCTTCACCTGGACTCACCTTGATGCGGTCTGTTTCCTGTCTTCCAGAAATTCTTCCAACCTGGACTGTCAAGTCTGTCCTTCTGGGTTTTCAGCTCTGTTGCATATTTTATCTTACATTTACATTCCTTTGGTTATTTCAATAGCATTTTTGTAAGGAGGAAAAAGAACCTCTGAGCTCAAATCACTGCTTTGAAAATGGGTCTTGCTGTATTTCTAGCAGATTTTGTGTTGCATATTTTAAAATTAATTATCATAATTTTTCTAATCAGAATGAGAAAGTGTGGGATGGATTTCTTTATGGCAAAGTCACCTCAACCCTAATAGTTTTGGTGAATTCACTTCTACTTTAAAAGGTAGGCAGCAGGCTCACTGGTAACAGCTCCTAACAATATGTTAACATGTGTTTTAAAAAGTTCCATTCATTGGCCCAACGATGCTACATGAAAGTAAAATATATTTTGTTGCAGATCACGGAGCAACGTACCTAGAGAGCAACCTAAGCTCAGATAATATTCAAAGTGGCCCCTTTGTATTTTTATATTTATTTTTAAGAGTATTTTAGAGGATCAATGTTTTTATGACATTAGAATTTAATTACAATGGCATAAGCTACATTAATTAAGAGTTGGCATTTGAACAGAGAATTTAGTGAATGTGCAAATTTGCAAAGTACATGCTGGGTGCTGTACACAATGGGGCAGCCAAGTTCAAAGTCAAAAAGGATCTGTTTATATTAGAGAAATAGGAAGAGGCCGGCCTGGCAAGAGAAGAGGGAGCAGAAGGTGACAGGGGACTGAGTGTCAGGTAGAGACCTGGGGTTTTGGAAGTGATGGCAGTGAGCTTTGATTTAGTTTGGAGAAGGAAGTGAGAAGAGATGGGATTTGGGAGACTAGTCTGGTGGCTCCGCTGAGACTTTAGAAGAGGGTGGACGTCAACAGGATGACACTGGTGAGTGGCCGGGTGCTGAGGTTGACTTCCTCAGGCAGGAGGGACAGAGAGGCTATTCAGCATGGGAGCATCATCTGGCCAGCTGGGAATGGACTTGTCACAGAGGGAGCCAGGCTCAGTGCCGCCATCTCTGAGTGGCACTAGCTGGCGGTGAGCCTGAGGGTGCTTCAGCCTGCAAGTTGGGTTCAAGTCTATCCCTGTGTCTCTCTTCCCAGGACTAGCGGCTCCCCGGAGCCTGCCCTTTTCGTGGTGCCTGGTCCGCTGGGGCTGCTGTAACAAAAATGCCATGGGCTGGGTGGCTTAACAACAGACATTTATTCCTCGCAGTTCTGGGGGCTGGAAAGTCCAAGATCATGGTGCCACAGATTCAGTCTGTTGAGGGCCAGCTTCCTCACATAGATGGCTGTCTTCTGTGTCCTCATGTGGCAGGAGGGGCAAGGAGCCCTGTGGGCACTAATCCCATTCCTGAGGGCTCCACCCTCATGACCTAAGCACCTCCCAAAGGCCACCTCCCCACCTCCAAATACCATCACCTCACACTGAGGGTTAGGATTTCAGCATATGAATTTGCGGGGGGAGACAAACGTTTAGTCTATAGCACATGGCAAATGGCAAGAGTGGGTTATGTACTTTGACATAATATTATTTGGTTCAGGGCCACCATTGTTGTATCCTCATTGTGAACCTAATTTCTTATCAATAAAAAGTCATATTATTCAATGCTTTTTGCCCTCAAGTCTACTTTGTCCAATATTAATATCACCACCCTTGCTCATATTAGTACATGAACCAGATTTGTCTTGCTAATCCCTTTAGTCTTTTGCTTTCCTGAGTCAATTACTTTTTTAGGTAATTTTTTAAAATAACGTGTCTCAACTAAAAGTATTTTTCTTTTAGTAAAGCACTCAAAGGCATTTTTATTTATTATCGAAACTAGTACATTTGTTCTTATGACTTTTACACTAGTTCCTTTTTTCTGTTTTTTATTTTATGGATTATATTTGTATTGTTCTTTTCCTTCCTCTTGGGCTTTGAAAGCTGTAATCCATCTTTATTCTCTTTATGGTTCCTGTAAAAATGAAAATATATATGAACCCATTTTTCGCTAATTATAAAATGTCAATGATCAAGCAATATTTATTAAATCATTCCTGAGGCAGATACTACATTTCAGCAGGCTGTTACTGCCTCCCCACTTGGCTACTTTCCAGTTTCAACTGATGCAGGTGGGGCTTAGACTTAGCTAAAGCCCACCCACCCCCCACCCCATCGCGACATTTTATAATTTAGCTTTAGAGCAATGGTTCTCACCTGGGGGAAGAAGGGTGATGTGGGCCCCCAGGGGACACTCAGCAATGCCTGGAGACAGTTAAGATTGTCCCAGTTGCTCCTAGTGTCCAGCGGGTAGAGACCAGGGATGTTGTTCAACATTCTTTGTGCCCAGGACAGAGCCCACAGCAGAGAGTTATCCAAACCCAAAATGCCAACAGTGTTGAGCTTGAGAAACTGAGCTCTAGAGGTTTTGTTGCTGTGATGGTCAAGTTAATATTACTTATCATATTTAAATTATTTTTAGTGCCAGTATTTTTATTCCCTCATTCTTAAAGATTTTCCATTGCTATTTATCCCTTGACTGGCTAGAAAATGTTTTCAAGTAATTTTTTTGTCAAACAGACCTTAGAGAAAAACTCTATTTTCCGAAACTCCCAGTGCTGGAGCATTGCCCACAGACACACTCACCCGAAGGAGATGAGACTATTTCATCTGCCACCCCTCCTCTGGGAAGGGGTCTTTTCCTGGTAGATGTTTTCACCATACGTTGGCACATTTTACACTGCTATCCATTCATTGCCTGTCCTTTGCTTGCCCCTGTTTCTATCTCTGTTGTCTCTTATGCAATTATATTCTCTATGAGTAGTAGCCCGATGTCTGCAATATGGACTACAAATATTTAATCTATGATATTTAAGATATCATTGCTATCTTAATCATATTTCAGACTTTTTATGTACAGAAAGTTTAAATTTTTATTTTTTCTAATTTACTTTTAAAATTTACAACCTAAGTGTCCATCAACAGATGAATGGATAAAGAAAACATAGTATATATTGGGTTAGCCAAAAAGCTTGTTTGGGAACCCAATATATATATATATTCCATTGTATATATATACATACACAATGGAATACTACCCAGCCATAAAAAAAGAATGAAATTTTGCCATTTGCAGCAACATGGATAGACTTAGAGGGCATTATGCTAAGTGAAATAAGCCAGACAAAGATAAATACTGTATGATATCACTCATATGTGGAATCTAAAAAATACAACAAACTAGTGAGTATAACATAAAAGAAGCAAACACAGATCTAGAGAACAAACTAGTGGTTACCAGTGGGGAGGTGAGGAGGGGCAATGTAGGGGTGGAGTGGGAGACACAAACTACTGGGTGCAAGATAAGCTAAAGGATGTATTGTACAACACAGGGAACATAGTCAATATTGTCCTTTTTAAATTTTTTTATTGGAGTATAGTTGATTTACAATGTCGTGTTAGTTTCAGATGTACAGCAAAGTGATTTGGTTATACATATGTATATATATATATGTATATACATATATATATTCTTTTTCATATCCTTTTCCATTATAGGTTATTACAGAATATTGAGTAGAGTTCCCTGTACTATACAGTAGGTCCTTGTTGGTTACATATTTTATATATAGTAGTGTGTATATGTTAAAATATTTTCTAATGACTGTAAATGGAAAGTAACCTTTAAAACTTGTATAAAAATAAAAAATTTAAAAAAAATTTTGCAATGACATATAGCAAAAAAACACTATAAATGAAGTATTAAAATATTTAAAAATAAAATTTACTATATGATCTCCTCCTTTACTTTTTTGCCAGAATGGCCTTCTTCATCCTGAGATCAGATAGTTTTCTAGTTGTCTCAAATTATGTTTTCAAATGCAATAATTTTAACCCAACAGGATTTATCTGGGTGTTTATCATGAAATACTCTCAAACAGTTAAGCAATTCTCACAATATGGTTTAGTAAAAAATCCATCTTTGCCCCTCTAATTTGAAATGCCCCGTTTATCATGTGCTAAATACAAGGGCCAGTTTCTGGAGTTTATGTTTTGTTTCATTGAACCTAACTTTTCTGGCACTAACTTCTCAGTTTTAATTATTTTGGCTGTATAATATGTTTTCATACCTGCCAGTCTTCCTTCACTACAATTACTGTTAACAACCATCTGTTTTAGATTTCCCAGCCCATTTATTCTTCCAAAAGAACTCTTGTAATTTTATCCAATTCCAAAAAAATATCCCTCGGAACTTTTGACTAAAATTGCATTAAATTTCGAAATTAATGTGTGAAGGACTGATACCTTTGCAATACTGGATATATCCCTGATACATCTTCCATCTCTCTTTTCTCCCATCATTTTTATGTCCTTATCGTTTCCTCCGAGTTTGGGAAGAATTTTTCAAATTTACCTTCTCCCTCACTAATCCGATTTTCTACTTTATCTGCCCTTCTTCTGGCACGGCAGTGTTGAATTTAATAATCCTGTTCTGCTCTTCATGCAATCTTTCCTGATATCAAAGCATTTCCTTTTGGGGACTGTCAGCTCTCCTTTCACAAACCTGGTGGGGAATTAAAAAATACCTCACTCTTTCCTCCCATCGCTGGCCATGGATCTATTTTGGTGGAAAGCATCAGCACTAAGCCTTTGCAATGAATGACTCAGGCTTCTTAGAGTCTGGGGAAGCAGGTGTATCTACCTCGCTGGCTCCCGGAGAGACTGCTGTCCACGTACGTTGGGGCCAGGGAAGGAAGGAGTGAAAAGCTGAGATTCACGCTGGTTGGATCCCACCTCTTCAGAGACCCAGGGCAAAGTGCCCGAGCCCAAGGCCCCCTTTCCCCTTGGCGGAGCAGCCGTGAATTAGCCCCAGCAGGGTCTCCCCTGCCACTGGGGGCAGCTGCCCTCATTACACATCCGCAGCCCTGTCCTCCCGGCAGGGCCATCTGCGCCCGTCTGGCGCGGAGTCTGCACTGCTGTGGGCGGCTGCTCCCAAGTGAGCGGGGTTGAGGGGATTAAAGTGCATCTCCCAGGGCCTGGCCGGCTGGGTCCTCCCTGAGGGCCCCTGCCTGGCCCATCCAGGCCCATCCTGGAACATTCCCTAGTTTACAGCCTATGTGTCGGTTTCTCTTTTTACATCGCTTTTGGTGATTTCTACAGCAGTTTGGCAGGATGAGATTTTGATGTCTGTGTCCAGCCCATTCTCTGGATGTAAGAAGTTCAGAGGTGGTCAGGGGAAAGTTGAGCTTTTATTTATGTTTCAATGGCTTAAAAAGTGAGAATATTCTTATTCTTCTCATTTCTTATTTTCATACTTTTTTGATTAGTAATGACAAGAAGGATTTTCAGTAATATTATTTAAAATAATTCATAAAATATTGCATTTGTCCTAACGTGAGCTGGGATTTTACCAAACTTACTTGTAAACAAGCCTTTGAAAAATCAATGTAAAAAACAAGACACTGAGAGTGGAGATGGTGACCTACAGGATAAATGAAAAGAGGAAAGCTGTTTGATGTTATATGAATAGGAATGGAGACTTAGGACAAAAATTCCAGCACTGACATCTTATGTGGATTCAAAAGTGCTGTATCTCAGATACTCACGGTAGAAGTGGAAATGTTAGAAGCCCTGCCTGACAACTGTGATGACTCAAAAAGCAGCTGGAGGAGGAGGGTCAGGGTCAGGATCTGATGTCCGAGGCACTTGCAAAGAGTTTGGAAAAAATAGTGTCACAGACTATGGAAGTGAGAAAGCAATGGTTTTACATTAATATTCTATAGATGTCATTTTAAATTCAAGTAAACAAATAACCTAATTACCATAAGGAGACATTCGACTGATTCATCTATATTCCAAAAAGCTTTTATATTCACATTGCCCTTAAGACATTTTTTGGATATTCTTCTTGGGAAAATGGGGCCTCGCCTTAGATTTGAGGTCACCTTTTATTTGGACAGATTCAGTATAAACACTGTCATAAAACCTAAAATATTGCAAGGCAGAAGTGGCCCTTTCATTTCATTTTATGGCCCAATTCTGTTTATGACCTTATAAATCACCAAGGTTATGAACAATGTATAGTTGATTCTGTGTTGTCCTCCTTGCTTATTAGCAAGTTGCAATATGTTCCCAATGGAGTGTCTTGATGATTTTAATTTCGATTAAGGGGTACGAAAGACGATGGTTGTTTGGTGCTGGCAAAAAAATATTGCTGACAGTGAAGTTGTTTGGGATCCTCAAACTGAAGGATCCCCTACATTTTCCAACAACCAGGATCCAAAAGATCAAAAATAAATATACAGATAGATTTCTCCTCTTTCACTCGCTTCTTGGTACTGTAGCCTTGACCTTCACATCAAGTCAATGTGAATGAACCTAGAAATTGCCAGGTTTAGAAGGCAGGCAAAAAAAAAAAAATCACACGTTTTTCTGACTTCTCTCCATAGGCCATCTCTGCTTAACCCAGAACTTCAGGCAACCCCAAGCCTTGAGGAAACCAAGAACTTTCTTGTTGGTTTCCAACAGGGGCTCCCTGCTCATGTCAACACAGCTATCTGACACTAAATCTTCTTTAATCCTAGAATTTCATGAACCAATACCCACTTCTCAACCCTCCTCCAACCCATGTCAGTTTCCATCAATTTTTTTTTTATCATTTATCCCTGAACACGATTAAACTTACCAACATTTTCCTAGATTGTTTGTTCCTATTGTTCACTCTTGCTTCTTGTGTTTATTCTTCCTCTCCAGGCCTTTACTTTTTGCTTTAAATCCCAACTCTGTCACTTTCCAGCCATGTGGTTTAAACTAGTCTCTGTTTTCTCATCTTTTTTTAAAATTGAAGTATAGTTGCCTTACAATATTATATTAGTTTCAGTTGTACAACATAGTGATCTAATATTTTTGCAGATTATACTCCATTTAAAGTTATTTTAAAATATTGGCTATATTCCCTGTGCTGTATAATATATCCATGTGGCTTATTTATTTTATACATAGTAGTTTGTACCTCTTAATCCCTTACCCTTATTTGCCCGACTCCCCTTCCCTCTCCCCACTGGTAACCACTGATTTGTTCTCTATATCTGTGAGTCTTTTTCTTTTTTGTTATATTCATTCTTTTTTAAAAAAAATTTTTCAGATTCCACCTATAGTTGAAGTCATACAGTATTTATCTTTCTCTGTCTTATTTCACCAATCGTAATACCCTCCAGGTCCACCCATGCTGCTGCAAATGGCAAAATTTCATTCATTTTTATGGCTGAGTAATATTCCATTGTATATGTGTACCACATCTTCTTTATTCATTCATCTGTTGATGGACACTTAGGTTGCTTCCATATCTTGGCTATTGTAAATAATTCTGCTGTGAACACTGAGGTGCATGTATCTTTTCAAATTAGTGTTTTCATTTTTTCTGGATATATACCCAGTAGCAGAATTGCTGAGTCATATGGTAGCTCTATTTTTAGTTTTTTGAGGAACTTCCATACTGTTTTCCACAGTGGTGGCACCAATTTACATTCCCACCAAGAGTGTACTAGGGTTCCCTTTTCTCCACATTCTCACCAACATTTGTTATCTATAGGCTTTTGATAATAGCCATTCTGACTAGTGTGAGGTGATATCTCATTGTGGTTTTGATTTGCTTTTCTCTGATAATTAGTAATGTTGAGCATCTTTTCATGTGTCTGTTGGCCATCTGTGTATCTTCTTTGGAAAAATGTCTCTGCCTAAGTTTTCAGGTCCTCTGCCCAATTTTTAATCATTTTTTCGGTCTTTTTTTAAAAAATTAATTAATTTATTAATTAATTTATTTATTTTTGGCTGTGTTGGGTCTTTGTTTCTGTGCAAGGGCTTTCTCTAGTTGTGGCAAGCGGGGGCCACTCTTCATCGTGGTGCGCGGGCCTCTCACTATTGCGGCCTCTCTTGTTGCGGAGCCCAGACTCCAGACGTGCAGGCTCAGTAATTGTGGCTCATGGGCCCAGTTGCTCCGCGACATGTGGGATCTTCCCAGACCAGGGCTCGAACCCGTGTCCCCTGCATTGGCAGGCAGATTCTCAACCACTGCGCCACCAGGGACGCCCTTTTTGGTCTTTTTGATATTGAGTTGTATGAGCTGTTTACATATTTTGAATATTAACCCCTTATTGGCCACATCATTTGCAAATATTTTCTCCCATTCAATAGGTTGTTTTGTTGATGGTTTCCTTTGCTATGTAAAAGCTTTTAAGTTTAATTAGGTTTCATTTTTGCTTTTGTTTCCTTTGCTTTAGGAGACAGATCCAAAAAGATATTGCTACAATTTATGTCAAAGAGTGCTCTTCCTATGTTTTCTTCTAAGAGTTTTACGGTTTCCAGTCTTAGATTTAGGTTTTTAATCCATTTTGAGTTTATTTTTGTATGTGGTGTGAGAAAATATTCAAATTTCATTCTTTAACATGTATCTGTTCAGTTTTCCCAGCACTACTTGTTGAAGAGACTGTCTTTTCTCCATTGTATATTTTTTCCTTCTTTGTTGTAGATTAATTGACCATAAGTGCATGGGTTTATTTCTGGGCTCTCTATTCTGTTCCATTGATCTGTGAGTCTGTTTTTGTGCCATTACCATACTGTCTTGATTACTGTGTCTTTGTAGTATAGTCTGAAGTCAGGGACTGTGATACCTCTAGCTTTGCTCTTTTTTCTCAATGAATATAGTACAAGATCCCTCAAAGGATCATTATAAGAACCTAATTAGAAAAAGATGAAGCATACAGCCTATTAAGTGTGCATTCAGGACACAGAAGCTTAAAACATAAAATAAGCACAGAAAACGGTTTTATTTACCTTATTTATTCTTTGCACTTTTAGCACTTGACATGGCATCTATAACAGTAAGCACTTACTAAATCTTTCTTAAAACAAATAAATGAACAAAAAAAGCTTTATTGGGCTTCCCTGGTGGCGCAGTGGTTGAGAATCTGCCTGCCAATGCAGGGGACATGGGTTTGAGCCCTGGTCTGGGAAGATCCCACGTGCCATGGAGCAGCTAGGCCCGTGAGCCACAATTACTGAGCCTGCGCGTCTGGAGCCTGTGCTCCGCAACAAGAGAGGCCGTGATAGTGAGAGGCCCGCGCACCGCAATGAAGAGTGGCCCCCGCTTGCCGCAACTAGAGAAAGCCCTCGCACAGAAACGAAGACCCAACACAGCCATAAATAAATAAATAAATACTTTAAAAAAAAAAAAAGCTTTATTAATTCACTGAATGGGTAATTCATCAAACCTTTGCAAGATTAGCAGGGTGCCATATACACAAACATTGAAAAGAATATTACTACTGTCATTAAGTTGAACATGATACATTTCCTTACTGTTAGACGTTCCCATTGTAAGTGCCACAGTATTTTCATAGCCAGACATTTTTCTGCAAAAGTGTCACTTCCAAAATGAGGGCAGAATTTGCATAAATAGTGTTTTAGTACTAACCACTGGATTTATTAGGATGAACTATTTTTATAGGGCTTTCTAAAACATAATTATATGGACATAAGATGGACAATACAATCTTATCTCCCTTTAGCTAAAGAGTATAGCCAATGCCATTTGTGCAAAGTTTACGTGAACTTCTAGTTCCACGGTTCTTTCTTGGTTTGCAGTTAAATTATTCATGTTAAGCAGATGATTTGTTTTCAACTTGGCATCAACACTAAATGAGTGAAGTATGCCAAAATAAATAAGTTAATTAAAATGAGCCCTTTGGTGAGTGAGCCTGCACACTGCCTGATTATAAAAGGTGGAAGCTTCCTAAGGAAAAGCATTTGAATCCTCAGACAGATGGCCCCAGACAGGTGATGACTTACTGTGTCTGTAAGTCACAGACATTGGATTTTGAAGGTGAAACTGCTTTTCTCTAAGTTTAAATGTGTATTATATGTCCTCCTACCCCACCACTGCTTCTCATTAGCACTCCCCCTATACAAGGCCTAGTTAGACCATTGGGTTCATTAACAGAACTTTCAGGGACTCCAGAATCTTTATGTCCCATGTAAAGAGTTCAGAGCAATATGTAGTGAGTGGCATACAAACTCTTTCAGTCTTGATACCTTACCTGAAGAAATTGCTGTTGGAATAATTATAACTCTGCCATAGGTCTTAGAGGAAAGTCTCTCTTAAAACTATATTGATACTTAGAAGAAATTTTGAAATCCAAATGTTATGTATCACTCATTTAGATAGCTAATTTGGGAGGAAAAATATTCCAGATGTGCCTTACTCATTCATTACACTAAGACAGGTGAGATGTTAATTTTTTCAATATTTTTACCCAGCTAGGTCAACCCTAGAAACAACCATGTTAAACTGTAAGACTATAATCCCCTCTACCATGCAGAGTTATTTCACAGACTGTGTCTTGTTTAATTTGGCAAATACATGTTTTTGGACAGCCTTCTTGCCAAGCACGGGGAATGCAAAGTTGAATAAATAATAGTCTCTAACTTCAGTGAATTTTCAGGCTAATGGAGAAAGATATCATAGGAACATTTGTGATGAGCTCTAAAAATGTAAAGGAATAATTAATTCTCCTTGGTGACCAGGGATGAAAAGAGGAAGGAACTGAAAGTGGAGCCAAGAGCCTTGAGGGATGGATGGGAGTGTATCAAAGCCCATTTTGAAGTGAAGGCTTGGTCAGAAGTAATGAGCCATTAGGGAATGTGACACACAGCCCAGTGTGGCCAAAGGGTGGTGTTGGCAGTGTCTGGAGCAGAGAGATGGCCAGGCCAGAACAAGAGCTACAGGAACTCTGCTAGTACCCGTGGGTAATGACTACCCATATTTTATATATTGCTTCTGCCAAACTGTAGCAAGCTATAGAATGCCTTCTATTCCTTCACCAGTGTGTTATTGAGTGCCCTACCATGTACCAGCAGGATTCTAGGCCCTGGAAATACAACAGACTCCCTGATTTCATGCAGTTTACATCCTAATTAGGTAAGATAGCTAATAACCAAAATAACAATAAATTAAAAAGAAAATATCAAGAAATAGTAAATACTATGTAGAGTACTAAAGCAGGGTAACATGACTGAAGATAATTAGGTGGTACAATTAGGAAGTAGAGTCAGGGAAAGCCTTTCCAAAGAGGTTCCATTTAAGCTGATACCTCAATCACAAAAAGAGAGCCAGACATGCAAAGATCTGAGGGAAGAGCGTTTGGGCACAAGTGCAAAGGTCTTGAGGAAAAAACAAATTTAATGTGTTTGAGGAATAGAAAGGAGGCCAGGGTGGCTGGAATGTAGGGAGTTTTGTATATAAATATCAGGCAGCTATTGCTGCATAACAAGCCATCCCTAAACTTAATGACTCAATATGACAATGATTTATTCAGCTAACTATTCTGCACATCAATAATTCAGGCTGAGCTCAGCTAGGTGACTCCCTCATACATCTGTGGATACCTGTGTGTTATGTAGGCAACTTTGCTGATCTTAGCCAGGATCTCTAACATGTATGAGGCCTCGATTGGGACATTTGAGCTACTCAACTCTGCTCCTGTGGTGTCTCATCTTCCCGTAGGCTAACACCGCTTGGTGACTGCATAGGGCCCCAGGGAGAGCAGAGGCTGCCATGGCTCTTGAGGCCTCAGAACGGGCACAGCATCACTTCTGCCAAATTCCGCTGCAGAATAAATATCAAAGCAAGTGAAAAGATCAGCCCACATTCAAGGAGAGGGGAAATAGACTTTACCTCTTGATGAAAAGAGGGAAAAAATCACCTTGCAAAAAGAGTGAGTGAAGCATACAGAGAGAAGTGAAGTGTCATGGCCAGTTTCGCACAGTCTCCCATAAAATTGCAGAGACTGGCCAGAGACAGACCACGAAGGGCTTAGCAACCTCTGCTGCTTAACCCATGACCAGAAGAGAAGGGAGGGTATCTTTTCATATGATCATAAAATGACAGTTAGGGCTATGGTAGCAAGGAGGAAATAAAAACCTTAATGATGATCATTCTAGAATTGTCAAGCTGGAAGAGGCTTTGTTGATCCGAATGCGATCTTCTCCTCCTCACTGAGTTCCAGAGAGTTAACAGATGAGCTGACAGGTCTCCTAATTTCCATCCAAGAGTCATTCCATCCACCATGCTGTCTGCTTGATTAAAGACATTGCAGCATTTGCTGCCACCTAAGAGGCTGAGAAATGCAAAAGCAGACGTCTAAAGTTTGACCTCTTCTCCCAGGCACTATGTCCGGAAGTTTGGTTGCTATCATAAGGTGGAAAACTTTGATGATAATAAACAAGCATGATTATATTTCCTTTATGTGGAAATTTTATCATCTGATATACCCACCTGTTTAAAAGAGCTAATAAAATAATAATATGATAATCACTAACGCTGGTTGAGAACTTGCCTTGTTCATCTTACCTTGACCTCTGAAATGCCAAAAATAAATGTTGCCAATCAATGCATGTCAGATTGTTCAAACTATATTTTCTTCTATTGAAACATAATTCTCAAAAGTGGTCTGTTTCCTCACTGCTTCGCAACTTCCTTGAGGTCAGGGACTAGGCCTCGTTCATCTTCATGCACCCAGGTGGTTACATAACCCCCTGCACCAAGTGGGTCATCAGAAAATACTTGTGGAACAAATGAATGATGTTTTCCTCGAGAATAGAGGAGATGAAAATAAAAAGCCATCTGCACCCCAATGTTCATAGCAACACTACTTACAATAGCCAAGACATGGAAGCAACCTAAATGTCCATCAACAGATGAATGGATAAAGAAGATGTGGTACATATATATGATGAAATATTACTCAGCCATAAAATACAATGAAATAATGCCATCTGCAGCAATATGGATGGACCTAGAGAGTATCATACCAAGTGAAGTAAGTCAGAGAAAGACAAATATCATATAATATCACTTATATGTGGAATCTAAAAATGTGACACAAATAAACTTATTTACAAAACAGAAATAGCCTCACAGACATAGAAAACAAACTTATGGTTACCAAAGGGGAAAGGTGGGGAGGGATAAATTTGGAATTTGGGATTAATAGATACAGAATACTGTGTATAAAATAACAACAAGGACCTACTGTATAGCATAGGAACTATATTCAATATCTTGTAATAACCCATAGTGGAAAAGAATCTGAAAAAGATTCAATGAATCACTTTGCTGTACACCTGAAACACTGTAAATCAACTATACTTCAATTAAAAAAATAATAATAATAATTTAAAAGCCACCAGAAAGATTCAACTATCAGAGTAGTTTGAGGCCATTAAGTACAGGGCAAATATCCTCTGAGAAACTCTGATTTCATCACTGTGTATTAACTGAGCATCTTAATGAAAATACTCTACCTTTAAGGAAAAGCGTTAATTTCTATTCTGCATTCTAATAGATTTTGGAAAGATTTCCACTGAAAAATACCTACTTTTTAAATCCTGTTAGTGATAAGTAGATCAGTTTCAGTTCCTGGAAAATTCACTTATTTGGAATAATTTATTTCCTGAAAAATATTGTAGGAATATCTCATGTGTATATATTTCTTTTTTTTTTTTTTTTTTGGCTGTGTTGGGTCTTCGTTGCTGTGCGCGGGCTTTCTTTAGTTGCGGCTAGCGGAGGCTACTCTTCGTTGCAGTGCGCGGGCTTCTCATTGCGGTGGCTTCTCTTGTTGTGGAGCACGGGCTTTAGGCACGTGGGCTTCAGTAGTTGTGGCTCGCAGGCTTCTAGAGTGCAGGCTCAGTAGCTGTGGTGCACGGGCTTAGTTGCTCCATGGCATGTGGGATCTTCCCGGACCAGGGCTCGAACCTGTGTCCCCTGCATTGGCAGGCGGATTCTTAACCACTGCACCACCAGGGAATTCCTCTCATGAGTATATATTTCTTAAAGAGCTTAAACGTAAATAGCCTGATTGTTATTCCAACAGGAGCAATGAAGGGCCGGGTGGTATCAGTACCATTGAACTGATGCTGTAAGCTGCTGGACTTGCAAGGTGACCCAGAAAGTAGATGATTGAATCTAAAAGTGGGTGATTTATCATTTCATTCTGGGGGAATGAGAAGTTCTTGGCTTTTCGGATGCAACTTGTGCCATTCAAGTGCATGTTGACCATGATGGATGTCCCTTCATTATGGTTTAAAATGGATAGATCGGGCCTGGGACAAGAACCCACGTCTTCTGGCTCTGGTAAAGTGTCTTTACAGGAAGCATGACTCCCCTGAACGACCCTGCAAGGAATCTGGACTGGAGTGAAATAGGCTGTGAGTTTTACAAGACATAAAACAATGGCTCCAAACCTGATTTTATAGGTTTAGCAATATCTCTAGAGAATAATTCTCTTTCTCTCTCCCTGCTTCTGTAATTGGCATATACTCCAAATGCCATTAAAACCAGCTTGCTCCAAAGATCTGTGGAGATAGCACTTTTCCTGGTTCTTTATTAAGTAGGCACTCATGGCTAACTAAACAGAGGGACCCAGATAAATAAATAAAAGATATTGCATTTAGTATAACGTGACTGCTTTTCGCTGCAACCTCTTTCTATTGAGAATTATCTATTTCGGCTGCAAACACGTCATTTCAACAAAGCAGTTGACACTGAAAAGCAGTCTCTCCTTTTCCCATTTTAGAGACTAGATTTTACGAACTTCAAAACTCAGATGTCAGCTCTCCAATCCAACCCAGACCTCCAGCCAGGAGTAAATTCTGAAATCAGAGTGACAACAAATTCAGGGGCAGGGAAACAGGGGACTTCTGATTTGCTGTAATTTCTCAAGAAGTAAATCCTCTCTCTTCCTGGACCATCACTCTTTAAGAAACTTTAATACTTTCCAAAATGCTTCCAAACCCAGGAACTCCTTTGATCCAGATATCAATCTTATGAGGTTGGCAGGACAAATATTGACACTTTTAGTGAATGAGAAAGTGAGACACAGAGTGTTCAAGTGTTTAACCCAAAAGTGAACAGAAAACTGGAGCATCACCAGGACAACAAAATCTGACCTGATCCCTGACTGGGAGCTTTTCCACCTCTTCCTCTGCACAGTTTCTCTTCAAGACTGTGAAGGAGGAGGTGCAGTCTTATCCAGCAGTGGGCTAGTGTGGAGTGTTTCCAATACAGTGAGTCCCCTACATACGAATGAGTTCTGTTCCGAGAGCGCGTTCGTAAGTCCAATAAAGTTAGCCTAGGTACCAACTAACACAATCGGCTATATAGTACTCTACTATGATAGGTTTAGAATACTTTTCACACAAATAATACATAAAAAACAAACAAACAAACACACAAAATAAAGAGAACTTTTTTAATCTTGCAGTACAGTACCTTTAAAAGTACAGTAGTACAGTACAACAACTGGCATACAGGGGCTGGCATCGAGGGAACTGGCAAGAAGAATTACTGACTGGAGGAGGGAGAGGAGGTGGGAGGTGGTAGAGCCGAAGGATCATCAGCAATAGGAGAGGGAGGGCAAGCTGCAATGTCACTCACACCTAACGTTGATGGAATGCACGTTCGCATCTTTGAAAGTTGGCAACTTGAAGGTTCGTATGTAGGGGACTTACTGTAATGTCTTAGCACTGGCCACCAACCTGCTCTGAAGAATTGCCTCCAAACTAGGGAAGGGAGCCGGTACAACTGTGTGTCTGGAACTCTAACACCGTTAGATTTATTTGTCCCAAATTCAGGGTTTCTCCCCCTCCTTCAGACTCTTCCCACAAGTACTAACTTTATTTCCTTAAAGGAGACTTTGGGTCACTTGCTCTAGTCAAAGTGTTTTGCCCCTCTGAATTCACCATCATGACAAACACTGTCCCCTAGAAATGTAAAGTGGGCCATGAAGGCCATCTTAAACTTCTAGCAGACACATTTTAAAAGGGAGACAAAACAATTAAGATGTAATTTTAATAATAGATTTTATTAATCCAATATATCCAAAATGCTATCATTTCAACAGGTACTCAACCTTCTCAGATATGTTCATGAGCTCTTTACCTTCTCATTTCCTCCCACGTCTTACTAAGCGTGTACTTTACATGCACAGTGCACCCCAGTTCGGGCCACCGCCTCTCAAGTGCCCAGAGCCTCATGTGACATGGCCCGTGGTTGACAGCACAGCTCAAGGGCTCTCGTGAGCCATGCCTCGGATCTCATAAAACCGTCTCTTCAGGGCTGTGCCCACCCTGCCCTTCCCACCCCTGCTGCTCCCCCCATCACCAGAGGGGACCCCAAAAGGTCTCATACTATTGTTTCCAAGGAGGCCACAGGCAGCACTAAGGCCAGGGGTGGAGGACAGTTGGCATTAGACCGTAGAGTGGCGTCTTCGTGGGGAAAGCAAAAGGAATCGCTGTCCCTCCTCCTCGCCAACCTCGTCCCCAGCCTGTTTCCATCCTGGAGAGGGGAGAAGCCTTCATAGCCACTTTCTGGGTCACTGCTGGTTGATTCAACCAACAATGGACCATAATTTATAAGGTTTCTCTCCGCAAGTCGACTTTGGCTAATGGTGGTTCAGCATTAATGTTGATGCTGACAGACTGGAGAATAAAAGGGTGCATGTTTGTTCCGTTGAGAAACCCAGACCCAAAGCCATTAACATTTCCTACTAGATAAATGAGACACAAATCATGTGTACTTGATTGTAAATGAATAGCTCGCATGCACAAGGTAAACTCTGAAAACTCTATTTTTCAGCCAAGGTAGCAGGGATGAATGACTCACTTGTGTTTTTACCAAAGACTGAGTGCTTCTCTCCAGTGGGAAACAGACCTGAACGTCCACCCCACCCCGAAAAGGCTGGATAACTCTGAGCATTAACATATGTCACCAAACAAACATGCAGATGACCAAACACCGAACAATTGCAGCCATTTAAACTCTGTCTTAAAACAGCACCTCACCAGATAAATACACCTTCCACCAAGCAATTTCCAGGATTTCAAATCCGCTTTAATGTCCTTCCTACGTAGCTTTTTAATTTTGTGTTTCATCCAGCACCAACCTTGCAATACCAAGGGAAAACCGGGATTGAGAACATTGCCAGGACATTGAGATGCAAACCCAGAGCACAAGTGGGCAGAGGTTTCCAAATCTACAGGCAGTGAAATATCAATACTTCAGTTCCGGCGGTGTATACCATCCGTGTAGAAACCGTGTTGGTTTGGCAGTTGTAGACTGAAAGAGTGTTGCCCTAGTTATGTTCTGAGCAACTTTCCGTCACCGCCTTGGGTGTGACCATGTTGGGGAAGGGACAGTGACCCAAAGCAAGGTGCAGGCTGGTTTCTGGCTGGTCTGCACAGGTGGGCTTGTTTTCTCTTGCTGCACGTTAAACCAGATAAACTCAAAGATGCAGGTTTTTGCTTCTTTAATGATTTTTAAAACAATATCTCTAGTAGAGGATATTGATTTGCTCTATAGATTTTTTAAAAACCCTTTCCAATTCTCCAGTCTCTGCTAGTCATTGGTCTCAAGAATTAACTTTTCATATGTTGCCTTTGTCACTAACGCTATCAGATGTTTCTTAAATATTTACTAATCTAAATGTGATTCTTTTCATGTTTGTTGTGTCTAATATTCTTTGAGGTCGCAAATTTGTTCTCTGGGGATGCGCTGATTGTTACATTGCAGCAATAGAGATCTAGAGTAGACATAAGGAAGGACTTCCTCACAACAAGAAGCTTCTCAGATCCTTTCTGAAATAAGCAATGGGACCCACTCTAGTGGGGCTTCCCTGAAAAGTCCACATGATACTCCCTGTGTGTCCCCCGGTTTGGAATGCCAGCCCGATACCTGAGGGTACGGCAAGGGGTAGTTCCTGACGTGAATTTGACGTAACTGCCTGACTCTCAGAATGCAGCCTGATGGTGCTGGTGGCGGTGTGCATCTGTGGATGTGATGGCTGGGGAGGGTGGGAGGGGCTGGGGAAAGGAGTTGAGTGGAGAAGTGGAGGAAGAAGAAGAGAAGTGGAAATTAGCTTTTTCAGAACCTAGAAAAGCACAATAAATGTTGGTCTTGGCAAAGTTATTTATTGAAGTGAACAGTGAGCTTGGCTGACAGTTGACCCTTCTCCCCGCCGGGCAGATCCCTCCTGGAGAAGCAAGTTCCTGCCCCCAGACCGGCTGCTCCTCGGCGGCAATGCTGCAGGGTGCGGTCTCCACACGTCCCTGAGGCCAAAGCAGAGACCCTGCAACCCCAGGCAACGCCAGCTGCCTTTTTCCTTCCCCTTCCCCTGTGTCTCCAACCTTGCCCCCTCCAGGCTCCAGACATGGCACCGTGGGCCCCAAACAGGCTAGAGAATCAGGGCAGGGCTTTTAGCCATGAACGCACCCATCCTTCCTCACATAACTGTCCAGAGACACGTGTATGGTGAATAGTTGAGAAAAAGGAAAACCAAATGTTAAGGTGAAGCCGGACCTGGTGAATATAAATTGACCTCAAGGCCTCTCGTAGGGCCTCCCACTCCTCTGACCGTCCCGCTCTCCTGTGGGTTCACCCCACGGCCAGGCACCACGCCAGAGTGACGCCAAGCCTGCGGGGAGGGCAGGGCAAGGTAGCTGGGGGTTCCCTGGACACGACGGCCACGTCCATCTCCCAGAGTTAAAGATTAACCACAGGGCTTCACCCTCATCTCTGTTAACAACTCCATCATCCCTGCTGACAGCACGGCTCCCCCGCCTCTTAGCCTCCCCGCCGCCCACCCCAGGAGCAGGTGCAGCTCGGTGGCCAAGGACTCAGCCCCTGAAGTCAGGTTGCCTGGGTGTCACCTCTAAGCCTCATCCTCTTATGGCTGCTTCCTCAGCGATCAGGTGGGAATGGCAGTAGCCCTGACCTCACAGCGTTACTGAAGCACCCCAGCACCCGGCGCCGGGTGTGGGCAAGCTGTCCCTGCTCAGTAAATATTAGCGCCATCCCCACAGCCCTCTCTCTGCTGCACTGCCACATTTCCAGACGCACTGTTACTGACCCAAAGCTAGGCTGATGGACGCAAAACACACCAGGAGTGCAGAGTAATGTATCCAAGTCATTCAAGGGTTTTGAAATTATCGGGTATGTGTGTGTGTATGTGTCTACACACACATAAACATGTATGTTTGTGTGTGTGTATATATATATATATATGTCAGCCTCTGTGTGTTTCAGTCGCTTTACAAATGCGTGTATAGGTGAAATACCATTTCAGCTAGGCTTTGTACAATTTTCTTCAGACATCAGGCTTGAAAACATACCCTCCACTGGTTTCCTTCCCTTCCCTGTGTCCCTTCCTTGCTCGCCTACCTGAGCTTTCTGACCACCTCCAGATAAGCTCCTTGCTCTCGAATCCCGTGTCAGGGTCTGATTCCAGGGGAATCCAGAGTGCTGGCACATAGCATCCTTTCCCAGAATTCAGGTGCTGGAAAACCTGCATCCTTACAAGAGAGTTAGGATCATAAAATAGCTTCAACTTGTGTTGATCATTAAAGGAAGAGTGGCCCCTCTCCACTCTCTCTGCATTTCTGATGTTATGATGTGTGATGTGTGGTGTTATGACGTGACAGCTGGGTCCTAAGAGTTGAACCAGGAGATTTTCTGTTACACAGGTAACCCCACCTAGCCTCCACCTAGTACAGTCTCAGCCAGCACTGCATTCCCAGTCCAATTTAGATTCATTCTTGTCTTGCCCGACCTCTCACAAAGAATGCTAATGGGAGCATTTCCTACAGACCTTTTCTATACGCTCTGCTTTTCTCCACTTTGTCGAGGGTGTCACATCCTCTCTACTTGCCCTCACATCTCCCAGCACCCTGAACATCATGCCCAAAAGGCTTTTTTTCCTCTCTCAACAAACTCTTTCCCCAGCCAGCTCTTAGGGGAATCACTTAGCGTCTCCATGTGCATTAATTTTTCTCTCAGTTTCCAAAGTCTCCATAATAATGGGGAGCTTGGGAGCCGGCTCGACTGATCCCCAGATGAAGGCGGTGAGCATGAAAAAGGAGAAATGTTAATATTTACACATTAATAATTTTAGTCCCTGTTAAACTTTCTTCCCTGGAATATCCTTGTTAGTTCTGTACATCAGGGGTCCAATATTTACTCGGGTTCTCCAGAAGCTCCTTCCATTCTTTTGACCTGTCTCTCTCTGACTTTTCTCGCCGGAGTGGGCATAGTTTCTCGCAGTTTCCTGGTGTGTTGGCCGGCTGATTCTGGCTGTGTCCATTAGCGCCCCTGTTGGCAAACTTGGGTTTGGAAAATGGGTAACTAAATATTCATTTATTAGAGGTGTTTTCCTTTCACTAGCAGCTGCCATCTGTTCCTCTCCACCTCAACATAATCCCCCTTTCCCTCCAACATCCTCTTGAGATATTTCTATTCACTGTTCTTTATTCATTTGTGCATTCAATTGACAACCAATTTTTGAAAGAAGAGAAATAAGAAGTAACTCAAAATAGAACTACTAATAAAAATATTACCCCTAAATAAAAGAGACGTGGAAAGAGTTTTTTTAAAAGAAAAAAAGAACATATAAGCAACATGTGAAATATTGGGAAATAACAAAGAAAGTGAATTTTTTAAAAGAGATCTAGATGCAGGAAGGACAATTAGGGTATGGCTGGAAAGATGAATAATAACTAAATAGCTGGAAAACAGCCTACGACAAAGATGAAGGGTATAAATCAGAAGAGGAAAAAAATGTTTGCCTGATTCTGAGCTCCCGGCAGGAACACAGTTCCGAATGCCAAAGAAAGCAGAGGACAGAACAGGTCCAGTTCCATTCCATCCACATTGTGGAAAAATAAAAACAGTCCTCAGAATGGCACTCCGTTCTGTTATTTGCCATTCAGAGTTTCTGCGGGGACGTGGCTTCATGCCCGCCCACTGTGAGAGACGAGAGATGTGCCTGGACCCTGGAGAATAGGTATTTAATATCCAAAATGTATTGAAGTTGCCGTGTTTGTCTTCATGTTTTTCATCTGCCCTGGTCCCATATAGACAGAAAACAACATTACCAGCCCATTTCAAAGGCAAAATGCATTCTGCATTGTATATGAGCTGGGTAATGTCAAGTGGCTATGATTGCAGCGTGGGAGTTGTTTTGTTTTGTTTTCATCTAAGTCAGGAAACAATGAGTATGTTTGTCATTTTCTAACTGTTATGGCCCCAAACCACTTGGGGCTGGTGGTCTTTCATCTCCACGGGGCATTCCACCCAACAACCACGTCCGCGGGGACGCCTATACGAATGTCAGAGTTCCGCTGGGTTTCTCTGAAGCCCGCCTCTGCTTTCAGAGCTTTGAATAAGCTACAGGGCCACAGTTTACTTCTATTGTCATTTCTTCAGAGAGACAGAGAGAAATACATCTGCTACTTTAGACGAGAAGCCCATGGGAACAGCACACACACAATCAGAACGGCCGGTGCAGGATCATCCAATTCAGCTGCAATCAAAAGAAGGGAGGGAAAAAAGAGAGAAAATCCCCATCTCATTATTTCTGCACCAGTGTTTGAGGAAGGAGCATGCTGCTAACTTTGTGAGAAGAATATATTTTCTTTTTTCATCAAACGGAGTATGGTCAACCAAGAATCAATCATTAGAGTGGGCGGTTAAAGGGTCAGTCGTAAGGGAACGGGGCACTAATTTCTGATAAAAATGATTTTTTTATCCCCGTTGTAAATAACTACCAAGCCCTGTTTAAGAAGTTGTAATGGAGAATTAAAGACAAAGAAGTCATATCAGATTGGCTTTTGCAGCCATCAAGGTGCCGTAGCTTACAACCAACTTGTATTAGCTCCTGATTCTCTGGGTCAGCAACTTAGGAAGGGTTCAGCTGGGCAGAGCTGCTCGCCTTGTCTGGGGTTACTCAAGTGGGTGCCATCAAATGGTGGCGTGGTTGGGAGCTGATTGGTCTCAGATGGCCTCACTCACATGTCTGGTGTTTAGCACTGGCTGTTGGCTGGGGTGGGAGGGGTGACTGGGCCCTGCACCTCCAAGAGGCCAGCTGAGTTTGTTCACATGTTGGTAGTTACACTGTTCCCGAGAGCAGCAAGAGAGGGCAAGCCCCAGGGCACAAGCACTTTTCAAGCCTTTGCTTGAGACACTTTTGCTCTATCCCATTGGCCAGAGCAAGTTACGTAGTCAGGCCCAGGGTCAGGGTGGGCAGGAGATACTCAAAGGTGTGCTTACAGAGAGAGAGAGATGAATAAATTGGGACCGTTACTTTGACAATCTACCAGGAAAGTATTCCTGGAAACATTTTTATCTGTATCTATCAGACTGAAATTAGGGGACTTAGAATCAGGCAGTCGTGATTTAAGATGAGGCAACTTAAATTCACACAGGTCACTTTTTTGCCCAAGATCACATGACTAACTTGATAATCCATTAGTTATAAAGACTTTGGAAAGCATCTAGAATCACTGATATAGTAGTTTGATTTAGTGTTTAGGGTAGGTAAAATGATTTTTAGTGGGGAAAAAAAAAAACCCTATCAGTACTAGATAGTGTGGAAAATATTTTAGGAAAGAAAAGACCGAGCTCAGATAGGCAGGTGAATAGGTAGATGTAATGAGGGAAAACCAATTGAAAGCTCAAGGTATATTTTCCCCTTATTTTTTTAGATTTATAAGGTAGTGCTTCTCAAATTGTATGCATATGAATCACCTGAGATCTTGTTAAAATGCAAATTCTGATTCAGGAGGCGGAGCCTGAGACTGCATCTCTAACAAGCTCCCAGGTGAGGCCAGGGCTGCTGGTGTAAGGACCATGGCGGCAAAGCTCTAGAAGCTGGTCTTGTCTATCTAGTTCCTCATCTCTCTGCTTTGTTTTCAGCCTTTATTCATCTCCCCTCACTGCCATCACCACATCCCATATTAACACGTCAGAAATCTGACTGCAATGCCCTTCCTGGTGAGAGAGGTGAATGCCCAGGAGACACTTAGTTCTCACTCAGGTTAACCCCCCAAATAACATAGCATGCATAAGACATATCCTGAAACCAAGATTCCTCCCCTCGCTACGTACCTCAGTGAGACTCCTTCCTCTCTCCCCACGTCCCCTCCTCCCGGAATCGGCATCCTCCTTTCATCACTGTATTTATGACCCACAGAAGAGGCAGAGGAGGCCTCAGTTCTCACGGCCCCACTCCCTGTCCAGGCCAGTTTGTTTAAAAGGGTTTTGTACCCGGGGAAGAGCCTCAGGAAGCACCAGGAAGGGGTGGGGAAGTGAGACAGGGGAGGGACTGACTCCCACAAAGTGTGTGTTGTGAAGCAAATTCCCGCTGTGGCACCGGGGCTCAGGCCTGTGAGGCCCTCTGGGAGACTGTGCCGAACATGCCCTGGGGTTACCCCGCCCTCAGGGAGGTGGTGAAGGTGTTTACACCAAATCCCTAGCAGGCACCAGTCAAGGGGGCTCCCAGTAGAAGTAATTCTCCAGCACATCCGGCTTCTTGAGGCAGGGGCCTAGCATTCGAGAAAGGCCTTCAGGTAGAGTCACCGGAGTTTGTTTACAGAGGCAGCTCTCAGCTCAGTAGAGGACAGAGCAGAAGACGTGTGGGTGAGCCTAGAGTCCTTGCGCCTTAACCATCCTTGGAGAACTAACCAGAAAGGCAGAAATAAATGTATAAAAGCTGGGAGTAAAACCAAGGGAAGCACAGGAAAAGCAAAACATTATTAAAATGAGCAAACCCTTATGACGACCACCCTTTCGGTTATTTTATTTTTTTCCTCTTGAATTGACATTTTGGTTGGTTTATTTTGTTGTTGTTGTCATTGTTTTTATGCAAACTGAGAATGCCTTGGCTGCCTTAAATAATACATGCTTGGTTGACTTTCAAAGTTATCTACCTAAATCTCTCAACAGGAGAGCAAAGATTTTTTTTTTTTTTTAATTTATTTTTGGCTGCGTTGGGTCTTCGTTGCTGTGTGTGGGCTTCCTCTAGTTGCGGCAAGTAGGGGCTACTCTTCGTTGCGGTGCGTGGGCTTCTCCTTGTGGTGGTTTCTCTTGTTGTGGAGCACGGGCTCTAAGCACGTGGGCTCAGTAGTTGTGGCACACAGGCTTAGTTGCTCTGGGGCATGTGGGATCTTCCCAGACCAGGGCTCAGACCCGTGTCCCCTGCGTTGGCAGCCGGATTCTTAACCACTGCGCCACCAGGGAAGTCCCAAAGATTTTTTTTGCTACTTTCCATTAGGAAGCAATAGTAGATCTGGACTTCACTCTGTCCCTGTCATTTATCTCATTTGTGACCTTGGCCAGGTTACCCTCTCCAAGCTTCAGTTTCCTCATCTATTAGAAGAGAAGAGCAATTCTGTCTGCACAGGATCGTGGGTAAGGACTGAATGAAACGAAGTATATTGAGCAGCTCCCCCATGAGAGAGGCACACAAACGCCCTCCTCCTTCACTCTCCAAGGCTCTCCGCATTACTGAAGACTAAATTCTATTCTATTCCATCAATTTGTATCAAAGCCTCACTGTGTGCGAAAAATCCATCTTAGATTATAAGGGAAGTATAGAGTTAGTAAAACATAACCCTTTCTTCCAGTCACTTTCTGCTTTGCAGAAAGGCAGACATATAGAGAAGTAACTAATAAAATCAGGTAGCAGTAGGTATTGCTTTCAATATAAAGAGTGCTATGTTCCGATCTTACAGGGAAAAATTATTCTCTATTTTCCTGTAATTTACATAACAGTAGTTGGTTCCATAATTCACACTCAACTGCTAGAGTCTGCAAAGTTCCCAGCAGCTGCCATGTTCAAGGGAATCGTATTAAACATGAAAAAACCTCTAAGCTCTAATTGATTCCGACATGCTAAAGATTATAAGAGTTGAAAATAATTTGGAAACTGTTGATTTGTATTAGGCACAGATTTATTCAAACCAAACAGAGAGAAAGTTTCTGAAGTGAGATTATTTTGTCAATTGGGCATGACCAAAAGAAGAAAATAAAAATTATTTTTCCGAGTTTTGAAAATCCTTTCTCTTGTGATGAGATCGGACCAGGAGAAAAAAAATCTGACATTTATTGAGTAACTCTAAGTGCCAGGTATTATTATGGGGTCTTCCTTTATCATTTGATTTGATCCTGTCAAACTCCCCAAAGATCCCCAGAGGAAGCTGTTGATCAAGCAAAGCTACACTGACTAGACTTGCTGCAGTAAGGAAGAATGCTCTCTTGACAGAGAATGGTTTTAGAACTGAGCTAGGTGATTTGGAGGTGAATCCTGCAAGGCAAAGAACTTGTTGGAATTGGGCAAAATGTATGACTTTATTATTATTTACTTCAGGTTGGTGAGCACATTGAGGTAATCTTGATAAGTAGGCTGTTTAGTTGGTGTTATGTGAGTCTCCTCCTAACTCCTAGTACCTCAGGATGAGACCATATTTGGAGATAGGGCCTCTAAAGAGGTTGTCAGGAGGTCAAATGAGGTCACATGGGTGAGCCTTCATCCTCATAAAAAGAGAATATTGGGACAAAGACACACACAAAGGGAAGTCCACAACTACTGAAGCTCGTGTGCCTAGAGCCTGTGCTCTGCAACAAGAGAAGCCACTGCAATGAGAAGCCCGCGCACCACAACGAACAGTAGCCCCGCTCGCCACAACTAGAGAAAGCCCGCGCGCAGCAACGAAGACCCAAATCAGCCAAAAATAAAAATAAATTTTAAAAAAACAAAAAAAGGGACTTCCCTGGTGGTGCAGTGGATCAGAATTCACCTGCCAATGCAGGGGACACGGGTTCTATCCTGTGATGGGCTTTGTTATACCTTTTATCGAATGGTTAGTTTTTCATGGGGCAGGGGACAGCACTGGACACCCATGGCGGTTTTTTCCCTACAGCTTCCAGGCTAGGTTAACATTTACAGTTTACAAGATATAAGCACCAGATGGTGAGAACATTCTTGTGCCTCCTGCCCTCCCCCAACCCAGCCCCCGACACCCCTCCAGCACTGACCTTTTTTGAGGGCAGAGATTCTGAGACTTCCAACTGCCAACACCTGCAACTCTTCACCTGAGCGGGTTCCCTGGCCACTGTAGCCCATTTGGCCCTTGCTCAGGGCAGACAGGAGGTTCTGGGCAGTGAATACCCTCCTCCCTGGAGCAGTTCTTAACCAATGACCCATGGGAGTTGGTGGGTAAATACCCCAGTTCCGGCCTCCCTCAAGTAGCATAACTCTGTTCCCACAGCTCCCAGTAGGACTGACCCCCAGTTGTCCACAGAGGTAACTGGCTTGTTAGCACACTATGGCTGCCATCTGTCCCCTACTGGTGCTCACTGGGATCACTTCCCTAATAAGCTGTTTGCACTCAACTCCTTGTCTTAGGGACTCAGCTGGAGACACGAATCTCTAACTCCTGGCTCTAGCAGCTCTGTGGACCTCAAGTTCTCTTAGGCTAGAGGCATGTTTCTCAGTCTGACCTAGAAGACCCAGCATGATCTGCTCCTTTTCAGGGTTCTTAGTTTTAGCAATAGAAATAGAATCTGGATAACTAAAGCAGAAAAGTAATTTATTAGAAAGGCCTCTCTTACAGAATCAGCTAGAAGGCAGGGAACCAGGCTAATTCAGAGGTTAGCAGTCAAGGTCCTGCTGGAAGAACCATTTGCGCAGGAAACCCCCGGACACCCTGTTTTCACCTTGTTCTGATCACTCTTCTGCTGCCAGATGCCATGGCTAGACACCCCCCACCACTGAATGCTCAGCCACCAGCAGCCCCCATGGAAAAGTCCCCAACCATCACGTGCCTTCTTGGCCCACCCTCGAGTTATAGCCTGAGAAAGAGCTGCAGGCCTGGTGTGTTTAAAAAGCATGGCACCAATTCCATGTTTAGTTTTTTAAGGACCCTCCATACTGTTCTCCATAGTGGCTGTATCAGTTTACATTCCCACCCACAGTGCAAGAGGGTTCCCTTTTCTCCACACCCTCTCCAGCATTTACTGTTTGTAGATTTTTCGATGATGCCCATTCTGACTGGTGTGAGGTGATCCCTCATTGTAGTTTTGATTTGCATTTCTCTAATAATTAGTGATGTTGAGCAGCTTTTCATGTGCCTCTTGGCCATCTGTACCCAGCAATCCCACTGCTGGGCATATACCCAGAGAAAACCATAATTCAAAAAGACACATGCGGGGGCTTCCCTGGTGGCGCAGTGGTTGAGAATCTGCCTGCCAATGCAGGGGACACGGGTGCAGGCCCTGGTCTGGGAAGATCCCACATGCCACGGAGCAACTAGGCCCGTGAGCCACAATTACTGAGCCTGCGCGTCTGGAGCCTGTGCTCCGTAGCAAGAGAGGCCACGATAGTGAGAGGCCCGCGCACCGCGATGAAGAGTGGCCCCCACTCGCCGCAACTAGAGAAAGCTCTCGCACAGAAATGAAGACCCAACACAACCAAAATAAATAAATAAATAAATAAGCCTACACCTTAAAAAAAAAAAAAAAAAACTATACTGAGATATCTTTAAAAAAAAAAAAAAAAAAAGACACATGCACCCCAATGTTCGCTGCAGCACTATTTA
Organism: Eubalaena glacialis; assembly: GCF_028564815.1. Lineage (NCBI taxonomy): Eukaryota > Metazoa > Chordata > Mammalia > Artiodactyla > Balaenidae > Eubalaena > Eubalaena glacialis. The sequence continues at coordinate 55,204,940 of NC_083728.1, read as the reverse complement.
CAATAGCCAGGTCATGGAAGCAACCTAAATGCCCATTGACAGACGAATGGATAAAGAAGATGTGGTACATATATACAATGGAATATTACTCAGCCATAAAAAGGAACAAAACTTGGTCATTCGTAGAGATGTGGATGGACCTAGAGACTGTCATACAGAGTGAAGTAAGTCAGAAAGAGAAAAACAAATGTATATTAACGCATATATGTGGAATCTAGAAAAATAGTACAGATGAACCTATTTGCAGGGCAGGAATAGAGACACAGACGTAGAGAACAAATGTATGGGGGAAGCGGGGGGTGGAATGAATTGGGAGATTGGGATTGAAATATATACACTAATTTGTATGAAATAGATAACTAATGAAAACCTGCTGTATAGCACAGGGAACTCTACTTCACATCGCTGTACAGTAGAAACTAACACAACATTGTAAAACAACTATACCCCAATTAAAAAAAAAAAACAAGCATGTTGCCAGCATGTGAGGAGAGGAAACTTACCCACTCTGGCATGCACAGCGGGCGGTGGGGACACCCCAAACAGGCAACGTGCTCTCAGACAGTAGGCAGTCAGGAGCCAACCCCCTCCTGCCCCTGGGCCCTCCCTGCCCTGAAGTCCAGCCCACCCTTCCTCCTGCTGTAGAAAGTGCTGTTCTCTGCTTCCCTCTTCTGCCCAGTCAACTCCCGTTGATTCAGAATTCAGGTCACCTTCCTCAGGGAAGCTTTTCCTGAGACTGCAGACAGGTCAAATCCCCCACAAACGCGTGCACAATAGCTTTCCTTGGAGAACCACACCCCCTCGTCACTGCATTCTTACTCATCTCTCCCCTGAAGTCACCTCCCTGGGGACGGGGACCATCTCTGTCCCCTTTTGCTCATCCCTGTGTGATCAGCACCAAGCAGAAGTCCCAGCACATATTAGGCACCAAATAAATAGCTGTTGAAGGAATGAATGAACACATTCTTCAACAGTTCAGTCTAGATTTTACCCAAATCAAGCTTGTCAATAGCTGAAGACATTGTCCTTTGGGCTCAGAGGTGAGACAGCTCAGATTTTCAGTGAGAAGCCTGTCCTCTCATGACAGACACTAAAATAACCCAATGAGGCCTATGGTCCTCTTGATTATATGTTCTCAGAAAAAATTTTTTTAAAACTAACTTTTTTTTTTTTTTTTTTTAATTTATTTATTTATTTATTTATGGCTGTGTTGGGTCTTCGTTTCTGTGCGAGGGCTTTCTCTAGTTGTGGCAAGCGGGGGCCACTCTTCATTGCGGTGCGCGGGCCTCTCACTACCGCGGCCTCTCTTGTTGCGGAGCACAGGCTCCAGACGCGCAGGCTCAGTAATTGTGGCTCACGGGCCTAGTTGCTCCGCGGCATGTGGGATCTTCCCAGACCAGGGCTTGAACCCGTGTCCCCTGCATTGGCAGGCAGATTCTCAACCACTGCGCCACCAGGGAAGCCCAAAACTAACTTTTTAAAAAGCTTTTTATATCTTAAGTATATTCAGCCTCAGGGCATGTATCAGTTAACTATTGCTGCATAACAAATCTCTCCAGAGCTCAGAGGCTAAAAATAACAAGATTTGAATATTGTTCATTCATCCATGCATTGGGTGGGGTGAGCTGGTCTAAGCCCGGCACAGCTGAGGGCGACTCTGCTCCCTCTAGCAGTGGACTAGCTTGGCCGCATTCTCCTCGTGGCCATGACAAAAGCAGAGGGGGTCAGTGAAATCACAGGGTCCTCTAAAAGCCTCGGCTCAGTCCTGGCCCCCTGCCACTTCTGCCCACTTGCCTTTGGCCAGCACAACTTAGATGATCAAACCCAAAGTCAAGTAGTGGGGAAATACAGGAAATACCTGCATTTAGGGATGAAAAATCAAGGCCACCAATTCAATCGACCGCAAGGGCAGAGGTCAAGTAAGCGATCAGATGCATTTAGAAAAACAAATGGTCAGGTGACAATCATCTCCTCAGTTGGTATGTAGGTTTAAATTCCTGTGAAAAGCAGTACCCTTCAAAACTGTCAAAGTATCAAAAGTAAGAAAAGTCTATAAATTGTCACATCCAAGAAAGAATCAGGAAAAAAGAAGAAAAAAATATATTGTGGAACTCTAGATGAGATAATGGGACAGAAAAAGGAGATTAGGTAAAATCTAAGAAAATTCGAATAATGTATGGGCTTTAGTTCATAACAATATTTAGTTGTGAGAAATGTACCAAACTAATGTGAGATGTTAATAATAGGAAACTGAGTGTGGGGAATATGCACGCTCTCTGTACTTTCAACTTCTCTGCAAATGTAAACTATTCTACTGAAACAAAAAAGCAGTCGGGTATGGAATATGGTTTATGATAGCAAGAATAATCTGCTGTCCAGACTCATCAAATACTTAACCTTATTACTGTCTTACAAACGTCAGATTTGCTGCCTGACCCAGGGGTTGGAGGAGGGGGGAGTGGTGGAGGTTGGGGAGGGGGAGGACCCCCTTTTCTGAGACTCTAGGACCTGTGATTACACTCACCTGAGAGGGGCTGGAAGTATGTGTGGAGGGCTCCTGTCAGCCAAGAGGAAACAGCTGCCTGCCTGGTCCCCAGCCCTAACCCTAACCCTAACCCCGGGCCTAAGTGCCTCCCCTTGGGTCCCTTCCAGCCTTGTGCCACTGCAGTCTCGTTCCTCTCAGCACCTAAACCCTCTACTCGTTCCTCTCCTTCTTCTGTTCCCTCAGCTCTACGTAAAGTAGGACTGGATAAGTTCTAGACCCAACACCAAACTTCTAAGATTTTGGAGTTACACAATGCAAACAGGCTAACTTAAAAATCCACAGCTACGATGGGATGAGGGTGGCCACTTCAATTTCATTTCTTCTTCAGGATCTAATTTAAATCCTACCTCCTTCTGAGAAAGCTTCCTTGACCGTCCTAGCCTTCATCAATTGCCCTTCCTCTGGACACATGAAGCCCTTATATCACATAATATACCTGTGTTAGGGCATCTCAGCCTAACTGTAAGTTCCTTGGAGGCAGGGACCAACTTGAATGCATCCTGTATCCGCCAAAGATTAATGGAGAGCTAGGTCATATGCCCCACCTCCACCCTGCCAACCCCAAGGAAGCGCCCGTACTCTGCACCCCTTCCCTGGGGCAGAGTCGGCTGTTTGAGGCTGCAGGCCGCTCACTGGCATCGCTGCTGCTATGGCAACTGGCATCCCTCAAGTAGACCACGCTCCATGGAGTCGTGGAGCAGCTGCTACCGCTGGTCTCCACCAGAGCCATTTCTGCTTCCCTGAATTTTATATTGGCCGGGATAATAACACAAATTAAGGTATTTGCTGGTTTCTGTTACCATTTTTTGATAAATTACTTTTTCCATATTAATGCATGGGAAAGAGATTATCAGAAAACACACCATTTATTTTACTGAGAAAAAGCTTTAAATGCTCAGTCATGTTTTTCTAATGCAATTCAGGGTTCCCAAATTTATTTACTGCCGCCTCAATAAATCCAAGTAAATCATGCTTTTATACACGCACGCCATGCCCATGTTGAGAAGAGGTTTGTTAATAGTCTGTGTTTGTTGGGTCCTGAGTCTGACTATACACCTAGAGCAACTGTAATGAAATTCTAGTAGATAGTGGAATGAATGCTAGCAAAGAACTGTTCATCCTTCAAGGAGTTCTAGTTTAGAGATATCAGGGAAATGGAAAAACAAAGCAGGTTAAAGAGAATTTAAGCTTACCATCCATTCTCTAAAATTCAATTTCCAAACAACAGTTATGAAGCATTTTTAAACTTAGGTTTTATTACATATTTGGAAATATAATTACATAGTATTTTTCTCTGACTTCTCCCAGAGAAATTTTTGCAGTCTGGGAGTTTATGTGTATGTTTTCCACAATGAGGTTTCTTCCTCGTGTATGTGTATTTATGTATATACATACATATATTTACATATAGTATATAATTAGATATAATATATGATTTTATACATAATATAAAATATATGAAATATATTTTTAAATTAAAAATTTCTATTTTGTTTACATTTATATATAAATTTATGATATTAAATATTTGATAAATCATCTTTGTTAAAATATAATAAAATACATAGTGTATAAAATTAAATGTATAATATTTTATATTGTACATACTTATATATAATTTTGATGTTAGTCTATAATTTAATATATAATATAAATATATAGTATATATAACTTAATATATAGTACATACAATTTAATATACATAAGGTATATATTTTAGTAGTAGGGACATCTGTAATGCAGATAACTAACTGTGGCTTAAATGTCAGACGATGGGACTTCCCTGGTGGCACAGTGGTTAAGAATCTGCCTGCGAATGCAGGGGCCACAGGTTCGAGCCCTGGTCCGGGAAGATCCCACATGCCGTGGAGCAACTAAGCCCGTGCGCCACAACTATTGAGCCTGTGCTCTAGAGCCCATGAGCCACAACTACTGAGCCCACATGCCACAACTACTGAAGCCCGTGTGCCTAGAGCCCATGCTCCTCAACAAGAGAAGCCACCGCAATGAGAAACCCACGCACCTCAACAAAGAGTAGGCCCCGCTCGCCGCAACTAGAGAAAGCCCGCGCACAGCAACCAAGACCCAACACAGCCATAAATAAATAAATAAATAAATAAATAAATAAATAAATAAATAAATAAATTTATAAATGTCAGACGATGGCGTGTTTCTCTGATTACACTGAGCATCTGGAGAGAGAGGGTGATGCAGAAGGGAAAGGAAGAGGAGGGCAGGATAAGACAAGTTCAAAGCTGGAAATGATGTTTGAGATTATCTGTTTTGCTGGCCTGGAAGATGAGGTCTGAAGGGGAACATCACACAGCCAGCCTGTGGCTGAGCTGTGAGTAAAACAATGAAACAAGCAAAACCACTTGGATTTCTGCTTGAATTGTGGGAAATCATGAAAACACTCGAAGCCTCCACTGTATACACCTAACGTCAATTATCAAACCTTTGCTGGAACCCAGCAAGCGGCAACTAGGCCGTCCTGCAGGGTCTCCTCCCTCCCCACAGCTGGGCCAGTGGATTGTCCACCATTGGTTTCCAGGATCCTAGCTGTTATTTTCTTCTCCAGCTCCACGAGCAGGTTGAGAATTGTGTACTGACTTTTTAATTAAAAATAATAATAATTAAAGGACTAAACACAGTGTTGATTAGAAACAAACCATTATTCTTCCTTAATCACTTAGGCCGAGCAATTTATCTTTGTATTTGGCAAACTCTCAAAAGGAATAAATCAATGTTAAATCTGAAATTCAATGACTCAGAGGTTTTTGGAGAAAAATAAACCTCCCAAGGCATCACAAAAAGGCAAGAACCAGGATGAGTTCTACCAGTGAAAACAGAGTTATCATCAATATTGCTAGTTATATACGAGCTAACCCCAAAGCACCTTAACTTCTTTATGTCACCTTTTCAGTTTTTTGATGTTGATTTCATGAAAATGTCACCAGTTCTTCAAAAGCAAGCTCACTTTATATATAAAGTTTTCTGGTAAAAAACAGATACACTCTTTTTCATTACCATAAACACTACCTGAGTACTTCTCTGTATATGTGTTGTCTAAAAGTTGTAGAGAGTTAAAATGCCTGGTACCTATATTCAAGTGCAAATAATGTTCCAACATAGGTGATTATCAGGTTTAAAAGCTGTGTCCTTACAACTCACATGTGCATAACTTCACAATTGAAAAGGCAGGATTGCAAGTAAGTCATTTATTTTCATTTTGTCCTATATTCCTAAAACTCACAGAATTAACCTACGAAGATATGCTCATTGTAGAAAATTCAAGAAATATATATAGAAAAACATCTCCCTCCATATCGAGCCCCTCTTTCACTTTTGCACTCCAGAAGTCACCATTGTCATTAGTTTGGTATCTATCCTTCTAGAACAGTGCTGTCCAGTAGAATATAACATGAGCCATAAATGGGTGCATGATATTAAATAACCACATTTTTTAAAGTAAAAGAGAAAGTGAAATTAATAATATATTTTATGTAATCCAGTATATCCCAAATATTATCATTTCAACATGCAATCGATATAAAATTACAGTGAGCTATTTTACATTCTTTGCTGGTACTAGGTCTTCAAAACCCAGGGTGCATTTTATGCTTACAGCACATCTCAATTCACACTGATCAAATGCTCAGTAGCCACATGGGGCAGTGACTATCTATTGGACCGTGCAGCTCTAGAAGTTTCTTTCTATATGTATCGAGAGTACTGTGTATGTGTGCGGGTGTGTGTGAAACAGAAAGAGAGAGAGGTGTAGGATGGTATATCAGTTAAGAGTTCTTTTGCTGCCAGTAACAGAACTAATAATAGCTTAAATAATAAAAGCCCTAATTAGCCCATGTAACAGAAATCTAGATTTCCAAGGTGGCCATTTCCAAGGCTGGGCCAGCGACTAACAACCCAGGGTCTGGGTTGGTGTCTCTGCAATTCTCTCAACCTTACCTGTGGTTGCAAGATGGCTGCTGCCGTTCAGAGAGCACATCTTCATCCACCAGCCTCCAAAGACAGGAAGCAGGATGGCTGGGAAAGTGAGAACAGGCTCTCCCTCTATTCATGGAGGGAAAAGCCTTTCCCAGATTCCCCCTTTATAGCTCATTGGCCAGAACAGATCACATAGCCTTCCCTAGGCACAGGAAAACTGGGTAAACAGGTGTCTGACCACTTTAGTCTCTGCAGTGAGAAGCCGGAAAAGGAGAATGGGCTCAGGAATGGGTAACGGGGAGGCACCCAGAGATCATGTACAGGTCTGGGAGTGGGATTCCTGGCTCAAACAGCATGCTCACTTTAAAGTCAGATGGACTGAACACACACCCTGCGTGGGCTATTTACACTTCCTCCAAAAATGGATTTAAAAAAAATTTGTTTCACCACATCTGCAGCAGCATTGGCATGATTGGATTCTCAAACATCCCTACACAGGTTATACCTTTATGAGCATTGCCTTTATTCTACCCAGAAGTTAAATGACTTCCCCAGGTCACAGACAAGGAGAGGCTCTCCCACGAACCATCCCTTAAATCCAGGTCTTCTGTCAACAGACTCACTGCTTCTTCTGTTCTCAGCTGAGATCTGCCTGACCAGTAAAAATCGTTCATGAAAACTGAATGCATAATTAAAGAATCTCAAACTTAATTTTATGACCGGTTTGAAAACACAGTGTAAGCTTCAGTCCTTTCCCAGCATAATCTCCGGTATTTGTGAAAACCCCTGTGTGCCCAGTCCTTGTCTGAGCACCAGGCAGACAGATCCTGGGGCACTGAATGATCTTTCTACTGTGATCTGCTCAGGATATTTTTATTCTTGAAGAGAAGGTAAAAATCTCATGGTAAAAACCTAATGATGAATATTGTCCATCATCTGACGTGATTTGAAAAGGAGAAGAAAAACCTATGAGGTTGGCAGAAGTGTCCAAATCTACTTAATTAATTATCACCGAGGCTTGGAGAAGTAAAGTGATTGGGTCAAGATCAAATATGTGAGCTAAGACCCGGGTCTTGGATTCCAGAACATATAAGAAAGGCTTGGATGCTAGTGGTGAAGGGAGGATTCCATTTCTCCTACTATCAAAACCTTCCCAATGGTCTAGGCACTAGGTGTAATAATAATTACAGCCCACACCTACAGAGCATTTATGATGTGCTCAACACTGTTCTGAGCCCTTTGCATTTGTTATCTTATTTAATCTTCACAGTAGTTTTATAATGTTGTGTATCAGTCAGCTATTTCTGCATAACAAACAAACTTTCAGGGATCTACGACAGACGCTCAGTTCTCATTAATGTATATGTGGTTTGGCTGTGGTTCAGTTGATCTAGGGTAGGCTCAGCTAGGCGTGGCTTTAAGCCAAGGGCTGGGTTCAAGTTTGTTCCGATTTTCTTATCACTTAATGACCCCTGGGTTATCTGACAGAAATCAAAAATTCCCAAAGGAAAAACAGAAATACGTGATTCCTTATACTTATATATTGGTTTTCTGTAGCCTCCATACTTATACCCACATCCTATTGGCCAAAGCAAGTCACATGAGCAAGCCTAAAATCAATGGGGTGGGAAGTATGCTCCTCCCACGGAGATTGAGGGGGAGAGGATGATTATCTGCTGTACAGTAATTTAATCTACCATAGGCGAATTGTATTATTATTCCTTTTTTAAAGATGAGGAAACTAAAATTAAGAGAGGTTAAGAAACTTTCCCAAAGTTGCACAGCTACAAAGTGCTAGAGTTGAGATGTAGTGGTTGAAAGATGAATAGGATTCACTCTGTCTAGAACATGCTTCACTTCCTTAACATTGAATTCATATGGCACAACAAAAAAATGGGGGAGGGGGTACTATCTCAATTTCCAGCTTTGCTTAATCTTTTCTTTTTTTTTTGAATTTTTGAATTTAATTTATTTTTTTATACAGCAGGTTCTTATTATCTATTTTATACATATGTCAATCCCAATCTCCCAATTCGTCCCACCACCACCACCTCCTGCCACTTTCCCCTCTTGGTGTCCATACGTTTGTTCTCTACATTTGTGTCTCTATTTCTGCCCTGCAAACCGGTTCATCTGTGCCATTTTTCTAGGTTCCACATATATGCGTTAATATACGATATTTGTTTTTCTCTTTCTGACTTACTTCACTTACAGCCATGTCTATTGTCATTTCAGGGAATTTACAGAGACCAACCTACATCGTGCGTCTGTCTGTCTGATTAACACAAATAACATCTTGCCTGGAGGGTTCACAGTCAGTGGACCTCACACATAAATAGTATTTTCTCGGTACACCTGAATGGGAACTGGAGTCCCTCAGTGTCTGGGTACAGATGGGAGGCCGCCAGCAAGTAGAGAAATTGCCCCATGTCTGCCTCTGTCACAGGATGGAATGGCATTGAGAATAGGTCACTGGATTTGATAAGGAAGTGATCGTTGATTAAGCCAGCATAAGAAATTCCTGGGTGGGGGCATCACCACCTGACACAGGTTTCTTTAGACGAATAGGTCTCAAATTGTGGTCCCCTAGATCAGCAACACCAGCATTACCTGGGAACTTGATAGAAATACAGATTCTCAGGCCCCACCCCAGACCTACAGAATCAGAAACTCTGGGGGTGGGAACCAGCAATTTGTGTTTTAACAAGCTTTCAGAGGCTTCTGATGCTGCTTCTAAATATAAGAACCACTGCTCTAAGGGATTCTGAGAACACAGACAAACACAGCTGTGTGCAGCGTTCACCACTGCTGACCCGCTAAAAGGTTAACGGTTTTCTACTGTGGCTTCCAGACTCTTGGTTCTGTGAGCTCTGCCTTTATTTTACTGTATACACAGTGGATCGCTTTGCTTATAGTCTTCTTAGCCAGTGCCCTGCAAGGAGGACCCCACCTCGTATTATCTTTGGCTTTGGTTTCTCTAGAGATGGAAAGTTGGCAACATTTTCCCATTTGAAAATTATATAAATCATCCTGGATTTGATCTGAATCATTTTTTTCTTTTGCCATAAAGAACATTAGTGGGATAACTGATGAAACTTGAATAAGGTGTGGAGATTAGATAATAGTAGTGTTTCAGTGTTAATTTCCTGATTTTCACAATTGAAATGTAATTGTTTTTAGGACACACATACTGACATATTTAAATGTAAGGGGGCATACTATTTACAACTTACTCTCAAATGGTTCAGAAAAAAAAATTGTGTGTGTGTGTGTGTGTGTGGTGAGAGAGAAAGAATGATAAAGCAAATGTGGTAAGTATTAGTATTTGGAAAGTCTAAGTGAAGAATAAGTGGGAATTCTATTCTGTTTTTCCAATTTTTTGTATTAGTTCAAAATAAAAGTTCAAAAAGGAAAAGCAAGTAGAATCACCATGATAGTATGCATGCAACTGATTTCACAGAATCTCACGTTGTTATTACCATATGTGTCTTCATTATAAGTCACTTCATATATTTATGGCTTCTAGTCCAGACAGCTGTGAATCCATAGGAAGTTCACAGCATGTTAGAGTTTATCTGGGTCACTCTCTCACTTTACACCTGATGAAAAGGAAACCCGAGAGGTTAAATCACTTGCCTGAGGGAACACAGCCTGTCAGGATTACTTACCAATTCAAGTCACCTGTGCCTGAAATCTCTCTGCCTGCCAGCATACTCTCAAGGTTAGGGGTTTGGAAGAGAGTGGTGAGGGCGCTCTTTGCTTTTCCAGAGAAGGTTTTCAGGTAGGCGATAGCTTTGCCTTAAGGTACCAGGCACCCCTGAAGTGGAAATAATATTTCTCATCAGACTCATCAGAATGGGGAAGGGCCAGGTACCACAGGAGCACAGTAAAATGAGTCAGAAGACTGGGTTAAAATTTACCAATTAACTTGAGCAAATCACTTAATTTCTCTAAGCCCCGATTTCTGCATCCACAAGAGGTGGGTGGCAGTACTTCTCTCTCAGTGGGGTGACTAAGATCACAAAGGAAATGACTCCTGGGGGGATGTGTCTGGGGCCACGGTGGTCAGTGATGGTTGGTTCTTTGCCCCCAAAAAGGGGGATGGCTGACTTTTTGGCAGAGAAGCTGATGGTAAATGTCCAGCTGGTGGGGTCAACAGGAAAGCGCCAGGGTGGGGTGGAGGACGACACCTGGGCGAAGGCGTCCAAGGCTTCTGCCCTGAGAAAAGACCCAGGATCCTGTGACCAGGACTTTTCATTCACACACTCGTGGGCCTGGGATGAAGATCTTCACCACCAACTGGATCTTCAGGGAAGCATATAAAATAGCGAGATTTCATTTTTTATTCACACATTCTCCGTGGTGGTGTGTTTCCCCTGCAATTACCTGGCTGATTAGAAAGGCATTATGGTATGGAGTCAAGGGCATTGGTTTCAAACTAGAACAAATCTGGCAAAAAAAAAAAAAAATGGCAACTTTGAAATTGTGTGATTTGGGGCAAGTTCCTGAAACTTTGTGAGGCTCAATTTCTTCACTCGTAAAATGGTGGATAATTGTTCCAGTTAACATTGCTGTGTAATAAGTCACCCTCAAACTAGAGATGTGAAACAATCACAGTTTTACTCGGCTCACTGTTTTGTGGGTCAAGAATTTGGAAAGGGCTCAGCAGCTCCCTCTTGGGGTCTCACATGGTTGCAGTCTGATGGGCCACTCCCATGGCTACAGGACCCGAGGACTCGCGCACGACCTTCCAGCATGGCAGCCTCGGGGTGGTTGGACCTCCTTACATGCAACTGGCTTCCCTGGGTCAAAAGGACCAGGTGGCCTTTCTGACCTGGTACTGGAAGTCAGACAACATCTCTTCTACCACGTTCTACTGGTGGAATCGGTCACAAGCCCACTCAGAGCACAGGGAGGGACATGGGTCCTCCCTGTTGATGAGAGGACCATTGAAGAATTTACAGACATGTTTTAAAGTTGCCACAATAATAACACCATGTTATAAGATTGCTGAAATGACCAGACATCTAGTAATTGTATTTTGCATCTAGCGTTATTGAGATTTTTATAATTATTGGCTTATAGCAGGATAATAGGGTGCTGCTTCTCATCAGTCAGAGAGGCACGTTATAAGAGAGAAACACGGGTAGATGGTATAGTTTCTTCAAGCCACAGTTTTATAAAATCCTAGTCTCTTGAATCCAGGCTAGCAACTAATCCATCAATCGCTTAGATGAATTGACTGAATGCATTCTCCAGGTCCCTACAATGCATAGATCTCCTGCGTTCCTCCCCAGCACTGTGTGAATGTAGCTGAATGGTGAGAGGCTGTCTAAATGGGCAGAGATATTGATTTTCTTTTCTACCTTTTCTGAAAGCTCTTTGCTTACCAGGTGCTGAGCAAACATCAGGCAAATGGCAGACCACGTAGAAATAGGTCAAGTAAGGAGCAACAAAGGCCTCTATGGCTTTCTGACCATGAAGCTGGTTACGTTCAGGTGCTCCCCAACTTTGGTTTTAGATTGGAAGGTACACACCATTGTTCACACTTTATTATCTGCCAATTGATGATACAACTCACTAAGTGGCATCATGGAAAATATCCCCAACCAACCCATGGAAACGAAGCTCCAGCCCCATCTGGAATGACAGGTAGCGCTGTGCATTTCTGAGGATGGGGTATGCATCCCAGGTGTCAGTGCAAAATTGCTAATAACCTTGGAAATGATAAGGAAGGTCTGTCTTAGTCTATCTCAGTGGTGACAGATAAACCAGAATTTCTTTAATATAGAGGAAGTTCAGGAAACCACCCATAGACACTATATTGCCATCGACACCCAGGGAAATTAAGGTGTGGTTATCTCTGCTCAGGAAAAAAAGGCAGGGGTTCCCCCCAGGCAGCCAAAGGGAGGCAGATTAGAAATCACCTGCAACTCACACCACTGTGAAGGAAATCAGTGACTAGGGATGGAGAAGGGCCCTTCGGGATTCTAATTGGCTCTGCTTCCAATATCAATTCCTAGAGAACTTGCCTCAAGAAACAATAAAGGAGAATCTCCAAAGAACAATACTTTGGAGACCAAAGTATTTGGTCTTTGGAATGACCATCTTTACACCTTAGGCAACCCCAGCCCTTGAGTCACGCCCAGTATTTGAGTCATTCCAGCCAAGACCCCCAAAATAATGTCACAGACAGACACAAGCCATCCTCCTGTGCCATCTCCAAATTCCTAAACCACAGAATCTGTGAATGTAAGGAAACGGTTGCTTTAAGCCACCACACCTTGGGGCAATTTTTTATGCAGCAGCAGTGGCTGAAACATAAGCACGGACCCCTTGAGCTGTCTACATTCCCTCCTTGGATTCTGGCGTTTAGTGTTGCAGAGAAGGCCCAGCCTGGTTTAATTGTTTTATTCCTTTGTGGTTAATATGTATTTTTTTCTGCTTGGATGCTTCTGAGATTTTGTCTCTATTGCTGCAATTCAAATATTCCCTGGAATATGGCTAAGTATAGATCTCGCATTATGACTCTTGCCTTTCCATTTATATACTCAAGTGTTTTGCTTTGTGTCTCTGTCTCTTCCAATGGCTCTGAACGCTTTCTCCCCACAAGAATATTGTTAGCAACACTCCCAAGCTGAGGAGCTGGCTCCCTGGTGAATTGGGGACCTTCAGCTCAAGCCACCTCCCTCTGCTGCCCACCTCCTGTTACTGCTCCAGGTCTAAGGACCAGCAGCAGAAAAGAGTCAAGCAGCTTCTAACTACGTGCAGACTACAGGCTCAGTTTACTTGTGATCACAGTGAATACCAGCAGTGGAAGGGTCTCCAGTTAACACTTTGGACCTCTTAGGACCTGAGGCTCAACCTTTGTCCTTTATAACATCCGTGTAACCCACCCTACAGGACGCTGACTGTTACGGAACTCACTCCTCCCCTTAGATCTCAGAAACTATGGCTCTCTGGCCATAAATTCCTAAGCAAGATACCCACCCAAAAGGCTGGCACCAATAAACACGAATAAGACAAGAAAGCCCACCCTTATCTCCTCCTCTTGAGGCTTTTCAGTAAGGAGTTGAAGCTTCTGAAGTGAAAACACACAGGCACCTTAGAGATGGAGACCTCCAGGGCACCAGGAACTGGGTATTTGACCTTCAATTATTCCCACTAGAGGTCAGTAATATTTGCTACTGAGAAAGCATTCAGGAATATTCCCATCCCCCCAGTTAACTATAACTTTTATGTTGAATCTCTGTTTCTCTATGTCCTACACATCGATAATTTTCTCTTCAACATTTTTATCTCTTTCTGGTAAAACCATTAAAATTTACCTTTATCATTACTGATCTGTTTCTGCATTGTCAATTCTGCTCTTTGCTGCTTTCAAAACAAATTTTCATTTTGCTTTTGTGTTTGGCATCCTCTTAGTTGTTCTATGTTTCAGCAATTCACTTTTTGGTCTTGATGTGTTTTTTCCTCTCAGTCTTATGGATGTGGACTACCTATTTCATTAAAATCTCGATTTATGTCCTAATCAATGTATCAAAGAATTTCCTTCTGGCATTGATGCTGAGTCACTTTCTCGTGCAATCCTTTTCCCTAAGTCTTCAGCATTACCTCCCTCCCTTTTCCTAGTATTTTTCTTTCCAGTTCTCCTATGTGGGTTACTTTTTTCTGGTTTTTTTTTTTTTTCTTCTTTTTTATGGCTATTTCTGAATGAAATAAGCTCTATCCAAACCCAGCATTTGCCAGCGGACTCACTGTTGGGTTGCCCTTGGCCCTATTAGTTAAACTGCCTTCTTAGATACAGTGTTGGGGGCACAAAGTTTGCCAAATTTCCAGTGTCTAAAGGACTTGCAGGATTGAGATGGAATCTCCTCTGACCCTCCCTGCATAGTTCTCTGACACTCTGAATAAATGACCTGGTTACAAATTGCAATCCACTGTATACACTGCCACCAGGGCTCTTCCTAGAAGATTTTACCCACACAGATGGCACTGGGCTTTCATGATTTACAGCTCCCGAAGTAAAATGGGCCACCCTGGGCATATCGTCTCATGGCCATGACTGAAAGGCAACAAGTACAGGAGTGGTCAAGTAGACTTCTTCCAGCATAAGTTCCAAGCAATTCACACAGCCAAACCCAGTATCAATGGAGCAGAGAAATACACTCCTGTAAGTAAGGTGGGAGGTCAGAGGCGGGTAAATAGATACAAATAGTATAGTTCAACTGGTAAAAGTTTCTGAAACAGGCCTTGGAAGATTGTGCCCGATGGGGTCACCATCTGGAACTCTCAGTAGCCCCCCAGTCTGAGTAACCCCACTTGCAGTCCACCCCATGAGCTGGGTTTGTATATTCATCTCCAGTTTCCTAGATGTGATGTTTCTCAGGTTTGTCATCACTCTAGTTCCTTCCTCTGGACACAAAATTTGCCAGTGCCCTCCTGAAAGTGGACTCCAGAACTGGACCAGATGTCTCAAAAACATTGACTTTGGTTTTTCAGGTTTGTCCCATTAACTATTATTATTCTTTCATGTTAAGCTGGTCGTCGCTAAAACCCTACCGTCCCACCAAGACACTCTTCTCTTTCCTGTGATCGTACAGCTGATTATTTTTAACCTAAGAACAGCATCGTACATCTGTTTGTGCTGTCAAATTTTGATTAGTTGATATAAGCCAATCAGTTCAACCTGCTAAGATCTCTTGGGGTGAAGATACTCATCCACAGACTGGCCATTCTTCTGAATTAGTATCATGCATCAGCTGTTGATAGAAACAGTTCCAGTTACCCCGCTATTGTCTTTTCACCACTAGATAAGACACCTTCATCAGCACTTTGCCAACTGTGGTTCATCCAGCAGTGTAGCTGCTTTGTTTCTTTTTCTGAAGAATTCTGGGTGCTCTGTATCTCCATCAAACTGCCTTCATCCCTGTATCCTCAGTAGAATTAGTCAACACTCAGCCTCACTTCCCCAACATGAATATCAGCTCCCTTCCTGCATGTGGTAGGGAAAATAATGGCCCCCAAAGATGTCCACGACCTAATTCTTAGAGTTCATGAATATGTTATGGTACATGGCAAGGGATAAATAAAGTTTCTAACAGCTGCCTTTAAGAGAGGGAGATTATCCTGGGTTATCCAGAGGCCTGGTCATCACAAAGATCTTATCAGAAGGAGGCAGAAGAGGAGGTCAGAGTGATACCATGTAAGAATTTGACCTGCTGTTGCTTCCTCAGAAAGTGGAGGAAGGGGACCATGAACCAAAGAATGCAGGCAGCCTGTAGAAGCAAAAAAAGGCAAGGAAATGGAGCCTCTAGAAGGAACATAGCCCTGCTGACAGCTTGATTTTAGACTTCTAGCCTCCAGAACTGTAAGAGAATAAATTCACGTTGCTTTAAGCCACTGAGTTTTGGTGATGTGTTACAGCAGCCATAGGAAACCAAGACACTGCAGAATGAAAAGCTATTCTCTCCTGGCATTTCTCAGAGGGCAGATCTAAGCGCATGGTTGTTTCTCTACCTTCCAGGAGCACGACTGCAAAGTCAATTCAT
Source organism: Eubalaena glacialis (assembly GCF_028564815.1). Lineage (NCBI taxonomy): Eukaryota > Metazoa > Chordata > Mammalia > Artiodactyla > Balaenidae > Eubalaena > Eubalaena glacialis. The sequence goes on along the minus strand of NC_083728.1, from coordinate 55,188,899 downwards.
TACTTTCTTCATTTGTTCTGCATCACCGTTCTGGGACTCGTTAATGCTCCGCACTAGGTGCTCTGTGCCTAAGTAGAAGTGTTTTAAGAATCCATCACTCTAACCTTTATGCCTTGTTGCTGTTTTGTCATTCGTGGGCCGCTTGGCTTGACATTTGAATTACTCTCCAGCCGCCTGGTGCGGGGGACGCACAGTGACCAGCCCCCAAATATTTCAGACATATGCCAATTGTAATTTCAACACACATCTACTATTCCACTCTGTCAAGCCGGAATTTTTCCATTGGCAATTGATGAAATAGCGATAGAAGGAAAGAATTGACAAGGCATTGCTGTTGACAAAGAGGCTAACCTTTGAGGAAGATTAAAAATAGATGTCCTTTAGGAAGAACCAGCTGAGGAAGGGAATCTTCTCTCTTCCTGAACTCTTTAGTCTATGGTCCTAATCCAAAAATCAAACCTTCAGCGTGTGTGAGTTTCAGAAAAGGAGATTGTGAATTTTCAAGAATCCATTTATACTCTCTAGCAGACAGCTTTTTGGTTTGTTCCCCCACTGAAAAAGTATGAAGAAACAATACAACCTTTGTCATAGCGAAGAAGCAGTAAGCGTATCCTGCGCTGAACACATGTCAGGCGTAAAGAATGTCCAGAGAAGCAAACAAGTCCGAGAGGGTTTTCACTGCCCACTCTCCACCTTTATCTTTTTTTTAAAATAAATTTATTTATTTTTGCCTGTGTTGGGTCTTCGTTGCTGTGCACAGGCTTTCTCTAGTTGCAGCGAGCAGGGGCTACTTTTCATTGCGGTGCGGGCTTCTCATTGCTGTGGCTTCTCTCGTTGCAGAACACGGGCTCTAGGCGCGCAGGCTTCTGTAGTTGTGGCACGGGCTCAGTAGTTGTGGCTCTTGGGCTCTAGAGTGCAGGCTCAGTAGTTGTGGCTCACGGGCTTAGTTGTCCCGCGGCATGTGGGATCTTCCTGGACCAGGGCTCGAACCCATGTCCCCTGCATTGGCAGGCAGATTCTTAACCACTGCGCCACCAGGGAAGCCCTCCTCCTTTATCTTAATCCTCCCTCTTCCAGGGGCACCCAGTTCTAAGCCCTGGATCCTTTGTTTTTGCTTTCGGTAAGCACTTCTCCCTGGCTTGCAAGAAACTGCCTGAGCATTTCCACAAACGTTTCCGTAAACTCCCATTCTTTCCTTGCACCAATCTCAACCAGCATCATTGAGAAAAGCCGTCTAATTAATGAGTTCATGCACAAGTGTTGGTAAGTGGTAACACCTGGATGTGTTGCCTTTCCCAGAGGGCTTGTTTTCCAAATCTTTTCAATCCATAATCAACCTGGATGATGAAGGCTTAAAATTAAAGCTTAACTCTTCGTGGCTGGAACTGAGTCAGTGTGCCTGTGGTCAGGGTTGGTGATTTGAATCACCCCCAGAAGGTTTCTTTGTGCCCCTCAATTCACACCATTTGCACCACTACTCAGAATTCTGTCCCTGCTTCCACCCTCATAGATGAGACAGATTCCGAAAACATATTATTCATCCTAGTTATAGAGAGTCACATTTATCGTATGCCTCGTAGTGTCCACCAAGGAAAGATTATTTTACATGATCCTCACCATTAGTCTGTCTGGTCAAGAATTCCATCATCTCCATGCTATACATCGGGGGTCGACAGGCTTTCTGTAAAAGTCCAGAGAGCACTTACTTTAGGCTTGTGGGCTTTGTGGTCTCAACTCTGCCATTGCAGTGAAAGCAGCCAGAGGCAGGATGTAAACACATGGGCACCGCTGCATTTAACAAACTTTATTTACAAAAACATCTCTGCCCTAGATGAAGAAATCATGACTCGGAGACCTAGAGGGACCTACCTCAGAACTCACACAAATAAGAAGCAAACCACCATGCCAGGACTGAACCCTGTTCTTTTTGGTTCTGAGTCTAGTGCTTGTTCCCTGCACCACACTGCATGGTCTTTAGCACTTAGGTAGAGCCATGACTTTGTATCAAATCACCCACACTCCCCCCCATCCCCTGCAGAACTGGACCATGTACCAGCATCACACTGGAGGCTTTGCAGGGGATGTAGCCACTCACTCCCACCTGGGTGCCATGAGCACTTTCTCTGTGGGCCCTGCTGGCCTCTCTTCACCTCTTTCTCCCAGTGCCTTTCTAGGAAGTTGGAGCGCTGAGTGAGCTGGTCGTGTGTGAGGACACTCGGAGGGGGCCACACCTGGAGTGGACAGGGCAGAGCCTTTGCCTCACTCCTTCTCTTTTCCCCCTTGTCCTCCTCCTCCTCCCCCCATTTGACCTCCCAGGAGACTGCTCTGTTAGACTGAGGGCCTTCTGCCCACCTGCAACGGGAATCAGAGCCGTACACCTGGCCAACAGGCTCTGGATCAATACCCAAAGCTATTAATATATTAAAGTGACTTAGACTTGCTTTGCTTCTTTTCCACACTCACTTCTCAGGAGAACCTCATTGAAAGGGTCATGTCATTGTGGCCACAGACAGCATTTAGGGGTTCCTGGCATCCTCTCAAGTGTACCCCAGTCTAACCATCCCTGTTCCAACATCTGGCACAGCACCTACTGTCTTTTAATTTCCTTTTCTGTAATATAATCCCCTAAATCCAACTCGTGACATTCCCCACCACCGCGGAAACAGGAGCTAGAGGAAGATTGAGATCATGATGATACACACACATTCCAGATGGAATTTTACCTTCTACAGGCATTCCTGTCAGTAGCCTCTGCCCTTCGCTCTACTAGAAGCATCTTTCGATCCCTCCCTAATTACACTGACTTATCTCGTAGCATAGCTTGTATACACAGCTTTAGTTGTTAGATAGCAATTTGTTAATATCTTGTCACTGAGACGAAGTGGCTGGAACTGTGGCCAGAGGCACGAAGCCATATCCTCTCCCCTCAATTGATCGTCTTCATTCTCTCAAACCTCTCTAAATGAGGGCAATCAATATGGTGCATTCAACCATAATTGTGGCTTAACTCCCTGTTCTTTGAAAAGTTAAGCCCTGTGATTTGCCTATAATTGGACTTTCAAAAATTCACACCTGCCTGTTCAAGGAGGAAGTTAAGCAGCCAGACTCTCTGACTGTTCTCTGCCTGCTCTCTCCCTCCTTGCCGGTGATGGACCTCCCTGGGTCAAGTCTTCCCTCCCCAAATCTCCATCTCTAGATCCTGACAACCAAGGCCAATGGTTCGTAGAAAGCGAGGAACTGGACTATCTGAGTTTAGCCGTGGCCTCCTTCCTCCATAATCTCCCACATCACCCCAGCAATGAGGGCTTTTCTGGGTCTCTTGTTTGATGAGCTGTGTTCAGCTCCTCGGTTCAAACACTGAGCTCACATGCTGCCTTGGAAAGGTGAAGGCAAAGAAGTGGAGATGTGCTTTTCCTGCCCGGGGGTCTTCTGCTGTCAGGACACACATGGGAATGGACTCCAGCTGCTTTCTCTTGCCATGTTGAATTTGATTTGTCTTCCACTAGCTAAGAGCAAGAAGAATGAATCAGGGACTTCCCTGGTGGCGCAGTGGTTAAGAATCCACCCGCCAATGCAGGGGACACAGTTTTGAGCCCTGGTCCGGAAGATCCCACATGCCGCGGAGCAACTAAGCCCATGCGCCACAACTACTGAGCCTGCGCATCTAGAGCCCATGCTCCGCAACAAGAGAAGGTACCGCCATGAGAAGCCCGCGCACCACAATGAAGAGTAGACCCCGCTCGCCGCAACTAGAGAAAGCCTGCGCACAGCAACAAAGACCCAACGCAGCCAAAAATAAAATATAATTAAAAAAAAAAAAAAAAAGAATGAATCAAAGACTCTCTGGGCTGCTTTGGGAAAAGACAACCCTGGCTTGATGTAGGATGGAACAAGGGAAGGTGCCACCCTGCTATCTTTCCACAGGGCTGGAAATATGAAACACTGGCAATAATTCTGGTAGCAATTGCTGGCGTTTACTGAGTATATACCAGGGGCCAGATGTGTGTCTGCATTGTCTCATTTGAGCCTCACCCTCACCACAACCCAAATATGAGGCAGGAGCAAAGCAGCCACCTGGGACAGTAGGGGTATACTCAGACTGTGCAACGGGTCTGCTGGGGCAACGTGTGAGTTTCCTAGGGCTGCCGTAACCCAGCACCACAGACCAGGCAGCTTAAACAACAGAAACTTATGTCTCACAGTTCTGGAGTCTGGAAGTCCAAGATCAAGGTATCGGCAGGGTTGGTTTCTTCTGAGAGCCATGAGAGAGTGACCTATTCCAGGCCTTTCTCCATGCCTTGAAGGTGTCTGTCTTCACTCCGTGGACAGCAGCCATACTGGATTAAGGCTCAGCTTAATGACCTCATTTTAACTGAATTATCTCTTTAAAGACACTTTCTACAAAGACGATCACATTCTGACATACTGGGGGTTCCAGTGTTAACGTATGAAATTTTTTAGGGGGACATAATTCAGCCTGTAACAGATCTGACTCATGGCTCCACCCTTGGCTAACTGTGTGACTTTTTCATCCACTTAACTTCTTCATGCCTTCCCTCCTAGCCCCCGCCCCCACCCCAAGGTTGTTGTGAAAACTATCTGAGATGAGGTATGAAAAGGACTAAACACCACCTGGCACACAGTCAGCCCTCAATCATTGTGAGTCGGTAGTAGGTCTCATCCCCATTTTACAGGTGAAAAAACTGAGCCTTTAAGAGTTTCTGTAGCTTGCTCGAGATGTCACAGCAGTGGACAGTAGATACATCAGGGCCTCCATGCCTGCCTGTCCCAAAGACCAACTCATCCACGTTGCCACGCAGCCTCCTCTTCCACATTTTATACTAAATAGAAGTCAAGCTGTACTGTCCTTTCCGTGAGATGAAGCCCAACCCAATCCATTTCAGTTCTCCGCAGCAGCTCAAATCTTAAAAGGACAGCCCCCCAGCACACCTCTGGCATCTCACAAGAGGAAGACAGATTCTCTCCAGGTTGGCTGACACAGCAGAAAGGACGGGTCCTTTCCCCTCCTCCCCAGGAGAGTAACAGCAGACAGGATGGTCAGGCCAGGGGCCAGAGGGCCGTCTACTCCAGCCTTAATCCTGTGCCCCATGTGGACTCATCTTCAAGTCCACCCACGGATGTTCCAGCTGATGTATTGGGCAGGATGTTTCTGGAACAGCTATTTTTGTTTTGTCTGAACCTATCAGGGAAAGGAAGTCCTCGGCCCATAATAAATGCTAGGTAATTTACCTCACAAATTAAGAGGGTTTTAATTATTTTTTAAAGAACAATGTTCTTTGGAAACTTGGCTATATTCTTGATACTCCTGCCCACGCCCCCAGCCTGCCCCCTCCCCACTCCCAGCAACTGGCCCGAGATGAATAAGGAGAGATGAATTTTTAGTGAGTAAATAGAATGTATTTTCTTATGGATTTGGGTTTGTTCTCCTCCAGAGAGCGCACTCTTGAAGTTGCTTAGTGTAGATGCACTTTGTCCCTCTTTCAGCTGTAGTTTAATTTGATTTCAGTGCTCTGTCCATGATGTGTCAGGACGGGGTCAAGAGAGAAGAAAGGGGAACAGAGGAGTCCAGCACACTGTTTCTCAAGGCCGGGGGCTCTTCAGAATCACCTGGAAAGCTCGAGAAACCCAGAGGCCATGACCCAGCCGCAGGGACTCGTTTTACAACTCCCCAGACGATTGCTCTGTGAGGCCAGGCTCGGAACCTCTGCTTCCCCAGACAGAAGCATCACTGGATGCATCAGAGAACCAGAGGGGACCTCGGAGTTTGGAGCCTCCTGAAGTTCTCAGCCCTGGTCTATAGCCCAATCCCCTGGGAGCTCTTCAAAGTACAGGTTCCCGGGCAGCACCCCAGGCCCCTGGATCAGAATAGCCCCATTACGGTGTCTGAGATCCATAATTTTTTAAAGTTCCCCACACGCTGATGCATTGTCAGTGAGCAGGCAGTTTGTTATAAACTTTCCGGAGGGCATTTGGCAATAACTGCCTGATGAAAATTTAAAGCCGTACTCATCAACCCAGCGATTCCACTGCTTACAATTTATCCTGATGACATACTTTAGAAACATCACCACTCTGTGTGTGTGTGTGTGTGTTGTGTGTGTGTGTGTAGATATTCACTGCAGCACTCAGTGGAACTGCAAAATAACAACGACAAAAGATGCAGCCAACCAGGGCATCCTTTGACGAGGTGATGAGATAAAGAAATTTTCTTTAACCACGTGATGAAATAATATGCATCTGTTAAAGGGAATGAAAGAGTTTTTGTTAAGAAGAGTATATATAATGCTGGAGAGGGTGTGGAGAAAAGGGAACACTCCTGCACTGTTGGTGGGAATGTAAATTGTTACAGCCATTATGGAGAATGGTATGGAGTTTCCTTAAAAAAACTAAAAATAGATCTACCATATGACCCAACAATCCCACTACTGGGCATATACCCTGAGAAAACCATAATTCAAAAGGACACATGGACCCCAATGTTCATTGCAGCACTATTTACAATAGCCAGGACATGGAAACAACCTAAATGTCCATCGGCAGATGAATGGATAAAAAAGATGTGGCACACACATACAATGGAATATTACTCAGCCATAAAATGAAACGAAATTGAGTTATTTGTAGTGAGGTGGATGGACCTAGAATCTGTCACACAGAGTGAAGTAAGTCAGAAAGAGAAAAACAAATACTGTATGCTAACGCATATATATGGAATCTAAAAAAAAAAAAAAGGTACTGATGAACCTAGTGGCAGGGCAGGAATAGAGATGCAGATGTAGAGAATGGACTTGAGGACGCAGCAGGGGAAGGGTAAGCTGGGACGAAGTGAGAGAGTAGCATTGACATATATACACTACCAAATGTAAAATAGATAGCTAGGGAGAAGCAGCTACATAGCACAGGGAGATCAGCTCGGTGCTTTGTGACCACCTAGAGGGGTGGGATAGGGAGGGTAGGAGGGAGGCTCAAATAGGAGGGGATATGGGGATATATGTATATGTATAGCTGATTCACTTTGTTGTACAGCAGAAACTAACACAACATTGTAAAGCAATTATACTCCAATAAAGATGTGGAAAGGGGCTTCCCTGGTGGCGCAGTGGTTGGGAATCTGCCTGCCAATGCAGGGGACACGGGTTCGAGCCCTGGTCTGGGAAGATCCCACATGCCGCGGAGCGACTAAGCCCGTGAGCCACAACTACTGAGCCTGCGCGTCTGGAGCCTGTGCTCCGCAACGGGAGAGGCCACGACGGTGAGAGGCCCGCGCACCGCGATGAAGAGTGGCCCCCGCTTGCCGCAACTAGAGAAAGCCCTCGCACAGAAACGAAGACCCAACACAGCCAAAAAAATAAATATAAATAAATTTATATTTAAAAAAAAAGATGTGGGAAAAAAAATAAAAGCTTTATTATGTTCATCAAAAAAAAAAGAATAGTATATATAGTTAGCATGATCCTTTCATAGTAAATTTAAGATACCACCAGATATTATATCTATATTACAATAGATATATCTACAGATATGTAGAAATATATAGATTATAACATATACATATTATATATGTAAATCTGCTAGTTATATACTATATAATATCTATATTTAGATATTAAACATGGCTATTATATATTGATATTGTATAGATGTATGTGTATATATAAATCTCTCTTTTAAATTTGCTACGTTGTATGAGTTTCCTATGGCTACAGTAACAAATTCCACAAACTTGGTGATTTAAAACAACTTCTATTTAGTCTCTCACAGTCCTGGAGGCCAAAAGTCCAAAATCAAAGTGTCCTCGGGGCAGTGCTCCCTCCAGGGGCTCTGGGGGAGAATCCTTCCACCTCTTCCAGCCTCTGTTGGTTGTCACGTTCTGTGCTTGGGCTGCATCACTCTCCTCTCTGCTTCCACCTCCACGAGGCTTCTCCTCTGTGTTTCTCTCCTGTGTCTCTTGTAAGGATACTTGTTCTGGATCACGTGTCATTGGATTTAGGGCCCACCCAGATAATGCAGCATGATCTCATCACAAGATCTATAATTACATCTACAAGGACCCTTTTTCCAAATAAAGTCACATTCTCAGGTTCCAGGGTTTAGGATGTGGACATAAAATTTGGAGGGAGGGGGATTCCCTGGTGGTCCAGGGGTTAGGACTCCGTGCTTTCACTGCTGAGGGCCCGGGTTTGATTCATGGTCGGGGAGCTAAGATCCCACAAGCCATGCGACCCAAAAGATAGATAGATGGTAGATAGATAGATAGATAGTTAATAGATAGATTGATAGATAGATAGATAGATGATAGATAGATATAGATAGATAAAATTCAAAAAAAATTTTTGAGGGATATGTATTTTGGGGGAACATTCAACTCACTACACTGTAAAAGGATCAAGCTAAATATACTGCTTTTAACAAAATTTCCCTCTTTCTGTATATATATGTATTAGAGCGTATGTATAAACATTTCCTGGAAGAGCTCCCAAGACATTATTAGCAGCAGTTACCTTTGAGGGGAACTATTTGTGAGTGGAGAAGAGGAGGGAAGGATAAAATGTTCCCTTTCCATCATGTAACTTTCTTTCATTTTCAGAGGTAACTGAACAGAGGTAACTGTACCTCTCTCATTTTCTAATCATGCACATGTGCTACCTTATTTACTCTTTTTAGTGTCAACAGGAATTATGGGGAGGTAGGGGGAAATCATGTTTTTTCTTTTCTTCTTTCCTACTTCTCTGTTTTAAAATAATTTTTAATTTAAGAAGCAGCTCACCCCGGTGACTCTGCTGTGCAGCCCAGTTAGAGAATAAATGATCCAATCTGACCCCAACCTTCCACAGAAAGAGAGGGAGGAAGAGCCAGGCCCGGCAGTGGAAGGGGTGCCGGCTGAGGGCAGTGGGCATCCCCCCGCCCCACCTTGGGGTGACACCTTCAGCAAGGTGATGGCACGAGTCCCACGTCTGCAGAGCTCTTTACCAAGTGAGGATTCCACAGCCTGCATCCAGCCAGAGTCTCATCACAATTCCCAGAGGTGGAGGCAGGTCTTTTACGGAGGAAGAAAACCGGCCTCTAAGACAGAGTCAACCTTGGTGCAGGGCAGGGCCCCCTGGAGAGTTTGAAGAACCTCCGATGCTCGGCCCCAGCCCCAGAGGGTCTGCTTGGGTCCAGGTGTGGCCTAAGTGTGGGGATTGTTAAAGCTCCCAGGTGATTTGATGTGCACCCGGGTCCAGGACAGATGACTAGAGGACCGACCAAGGGAACTGGTGTTTGTGGGACCTGACCTGCTGTGTGCCAGGCACTGTGCTGGGTGTGTCACAGCAGTTGACATGATTCATTTCTCAAAACAACCCTCAGAGGTAATTATGATTCCCATTTTAGGGGTAAGGAAACTGAGTCTCAGAAAGATCGCTATGATGCTCAAAGACACAGGGTTAGGGGCAGGTGCCGGTTTCAAACCCACGTCCGTGGCTACACCTCAGGCCCACCCCAGAGCTCCTGACCCCGATCCAGGGCTCTGCCCGCAAAACCTCATCGCTCCCACAGACGACTGTCTCCCAGTCCTCTTCTCAGGGTCTCCAGTCCTGGGGTGAGGCAAACTGAGAGAGGTTCCACTGTGATTAACCCCTCAAAAGTTTACCATCAGGACCTCCTTGGTGGCGCAGTGGTTGAGAATCCGCCTGCCAATGCAGGGGACATGGGTTCGATCCCTGGTCCGGGAAGATCCCACATGCCGCGGAGCAACTAAGCCCGTGCACCACAGCTACTGAGCTTACGCTCTAGAGCCTGCGAGCCACAACTACTGAGCCTGTGTGCCGCAATTACTGAGCCCGTGTGCCTAGAGCCCGTGCTCCACAACAAGAGAAGCCACCGCAATGAGAAGCCTGCACACTGCAACGACGAGTAGCCCCCGCTCGCTGCAACTAGAGAAAGCCCGCGCGCAGCAACGAAGACCCAAAGCAGGCAAAAATAAATAAATAAAATAAATTAAATTAAAAAAGAAAAGTTTACCATCAGAAAATCTAGAAAAGCAAAAACTATCATACACCATCTATTCCTAAGTGCATCTTACAACTGCTCTCTGCAAATGCCAAGAGTGACAAAATGTTCATTGCCTCCCCTGGTGCGACAGAATGTTCATTGCCTCCCCTGGTGCAACAAAATGTGCGGAATAGGTGTGGGCAGCTTGGAGGAAAATCCTGGAGACAAGAGTGAAGCATTTTCTCAAGAAAGGTTGACCACCAACGCACTGGATGGCACGGAGGGAAACAGACACGGACAACTCTGAGTTAACTCTGTCTGTGAAGGAGTTTAGGAACTTCTTAACCAATTTATTCTACTAACATTTTCCTTTTGTTTGTTTGCAGAAGTGACATATGGTAAAAAGCAATCTTTGTCCAACTGAAACTACAAGAGCACTTTACGTACCACATGAAGCTTACAAATAAGAAGGAAGCATTGGGACATAGTTTAACTCTTAGCTGTTGTAACAGTTTCCATAACCAAGTACCACACACTGGGTGGCTTTAACACAACAGAAATTTACTCTCTCACAGTTATGGCCAGCAGTTCAGACTTCAGATCAACGTGCTGGCAGGGCTGTGCTCCTGAGATCTCTGGCTGCGGCCCTTCCCTTGCCTCTCCTGGCTTCTGGTAGTCCCAGGGCTCCTTGGCTTCTAGTAGCAAAGTCTGCCCTGTGCCTCCTCCCTCCAGAGGTGGCTTCACTCTGTGTCTGTGTGGCTATGGGGGTGGCGGTGTGTATGGGTGGGGGGGTGAGTGTGTCTTTCTGTGGCATTTTCCTCCTGTGTCTATCCATCCTCTTCTTATGAGGACATCGGCCGCACTGCATTAGGACCCACTGGGCCCCAGGCTGCCCTCACCTTAACTGATCGCATCTGCACTGACCCTGTTCCCAAATCAGGTCACCTTCAGAGGTACTGGGGGTTAGGACTTCAACATATTTTGTTTTCCATATTTTTTTTTAATTGAAGTATAGTTGATTTACAGTGCTGTGCCAATCTCTGCTGTACAGCAAATTGACTCAGTTTTACACATATAGACATTCTTTTTTAAATATTCCTTTCCATTATGGTTTATCCCAGGAGATTAGATATAGTTCCCTGTGCTACACAGTAGGACCTTGTTGTTTATTCATTCTTTTTTTTTTTATTTTGCAATTAAAAATTTTTTTTTTCTTTTTTTAAATTGATTTGTTTTTTGGCTGCTTTGGGTCTTCATTGCTGCACGCGGGCTTTCTCTAGTTGTGGCGAGCGGGGGCTACTCTTTGTTGCGGTGCATGGGTTTCTCATTGACGTGGCTTCTCTTGTTGTGGAGCACGGGCTCTAGGCACGTGGGCTCAGTAGTTGTGGCTCACAGGCTTAGTTGCTCCGTGGCATGTGGGATCCTCCCGGACCAGGGCTCGAACCCGTGTCCCCTGCATTGGCAGGTGCATTCTTAATCACTGTGCCACCGGGGAAGTCCCTGTTTATCAATTCTAAATGTAATAGTTTGCATCTACTAACCCCAAATTCCCAGTCCCTCCCTCTCCTACCCCCTCTCCCCCTTGTCAACCCCAAGTCTGATCTCTATGTCTGTGAGTCTGTTTTTGTTTCGTAGATAGGTTCATTTGTGTCATATTTTAGATTCCACATATAAGTGATATCATATGGTATTTGTCTTTCTCTGTCTGGCTTACTTCACTTAGTATGATAATCTCTAGTTGCATCCATGTTGCTACAAGTGGCATTATTTTGTTCTTTTTTATGGCTGAGTAGTATTCCATTGTATACCACATGTTTATCCATTCATCTGTTGATGGACATCTAGGTTGTTTCCATGTTTTGACTATTGTGAATAGTGCTGCTATGAACATAGGGGTACTTGTATGTTTTTGAATTACAGTTTTGTCTGGGTATATGCCCAGGAGAGGAATTGCTAGATCATATGGTAATTCTATTTTTAGTTTTCTGAGTAACCTGCATACTGTGTTCCATAGTGGCTGCACAAACTTACATTCCCACCAACAGTATAGGAGGGTTCCCTTTTCTCCACACCCTCTCCAGCATTTGTTATTTGTAGACTTTTTAATGATGGCCATTCTGACTGCTGTGAGTTGCTACCACATTGTAGTTCTGATTTGCATTTCTCTAATAATTAGTGATGTAGAGCATCTTTTCATATGCCTACTGCCCATCTGTATGTCTTCTTTAGGTCTTCTGCCCATTTTTTAATTGGGTTTTTTGTTTTTTTGTTGTTGAGTTGTAGGAGCTGTTTATGTATTTTGGAGATTAGCCCTTGTTGTTCGCATCATTTGCGAATGTTTTTTCCCAGTCCATAGGTTGTCTTTTCTTTTTGTCTCGTTTTGTTTTTTATGGTTTCCTTTGCTGTGCAAAAGCTTGTAAGTTTGATTAGGTCCCATTTGTTTATTTTTGTTTTTATTTCTATTGCCTTGGGAGAATGACCTAAGAAAAAATTGGTATGATTTGTGTTAGAGAATGTTTTGCCTATGTTCTCTTCTAGGAGTTTTATAGTGTCTTGTCTTATATTTAGGTCTTTAAGCCATTTTGAGTTTATTTTTGTGCATGGTGTGAGGGCATGTTCTATCTTCATTGAATTTACGTGCAGCTAGGACTTCAATATATCTTTTAGGGGGACTAAGTCAATGCATGATAGTGGTAAACAAAATAATTCTGAGTAATTCAGAAAAGAATAGTGTGATACAATCGACAGCATCATAGATTTCATAAACCAGTATTCTCAGCAACAGACCAGTTTTGTGTTTTGTGGTTTTTCTTCTCATGCTCACTTCAAGCCAAGACGTTCTGCATGCCCTTTGGAGGCAGCACCCTGGATTGCCCCCTTTCTCCTGGCCCCTCCCTGGCCCTGCACAGTCGGTGCTAATTAGCAGCTGTTTAATTATCAGCCCAGCAGGGAAGTGATCCCAGCCCTGATCCTTAGAGAGTTTTATGGAGTTATGCTGTCCCAGATACAGGAAGGTTGACTGTGTTCCGTGCCTCAGGGAAAGACTGCGTGCTTTAGTGGAAAGTTCATGGCATTTAGAACTGATCAACCTGGGTGACTCTTGTGTTTTCAGTTTTTGGACAATGGTCTCTGAACTTTCGTTTCCTCAACTGTAACCATACCCACCCACAGTTCTGTTGAGAAGGCTAAATGTAGGGAAAGTACCTTGTTAACATAAGTTATAAAATAGTACGCCAATATGCAGGGGTGGTGTCTTCCTCACCCTAGTATCAGCTGTATCTAGCACACTGTAGATGCACAAAAACTTTTGTTGACTGAAAAATTCCTAATTAAGGAGAGACACCAGGAGAGCAAAGACAGTGGGTGTTGTTTGGGTAAAATCTGTGTTTGCACATGTGTCAAATTCAGGTTTAAAATTTGAACCGGAATTGTAGAATATCCCTCAGTTCATTTTTAATAAAATAATACCCAGTAACACACACACCTGCTTTCTTATATTTTTTATTTGTATAAATGTTTGTCAGTGGGCCAACTTGGGGGAGAATTCTACTGAAGCTAGCTGTATGGTTTTTATTTTTTATTTTTGTTTTTTTTGAGAAGGCAAGAAGCTATGGTTAAGTTGTATGCATGTCATTGGTACTACATCTAAGTGGTAGTGAAAGGAATTGTCTGTGAAAGGTCACAATTCAGAGGAGGGAGAAAAGAGAATGAAAGTGGCCTTTTAGTTATAATGTGAGGGAGGATTATAAATGCTTGGAAATACTTCGTTGACATTAAGAGCTTTATCACACATGGAATTGTAACACTGAAATCTTCCCCAGAGGTCTTTAAAACTAGTTTATAACCTCATCTCTCAGCTCATGGCAATTTCACTTATAATAGAAAAAAAACCCAGATGACCAGCAAGAGGGAACTCATTGGGTAAGTTATGGTACATTCCTCTATGGAATATTTAGGTAGTCATTAAAAATTAAAAGATGAGAGGGACTTCCCTGGCAGTCCAGTGGTTAAGTCTCCTCACTTCCACTGCAAGAGGTGCGGGTTCTACCCCTGTTCAGGGAAGTAAGACCCCACAGGCTGCACAGCCAAAAAAGATAAAATAAAAGATGAGAGCTATGTAGCAACATATGAAAATTTCTATGATTAGATACTTAATGAAGAAAGGATACACAATTTTATCTATAGTATGATTACTATTATGTAAAAATTAGGTTAAAATGCAAGTTAGGGTTGGTCAAGAACCCAAAAAAATGGAAACAGCTGATGGCAGTACATGGCATCATTGTGGGGGGGTGCACTGTTCTCCAGTTTTTTGTGTGTAACAAGTAAAAATATGTCTTAAAGGTGTTCATCTCCCTTGGAATTGTAACTGTGATCTTCATTGAGGTCAGGATTCAGAAAGCCCTCTGCAGTGTCTTAGGATTCCTGATTTTTAATAACATGAGGTGCAAAATGGCAGACCCTTGAGTCACGCTTCGGTGCTTTTGAGTTGCAAGGAGGGTGCTGTCCAGGGAGCACAACATCCTAAAGCATCACTGGTTTCCATTAAAACCTAATTTATGGAATTAAAAATTAATTTTATGGAAATGAATTTAAACAGCCTTTCATTAGAATGCACTTGGTCTAATTGAGTTTGGAGTGGTGTTGTAATAGCCATTCCTCCACTGTTATTGGAAAAGATGGAATCTGAGATGAGTCTTCCTGTCCTTACACTGCTGGGAACAACTTGCGGAGGAGTTTTCCAACATGAGTCCAGTATAATGGGGACCCTTCAGGGGAAGTCAGGCAACGCTCCCATCCGTGAGCAGAGCAGGTAAAGACTTGGTTGTGGAACTGAAATGGGAAGTTGCGAATTCAGGATGGACAGCCAGCTCCGGCTCCTTCTTTCCCAAGTTGCTTGAATACTTGCTTCCACAGTAACAGGAAGTTTTGAGGGGGCATGTGGTGGTTCTTTACAGGTTGAGAATGTAGGGGATGGGGAATCTCCCCCCTACCACTCTTGAGTTCTTATGGCTGGACTAATAATACACGGAAATGAGACAGATGAACGGGAGAAAAAGAAACACAATTTAATTCATGCACAGGCAGGTCTCATAGAAGCTTTTATACTTTTTAGACAAAGAAACAATAAATTTGGGAAAAATTGACAGGACGAAGAAATTCAGGTTTTGGGTGCCCAATTAGTGAAGAATCTAAATAGAATTGGGGCTTGAGGTAGTGAATTAAAGAAGTAAGAAGGTTTGTTTATACAGGCTCCTTGGCTTCGAATTCCCTGTCCCTGGTGATAGGGTGTCCTTCTACCTCCAGTTGCAGGGAGTGCGCCTTTCATATGAGAGATTTATTTCCTGCTTCTAGGGAGGCAGGAAGGAGGGTCAGAGTGTCCCTCTTGCATTGGCCATTTCTTAAGTAACTTTAATAAATAATCAATATGCCATTGAGGCACAATTTGGGGTGGCCCCCCCCAGGGCTCCAACAAGAGCTACATTTACTTCAACATTTTAAATGTTCTACATTAATGAATGCACACACACAGAAATGCATAAACATATATATATATATAACATATATACATGCACATATATATATGGTGGCAGCTGTGAGACTACACCTCGTAGACCTGTGACCTCAGGGACCCTAGCTGCCATCCTCTGAAAGCTACCACTGTGTTGACCACAGGCCACACTTTCCACGGCTGCTCCAGCCAAGGATGGGAGATGCAAGCGTGCTGACACAGTTCTACCCTGAGAGACTCAGGGTTCCTCCAGCAGCTGCCTCTGATCGCCAGCAGCCTTGCCAAGCCTGCCTCAGGCGATGGGGCAGTGGATGGGCAGTGGATGGGCAGTGGAGGACACTTCGGCTCCACCCGTTCACTCTCTTCTTTATGGGGTCAAACTTGCATCACTTTCGTGTGTTTTCTCTCCTAACAAAATCCTTACACATTTAATCTCCTCTTGGCATCTGCTTCTCAGAAGATACATGTGTGTACACACTCACATACATATATGGATAGGTATATTTGAATCATAATTTATCTCCATTTGATGGACACTAGCTGTGTCCAGATTTGTGACATTATAAAAATAACCATCCATCCCATTTTTTCCAATTATTTTGCTATTTCTTTCAGGGGGCAGGGGTTGACTCTGCCACAATGAATGTCTCTTGTTGGAATCCCCCTCAAAGAACTCACAGAGCAAATGCCATACCCACTACTTCTCTAGAAGTAGAATTTCTGGTAGAATTAGAGTTTTTCTGCAGATGAGCCCCGGGCCTTCCGGCGTCTGCGCGTAGAGCAGGGAAGTGAGGAACTACCCTCCCACAGCCTCCCCCGCCTTTCAGGGCAGCAAGGAAGGGGAGGGTTATCGGCCACATATGTGGTCCCTTTGTTCCTGACTTGGAGTCTTCTATTTTCCCTCATCCCATGTCAGAGTTTGTGGGTGCAAGCAACAGAAATTGATTCTGGGTCATGTGAACGAAAGTGAATCTGTTGGAAAGGGATGCGGAGCTCACAGTCTGTAGGAGGCTGATGGATTGGTCTTGGGGGAGCTCCAGGCTGGGCTGTGGGAACGATGGCCATGATCTTTTATGGGGAGAGCCTGGTGAGTGAGCCTCTGAGATAAATAGCCTCCAAGGGTCCCTTCTGCCTTCACATCACTTTCCCAAGGTTCATATCCTAGAAGAGAGATACCCATTGAGGCACCTCTGAGGCAGAGAGAGGCTTCAGATTCTTTACAGGAGGCTGGTGCCTTGAATTTCACTCCCACCAACACAGAACCCAGTGGGCTTGAGGTGATCTCCCAAATGCACTGGGGAGTCCTGGCAGAAGGAGAAATGAATGTTCAGAAGCAAAATATAACTTTAAAAAATTAAAAGCACTCAGCACACACCCTTTTATCCATTTGCATAGTCCTTGAGTGTATAGATGCTCAGCCATAGCTATTGGATAATGAACTAGTTATGGCCCAAGTGAAAGAAAGGTTCCCGTTTGGGACAAAGCCCAGCTGTTGCCAGGAGCCTCCTAATTCAGCTCCTAAGTTTCATTTCCATCCAAGGGCTTGGGGTTCTGTCTGACTGTCCCAAAATGAAGTGTCATCATTGCAAGGACAGCATCCATTTATCTTCAAAGGTCCCTCACTTACCTTCTAGAACTTTGCTGTGGACTTGCTGGCTTGTCAGGCAGGTTTTTCTTGTTTTGTTTTTGGCTGATTCCCAAAATGGATGCTGGGAAGCCCTCCAGAAAAATAGTCTGTGCCAGTTCCACTGTTTCCCTCTATGAATCCACATTCTTTTCCTTAATAGAAGTGCTTCACTGTTTTATTTCACTAATGCCCCTACCGCCTTATCTCCCTTGAGAATACTTTTCTCCATCTCCTTCTTATTTTAAGGACACTCACTATGAGCCATCCCCAAGGCCTCTTTGTTGAGCGCAAGCAGAAGTTTTTTAAATGATCTTGGAAAATAATCATAAAGTAAGAATGTGCATGAAATGAACTTGGTTTCTGCTGAGGAAAAAAAAAAACACCACATTATATACAAATAGAATTTGAATTTGTAGAAATGAAGTCCAGAAGAGGGGTGTTCAGGTAACATGCCAGTATTGTCATTCCAGGTAAAGAGGGCCTTGCAACAGGAAGGGTTCAACCGAAAAAAGCGAGGGTATAGAGACATCAACGAGATCTACATCAACATGAACGACCCTCTTTTTACGAAGCAGTGGTATCTGGTAAGCGTCTCGGTATCATTGCTAACGTTTCTCAGCTTGGAACTTCAGATAGAAGATGCGTTTCTATTTCCTCATTATTCTGTGGGATGTCAGCTAACACCCCACTCGGTACTAGCTGATAGGTATTGATAGCACCTGACTCGGTGCTAGCGACTCAGTGCACCCTCTGATAGGTATTGATTTTCTATCACCCTCCATGCATCTTGTCCTCTAATCTGCTTTGTTTCTGGAACGGCTTAAATAGCCATGACCTCCTAGGGTCAAAGCAACCACCAAGAGCTGATCAGATTCTTCCAGACCAGTGTATGAGTGAAGACTTGCAAAACCATGTGAAAGTCAAGTCAAAATTCTGGGAGGAGTAATCCGGGGGTCTCAATGGACAGAGGAACTGGAGGACATGGTGGAACCACAGGCATAAGAAAAAGAATCAGGTGACTTCACAAGGGACAAGCAAGAGAGCTCAGAGGCTAAAGTAACAAAAGTAGCATCTATTAGTGCTTCCTAAAATAATGGCAAGAAATCAGTTCACTGGGGCTTAATTGATGCAGGATTCAAGGCATGGAAACCCCGTCTGCCTGGTGAAGTGAATATTTTCTCACACACCAGCAGTCCTTCTTGACCTATTTGGGTGAGTTGGTTTTAAAAGGGGCTCAGTGTCTCCAAACCAACCCAAACTGCAGGGCATATTGAAGGAAAAGGAGTGACTAATTTATAAATGTTTATAATTTACAAACCACCCATTGTAGGAATGCATCACAACTTCCCTCTTGGGGCTTCAGAGCTCGACTATGCTTTATGCTTCGGGGCATGGAATTCTACAAATCCAATCTGCATAACTGAATGAGCTTATGTGTATTAGGATCGGCTACGTTTCTTGCAATAACAAACAGTCCCCAAATCACAGTGGATTAACAGAATCAAAGCTTGCTTCTCACTCATGCTTCACATCCAATGCTTTGTAATCCCCAGGGACCCAAGCTCCATCTCAGCTGTATCCCAACCCCTGCTTTCATGGGCATCTCAACGAGGGGAAAGGGCAAATCACACTCTGGCTCTTAAAGCTCCTGCCTGGATGTGACAAATGGTTCATGAGCTCACATTCCATTGCCCAAAACCAGTCATGTGGTTCTAGCTTCCAAGGGGATGGAGAGGTGTCATCTTCACATGTGCCTAGAAGGGGAAGAACAGTCATTTTTATAAACAGCACTAATGACATTCACACAGTGTTTCAGCAACACCGTAACAGCCAGCTCATTACTATGGGCTTCTACCAGTACAAGCTCTGACTTCGCTATTTTTTTATGATTTATCTTTGAGAAAATCTGCACAGGACAAAAAAGCAGAAAAAGAGGGTAGTGAACATATTTGTATGGAATTTTTCTTTTTTTTTCCTTTCTTTCTTTTTTGATTTTTTAGGGGGAAGGCATTTTTGTTTTTTGCATTAGAACATGCACCAAAGTTGAGCCAACTCTCTTTAATTCAGTTCAACAAATACTTTTAAGCAAGACTTGCTGTGGTGGCACTGAAATTACAAAGATAAATAGAACATGCTCCCTCTTGTAAAGAATATTGTTATTTAGTGAGGAAATCACATTCAAATAAGAATAATCCGAGACAATATGCACTGAATTCTGAAAGTGAGGGATAAAGAAAGAGCTACAAGAGCGAGCATTTAATTCTAAATTGGGGAGGGTTTCTTGCAACGTTGGCTCTAAGGAGTTTAAAGATAACTATCTAGTCATAAGAGATAGGAAGATTGAAACTGTGTTTGCGTATTTCCGTAAAACAGAAAACATCGATTTTGTGTATATCAAAAAATGGAGGGAGAAGACTAGAAGAGGTGGATGGGAAAACACCCCAAAGCACTGTTTCATGGACGATGTTGCCCTTTATCTGGCCCTGGAATACCAGGTGTCTGAAGAGCGTGGCAAGTAAACATTTACACAGGTGCTTTACCACCTACACCAAACTAATAAGATTCTCTGCTTTGGAATTCCCGAACCAGATCAATACCGGGCAAGCTGATGGTACTCCTGGCCTTGACTTGAATGTGGCAGAAGCCTGGGAGCTGGGATACACAGGGAAAGGTGTTACCATTGGAATTATGGACGATGGTGAGTATTTCAAAGGCTGTACATCACCTGGAAGCAAGTGTGTCTTTGCACACCTTTGGAACACAAAAGACTCATTGTTTTGGAGATGCAAATTAGAGGCAGAATGGCCAGATGCTGGGCATGGTCGTCTATACTGTGTCGTCATCCTCACATTTCTCCACATCAGTGGTCCTCAAGCTTGAGGATGCCCTTCACAAATATTTATCGAATTAATAAGTTAAAAAAATTTAAATGAACTAATGAAAGTTGACCATCATTGAACTGTAATTTCTTATTGGGCCACTGCTTATACCTTACCTTAAAACAGCTTCTGTTTATATTTACCATCTATTTCTCTAGATCTACACTGTCCAGTGTGGTAGCCGCTAGCAATATGTGGCTATTTACATTTAAGTTTAAATTTGTTAAAGCTAAATGCAGTTAAAAATTCAGTTCCTCGATCACATTCGTTTCATTTCAAGGTCTCAATAACCACATGGGGCTAGTGGCAATTCAATTGAACTTCATTTCTAGCATCCCAGAAATTTCCATTAGGCAGTGTGGCTCTAGATCCCCGCAATAGCTTTTTAGTAACGGGATTGGGGTTTGGAGAATTTTGACTTTATTGCTACTTTCAGAATGAGTCCTTGTAAAGCAAACTGATGACATTTTATTATACATGCCCCCTGCAATATGTTATTTCTATCCTACATGCCTGCCCAGCAAAGATTTAGCAGAGCTTTTGTTTTTATAGTTTGTGATATGAAAACCAATGGGTTTGATGGATTGCTGTTTTCCTAACTACACATGCCCTTGGCTCTGCCAAGACCCTGGAGCATCTCTGCCCGGCCGTCGTCCCGTCGGGGGTGTATTCTTGCTCTTCGTTAGCTGTCTGGGTCCTGCGTAAAAGCTCCACTGTGCACTATTGGTCCAATTACATATAAAGTCTATACAGAGATGAAACAATGGAGCCTTTCTCTTCTCAAAATCCTCAAAGAACACTATGTTCTCTACAGCAAGCCTTTGAAGCAGGATTGATGGGAAAACAAGGAGAGCCAGCGTGCTTAAAATCAGCACTGTCTTTGTGTGGGCTCATTAAATATTAACATAAAAACAATGCGCAGTGTTTTCTGAGGTGTGAGGTGTTTTGAAATGGATGTAAAAGCTTTCTCCAGGGGCCAGGGCTCTCACAAGAAGAAAGGCGCTCTCACGAGTGTGTGTGTGTGTGTGTGCGCGCGCGCGCGCGCGCGTGTGCCAATGTGGAGAGCTTACCTGCTTCTCCTTCCTAATGCTTTGGCTTAGAAACCACCGTGGATGAGGCCAGCTCACGCAGGAGAAAGACGCATGTAGGTTTGGGGGAAACCTGCCTGGGATTCATTGTAATTACCATTTCATCACACAGATGTGGGGAACCAGAGAAGCACCCTTAAAAGTGGCCACAGACAGGCACGGTGCTCTCACAGTCTTTAACTCCAGACCCCTTGACTGACCGTTCTTCGTCCCTTCTGAAGAGAGCTAAGGAGAGGATGTTACCTGCCTCTGGTCCACACTTCCTGGCCCGAGAAGCCGAGCCCGTTACAAAGTCTCAGCAGAATTTTCTATTTGATGTTATTTCTCCTGCTGATTTAGTGGCCTTTGAGATTCAAAAAACAGTGAACTCTCTGCCCCTCAATTGTACTCCTAACTTCTCCATTGTTTTGGTCGTCCACTGCTGCAGAACAAACCACCCCAAAACTGAGTGGCTTAAAACAACCACCCTGTTGCTAACTCTCACAATTCTGTGGGTTGACCAGGCTCAGAGGGACAGTTTGGCTCTTGGTCTCTCTGGGGTCTCTCATACACTTGGGATAAGAAGGCAGCTGGGGCCAGTGTCAACTGGAGTCTCAACTGGGAGCTAAAATGGCTCGGCCTCCCTCCAGCTCCGCGTGGTCTCTCCAGCAAGGTGGCTGGATTTCTTACGGATGGCTCAGGGCTCCCAAGAACAGGCATCCTAAGAGACAAGAAGCAGGAACTGCCAGTGCTCTCAAAGGCTGAACCTGGAATGGGCAAGCATTGCTTTGCCCCTTCCACGGGATAAACAGTCTGAGAGCCAGATTCCAGGGGAGGAGAAATATCAATAGATCCTGCCTCCTGGTGTGGAGAGAGACAAAGGATGTGTGGCTATCTTGAAATCAGCACATGCTTGTCCAGTAGGATAACTGAAGAAAAGAAGACGACTAAGCCGTTCTCCAAACCCACTGTTGAACAGCAAGATGAGCGCAGCTGGGGCAAGAGCGGCCACGCAAGGGCAAGTCCAGACGCACAGCCTCTCACCATGTGGTGGGGCATCTCTGCCTAAACAGCCACAGACGGGAAGCAGAGATGATGAGCTGGGAGCATCAGGGCTGCATCTTCTCTCTCAGCTGCCTGCACACGTGGATGGTGTGGAATCGTTCCCCAGATAGTCTCTCAGCAAGACATCACCCCAAAACAAGGTCAAAGACACACACGGATGCTGACCCTGAGACCTAAGAGCAAAATTAATGTCATATTTTACAAGCCTGCCTTGTGTGGGAAATAATTGGTGATCTGCGTGTGGAAGGTTCGATTTGTGGACAAGCACAGTTTTAATACCCGTTCACCCATCTCTGGTTGCCCAGCTCAAAAACTCAGCCATCATCCCCTCTGCTAGATCCAATGACTTGATAGATGCTCACTGCTTTCATGTAGGTGCTTTCGTTAGGTGCAACCCAATGTGACTGCCATACCCTACATACCTCTGGAAAAGAACCTCCATGGCTAACTGTTGCCAAAAGGGCAGAAAGAATTTCTTAAGGGTCTGCTCTGACATCCTGGGCATGTTGATGTCAGCAAGGACCCTGCTTAATGATGACGAGTCATCCCTTTTGTTGTGATGGAATTGTTTGGTGTTGGGAACTTAACCTGGAAAGTAGGATGTGGCCGTAATGAGACTCGGTGATAGACAGGAGTCACCCAGCCCCAGGACGGGCGCTGGCTATCGAGGTCAAAGATGGTCAGCGAAGGCATGAGTCAAGGCCTTTAGCTGATGGAGCCAAGGAAGTAAGATTGAAGGCCAGTGAGGCAGGGTCAGAGAGAGATTTCAAGCTGAAGTAAAAATAAAAACTAGCATTTCGTGAGTACTATATGCTAGGCTCCACTTAACATTTTGGAAACAGTCGTAATTATTCTCTAAGGTTTGTGTTATTATTATCCGCATTTTGCAGATGAAGAAATTAAGGTTTAGGGAGAGGAGAAATTGCCCAAACTAATCTTCACCACCATCTTCAGTGCTTGAAACACACCCTGTGGCTCTGCCTCCCTGGTGAGACTTTGTGATGGGGCCTCATCCTTATAAGCAGAGGTACAAGTTTCAGGGCCAGACAGTCACCCACAGCCTTCCAGGAGATTTAGAATTCTGTCATATGCTGAAAAGCAGTGTTTTCTCTCCTACGTTGGGCTCTGCAGGCCCCAGAAGGTCCAGCAGGGTGTCTGTCCCTGTTATTATTGCTGTGTAACAAGTGACTCCAATACTTAGCAGCTTAAAGTAACTATTTATCTTGCTCATAATATTTGTGGCACAGGAATTCAGGAAGTCTGGACAGTTCTCACTTGAGGTCTCTCATGCAGTTGAGGTCAGGTGTTGTCTCGGTGGGGGTCATCTGAAGGCTAGAGTGGGCTGGGCGTCCAAGACGGCTCGCTCCCATGGCCAGTGGTTAACTTTGGCTGCTGGAGCTCAGCTGAGGTTGTCAGAGCACCTGCAAGTGGGCGCCTTGCATGGCAGCTGGCTGCCTCAGAGCAAACGAACGTCCAAAGACAACAGGGGGAAGATGCCTGGCCTTTTCTCACCTAGACTTGGAAGTCACACAATGGTGTTCCACTATATCCTATTGGTAGAAGCAGCCCAGCCCACTCAGATTGAAGAGGAGGGAATAGACCGACCTCCAATGGGAGGCTCACATTGTCACATTGTAGAAGACCATATGGATGGGAGATATTGGACCACCATCTTTGAAAAATCCAATCCATCCACTGAGGCTACTCCTCATCAACATATAAGTCATTCAGGGTGGTGCAAGGGCTAGCTTTCTTGGGACAATGGAAGGAACTGGGCTTAGGACCAGAGTCCAGAGATGTTATACATCTCAACTGAACAATTAGCATTATAACTAAGAATATGTACATGGAGCTCACTAATTCCCTGAGGTCTCCAGAACTGCCAGCGATTCCTGAGAATACGGACTGTTGTAGATTAGACTTTCAAACTAATGACAGGATACTAATGGTTTATGAACAAAAATATAACCAAGTATTTGTCATTTGTGTGCATTATGATTGGCTGGTGATGAGTCAGTGCCCCCTGTAGACTGTGAGGCTTAGATGGTTGTACAGCTCAGGTTCTGTGTCTAAATTGTGTTTTTCCAGGACCTACGTAGCACCTGGCTTTCATTGCTGAAAATAAACCAGTGAATGAAAATAAGAGTGAATACATTAATAATACAAGAACTGAAAAATAAACAAACTGATTAAGAAGATGTATTCAGTGACTTCCACCTTCAAAGATAATCAAATATACAAAAATATTGAAATACTATTTAATTGCCAGGTTATTATTTTCATGCTTAGTTCATTATTATTTTTTCTGAGTCATGTCTGTCATCCTTAATCTATCAATAATATTTTCTTCCTCAGACCAAAGTCTGTATCTGTTCTAACTTCACATTCAGTCTTCCACTTAACCTAATTAAAGATCCTTTATTTTAATTAGGCTAAATTTATCTTATTTTCATTCTGATTTCCTTCTGGTTTCAAATTACCTCTTTGCTTTAATATTTTCCCATCACAGAGAAGAGACTACTGCCTCTTAGAAAATTCCTTTCCTAAATAATTTGCACTATCAGAACTTGAGGCCATGTTTTAAAAACTGACTCCCTGTTAAGAAAAAAAGTATTCTCTGTATCTTTTAAACTCATCTGTATGTTATAAAATGTTTTGCCTAATAATGAGTTCAAAAAATGTAACCAATTTCCACAAACATATAGGACAATTTAATTTCAACACAACACTCTAAAACCAAGTAGATTTTTCAAATATTTCTGCTCATCTGCACCATCCACAGAACCCTAATAATGTGGTAGATGAAGGTACTAATGAGGATGCAAGAAATGTAATCTATTAAGTGTTTACTGCAAGCTAAACACTTTCAATGAACTGGCTCCAACCTCGAAAACTGCTTTGCAAGGTAGACAATATTCCCATTTCAAAGATGAGGAAGCTGAGGCTCAGAGAAGCTATATGGCCAAAGCCACACAAATATTACAGTGTCTGAGCCTGGACAGAACTGATCTGTTGGTCTCGTAGCCTGTGCTTGTCCCCAGCTCCACGCCACAGCCTACACTGACCATCTCTGAATCAGGGTCCAGAGCAAAGGTCTGAAACTTTTATAATATTAGCCTTTAAATCTTCTGACCGCTGTCCTCCTGCAGCTTTGGGGAGGGGAGAGGAGGATGGTGAGGGGGAAGGGCCTGGCTATAGTCTCACAAGCAGCGTGAGGACAGCAATTGCTTCCGATGTCAAAACATCAAAACGTCAGTAGAACAGTGACTCCCAGTCCAGAAATTACTTGTGTAACCAGGAAAAACAAAGGAAAACTTCCTTTTAGAAATATACATTTGGATACAAGTTCTTTTTCACAGGACAAAGCTGCAGTGTGGCCTGGCCTTTGTGTGCATGCAGTGAAGATGGCCACTATGATAGGGACTTAATGACGCTTCTGGCTTTCAAATATTGCAACCCAATAGAGTTACGAATGCCACTGGAATAATCGGACCACCCTGTTCTCACCCCTACCAGGTTGAGAAGAAAGCAAGCACAGAGAGGCCAAGCACCCTGCCTGAAGTCACACAGCCAGCTGGCAGCGTGGTTGTGATTAAAACTCGAGTCTTTGACTCCAAAATCTACCCTCATAACCATGATGCTAGGTAGTACAGGAAGCCAGCCGATTTCTGAGAGGGCTGGATTCTCTGTTGTCACTGCTGCAATGATTATATGGCTCTGCAGACCTGGATGAGAGCTTTGCAATTTGCCCTTTGAAGTTTCACAGTGCTTTCTGAGATCCACGTGTTAATGGAACCCAGCACTGCTCATGGACCAAAATTCTACCATTGCAACAACTCTTGGACAGCAAGACAGGCCACATCCAGGAGAAAGCGCAGGACTCCTGCTGGGAGGCTTCCTGGAAAGCCTTCTGCGGAGACAAGAACCAGCTCCCACCCAGAACACCTCATGGGAAATCACTTGCCCTTTGCCTAATGGCTTTTCTCGCCGAGCCGTGTTCCTCTGGTTTCTGGGCCAGGCAACGCGCTCCTAATTCATTGCTGTCCGGGCTCTGTTAAATAATAATCGCTTTTCCTCCCCAGAACCGGTTTCATTTCAGAAGAAATGCCAGTTGATGCTTTAGAAATGTCAGGATTTCCAGAAATCTCTCTTAGATCAGTTCTCTGTTGAGCCATCCGTCTTAGGGTCACAAAGCTGGCGTTTATGTCAGAAGTGTTATCCTGGGGCCTCAAGCTCTAACTGGCTTCCCTCCTCTGACACATCTGGTGGCCGCTGGCTCTCCACGTGGGCGGGGCAGCACCCTCCCCCGGGGATGGAAACTCGAAGCTGGGGCCCAGCGCTCACCCCCCCCCCCACATCTCCTGGTGCCAGCACATAAGGGGCGCGCCTTCTCGAGCAGCTTTCCTGAGGATACGTGGAAGGTATTAACCTATTGTTCCTGTACTATTGTCTTTTCACAGGGATCGACTATCTCCACCCGGACCTGGCCTCAAACTATGTAAGTGCAAGCTGCCCTGTGTGGGGAAACGCGTGTGTCCTAAGTGTTCTGGTGCCCCTCATAGTGGGAACTCACACAGACGCACACACATGCCTGCATGCACATAGGCCATGCACACTGGCACACAGGCACGCCTGCACATGCATGCACCCCAGACTACCCGTCTTATAAGAGCCACAGCTCAGGCCAAAGACAGACGAGGTATGGGGCCTGGCGGCAGGCAGGGGTGAGTGACTTCACCAGAAGAAAAGAAGGAAACTTGAGATCTGAAAGAACAAAGTGCCGAGAAAAAAGGTACAGGGAGCGGGAAGAGAGAGCCTTGGCAAGGTTTAAAATCAACTCCAGCTGAGGATGTTGAATGGTGGGTGGGAATGAGCCATCTGGGTTCTTGCTGGATAAAACCGATGGCAAAAGCCAAAAAGAGCAGCGACTCACATTGCACCCGTAACTTTGTGAAATCAAGCATGCCGCCTTCTTTTTTTGGTGCTGATGAGCGCTCCACACTGACTTTCCCCACAGCTCTGAGTATAGCATTTAGTATCCCTTGACAAATAACAAATATTAACAGGGAATCACAGTAAATGCTATTGGGCTGGAACCCCATGCTCTGACTTTTGACCCAGCAAGTCACCTGCTGATTTCCTGATAAAATCTCCAAACCCTTTAAACATTAAGCGATGGCTTTATTTTAACCCCAGGGAGTATACGATTCAAGCATTGGGGTAGTCACTTAAAATTACCCAAACTATTATTAAGTTACATTTCTCCTGTAACTTCCAGAGCTAGGTATTTTTTAAAATGTTATTTATTTGCTGAAAAGACTCATATTTAGGAGAACATGAGTTTAAATAAAGGAAAGTTGGTTAACAAGCAGAAGTGTTTGGGGATCAAAATTCTGGGTCATTCTTCCTGGAAGGTGTGAGTGTCCACATTGCAAGAAGAGAAGGGAGATTTTCCATGTGTGTAGTGGACTGGGAATCAGGAAACAAAGCACCAGTGTGCTGGGTTTCTATTTCCTGCATGGGTCTTATAAACCTGGGAGAGTGTACACTGGGCGTGGTCCAACCAACATGCCTCCAGAGAGAAATGACAGAAATCAATCCGAAGCTCTACTGCCCGAGATGAGAATCCACTCTGGCTGATAAGGCAGTGAAGAGCCACCTAGGAGTTGCAGATTCTGCCTCAACGACCATCTGAGGAGTCTAAGGACAGCATTCTCTCCTCCCCTCTGACCCCCTGCCCCACTGCTGGCACACGGAGCTGGCTGTTCCTTTGCTTCCTTAGAGGCACTGCCCCACACAGGGCCTCGTCTGTCCCCTCCAAAGCCCTGCCTTTCCCAGCCTCCCCAGTAACAGCAGGACCTTGGAGAATTCTCCAATGGGGAGGTTGAGAGATGCATGTGCCTCATTTTCTCCAAGGTTCTGATACCCAGAGGCCCTTCCTCATGGAGAAATAGCAGGAACAACAGCCTGGAGGGGGACAGGTTCGGCCTCAGGGCTGCCCTGCACACGAGGCATTTCCGGTCTCCTTCCCAGCTGGGCTGCGGCTTCACAGGGCCACCATCCCCCAGACCAGCGCCTCTTGGGGAAGCCGAATAAGGGTCTGCTCACTTTTGCAAACCAGCGTTGCTCCTCTTACAGCTTCTAAGACTTCAAGGTGGGGTGGCTGCCAGTCAGGCTGGAAGGTGGGCAGCGCACGGCCTCCCTCCTTCGAAGGCCACTTACATGGAGACTGACCTGGGCATCCCTGGCCAGCCCAGGTGTTTCTGTGACAGCTGCCCCTGACACCAGTCACCGGATTAAAAAGAGATAGTAATTCAAGTGGGAGAAAAATCCTCTGGGGCTCTGATGAACTGCAGGTACGATGCCAGTCGACAGTGTGATTCATCTGCCAGAAACTCTAATCTGAAATGGAAAGGGAAAGATACCCATTGAGAGGTGCCAGCTCCACCCAATTCTACAATATCAGAACACACCTGAAAACCCTATGGGTTCTTTGAGTGTGGTTTTCTGCTTTCCTTTTTTTCCCCTTTGTTTCTTTCCAAAAAACTTTTTTCTAATTAAAAAATACCCAAGAGGGAGGGGATATGTGTATACATATAGCTGATTCACTTTGCTGTACAGCAGAAACTAACACAACATTGTAAAGCAATTATACTCCAATAAAAACAAAATACAATATGTCACTGCTGACCAAAGTAAAAAAAATAAATAAATAAATACATGTCCTCTATAGAAAATGTAGAAAAACATAAAACAGATTCAAAACTAGCTATTTCACCATTCTTAATACTTCAACATATTTTGGACTTCATTTCTATGTATATATTTTTAATAAAATTGGGCTCTTATTGCATATACAGTACCCCCCTTCCATGTGATACGTCATGAACATTTTTATATTATTAAATAATCTTCAAAACATGATTATAAGGGCTCTATAGTATTGCCTCATGTGGTAATTTACTTAAACTTTCCAATCCCCAATTCTTGGACAACTAGGTTGCTTCCAATGGGAGTCTCACTCTTAGAGGGAGTGTGACAGACAGTGACAAGGGCGGTAGAGGTCTCCAAACCACAACGTACTTAGGAGAGTGGAAAGAACTGGAAAAAACACAACTTAAGAAGCACATTAAATATGTTTTCAAATATTTCCAGTTCTCCGTGACAGATGAGGCATTCAACTTGTTCAGTAATTTCTCCCATGAAAATTCCCACCAACGTGTGACCATTGCAGGCGGAGGATTTTAGTTCAGTTAAAGGAAGAACTATCTAATGATTAAGGAATAAATAAAAAGAATTAGCTCTCCCAGGAAGTAATGGGTTCTCCTTATCTGAAAATGTTTATGAGGAGAGTTGATGGCCTTTTGGCGGGGATGTTGAGGAGATGACTTAAACTAGATGACACCTAAGAATTGACCAGAAAATGTGAGCTCTGGACAAAACTGCACAATTTGACAACTTCCCTCCAAAGGAAGGTCTGAGTCTTCAGCAATTATCAAAACCCTTGGAACTTTACAAACCAATTGTATCTAATTACACATGGCGTTGAAAATGTCCTGCGTCTTTGGTATAGGTGAGAAAACTGAACGCCCAAATAGCTCATCCTTAATTCCTCAGCAGAGAACCTGAACCAGCTAGTTTTCGCCAGTCGCAGCTCTCCCTCACTCTGTGAAGGGCTGAGAGCGACAACTTTGAAGCTAGTAACCAGATTTATCTTCTTTATTTTTCATTAAAATTTTTACACTATAATTAACAGAATGAGCATGGCAAGTGGAGTAGACCTGCCCAGGAGGGCAATGAAATCAGTGGATGGTGATCAACTCGAAAGTTGTTTGAGCAAAGGATTAACAGGCAGCTTCACACCTTGTTAGGGGACTTAATGGCTTGGATGTGAGAGCGAGCCCCGTGCCCTTCCAGTGGAATGCACTTTGGGGAGGTCTGGGTTCCCGCAGAAGCAGACCCGGGACAAGGGTTTGAGGGCAACTAGTTTATTTGGGAGGAAGGGAGAGCGAGATGGGGAAGGGAAGGCAGCCAGTAAGGGGTGCATTTCAAACAAGTCACTATGGTGAGTGGCTGGAATCGCACTGGGGCATCTGTGAGATGACGCAGAAGATGTGCACCAGAGTTATCCCACTGGATGGGATACCCGGGAAGCTGGGGTATTTATATAGCAACTCGCATCAGTCATTGATTGAGGGTTGGTCACGGGGGATGTTAACATCCCAGCTGCTCCTACCTTCCCACTGTCTTGGGAAACGCCCTCGGCAAACAGAAGTGGGTACAGGCAGCTGGAGCCCACCAAGCACACAGAGATGACAGAAAGAGGCATAAGGCTGGGTCCAGGCAACGTCTGCCAGAGGGAGGATGCCTTAGAAATATATTAAAGATTACAATAAACAGAAATGTGCTCAGTGAGAAGTAAAAACCGTATCAGAGGTTCTTAGACAAATATGACAAACACTTCTTCATAATCAAACCAGGCAAAATGTTTCCCAAAACAGAATAATTTTCAAAGCTTGTTTATTCTGTATATTAAAAGAAAAGACTCAAGGTAGGCTGGTCGTCCAGTGTTCTTTCTATTTAAACTGAGAATTTTAATCTTCTGAAATCTGTAAATCAATATATAAATGTAAGTCACTAGTGTTCATTTAATTCAACAATTCTACCCTGTATCTGTTGAGTGTTAGGAGCAAAGGATAATAATGACCACTTTTATTGTTACTCTATCGTTCTATGATTGAATTTGATCTGAGGAACCCAGTCTCACTGGTAAATGCTCACTATTCCAAATAAATACATTCACCTCTCTTCATCTCAATAGTAATAACATGAAATGAGTCTTGGCCAAGACCCTGTTTTAGACCAACTTGAAACTGGGATTCCTTTACCCCATCCTCTCTGGATATTTGCTCCAGCTCAGTCAAATGGCTGTGCATTGGGCCTGCTATGGCCGAGCCCCAGAGGAAGAGAAACCAGACACAGGTGTTCTCCAGAGGAGCCTGAGGTCAGTAAGGACACAGGTGTGGGGCGTGGCTTGCAGGTGAGGGGTGGGCAGGCAGGGAGGTGGCCGTCTTTGTGCTGTGTGGCCCCCGTGCAGCAATGATCACGGGCCCATGTTCACGGTACAGGTCCAAGCCTGGGGTCCTTTCAGGCCTGCAGAATAGAGGGAGACTTCTATTCAAGAACATGCAAGTGTGGGTGAAGCGGCAGCTTTCAGAGCATGGGGGCGGCTGAAGCCGAGCATCTCCTGCTTTGCTCCAAAAGCAGGAGCCTTTGAGATGCTTTGCTGCTGGAGCTAAGGAGGTGAAGAGGTGGCTAGTGGTTCTGTAAAATCCAGAGAGAGCCTTCCCACTGGGGTGAGGGTTTTCTCAGAGGCAAGGAGCTTACTTAGGTGGAGACCCCAGCAAGCACGAGCCGGCTCTCCTGGCCTGCCCGCCATACACGCAGAGTAGGGTCAGGCAGGGTGGCCGTGCTGACCCTTGGAAAGCAGTGAAACCTGAAACTCATTGAAACCTGAGTGTGACTCCCGGCTGCCTGAGTCTAAGATGTGCAACCTTAGACTCACCTATTAAACCTCTTTGAACTTTAATCTCCTCGTTTGTGAAATGGGCCAAAAGAGTATCAGGTGTGTTGTGGGGTATCGCTGAGATACCGTGTGTACAGCACCTGGCAGATAATAGATGCTCAATAAAAGTCCATTTCCTTCTCAAAAGAGTTGAGATGACACGAAGGCAGCCTGTCCCGATGGAGAAGCAGGGACACGCCTCCAGAAAGCGGTGCAATTGCTCGGGGCACGCCCAGCGAGCTCAGCGTTATCACAAGAGAAAAAACGGCACCTCCAGACTAAGCGTAAGACTGTGAGACTAGGAAAAGCAGAGGGCAAAGGTGGAGGTTACCAAAGTCAATCTCAAAGATCTATTTGAAAAATAAAAGATTGATCTGAAAAAGAGCAGCCAAGCAAACAAAGGAACAGGGAGAGAGAACCAACTGCCTGCAGCCAGGACAGAAGGAAGGAGGAGGCCCAGAGAGAGAATTTCTGATCTGTTTTTCTCTGTCACAGACCTTTGAACTAAAACGATATTCACGGATATTCATCCCCTAGGTGGGTGAGGAATTGTACAACAGTAACTTTTCCAAATGAGGTTTTCTCCAGGCCGGAGAAACGACCTCTCCTGACGCCTTAAGTGGTCACAGTGCGGAGCCCAGGCTTCTGCCCTGACGCAGAGTCCTGGCCCTTCTCACACTCGGGCCTCCACCTATTAGCTTGGAAACTGTGGGTCACCCTCTGAGCAGCTCCAAGATCCTGCGCTGAGAATCTGTGCAGGTTCACATGCTCTTCCTGCAGTTTTTCCACAAATTCTTGAACGCAGCAAATGTGGAAGGTTGCCTGGACTCCGCTCCCCAGCCTTCTCTCAGCTTCTGCTATGGGGCTCCACGGAACCTCCCCCTAAAGGGTGAAGTGTATTTCCCAGCCCTTGACTTTGGGCTGGGCCTTGTGACTTTTCTAAAGCAATAGAATAATACAGAAGTGTCAGTGGGCCAGGTCAGAGGCCGCAAGCGGCCTTGTGGGGTCCTGCGCTCCTTCCTAGGCTTCTACCATCACCATTAGAAGAGCAAGCCTGGGCTGGCCTGCAGGGACCCGGGGGGATGATGACAGGCTTGTGGGGAAGTGCTCCCCCAGCTGCCAAAGCCTAGAGCGCGGCCACCCGCGGCCACCTACAGAACGGCAGGAAGAAGCTGAGCAGCCTAGCCGAGCCCCCCCCCCAAAATCAGCTGAACCCCAGGCAACCCCCAGCAGCAAGCAGGCACCGCCAAGATCCGCAGAGCTGCCCACCTGCGCCCAGCCTAGGTCACCTCACTCCCGGCCGAACTGCAGACTCGTGAGTGACACACACGCTTGCTGTTACACGGCGCTGACACATCATGATGGTTTTGATGCGGCAACTGTTACAGTCACCCACACTGGACCCTCTTCCGGGTCCTCTCACGGTAATTGAGGCCCATCCCAGCCTAAGCAGAATATAGATTTCTCTGGCCGCACCCCAGACCTGCTGAAACAAAACCTCTAGGAATAGAGGTCATCACATGTATTTCTTTGACAACATTCCCAGATTCTGATGATTAACTTCATCATTCATTTTGGCACTTTCCTCACTCGTTCATTCAGTCATTCATTTATTCATTCCACAATGCTATTCCCCTAAAATGTGTGACTCTATCACAACTAGATCACAAGCTCTGTGTAGGGAAGTGAGTAACTTTTTTTTTTTTTTAAGAGTAAAGTTAAAATTTACGGTAATTTTTTTTCTATATACAAAGAATTACAGTACATGTTTTTGGGATCGCCTAGTGCAGGGCTCCCCTCTTTTTCACTAAGAGTTCCACTTACCACAGAAAATCTATCGTGGTGAAGGGGGGCAAAAAAAGTGATGGACCTCAGCTGACACCCCCTCTGCCCCTTTCTTAAAAATGTAAAGATAGATCCCTATTGTCAGCTTGTTTTTTTGCCAAGACTTAGAAAGCTGCTCTTCCATCAGTTCCTGTGTGCTGCACTCGCCCATCTTCAACAGTGAGTAACTTTTAAATTTTGTGTCCTTCTTAACGTTTAACACAGTGCCGAGCAGGCATTTAATAAATACTTGTTAAATTGCATTGCATATTAATTAATCATTCATACTTTGCAAATGAAATCAGGAGCTAAATCACATGATGGGCCTCTATCAGTAGTGATGGGAAATGCTGGCATACAGAGCTTCCTCTGACTCCCAGCTGTCAAGCGTCTCCAGGTGGATGCCACCACCCCATTCCCCATAATGCGTGTTGCCAGTGAGGGGATAGAAGACCCCGGAACTAACTGAGGTCCCCATGGCTGAAGGCCTGGAGAGAATGTGATTCTCATTGTGGATAAACCACCTACACATAACCAAGAGCTCTTTCTTTTCTGTAATGTCTAGAACTCCTCAGGTTGGGGGAAATACAGTTAAGTTCCCAGATGGGAAAAGATGAATTATCCTCTTTGGTTCAGTTCAAAATTTGGAACATCATTTATGCTCCAGGGCTGTTATTTCACCAACAGAAGTTCTTGGAAAAGAAAAAAGTCCACCCCTAAGGACCCACACTTTTCCATTCTTTTGATGGGTTCCTGACTGGTGACTGGCTTTGAAGAGGGGCCTTTGAGCTCCACGTGGCAGACGGCCGCCATGATGAAAGGGTGGCTGCTGGACATGGGCCAGGCCTCAGCCCTGAGTGACTCAGATGCTATGAAGTATTGATGGCATGCATCACTTCAGGCTTTTAGGCTGATTAATATTTAAATAAGTACATTAATATTGCATATGAAATTGAGGTTTAAACAACCTTTGTGTCTTGTTGAAAGGAGCTGGCATTTTTTGATGTACTCATTAATGCTGGCCAGATCACAGTGAGTACTTGATCACCAGGAGGCTAGACTGAATATTGGGGATCAGAATTTTTTTTCAATCATTTGGACAGACCATCAGTCAAATGACTATGATCTGACTCAAGCCATGTACTAGAGGAATCTGTCCATTTTTACAGGAACGTACTTTGACATAGAAACAGAAGAAAATAGAATCTTGATTAACTGAAAAGAAGCTACTTATTTGGACCTAGACTTACAACTGCAGACGAAAGCAAAGGGGAAAAACATCTGGTTAATAGATTTTTCCACATCGCTCAGTTGACTAGTTTTCTTCCATTGAACCTAGTCAAAAGTTAAGAGAACTGTATTGAGTTTCTACTGTGTTCAAGATGTTGTGCTAGGTGCCTGGACTATAAAGTGTGAAAAATCCGGTCCCTGCCCTTGGGAAGCTCAGAGTTCAGTGGGGGAGGCACACAAGTAAGTATGACATGATATCATTACATCATGACATGCCCAGCCCTGTCCTGGAAGGAAAAACACCACCCACTATGGGAAAACAGCAACAAGAACAAGCAAGTTGGCCCTAAATGTTAGAGGTGGGAAGATACTTAAGTGCATTTAAAGAATGTTTTCTTGGGTCGATACAGCATAGGAACTCATCTAGAAGCTTGATCTATATGATACTGAACAAAGGGTCATTGGATTATAATTGGTTTTTCATCTGTAGCTTTGTTTCTACCAAGAAGCCTAGACTAAAAGTAACCCATTAAAATCATTTTCTTATCCCCAAATTCCCTAAAGGTCAGTGACAGAGTCTCTTCAACTAAATGTAAGTGTCTTAAAGACTAAGGTAATGTCTTCCAATTCTTTTGTTCATGAGAAACTCAACCAAAGGCTTCATTCCCCAAGGAGATCATTAATAGAAATTCTTCTATAAATGAATGACTGAGTTTTGGATGGATGGATGCATGCATGCATGCATGCATGGGGGGATGGATGGGGGGATGGATGGATGGAAGGGGGTATGGATGGATGGAAGGGGGTATGGATGGATGGGGGGATAGATGGATGGATGGATGAGGGATGGATGGATGGATGAGGGATGGATGGATGGGGGATGGATAGCAAGGGGGATGGATGGATGGGGGGATAAATAGTTGGATAGATGGGGGATGGATGGATCGATGGATGGGGGATGGATGGATGGGTGCATGGATAGATGGATGGATGGGAAGATGGATGGATGGATGGGAAGATGGATGGATGGATGGGGGATAGATCGATGGATGGAAGTGGGGATGGATGGATGGGGGATAGATGGATGGATGGATGGATGGATGGATAGGAGATGGATGGATGGATGGATGGACAGTGGATGGATAGATGGGGGGATAGATGCTAATGAAACTATTAGGATTTGAGAGGTGTTTGTGTCCAGTCCCTCACTCAATACACAGGTGGAAACTGAGGCCCAGGACAAATGTGAATGGCCGGAGACCACACAGCAGGTTAGAGCAGAGCTAGTCCTGGACTTGGGTCTCCAGCATCTCCTGATCCTGAGGCATGGCTGCACCCACTCACCTCACAGTTCACACCACAGGGCGAAGGCACACATCAGGCCAAACCTGGCCCCAGTGGGGAAGTACCTGCGTGTCCCTCTGCAGGGGCTTCAAGCCCCTCGGCCCCTCTCAGCACAACCTTCCCCTGCCAAGTCCTCTCAACCCACCCTCTGCCACTACTACCCCGCATTCAGCCACCAAAGAGAGCCCTTGGGAGCAGCGTCTGCCTCTCCAACCCCTTGAACCTGATTTCCGTGTCCCCCCTGGCATTGGTCTGGTTTTGCCTCCAGCTCCCAGCACCTGTTGCTCTTTTGGAGGGTTGCCCTAGGGCTCCTGGAAACTGCTCTGCCCCACACGCGTGGAGACCTGATGAGACTGGGAATGTCCACCCTGTCTTGGCACCCGTTAACCCTCGGCTGGCTGTGGGAGCCTGAAAGCCTTGTCTCAGGCTGGGAAACCTCTGGGCTGTAATCAGCCCTCCAGGGCCCCCTGCCGGACCCACCTGAAATCACACCCTGGCTTGGCTTCCTCCCTGTTCCGGGCTGCCTCCCTGGCTCCTTCACTGGTTTCCTCTGGGAGCACAGCTTTAATAAATCACTTGCCCACAAGTCTTCATCTCAGAGTCTGCACTGGGAATCCTGACCTCCTTACATTTGAGCAATCTGGAGCTTCAGGCAAAACAGAATTTTCCATCCTGTGTGGCCAAGGCAGAGGGAATCTCTGACATAGAAATAAGATTGGCTTCTCAACCACGGTAACCCTGCTGGCTCCCAACCTACGGGAAATTATTTTTCACAAAGAAAGAACCCTTAATTACCAACCGATAATTAAAACCTGAAGCCAAGTGCAGGAAGCAGGGGCTTGGGTCTGAGCAACGCTGCTCACCATTGTCTGCAGGAGGGTGGGGAGGTCTGTACTTTGAATGTCATGCACACACAGCCCCTCCACACTGAGTGCTGTGCTATGCAGAAGAATAAGATGTATTACAGTGTGTGGGAGATGTTTTCATTAAGCTATGGAAATAGGAGGCTTACGTTTTATAGCTCAAACGTTGCCAATTTTTTAAATAAGAGGTTTAGTGTAAATCTCAGCTATTCCGGGAGCACCAGCTTGAAGAGTCCCATTGAGTCACTGTGAGCAAAAATGCCGTGTTTTATCTTCATGGTCCTCAGTTTCCCCATCTGTAAAATGGGGTGATCATCTTCCCACTTCAGAATCAAAGGAATATGATGACTGGCCATATTACTGGGGTCTTCGTTGATCTATCAAAAAATATACATTGAACTCCTCAGAGTGCTAAAGGCATGGATGCCCATCTGGTACTGATCCTGGGCCTCTTCTCCACCATCCCCCACAAAGGCGCACACACATGTCCTCTCTTGGACTTGTAGAGAATGTTCCAGAAGCCTCGGCAGGAAAGAGCCGGTCCCTGTGTGGGTGCCAGTGTGGTGACCAGGCAGGCACTGAGTCATTTGATACAGTCAGTACCTTGCTGGGATTCTTACCAGGCACCTTACAAACAAGAAATATGTTCTCTGTGAATAAGACCATAGCCTAAGTTCATTCACTCTTCAAAAACTAGTCACTTGCTAGCAATTGCAATGATTCTATCCCACATGATGGTTTGGTTTGGGAGTTTTCACTGTTTCTTGTTTGGTCTTAGCTCACAAATCCATCTCCCCCCCCCCCCCCATGGAGAGTTGACTGTTTGTAATGGAGTGTAAGATCCCTCTTTTCTCCCTGCCTTGGTCCTGATACTTTGATCCCTTTGGTCTTGAGCAGCTTCTTTGGAAACGTGGAGGTTCTCTACCCGACAATTTTTTAGAAGGTGCTATGTGCCTGGTTTTGTGTTTTGCATGTATTATTGCATTTAATCTGCATGTTAAACCAGCGAAGTAGGCGCTTTCTCCTCCGCCTCCCACAGAGAGGAAACTGAAGATCAGAGAGGTTAGTGATCTGCTCTAGCTCACACAGCCATCGAGGGGTGAAATGTGAAGTTCACCATCTGTCAAGCAACTTTCTTCAACTTAGTCCCCCTCCAGGCTCCCGCAGCTCAGCCAATGGCACCACCGTGGACCCAGTGACAAAGCCCAGAACGCAAGAGTGGTCCTGGACTCCTCTCTTTACCCCTCTCCTCTCAGCCACCAGATCTGCTAGTCCTAGCCCCGCTCTGCAACAAATCTGCTTCTCTGTTTCTGCCACTGGCATCCAGGACCAAGCCGGCATCAACTCCCCCCTGGACCCCATGAAGGCCCCAGCTTCCTGCTGCCACTTTTGCCCTCTGCAATGCCATCTCCCCAAAATAACCAGAGAGGGGGACTTCCCTGGTGGTCCAGTGGTTAAGACGCCCTGCTTCCAATGCAGGGGCGTGGGTTCGATCCCTGGTCAGGGAACTATGATCCCACATAGCAGCCGAAAAATAAAAAATAACCAGAGAGTTATTACAGAGGAAAAAAAGGACAAGAGGCCAGGTCACACCCCCAATTAAACCCATCCAGGGGCTCCTTCTGCACCCAGAGTCATACCCCTCCCTCCCTGCGAAGGTCCATGTGTCCTGGCTCCGGCCACCCTTTCAACCTACCTCCTGCTCCCTCAGTATTTATCAAGCTCTACAATTGCAGGATTTGTCCTAATTCAAGACTTAGAAGGCTCATACGCTGAGTCTATTTCAACCTCTGGCTTAGTCCCTTCCTAGCTCTTAAAACAGTTTGTAGTTAAGCATTTGGTTTTTGGGTTTTGTGCCTCCCGTTGGAATGTCAGCTCCAGGAGCTGACAGGGGTCTTCTCTACCTCATTCACTTCTTCACCCTCAACAAAGCACAATGGCCTTGACCAATATGCATTGGATGACAGGCTGATGAAGAAATGCTTTCCGTTTCCCTTTCTTTAGCCTGCACCCCCTAATTTCTTCTGGTCATGCTTTGTCCTCACAAAACCCCTCTCCCTGGCTTTGTTATGCTCTTTTTGTTCTGCTCATAGAAGAAATTATTTATGTGCACCTCCATAAACACTATGAAAGGAAGCCTCTGGTCAGTGCATCAGGAGGATGGTCTGCACAGGAAATGAGCACTTGTTAGTACTTGCCGGCTTCTGGGGAGAACTGCTCTATTTCTTCATAGCCACGACCCAAGGAACAGGAGACCCCCCTCTACCCAGGCTGACTTGTGTTCCTCAAGAGAGGAACTAGAAAAAGCAACAGCCGTGGTTGTCTTGATGTTTAACTCATTCATTTGTTTTAGGCAATTGATAATAGCCATTCGACTTCTTCAAGCATGTGTTTTCAAGCTAAAAAAAATTAACCTAGGTTTTTTATACTCTGTTAAGTATCTAAAAGATTTAGAAAATTGAAAAATAAAAAAGCTGTACATGGACATGTTCTTAGCCGGTAAGCTTTGCTTATCCACTATTCCTCCAGGAGAAGGGAATTCCCGACATATGGGACCTCTACTCACAGGACTCTCCTAAGAAACATGTTGTGTCATGTGTTCTCATGATTAGTATTAAACTCAATGCACCATATATACAAATCCTCCCAAAGGAAAACAAACCTGCCCTGGAAACAAAGCTTGTAATTATAATCACAGATGCTCTTTGTTCCTCACAGGGAATGCTTAAAATATCAATTTAAATGCAAATGAATCTTATCATTCCAAATTAGGCCCATTCCATTGTGTTGAAATTAATATAGAAAATAATTTCGAACACTAAATTATGAGTAATTAATGTTGACACTGTGAAAAAATACACTCTTATTTCGAAATTCTGGGGAGGGGCAGACTTGTCTGTGTGTGTGCTCTGTATGCTATAAGTAGTGCCTGGCAGGGCTAATTTGCAGGATTAACACAGCAGGAATAAGGGGCGGGAGACACATGGCAATGATACATTTTAGCTATTCTCTGGGTCTAAGGAAACACACTTACATGATACTTAAGAATAAATTATACCGCGTATACTAAAGAGCTGAAGAGTTAAAGGAGAGCTTGAAGAATTAAAATCTTTCCCTTAAATATCAAAACAAAAAGGACCTGTGTCTCCTCTATCATCTAATCTAGGAGTTGGCAAATTATGATCCATAGGCCGGCCACCTCTTTGGGTAAATAAACTTTTATCGGAACTCAGCCATGTCCATTTGTTGACTAATTGTCTAGGGCTGCTTTCACGGTACAATGACCAAGTGGGGTAGTTGTAACAGAGACCATCAGACCTGCAAAGCCTGAAATTTTCACTTTTTGACTCTTTAAGGAAAAGTCTGCTGAAATCCCCTCATGTAATCTGCTGTGCGTCAAGACATAGGAAAATGGCTTATTTTAGAAACACGCGTCCAGAGAGTTGCAATGCGGGTCCAATCACGGCTGTACCACTTTCTAGCTGTGGGGCATCTGACAAGATGCTCTACATGTTGGGGGCATAGCATCCTCATTTGTAAGCTGAGAAAGTTGGACTCTTGTCTGCTGGAACCCTAAAATCTTATGAAACTCTCCTCCTTTCCAGTAATATCACTGATTAAGAAACAAAAGCTGAATTAGTTTTCTAAGGAAATGAAATTGTCAAATAGTTTGAATTTACTTAACTTGCTTTTGAGAA
Source organism: Eubalaena glacialis (assembly GCF_028564815.1). NCBI lineage: Eukaryota > Metazoa > Chordata > Mammalia > Artiodactyla > Balaenidae > Eubalaena > Eubalaena glacialis. The sequence continues at coordinate 55,148,232 of NC_083728.1, read as the reverse complement.
TGACAGACATAAAGTCAAAGTTATGCGCCTTTTCCACGCATAACGCTCTCTACATTAACCACTGTGGCTGAGTGATTTCAAAGAGTTTTGCATTTGTTTACTGTCTTAGTTTGGATTCCTCCAGAAAACAACCCTGAGGCTTGGATAGTTTACTTGAGAGGTGGTCCCAGGAAGCAAGGGCAAGGGAAGGAGTCCAGACAGGGCATGTTTTAAGTAAGTTAGTGCCATGGAGCTCAGGTCTGCTGGGAAACCCTGGACTGTGGGTTAGACCATGAGGGGGAAAGAGTTGGGGTACTAATACACCAACTCCCATCAGTAGTTGATTGAGGGCTGCTATCAGGATGAGGGGAGAGCAATTTCCTCTTCTTCTGGGCTGCCACGGTCACGGGCAGATTGGGCTCCTGAGATACAGAGATGGAAATCTGGCAGAGGAAAGTTGAATCAAAATCGAAAGGCTAAAAGCAAGAGGTCATGAATGGGATACCCAACAACATCTGCTAATTACGAGTCTCCACACTTTCTAATCACACATCCCCATCCATAAAAATTTTTGAGCAGACTTACCAAGTAGATTCATAGTTATTTATTCACACAGTGTATATACTACTGTAATAATGGACTGTGTACATTATAAAACATACTCGAGGAAGACAATTTTAAAGATAAAATAAAACTAAATATCTTAAAAATTACAATACACTCTGATGTTCATGGCAGCATTAGTCACAAGAGCCAAAAGGTAGAAGCAACACGAGTGTCCATCAACAAAAGAATGAATAGACAAAATGTGGCCCATGCATACGATGGAATATCATTCAGCCTATTGCATGCAACACTGTGGATGAAACTTGAGGACATTATGCTAAGTGAAATAAGGCAGTCACGGAAAAGACAAATACTGTATGATTCCCCTTGCTTGAGGTACCTAGAATAGTCAAGTTCGTAAAGATGGAAAGTAGAATGGTGGTTGCCAGCAGCTGAGGGAACTGGGGAATGAGGAATTATTGTTTAATAAGTAGAGCATTTCAGTTTTGGAAGATGAAAAGTTCTGAGATTAGTTGCCCAGCAATGTAAATATACTTAACACAGCTGAACTGCACACTTTATAAGGGTTAAGATGATTAATTTTATACTATGCCTTTTTTTACCACAACTGGAAATAAATACATAATTTAAAAAATCAAGCTAAAACAAGGAAGTTGTAATATTTTCTCCCCACACCCCAGTGGATCATCTTACACATCCCCTGGGGTGGGCATGCCCATTTTGAAGACCTTTGCACTCACTAGCCAGTGTGTAACCCTGTCTAGTGTGATCAGTAAGAGGTTCTGAATAGAAACTCTTTTGGCTAGCTAGATGTGACGATTTCTCTCTTCAAGGGAGATAAAACAGTACAACAGAAATGGCACTGAGAAGGTCCATGCAAACAGGCGGCTCTGGGTCCAATCCCTCTCTACGATTTAGTTACTGAGACTTGAGGCAAGTTAATCAACCTCTCTGGGTTGTACATTCCTCAAATGTAAAAGAAAGATAGTAGTATCTTTTCATTTAGTCATTCAACAACTATTTATTGAGTGCTATACTTTAGAACAAGATCTATGGTATATTAGTTACCTAATGTAATATTTGGTATATAATATTTGGTATGTTAGTTACCTATATTATATTTGCTGCAGAAAAATTACTCCCAAAACTTGGACATACAGTATCTGTGGGTCAGGAATTCTGGAACAACTTGGCTGGATGGTTCTGGTTCAGGGTCTCTCGAGGTGTCGCCAGGGCTGCATCATCTGAAGGCCTGACTGAGGCTGGACCTTCTGCTTCCAAGACGGATCACGTGGGGGTGGCTGTTGGCAGGAGGCCTCAGCTCCTCCCCGCCCACCGTGTGGGTCTTTGTCAACTGCTTGAGAATCCTCGTGACTGGAGAGCTGCGATCTGAGAGGTCTGTCTCTCACCATCTAGCTGTCGTGCAGCATCCTTTTGGTTGCATGTGTCAGCCTTGCTCGCTGTGGGAGCCTCTGTGCAAGGTCATGAACGCCGGGAGGCCAGACTCACTGGGGGCCGGGCTGCGTGCATTGATGAACAGACGTGGTCCCTACCCTCAAAAACCTTTTTGCCTAGAAGGGTCTCCAGATAGACTCCAAATAAATAATTACAGAAACAATTGCTTATTTACAACTGCGGTGCTTTGCTGTGGTGCAAGAGTACTGGTTCCTGTAAATGTGTTTTTTGTGAAGAACTTGATCTCGTTTGCTGGGTGAGGGAAGATTTCCCTGGAGAAGAGACACTTATGCTGATGCCTTAAGTGTGAGGAAGAGTTAGCCAGGTATCTGGCAGCAGAGGGAACAGCTGTGCAAAGGCCTTGAGGCAGAAATATGCTCAGCCCTTTCCAGCATCTGAAGAGAGCTGCTGTGTGTGTTGGGGGTGGGATGGGGTGGATGCAGGAGCCTATCAGTATCAATCCAGGGAGAAAACAGCCTGAGCGACACTGGAGATGCAGAAAGAGACCTGATTGTGTGGACTTTGTGGGCCATAAAGATTTTCTACTTCATCCTAGAAGCAAAGGGAAAATTTTTCTTTTGGGTGACAGTGTGGAGTGGGAGTGTGACATGAAATGATATGCCTGGGTTTGGTATTTTTCAAAGATCTGTCTGCTATGGAGATGGATCGGGGGTGGGCAAGAATGGAAGCAGGGAGACCTCATGGGGGACTTTTCTAGGAGAAATTATTTTTAAAAGAGCTGTCTTTTTTTTTTTTTTTAAAGAGAAAGCAAAAGAAAATGTAACACTCTGAATTTAGGAGATGCTAACTAAATATTACTTCCCTCTTCCTCTCAAAAAACAAACAGCTCAGGAACATTTAAAATAAGGTGATATCTGCAAACTAAATATTTCTAAATAGTAGGCAAAAATATTGTTAAATAATGCAGGCCTCACTAGGCACCGTGTAAGCTCAGGGTCCAGAAGGAGCCTTGTCCTGGAAACACGGAAGAGGATTCAGTAGCAATCTTAACGCTTTGCTCCACTGTCAGCAGGAACCCGGACCAGCCCACAGAGAGCTCTGAATAGCATTTATGATCTTTAATCAGCAAGCACGCAGCGTTGATCTGGAAATTAATGGGATGCTCAGGTTTTTCACACACCATGGACAGTTAGATATTACGAAGATTTTGACAGGAATATATTTAGTAGCAGCATCACTGATGTTCCGTCACAAGCAGAGACCTATATCCACTTTGGGGCTCATTATATCCTGAGTGACAATGGGTGCTTAGCAAATCTCTTTTGATTATAATGATTAACCACATTGCTCAGTGTCTTTAACAGCTAGTGAGGAATTGGACCAGAGCTGGGGTTTTCTAAATATGATCCACTATACTATTATTTATTTAACCATCTTTACTTAATTGACTCACTCATTTATCAGATTGCTTTTAAGGGTAATTATATGTTTACCACCATAATGGAAAACCTCACTTGCTACGCAAATAGGACAATCTTTAAAAATAGATACAGTCCACCCCAAATCCCCTGTGCGTGCCCCAAGAAATGCTGGGCTGGGTTGTGCTTGTAGCAAAGGATCTCAGAATGCATAGCCAGGGTCATGGGTTCCCACAGCTGTGTGAGTCTGCAACACACAGCAGGTGATGCAGGGAAAGGATGGAGGAGGAAAAGAGGATGGTTTCCCAGGTGAACAACAGTGAATATCTGCTGCAGCTACAGGGACCACCAGCTAAGAGACAGAGAGAGGCTAGTCTTCTGGACTCACCTCCTGGACCAGGGACCAGGACTCAGTTATCTGGGGAGGGGCAGAGAATGAAATGGGTGGGAACTCAGTACCGTGTTTACTGCTGCTGAAAGATTCCTTTAGCCTTTACTCTATTAAACAATATTTACAGATGTACCTAAATGTAGGTGTTTTCAGGGGCAAAACCTACTTTCAACTTCATACGTTGCTAGTGGGAATGTCAAATGGAACAATCCCTTTGGGAAAAGGCGTGGCAGTCTTACAAAGTTAAACACACACTTACTGTACAACCAGCAATCCCACCCTAATTATTTACCAAGGGAAAATGAAAACATATGTTCATTAAAAGACATATACAAGAATGTTCATAGCAGCTTTATTCATCTTTGTAAAAACTGGAAATAATTCAAATGTCCACTAACATGTGGGAGGACAAATAAAATTGTAACATCTTCATATAATGGATACTGTTTCACAACCAAAGGAATAAAGCTACTGATGCAAACAACAAAGTAAGCAAATCTCAAAAATGTTATGTTAGTTAAAGAAGGCAAACACAAAAAGCACATACTCTCTGGTTCCATTTACATCAAGTTCTAAAACAGGCAGAATTAACTTACAGTGATAAAAATCAGAAGAGGGGTTGACCAAGGTGGATGGAGGGCATGAGAGAACTTTCCAAGGAGGTGAAAATGTTCTGTATCTTGATTGCCGTGATGGCTACATGGGGGTGTATGTTGCCAAAACTCATAGAGCTGAACATTTAACATCACATATTTTGCTATAGGTAAAATATACTTCAATTTTTTTTAAATACAATTTTAAAAATTACCTATTAGCAAAAGAGCCGATGTAGAAATGAGTTACTACTGAAAATGCCCTGTGAATGTGGGAAGAAGCAGAGGGGAAGTCGCCCATCTCCTGGGAGAGGCGCTTTCTCACTGGCCCTGGGAGAAGACAGGTGCCTGCCCTCCTCCCTCCAGTCTCCGGAAGGGGTGTAGTTTAATGATTCTTAAGTCTTAGAACTCCATCACTCTGTATAGAATACTACTCAGCTGTAAAAAAGAACAAAATGTTGCCATTTGCAGCAACATGGATGGATTTGGAGGGCATTTTGCTAAGTGAAATAAGTCAGACAGAGAAAGACAAATACTGTATGATATTTATATGGGGAATCTAAAAAATACAACAAACTGGTGAATAAAAAAAGAAGCAGACTCACAGATCTAGAGAACAAACTAGTGGTTACCAGAGGGAGACAGGGAGGGGTAATACAGGGGTGCGGGAGTGGGAGATACAAACTACTGGGTATAAGATAGGCTAAAGGATGTATTGTACAACACAGGGAATATAGCCAATACTTTGCAGTAACTGTAAATGAAAAGTAACTTTTAAAATTGTATAAAATTTTTGAAAAATTTTTAAAAAGAACTGCATTACTCTTGCTTTTTTCCATATTTCATTTTTAATATAGGAGGCTTGCTCATCATAAAAAAAGATTCAGACTGTATAGCAGTGTAAATAAAATTAAAACTGCAATTTCTCTTCTCTCCCCTCTCCTACTCCTCCTCTACAAAACCTACTCACTTCTCAGTTTTCGTGATGTAGCTGTTTTGTGTGGATCCTTCCAGATTTTCTCCCCCAAAACTGGAATCATACAGTAGATCATATTGTGCAATCCGCTGTTATGTACCAACATCTTCTCTCCCATAGAATGGATACACCATAATTTGTTTAATCGAACCCCTAAAAATTGTCTTTTTGATTCTCCCCCAATGTTTTACTATGATAAACTATGGAATGACTATATTGCCTTGAACATAGATCTCTGAATTCTTGTGTGAATATCCCTGTAGAATAAATTCCTAGAAGTAATATTTCTGGGTCGAGGAGTATATGCAATTTTAATTTTGATAAAGCTTATCAAATTATTCTCTGAAAAGTTTGAATTAATTTACAGTCCTCCCAAGAGTATCACTTCTTGTTTTGATCTCAAAGAGAGGGACAATAAAGTGAAGAGAATACTGCAATGTTGAAAGACTCTCCAACGCCCTTGAAAAACAAAAGTGATGCAGGGGCCAACACATTCCTATTTTCACTGCTGATCTGAAATTTCCATAATGAGGAAATAAAACACATCATTTAAAAAAAAAAAACTCAGGCTATGAGATTAATGAGAGTTGAGAGGTATGACTTGAACATTTGCTGGTTAACAGAGTTATAGAAACACTGTTACGTCAATTACAGTAATTAACCAGAGATGAAGATGAATCACAGGGACCCTCTTTGCCAGCCAAGTCTCAACCTAAGTGCTGAGTAATGAGCTGCTGGTGGGGACGGGACGGGCGAGAACTGGCTAGACTGAGAAAAGGATGCAGCTCTCATCCTCTAAAATGTCTGCTGGGTTCTCAGCAACACAGAATTCCATCCTGCCTCAGCTTCCCAAAAAACCCCCCGCCTCATACACCTTGCCCTTCAGGAAATAGGACACTTGCCAACAAACACACCTTGGCTGTATTCCCAAGGTATTTTTCTTCCTTAAGTGGAGTTAAACTCTTTCTGAACCTGAAAGAATATGACCCTGAAGGAAACAGAGCCTGTCCCTGAGATGAAATGCACAAACAGGAAAAAAACCCAGAGGCAGTGCTTCAGCATCTTGCCCACCAGGTGAGAGAGAATTCATGACCCACCTAGTAGTCAATTGTGTTGGAAATAGTTCTTTAGAATGGGGGAAAAAAAGATTTGAGAGAAACGGCGGTATATTCCAAAGCTCTAACTAGAAATCATATTGCATACTCCACCAGGATAAGAGCACTTCACTTATTATCGCTTAAAGTCACTCTAGTCTGGGAGCCAATTGCTATTTTTTCAATTCACTTTTTATTTACAGAAAGTAAAATTTATTCTTTTTGGTGCACCATTCTATGAGTTTTGACAAATGCATAAAATCATGTAACCACCACCACAACTGATAGATGGAACACCTCCATCACCCCACCCCTGAAAAATCCCCTTATGCTGCCCCTTTGTGGTCAACCCACTGCAGCCCCACCCTCAGTCCCTGGCAACCACAGATCTGTTTTCTGTCCTTGTAGTTTTGCCTTCTCTAGAGAATCTCATATACAGGGGATCCTACAGTAAAAAAAAAAAAAAAAAAAAAAAAAGTAAAAGTCTTTTGAGTCTGGCTGTTTTCATGCATTTGTGATCCATCCATGCAGTTGTGTATATCAGCATTCATTCCTTTTTATTGCTGTGTAGTATTCCATTGTGTGGACGTACCACAATTCGTTTATCCATCCTCCACTTGCAGGACATTTGGATGACTCCCAGTTTGGGCGATTATAAATCAAGTCACCATAGATGTTCACATACAGGTTTTTGTGAGACAATAAGATTTCCTTTATCTTGGGATTGCTGTGTCATATGCTAACCCAACTGCTAGTTAATCTCTAGAAAATATAAATGTCCTGAGAGTGCAAGGAGCCTGGAAACATTTCTATTGCCTCTGGGGTGAGAATGCTCTTCTCCAGGAACACTGTTCTCACACAGCATGGGTCTGGGGGTAAACGTCCGTTCTAGCTGGGATAGGGGACTCAGGATGTGAACTCTGATGCCTTCAGTCCAGTGAGTTCAGAAAATCACTTGCCCATTTTTGTTTTAGGCCCTAAGTCAAGCCAAACCAAGACACTTCCATTTCCTTTCTTTTTCCCATCAACTTTTGTATCTTAAAAGTCTCATTAAGATTTATACACAAATAGATACTGGGATTTTTACCTGAATGAAATAAATTTCAGTAGAAGTCTGATCATTTTTCCATTTGAATTTTTAAAATATAATGCAGTCCCCAAATTTGAACATTAAATGTGAATTTATGTGATTATATTCCCAGAAAGCTAAAAAAAAGTCTAAATCACCATAATTATACATTCCCTCTTATGTCTCAACTCAAACATAAATTTTGATGATTTGTCTTCAAAAAGATAAATATTTTAAATGTTTCCTCTTTTCTATCACAGTTGAACACCGCTGAGTTAAATCCAATGACTGTTAGATTGAGGCTAAAGGTTCGCTGTTTGTAGCACAGCTAACGATTTCTATCTTGCTTCAATTGAATTAAGTTTTTGAGACCTCTAATTTTATCTCTAATATCAGCTTATTTTATTTTTCCATTTTCCACTTGTTTTTCTAAAATAATAAGGGCAAAATGCAATTAAAACATGCAAATAATGCTGCTGACAACACCGCCATTGCTAAACGTGGTATAAATAAAGTGGTACGAGGCTGGTGCATATAAAAGGAGGCCTGGGAATATCGATATTTAATGTACAAAAATACAAGTAATGAAAAGGTGAATACTTAAAGGTTTGGAAACCCTTGGAAACATACTTGTGCTGTTTTGCCCAATTCCAAAAACAAACGACCTTATTTTAATGATTTTGTAATTCTGTAAGGTACAGAAAATGAGTACACCCCACCTGATTAGTCCCATAACATCAAATGATACTGGAGTCAACACAATAATTTAGACAATTCTTATCACTAGTTCGTTCACTCATTCAACGTGTAATGAAAGTCTGCTCTGTGCACTGTGGCATCAAAAGACCCACTCCACACTCTTGAACTGCTTACTGTGATCTGGAGGGGATGGAAGTGAGGTGAGGGCTGTGAAGGGACATCTACCCGCAGCAGAGTGTCACCCGAAAAGAGGTGACATCTGAGCTGACTCAAGTGAGCCCAACTGAGGGAGGAGAGAGTTCCAGACAGACGCCACAGCATAGAGTTCAGACACGGCTGGGTGGAGCTGCATGCCGGGGAGGGGGGAAGATAACAGTAGAGCCGCATGTTAGCTCCTAGGGCTGCTGTAACACACACCACAAACTGGGAGGCTTAAGACAACAGAAGCGGGTTCTCTCACAGTTCTGGAGGCCAGAGAACAAAATCAAGGTATCAGCAGGGCTGGTCCTTTGGAGACTCTGAAGGAGAGTCTGCTCCCGGCCTCTCCTAGTTTCTGGTGGTTGTGGGCAGTCCTTGGTGTCCTCGGCTTAGAGACCCATCACTCCAGTCTCTGTGTCCATCTACACCTGTCCCTCTCCTCCGTATGTGTCTTTGTGTCTCAGTCTCTTCATATGACTTTCTTATCAGGACACCAGTCATGGGACTTAGGATCCACCCTAATCTAGCAGGACCTCATTTAACTTGTTTACATCTGCAAAGACCTCATTTCCAAATAAAGTCACCTTCACGTGGGGTGTGGGCATTAGGTTTTCCACACCCAAGTTATGACTTCAGCATACCTTTTTGGGAGACGCATTTAACTCACAAGAAGAAGGGTTCTGCAAACCACAGCCCACCCACCCACCACCTTTTTGCTGCTGTTGTTTGTAAATAAGGTTTATAGGGACACAGCCACGCCCATCTGTTTACATATCACTGAGGGCGGCTCTCCCACTTCAAAGGCAGAGGTGGGTCCTTGGGGCAGAGACCACAAGGCCTAAAACACTTACCATCTGGTCCTTCCAGGAGAAGGTTGGTGACCCCTGAGCTAGAGAGAAACTGGTAAAAGGCTGATCATGAACTGCCTTGGGAGTGAAGAAGCTAAGAACTAAGAACTTGACCCAGAAAACTCTGGGGGATGCAGCCCGGTGTTGAGAGAAAGTATGCGAAAAGGGATGGAGAAGTGGCAATAAGAAAGTGGAGTGGGTGAGGGATTTGCAGGCCCTGATGAAACATCTCGGTGATTAGAGAAGGAGAGAAGTTGGGGAACAGGCAGTGGAGGGCGGAGAATGAAATGGGGAATTTTGTGATTTCAACAGAGTCACTGTTCTGGGTTATGAGAAGATGAAGGAAGATGCTGGGATGAAATTGAAGGGGAATTGTTGGAGTGGCGGGGAGAGGGCCAGGGGGCCAGATGAGCATCATCATGGTTCCTAGAAATGCCGGGAACAGCGATGGTGGCGAGGAACACCGTGAGTCAAGGGCACGTTGTCCCCAAAAGGTCTAGAGCAGAGTATTTTCCTTCCCGAGGGACTAGTGTCCATAATTCAACTGCTGCAACCCCCGTGCACAGATTGTGTGATCAATGTGGATTCTGCTGTTCGATCCTTGTAGCAACTTAATAAGGTATGTGCACGGAGTGAAGGCTGTAATCACTTTTCCATAGGTTATGAATTATGAAGTTGGCTTCCCATCACAAATGCTGTCAAAGTTGTTTGGCTTCAAAACCAATTAAAATGATGAATAGCTGTGAAAGGAACCAGAAGTGCATTTAATCTTTTTCCAGAACAGTGGGGGATCAGTCCTTTTTTGTGTCACATTTCACATAGGCTGGGAACATAAAATTGGTCTCGTTCAAAGGTAAGATTCAAACAACTTCTTCCTGAAAGGGAACTGATCCACTTCGCTTTTTTCCAGCCATAAACACTGAGATATTTACGTGCCTCATCATCCTCTTTGCTTATCTCCCAAGGTCACAGCACTCTCTTTCCATCTTCTCCTCTTAGCAAGGTTATCCTAAAAAGAATCACCAAAGCAGAGATTAGCTCTTTGAAGCAAAAAGAGACAAGCGAGAAGGGTGCTGACAAGCTTTTGAGTTTGATTTATTACTGATTTGAAACTGCGTAACAATCCAAAGCCTTGGGGTCCCCACTCCCCATCTCTCTGCCATTTACTATATCTTAGGTCTTAATGCTCCCACTCAGTTCCAAGGGCGTTGGGACAACCAAAATGATCAGTCTCATAATTTTTTTCTTTGCTTTTTATCATAGGAAAGAGCTGTAGATGCCATGCACTACAGAAAGGAGAGAATGAGTCTGAATCAGAAGTCCGAATTTTTAATACTAACTCAACCACTTCTAGCTGAAAATCTTGAGCAAATTACATAACCTCCCTGAGCCTCGGTTTTCATATCTGTAAAATGGAGGTTACACTTCTCAATTCTCAAAACTGTTGTGAGACAAAAACAAGGCCTTACTACAGAGCACAGGGAACTATATTCAATATCCTGTGATAAACCATAATGGAAAAGAATATGTATATATGTATAACTAAGTCAGTTTGCTGTACAGCAGAAATTAACACAACACTGTAAATCAACTATAGTTCAGTAATTTTTTTTTAATTTTGAAAAGGAAAAGAAAAACTGTGTGAGGCTCAACTGAGTTCAGTTTGTGTTGAATTATACACACACTTAGTTTATACATAAAACTGACATGTGTATGTGTAATAGCAACAGACTCCTGTGTGATACAGTTATTATTCACAGAGCTATGCCTTTGACAGGAGGAAAACGTTGTGTAAATGTGTTTAAGACGAAGTCTCCAATAAATAATATTTGGACAGAACAACTCCTTCGAAGAGGTGACTCAGCTATCAGTGAACTCATCTTTGCTATTTTTAGGGCTGGAAAAAAGAGAAGCAGGTGATGCTGAAGTTGTATAATCGGTCGCACGGGGAGGGTACTCAAAGGTAGTGGCCTTGACCTCGGCAGCCATTCCAAGGCAAGCAGAGCCTTCAAAGAGGAAGCAGAGGGGCAGCCTTGAGCATCTCTGCAGCATCGCAGGGCCCCCAGTCACAGGAGACGGAAACACAAATTGACTTGTACCTGGCCCCCTTGACAGCGCAAATTTAGACCCCAGAACTGTGTCTCTCTCTCCTCGTGCTGATTTACAGGGTTGCTATCGCAGGGCCTTGACAGCACACTCAGTCTTTGTGGAACTGCGCGAATCAGGCTCGAACTGCCTTTAGCCAGTCGCTCCCGACCCCTTCAATCTCCCACCCGGGGAGGTCCGTAAGAGCAGCTACTTGAGCCCATTTGTTGGCTGCCCCCTTCTGTCCGGGGCCCCGGAGCGCGATCGCTCTCCTTACCATCTTATTACATCATTAAGGCTAAATTCAACTGCCTTTCTTAAACCCCCATCTTTCTTCTCCTCTGCTGGAGTGGTGGGCACTGAACTGATGAAGGTTCCCAGCACTGCCCAGAGCTGCTTTTATGCAACTTGCTCAAGTTCACCTTTGTCACTGTGGGGGGCACAGAGAGACCTCAGCAGTAAAGGCTGTGGAGGAATCCAGCAGGGCTGGCCCAGAGCTGGGAGGACTGGCCAGTTCTAGGGTACTCGCCTGAGTGAAACCGGTCAGGAGCTTGGATTGGCTCCAAGTTGAATCCATACGCAGATTCGGACTGTGAGGCCAAGCAAAGACCGAGCACAGAATCTCAGCACCCCTGCGGTTACCTGGTTGCACCCTCATTTTTACCAAATCCAAATTAGATCTTGCTACACTGTTCACTTTAGCTTGTCTGTACCATTTGTTAGGATCCAGGAAACATATCATTTCTTTTGAGGAATAGAGGCAAGGCATAGAAATAGGTATGCATCGTAATATAAACACATTGTTTAATGTTTTAACTCCTACTGCTGTTAAAACGGCTTGGCATTTAGTTTGATTATAATTGTGTGTATTTTTAAAGTTTTGACAGAAACTTTATTTTAAGCAGCAGGAGGCAAAAATAATTCAAACTTTAATATTCATCAAAATTTACCTAACAGCAGGAGACCCTTCACTCTGAATTTTACTCTCCTTTCTTGCAGAATCAACTCCCCACTGCCCCAAGAGCCTTCACCTGCCAGGAGCACAGGGAATCCAGTAATATTGTGCATAATAGCCACACTTTATCTTGCTTTCTTTTGTTTTCTTTGGTTCATCAGGCCTTCCCTTCCCAACCAAAGGAATTCATTGCAACAGCTCTGTTCTTAGAACTGAACTTCTCCATAGAAAGAACTTCAGCCTAAGAGATGCCAAGAAGTTCCTGATGCTCCCAAAATACCACCCTTCAATCTCTGCTATTAGAGATTGAGAACTATAGCTTTTTCCAATGTCCATGCTCTTCTGTTAAAGCGAATAATATTGGGAAGGGCAGTGTAGTGAACTTATCCATGCTAAAGTATGAATGGCTTCTCAAATTCAATTTCTTTCTGTTATAGAATTTAGGTAGAAGAGGGAGGAAGGAAAGTAGGAGATTAAGAGGAAGTGAACGGGCCAAAGGCAAACATGCACTCGTTTTATAAATAAAAGAATCAGTGTGCACACATGAATTCCCTGGAGATCCTGCTAAAACGCAGATTCAGATTCTGCCAGTCTCGGGTGCAGCCTGAAGTCCTGCAATTCTAACAAGTTCTCCGGTGATGTCAGTACTTCTGGTCCACAGACCACACTAAGCAGCAGGGGGGCCGGAACTTGAGCAGTGAACAGAGATGTCAGCTCAGTGGTTCTCGACCTTGTCTCATCAGAACCACCTGAAGAGTTTTTGTGTCCTTTTTTAAACTACTGATGCCCAAGCCCCACCCCAGATGAATTAAATCAAAATCTAGGGGTCACTCAAGTATTCATATTTCTAAAAGCTCCCCAGGTTATTCTATTGAGCAGCCTGAGTTGAGAACCACCGTTAGCCAATAAATTCATTGGAACCTCAGGTGTCAGTCCCTGGCTGATGTATTAGCTCGTGAGGGCTAAAGGCAAGATACCCCAGCCAAGGGCATCTTCTTCTCCAATGGGAACTTGCTATTGCACAATGTTTGGTAAATAGTTGGTACTCAATAAATATGTGTTCCATGAATAAATAAATGATCGGCCGAATGCATGAATGATTGAACACCTTCGAAGGCCAACAGTCTACAGACTGTCAAGGATTGAATTCACAGTGTTGAAATGACAGCTGACAGGGCTGAAATTTGAAGACAGAAAGTTTTTTCCATTACTCTTACAAATCCCCCAAATAGACACTCAATTCTCGAGCCACTGTTAAGGGTGGATCCGCTGGTAACTAGAGGAGTCAAAGCCATAAACATCACCATCTCTTTATTCCAGTGTTTCCCAGTCATCCACCAGTCATAACACACTTTCACAATTTTTGCTATCGGTGCTATTACTTACCTAGCATGTTTCCTTCAATTGACTCACTTTTTTCACATAGATGGATGTATTTTAAAGGGAAACTATTAATCACTGTTTTAAATAGAAAAACAACCAGTATCCCTCAACATATATAGAAGTACCTGTCAAAATAAATACAATGAAAGCAACTCAAGCTGGATGTTGCTGCCTGCCAACGCTTGCCCCTGTCAGATAAGAAGATGGATTTGCAAGGAACAGGGAGGAATTAAAGACACGGGCGCACTTAATGGAGGCTTGTCGTTGGCATAATAAGAAGGATGGGAGGGGTGCTTTGCAAGGAGTCACAGTCAAGTTCTGCGACGCCAGGTATTGAAGGCACCACGTGCAAGCACCTCAGGGAACACCATTCCCAGCCAATGAAGTTCAAGTTGTACCCAGAAACCCAAGGGTCACCAACTAGTGCAGATGGGGCTCTGGAACAAAAAAGGAAGTATTTCCTAGATCTCAGTTTCTGGGGAATCCAGTCATCCATGTGATCTGTCTGTAAACAGGGTGATGTTTGTTTTCCTACTTCTAAGAGGAAAAGCATCATCAACAGAGAAAATCAGAACAGGTTGAACCTGGCTGTCAAAAACAGGGGAATTAGCTTTCTCTTTGGAGGCATATTTGTTGGTTTAAGCCTTGGATAGAAAAGTCACTAAATAAAACCATGCTGTTATCAAATGAATGGATCAGACAAAGTAAGAGATGAGCTTCCCGGCTCTTTAGTGAGGTGTGTCCCAGGGTCGGGAGGTAAATTCTTATCTCAGTTCATATGCTTGGATTTGGACAGAATGACCCATTGATATTTCAGGGAATAAACCCACTGAATTATTCTCTTTTATTTGCTGATTGTTTTTCTTTTAAACAACACACGAAGAATGTGACATTGTGATTCTAATGCAGAGGCAAGACTGAGGAGTTAGGGGAGAGGCCTCTGGGACCAGACTGCCTGGTCTAAGTCCCTGCTGTGCCCCCTTTTTATATCTGTGTGACCTCAGGGGAAATAGTCAACCTCTCTGTGCCTCACTCAGTCTCCTTGCTCCTAGAATGAGAGTGATAATAAGAGTCCTACCACATAAGGACATCGCAGGGAGGAGCAAATGCAGACGAAGCATCTAAAAGAGCCCCTTGCACAAAATAAGCACTCAATATGTGTTACCTGTTGTTATTATTATGCCAGAAAAATACACAAAACAAAAGGCAATGCAATGAAATCTGTCTTCCTTCCACCTCAGGCCCTGGGCCTCTCCCTAGACACAAAGCAGTATAAAAAGGCTCTTGTGTATCTTTCCAGAAATACTTTATGCATTTACCATCAAGTGTATCCTTCTCTTCTGTGCTAATGGGGGCTCACCATGCACTCTGTTTTACACGTTGTCTTTTTTACTTAATATTTCTTGGGAAGGAGTACATTGCAGGCCACGTACCTTGTTCTTTGCTGGGACTGCAGTTTTGCATTGTGTGGCTGCACCATCATTGATTTACGTCATCCCCCGTGTGGGACACAAGCCATTTCTGGTCTTTCACTTTTATAATCATGCTGCCGTGAACACATTTAAACACAAATCTTTCATATACGTACAAGTATACCTTTAGGAGAGATTCTTACAGGTGGGATCGCTTGGTCGAAGAGTCTGTGCATCTTTTATTCTGATAGATATTGCCAAATTTCTCTTTGAAGAGATTACACCAATTTGCACACCACCTACCTATGTACACAAGTATGTCTTTCTTCTCATACTCAGGATAGTATTTTAAATTCATGAAACAAAATGCATAGGATAACCAAGGAAAAGCAATTATATTGAAACAGTTATCAAAAGATTAAAAATACACTTTTGCGAAACAGTAGTATGTATCCCTCTTTATAAATGCACTAAATAACAAAATCTAGTGCCAGGTAGGAGTGAGTAGAAAAGATATCTCAGCAAATCTGTAATAGTTTTAACGTGGTATGAAACTACATATTGGTGACAAGCTCTCAGGTACTGCTAGTAATATTGTGACCTGTAGTTCACATCCATAACTGAAGGAAATGCTAAATTTGAGTTGTCAGCTGGTGAGAAAAAAAGATGTAAATATTTTCCAAACAAGTGTTGGACCCTGTCTCAGAGTCAGCGCTTGGAGATTAATCACAGTGAGTGGCAGCTTCTCCTCCATGCATCAGTTCAGCCCCAGGAATTCATGCTTTTAGGGCAGCTATTAAAATTCATGAGTGGGAACTGGCCTCAATCTAGCCTGAGACAGGCTTCGTTGGCCTTCCAAAGCAGTAAGACGGGCTAAGAAGACGTGAGCAGGCAGAGATAGCTCTAAAGCCATCCAGAGGGGCTGCCTTGACCGTGTCTTAGAGATAGTAACTGCCCCACTTCTGCATTCAATGTATCTGCTCTCCTACCCGCACAGGGTTTTGGAGAATATTAAATAAAATAAGAGAACGTAACCTGCTTTGAAAAACTTAAAGGCACTCTATTAACTTAGGGCACTGTATTAACCATTAGGAATTTATATTATTATTATTATTACCTCCTCTTATGTTTATTTCTTAGAACCTCCCTCAGATAGGCTGATAAGAGTGACATTAGGGCCAAAGGATGGAGCCGCTCAGCTTTGGAAACTAAAAAGCACAGCGGTCCAGGACGTGGCTTAGGCTTGATGGTACCTGCCCGGCCTGGCTATTACACTCCTCTTACCCAGAGAGTGATCCAGTGACTAGCGAAGTTGCTGGAACGTCTAGGAGCAAGAAAGAGGTGATGGTAAGGGGTGTCAAATCCACGGAGAACACTCCGTCCCTGGAAAAACACATGACTCTGGAAATCTTAGGAGTATAGAAGAAAAATTTCAAACAATTTTCTGACTATGCATCTTTTTTTGGTGTGTGTGTGCTGGAGAAATGTTAAATTTCATTAAGTTTTACAGCCAGACTTAAGATAGACATAAATCCCTTTAATGCTGGTTTTAGTCAAAAATGAGATGAACATGATCATTAAACCAGTGCATGTGGGAGAATTATTTGAGGAAAATCCAAATAGGCACACAGTCGGGAAATTTCCACCGTGACCATATTAAATGCAAGTAGGTGCAAAGCAAAATTCTCTCGGCTCTAGTGGACTGGACCCTTTTGCTGCTCAGTTTCCATACAGAGGAGCTTTGTTCTGGGGCAATATGGTTGCAGTCTGAGAGTCTATCTGGGGAAGCTCATTCCTGCTTCATTAATCCGTGAGCACAGTGCAATTTCAGCTAATACCGTTACACAGCTCCTAGCTGGGTTATTTGATTAAATGCCTTTAGGAAAAGGAGCAAGTTGGAATAAAGGGACATATGCAATGTACTTTCTTGTTCTGAGCGCTGATAGCTGTGGAATTACATTGGCAACGTATCCTAGGCCATGCTGTACCTGTAGTCACAAACTCCTATTGCCTGAGATATTATGTGAGTCTGGTATTACCTGACATCTCACAGGGGCCACATTGTCTCCCTGGTTCAATTTCTCTGCGGTCTGAGCTTGTACACGGCTGTAACTAGGAGACGCATTTCTTGCCGTGGCTCTAGACATGCTAGTACTTAAGTGCCTTCTTGTGAAATTGAAAAAAGCACCCCTTTCCGGTGGGTGAATTGCAAAACAGCACCTTCTTCTGGGCAAATAGATTAGAAAATGTGCCCCCTTCTGGGCAGACAAATGAGAAAAGGGTGGCTCCTCCGGGCAGGCGGACCGATTAGTTTTTCAAGCCCCTCCCCAAGGCACAGGCTTGCGAGTCCAGTGCAGCCCCTCATTGCTCCCCTTGGGCGTGGCTGCTTGTGAAGGCATGACCCGCACAGCTGTGCAAGGCAGCCCTGATTAAAGATGCCACTTGCCTCCTAGAGGGGTGGGATAGGGAGGGTAGGAAGGAGACGCAAGAGGGAGGAGATATGGGGATATATGTATACATATAGCTGATTCACTTTGTTATACAGCAGAAACGAACACACCATTGTAAAGCAATTATACTCCAATAAAGATGTTAAAAAAAAAATGCCACTTACCTAATTTTATAGTCAGACCACAGAGTTTGCTCCTTAGTGCTCTAAAAAATTCAATCACACCAACGGACCTTTATATTAAATACATTGGTCTATTACGAGAGCCTGGTATTGTCAGAATGTCGAAGCAACATCAGGTTTAAAAATGAAAGATGGGTGAGCAGACACCACGTGTGCCCATATCACCTGGGCACATGCTGTTTACTGCAAGGGTGATGTTCTGACCGTGGGCACAGACAGGATAATTGTAGATGGAAAGACAGATGAACTAGAGGGTCGGTGCCCCTAGGACTAGCC
The DNA here is from genome assembly GCF_028564815.1 of Eubalaena glacialis. Classification (NCBI taxonomy): domain Eukaryota; kingdom Metazoa; phylum Chordata; class Mammalia; order Artiodactyla; family Balaenidae; genus Eubalaena; species Eubalaena glacialis. The sequence continues at coordinate 55,130,241 of NC_083728.1, read as the reverse complement.
TTCAACCCACGATGGGCAGAGGGGCGGTGGGGACGATAGCGGGGCTTCCCCGCCATCCCAGCGGGATGCCCTCACGGCCTCCACAAGCGCCCCAGTGGGCTGAGCCCCCATTTCTGGCCACAGGAACACCCGATAACCTACTTTTGATTGGTGTGAGGCCCAGGACAGGTAAACTTCAGACTCTTAGCAACATAGTGAGGTTAGTTTGTATCAGATTCCTTTTCGGCAGCTGCAGCTCACCTAGAGAGAAGGGGCCATGGGACAGGTACGTCTCAGGGCAAAGGAGCCTCCTAGGAAGGCAGGACTGGGTGAGGTGCTGTAGCGCAAGCCTCAGGCTATCAGCAGGCAGCCTGGGCGCCCAAAGGCCTAGGATGCCAGTCAAGCATTGATGAGCACTTTCTATAAAATATGGTAAATATTTTAAGATTGGTAGGCTTCTGCCACACCTACTTAAGTCTGCTGTTATATTGTGAAAGCAGCGCTAGGCAACCCATAAACAAATGCACATGACTATGTTCCAATAGAACCTTATTTACAAAAACAAGTGGTGGGCCAGATTTGGCCTTTGGGTCATATTTTGTGACTCTTGCCGTAGGTGATCAAAGAAAGTAGAGGACACAAAAGCAGAAGAAAGAGGTGAGACGTCGTCCGCAGTGTGCTTGCTGGCCCACATCCCTTCCTTCCTTTTATCCTCACAGCAACCAACCAGTTACTGTTTTATCATCTGCATTTTAAAGATGAGGAAAACCTCAGTTTCCAGAAAACAAGAATATTGCCAAGACCAAATAGCCTGGGTTCAAAACCAGATCTGTCTGATTTAATGCCTCTTTTCCTTCCCCTACTTCAAGCTGACACCTGCAGATACATCTGTCTTGTGCTACCCAGCAAGGAAAGTCCACTTGTCCCAGAGGCAGTAAATTCCAGGTTTGGGGGTTAAGGGTGGCAGTGCTAGAGTTGAGTTCAGTCTCAAGGGGCTCAGAAGCTCCTCTGAAAATGTTAAAGCAACAAACATGATTGCCACTGGGTCCACCACCAGCTTCCAAGGTGAGACCAGCCATAGCATCAGACAGGTGCCATTTGTCAGCCTGTGCCTTTGATGGCAGCACCTCAGATATAACGGAGTCAGAAGATATCATGAAAATAAGTAAGTCCCTTGTCCTTACTTAGCCTAGTGTGCGGGTAGGCCATCTGATGGGAAAGTGCACAGCGCAAACAACAGCCAAAACCGTAATTATTAAACTTCTTTGCTGAGAGTTAATCTAGCCTTGCTTTCTGACTATGCATTCAAGTGTTCAGACACTAAGCCTTAGAAATACTAATTGCTAGAGGGATTTTTTTCCCCTGCACTCAACTCTTAAAGGGAAAATGAGCCATTATCAGAAGTTTCTTCTAGAAATAACTTCCAGGGATGCCCTGAGGTCAGTTTGGATTCAGCCCAATCTTCCTACTTTCTCCACAATGGTACAATGATAATTCAAGTTCTTAATGGTGACTCTGAATCATCCTGATACTGAATCATCAATGATTAAATTATGTTCACTAAACAGCTAGTATTTTCTAAAAGAAAATAGACTAATGCATTTTAGGACGAAGTTACAGAATTCAAAACAAACCTCTGGCTTAGCCTAGGATACCAGAGCATTAAATCTACAGAGACTCCACTTCCTCCCACATGTCTACGTTAATGGATATTTTAGAAAATTCCAGTATAATCCAAGACCAGTTTAATTTATTCCTGTACACAAACAGTTTTATGGAAGACGACATTGTAATTCAGATCAATAAATGACTCGTCGGTTTGGGCTATAAAAGTATAAACAGAACCCTTGCAAAAAATCGCTCATTCTTCTTTCTTGCTGTAAGCCATTTGATTTTTTGCCAGAAAATATACAGCCAAAGAAGAACACCTGTTTGCCTTCCTTAATACTCAGCCTCAGCCTAGACTATTACACAAGGAATTAGCATTAGTCGTCAGATTAATTGTAAAGACAACAAATTAGAGTTCCTAAGTCCTCATCCATCTCAACATTGAGGTGAATTTGACTGCAGACAATACATGGTCTTACTTCTTTCTGTAAAAGTGGTCTCAGAGTACCGTGGATTCTCAGGAACAAATTCTGCTGTCTGAACTCTCCAGTTCCCCCTCTGCCCCCACCCACCTCGCGGCAAGCCATTTTCTCCAGAACCAGAAATCAGAGCCAAAGACCTCGGCCCAGACCGCAGGTCACAGTTGTGAACACGAAAGGTGAGCCAGGGCGGAAAGCTGGTGAAATAGGTCAATTGCTTAGGCAGCAAACACAAAGGTGCAGAAAATTCTGATTTTATTTTTCTCTAGTGGAATTTAATTTCTCTCCAACAACCTACTGGCACTGATGGTAGAAATTTGACCTTGGCCAACACAGGTTTTGCTCCCACCCTCCTGCCTCCACCCTCAAGCTGCAAAGGACTAGCACAGCATCAGGAAGAGGGGACGGGCTCCTGGAGCTCACGTCTCATCATCTGTCCACCGTGGAAACTACTGCTGCATCCGCACCCCACTGGCCTCGGTCATCACTTCACGCAGATCCGGCGTGAACCCTGGATCCTCACTGTCGTGACCCTTGGACTTCCTGGGGCAGCTGGTTCTCTCTGTCGTGTTCTCACTGATCTCAGCCTCCCACACAATATTCTGCTCCTTCCTCTTCTGCAGTGAGCATCACAGAACACGGAATGGGGCGTCCCCGAGTCCCTCAGCTAAGACACCTCACGGAGCTACCTCTGGTCCTCAGCTCCACGCCCCTGCCCTAGGATGAGTCCCAGACCTCTCTGAGGTTGGACATCCCAACACACCCCCTTCCCACTCCAAGAACACAGCTCAGAAGAGAGAGGTAGCACTCAGGGCTCCCTCTGAGTGCCCTACAAGCGCTACTCAATGAATTTTCTATTCAATTCACCTTAGACTGGGCCATTTTCATTTCTTCTACAGAGAAACAAACCAGGCCTAGCAAATAGTCTTCCAGGTCTATCGCTTAACTTTCAACCTCAGCTTTGAAACCCCAAAGAAAAACTATTAACTTGTGTTCCTCTTAATATTCCAACCCCACCAGCTCTACCTAAGCATGCTCTTGTCTCAAAAATTCAGGGAAGATTGGGGTAATTGAACATACTTAGGGAAGACGAATAAGTTACTTTCAAAATAGTATCCCTCAAAAGAAGTGAGATCCAAATAGCTCAAGAAACATCAAGAAAAAAAAATATGCCAAATCTGAGAGGGTCTCCCAAAGACTGGGATTATAGCCCAGATAGAGAATTAAACTTTTAAAGGTGAATGAAGGTAGTTTGGGATCTCAGTGGAGGAGGAGCAGACCTGGGTATTTGCCAGTAATTATGGCCAGTGGAGACAGGAACACATCCTCTCTAAAGACTAGGATTTGAAGGAAGACCTAAATTCTAGAACACAGGATAGCCATGTTCAATGCCCAAGATAAGTGACTGGTCCAAATTTTGAATAGAAAGGTGGGGGAGGGAAAAATGAGGAATTGTTTTTCAACGGGTATGAAGTTTCTGTTATGCAAATGAATAAGTTCTAGACCTCTGCCATGTAATAGTCAACAATACGGTATTATACACTGTAAAATATGTTCAGAGGATAGATCTCGTTAAATGTTCTTACCAAAAAAAAAAAAAGAAGAACACACAGACACAAAAGAACACAAGGAAATTTTGAATGTGGTGGGTATGTTTAGTACCTTGGTTATGGTGATGGCATCATGAGTGTACACATATCAAGATGTAGACATTAAATGTGTGGAATTTTTTGTATAAGAATTATACCTCAATAAAGCTAAAAACTTTTAAGTTAAAAAAATTTTAAACAAATTTCAAGGTGAATTCTGCCCCAAGCACATTTTTAAAAATAAATTAGTATTACAATTCTGGTCATTCCAGCTACTGATGGCCCTTTGTCATCCAACAAATGGAAACACAAACTCATGGAACTAGTCAATTTGCTCTTAAAACCATTATGCCACTAATACATTAAGTTTACAGACTAAAGTGTTTTGACTCATAAAAGAGCACAATTCTCTAAAATGTCTCAGGGCCCATGGAATTGAGAAATTTCCCAGCTGGAATATGTGTCTAACCCAGTGTTTCCCAGCCTAGTATATACTGCGGACCAGGAAACCATCCAGGGTCTTGGCTGCACACCTCAGAAACAAAGGAGGGAGGATGGGATGAGGAGAGAGGAGCTTCACGGAGCTCAGCATCCCTGGGCAACTGACAGGCAGAGAGGAAGGAAGGGATTAGCCAACAGATGGTGGGGGACCATCTCCCGTCATGGACCAAAATAAAAGGCTGACCAACTGAAGACCTAAATGGACAAAATTAAAGCATGAAATCGATTTAAGTGAATAGGTAGTTGATTTCTGTGGGGAAAGACTCTCAATGGGAAAATTGGAGGTATTGGACTGAATAGAATTTAAACTTCTCATTGTATCTTGTAGTGTTAAGAGGACTCCTGTTTGCAATCAACTATTTTTTGTGGGATTGATGTCTGTCCCCCCAACCAGGCTGTAATTTACATGTGGGCAGGGATGTCACCATTGTATTCCCATACTTGGGAAAGTCCCTGGCATATATTAGACTCAATGATATTTGTTGAGTGAATAAATGAGGTTGATATCATGGCCAGTATTCGGGGCTTGGGTTTAACACCCGTAAATGTAAAGGAGACAAGCCTCTGTCAGCCTGAAGCAGGGAGCTGGAGTGAGCTCTGCATAAAGTAAGAAAACTCTAGAGGCTGCCTCACTTGTGACATGAGAACTAGATCCTTCTGGCCATCAGTGCAAGGAAGCTTAACGAGAGCCCTGGCTTTCGGGGGAGCCCCACTGACCCACAAGTGTCACTCAGCTTAAAATGGAGACAGTCCTGGGTAGTACAGGACGCAAACTTGCTAACCCTTTGAGGGCCTGGAATAGGATGGGATGAGGGAGTCTGGAAAAGAGGATAACGGGAGGATAGAACCCTCCACGGACACACGTCTGCTCTGTCACCTCTTCAAGGGCTGGTCCAGAGAGGAAGTTAACACAGCCCTCCACGGAGGGGCCGTCCACATAAGACGGTTGCATCTCTCGGATCCTCTCGTGCCCGTGCCTCTGGCTTTATGACCTAATGACACAACCTTGTGTTTTGCAGAACGCCGAAGCAAGCTACGACTTCAGCAGCAACGACCCCTATCCTTACCCTCGATACACAGATGACTGGTTTAACAGGTAAATGGGGCCTCCTGAGGTGTCTGGGACGTCAGGTGTGGGGTTTTATTTCGCTCTGTTGTGTTTTTAAGGCTTAAATGTCACCAGCAAAATGCTCTCAATGCCTTGCTAAATTATATGGTGATTTATTTTCCTTCTTCGTGGCTACATTCTCTAAATTCTTGATTTTTTTTTTAATATGGCAACGCTCCTCTAGAATTATCTCGTGACTCTTTTGTTCTGTTGAAGTAGGAATTATTTGCCACCTTATTAAAGATAAAAAGAAAATAGGAATAATAAGAAATCCTTTCTCAACCCACCAGAATCTAGGTGCAAGGGCTCAGGTGCTCAACGAAGCCCTTGTGGCACGAGGGCTTCGTTGCTCCGCGGCTTGTGGGATCTTCCCGCACCGGGGCCCGAACCCGTGTTCTCTGCATTGGCAGGCAGATTCTTAACCACTGTGCCACCAGGGAAGCCCAGGGCACTAAAATTCTTCATTGCCAGAGGTGGAATCCCCAAGTGTCCAACTGCCTGAGACACAGTTATCGTGAGTCAGGCAAGTATGATCCTTGCCTCTTAAGGAACCAATGACTCAAGACACAGTGGCCACTTTGACCCATAAATAGGGTTTTTCACAATTATCAAGTCATTTTCAAAGGTCCTCATCTATCATGGCTTGTTATTACAAAGACTGGACGGTACCACGGTTCAAATCACGGCCTCTCGAAACAAAACTACTGTTGTAAGTGATTATGAGAGGAAGGCGGGTCAAAGTTCAGGCCACAGCCCTGGGAGGATCTGTGGTCCGAAAAGTCGTGTCTGTCCTGGAGGTGGTTCCTGCTTGGCACAAAGAGAATTTGAAGATAGCACCCTTCCCTTGAGTGTAAGATAAGTTTATTAAAAATTCCCTTTTGGATGAATATTATGCCTAGTATTTCTTTCAGTATAACTAGGGGCTTGTAGAAGAAGGAAAGAGAGTAAAGGGGGGTTTAAAGGAAATATAATTGGCCATGAGTTAATAATTGTTAAAGCTGGATGATGGTTACATCAGATTTCACTCTACTTTTGTCTATTCTGATATTTTCTATAACAAAAAGTAAATTTTAAAAGCATAGGACGTAAAAAGAGATAAACAGAACTGGGCCTTTAGCTTGGTACTCATGAAACTATTCATTTTGGTGGTTAAGCTTCTGAGGAGCTTGCAATGTCCCATGAGGAGGCGACAGCAGCCCGAATCACTGCAGTGCTAAGTGTAGCCAGGGCTGAAATCATACAAGGAAAGCGAACGCCTATTAATTACTATGTTTAAGGCACTGTTTTAGTGCTTTGCGCGTATTAATTCTCAATCTAACCCTCTGAAATAGGTGTGAATGTTATTATCCCTATTTTGGAAAATGAAGCACAGAAAGATTAAGTAACGTGTGCAAGATCACACAGCTAACAAGTGGTGGAGACAGGATTTGATACCAGTGAGGGGCCATTACAAGCACTGCCTCATAATAAAAGTGCTTTGGAGAGAGAGCGTGGAGAAACGCAAAGTTATCTCTGGCTGGGGAAACTGGGACAGGTTTCCTTGAAGATGTGGCATTTGGTCTGGGATTTGAATGAAGGTACTAGGTAGAGTTGGGAGGGGAGGGGAGTGTATTCTGGGGTGAGGGTACAATTTAGGCAAAGAAGCAGAGGCAGGAGGTACAGATGTGTTCAGGAGGTGTCCTGGATAACTGGTCCTGGAGTTAGAGACTGGTGCAGAAGGCAGCAATCTGAGAAGGCTTCATGGAGGAGGTGAGCATGAAAGGTTTGGACAGGTTGCTAGGAGAAAAGAGGAGAGATCTTGTGATTGGGTCGGAAACTGGGCGTGGGGCATAGACAAGGACGATTCTCCCATTGCACTCTAGGAATGCTGCTGCCCAGAAACTCTGAGAGCCTTGAGCACTTGCCCTTGGCTGGAGCAGGGTTTACTGCCCAGGCAGCCTGAGCCTCCGGCCTGCCAGTTTCTTCAGGTGTTCTCTTCTGGGCTTGGGCACCAGTCCCAACACCCCCATCTTTGCTCAGCAGACTCGGGGCTCTTGGATAAGCTAGTTTCGGCACCGAAACTCCAATGAAGGGCTGCCCGATGCTGACCAGCTGTGGGCTTGCTGCTGCTGCTTCAGCCACACTGCCTGCCACACAGGCCGGTTAGAACGCAGAGGCAATTCCTGCCCAGAAAAGGCCACGCTCTCCATCACTGGCTTCTCACTGCTGTGGAAAGTAGAAAATAAAACGCTCTACTAGGGGCGCTCTCAAAAGCAAGCAAGGAGAACGTTCCCCTTGGTTGGGAAACTGAGTTTAATAGCCGCGTGTCTCCCCTGGGCTTTCCTCACACTTTAAACCATCATATCTCCTCTCTGTTCTTGTAGGTTAACTTGTTTTTCTTCAAGTGTACGTTTCTTTAAGAGCATACTTAAAACTCCAAGCCAAGGACTCCTTATGAAGGCAAACTTCATACATATGCAGAACTGCTTTTAGGGGACCTGTATATTAGAATTCCTTGCCCTGTGCTTCATTTGATTTTGTAGGATTATTCCTTTTTCGGCAGAGCAAGTGTATTTATTCTACTGTGAACCATTTGATAATTGTATGCGGTATCTGCGCTCCAGGTATGTATTTGAAACACAGTTGAGAAATTTGGAAAAGGAGTGTTATTTCCTCCTAGCTTGCAATCAGAGAAATACAGACGACCAAGCAAAATAATAACAGCCACAGTAGCAACAATAACCCAAACTGCAAAAAGGTAGAAAATAATACATATTTAATAAGCATCAATAATATGCAACACAGCTATAACTTATTTGCTATGAGGTATCAGGATCTAGTATCACATTTTTTTTCTGGCATTCAATAAATATTGATTGGCTGGTTGATGGATGGGTGGCATACTTTCTCAGCCATGCCAAGATGTTGAGTGCCCTTGACATCTGTCCATTTCAAAACTGCCTGCTTCTCCCAAGGTTTGCAGCTCACACTTTGTCAATAATCTTCCAGCCTTGCTGGGTTTTAGGTCAATGTTTGGTGATGCACTGCAGATCTGTATTCCATTGCTGTGCTGCTGTCCATAAAAATCTCTCTTGCATAGCATTTCTTTGACAGGCATGCACCACTGAAATGTCATCCCCACCATCGGCAATATTTACAGAGTATCACTGGGTGCAGCATGCTCTATCCATTACGCCCTAAAGAGTAAGAGATTCTGGATTAGATGCAATTCCTGGTCACAAAAAGTTTACTATAAATTCAGGAAGAGAGAAGACATTTATTATTCAAGCAACCAAAATGAAGGGAAGTATGGATAAATGGATGCCAAGGATCGTCTGTCTCTATGTGAGCACGTTTGATTGATAGCATTAGTTAAACCTTCAAATAAGAAAGATTTTCAGTGATTAACTTTTTTTAATTAAAAGTCATATTTTATTCTGAAGAACCCAATAAACAGGCCTAAAAAAGAACATGGGGGGAAAATTGCTCTCTCTGGTTGGCTATTAGCACAGTGATGGAAACCAATACTGTACCCCGGGGACATGTAATGGCTTAGAAATCGACAAACATCTTTCCCTTCTGTCTTTAGGGACTAATTCTGAAATTGCCTCCTGGATAACAAAATCCAAACTGCCTTCAAAGACCTAATCTAAGTTTTTCTTTCATGTGAGCGTTGAGACTGCCTCATAAGCTGATATCAGCTCAAAGGTTGGTCTTTGCAATCAACCCCCTCTCTCTAGCCAATCCAGAGCACAGTGAAATCCAACAGAGTTTAATTTTGTGAGCTCTTCTGAGCCACTGGAGAAATACCACAAAGTTGTGAGTTTTAAAAAAAATCTCTAGTCCGCTACCTGGATGACACAAGTTTTCATTATTTAAATTTTCCCCTTCAGCTAAAAGAAATAGACGTAACACAGATTTGGGGTTGTGGAGAGAATCATATAGATTGCAAAAGAAATATCTGTATGTTGGTATAATCATTTTGGAAACTAATGTTTGCCATATGGGGGGATTTTATGGTCCTCAGGTGGCAATTATTCTTTTCTTAAGAGAGAAAAATACAGTAGATTATATGGACAAAGGTAGTGGTATATTGATTGCTTGGTATGGAACAAGTGATCCCTGAATCAGTTTCCCCTATCTGTAAAATGGAACTAAAGCTCCACCTTGGAGGTTTGCATGAGGGACTAGAGGGAAAGAGCACGGACAATGGCTCTGGGGATTTTTATGAGCCGGGCCTGGAAGCAGCATACATCCCGTCACCCACATAACATCAGCTGAAATTCAGTCACTTGGCCACATGCACGTGCGGGGGAGGCTGGGAAATGGAGCCTAACCGGATCCCAGGAAGAAAAGAAAATGAGCTTGGTTACCAGTTAGTATGTTCTGTCACCAAAAAAAAATCATGTGGCAAAGACAGACCATGTTGTAGCAGAAAACCTAAGCCAAGGACCCTAACCAGTGAGTGAGCCAAAGAACCAGTGAAAGCTGGTTAAACCACTAAGTTACTTTTTGAATTAGTCAGGATTCTGCAGAGAAAAAGAACGAATCAGATATGTATATAAAAAGAAAGAGATTTGTTATAAGGAATTGGCTCATGCAATTATGGGGTCTGGCAAGTCCAAAATCTGCAGGGTGGGCTGGCAGGCTGGAGACCCAGGAGAGACGAGCTGGAGTCCAAAGGCAGTGCTGGAGGATTTTCTCTTACCCAGAGAAGGCTGGTCTTTTTGTTCTATTCAGACCTTCAATGGATTGGACGAGGCCCACCCACACTATGGAGGACAATCTGCTTTACTCAGAGCCCACCAATTTAAATGTTAACCTCATCCAAAAAACACCTTCACAGGAACACCCAAAATAATGTTTAATCAAATATCTGAGCACACCATGTCCCAGCCAAATTGACACATAAATTTAACCATCACACTTTTTATCTGCACATTTCTGAGCATCAGGAATACATGATATATTTTTTTAAGATTTTATTTTTTAATTAGTTATCTATTTTATACGTATGAGTGTATACATGTCAATCCCAATCTCCCAATTCATCCCACCACCACCACCACCACCCCGCTTTCCCCCCTTTGGTGTCCATACGTTTGTTCTCTACATCTGTGTCTCATTTTCTGCCCTGCAAACCAGTTCATCTGTGCCATTTTTCTAGATTCCACATATATGCACTAATATACTATATTTGTTTTTCCCTTTCTGACTTACTTCACTCTGTATGACAGTCTCTTGGTCCATCCACGTCTCTGCAAATGACCCAATTTCGTTCCTTTTTATGGCTGAGTAATATTCCATTGTATATATGTACCACATCTTCTTTATCCATTCGTCTGTCGATGGGCATTTAGGTTGCTTCCATGACCTGGCTATTGTAAATAGTGCTGCAATGAACATTGGGGTGCATGTGTCTTTTTTTTTTTTTAAATAAGGCACAGCCTCCATCTATTTCGTTTTTGTTTTTGTTTTTTAATTTTTATTTATTTATTTATTTATTTTTGGCTGTGTTGGGTCTTTGTTTCTGTGCGAGGGCTTTCTCTAGTTGCGGCGAGCGAGGGCCACTCTTCATCGCGGTGCGCGGGCCTCTCACTGCTGCAGCCTCTCTTGTTGCGGAGCACAGGCTCCAGACACGCAGGCTCAGTAGTTGTGGCTCACGGGCCCAGTTGCTCCACGGCATGTGAGATCTTCCCAGACCAGGGCTCAAACCCGTGTCCCCTGCATTGGCAGGCAGACTCTCAACCACTGCGCCACCAGGGAAGCCCCCCATGTGTCTTTTTGAATTATGGTTTTCTCTGGGTATATGCCCAGTAGTGGGATTCCTAGTTCATATGGTAGTTCTGTTTTTAGTTTTTTTAAGGAACCTCCATACTGATCTCCATAGTGGCTGTATCAATTTACATTCCCACCGACAGTGCAGGAGGGTTCCCTTTTCTCCACACCCTCTCCAGCATTTGTTGTTTGTAGATTTTCTGATGATGCCCATTCTAACCAGTGTGAGGTGATACCTCATGGTAGTTTTGATTTGCATTTCTCTAATAATTAGTGATACTGAGCAGATTTTCATGTGCCTCTTGGCCATCTGTATGTCTTCTTTGGAGAAATGTCTATTTAGGTCTTCTGCCCATTTTTTGATTGGGTTGTCTGTTTTTTTAATATTGAGCTGCATGAGCTGTTTATATATTTTAGAGATTAATCCTTTGTCTGTAGATTCCTTTGCAAATATTTTCTCCCATTCTGAGGGTTGTCTTTTCATCTTATTTATAAAGGTCATGCTTAAGAACAGGGGGTCGGAAGCAGCAAATTTGTATCTGAATTCTGGTTTTGCCTCTGAACTGAGAAGTGACTTAGTATCTTGATGCTCGACTCCCTCTTCTTTAAAATGGGGATAATGATAGTTGTGAGAGTTAAATAAAACAAAGCCTGCAGCACTCTCGGCATGGTGCCCACCCACGGTGGGTGTCAGTAAATGAGAGGTACTGTATGCATCCTGCCCCGTCCATCTCTCCCTGAATGGAGTCACATAGAAATGCATGCTTTGGCTGGAAAGGGCAAGAAGGGTGGCCAGTCACTCTAGTGAAAGGTCAGCAATGTGGAAGAAGGGGCACTGTCTCTCTGGAGATGTGCCCCCTCCCCGGGTCAGAGCAGGTCCTCAGGGTTTTCTTGGACATCTCAGCAGTCACCACGGCTGTAGGGAAGCCCCAGTGCAGCCATCATCAGGGCCCAGGCTTAAGCCCCACCCCGCACAGGTTAACCTGGGATTGTCCCTCCAGCCTTGCTTGTCCAGCATATCGGTTATCTATTACCAAATAATGCCACATAACAAATCATCCCAAAAGTAGTAGCTTAAAGCAATAAGCACTGATATTGCTCACAAGTCTGTAGGTCAGCGGGACAGTTCTGTTGATCTGGCTCGTCCCTGCATCCAGGGTTGGCTGGCAGGGAGGCTGGGGGCTGGCTGGCTTAGGATGGCCTCTCACACATGTCTGGGGGACAGCTGGCTGTCAGCTTGGGTAACAGGCATGAGGGGTTACAGTCTCTCACCATCCAATGGGCCAGCCTGGGCTTGTCCACATGGCACCAGGGCAGTTTCAGGAGAAAGGGCAGCTGTGGTCCTCTTGAGGGCCAGGCCCATCACTTCCACCACATTCTTTTGTCCAAAGCAAGTCACGAGGCCAGCCAGACTCAAGGTAGGGGAAATGTGCTTCCCCTCTTCATGAAGGAGCAAGAAAATCACACTGCCCAGGGCACAGGCCCAGGGGAACAGTAGATCGAGGCCGTTCTGGCAACGTGACACCCCTAACTCCTGTCACTTGCCCCCCGATGACCTTCGTCAGAAGGAGGCCATTAATAAGTTAAAACACAAAATTACGGGCTTGATTCTATAGAACCAGAGAGCACTCACTAACCCTAGTCAGCGGTTCAGGTCTCCCAGGGGCCAGACGATGGGTCCACACAAGTGTTGGATCTTCATCAAAAATCAGTCTTCTTGCCCTTCCCGTGGAGCACTGTTCAGTAATCTATTTTTTCAATTACTTTCGTTCTGAATATGTTGAAGACGTTTAAAAAGATTATAACTTACTCAGATTTTGTTAGATAACATCTTTTTTGCCAAATCCCACTCTTTTGTGAGCTAATCAGACTTCTCACCTGGACTGTTTTATTCAATCAGCCAATCAATAAACATTTACTGAATTTCAAAAAAAAAAAAGGAGGCCAATCAAGCCACCGAGATTTGTCCCTCCTCCCCACACCCACAGCTATTTCCACTTCTGACAGACTCATGTTTTACTCTAGAGACAAAGGGGAGCTACTGGATGTGCTTGAGAGAGCAAAGGGACCAGATGAACACGGACTTGGAAAAGGATTCTCCTGATATTCACGGGAGCAAGCTCGCTCTCTGAGATCATCAGGAAAACAGGAATGAAGGGAAGGAACTCAAGGCCGTGGCGACAGAGCCAACAGAGGCCCAGGGGTGCGAAGAGGCCTGGTGTCACCAACAATTTCAGGGAGCCACTACCCGCTTATAATTAGTGTTGCCTAATTTAGCAATGAAATGTTTTTTCCTATATGTTCCTCTGGAGGGACCACGACAGTCACCTCCCCACTTAAAGGCCAAAATTAAGGATGTGGAAGCATTCAGTGTCTTTAATCTGCTCAAGGAAGTTTGCACGATTTTGTCCTCCAGCCTTTCATGAGCAGTTTTAGGGCAGAGAAGGTCTGTCACAGGGTGGGAGGGTGATGGGTGGTCCAGTAGCTGACCCTGGGTCTCAGACCTGGCCCAGATCCTCGGATACTCAGTTTTGACATCTGTGAAATGGAGCAGTACCTACTCCCGCGAGGGGTAAAGGGGGTGCGACAAGAAAAGCACTGATTGTGGTCCCTGGTGAGGAACGACTGCCCCGTCCACAGCAGGTGCTGTTGGTCCTCCTCGCTCCTCAGAGCAGGGCTCCCCCTCCACCAGCATAATGTGTGCTTCACAGATGTCGGTCACAGCATCGACTGTTCCAGGCAAGGCCTCGGAAAGGAGAGCCTGGCAGGGCTGATTATTAAATAATAAGGAAATTAGTGCTCACTCGAATTAGATCTGGCACTGCTTTTTAAACTTTTATTCAAATATTTATTTGTTCAGCATGAACCAAACAGCAAGGGAGCCAGCCAAATTTAATCAGTATCTGCACAAGTTCCATTTTTAAATATATATGTGTGTATATATAAAGTATATGCATGTCCTCTTAATACAGCGTGTATTTTATATATTTAAATATCTAACATGTGGATTATATATAATGTATAAGTATATATACATATGAATATAGAAGTATATAATTACAAATACATAAGTAGATATAAGTACAACTCTATACTTAAATATATACATTTAAAGTCTACATATGAATCAATATAAAATGTGTATGTATATATTTCACTTTATATAAATACATGTGTGTATACTTCCATGCTGTTTTTCAGAATTTTATTTACCATTTTCTTCAGCACTGAGAATAAGATGGGGGCCATGAAAGCCACGTCCATGGTAGTTTCTCCCATCAAGTTAAACCATAACTAAGTCCCTTCTCAAAAATCTCAAATGAGATCTACCAAAAACTTACAGGCAAGAAGACAGGGGTTTACTCAGTCAGCATGTGGGGTCTTCACAGAGCTTTGACCACAGGGCTGGCCTCTGCAGTCACGACGAGGTCTCCTCGGACACCGCATACAGATTTCATTCTTGTTCCAAAGGGAATTTTGAGTCCATGAGATGTGTAGCCTTCATGGAGGCAGGATTCACTTTTGCTCATATAGAGAAAGAAAATATATGTGTATATTTTCAGTCCTCCGATGTGATTTTTTAAGGGCGGGTGCGAGCTTTGCTTGCCCCAAGAGAATGTGGCAAAGAGTCTACACTGCAGAATCAGGACTTCTTGGGCTACACAGCCAATAAGTCCCCTTTCCCACATCCCTTCCTGCACCTGCCATGTGAATAGTGAGGGGGAAGCCAGCCCTCACCACCATCCCCTCTGCAGGCCAAGCTGACACTTTTGCAGCCGACTTCGTATTTAGCTGCCTCATGGGCTATTAGGATGGACTTTCAGGTTGGGGCTGGCCGTTTCCAGTGATGTGTACATTGGACCACTCCTCCTCTTGAATGCTGTTTGGGGTTAAAACACGGCATTCTGATTGACTTCGAGCTTATGCGGGGTTCAGTTCCCCGTTGCCGTTTAACAAACGGCCCCGAAACCTAGTGGCTTAAAAGAGAACATTTACTAGCTCACAATCCTGCGACTTAGGTGGGTACCTGTCTCTCGCCATGTGCTACTGACGGGGTAACCTGGCAGGGTCTGGGAGAGGGAGGCCTCCAGGGGCCTCACCTGAGGTGTTGGAACAACGGGGGCTGCCCAGCTGCGCTCTCCGCGTGGCCTCAGCTGTAGCCCAAGCTCCTCTGTACGGACCCTGGCCCAGAGGACAGAGGGCATCCTCTCGCTGCTTCCCATGGGTCCAAGCCAGCCACCAGGCCGGCCCAGTTCAAGGGGAGAGCTGTTTGGATTCCTTTGGTGGAACGGAAAAGGGAGCAAAAGGGAAAAAGTTAATGAAATTCCAGCGTCTATTGCAGAGAACATTCTAGAACATAAGCCCTGAGAAGGTCTTGCTCAGAATTGTAAGGCCAGAAAACTTCAGAAAGATTATCTAATAGATGCCTGGGATTCTTAATCTGGTCGGCCTCAAACTTTCTGTGGACCCCTCGAAATTGAATGCAAACAGTTGCCAGTGTACGTTTATTTGGTTCCAGAGGAAGGTGGGGGATGTGTAGCATTCAGTATGTCCTAAAGGAGGCTATAATCCAAAAAGGCAAATAACTTTTATCCCACAACTGACAGGCAGCATTCATTACCTGCCTGTGGACAGAACCAGCCTTGAAAATAAACACCAGCCCACAATTCTAGCGCTTCAAAAAAAAAAAAAATCAGCTGTTTCGACCAGCACCAACCTGTCTTAGATTGTGTCCCCTTTTCACAGAAAGCCTATAACTGTTTTCCACAGTAAGACACTTCGAATTTTAAAGTAAAGATCACCTCTCAAGGTTGAAAATGTTCTGAGAAGACTCTTCATGGTAGAAACAAGCCAAGGTCAGGAAGGACAGCTGGGAATTGGAAGGGGTCGAAAGGAGAGACACAGATGGAAAATCCAGGGGCCTGGGCTGGCTCCGGGCTAACTGAACCATTGAAAAGCACCATAGATAGAACTTAAGGGATCTTCTCCAAGTCGTTTGACCCTGTATCTGACTTGTCTTTACTGTTCTCTGCAGCCATGGGACCCGATGCGCCGGGGAAGTTTCTGCAGTCGCCAACAACAACATCTGCGGGGTCGGAGTGGCCTACGGCTCCAAGGTCGCAGGTAGGCTGTCCCTGCCAAACAGTCCCAGGAGGCATCACACTCGGGGCTCGGGCCTGGCCACGGCGCGGCAAAGATTCCCAGTGGAGCCGGAGAGCGGGGACTGGTACATTTAGCAAGAGTGAAAAACATTTTTTTAACTTAACCTATATGGCAAGATCAATAAACTTTAAAATTTTTTAAGGTGCACAGATCATGAGCACACAGGTCAATGATGTTTCACAAGCTGACCACATCCATGTAACCATCAAGAAACAAAACACGACCAGCACCCCAAAGCCCTCCTTGTGTCCCCTCCCAGTTACTGCCCATACACACAAGAACAGTCACGACCCTGATTTCTAACAGCAAATGTCAGTTATTCCCAGTTTTTAAACTTTATATAAATGGAATTGTACTGTGTGTACTCTTTGCGTGTCAGTATCCATAACATCTTTTTTTTTTATTGGAGTAGAGTTGATTTACAATGTTGTGTTAGTTTCTGGTGTACAGCAAAGTAATTCAGTTATACATATATACGTGTGTGTGTGTGTGTGTGTGTGTGTAGATATTCCTTTTCATATTCTTTTCCATTATGGTTTATCACAGGATATTGAATATAGCTCCCTGTGCTGTACAGTAGGACCTTGTTGTTTATCTATTCTATATATACTAGTTTGCATCTGCTAATCCTAAGCTCCCAATCCAACACTCCCTCACCCGCCCTCCCCCTTGGCAACCACAAGTCTGTTCTCTACGTCTGTGAGTCTGTTTCCATTTCTTAGATAAGTTCATTTGTGTCATATTTTAGATTCCACATGTAAGTGATATCATATGGTATTTGTCTTTCTCTTTCTGACTTACTTCACTTAGTATAATACTCTCCAGGTCCATCCATGTTACTGCAAATGGCATTTTTTCATTCTTTTCATGGCTGAGTAGTATTCCATTGTATATATGTACCACATCTTCTTTATCCTTTCATCTGTAGATGGACATTTAGGTTGTTTCCATGTCTTGGCTATTGTGAATAGTGCCGCTATGAACGCAGGGGTGCATATGTCTTTTCAAATTATAGTTTTGTCTGGATATGTGCCCAGGAGTGGGATTTCTGGTTCATACGGCAACTGAATTTTTAGTTTTCTGAGGAACCTCCATACTGTTTCCATAATGGCTGCACTAATTTACATTCCCACCAACAGTTAAGAGGGTTCCCTATCTTTTCGAATTATAGTTTTGTCCAAGTATCCATAACATTTTAATAGGAATCAAATAAAGATAGTAGAATATAAGGAGGTGTGTACAAATTATTGTAAACATACTCAGAACTCTTCCAAATGTTTTTGGTGGGGTTTTTTGTATGTTTGTTTGTTTGCACAATGCCTCTCATCTTTAAGGGAAAATATTCTACCTAGAACCTTTTTATTAAGTTCCACGGGAAAGATATTTAACAAATTCCTCTTTATGGGCCTTTAGAAACAAGGGTGGCTGGTCACCAGAAATTTAGAAACCAACACCTCTCCCCCCCAAAAAAAATAGAGAGAGAGAGAAAGGGAGAGAGAAAATGAGAGAAAGGGAGAGAGAAAATGAGAGAAAGGGGTTCATAAGCTTTCAACAAGATGCTGGAGAATGGAGTGGCTCCTGGCTCATTCCAAGTTTTGCATCAAATTTGGTTCTTAATTTATTCAGGCTGAGTCATCCAACCTTGCTTTTCTTTTTTTTACAACTGTCTTGATATTTTTTTCCTGGTGATTTAATGGAATCATAAACATACTTTGTGCTGACACTTGCATTTCCAGGGACCTAAATAAAGCAAGAGCAACCTATACAAACCCACATTAACCTCTTTCAACAATGTCTGCTAAGAGGTTTGCCTGAGCTGGGTGCTGAATTCCTCAAACGAATACATCCAGAGGGTTCTGAAATGTAACTGGGGTGGCTTTGCCCCTTGGCTTTCATCTCTCTGTATTCTGTGTGCCTCCAAAATGCTGGCATCAGAATGTCAGAAGCCATTATGAGCTCAGGGGAAAGAATATCACCTGGTTAATATTTTATAAGCCAGGCTCACACTCCGGGTGCTATCTGAGTGGGGGGGTTCCCTGTTTGCAGGGCAGAGTGGAGGCAACTGAAAATGTCAAGCGTGGATTTCTCATTCACAATGACGGTCTTCAAAAGAGTTTTGAAGTTTCTGCATGCCCAAAGTAACTGGGTTTCTGAACAAGGGATCCTCAGAACAACTGCCTGCAGCAATGAAGAGTTGGGATTAGCTCATGGCGTTTGGGGGTCCGCTGGGGTCTTTTTCTCCATCTGCTTCTTCTTTTTCTCTCTTGTAATTTGCACTCTGAAAACATCTAAGCTGCTTATGAAATGTACCTGATTCTCCTGCTCTTTGTTTGAATTCCCTAAAAGCAAACCTGAAGCAAGGATCTGGGTGCAAGGAGTTTCTTTGGGAGGTGACCCTGGGAAGCCAGTGAGGGAAAGAGAGGGAAAGATGGTGGGAAGAGGGACCAACAGAGGGTGTGTAGATGAGCTGGTCGCTCCCTAACTGGGGCTCTGGGGGGCTGTTGCCCCCTGAGAGGAGGAGGCTGGGAGTTTATCCACCAACTCCCATCCCTCATTGGTGGGGGGGTGGGGGGCGGGACCTCAGCCACGAGCACCTGGCCTGTCCAGCCTGCAGCTCCACCCCCAAGGCAGAGGACACGCCCCAGGCAAGCCCCTTGTTCGGGTGGGCAGATCCAGGCAGGGTGTGACAGCCTCTGACTCACCCCTGATGCCAAAGGCGAGCAGATTCAGCCCGATACCTCAAAGACACGACCCGACCCGTGTCCGTGAACCCCGATAGCTCACAGGTCTCAAGGCAAGGCTCTGAGGATCCAGGAGCCGAGCCCAGAGCCGGGGGGAGGCAGGCCCAGCCCCACAGAGGCTCTGAGCAAAGGGGCCGCCTTCTTGCGCTCCCTTAACCCCAGCTTGGCTCCTCTGTAGCCACTCTTACGGGTCCTAAGCGCTCATGGGCAGGAAGGTCCAGTCCCCACCCTGTGCCCGGCAGGACATCCAGTGACTCAGGGCTCCCCCAGGGGAGCAAAAGGAATTCTTCCTGAGAAAGCCCTGGAGAGGTACTCAGGAATCGCAACAGAAGCAGAATTCTACCTTACAGATTTGGGGGGAACATTTTGTTCATTCTGGCTGGCAATTTCAAAAGTTGGCTGATTTTCCTTTTCTACTGATAAATGGGCTGTACTCTCCGGAGACTTTCCTTTCCCGAGCTTTCTGAGCTGGGGAGGTCTGGAGCGCCATCTGGTGGCCGGCCAATATCACTGCTCGTCTCAAGGTGTTCAGTCACAGGGTAGGGAGGCGATGTCCCAAATGCCCCCTGGATCCCGGGTCTCTTGTCTTCAAAAAAAGGCTAAAGTTAAGGTGCTGCAGAATCTCAGTCCAGAAAAAGAAAGGAAAGTGGAGACGAGGTGATAAAATGAGTCCTCTGAAGGAAAACAAGGAAAAAAATCATTGAGCATCTCTTCATCGGCCCGTGAGCCTTTTGGGTTTCTCTTCTACTCATACACTTTCTCATTTTTCCATGGAGGTTCCTGTCTCTTTCCTGTTAATTTGCACATGTTCTTGGTATGTCCCACATATTAGCCCCTGATCAGTTTTAATCAGCACAAGGATCTTCTCCCAAACTTTCACATGAGGCCATTAGCCCACCTGGATTCCACCTCTGTATGTCATGTCAGCTGGGGATCAAGTTTTATTTTTCTCCAATTAGTGAGCAAACATCCCCAATACCATCTATTTAATAATCCATCACGTCCCTTTGATTTGTGGTGCCACCTTCATTGTATATTAAGTTCCCATACACATGTGGTTAGTCTCTGTGTAAATATAATTTAGAGGAAACTTCCTAGCAACTGTGAGTCAGGAAGTGTAGCCACGCTCCTTCCTCTACTGGGCCTTTGTATGTGCTCTGCCTCTGCCCAGAACACCTGCCCGCTACGGCCCACCTGGCCACCACCTCTTCATCCTGCAGCAAGCGGGTCCCCACGGCATCCTCCAACATCATTGCCCAGGCCAGTCCCCATCCACAGATAAAGATGCTGAATCTTCTCTTCCCAGCACTAATACTGTCAGTTATCACAAATTCTTGTGCCTGGTTCTTTGATCAGTATCATTCTCCACAGGCAGACAACAGTGTCCACAAAGACAGGAGCCATGTCTGTTTACTCTCACCTCTGCACCCACAGCAGGGTCTGGCACACAGAGGATGCTGAAACCCTATTTCCTGAGTGACAGAAAGCAAGGAAGGAATAAAGAAAAGGAAGCGTCGGTGGATAAACCCATGATAATCAGTAGAGATTAGTCACTGAGTAAAAGAATCGGTGGATGAATGGAGTTGAGGGATTAAGGGCATAAAGATCTAAGGACCCAAAGCTGATGGAATTTCTACCAGGTATCTCCCCTTCTACCAGCACCGTCTCACCTTTGCTACTTTATCCCAATCAAATTAGTTCCAAGGAGACCTGGGCCTTCTCGTCACCTACTTCCCCTCCCCAGCAAGGGCACACTGGGAATGTCCACCAGCAGTGAAGACAGGCAGGGGACCCCTTTGCATCAACACCCTAGGCCACTCCAGGCCAACGAGCATCACGGCCATCCATCCACTGTGTGTCATCTGGATGCTGGAAATAGAGTGTGTGAATTCCCAGCGGCTCATCTTTTCCATTTACCCGTCAGAATCTCAAAATCTTGGGCCCCAAAGAGGGTCTAAAGTTCCCTGAGTCCGAACACCCACTGACACTTGCATGATGATAACAACAATAACAGTAGCAATAATAATAATAACATATCGTCTCTTCCAATGTGTCTGGCACGATGCAAAACCCTTTACTCACTTAACCCTCTTTACGACCTTATCATACATTATTATATATTTTATAAAGAGAACATATTTATTATATATTATTATCCCTCTTTTACAGAGAACGAAACTGAACATGGGGCCACACAGCTAGTAAATTGTAAAACAAGTTAGCACCCAGCGCAGCCTGGGTCCCTGCACTAAAACGCTTGAAGAGCTTCTCTCTCTCTTTTTTTTTTTAAATTAATTAATTAATTTATTTTTGGTTGCGTTGGGTCTTCGTTGCTGTGCGTGGGCTTTCTCTAGTTGCAGTGAGCGGGGGCTACTCTTTGTTGCAGTGTGCAGGCTTCTCACTGCAGTGGCTTCTCTTGTTTCGGAGCATGGGCTCTGGGCACGCAGGCTTCAGTAGCTGTGGCACGCAGGCTCAGTAGTCATGGCGCACGGGTTTAGTTGCTCCGCGGCACGTGGGATCTTCCCGGACCAGGGCTCGAAACTGTGTCCCCTGCACTGGCAGGCAGATTTTTAACCACTGTGCCACCAGGGAAGTCCCGAACAGCTTCTCTTTTCCTGCTCTCCTGATGTAGCCTGGACCCAGCCTGGAACTGCACGCCTCCAGTGACGGGAAACTCACTCCCTCACAACAAAGTCTGTTCCACCTTTGGACATGGGTAACTCTAGAAACTTCTCTCTTAAGATGAGCTCTCTCTTTGACTTCTGTTGCCTGTTTCCATGAGCACAGCTGTTACCACTTCTTCTAGCTAACACATGGCAAGGAGAGAGGAAAATTCCAATTAGTCTGGCTCCCAAAGAGTAAATGCTCTGTAACATGCAGACCAGTACATCTGGGCTGTCCCAAAGTCTTGGTGCTGTCTCAAAGCTTTAATAACTTCAAAACTTTTTTGAAAGTTTAATTACTTACATTTCCTTATCCACTTATATGTTTTGAAGAGAAAGGTTAATTTCCATTTTTTATTTTAAACATGGCTTTATTAAAGTAACTCTTTAAGACAACCTAATTCTTTTCTTAGTTTTAATTTTTAAATCAATGTTTGGCATCTTTAGCCAAAGGGACTGAGACAAAAAATCGAAATTGAAAGTGTATTATTCAAAATTCACAAAACCAAATAAATGGACAACCAGTATAAATAATGAACCCTTCAAATGATGTTTCTTGCAAGTTTGTCAGATTTATACCTCTGAGAGTATGAAAAAGGCTCGAAATGCATCACGCCTTTTGGGAGATGCTGTCTCTTGCCTTCAGTCCCTTCCAGGACTCAGGAGTTGAAGCCGGGTGCCTACCATGTGCCAATCCTGGGGGGCGGGGATGCAGCAGTGAGCCAGCAGACAAGACACCTGCCCTCACACAGCTTCGAGTCTAAAGGGAGACTCAGACAAGGAGCAAACAAGCACGACTATATCAGATCATGATTGCTGGTTGCCGGGGCACAGCAAGTGACTTGAGGGCAGGTTCTACAGCATCACACCTGGGCTTCTGCAGAGCCCCTCAGAGCAGCCCCAGGCTGGGGCCAGGCCAGGTGGCATCGGCCTTACCTGCCTTCCTCTGAAGGCAGAGCAGAGAGACTTATGCATCTGCTGACGAGCGCTCCTTTGAGCAAAGATTCTAAAAAGAGTTTGAAAACCACACTGTAGACCGTTATCAAAGTACCCTGAAATTTCTCTACCAGCGATGAATTGCTTCCACATATTTGGCCAATAAAACTCCTAATAGTCCAGTGAGTTTGTACATATTTTATCTGAGTTTTTAAATAAAGCAGTAAAAATCGCTTGTTGGCACAATGATTAACATGTTTCCAGATCCTTAAGACCTAGACCAGCACGCATCGGCTCCTTAGCCTGCAGATGAATATTAGTGAACACAAAAGTGGCGATTACCGACACTGAGGTGTGGGGACAGATGTAGCACTTCCTGGTGTCCGTACAAGCTCACCTTTGTAACCGGAGGAGAGGCAGAGGATTTAGCTCAAATCCCTGGGCTGTGCAGCCCCTAGAGCCCAGGGCTGCAAGCAAGCAGTGCAGCAGGCGTGAGGCTCAGGTTCTAAAAGGCAGGAGGACTCACAGATTCACTGCTGGTGATGAATGCGGTGCTCAGGCCGGCGGGAGGGCAGGGGACAGAAATGCTTGATGTGCAGGCTCTCCTGCCATCACCTCGCTGCAGCCAGCCGAGCATTGTGCAAACATGAGGATGCTAAGTCCTGGCTCCCTGGGCTTCCCGCTCTCCCTCTGCCTCTCACTCTCACTCTCTTGCCTTCCCCATCTTTCTCGCTCTCTCTCTCCGCCCCCCCCCCCCACCACCCGCCTAGACCATCCAGGGACAGAGTCCCTCCCTAAAAACCCTTGGGTCACACTGAGCCTTGGTCTTGGCCACTAATGGGGCAGTTGCCTGCAAAAATTAATACCGTATCTCATTCAATTCATGCATGCCTCATTCCCTCCGAGCTTAATGAGATTCAAAGAATGCCGGGGGCCTGGCCCCTGAATGTGAATGAGAGCCCTGCTCCCAGCCCATGGCCGCCCCTGCCTCCCTAGATGCTGAACAGTCAGAAGATTAATACACAACAGCTCTGATGTTCTGGGCGGCACAAAGGGAGCCAGGGCGGGATGAAGAGGGAGAGATGCAGAGAGACAGAACCTGCAAAGGGCACCAGCTGGTGACAAAATGCAAGCTCGCCACTGTTTGGCACGTGGGACAGTCCGGGCGCACTTTGGCCAGAGTTGAACTTCTCCCTCTTTCCAGTGGAGGCAGGCTATTCAGTGCTGGTCATCTGGGCACCGGATGAGTTCAAGACCATCTGAGTTTCCTCCTTGCAGACGAGTGAATACCAGCCTCTCTGCGACATTTCCAGTCCACAAAGTGGACACGACGTGTGAGAAGAAGCTGTGCTCTTCAGTTTATTCTGTAAGCTGTTGGTCACCTTTGTTAAACAGACTTTTTAAATGAGCAAAATATAGGTGGGCCAAAAGCGAAATGTGGAGTTTTAGATTTCCTATCCCTAATGAAATGAACCATAAAACTTAGCTTCTGGAAAGTTGAAACCAAAGACTACGCTTATGCTGTAGGAGCTTTCTCCAGGAGAAAGGATATTAACTAATAATTAGACTCGTTGGCAAAAACGGTGACCTGATTTACGAGTAGAGGATGGGAAGTCTGGACCTGTTATCTCTGCTAGGGAGAAAATCAACTAAATTAGGTAATAATATCATGCATTTATTCACCAAATATTTATCAAACTTAAGATAAATTCCAAACGCCATGCTGATGCCCAGGGACATAGAAGTACACAGAATAGACACATGCCCTGTACACAAAGACCTTGCTGTCTGGTGGTAAATGAAACACACAAATAAACAATTGTAAGAGAAGGCTGACAGTTCAGTGCTAACAGAGGACCTGCAGAGCTGGACCCAGAAAGACTTCGGGGGAAAGGCCTACTGAACTCATAGGTTAGACAGGAGGAGGGTGAGCGCTGGGGAACATTGCAGTGCAAGCTCAAGGGACGGGCCACGCGACGTGGGAGGAGGAAAGAGAACCTTAAGAGAAAAGACAATTTTGTGTCAATTTCATGGGCCCTGTAAGAGCCTGAATCTTCCTTCTTTATTTTTTTTTCTGGAAAAATGTTTATCTCAGAATTAACAAAACATGCATGTAAAAGCATTAACTTTATACACCCAATGTCCCAATTACCTAAACAGTCATTCTCATGTCAGGTTGCACTTCAAAACCACCTTAGACCAATACTTGCTTAGGTCCTGTGCAAACATTCAGAAACTCCAGGGACCGGGGAGAAGCGGCCCAGGCACAGTATTTAGGAAATGCTCTCCAAATGACCCTATAATTGGGAACTGCTTTAAGATATACAAGCCTATCACCTGCAACTAGAAAAGGAAAATCAAGATGCGAAGGCAGTCCTATAACTTTATTCGACAATCAGCAGTTAGTTCTCATCCACATGAACTGTCTGTCGATTTTGGGTTTTTGTGTTTTTTTTTTAATTTATTTTTGGCTGCGTTGGGTCTTCGTTGCTGGGCACAGGCTTTCTCTTGTTGTGGCGAGCGGGGGCTACTCTTCGTTGCAGTGTGTGGGCTTCTCATTGCGGTGGCTTCTCTTGTTGCGGAGCACAGGCTCTGGGCACGCAGGCTTCAGTAGTTGTGGCGCGTGGGCTTAGTTGCTCCGTGGCATGTGGGATCTTCCCGGACCAGGGCTCGAACCCGTGTCCCCTGCATTGGCAGCCGGATTCTTAACCACTGCGCCACCAGGGAAGTCCCTGTCTGTAGATTTTTGAAAGTGGTGACAGGTACATAGGTAACCAATGTATATGAATCTTCCTTCTGTAAGTTGGTGTGCACACCACATTAGGTGATGCTTGTGTAATAATGCCCTTTGACCACTGGGGACAAGTAAGAAGGGTCAGAAGCCAGGCTCTGACTATGTATAGCCCAGCCCTTCATTTCAAAACTCCCGTGGACGGAAAGACTTAGGTCAGCTTCAGTAGCACTCTAGGTCCCTTGCTACGAAATAGCGTATCAGGCAGAGAACAATCTTGGCCCCAAACAGCAATGTTTTGAGGGTAATGATGAAGGAACAAATGCCTTTCCCATTGGCTGCTGCTGAGTGAACCCTGGACAGGCTTTTTCTAGACAGCCCAAGGGTGATGTGAACCGTGGGTGCCACAGGCCTGGGCTCCTCCTGAGTCCCTGTACACACAGTCACACAATCAGAGAAAAGTTCCCAGCGAGAAGTCACTCCTACAAGGCATCAGAGTAGCACAAACTTTACAAAGGTGGCCTAGGGGTGAAGGAGGAGGGAGTGTATCCTGCACCCCACTGCAAATATATTTTAGAATGACCCCTTCAACATTTCTGTCTCCCCCGCCAAAGCCCCTTCTCAGCTACGATGCAAATGAGAGTTCCTTCCCTCCCCCTCCGCCTTGCACTGTCCTGCCCCTCCCTCTGCCCCTGCCCCCTGCACTCTGCCCTCCGCCCTCTAGAATTGTTCCTTAAATATCTAAGAGCAATCGCCTCCCCACACTGTCATGCCCAGTAGCTTTATTTCTCCTCTGAAACGTGTCCCCCATCAACCCCCCAGTCCCTGGAAGCCAAGCTTCCCCTTAGAAACAGACCACATTAGGAATTCTAGCAACTTTTGCGAGGGGGATAAAGTTGTCTTCAAATAGTTGCATAAGGAAAGGAGTGGGTGGGGTCCAAAGGGATGGAGTGGATCGGTCTGTGCACCTGCCTGATCCTCTGATCACACACACAGCGTGAGGCTGGATTCAGGATCGCCCGGCTGAGCCCAGGGCACCAGGAAGGCAGACCTCCAACCACACCCAGGACCCCAACCCCCTACCCCACCTTGCCTCCTGTGAACCGGGGGCCGGCACCCAGCGCTCCCCGGCCCTCACTGTCCACAGGGATCCGGATGCTGGACCAGCCCTTCATGACGGACATTATCGAGGCCTCCTCCATCAGCCACATGCCTCAGCTGATAGACATTTACAGCGCCAGTTGGGGCCCCACCGACAACGGGAAGACGGTGGACGGGCCCCGGGAGCTCACACTCCAGGCGATGGCGGACGGCGTGAACAAGGTAAGGTCGTTCCTGTGCCAGGAGGCCCTGGGCCACTCCCGGGGAGGAGGGGTACGGGGTGGGGGTGGGGGTGGGGGAGGGGGAGGGGTGATGAGTGGGGGAGGGGCGGAGCGGAGGTGCCGATTGAGCGCAGCGAGGGGCGGGGCGGCGGCGGAGGTGCGGCTGTTACCCTGTGCCTTGGCTCAGGTCTTTCGAGAAATGGACCCCAAATCGGGTTAGAGGTCCAGACTTATTGGAGGGGGCGCCTATGAAGGACAAAGGCTAGGGGGCGGGGGCCCTTCGGAGGGCGACGCTATCCTGGCCCCTGCGAAGGGAGGGGGGAAGGAGGGTCCCACAGGGAGCTTCACTAGCACCCCACCGTGCAGGCGTGGCTGGGAGCAGCCCTGGGAGCGGGGTCTCCGCGCAAACCGGGTGTCGTCAGAGCACAGCAGGGGAGCTGCGTCCAGATGTTCCCGTGGGGGAGTCAGCGCGCGTTTTCGTGGCTGCCCATCCCTGGGATTAGTCCGGGAATGGACAGAGCCAAGGAGCAGGGACCAAAGCAGCACCTCAAAGGGAGGCAGCCGGGAGCCGCGGGTCACTGTGCGGGTGAGCGGCCCGTGGGGAGCGGAAGGAGGTGGCCTCTGCGATCCCAGGGCAGAGTCCCCCTACCAACCACAGCCAGGCCAGAGTCTCCCTGGGTTCAGGTCCCAGGTCCGCTGTTCAGGGTCTGAGTGTCTATCCGCAGTGACCTGACCTCACTGCGCCTCCGTTTTCCTGCCTGTAAAATGGTGATAACGGTGCATTTCTCCTGGGGTCGCTGTGAGGTGTGAGATAGACATGCAAGTGCTGGCCCTGGGAGGTCCCACAAACGGCTGGTGTTTGCCTGGGTCGTTAGGGACTCTCAACCAGCCGCCCCAGAACTTTGAGGCATAATGCACAGTGTTTCACTAGGCTTGTGGACTCTGTGGTCCAAGAATTCAGATGGGAACGGTGGGGATGGCCTGTCCCTGTTCCACAATTGCTGGGCCTCAGCTGGAAGGCTGGGGACTTGAATCTCCAGGCTGGTGTGTGCTTGCAGGCCCCCGCGAGGGGCTGAATTACTGGCCGTTGGTGCCACGGCACCATCTCCTCGGGGCACTTAGTCACTTTGTCTTAGTCTTTTCCCAGGATTGGACTTTCCATCAGGTTGATGCGATGGCCTGTCCCTGCCCTCAGCCCATCTGAGACAGCCACAAAGATCCCTGACATTGGAATGGCACAGTGCAGTTTACGGGGTGGGGGGAGGGTTGTCACCAATAGGATGGCGGGGGAGGGGCAGGAGGTAGTGCTGCTGCCCCACTTCAATGCCCAGACCCTTAGGAGTTTATAGGCTGCGATTTCTGACATACAGACAGCTATTTCCTTATTGCATTATTCACGGTGTAGCTGGAGAGAGACGGTTGCACATCCAGGCCCGGGACCAAGTGACAGTGACAGCACATACCCAGGGGAACACCTGGCAGATGCCCCCCTTCCCCATCAGACATGGATTTTCACTGAGAAGCATTTTTTGACACCTGAGGCCAAAAGAGAGTCAGAGAGTAGGTGACATCTGGCCTCTGTCAGAGTTGACAGTGCAGATGGGCTCAGTGCAGTACATCCCTGGGCGAGTCCTGTCACTCTCCATGAGCTTCTGAACGGCTCCATCACATTTCAAGGCAGGGTACTTCTCTCTTTCCATCTGTAGCGTCCCCTGCTGCAACTAAAAAGGCTCTTTCAAGTGTGATTGTTCTGCAAAGCATGCCAAGTACGCCAAAACTTAAGAGAATAATTTGTTATGACTTCTCTTCAGCTGACAGCATGTAAATATTTTACAAAGTGGAGTATGGTGAAACATACAGTTTCTCATTTGACTTTCCCCCAAGCTGTAGGAAGGATTCTTTCCTTATTTCAAGGTGAAATTTGTTTGGACAGTGTTATAGAATTGTGTGAGCAATGGGGTATTATACATGAGCAAAAAGACTTCCTCTCAGTTATTTCAGCTTACTGGTCAGGTCTAAAGGAAAATGTACCCCTGAAAGGTGATCTCCACCTAAACAAAGGAGTCAGATAATTACCTGTTACACTAAAGAAATTCTTATGCTTGTCTTTGAATTTTAGCATCTTGCAGATAGGTTTTGTTTGACCAACACTGTAATGATAAAAGGGAAGAGGAAGAGGAAACAGAGGATAAGAGAACTTTCCAGGGATGTACCGTCTGCCACAGACCCCACCACTCCCAATCGGATGACATCTGCTTCTCACACAAACATCACCTACCTGGCTCCTTAGGGATTTGAGTTTGCATCTCCTAAATTTTCTCAATAAATACTTAACGGAAACAGCAAGCAGCTGGCATGAAGGAAGAGAAGGAAACCTTTTCCCCATTTGTTTATTTCGATTTTTTCCTCTTTATAGTCTACGTGTTGAATTTACAGTTAAGACATTCTTCACATTACATATGGGAGTAGGTGACAGACGGAGACCCCGGAATTATGATATATCCTGGAATTGACTTCTTAGTTCAGGATCCCCCAGCAGCAGACCCTGAGGTGAGGGTTGAGTTCAGGTAGTTGATTTGGGAGGTAAAGGGAGTGAGTGAGGAGGTATAACAGGGAAGAAAGGGGCTATTAAAGGATTTGTTATCAAGTCAGCTACTACAGTCAACTGGAGCTTAATCCCACGGGGAAACTGGGAAACCATGCAGAACACACACTGAAGTTATCCCAGCCGGCGGCACGGGAGCTGGCGGAAGAGTCAGTGGTTCAGGTTGTTCCCAAGGGGCGTAAATGTCCCAGCACTTTCAGCCGGGAGGGAGGTGTGCAGGGCAGCCTTCAGCCTCTGGGGAGAAACCCCTTACACGAAGAGACGCCTGTGCTGACATATGGAAACCCCCAGCGCACAAGAAGCCACAAGCTTGAAGGAATACGGGCGACACCCACTACCATCTACCACAATCTCTAGAGTGCAATTTGGGCAAAGCCTAATCTGAACTTGGAGTCATCCCTCTCTGGGTAATAAAGGACAAATACGGCGATGTGTTTGCTGGTCAGAAAAGGATGTAGCCCTTACAAAGAGACTGATGGAGAACAAAGCCCAGCTGGTATGGGATACGGCATCTTACATCACTCTGACAACCAGAAGAGGAATTCAGAGACCACTAGAGGGTCTTGAAAGTGACAACTGACTCATGAACTTCTTTCCACATCTTAAGGAAATGCACCCAGGGCAACTCTGGCATGTTTTTGGCTGGCTCTGATGACTACACCCCAACTTCTTATTAATCACACCTCAGGGTTGCTACCAGAGGGAACATCTCAGGAATATTTAAAGACAAGCAAACAGAAAATCCTCTGAGGCACAGATGAGACAGAGCATTGATAGTTTATTTCCTGGGCGGGGGATGGGAGGTTGCAAAGGGCTCAAACACAGATCCCAGATCTTGGAGCTGGAATATATTGTACTAGGGGTCACTTGCAAGACTGGCTCAAAAGCCACCATCCAGGAAGGGGGGGGCGGGGTGGGGGAGGCTGCCCCGAGAAACAGTGATTAATCAGGATGGGGGAGGAGGAGCCTGGTGCCCTGCTGATATTTAATCAGAGCAGTGGGCCTGACACAGTGGCACAAGTGCCGGGGCCTCTGGCGGCAATGATGCCTCCTGCCAAGAAGCTCTCAGGACTCCTCCAGGAGCCCTGACTGATGCTCTGAAACCAAACGAAGTTTCCCAACTGCACAGGGGATGCTGCTGCTCGGAATCTGCGGTTCGGCCTCTGAGATGCCTTTCGCAGTTACAATCCCTCCTTTCATTTCTGAGAAGGAGAAACGGGAGGAAAAGCTGGCGGGTTTCTGGTGACCCTTCCTAAGAGTTGGCCAGCCCCAGGTGGGGTGGCCAACCGTCCTGGTTGCTCGGGACTTTTCCGGGTTTTGTGCTGAGAGCCCCACTTCCCAGGAAACTACCCAATCCCGGGCAAACCGCAGCAGTTGTCACTCACCTTTAAGCCTTCTTGATGGTGGTGACCCATCTGCACCCAGGGAGAAACCCAACCACCAGGTTAAGGGACTGATGTGGACATAAGCCTTCAACAACCCCCGTGACATCAGAAAGGTTCATCACGGCGTGTTTGGATCCTGCTAGAAAGAGACAGGATGGCACAGGAGCCTTACCTCCAAGGTGGATATACGGCAGGACAAGTCAGGGGCAACCGCAGGTGTGGTGAAACACGGGCTCATGTGAAGGATTTAAGCAGAGGCTACGTAGTGCCACCCTCCGTTCGGCTGTCTTGGGGATCTGACACCCCACCCACTCCTGCTGAACTCCGTGGAACCCACAGGGGTGCAAGGCAGGCGCTGCAGTCCCCTGGCCCGGGGGCGGCTTCCTGCGCGTCACCGGCTGCCTCTCCCTGCGCCTCTGCCTGAGGACCTGCCGGCCCCACGGGAGACGCTCCCAGTCCCAGGGCGCGCAGCCCGGACTGTGGGGCGGCCGACGGCGCGCTGTCCTGGGGGCAGGTTCTCGGGGGTCTCCAGAGGCTGGGGGGAGGCTCCTCATCAGCTCACACTTGGTTGGCCCTTCTCCCTCCCCCCACCCCTATGCCCATCTCATGCTCACTTGTGCCTCCTGAGATCGCCCCCCAAGTCCTGGTCTCAGCATCTGTTTTTGAAGGGGCATAAATTGGGACCAACCCCTTCTCCCTGTAGGCGTGACCAGCAGTTCTCTGAGAGTGAGTCCCCGCTCCCAGGAGGGGTCCACTCATCTGTCACCCTTGTTTAAGGCGCTGTGTGACTTCACCACTACCCCCAACATTCCAGGTACAGAAAAGAAGGGAATAAAGAATGAAAACATAAAACAGCTACACAGAAATATAATGCAATCACTGATATTGTGCCAGAGAGGGACTTTCTATACGTAAAAGAGGAAATATTTACCCCCACAAAAAAGAGTAGTAAATATTACTCATAAAACCTTTCAAAATTTCTGCAACTCTGGTCATTGTTAAAGCTGATCAATGGATACAGGGAGATTCATTATACTATCCACTCTAGTTTTTGTGACACTTAACGTTTTTCAAATTAAAAGGTTTTTATTCACACTAAAAAAAAAAAAAGCAAAAAGCAATTCAGTAGGTGGTTAAGCTGTCAAGAGTCAGAATATACATTTAGAGAAAAGTGGAAACAGCAACTGTTCTAATATTATACAAATGGCTACTTATGGCTTGGGATAAAATTTTCAGGGACTATATTATATTCCCTGAATATATATATTTCAGGGACTATATTAAAAAGAGAGAGCTTTTTTTAATGCTGTATCTTTTTTTAATGTTATATCTATATAAACTAAATGGAACCAAACGTGATGAACTGTATCAGTCAGGAGAGGCTACATTATGCTGCAGTAACAAACAGCCCCCAAAGCTCAGGGTCCTGAAAGCACAAAGGTTTATTTCTCAATCAGCTGCTCAGCCATCATGGTCAGTAGAAGGCTCTGCTCACCACAGTCTCCTGGGGATCAGAGCCGACACCTGGGACATTGCTACTCACTGTGCAGAGGGAAAGAAAGAGCTCTGCACAGCTGGCACTGACCGGTAAATGGTTCAGCCGAGGAATGATACCATGTATCTGTCACTCCCACTCACAACTCACTGATTAAAACAGCTTACAAGACCCCACCCAAGCACAAGGGGGCATTATCATGGGCCTAGACAGTGGGCAGCTAGGAATATTTGACAATCAGCGCCAACAACTACTACAATGAGCCCAGAAAAACTGCTAGGTGACCAGTGATCTTGTGAGGACAAACACACAAATGTCAAATGTGTTTGTGAATAGGTTGAATAAAATTGTTCCATGAACTGTGAGTACAGAAAAGCAGTGCTTGTAAATCAATACATAGTTTTATATGGTATTTAAATATATATTTGTAAAAAATAATAGACATAAGTAATAAAGTGGAAATTTTTCTGCAAGTCAAAATGCAAAATACAAAAGAAAAAAGTGGGTAAATATATATATGCAATATAGATGACAAAAACTTGGTTAAGGTCTCTAATATAGAAAGAGCTCTAACAAATCAATAAAAAGGATATCATGAAAGAAAAAATAGGTACAGGACATTATCTTTGGGGCCTTGGTGCTTTACTAAGGTATTTATAAAGCAAGAATACTAATGAGTAGTAAAGGTATAAAAAGATAAGCTCAACTGATAGTGGAAAAAAATATATAACTCAAAACAATGAGGTACCAGTTTTGTCCACCAAGCTGGAAAAACTATTTTTTTAATGATTCTAAATCTTGACCCAGATGGCCTGGATGTGGAGTTCTTGTGCACTGCTGGTGAAAATATAAATTATTAATAAGCCGTATAAAGAGCAATAATATGGCACTATGGATCAAGAATCTTCATTCATTCCTTTTCACCCCAAATTCCCTATTTTAAAAACTCTGCTTGAAGAAATAAACAGAAATACAAAGACGTATATAAAATAATGTTCATTTCAGCACTTTAAAACCTAGAAACAGCCTTCCACGTATGTCTAAGAAAAAGAGTAAATAAATTATGGAATGGCTATTTAAGAAGACTAATAAAAACTTATAACGTAGAGTAATATTTAATTATGTGAGGAAATGTTAATAATGTAATGGTAAGTGAGAAATACATTGTAAGCAGGGCCACAAAGGTGGACATACTTTATGATCCCAATTTCATTCTTAAACCTGTTCTTATACTTTGCATTTATATATATAACTGGCAGGAATACACAAAATATCACCAGTGATTTTCTGTTCATGGACGATCACATAGGATTTTTATTTTCTTCTTCATGCTCTAGATTCCAGTTCTTCCACAATGAATATGGTTTTCATTATAAAAATACAGTGACTTTTTTAAAGTATGTCAATGTTGTATTAAGATGTCAAGGTGACTGGAAAATAAAAATGAGTGTAATTGAGTGTTTAGGAGATACAAACTTTATCAGGCTGGCCTCACCAGTGTCTGCAGGCAGATACCACCACTGGGCCAGGGCCTGGGGAGGGGGGTCATTAGTCCGGGTCACTAGGCACTGGGGAGGATGAAGGGACCGACTCACTTTAGCCCCAAGTCTCTCAAAGCGGGATCTTCACCTCCTGGGACAGGTGATGTGCTGAGGGTACACAGAGCCACCGCACCAGCCTCAAGCTGGAACTTTACCACAGCCGATGGTAAGCAATTTGTGCCATTATTTTATATTATAAGCAAAATACAAAATCGGCAAGAACTTTTAAGAAATGTGAGTCTGTGAAAGGCTGCTTTAGGCTATGCTTTTAAAATCGGCAAGTTCCAACTCACTGTCCTTTGCCAACAGGTTACAGCAAAGACTCAGCCTCAGCACTGTTGACACTTGGGCCAGATAATTCTTAGTTGGTGGCTGGTGGGGACAGGAGGCAGAGGGCTGCCCTATGCGTTATGAAAGTTTAGTAGCATTCCTGGCCTCCACCCACTGGATGCTAATAATACATACACCACACACATCTACCCACTAGATGCTGGTTGTGACCACCACAAATGTCTCCAACGGTGCCAAATGCCCCCTGGGGCACAAAATCACCCCTGGTTGACAACATCGGTGGTTAAATACCGCCAGTAGTGCCTTGGCGAAAAATTCTCTTTTTGTGAAAACTTTTGAGAGACATTAATCCCGCTATACTCCAGAAGACTAATACAAAGACAGAATTCAAAGTGGAATTGCACCACATATTTAATTTCATCTAAATGCACTTGCCAAAAAAAAAAAAAAAAAAGCAGGAGTGGTAGGAGAGGCAGAGAAGGCAATTCCATCGTCAACCGGAATAACATGGAGGGCAAGTGTGCCCACCAATCTCCACTGAGCATGCGTTACAGAGTAAGGGCGGGAGACCCCCAGCAGGAACCCCACCCCTGCACAGTGCAGGCTCTGGGCCATCTACCCCCTCATCTCTGGGTGACCCTTCCACACCCCGTTTGGGGTTTTGCTCTTCTTTACCACTTGCTCCCTGGATAAAATTCCCTCTGTTGAACTGCCCAGCGTGGCAGTATCTCTATCAATGCAGTGTATCTGTCGGGATCAAGTTAAATTTGTAAGTTAACTTGGGGAGAACTGACATCTCTGTGATGCTGCCTTTCTATCCAAGAACATGACAGTGTTGATGTGTCTTTCCACCTGTGTCCCTCCATAGAATTTCAAAGTCCTATTTTTTTTTTTTTTTTTTAGTTTGTTGAATTTCTTCCTAAGTATTTTATCCTTCGTGTGGCTGGTATGAATTGTGCTGCTGCCTAGGATTGTTGTGAGGATGCAGTGAGTTACCATGTAAAGTGCTCAGAGCGGTCCCTGGCACACAGTAAGTGCTGCAGAAGTGCTTGCTGCGATTATCATCTGTCATACCCTCCAATGGATGATTGCTTGAATGTGGGTCACAGTTGTTCTATCTTGGTTTCAGCCCAGCTGCTGTTCAGGTGAAGCTGGGGGGCAGAAGTGGATCTTGGGATGTCATTTCAACAGGGAAGTGTGGCATGCTGATAACAGGCCCATCCCACAGCCAGCTCTCAGCCTCTTATAGATGCCCCCCCCCCCACTCATCTGCCCCCAGAACTAGGGTCTGCTCCTCAGTGGCCCATCTTCCCCAGAAGCCAGGGACTATTTGGTGCTGATACCCAATCATTAGAAGCAAGAATATAATTATTACTGCCTCATGTAAACACACACACACACATCTTAGGAAAATGAAGTTTAATATTCCTAGCAATCAACGTATTCTTGTGGGCAAGTCTTACATCCAAAACAAATGTTTGCTGCTTACTCTTCAGAAACACGCTGATAGAAGAGTATCTCTGTGTATCAGTGAGCAAAGCCGCATAACATACTTCCCCAAAACTCAGTAGTTTAAAATAACAACCATTTAATTCTTATCATGCGTCTACAGGTCTGCCGACCTGGGCCATCCTTGGCTAATCTCAGGTGGCCTCACTCATGCATCTGTGGTCAGCTGTGGGGTTAGCTACAGACTTTCTGGTCTGAGGTAGCCTCCTCTGTCTGGCAGCTGTTGGCTGTGACAGTGAACCTGACTGGACTGTCGGTCATCAACCAGCAGGCTAACTCGGGTTGGTTCCCATGGTGCTCTGAGGGAGAATGGAAGTGGGTAGGGCTCCTTGAGACCAATGCTTGGAACCGACACAGCACCACCTCCCACCACATCCTGTTTGCCGAAGCAAGACAGGAGGCCAGCCCCGATTCAAGCAGTGGGAAACAGACCTCTCCTCTTGATGGGCAGGGCTGCAAATCATGCAGTAAAGGGTCATGAATACAGAGAAAGCCTGACAACTTAGAGGCACAATCCATCTCCCTACACCAAACTGAGAATGCTTTTAGCACTGCTTTCCTTTTAGCGAAGGTTGCTTGTCTCACTAGCAGCCCACCTGTGGGCTGGTTCAGAGGAAGATTCCTCAGGTG
This sequence comes from Eubalaena glacialis, assembly GCF_028564815.1. Lineage (NCBI taxonomy): Eukaryota > Metazoa > Chordata > Mammalia > Artiodactyla > Balaenidae > Eubalaena > Eubalaena glacialis. The sequence continues at coordinate 55,094,208 of NC_083728.1, read as the reverse complement.
GCAGCCTCACCCATTTACCCTGATTCACGTCTGTTTCACTTTCCGAGGGTGCCATTTCTTGACATTGAGCCCAAATCTGAGTCTGCTTGAGAGGGTGATCTCCTGCACCAGCTGTAAGGATGATGCATTTGTTTCCCTCTGTGTCCTGGTTTCCGAGAGCAGTTGCTCGTTTGGATAGAGTTTTCCAGGACAGATATACCAAGGTGCTGAAGACAGTTCTCAGCTAGTGGCTAAATCAACCTTTGTTGATGTATTGACTCAGTCAGTCACAGGCTAATTAACTCCAAGTCCTGTTAGAAGCAATCAGAATGTCACTTCTCATTGTCAGGAGGCAGAGAGACTTTGGCGGTGACCCAATCATCCTCTCTCCTCTGGCGTCACCGCCCTTAAACCACTGAGTTAGGACCGAGGACCGCTGGTGGCTGCGCAGGGACAGACTTTCTCTGCTGTGATTTCTACTTGTGTCCTCGCCCTAGAGAGTTACCCAGCGTCCTGGCCAGGCTGGACACCTACTGTTCACCTGCCACACGGCATCCCTGCCCTCCTCACCGCCTACCCAGCCTGCGGGGCAAAGCAGGGTAGCCCGGCCCTCCTGCCCCTGGGGTCAGAAGGTAGGAAGCCAGAAGGAATAGCCACTCCAGGTTGTGGAGGCAGAGAGAATTCTCCTAGAAGACAGAGGACAGGAAAAGAAAAACAGAAGCACTAAGAAAGTGGTTTAAACAGAAAAGCAATGCAAACTGTGGGTACCTACAACTAAGCTTGCTGGTTATAACTAATGAGCATATGGTAGTAATCACTGTGCACATCATTATGTTTAAAATTATTTTTGCTGTATGTTTTACTTGATCATATTAGACTTTCTTATATTTATATATTTGGTGTTCCCTTACACAGGTACAATATATAATATTTTGCTTAAAAGAATTCTAGTATGATCCAACTGAGTAAAAAAAAAGTGTATTTTATATATATATATACACACACATACACACACACACACACCAACATATATATAATCTGTAAGTAAAATGTGTATTTTATACTTACAATATCTACATATATATGTAAACTTATATAAAATATATATAATATATAAAATAGGAGCTATAAATATCTTTTATATCTTATTTAGCTAAGTATTGATATAAATATACAGGTACGTTTGCATTTTTGCTGAAAAATGCCTGAAAGAATATATAAGAATTACATGCAGGGGGATTTTTTTTTTCCATTTTCCTTTCCATATACTTTGACTTTTTACCATGAGAATGTACTATGTTTAAAAGCAGTTCATTTGTCAGTTTTAAGGAGATTCTTCCAGTTTTTCTCACTTTGTTATCCCCAGCTTAAATTGTAAATTCGGATGACTTTTCTATTGAATCCTTCCTGAAAAGAAAAATTCTCACGGTGCCTGGCCAGAAGGATAGTGGTTTTCAAGGGCAGATAGAAAGGAAGCCAGTCCTTGCACTCAGCTGCTGAAGAAGCCCAGGGCCCCACCCGGACCCCGACCCCAGCCCCGGCGGGACCCCCTGCAGCCCGTGCATCTCTCCCTGTCGCTTCCCCCCCCCCCCCAACCAGGGCCGAGGGGGCAAAGGCAGCATCTACGTGTGGGCCTCAGGGGACGGCGGCAGCTACGACGACTGCAACTGCGACGGCTACGCCTCGAGCATGTGGACCATCTCCATCAACTCGGCCATCAACGACGGCAGGACCGCCCTGTACGACGAGAGCTGCTCCTCCACCCTGGCCTCCACCTTCAGCAACGGGCGCAAGCGCAACCCCGAGGCCGGCGTGGTGAGTGCGAGGCCGGGTGGGCGGACACTCCTGACGTCATGCGCAGACACAGTGACGTCATGGGAGGAGGAGCTCCCCACCCCTCTTCCCTCAAAGAGTCAGCGCCTATCCCCGGGGGGAGATCCACCCTCTTCCAGGCTGATGATGCCTTGTTATCAAGGTAGAGGCCTACGATAAACAAGAACATGATGACCTCCTTCCTGCTCATGTTCCATCGATTTTCTTGTTCATTGTTTTGGCTTACAAATAATGATGAACGCTGGTTTGCCCCCAGCACGTCACTTATAAGGATAACTAATATTAAGAACTGGGGCATCACACCTGCACCCATCTGAGCCAAGAACTCATTCATTTATTACAGTAATTTAAAACTAGCATCCATGGACGGACTTTTCTGGGTCCATAAAACCCCCCAAATTGGGCACATGTGTGTCTTCTCAAAGGAAGAGTCGTGTGTTCCAGCATATTTTAAAATGGGTCCATGACTGAGAACACAAAAAGGTTAGGAATCACAAACTTGTTTATTGCACTTTGAGCACCTCTTCCTTCCTGGGCACCGAGGTTTCATAGTGAATTTTCCAAGGCCCCTAGAAATATATGTCTGTAGAGCATAACGAACATTTTTGGATCTCCTCCTCTCTCTGGGTATTTCACTCACATAGGGGCCTTTCCTCAGTCTTCCAAGCCTGGAATCTAGTGGTTGGTTCAGGAGTCCCGCTGAGATACATCCTGCCTGGCCACCGCCTCCTCTGGGGTTGGGAGGAACACAGTCACCAATACCAGCTAGTCTTGCAGTCCCAAGTGCCTGCCTGGGCTCCACCTGACCAGCTGGCCAGACTCTCACGTGACCCAGGAGAAGCCCTTTACCTACAGGAGACACAGACCTTAGCCTGACTCCCTCCATGAGCCTGGGGCTCCCCCTGGTCTTGGGGAGGACGGAGATCGTGTCAGCTCCTCCCACGCAGAAGGAGGTTTCGCCTCTCTCATCCTACAAGCTACATGGGCAGAAAGGGACGAGTGAGAGCCGCCCCAATCCTGTTCTGTTTGTAAGGCTTCTCCTCCCCCTAGAAGCTCCCCCTCCCTGCCCCAAGAGCCTCCCAATGGTATCACTTGGTCCTCAACGCCTGCCTATGACTCTCTTTCTACTACGGCTGGGGAGGGGCCTTGAGTTCTCTTTGAATATTGTCATTTTCCGCAAGTAGATGCTTTTAAATCTCCCTGATACTTTGTCCCCCAAAATAATAGGCCCACTTGAGGAGCCTACAGACAAACAGGAGGAAGGAGTATTCTCGTGGTTTATAAATGATCTTAATGAAAACCCTGGCTCTCGCAAACACTGCAAATGGGGATTTTCTCTTTGTAAAATCCTTTAAAACTCAGTTGATCAGCCTCCCGTGGGGTGATCACTCATGTATCAGATGTGTTGCTCAGTGTGTTCCAGACTCTCTCCGTGGATTTTAGATGTAGAGAATGTAACACTTTCTCTTTAACGGCCTGTCCCTCTAGGCAAACTGTGGCTGAGCTCGTTTTGTCTTTCCTCTTTGGGAATGTCCCCCTTTTTCCTGAAGGGAAAAGAAACTGCTGATGGACTGGCCGTGAGCTTTCCGAGCCAATCCCAATGCAACAAAACTCACCATTGCTTTGACTATGGCGGTGATATTGGCTCGTCACTTTCCACCTATGATGTTTCCTTTTAGGATCCAGAAGATAAATGTCTCTCTGGTCTCTAGAATAGCTGCAGATACGCTTCTCTGAACAACTGACTTGCTTTTATCTTGTGGACACTGTAACTATAACTGACTGTGTTTCCCTTTTTGCATGGGCTACTAGGAAACTCAGATAAAATGCCTGGCAAAATAGATACATGGGTGCTAAGCTTATCCTTACCTTCATCTTAATCTTCTTCAGAACAAGGCAGAGTTCAAGTAAAAGAAATAGAAAATCCTCTGCTCCATGTCGTTTTGGGTTTAAAGCAGTGTGACTCACTCATTACTCACTGTCTTCCCCTCCAGGCAACCACAGATTTGTACGGCAACTGCACCCTGAGGCATTCTGGGACATCCGCGGCTGCTCCCGAGGCAGCTGGAGTGTTTGCACTGGCTTTAGAGGCTAAGTATGTTTCCAGCTCAGGACCAAGGGCCGGTTCTGCAGGGTGGACTGAGACATGTCTCCCCACCCAATACCAGGTGTCCACAGAGGCAAAAGTGGGTGTGAGAGTCAGTAAAGAGTCAGGGCCAATGAACTCTGGTGGGCATTGCTAAATGATACACACACACACACACACGTACACATACACACACACCACAAAACTACATCCCTGAGAGAGCACAAGAGCCCAACATCCAACCACACATAGAGGCACATAGATGTTTTCTTGGTGAAAACACCCTTTTATCTTCTATGGATCCTGTGGCTGTTTTACTCTAATAATACTCCCAAACAGCTAAATGAAGGAAAACCATTGCCAAGCCGGGTATCCAGCAAGGTTTTCAGAACATGTGTTAAACAGGATGCTCTCACTCCAGATTTGTTAACTTGTAAGGCTGAACTCATTTTAACACTGAGGCAAGGTGGGCGAAGTCACACAATACAGACCAAGAAATGGGCTTTGCTGGGAAACCATCCAGCTACCAGAGAGGGGAGACCATCCCCTCTGTTCTCACCACCTCCGCAGAGGTACAGCTGGACCCACCTTGGATTTGAGCATCAGCAGAGGTCCCTGCCCACCCACTCCCCTGTCTTCTCTTAGTGCAAACCAGAGGCTGGCCTTGGGTTTGAACAATGAACTTGTGGCTTCAGGCACCACCCATGTGGTGTAAGTGCAAATGCCCGCTAGGCAGGGAATTATCCGAGAATACAGAACCAGCAACTTATAAGAAGATGTTGAATTCAGGCTCCTGGGGAAGGGAAGTTGAGTTCCCGTCCCTGTCAGCTATTGCTAGGCAACCGGAGCTTCTAGCATCATTCTTCAGGCAGCCCTGCTTGACTCTGCACATATGCAGTGCATTTTTTGACTTGCAAAGGAGGTAAGAGCTGATTCCTAGAATAGGAAAGGACTTCAAAAGATTATCTAGTCCAACCCCTCTGCCTTTAAGCAGAAAAGACATCATTATTCTCCTTTTACAGATAAGGCCCCAAATTGGGAGTGACTTCTCTTTTGGACCAGGCCAAGCTTTGATTCTTTTAACAAAAGTCAGTTGGAAATTTTAGGAAAGAAGAGATGGACACTGGTCAAAGCCTTCCTATTAAGCACAGAGACCAAAACTTACTCACATATTATGTGCATTTCCTGAACATGAAGCTGTTCCTCTCAGGGCCTGTTGGGTCCTGGAGTCTGAGCTGGCCTCGCTCACTCCAGCTGGGAGCAGACAAACAGAGGGAGGCTGTTGCCTGCCACAGAGCCTCGCAGAGGACAGGGAACAAGAAGGGGTTCCTGGTCTCCCCTTAAATCTAAGAGGGCAGAACTTGACTCAAAGTTTCCTTAGATTCTGGCAAGCAAAAGTCACTTTTCCAGGCCTATATGCCTACAGAGTGACCCCTTACATACATCAAAGTAATGGAGCAGGCTGCTGGAACTTTAAACAGATTCATGGGCTCTGCACCAATTATTCTCCATTCTTTAGCACACTTGCAGATTTCCTTACAGAAAAGAATGCAATCACCACTTAGGCACACTTTGTTTTGGAGCAATGGTCATGAATTGAGTGCTCTCTATCGCCATAAAGAGGGAAAAAATGATACCTGGCAGTAGGTGGTTTAAGCCCATCTTGGGAGCCAGTCCTCAAAAATTCCTCAGGACACCAATCACCTGAGTTGGAAACACACCCTGAGATTAGAGTTTGATGCAAGCGATTTATTAAGAGAGGGCTCCCGGCAGAGACCACTGGGGAGGAGAGGAAGCAGGTTAGGGGTGCGGACGAAGCCGAGCAAGGATGCGATTTCAGAAGTTCTGGCCTCAGCCTGAGCCCAGGGAGAGCTCTGGAGGGTAAATTATGCCTCAGAGTTTGTTCCACATCAAGGCAAGGGAGCTGGGCTGCCATATTCTTGTGCTGTTCGGCCGTTGGCTAAGAGCCCCACCTGGGAAAGTAAACTCCAAGGCTTCTCTGTGGGCCAAGAGGCTCCAACAGCCAGGAGCTGAAACCACTGCTCAGCATGAAATAGCCCCAGGAGAGAGCCCAGAGGGCGGAAGAGGGAAAGACTCTCCAGGAACACTTCCTACAGCTCATCTCTCTTTATCTTCGGATGAGGCAGCTGGGAGTCCTTGGTGACATATGTGGCAGCAGTCGAGGCTGTTTCCCACCCAGAGGTCCAATAAGAAAGCTTTTCCAAAGCAACTTGAATACAGTAAACAAATTATCCTGTCTAAATGCATTCCCATCGGGACCATGGAAGAGGGAGAATGACCACCCCCATGGCTCCAGGGGACAAAGGGAAACCACGCCTCTGTCCTGACCAGTCATCACCTTGTTGTTTAATCTCATAAAATGGTTTTCTGCCAAATGCTTGAAAATGCCTTCTTGAGCTGTCGGGAACATTGCTCACATTTCCCAGTGAGACCAATATTAGAGAAATTCCGGAGAATTTCTTTAGTGGGGAGTTACTGCTGCCTTCAGATATTTGGGGTTCTCTCCATGACCCCAGGCTTTCTGGGTGGTTCAAGAGGGCTGAGCTGGGTTTGAGGGGTAGATGTCAAAAGAGGCAAACTTGTGACCCAGGAGAACCATCCATAGTAAAGCAGCCCATGTACTGAACTAGAACAGTGTTTCCAAAACTGACCTTCCAAGGGATGGATTTTTTCATGTGAGCTCTATCAAAGTCTACTAGATGCAGAGAAAAGTGCGCAAATATTAGGTACAGCTCAAAGACTTCTTGTAAATTAACAGATCCATGTAACCAGCACCCAAATCAGGAAACAGACCACTACCTAAGTCTCAGTGTGTGCTCTTTGGTTCAAGATTATGTCTGAGAGATTCCTGCATGATGCTGTGTGTGCTTATAGGTTGTTCATACTTGTTGTTGAATAGTACTCCATTGTATAAGTGGATATTTGGGTTGTTTCCACACTGGGGCTATTGTGAGTAGCATTGCTGTGAGCATTCTTGTACATGTCTTTTGGTGAAGATGTGGACGCATTTCTGTTTGATGTATATTAGGGAGTCAAAAAGCTGGCTCATGGGTTATACATAGGTGCAGGTCTAGCAGTTTTCCAGAGTTGGTGCACTTGCTGACACTCCCTCCAGCAGTGTTTGAGAGTTACAGCTGTTCCACATCCTTGCCAACATTTGCTATTATCTGTCTTCTACACTTTAGCCATTCTTGTGGGTATTCCATGGAATTGCACTGTAGTTTTAATTTTTATTTCCCTGATAACTAGTGAAGTTGAGCACTGGGGAGTTTTGAAAATGATAGATTCCCAAGACTCAGCCAAAAGTCACTGAATCACATCCTTAGGGATGAATGGCCCAGGAATCCATCTTTTCAACGCCTTTTTCAGGGACTACAAGAGCAGCCAGCCCAGTGCTGGTCTGTGGCCTGGAGTGTGTGGCATCCAGAAGTATGGCAAGGGCTCTATGAACCTAGCACTCAGGTGCCATTTGCGGAATATGAACATCGGACCCTGCCTCTGACTAGGTGCCCGTATTAGACTGAAAACAGGGAATCCAAAAACAACAGCTAAATTGAGACAGGAGTTTATTTTTCTTTTCTTTTCTTTTTTTTTTAATAGCATAATAACAATATATTTAAAATAGAATATTAATTTAATTTAATAAGTTTCTTATGAAGGAGTTTATTTTTCTGTCATGCAGAAGATAATACAGAGGTGAGGAGCCCGGGCAAGTGGAGGGTGGCCACCGAGAATCAGGGACTCTGTCTCTAGATTTCTGTTCTTCTACACCTTCGTGTTATCTAGATGCCACGGGAGCTCCAGCCATCATGTTTACATGTCAGGCAGGAAGAGGGGAAAAGCAAAGGGAAAAAAGAAATCCACCAGCTGAGTGATCCCTGTTTAAAAGTTTTTTGAAAAATCATCCAGAGACTTATTTCTTATTGGCCAGAACTGTCACATGGCCACCCCAGACTGCAAGGGAGGATGGGAAATGTAGTTTTGTAGCTGTTCTCTCCTTAAATTCACTTTGCTGTCTTGGTTATCAGGAGGAAAATGTGAATTGGGGTCCAGAGAATTTGATACCATAAATAGAAGAACTCTGAAAAACAATGGTCTTTCAGGGGTAATCCTCACAAATAGGGAACTCAAAAAAAAAAAAAGAAAAAAAAGGTCACTATTTTGCACCAGTGGGAAGTTAGTACACCAACCGCAAGTGCAGGGCTCTGTAGGAGATACGGTTCTATGGATTATTCATAGGCAAAAACTCACTTGCCAGGACCAGCTTTAGAGGCTGAGGAAGCAGCCCATCCTGAGGTCTCCCTGGTGCAAGATTCCTCTTCCAGCCATGTGGGGCCAGTCTCTCCCTGGGCTTCACACTGGTTTTTCCAAGATCCCACACTCTCTTGCTCAAGACGGCTGCCACCTTGGCCAGACCCTGAGTGACCTCTCTCCTTGGAGCTCTGGCCTGTCCTCACATCTTATCTAGAAGCCTTGGGTTTGGCTTTGACCTCCAGGGACGTTCTCTCTGAACCGAGAGGCAGATGGCCCATCCCAAGTGGCCTAGGACCAGTCTGCTGACAGCTGAACGTTTACCCCGGAACATCACAGGGTCCTATGAGCGATTGGACCCAGCCAATAGGTGCCCTGCCAACTGCACAGATGTCACCATTTTCACTGATAGTTCAGCAGGGCTTCCTCGCACATGGCCTTGTTACAGCTCCCGGCTCGTTCCTCGTGGTCACTTGTTCATGGGCCAGGTTCCTGCAGCATCCGCTGACTAGTGTGGTCCTGCTTTCCAGTCCCATGTCTTGATTCCTTCTCCCTGATGATGTTTCTGGAGATCAGATCACGGGTCTCTCTGTCCTTCCTGTCTGTCACTAAGATAAAGTCCCTACGTTCTACTGTGTCATCCTCTCCGCCTCTGTTCCTGGCTCTACCTCCCTGACTCACGCAGGGCTCCCAACCTCCTGTGCTGATACGTGCCTTCTCCCGCCTCTAGATCCTTCCTTCCAGAACCTTCTCTCCCTAGGAACTCCCCTTCCCTGTGTTTACTCAGTCACTCCCACTCGTCCCTTTGACCTTAGCTAAAAATACCGCTTCCTGAGAGACCCTTGCTGACCGCCTGGACCAGAGTTTCTCAAATCTGCCGCTGATCAGAATCCCTGGAGTGCTTGCTAAGAACAGATACCCAAGCCCACGCCAGGTCCACAGACTCAGAGTCTCCAGAAGCTGCAGTTTTAACAAGCACTCCCAGTGCCGCCAGGAAGTTAGGAACCACCCCCACCCCCGCCCCAAGCAGGTTTGCTCGAGCCTTTGGCAGATGCTTGGACAGGCCCATGGGATCAGCATCTCTGGGTCCTGTCTGACTTCGTCATTGTGTTCACGTTGGTTCACATGTGCAGACAAGGTTGTGAACCGCCATCTCAGACCCGTGTTCTCAAACCCCGTGTGCAGAAGCATCACCTGCGCTCTGTGTTGAGTGCACATCCTCAGGCCCACAGCCTCCAGGAGGCCGATTCCAGAGACCTGAGGTTGAGGCCAAGAATCCACATCTGTCACGAGTCCCCATCAGGTTCTGATGCAGGACCGCAGTCTGTGAGACTCCCTGGCTGGGATAACTCAGGGTTCCACTGTTGGCTCCCCTGGCATGACAGCCCCCCCACCTTTTAAAATATTGAGTTGTCTGTCTGTCCCCCGGGCTGTAGGCTCTGAGAGGGCAGGGACCTTCCTACGACCTGCCCGGAACTAGTGCGGAGCCTGGACACGATACCTTTCCATATATCTGTCTTACTTTCCCAGCTATTATATAAAATATTTGAGAAAATGTCATGTTCCTTGTCCTGTAGCACTGAACACAGTGACTTTTATATTGTAGATATTCTGTAAATTTATTTTTTATTATTTAATAGGTATCACCTACAATCCTTGAGCTGCTATGGTAGGATTAAAGCCTAAAGCACGTTGATGAAATAATTATTTTACACAATAGTATCTTCGATCAATTCAGAAGTTGCTCAGAATGGGGAAATAAGAGGGACTCTGTTTTACTTTCCAGACATAAACAAATGGTGGTTCAAATGGTGTCACAAATTCAGTGACATTGGAGTATGGAGCACGCTCTGATTTATTTTAGAAGTAGAACATCCTTGTTCTAACACATTCTTTCTCTCTTATGGACCCGATGAGAATAAATCCGCGGAGAAACGTCTAGTGGGGTTAGAAGCATGGCTCATTTTTGCAGCAGAACCCCTAGCAAAGATGAGAGATGCTCCACCTGCCAGCCAGCCCTTGGATCACCTTGAGGTCACCAGATCCTCGTTTATCGACACTTTTGAGTTAAATGAATTCAGAATCCTATTCCAGCAAAACACTCAGCTTTCAGCCATAATCAACTTCAGGAAATTTCACACTGTTCACCTAATCCATATGTCCAGGGGACCATATGTCCAAGATATGTTCTTGAATTTCTCAAATAAGCATTGACCTTCCTTGAAACTTTCTCTTTAAAAGCTGAAGGTCTTCCTGGACTTCCCTCTGCTCAATATTATGTACAAACCTAAATGGGAAAAGAACTTGAAGGTCTGCATTTCAAGAACATATGAATCACTATCATCTTTTGACTCTGTTTTGAAACTTTGAACCAATGAATGCTGCCTGTGTTGAGATTTTATCAAATGAGTGATGGTGTTCTTTGAATCATTTGATTCTAAGGAGAACCGTAGTGCAGGGTTTTCCAACTTTTGTGACCGTGACTCTCAGTGAGAAATTAATTTTGCATTGCAACCCAAACACATACCACAATACCACACACGAGTGTGTGCAAACACACACACACGCACACACACAGAGTTTCCCATATTACGTGCACACTGTTATTCTTTTCTGTTCTATTCCACTTGTGATAGCCCCATCCATTAAATCTCTGGTTCTCAACCTCAGCTGTCTACTGGAATGACCTGGGAAGTGTTAACAATCTCCAAAGCCTGGGTCCCACTCCCAGAGATTCTGATTTAAATAGTCTGAGATGTGGCCTGAGCAGTGGGGTTTTAAATGTCCCCACCAGACAGTTTTACTGTGCAGCCAAGATACATAGCCTGTGCAATCAGTTGACCTCCCAGCCCACAAACGGGTCATGACTTACACTTTGAAAAGCACAGACATTGACACTAATGTCAATAGCACAGACTATTAGACATTAATTTCCAAAGACAAGTCTGCAAGCAAACTTGTCTATTTGCTGAACGAAGAGTGTGCCGAGGGCTGTCCTGGGCACTGGGAGAAAAATATGCTGAAGCTGTTGTCTCTGCCCTTGAAGAACTGACAGCTTCATGTCCCCACATGGAACACTCCTGTGTAGCCAACACCCAGATCAAGAAACAGAACTCTGTCAGCACCCAGCAGCCCCCTGTGTCCCTTACAGGCACTGCCACCCCAAGACCAACCACTAACCTGGCTTCTGACAGCACAGATTCATTGTACCTCTTTTTATACTTTAAACAAATGGAACCATACAGTATGTTCTCCTCTGTGTCTGGCTTCTTTGGGTCAGAATTCTTATTGTGAGATTCACACAATTGTGAGATCCCTGTTATTCTGAGTAGCTATAGTTCATTCTCATTGCAGTGCAGTGTTCCACCTCCTATAAACACACCTCAATTGGTTTATTCACTTTACTGTGGATGGGCATTTGAGGACTTCATAATTTAGGCCTATGAACATTCCAAAACGTATATGTCTGGTGAATACATACACACATTTTTGTTGGATACATACCTAAAAATGGAACTTCTGGGCCATAGCTTAAGCACATGGGCAACATTTGAAGATAGAGCCAAACCATTTTCCAAAGTGTTTGCAATAACTTACACTTCCATCACCAAAGTACCCAGTTGCTCCACATCTTTGTCAACACTTGGTATTGTCAGTCTTTTTCATTTTAGCCATTCCAGTGTGTGTTAGATATCGCAATTGAAATGTATTTAAGTAAGAAAGGCAAGATATTTTTAATTGACATATATCTATACCTATATTCTCAGTAGTGCATGGAAATCCTCCCTTGACTTGTGGGTTCATAGATGTTTCAACATCTTAACAGGGGTCTATGTCCTACCTTAGTCATTGTGTCTCTCTCCCTCTCTCTCCCCCCTCTTCCCCTGCCCTTGCTCTCAAACACTCTGCCTCCGGTACCCAGCCTGGGTCTGACCTGGAGAGACATGCAGCATCTGACCGTGCTCACTTCCAAACGGAACCAGCTTCATGACGAGGTCCATCAGTGGCGGAGGAACGGGGTCGGCTTGGAGTTTAATCACCTCTTTGGCTACGGGGTGCTTGACGCAGGCGCCATGGTGAAAATGGCCAAAGACTGGAAAACTGTGCCTGAGAGGTTCCACTGTGTGGGAGGCTCCGTGCAGGACCCTGAGTAAGTGGGGGCAGCAGTTCTACTGCTGTTTGTGGAAAATACCCAGAGATGGCACCACTGCACTGGTGACCATAACAGATTCCCTCTCTGCGTCATCCCGAGATGCACTGGATTTGATTCAGGGACAACCAGCTTCCAGGCAGAGCTGCAGTGTTGCACAACTCCAAAGTATCCAGTCTACAAAGCCCTGGGGCCTGGAACTTCTTTCCCTTATTGCAAAGAGGGAGAGATTTACAAAGAGGGATTGCCAAGGGGAAGACTTACAGCGTCTGTGCCTTTGCGGATGCTGGGCCACAGCAGGTGGGGACCATGGGCAGTGTGACCAGAGCAGGATGTACAGTTAGTTGCATCCTGGCTACATTCGAGATTAACAGGAAGGTGGCACGGTTGCAGTATTTAGCGGAACAGGCACTGGGGCCTGCTTAGTCGAGGTTCACCTTGATATCAGACCTTGTTCTCCGCAATTGCCCTGGACAAGCACGATGGGTCTCTGTTGATCCTCACGCTCTGTGCTTCTGTGGGGCGGAGGCGGGAGGGAGATGCGGAACGTATGCCGAGATGAATGACCGTTTCTCTCCCAATTCCGAGTGCACTGAACATTCTGTCATAATCCAGGTACAGGCTGGAATTTGGAGCCAGAGGCAACACTGGAAATAGGCTGTCTGATGCCTCATTTTAGTTAAGGAATCTGAGGCCCTGAGATGTGACCGTCCCAATGGCTCACAACTAACTGGGAACTTATCCAATGTCAGCAGCATTATTTTTTTTTAATCTGGAAAAGTCTTTTATTATATTTCAGTTGATTCACTAGGTTAAATTTATTTCGCAATATCTATAGATGTTCTTGTCTATGTAGAAAACATATTTCTTACAGGTTTTTATGCAAATCCGTTGAGAATTTACCTTCCCCAAATGACCTTCTGTTAGTTGAGACAATTTTATTCCAAACAAAATACACATGTACACATATACTGTGACAGCAATTTTAAAAATTTAAAGTATAGAGGAATTTCTTGGTTGGTGTGTGAAAATACGTATGTCAACGCCCCACCCCACAGAGGTTCTGATTTCTAAGGTTTGGGGTAAGGTCCAGAAGACTGAGATTTGTGGGTCGTCTCAGCAGCATTATTTTAATGAAAGGAAACTCGAGAACTATTTCAGCACTAACTCAGCTGGGCTCCAGGAGGACAGGGACCTAGTCTGTCTCGTTTGCTGGTGTGTCCTCAGGGCCTAGAACAGCGCCTGGAACTTAGTAGTCATGGGATCAATATTTGTGGAATGAATGAATGAATGAACATTTAGCCAGTATCACCTGGGCACAAGAAGATGTCTACACGGTGGCAATAGGACAACCAGACCAGCCAGGGAGATTCAGGGGCAGGGAGCAGGCAGCCTTGTTGGAAGGGCTCTGTGTCCCCTCGTCCATCCACACCTGAATTGTTCTCAGATGCAGGTGAGTGAGGTCTGGGACAGATGTGCTCATGGAAGAACTCAGAGGCTGGGCAGGGGGTCCTGAGGGCAATGCCCAGGCCAGCTTATGCCTCTGGCAGAGGAAGCCCTATCACCAGGAATCCAACTTCTCAGGGGCTGGGACGGAGGGGTCCGCAGGCTTGACAGCTGCCACTTTCTATGCAGGGCTGCACAGAAACGGCCTCCGAGCAGGTGAGTGGCAACCGTCAGGGTTATGAGTTTCCTCAGCACTCATCTTCCCAGAGAAGCAGTCAATTCGAAAAGCAATTTTCTAAAGGGACTTTATCAGGAGAGTCTGTAAAGGATGCTTGACTAAAATAAAAGGGAAAAATAGAACTGGCTGTGAGCATCTGTGCTGGACCAGCCAAGGGCCGTGAGCAGAGGAAGCCCAGGCCGCCCCATCGGCCAGCGTGTCCCCAGAGCACGCTGTCAGGCACAGGCCACTTCCACCCTCCCCTGTTCACTCAGCTCCTTGAAGACTGTGGCGAACTCTGGATTTTAAGTGAATTTGGAGATCAACGTTAAAACCTGATCTGAATGCCTGAAGCAGCATAGTAGAGAGAGCAGAGGGTGTACTCGGCCACACCATGCTGGCCGGGTGGCTGTGGACTGGTCACTTCTGAGCTGCAGTGTCTTCTGTGTGGGTTAATGCCCACCTGACACTGTGACATGGGGAAGAGCAAACATCGAGTGACCCCTGTTGAGTGTTCTTCAGTGACTACCACATGGCAGGTGTTTTAGATACTCGGGAAAGGGCAGCTGCCATTGTTACTATTATTATTCTAGCAAAACAACTACAGCTTCGTAACTGTATTTATCATACGGCTGAGGATTGAGAACCCAAAGGGCATTCCAAGGGCCCCCTGGGAAGCAACGCCTATTTCTAGGCACAAAGTCACTGGGCCCTCATTTTGCACCAACACGCAGTAACACAAAGATATAAGCCATGTTTGTCTTTATAGGACTTGAGCACCAGGCTTCTGTGCTTGTTTCTGAAAGCGCAGAGAGTAGCTCACACCTTCTGATGGGTGCCGCATTTTCAGCAGCGAGTGTGTTCCCGAACGTGGCTGTGTGGCTAGATCAGGGTCTCTGAAGAGCCTCTTTGGTTCCTCAAACAACCACCTCCTACTGCAACCTTCTGATAAACTGACTTTTCCTGAACACCTGTCCCTGTTCTTTTAAAATAAGAATGAGTTGTATTCCTTTTCTTCTAAAAGCAATATATGGCACTGGAGGAAAGTCAGAACATTCAAAGCAGCAAGAAGAGGGTAAGAAACGTCCACGAGAGCTGCTCCCCAGCTCTCCCGACCGCTGCCAGGTCGCCTGTGAGAGGGGGTGGTGTTCTCTTTTCTCTACCAAGCTTGCTGCCTCTGGAATTCACAATTCAAGTCAATTTCAAAGTGACGTAACATTCCAAGAAGAGTGCAGTTGAATGTCCTCTCCCCAGGGCCCCACGCCCTCAGCGGGCAGGTGGGGATGGGAGTTTGGGGAGCCGGCAAGTCCCCCAGGTGCTAAACAAGCCAGACTCCCGGGGGCCCAGGGGTCCCTGGAGGGGCCTCCGATCCTGGCACACACCCCAACCCCAAGGCTTCTAGGACAATTTGTGAATCCTAACAGGTGTGTGTGCTTGTTCCCACGCCAACCTGCCCAGGTGGATGGCAAAATTCCAATTATTTTCTCAACAATTAGATCTGTGCTATACAAAACAGAAGCAACTAGCCACGTGTGGCTATTTAGTGAAATTAAATAAATTTAAATTGATCACTAAAATTAAATTTAATTAATTAAAAATTCAGTTCCTCACTCATACTTGTCACATTTCGAGTGCCCAAAAGCCACATGTGGCCAGTGGCTACTGTATTAGCACAGATACAGAACATTTTCGTCCTTGCAGGAATTGGTAGTGCTGTTGGCCAGCACTGGTCTAGACATTTGTAAATGTACAACGTATATGAGTGTGTGTCTATATTTATCTTCACAGCAACTCTTCAAGGTAGGAAGTCATATCCCCATTGTACAGGTAAGGAAAATGAGCTCAGAAAGTTCAAATTCCTTACCCACAACTGGACCTTTAGTCTACCCATGTAGCTTTCTGCCCAGGGGCTGGAGCCCATGTGATCATTAATCATTTATCAGCTCACCTGTTATGTTTCTGACCCTGTTCTGAGTAAGTAGCATCTTCTTTGAGAGGTCCAGGTAGTGGCTTGCCATACTCACACCTCCAAAGCTGGCCTAATGCCTGCTTTCCACCAAATTGGATGATTTCCCCAGAGCCTGGTGCTGGGGACCCCCCACCCCTGCATCATCAATGGATCTCCGTGGCCAGAGTCCACGCAGAGCACACACGGTCCATGAGACTGTTTATGTGTATATTTTTAAGTTCCTTGGGAGAGTATTGCCTTTATCAATGAGCTGCAGGGGAGCTCCAGCAAGCCCTCCCAGGTTCATTGCCTTGGTTCCAAGGGCAACGTAGAACCAAGGCTTGGCTCTGAGCTGGGTGTATGACCAGCATCTTTTTGTAGATGTATTCTACAAGATGTGTGTTTAAAAATACACACCATGGGCTTCCCTGGTGGTGCAGTGGTTAAGAATCTGCCTGCCAATGCAGGGGACACGGGTTCGAGCCCTGGCCTGGGAAGATCCCACATGCCGCGGAGCAACAAAGCCCGTGAGACACAACTACTGAGCCTGCGCTCTAGAGCCCGTGAGCGACAACTACCAAAGCCCACGTGCCTAGAGCCCGTGCTCCGCAACAAGAGAAGCCACCACAATGAGAAACCCACGCACCTCAACGAAGAGTAGCCCCCGCTCACCGCAGCTAGAGAAAGCCCACATGCAGCAACGAAGACCCAACACAGCCAAAACTAAATAAATAAAATAAATAAAAATTTAAAAAAAATACACACCATTTTATGCTCCAAAATAAAAGCCATGTCCAGGGAGGATATTAACAAAGACAAAGTGCCAGAGAAAGGGAGCTAGTATCATGGTCCAGGCACTGTGCCCAGTGTTTTCCTACATGGTCTTATTTAAACCCACCCACAATGACAATGAGACTTAAAGTATTTGAAAAATTTTCTCAAGCTCTCCTGACCGCTAAGCATAGAAGCAGAATTCTAACCCAAATAGGTTTATTCCTGAAGTCTGGAGTCCTTCCATTATACCATGCACTCCTCAAATGTAGTTTCCTGTATTATGTTTCTAGTGCAAGAACCTCTGAGCATCTCACCTCCAAAGGAGGCCACTTCCAGAAAGGAGATCGGTTATATGGAAAGACAGCTGAGGAATCTTAGACTGACCGTCCGTGGGGCTCCAACTCTATGACCGAAGAGACCCCCAAATTCCCCTGATCTGTCACAGGACTGTTCTTCACTAGGATTAATTAACCCAATTTCAGCTTTTTTATGATAGTGATAACAATCACATTAGCAATAATTTCTCCTTATCAAGGTAGTGAGTACTTTAAAAGAAAGGTATATGAGCTCCTGTCTCAGTCTGGGTTGTCCCAAAAGTAGACCCTGATGGGACTTGGGTACTGACAATTTTTTGAGAGATGATCTCAGGAAACAAGTGAGGAGGTGCCGCTGTAGGCGGGGAAGAGGAAGCAATCCAATAAAGATGCATTGATGCTCCATTGACCGGCATCTTGCCACCCTGGGCAACGCTGAGTTGTCCCCACCGGGAACAAGGAAGCCAGGTGTATGTACTCACCACCTTCCATCAGTCGCTGGTAGGGGTCTTTCCCTGTGGGCTTAAATCCCTGACACTTTGGGGCCAGCCTGCACGCAGGCTGAGGACGCTCCCAGGAGGCAGGGAAAGGCTCCAGGAGAGAAGCTGGGAGTAGCTGATACCCGTGGTGTATGCAGTCAGGGTCCACAGTAGCCTCAGCTGCAGGCAAACCCAGCAGTGATTTAGGAGAAGCGAGAACGGTGTCCACAGCATCTGCTGCCTGCCCCGTCCACACACAGTCGGTTCCGAGAGTGTGGGTGACTTGCTCAGGCTCACTCAGCAAGTGTAAGAGTTAACCCTGGATTTCGTTCCTCTTTATGGCTGAGTAATATTCCATTGTATATATGTGCCACATCTTTATCCATTCCTCCGATGATCTTATTTGTAAAGCAGAAATAGAGACACAGACAGAGAGAACAAATGTATGGACACCAATAGGGAAGGAAGAGGGTGGGAGGAATTGGCAGATTGGGATTGACACATATACACTATTGATACTATGTATAAGATAGGTAACTAATGCGAACCTACTGTATAGTTCTTTTTTTTTAATATAAATTTATTTATTTATTTATTTTTGGCTGCCTTGGGTCTTCGTTGCTGTGCGCAGGCTTTCTCTAGTTGCAGCGAGTGGGGGCTACTCTTCATTGCGGTGCGTGGGCTTCTCATTGTGGTGGCTTCTCTTGTTGTGGAGCACAGGCTCTAGGCGCAAGGGCTTCCACAGTTGTGGCACGTGGGCTTAGCAGTTGTGGCTCGTGGGCTCTAGAGCACAGGCTCACTAGTTGTGGCGCACGGGCTTAGTTGCTCCGTGGCATGTGGGATCTTCCCGGACCAGGGCTCGAACCCGTGTCTCCTGCATTTGCAGGCGGATTCTTAACCACTGCGCCACCAAGGAAGTCCCTACTGTATAGTTCTAAATTTTAATTTTCTAATAAAGTTTTCAGCTACCTTAAAAAAAAAAAAAAAGAATTCACCCCAGGGCCCCTGCTCTCCCCGCTCCCCGGAGCTGCCTCCAGAGCCCCTGGGAGAGTGTGCCCAGCCCTCACGGTCTCCTCCCCTCTGCCCTCAGGAAAATACCGCCCACCGGCAAGCTGGTGCTGACGCTCACCACCGCCGCCTGCGAGGGGAAGGAGAACTTCGTCCGCTACCTGGAGCACGTGCAAGCTGTCGTCACGGTCAACGCGACCAGGCGAGGGGACCTGAACATCAACATGACGTCCCCCATGGGCACCAAGTCCATCCTGCTGAGCCGGCGGCCACGGGACGACGACGCCAAGGTGGGCTTCGACAAGTGGCCTTTCATGACCACCCACACCTGGGGGGAAGACGCCCGGGGGACCTGGACCCTGGAGCTGGGCTTCGTGGGGAGCGCGCCCCAGAAGGGGGTGCTGAAGGAGTGGACGCTGATGCTGCACGGCACGCAGAGCGCCCCGTACATCGACCAGGTGGTGAGGGATTACCAGTCCAAGCTGGCCATGTCCAAGAAGGAGGAGCTGGAGGACGAGCTGGACGAAGCGGTGGAGAGAAGCCTGAAGAGCATCCTGGGCGAGAACTAGCCCCTCGGCACCCTCTCCCCACCGCCAGCCCGCCGCCCCCGCCGGGCACCTAGCAGCGAACCTCCCCCCACACAAGCGATTCCAACTTCTTGCTCCGAAGCTTCGCTCACTGTCAGTGATTATTTTCATTACCATGGAAGCAACCTTTTTTATTCTGTGCCCCAAATACAGTGTTCCCACCAACACCTCTGTCCTATTTGTGACTCGAAGTTCTTTATTTCTGTCATTCAGATAGGTGATATCTTGCCAACAAACCTGGGACAGCTTATCCCCTCGGTTTCTTTCATAGAAGGGAATGCATTTAAAAAGCCAGGCATGGTGACTCCAAGGACGTTTATTCACGGTCTCACCTGAGGACCTGTTACTTAAAAGGAGAATCCAAGATTATAACAGAGGTGAGCTCTGAGTCTCTTAAAGCACAGATGCTGTAAATCCTTTGGGGAAAGATGTTTTGACTTTTAGCAAGATTTTTCAGGGACGTAAATGAAGGTGGCGTGAACTGAAAGGTGCCCTAATTACCAGATGGGGAAGAGAGAGTCAGAAAGCATGAAGGTTGGAAATCTTACCACCAACGCCCACGTCGTAGCTAGTCTCACTTGGCCGGCGTGATACATGTAAAATCTCAGTAGCCTGGCTGCCCTTTACCAGCTGCTGCTCTGAGTGATGGTAAACTCTGCTAGAGATGCCCAAATTACCCTGTGTGTGTAGCCTTCATCCCAGCCCCAATTTTCTGGGGTTCCTCCCATAGTTATCCAAAAGAAAAAAGGCAAGGCAGGACGGCAACACTTCTGGGAAAGAGTAGCTTAGTGGCTTTTAACACAGGAATGTTCCTTTTCTGCAGTCACTCTGGGGCTTCCTAATCTGATGGAAGTGAGAGGTAAGCTGAGTGTCTTCGAGAGCTTTCTGCTTGGGCTTTGCTTGCCAAAGCACATGACTAGAGCGAAACACCTTCTGCATGTTGTGATTTCTCCGATGAGTTGGGGAAACGGCCTCTGTTCCAGAAGAGGTGTGTGAAGGGCGAGGGGGCAGCCATCTCACGTGGACCCTCCCTTTGTATGGAGCCCCTTCTGCTGAAGAGGGGAAAAGCCAGCTCATTCCCCCGGTGACCTGAGGCCCGAAGGAAGCAGGAGGAGCCCTCTGTACGGAAGCACTCAGTTACCATCTCGGCAGCTAAGCTGTCAGGAGGGGGTTTTACATGTAATCCAAAGGTGACACACCCTCTTCCCCAGTCAACCCCCAGAGACCCCATCTCATCACCAAATAGAAATGCTTTCTGAGCAGCTGTCACTTTGTTTTCCTATTCGAGGATTGGCTCCTCATCACCAATCCCAATGCCCACCCGCTCCCACGAAACGATGTGTTAGTTTGATTTGATTCCAAAGAACTGATCAACCACTTCTGTCCACACTTCTCTCTTCCTATGGGAGCGGGTAGCTCAGCCTGGAGTTCCTTTCCTTAAAGCCAGCAACACAAGAGCAGGAGATTCCATCCCCTGAAGGTGGCAACTTGAAGGGAAAAGTCTGGAAAACCCATTTTCTTTCTTTTTCCCCCCACGTTGGCATGAATTTCTGTCTTCTCTAACACCATATGACCTTCTCTATAGAATGCTTTACAATGTAATACTATTTATGATTTTTAAAAGAAATTTATTACATGTTGCAAAGGTCTTTTTAAACCAGTTTAGACTTAAAGAAAAAATAAATGGAAATCATCAAAATTTCATTTCACATTAACAGTCTGAAAATAAACCAAAGGACGTTATGTGTGCATGTGTGTATAAGTGCACACAGAAATATATATACATGTGTAGACTATATACACGTGTGTATATATGTGTATATATCTTTATATACACTTGTAGAACTGTATATACACACATATACATAAAATGTGTGTATGTGTATTTATTGAAGAAACAGACACCACATTCATCTCTAAAAGAATATTCTGAGGGTATCAAGATGATTCTGGCTGGAGAAAAAGACTGGTGGAAATTCAGGTGAAATGTTCGTCAACTCCCATTACTTCACCTCTGTTATCTTGCACCTCTCTGTATAAACATTAAGTGTCTTATATAGCAGCACAGATATAAAATAGTTGTCCATATTTTCACAGTTATGGTATAATTTGTGAAATTAGAGAGTAACTTATCAGCTTCTTAATAGAAATGGCAGGTTTTGATATGAGTATACAGTACATAAAAATATATATAGTGCTATTTAAAAATATTTGGTCTCTATTTCATGTTTTGCACCAGTATTAACACTAAAATATGTCTACCTAGTGAGGTTTTTATGACATCCTGATTCTAATGCAAGAGATAGTTATTTATAGTCATTTATTTTAAAAATGAAAATAAGTGAATAATAATTAATCAAGTTAACATTGTTATTCCCTGTGACAAAATTTTATAAGTAAATTTAAAAGTACATAATGTAAATTAGGAGATTCAACAATAAAACATTACCTTCCAGAAATTACGTGGGATGTGATATGTATTACATAAAAACACTTCCATCCATTCTGGGAGCAGATAATTAACAGTTGCCAAAGAGAGATCTAAAAAACTTGCTTTCATAAATATTCATGAAAGATTTATAATTAGCAAATAAATCATACCCAAATTATGATCTATAGCAGCATTTTTCAAACTCAGGTTACACCCCATTAGTAGTTGTAAAATAAATTTAGGGAGTTAAAACCAGCATTTTGGAATAGAATAGAATAGATCATGCATATTAATGATAACTATTGTTTCCTGAGATTTTTTTCTCAGAAATGTGTGTGTGTATGTGTGTCTGAGTGTGTGTATTGGCTCACAATGTAAAATACATTTCTTACTGGGGTCACAGTCAAAGATCTTTCAGAAACACTATTCTAGAATATATTCACCAGGCTAGACTAAGTTATACTGCAGTAATGAACAGCCCCCAGATCTCAGAGGTTTAACACAACAAAGGTTTATTTATGATTTACACAAATTTCATGGAGGATCTGGGTGATTCCCCAAGGCCACAGATCTCCATTCAGTGACCCAGGGATTCAAGCTGCTTCAACCTTCACCCTTAGGTTTATCATCACAACGCGAGGCTGCGACCGTCGGCAGGCAGGAGAAAAGAAACCATGAAGATTTGTTCACTCTTCTACGTTCACTCTGAAGGAGACACACATGTCACTTGACCTACCGTGCACTGGCCAGTACTGGTCAATGACCCTGCCTGCATGGGAAGCAACTGAGAGATTATAGGACAACTAGTGGAATACTTGGTGAGCACTGGGGTCTCTACCACAGAGAGAACTTGATGCCACTTTAAAACATATTCTTATGTAAAGAAAGTAAATTGAGTGGAAAATATAAGGGAAGAGTAACTGGGGATGTATTTATAACATAAACTATGTAATGACAGCATACCCCTGCATCAACACCACAGCTTGACTTCAGTGTCTGTTCAGTGTCAAGAGGGTACTTATTTTGCTATAACTTTCCTGATCCAGAACTGTATTTAGTGGTCACAAAATTAAGCATGCTTCCAGGTGAAATGGAAAATGGTATTTTCCCAACTTTGCAAATCCTGTGACTTGTGGAGGAGTTTATTAAAAAGAACTGATCTCTTTCAAAAAAAACCCAACATATTCTTAGGTACTGATTCACACGGCAGCCTCTCCTCACAGGACGGTACCATGAAGAGTATCACAAACCAGCTCTACCCATGAGACCACATGCAGTTCTAGCAAATCTTGATAGTTATGAATAAAATACAAATATATTATATTATCATAGTTCATTGTAAAAACAATTTTCAGTTTTATCCTATGATACACTACTGTAAAATCTTAAGAGAGCCAAAGGCTGAAAACACATACTGAAAGGTGTAAAGTCCAGTCTGATCTTGCGACAGACTGAAGGCTTCTTTTCAATACTTAAGTTCAAAGAATGATTTCCCAAAGATTAAGTTAAAAAACTGATCATTCTTATAGAGTTACTACTATGTGTCATTTTTATTGTCACTTACAAATTAATGAGTGGTTTTCATGGGATCAATGCCTTCACTGGTTGGAGTCATCACATGAAAACCACACACTATAAAACCTTTAGGAAACGTAGCCAAGCATTTCGTATTTAGAGAGAAAAATGCTGAATGCATTAAGAGAATTGGTGAACGCATAGCCAGAGTCAGTTTTGGGGGGGCAGAGTCTAATTTGATAGAAATTTCTAAAAATCAGAATGCCAAGATTAGAGGCACTAGTTGTGGGAGAGAAGAAGGGGTTTGAAAAACACTGGGAGTTTGAAGTAATGTGAGCACAGGATGTGCCCTGCGCCAGTGAAGGGGGTTGGTTGCAGCTGCCAGGTGGTTCCCTGTCTCCAAAGAAGGAACAAGCTGTGGGGAAAGGCGGGCCGGCACTCAGCACGTGGGAGCTTAGGAAATGGAGAGTGGGGGATGGAAGTCAGGAACAGTATCTGGCAGTGCTCAGCGTAGGGAAACGCAGACGCTGGTATAAAGGGGATTCCATCCTCTGAAGAGCTCAAGTCTGTTGAGGGCAGAGACCAGTGCACAGGGAGGCCATCCCCAGACGAGCACCCTGAAACCCCATCCGCCTGCCAGGGGGGGTTCTAAGCCCACACACAGCCTCCTGATGCCTTCATCAGCTTCCCAAGGACATTGACACCAGGAGAGGGGGTGGCCAGCTCCTGGAGCTCTAGGAAAGGAGGCTCCCTCTTTGCTTTGCAAATTAATAAACTCGTACTTGAGTTGGTCCACTAATCTCTTGTGCATTTAATTGTCCCTTTCCTTGGGTTTAAAAAACATTGGTTGAATTTGGTTTTGAGTTTATAAGGCGCCAGGAATCAAAATCTGACCCGAGGCAAATTCTCCAAGCCAGCCTGCCAGCTTCATTTTTCTCTCAGGACTTAGAGGAGACTCACTGTGAACCTGAGGATAGAATGAACTTGACCATGAGAAATGTGCCCGGGCCAGGAGACACAGACTCTGCGTTGCTAAATTCCTAATATTCAGCCCTGCGCTGTGTGGGGTAGGATGGGGGCAATTAGAAATCTCAGCCCACAGAGTTTCAGATGCACAAACAGCCAAATGAGGCTGGGAATTCCTTAGTTATAATGTGAACTGTCATCATTTCCTACCATGGAGGCTTCAGGCCACCCCACCCTCACCTTCCCAGCATGGAGGGGACCCACATCACAGTGCCCTGAAAGATGTTCCCCTGCACCCAAGAGGATGCCCTTGGTCTACTCCAAGCTGGATGGAAGGCAGAGGCTGCAACCTATCTTTTTCTCTTTGAATCCCATGTCTTGGAGCCACTGGCCACAGGTGACAGGTAAGCCACCAGGTAACTCCTGGTCACAAGCACACAGGTGAAGGGGCAGGTGTGATGGGTGAGTTACTGACCAGGGATGTAATCTCCTGATAGATAGAATACACATCTCAACTCAAAAACCCCATGTGTCTGAATAAAACATAAGTCAGTGTGGCTTTTTTGTGGCATTTATTTGCTTTTATCCATGCACGAGAGATGGGAGTCGAGCATTTGCACTAATCATGGGGCTTGAATAATGTTCTTCATCATCAATGTGCTAAATGCCGTGTGAATTTTGAGGTGACTTCTCTCACCAGCAACATCCCATCTACAAACCTGGGATACAACCGTTTTAGGATAAACTTGATTATGGTGGTTGCTTGAAGATCCTTTCTCAGAATGTAAGTTTCAAGTCAAGGAGAGACCTAAATGGAATTTTCCAACATGAAAAGGGAAGGAAAAAACAAGCAGCGATGCCAGGTAAGACATGTCCTCTGATATGCAAATTGGATTTTGTATTAGACCTTGCTGGTGCCTGCCCTACAGCAGGGATCAGCAAACTACAGCCCAAGGACCTGATCCAGCCCACTGCCTGTTTTGTAAATACAGTTTTATTGGAAGCAATCATGCCTATTTGCTTTTGTATTGTCTGTGGCTGTTTTCATGCTAAATACGACGGAGTTGTGTAGTTATAACAGAGGCTGTACAGCCTATAATCCTTTATAGAAAATGTTTGCCAACCTCTGTCCTGTTTCTATCTCCTTGGGTGGCCCCAGAGGTCACCTGTAGACAGTTTCTATACATGCCAAGGATGCTCTCTCTGCCAGGGATGTTCTCTGGCTGCACACAAGACCTCGTGTACCGCAAGCAGAAGGGCTAGGGAATCAGCGCCCCATGGCCGCCCTCACCTGAGGAAGGGTGGGAGCTGGTCCACAGATACCCCAGCTTCTTCACCTCCTGTCAGGACAATTTGAAGATGTTCCACCTGGTCTCTTCCCCGTGGGTGCCTGTGCAGGCATCTCACTTCCCAGTCTCACTCTCTCTCCTTCACCAGTCAGGGGACAGAAACCCCACTGGTGATGTTAACAGAGAGAACTGAATATAAAGCACTAAAACTGAGTATAAAGACGTAATGCCTTCTTAATTAGAAAAGCAAAAGATAACATTAAAGCACCACATGGACCAAGGAGTCTAACACCTGCGTGAAGGTGAAGGCGGCTTGTCGGATGGTGGTGGGGTCCCGGGGAGGGGGCACCACCCACCCAACTCCCCCGCCTGCCCAGAGGTGGAGCGAGAATGCCCCTGGCAGGCAGGCCCGTCCTGGAAGACCCAGACCCCTGAGGAGACTGTAGCGAGGCTGCTTCTGCAAATGTTGGAAAAACTGAGAACTGGCTTCAGCTGCTCTGGGAAGGAGCTGCCGCTGCCAGGCTGAAGTAGCACTGACAGATGAGAACAAACAAGGAGCAGGGCCCTTCTCCCTCCTCCAGCCTTTCCCTCTTCTCCTACCAGGGAGATGCTGGCAGAGCAAGAACGGGGCCGCAGCTTCCAGCCCCAGCACTGGAGTGTAGAAAGGCCGGCTTGGAGCTGAGACTGGTGCTTACCAATGGCACGCTGAGCTCCTGTGATCACTGCTCTGACAAACCACCTGCACCTGAGACCTTGTTTAGGGTCTGCTTCGGGGGCAACCCCACCTAATCCAAACTTCCACGAGTTCCCCCTTGATACCAAACCTCCTTCACTAGCAGTTATCTTTGGGATCTCTGGGGTTGCAAGCAACAGAAACCAATTCTGACTAGTGAAAACAAACAAGCAGCATGTCCGAAGCATGCAGTGTAGCTCTCAGAACTGAAGGGAAGCCTGAAGAGCCGGCCTAAACCAGCCTGGAAAAGGGACAGGGATTGCAGCAAGCCTGGGCACAGGGATGCACAGCGGGAAGCAGTGGCACCACGTCAGAACTCCCCCATCACGGGGCAGCTCCAGCACATTCAGTCTTGGCTTCGCTAGACTCAGATCTCCTATTCCAACAATGGGTCTGGTTTGGACACTTGCCCACCCGCAGGCAGAGGGAGGCAGGATGTCTTGATGGTCCCATCAGGGCTGTAACCTGTGTGGGAGAAGCAGCTCCTCAAGACAAAATCAGGGCTGAGGGCCTCCTGAGCTGTGGGAGAGGTGGCTGGGAAGATGCCCACCGGCCGTCTTAGGTTGTTTCCTCCCAGAAGCTGACTCTGACACAAGGAGTCGAGGTGAAGTCATTGACTTGAAAGGAAGCATCTTTATGTAGGGAAGCAGGACAGTGGGACACGGAAGGGAGGAGTCCCACTCAGGGCACATAGATGAGTGGGCTTCTCCATGGGCATCTGGGGCTGACACCGTCCGGGGACTGTGTACAACATGCCTTGGAGTTATCCCAACAGAGAAGCGTGAGCGCTGGGGCCTTCATGCACCTGGGCCCCCAGTCTTGGATGAGTGCCGCTGCCGGGAGGCCCTGCACTGCCCACCTGCCCAGTGTGTGGACCGAGCTCACTCCTGGGGCCACAGGAGCCCCTGAGGCAGAGTCACATGTGCCTGCCGTGCTTGCCTGGGGCGTGGGCCTGAACCAGAGCAGCAAGGGTTGGAGGGTCTGGGGCATCAGCACCAGAGCGGCTGATACGACAGCAGTTACTGGTCACTGACTCAGACACTTGGAGAATGGGGGGCTGGGGGGCTGGGTCACAGCTTCTTTATGGGGAAGGCGGCTTGGGAGAGTCTCGGTCCTGGGCTTGAGGCTGAGTCGGGGAAGAGGCCAGGACCCCTGATACAGCAGTTAGGACCAGCACTCGGGGCACCAGGAAATTGGGACCTCGGCACGTGGCAAAGCTCTGGCGTTCTCTTGTCTTTGATGCTACTGGGAGGCCTGCTCTGAGCCCCCGGGTTTACTTTTTATAAAAACTTGCTTGTTTTCAGAGACCTCAGGGAGAGGAAAAGCCAGGAAATGAACCCATTCTGCAGCTCTCCTGGGAAAAACAGAACCAAGAAGGAAAAGTGGAGAGGAGTGCCAAGAAAATGAGCAAGTGGGGCTCTGGGGTGGGGGGAGCGGGGGCCGGACAAAGAGCCTGACTAGACGCCAAGGTGTCCGCTGCAGGCAGCCCTGCATTTCACACTGCGAGCCCAGCTTTCAGGCTGAGGTGAGCCTCCCAGAAATGCTGCTCACCTGGCCCCTGCCTCCCGCCTCAACCTCCCCTCCTTCCATCGTCCCCACCTCTTTCCATCGTCCCCCCTAGTCCCCTTTATTTCCCCTGCTTGAACAGGCCAGTCCATTCCTGCCCCAGGACCTTTGCACTGGCAGTTCCCGCTGCCGGGAATGCTCTTCTCTCCGATCTGCAAGTGTTGGGCCCATCTTGTCATCAGATCACACGTCACCTCGTCCATGGGGTCTTCGCTTGACCATCCAACTCAAAGGAGACCCCTGGCACTCTAGCACATCTCCCTGTAGTATTGTCTCTAGGTGGTTTTCTCCTATTTAGTTATCTGCCTGCTTGTGCAATTCCTTCCTCTCCCGTCAGAAAGTCATGACTTTGAGAGCAGAAGCATGTCCGGTGTTCCCTGCTGTCTCCCCAGAGCCATGCGTGGCACAGAACAGGCCCCCAATCCATTCTTATTCATTGATTGAATAAAATATAAAAATGACCTTTCTTTCCAAAAAGATAACCCCTGCCTTTTAAAATAGGAATATTAACGGAAAACATGGTCCAAAAAAATAAAAAGTCTTAATGGGGAAAAAAAAAGGTTTGCAGTGGCTGTTATTGAATATAATATACACACTGGTCCAAATTCCTAGCACATTCTGTGCTCCACTAATGGTTTCCATTATTCTCTCTTAAGCTTTTAAATGATATGTACCTCAAAACTGTGCCATGGAGCCGGTTCTCCACTCATCTTTTGGAAAGAACAACAAAGGCATATTTCTTTCTTGAGATCGAAACCTCAAATGAATTCAGAGAAAGATTTTTTTAAAGCTCTAAACAGAAAGGAAAGGAGACTCCATTTAGTATTCTTTGTGTTTTTTCTAACAAAGAAATAATAGGATGTAATTTATGACACCATCAATTTTCTCTAATAATGTGTAGTTGTCTCGCCAGGTACTTTTGTTTAGGCAAATGCAATAATCCGTTTCAGCACATTTATTCACTGTGCTTAATGTATTTTGGAGCATCTACATGGGGAAGGAGTAATTTCTTAATTGGATAAGTAAAAAAATTATTTTTGGACTGTTAGTAGAAAAAAGAGATATCTACAGGCAACATAAAAATTTTTGTAAAGATTCTGGCTTCAAGTAATTCCTATTTCCTAGGATGTGACACTGTAAATACCTGACTGCATGTGTGTGCACAGGAGAACATGCACAAATGTGTAGTATGGTATAGTATATTACGGTAATTGAGATCATTAATAAACTTGAAAACTCTCCCCTTACCAGCATGCCACACTGTCTGGCACACAGAATATGTTTAATAAATGTTGGACTAGTTAATTAACTAACCACTAAAGGAGGAACTACGTGATGACATTTGATTTTGCTTTTTGAAACCTGACCCAGGACTGCAATCTCTGAGTGACAAATTCTAAGTGACTCAGACAAAAGGACATTCAGCACATACTCTGTGGCAGGTGGCAATGGTCCCCTACTTACATCCCGTGACCCTTACCATTTCCATGTATTTCCATGCCTGACGTCCAAACGCCTGCACCTGTACTTCTCGGCTGAGGGCTTTCCTGGTCCCCAAAGTCAACGCCCTGGGAGCAGCGCTCCCTTCTGACTGACTGGCGTTGGTGGGTCAATACACCAGCTCCCTCACCCTCGGGCAGGGTAACTCTGGGGCGCATGTTCTACCCCATCTCCCAGAGCCCCCGGGGGTGGGGGCCAAGTGCCAGCCGCCCACAGGACTGACCCATCTGGTAGCCCATCTCCTTGCTGTTCCTGCCGTCGTCTCCCTGCCCTCCTGGCACTTCCTGAGATCACACCCCCCAGAAACTACATCAAATGCTTGCTGCGAGATCAGCTTCTGGGGGAACCCAAACCAAGACAGACACCTTTGTTTTACTTCTAACAAAACACTCCTCATGTGATCAAATGTTTGTGCTTGAAATGCAGAGAAAACCAGCCAATCCATCATCTAACACGTTTCTGTGTGAAATCCAGACTCTGAGCCTCTAACGAGTCTCCCAATGACCCATATGAAGGGCTCGTCTCTTTCCTAAACGAGCACGGCTTGGTGGCTGTTAACAGAGCACCCCTGTCCTGAGCGATGCTAACCCACCTAAAAGCCCAAAGCCCCTGTTAATTAGACAAAGGATGTGCAAGCAAAGAAAACGCTTTAATTAAGGCTTCACTGGCAAGCCAGACAGGCCAACTATGGTCTAATCCAAACAAGAACGCTCAGTCTTGTATGGTTCGTCCTAAAATATCCAAGCACTTCCCAACAGTGGCCCAAAGGCACTTTCTCCCCTCGAGCCTAGGCATTGGAAGAGCACTTCTCCTCCAGCTTCTTCTTGTTTGCCTTCGTCTTTTCGATCATGGTCTCCACGATTACAGCAGTCTCTTCGTATGTCTGGATGCTGTCAGTGGAAAACTTCTCAACGGATTCCATCACCTCCACCTTCTCATAGGCCAGCATCCTGGGAGGGCTTCTCGCCGGCAGGCTGCTGCTCCGAGCTCCAGGCCCGTCGGACTCACCCTGAGTGACCTGAGGCTCTTGAGACTGGGGTGTAGACGGCCCCTCTGGACCAGGTGTGACTATGGGACAGGGCTCCCCGGCCCCCTCCTCCTCCTTCTGGCCATCCTGTTTCCCCTGGGGACCCTTCAGTTCTTCGGCATTCATCTCATCCCCCTTGTCTGCAGTGTGCGGGGTAGGGGGGTGTCCATCTTCTTTCCCCTCGGGAGGCCCCTCTCCGTCCTCTAGACCATCTTCTTTCCCCTGGGGAGGCCCCTCTCCATCCTCCAGACCATCTTCTTTCCCCGGGGGAGGCCCCTCTCCGTCCTCCAGAGGGGGCTCCGGCTGCTGGGGAGAGGGCTCCACGTGGCTGTCAGGACGCACAGAGTCATCCCCCTTGGAAACCACCACGCCCCCTTTGGCTGGGACGGAGAAGGAACAGAAGCCTGGGTCCACGAAATTGGCATCTCCGGAGACCAGCACATACCGCCCCTTGGTGTACAGGTCAGCGGGGGGCTCGGGTTCTTTGGGGCCTTTCACCCTCTCCTTGACCTTCTTGCCTAGTTTTTCAAAGGCTTTGCTTATCTTCCCTCCGTCTGGGACATCCTCCGGAGCCCCATCCATGGTCGGGGGACTTGCTTCTCCATCCCCTGATTCAAGCTTAGATTCACCCTCTTCTTTAAGTACCACCT
The DNA here is from genome assembly GCF_028564815.1 of Eubalaena glacialis. Lineage (NCBI taxonomy): Eukaryota > Metazoa > Chordata > Mammalia > Artiodactyla > Balaenidae > Eubalaena > Eubalaena glacialis. The sequence continues at coordinate 55,063,438 of NC_083728.1, read as the reverse complement.
GCCCTGGCTTTGGGTCTTCAGGACCTCTCAGTGGTGCCTCTTCCAGACTTTCATCTGCTTTGTCTTTCGCTATAATCTCCTTTTTCCTTGGAACGTTCTTGGGGAGGCCTTTTTGTCTTGGTTTTGCTATTGTTATATCCTGCACAGCCCTGGTGAGATCTTTAAAAAAAAAAAAAAAAAAAGGACAATGAAGCAAATATCATCACCAATGAAAGAGGAAGAAAATGTATTTGTTGAAAAATACACTAATTATCTTGGAGCCCCCTGCCTAGCGCTGGGGTGGGGTTTCCTACGTATGATCAAAAGCAACAGGGAAAGATCCCTGGGTCTGAAGCATCCACGGCCCACATTGAGGACCCAGCTCTGCTGGCCACTGTGTGACTTTGGACAAGTCACTCGGCCCCTCTGGGCTTGCAGAGGGGAGGGAAGCGCCCACAGTTCCCATCACACCGGGTACAACCGACTGAGATACGCGATCCTCCTGCAGTAACACTCTGTGGGAGCAGGGCTCCAGTGCCCACCCAGCCCCCTGCCCCCCGAGTTCACAGGGGACACTGGGATCCACAGAGCAGACAGCGGAAACCCAGTCCACAGGGCACCCTCGCCTCAGGCTTCCCCAAAGGAGCAACGCACAGCTGCCTGGGCCTCTGACGGGCTCGGAATGGCCTCGGCCATGGGGAGTAGCTCCCTTGTCCCGCTCGCAACCCAGGCCAGGTGAACACAGCCACCCCTTGCTCAGCATCCCCTTCCTCCTGGGCAACAAGAGGAAGGGATGCTCTCAGACTCAGAACAGGAATCCCCTGTGCCCGAGGCCATATGCATTTCTTCAGGTCAGCTAAGAGGAAAAACTGAAAGTTTAACACAAAATCTCACCCTGCCTCATCCAGGAGGCTTTCCAGCTTTGCTCACAGTGATTTTTTAACTTCTCCAGCCCCTCCCTCCCTTCGTTAATCAGAGGACTCAGTTGCACAGAGCGAGGGCCTCCCGTGGGGCTGACCCTCAGCGACACAGCCGAGTGAGCAGGCCGTGCAGCCATGATGAGGGGGACGCGGGGGGGACACGACAAAGCAGGTGGCTGGGAGCAGGTGTGGAGAAGGGCTTACTGGCAGGACCAGCTGCCGAATTTCAGGGCCCGCTAATCAAAACTGTGAAGAATGTCCAGACAGCGACCGCACAGCATCAAGCCCAGCACCCTGCACACAGTCACCCGCCCCTGGAGCTGGCCCTGGGTGTCTGGGGACCCCTGCCCCTGGCAGCAACGTTCTGACTCTGGGACCCCATCTCTGCAAAGCCCTCTGAGCTTTCTGAGACCCCTGGATTTGAAGGCACTATAAGCACAGGCTTCTCTTCTCCCAGGCACTGCTCTGTTCCTTCAGGACTGGGGAGACTGAGCTGTGAGCTGACATCTCACAGGCGCGTGAAACCATCCCCAAAGGACCAAATGTTGAAGGCAGAAGCTGCGCTTGCCCACCAAGCTATTTCTGCTCAGTTTTGAATGGGAGAGAGAACGAGCAAAAATTGAGCATCTACTCTGCTCCTGACACTAGATCAAGCACCTCTGCATAAAAGAGTTCATTTCACTGGCGGGGGCGGGGTGGTGAATAGATACAATTCAGTATTCACTTCTTGCCAAAGTAAATGTTGAGCTGCATTTTTTCCCCCCAGTTAAATGCCTCGTGTTCACGGACGGCCTTCCTGAGGTGGCCTAACCCCCATCTGATTTTCTCCTTGTAAACTTTTTGACTCAGTCACTCAGCACCTGTTGGAGGACATCAGTGAGGGAGAGAAGGGACCTCACATAAAAGCACTGAATTTCCGGATGGACGGGGAGTATGAATGCTAAGTTTAGGGAGAAAGCCGCTTGATTTTTTCTTTTTCCCAGGACAGAAAGTCACAGAAGCCAGGGTTGGGACTCACCTTTCCCACCGTGTCGAGGGCTGAAGGAGGCTCCGTGGCTCACGGTGTACAGAGTGATCGGAGTTTCAGTGAAGGCGGAGCTCAGCCTGGCAAAAAGAACCAGAAGGAGGGTGGTCTCCAGCTTTAATTCACTGAGCCAAACAGATGGGGGGGCGGGCAAGAGGGATGCTCTAACGTCCAGCAAAAATGAAAAAGGCTTTCTCCAGATCCAAATGCTCATGAACCACAAACACATCTACACACTGGAGGACCACGGAAAGGAATAATCATCTCTTTGAGCTCAAGTCAAAGCTGTGAAACACACTTCTAAAAAAAATTGTAATTCTTTTGTTCTGGAGTATTTTTTAAATAAGAGAATGGCCAGCCCAGGTTGAAGTATTTAGGGCAACCAGGGTATAATATCTCCAACTGGTTTTTTAAAAAAATAGTTATATATAATCAGAGATAGCGGAAAGATAAAGCAATTGAGACAAAACATAAATAGCTGGTGAATCTAAGAGGATTCAGAATTTCCTTGTTCTGTGCCTGCAACATTTCTATCAATTTGAAATTATATCAAAATTAAGAGTTATATATAAACCAACAAAAGGGGTATCCAGTTACCTTTTGATGAAACCCTGCCTCCAAAACAAAAATTTTCACAAGGACGTTTAAATACCCGTTCAAGACTTATTTTTGTATATGTGTGCATGAAGCATTCACTGTGACATAAATATAGAGTTCAGCACAATACGTTGACCAGAACTAGAGAAAACAAAAGAAAGTCTTGCTTTTCCTCCTACACATTAGAGCACTCACAGCCAAGACAGAGCCCCAGCGAGAGGGAAGGAAGTGCTCCTGTGTCTGGGTGCTTCTCTTTTAACTCAATCTAAACCCCCAAAAATCAGCAAGACTGAATTGAAGAACCTCAACTTAATAGAGAATCAGAGTCCGTACAGGAGGGGGCTGGCCTCAATCCGTTCTCTGAATATCTACAGATACAGACATTGATGTAGCCATAGATGTAGGTGTAGATGTGGCTATAAATAATGGAGACATCGTTGTAGATGTGCATGTACGTGATGATGTAAATACAGATGACTTAGGTATAGATGAAGTATAGGTGTAGGTGTAGATTTAGGTGATAAAGATGTAGGTGTAGCTATAGATAATGTAGATATAAGTGTATGTGTAGGTGACACAGATGTAAATGATGCAGATGTGGATACAGATAATGTAGATGTAGGTGTAGGTGATGTAGATATAAATGTAGGTGATGTAGAGGTAGGTGTAGGTGTAGGTGTAGATGAAGATGCTGTAGGTGTAGCTACAGATGAGGTAGATAATGTAGATGCAGTGTAGATGTACACACATACAGATGATGAGGACATAGATGCAGACGTATGTATAGGTATAGGTGTAGACATAGGTGATGTAGATGTATTTTTAAAATACATTTATTTATTTATTTATTTATTTTTGGCTGCGTTGGGTCTTTGTTGTTGCGTGTGGCCTTTCTCTAGTTGTGGCGAGCGGGTGCTACTCTTCGTTGTGGTGCATGGGCTTCTCATTGCGGTGGCTTCTCTTGTTGTGGAGCACAGGCTCTAGGCACGCGGGCTTCAGTAGTTGTGGCATGCGGGCTCAGTAGTTGTGGCTCACAGGCTGTACAGCGCGGGCTCAGTAGTTGTGGTGCATGGGCTTAGTTGCTCCGCAGCATGTCGGATCTTCCCGGACCAGGGATCGAACCCATGTCCCCTGCTTTGGCATGCAGATTCTTAACCACTGTGCCACCAGGGAAGTCCCGATATAGATGTATTAATACATCTAGAAAATGGACAGTAGACGATGCAGGTGCAGCTGTGAATGATGATGAGATGGAGACAGAGATCTACTTCCCAGTGGAGTTCAAGTCAAAGTTCCATTACGTGGAGGAGACCAGACGGCCTGTCGACAGCCACGTTACTGACCCAACCAGGTGGTCAGAGCCACGATGGCAGCAGCAGTAATAACACCGACACTGAGCACTGGTTGAGCTCCAGGTACCGTGCAGGCCCCTCACCTGCAGCATCTCAATAACCACGCCTGATCGTCCTCTGTGTTAAGACACTCATGTCCCCAGAGGCCTGTGAGCTGAAGGGAGCCTTCTCCGTGGGGGCTTTCTGACCCCCTACTCAACATTCAAACATTTCCCCCATCACCCCCGCCTCCTCTCCCCTCTCCCTGCTGCAATTCACTCCAGAGCACAGGTCACAGGCCACACGCCCTCTGCTACAGACCCACTCATCCTGTCTCCCCGACTAATATTCAAGCTCTGTGAGGTCACGGATTTGGGGGTTCCCTTCCTGGCCACATCCCCACTGCCTAGAACAGGAACACAGGAAACAGTCAGCAAAGATCTGTGGAACAAGTAAGTGACCACCCAGAAAGGTCGGCGCTGTGCCCACAGGCTCTGCCCATCCCTGACCCCACCTGTTGCCTTCGTTCTCGATGATCCGGTGATACCGGTCCAGCTCGTTCCTCAGGGTCTGCTGGGCGACCACCAGCTGCCGGCAGTCGTAGGACGACCTCTCCAGGCTCCTCTCGGCCTCCTCAATCTCCTTCCGCAGGGTGTCAATCTGCTCGTTGTAGAGCTGAATCTCTTCATCGTAACACTCGTGGGCATCTTTGATGGCTTGTTCTAGGGCCGCCGTCTGTGGGCAAAGACACAGCTGTAAGGAAACCCAGCCCACCCTCTCCCTTAAGACACAGACCCGGTAGGGAGACCCGGGACGCGGCATATCCAGTTTTATTTGTTCTGTGGGTTTGTTTCTGCGTTTCTCTGTCAGCAGGGAATCCTTAAGCCACAGAGGGATGTGAACCCCTTCTCCTTACGCTGGCATCAGCACCCTCGGAGATCTGCCCTAGCGGAGCCCTCACCCCGCAAAGGCAGTGGGAAGATGACAACCCCAGAAACTGAAACAAAAACTGCTGTCCATGGAATAAAATGGACAACTCAAACAAAGTACATTCTTCATAATTTACTGAGTTAGCATAAATCTGACAGCTGAAAAATTAGTAAAAAGAAGAACATGTACTAAATAGATAAGATGCTATTTTTACTGAAATAATTAAGGGAGGAAGTTTCCTTGATCTTATTCAATCACTATGGCACTTTAATTTTCTCCTGATTTCTGATCAGTAGAGTTACATATATGTTTTGGTAGCTAAAGGGTGTATGTTTGTGCACACTCGCACATGTGTATAAATAAAATAACTTCAGGGAAACACTATTTATATATTAATGCAGGACAAATCAAAATTAAGGTGGGAAAATAAAAAGAGGTAGCCTCGTATTCACAGTAAGAGCTGTGACAACCCCTAAAGGGCCACAGCGTACTGATTTACAAGCTTAGTACAACCTCATTTTCCCAAAGAGAAGAGATCTAACAGGCATGGCCGGTTCTCAAAAGCAAAATAGAACAAGCAAACCAAACCCACTTCTCCTGGAAGAGAGCTTCTCAAACTTCATCGTGCATCTGAACCCCCCAAGGATACCGTTAAGCTCAGATTCTGACTCAGCAGGTCCGGTGGCGCCAGAGGGGCTGCATTTCTTTTCCTTTTTTTTTTCTTAAAGGATAGTTACTTCTTTTTTTTTTTTTTTTTGGCTGCGTTGGGTCTTTGTTGCTGCGTGGGGGCTTTCTCTAATTGCGGCGAGTGGGGACTACTCTTCCTTGTGGTGCACAGGCTTCTCATTGCGGTGGCTTCTCTTCTTGCGGAGCACAGGTTCTAGGCACCTGGGCTTCGGTAGTTGTGGCTCACGGGCTCAGTAGTTGTGCCACACGGGCTCAGCAGTTGTGGCTCGCGGGCTCTAGAACGCAGGCTCAGTAGTTGTGGCACACGGGCTTAGTTGCTCTGCGGCATGTGGGATCTTCCCGGACCAGGGCTCGAACCCGTATCCCTTGCATCAGCAGGCGGATTCTTAACCACTGAACTACCAGGGAAGCCCGGGTGCTGCATTTCTAAGTGGCTCTCACTCGATGCCCATGGCTCTGGTCTCCGGGTCACACTTTTTGAGTCACGGGGGACTAGACAGGTATCTGAATCCAACCTCACGTATGTCCACCACAAGACGCCTCACATGTGCAGCTAAACGAGCACATTGGACATGTAGAGGGTGATTATTCCTGCGACAGCCTGATTCCTCACTTTATGTACAGATGTGGCCGTGGAACAGTGACGTCCCTAGTGAGGACACCGGCAGACTCAGCTGACAAAGGTTGTCAGGAATGGATCTGTTGCATCAGGAAGTGGGGGAAGGAAGGGAAGGAGGGAGGAAGGGAAGCAGGGAGGAAGGGAGGAAGGAAGGAAAAGAGGGAGAGGTACATGCACTAGACACTCTGGGAAGCCGTCCACTGGCCTGTGTTGTCCCCATGTCTGAAGACTGTCCCATCTCACACGTAGGAAGTGTCCGGGCAGCAGTGTGACCACACTCCCCTGACCAGAGCCACAGAACCAGGACTCAGGCTGGCCTGTCACATGCTTCCTCCCCGGGCATCTGGGAAGGGATCTCAGGAATAGCAGTGACTTGGTGGCAGGTTCTAGACTCACTGGGACACGTAAGCCCGGGGTCTGAGGCCGCCACCCTGGAGCAACAATCTTTCATAAAGTGCGTGGAGAAACTGAGAAAGGCAATTCTTCAGAAAGACAGAGACATGAAGCCAAAAGGCAAAGGCAGCAGAGATGAGAGAGCTGGCGAAAGAGAGAAAAGAGGGAATCGGGGAGAGTGAGCGGCTCCCGCCGCCCGCCCTTTTCCCAAACGTCATCAGCCCCTTTACATCTTGCTCGTTTGGGGGAAAATATCTTCACAGCCAAGAAAGCTGGAGACACCACCCCAGGTGATGCAAGTTGCACCCCCAGTACAAAGACACAGCCACATGGTGCGCCTGGTGAGAGGCACGGAGGACCCATCACTTCTGTCGTGTTCCTGCCGCAAACGCAGAGCCTCAGCTCAGCCCCGAGACAGCATCAGGGAAGCCCAGATTGGGGGACGGCCCACAGGAGGACTGGCCATCAAGGTCATGAGAAACAGAGACGGGCAGGAACTGTCCCAGATTGGAGGAGGCTGAGGAGACAGAACAGCTGAATGCAAGCAGGATCCAGGACCAGAAAACACGTGAGCAGGGTAACAGGTGAGATTTCAGGCAAATCTGTTACCAGGATGGCGTGCTCGACAATGTCCTGGTTCCAACCTTGGTGCTGCGCTATTAAGAGGCTGACTTTGAGGGAACTGGGTGGAGAGTACGGGAAACCTCTGGGCTATTTTTGAAGCTTCTTAGAAGTCTAAAATTATTTCAAACTAAACCAAGCGAGTTTGACCAGGTTTCTGTTCCTCATTAAAAATTATCTCCATTCAAACATTCTCCTGGGGTGTCAAATACCGAGGCACAGCCTCTGATTCTTGGTGTGGCCACAGGCTCTTACCCACACCGGCGTTCACACACTCTAGGAAATGCTTCCATGAAGTAAGGAATTCAAAGGACCCCTTTGAGGCTCAAATCTCAGAGACAAGAAGCCATCCGGAGTGGATGAATCCCCACGTTAAGACTCTCCATTTCCACGGAGCAGTCCTGAGAAGGAAGCCTGCAGGTCACAGGCTGGCATGGCTGGGGTCCAGCGATCCCAGTGTCAACCGGGCAGCAGGAGGGCATGAAAGCTGATCACAACTGCCTTTCATCAAAGCTTAGCTTTCTCCCACATGAGCAGGAAAGGGCTGTGCCCGCAGCACCCGGTGTTATAGCTCAATAATTTAAACCATTCATCAGAAGGCGGGGTGTACAGGAAAACCAATAAAAGCCCCACTTTCAGCAGCTCAAAGGGGGCTAACGCAACGTCTCTGATGGGAGTGATCTCGGCACAGGCTTCAGACGCCGTCCAGCCCCAGCCTGACTGTGGGAGAAAGAAACCCTCGTTCCAGGACCCACAGTCCAGAGGGGGAGGCGGCTCGGTCACAGGAACAAGCCCAAGGTGTCACAGAGCCCACGGAGAGGCCCAGGGTGCTGGGGACATCACAGAAGTCTTCCAGGAGGAGGTGGGGCCGGTCCAGGTGCTGCAGAAGCCAAGCCACTCACAGAGAGAGAAGTGAGGAGCAGAGGCGCCAATGCCAGGATCCGCAGGAGGGGTCCAGAGAGGAGAGGGGGAGAGAGCAGCCCACAGACAGCTCTGGCGGCTGGAAAGAGGCAGGTGGAAGGTGTGGGCCTCTAGCCAGCCAGAACTTCATCTTGAGCTAGGTGACTGTGTGTCTCCGCTTGGACCGCTTAGATCCGGCTGACAGCCGTCTCCCCAACGGGCTTGGGCGGCCGGAGCAGGAGTCAGGCAAGGCTCTGTTCAGTGTTCCCCGGACCTCGCGTGGGGCTGGCCAGAAACGGCTGAAAGATAAGGGTTTCAGCACAGCTGCAGGGCTTGCCTCTACACAGCATGGTCCTCAGGGACCCGGGCCAGTGCCTCACAGTGAGCCCATCTGGAGAGGTGACCTCCTGCCTCAGTCCCTTTAGGCTCCCAGACTCCTTTGGATCCAAGGTCATTTCAAAAAGGAAAAAGAAATCAAGTGTCCTTCACCGATTACACACTGTCTTACCGAAACCTACCACCAGGTGGTGCTAAGGGGCTTTAATGAGAAATGACACCTGCGAAGAGTATACTTTCCCAGTAATCTGACTTTTTTCACTTTCCTGTCACAGAAACTCTCAGCAGATGCAATTTAGAGAACCAGAACGCCTGTCTCTTCTCGTCCGCCTGGAAGAAGTGCCATCCCCAGGGGTCTCGTGTGTGGTCCACATTCAGCTCCAATCGTGGGTGCGGTCCTGGGCAACCTGTGGACCAACGTTCTCAAACTTGAGCCTGCGGAGCCACCTGGAGGGCTTGTTAAACGAGATGCTGGGCCCGCTCCAGAGTTCCTGGTTCCGTGGGTCTGGGACGGGACCGTGAACGAGCATTTCCGACAAGCCCCCAGGTGATGCTGACGCTGGTGCTGCTGGTTCCGCGACCTCCCCCTGAGGACCCTGCGACGGAGGGTTCCAGAAGCATCAGATGCCCTAACCATAGGCAGAACCAGCTGCCACAGCCCTGTCGGCTGGAGCCCTCAGGCTGCAAGGAGCTCCCCCTCCCCTGGCCCCCACCATGTCCCCAGTCATGGCCCTGGCCCCGCTGAGGGGCTAGGCTGACGAGTCTCCCCTGGAATGCTCAGCTCAGCTACTCCACTGGGAAGTCACGACAGCCTTTTAAAATCAGCAAAAAGCCAGCCGTGAACATCTCGTGAATAAGGCTATGGAGGGACCGAGCCAGGAACCCGGGTGCCCGAGATGTAGAATATTCTGGCCCAACGTGGGACCCACCCCTACCTACATCAGTGTTCTCAAAGTGTGGTTCCTGGCCCAGCAGCAGCATCTGGAATTTAGAAATAAAAATTCTTGGGCCGCCCCAGACCCACTGAGTCAGCTCTCAGGTGGGTCCTGCCACGTGCGTGTTTTGATTCAAGCTAATTAGGCAGATTTTCGGCCCCCATGACTTTTGCCCCCCATGACCTTTGCCCCTTAGCTGTATGCCCATGAATATATTACGTTACTCGGCAAAGGGACTTCTTACTCAGCTGACCTTAAAAAACAGAGAGATTATTCTAGATTATTCCTAATTCCACGGGCCCTTAAGAGCAGAAATCAGGGAGATTAGATGCATGAGAAAGATTCGAAGCACCATTGCTGTCCTTGAAGATGGAGGGGCCACATGCCAAGGAAGGTGGACGGCGTCTGGAGTAAATCCCGGCCGACAGCCAGCAAAGAAATAGGGTCCTTGGTCCCAGCGGCACACAGAAGGGAATTCTGCCAATGACAGGAACGGGACAGGAAGCAGATTTGGCCCATCCCCCAACAAGAACCTCCAGATACGGGGGACCCAGGCCAGCCGACACCTTCATTTCAGGGCTGTGAGCCCCAGAGCAGAGAAACCAGCCAAGGCTGCCCCGACTTCTAACCTGCAGAACCGTAAGATCACAAGGAAGTGCTGTTTTAGGCCCTGACCTTTGTGAAAATTTATTATGGCCGCAAGAGAAAACTAATATGACTCATGTTTCATCAGACCCCCTGCTAGGTTTTATTTATTCTAAGCACATATATTATTATAGAGGAAATGCTTTGGCCATATTTTGATAACTAATTCGGCAGATAATATTTTTTCTCAATATAATTGGTTTCCTTTTAATTCTATGTACTTTATTTTATGCCTTTAACATTTTTCTTTTTTTTTATGGAAAATGTCAATATCTTATTTTACTATAATTAATGTTAAGTATGTGATGCCAAAGAAATGAAGGTAATTTTGCAAACTCAGAATTTTGGCAAATACATGAAATTTCCGTTTTATTACAGTTTTATACCACATTAGTTCAAATGCATTTCTCTGCAACTACTCCAACAGAGCTCCTCTGGAATTATTTCAGTCATCCTTAACATGTGACTTTACCAAATGTAAAATAAACATATAAAATTTCAAATTAGTAACTTTTAATTATGAATGGGATAAGAAATAAAGTCATCAGATAATGGCTGGGGCTATTAATTTCCAACAAGACACTTTGTTGAAATGTTTCTTCTGATACCCCAGGTATAAATGAGAACCTTCAAAAAACAAGGGCAGAACCAAAGTACAATAAAGAAGCCTCTTTAGCTTAAGCCTCCCATAGTCCTAAACTCTGACAGAAGCTATATGCCTTTAACATTTTTCTGAGAAAGGGTCCAGGGGCTTCACCAGACTGCTGGGCAGGGGACTGGGGTGGGGGGATGGCATAGAAGAGACAGTGAAGCCCCCCCAGTTAGAGAGACAACGACCTCAGAGTTAGACAAGCCAGTCTTTCTGCAGCAGCTACGGGTGGGGACAGGCGGCCAAGCAGAGAGCTTTATCTCATATTCTCAGAAACTAGGCTAATCCTTTATGAAACGTCTTAATTTTATAGTCAATAAATGCATATGTGTCCACAGAGAGACAAGCATTCTTTTCGTCCTGGAACCGGACTTCACCGGTTGATGTGCCCACCACATCAGGCTGGGCTCCCTCATCTCCTGAGAAGGAGACTGGGCTCCTTCTCAGTCTCTCGAGCAGAGGTTTTCAATCTTATCGCCGTGGCCACTGGAAGAGCCACATTTTACATCACAAACCATAGACATCATACAAAGATATAAGTACGTGTGTGTATTTGCACAAATCTATATACTTAAACACACATACAGATATATTTAAAACAAAGGTTTCACAAAATAAATCCTGCCTCTACTCGCCATGCACCCTGTCATTTCCTCTTTGGTCTTAGGCTAGTGTCGTGAATTCCTTCTTTTCTCAAGCCAGTTGATTCTGCTGAGTTCATTTTACAACCCAGTAATGAGTTGTAAATGGTGGTCTGGAAAACACTGGTGTCTAGAACCGTGACTGGGTGTGCATCCACTTCTCCAAACACTCATTCACACACACACACATACACACAAAAACATACACGCATACACTTACATACACACATATAGACGTACACACAGACACACGTATACACATACACACGCACACATATGTACACATATAAAAACATGCACACATATTACACACACGTACACACAGTTACATACACACATTTTACACACGCATACACTTACATACACACATATACACATACATGCACACATACACTTACATGCATACATGCACACATATAAAAACATGCACACACATTACACACATGTACACACATACAGTTACATACACACATTTTACACACATGCATACACTTACACACACACATATATACATACACTAATGCACGAATATATACACACACATACACACATACACGCATACACACATATACACATACCCTTACATACAGACATATACACACGTGCACACATGCACACATATAAAAACGTGCACACACATGACACACACACACACACACACACACACACCCTGACCCTCCCTCCATCCTCTCAGGGCCTCAGAGGAAACCACACACTCACCAAGTCACCAAAACGGTGCATCTGGTCCCCAAGCTGCGGTTTGTCACAAGAGCAGGACGCGTTTTAAGGGCAGTACTCGCTTTCCTGAGCTGGGCTCTTTGCCTTGGGGGACCATCCCCAGGCCCCCATTTGCTCTCCGTGGCCCCTGAGTTGCTGCACAGGGAGGGGCCGGGTGGTGGGTGGGGCAGGAATCAGGATTCTGGACTCAAGTCCTGAGATCTGGAGGACACCGTGTACCCACCAAAAGCACCACATCTCATGTGGCTTCAGCAGGGTTTGATCTTGTCAGGCATTGGTGGGATAGAGACAAAGTAACATATAGCCTTTAATGGTCTAGGTTTTCTAGAGGGGCAGATTTAAAAAAAATTTTTGTTCTCTTGTCCCTTATGTGTACTTGTCAAACCGAGCATCAATTTACTTTTGGATCTGGGAAATGTGGTTACACAGCGTAAGAAGCGTATTCTAACCCAACGTCCCCATCAGAATGGCCCGGTGTACAGTAATGAGAGAAAGAAAAATGGAGGAATCACAGGGTTGGCGGGGGTGGGGTGACCCACGAAGCTCGTTAACCATGAAGGAAGGCCACAGAGACAGGACTGAGCTTTCCTGCAAAGTTTGCAAAAAGCTTTTCTGCTCGTTTGCAAACTAAGCTTCACCGAAAAAAGAAAAGGGGTGGGGTGGAAATGCAAAGTTTCCGCTAACAAATTCTGAGCAGGAGCAAATCCCAACACAACCACTCTCTCCCGGGTTGCAGTCAAATTCCAAAGGAGAGAGTTTAGGTCATGAGAAGAGAAACAGGAAGCACAGATTCGCGCGAGCGTAGGGTAAAAACCCCAACGTATGTTCGTTTCTTATTTTCAAAAACAAGGTTAAACTGGGCAAAACAGATCGGTTATGCAGGAGTGGGGATAGCTTACCCTCGGTGGGGGAGGGGTGGCAACTCAAAGGGGGCCTGTGGGGGACCTCCGGGGGCCGCGAATTAGTGGGACCCGCTGCCCCCGTTGGCCCAGGGCTTTTCCAGTCTGGGCAGGAAGGCATCCCGGGAAGTGGACGGCTGGTCACTCCACTGGGGATGCTGTTTGCGGCTCTGAGGGCTGAGGACACAGGTGTGTTGAGTTTGTAGAATTCACAGCGCTAGATGCACGCGTGCACACCTCTGCAGGCACGTGACACCTGAATGAGAGGAGCAGATAGGAGGGGCGGGCATACCTGGGCCTGCAGCTCGGCTCTCTGGGCCTGCAGGAGGCAGAGCACCTCTTGGCCGTCCTCCAGCTGGCTCTGCAGGGCGGCCACCTCCCTTTCCGTCAGGAGCTTCGCCTGCACAAAGAAGCCAGACTCAGCACGCTCACACTCGGAGGAGAGGGGCCGCTGTGTTCTTCATGTTTACGTCCCCCCAAGTTCACAGGCCGAGGCCCTAACCCCCAATGCATGGCATCTGGAGGTGGGACCTTTGGCAGGAGGGTTGGTTTAGATGAGGTCATGAGGGTGGGGCCCCCATGATGGGATTAGTGTCCTTATTAGGAGAGGACGAGACACCATGCTCCTCCATGTGGGCAGCAAGGAAAGGACAGGGAGAGGGTGGCATCTACCAGCTGGGATGGGGTTCTCCCCAGGGACCAAATCTGCCAGCCCCCTGACCTTGGACTTCCAGCCTCCAGAACTGTAAGCCTCCAGAACTGTAAGCAATAAGTGTCTGTTGGTTGAGCCACCTGGTCTATGGTATTTTGTCACAGCAGCCAAGCTGACTCAGGCGGGCCCACCGTGGCCACTCACTGCCTTTTTGCTTTGTTTTCTAAGTCTGAGCCCTGAGCCAGAGCCACCAACTGTGCTGAGCCATCCCCACGGCACACAGCAGGGGCCATGGCGACAGGGGAAGCCCGGTCGGTGCTCTCGAAACGTTCCAGAAGGAGGTCCACCCTCAACCTCTCCACACTCTGCAGAGCAGCTGCCCTTTTCCCACCAGCCTCTCCACATTATTCAGAAACATCCAAACCCCTTCCTGAGAGCCTGGCCTCTCTAGAGCAGCGCCTTCTGACACGGAGACCCCCCCCGCCCCCACACCGGGCAGAGTCACAGCCCAGCACGTTCACGGCCACCCGCTAAAGGTGCCCCTGCTCTGCAGCCGCCTGCAAAGTGGCCGGAGCAACGAGACACAGAGAAATTGAGAGCGAGGGAGGAGGAGTGGGCCTGGGGACAGAGCTGCCGAAGGATGGTGTGTTTATTTCTGAGTCTCTCAGTGGAGACGTGCATTCTCTCCGTCTCTCTGTGTGTCTCTCTCTCCCTGTGTCTGTCAGTCTGTTTCTCTCTCTGTCTCTGTCCTCCCTGCTTCTCTGTGCCTCGGCGCCCGCCTCCCTACCCCAAAGACACAGACATGGGGACAGCTGGGAGCAGAGGGGACTCACGTCCTGGGTACCACTACATGGAGGATGTGCAAACATGCCAACTGAGACCTGCAGCCTCAGCATGGACGCAGACACAGTGCAAATCCCTCACCCACCTCCCCGCCAGGGCCCGGCCTGCTTGTCTGGCCCCACCTCTCCTCACTGCCCAGCTCCTACTTATACTACATCCTCCCCATGCCCACCCACAGGTGCCCCCACAGTGCCTCGCGCACAGGAGGCCCTTGGATACTTACTGTAGAGGAAGGAAGACAGCCGGCAGCTGTCAGCTGGAAGCCAGCACTAACCAACCCCCCCAGCATGATGCTCCCTCCTTATAAACTTACAGACGATGCCACCTCAACATCCAAAGATGTCACTCTGGGATCCCAGGGGAACAAGACAGAAACAAGACCGGCTCTGCAACTGTGTCTGAGCTCAGACCAAGTGACCACCGTGTAACCACAGAAATGACCACTAACTCAAGTGATGATGCTTAGTTACCAAGCACGGCCTTAGCCTCACCCCATACCTCGGCCTCCAAGGTACAAACTAGGGGGATATTCAGCCATAAGACCAGCCCCCCACCCCCCGAGAGCACCCAAGTCAGCGCAGGCCCCCATCCACGGCGTACACCCTCCCCTCCTGTGGGGAATAATAAACCCAGCTTGATTTGACCACAGGGGTGGCCCCAGGGACCTCTGGCTACAGGACACTGACTTTATGCTTTATGGACACATTAACCCCGTGCTCCTAGGAAGCAACGCTAATTATATCCTTTGTGCAAACTCAACTGGCATTTTCTAGGACAGTAACAAGAGTCAAAGGAGCAAACCTGAAAGCAACCACCTAGCTCGTATGTAGAATTTTTCAGCTGAGATTAATAAAGAATGTGATTCTTTCTAAATCTGCTTTGTAACGTGCACACGAATCCCTGAGCATCTTGCTAAAATGCAGATTCTGACACAGTGGGTCTGCTGGGGGTCGGGCTGCAGATGCTGCATTTGTCTCAAGCTCCCGGACAACGATGCTGAGGGTCTCTGATGATCACTGATGCTACCAAACTAGGTCTAGACGGCGCTACATTAGTACAACTCAGAAGAACAGGGTTACAAGGGAACAGATGATGTGATTTTAAAAGTGTGCTCTGAGGTAAAACACCTATGAATTAAAGGAAAAATGTCTGCAAAACAGAAATAAAGTGTCTGGAAAGAAGTCTCTGACAAAGAAAATTATGCTTTAGGAGAAGATGTTTTTTAGGCCTTAGCGGCAACCCCAGTTCAGTTGGGGTCATTGGTGGGCAATGTGGACAAGAATATCCCCATCAAGGCCAAAAAAAGTAACTCTCCTGCTTCTTAGATGTTACTTAGCAGGGTTCAAAATGTCTCTGAAAGCAAATTTGGGGATTTCTTTAGCTTTGATATAAAAAATTAGGTTCAAACAAACATCAAGCAGTCAGCTACCTTAGCCCACTGGTTTTCCAGGGTGTGGGTCTGGGTAGACTTCTGTCCTAAGTCATCCTTGCAGAAAAACCCAGAGCCTTCTCAGTTGAACAGTCTACAAAACCCTGTCCCAGCGTAACACTCCTCTGGAGAAAGGACACGTGACATTTTTGTTTTAATCTGCATCCTTTTCAGTTTACTTTTACAATATCATATCATGCATCACAAAATCCCATAAACCACATTAGGGGAAAAAAATACATCAATATCCTGTTGCCCTGCTAGAGAGCTAAGTGAGGAAGGGATTTGGAACATTATATTGGGAATAAGGTTTTACATCCAAATCCCAGTTTTTTTTTAAATCGGCTTCAATCACCTCTATCCTTTCCCAAGAGTTTTCATGCCCCAGACTAGCAGAGCCTGACCTTGAAAATAGAGTCACTAATTGTCTGAGGTTCTCTGTATTCAAAATTATGGTCAAATTGATACGGGGAATAAGAAAACAAACAACCCAATAAAAAAATATGGGCAAAAGTCTTGGGTAGATAGTCCAACAAAGAAGCTATACGAATGGCAAATAAGCACATGAAAAGATGCTCAACATCATTAAGGCGTGAGGGGATGCAAGTTAAAAGTACAGCGAGATACACAACATACCTATTAGAGTAGCAAACGGCAAAACCAAAATAAAAACCCGACATACCCAGCGTTGACAAGGAAGCAAAGCAACAGAAACTCCCATCCGTTGCCAGTGGGGATGCAGCAGTGCTACAGTGCTTGGGAAACAGTCTGGTAGTTTCTTATAAACTAGACAAGGAAGGACAGCCCGTAATCCTCAAGAGGAAATACCTAAGAAGATGCTCAGGGGCACAGTTTATGTCCTCAGATGTCTAAATACCCACGTTCACCGTCTGAGTGAAAGAGCAGAAGAGTGAACTTTGAATGTGAACCTGCAGTGGGGGTGACCTGACGCTTCTCCCTGGGTCTCTGGGCCCCCGGGGCTGCAGGACAAATCCCCATGTGCGGTTTCCCAGCCGCCTGGGCTCCCGTTCTTACCTCCCTCATGCCACTGGTTATGGCGGCTGCTTGCGGGGTGGTCTGGATGATCTGCTGCAGGATGCTGACATAGGTCTGAATCTCCAGAAGATTCTGTTGGGGGAGGAATGCGTTCTCATGAAAACTTGAGCTCCCCACATTTTCCCCTCCAGTACCAGGTGACCCGTGGGATGAATGCCTTCACGTGTCCCACCACCACAAATAGGACAGACCGTGATGGGTGCGGAGGACGCTTTATGCCTCCTTTAATCTGCATGAGAACACTGGGCTCCAAGAATAAACCGAGGCTTAGTTCATGTCACCTTCCCTTCAGTCCCGTGGCTGCCTTGCGGCTCTCTCCATAGCGCCCTGGATGCAGGGTTATCAGAAAATCAGGGATGGGGGACAAAGAGTCCCCGGAGGGCACAAAGGACCTTGCTGACTGCAGCACAGGCGGTGCTTCAGAGGACAGGCTGTGGCCAGTCCGGCCGGGACTGCCTCACTCACTAGCTGCATGTGGCCTCAGGCAAGGTATTCAAACCTCCTAAACCTCAGGTTCTTCCACAAAAGAGGGATTAACAACCTGAAGGCAATGCCTGGTCCCTTTCACCAGCAGATCACCTGGGCCTGCTCCGTGCCCGAGAGTTGACAACGTAGCACAGCTGCCCCCTCCGCAGAACTGCCCTCGGCCACACAGTGGTCATCCTGCCAGGAAGCTATGCAACTGCCCCCAATGCCACACCATCCCCCACCCGGACCAATGACTCCTGGCTCAGGACACAAGACCAACCCTCTTGCCTCAAGGTGGGACCAAGCTTGTGGTGCGATTCACGCTCCAGAGCCCCCATGGGATCAGGCTGAGCCTGGACTCCAGCTCAGCCCCTTCCCCTGTGCCTTCCTGCCCCCAGCCCCACCTATACGCACCTCAGGCTCTGCTGACAGGGAACCTAGGACACTGTCTCTTGAGGCTGTTTTCTGGGATTCAGTGAGACAATGCAGCAGGCACCCACAGAGGCAGGAAGGGACTCTGATGCTGCCTGAGCACTTGCCAAGTTCCAGGTTGTAGCAGGTGCTTCACCCATATTACCTCACGTCGCCTCAGTGTGGGTTTCCCCAGCAGCAGACAGTTATAGATCGAAAGTTGCGTCCCTCCAAAATTCATGTGCTTCAGCCCTAGCCCCCGGCAGGATGGTATTTGGAGGTGGGACCTTTGGGGAACAATTAGATTTAGGTGAGGGCCTGAAGGTGGGGCCCCCAGGGTGGGATTAGTGCCCTGATAAGAAAGGCAGTCACTCTCTCTATGGATACGGATCTAGGAAAGGCCAGGTGAGTGCATGGCAAAAAGGCAGCCGTCTGCAAGCCAGGAAGAGGGTCCTCACCAGAACCCAACCCTGCCGGCACGCTGATCTCGGTGCTCCAGCCTCCAGAACTGAGAGTGATGAATTTCTGTTGCTCATAAGCCACCAGTCCATGGTACTTTGTTACAGCAGCCCCAGCTGAGTAAGATACAGACCCTGGGGGAAGGATCTGGGTGCAAATAGTTTGCTTGGGCAAAGATGCCGGGAAACGCGAGCAGTGGAGCAGGGAGGTGAGACACTGTGTTATCAGGTGAGTTACCCCTGTGGGCACCAGTCCTAGTGGGGCTCTCTGGGAGCCGGTGCAGAGGGAGCTGGGGTATGTGTCCACCAACTCCATCCGTCCCTGGCTGAGGCTGCTCCGGGGGCATTAACTCCCCAACATTTCCTGTGAGGCAGACCTGCCCTCCGCTGACTGGTGCACATTGTTCTGAGGCAGAGACGCAGATACTGCAGCTGGAGGGAGGCCAGGCCCCCTGGAGAGGTCAGCCCCGAGGGTTGAGGGTCATGGCCAGGCCCACAGGTGTCTATGCTCAGATAACACGGCTGTGCAGGAAGGAGAGTCTGGCGTTTGCATTTTGAAGATGAAGAAGCTCAGAGAGGTTAGGCCATTGGCCCTTGGTTACACAGCTCCAGGACTGGACTTTTCCAGAACACCAAGGCCCCCCCAACGTGAGGCCTGTGAGAAGCTGGCGGGGGTGGGGGCAGAGCACAGCGCTACATGCGAGGAGGCCCCTGCATGCCATGTGTTCCCTCAGAGACAGGGCTAAAAAATTACGACTTTTGCATTTTCTCCATTTTCTGAGCTGAACCAGTCAACAGGCTACAGCTTAATCAAGACGGATCTGTGTGCAATTACTCTGTGGACTGTAACGTCCTGCACAGATATTGGCTCCCCCCCACCCATAACCCCACACACCCACCCCCACCCCCACCCCCACACACACATACACACACACACATACACACACACACACACACACACACACCACACACACACACCCACGCACACACACACACACATACCCCCCATGCACACACACACATACACACACACACCCACACACATGCACGCGCACACACATACCCCCACACACACACATACACACACATGCACACACACACACATACACACATACCCCACACACACACATACACACACCCACGCGCACACACACCCCCCCCACACACACACACCCACGCGTGCACATACACACACGCACACACACACACATATCCCACACACACACACACACGCACACACGCACACACACACTGCCACCCCTCCCACAGCCCCGCAGGTCTGGCTCACTAGGTGCCCTCCAGCGACCTGCCCAGCCCCGCTTGGTTCGGGGCACCGCACACAGGGCAGCCCACTCCAGCCACCCCAT
This sequence comes from Eubalaena glacialis, assembly GCF_028564815.1. Classification (NCBI taxonomy): domain Eukaryota; kingdom Metazoa; phylum Chordata; class Mammalia; order Artiodactyla; family Balaenidae; genus Eubalaena; species Eubalaena glacialis. Next base: position 55,043,910 of record NC_083728.1, on the reverse strand, counting down.
TTTTTCAGCCACGAGTGCCCTGAACTGGTTTTCTGGGGGGAAGGGCTACAGAAGGGTCATGGTTACCTTTTTGTACCTGTCCTTGGCCGCACTGATGTCATCCTGCAGAAACTGGGCTTCGATCTGAAGGCGCAGGTTGCTCAGCAGGGCTTCATCTGCCTCCTGCAATGAGAGGCATCGACTCTGAGGGGCCGTGGGGGCGGGGGGCGGAGAGCACGGGCGTGGGTGTGACATCGGCCGGGGTCTTACCAAAATGCAGACTTGTTTGCTGGGTCTGGGAGGGCGTCTGAGATTCTGCATTTCTAGCCAAGCACTGGGTTAGCCCATTGGTCCTGGTCTAGAATAGTGGTTCTCAGCCGAGAGTGATTTTGCCCCCAAGGGGACATTTGGCACAATCTCGAGGGTTTTTTAATTGTCACCACTTGGCGCAGGGGGGGGGGGGCAGGGGCGGGCGGGGGGGTGTTACTACCGGCATCTAGTGGGTAGCAGCCACCGATGCTGCTAAATATCCTACTGTACTTAGGACAACCCCACACAACAAAGAATTCTCCAGTCCGAAGTGTCAATAGTGTCAGGGTTGAGAAGCCTTGATCTAGAAAGATCAGGGAGAAAGAGTATATTTATATACCGATAACCTTAAAATTTAAGTTACATCTATATTTGTTCTATATCCTATCATCAGTGAGTTGAGTTTCTAAGACTAAGAAACAGTTTTCCCTTAACACTGAAACCTTTATTTTAAAATGAAGCTAGACTAACACAACACTGTAAATCAACCATACTCCAATAAAAATTAAAAATAAACAAATAAAATAGCATGAAGCTAGACCCTATCTTACCATTCACAAAAATGAACTCTAAATGGATTAAAGATTTAAATAATTTAATACTGAAACAAAAACTCCAAGAAGAAAACAGGAAGAAATCTCCCTGACATGGGTGTTGGCAATGATTTTTTTGGACATGACACCTAAAGCACAAGCAACGAAATCAAAAATTAACAAGTGAGACTACATCAAACTCAAAAAAAGCTGTGCACAGAAACCATCAACGAAGTGAAAAGACAACCTATGGGATAGGAAACCTTAATTTTAATAGTTTTCTCCCAAGGACTGTTGACACCTTGAGGCCATGTATCTTCAACATAAAATTCATGTTTTAGCATGATTGCTGTGGTGAATAGTGTTTGTTCCTTTCAAGTTGGAAACGACACTTAGGACAGAAGATTGAATGTTCTCAACAAACTTTTTGATAATTCACCAACTTTTATCTCATTGATCTTTTTTTTCAATAAATTTATTTATTTAATTTATTTATTATTTTTGGCTGCGTTGGGTCTTCGTTGCTGCACGCGGGCTTCTCTTGTTGCGGAGCACGGGCTCTAGGCGCATGGGCTTCAGTAGTTGTGGCACGCAGGCTCAGTAGTTGTGGCTCTTGGGCTCTAGAGCGCAGGCTCAGTAGTTGTGGTGCACGGGCTTAGTTGCTCCGCAGCATGTGGGATCTTCCCGGGCCAGGGCTCAAACCCGTGTCCCCTGCATTGGCAGGTGGATTCTTAACCACTGCGCCACCAGGGAAGCCCATATCTCATTGATCTTGTTTGGATCAACCAAATAGGTATGAGTAAGTATTTGTGCTCTTCATAAGATAGTGCTGTGATGTCTGGAACTGACGTAAATACTTCAACAATTCAGCGAGATGTTACAGGTCCAAGTTCCTTGCCCCCTCTGCCATGCCCACCTGCCAATACCTGAGGGCCTGCTAAGTGAATTTTTACTGACTTCCTAATGACTTGTTAAAAAGCATGATGAACGTTAGCAATGGGCTCTCACTGACAGAGGTAGAAATGTGGTTTGCTAAAATATTTAAGATACTCCCTACCACTGCGTGAACAGAGTTAAGACAGTCAAGGTATGTGGACAGGCCAAGATATTTTGAGACACGCGCCATCCTGGTACTAATAGCGTTTAGGTTCCAGGGAGGCATTAGGCCTGCACTCTTAGGAAAGGCACTTGATTCCTTATAATCGTTCCTGTAAAAGACCGCTGGTGTAGGGAGATATGATTGTCTGATGCTGACAGCAAGGATACCAGAATCCTGACCCTATTGTATCACCTGCCTTGAATGAGCTTTTCATGCAAAGTGTTGCCTTAGCACCTAAAACAGCAGAGATCTGGGACTTCATGGAGCCTGGAGAAGAGGCTGTATGAACCTTAGGGGACTGCATCAGAATAAAGGCTTATTTAATAAATATCCATTCACGTGAATTTGGTCTGATACTTCAGCAAGATTGTCAGGGATCGGCTAACCCTCACCCAACTCAAACCTCAAAATAGGTACTCAAAATAGGTAAACTATTTTACCTACCCAAGAGAACTTCAGAGTTTATCTTAAAGAACTTAAGAGTTGTGCTAGATCAGATTGATCAATTTGCAATAGTTAGCAATGTACCTTCACACATGCCTTTTGTGTAGGTTTATGCAAGCAAAAATTAAATAAGTTGGGACTTCCCTGGTGGTGCAGTGGTTAAAAATCCGCCTGACAATGCAGGGGACACAGGTTCGATCCCTGGTCTGGGAAGATCCCATATGCTGCAGAGCAACTAAGCCCGCGAGCCACAACTACTGAGCCCACGCGCCACAACTACTGAAGCCCCCACGCCTAGAGCCCATGCTCCACAACAAGAGAAGCCACCGCAATGAGAAGCCCGTGCACTACAATGAAAAGTAGCCCCCGCTCGCCGCAACTAGAGAAAGCCCGCGCGCAGCAACAAAGACCCAATGCAGCCAAAAAAATAATAATAATAAAAAAAATTTTTTTTAATTAAATGTTATTCTAATACAGCGTTGTCCAACCCTCAGGCATAATTTTAAATTTCTTAGTAGCCCCATCAAATAAAAGAAACGGGTGAAATTAATTTCAACAATATATTTTATTTCACCCAATATACCCCAAATCTTATTTTATCATGTCATCAACATTTTAAAAGCTATTGATGAGATATTTTCCTTTTTTCCAGGCTAGGTCTTTGAAACCTAGTATGTATTTCACACTCACAACACATCACATCGATTTGAACTCTGCATTTTGACCCCTCCCCAGCCTCACATGGCTAGTGGCCCCTGCGCTGGACACGGAAGGTCTAGAGGACTGATTTTAGATACGTGGACCATCTTGTCTCCCTCAGTGTCTCCTGCTCTAGAGGGAATCCCACAGCCCTTTCAGCCTCTAATTTCCGGTTACCAAATCATTTCCCCTGAAGACTCTGAAATCCCTTCATGGATACCAGGGATGCCAACACTGGGCAAACAGGTGGGGAGGGAAGAAGGGAAGGACCCCAAGACCCAGAGCCGGTTCCTCACCCGCAGCCCCTGGACTCTCCTGCATGCTTTCCCCAAGGTGCCGCCCACTTCTCAGCCCTGGAGCTGGGCCTCCGCTGTCCAGGCTCCGCTGCCCAGCATGTGCGAAAATCACACCCTTTAAGGGACCCACCCATGGTCTGAAGTATTATTTTTAAATCAGAAGTAAAAGAATTAACCAAATTATTAGAAGGGATGCATGTTTCCAGGTACAGGGCTCTGAACTAAAATAATGTGAAATCCGTCTTTGGGTGTTTTAGCTTCTGGGCTCATTCTTTTGATAAATGAGTTAACCAGTCGCTGATTTTTGATACGCTCTGCCTTCAGGAGTTTACCATCCTGGGGGCTTAATGATGGGTCCTCAAATCCTGTGTCACAGGGATGGTCACACAGAGTACAATGAAAACACAACAGTATTGTCCTTGTTTCAAGACCTGTGCTGCCCGACTCCCCCCCAGCCCCCGGGAGAGCAGAGCATTACTGATGCTCTTGTGCAAAGGCCCCAGGGAAGGTGGGGGGCCCCTTGGAGGTCCTGGTGAATGGCTTTCTGAATTACTCAGGACCGTCACATAAGTCTGGGGAAGCCCCTTCCTGACAGACATGGTGAAGGAAAGAAAGGCTGGGTGTCTTTCCTGCACTGGGAAAGGGCTGAGGAACCAGATAGATCCTGGGTAATTTACAGGCCTTGGGAAGGACAGAAACCAGGGCAGCCCCAGCAATCTAAGCAGCTGGGGTCCACGGCACTGCCCTTGGGATGACCCAGCTCCAGAGGCATTCATCTCTGCCCCCAGGAGTCACATCTCTGAGAGAGAGCTGCGATTGGCCCACATGGTCACATGACTGTCGTCTTGCCGACAATCCTCCTAGGACCACACTGACGGGAAGGAAAATCAGCCCCACCCCCTTGGGGCACGGTGGTTCCTTGTGAAAGTGATTCTCAGCTCTGGGGATGGGACACTGCTGAGTGGGTGTGGCTAAATCTGGGGCAGAGGCGAGGCAGTGCTGGGTGGAGACCTGAGCTTCACCTTCATCTTCGGGATGCTTTCCTACTCGCCCCACCCTCGGCCCCTCAAGACTGCTGAGGATGGAATGGGGCAGGGAATTCTCAAACATCTTAATTTTTACCAAAAATTCATCCACAATTGATACACAATTACTGGAGCTGAAGAACTGAAAATGAGGTTTCAAGGACCTTTTGTGTTATTACTTATAAAGGGATCGAACACTCAAGATTTTAGAAATAGAAGGGACCCTGGGACTTCCCTGGTTGCGCAGTGGTTAAAACTCCGTGCTCCCAATGCAGGAGGCTCGGGTTCAATCCATGGTCGGGGAACTAGATCCCACATGCATGCCGCAACTAAGAGTTCACATGCCACAACTAAGGAGCCCTCGAGCCGCAACTAAGACCCGGTGCAACCAAATTAATTAATTAAAAAAAAAAAAAAATAGAAGGGACCCTAAAGGTCATTGGTCCTCAAACTTTTTAAAGCCACATGTGTCATCCTTCAAACAAAATATCCCAGGGAAGCCAACATACAGAAGGAAAGCAGAGATGTGCTTCTTGAAGGACATGACTGGGGGACAGGAACCCCGATCGGCTGGCAACCCTCCTCCCTCAGAGGCCCTTCAGCAAATCCATGGAACCCGAGGACTCTGACAAACGCAGCTCAGAAACTGGAGTCTCACCTCATGGATGGGGAGATATCGCACCAGTGGGCCGTTCAGCTAGTTAACAGAGGTTAACTGGAGATAATGGGAATGCGATCTTCCCTCTACGAGTCAGGAGTTGAGGGCTGAGTGCTGACCCTGTCCTGCAAGGTGCTTGCTGTCCGTCCCCCACCTCCCTCTCAGGGTCAAGCCAAACAACCACTCTTAGGTCCCATCCGCCAACCTTTAAAAGAGTGATAGTAACAGGCCAGCCCACATCCGTCCTTAAAAGATAGAGTAACCAGATGCTCTGCAAGCACATTCTCTTGGTTTGAAGACAGTCATCTGATAAATTGCCTGGGAAAACTCCCAAAGGTGAGTAGCTGCCGCTGGAATGTGCAATTGCTGATACGGGGAGGAGAATTTGTTTGGAAGTGTTTTCTTTTGTTTGCACTAGAACTCAGAAATGTGTAGACGCTTGTGTTTTTATTATGCTTTTGGATGCTGTCAGCTGCATTTTCAAAAGCTCCACCAGCCGAAGCGTCTAGATTTTTCCAAATCGAGACTCTGGGCCAATATTCTAATTTTAGAAAACACTCCAGCCCTGATACTGTGTATGTTTTCATCTAGGCCAGTGGTTCTCAAAGTGTGGTCCCTGGACCACACCATCTGGAAATGATTAAAAACATAAAAAATCTGGTGGATCCCAGACCTACCGGATCAGAATTTCTGGGGTAGAGGCCCAGGAATCTGTGTTTTAACATGCCCTCCAGGTGATGCTGATGCACAGGAAGTTTCAGAACCGCTGGCCTAGACGATTTTTGAGAAAGTAACTGAAGAAATAACTAGAGTCCTATATACCCTTGAAAAATCAGCCTTGCCAACCCAGTCACAGAGATGCTGGAAATCCATTAAAAACCCAACTGTCTGTATCCACATGCAGCCCCAAATCCAGCCCAACTAAAAAAATAAACAAAAACCAAAAAAACCAACTGCTAAAGAATGGGTATTCAAATTCATTAAGATTTCTAGTTAATTAGGGTTTGATTTAAAAAAACACCTACTTCAATCCTGGACGTCAAAAAGCCCTTTCCAAGGGCTTCCCTCGTGGCGCAGTGGTTGAGAATCTGCCTGCCAATGCAGGGGACACGGGCTTGAGCCCTGGTCTGGGAAGATCCCACATGCCGCGGAGCAAAGGCCCGTGAGCCACAACTACTGAGCCTGCGCGTCTGGAGTTTGTGCTCCGCAACAAGAGAGGCCGCGACAGTGAGAGGCCTGCGCACCGTGATGAAGAGTGGCCCCTGCTCGCTGCAACTAGAGAAAGCCCTCGCACAGAAACGAAGACCCAACACAGCCACAAATAAATGAATAAATAAATAAATAAAAATTAAAAAAAAAAAAAAAAAACCTTTCCAAAAATGTTAGAGTTGCTTTCCTTCCAGGGCTCACGCTGACCTGGAGGAGCTGGGCACGTCCCTCCACTCCCCACCCTCCCTCTTCCCACCACCTCGCCTTCCTCGACTCCACTCTCACCCTCTGCATCCTTCCTCACGCTTCCTCTGCCTTCTGTTCTTCCAGCCACCCACCGCCAGCCTCCTCCTAAACTCTTCTTCCCCAGATGGGTCTCCTCTTCTCCAGAAGTTCATTTCCAGCCTCAGAGGAATTCCTGGACGTATGAAGGCTTGTAGCCCTGAAATCAAAAGCTGCGTGCCCCATCCTTTCACCCCCTGAACTCCCCTGCCTCTTGCTCCTTTCCAGACACGTTTAAGATACACGACTTACACGGAAAAGCACATACAGCAGCTTTAGGTATTTCCTAAAATTGTTTTCCGGTGAAAACATTCAACTAGCACCTACATCATTTTCAAATTGGCGATATACATAATGAGTCTTAGAGATTAGCCAAACCCAAATATTTTAAAGTCATCAGTTCTAGGGACTTCCCTGGTGGTCCAGTGGTTAAGACTCTGTGCTCCCAATGCAGGGGACCCAGGTTCAATCCCTGGTCTGGGAACTAGATCCCGCATGCTGCAACTAAAGTTCCTGTGTGCTGCAACTAAAGACCTGGCTCAGCCAAAATAAATAAATACTTTTTTTTTTTAAAAAGTCATCAGTTCTAGTAACTTTTAATGGAGTATAATCTGTAAAAATACTGAATCACTATGTTGTACACCTGAAACTAATATAATAGTGGGAATCAACTGTACTTCAATAAAAAATTAAGAATAAAAAACAAAAAAAAATGTTAATGGACAAAGATAAAATAACAGTCACCAGGAATGCTTACCACATCCAAAGGCTGAAAATCTGAATAACTTTGGCCCGAGTATGTAAGTAGTATGTTGAGGAATCTATTGCATTTCAAAGTGCATAGCAAGGAGTGGCTTGCTTTAACTTACTTGGCTGTTAAAAATACAGGCACTCTGTTCTGGAGGTTTAATTACATGGGCAGTATACATAGACGGCAGCTTTATGAACATGGTGGCAACCTGTCCTGTCCATACATTGTGATATTTTCCAAGCCAGATTCAAAGACTGGGTCAAAGATTCCTAGTGTACCCCATTTCACACGGCCACACCCAGGGAACAATCCCTTCCAAAGGGACCAAAGGAAACGGACATTAGGTTGCGTTGACAGTAAAAACCCAGTTGATGTGATGTCTGTAGATATTCAAAGCTTTGTCAACTAAAATCAATCATATGACCGACCACCAACAAGATGTGAATTCTACTGTACCATTTCACCTCCTTCTTCTCCAGTGACCATCTCAGTGGACAGAGAACCTGAAGGTCCAGCTGGCTGACCCTTAAGGGGCTGTCTTAATTTGAGTTTTCAGAAGCAGACCCCGAGGCAAGGACTGGGAAGGGGTCCCTTATTTGAGAGGTAATCCCAGGAGCACTGGAAGGGGTGGGGTAGTGACACAGGGAAAAGAACAAAGCCAATAAAGGTGTGGAATGAGCGGGTTCCCACCGTGGGCAATGGGCTCAGTCCTGCTGGGGACCCCCTAGGAGACTGGGAAACTCACCTTTGAAATGTCGGGACAAGGGGTGGGCCAGCCAGGGACTCAGCCACCCTCTCCTGTCCCCCAGTGGCTGAGGGTCGCCCCTGGGGTGCTAATGCCCACACTTCTGGACCGTGCCCCCTGCGACTGCAGACGTTCCCAAGCCAGACAGATGCAGGAAGCTACCAGCAGGCTCAGCATCTCTATGTGACATTGAGGGCGGCCTGGGGGGATGGACAGGGCACCAACATCTAGTGGGAAGTGGACGTCTTCACCCAGAGACTCTGGTTCTGTGTCTGTCTCCTGAGAGACAGCGGTTCCCTGACTGTCCTTGGGAGGGAAAGAACGAGCCATGGACCCAGAGCACCTCGCTCTTGCCCACACCTGCCGCGGGTGGACTTGGGTCTCTGAAGTCGTTTAGCCTCAGCAACGGGGAGTTCCCCCCTGACAGAGGGGCGATCGGACCGGGTTATCTGAGGGTAAAATAAACAAAATCCAAAAGGCTGTTCCGAGGCTCCCGTGAGCTAGTGCAGGGACCTCCCGATTCACTGTATTTGCATCCTGTGTCTGTGATTTCCGCTACATCCAAAATCTTCTACTATTACTCACCCCGTATTTTTTTCAAATTGATTCATGTTTATTGACATGCGTTTAAAAAGAAACTTTTTTTTTAATGTCACCTGCTCTAGAGAAAAGGTAGTCATAAAAATAAATTCACAGCTATGAAAAAGCTGTCCCTCCATGCACTCCCACTCCTCCACAGGTACGCGGCCACTTCCCGAGAAAACTAAGCTGGCGTCCATCACATCACATGACCTGTAATAACAACTGTAACAGGCAGGTCACATGCATTATTATGTCATTTAACTCTCACCAGGCATGCAGATGGACACCTGCTCCTCTGGTGGTGGGAACTAGCATTGCTCCCATTTTCCAGACAAACAAGCTGAGTCTCAGAGAGATGAAGCCTCACAGATACTGTGCAACAGCGTGAAGGGTCCTGCTAGCAGGCTGCCCTCCTGTTCTGGATGGCACAGTTCTTGTGGGGAGAAGTGTCTTTCCCTGGACCCGGGAACAGCCACGCCGATGCCTGTGCTGCCCCCGCCCGCCCGCATGCTTGGTCCCATCTTTCCCCAGAACCTTCGTAACGTTCTCACGGGACTCATACCCCAATTGTCCACACGCTACATCACAGTATGATGGGGGGAAATGGTGGGATGCCTTTCCCTTATTTTTCATTTTCTTTCTACTGTCTTATCTTTCTACTGGGAATAGGCATTGCTTTTGTAATAAGAGAGAGAAAAAAAAAAAACAGAAGATTTGAGCTTGTTTTTAAGTCTAGTGTCACTTGCCACCAAAGGTAAAAAGAAGGACTAAGTTCTTTCTCTCTCTTCTTCAAGGAATGCCCAGGATGGCACCATGTGAGCAACAACCTTAGGGCCCGGTCCAGAGAGAGCCCTGTTTGCAGGGAGGACAAATAGTCACAAAGCAAAACGAGGTGGTGCTGCGGAGGGGCTGAACTGGCACCTAAAGGTGAAGGGTGTCAGGTGCCCCTGTTCCTGAAGGCCTCGACCGATAGACAAGACGGCGGCCCCACCTGACAGCCTGGAATCGCCACCAAAAACACAAATGGGGGTGAGCCACAAGTGTCAGCTGAAAGCTGAGTGAGGTCAAATGCTAATAAGGCCCCAATTCACTCAGACTTCCAGCAGGCCTTGGGTCCTTGCAACCCAGCTCAGCACACGGCCAGTCATCAGCTGTGTGCTTAGGGCTCCCCTGCAGGACACCTTCCCTGCCATCTCTGTGCTCACCTCTGTGTGCCCATCTGTTCCACTGGCCTGAGACAGTCCAGCTTCTAACAATCGACCTGCGTAATTACTGACAGCATCTCCTTCACACAGTGTCCCGAGTTGGACAATACATTAGATGCTCACACAGAGATGGTCACAGAAATATCATACAGTCAGTAACATACACAAAGCAAAATTCAGTGTCCCTAGAGTGTAGTTCTGACTTTCCCACCGACTAGCGGAATAATCCTAGACAACAGACGTTGGACGAAGCCAGGAAATTAGTGGCAAACATTCCAAGCTAATCCTGACCGTCTGAAGTTGCCTGGGGTTCCATGTGGAGAAGAATATTATTATTTTTTTCATTTATTTTATTGAAATATAGTTCATTTACAATGTTAATTTCTGCTGTACACCAAAGTGTTTCAGTTATACAAATATATACATTCTTTTTCACATTCTTTCAAGGTTTATCACAGGATATTGAATACAGTTCCCTGTGCTCTACAGTAGGACCTTGCTGTTTATCCATCCTATATATACTAGTTTGCATCTGCTAACCCCAAACTCCCAATCCATCCCTCCCCCACCACCCTCCCCCTTGGCAACCACAAGTCAGTTCTCTATGTCTGTGAGTCTGTTTCTGTTTCATAGATAGGTTCATTTGTGTCATATTTTAGATTCCACATACAAGCAATATCATATGATATTTGCCTTTCCCTTTCTGACTTACTTCACTGAGTATGATAATCTCTAGGTCCATCCGTGTTGCTGCAAATGGCATTATTTCATTCTTTTTTATAGCTGAGTAGTATTCTGTTGTATATAAATACCACATCTTCTTTATCCATTCATCTGTCGATGGACACTTAGGTTGTTTCCATGTCTTGGTTATTGTAAATAGTGCTGCTATGAACACTGGGGTGCATGTATCTTTTTGAATTAGAGTTTTGTCCGGATGTATGCCCAGGAGTGGGATTGCTGGATCATATGGCAACCAGGTGGGGAAGAATCTTAAGGCCACATCTGGGCGCAGCAGGGAAGGGTGATGGATTTTATCAGCAATGAGGTTAAGGGTGGGGAACGGGGAAGGGGGAAGGCAGCCAGGTACCCTGAACAAGCAACCCTTCAAATAACCAGTTCTCATAGGTCCTTCCCCTCAGACATCTGAGCTCTGAAATAATCAGAAAAGGATAATGCTTACAGCTCTTTGCCATCCCTGGTTTTGTCCAACCTCTGTGGTCCACAGTTATTCTGCTATCTGGTAGTCAAGTTCTCCTGGCTACAGCAGAAAATCCAATCAGTTAGGATGGTGATGGAGGACCCAAAGAAGGAAACTGCCCCTGCAAAGAACAACTCCACCCAACCTCTGCAGGAGGGTCTCCAGCAAGAAGCTAAGAATCCTGGTGCCTTGCACATGGCGACTGTTCATGCTTCAAGAGTGAGGAGCTTGAGGGTAAAAGGAAATTTTGTCCTCTATTCTCTTGAGACTTTCCCTGGGGAGGAGTAATCTCAAGACTCTTAGTCAACAGGATACGGCAGCATTGCATCCAAATAACCACTGCCCAGAGCAAGTTCCCTCCTAAGTTTGGTGCAAACAACAGCCAGTCTCTGTAATGCTGGCCCATTTTGATAGCCAAGCAAACCAATGAGCTTAACCATCTAGGGATCTCTCACGAGCTCATTTAGCTTGTGGTAGAGGAGTGTGTGTGGGTGTGTGAATTCACTCACAAAGATTTAGTTGAAATTACAAAGTCAAGAAAGAGAGTGACACACAGACATAGAGAACAGACTTGTGGTTGCCAAGGGGGAGGGTGGTGGGGGAGGGATGGATTGGGAGTTTGGGGTTAGCAGATGCAAACTAGTGTATATAGGATGGATAAACAACAAGGTCCTACTGTAGAGCGCAGGGAACTATATTCAATATCCTGTGATAAACCATAATGGAAAAGAATATGAAAAAGAATGTATATATGTGCATAACTGAATCACTTTGCTGTACAGCAGAAACTAACACAACATTGTAAATCAACTATACCTCATTAAAATAAATTTTTTAAGAAAGAAGGAGAATGACAGCAAAAGAAATAGGGGAATCCTGAAAGAACACAAAGAGGCAGTGTGTGAAACAGTCGTTCAGCCATTTAGCTCAATCTTGTCGTGAATCTATTCAAACCCAAGGACGGGCTCAGCTCACCTTGTTTAGCCGTTTGAGCATTTCTTTCAGCAGCAGCTGACACTCACACTCATTTTCATACCTGCAGATGGGACACAGAAGGGAGAGTTGGGCAGCTTCCGTGATCCGGTACGTGTGGTCACACAATCAGCATTCAATTAACCTGAGTCCTACCCCCTCTCATTAAGGGAAGCAGGAGCTGATGCTGCATTTCGGAGCCCACTCCTTCCCAACCTTCTCCACATCACGGCACACGTAGGAAGTGCCGCCAGTGGCACCATAGATGGAGCAGGAGTCTCCCAGCCCGGAGTCCCAGCCCCAACCCCCCAGCGCCCCGTCCCAGCCACCCAAAGATGCAGGAATCAGATCCCAGCACACCTGTACCCCAAGTGCAGCGGCAGCACAGAGACTGGGAGGCTGTACTAACGATCTATCACATCAAACACCACTAACCTGACCTGGTCCGGATACCCTATACTATTGTATTTATCATCATGTGTCAGCTTTTCTGGATTACGCCATTTAATCCTCACAAAACCCTGGAATACAGCAGTTCCTGTTACCCCGTTGTGAAAGATGAGGAAACCGAGGTTGACAAACTGGCCCGAGGCCTCCGCAGGTGCTCCTGGCACTTCATCCGCATCTGTGAGGCCTTGCTCTGCACACCAAGGGCCTCCTGTGGGGTGGCAGGCAGGGCAGGCTGGACGGGTCAGAGAGTCAGTGCCCCTGGGAGCAGCCTGCAAGCTCTGACAGGGCGAGTGGGTACGTACACACCCCGGCTCCCTGGCCCTCAGCTGGGACCACTGAGGTGTGCTCTCCATCCCGCAGGTGGCCTCCAGTGGCCATGCAGGTAACTTGCCGGATGATGCACTCAGTGTTGGCTCCTTCCCTTCCTGCCTAACCTCCTTACTCCCCAACTGGTGCTCCCTGATGCCACCTCCCAAATAAGCGACTTTCTCAACCTCGGCTTCAAGGACTCCAAACTAAGAGAGGGGTGCAGGACTCAGATGTGAGTCTGACAACAAAACTGTGTCCTGACAGCCACACCATGCTGCCTGGGTAGAGCAGGGACACCCTCAAAGTTAAACATACACAAGATTAATAAAGCAGCAGATACTAGGAGCAGGTGTATTTTTTTCTCCTAGTCGACTTCTTCCCTGGACTTCTAAAAAATGGTAAAGACCAAGGAAGCAGAGAGACCCCAGAAATCATTCTGGTCAGAACGAGTTTCCTTCTAGGGGGAATTTCACCCCCTGAAGAAAAAGAGAAAGCCCCTTCCCAAATGACCCCTGACCTCGTTCCCTGCAAGCTGCCCCCAATATCCATTCGAATAGGACTTAGAGCCCGTCATGTTTGGTGGCCACAGGGCTGCCTAGAAGGGAGACTGCATTTCCCAGCCTTCCTTGCAGCTCAGTGTGGTCCTGACCAATGGGATGTAAGCATGTCTGTGGCCCCTTCCAGGTATCTGCGGTAAGAGATGGTGTAGGTGTGTCCTTCCGCATCCCTTCCTCCTGCACCTGAAACATGGATGCCGCCTTCTTGAAGACCACACAGAGCCTTCTGGGCCTTGAATACTGTAGGGTGCCATACTAAACTGTTAGTCCAGACCTTACACAAGAAAGAAACACACTTCTGTTTGGATAAGCCAATGTCAATTTGGAGTTTACTTGTTGAAACTAATCCTAATTAGCACTCAGCCCAACCCACAAAGCATCACTTTCTGTGTTCCTGTACACCCATGCCACGGGTTCAAGTCAAGGACTTTATACCGTGACAGGTGCTGGGAAACCATGCCTCAGAATTAAAAGTCTTGACCTCAGGGAAGAACATGAGGTACAGGAACGCTGTTCTAAGTGTTCCCAGTTCTAGAGCCACCTAAGCAGCTCAGCTAAAACCAGTAAGCAAAATATATTTGCATCAGTTTACTTTTCACACCAGGATGTCACATTTAACAGTTTCTTTTCTGTGTGGCTCTAATGGAGCCAGAAATGATGTTTTTTAATGGTTAATTAGCTTTAAGAATAAAACTGTTAACAAAATCTAATTTTCTCATTGCTTTTTCCTGCTAGAAACATCCAAGAATTTCTGTAGCTTAAAAACATATTTAATAAACAACATATTAATGTGATTTTCATGCTGTAGACAAGCCTAGATATTTTATTACAGACAAGTGATTTCATTATAAAGAATCCATTGTAAGAATTCATGATATATTCATATATTCATAGAAGTGAATATAAAAGTGAATTCATAAAGTGGAAAAAACCACTTTGGCTTCAATTACCTGATTGTTTTACAGGATTATTTTTGGTTTTCAGCAATTTGGATAATTGACTCTATTCATCATTGTACTTTGGTAGTTTTGTTTTTATTTGCATTTAGTTTTTATTTTATTTAGCCTTTGTTTGATGTGCTGAAGACCTGATTTTGAAATTATTCAACTATCCAGGTAAAGAACATGCCTAACAAGGCTGCATATACCTTCCTATTTCTGCATTAATTTCACCTGGTTCTGGCTAATCATCACCTCACCTCTGGAATTAAACCAAACTCGGTGTGTGTACCCATGCATGTAGATGGGTATGATTTTTATAATGATTTTCAAATCCCACTACCCAAGTTAAAACATCAAAACTTCTCCAAGGGGGCAATGGGAGGGAATAAATTAACGAGAATTATCAAATAAATCACAGAGCCTGAAGGGTCGGCTCCACGATGGACATACAACTCAGAACATACAACTCAGAACCAGGTGAAATCAGGAAGACTCAACATGGCCACTCCTCCAACGAGGGCTCCTGGGAGTCACGCTTGCCCAGCCAAATCACAGTTGACTGTGGCCCAAGGACCAGGTAAAGGCCATTTGGGGATCTGAGGTATTCTGATGACCCATGGAACTGCCCTGGGTGTCAACCAGCATTCACTTCCATTTTCTTTAGGGAACATGAGCTTAATATGAATGAAGTCCTACCTTTGGGCCTCACTCCACAGGAGTCCAAGAACAGCTTCTCTCTAACACACAGTGTTCTGGAAGGTGTATGGGCCTAGGGTGAAAAACCCAAGTTCAAGTCCTGCCACCCACAGGCCCTCTGCAAGCCTCAGTTTTCCCTTGAAGGGCCACAGGGATTTTCAGGTGTCTTCTTCCAGCTGCAAACCTACTTCTGTGGATTAAAACCAGAAACAGGGACTTTCCTGGCGGTCCAGTGGTTAGGACTCCATGCTTCCACTGCAGGGGGTACGGGTTCGATCCCTGGTCGGGGAAATAAGATCGCACATGTGCAATTTGGCCAAAAACAAAACAAAACAAAAACAAAAACCAGAAACAGAAGGACTGATGGGAATGGAATCGATGCTTACTATCTGATAAATATGCTCAGTACCCAATGCTGAATACCCTGCCCACGACTGGGGTTGAGAATGTGGAACTCAAACACAAAGCACGTTTGAAGAAAACCCTCTTTCTACCCTAGACCAGAGGTCCTCAAACCTGGCTGTTCACTGCAATCACCAGTGGAGCTCATTAAATATAAAAAACCTGGGCCCCACTTGAGGTCCAGGATGGGGCCTGCACATCTGTATTTTTTAATTAATTTATAAACAGATAAATCTCTTACATGGTTAGAGAATTTTTTAAATGACAGAAAAAGGTAAAAGTCTCCCTCTCACCTCTGCTCCAACTTCCTTATCCCCATAGGTAACCAGTGTTATTAGGTTTTTGTGTGTGTGCTTGTGTCTTCTTTTTTCTTATGCAAGCAAAAAATCTCTACTCTGACCCCCGTCTTTTTAAAATAGATGATAATAACACACTATTTTTTTTTCACAATTGCACAGTATTCCATTGCATGAATGAAGCACAATTTTACAACCTGATTCCTATTAACAGGGCTTCAGGTTGGTCCCAGGTCTTTGCTATTGCAGATCACACTGCAGTGAATATCTTGGTGGACATGCCCTTTGACACCTCCTGGAGTGAGTATCAGAGGGTAAATTCCCTGAAGTGCCCAGCTGAATCAAAGCGCACACCCATTTATCACCTGGAAAGATGCTGACAAATTGCTGAGCATCTTTTTTCTTTGAATAGCTTTTTGGGTGATTTTAACACATTATTCAGTCTGTCAAAAGGGGGGACATTGCCCAGGAGCAGGACCTCTGAAACTTCAAGGTCGTTAACTTAAACGATGAATCACCTGGGGGTCTTTTTCAGAGTCTGATTCAGGAGCTCTGGGGTGGGCCCAAGAGTCTCCATTTTTAACAAGATCCTGGGTGATGGCAATGCTGCTGGTGCATGGATCACACTTTGAGGGGCGAGACACTAGCAGGCACACGCTGAAGCAATGTCCAGGTGTCCGCTGTGATGCAGTGAAAGCCGTTAGACTTAGCATGCTCAAGACTTGAATTCCAGTCCCAGTGCAGCGATCCACCAGCTGAGGGACCTTGCCCCCAATCTCTACATTGTCTGAGCCTCAGTCTCCTCATCTGTAAACTGGGCGCAGTACCGTCTATAACAGGATGAGGCTGTGAGGATTAAATAACATCGACACATCTCAGAAACAGTGTGCTGAGCAGAAGGAGCCAGACACATAATATGTCTAGAAGATTCCAGAACAGGCAATAGTAATCTATGGTGACAGAAATCAGAACGCTGGGTGACTCTGCTTGGGGGGACTGGGGAGAGGGAACCAAAGGCTGGGAAAGGGCAGAAGGTAATTTTCTGGGGTAGAGGAATATCTTGCCTGTTTTAGTAGTTACATGGGTATCTATTAATACATTCGTCAAACTCATTGAGCTACGCACTTAAAATCTGTGCATTTCATTGCATGTAACTTATATCTAGACTCTAAAAGACATTAACAGCAAATTACACCATTTCATGCAAACCGTGACGTGCCACCAAAATGGAAGCTAGTCCTATCTTAGGGAGATGCAGCACGTGCGTGCCTCTGCCGGGATGAAGTCACCGGTCGCCTGGGCCCGGAGACGGCCCTCCTACCTCCGGCGGCAGCGCTATCCCGGCCCGCGCTGCCTCGTTACTCCCACGGCTGCGCTTACTTGCTTTGGAACTCGCAGAGGGCGCGCTGCGCCTCTGCGCCCTGGCGCTCCAACCGGTTGCGCTCGGCCGCCAAATCCCGGGCGCGCTGGCGGTTGCCCTCGACGTGGCGGGCGAGGGCATCCTCGGAGCCAGCCAGCTCGTCCAGGCGCTGGAAGGCGTCCAGCTGCCTCCGCAGGACGATGTGGCGCTGCTCGAGCGCCCGGGCCCGCTGGACGTGGGCGGCCACGCGCTCGCCGAGCCCCTGCAGCTGCGCCAGGCTCGGCGCAGCCGCCCGGCCCTCCACCAGGCTGTACGGCTCGGCGGCGCGCGACGCCTCGTCGGCGCGCTCGTACTGCTCCTTGCGGGCCTGGAAGACGTAGCTGCGCCGGTACATGACTCCTCTGCGGGCGAGCGTGCAGCCGGCTCCCGGAGGCCCCTCGTCGAGACAGCAGCGCGCTAAATAAACATCGGAGGCCCCTGGCACGCCGCTGGGACGTTCCAGAGCCGATCAGCTGCTGCTCAGCGCTGCGCCCAGCCTCGGGCAGAACAAAAGAGCGGTCGGCCTGCTTTTGTGCGCTGGATTAGCGGCCCATACAGCTCTGGGGGTTGGAAGGTTACATTGGGCAATGTGGTTTTTGTTCCGTGATTGTTAAAGCCCGTTGTTTTATGAGTAAATGGAGGGTCAGGAGGACAGGAGAGGCATGCCTTTCTTTTGACTCCTTCCACTGGGAATTGTGAAGGAAGCCCAAGGGAGCTTGTTAAACTTGGACTAGTCGGAGAGCCCAAGGACCCCTGGCTTTGTCTCTTCTCTCTCTTTCAGTCAAGCTGTCAATGCCAGAACTGTTTAACAATACCATTTTCTTTTCTGATTACTTAAGCAATTCTTTTTCGTAATTGCAACATGACATTCAGGACCCCTCCTTATATTAGGGGTTCTTAACCGTGGATGTAAAATCGAATGGCACCTCTGGGTAAATTGTGAGGTGTATTACAAGTAAGTTCTTACTGATACTTGTGCCTGTTTGTAACCAATCTCTTCTTTGTACAATAACTCAGAAAAGTTGTCCTTATTATAATATTATCCTAACTCTCATGGATTCTGAAAACCTTTCCAGAGTAGGAGATACAAGCAGAGCTCCATCAGAACATTGGCATAATAGATTCTTTGAACCAAAGAAAAAATTCTTAAAGATTTGATAAATTGGCCAATTCTCAATTACATAATATAAAGGAATTTTTTTTTGCCACTATGTTTCATTTTAATTTGTATTATGGAAATAACAAAGCTAGGCTTTGACAAACTTAAAAGTAAATTGTGGGTGTTGAAAGAAATGCATAGCATCTGATGAGAATGCTCCTAAATATAAATATTTTGTCCTATCTCCAGTTTTAAAAATCATTATCAAAAGCCTGTTTTCATAAAAATAAGGATTAGCAGTGCCATATAATTAACTCTATGGATTGCACATAGTATACTACAAATTAAAGTC
The DNA here is from genome assembly GCF_028564815.1 of Eubalaena glacialis. Classification (NCBI taxonomy): domain Eukaryota; kingdom Metazoa; phylum Chordata; class Mammalia; order Artiodactyla; family Balaenidae; genus Eubalaena; species Eubalaena glacialis. The sequence goes on along the minus strand of NC_083728.1, from coordinate 55,025,420 downwards.
ATAGTTATCAAAGATCAAGAAAATTACACAGATCTTTGTTGGTTTCTCAGAATTTATTTTTTTCTCCAAAAGGACTATGATAATGGATTCAGTCTGGAATGAATCTATGTAAGGGCCAAAGTTGTGCTGGCGGTGTGGTTATTATTCTATTTTGCTGTCTTAAGCCATTTAAAAATAGATTTTATGATCAAATCGAGGAGCACCAATGAGTATTTTCTACGGTATGTCACACATATACCATGCTGATTGCATGGTAAATTGGTTTCAGGCTTCCTAGAGAGCAAAACCAACGTAGGAAAAGAATAATTTATAAAAAAATAATTCATTCCCTTTGACATCATGTATCAGTCAGCTATTGCTACAGAACAAAATGACCCCCAAACTAAGTAGCAGACAAGAAGTCTTTATCACTCTGTCCCAGGTCTGCAGCTCAGCTGGATAGCTCTCCTGCAAGCTGCAGGTCTTCTGATCAGCTGGTGCAGCTCTGCTCCAAATGTCTGTCATCCTCCTAGAGCTAGCAGTGACAGAAGGACGAGAGCAAGCCCAGGCACACAAGATCTTTCCAAGCCCTTGTTGGCATCGCGTCCGCTAACATCCCATTAGTCAAAGCAAAGCCCACAGCCATAGCCTCAGTCAAGAGGCAGGGAAGAGGCATGGCTCACCGAAGGCCATGGCGAGGGTGTGGGTGTGGAACTCTGTCACAGTGGAGTGAAGCATTGGGACCAGCAACCCAGTCTACCACTCATAGAAATCCCGTTTGAGAAAAATATAAACTTCCAGGAACATAACAAAAGAAACAATATTATTTCCTTTTAATCCAGTGGAACAAACACTTAGAAAATATCTACTCACAAAGCATCATCTGGAAGAGTTAAATATTGAACAAGGTCAAGTCCCTACCTTTAAGGGGCAGGAGACAAATTCCTACTCAACGAATGAAGACACAAGGAAATCTGGGATAAGTTCTAAAATAGAGATGGTAATAAAACTCTGTGGTTGTATCAAGGCGGCAGCAGTGAGCGGTGCGTGGGCAGGTAGGGAAGTTGGAATTCCAGGCAGAACAGCATGAACGAGGTGTGAGCCCTGTGCTCCCCGAACGTGGTGAGGCCAAATCGAGGCGGGCATGGCAAGAACGGTCCCACAGGGGTAAGTTCGAAGGCCTCCCATTAGTGGTAGTGGATTGAACGTGGGCATGATCTCTACTCCCTCCCCCAAGCCCCACCAAAAATGGCAGCAAAGAATGTTTTTAGATTAAAACTCCACAAAAATAAGGAAGAAAAGAATACAGTGGACAAGATAATGTCAACAAATTTTCAGGAGACTGACTTAGCACAGTGGAGAAAGCTAAGAAACCTAAGTGTCTCGGGGGGATGGGAGAGGAAAACAGCTGGTTCATGCAAGAGAATCTCAGAAATCTTAGGAATTGGATGTACCAGATATGGCAGAAGATGGAGGTGAAGGGTAGCGTTACCGAGTCCAAGCTCGTACTGCTCGCCACACGACAAGCCAATAAATGGAGAGGAGAGTTGTTGGGGGAACGAATAGCGACTTTATTCAGAAAGCCAGCAGCCCGAGAAGATGGTGGACTCGTGCCCCAAAGAACCATCTTCCCGAGTTAGAATTCAGGCTTCTTTTATACTAAAAGGGGAGGGAGGGTGGCTGGTTGTTGCAATCCTCTTGGTGCCGGAATCCTTTGTTCTTGCAGCTGTCCAGGTAGGTCTGGTCCGCAATGCTCCTATAAACCTTCAACAAGTATTATTCTCCGTCTGCAACTTTTTATCTCTATATGAATGGAAAAGTGTTAATACCTTTACAGGTCAGAGCCTTGAGAATGGGTTCTCCTGTGTATTTCAGGCTATAGGCAACATTCTTTTATAAAAGGTGCAGAGCCTGCATGACTAAGCCCCGGCAACAGAGCACAAAGGTTAGAGCTAAAGGAATAGATTCAATATGGAGTCAGGTTTGTTCTCTGTTACAGTAGAGCTGAAACACAGGAGGGTTGCCTGAGAGTCTGCATAGGAGCAGTTAGAATTTCAGATCTCCTACCCCACCCTGCACAGCAAGGCAACCACCCAACCCCCATCATGACAGGAGACTGGAAGTTATTCTCCAGTGAAATTGAACAAGAGAGGTCTTGAGTTCAAGTTGCCAGGCACAGCCAAGGGTAGAATGATGGCCAGTTGAAGCCGGTGGGAAAGAGAGGCAGCTGCAGGCAGTGGGAGGTGGGCCAGCAAGTCCATCTGGTCCCAGTATGGGCACTGGTAGAAGGGGGATAATCACTTACAGAACGAGGGTCACCATACCTCCCAGTTTACCTGAGACCATCCACGTTTACACCCTTTATCTCAGTGTAAGTGTAGGCGGCACCCACTCTCAAGAGTATCGTGGTTTGTCTGAGAAGGACACAACAAACATCTCATCCTGGCCCTGGATGCATAGCATGAATCTAACCACATAAGGAAACATCCAGACAAACCCAAAATAAGGAACATTATTAATAAAAATAGATGGGAACAATGTTCTTTAAAATGTTAATATCATAAAAGACAAAGAGAGATGTGGAAAGATTCCAGATTAAAGATGTGACATCCAAATGCAGTACTGATCCTAGACTGGATCCTGTGCTGGAGGAGAAAAGATGCTGTAAGATCATCACTAGATCCTTTGGCAAAATCGGAAGATGGACGATAGATTACACCTGTATCAATGTTAAATTTACTGAAGTTTATGACTATGCCACTGTTAAGTAAAATAATATCTTTATTCTTAGAAAATAGCCTCTGGGTACTTCCCTGGTGGTCCAGTGGTTAAGAATCTGCCTTCCAATGCAGGGGACTCAGGTTCAATCCCTGGTCGGGAAACTAAGATCCCACGTGCCGCAGGGCAGCTGAGCCCCGCGCGCCACAACTACTGAGCCTGCGCGCCCTGGAGCCCATGTGCCACAACTAGAGAGAAGCCCGCGTGCCGCAACAAAAGATCCTGCGTGCCGCAACTAAGACCTGATGCAGCCAAATAAATAAATAAATATTAAAAAAGAAAAAGAAAAGAAAATATCCTCTGAACTATTTAGGGGTAAAATGCATGATGTATGTAACTTACCCTCAAATGATTTTTAAAAATTACATGTATAAATATATACATAAACATAAACATTAAAATGTATGGAAAGAGAAAGAGAAGGAAAATGGGGCATAATAATAGCAATAGGTGAATCTGGGTAAAAGGTATGCGGGTGTTGTTTGTACCATTCTTACATAGTTTGAGATTATTTTCAAAAACATTTGTGAAAAGCGTGATCACCTTATACATTAAGCACTTTGCGGTGTAGACATCTAAGAAATATTACTTGCTTTACTTTATAGCCGACTAGCTACATAAAAGCAAAGAGAGGGAGAGGGACAGAGGGGAAATGGTTTAGTCAACTGTGCAAAAACAATAGGAGAAAATGGTCTATAACCATTGACCAATTTTAATCATGTGGAATATGTGATGACATAAGTGAAAAAGTTTATAACAAACATGAAGGGGAGCAGATAAAACAAAAAACCAGATGCATAGTGATTATAGTCACATAAAAACATACATATAATTAGAAATTAGTGTAATATGCCAGGTTTTATGTTCATCACATCTTTTTATTTCCATTTCAACTTGTTTCAATACATGACACTTTAAAATTTTTTAATTAACATTTTTGTCCCCTGAAAAAATAGGCATAGATGGTTTGCCTTTTAGTCAATTTCATACTCTAGAGGTTTAAGCCTTCCCTTTCAGTTCAGATACATTCTGAGTTTGCTCTGGGCTTTTTATAGACATAAAGGGTAGTGGAGGGGTCCCTGCCGTCTACTAGCTGTGAGGCCTTGAACAATTCAGTTAACCCGTTTTCTGAAAAGATGGAATTGAGCTAACGAATCTCTACCACCTTGCTGCTCGTTATAGGCTGAACTGTGTCCTCTAAAATTCATATGTTGCAGTCCTCACCCCCCAATTCCTCAGAATGTGACTGTATTTTGGAGACAGGGCCTTTGAAGAGGTGGCTAAGATAAAATGAAGTCATGTGGTTTGGTCCTAATGAAATATGACTGGTGTCCTTATAAGAAGAGGAGATTAGGACACAGATAGGAGCAGAAGGGAAAACCACGCGAAGACACAAGGAAAAGACAGCCGTCTACAAGCCAAGGAGAGAGGCCTCAGAAGAAACCACCCTGACAGCACCTTGATCTCGGACTTCTAGCCTCCAGAATTGTGAGAAAATAGACTTCTATCGCTTGAGCCACCCAGTCTGTGGAGCTTTGCTGTGGCAGCCCTAGCAATCTAGTAGACTGCCCAAGCATTCTGATCCTGCATGGTCTCCTATTACGGTCCATCCTGTCCCAGGACATACACATGTCTGCCACAAGAGGGCCACGCTGCCCTAAGAGTGCCTCCTGGCCCCCAGGGCCACTGCAGACAGCAGAGGGGGCAGCTGGGTGCACAGATGCACAGCTTGGAGCCTTGCCACCAAACTGGATCAACTCAAAAGGCGAGTCACTCTGGAAAGGCTCGTGTTGAGTAAGGTGGCCAGCAACCCCGGAGTGAAAGGACAAACCTCTGACCACCCCCAATGCCGGCTCCCTTAGACTGGCCTCCCCATCAGCTATAAAGCAGGCTTGGCTGCTCTGTAAGTGATGCATCAACACAAAGGAAGAAACACACTCAAAAGCAAGACTCTCCAACTGCACACACGTTGTGGACGCTGAAGGCCTTCTGGAAAGTGAAGCCATAGATTCACTCACTATCAAAGCCAGGAGGGCACTGAGTATCCACCTGCTTTTCTCAGGGTCCAATACAGTAACCGAAGCAAATATCAAATTTGATGACAGACGTATTCCTTGTGGTTTTTCACTGATGGGGCCAACAAAAGGCATAACAACTAAATGCAGTGCATGATCCTGACTAGGATTCTAGACCAGAAAAAACAAACAAAAAAAGCTATCCTGGAACATTATTGTGATGATTGATGAAATTTGAATAGCTAGCAATATTATGTGTTAAAATGCCTAATTTTGATAATTGTTCAATGGCATATGAGAAGATGACCTTGTTCTCAGGAAATACATGATGGTTTAAGGGATGATTAGGCACAATATCCAATTTACTTGCAGTGGTTCAGAAAATAAATAATATATATGCATATGTAATAGACACACATATAAATCAATGTGAATAATAAATAAAACATAGAATAATAAAGCAAGTAGAGAAAATTGCGAATAATTGGTGGATTTAGGTAAAGGGTATAATGGGAGTACCCTATACTATTCCTGAAACTTTTCTGTAAGTTTGAAATTATAACAAAAGAAAAAGCTACCCTCCAAAATCCCAAACACCTCTGGAAAATTTGTGCTGAGAGTAGATGCTTCTTAATGATAGCAAGAGAATGCAAAAATGCTCCTTTGATTCACCGGATGGTATCATGGTCTTGGCAACCAGGATTTCACTGATGACCAAGGCAGGAGTTTAACACACTAGTGATGAAGGGGTCTTGAGATGTATCTGGACTCACCTCCCCTGAGAACCAGACGACGGGGCACAGCCTTGGAATGTCATTGAGACACTGTCACACCTACTCATTCATCCTCACTCTGGTTATGCATGAAAAGTGGCCATGCCTGTGACCTCAGGGATGCAGCAATGAGTCATGGTCCCAGCAGGCGCCATCCTCAGGACCGAGTTTGGAGAAGTCTCTTTCACAGTTATAATTTCTTGTGGCTTTCACTCTAGCCATGCTATTCATATTTCTGCTCTGTGCTTCTCTTGAAGATATCATTAAACAGACCTACTGCCATGCTCAAGTTGGGTCAGCCTACATCTGAAGCACCCACTTTTCTTTTGGAAATAGATTGTCAAGTGGTTTGATGTATCATCGAGCCACAGTTGGCCAACTGGCATGCTCATTTTGCCCTAAAAGGAAGATGTTCCAGACCCCAATTTGCACCAATAGGAAATGGATCGCAAGGAATTAGGCACAAACATCCATGAAGGCATTTCTAATAGAACTACACAGTCACAGATTTAAACCTACATCTGGTATACCCACTGTTTTTATGGGTCCATATCTACTTCCTTATTGCTATCAAGAGGAACTAATTGAACTATGTCACAAGAGAAGATGTTCTAGCTTCTGAAGTTTACCAACTTCTCAGCTTTGACCTGAAATTGGGACAGATGCTATCCCAAGCTATTTTATCATCTATTTGCAGATTCTGCACTCAGGGATACTAAGACTGTCCATTTTAAGCCTTAACTTTCAACTCTCAGACCTAAATTCCACATAAAGTTTTCTAATGAAAGTTCTAATAATGGCTGGTTTGCAGAAGATTGCCATTGTTTGGAAGGCACATAGTGTTACTGAGTCCAGGCACATACTGCTTGCCGCACAACAGCCAATACATTGACAGATGAGCTCTTAGGGCAAGGAATAACGACTTTATTCAGAAAGCCGGCAGCCAGAGAAGACGGTGGACTCGTGTCCCAAAGAACCATCTACCCCAGTTAGAGTTCAGGCTTCTTTTATACTAAAAGGGGAGGGGGTGTGGCTGCTTGTTGCCCACTTCTTGGTGCCGGAATCATTTGTTCTTGCAGCTGTCCACGCAGGTCTGGTCACAATGTTCCTATAAACCTCCAACAAGACAATTATTTTCTTTTCTGCAACTTTTTAAATTCTATACGAATGGAAAAGTGTTAATACGTTTAAAGGTCAGAGCCTTGACAATGGGCTCTCCTGTATATTTCAGGTTATAGGCAACATTCTTTTACAAAAGGTGCAGAGCCTGCATGACTAAGCCCCAGCAACAGAGCACAAAGGTTAGAGCTAAAGGAATAGATTCAATATGGAGTCAGGTTTGTTCCTCTCTGGTACAATTCCCCCCTGTCAATGTCCATTCCACCATTTTGCAGGAAAAGGGATGACAACCGCTCTGCTGAACGGGGGCGATGTGGGGGTGATTGTGGAACGGAACTAATCAACTTGGGACAGGAAGTATTGCCAGGTTTGGGCAACCATGGCTCCCCTTTTTATGGCCCTGTCACAACACTTAGACAAGCACGTGAATATATACATAAATTCCAGCACTTGGTATAAGGATACCCAGGATGCTCTGCTCTGTGCTATCTTTATATCCTGCCAAACATTTCAGAAAGGGGGGTTATTTCCCCCCTTGGTCCTTTCCAATGAGTGGCTGTCTCCAGTGTAGTGAAACAAAAGAGAAGACCAAAAGTCATCATTACTTATCTGGTCGGAGGCTTGGGTCGAAACAGCAACTTAAGATCTTCTAATGGCTCACAAGACCAAGTCCCCTTTTCTTTCTTCTGTCCAGTTTCTGGAGGAGCGAATTTTCCTCAGGTCTGGTGAATCCATGGCCTTACATCCTGGGTAACCTAACAGAGGAGGGGGTGTTTAGCAGGACCTCATACGGTCCTGTCCGCTTAGCCGCAAGTTGATGTCCGGGTCCTTGTTCTCTCCAGGTTTTGAGGAGGACTCATCTCTATGCTAGAAGGGATGCAGGACCACCTCAGTTGGGTAGGCAGACCTATTGGAAGCAAACTTTTTTTTTTTTTTTTTTTTTAATAAATAGGGTTGTGGTTATTTATTTATTTATTTATTTATTTATTTATTTATTTATTTTATTTTTGGCTGTGTTGGGTGTTCGTTTCTGTGCAAGGGCTTCCTCTAGTTGCGGCAAGCGGGGGCCACTCTTCATCGCGGTGCATGGGCCTCTCACTATCGCGGCCTCTCCCGCCGCGGAGCACAGGCTCCAGACACGCAGGCTCAGCAGTTGTGGCTCACGGGCCCAGTTTCTCCGCGTCATGTGGGATCTTCCCAGACCAGGGCTCGAACCCGTGTCCCCTGCATTGGCAGGCAGACTCTCAACCACTGCGCCACCAGGGAAGCCCTGGAAGCAAACTTTTGAACAGAAGTTAGTATACTGCTAAAGTCTTAACATGATTGGCAACTGCCAGGTCCTTTAAGACATCCTACAGATTCTCCCACACAGGCAGACACCTGGAATGGCCTAGCATATAATATTTCAAAAGGGCTTAATTTAAGCTTGCCTCTGGGAGCCACTCTGATCCATCGCAGGGCAACTGGCAAGGCTTTATCCCAAGTTAAATTAGTCTCTTGACATATTTTAGCAGTGTTCTTTTTACTGGTTTTTTTTTTTTGGCTGCACCACATGGCTCGCGGGATCTTAGTTCCCCGACCAGGGATGGAACCCGTGTCCGCTGCAGTGGAAGCATGGAGTTTTAACCACTGGACTTCCAGGAAATTCCCAGCAATGTTCTTTTTAAATGTATGATTCATTTTCTCATTTTTTCCTGTTGATTGTGGTCTCCAGGATGAATGTAGTTTCCAATCAACATGCAGAGCTTTAGATACCTGTCGGGTTATAGCGCAGAGAAAAGCAGGCCCATGGTCACTTTGAAGGGTGTTGGGCCATGCAAATCGGGGGATAATTACCTTAAGGAGAGCTTTCACTACTTCAGAGGTTTTTATTGTCTGGGTGGAATATGCTCCCACCCATCCTGAAAAAGTGTCCACAGACACTAACAAGTATCTGAAGTTTCCTGCAGCTCATCTACCTGCCAGTTCTCCGTGGGGCAGGTTCCTGTATACAGTACTGAGTTCCCATGGGGGGTGTTGTGTCTAGCAGCGGTCTTTGCATTATTTTTAGCACAAATCATGCAGTTCTGAGTGACTCGTTGGATGGCCCTTTGTAGGTTAGGCCCCATTTTATACTTCTGAATCCATTGTAAGGTGGCATCTCTCCCGTAATGGGTACTATTAAGAATGTGCCTCAGGACGGGGTCCAAGCCTTGGGATCAAAACAATTCCTCATGCACTACATTTCCAGCCGGGCGAGGTGTGATCATGAGTGGATCCCCACTCTTTAGCCCTTTCTTTGTCCTTTTCTGAATACACCGGCTGGTATTTTGACAGATGGAGCTGAGGAAGAAGTGACCCTCTCAGGGCTTGATAATTGCCTTCTTTGCAGCTTGTTCAGCTAATTGGTTTCTTTTTATTATATGAGTTTCGCCTCTTTGGTGGCCTGGGCAGTGCATTACGGCCTCTTGTGAGGGCTTATGGATTGCTTCTAACAGTGACAGGATTTCAGAAGTGTGTTCTATGTCCTTATTATTTGAAGTAAGGAGGCCCCTCTCTTTCCAGATTGCCCCATGAGCGTGCACCACGGAGAATGCAGAGCGGGAGTCTGTGTATATATTCACCCACATTCCTTCAGCAATAAAGAGAGTTCTTGTCAGAGAAAAGATTTCTGCCTTTTGGGCTGAGCTCCCTGGGGGCAAGGCTCTCCTCTCAGCAGTCTTCTCTGGGGTTATTACTGCGTACCCAGAGCATCGCCTACCTGGTCCGTGAAGCTGCTCCCCATCAGTGAACAGTTCCAAATCTGGCTGGCCAAGCCTTGGTCTGCTAGAGCACACTAGCTCCATGACGTTCAGGCAGTCGTGCTCTGAGGATTGTGTGGCTTCAGTTGGGAGCAATGTGGCTGGATTTAGGGCTGAAGTGACCTGGAGTCTTACGTTGGGATTGTCTAAGAGAATGGCTTGGTACTTTCCCATTCTCCCAGAGGTCAGCCAATAGCCCCGTTTTTTGTTCCAGTAAAGAAAGGAAATAGTGAGGGACACACACAGTGGTAGGTTGCCCCAGGGTATATTTCTCAGCTTCCTGAAGTATGTCACAAGTAGCAGCTACAGCTCGAAGGCAAGGGGGCCACCCTTAATGATATGATCTAGCTGCTTTGAGTTGAGGGATGTTGCCCAGAGCTTGAATTAACACCCAGAGACTTATGCCTTGTCCTTCATGGACATACAATTTAAAAAAAAAAAATTTATTTATTTATTTTTGGCTTCATTACGTCTTCGTTGCTGTGTGCGGGCTTTCTCTAGTTGCAGCGAGCGGGGGCTACTCTTCGTTGCGGTGCGCGGGCTTCTCACTGTGGTGGCTTCTCTTGTTGCGGAGCATGGGCTATAGGCACGTGGGCTTCAGTAGTTGTGGTACACGGGCTCAGTAGTTGTGGCTTAGTTGCTCAGCGGCATGTGGCATCTTCCCGGACCAGGGTTCAAACCCATGTCCCCTGCTTTGGCAGGCGGATTCCTAACCACTGCACCACCAGAGTAGTCCACATTATTTTTTCAAGGCAACCTGAGTTTGGGGGTAACACACACACTGGATCTGAAGATGCTGCTTTGTCAGGATTTCTACGTGATGTCCACGTGACGCTAAGAACAATTCCAGGGCATCTCAGAGCTAACAAGCCGGTGTTCCCAAGGCTGCATTTGGGGCACTAGTTTGCGGAGTCACTTGCAGTGCTGTTCCGTAGCTGCCTCTTAGGACCTCATAAGACCCAGTTGTTAAATTTTCAGGAATTTGGGGAGCTGGTTGACACCGCACTGGTAGCTTGAAATCAGCCAGGTGGGGATATTTACACCACAGGAATTGACAAACACCATAAACACAGTTCAGGACATTTGCCCCTTGAAAGTCAGGTGTTCAACATCTACTGCCATCGCATTACCTGTGAAATAATATAGATCCATCTCTCCAGTGGCAGATGTTGATGGAGAGAAACTTTTGATGTCTTTTCTTCAGACTCTGCAAGCTCAAAGAAGAGAATCAGGCTTCCCAAGTATGTTATGTAAAATGGTACCCTAAATTTAAATGCTCAGCTTAGAAAAAAAAAATTAGACTAGACTCAGAGTATATAGCCTGAGAAAATGGCTTGTTTTGACGTCAAGTTGGCTCAAAAAGTTTCTGAAAATTAATTTATGATAAATTGCCTTATACAGTTAACATAGCTCCCAAAATGTTATGGGGCCATTTCAAAAACTGGGGAAGTCAGCCAGTAAATTAAAGTGTAGCTCTGTAAAGGAAGAAAGAGATTTATCTCAACAATAGTTGAGACCCAGGTAGAGGAATTGGTCTTTATTTTAGTGGAAAGGGAGATAGCAATCCCTAGCTAATCTCAAGATTTATTTTTCCCCCTGAAATAATGGCTGACCATTGGCTCTGTTGTTTTTGGCTAAGTTTTCTACAAACAAGAATTTTGCAGCTGCAATGACCTAACTTGGGAAACAATTTGATAACATTTTGTAGAAAACACAAAACATTTGTTTTACTCTTTCTGAAGACCAGCAGTGGGACCAGGAGGAGAGCATAATATTTTGCCTTGAAACAGAAAAAAACGTTAATAACATCAGTGGCTGGAAGAATGTTTCAGTTCAAATAAAGGTCATCTAAAGCCCGTGAAATGTTGTCTTTCAAACCAGTAATGAACACGCCTCACACAACCAGCTAAAATCCTGGATCCATTCAGTTGGTTATTAGAGCATAAATGGAGACCTTTATCATACAACAAATAGTTAGCTCGGCAGCTAGTTTTGACAAAAACAGCAGGAACAGTGGTTAGCTGCAAAAACAGACATGTTTTAGAAGAACCGGGAGAACACTTCTTCATGTGGTTGGAAAAAAAGAAAAGCTGTTTGCAGTGACTCGGATTTCAGTTGGATGAGTGCAGACAATCCAAATTAGGCAACATTATTGCTGATAGTTTGATTAAAAAAAAAAAAAAATTATATCAGCTCAGCTATCAGCAAAATGCCCTCCCAAAGCTGATTGAATATGTACCAGTGAAGTTATTTGAAGTAACTTGATACACTGTGTCATAGGACATATAGATTAAAACCATGGATGCTTGAGTTAAATAGTCCAGGTTTAAATCCTTCATGACCCATTAGCTATGTGATCTCAGCAAAGAGATGATCTCTCTCAGCCTCACATGCTTCATCTGTAAGCTAGAGATGATATTAGTTCCCAAAACATGTTGTTAGGGTTAAATGATGTGCTTACAATGGTCAGTGCTTAATAAATATCAGCCATTATTTTCTGCATGTAGCCTGACTTACTTTAAGCACTCGTGTTGACTTGGAGTCCCCAGAAGCAGACCCTGAGGCAAGGGTTCAAATACAAGTATCATTGGCGCTCTGCATCCGTGGGCTCCACCAACCGCAGATTAAAAATATTTGGGGGAAAAAATTGGGGGGACTTCCCTGGTGGTCCAGTGGTAAGGCTGTGTGCTCCCAATGCAGGGGGCCCCGGTTTGATCCCTGGTCAGGGAGCTAGATCTTGCATGCCACAACTAAGAGCCCACATGCTGCAACTAAGAGCCCACACTCATCAACGAAGATCCTGTGTGCTGCAACTAAGACCCAGCACAGCCAAGTAAAGAAATAAATATTTTTTAAAAATAATAATAATTAAAAATTTTTTTAAATAAATAAATTTATTAAAAAATTAAAAAGACTTCCCTGGTGGCAGAGTGGTTAGGTATCCGCCTACCAATGCAGGGGCACGGGTTCGAGCCCTGGTCCGGGAAGATCCCACATGCCGCAGAGCAACTAAGCCCGTGCACTGCAACTACCGAGCCCGCGTGCTGCAACTACTGAAGCCCATGTGCCATATTGAAGCCCATGCGCCTAGAACACCTGATCCACAACAAGAGAAGCCACCGGAATGAGAAGCCCACGCACCACAACAAAGACCCAACGCAGCCAAAATAAATTTATAAAAAAAAAATAATAACAATTTAAAAAATATTTGGGGGAAAAAAATTGGGGGGGATTCCCTGGCAGTCCAGTGGTTAGGACTCCATGTTTTCACTGCTGAGGGTGCAGGTTTGATCCCTGGTCCAGGAACTAACATTGCACAAGCCTCACAGTGTAGCCAAAAAAAAAAAGGAAAAAAATTCCAGAAAGTTCCAAAAAGCAAAACTTGAATTTACCCATGCTCAGGCAACAATTTACATAGCATTTACATTGTATTTACCACTATGTACACAGCATCCTATTAGGTATTATAAGCAACCTGGGGATGATTGAAAGTGTCAGGGAGGATGTGTGTACCTTACATGCAAACACGACACCATTTTATAGAAGGGACTTGAGCACTTGGGGAGGGGTCCTGGAGCCAATCCCCCGTGTATACTGAGGGATGACTGCAGTGTATTTGGGAGAGGATCCAAGACACCAGTAGATGGGTGGAGATGTGGGGCGGGAAGGGAAGCCAGTGAATCATGGGCAACTGGGGCTCACTGCATCTGGGGCCTCTCGGAGACCGAGCAGGACACCCCACAGAGACATCCCACCTGGGGCGAGGAAGCTGGGTTCATATCCACCAACTCTCTGTCCATCTCTGGTTGAAGGCGGCTCCGAGGGCAGCCTTCAGGGTTAGAGGAACGTGTTCAGGGGACACTGGAGGGGCACTGGTAGAGCTTCCAGAACCTGCATTGTTGCTTTCTGATCATTACATGAGCTGAAGTTCCTCTACATATTTAATGGGGCAACCCTACAGTGATAATAATGCAACAAAACAAAACAAAAAAACTGTATTCATTCTATGCTGGTTTTAATGGAGGTAGTAAGAGAAGAAATAAACTATGTAACAAAAAAAATTTGTAAGTTTCCCTCACATCAACACAGCACTGGGAATAATATGTGGAGTTTAAACCCTAATTCTGCTTTGAATCACTTCCTTCTTCCTCAGTATCTACCACCTGAAGCTAGAAATGTATCTAATGTTTTTCATAGTGCTGTGCAATAGCTAAGTTTTCACGAAAAAGGAAAAAAAATCCTTCTTTTTCCAAAAATCACCAAGCTTTAACAGCTGCAATAACATGCCTCCCCAGTAACTGAAACCACTCAAGTTTTTAAGAAAAACAATGTATTAAGACTTTCCCATGCATCCAGTCAAAGGTTCAGATACTAAAGTGGTAATTAACACCTATAAATTCCATTCCTAAATTGAGAAATTTATCTGTTACATAATCTGATCATTTGTGTCTTTTTCATGTGAAAAGAGGAAAGTCCATATATATGGCCAACATTTCCAAAATAAATAACTGCCTCAGAGAAAAAGATTGAATGATTTGACCACATAATATATAGACTTTTTTGTGCGACAAAAAAAAAGCCCAAAAAACAAAAAAACCTAACAGCAACAACAACCCCCAAACAATGTTAGATGCTAATCAAAAACGGAGGGAAAGCTTGCATATTGGATAAAAGACAAAGTACTACATAACGATCACAAATCAATCCAAAAGGACAAATATCCGATAGAAAAGCGGACAAACAACAAAAGCAGCTGAGAATTTTATCTGTTACAGAGTCTGACCATGTGCGATATTTTCAAATGAAAAGAAAAAGCCGTATATAAGCAGCCCAGGTTTCTAAAGCAAATAATTATACTTTAGAGTTTGATATGAAATGTTAAGGAGGAAGGTGCATGGTCAAAAAACATGAAAAGATGTTCAAGCTCATTATTCATCAAATACTGCAAATATAAAATGAGAAAGTGGTACCTCCCAGCTAATCGGTGAAGGTTAAAAAGATCATTAAGTACCTACCTACCATTGATGTGGGTCCAGGACCTGGACAGCCATACACTATTCCTAGGAATGTAACATTTCTAGAAGGCAAACTGACAACATACTGCATATTTCTTTGGATAGCTCAGGAATTTCGACCTAGCAACTTTACTTACAGGAATTCAGCCTAAGAAAATAATTGGACAAATGTCTGAACATGTTCTCAATGGATGCTGTATCAGTTTGGGCTTTCCAGAGAAACAGAACTAATATTATATATATATTGAGAGCGAGAGCGAGAGCGAGAGAGAGATGAATTGAAGAGAGAGAGAGAGAGAGATGAATTGAGAGTAAGGAACTGGCTTATGCCATTGTTGGGGCTGGTAAGCCTGAAATCCGTAGAGCAGGCTGGCATTCAGGTAAGAGTTGATTTGCAGCCTTGAGTTTGAAATCCATCAGCGCAGGTCAGCAGGCTGGCAATTCAGGCAGGATTTCTACTGTTACAGCCTTGAAGGGAAATCCTTCTCCAGGAAACCTCAGTTTTTGATGTTACAGCCTTTAGTTGATTGGACACAGCCCATCCACATTAGGGAGAGCAATCAACTCCTCAAGGATTATTTGACCAAGACACTGGGCACCGCAGCCGAGCCACGTTGACCCATAAAATTAACCACCACGGATGGTCATGCCTGCTGCTTCACAGAGAAAACAGGAATCATCAAAAGACACTCTGAACTTCCACCTGGAGTTCCTAGTCCAACACCCTTTTTCCCTTCCCGGGTCTCCTCACCAACATTTGAGTCTGTTTACCACATGCCCTTTCTTTTTTTTTTTTTTCTTTAAAAATTTTTTTGGAGTATAGTTGATTTACAATGTTGTGTTAGTTTCAGGTATTCAGCAAAGTGATTCAGTTATATGTATACATATATTCACTCTTTTTTAGATTCTTTTCCCATATAGCCCATTACAGAGTACTGAGTAGAGTTCCCTGTGCTATACAGTAGGTCATTATTAGTTATTGATTTTATATATAGTAGTGTGTTTGTGTCAATCCTGATCTCCCAATTTATGCCTTCCTCCCCTTACCCCCCTGGTAACCAGAAGTTTGTTTTCTCCATCTGTCGATAAGTTCATTTGTAGCCTTTTTTTAGATTCCACATATAAGCAATATCATATGATTTCTGTCTTTCTCTGTCTGACTTACTCTAGGTCCACCCATGTAGCTGCAAATGGCATTATTTCATTCTTTTTTTTGGCTGAGTAATATTCCATTGTATATATGTACCACATCTTCTTTATTCATTCATCCGTTGATGGACACTTAGGTTGCTTCCATGTCACACATGCCCTTTCTTGAAGCATTTTTCTTAGCTCCAAGATTCCACTTGCTTCCGGGTTTTCCATTTCTTTACTCCTTCTTAGCCTCTTGAAGGGATCCTCTTCAAATTTACATCCTTGAATTAGTGGGGGTCCGCAGGTTCTGTCCTAAGCCCTCTTCTCTTTCCACACTCTGGGCCACCTACAATCACATTCAGAGGCACATAGCAGGCACCCGCCAATAGCTTAACCAAACATGATGGGGTCTAGAGATAAGCAGGTCAGGGCTGGTTGGTGGACCCTGATTCCTCCCCACTCTCATTCTGCCGACCTTAGAGTCTGTGGCTCTGGTGCCCCTGCTCACGAGATGCCTGCTGCCAGTGTCTCTCCACCAACTGTTTGGAATCTGATTCATTCATTTATTCAAAAGATATCTATTCACAACCTACTATGTGCCAACACTCTTCTGCACTGAGAATACAGAAGTGAAAATATATATAAAAATCCTTGTTCTTGTGGAGCTTATAGTCAGATGGGGGAAATCTGAAAGTAAATAAGATAAAGAAGTGAAAAATGCCCTGTGTCAGATTGGGTGATGGGTGCTATGGAGAAAAATAAAGCAGAGGGAACCGTTGCTTCTTGCTGTGCATTTTCTCCTATTACACATAGGTTTTGGGGTGGGGTGGACCAAACATTTTTGTTTGGGGACTTACTTAGCAGTGTTGAGTCTCTTATAGCCCTACTCAGAAGCCTTCCATACTCTCTACTCTTTATATTTCTTTATTTCTGAATTCATAAAAGCCCCCAAACTGCATATAATATGAGCCTTTAAGCATGGGTAAAACTACCCCAATGAATGGTTTGGAAGGTGCGTTGTTAGGGAATGGAGATGCTCCAGAGCTCAACACAGTTTTTTTAAGCAGCAAGTTACATCCCCCTGCAATCCCCCCTACAATCCCCCTGCAATCCCCCCTACAATCCCTCCTGCAATCCCCCCTACAATCCCCCTGCAATCCCCCTACAATCCCTCCTGCAATCCCCCCTATAATCCCCCTGCAATCCCCCCTACAATCCCTCCTGCAATCCCCCCTACAATCTGCCCTACAATCCCCCCTGCAATCCCCCTTGCAACCCCCCTGCAATCCCCCCTACAACCCCCCTGCAATCCACCCTGCAATCCCCCTGCAATCCCTACAATCCCCCTGCAATCCCCCCTACAACCCCCCCCTGCAATCCTCTGAAGCTTTTTACCCGAGTCATGTCTTGCCTCTCCAGTGCTTTTGCCCTTCAGATGGACCGTAAACATAATTTCTTGAACACTACTAGAGAGACTTCGAGACAATAAGATCGGTACTAACCAGCTCTCACAGATGTTTGATCATGCTTGCTTGTACAGTGTTCCCCCATTTTAAAAAAGGAATGTCATAAAAAATTTTTTCCATAGAATTAAATATTAAGATGGAAAAAAATTAAAAAGCAGAGGGAATCGGAAGACTGGGGTGTGTGTGGTAACTTTAGACAGGGTGGTCAGGAGAAGCTTCACAGAGGAGGTGACATCTGAGCAGAGAACCAAGAGAAGTGATGGGACAAGGATCTGGATGCCTTCCTGGCACAGGGGAGCACACTGATGACGGAATACAATGCTAGCCACGGTTTTAAAAATCACAGGAATACAAAACTATATCTATTGATAGATCAATCGTGTGTGTGTGTGTGGTGTGGTGTGTAAATGTACAAACTCTGGAAGGGCACATTTTAAACCAACGATAGGGTTTCATTCTGGTGAGGGGCAAAGAACTGCAGGGGAGTGAAGTTGAAATTGTCTATGTTTTGTTTTGTTGTTTTTTGTTTTTTTTTTAAAGTAGAGGGAAGGATTATTTATTTATTTATTTATTTATTTATTTATTTATTTATTTATGGCTGTGTTGGGTCTTCGTTTCTGTGCGAGGGCTTTCTCTAGTTGCGGCAAGCGGGAGCCACTCTTCATCGCGGTGCGCGGGCCTTTCACTAACGCGGCCTCTCTTGTTGCGGAGCACAGGCTCCAGACGCGCAGGCTCAGTAGTTGTGGCTCACGGGCTTAGTCGCTCCGCGGCATGTGGGATCTTCCCAGACCAGGGCTCGAACCCGTGTCTCCTGCATTGGCAGGCAGATTCTCAACCACTGCGCCACCAGGGAAGCCCTGTTTTGTTGTTTTTAAATAAGAGAAAGTACTTCCAGGTAATTTGTGTAATTAAAATTTTTTCAAATCACCTTTTAAAATGACTGGATTAAAAGGCAATGGGCAATGAGGGGGGAATACTTATTTTCTTTCTTATACATTTTCAGAATAAAAAAAAAACCCTGCATTTTTTAATAACCAGGAAAAAAATGCAACAAGGCGATTTCTGTTCTGTAACTATTTTTACTGCTTTTTAAGTCAACCAGCAGATGACCCAGGGCCCACCTGTGTCACGGCTCGTGGCCGGGGGGCTCCCTCTCCCTTGGCCGGCGGCGGGGTGTTCTTGCTGGGGCCGCCCCCGTGACTGCTGCCTCTGTGCTGCCAGCATCACCATGGCCACCTGCAGACACACTCCTGCCACGGCCTCTGGGGGTGGGGAGAGCCCCCCAGCAGGCTGCAGTGCTTAATAATATAAGATGAGCGAAGAAGCAAAGGGAGGAAAAGTACGGAGGGCCAGGCCTTCCAAAGGCAAAGTCCGGGGTCCTTGGCACCCATACCGGGCCCCTGGCACAGCCCCTGGTTAATCTCGCAGTTTCTCTCTCCGGGAAGCTGGAGAGAAGCTTCCCAGCAGCTGGGGCAAAGGGCAGTCGGACGCAGTGTTTGGCCGTGCTTGTGTTCCAGGCCAGCTGGGCGGTGGCTTCTTTACAAGATCACGGGAGCGACTTTAGCCATTTCTCTGCCCTCCGACCGCCCCTGCAACGTGTTCCAGAGTCTCGGCCCTGGGGGTCTGCACCTATCCCAACATGGCCTCCTCTTCCAAAGGATGGATGCCTTTGTCCCCTGAGACTGGTGGTAGGAGGGTCATCGGCCTGACCTGGCAGACTGACAGAAACATCTTTTCAGACTTGATGCCTCTTCCCGGGTGCCTGGCCTGGGCCCCTCACAGGCTTCACAGTCCCTTAATCCATTTTATTTGAGGCATGGAACTGTGGTCTGAGCCTTTCTCACTTTATTTCCTTTCTGGGGGGGGGGTGGGGGAGTGGGGGGGGGGCATGCTGCGCAGCTTCACTTTATTTCGTTATTGGTCCTCCTCACCATGGATTTACTATGACTCCAGACTGTAAAGTGTGTGTGTGTGTGTGTGTGTGTGTGTGTGTGTGTGTGTGTGTGTGTGTTGGGAAAGCCAATCCTAAAGAACACTACTAGTAAGTAAAGCTGCTCTGTTAATAAACTTACAATGGTTGCACAGGATAAAGCAGCTGCAAGGAAGATTTAAGCTACTCATTACTAGGTTTTGCTAAGTTGTTACACCAGCCTTTCCATTGGGTATGAATATTCGTATATTTTTTTTTTTTAGAAAATAATATCAGCTGATGGAAGTTAAGGTAATGTTGACTTTGTTTCATGAGAAATAAAAACTCTACTCAGGAGGAGCCCAACCGTTATTTATGGCTCAGACTTTCTAAGTTTTCTCTGAAACAAGCTGATATTCTGGATTCCCAATATTCTCTCCAGAATGCCTAGTTTCTTCTATACACAGAGGTGGAGGAATTTTTACTCAGGAAGGAAATTTTTTTTTTTTTTCCTAAGGGGAAAATATTTCTAACTGTACCCTCATGAAGTATTTTCATTATATTAGCCAAAAAGAGTCTGGACCAGATAAAGTATAAAACCAAAGGCATTTGAAATGGTTTCCTAGCCAGGAAGATCCGGCAACCATCTCAGTTTCTGGACTCAGGAAAAACAAATGAGATCGCGGCTGGCCAGGAAGGCCACCGCGCAACATCCAGGAAGTGTTTTCTGCTCTTTTTTCTCTGAAAGCTTGGGAGTGGAGTCCCAGTTTATTTGTTGACTACACTGTTCTTGTTTCTTGTAACCATAGAGTCTGGTTTAGTTGAGTGTTTCTTATGTCAGGCTCCTGCCAGGCCAATATTTATCATTTTAGAAATTTCCATGAGTCATAAAATAAACCTGAACCCCGCTCTACCTTCTATGGGCACTTCTTTCCTAGAGTTGTTTAAAATAAAAAGAAAAAAATGCTGAATCTGGAATCCAACACAGCATTTATCAGACCACATGCATACTTTCTCCTGCATCAAGGGTCCTTCTCTGAGACTTGAAAGCCATTGAAGGTGTGCAGCCTGGTGCCTGACCCCTTCCTACCCCCCAGCCCAGACCCCTCTCCGGAGGGCCAGGCCGGGGCTGGGAAACAAAGGAAGCCAGAGAGGTCTGAAGCCAGGAAGTGACTCACGGGCTCATGGGGCGGGAAGGAAGGTTTCCCACAGGAGTGAGGAATAAATGATCATAGTGATCAAGTGATTCCTTCCAACTCCAGCGTGGAAAATCTTGCGAGTGGACCACCTCTTAATGACTGAGCCTGAACTTACTGACCAAAAAATAAAAATAAACAAATGACTGTAAGACGTGATATGTTAGCCTCTCACTGACATGAAGAGTATGTGACATGAATGCTATTTTCTCCCTTTGTGCCCATCAGCTCCCTTCCCCCAGGTGTGGGTGGCTGAGAGAACCCCATCAGGCCACAGCCTGGACAATTACAGCAACTTATTGATTTTGCTGTAAAAATAGGCCCTGTGTCAAGAGCCCAAGGCCTAAAGTTTATATATCAAAATTCGAGGGTGTGCCTTAGTATTACTAGAATAGGATACTCTACAAATTGCTAATACTGTGCTAGATACTCAATAAATCTTCTCTTTAGTGCATTTTTGAGCTAAAGGGGTTAAATTCATCAACACCTTCAGCTTGCAGGTGAGGACAAGGAGGCCCAGAGAGTTATGTTGTACAAGAGGTTACATGGCCAGTCAAAGCTGGAACTGGTGATGGCGGTATCAAACACCGCATTGGAAGACCGATGATGGAAATACTGGCGTCTTAGAGGCAAAAGCAAAACAGTTATAGCAAAAGGCCCCGGATTTCACATCACAACCTCTGTCCCTTGGCTGTTTCTGGTCTAGCTGTCTTTGAGCCTGCTTTGAGTTCCTCACTGGGCAGAGCTGGGTGTCTTTGGCTGGACCATCATTTGACACCCCTCCTCCCACCCCCAGAAGAAGGGAAAAGAGGAAAGGTAGGAAGCACAGCAGAGCAGCCCCTCAAAGCAAAAACAAACAAACAAAAATTCACATTTACATCTACCTAGGTATCTTAGTCCACGGAGTCTAGTTTTTTGATAGAAACATTTGGTGCTTTCCTTCCAACCATCAGTCTCTGAGGGAGCCCCTCTCGCCACCTTTCCGTACTTGTGTTCGCCAGCCTCAGTGAGAAATCATGTGGGGAACTTCCTCTCCTGATACCTCACCCATTAAGCTCCAGTAACATCTCCCTGCTATGATCTGCCCCTCCAGTAGGCGTCTGAGAATTCCCAAGGGATCCTGGGCAGAGTTGTTCTTGGCATTGATCTGTTTGCACTCGTGATCTCCTTGTGGCAGGGCCCATGACTTATTCATCTTCGTGTTCCTGGTGGCGAACACAGCCACAGCTGGCACACAGTAGGGACCCAGCTGTCAAATCTAACTGAAAAAATCTTGCAAAGTGGCATCCCACTGTGAACGCAATGTTTCGCCTCCAAACACAGACTTTCATTTTTTTTAACATTTACCTCCTCTTTTTCGTATGAGAAATTCAGTTGGTAAAAATAGATGGGATGACGCAACATCCTTTAAAAAGGCCAGGCTGCTAGGACTCCTACTTGGTTAGTGTGTATTAGATTGAACCATAAGAAAGTCCTGTTTTTGTAAGTCAAAGATAGTTGAGTTGAGTGTTGCCCATTTTCTATGTTCAGACTAACATAAGTGAAAATAATACAACTACAAATACACCGCTTTTTACTTTTCATCAGACTCTCGAAGGGAACGTTTGGCCCAAGAGGGATGAATAACCACTGGTCGGGGTTATTGTGAGACTACCTACTCCATTTTCTCAAGTATCAATAGTGCACTATTATCTGAAAAACACGTCATAGTTGTTCAATTTTTAACATTATAAAATAGTGGTATATGACTTTAAGGATTAATAGAGAAATCGATAGTGTTACCATGTGGTACTACATTGTTCCCATGAATGTACTTAAATATATTTAGCCCTTTCCTAAAATAGATGCCCAGGCCCCTGGGGCTGCCTGATCCAGCAGGACTAGGCTACAGTAAAGGAATATCCAGAATGTATTTCCTACGGCTTCCATTTGCCTCGTTTTGTATAACCGCCCACGCCCCGTGGTGTTAAGGAAGCAACAAGGGGTCCCTAGTTCTCTTGTTCAGCATCACTGTGAGTGATGTCACGTGGCGTGATAATAATAATAAGCAGATGGCTTATTCCTCTGGGCTCCTAAGGAACATCTCTCCCCCTAACCTCATCTGTAGAATGGGACTAATAATAATATCGACCTATGGCCATCACCACCAGTTATCTCCCAATATCCATTTCCCCTTCTTCCTTGGTAAAGGAACCCCAGTTTCTTAGCTGAGCACGTTGCTACTCAGAGAAGAGACCACACTTCCCAGCCCCCCTTGCAGCCTTATGACCAAGTTCTGGTCAGTGAGATGAAAGGAGAAGCCTTGCCTGGAACTTCTGAGAAGCTTCTTTAAAAGGGAAGAGGCAGAGGTCACATTTCTACTTCCACATTTAAGGAGTTTGCAGCTCTGTCCTAACAACAAGTAAGAAGCTGGACAGACAACTCTTCTTGGATCCATAAGAGAGAAGAGAACACAGGGCAAACCACCGCCCCCAAAGTGGAGACAGACAGGAGAATCCAGGGAGCCGGGGTTAACCAGAGCAGTCTTACCAGGGGAAACCACCGGGGAACCAGTGCCAGGTGGGAAAACCTGAACTGTGATGGACAAGTTAGGGGAGGCTCAGTGCGGACAAGGCTGAGGGTTAAAAACTCCCGAGAGACTCAGTCACAGGGGGACCCTATGTTTTGCCTCCTGAAGCTTACCATGTTCCCACAGTAAATATCAGAGAAAAATCCCCTCCTGCTTCCAGCAGGGCAGGGCGACAGAAGCCACTGAGAAATCCTCCAGAGCACTTTGTTCTTCTTACCAAGCCTGCCCTCAGGGGAAACTAGTTCACCGGAGCCTAACCAGTCAGGATTTGATCAGAGCCTAACTCATCTGGGTAAGGGAAATACCCACCTCCAGCCCACTCTAGACAACTTGGGGGTGGGGGCAGGAGTGGCTGAGAAACACTTGTGCCGTCCACAGAGGCACAGGCTCAGTAAAAGACTGAGACCAAAGCACAGGAATATAGAACACTTCCCTTCCCCTCACACTGCACCACCATGTTACTAAAGGCCTATTCACCACAGTTCCTTTTACCTAGGACATCGTGTCCAGCTACCAAGAAAAAATGACAAGGCATACCAAAAGGCAAAAAACAAACAAACAAATAAAAACCCACAAAGAAATAAAGAATGCCTTTGATGGGCTTATTAGTAGACTGGACACAGCTGAGGAAAGAATCTCTGAGCTAGAGGACATATCAGTAAAATCCTCAAAATCAAAAAGCAAAGAGAACTGAGACTGAAAAATACAGAACAGAAAATCCAAGAACTGCGGGACAGCTACAAAAGGGGTAACATACATGTAATGGGAATACCAGAAGAAGAAAAAGAGAAAGGAACAGAAGAAATATTTGAAACAATAGTGACTGAGAATTTCCCCAAAGTATTGTCAGACACCAAACCACAGACCCAGAAAGCTAAGAGAACACCAAGCAGGATATGAATACCAAAAAACTACACCTAGACCTATCATTTCAAATTACAGAACATCAAAGATAAAGAAAAAAAATCCTGAAAGAAGGGGAAGAAAACATTTTACCTATAGAGGAACAAAGATAAGAATTACTGATGTTTCCTCAAAAACCATTCAAGCAAGAAGAGAGTGAAGGGAAACACAAAGTGTTGAGAGAAAAAACCCACCAACCTCGAATTCTGTACCCTGCAAAATTATCCTTCAAAAGTGAAGGAGAGGGACTTCCTTTGCGGTCCAGTGGTTAGGACTCGGTGCTTTCAATGCTGAGGGCCCGGGTTCAATCCCTGGTCAGGGAACTAAGATCCCACAAGCCGCGGGGCATGGCCAAAAAGAAAAAAAAGAACTTTTACTTTTCTTATTCTTAATTGACGGATTAATGGATAACAGTTTGTTTGAAATAACAGCAACAATGTATTCGATTATATATGCTTTTGTATATGTCATATATGCCTATCTATGCTTAGATATAAATGAAATGAATCACAGGAATAATATAAGAGGAGGAGGGCATTAGGATTATTTTGTTACTGTAAGGTACTCACACTATCTGTCAAGTGGTGAAGCATTATTTGAAAGCAGACTTAGATTAGTTGTAAATGTATACTGCAAACTCCAGGGCAACCACTAAAAAAAGTGAGAAAAGTATAACTGATGTGCTAGGAAAGAATAGAAAATGAAATCATCTAAAATGCTCAGTTAAAACCACAAATGACAGAAAAAGAGTGGAAAGCAAACATAAGAACAAAGAACAAGGGCAACAAATAGAAAACAGTAGTGAATATTATAGATATTCAACCAGCTACATCAATAATAATTTTGAATGTCAATGGTCTAAATGCACCAATCAAAACACAGAGATTTTCAGAGTGCATCAAAAAAAAAAAAAAGACCCAACTCTATGTTGTCTACCAGAAGCTCACTTTAAATATAAAGACACATACAGATTAAAAGTAAATGGAGAAAAATATACCATGTTAACACTAATCAAAACAAAGCAGGAGTAGCTACATTAATTTCAGACAGAGTCGACTTCAGAATCAGGAAAGTTCTTGGGAATAAACAAGGGCGTTATATAAAGTTAAGGGGTCAGTTCTCCTCTAAGACATAATTCTTTATGTGTATGTTCCCAACAACAGTGTCAACCTAAGTGAGGCAAGACCTGACAGAACTGCGAGGAGGAATGGGTGAATCCATTATCACAGTTGGAGACTTCCACACTGTTCTATCAGACATGGACGGATCCAGTAGGCAGGAAATCAGGAAAATCAGAAAGCAAGCTACGGGACACCACACACCCCGCACAAAACCATGACACAAAGCACCGACAAAAGCAAACCACAACACAAAACACCTGCACATGGCTTATTTCTCCATAAGGCCATTCACCAAATTGATAGCAGTGGTTACCTCTGGGGAGGGAGGTGACGCTGTGGGGATGGAGAGCAAAAGTGCTCTGGGGGTTTTTCTTATTGTATCTTGGAATCTTTCATAATGAGAACACACTCATATCTTACTTACATAATTAAAATTATTTTTAGAAAAGACCACAGACATAAATAAGGGTAGGGGAGAGAGAATAGGTGAATTTGTGAAGAGGCAGGAAAGAAGATAAAAATAGTTTTTCTGCAATATATACTGGCAGGGTTATGTCCCCTCGCAGGCTTTTCCTGATCATTGATTAACACATCTCTCTTCAAGTGCCTCATTAATGTATATTCTCCCCTGCCACTCATATTTATGGTTTTAAATGAAAGCACCTATATGTTCACAGATGGTTACACATGCAAAATGTTTTCTAAATTAGAAATGGAACACACTCAGTCTCATATTCAAGGGGATACCTTATGTTAAAACTTTTTCCCTCTGTGGGATGAGAAGGAATGAAAATATCTAGGAAACTAATGTGTAAAGGAAGAGGTTAAAGTTCAATGGAGTCTTAAGAAAAATGGGGGCTCATTTTAGGTTAAAATGAGCTGATACAGAAGTTTGCCTGATGGATTGTAAAACATCTTCAGATACTTCACTGACTGAAACAAACATGTATTAAACACCTACTATACATCAGGGGCTATGCCAGTCCATATAAGATGCATCCTAGGGACTTCCCTGGTGGCACAGTGGTTAAGAATTCTCCTGCCAATGTAGGGGACACAGGTTCGATCCCTGGTCCGGGAAGATCTCACGTGTCCCAGAGCAACTAAGCCCGTGCGCCACAACTACTGAGCCTGCGCTCTAGAGCCCGTGAGCCACAACTACTGAGCCCGCGTGCCACAACTACTGAAGTCCACGCGCCTAGAGCCAGTGTTCTGCAACAAGAGAAGCCACCGCAATAAGAAGCCCGCGCACTGCAACTAAGAGTAGCCCCCGCTCGCCACAACTAGAGAAAGCCTGCGCGCAGCAACGAAGACCCATCACAGCCAAAAATAAATAAATTTTTAAAAAATGCATCCTAAACACCCCTTGACCTCAAGGAACTCTCAATATAAAGTAGTGATGGTGGCAGCAAATGCATATATAAATTACAGCTATACTAACAGTAGGGAAAAACGTTAAGACCTCACTATGGAAGTGTGGTCTGAGGACCCTCAGCATCTGAATTTCCTGGGGCAACTGAGACCCACTTCTAAACCCTTGAATTTGCATTTTAACAAGATCCTCAGGTGGTCTGGATGCTTATCAAGGTTTGAGAAGTGATAACTGTGGGACTATAGAAGGACCCACTCTTGATCCCTTGGGAAGTGGTCAGAAGTCTCCGGACTCTTGGGAACATTCCAGGATGAGAGACCAACAGGCCCGTGATGATGGCAGTTAGAGCAAGAAGGATTCTGGAATGAGAAGTTTAGTCTGGAAGGAAATTGGGAACTTTGGCAAGCGTGGGAGACAGGACAAAAAAGGCAGGCTGAGGCCAGAGGCAGAAGGGCCAGACTGAAGTGCTGAGATTTCTGGAGGAAGCCACAGAAAATTTTAAGCAGTAAAGTGACAGGATCAGATTCCTCTGTTTGGCCATAACTCTGGTTGCAGTGAGGAGGACAAAACGCATAAGAGAGGCTGGAGCAGGCCCGACTTGCGTCCTTACATGAGCACGATTCAGTTTTGAACAGAAAAGTCTTTGAGGACTCAGAGATGGAGGGTGGCACTGAGTCCCGGCCGACAGGGAAATACAGGGCTCCAGCTGCAGCTGGATACAGGTGGGTTCTTTCTTCTCAAAGTGCCGATACCCACCAGCCACATCAGCATCACCCGGGAATTGTTAGAAATGCAAATTCTTGGGTCTCACCTGAGATACATTGTCAGAAACTCTGGGGATGGGGCACACAAATCTGACTTGGAATAAGTTCTCTTTCACATTGCAAACCACTGCTCTAGCCTGCCAAAAATCTTGTAGTAGGTGGTAAGGCTTAGAATTGCCACAGCTTTCTTTCTTAAAGAGAAAACAAACACAAAACAGGAGAGTAATGAGAAATGAGTCTCTATGTCTAGGGGCTAGAATAAAAGCCACATATAACCTAGATTTTATATAGTGCCCAGGAAAAGCAAAAAACATATTGACCATCTTGTCCAAAAGCCTCACATTTGGAGAATTAAAATAGTTCTGGTAGAGGCCTGTTAAGTTCTAGGTAGCCTAAATTAAGTAAAACTTAATCATCACGGTTGTAAATTCTTTGTTGCCTTTATTCCCCAGAAAAACACCCTCAGAAAAAGCGCTGGGATTCCTTCTGACCCTCTGAAAATTGTGTTTCTGATGCAACCGACCATTAGAAAAACCGCAATCCCAAATTAAAAACCCCCAAAACGGAGCAGCGGGGCTGGCGCCACCATCCTGAGGCATCTCTGCCGTTTCCCAGCCACACTGATGCGGACTGCAGTGCTGCTTTCCCGGGCTGTTCCCAAAGACAAATAAATCACTCCTTGTTTTTTCCAGACCTGAAATTAGCGGTGACTCAGAGCGCTCTGAATCGCCACAGTCGCCTCGGCAAAGAGGAAAAATGTGCAGATTTTTCCTCTCGCCCGAGGGCCCGACGTGCCGGGCTGGGCCAATCAGGCGAGGATGGCGGGAATCGCACCAAAGTAGGTAAAAAATGCGGGACGCGCGGCCCCCGCGACCGCCTGCGCCCGGGCTCCCGCTGGTCCTTCCTTCGTCCCTCTCTCTCTCTCCCTCCCTCCCTCCCCCCTCCCTCCCTCCCTCCCCCCTCCCTCCCTCCCTCCCCCCTCCCTCCCTCCCTCCCCCCTCCCTCCCTCCCTCCCCCCTCCCCCCTCCCTCCCTTCCCCCTCCCTCCCGTCTCCTCCGCCGCGGGCCCCGCCCCTCTCACCCCTCCCCTCCCAGGCCCCGCCCCTCGCGGCGGCGCACACCTGGCCAGGTGGCTACTTCCATGTAAGGGCAACGGCAGCGCAGTGGGCGGGGCGCCACGTGGCCCCGCCCCGGTGAATGGGCCACCGCCCCTCGCCCGCAGGTGCCAGCTGAAGCTCCGTCCCCTCGTCCGGAGCTGTTGGGGGAGGACCTCGCCCCCCACCGACAGGCCAGAGCTGGTGAGGGGTACCCGGTGCCCCTTCTCCGGAAGGCGAGTAAGACCCCGCCCCCGCGGAGTCGGGGTTGGGGGGCCGCCGGGGCGGGGCGTTGCCAGGTCGGCCGGTTGCGTAGCAACGGTGGGCAGCGCGTGACGTGCGCCGCCGCGTCGGGGCCCGAGGCGCCCGCCAGTCCCTGGGAGGCTAGCGGGGCTGCTGTGAGGAGGACGCTCCGCAGACTTGGTGCTCGCCGGCTCCCTCTCCGCGCTCTGCGACCGCCGCGGCGAAGATGGTGAGCTGGGGTCCCGGGGCGCCGCGGGGGTACCCGGGCTTCGGCCGCCGCGGACCCGCTGGGCCCCGCGCCGGGGCGGCTCCCCGGCTGCTGCATTCTCGCCGCCGCCGCGAGGCCTCCGCCTGGCCTCGGTAGCCCAGCCGGGGTCGACCCCCCGCGCCGGCGACGCCGCCCGGGGTCCGCCGGCGCTCCTGGGTGGGGGCCTCTTTGGCGCACGTTTCTCAGAGGCCGGGCGCGGGCGGTCGGCGACTCGGGCGGTTTCGGCCCCTGAGGTCTGTGCGTCTCGAGGAGGGAACGAGGCCTTTATTGAGCCACCTGGGGGGCGGGATGACCACCGAGCGTGACCCCCGCGATTCCGAACCGGGCCTGCGGTCCTTTGCTGCCGCCCCCGGTGGTCCGCGTCCCGCAGCTCCTCGTCCTGCGCGTCCGGCCGGGCGGTGGCCTGTCCGGCCTCCATGTACGGTCACAGATTTTCTTTTACCTGCAAACAGATTGGCTCTGCCAGCATTTAGCGTGCAGGGGGTGGGCATGATGCTGGGATGCTAATAAAAGCAAATGAAAAAGCTTTTTGAAGTCCATTAAGCTATCGGAGTCGCTAAAAAGTAAACAGATGTTCCGCATATTCTAGGTGTTGGACTCTGCTTAATTCACGTATTTTCCCCTCTAAACTGTCACTCTCGTTTGCTGTAGAACCGTGCTCTTAAGTGGACGATCAAGTAGAACATTTTGTCATTTTCTGTAGTCTGCGCATACTGTTACCATTTTTGGTCAATGATTTGCAGGCAAAGGCTTACCAGACTTTGCTGGAAATATTACACTGTTATTGCATCTGTCTGCCTGGAAGCAGTTGGTACCAGTTTATCTTCCTACACAGTGTTTTCACTGAATGACAATTTGGGTTTTCTTACGGTATTGCACCTTTCAGGGCTATGCAGACTGGCTCAGTGGTGGAAGAAAATTAGAGATTAAACAGTAGTTTCTGGATGACTGAGGATATGTAGTACGAATTTGATGTTCAGGTTTTGGTTCTTCTTTGGGTTGATTTTGTAAGCTACAAAGAAGATCGGCATCTTACAACTTCCTAACTTCTTTAAGATTATACTACTTTATATACTACTTTATGCTAAAAGACTTAATCTAAGGGCTTTGAGTTTTCATAAATTTAAGACCATCCACTCTGACGAAAGTGCTTTGAATCAGGCTGGAGCCGGCTTTAGTGCCTTCTGATTTGACATAACTTTATTTTCTGTTTGGAAATAGGACCAAACCTTTTTACTTTAGCTAAATGCTTAAACTTGAAAGCTTAACTTTCTTATTTCTATACATTCAAATAAAATGAAGAGTCTGTTTTAAATATTTATGGTTCGGAAGGAGGAGGAGAAATAAAAATTAATCAAGATGGGTGATTCCGAGTACGTTTCAGACTTAGGGAGGTCGGAAGAACTTACGAACTACTCTTGTTAGGATGCTTGCAAAGAAAGAGAGTTTAGAATACAGGTGACCATTTTTATTTTATTTTTTTAATTGACACAGTTGACTTACAATGTTGTGTTCATTTCTGCTGTGCAGCAGAGTGCTTCAGTTATACATATATATACATTCTTTTTTAAATATTGTTTTCCATTATGGTTTATCATAGGATGTTGAATATAGTTCTCTGTGCTATACGGTAGGATCTATATATAAAAGCTTACATCTGCTAACCACAACCTCAGTCTATCCCTCCCCCAACCCCCTCCCCCTTGGCAACCACAAGTCTGTTCTCTTTGTCTGTGAGTCTGTCTGTTTCGTAGATCAGTTCATTTGTGTAGATGACCATTTTTAAAGCTTACTCTTGTATTTAGCCTTATGAGCACAGAGCTTCTCCCTTCATTCCAGCTATTAGAGAATATTGTGAAGATGTAAGTTTATTCCCTGATTTTAGCACTTTATCTCTGTATTTGAAACTGTTTAGATCTGTTGGTTAGATACTTGGTTCCAAGTTTCTAAGTTTTTTTTTTTTCAGATTAAATTTTAACTGTTGATGGATTTGTTCTGCATTAACAAAATCACCTCCTGGTACTCACCAAGTCTTCTCGAAGCACTTGGGAATAAAGCAATTTGAAACCAACTCAGAAGATCACCCTGAGCACTTTAAGATGAGATTTCATGTTTTTAAAGTCTCACTTTACAGTGCCAAAAACAAAAAAAGCCTACCCTCCACAGGAACCACATCTACACGCTCCAAACAAAACTTTGGTGTGCGTGTGTACTGGGTGCGCCAGCTTCCTCATACAAAGATTATTTACCAGCCTACCATCAAATTCCTAGGGTTATCTGCTGAGTAGTTCTTCCTGTTGGGTATGGATTGAGACATCACAGGAGACTGGCCTAGCTCCTCTTGTAACCAGTGGCTCTGGGAAGTCAGAGTGTAGTCTTGTCCCTGAAACAGTAAAGGTCTGCATGATAATCTAACCCTTAACCTTACCCTAATCAGAACTCGGCTCTAACAAACTGAGCTGTTGGCTCAGACTGAATTACACGTGTATTCTTCCACTTGATGATTAGCAAAAACACTTTTACTTACAGCAATCTAGTGGAAGAGGTTGGGCATGTGTTCCTGTGCCTATTTAACATATTAGAAAACAGTCTGTGAAGGTTTAATTGACTTGTGGCCTTTTCTGACTCCACATCAGGTTTTAAAATAATTTAAAAATTGATTTGGAAACATTTTAAGCAGGAAGGTACACAGAATAATAAGTTCCTTTGTACAAAAAAAGAAAAGGTTAACTTTTTGCCATATTTCAGGTTTTTATGTTACCATTACAGGTAAATACGCATCTTTTTCCTCATCGCATTCCCTTCTCCCCCCAGAGGTAACCACTCCTGTGTCAAAGACGTAATGTACTGGCCAATTAAGGAGATGATTTTTGCAGGTTATTGCATTTGAGAGAACATTAATTTAAATGAGGGACATCTCAAAAACAAAAAAAAAAGGACAGAGACCTGGGGCTGGTAAACTGAGGAGTCTTGAGGAAGCCTGGGGACAGGTCTTAATCTGGAAGTAAGCAAGGGCAGGATCCTTTTGTTGCCCTGAACACAAAATGATGGGAGTGAATTTCTTAATCTTCACTGCTTTTCAGGAGCTCAGGGCTCAGGTAAAGTTCAACATAGTCACCTGAAACTAACACATTTCATTGATGTTTCCATACTTTCAGTTGTACATGTATGCATCTGTAATAATATATGTTGCCTTGATGTATTTTAAAATTTTATATAAATGTTATCATGCTTCATGTATCCTTTTGCAACTTTGAAAAAAAGAACTTGGTGAGGTTTAGTTCTAGTTTGCCTCCCATCAGCTACTTTCACGAGCCTGTTTCTCTATTTTCACTACTTGGCATTATGAGACTTTGAAAACCAATCTGATAGGTGTGAAATGGTTTCTCATTCTTTTAATTTGCATTTCTCTGATTAGCAGTAGTTGAGTATCTTTTCATTCTTGTTGCAGCTTATGTTTTTACATGCACGCGCTTTCAGTGAATCTGACATTGTGTAAATACTCCTCACGTCTTCATGTAAACTCATTTGTGGAGCCAAAAAGTAAATCTAACCTTAAAAGAAAATCAGCGAGAATGTGCTTGTCAAAGCCAGACCTGCATAATGAAGACCAATATACCTTGCCTCCGGCACCTGCTTTTCTTTGCGTGCCTCTCAAGCTGCTGAGTAACAGAAGTTCAGTACTCTTAATTCTAGCCACCTGCCCTTGTGAGGCCCTGGTCGTGGTAGAATGCACAGTGATCCAGAATAGAATTCCGTCTTTGCCACAGGCCGTGGAGATTAACATCCTCTGTTCTATACTTATCCTTTTCTTTCTTTTTCCTAGGCGGTACCTCTAGCCAAAATGTTAAAAACAAACACACATGGGATATACGGGAAAACTGTACTTTCTGCTCAATTTTGCTGTGAACCTAAAATGTCTCTAAAAAATAAAGTCTATTAAAAAAATCAAACAACCATAATCGTTTTTCATAAATAGAATTGTTTTAAATCAAAATGGTGTTTATTGTATACAGGAAGACTCTAAACATTAGTGTTTTTATTTATGTTAATGTAACTTATATTTTCTTTCAGTAATAATTAAGATACTTTGAGCCGAACACCACATTTGAAATTTGAAAAAAAAATTGAAACTCTTTAAAAAGCGTTGTTTTAACATGGACTTTTTTTTTTAAATCTACAGAGTAATGCTCTAGTCTGCATAACTAGGCCTGGTCTCTGTCGTACTCTTTGCTATTTGCATACCTAAACCACAGAACATAATAAACCATAAACATGATGCTTGTTATTTAAGCATCTTGAGCTACCTTTCCACATAGCCTAATATTCCTCTCTAGGTTTTCCATGAAAGACATACCCAAAGATTTATACATAACACTCAGAAATATTTTAATCAGTTTTTCTTCTGTCCTTGCCTGCTTGCCTTGATGTTAGAAACTAGTTTTCACTTGGAGTTGTCCTGCTTCTAAAAGCTGTCTCCTGTTCGTTTTGCTTGAAATTTTACATTGGGAGAAGCAGAGAAAAATAAACATCAGATTGGTTCATCTCAGTAATGCTTTGACAGACTTGTTACTTAATTCATGGAATCTTGGAATTCATGTACAAGGAATCTTCTGTACAAGGGCCCCCATAGAGTTGAGTACATAGTCTTGAGTGATCCTTAACTCTTGTAAGATTGTCTTCTAGTAGCTGACATTGTAACGCTTATGTGCTGTTTACCCTATTTCATGATTTGTTTGCTGTGTTAAAGAATCAGTTTTTGGTAGATCTTTTAAAAGTAGCTGATTTCAGGAAAAATGCAGTCAGAATTCTTAAAATTCATATTTTAATCTGTAGTGTGAAATGGTGGAGATTTTGGCTTTATTTTTTTTGACATGACAAGGGACCGTCAAAGAACTCTTGTTCTGTTGCAACAAGGCTTAGGACGAGCACTTGAAAGGTAGAAACTTCAGTGCATACTGTAGCAGGAAACCTACATTTAAAACTGATTTATCTGTGTGTTTGTGCTTTTGGATCACATTAGAGGAAGACTGTTCACTACTTTCAACATTTTTGCGTTACTTTGTAGGTTGTTCCTCCTCTGCCTTATCACAGAAAAGAAGGATGAATTTTCTACCCATATTCCTATCTTGGCTTGTTTTCAGAAGATTGCCAACTTGTAAATTTTTAAATTCTTTCACAAAGCACATTTTTGTTGGTGGTAGTTTTTTTGTTTTTGTTTTTTTAAGTAATAGAGCTAAAACTAAAGCATGGGCAGATACAGGTAAAACTTCTCCAGCTTGCGCTGAGCTATCTTTTAAGTCAGTTGTGGAAGCTCTGAAGCTCTGAGGAATTCTCAAATCATTGAAGCCTTGTTTTAAAAACGTTGTAAGTCATCTTTAGACCAGTGTTGTCGAATAGAAATAAAATGTGGGTTACATATGTATTTTTAAATTTTCTAGTAGCCCCATTAAAAAGGTAAAAAGAAAAGATGAAATTTGTTTAACCCAATATATATGAAATATTGTATCAACATTTAATCAATTAAAAAATGAGACATTTTACATTCTTTTGTCATACAAATTGTTTGAAATCCAGTGTATATTTTATACTCAGCACAGCTCAATTCAGATGCTCAATTTTCATTGGAAATATTTGGTATATATTTAGATATAAAATTTACAGTTGAAAAAGCAGAGTCATATACTTAAGTTGCTCCAAACATACTTAGTTTTCCAGTAATGGAATTGATAATCAATTTTAAAATTTAAGTTAATTAAAGTGAAATAAAATTAAAAATGAAGTTCCTCGGCAGCACTGGCCATGTTTAATGGACTCTGTAAACCACATGTGGTTAGTGGCCACCTTAATGGACCAACCTCAGACTTTGTGGATTGGCCTGTTTAATTTGTAAGGGGAAGTTAGTGTGGGTACCAACACATTTGTTAATTCTCTGGATGTCTGCATATGACTAACAGTGCTGAGATAGCCTATGAATCCCTTTTATGGAACTTATTAAGATGTTTTGTGGGATTAGACTGTTGAGCTCCATTGGCTAGGATTTGTATATTTCAATAGCACAACACCTCTCCTAGTAGGCCCACAACAGATGTTACCAAATGAACACGAATGAGTGAATGAGAGGGCATTCTTCATTATGATGGGGCCAGGTCCCATGGAGATGGATTACTTTAAGTTTTATACTTTCTATTCCCACATACCTTTTTTTTAATACAATGGGAATTGAGTTTTAAGTACTGAGCTAATTGAATAGTACCTCCCCTTTGTATATTGTGTTATAATTTAGTTCGAGTCTTAACAGTGAAAATCCTTTGAGATAGATAAGGCAAGTATTATTAGAGTAGCACCTTTCAACTAATTCTGACATGCAAAAACTGCTCAGTAATGCCAATTCCCTTTCTTTCTTAAAAATGAAACTGAATGGTATTTGATGCTCATTGAGGCATCCTGAACCATAGAAAAGCACTTGAAAGCGTAACAAATGAAAGAACAAGAAGTAATGCTATCTTAGATAACTTATAAGTATTTACTGTGTGTGGGGCATTGTGTTAACCTATCTCACTCAATGCTTATAGCAACCCAGTGAGGTAGGTATTGTTATCATTACTGTTAAACTATACTGAGAAGTGGTTAACAGCTTGAGCTCAGAGTCTGGCTGCCTAGGTTTTTTGAATCTTGGCTCTGCCACTTACTGACTGTATGACCTTAGACACATTACTGACTGTTCTGTGCCTCAATTTCATCATTCCTCCAAGTGGGAATGCTAATAGTACTTACCATCACAACATTTTGTCGATGCATGTAAGTAAAGCAATGCCTGGCACATAGTAAAGTGCTTATCAGCACTGGCTAAAATAATAATATTAAACAACCTTAGATCCAAGTTTAACAGTCTCTTTTCTTTATATTCTGAGTATACCAGTGTATACTTCAGTAATTGTAGGTAAAATGAAAACGGTGAAGGAGTGCATAAAAACATGTTTCTATTGTTTATTATTTCTTTAATGTTATTTTACTTGGAGTCATTGTATATGATCATTTTTTTATGATCAACTTTTTAATTTGACTTTTCAGGTGATTTTGATCCTTGATGTAAAAATATCTTGTCTTCCACTCATAGTTATATTTTTCCTGAAGTAATGGAGAATGAAACACAGTTCTTCATTGCCCTCAAGGTTTAGAATAGCAATCATCTATTCAATAAATATTTGAGAAGTTATTATATGCCAAGAACTGACCCAGGTACTTGGCATACAGTACGGAAAAACAAAGTCCATTCCTTGTAGAAGTTATATTCTAATGGGGGTGGGCGGGTGGGAGGGACAACCAAAGAATGACAAGATCATGTCAGGTAATGGCAACTGGTGTGAAAAAAATAGGGTGATCAATAGAGAGTACTAGAAAAGTTGGCTACCTTGGGGTAGATTCTTAGGGAAGTCCTCTTGGGGTGACATTTGAGCTTAAGACTTGCATGGCAAGAAGGAGCTAGCTAGCCATGTTAAGAGCATTTCAGGTAGAAGGAACTCTGTAAGTAGAAAGGCCTTGAGAAGAGAATGAGCTTGACATGCCAGGGACAAAAAAGGTTTGTGTAGTTGGAATTCAGTGAAAAGCAGGGAGAAAAGTAGGAAATGGATTGTAGGCAGGAGCTAGAACTGGGTGAGCCAAGGTGATTACACCAGGAAGCTGTCGGGTGTTTGGTGGTAGGGAGGTGTTAGGGTGTTAAGTTGTGGAATGAGATAGGATTTAGATGTACAAATGGGGACAAAACTGATTGACTGTTGCTATTATTTAGTCAGTCAGTGGTAGCTTGGGTTAAGATTGTTAGTACTGGGATAGTGAGAAGTGATTGGATATTGTATATTTGGGGGAAGAGCTGACAGGACCTACTGATCATTTGGGTGTGTGGCATAGGGGAAAGAAAGACATCAAGGATAATTCCGAAGATTTAGACCTGAGCCACTAGGTAGTTGGTGGTGTCATTGTGCTGGGGTCCTATGTAAAAGACGCTAAAATAGTTTGGCAAAAATTGAGGTTCTTGGAACTTTGAGGAACAACAAATTGATCCAGAAGTATTACAGATCTTTAAAATATCTTCACATCTGATTGTAATAATAATGTATGTTCATTATAGAACATTAAGGAAAATTGAGTTGTAATGACAGTCCTATCCAAAGTGCATTTGGTGCACTTTCTTTCAGGCCATTTTAAACATATGCTCATTCTTTCAATAAATAAGTGTTAGGTACCTTCTGAGAATCAAGTACTGTTGTAGGTTCTAGAGATTCAACAGTATACAAGACAAAGTCCCTTTTCCTGTGGAATATACATTCTCATGGGGGAGACAGGTAAGAAATCAGTAAATAAATGAATAAGATAATTGGAGATTGTAATAAGTACTATAATGGAAATAAGGGAGATAGTGAATATCTGGAGAATATCAATGTAGATTTTTCTCAAACAGTTGAGTTCATCTGTAACAGTTTTATGTCCTTTATTTCTCACATCTCAATGTGACAAGGGTGTCAAGCTAATTTAATGGGGAAATGAATAGCGTCTTCAACAAATGATGCTGGGACAACTGATGTCCACATGAATGAATTTGGATCCCTGCTTCACACTATATACAAAATTTAACTCAAAATGGGTCATAGACTTAAATATAAGAACTAAAGCTATAAAACTCCTAGAAGAAAACATAGGCATAAATCTTTGTGAACTTGGATTAGGCAGTGTTTTTTTGACAATTTTCTTGGTATTTTTAGGCAGTGACACCAAAAGCACAGGTGCCAAGAGAAAAATAGATAAATTGGACTTTATTAGAATTGAAAACTTTTTTGCATCAAAGAACACCATTGAGAAAATGGAAAAGACAACCCAGAGAATGGGAGAAAATATTTGCA
Source organism: Eubalaena glacialis (assembly GCF_028564815.1). Lineage (NCBI taxonomy): Eukaryota > Metazoa > Chordata > Mammalia > Artiodactyla > Balaenidae > Eubalaena > Eubalaena glacialis. The sequence goes on along the minus strand of NC_083728.1, from coordinate 54,988,023 downwards.
AATCATATGTCTGACAAGGAACTTGCAGAATATATGAAGGACTCTTACAACTCAACAATAAAAAGACAACTGAATTATATGGGCAAAGGCTTTGAATAAACATTTTTCTAAAGAAAGATACACAGATGGTCAGTAAGCTCATGAAAATATGCTCAAAATCATTAGCCACTAGGAAATGCAGATCAAAACATAGTGAGATCCTATTTCATACCCACTAGGATGGCTGTAAAAAAAAACCTAACAAATGTTGGCAAGGGCATGGGGAAGTTGGAACCCTCCCACATATGTTGCTGGTGGGAATGTAAAATGGTGCAGCCATTTTGGAAAATGGTGTGACATTTCCGTAAGAAATTAAACTTAGGCGTTACCATATGACCCAGCAGTTTCACTCCTAGTTATATACCCAAGTGAAATGAAAACACATGTCCACATAAAAACTTGTACATGAATGTTCATAGTGTTATTCATAATAGCCTCAAAGTGGAAACAACCCAGATGTCCATCAACTGATGATTGGATAGATAAAATGTAGTATATCTATACAATGGAGTATTATTTGGCAGTAAAATAAATGATGTACTGATACATGCTATGACATGGATGAACCTTAACACATGTAAAGTGAAAGAAGCCAGTCAGAAAAAGACTGCATGTCGTATGATTCCATTTATATAGAATATCCAGGATTGGCAGATACATAGAGACAGGAAGTAAATTTGTGGTTGGCTAGGTTTGGGGTGGGTAAGAATGGGAAAGAGGAGTGATTGTTCATGAGTACTGGGTTTCTTTTTGAGGTGTTCAGAATGTTCTAAAACTAGACTGTGATGGATGCACAACTGTGAATATACTAAAGCCCACTGAATTTACACTTTAAATGGGTCAATTTTATGGTATGTTAAATATATCTGTAAAAACTATTTAAACTGTGTAATGGTATTATGCATATACAGTGATGGTATTAAATCATCTTCCTGTTAGATTTAAATCTGTATTGTAAGTAGTGCTCTGTCATCCTTGAGCATAAATCTTTGCCTTCATTGGCATTGTTTGTTCAAAATAGAGTCCTAGGTATGCAATTACTGAGTCAAAAGTTTTGTGTTTGTGTGTATATATTTCTGATTTTTAAAATTTGCTCATCATAGAAAACTTGGAAAATAGAGGAAACTAGGGAGTAGATAAAAGTCACTTATATTCCCACTGTTAGAGATGAAATTTCTTTTTCCTCTATGTATTTTACTGTACATAAAACTTTATATCCAGCTTATTTTTTCACTTAAACCAAATCATAAATATTTCCCCCATGTCATTAAAAGCTTACTGTAAACATAATTTTAACAGCTATATCACAAGCTATCCTGTGGATATATTATGATTTTCTTAGTAATTCTCCTGTTTTTATTTGAACTGTCTCATTTTTAGTATTATGCAGATTATTTCCCCAGAATAAATTCCTTGAAGTAGGAATACTAGGTTAAAGGGTCAAAGAGTTTAGATTGTTTTAAGGCTCTTGGTGTAAATGTCCAAATTGCTTCCTGAAAGGTAACAGTGAGTAATATCGTTGCCTGTGGTGGAAGATAAATCTGGAAGGGTAGGTTGGTTCAGATAATAAAGGGCCTCTTATGCTGTGTTAATGAATTTGGACTTTTGTGGGTGCTTGGGAATTGGTGAAGGTTTTTAATCTTGGGCGTGATAGAAGATTTGAAGAGTAGATGAGAAGGAATAGATTTGAAATACACATTTAAGGAGGAATTGGTAGGGCTTAGAAGCTGAGTGTGACCACGGAATAAAGGTAGATCAGTTAACCAACAGCATCAAGTCTGTTTCCTGTCTTCGGTTCACTGACATGCTAGCTCATCCTCCAGAGAAGCCAAGTTGTTAAGCTAAGACAACATCGTTTACCATTAGCTTATGGTGTGTTCAGTATTATCTTTCTCAGAAGGGACTAGAGTATTTTTTACATTGTTGCTCTTGAAGTAAAAACTAAAAGTAATGTATACTTTTTCCATTTAGGATAATTTACATAAAGTAAAATTCACCATTTTTAGTGTAAGTTCTGCAGATTTGGGCCATATACAGTTGTGTAACTACCACCACAATCAAAATATGGAATAGTTCCTTCACTCCAAAAAAGTGCCCATATTAATACCTCCTCCAATCCCCAACAACCACTGATCTGTTTGTTTTTTTTTTTAACTCTTGAATTTTATTCTTTTTTTATACAGCAGGTTCTTATTAGTCATCCATTTTATACACATCAGTGTATACATGTCAATCCCAATCGCCCAATTCATCACGCCCCCACCCCCACCCCCACCCCCCGCCGCTTTCCCCTCTTGGTGTCCATACGTTTGTTCTCTACATCTGTGTCTCATTTTCTGTCCTGCAAAACGGTTCATCTGTACCATTTTTCTAGGTTCCACATATATGCGTTAATATACGATATTTGTTTTTCTCTTTCTGACTTACTTCACTCTGTATGACAGTCTCTGTATGACAGTCTCCAGATCCATCCACGTCTCTACAAATGACCCAATTTCGTTCCCTTTTATGGCTGAGTAATATTCCATTGTGTATATGTACCACATCTTCTTTATCCATTCGTCTGTCGATGGACATTTAGGTTGCTTCCATGACCTGGCTATTGTAAATAGTGCTGCAATGAACATTGGGGTGCATGTGTCTTTTTGAATTATGGTTTTCTCTGGATATATGCCCAGTAGTGGGATTGCTGGATCACATGGTAATTCTATTTTTAGTTTTTTAAGGAACCTCCATACTGTTCTCCATAGTGGCTATATCAATTTACATTCCCACCAACAGTGCAAGAGGGTTCCCTTTTCTCCACACCCTCTCCAGCATTTGTTGTTTGTAGATTTTCTGATGATGCCCATGCTAACTGGTGTGAGGTGATACCTCATTGTAGTTTTGATTTGCATTTCTCTAATAATTAATGATGTTGACCAGGTTTTCATGTGCTTCTTGGCCATCTGTATGTCTTCTTTGGAGAAATGTCTATTTAGGTCTTCTGCCCATTTTTGGATTGGATTGTTTGTTTTTTTAATATTGAGCTGCATGAGCTGTTTATATATTTTGGAGATTAACCCTTTGTCCATTGATTCATTTGCAAATATTTTCTCCCATTCTGAGGGTTGTCTTTTTGTCTTGTGTATGGTTTCCTTTGCTGTGCAAAAGCTTTGAAGTTTCATTAGGTCCCATTTGTTTATTTTTGTTTTTATTTCCATTACTCTAGGAGGTGGATCAAAAAAGATCTTGCTGTGATTTATGTCAAAGAGTGTTCTTCCTGTGTTTTCCTCTAAGAGTTTTATAGTGTCCGGTCTTACATTTAGGTCTCGAATCCATTTTGAGTTTACTTTTGTGTATGGTGTTAGGGAGTGTTCTAATTTCATTCTTTTACATGTAGCTGTCCAGTTTTCCCAGCACCACTTATTGAAGAGACTGTCTTTTCTCCATTGTATATCCTTGCCTCCTTTGTCATAGATTAGTTGACCATAGGTGTGTGGGTTTATCTGTGGGCTTTCTATCTTGTTCCATTGATCTATGTTTCTGTTTTTGTGCCAGTACCATATTGTCTTGATTAGTGTAGCTTTATAGTATACTCTGAAGTCAGGGAGTCTGATTCCTCCAGCTCCGTTTTTTTCCCTCAAGACTGCTTTGGCTATTCGGGGTCTTTTGTGTCTCCATACAAATTTTAAGATTTTATGTTCTAGTTCTGTAAAAAATGACATTGGTAATTTGATAGGGATTGCATTGAATCTGTAGATTGCTTTGTGTACTATAGTCATTTTCACGGTATTGATTCTTCCAATCCAAGAACATGGTATATCTCTCCATCTGTTGGTATCATCTTTAATTTCTTTCAGCAGTGTCTTATAGTTTTCTGCATACAGGTCTTTTGTCTCCCTAGGTAGGTTTATTCCTAGGTATTTTATTCTTTTTGTTGCAGTGGTGAATGGGATTGTTTCCTTAATTTCTCTTTCAGATTTTTCATCATTAGTGTATAGGAATGCAAGAGATTTCTGTGCATTAATTTTGTATCCTGCAGCTTTACCAAATTCACTGATTAGCTCTGGTAGTTTTCTGGTGGCATCATTAGGATTCTCTGTGTATAGTATCATGTCATCTGCAAACAGTGACAGTTTTACTTCTTCTTTTCCAATTTGTATTCCTTTTATTTCTTTTTCTTCTCTGATTGCTGTGGCTAGGACTTCCAAAACTATGTTGAATAATAGTGACGAGAGTGGATATCCTTGTCTTGTTCCTGATCTTAGAGGAAATGCTTTCAGTTTTTCACCATTGAGAATGATGTTTGCTGTGGGTTTGTCATATTGGCCTTTATTATGTTGAGGTAGGTTCCCTCTATGCTCACTTTCTGGAGAGTTTTTATCATAAATGGGTGTTGAATTTTGTCAAAAGCTTTCTCTGCCATCTATTGAGATGATCATATGGTTTTTATTCTTCAATTTGTTAATATGGTGTATCACATTGATTGATTTGCGTATATTGAAGAATCCTTGCATCCCTGGGATAAATCCCACTTGATCATGGTGTATGATCCTTTCAATGTGTTGTTGGATTCTGTTTGCTAGTATTTTGTTGAGGATTTTTGCATCTATATTCATCAGTGATATTGGTCTGTAATTTTCTTTTTTTGTAGTATCTTTGTGTGGTTTTGGTATCAGGGTGATGGTGGCCTCATAGAATGAGTTTGGGTGTGTTCCTTCCTCTGCAATTTTTTGGAAGAGTTTGAGAAGGATGGGTGTTAGCTCTTCTCTAAATGTTTGATAGAATTTACCTGTGAAGCCATCTGGTCCTGGACTTTTGTTTGTTGGAAGATTGTTAATCACAGTTTCAATTTCATTACTTGTGATTGGTCTGTTCATATTTTCTATTTCTTCCTGGTTCAGTCTTGGAAGGTTATACCTTTCTAAGAATTTGTCCATTTCTTCCAGGTTGTCCATTTTATTGGCATAGAGTTGCTTGTAGTCTCTTAGGATGCTTTGTATTTCTGTGGTGTCTCTTGTAACTTCTCCTGTTTCATTTCTAATTTTATTGATTTGAGTCCTCTCCCTCTTTTTCTTGATGAGTCTGGCTAATGGTTTATCAATTTTGTTTATCTTCTCAAAGAACCAGCTTTTAGTTTTATTGATCTTTGCTGTGTTTTCTTTGTTTCTATTTCATTTATTTCTGCTCTGATCTTTATGATTTCTTTCCTTCTGCTAACTTTGGGTTTTGTTTGTTCTTCTTTCTCTAGTTCCTTTAGGTGTAAGGTTAGATTGTTATTTGAGATTTTTCTTGTTTCTTTAGGTAGGCTTGTATAGCTATAAACTTCCCTCTTAGAACTGCTTTTGCTGCATCCCATAGGTTTTGGATCGTCATGTTTTCATTGTCATTTGTCTCTAGATATTTTTTGATTTCCTCTTTGATTTCTTCAGTGATCTCTTGGTTATTTAGTAATATATTGTTTAGCCTCCATGTGTTTGTGTTTTTTATGGTTTTTTTCCCTGTAATTCATATCTAATCTCACAGTGCTGTGGTCAGAAAAGATGCTTGATATGATTTCAGTTTTCTTAAATTTACTGAGGCTTGATTTGTGACCCAAGATGTGATCTATCCTGGAGAATGTTCTGTGCGCACTTGAGAAGAAAGTGTAATCTGCTGTTTTTGGATGGAATGTCCTATAAATATCAATTAAATCTATTTGGTCTATTGTGTCATTTAAAGCTTCTCTTTCCTTATTTATTTTCATTTTGGATGATCTGTCCATTGGTGTAAGTGAGGTGTTAAAAGTCCCCCACTGTTATTGTGTTACTGTCGATTTCCTCATTTATAGCTGTTAGCAGTTGCCTTATGTATTGAGGTGCTCCTATGTTGGGTGCATATATATTTATAATTGTTATATCTTCTTCTTGGATTGATCCCTTGATCATTATGTAGTGTCCTTCCTTGTCTCTTGTAACATTCTTTATTTTAAAGTCTATTTTATCTGATATGAGTATTGCTACTCCAGCTTTCTTTTGATTTCCATTTGCATAGAATATCTTTTTCCAACCCCTCACTTTCAGTCTGAATGTGTCCCTACATCTGAAGTGGGTCTCTTGTAGACATATGGGTCTTGTTTTTGTATCCATTCAGCAAGCCTGTGTCTTTTGGTTGGAGCATTTAATCCATTCACGTTTAAGGTAGTTATCAATATGTATGTTCCTATGACATTTTCTTAATTGTTTTGGGTTTGGTTTTGTAGGTTCTTTTCTTCTCTTGTGTTTCCCTCTTAGAGAAGTTCCTTTAGCATTTGTTGTAGAGCTGGTTTGGTGGTGCTGAATTCTCTTAGCTTTTGCTTGTCTGTAAAGCTTTTGATTTCTCCATCGAATCTGAATGAGATCCTTGCCAGGTAGAGTAATCTTGGTTGTGGGTTCTTCCCTTTCATCACTTTAAGTATATCATGCCACTCCTTTCTGGCTTGTAGAGTTTCTGCTGAGAAATCAGCTGTAAACCTTATGGGAGTTCTCTTGTATGTTATTTGTCGTTTTTCCCTTGCTGCTTTCAATAAGTTTTCTTTGTCTTTATTTTTTGCCAATTTGATTACTATGTGTCTCAGCGTGTTTCTCCTTGGGTTTATCCTGTATGGGACTCTCTGCGCTTCCTGGACTTGGGTGGCTATTTCCTTTCCCATGTTAGGGAAGTTTTCGACTATAATCTCTTCAAATATTTTCTCTGGTCCTTTCTCTCTTTCTTCTCCTTCTGGCACCCCTATAATGCGAATGTTGTTGCGTTTAATGTTGTCCCAGAGGTCTCTTAGGCTGTCTTCATTTCTTTTCATTCTTTTTTCTTTATTCTGTTCTGCAGCAGTGAATTCCACCATTCTGTCTTCCAGGTTACTTATCTGTTCTTCTGCCTCAGTTATGCTGCTATTGATTCCTTCTAGTGTAGTTTTCATTTCAGTTATTGTATTGTTCATCTCTGTTTGTTTGTTCTTTAATTCTTCTAGATCTTTGTTAAACATTTCTTGCATCTTCTCGATCTTTGCCTCTATTCTTTTTCTGGGGTCCTGGATCATCTTCACTATCATTATTCTGAATTCTTTTTCTGGAAGGTTGCCTATCTCCACTTCCTTTAGTTGTTTTTCTGGGGTTTTATCTTGTTCCTTCATCTGGTACATAGCCCTCTGCCTTTTCATCTTGTCTGTCTTTCTGTGAATGTGGGTTTTGTTCCACGGGCTGCAGGATTGTAGTTCTTCTTGCTTCTGCTGTCTGCCCTCTGGTGGATGAGGCTATCTAAGAGGCTTATGCAAGTTTCCTGATGGGAAGGACTGGTGGTGGGTAGAGCTGACTCACTGATCTGTTCTTTGTCCCTGTAGTTTCTTTCACCTTTGCACGAATATCATATAAATGGAATTGTGCAGTCATAACCTTTGAGTCTGGGTTCTTTTCACTTAGGATAAGGTATTTGTGCATCAGCAGTTTGTTCCTTTTGTTGCAAACAGTATTCCATGCCCCAGTTTAGGAATATATTCTTTGTTTCCTGTCTTAGTGAAAGATGAGGCAAAATACTGTGGAGATCTTTTTTTCCCTTAATATTAATAAGTGCTTGAAACGGTCATTCTCTTCACCTTGGATAAAACCACTAATAGATATATCTTATTATTAAGTAGTGCTTTTTAAATTTTTTCAACTGCAGAATCAAATGGCTATTTAACAAAGGAGGGGGTTGCAGAAATTTTGAAATGTATCAGTTTGTTTTATGGGATATTGACTTCTTAAAGGTCATACTCTTTGCGTATTGAATACTGTATACATTAATGTCTCTTATCTAGCATTTATCCTGAAATTAAGTGATGCTTACATATCAGACAGTTTTAGAAATAAAAAGTATGTATTTGTGACCTTTAGAACAGAATATTAAGTAGAAAACTTACATTGATTAAGTAAACATTTATTAAACAGCTTCAGTTCTGGGTAGATGGGGGATTGTGTGTATGTGTTAGGCAGAGGGCATTGATAAAGATACCAAGAGTTGAGGTGATGTCTCATGGTGGTTTTGATTGTTTCCCTGATGATTAGTTATGTTGAGCACCTTTTCACGTACTTCTTGGCCATCTGTATGTCTTTGGAAAAATGTGTATTCAGAGCCTCTGCTCATTTTTTAATTGAATTTTTTGTTGTTGTTGCTGAGTTGTATGTGAGTGAGTTCTTTACATATTTTGGATATGTACCTTATCAGATACCTGATTTGCAAACATTTTCTCCCATTCAATAGATTGCCTTTTCATTTTGTTGATGGTTTCCTTTGCTGTGCAGAAGTGTTTTCATTTGATATCGTTCCACTTACTTATTTTTGCTTTTGTTTCTTTTGTTTTTTGGAGTCAGATCCGAAAAATCATCACCAAGACCTATGTCGAAGAGCTTACCATCTATGTTTTCTTTTAGGAGATTAGCGGTTTCATATCTTCCATTCAAGTCTTTAATTCCTTTTTTGAGTTAATTTCTTTATGCTATAAGATAGTGGTCCAGTGTCATTCTTCTGTACGTGGCTGTCCACTTTTCCACTTTTAATCTCTTTATTAAAAGAGATTGTCCTTTCCCATTGTACAGTTGAGCCTTGAATGGCATGGGTTTGAACTGCACAGGTCCACTTAGAGGTGGATGTTTTCAGTAAATATGTGCTATGGTACTACACAATCCGTGGTTGGTTGAATCCACCAATGCGGAACCATGGATTTGGAGGGCTGACTATAAAATTATATGCAGATTTTCAATTGCACAGAGGGTCAGCACCCCAGCCCCCAAGGTGTTCAAGCGTCAACTTTTTATTCTTGGCTCCTTTGACATAAATTAATTGACCATATATGCATTAGAATGCCAATTATCAAAAAGACAGAAATAACAAGTGTTGGTGAGGATGTAAAGAAAAGGGAACCCTTGTTCACTATTGGGGGGAATGTAAATTGGTTCAGCCATTAAGGAAATCAGTATGAAGATTCCTCATACTGATTTTTTAATTTAATTAAAAATTAAAGAACTACCATATGATCCATCAACTCCACTTCTGGGTATTTATCCAAAGGAATAAAAGATGTATGCAACCCCTTGTTCATTGCAGCATTATTTACAATAGCCAAGGCATAGAAGCAACCTAAGTGTTCATTGATGGGTAAGTGAATAAAGAAAATGTGCACACATATATAAATACATAAATGGAATATTATTTAGCCATAAAAAAAGAGATTTCGCCACTTGCAAGAACATGGATGGAGCTTGAAGGCATTAAGGTAAGTGAAATAAGTCAAACAGAGGAAGACAAATACCTTATGATCTCAATTATATGTGGAATCTAAAGAAAAAAACCCAAACTCATAGATAAAGAGAACAAATTGGTGGTTGCCAGAGGCAGGGTGGTGGGCAAAATGGATGAAGGTGGTCAAAAGGTACAAACTTCCAGTTATAAAATAAATAAGTCCTGGGGATGTGATGTACAGCATGGTGACTATAATACTCTAATAGTATTTTTTGCATATTTGAAAGTTGCTAAAAGAGTAGATCTTAAAAGTTCTCATCACAAGAAGGAAAATTGTAACAACGTGTGGTGATGGATGTTAACTAGACTTATTATGGTGATCATCTCACAGTATATACAAATACTGAATCATTATGTTGTACACGTGAAACAACAGGTATGTTATTGTGACATAACAATGCTGTGTCAGTTATAGCTCAAAAAAAATGTCTCCTTTCAGTTTCATCATCATCGCAAGTATATTCATGGTTCCATGATGTGATATGCAATGAGTTGTCATTATAAAATCAAATGATGTAAAAATTTTCCTTCTTTACAAGTTTTTTTTGTCAATCAGTTATGAGGAGTCTAAAAAATAAGCATTATAAATATATGCAAACGGTATGTCAGAGGTCTGAAATTCTATATCTTTAGAAAAAAGAAAATAATAGCAGATCTGATCAGGACCAAAATATTCTGTGAAGATCAATAAAAATTGCTTAGAAGTTTTTCGCTTTGTTTCTTTCAGAAAACCCTAAAGTTTTGAGATGTAGTATTTTCCTTGGTGTAAACTGAAGAATTGTACCGTAAAGAATGGGGAAAAAATACAACACTTCATAAAAATTTTAAGGGATAATCATTTTTCAAAACCTGATAAAGTAGGTGATATTTCTTAGGTAGAATAGGGTTGGAGAAAAAATGATACTGTAAAGTTCTTGCCCTTAGGAGCACAGTCTAGAGAATCAGACACCCAAAAGAAAGTTCATCACAGTCATTGATAATGCTGTGATGGAAATAATCGTCCTCTGTGTTAGCATATGGTGGTTGAGAGGCCAAGTAAGCATTTCCTTCCCAGAGGGGAGGCCTGAGCTGAGCCCTGAAGGACTTGGCCGGGGGAAGAGGAGGAAGGTGAAGCATCACTAGAGAATGTGGTGTATTCAGGGAATCTCAGAGGTCGTGCATGACTGGAATTACGGGGTACACGTCAGGGAGAAGTGGGAAAGGAAGCTGGAAAGATAGGGCATAAAGGGCTTGGCATGGATTTTATCCTGAAGGAAATTGGGCACTTGAAAGAAAACAGGAAAGACCTAGGACTATTTGCCAGTGTGCTTACTATCCCTTGGTTGCTCTTACCCCCTCCCATTTTTCTATCTAGATTTGGGGCGGGTGGGGGGAGAAATGGGGGCTGTTACTTTCTCCGTCAGGTTTATGAAACTCCTTATTGTTCCTGCCCTCCCTTTCTGACTCCCTGCCTCTCAGCCTCCCAGCCGGTGGGGAACCTGTTACACCTAGTAAGATTGTCTGTAAATAAGATTGCATGCAATCTGAGTGAGAGAGATGATTTTTAGCAACTGGGCCTTTATTATATCTATCTATTTTGGCTGTTGAGATGATTTTTCTGTAAGTTTTTTTTCTTTTGGTGGCGGTATGGGTGGTGGTTCCTAGAATTTAGGTTATTGAATGAGTGTTTTTCCCTACTAAGTAAGGTGTAACCATAAAATTGTTTTCGTGGAACTCTAAACATTAACATACAGCTAGTATAACATACAGCTAGTAGAGAGTTGCTGTTTGGTCTACATAGGCTGTCTCAAGGACATTGTCTGTACTTTGCTGTGAGGCGAATGAAGGACTTCTACAAGTGGAAATTGGCTGTAAATTTAACAGTTTAGTCACCCTGGCTTTGGGGGATGAGCCAGTGCATTAGGGCGGAGGGTTAACTTGGAACATTTTCTGGCTCGCTGCTGGCCTGTGTAGTGACTTTGCGCAAACGACAGAACGGCGCTTCCCTCGGTGGCGCGGCCCCAGGAGGCAGGCAGATGGCGCTGCTGCCAGCTTCACAGCCTGCAGAGGCGCCTCTCTTGGCTAGTGGAGCAGGGGTTTAATTTAGCTCTTTCTGGCCCCCTTGGCCGGGCACGGTCTAGAAAACTGTACTCAGCAGCTCTGGACATTTTGGGCTTATCAAGGGATGGAGGATTTGCTGTGTGCTTGCCTGACTGATCTTTACTTACTGGGCAGGGACAGATTTTAAGGCAGAGCCTGTTAGCTCGCCCCACAGCAGGCCCCAGTTTTCATCATTGTGAACTTTGCTTCACACCTGTAGCTGATAGTTGTGCGGAGGATAATGGTAAGAGGTGGTGTGACTCAGTCTTGACTGTTAAAGAAGACCGTTCTCATCCTTTATGTTCTTCATGTCTTTGCTGTTCATCCATTTAATAGTCACGGGAAGAAAGGAGAGAGATACATCAAATGTCAGTATGGTTTTTAAATCTGTAGTTGTGATCGTCAGAGAACAGGTAGAAACTACTGTTTCAAATAAAAGTTTTAAGCTGTCTGGTTGTTTTGACTCTTCCAAATTAACACTCAGAATATCCCCGCGCCAAAAAAAGAGTCTATCATAAGTCTCTTATCCCCCCAGGATTGCTTCCTTACCTCCAGAAATAGTTGGCCATAATTATTACAGTAAACTGGAGCTGAAATCCTTGCCCTTGGGGGCATTATTTTACTGCATAGTATAGTAACTGTGGTTCCTGAGGACAGGGGGCATCCATAAAGCTAAATAGTATAGTGTTTTTCCAAGGCAGAAAACTACGTAATATGTTTTATAGATTTGTTTACCCAATATGTACTATTTTGGTACATATTGAGTTAATTTTATGTGTTATTTTATGTTAAACTATTTAAAATCCTCAGTTGCATTAGCCATATTTCATGTGCTCAGTAGCCATGTGTGGTAGTGGCTGCCATATTGGACAGTGCAGACAGAGAACATTTGTATCATCACAGAAAGTTCTGTTGCTCAGCGCGGCTTCAAGGTGGTGTTGGAGGTGGAGTGTCTTAGCATCATTTGCATATGGCCACCTATTTTCCTGTTTTCAGTATGATAACTAAGCCAGAGAGACATACTGTTTACCTCCTCCAGAGAATAACCTCCAGAATTCCAGGGAGTGGGGTGGCGGCAGAGTGGAGTTCAGGAGGGGATCTAGGGACCTAAATGCTTCTCAAACTAATTTCATTCATTCTTATTTGAACTCTCAGTGGCGTTTTGGTAGGGAGATAAATTAAATATATGTATTCTGCCTCCCATCTTGACACAGGATCTGTGAGGTTCTTAAACCTTACATGTAAAAATGTCCCTGAAGTATTTGTCACTCTCATTTTATTTGTTGTGTGAACATTATTGCTCAGAGGCACCAGTTGTAGTAGCCAAAAGCCTAAATATTCTGTAGTCAGTAATTTTCTGATTCTCTTGGCCCTTGTGCAAGGCATGGTGTAAATAAAGGATAATTGTGAACCCATTTTTAAACTCCCCAACTTCTTTGATTAGCAGTTATGGTGGGTGTTTAAGAGTTGGTAGGTTGAGAAAGGACCTAATTAATGCCATTTTTTTCTGTCAGGTGTTTGTAAATTTGAAAATATATTTGTCTGCTATGCAGTATTCTACTTTCAAATGTTTCAGACTCTGAGCTTAGAAAAATAATTTTTTAAAAATCAATAATTTTCTGAGGCAAAACAATAGCTTTCATTCCTGTTTTCTCCAGTGAGGACTGGGTTAAGCGTAGTTGGCATCAGTTATGGAGCCAGTCAGCTACTTGAGTTTGGTAGTATAGACATAGACCACTGTTTCTGAAGTTGTGTTGAAAGGTGGGCTGCTGTAAGCCATCACATTTCGTTTTTGGCCTGGTTCAGTTGTCTACAATAATTGAATCAGAAAACTTGAGGGGCTTCCCTGGTGGCGCAGTGGTTGAGAGTCTGCCTGCCAATGCAGGCGACACGGGTTCGAGCCCTGGTCTGGGAAGATCCCACATGCCGCGGAGCAACAAAGCCCGTGAGCCACAACTACTGAGCCTGCGCATCTGGAGCCTGTGCTCCGCAACAAGAGGGGCCGCGACAGTGAGAGGCCCGCGCACCGCAATGAAGAATGGCCCCCGCTTGCCGCAACTAGAGAAAGCCCGCGCACAGAAACGAAGACCCAACACAACCAAAAAAAAAAAAAAACCTTAACCTTTTAAAAAAAAGAAAACTTGAGCTTCTTTCAAAGATTACCACCCTTACTCTAGAAATGGAGAGAGTTGATGTTTTAAGTGTGTTCAGTCATCTGCAACTTTAAAATACCCAGTGTTTCATAGTCTTTGTAGCTTTTACTTCCCCCTCTGTTTGTGAGTAGTAACTTTATTTAAAGAAGCGTACACTGAGTGAATGTTGAATATAAAGACAGTGCCTCTCTGTACAGTATGCATTTAATCTCTGAATCAGTGTTTTACACAAGCTCTGCCAGAGGATACTCAGGTTTGAGATCCATTATGCTTCAGGAACAAGTTAAAACTGGTAGTCACGTGAGATAAACTACAGTGAAGAGGGACTTCCCTGGGGGCGCAGTGGTTAAGAATCCGCCTGCCAATGCAGGGGATGCGGGTTCGAGCCCTGGTCCGGGAAGATCCCACATGCCGCGGAGCAACTAAGCCTGTGCGCCACAATTACTGAGCCTGTGCTCTAGAGCCCGCGAGCCACAACTACTGAAGCCCATGCACCTAGAGCCCGTGCTCCGCAACAAGAGAAGCTACTGCAATGAGAAGCCCGTGCACCACAACGAAGAGTAGCCCCCACTCTCCGCAACTAGAGAAAGCCTGCGCGCAGCAACGAAGACCCAACGCAGCCAAAAATAAATAAATTAATTAATTAAAAAAAAATACAGTGAAGAATCATTTAACAGCAACTATTTTGACATGGGGGTGGAGTTCTAAAAGCAACTGTTATTCTCCAGTGGTCACTGGTACAGAACAGGGAGAAACTGAAGTCGTGGATAACATATCTTTTTAAGGTAATCACAAGGCACTTGTAATAGCAATCTATTTTTGCTCCCAAGATTTTCTTTCCCAACAGTGCAGCAGATTTTGGTCCTATTTCAGAGTATCCTTTAATGGTCTTTATTGTTAAAACTTTGCTGTTGAATATAAATAACTCTTTAGAAATAAATTTAAAATTGCAACTGAATTTGGTTTTGTTTTAAAAAAATAAACTTTGGATTTCTTGACAGCTGAGCAGTTAAAATGTTAATAATTAACATTTTAGAGAAATACTGAAAACTGAGACTTATGGGAGAGGATCTTTTCTATTAGGTAAAAAACACAGTGAACAAATGATTCTGAATATTAGTGTTACAACTGTTTTTAAGAGATTCATTGAAACGTCTCTGTGATAACAAATCCACAGAATTTAATACTCACAGGAATTCTTAACCATCATGATAGATGAACTGTATTTCAGTATAATTGGCTTCTTTTTTAATGCTGTGTCTTTTATTTTGATTGAAATACCATGTTGAGAAAGGACCCATAGGCTTTACCAGGAGTCTGTGGCCCCAAAAATGCTTTGACTTTGGGCCTATTAGTTTTTATAATGTACTCTATCACTACTGCTTCATTATAAAAGTTAAACTTGTAGGCAAAGAAGTAAAATAGCAATGAGCTAAGATTTTAATGTTTCTTGAAATTTTAGAGCAACAGTTTAGTGATTGTCACCTGGAGCTGATTGGAAATGCAGAATCTCAGACTCTACCCCAGATATTCTGAATCAGAGTCTGCAAAATCTGCATTTTAACAGGATCCCCAGGTGATCCTACTGACCTGGTGCATGCCCCTAAGTAAATCAGTTGAAGGAACTCATTTACTCAGGAGATGTTAAATGACACGCCCGAGGTGATGCCACTGGTTAGTGGGGAAGCTTGGGTGGAGCTGTTGCTCTCATAATTCTGGTGCTTTAATTTCAAGTTATGTGCTTTTAGCCTCTAAAAAGTTAATAAACTGTAGTTACTTAAGGATTAGCTTATCTTTTTTCCGTCCCACTAGTCCGTACCCCAGGCTTTCCCGTTCACCCCCGAAAGGTGGAAGAAGAGCCCTGCTGGGGCCCGTGAGCCGGCGGCGGAGGGGCAGTGGCAGAGCCGCCAGGGCTGGAGGGGCGGTGTCCCCTGCCTTCCCAGTCTGCCCTCGCGGTTTTATTTTAGTTCAGCTTTATAAAAATCATTATCAAGAGTCTAGGCACCAGTTGTTTAATCTTCCATATCAAGTGTATTCCAAGTATATACTAAGTAAACCAAGGTCTAACAAATTCAAGCATATTTTATTCATTACAATTGAATCTAATGTACATGTTGCCTCATGCATGTTTTAAATTACTTTCAAGGGCAGAAGTTAGTATTACAGTGTTACTAGTCATAAAGAAATCGTACTTGTCTAACATCGAAGCCCCTAAAGCCACCACAGTGGGAAGATGAGAGAAAATGAGCATTTGGTGATATCAGTCAGCCTCCTGGTCACTGACCTGAATGAACACTTGCTTCTGTCTGCTTCCTCGCTGTCTTCCCTTCCCAGCCAGCGGCTATGGAGCACAGGGCATGTCCGCACCACCTCCTCCTTGTACTGTGCCTGCCACGCTGGTGGAGGCCTCATGGCCCCGGCCTTGCCGACCGCAGTGGCCTTTAGGTGGTCTCCTTGCCCCAGTCTCCTCCTGTCCTGGCTCTCTCATGCATGGCTTCGTGCATTTTCCAAAAAATACCCAGTGCCTCCAGACTCCTGGGCCTGCCGTTGGTGGCCTCTCCCCCGAACCCACTCCACATCCTGGTTTCCTCCTCTCATACTGGACGAACTGCGTTCTGTTTGTCAGGAACTGTCTTTTCATCCTTTCAGCCCCCTTATTTTGGAGTGCTTTAAGTCACCTTCCAGGCGAAACTCTCCTTGATTTACCTGCGTCCCCTCCCTGTCCCAGTTTGTTCTCTACCTTCTTTAAACGCCCTTCTGTTGGAGTTTATCAAGGAATAATGAACGTTTTACCAAGTATTGAAGCACTATATGTGCTCTTTATCTTCTCCACTAATCAGTACACTTCCTTGAGGGTCTGATTTATCCTTGATTTCCTCAAGGGAACACAAAAGTGAACAAGACAGACACATAGTCTTAAGGAGCTTACTGCCCCTTTGGGGAGACAGTCAAGTAATCTTGAAGGTAGGACATCGAGACTGTAGTAAGCGCTATGGGCTAGAGGCATATGATCTCACGGAAGCGCGTGATAGTGGTTTTGACCCAAACAACTTGTTTTCCAAGTGAGAATTGATCTGAGGTGTAAAGAGTGAATGAGGCACAGTGAGCAGAGGCCCCGAGCCGGGAGGGAGCCTGAATGCAGACAACTGACCGAAGGCCGGTAGTGAGCTTCCTGAACTTCCGAGCATGGGTGCTGGGAGGTAGGGCTGCAGAGGTGGGCGGGGCCGGATCACGCCTGCCAAAGAGTTGCTGCCATTTCCCCCGCAGATCAGTGGAAAGCCGCCACTGAAGTGCTTTACGCACGGTGATGAGATTCCTGTTCCAGATCTGTGGCTGCAGTGCAGAGGATGAATTGGGGGAGTGGAGGGGATCACGGGGGGCGTGAGCAGTCTGTTGTGTTTGGGATGACAAATTAAACGCCAAATATCAGTGGCCTAATAATAAAGGTTTATTTCTATCGTGCAGCGCAGTGGGATTGGGCAGCCCTCTTCTGTCTTGAAGTGTGTCTGCCACGGTCATCTTTGCAGGGGAAGGCAGAGCTTGAAGATCAGCTTTAAAGGGCCAGGCCTGGCAGTGCTTTCTGTCACGGTGCCCACCTCTTACTGAGCAGGTCTCAGTCGTGTGGCCCTAGCTGAGCTTGCGAGGAAGGCTGGAGAACATGGTCTTCCTGGGTGCACTTATGTCCTCGTCTCCCTCCCCTGCAGCGGCTTGAGAGGTTACTGGCACCGTTCCAGTAATAGGCAGTGGTAGCTTGGTCTGGGAGAATGGCAACAGAAATGGGGAGAAATGAATATCTTGGAGAAAAACTTGGAAATTCAAAGGGCTAAGTGAGGTGAGGGTAAAGGATTGTTGAAGATGTCTCTTAGGTTTGGGGCTTATATGAAACTGGGATGGTGGTGTGTACTGGGAAAGGAAGACTGGTGAGAAGGAGACCAACCTGTATCTGGTTTTGGACATGCTGAGCATCAGATCCCTTTGAAACATCCAGCTGCAGATGTTAGATAGGCAATTGGGTGTAAAGACTGTGAGCTCAGAAAGGCAGAAGTCTGAACAATGTGCGAGTCATTTGGATTAGGTGATGGAAACCTCGAGCGTGGATACCTCGGGAGAACGCAGAGTCTTTCCTTTCCACCAACACCTCCATCAGCATCTGCTTTCTGCCAGATTGCTCAACCGTTGCCTCTCTGACCTCACTGAACCTGTGGGGTCCTCGGATCCCTTTGCTGGTCCTTAGGGGATTCCCTTTGGAACTCCCCATCATCTTTACCCTCCCTCTTCCTATTTTAGAGGAATAAAGGCATAGTCTTTCCTAAGACTGACTCCCCCATCTGTGCCATGCATCTCATCAGTCTCGTTAGGATTCTGACTCTGTTGTTTGAGTGGTTAAGTATCCTCTGGAGCCAAATCGCCTGAGTTCAAACCTCAGTTCTTCTGTCAGTTTCTGTGTGACCCTGGCCAGGTTACTTAATCTTTCTGTGCCTCAATTTCCCCATCTGTAGGATGCAAACAGTAATAGTAGCTAGCTCATAGAATGGTGATTTAGAAGTGTGTGACAATAGAAGTTCTCACTATTAGTATTTTTTTCTTTTTCTTTAGTGTTTGGCTTTCTTTCTCTTGTTCCTTCAAGCTCTTAAACTGTTAGTGTGGCCGCATCTCCCCAGTGGAAGACCACTTCCATGCATTGGAAGTCAGCGTTCAGTCCTCCCCTTCCCTTCGCCATCAGCCATCCTGTCTGCTGTACCTCAGTTCCCTGTGCATCCCCAGCCCGCTGCCCTGGACTCCTGCCCATCCCTCCGTCTCCTGAAATGCTCGGAGGCCCAGTCGTCAAGCCCAGTGGTCCGTTTCCAGTCATTCTCGAACTATACAGTTTCTGGTATTGCTGACCACCCTTCTGGAAATATTTTCCCTTGGCTTCCAGGATGGTCTTTTCCCCCTTCTTACTTTTTCTTCTTAGCCTTCTGATAATTTCTTCTTAATTCCATTGACTTGTTTCTCTTTTGCTACTTAATGTTGCTATGCCTCTGTGGTATTGACTTTGGTCCAAAATACCGATTAAGTGGAGCCTTCCTATTCGATTTGTGCTGTTTCCAGTTACTAACTGGTCATCTCCACCTAGATGTCTTGCACATTCTTCAAGATTAACGTGTTAAACTGTGCCCATCCTCCCCCTTCTGTTTATCCATCAGTCTTTCTAGTCACCAGTCTGGAGAATCCATCCAGGGTCATCTCTGATGCTCTTCCTTCCTGTTTCACTCAGCTGTATTGGCTCTGCTTTGAAATGTCCTTGGTTTTGTTTTTGTTTTCAGCAGCACTGCTGTAGTTCAGAGCTTTCTCTGGATATTGGCAGTTGCCTCAGAAGTGGTCTTCCTGCTTCCAGTGTCTTTGCCAGTTTCTCCTTCACAGTCTTCAGTGTTAGTTTCCTCAAGCATAAATGTAGTATTCCCCTCTTCAGAAACCTCCATATTCCTCATTTCAGATAGAAAAAAGCCAAAATTCCTCCTTACTGAGGCTTTTAAGGTGCCTGTAAGTTACAGCCAGATTTGGCTGAGGTTAGTTGCATTATGATTGCAGGATACACATTTACTTTCTGTTTTCAATTACTGATACGTAATTAATTTAATTTCCAAGTCGGAATTGAGTGTTGTTTGAAATACTTCACTTAGATATTGACAGATACATTCAAATATTAATTGGTTGGATTTAAGGCTTCAAATGTTTCCTTCATGCTTTTAAAGATGGGTTAGTCAAATGTGATTTACAAATCACTGTTATGGACTAGGGAGTTACAGGAATTAGGGTCTGTTTCTAATTCCTTGTTAATTTTTGTCACTTTGAACATTTTATTCATCTCTATTCAAAAAATCAAAATAAAGATTCTTAACTTGCTTTCCATAGATGAACTGTGAAGATCAGAACAATACTACTCCTAAAGCAGTAAAGGAAGGTTTAAGGTAGTATTTTTTAAAAATGGGAAAGCGGTAAGATTGTGTAACTATGGAGGTAGTTTTCTAGCCTTAATTTTCTATATATTCCTCTTTGTTAGAGTAAAATGTTCATTTAGGATTAGATGAGGTAGGATTGAAGTGGATTATGATTAGATGTGGATTAGATTAGATGGGATTGAGGTGAGCTCTTTTAATGAATGAGGTGATTAAGTGGCCCAGTTACCTTAATACTAAGTAACTGCTAGGATCTTTGTGTATTTTAACCCCCAGAATTCTTACATGCATTTTTAAGTAACAGCTTTATTGAGATATAATTCACATATCATAAAGTACAGTTCGCTGATTTTCAGTATGTTTCCAGAGTTGTGCATCCATCACCACTTGCAAATTCCAGAACATTCCATCACTCCAAAAAGTTGCCCATCCCATTAGTAGTCACTCTGCATTCCCTCTCCCCTTCGCCACTGGAAACCACTAATCTGCTTCCTGTCCATGGATGTGACTGTTTTGAACATTTCAGGGAATAGACTTGTGAGCAATGTGGCCTCGTATGTCTGGTCCTTTACTTAGCATGGTGCTTCTCAAGGTTCATGTGTCGTGTAGCAGGTATCAGCACCTCATTCTGTTATGGCTGAATAATATTCCATTGTATGGATATGCCACATTTTGTTTATTCATCAGCTGATAAACATTGGGTTCTTTCTACTTTTTGGCGGTTAGAAATAATGCTGCTATGAACTTTCACGCACAGGTTTTTGTATGGACATATGTTTTCATTTCTCCTGTGTCTACACCGAGGAGTGGTGTTGCTGTGTGTTAACTCCATGTTTAATGTTTTGAGGAGCTGCAAGATGGTTTCCTGAAGCTGCTGCACCACTGTTGCAGTTCTTTCAGCAACATTTAAGGGCCCTAGTTTCTCAACAGCCTCACCAACATTTGTTTCTGTCCACAGCCATCCCGGTGGGTGTGAAGTAGTTTTTCATTGTGGTTTTGATGTGCACTTACCTAATGACTAATGGTGCTGAGCGTTTTTTCCAAGTGCTTCTTGACCGTTTTTTAAAAATCTTCTTTGGATAAATGTCTATTCAAATCGCTTGCCCATTTTTAAATTGGGTTGTCTTTTTTATTGTTGTTATAAGGTTTATTTATATATTCTGGATACAAGTTTCTTATTGGATATACGATTTGCAAATATTTTTTTCCTAGTGTGCAGGTTAGTTTTTCATCTCACACGCATTTATATTTAATCAAATGACATGATGTTAATTTTGGGTATCATTAACATTTTGGCATTGTTTAGTATTTAAATTCTATTAAGTTTATAATTCTTGCTTTAGAAAAGCTAACATGTAAACCAAAGTAGTTAATGAAGCATAAAAAATTATAAAGTTAATGGAAATGGCACATTCCTTAAAGAAGATGAAAAGATCAAAAAGTGATTTTAGATCTTTGGTTATCAAGATCTTATGTAACCACTTCTTCATTTTGGAATAGCAAGTATAACATGGTAAAAGGTTATTTTCTGTAGTCAGTATAATCCTAAATTAAGCTATCCTCTTTGTTATAGCAGTAAATATTTATTTATTTTTAATCGAGATATAATCGACATATGACATTATGTAAGCTTAGGGTTTACAAGGTGTTGATTTTTGATCCATTTATATATTGCAATATGATTACCACCGTAGGTTAGCTAACACTTCTATCACATCACATAATTATCATTTCTTTTCTTGCGGTGGGAACGGTAATGATCTAGTCTCCTAGCGGTCTCATTGATTCTAATTTTAATTTAAAACTTGGAGATTTTATAAATGAAATTTTACAGGTATGTGACTGATATGTTACTGGATATTAATCATATAATTTTGACATGTGAGTAGAACAAAGACCTTTCAATTCTTTTATTAGCGAAGGATGTGCTGTAGGAGTGGAATTTTCCCGACCCAGCCACTCTGACCACCTATTATTCGTTATGAAAAGAATTTCGGGTATTGTTAACACCCAAACTGGGGAGATGACTGCCCCAGTCAGGGCTCTGAGCAACCTGTGTAAGAAGAAACTAATTCAGCACCCCAGGAAGCACTGTTTTCCAGGTTTCAGGGTTGGAGGAACGGCTGTGGCTGAATCTTCCCTTACTCCCGCATAAGAGTGATGAATGGCTTAGATAGGTAATCTTTTTAGAAGTTTAATGACTGAAATTAGTGTTTGCAGCCCAGATTTTCTAGTCTTCCTATTAGATGGTAAATATACCTTAAAAAATTTAAGTGTATGCCAGTCTATAAACCAGAAGTTACGTAGTGTTTTGCATTTGGCATGATAAAAACTGTAAGCCTCCTTTTGATTTTTTTTCCCCTTCTCATTCTAGGCCTCAGGAGTGCAAGTTGCTGATGAAGTATGTCGCATTTTTTATGACATGAAAGTTCGGAAGTGCTCCACACCAGAAGAAATCAAGAAAAGAAAGAAAGCTGTCATTTTTTGTCTCAGTGCAGACAAAAAGTGCATCATTGTAGAAGAAGGCAAAGAGATCTTGGTTGGAGATATCGGTGTAACCATAACTGATCCTTTCAAGCATTTTGTGGGAATGCTTCCTGAAAAAGATTGTCGCTATGCTTTGTATGATGCAAGCTTCGAAACAAAGGAATCCAGGAAAGAGGAGTTGATGTTTTTTTTGTGGTAAGCGTTGTTAGAAATATTGAACCTTTGCGAATCTCAGAGTTAATCTCTTACTGTTAGCTTATTAGCACCTCACCAGATTCTTCTCCAGCACGCCCTGCCAGGAACCAGCCTCCCACTTCACTTGTGCCTCTGTGGCTTGCTGCCTTTGAAGTTGGTGCTGGCGTGGCCTCCAGCTGGAATTTGCTCTGCGTTCACACTGTCCAGTAGGGTAGCTACTAGCCTCTTGGGGCTGTTGAAATTAAAGTCTGAAGTTCAGTTTCTCAGTTGAATCACCACATTTCAAATGCTCAGTAGCCACATGTGACTAGTGGCTACCTTTTTAGGTAGCACAGCACCGATACAGAACATTTCCTTCGCTGCAGAAAACTCTATTTATTGGACAGCGTTGCTGTAAATAGTGAAACTGTGCTATAAAGTGATTTACATGGCCTTAAAAGGCTGTTTTAATTAGTTATTCTGGTCTTTTCAAGTAAGTTCATATTTGAGATTAAGCTTGACTTAAAAGTCACCCAATATTCCTCATCTAATTGTATTGTATGTAGTACATTCCTTGATATGGAATTCTTACACAGTGAGAATCTTCTCTGGCTTCCAAGGGGAAGGGGGAAGTGGTAACAGCCTCTGATTTGGGGGGAGTGAGTGTCCTCTGGACTCTGGCCTGAGCCGGGCAAGGCAAGGAGGGGCTTAACTCTCAGCTGTGTGCCACCAACAACATGGGACCATGGGGCTGGGAAGTCGAAAGAGTTCAGGTCTCAGGGAATGTAACCCTAGGCCTCGGCTCAGTCCCTTGCAGCCCTGGCTGCACCTGGTGAGGTCAGATGCGCGTATTGGGCACTCACTGTGGAAGGAGCCTGGCGGCCACAGACACCAGTGCATAGAGATAGTAGTGAGACTTAAAACCGAGCATGTTGAATGAAGGTGCATCCTTTAAACTTTTATTTCTGCTACATGCCAGGCATTGTGTTAGGGCTGGGAAAATAGCTGTGAAAAAAACAGCTAAAGCCCTGGCTCTTCTGGGATTTACTCTTGAGTGGCAGATATGGCAGGTAAAGGTTTAAGCTTTTAAATTGGTTAATATTTCCTTCATTTGCAATATTTTTTATCCTGGATTTTTATCCTTTTTTTTTCCACTATGAAAATGATACGTCCTTATTAAAGAACATTTGGAAAATAAAAATAGAACGAAGAAGAGAAGATTCAGTGTTAGTGCAGTGCCTTAGTTTTGCATTATTACTTTTTAAAAGAAAGATAAAACTTTATAGGTGTTTTCCATAACAGGCTCTGTTTAGGGCCCAGGGAACGGCTCTTACTTCAAGTATTTTAAAGATCTGGTTAGAGTAAAATCAGAACAGCTAAAGCTTTTTTTGTCCCTGACCTATTTTGCATAAGAAAAGCACCCACTTAATTTTGTAGCTGGTGCATCTGAGGTCCTTGTTGTGGCTTTGCCTCCCTCCTTGGACCTCAGAGTTGTGAGGAATATGCGCTGAGAGACCGAGAAACTGCCCTTCGCCTTGTTCCCAAGAAGAGACTCAGCCCGCTGTGTGGGCGTCAGACTAGGTGAGGGCCCCACCGGGCCACGGTGTTCATGACTGTGGAACGTCCTGGAAATATGGCAGCTAAATGGAATCGTGGTGGTGTGGAGTGCAGGCAGGCCTGAGGTTTGGTGTATAGTGAGAGACAATGCATTCGTAGATGTGCAGTTTGAGTAGATGAGATTTTTCTGTGCATTGTTAGTATTTCTGTTACTTTCAACGTTGCTGGTAAAGAACATGGTAAAGCGTATACTGTGCTTCCAGTATTCATTCAAGAGGGGGAGGCACTAAAAATTTTGTAAATACAAGATAATAGTTATATTAACAATTAAGACATAATGATTGCTGAATTGCCATTAAGCTTAGAAAAAGAAATCCTTGTGACATGTTTTATTATGTTAGACTGAGATGGAAAACGAGCGCCTGAGGTCAGAATTTGCTGCTGGAACAGATGTGAATGAAGGGACCGGGTGGGCAGGGGCAGTAAGGGGACTTGGACTTTATATACATTCTTTTCCAGAAAACAACCTGAAGCAAAAATTGCTAGCATTTCTTAATTCTGGGTGGCAGATACTTGACTTACAGATTATTCTCTGTACTCTTCTGTATTTTGAAACTTTTCCACCAGAAAGTATTAAAAACCTCATACAAAAATGGTGGTTATTAGCCTGAACTCAAGCCTTTATTGATACAAATGAAAAACAATTATTTTCAAGAAAACAGTTGGGTCATACTGTGAATTATCCAGTGTTGTTTCTTTTATTCTAGCGCCATTAACTGATTTCTAATCATTGGTCCTCAACTTTTTGCCCACCTTGGTCAACCTGAGTTATTCTGTATATACTCAGCCACCACGGTCCGAGGAGTGGAAATGGAAAAATTGTGTAGTTAGAGAAGCTCTCCCAGAAGATTCTGAGGACCCTCCCTGCCCACTGCTGCAGATGTTTATTTAACAAGATGTAAATTGAACTTTCTCTAAACCAGTGTTTTTCTTCTTTGGCGCTTCTGTATCCAGGGCTCCAGAACTAGCACCTCTGAAAAGTAAAATGATCTATGCGAGCTCCAAGGATGCGATCAAAAAGAAATTTCAAGGTAAGGTCTAGTTGACTTCCAGGTATTCGGCTGTGTCATGAGCCCTGGCATGGGGACCACCTTTTCTAAGAAGCACCTTACCCTCCTTGGAGGGCCCCGACCACAGAGGAGGGCATCACTGCTTGTTTAAAGGAAAACCCTGGAGGCTGACCCGGCTTTCTGCACGTCTCTGCCTTGCGCAGGCCACCCTGGGCCGAAAGGCCTGTGTTCGATATTCTGTTCCCTCGACGCTGTGTGTGTACTCCTGTTCAGGCTGGTGTGAAACTAGTTTGAGATGCTGTCAAGTTTCTCACGTAGCAGGTGGGGACTAACTGGTCATACTAAGTAATAAATTTGCTGTTGCCTCTGAATGTAGTTGATAGAACAAATTGCACAAAGGAAATGTTCATAAATGGGAAGGGCTGCTCTTGTCGCTGGCTTTTCTTTGGAATGGTATGATTTTAGGTTATAGACTCATCTGTGTCCAAAGGAAAGTGGCCTCAGTCCTTGGGCTGGCCAGTTATATTTGACTTGCCACTGGGTGAGTGGGATCCTGATGAGATGGCCTGGACATACTTACTGTCTCCAGCCAGGAGGAGATGTTGGCATGATGGACAGAGCATGGGGCAAGTGCCCTTAGCCCGCTGAGGGCTAAGCTTGTCATCTGACTGCTGTGTGACCTCCACGGGCCGGGTTCTCCCAGCTGTGAACGGGAGGTGCGCAGTAGAAGAGGTGGCCCCCTACCTTCCTGCTGTGGCTGCTCCAGACAGCTGGGAGAGCCGCGGTCACAAGGGCTTGGCCTAGGGTCGTTTTCATTTTGTTTGTTTTACTGTGACTGATTTTTGTATTCTTGTAGTAGATCAGGTTTGCCCTAGCTTGTTTTACTTGGGGAAACAAAATTCTCGCTTCCTTTCCTGCATCATGCAGTCCTTGTCAGGCTCCTCGTGTGCTTGGTTTGGTGTCGGGCTGCCCCCTAGAAGTGTGTGCACCGGCCGGGGAACTGGTGTTCTGACGTGGCCCCTTAGCTCCAGCACCGGCACAGGGCACCCCAGAGGGCGTCGGAGTGGATTCCTCCTCCTCGCTCTGCGGTGCCTTCCAGTAAAGGAGCTGCTCCGTGGACTTGATCTGCTGACGTGAAAGACCGTCTCCCTGGTGCCTTTTTTCCTGGTGAAACCATCGCTGGCTTTCTCCAGTCAGTCCTGAGTGGTCCAAAAGCTGACCTGCTGTGCTTTCAGCAGCTTAAGAAATGGTCTTAAAATTATGGAAAAATCAGACAATGCAGCTGTTTAAAAGAGAGCAGCTGTTTACAGAGAAGCTACTGTATATGATTCCACAACTGAGCTCCTTTTGTGCAGTGTGGTGGTGTAATTTTTATGAGAAGGTGATCAGTAAAACATTTCACATAGTCTTCATTGTGATAGATTTCTTAGATGTATTGTGTGGTGCCACTGGAGACCTGTTTTCTAGAGCAGAAGTGATCCCATTTGTAAGTGCTCTTATTCCTCAATTCAGTTGACTAAATCAACTGTACAATCAAAACATCAAATTCGTATGTTTATGTATATTTCAAAAACCAAGAAAAATTATTCCTAGACCTGCTTTTTAACTTGTTGAAGTACAGCGCATCTGTAGAAAAGCGTACGGGAATTACGGTTGTTTCCTGGTTTAATGACCAGCGCCCCGAAGCCTTCCTGGTGCCCCTCCTCACACCACTGCCCCTACTTCTTCCCCCCAGGGACACCAGTCCCCTGGCTCCTAACAGCATAAGGTAGCTCTGGCTGATTTTGTGTTATACGAGTGGAACCGTCTAGAACATACGCTATTAAGTCTGGCTTCTTTTTGTCAGCATTAGTCTGTGAGAGTCATTCGTGATGATGCATGTGGTTACAGAGTACTCGTCACTGTGTGGTATTCTTTGGTTTGTATATGCCACGGCTTTCCCACCCATGTTTGAACTGGTCGTTTAAAACGGTTTGATATCTTAGAGAAATAGGTAAGCTACTGCCATAATTCTAAATAGAATTGTTGTTTTTCCTCCCTAGGCATAAAACATGAATGTCAAGCAAATGGGCCAGAAGACCTCAATCGGGCTTGTATTGCCGAAAAGCTAGGTGGATCCTTAATTGTAGCTTTTGAAGGATGCCCTGTGTAGACCATCACTCGGTGCCACAAACTGAAAGCTTCTGTGTTTAATGTTATCCTTTTGCTATGTAAGTAAAGCTGATACGTTTAGGCCAGGGACTCGCTGAGGGGAGCTGTCTTGTCATTTGCTAGGGTAAACTATTCCATGAACATGTGCAAATGGCCCTAAATAAATCTAAACTCTAAAGTTGTATTGGTGTGAAATTAAATTCTTACTGGCCAAATGCCTGTTTTGATTAGTTGACTTGTAAAGATTTTTGTTAAGCTCATGAGTTTTAATAGTGCAGTTCACAAAACAGTCCAAGGCCACATGAAGAGAATTACTGCATCTTCATTAACCTCAGCAGTTACTTTGTTTCTCTTGCTTAGAGAATTGGTCATAATCTGGTTATAATTTTGGCCCAAATTCTTTTTTCTCTGTTGAGCTAAACTGAATAATGGAAAATAATTCTCCTCACAACATGTAACAGCACTAATGTACTTACTAACTACGTAAGAGTCTACCAGACGTGTGGTGGAGACTGCTTAGAACCAGCACTGATCTTGCACAGCGCTACTTTATGCACGTAGTTGGCACACAGGAAGCAGCTCCTGCACCTGCAGCTGCTCGCTGGTCTAGTCGGGAGGCTGTTCTGAGAGTGACCTTGCATCTTGGAAATCTGGAGAATGTGCACTGTCTTGTAACAACGAATTATAATGCAAATTAGGGCTCCAGTGTAATCCACTTTGTTGATGAAAGTGGTGAGGTGGTGTATTGACAGACTGGGATGCCGGGATGTCTTTAATTGTGTCTCCTTCAGAACTGTGTTGCTTCTGGTACAATAAGGTTTGGAAGACCATTATGTTTACTCTGGGGCCTGGGCAAGCTTCTTAATTTCCTAGAGTAGTTTGCCGACTGTCTGAAGCGGGGAGCAGGTGTGACGGTCGACAGCTGCGGGAAGCCACGCTGAGGACACCTGGAAGTGACTGCCTTTCACATCACAGGCGTAACACTGAACAACACAGAGATGCACAAACAGTGGAATTTAGAAGTAGCAGTACTGGCTTTATGTAATAAAGGAAGCATTTTTAATTTCTCTCTCGTGTAATTATTCATGGCTGAAGTGGGGATAAAGGATTTTGCCTTCCATGTGTGGGGTTAGGTGTGGAGGTTTGGGTATTTCGGACAATTAGCGTTAAGGCCACAGCTCCCTCCTCCTCTGATTGAATGAAAAAGTTGGTATAAAAGTTGGGAGTCTTTCTCTTATTCCAAATGTTTATCCAAATGCCGGGCTTTTGTCTCCTCTCTGATTTATTTGGGAGCCAAAAAAGGATACGCTCTGATCAAAGTACTTCTTTCAAAATTATCTAGAAGATAGTGCTGGCTACTGGTTTACCGATAAGCTGCTTGTCATTCTTTCATCCTGAATTTGTTTTCTCTTCTGCAAAGCAGTGCTTTTAGTGAGTGTACATTAACAGGCCTCCGAGAAGCGCTGCGGGCCCAAGACTGCCCTTTTCAAGAATCAGCTTTGTAGGTAGAGCCAGGAGTCTAGATGGAGAAGGTCTTTTCTGTGGCTTCACCTTGTGACGTGTGGCCCCACCTGTGTGAGTTCCACCGCTCCTCCGTGCAGGTATGTCGGGGCGGGGGGCTGCCGTGGGGAGGGTTTCGAGCGCAGGGATGTGATGTGACGTAAACAGCTCCCAGCGCTCCACTTGACTCCAGAAATTGGGAAATGCTAATAGTCACTTATATCTCTGCCTAGGGGAACTTTTGGATTCCTGAGGTTGGGGCCCAAGAATCCTGCTAACCAGCACTCCAGGTAATCCTGCTGCAAAATTAGAGTTTTGAGACCTCAGCTGACATTGGTGAGGAATAAAACCACAGGTATTCTCTGCTTTCAACACATTTACACTTTTATAAGTGTTAACACATTGCAGAAGTGTGTGTGGAAAGCTGACTTAGGGTTCATTTAATCATTACTCTTTTGTCCCGAGGAAGAAGCAAATAAAGCCACTGCTAACAAGTTCAGAGCTTGACTGTGAACTTTGTTACTCAGAGAATATTAATCTCTGAGAAAACAGTGAACACAGTGACTCAATAAGATCCGGCTTAGTCGAGTGGTTTCCTTTTTTTAGAACTCCTCAGAGTGCCGGCTGGTCCACACACACAAGTGCAGCTTCTGTTTCTTCACCAGTTCGTGCCCTTTGGACGATCAGAGCCTGGATATGCCCAAGGGCAGACTCATCACTTTGTCACGACTTGGGGCACTTCTGAAACGTGCAAACAGTCTTTAGACCAAGTTCCAGCCGGGCTGCAGCTGGAAGAGGGGACACTGCATAGTTGGCTGGAGGGGCAGCAGGAGGGGACTTACTGAGCCTGCAGCCAGTGCCTCAGTAGCCAGTCCAGAGGTAAAGTAACTTGTCTAAGGTCACATAGCTCATGGGCGGCACAGCTGGACAGCTCAGGTCTCGTTTTCTGGTCCTAAGCTATTCCCATCACGCCCCTGGCGAGTTCTTCATTTCTAAAATCTGGAGTTCTGAGATTTTGTTCGATTTGGGGCGGGAAGGAAAACAACACTGTTCTTTTGGGTTTTGAGTCCTGTTGGCCCCAAACCTGCAGGAAGCTCAAAGAGAAGGCGTTTGTGGAGTGTCTGGTGGCTTCTAGGATCTTGCGTCTTTCCTGCCTGCAGGCCAGGCATCCCGGTGTTTGTGCATTTTATTGACCCTCACGCTAGTCCAGAAAGCTGCCACACCAGCGAGACGGTGCTTCCGGGTCTGGAGGGGATGTTGATGGGCCTCGTGACCCTGAGCTTCAGGTCAACCCGGGAGCCTCTGTAGGGGGACTTCGGACCAGATGCTGTCAGAGCTCCCAGCTCTCCTGTCGGGGCCTGAGACACAGGCCCGGGTCTGTGAGGGCAGCTGCCCGCCCCACTCCCCAGCCCGAGGGTGGGACCTGGCCCAGGGACAGCGAGGCCCGTGGGCTCCCCCTGCCGGCCAGCCGGGAGCCACTGCTGCTGGGCCTCAGGGCTGGGGGCGGGGGTGGGGGGCTCACCCTGCACTGGGCCGCCTCGTCCCCACAGGTGGACGCTGGGCCCCACCAGGCGGTCTGAGGACGGAGCCCAAAGGCGGCAGCTTGGCACCCCCAGGGTCTCTTGTGCCTTCTTTCCCGGAAATGACCCATTCCTGTGCCTTCAGGGGGCTTCTGCCCAGCGTCAGGGTCCTCAGTTCCGCAGCTGATGTGGTGAGGAAGGGGAGCTTATTGGAAACGCAGGCTCCTGGACCCACGGTGG
This sequence comes from Eubalaena glacialis, assembly GCF_028564815.1. Taxonomy (NCBI): domain Eukaryota; kingdom Metazoa; phylum Chordata; class Mammalia; order Artiodactyla; family Balaenidae; genus Eubalaena; species Eubalaena glacialis. Next base: position 54,957,841 of record NC_083728.1, on the reverse strand, counting down.
CCACTCTGATGCCAGAGACCTGGTTTGGGGCACGAGGCCGGCCTGCTTCCCACCAGAAAACGGCCCCAAACCCCTACCCTTGCGTGAAGGTCCCTGTGTGCGGGAGGGTGAGTCGTGAGCTGGGCGTGGGCTCCAAGCTCACAAACCTCCCCAGGCCTCCTGACCTTGGCTGGTGTTAGAGGCGGGCCTGAAGCCTGCCCAGCCTTTCACCAGGTGAGCCACTCTCACTTCTGCAGGGTTCTTTGCAGGATGGGGGAGGTTCCCCTCCCACGGGCATTGAAAGATGTCACTTGAGAACCGAGCCTGTGGCCAGGCCCGTGGCCGGGTCAGGTGTCATCAGTCACTTCCGCTCGGGCTCCTGGCCAGAACCTGTGTCCTGCGTCCCGTGGGCTCCATCTCCACTTTAGCCCCGTGCAGAGTTCCAGGACGGGTCTGACTGTCCCCCTCAGTGGCTCCCAGTGCCCTCTTGTCTAGAACCCTTGAATTCATGAGCCGGCTACACAGGGCCCTCCCAGACACTCAACCTGTGTGCCTCTGCACCACTGTCCGCTTGGCCTTGACCCCTTCCTGACAACGCCTCTATGCTGAACTCCAGCTTCCGCTCACATGTCTGGGGAGCCATCCCAGAATTTCCAGCACCCTGATCCCAACACAGTTGCAACATACAAGTGCCACACAGCAGGGCCAGGTGGCCCGCGTACCAAGTGCCCCTGAAAGCCAGGCCCAGGTCTTGGTTGTGCAGACTGAGATCAGCACTGCCCGGCCTCTGGCAGTGGCTCGCGTGGGGCCTTGGGCAGCACCCTGATCTCTCACTCCCCGAGGTCCTGAGGCTCCTGTGACAACCACCCCCGAGAGGAGTCAAACCCACCACTGCGATGCATGGGATGCAGAGCTTCTCAAGCAGGTGGTGAGACCCCAGTACTCAGCTGCTTTCCCTGGAGCACCACCCTCCCTCCCATCTGGCTGTACCTGCAGTCTAAGTTCAGCCCATCAGACCCCTCTCCCAGGATTATGGGTCCCGGAACTGAGCTGAAAGTACCAGCGAGACCCCCAGGGTTACTCTGATTCACCTTCTGTTCCTAGGTTGGTACAACTGCTCCTGTCACCCTGCCTCTAAATCCATTTTTTTTTGCTTGAGCTCCAGGTTCCTTACAAAGCCCCTGACACACCTCCTGACCAGAGATTCTGTGGGCCCCTCAGAACACAGTGGGTCCGAGGATCACCCCAAGTTCAGCTGGCTGCCCCCCGCCCTGGGCCAGCCCTCCTGCGGCGTGGATGTTTGCTCAGGTCCATGTTCATTCCTGGAACTCACTTCACATGACATCCTAGGCTGCCCACAACCCTGCTAGGCAACTGCCTCAGTTCCTCGGGGTGGGGCCCATAGGGCATCTGGCCACCAGGTGTCACAGGCCCTGCTCCCTCATCCTGCCCGGTGGGCGCTGGGGCCCGGGTGGGGAAAGCGCGGGGGGACCAGAAACCACACTCATTCTCTTCCCGAAGTGCCGGGCAACACGCGGGTTTTAATGGCATCAACACCCAGGAGGTCACAGGTCAGTTGTGGTGGCAACTTCTTCCAGGGGTGAGAGCTGCTGCCTCGCTGGGCTGTGACCCTAGTCTGCGCTGCAGCCTTCAGGACTCACCACCCGGACCGCCCATCGCCCGACCGCCAACCCCACAAGACACAATTGCACTGCTTGACTGACATCATACACACCCCAAGGTCCCGGCCCACTAGCACACACCCGGGTCTGTCACACAGCTGCTGAGGGCTTTGGCGTCTGCTGGCCGGTGGTCCAGGGCCGGTCCTAGGGAATAGTGTTTATCGAATGTGACAAAGAAAGATTCTTTTACAAACGGGGGTCTGGAAGAGCTACTTCTGGTGCTAAGAGACTCTCGTCTCTATGGCTTCTCAGAGCTACCCAAGTTGGGCCCAGATAACGCTGTGTTGGTTTGTTTATTGGTCAGGAATGTGTAAGGCATTTTGGTAAGTTGAACAGTGACTTCTTTTTCCGCAGGAAGCTCAGACAGAGGTTCCCTCCTTCGAGCTGCTGCTGCCGCCGGCCTCCTGTGAACAGAGGGCAGGGGAGGGGGAGGCTGGGCCTAGGGGCCTCGTCCCTACACCACCCTAACTACCTACCACCTTGAGAGGCTCCTGGGGCTGGAGGAGGCGCCCGAGGGCTTGGCGGGGCGGACGACAGGAGGAGAGGGGCCCGTGGGCAGCCTTCAGGCATCCTGGGGCGCCCAGCCCTGCCCAACCCCCGAGGGGACGGCCGGCGGCACTCACTGGTCTGTCCAGCTGCTCCTGCAGCTTCTTCACCGTGTCTTTCTCCTTTGCCAGCTGCTCCTGGGTCGTCTTCAAAAGCTCCTGTAGTTTGGTGGCAGCGTGTCCCAGGTCACTGGTTAATTTCTTCTCTTTTTCTAGTCTCTCCTGTGGGTCAAAGGGTTGAAGGGGTCAGCCTTCACGTGACGCACAGCAGGAAGGCCACCTGGCTGCGCCCGTGGGGCCGAGGGTGTGAGGACGCGGCCTCCGGGTCGCAGGGCTGTGCTTCAGGGTCGGGCACTGGCTGCTGAGCACCTGCCCTGTGGCCAGGGTGACGGAGGAGCTCTGTTTCAGTTCCACTTGACTGAAATCGTCACACTGGTGGCCTCCAGCTGTGACACTGGAGACTTAGGGATCCCCCTGACCTCGCCAACCTCCAAATTAGGCTGGACGCTGCCCGAGGGGCCTCCGGGGGTGACAGCGGGGAGCCTTGTACCTTGAGCCGCGTGGCCTCCTCCGCCTCTGAGGACCCGAGGACGCTGGCACAGCGGAGCTTCTCCAACTCTCCCTGCAGCCGACTCGCCACGAGCTGAGCCTGGACGGAGCGGGGCGGCGGGTCAGGCCCCATGCGGACAGGAGGCGGGTGACGATGGCGCAGCGAAACCCCCTCGGGTGGGACGCGGCTCGACCCCCAGACCCGCTGTCCTGACCCAGAAAAGCCCCGACGGCGCGGGGCAGCCTGACCTCCTCGAACTCGGCCGTGAGCTTCTGCCGCTGCGTCTGCTCGTCCTCCAGGATGGCTTCCGTCCGCTCCAGCTGCACCTTCAGCTGCGTGCAAACACCGCAAACATGCTCGGAACCTGGGGCAGACCCTCCTGGGCGCCCAGGGCTCCGGGCAGCCTGAGACCTGGGGCCAAATCTTCTGGCTGTGCCCCGGGCCCCCTCGACCCTGCCCTGCCTGGGATGAGCGAGCAGGGAGGCCTGTGTGCCTGAAGCCCCCCCGGAGGAGGCAGGGCCCCGACCCCTGGGGACGGAAGCCGGTATGGCTGAGAAGAGACGCGGACACAGCCCTTGTGCTGAGACCCCAGGACAGAGAAGCCTAGGCCCGGCACAAGCCCTGGCAGCCTTCCCACCCTGGCGAGGCTCTGGGCGGCCGCCGCCCGGATCAGGGGTCTGGAGGGCAAGGGCCCCACCAATGATGCCCCAGCCCCCGGCCCCCCCCCCACCCCCCACTCTGGCGTCCTGAGGAGTCAGGCGTCTGGGCAGTGGGGCTGGGAGCTGCGAGTGGCCGGAGTTTAGCCGGAGCAGAGGCTGCCGTCCCTGCCCTCCAGATGGGTGGAGGGGCCCGCACGGCGGTCAGTGACGGACACCCGGGGACAGGCTCACCACCCTAACCTCGACGGGGTCCTGTTCTGCTGAGGGGGCCTCTGGGGGGGCAGCCAGGGACCCGGCTACGTCACCATCCTCTACGTGGCTCTTCATCTCACTCAACTGCTGCCTGACCTGGAACAGGGAGGGTGGGTTTGTGCCTGACGTAGCTGGATGCACGCCCGCCCGCAGGCCCCCAGGAGGACGGCAGGTGGTCTCAGCAGCCGAAGCCCATGGGGGACCTGCTCTGACAGCTGTGGCCTGTGTTGGCTCCCATGCAGGTTCCCTGGGGCAGGAGAGCCAGCACCACGAGCCCTCACCTGAGCCAAACTGCGGCCAAGGGGCCCGGGCTGACCCCACGCACATGCTCCATGGCAAGACCAGCAGCGCGGGGCGTCCCCCGCCGGGAGCCAGGTGACCCCCAAAGGACGCGGTACGCGCGGGGCTACGGAATCTGAAGAACGGCAGGCGGCTGGTGGGCTCGGCGTGGACACCACCGCCTGCCTCCCGCTGCCCTCCTGGATGTGATCCCCGTCAGGGCCTTCTGTGGGGTCCCCGACGAGCTGACACTCTTACCTCATAAGGTCCCCTCACCCCTGAGCTCCACTGCCGGGGGGCCCTAAGCCCCAGACCACTGAGCCTCAAATCTGAAGGTGCAGCAGTGTCACCCACAAAGCTTGGGTGAAGGTTCCCAGCGAGGCTCTGGGGGGGGCCCCTGACAGAGCCGCCCCAAGCGTGTGGGGCCTGACCCTCCAAGTCCTTTCCTCCTGCCAACAGCCCCAAAGGTCAACACCAGACCGCAGAGACCAGTGACGACGAGAAACTCGGGGCCTGTCCTCTGCATGTGGCCCAGGCCCGGCTTGGACATGGCTTTGGAGAGTGGCCCGCAGACTTGGCACCTGCCCTCGCGGGCGATGGTCCCCGGTCAGGCCCGAACGACCGGAGGGGGCACCCGGGGAGCCAGAGCGTGCGCCCAGCGAGGGGGCTGCTCGGTGGATGCTGCTTTGGGAACGCCAGCCCCCCGGACCACACCTTGAGTCTCCTCGTAGAAAGCCAGACACGTTATGTTTTTCACACACACACACCGCCCCCCGCCGGTGGCTCAGTGTTAACAGCCAACTCATGATTTAATGAAAGACCGTGCAGATCACACGGACCGTGTCTGTGGCCTCACGGGCTGGTACTGGAACCGGAGGGGCCCCCCCCTCTATAAGGCCGGGCTGACCTGGCCAAGGAGCGGGGACCAGAGTCACACATCAAGGCTGAAAACCGGAAGAACCAGAGGCCCCTGCGTGGCTGGGAGCTCCGCGCGGCTGCGGACGGGTCGCCTGGTACCGCCCAGCATGGAGCAGGCCGCCCTGCACACCGCAGATCTGACTGACCTGACCTGAGCCACCGCTGGGTGAGGAAGGACCCTAGTCCCACAGAAGAAGGACCCTAGTCCCACAGAAGGCCACGGGGCAGAAGGACCCCCCCAGAGCTCCCAGCGCAGACCCGGAGCCCCGTGGTCCCGGCAGCCACAGGCCCAGTGTGCAGCGTGGAGCAAACGTGTGAGGGGCCGTCCTCACAGGGCCCAAGCACAGACCGGCGCACGTCCCATTTGACGGGACGCAGAAACACACACACCCGACCGCAGGGCACACGCCGGCCACACCAGTTCGCTCACCAGGGCAAGCTCGTCGCTTTGTTTCTGGGCTTCACTCTTGGCTGCATCCAGCTGAGACTGAGATTCTAATAGAAGCTGCCTCAACTTGGACAGAAAACAGACCCGGGTGGTGGGAGAAAAGGAGAGAGAGCCAGTTCCGGTGAGTCAGCACCTCACACCCAACCAAGCACATCCACATACGCCACCCGGAGAGCCTGCGGGGCGTGGGGGAGGGGTGGGCGCAGGCCCCCGGGAGCTTCTGCTCTTTTTTGAAGACGGAGGAAGGATCGTGTTCAGTACACGCTAGTCTCAGGCCTTCGCAAATGTTTATGGACTGTCTTTTGCAGAGCGAGGCCAGAAGTCAGAGATCGAACCAGGATCGGGGGTGCCAGGCTTGTGCTCTCTGCTCCCCAAATCAGAAAACACTGTCAGATTTAAATGCCTTCCCTGCAGAGATGGTGTCTCCACACCGGGTAGAGAGATCCTCTCGCTGCCAGGCTGACCTGGCTGCTCCCTGCCCTGGCCGCGGGGCCCCTACCAGGCCCACCCACGCCGGGACACTCACCCCCACCACCTCCGTGGCGTAGTTCTGGCACTCGGCACTCGCGGCTGCCATGTGCTTCTCCAGCTCGGCCTCCAGATGTGACGTGTGCTCCCTCACCTGGACACGACACACATCAGGGGCCTCGAGCCGGCCGCGGGAGGGCACGGGCCATGGGGCAGGGCGATGGGGCCACCAGTCCCTGGGAAAAGGGCTGAGAGGGGCCCCCGTGGCCTGATGGCTACGAGCCAACTGAGGCCAGGCAGGGGGGTGCCCCCCAGGCCAAATACCTCCTGAAGAGGCACCCTGGGGCAGCATGTGTTCTTAGACCTCAGCAGCTTTTAGATTTACTTGCAAGGAGGGTGCGGAGTGCGGTGGGGCCACCCGGCAACCCTCCCATGGTTCATGAGGCCACGGCAGAAGCCATGGTGCACTGGGGCCCAGCCACCCCGAGGTCGTAACGGCTCATTAAGGACAGGCAGGGACGCGCAGTCAGGGAAGGAAAGCCGCTAGAGGAGCCTCTGTAGCAGGACGGCAGCCCTCTGGACAGCGCCCGCACGCACCTGATCGGCACTTTCAAGTTCCCCTTTCAGCTTCCCGACAGTCTCTTCGAGATGCTTCACTGTGACCCGCGACTACAAAGCAAGAAGGGGGAGCGCCATCAAGCACGAGCCCCGGGGGTCCGTCCCGGGATGCATCCCACCTCTCGGGAAGCCCTGTGGTGCCCTCGCACCCCCCCACCCCCGCCAGGTATGAGCAGCAGCCTCTTCCTGGGGGTGGGGCTGGGGGTCTCCTTGAGACCAGGACTCAGCTGTCGGTCATTCCACAGTGACACTGTATGTGGCATCACCAAAACCCAGCAACCAAAACCCAGCAAACGTGACTCCCAAGTGACCCAGATGACCCCGTGGGCGTTCCCCCTGGATTGTATGGCATTCTGAGGGAGTGAAGTTTGGGCTCCGAGGGAAGGTGGGCCCTGGGGAGATGGGGCTGCCCCGTACCTTCTGGAGCTCCTCCTCCGCGGCGCTCACCCGGGCCTTCCACACCTGCTCCTCCTCCTCCACGCTCTTCTGCAGGGCTTTGAGCATGGCCTCCTGAGGGGACGGCACTGAGCAGGGCCTGGAGGCCCCCCCCCGCCACGCACACGCCCCCGTGGCTCCTGCCAACCCCCTGCAACCACCCAGCTTGGATCCCAGTGCGGCCGGCAGAGCGGGAGGAGGGGGTACAGTTCTGGAGGGGGGCCCCCGGCCGGTGTGCGAACAAGGTTGTCAGGACTCTCGTCTCCGGTGGGTTTGCACCAGGTGGGCCTCAGCGGCCCAGGACGGGGGGCCCAGGAAGGGGAACCCAGGACCGGCCATCGCAGAGGGAGGCTGAGCGAGCGTGGCCCCTGGAGTCGCAGGAAAGCGGATTCAAGCCGAACACTGCCCTATCCCTTCCCAGACTGTGCCCCAGACCTTCAACCTGAGCTCACCCCCTTCACCATTCAGCCCAAGAAACTGGGCCCAGAGAGGGGCAATGACTCGCCCAAGGTCACAGAGCCCAGGCCTCACCGTCTCGGCTAGGATGCTGCGGTACTGGTCGCACTCGGCCTGAAGGCTGCTCTGTGTCTCCTCTGCCTCCCTCAGCTTGGCAGCCAGGTCCTGAGGGCGGAGGGCAGGACAGGGGCCTGCTGAGCCAAAACCCGATGGCCGGCTCCAGGCACCCTCCATCCCGCGGACAGGGCAGGGCACGAGCGACAGCAGCCGCGCTCACCAAGGACTCCGTTTTCGCTGGTGGCTGCTTCAGCAGCTCTGGGCCTTTCTCTTTGAGCTCCTGCAGCCACTCGGCGTAATCCTGTGACAAAAATGTTCAAGGTTGGGCGGGACGTGCCCCCCCCACCCCAGGGGTCCCCAGGGAGCTGCCTCCCTTCTTACCTGGTGGGTGGGGGCAGAGAGGCCCGGGAGCAGGGCCAGCAGGGCCTCCCTGGTCTGGGCCTCCGTCAGGCTGAGCTGCTTCTCGGACTCCTCCTGGGGGCGGGGCGGGTGGGGCGTGAGGGTGGTCAGCCACGGAGCTTAGGGCAGCCCCGGGGGGGGTGGGGGTTTCACCCCAGGAACACGTCCTCAGCCCTTTAGGGGAGGGACAAGGATCGGAAGAGACCAATGGTGGCTCCGTGGGGCCGGCTGGGCGGGGGTGTGTCTAACCATAGCAGTCAAGTTCGGCTACTCCACCCCAGGCCTGGCCAACTTTAAACAAACTCAGCTCTAAGGAAGGGGGATGGCAGCACCCCCTACGGGACGTGCAGGTTCGCGGACACCTCCCAGCAGACACTCAGGCTCAGGTCTTTCTGAGCATGTGCATACGGGGGGCGGGGAGCGCAGAGAAGAGGTGCGGCCACCAGAGTCAGGAGCTCCTGCAACCCTGGGGGCGGGAGGATCAGGGCTCCCACGTGCTGAGGGGATGAGGCAGGTCGGGGTCTCGGCTCTCCGAAAGCTCCTGGGCCCCCTGCTGCAGCCGCGCTGGCCAGAGCCCCCGCCATCCTCCCTGATGCTCCCACTCCACGCGAGAAAAAGGAGCCCAAGAAAGAGGGAAGGAGCCATAAGCAAAGCCGAGAAGGACAGCACCGTCCCTGGGGACAGATAACCCCTCCCCACACCCTGGGGGCAGGGGGGCGGTGCAGGAGATTTCTGGCTGAAAGTCCCATCTGGTCACCGTCCCCAGCAGGCTGAGGCTGCTGCCTGCCCCTCAGGGCCCGAGACCTGGAGCTGTACTAGGAGCTCCTGGACTAGGGCCGGGAGTGAGGCTCTGTATGTGATTTGGGGGCGGGGGGGATGGATGGCCGGCAGATGGATGCCCAGCCTGACCACAGCACCACATGCCTGGACTTGAGTCTCAGAAGCCGACCCTTCTCGCTCACCCACTGATCCGTGGCCTGCTGTGGGCCCCCGACCTCGTGACCCCCATTCAGGTGCCCCGGTCATGGGAGTCCAAGCAAGGGCCGAGGACCCAGAGGCCAGCTCCCTGTCTTTTATCTGGCTGTGTGACCACAAACAAGTCAGGTGACACCTCTGGTCACAGCTTCTGCATTTGCCACAGAAAGGCCAGACAGGCGCCCAGGTCACTTCTGGGGTGTCTAAGCATAGCTCCACACGGCTCCCCAGCTCCGCCTCTCGGAGGCCTCATCTGACACACCCTCAGGCTTCCTGGGAGGCTTGTGAAAGTTGCTGCAAAGCTCACGGTAACAGGACAGACATTAACTCTGCATTGGCGGGGGGCAGGGAGGGCAGGCCTGGCCAAAGCGGGTGGTGAGGCCCCGCCTGCTCCTGCTGCAGCTGCAGACCACGTCCCGGCCAGGGCCCTGTACACTGGCCCACCCGTGCTCCCCCGACCTGGGCCTGAGTGCTTGCTACTAAAGACTGTCCTTCCCCCAAAGCTCAATCACGGAGCCCCTGGGCCAGGACCGCAGGGGGCCTGAGAAAGCAGACAAACATCAGGGGAGAAGAATAACACGAGCGAAGTCCATGCACAGAACCATCTCGGGGCCCCCATGGCCTCTGAGGGCAAAAGGCCCAGCTGAGAAGCAGGAGACAAGGGCTCACCGCTCCCCGCATCTCGGGGAGAAATGCGCGGCGGGAGGGCAGGAGGGCGGGCAGGAATATGCAGCGGCCGGGCCCTGGGTCTGAGACGCCCTGAGGCTGGGGCTGCCCTGTACGCAGTCTGTGGGGTCTGCTGAGCTGCTAGACCGAGGCGAGCCCGAGGCCGACGCTGACCTTGGCCTGGGTCAGGGACCGCAGCTTCTCCTCGCAGCCCCTCTCGGCCGAGGCCAGAGCCTCCATCGCCTTCCAGTTCTTCTCTCGGAGGTCCTGGGAGGAGAGGGGAGACGGTCAACAGCCAGGCTGGTCTCCGCCGGGCGGGCGAGCCCTCTCCGACCCGTCTCTGGACCTCACAGGCCACGCCGGCAGCACTGGCGCCAGGCTGCTCTCGGGTGGCCGGGGCCCGCGGGCACCTTTCAGGGAGACTCGTCTGCAGGGGGCGGGGATCTGCCGGCTCTTCAGTGGCAAGAGGGTCCGCCACCAAACGGCCGGCTCTGGCCCAGCCAAGCCCAGGGAGGCACGGCGTGTGTGTGTTGGGGGGGGGGTCCGGGGGGACAGCCCGGGTCAGGGGGACGCAGCCAAGGCTCCCATGTGCCCACCGCAGAGGAGGCGCCCTACAGCCCCCTCCTCACGCCAGGTGACCACATGACCAAGCCGACCCAGTGGGAGTCAGGAGCCCCGAGCCCCCCACGGGGAGCAGCCGGACGGGACACGGAGCGGCCCGAGCCCCCCGTCCACACGGCAGGCGGCCCCTCCACACTCACATTGTTCTTCACTTTCTGCTGCTCAACCGCCTCCTTGAGCTCCGTGGCCTCCTTCTCCAGACACCACACCTGCGACTCCAGCTCCGTGAGGCTGAGGGGGGATGGTGGCGTCACTGCCGGGCTCCAAGGGCCCGCGGCCCCCGTACGCCCTGTCTCGGGGCCCCTTCCTCTGCTCCGGAACACCCATGGGGCCTGGGGCTGCGGTCAGTCCCCTCCCCAAGCCGGGCACCGGCTTCAGGGGAGCCCCAGCAGCCACCGTGGCCCCTCCTCTGAGGGCTGGGGGCCCAGAGGCCAGCAGAGTCCCACTTGGTGACACTGGCTGCGGGGACGGCAGCGGTCAGAGCTGCCACAGCGGCCAGCGCGGGGACGCGCCCCGGACAGTCAGGTTGTCAGATGCTCTTTCTTCTGGTGAACTGAGCCTGGTCCCACTCTGCCCCGCAGCACGCGTCGGCTGGCCCTTCCCTGCGGCCACAGCTGCCCTCGAGACTGGGCTGGGCCTCCTCGGAGGACGCCGGGGCCGGAGGCTCGGGTGGCACCGTGGCCTGCACACCCATCAAGTGCATCCCTGCCCTCGGCGCTGGGACCGTCCTGTGTCCAAAACCTAACTCTGCTGAGACCCGAAGGCTCCCCTCAGTCCTGCGCCCGGGCTCCAGGGAATCGGCCCGAGACGACCCCGGATGTGTGCGGCTGGCAGGCCGGGGAGGCCATCATTTCACACTTCTCTCCGGACTCTAGGCCCTGCGGCTCCGTCCACCCCATCACCCGGAAAGCGAGGGGTGGACGCTCTAGAACTGCTCTGGCTGTTCTGAGGAAGACGCTTCAAATGGACACTTAATACGTCACCTTCTGCGTTAAGATTTAGGACAGGGAAGCCCCGGGGTCGCATAAAAGCTGACATCCAGAAGCCGCCAACGCCGACTTGAAGCAGCACAAGCAGGGCCCCTCTGGGAGCAGGAGGAAACCCGTCTGAGGACGCCCCCGGGGGGGGGGGAAAGGTTCGTATTTCTCCCCGTGGGCCGGCAGTACACCGCGCTAAGGAGGAGCACGAGGACCAACCAACCTCAGCGAGGCCGTGCGCGCTGCCCGCCCTGACGCCCCCAGCACCATCTCACTGTCATCGTAAGTACCGTTTGCACGTGGCCTTGAAGATGGCTGTCGACTTCTTGGATGTTGGTTTCAGGCCACAGAACCTGACCCCACCCTCAAAGCTCCATTGGGACCCCTCGCAGCTTCTCCTCAAGCCGCCGGCATTCTGCACCAGCTGGCCCCCCGCACACCCCTGCAAGAGCATCCCCAAAGGCACGAGGCCCCGAGGAAGAAGGCACAGCAGGCCGGTGGCAAGGACACGCTGACAGTCACCCCCTTGGTAGCTACTGCCTGAGTTCCAGAACATCTGGGGCTGGATCACTCATCTCCACCCGAGAACACGATGGCCTGGCCTAGACACAACTTCCAGATAAACACTCTTGAGAAGGAAATTGAAAAAAACCCTAATTCTGCCAAACATCTACATGATGCAAAAAGCTAGAATCAACCCTGCTTGCAACATGACTTAGGTAACTAGTAATTAGCTGTGCAGTCCAAGAATCTGATCTTAAAATACAAAAAGCAAAACGCTAAACAAACACAACCTCTCTACCCCGGCAAGTACCATGAGAAACAAAGTTTGCCCAAGCTTTCTGGAAAGGTGCACGGAGAGGGTTTGCTTCTGAGTCTCCAGCAAGGTGTTTTGGGGCCTCCGTGAGGCCGGCTTCCTGCCCAAGGCCACGGAACATGGGCTGTGGCCTGGGGAGGCACTGGGGAGGAGACTCACTGGCTGCAGCAGCCAGAACAAGGGAGGTTGGTCAGTGGACGACCCGGGACATGACCGACCACCTGCACGCTTCACCCCACGTGGCTGCCCTGGGGACCCCCAGCCACAAGAGCCAGGACCAACCCCCGAGCTCATGGGCATCTGCTGAGGGACACACACCTGGAGCCAACGGTCCTAGGACTTCCAGCCCCCTGGCTTGAGGAGCCCACCAGGTCTTAGCAACAGCAAACACACAGTCCGAGCAGGCCTGGGGCTGGGCCATTCAAGTTAACCGGCATCAACCCTGCGACCTGGTCAGCTGTGAACCGCACCGCATCCCAGATCTGTGCAAAAGCCCGGGCAGCCTCCCAGGTTCTCCACTCTGGGCAGGTAACCACTTTCCCGTTTGGGTTACGACTTCAGCCCCTAAATTCCCTCGCCCCGTGGACGTGGAGAGAACACCCTGACCAGCCGGTCCTTCCCGGGGAGAGAAGGATGGATGGATGCATGGATGGATGGATGGACAGCAAGAGGCCCATCCCCCTGCCGAGGGGCAGCCCCTCTCCCCACAGCCTCGCTCCTCGAGGCAGGAGCTCCCTGCAATGTGCCCTCTTCCCTGCCCAGCCCGTCCTGGTCCTCGAGGTCGCTGGAGGAATGGGGAAAGGCAGGGCCTCTCAGAGGGCTCCTCCCTGGGACCCCCGCACCCAGGCCACAGCCCCTGCCTCCTCTTACCGGGCCTGCTGCTGGTCGGCCTCCTCTCGGCTGGCCTGGAACGAGAGACAGAGCCCTGCGGTCACCACGAGACCACCTGGCACGACAAGTCATCAGGGCAGGGCCCCTGTGGGGTGGGTGGCGATGCTCGCGGGAGGAAGTGCAGCTGACCTGGGCGTCCCGGGCCTGGCTCGCCTCCAGCAGGGCCTCGATGGAGCAGATCCTCTCCGTGAGCTGCGAGTTCTGCGCCCTGGCCTCGTCCAGCTGCCCGTGGACGCTGCTCAGCTCCTCGCACTTGTTCCTCACCTCAGCCTCGGAGGACTGCAGCTTGCCGTGCAGCTCTGCGGGGAGGGAGGCCGGCGGGTTGCGGGGTGCGGCGAAGGCCGGCACGGACGCCCCATGCTGCCCAGGGCACGCCCGCGGGCTTCCAGGCACTCCCCTGACCCCTGGGTGTCCCGTTAGCTGGTGGAGAAAGTCACAGCCTGGCTTCCTTCTCAAGGACTCACTAGGGCAGAACAGAACGCCCCCGGATCACTCAGGAAAAGATGGAAATCTGAATGGGCTCCTGTTGCAGTTTCTAAAACCTTGCTCTCTGGGAGATGGGCTCACATCGCTGAGACCAGGGGCAGGGGGGCACCTCAGCGTGTCCTCCCTCGGTGACCTCCGCTAAGCCCCACCACAGCTCTGAAAGTCCTCCACGTGTGTCTGACTCCGAACAGCGGCCCGGCCCTGGCCTCCTCCCCGAGCCCGGGCTCAGCCGCCGGCCACGTCCACACACAGCTCTGCTCAGGCCTCCTGGTCCCCTTGCTGTGGCTGTTCTGCTTTCCTGTGCCCCCACCTCTCACTCATCTACCAGGCCTGTGGATCCAATGTCCACTGCCTGCCGAATCCACCAGCGCCTCCGTGGCTGCCTGGGCCCAGCCCAGGTGCCTTTGGTCCGATGACTGCAAGGCCCCATCCCTGGTCCCCACCTGGAGCCAGAGCATCCAGAAGTGCAGATGGGATCCCGCCAGCCCTGCCCACGCTCCCAGCCCCCTCATCACTCCACACGGCCCCTGAACTCTTCAAAGGAGGGTCAACCGGCCCTGCCCGTCTACCCCACACTAGCCACTGCCTTCTTCTCCAGTCTCGCTTGCTGACCTGCGTCTGTTTCTTGTACAGGCCAAGTTCAAGTTCACTCCCATTCTCAGGGGCCCCTTCCTGGTTTCTGTGCGGCTGGCCTCTTCCCATTATCCAGACCTTGGGCTTAAACATCCTTTTCTCCCCAGAGAGGCCTCCCCTGACCACTCAAAGCCACACCCGGCCCATCACAGCAGGGGTCAGCAAACTAGGCCCTTGGGCCAACCCAGCCCACCACCTGTTCTTGAAAATAAAGCTTTATTGGCACGCAGCCAGGCCTGTCTGTCTAGGGTGGCTTTTGCACTGTGGCAGCAGAGCTGAGCAGTTGTGACAAACACCATTTGGCCTACAAAGCCAAAAGTATTTACTGCCTGGCCCTTCACAGACACAGCTTGCCGTTTCTAGGACCTGCTCTAGGTCACGCTGCCTACTTGAGGTCTGTGGACGTGGATCCATCTACTGTGCCTGTCTCTCCTGCCGGAACACAGCGCCAAGCCTGCTGCTTCACTCCCGGCCAAGCCCCGGGCGCCCACAGGAGTGCTCAGCCCCCAGCAGTGGCTCCAGAAGTACTGGTGAGCTCTCACCGGCACGGTCTGCCCTGCTTCTCCAAGGGCCCTTGGTGCCCTGGGTTTCGTCACCACCTCCCGTTTGAGAAGGTGACTTGTGAGCACAGGGGGACCATAAAGCCACCTTCCAAATCTGGCCTCCAGGCCTGACTGGGTGGGAAGAGAAGGCCAGCAGTAGCCCCAGGAGCACCACGGCTCCACGTGGGTCCCACAGCAAGTGAGGCCGAAGTGGCAGCATCTTCCACCTCGAGCCCCCTCCCATATCCCGCCCCACAGGCCCCGCCCCCCATGTCCAGCCCTCCGGAGCCCAGGCCCGACCCCGAGCACCCCTGGCGCGGCCCCCCGCACGGAGCCGGCCCCCACGCCGCCCTCACCGGCCATCTGCTGCTGCTGTTCCCGGGCCTTCTCGGCGTCCGCCCGGAGGCTGGCGTGGCTGGTCTGCGAGCGGCACAGCTCCCGGCTGACCTCATCCAGGCGCTTCTGCAGGGCCTCCTCGCTCTCCTTGTGAGACGCCTGGGGGCCGGCAGAGGGAGGAGGGCCGGGAGGACGCGGCAGGAGGTGGGCCCTCAGCCGGCTCTGCCGTCTAGAGCTCCTCACACCCTGCCATCCTGTGCCGATGACTTATATAAGCCTCCTGGACTTCCAGGTCAGTTCACCTGCTAGAAGAGGCCACCCTGGCCCCTGAAGAGCGGGATCCCGGGGAAGAGGCCTCAGATGAAGGCAGGACAGTCCCAAAAAGGCAAAGCCCCATTTTCACCTGAGTGTGGCACAGGGAGAGGCTTCCTACAAGCTAAACGTCCGGCCTGAGCTGAAGATTTCCCGAGGGGGCCTGGTAAAGGTCATGGTTGTTAAGCAGTTCTGGGCAAGGCATCCGTGTGTGTCAGCGTGGTTAATCCCCAGCCACCCCAAGACACAGGTACCACCACCACACCCACATTACAGGTGGGGAAACTGAGGCTCTGAAATCCGGGGCCTCACTGTCAATACCACGGGGACTCTGTGACTTTAGAGGGAGGAGATGCTCGCGGCCTGGGGCTTCCTGGCTACAGTGATGGTGACAACCCGGGCGCCAGAGCGAAGGCTCCAGCCCCGGAAGCACCAGGACCACCCGACAGCCTTCGGAGCATAACCACCAGGCCGTCCCCAGGGGCTCTGATCTCACCGCTCAGGGTGGACCTACTTTACACCAAATTATCCATCTCAACTCCAATCCAAACTTTGTTTATCTGTGCCTGTTCTTAGGCACACACACGTCAGTCTTACAATTTCGTGTCTGTCGTTCTAGTCCCTTCCATAAAACAGCCCCACTGCCCCACGTGCTACAGCCGAGAGCTTCAGTGACTGAGCAGAAACAGGTGCAAAGCTGTGTGGGTCTCCAGGGTTTCCTTGTCCTCCAGAGAAGTTACACGCACAGAGGTATGACAACTGCCCCACGCCTGGTCACCCTGCCCCGAAACAGGCCAGCTGGGGGACGCAGCACTCGTCGGGCCAATGAGCAGGGAGGCCCCGAGACTGAGAGGCCCCACTGGTTGCTGCCCAGCACCTATGGGGCAGGGAGGGGACAGTCTTCCTCCCTCCGGACAACAGGCGTCCCCCTGGGAAAACACGAGCTTCCGGGCCACATCCAGAGGCTGAGAAGAAAGAACACCCACCGGACCTTGAAGCCAGAGGCTGCGCCCGCCGGCCTGGCTGCGGCCGGAGCTGTGACACCACAGGTGTGGCAAGTGTGGGACGGTGACTGCTCTGGGACTGCTCTGGGGCTGCCCTGGGGCTCAAACCCTGGCTCTGGGTGAACTGGCGGAGTTGCTTCACTTTGTGCCTCCCATTTCCTTCTGGGTAAATTACAGGTAATAACCGTATCTACCCCATAAGGTTACAATGAGAATTAGCTGAGTTAAGCTTGTAAACGTTCAGAACAACGCTTAGCACACAGAAAGCACCCACTCGATGCTGACCAAGTATCACTACTAACAAGGCCAAGGTCGAGGGTTCCAGCCCCAGCCCTGCCTGGGTCCACTGTGGTCACAGTCACAGCTGAGAAGGGAGGACCCAGGGTGGCCGTGCGTAGAGCTTGGCGGGCAGGATGCACGGGCACCGAGGCAGCTGCCACCCCAACTCACCTGCAGCTGCAGGACCTGCTTCTCGAAGGCGGCTGCCTTGGCCTCCAGGGCCTTCCGCTGCAGCTCCTCCTGCCGTGCGGCCTCCGACTTCTCCACCAGCTCCTTGCTGACCTTGCCCAGCTCCTGCCGGAGCTTGGCCAGCTCTGCATTCTGCCTGCAAGACAGTCAGGAGCCCCCGCATGACAGACAGAAGAGGGCTCAAGTCAGCTCTCGCCAGCCCCGAGAGCCGCCCGGGGAGATGGGACCGGAGGTCTGAGCCCTTCCTCCGGGGCACCTGCTCTTTCTTAAGTAGCTGCCCAAGTCTTGGAGCCCCTCTGAGGCCCTCTATATAATCAGCCACGTGGGTGTGATGTGTTTTCTTGAAGATGCTGTTTTAGAAGCACGGTGGAGGGACCAGCAAAAGCCAAGGGCAAAATGTGCAAAAGCAGCCCACGGAGCCCCTGACAGAAGTGGCTGATTCCTCACGGCTGATCTGGGCCCAAATGAGCCCTGGGATGCTGCCCTGCAGGGCCGGGGCCAGCGGCCCGCTCGAGTCCACACGCTGGATTCACCGGCCAACTGGACCACGGCCAGGCAGGGAAAGAGGCTGCAGCATTTTACACGAGACCCCTCAACGCTGCACAAGAGCGGGGTCTCAGGGCCGGCGAGGAGGTTCAGGAGCGATGGAAGGAGATGCGACTGACAGGACAAGGGGCAGCTCCGGACCCGCCTTTCCCAGCACGGGGAGGTCGTCAGCGTGCAGCCCCCTTCACAGCACAAAAGACACCTCTTCACGGCAGGACTGACTGTCCAGCCAAGGGACAGTACCAGACCAGGCGAAGGCGACAGAGGAGACGGTCCACAACGCTGGGAGGCAGGAAACCTGGCCAAGACCAGCTCTGCCCTGCTGCCTGGGGAGGGGAGATGTGGGCTCCCCGTCTGCACAGGCCGCCCCAAAGCCCTCTGCGGGGCCCTCAGCGCACGCTTTCCAGGGCCAAGATTCGAGACTGGGGAGCCCACGCGAGGCTGGGCTCCAGTACCAGGGATGGGGATGGGGGTGGGAGGCCAGCTGGGTGGCCCCTTGGGACCGACATGAAGCTCTGGGAGGGACGCGGGGACACCTGTCCCACAGGGCAGAGTGTCCGCAAGCTGATGGAGTCAGCAGCCGCAACTCAGGGCCAGGCTTTAGAGCTGTCCCCAGGATGGAGCCAGTAGTGGACCCTACATGAGAAGGAAGCCAGTGTCCCTCCGTCCCCACGGTCACCTTCTGCCATGGCTGCTGAGGAAACCGCAGCCCCAAACCATCAACCTGCCAGCAGGTCAGGACGGAGATGAAGACAGGGACCCCTGAGAGAAGGGACCAGCGAGGAGGGTGGCCGTCAACCTCACTCCGAGTCAGCGGGGCCGCCAGGAAAAGCAGCCTTGTGAGCACAGGCTTCGCTCCTGGTGCCACTCGTGGGCGACACTCTTCCCACCTGCCCTCCCGCTACGGGCGCCTGCGCTCTCTTTTCCCATCAGCCTCCTCTGGGCGAGAGGGGATGCTCTGGGGATAACAAGCACCCCAGAAATCCCTACAGGACACCCCGGACGAGAGAAGGCAAAGAAACGGGAACCAAAAGAAAATGCAGTGGGGCTTCCTCCTGGCCAGCCTGCTGGGATGGTGATGCTCAAACCAGGGACACAGAAGACAGTGTCCCTAACAGGGTGAGGCTGAGCCCTGCCCCCTGGGGAGTGGCCTCTGCCGGCTCACGGAGGCCTCCCAGCTTCAGCTCCTGAGTGGCAGACGTCCCCTCCTGCACAGGAGACCCGACCAGGGGGATCAGGGCACTCAGGCCCACGGCAGGGCCCACACCACACCAGACCCTCATCTTGGATGGTCAGCCTGGCTCTGATACTCTGGGCCAGAAGCAGGGACACTGTGAAAATAGACATGAAAAAGTATCTGCTCTCCCAGCAAAGCCAGGACCTGAGGAGATCTGGTGACATGGACGCTGGGCACGGGCTGGAGCTCACTCGCCCTCCCAGGGCCTGACCACACGAGAGGTCGCCAGCCACGTGTTGAAGGCTCACAGAGGGACCCTGCCCACTCCGGGCCCTCGGGGAGGTGCCAGGGTCCAGCCAGGGGCGCAGGGCTTACTTGCTCTCCACCTGGCTCGTGGCCTGGTTCAAGGCGTCCCTCAGGATGGAGTTCTCCTGCTGCAGGCGGGCCAGCTGCGTGTTGGGGCCATTCTCCAGCTGCTCCTGGAGCGTCCGGATCTGAAAGGTCATCCAAGGGGCATCAGAGGCCGCTCGGCCTGACAAAGAGAGCCACCTCGGAGCAAGGTCGGCAAGATCCCAGCCCGCAGACAAAAGCCCGGGGGACTCCGCCTTCTCCACCCGAGGTGGGGAGGCCCCCTCAGAACAGGGGCCGGAAAAGCGCAGAGCCGAGCACTCAGCCCAAAGCCCCAGACGGTGCCGGTGCGCTCTGCCCCGACCAAGGCTCTGAGACCCAGCAAAGGGCCACAAGCCACAGCCTACGGTTACCCCGAAGATGCCCGTTCCCTGCCCTCTGACCTCCCGGGGCGCGGCCCGCCGGGAGCGGAGTGCAGGGCTCTGACTGTGCAGGCCAGGGCTGGCCCGGCCCTCCGCTGGGGCTGTGCTGTTTTTCGGACCTCTTGTTTTACGGTGTTCTGCCAACCTCGAGTGGAGGAGGTGGAGCCGGCATGACTCCAGGGTCATGGAGAGGCTGCGAACTTGACCCATGGGCCCCCAGGGAAAAGGATGCAGTGCTGACCACTTGGGACCAGAGTGCTTTCAGAAAATGCTCTTTAAAATGTACATACATCTTCCTGGTCATTAACGTTAAACACACACACCATCTAGCCAGGTAAAACAACCTTCCCCCAAACAAACCCGATGGTGAGGACCCCCTCCGCGGGCATCCGTGCCCGCCCTGCTACCCACCTTGCCCTGCAGCTGCTGCACCTCCTGCACATGTTCCCGGTAGCTGGCCTGCATGCGCGCCTGCACGGCTGTGATCTCCTGCTCCCGGGCCACCAGCTGCTTTTTCACTTTGGCCTCCCCGGCTGCTGCCTTGGCCTTTTCCGCTGCCAGCTCCTGGGAGAAAGCAGAGGGCAGAGAGGCCGGTGAGGCGGGTGGGGGCAGCTTATCAGATGAAACCAAGACCATCATGACCCGGAGCATGACCTGGGGCCAGGAGAAGTCTGACAGCAGAGCCACAAGACCCCCGTCCTGAGCTCTCGGACAGACCCGAGCAGCCACAGCAGAGAACGAGCAGGGGATGACGAGGGACCCCCGGAATCCCTGCCGGCCTGACTGGTGGAGGGCTGGCCATCAGGCCTTGAACACAGTGGGCGCAGTGGATACAGGAAGGAGCTGGGGAACACGGCATCCTGTCCCCGGGCTCTCCAGGGGCACTGGCTGAACCCTGCTGGGATTACAACACCCTGGTTTGGGTCAGTCCCCGACAGCCAGGCCCCGGAACGCCTCTTCTACTTGAGTATCTCTGTCAGGACCCACAAGGCAGCAAGCCTTGACGGCCGAGGGGTTAGCCCACTCCTGGAGGGCCTAGGTCCCCGTGGACAGCCGCTTGGTCCACCGCCCTATCCCTGGAATGTCTGCTCTGGTCAGTGCCAGATGCCCACAGTGAACACGGGACGCGGGGGCCTGGGGACCCAGAGCCTCAGGCAGGGGCAGAGCGCAGGGTGGGAAAGGCTGGCCGAAGGACGGGGTCTCCATCAACGCAGAAGGAATGGCAGTGGACGGAAACCACGGGGGAGCAGGAAGTGATAGTGTGAGGAGGGGTCCGTGCACCGGCCCCCGGGTGGGGGTGCTCTCTGTCAAGGGGGCCTCTAGCCAGACTGGGGCACAAGTCCCACGAGATTCAAGGCCCCTCCCTGTCCTGGGCAGTGGACCAGAGAAGCGGGAAAGCCT
The DNA here is from genome assembly GCF_028564815.1 of Eubalaena glacialis. Lineage (NCBI taxonomy): Eukaryota > Metazoa > Chordata > Mammalia > Artiodactyla > Balaenidae > Eubalaena > Eubalaena glacialis. The sequence continues at coordinate 54,937,474 of NC_083728.1, read as the reverse complement.
CCTCTTCTCCAGGCCGGGATGCTAGGGAGGTCCACCCCAAAGGGCCAGAGGGTCCCTCCCGTCTGAGATGGGGCAGAACCGGAGGCCAGGGAAGGGCTGGGCTGAGCGGGTGGCCGCTGGGTGCCAGGGCAGCTCTGCATGCCTGGCGTTCCCTGGGACCATCCGGGACCCCTGGCCCTGCTCTTCAAAGACAATCCTCTTCCTGGCTGTGCCCTGGGTGAGGGCCCACAGGGGCAGAGGCCAGTCTGGAACACGCATGTGTCTCGTTCCTTCAATCCTCTCAGTAAGGCGAGGCTCCCCATCTCTGGTTTGAAGCTGAGCTCACAGAGCCTCGGGGAGGACACGCTTTCGAAGGCTGAGAGCAGCCCTAAGCGACAGGATGGGCAGGAACCTGGGGCCCTGTGAGCCCACGAGGGTCCCAGAAGGGATGGTGTGCGAGGCGCCCCTCCTCTGGCTGAGCTGGCCGCTCGGCGGGGACTCAGGGCTCCGGCAGGCTTCCTCTGACCCATGCCTGCCACCCCACCCCAAGCAGAACGGAGGCCCCTAAGTACACGGTCCAGCCCCTGATGAAGAAACAAGCACAGAGACGCCCTCACGGCCACACAGAGGTGGCCCTCTGCCCACCATGCCGGACGCCCAGAGGCTGAGCGTAGGTCTGGGGACGGCTTTCCCCACGCTGAGCAGGCCTCGGGCAGTTCTGGGCATCCACCCGGCTCAGGGTGTAAAGGTCCCAGTCTCCTGGGACAGGGTCCCAAGGCCACCAGGATTCAATGGGATTTCCCTTCCTTTTGCCCCTGGGACTTTTTAAAGGCAAAGGCAGGCCAGATTTTCCTCGGGGGCATTTGTTTCATCCTCCACGGCTTCTCTTTCTTCTAGGAGCTCAGAATCCCAGGACTCCTCCTATCTGTCAAATTCTTAGTTCAGTTGCAATGGTCGGGCTTATTTTCTTGAAAGGCACACCCGCTGGTGGGGGCCGGAGCCCCGTTTCCTCTGACTGAGCTGGGAGGCACCGTCACGACACCACCAGCCCAGAAACTCGCTCTGCTCCCCAGGCCAAGCGAGCCCCGCACCGTGAGTCTCCCGAGGCGGCTGAGGCGTGGACTGGAGCACCCCCGCCCTGAGGGTCTCCTTGTCCACCGAGGATTCGGAGCCCAGCCTCTCGGGCCCGAGTGAGGACAGGATGGGGTCCAGCCCAGAGTGTCACCTCGGGACAGAGGCCCTGGTGCCCAAGCAGATGACAGCTGGAAAGACGGTTTTCCAGAAGGACGGCTCCGGAGCCACGTGTGGTTCCTCAAATCCCTGAACACGTCCCCGAAGATGCTCAGAAACCAGGACGGAGGTCTCAGGACGCCCGAGCCCGTGAACTGGTGCCCGGAATGGTCTTTGAACCCAACTCCGTTGACTTCACTCACTTGCAAGGCGCCCACTTGATCTGGCAGACGGTCCACACGGCCTCTGTGTCCTTTAGCCACAGACCACGAGAAAAGGAATTCACCAAAACCCTCTTTTGCAACCATAAAAACTTCTCTACAAGGACAAAGAAATCGTGACAGGAACTAAACATGAAACGCGGATCCTATCCACCCCCCAGCTCCTGGGAAGATCAAGTTAATCGGAACTTCTACATTCTCAGAAGTTTCTCATATAACTTTACTCAACGGTGCTGGGTTGGGAGACGTGGCACAGCAGTGGAATCCCCTCCGCTCTGCTTGAAACTCTCAACAGAGAAATGCAGGGACTCAGCATCCATGGACTCCAGGGCACAGAAGGACAGATGGCGATGCCTGGGCCTCAGTGGCCCCTGCCAGGCAAGATGACCTCTGAGCTGAGACAGGAAAATGGGGGCCCCGCCCTGGAGGGCTTCCTGAAGGAGGGGGCTCTTTCCAGTGAGCCAAGCGGTGAAGGGCGCTCGAGGCTAATGCAGGAGCACGAGAGGCCCCGGGGAGGCAGTGAGGAGCAGGTGCGCCGGGACGCAGACTCGGGTCTGAAGATTGGGAGCCACCTGCACGTGAAGAGGCAGCCCTCCCAGGACGGCGTAAGCGCTGAGAGCCCGGGAAGACCCCCTGCGGCTCAGGGAGGAGGATGGCGTGGGGGAGGCAGGGCCCCGGCTGGACGCACCGTCGGACGTCTCGCCTCAGAGCCAAGGCCTGGAGCCCCAGGGGCTGCGCCTGTGTCTCACGGCAGGGAGACTGTGCCTGGGCAGGGCTGGAAATGCGTCTGGTCGGGGAGGGGGAGGGGGGTCTGTGGGGCAGCTGCGCTAGGGTTTGGAAACTCAAGTGGCCGCCCCGGAGGGGAGCAGCAAGTCTCCTGCACGGGCAGCAGCACCTAAGGGGTGGCTGGAGACCCCAGCAATGGCCACCATCACCGTCAGAGGCTGCACCTGCTCACTCACGACATGTCCAGCCCACCCTAACCTCAGGGCCCGGCACGAGGAACTGGCCGGGGAGCCACACAGCCACCAGCCACAAGAACAGTCACTCCCCTTTCCTCTCACGTGAGCTTTATTCTGGGGGTCAACACGTTTTCTCAGGTTGTCCAGAAAGAGGATACGGAAGAACGGCCCCCAGAACCACAGACTCCACAGTGGCTGCTGGCCGCGGGCCCTTGGGGCAGGAGGCCTGTGACTCACGGCCCACTTCCATGGTGCAGAGGCTCCTGGCCTGCGACGCGCCAGCAGCCGGGCGGGCAGGGAAGCGCAGTCGGCTCTTGGGAGCAGGGTGAGTGGCTCCGGCCGCCCTGCATCCAACCAGCAACCCGAGGCCGCGAGGGACACTCCCGAGAGAGAGGACGAAGCCCACCGGGCAGGAGGCTGCCCTAGGGGAGGCCTCGGAGACCGGCCTTCCCCTTCCGCCTCCGGGCGGAGCCTGACCAGGAGCGACCACGGCAAAGCCTCGTCTTCCGCTCCCGCCGCCCGTCCGTCCCCCACTGAACAAACCTTCCCGTCTGGCCTGGAGCCACGGCCGTTGCTCAGGACAAACTCTGACACCTCGTGAGCGAGCGACGCAGGCGCCCAGACGTGTGGGACGTTCCGAGGCCCCGGCCGCCTCCCTGCGCCCGCTGGCCCGCGGAGGAGGAGGGGACAGGGCGAGGGCCACGTAGGGCGCGATGCTGGGAAGGGCAGCTTAAACGGGGAGGGACCAGCCCCGCTGCAGGGGACCCGGACCTCCTCCTCACAAGGAGCGGCCGCGTGCCGACCCCTCCTGAACGAGGCCCCAGCCCGTCGGGGCAGCACGGCCCTCGAGACCAGTGTTCACTGGGTACATACGTGTCACGTGCTGAACCACCACGGAACCGCTCCCCAGACAGCAGGGAAGGGGCAGCAGCCCCGCTAAGCCCTCCCCACGGCTTTTTGCTCCAATTCTCAAGAAAAGACCCTGGGACCCACTGTGCCCACCCTCCTCTCAGGGCATCACCCTAAAAAGACGGGGCCACAACCACGGAGCCGACTGTCCCCTCCCACCCGTGTGTTCCCAGTCCCGAGAGGGACCCCGCTGTGCAGGGGTCCTCACGCAGCCACAGCCCCCAGGCCGACCCGGCGCCGGCCCTACCTTGTTGAGCTCCCTCAGTTTGCTCTTGGCGGCGGCCGCGTCCTCCTGCTCCGTAGCCAGCAGCTTCTCCTTCTCTTCCAGCTGGCGTTTCAGAATCGCCACGGGGTCACCCTTCTGAGTGGCCTAGAGATGCCCACAGAGCCGCATTAATGGGGGTGGGCAGACGCCTGGCTTGAGACTCACCCCAACCATCAGACCCCGACCCAAAAGCAGAGCGGCGGGCTGACGGTGCGGGAGCGGCACCATCCCGACGGCACACACTTCTGGGGGCGGCCCCCGCCTCTGCCGCCTGGTCGGCCAGGCCTCGGACCCAAAGCTCCGGACCCCTGGGGTAGTTGTGGGAGCATGGTGCTTCCCTAACCCAGGTCGATGGTGGCCAGGGCCTCTTCCCGGCCTGCTGGGGGCCATCGGCCATCATCTCTGGCTTGGTGCCCATCCCTCAGCTGCTGGGGGCGGCCTGCAGGCTGCCAGCTGAAGCGTGGGGGCCCGGGCGCGGGGTGGGGGTGGGGGGTAGGTACCTGGGGACAGTGGCCTGAGCTGAGTTCAGGCCTCTCTTGTTGGAGGGGAGTGGCCACCTTGACCTCCGGCCACTTCAGGCCCAGGAGATGGCCCAACGCTCACTGAGCGAGGAGCTCCTGTGACCGCAGGACCCGTCACCACTCAGCAAGGGCTGGGGCGGGGGGGGGGTGACCCCAGTGGCCTCAGGACACTCCCAACATCTCTCACCACTGAGGTGCCACAAAATCCTCCAGCAAAGTTACCTACACTTCCAGCTGTTTAAGGAACAAACACGCCCTGCGGCACCTCCTGGGGGCAGCTCGTGGCCATAAGCACCAGACAGAGAGAAACCAGAGAGACAAACACCCTCCTTCCTGAGCCCGAGCTCCGGCCACAAACCAGCGGGGCCCAGCTCCTGGCCCCCCAGACGCCCCACCCCGGCCCTTAACAGCCCTCCTGCTGCAGCGGCTGGGCTGCAGCTGAAGCAGAAGCATCTGCAGGTGAGTCACGCAGCCCGACCTGGGGAGGGGGACAGAGTTCTGCCGAGAGGCAAGCGGAGGTGTTCCAGGAACACTCCGTGCAGCTTGTCAAGGCGGGTGCGGCCAGCCTGCGGGGCACCAACCAGGGGAGGCCGGGGCCCAAGACCAGGAAACCACTGCCACTCACTGGCCGCTGGGGTGGGGGGAGGGCGCACCTTATGCCACGTGTCCTGGACGACACCTGCTTTCTCGGACAGGATCTCGATGAGCCGCTGGGCCTCGCCCTCACTGAACACCATGCTTCCGACCGTGGAGACCAGCGTCTTGTAGGGGAGGCAGAGCGGGCTGTCGGTCTCTGGGGGCCCTGCACAGAAGGGAAGGGGCAGGGACTCATACTCGGGCACCAGCCACCAAGCCCGTCACACCCCAGAGCAGCAGAGGCCAGTCAGAGCCGAGGCCTCTGTCCGGCTGCCCAGGGTCCGCGGGCTGAGTGCAGCGAGCCCGCCCTGGGGTCTCAGGTCCTGTTCAAAAACAGCAGCGGGGAAGGTCCCCAGGAAAGAAAGGCTGAGTATTCCTGGGTTGGAGGAGATGTCCCCCTACTTTTTCATCATCAAAGTGAGCAGACTTGGGCAAGGCATACTTTCCCATAGGTGCTTTTTTCCTTCCTTCTTTTCCCAGCAAACTGCCTGGGCCAGCTCTGGCTGCGCGCCACCCAGCAAGGCTCACGCCCCTGCCAAGACAAAGCCCCACCGTCGGGGAGCAGGAGGCCGCCTCCCCGATGTCCTGGTTCAGACCCTCTATTTCCAGCTCTCCCTGGATGAAGCTTAAGGCAGGTTTCAGGACAGGGATGGCTGGGTTCGTCCAGAACAGGGCTGCCTGCTCGCCGGTCCATTAGCGCATGACCTGCTGGAGGACACAGAGCCATGTGCCAACAGCCAGCTGTCACTCCTGGACGCCCGGCGCCCCCGCGAAAGCTTCACTCTCACGCAGCCCCTCACACAGCCCCAAAGACACGAAAGGGCGAACAGAGACGCCCCGTCTGGCAGCTCCTCGCGCTGAGGCCCCAAACTGCCCACGAGCTGTGGAACGACAGGGCCCCAAACAAGCTGAAACAAAGCCAAGCGGCCGCCTGCAGCAGCACCTGCAGCCAAGCCCACCTCACTGAGGACAGCCAGGGGAAGGTCTCCATGGCAACCTGAAATTCTCTGGCTTGCCACAATATTTTCACTCCCTAGTCACAATATTTTCATTACAAGTCAAAGCACTTAGCAGGATCCCCTAATAAAGGGGACGTGGCATGTGGGCGAGCTGGTTGCTACGAGCACCTTCACTTTAGAACTTTTTACCCCGCGAAGCTCGGGAGTAAAAATAACCATGTTGACGTTAAAGGCCTAGGAGCTTGAGGGTGTCATGAAAACTGGGAGGTGGGGGGAGGCCCCCTTCAGCCTTCATTCTTTTCACTGAAATATGTACGTAAAATAATTTTAACGGTAAACTTCTGCACCCTAGAGACAATTCAAGTACAGCTAAGCCAAAAGAGAAGGAACCACTCGGATGAAAACCTCACGGTCAGCATTCTGGTCTCTGGGCTTCCTGCTCTGCCCCGTCGGCCTGCAGACCGACGTTTCTGCCAGGGTTTTTCAGAAGAGGGAGGTCCGCCGGAGTCAGACTGGGCAGGATGGCCTCTCTGAAGCTGGCCACTCAGATGTTTTCCTCTCTGGACTCAGAGAGGCCTGCTCCTGCGCTGCCCCCAGCCATGCCGGCTGCCAGGCACCTGCCATGTGGCTGGTGGTGGGAACTGGGGTGGCTCCCAGGGGAGCACACACCAGATTCTGAAAACTTGGTATAGAAAAACAAAAGAATGCAAAATATCTGCAATAATTTTTTTATATTGATTGCATATTGAAATGATAGCATTTTGGGTAACTGGGTTAAATGAAATATATAAAAATGAATTCCATGTGTCTCTCATTTGCCTTTTTTAGTGTGGCTCACAGTGTATTTCTGTGGGGCAGGCTGGCGACTCCTTTCCAGCCCTGGGGCCCCAAAGCACCACCTGCTGAAGCCCTGGCAGCCCGGTCCCTGCAGAGGCCCCAGAGTGACCATCCGCCTAGGCCCCAGAGCGCCTGCTGCACTGCCCCCACCCCCGACCGGGGGAGGGGACACAGACCTGGATGACACAGCTACGCTTCCCTATGGAACGCCGCATCTTTCACAGCCACTACCCCAGTGGTCTCACAAATGCATTCCCTCCAGGAGGGCCCTGTGCACAGAACGTTCCTGAGAGTATTCTGGGAGTGTCATTCTAACACACGTTTGTTAAAACTTTCTCATGTAATTATACTAAATTGTATTAGATGTTCTAGTGAACAAAGTCACGAAAACTTGGAACAAGTGGAACACCCCAAAGCTATGTAACAGCAGAACGTAACTCTCCTTGCCCACTCCCCACAGAAACTTCCACGGCCTTCTCCATTCTCATACAAACACTTCAGAATTATTTCTAGAGAGATATGACTTTACATGTTTTCATTAAGGTAAGAACGGTGCCATCTTTATTCTCCCCAAATCAGGGGAAGTAAAACTGAAAGAAAGCAAAGTACTGGGAACCAGAACTCTGGGCCTCATGTGAGTGGCATTTATTTCTGGGTTTCAAGGCCCATGAGGCGGGCACGCTGACCCATACACAAAGGACTAACGTGTCCCCCGGCAAAGGCTCGAAGGCTAGAAATAATCCTTGGGGTTGTCAAATCTTAAGGCCCTAAGAGAAATTTGTCAGAGACTCAACATCTATTCTGTGAAGCCTCAGGCTTTACAAAGACCACGTGGCAGTGAACTCCCGTGAGACGGGAGCAGCCAAGGCTTCGCCCACATTGGTGAGTCTGAAATTCCAGGTACGGACGGGCCCGGAGGCCTTGGGGAGGGACCAGGCAGCAGAAGGGCACGGTGGCCGGGCAGGGCCGGCTTCTCACTGCTCTGGAGTAACGCGGGCTCCTGCCTGGCCAGGGACGCAGCGAACACCCCAAGCGCTGGGCCCTGCAGGGACGGGGCAGCCTCCCCTGAGCGGGTGGCCTTGGCCGTGGTCCTTTCCCTCCAGGCGACAGCTCCCACGGGGTCCAGGTCAGAACCCGCAGAGCTGCGGACGCATCGAGGAGAGCTAGAAACGAGATTGCTGTGTGCCATCTCCTGACCTTTAGTGCTGACAGCTAACTCAGTGAAAAATAAATAAAACCACCACGAAGCTGAACACATCCACGGGCCAATTCCGGCCTGCAGGTCATCCCTGCCCTTGGGCTGTGGGCACCCTGGTCAGAGCAAGGCCCCTGGAGCCAGGTGGTCTGGGCTTGAATCTCGGCTCAGCTCCCTCCCACCTGTGCATCCTTGGGCAAGCGGCTTCACCTCTCTGAGCCTGTTTCCTCGTCTGTGAAATGCGGGCAACGGCAATGTGCTGGGCACAGGGTAAAGCACGGCAGAACCGATCAACAGGGCCAGGAGCACCGCACACCCTGACCCCTCCTTGGGCGGACAGCGCCCCAGTGAGGAACTTGGGTGGGGAGGCAGGGGGTGAAGCAACTCTGCCTTCCTCTGCACCGCCAACTGGCGCCCACGCCCCCGGGGACAGAGCGCTGGGGCCCAAGGCCCCTGCTTGCACCAGTCTTTGCACACGAGCTCAAGCAGGCAGCGCATTTAGGGAAACGAGGGGCCCTCTGCCTCCCTGGGCTCTGGGCTGCGAAGCACTCAGCGATTGGATAATGTGCCTCAAATTCCAAAACTACGCTCCCTTTTGTGACCACGCTGGGAGGCTTAATCACCTAAAATTAAACCTGTCCTGCAAAAAGGGCTTAGGGGTCTCCCCCCTCACCGTCGACCGTGGGGTCTCAGCCACCGGGGACTTGGCGCTGTTTCAGCAGCAGCCCCTCCAGGTCCGGGCCCTGGAAGCCCTGCCTGCTCATGCCCGGCTCAGTCAAGCGACCAGGAGGCGTCAGAACAGCTGCAGGAACTGCGTGCACACAGCTGTGATCGAGGGAGTTACTGCCAGGCCCTGGCACGGGCGTCAAGAGCTCCAGCTCCACTCCAGCTGCTGCTGCAGGTGCCCGGCAGCCCTGTGCAGATGGTCTCCAGACATGAAGTATGCACCTACTGTGTACCCTGCAGTCTGCAAAATCCTGGAAAGGCCTGTGGGACTCCCAGCTAGGAGAGGGGAGGAGACCCCGGACACGGAATCAGGCAGCAGAGCCACAGGGCACCTGGGGAAGCAGCCACGGCAGCAATGCCAGCGAGGCTTTTAATGCAGGAGATGCTTGTGCCAAACACTACCAGGCGGAGAGCAGGTGGGGCCGGGGCTTCCGGAGGGGGAGGGAGTGGCAGGGATGACCCGAGGCTGGTGGAGCAGAGGCAGGTGGCGCTGGCATGGGTCCCAGGGATCCGGGCTTCACCTCGTGGGCAAAGGGGCAGTGCCAGGGAGTGAGCAACGTTTGCACCTAAAGACACCCGGGGGCCAAGGCTGGAGGCAGGTCAGGGAGGAGCCCAGGGCCGGGGCTGAGCGTACTCAGGAAGCGGGGTGGCGGTGACAACCCAGGGCTCTGACAGCAGACAGGGGTGGGGTCCTGGAGGCCGGAGGAGAACTCCAACGGCAAAGACGCTCACGTCCCAGGGAATGTGCAGACCGGTTCTGAAGGCCTCTGCTCACACACACAGGTGCAGGCCGAATGGCAGCTGCTAGCTCGGGACCTTGCAGGGGCGTCACCCCAACAGTGTGGGTGGGGGACCTGCATGCTCCCCCCAACAGGAAGCCAGACCCCAGCATCGGGAAGCCCCCCAGGACATCCCCAATCACCTGAGCCAAACTGAGGTCAAAGGCCAGGGCCCCAGGAAGGGCCCCTGCGCCTCCTAGAAGCCCAGCACTTCCCAAGCAATCGTCAGATTCAGAAACAGAGCCAAGCCCCCGACTCCCGCTGACCCCAAGTCCAGAGGGCAGCCACCGTGTCCAGAAACGAGGAACCTGGGCCACCCCCCCAGCTGCACGTTCACGGACAGTGGCCGTGAAGGGTTCTCCTGAGCCTTCGGGCAAGCAACCCTTCGAGGCCCTCGATGGAAGATCCACCAAATGCGTCAAGAGACGCAGCTGCAGCTCCTGCCACCCTCACAGCTGCTGGTCTGCACCATGGCGGTCAAGGGCAGCACGCACATGGCCGACCCCAAGCCCGGCTCAGGCTGAAGCCCAGCACTGCCCAGGGCTTCTGCCTCCCGACAGGGTGCAGGCCTCAGATCAGCGGCTGCACTGGACCCTGGCAATGGCGTTTTAAGTGCACTGGAGCAAAGAACAAATAATGTCAAGAGCAACCCTACTTGGGGCCTTTGAATCAGGCCTTTTCATCTGGTTGGAGAAAAAAGTAATCTCTTGACAAACTGGGAGATTGTACACATAATGACGTCTAATGGAGTTTTTAAAAAATCCTATAAATTGAATGACTGTATTTTTCCCTTTATACTTTTGCTTTTCCCCCCAAATTTTAACAATATCAATTTTAAATCTGAAAAAAGAACTAAAGCACATCACAGTATTTCTTAAAGAAATACAACCCCTGGAGGGCCTTTGCGCAAGCTCCTTCCTCGGGCCTGAGGGGACCAGGAGGTCTGACCTACTGCCTGCGGGAAGGACGGGGGACATACAACCTCGAGCCTCCTGCCCTGGCAGTGATGGGAGCCACAGCGCCACCCCGTTTGAGAGGACTGAACGGAGAGCCCTGGAAGAACGTCTTCCAGCAGCTTCTCTGAGACGTGACACCAGACTCGCTTCCCCAGGGGATGTTTTGTTCTTTCAAAAAGAAGAAAGGGAAAAGTTGAGTCTGAAGAACTTACACAGAAAGTGAAAAAAGCTCATGAGCTCTGCAGTTTTCTTCAGAGCTTCAGACCCTGAGAAACTAAGTTAAGTTCAAAAGAGAGGCTCAAATGTAATCTCCACACACCCCCTCTGTGCCTCGGCCTGTGCGGGAGGGGCAGCTGCTGGTGGCCGAGCCTGGGCAGGCGCAGACGGACACCCAGGCCCAGGGTCCCAACTCTCCCTTCTGGGAAGTCTTGAAACAGAGCTGAGCTTTGGTTTCTGCTGTCCTAAAACAGGTAAAAATACAAACCCACCTTAAAGGAAGTTGGGGGATAAATGCACAGAAAGAGCCCCTCCCCACACACCAGGCTGGAGCGCAGTGGGGCCCATTCCCCGGGACCCCGGCCTCAGGCATAGCAGCCCGCGGGGCACAAAGGATGGGGGGGCGGTGGGACAGCAGGAGGCAGTGGTACAGCTACTGTCCAGTCACACGGCTCAAGATGAGGCCCTGCGGGCTACAGACACCCCGACTGAAGGTCTCCTGGTGGGTCCGGCCCCTGCCCTGTTACGTTACAGAACATGACCCTATTCCTGCACCTCCCGGGGTCCAGCAGTGGCAGGAGGCCTCTCACAGCACAGAGCTGACACCCCTAGGATGCTGCCAGGTCCCAAATGCAGGAACTACCTTTATCTCTCATCTGACCTCAGTCACCACCATCTGCTGGGTGCCCAGGGGCTGGGGCAGCCCAAGAAGCACTGGCCACTTCCCTTCCTCAACCTGCGCCCCCGAAGGAGCAGGAGTTCTCTCTGCAGCTCAGAGGATGCTCAGGGACCTGAGGTCAGGGCTGGGCTCGCTCCTGGCGCCTGAAGGCGTGGGACCTCCACTTTGGTACAAGGAGGGCCTGTTTCTTCAACTCACAGACAAATAATGGAGTTTTGGTTTCTCTTCCATTAACAAGAATACATGTTACAGAAAAACTGGAAAATGCAGAAGGGTGAAGGGAAGAAAATAAAATTCACCCACAGTCCTCCCCGCAAAGATGGCCCTTCTGCCCCGTGGACCTGTGAGCGCATCGGACTCAGCCGTCGTGGGGTCGTGCGGGCCGGTCTGAGGGTACCTCCACCTCCTGGAGGCTGGCTGGGCCCTGACGTGATGGCCTCTGGCCCCCGGTAGATGGCCCGCATCCGCGTTAAGGGCCAGGGTCTGGCATGATGCCAGGCACAGAGTCCAAGAGGAGGACCGCCCGGCCTCAGCCTCGCTCGGCAGTGATACCCGCAAACCAAGCCCCCGTGGCAGCATGAGTCCCAGGGCTCGGGCCCAACTCAGTTTCCAGAAGGTGCCTCCTGTCTGGCCCAAGTCTGGGCATCCAGTTCCCCAGGCCTGGCCCGCACTGTGTTTGCGTGGACTCCCTTCCAGGAGCTGAGGAACGGCCCTGCCCAGACGGCCCCAAACCACCCCCATGTCCGCTCATTTCCTGGGCAAGAAGCGTGCTTTCCTGATGAACACGAATACTTGCCGCGGTGGCTCTCGGAGAACAAACCAGCAGAGGCCTGGACAGTGCCGCTGACTTGGAAGCTTCAGTTCTGGAAGTTTCCACTTCGTTACGATTCCGTGAATCCCCTCTTCTCCAGACACTGGGAAAAGAATCCGTGCTTCTGTTTCAAAACCAAGTGTTTTCTCGTAGTCCACACCTGGGCTCCTGACGGCCCTGAAATCGCCACCATCTCCACGGAGCCACGTGAGCCGAGGTCAGGTTGGCGGGCAGGGGGCGCTCGCGTGGGCCCATCACCGCGGGAACCGTCCGCTGCGCCAGGCCTCCAGAGGGTAAGGCAGATAGAGCTTGTCTTCCTAAATTAAGAATGCACCTGCTTTCTGACTTAGCAATTACCTACCTAGGAATTTACGTTACAGAGATACTCACCCAGTGATACATGTACGCCACTGCAGCATTAATTTTAGCAGCAAAAGAACGGCACACTGCTTCATGGCATTTAAATAAATGACGTTATGGTCACGCCGTGGGCTATGATGCAGCTGAAAGCGGCAGCCCTAGGGTGCGGTGAGGAACAAAGGAGGCAAGTCCATCTCTGCAGCGCAGGCCCACTGCGTGTGCCGTGTGATGAGCGGGGCATCTCCGGGGCCCCCCAGGAGGTGGGTGGTGGCTGCGATGGAGTGGAGAGGAAGACTCTCAATTCTTACCTTCCACGCTTCCATACTGTTTGAATTTTGTTTGCTGCAAGCACGCATTTACACAATAAATTTTAAAAAGGATTAGGAAGGTGGGTGTTCACTGTCAAGTCTGGTCAGGGACAAGGGGTGAAAACCTGTCACACAGCCTCGATTTGCTCCTGTAGGAAGATCAGATCAGAAGTTCCGGAATAGCTCCAACTCGGGCCCGCAGAAGTGTGTCCCGTGCCCGATCTCCTCTGGGGCTCCTGTCAGCGGAGGCCCTGCCGGGACAACCAGGTGTCAGGTAAGGCCTGGACAACTGAGGGAGCCACCCCAGCTCCAGGGCTGGTCCTGCTGCTGACGTGCCACATGTGTGGGCCAGCCACAGGCTCTGGGAGCTCACTCACGGCTTCTGTGATGTGTGGGACAACGGGGAGCTCACTCCCACCCCACTCAGGACACAGACAGAACAAAGACGGAGGAACTCCTGACGCCACCACAGGGCTGCAAAGACAAGTCCATTTTCACGGGGCCTCCTGCAAGGTGACCCAAGAGGCCCCCTCACTCCCGATGGCTCTTGTTTAGAAAAGCTTTGTCCAGTAGAACCTTCTGTGCTGATGGAGATGGTCTTCATCTGCACTGTCCAAACGGGTAGCCACTGGCCCTGTGGAACTACTGAGACCTTGAGTGCGGTTTTCACTTTGACTTTTGATTGATTTGAATGTTAACTGGCCCCACGTGACCAGCAGCTCCTGTACTGGTCAGCGCAGCCCCAGAACCTAGCTCTCTGGTGCCAACGGTTAAATCTCGTGGCCCTGGACCCTCCCCTGCCCGAGTCCAGGTTCCCTCCCCCAAGCTCTCTTCCTGGCCTGCTCCACACCAGCGATGCAGACCCCCTCCCCAACCATCTCCCCCATCCCCGCAGCATGATCATCAGGACACCTCACCCCCCAAGGCATTCACACCTCCAGGCCCCCGAGTTTCTGGATGCCCAGGGCCAGTCAGCCAGCGGGGATCTGTCCACAGTTCCCTCGAGGGGGTACCCATGGCCCTGAAGAAATGGGGTGGGCGGCCCCCAAACCGACTGAGTCCCGGCTGGCAGGCAAGGAGGTCAAGGGCAGGCAGCTGGGGTGACCTCAGCCTTTCAGGTCAAGGGAGGAAGGCGGAACACGAGGTGTAACTAAGTGAAGGGAACGCGGCCTGCTTCTCACTGGGCAACGCAGCCACAGGGGCAAAAAGCTCGATGTGAGTCAGATGAACTGGACCCCGAGCTCCACAAACAAGCTGTGATCGCAAGGGAAGTGTGAGCCGGTTCCATGAGCCACGGGAAAAGCCGAGCCGCCCATCCACACCCGTCCTCGTACCCTCAACCACCATGGCTGTGGCGGACGTGGCTCAGCGGGGAATGCGGGGGAAGTCAGAGCGACAGGCTCACCGTGCCCTCGGGAAGCGGTCCTTCACAGGCGCAGCTGCAAAGCTGCTCGAAGCCAAGCCCTTACAGAAAGAGCCCACCTCCCTTTCCTGCCCCTGCCCCCACCCCCAGCAGACTCGGGGCCCTGACCATCCCTGCAACAGCACCGGCATCTCCGGGGAGCTGCTTAGAAATGCAGCACCTCGGGCCCCGCTGGGAACCACTGAGTCTTTATCTTAACAAGACCCTGCACGTCAAAGCCTGAGAAGCCCTGCCCTGGGGGGATCTCCACGGAGATGGGGGGTGGGAGGGCAGCAGCGGACAGGGCCTGCATCCATCTCGAGGGCCCACCAACCGTGGGAAAACGGGGGAAAGCACGCGGGGCACGTTCAGGAAAATGAAAAACCACAAGCGTGTTCCCGTTTCTGACTCTTCAGAGTTGAAGAATGAAGCAATTCACCGCTCAGGTGTCACATCACCCGCAGGCCACCCGGTGTGGCTGTGTTCTCTTTGGGGCCTGTCCACATGCTACGTGGCTGGCCGTGTGGCCCAGCGCCCTGCCCTTCGTGATTTTCTCCCTGCAACCTCGGAGTCACAGCCCCCTGCCACCTGAGTTGATCAGTACTAATTTCGGCCATCTTTCCTATTTTCTAGGGTTTGATTTCTTTTTACGTTAACTCTAATTGATACATACCTGACATTTTCACAGGGGCTAAGCAGACCCTTCCAAACCTTAAACATCCTGCCCAGGATCACTGCCTTGACCTGTCCCCTCCCCGCCCTGAAGCGCAGGTGAGATGCAGTCTAGTTAGGACCACTCTCTTCCCTGACCTGCTGGCCTCGGTCCAGCACCCTACCGTAATTACAATAGTTTGGGACTGTGTTCACACATCAGAAGACCGGCCTTAAAAATCTATTCAGTATTCTTACTTATTTTTCCCTCCAGAGGGGACTTTTAAGCCCACTGAAATTTTGGCAGGAAGAATAGTAAACTACTAAGTTAACTTGGGAGTGACTATCATTTTATCTGTAATATTTAATCTTTCTTATCCTGAACCATGGTATTTTTTCTGTTCAAATTTCCTCTTATACCACCTCAGGCGAGCTGCTCTGTGGGTTCACACGGGTCGTAAGTTAGGTCTTCCTCCCAACAAGGTTCTTTATTACCTGCAAATTAGGACAATTTTGCCTTCCTTTCTAATATTATCATGTTTCTGTTTCATACCTTACTTCAATGGCCAAAGCCATACACAGTAACGATGACCACAGGAAGCTCTAGTCTGAACACACCTGATGCGCGAGAAGCCAGAGAACAGGCGGCTCTCACCTGCATCCCCGTCTTCTGCCTCGAATGCCCTCCTCCCAGGGTCAAGTGGAGCATCACCGTGAAGACAGGGCAGCGTGCTCTCCCTCCGCCACGGAGTCAGGGCTGAGGCTGAGCGCCTGGGCTTTCAAAGGGCCTGAGAGGCTGACGTGGCCTGTGGGGCAAGGTGGGCCAGTCCCTGACCCTCACGTGGGACGAGTGTCGCCTGAGTAAATGTCCCCCCAGAAGTTGGGGCGGAGGAAACAGCAAAGCGGATACAGCTTCACAGAGGGACAAACGTAGGGCCCTGCCTACCTGGCACAGGTCCAAACGTTTCAAAGCCCCTAATGTACCTCACCGAGACAAATGCAATTAATTTTCCAAATCAACTAATGGCTAATCTAAGAAAGAAAAAAATCTAGAGAGAAAGAGAAAAAGAGAGAGAGAGAGAGAGAGAAAGGGAGGGAGGGAGGAAGAAAACAGACTACTGTATCAAGTGAGTGATGAATATGAAAGAGGAACTCACGGGCCCAATTTCTACAGTAATCCGTACTAAAAAGATAACGGAAAATCATGTTCTACATTATCTAACATATGTATCTGATACATAATATCTATTTTAATGTTCTATTAATGCTCCATTACATAACGGGGGCGGGGGGGTAGCGAAGAGGGAAAACTGGGAGGCAGGGGTGTGGATGCCATTGTTTCTCAGAAACGTCATCCTACTGCTATTCATGCAACAAACATCTAGAAAAGAACAAAGCTATGCTAAAGCACCAGGTGAGGTAAGAACGCAGAACAGGCTGACGCAGCCAGACGTTTGAGAAAGACTGCAAGACACGGAACTGTCCTAGACTGACTGGGTGGTGGATGGAGTCACGGCTCCTAATTCCTCACCTCTACTCAACTCACACCTTTTCCCAGGTCACTCTGCAGTCCCTCCCACTGGGGACAGTAGACTTCCTGCCCCTTGACTCAGGCTAAGTCTCACGGCCTGCTCTGGCCAACAGGATGCTGGTTTGAGCAGTGCCCTTTCACAGCTCTGCCACAACCGTGGGAGGGCCTCTGCCCTCGAGAGTCACTGATGCCTCGGCCAGGGCCCCAGAAGAAACACGTAGAAGAGACCTATGTTCAACCTGCAGCAGGAGCTGAACCAGTTAAACTGCAGCATGAAGCAGAGCCACCAGCCGAGATAACCCCGACCAGTCAACCTCCAGCCAAGTCAACAGAAACACGAGCAGGAATAAACGACTGACACTGTAAGACCCTGAATTCTGGTATGTTTGTTATGCAGCCATGTGGCAATAGGTGACTGATACAGACGGCTTCCCCAAAGGGAATCCATAAGCCACTTAAAGACAGCTTTTCCCTCCAAATTCATAAAGAAATCAAAGCCACTCACCAGGCTCACCTTTCTTCTTAGACCCAGACTTCTTCTTCGCAGGAGCCTCTTGCTTTGGTGCCTCCTGGCTCTGGACCATATCTGCATTTTTGCCCTGGATAGGAGCTGACTCTGCCTTTTTACCCTGATTGGCAGATGCATCCACCTTTTTGCCCTGGTTGGGGGACCCTTCTGACTTTCTGCCCTGGTTCAAGTTTCCCTCTGCCTTTTTGCCTTGATTGGGGGCCCCTTCTGCTTTTTTCCCCTGGTTTGCAACACCTTCCGCCTTTGTGCCCTGATTAGCAACCGAATCTGCCTTTTTGCCCTGATTCTGGCCCCCCTCCGCTTTCCTGCCCTGGTTGGGGGTCCCCTCTGCCTTCTTGCCCTGGTTGGAGGCCCCTTCTGCCTTCTTCCCCTGGTTGGGAGCCCCCTCTGCCTTCTTCCCCTGGTTGGAGGCCCCTTCTGCCTTCTTCCCCTGGTTGGGGGTCCCCTCTGCCTTCTTGCCCTGGTTGGGGGTTCCCTCTGCCTTTTTACTCTGGTTCTGAACCACTTCTACCTTTTTGCCCTGATTGGGGCTCCCCTCTACCTTTTTGCCCTGGTTTGGGGTACCCTCCTCTTTTTTGCCTTGATTCTGAGCTCCCTCTGCCTTTTTGCCCTGATTCTGGGCCCCCTCGGCTTTTTTGCCCTGATTCTGGGCCCCCTCTGCCTTCTTGCCCTGGTTCTGGGGCCCCTCTGCCTTCTTGCCCTGGTTGGAGGCCCCTTCTGCCTTCTTTCCCTGGTTGGAGGCTCCTTCTGCCTTCTTGCCCTGGTTGGGGGTCCCCTCTGCCTTCTTGCCTTGGTTCTGGGCCCCCTCTGCCTTCTTGCCCTGGTTGGGGGTCCCCTCTGCCTTCTTGCCCTGGTTCTGGGCCCCTTCTGCCTTCTTTCCCTGGTTGGAGGCCCCTTCTGCCTTCTTGCCCTGATTCTGGGCCCCCTGTGTCTTCTTGCCTTGGTTGGGGGTCCCTTCTGCCTTCTTTCCCTGATTCTGGGTCCCTTCTGCCTTCTTTCCCTGATTCTGGGCCCCCTCTGTCTTCTTGCCCTGATTCTGGGCCCCCTCTGTCTTCTTGCCCTGGTTGGGGGTCCCCTCTGTCTTCTTGCCCTGGTTGGGGGCCCCCTCTGCCTTCTTGCTCTGGTTCTGGGCCCCCTCTGCCTTCTTGCCCTGGTTGGGGGCCCCCTCTGCCTTCTTGCCCTGGTTGGGGGCCCCCTCTGCCTTCTTGCCCTGGTTCTGGGCCCCCTCTGCCTTCTTGCCCTGGTTGGGGGCCCCCTCTCCCTTCTTGCCCTGGTTCTGGGCCCCCTCTGCCTTCTTGCCCTGGTTGGGGGCCCCCTCTCCCTTCTTGCCCTGGTTCTGGGCCCCCTCTGCCTTCTTGCCCTGGTTCTGGGCCCCCTCTGCCTTCTTGCCCTGGTTCTGGGCCCCCTCTGCCTTCTTGCCCTGGTTGGGGGCCCCCTCTGCCTTCTTGCTCTGCATAGCACTGGTGGCAGAGGCACTGCCCTTGGCACCCACTGGGGACACAACCACCATAGGGACCTCCTTGGGAGCGGCTTCCAAAATGGCAGCCTTTGAGGCAAGAACCTGGATGGAATTTACTACAGAACTGACTGCTGGTTCCACCTTTGCCACTTTTTTCTCCTTCTTCTTTTTGTCCTTAGGGGAAGAAGCCGGCTTCTCCTGGGGCATGGCTGGTACTGTGGCTACAGGGGGAATGACCACGGGGGACTGGACTGGGGTTGGAGCCACCACCACTGCAGGCGCCCGCACTGGGTCCTTGGGGAGGATGGTCACGTTGGGGCCTGGCTCATGGTCAGGTATCTTCCCGTTGGGTTTCTCGTCCTTTTTCTTGGTCTTTCCTTTCTTCTCCACTGTTTTCTCCTTCTTTTTCTTCTCCACTTTCTGGTGGTGAGTCTTCGCCATCTCCTTGCGCTGGTTGGCTAGAGCTTCTTCATACGACGTCTCCTTCATGGAGAACGTCGACACCAGGAAGATGCCGATGGCGGAAACAACCATGAATCCACCAAAGACCACAACCCCCAAGGTCTGGGTGTCGTAAATATCCATCCTGGTTTGCTTTCCTTTCACCTGCCAAATACATACATGTCAATTACTTTTTGTAGAAACTGAGGTATTCAACAATCGCCACCCCCACCCCCTAACACCTGACTTACAGTTTCACTAATTCTTCAGACTGATAAAGTGAAGGAAGAAACAAACTCAGGCCATCTCCGACGTCACCCATTCTCCCCGCCCCCTTCAGAAGTGAGCAACTCTTACATAAGATATTCCATTAGTGCCGGGACATACAAAGCCATGGAGAGACGGCAGCGAGGAGCTCTATAACCAGGGCACATAACACCCAGGAGACTCAGATGCCGTGATCCCAGTTCACGATGTTCCCCACCACAGGGGTCAAAGATACACATGAGCACAAGCACCGGCCAGGTGTGAGACAATTGGGAGTAGTGAGGACTGTGGCAAACTGTCCCACTACATTAGGGCCAGATGACGCCCAGCCACAGCTGATTACTGTAGACATGCGGGCACTGTGTTGAGAGATCTTTTGCTTTCTCACATTAGGACAGAAATTTTTTTTCCCTTAACGTGAAGTTGACTGATTTTAAAAATACCATGTGAGTCAAACCAAACACGGCTGCCGGCTCTCAGCCACAGCGTCCAGGCCAGCAGGCCCTCGCGAGCCATCTGACTCTGCTGCCTCCATTTCCTCCAGTGCTGATAAACACAACTACCCAGGGCCAAAGATGAGAACCTATGCATTACAATCTGGAAAGGTGATCAAAATTTGGTGAGGAAAAATGGCCTTTAACCAGTGATAGCTCCGAAGAGCTATGCAACCTGCAAACTTGCACATTAGGAAACAGGAAATATCAGTCTTGGGAAGCCGACCAAGTAAGACTCCAGGTTTGGAATTTCACATCCAGAGGCTGCAAAGAGGGAGGAGGACAGTGCCACCAGGTCCACTCCTCGCCCTGGGGAGCGGACCCTTTGCCGATGACACACTCCCAGCCAAGAGGATGAACCACCCCTTCTTGCTGGCCGGGGACCAAAGTCCATAGGGTCAGAGGTGGCCAGGTCCACACCCATCAGCTGTCAGCCGGGCTAAATCTGACTTCAGTGAGAAACTCCAACAGGTTCATTTCTTGGATACATTCAACTTTTATCAACTAATTTTGATGCTACTACAATCACATTCCAGTCCCCTGAACTGGGGAGTGAGAAACAGCTCCCCCGGGAGGACCAGCAGTGGACCTGAGAAGGGAACGCAATAGTGAGAGGTGGGGGACAAAGGCAGAAAGGGGGAGAGCTGAACGGCCCCCGGGTCCCCAGAGCCGGGATAGGCCGGGCCCAGGCTTCTCGGTGGCTTAAAAGTTGAGATTCCTCTTCCAGTGGCAGTGGGGGTATCTAACCAACAGTCGTGAAATCCAAATTTTGACATTAGGGCATTTGAAAGGAGGGACTGAGCAGAGAGACTGTTGTAAATGACTCAGCATTGTGTTCTAGAACAAACGCACAGTTTCGCCGTCTTTCTACAAAACCCTTGCGGGAAGAGGGTGGAACGTGCTCTGCTCTCCATGGTGGTAAGTCCCTCAGCTGCGGCTGTGACACTTACTTCACCCAGACTGTCGCCGGGCCTGCAGCTCCAGGCCAAGCTCCACATTCCACTCCTCAGGCCCGAGGTGGACTCCTGGGGCAGCGGGCTCTGACCCCGGGCCATGGGTTCTGGCAGCGAGATGCACAGCCAGGGCCCCTCACACATGACAGTCGGGAGAGGCCACCCCACACGAGCCCTTCGGGATCCTCGCAGCCGAGTGTGCAAAAGGCCTGGAGGGGGGTCCCGTGGGCGGGAGGACAGGGGCAGGAAGCTGGAACGTTCCAGGCCCCGTTCTAACCCCGCTGCTTGGAGGGCGTCCACCAACCGAAACTCCGGGTCCTCACAAGCACCCCTCAGAACTTCACGTTTCAGGTACAAAGCAACACCATAATCACTATATCCATCCTATTCAGATGACAAAAACCCTTTGACCTTCTGTACAGCACAGGGAACTCTACTCAGTGCTCTGTAATGACATACATGGGAAAAGAATCTGAAAAAGAATGGATATAAAAATCCTTTGAAACACCCCTTTCTCCAGAGGCAGCACCACGCCAGGGGCCCGGGTCACCCCAGCTGAGGGTCCGTAAGCCCCGGGTGGCGTCCGCAACAAGTCCTGGAGGGCGGGTCCCCTGGAGCCCCAGGGCCACCAGCCCCCATGATGGGTGCCTGCCTCCCACCGTGGGCTCTGCAGACGTGTGGTTTGGTGAGAAAAGCCACGGTTGAAAAGTCAGCTTTGACTCTCAAGTTAGGCAAACACGGGATACAAAAATATATTCTCTGTCAGGGGCACAGAGTGGAGAAAAGCCAGCTGGGAGAGCATTTCCCTCCACAGTGGACAGACGGACGTCTGAGTCCATCACAGATGTGTCTTCCCAACTCTGCAGGACCGCTGCTCCAGAAAGAAATTGCATCCCCACCACTAACTCCTGAGTAAGAGTTTCTTTGAAAGGACGCTTTCACAGGAAAATGAAAAGCCCTAGAGTTGTGGTAACTCAGTGAAACAGTGAAGGCTCAGGACACATCACCATCACCACGGACAGCCAAGAAGTCGAGGTGGAAACCGCCTTCCCGCTGCCCCGCAGAGTCGGCTCCTGCTCGAGGGGCGGGAGTACCACCCGTGCTCACAGGCACAGCAAAGCCAGCAATGCCTCCAAGGACGCTCTCAAGGTCAGCCTTCAAGGTCAGCCTTCCGGCGCTTCGCTTCTGAAATCCCCACCATGGTAAAAGGCCCCCAGCAGGGATCTCCCACAGGGTTTTCCCAAGGGCCGTGCCCAGGAGGGCAAAGAATCCGGCCAACCGTGCCACCGCATCCTGTGTGGGCTGACCACAAAGAACCTGCACTCTGTCAATCCCGGAAACTTCTATGAAATGTGCACTCTTATTTACTATGGCCAGTCTGCTTAGAATGCAAAGCAGAAAGGTGAAGGCCCACCAGGGCAGGGAGCAGGAGACTGCCCAGAGGCTCGGGGACCACTCCCAGGCTTGGCCAGCTGATACCCCCGGGGCCACCTCGGGGCTCCTGAGAGAATGGCTTTCCTCTGTTCCTGGGAGTAAGGACTCGGGAACAGAAGTTAAGTGGACGCCCCAGGCACGGACTACATTTGCTGATTCGTGTGGCCCGACCTGGCTTGTCCAGTCTGGCCAGTTCAGTCCAACTTGGCAATGGGGATCTGGGGACGTTTTGTGAAAAGGCCCCTCAACAGCACCCTGGGGTGGGGTCTCATCACTCTCCAGCTGCTCCTCGGGGGCCACGTGTGGGCACTTGGAGAAGCCATGGCAGGGGTGGAGACGAAGCCTCCCGACTGAGCCCAAGCCCCACTTCCTGGGCGTTAGGTGACTTACCAGGAAGGCACAATCTGAAACACAACGACGATAAAATGGAGACACTAGCAGATACGGCTGCATCAGGATCACTGTCTCCTTGTTTTTGTAAATATTATGAAATATTTCAAATATACGGAAGATTAAGAAAAATATCGTGAACGTCCATTTACCTACCACCCAGGTTTAGCAAATCCAAACATCTTTCCCCATTTACTTGAGACACATATATGTAGTATCTCATCCTTCTCTCCAGAGAGAACCAACACTCAGAATGCCACCACTTCCACACGCGTGCGTGTGTACTTACACATGTCCAGCACCGCTACGGTGAGGGCTGCGTGAGATACCACTGTGGGCATCACCGGGCAGCATTTCATCCTCTAGGACACACCGCCGGGCCCAGGGCTGCTCCCCCAGGGCAGTGCTGCGAGCCCCGCCCTCCGCGTCCCGCACCATCTCCTCCTGCGCTCACACCCGGATGCGTCCCCATGTGCCTCCCATGGTGAGCAGCCCTTCACGCTGCTTCCACGACGTTGTCTGCTCATACCCTTGGCCCATTTTCTAAAGGGTTGTCTTTTTCTCTCATTTGTAGGTGTCCTTTACACATTTGGATATTAACCATTTGTATCCAAGTCTGTGGTTTCTTTTTCAACCAATTTTGTTTGAAAAACTGTTTCACTGTTTTGTTTTACAGTGTTTTCTTGTTTCATTGCTACCACCCCAGAGTCAAAGAGAACCTGTTTCCTTTTTCTTTTTTTAAGGAAAAATCTGTTGCTATCCTTTAAATCTAAATAATTACTCAGTTGTGTTGGAGAAAGGCAAGGAGGCAAAAGGAACAAAGGGGTTGATACAGAGTGAAAACCTCCCTTACACCCCTGACTCTCAGCCACCCAGGTTCCAACCACTGGGAGAAAAGTCCTTTCACTGTTTATTTTCTTCTACAAACTTCAGAACACTTTTCATAGTTGGGTTTCTAATCACCTGGGATCTACTCTGGCATAGGACAGGAAATAGGGTCAGCTTCCCCCACGGCTTAAGTTACCCAGCGCCCCTTCCGGACTGGTCCATCCCCCCTACCCCCCGACTTTCACAGCCGCCTCTGTCCCATCTGGTTTGCAGTACACGTGGATCCCTCACCGGACTCACACTTTGTTCCACCTACGTGTTATTTACGCCCTGCATCAATACTACATTTTGGCCTATGCATCCCTTCCAAAAATTCTACTGGAACTTTTATTTGAAACACACTGAATTTACAGGTGAACATGGGGAGAGCCGATGCTGTATACTATGGGAGCTGTCGGTGAATGGAGCGTGTAGCACTCCACTTATTTCAACGTTCTTTTATACTTGCAGGGAGCTTTTATGATCTTCTCTATAGAAGTCTTACACATCTTTTTTGTTGTTAAGGTTATTGCTATTTTTAAATGTACTAGAAAAAGATATCTTTTTCTTTTTCTAGCTACAACCAGCAAAGTTATTCATTTTTGCATGTGTCGTTTACCTAAATATTATGCTAAACTCTCGTCAAATCCAGGAGTTTGTGGATTCTCTTCAAGAAAAATCACCTATGAAGAGAGTAATTTCTTGCTTTCTAAGCCACGCCATCGCTTCTCTCTCGTCTCACAGAGCCGGCTCCAGGCTCGCTGGTCTCACGGCCGAGTCTCCACTTCTGATCCTTCACTGTTAGATGCTGTGTTGACTGTAGGCTTTTGGTAGAAACCTTTGATCAGGTTAAGCTATCTTATATTCCTAGCTACCTTTCCTTTTTTAATAGGGTATTAAATTTTAGCAAATGCTTTCTCTTTACCACCTGACATTTAATCTGAACTGGATTGAATTAAAAGAATATATTCTAATGTTAACTCACAGATGGTTCTGATGGTGTAAACACTTCTTGACGGTGGGTCTTTTCTTTTCTAATCCCTCACTAGATTTGGTCTGTTCACATTTTTATGTGGGATTCGGGTGGCTGTGCTGTCAAGTGGGGGAAGTCAGAGCTCATTCTCAGACTGTTCTTACGCAGTCTTGGTAGCAAGGTCACTTCAGTCCCATAAGATGAGCTACAGAGCACCCCTTTTCCTCCATCCTTTGTAGGTTCACAAGAACTTGCCTGTAAAACTGTCAGAATCTGGTTTTTCGAGATCTGTTCTTGGAGGGGGGAGAGTGGGTAGAGAGCTGATTTTTCTTTAACTGAAGTATAGTTGCTGTATTTATATAAGTTACAGGTGTACAATACAGTGATTCACAATTTTGAAAGGTTTTTAAAGTATAAACCTACTCCATTTATAGTTATTATAAAATATTGGCTATACTCCCCATGTTGTACAATAGACCCTTGTAGCTTATTTTATATCTAATAGTTTGTGCCTCTTAATCTCCTACCCCTCTCTTGCCCCTCCCTGCTTCCCTCTTCCCACTGGCAACCACTAAACAAACAAACTTTGGAGTTTGTTCTCTATACTGTGAATCTGCTTCTCTTTTGTTATATTCACTAGTTTGTTGTATTTTTTAGATTCCACATATAAGTGACATCATACGGTATTTTTCTTTCTCTGTCTGACTTATTTCACTTAGCACAATACCTTCTAGGTTCACCCATGTTGTCGCAAATGGCAAAATTTCATTCTTTTTTATGGCTGAGTAGTATTCCATCATATACATATATATAAATATATATGCGATATATATATCACATCTTCTTTATCCATTCATCTGTCAATGGACATTTAGGCTGTTTCCATGTCTTGGCTATTGTAAATAGTGCTGCTATGAACACTGGGGTGCATGTATATTTCTGAATTAGTGTTTTTGTTTTTTTCAGATATATACTCAGGAGTAGGAGTGCTGGGTCATATGGTAGTTCTATTTTTAGTTTTTTGAGGAACCTCCACACTGTTCTGTTTTCAACACTGGCTGCACCAATGTACATTCCCACCAACAGTGTATGAAGGTTCCCTCTGGCAGACAGCTGATTTTTAATTGCTATTTCAATTTCAATGATGATTCCAGAACCAGCTTTTGGGTTTGTGATCCAATCTATATAATTAATTTTCATTACTCCTTCCTCCAACTTCCATTGGTTTATACTGTTCTAACTTCTTGATATGAACACTCCATGATCATGGATTTATCAGTTTCTCCTGGGAATCTGTCAATTTGTGCTTTATTTGGAGGGCATCTTATTAGGTGAACATAAGATCAGAATTGTTACATCTTTCTGATAAAGTGTCTACTATTTTTTCCTCTATTATAAAGTGATCCTCTTTATCCCTAATAATGATCTTTTTTTCCCCACTTCATTCTGATTGTATGTCTGATTTGACATGAATACACTACTATGTGTAAAATAGACAGCTAGTGGGAAACTGCTGCATAGCACAGGGAGCTCAGCTCGGTGCTCTGTGATGACCTAGATGGATGAGATGGGGGGGGGATATATGTATATATATATAGCTGATTCACTTCGTTGTACAGCAGAAACTAACACAACATTGTAAGGCAATTATACTCCAGTTAAAAAAAAAAAGTTACGCCAACTTTTGGGGGGTTAATATTGGTCTAGAATCATTTTCTGCTCTCCATTTGCAACCTTTCTGGGTTCATATGTTTTAAGTGGAGCTCTTAAAAACAGCATATAGCTGGATTTTACTTTCAGACCAGCATGGCAATTTGTCTTTTTAACTGGTAGGGTTAGTTCACCAACATCTACTGTGATTGCCTATGTAACCGGACTCATTTATACCCTTGTTTTGCTATTCCTATTTACAATACTTTTTCTTTGCTTATTCCCCCCCTTATTTATTTATTTGCATTCCATTGGACATCTTTTCCTCTGTGTTTGAAAGTTACACTTTTCTGTTCTTGTGTGGGTCTGTGTGCAAGCGCTCTTTTTAAAAGCTGTAATGAAAATGTCTTTTCCCCTTACGTTCTCCTAACATACACACCTGACACTTCCCAGGAGCCTTGGTGCTCCACCCGCCTCTCCCTCACACATACCTGGGCGACCTGCGGGCGCTCGGAGTTCCAGACACTCGTGTTAAATGACCCAAATGGTTCCCAATCTGTTGCTGGCCACTGCTTCCTGCACCTCACGCCTTCTTTTGAGTCTCCCCAAAGTACATCCTCGACTACTTGTTTCAGCAAGAATCTCCTCTTACATCCTCAGTCCTCACAGCCCTGGAAGGACTTCTTTCCTCCACTCTCGCTCTTCATGAATGGATTAACTGGGTACAGAATTCCGTGCTGACAGTTATTTTCTTTCACCACTTTGAAGGTATTATTTTATCTGTCTTCTGGCTTTTTTGGTTGGCAGCCGTGGCAGGGTGTGTGCTTACTATGGAAAAACATGTTGTTGAGCTGTCATTCCTTTGTAATACCTTTTAAAAATACCCCCTCACTTTTAAGATCCATCTTTGGGGTTCTAAGCCTTCACCAATGCCTTTAGATGTGTATTTATTTTTATTATCTTAGTGAGGCTCACTGTGCTTTCTCATGTTTTTCACCAGTTCTGGAAAGCCCTTGGCCACTTAGTTCTTTGAGATTTCCTTGCTCCTGTTTCTTTGTGGTTGAAGTCCTAACTAGACCTCAATCTCTCTGTGCTACCACTCGGACATATGTTCCACTTCACCAATTGTCTCTTCAGCTGAATCTAACCAGCTCTATAATCAGTCCTTTGAGTTATTCTATTTTCTTTCATGTTCGCCTTGTTTTTTCCCTGGTGTTATTTTTTCCCATTAATGTTTTCCACTACCTACTTTTATACCTCTGACAGTGACTCTGGTGGGACTTTATTAAGTTGCAACCCTGTCTGGGCTGAATTTCAGGCTTGTCTCTAAAGAGCTATTTTATCTTTGCTTCAACGTGGCCTTCAGAGAAGGCAGCAGGTAAGGACACATTTTTAGATGCAGCAGCTCCTGTTAAATATTCCCAGGAGACTCTGCCTCCCCCGCCTCAGGAGAAAACAGATAAGCTCCGATGCCATCTCCCCTGGCCACTAGTCTGTCCCTTCAGTGCAGGTTTTACATGGGAGTGAGTGGGGTTCTCACTCCCCCCACCCAGCTCCCACCTGGACAGAAAAACCAAAGACCCAAAACCCAGACTTCGGAGGACTATGCGACACCCACACTGCAGGGTCAGCTTACTTCTGGACCCAGACAGTCCCCGCCCTTGGCTTACGGGATTCGGTAATTTCTTTTACTACCTTGTAAACTCAGCTATGCTTTTTAGAGAATGCTTATTAGCTCCATCTAACATTTCTAAATGTTTATAGAGAAGAGAGTTTTCAGGTCATCTCATCTAAAATGTTAAGTGTGACCTCTAATTCTTCTTCTTCTTTTCTTTTCTTTTTTTTTAACCTAAAACTAAGAGAAAACCTGGTAACTAAAAGATATAGTATTCGGAAATAATTTATTTCATGTTTTAAGAGGATGGAAATAACTGACTTCCTACTTCAAAGAAACAATGCTATTCATTTTAAAGAAAGATAAAACACTAAAAATAGAAATGTCTTCTATTCTAAGCCTTGGCTTATTCATCGGCCATTTCAGATTCAATTTCTCTGCTAAGGAAAAAGAACAAAGCATTGACATGCTTTTGTGTTTCTCCAAAATAACAGTCTTTGGAAAAGTAGGCACTTAAATAGACCTAAATCTTCTGAGCGCTTACGAGGAGCCTACAGGGCTCACTACACGCCCCTGAGGTAGGGATCAGGAATCCTGAGTCCTCAAATCACCCACGAGCAGTTCAGATGTGCAGAGTTCTTCCTGCAGTGGACAAGAAGCTCCCCGGAAGCAAGATCAGTAGTCTCCCCACCGTGTCCGATCAAACCTCAGCACATCCACGCTCCAAGCGTCTGCTGTGTGAAGGCTCCACTAAATACCAATCAGGCAGGGGCCACTCACTTACACGCTCACATGGTTATGAGAACCACCTTGAAACAGAAAAGCACAGGCATCCTGGTGGAGGAAGAGAAAACACACTGTGGCGTCTCACACGCTTTGGGAAAGAGTTATTTTCTTCTTGGTTTTTCAGGTTTTACACTATTGCAAATGGGGTCTCTCTTAAGTTTCATTTTCTGTTTGTTGCTGGTAATACTGACATGTAATTGATTTCTGTAGGGTGGTTCCCCCCGAGCCCCAGCAACCTTGCCTAATTCTACTAACACTTTCTTCCCAATCTTTCTATCTTCCGCTTCACTTCTCTTGAATTTTTGCACAGGGCAGGACCGCCAACACCGTGCTCAAGAGAAGGCGTGTCAGCTGGCATCCTGTTCTTCCTGATGTCAAAGCAAAACTTCTGGCGTCTTGCTATGCAGTGCGATGTTTGCTGCAGGCTTTCCTGTAGGTGTCCTTTCATCAGGTTCTTGGTTCTCTTCTTAGCTTAGTGTTGTTAAGTTATATGTTCCCAGAAATTCACTGATGTTGTTAAAACTTGCAAAATTATCACCATGTTGAGATGAAAAAAGAAGGCTTATACGTACAATGTGTGGTAGAGCCACCTCCTCTGGTGGTTAATAAACACCTATGACACTGCTTTGTTTTTATTTATTAGCACAAGTTGTTCATGATAACCACTCATCTTTTTAATGTCACCACATCTGTAGTGAAGTCCCATTTTACACTCTTGATATTATTTGTGCCTTTTTCTTGACCAATTTTGCTTGATATTTGTCAACATTATTCATCTTTTGTAATAATGAACTTCTCCACTGTATATTTACTTGTTTTCTGTTCCATTAATCCCTTCTCATTGTCACTTCCTTCTGAGTGGTTTATTTTGACTTTGTCACTTCTGGAGACAGATGCTTACTTAGCTCATTAATTTTCATCTTCTTTCTTAATATATGTATTTAAAGTTATCAATTTCCCTATAAATAATATTTTAGCTACATCCTACAAGTTTTGATGTGTAGTATCTTCATCATCATTCATTTCAAAACATTTTCTATTTTCCTTCTTTTTTTGACCTACAAATACATGCTAGAACTGTTTTATTTTAATATACAC
The DNA here is from genome assembly GCF_028564815.1 of Eubalaena glacialis. Lineage (NCBI taxonomy): Eukaryota > Metazoa > Chordata > Mammalia > Artiodactyla > Balaenidae > Eubalaena > Eubalaena glacialis. The sequence goes on along the minus strand of NC_083728.1, from coordinate 54,908,385 downwards.
ATACATGGAGATTCTCTATCTTTTTATTCATATTCCTAGTTTAACTGACCTCTGGTCAGACTACCTGCTCTACATAATTTCAATCCTTTCATTTGTTGAGATTGATTTTAAGGCCCTGGATACAGCCAATCTTTGAAAATTCTGAAGTCAAATACGTATTAGCTGGCTACAGTGTTTTGTTTTATTTATATAGAGTCATAGATCACATTCGTAACTTTGTTCAAGTTCTAATTCTTAGTGATTTTTGTCTGCTTAGCTGTCAGTTACTGAGAGGATATGCTAAAATTCTCTACTATGCTTATAGATTTGACCATTTCCTGTAGTTCTGTCAATTTTTGTTTTATATATTCTTTCATTTTCACCCTGTCTCTTGTAAACAAGAGTTGGATTTTTAAAATCCAGTAAGATATCTTTATGTTTTAACTGGAGTATTTAGTCAATTTACAATTTAAAAAAAATTTTTTTTTTTAAATTTATTTGGTTGCACTGGGTCTTAGTTGCAGCAGGTGGGATCCTTAGTTGCGGCTTGCGAACTCTTAGTTGCAGCATGCATGTGGGATCTAGTTCCCTGACCAGGGATTGAACCCGGGCCCCCTGCATTGGGAGCATGGAGTCTTAACCACTGTGCGCCATGAGGGAAGTCCCCAATTTACATTTTAAATGCTGATATAGTTGAGTTTAACTCTATAATCTTATTTTGTGTTATTTCCCCACCCGTCCTGGAGTTCTTTTTGTCTCCTTTCTTATCTCTTTTTGGATTGTTTTTAAATCACTCCATTTTTTTCCCCTCTACTATTGCAGAATACAGTTTTTATTCTTTAGTGACTACCTTTAAAACACAATAATATGTGAGGTTCAAAAAGTTCAAAGTTAAACAAAACTTTACTCCCTCCACTAATTCTAACACCCCTCTAACTTAGGTGTCATTAACCATATCCTTTTTCCAGCACCCCCCCCCAAACATTATTATTATTCTTTCACATTTGTTTAGAGTTGCCCAAATGTTCCCACCTTCTTCATTCTTCTTTCCGTTTGGCACTATTTTCCTTCCAAGAACATCCTGGAGAATTTCCTTTAGCCAAGATGTCACTAATTAACCGTCTTGGTTTTTGCCTTAAAAGTTACCTTCATTTCACCCTCACTCTGGAATTTTTTCCTTTGGTTGCTGTATCACTACACTTTCTACACGTGGGTGTTTTTCCTTTGTTTGGATGGGTGTCTCCTCCATTCTGTACAATTCTCAGTCATTATTTCATCCAACACGGGCTCTGGCACACCACCTCTTCTCCCTGATTCTCAGTTGGTCTTAGAAGTTACGGCCCTATTTGGTTCTAAAGTGAAGTCTGTACATTCTGCTCTATCTTCCAGTTCAATCAAGCGTTTCAATCCGTTGGGTTTTTAACTATAGTGGTTGAGCTGCCCATGGCTAGAAACTGCACCTGATTCCTTTATCAAATTTGCTAGGTCACTTAACAGTTCCCTTTCTTTGTAGGTATTTTCCACCTTGTCTATTACTTTAAGCAGAGTAAGAAGAACTTTTAAACACTGTGTCAACCACTCACTGTCTCTGTTTTCACAGACGATCCTGCTGGTCCTCATTCACTGAACGTGCGGCATTCTGTTTGGTTATTCTCAACCAGGGATGCTTGTTTGCCTTGAAAATTACACATGGGGATTCTCTGAGCCGAGGATAAAGGCGCAGTCCTTCAAAGACCTGCTTGCTTGTGGACTGGCCCTGGAGCACTCTCTACAAAGAATCAGACTTGGCTTGAAAATGTCCTACCTCTGAGGTCACGGGATCTGCATGAAGGACAACATCTCAGGAGGGGACGGGCTTACTTCTGACTCACCTTCACCCTGGAGGTGCAGGAGTCCTCGGTGGGCACAGCTTCCATCATCCTGCCCACCTTGGTCTCTGCCCCCTGCGCCCAGAGGTGCCATCAGAACTCTCAGTTTGCCCAGTTCACCGAGTGCCCTCAGGACTGTGCTCACCATCCAGGGTTATCTTTGCACTGAGACTCTGGTCTCCTCACTACCTTCCTCAGGCTCTTCCAAGCCGTTCAGTGCTTTCCGCAGGTGCTGTTTTCATCTGTTCTGCAGCACTTGCCCCACCCGAGGGAGAAGACTGGTCCAGCCCACCAGCCCACCCTGCCACCGGAACACAGCCCGCCCTTCTTCAAGCTACTGACATTTGGCACTGCTGCCACTCGTGGCCAAACCAAACCCCAACCAGGCAAGCTCTTAAAAGGAAAGAGGTCATCCCTGCAATGGGACCGGAGGGCTGCTGTGTAGGGTGACTCCCAGATCCAAGCCTGGATGCACATCTGTCCCAAGAGGAGGGGAGCCTGCCCGGTGCCCTTGCCTTCCGGCCCTGGGCTCTGCACAGGGTCCCAGCAGGTGGGCAGAGGCTCAGGTGGAATGACCTCTGGTACCCAACGGCCGGCTCCTTTGTTTTGAAGAAATCCACTTAACACTCCAACAGTCACTACATTTACCTTGCTGGGACCGGGGTGAGGTGGGGGGTCTGATGAAGAATCTCCCCGCAGATCAAAGCTCTGTGAGCCCTCCCTCATGTACTGCGAGGCGCCGCCTTTCTGCTTGGAGAGCATCTGCTCACCGGCAGTAAAACCTGACCCTTTTCCGCAAGCCCTATGAAAAGGCTCATCTTTGATGAACCATCTCCAGGACACGGGGAGGGCAGCACAAGGGGGTGCTTCTTATCAGTAGCAGTAGTAACTCAACTTCACCCTGGTTCCTGTTGAAGTCATGTTCCAAGCTCCTATGCTGCCGGTGGGAGTACAAACGAGGACCAGTGCCCTGGGGAGTCTGCACTGTTGTCCACGGCTGAGCATATGCCTCCCGTGGCCGCAGCCCCACGCCTGGGAACAGACCCAGCGGAAAAGTGGACACGCGGTCGCCAAAGTCAGGGGCAAGACTGTATTTTACAGTATCATGTAATTTAGAGTACATCGAAACAGAAGCCCCAAAGCGGAAACTATCCAAGTGCCCCGGCACAGTGATGTGCAGAGAATATACAGCAGGGGGATGAACTACAATAGCCCAAGACCACGGACGGACCTCGTGCTCACACGTAACGTCGAATGGGAGGCCACGATGAGCACAGGCCACGTGTCCACTTGTCCCGAGTTCACGCGCAGGCGGGAGGGACCTGTGAGCTACAGGTCAGGGGTGTGGTTACCCCCGGGCACAGGCAGCTACCCAAGGGGCACGAAATGAGCTGCTGGGGGACAATGTTTCTTGGCCAGCTGGTCACATGGGGCGCTGCTCCGTGAGGTGTAGACGGGACAGTGCATTTTTCTATATTTGTATTTTACTTTAGTAAAGAGTTAAAATATGTATATACACACATGCCAACTTTGATAGGAAAATGAATCCACACAGCTCGCAAAGGAGGAGCATCTCTGATGCCAGGCGGGTCCTGTCACGGCACGTCCACTCCTGCCACCCCCAGGCCCCTCACGTGCGCTCACCACGCAGCTCCCAAGAGAGGGGAAGTGGAGACCAAGGTCACGGTGGGCACCGCCTCCCGCCTCCAAGCCCCACAGACCTCGCTGTCCCCGTGGCTTCCGAAACCAGACTGTTCAGAACAAATCTCAGGGCTTCCCTCTGAGGTTGGAGGTGACAACACAGGCTGCAGTGGCCGGCTCGGCCGTGGCTAAAGCCCCGTCCACGCCCCTAACAACATGTCACTAACGAGGCCGCTGTTGACGGTGTCGTCACCGCTCACTCTTGCGCACTGACCCCTTCCCCGAGTCACTGCAGTTACTACGAAATTGCCCAACTATGACGATCTAGAACTCACCAAGAAATGAAAACGTGTTCAACAGAAATAAAGCTGCATCTAATTCCTATGCAGGATGAGCCTTAATTAAAAAGGAAATAGTTTTTGCTACAGCTGAGTTGTACATTTTAACCACTGAATGAAAAGTTCCAATAGAACATACTGCCTGGGCTGAGGGCCAGAACCCGGTCTCTCACGGTTCTGCGTGAAATGCGTAGGCCAGCTCCTCCCGTCAGGAGGGGCCAAGAATCTATGATCTACTTTTCCATTTCTTTGCCTAAAAGCAAAGGCAGGCAGAGAGGAGGCAACGAGGGATGTGGGCTCGGCCTGGAAGGGCCTGCGACCAGCCAGCCCGCCTGGCTCCAGTATCCCACACCTGCCCAGCGTCCACGCCCGGTCCTCGAGGAAACGCCATCTGGGAGGCGGGAGGTTCATCTCATCCAGCCCTCTTAGTCCAACAAAGTCTGACTAAAAGAAGAGAGAATGGAATGCCAACTACCAGAAAAGAATTTCCCCTCCTACCACGAAGGAACACTCTTGCTCACGAAACACGAAACCCACCTCTTTTCAGAGGCAGTGCACGGTTCAAACCAAAAATAACGTTTTGTTTCCTGGTGAGGGCGTCATCACCGATACACTCGGCTGCTCTGCAAACCCATCTAGCTCATCAGCTCCGCCGGGAAATAAAGGATGCTCGCTGAGAATTCTCCTCCTGGAACCAGCGCAGGCACCTGGGAAGGGCCCGGTCTGGTGAGGCCCCCGCCTGGGTGACGGACAGCAGAGAACAGGCAGCGCTGAGACCAATCTAACCGGCCTGCAGGTGCAGGGCACCTGGGAGAGAGCAAACGCCCAAGCCTTCTGCCAAGGTCACTTCAGAGCCTTGGCTTCTGCTGGCGGAGCAGGATGGGCCACGTGTGGCAGCACCGCCATGAATGTAACGGTCAGTCTCCCAACTGGAGCCAGGCTGGAGGGAATCCAAAAGTCGCTTGGCTTTGGAATATGTTTTTTGTGTTTATGTTTGATGCTCTAGGAATCCAGGCTACTTGAGGCTAAATGATAATGTACTCACAGAACACAGGCACTAGAAAATCATCTGTTAGCTCGGCAAGGATGGGCACCTACTGTATACCACTGTCCAGACACTAGGGACACCTCGGGGAAACAGGGGGGCCACATCCCTGCACTGGGAGAGCTTACACTCCAGTGTCAGAAATGACAAAGTCAGTCACATATGTGACACATCAGGTGGTGATAATGAAAACAAAGCCACGCAGAGAAGTGGGACAGGGGTCACCGGGGCTGTCACTTTAAATAGGGTGGTCAGGGAGGTCACAATGCACAGACCTGAGGATGGTGGGGGAGCAAGCCACATGGCTGTCTGGGAAAAAGCTCCCCAGGGAAAGCAAGAGCATGTGCAAAGGCCCTGCGGCAGAAGGGCCTGCCCGGGAAACAGAGGGAGGCCAGTGTGACCAGAGCAGGGGGTGGGGGTGGCAGCAGTGAAGCCTGAGGGAAAAGCGGGGCCTTGGAGGCCACTGGACAGACTCAGGCCAAGGAGGGTCCTGAACACAGGGTGACACGATCTGCTCTGGGAACAGACCAGAAAGCAGGGGGTGAGGGCAAAAGCAGGCAGACCACTTCAGACCTAGTGAAATAACCCGGGGGATGAGGGGTCTGCACCAGGCTGGCACCAGGGGATGCGGTGAGAGTGGACGGAGCTGATAGGTTTGCCGTCGTAAAGGATACAAGTGTGAGAAGGCACGGAGTGAAGGATAAACCACGATGTGTGGCCTGAAAGATGGAGCCAACTGGCCTGGTTTCATCTTACACGAGGAGGAAACTGAAGCCAAGGGAGGAGAACAGTCACATCCAAGGTCACACCACTTACTCTGGGGACTAGAACCCAGACCAGTGCTCCGCCCGCTGCCCCAAGCTGCAGCCAGTGGGGGACGCTGGTGACTACTCAGGTCACATGCGGACGCCCTCCAACTCCTCTTCGCTCTCAGACGCTGGGGTAGACAGTGTCCCTCGGGGACCGCCGGCACCCAAGCACGTACTGTGAGTGAGGCTGGGAGGAGAGCACAGCCCCTGCCCCGGGAAGACACCCACAGTCCACGGCTGCCACCCGAGAAAGCGGAACTGGTGTGCCCAGAAATTCCCATTTTCCCCAAAATCTAGATTTTTAACAACAACAACTTCTCCAATTTTAAAAGGTGGCTTAGTTGTTTAGCAACCCGGGCCTGAACAAACCTCACGTGCCAGCCAAATTCCATCCACGCAGGGCTCCAGCTGGGAACCAGTCTCAAGACAGCCTGAAACACACCTGGTTCACTCACACCTCAACCAGGGTCAGGGCACAGAATTAAAGCTTTGGGTCTAAGATGGTCTTCTAATCCAACTTTGGAGCCAGCAGATGATATTCACTATCACTATAAATAGCTGATCACTTCCGGCACAACCTTAGGGGCCTCCTGTCTGACCAACAAGAAAGTAGCTGTCTATCACTCTGGGTTCTTTGTTAACTGGTTTGACGTTACTCTACACAGTGTACTAAGATGAGGCCACTAGTACAGCCAAGAATTCAGAAATTCTCCCCAAATACTATCCAGTGATCCTTTCAAAGTTCTATGGAATATAACAAAGCCCTGCAAATAGCCAGGAAACTGCCGCCAGCCAAACAGGAAAACGCCTGTACCCTGGACCGTGTAAGGTTAGGAGACCGGCAGCTGTTCCAGCCTTGCCAAAATAATCAAACGTAGAAATTACAGAACTTTCTTTATAAATTAAAGTTGCCCTGCGTTGCTAGGCAGGTGGGAGATGCATGTCACTTACGGCTCTTAAAGGAAACACGCTACATGTGTCTGGCCTTCAGTCGTGGGAGTCGGCCTGCCTGTTTCAGGAGACTCATCAGAACTTGTGTGCCTAAGAAAACAGCCTCCTAGGAAGTCCCCAGGTTAATTTTCTATAATGCTAAGTGGCCCTCTTGCCCAGGCTCTCTCACTTAGAATTAAATATTTACTTTCCCTACAAGCCATATGTTTTCGGCCCAATACCTATTTTCCGTGTCTGTTACATTTGACCACTTTGATGCCCTTGGTGTTAGGTAAGAAGCTCTCCAGGGCACGACCACTGTCTGTGCTGCGCCCCTGCTCCCCCGCCTTCTTTCCCTTAACATGCAGTTTATAATGCACACCAAGAGTCAGGAACAACTGCTTTCTAACGGTGACATCTTATTAGGTGGAAGCGCATGAACTGCCACTAGTTTAATTTTATTTAACTTTAATTAAGTTGAAATACCTCCGTGTGTCTACCGTACTGGACAACACAGTTCTAGATGGAGTGTCTTCAGACACGAACGAGGTTTGTTTGTGGTGTCTGAAGGCCTGGCACACAGGAGACGCTTGACAAAGACATGAAATGAAAGCACTGTCTTGGTACTGCCACACCCCACACTGACTCCCCGCCTTCGTTTCCATCTTCCAATTCCAGGTGCTCCCTGGGGTACTTACTGTCCCAACGAGTGTGGAATTATATAGCCTGTAGGTGTTGGTGAACATTCAGAAGGCCGTACCCACATCGCCCAGCAGCTGGGCAACAGGAACTGACCTGCTGGGCCTCTACATTCTCATCCACAGGATGGGAACAACCACATCTACGCTATGGAAACGGGCTGCTGTGAGGCCGAGATGTACACCAAAGCTGTGAATCTGAGTCTAAACAGTAAACCTTAAAAATCAAGTTGGGCTGAGCTTCAGTTGTCCAATGAGATAGCTGGAGAAAATTTAACAGGTGTGCTGGTCTACCTCATTTCATCCGCAATTATTGTGTTACGGGCCAGGCCTTAACCATCGCCGGGCCAGGACGTACAGATGGACAGCACTGTCTCCACTGTCATCATTCTCACTGACCATATTTTTTTCTCCCAAAACAAGGTTTTAGCACAGAAAAATCTGGATTCTCGAAAGAACTGTTGACTCCCTGCCTATATGTCACTCACCTCCTCGTTACAACTCCTTGGGATAAAAAAGAACAAGTAAGAAAAGTCTGGGGTCCTGACATTTTTAAAAGGCATCCCTGCTACATAATAAACCAGTATGCCAATCAAATTGTTTGCATTCAGCCACTTACGTGGAATTTGGTGCTGTATCATCACTACAGCCTACTGACTTAGGGCTCGTTTCAGCAAAGAGCATAATTGCTCAAATGTGACTCAGTGGCTTGGGATTTATTTAAAATTCTCCCATCACCAAAAACTATTCATGCACCAAGGTACCAAACTAACTTCTTAATCTCTGTAGAGATGTTCAGAGGCCGACTCCTAACTGTGAAAGCGAAGAGTTCTGATCCGGCACAGTGCCTGCGGCTCCACTCCCTGGCGGCTGTTTCCAGTCCCAAAGACACCTTTCTCTCCTTATCTGGCCACCCACCCCGCCACCCCGCAGCTCAATGGGTCCAGAAGCCCTGAACGTGCAAGCCCTGCTCCGCCTCCTGCCTCCAGCTTTCCTCCTTCGCTTCATCAGAGAGGGAAGTGGCATCTCCAGGCCCTCAGAACCGGAAGCTTCTTTCTGGAAGGGAAACAAGTTGGCAGCCCACAGTGGGCCTGACCTTTGGAGAGTTCATAAAGGAACAGAGACGTCACCACAGCCCGCTGCGGGATCACCGAGCCTTCTCTGGGGTTGGATCAAGGGGAAGTCAAGACAGCCAAGCACAGAGAAAAGCGTAGGGGGAGGCAGAGTGCTCCCCAGCCCCGCGGGAACAGCCAAAGCTCTGAAGAGACCTCCTTCCCCAAAGTCCAGAAAACGCCACGCAGATGCCCCCGCTCTGAAGGTTCCAGCACACCAGGCAAACAGTGACCCGCGAGGCTCCCAAGAGCCTGCAAAGTTTCGTTTTCTAAATGCTTCCTAGACTCTGCTGACCTCCGAACTCCAGGAGTTATTGCCAAACCTCCTTCTGCTGGCACAAGGTCCCAGGGTTTTCCAGCACTTACCTGGGAGGCTGCCGGACCCTACAGTGAGTGGGTGGTTCTATCTCCAGGCTACAGATAGGGAAACCCGGGTTCAGAGAGGTTAAGCACCCTGAGCAGAAGGTCTGCAGCGTGGCAGGGGTGGGATCCAGACGACAGGACGTGGCAAGGCTGCGTCCGCAGCGGGCGGGCCAGAGCCAAACCCAGACCCCACCTCCCTCCCGGCCCGGACACCCTAGAAACTCATGCAAAAACAGTAACAGTCAACACCTGTGGACTACTCCCTACATGTGCTGGGTCTTCACGGTTCTCTCTCTGGCAGCCCGGCTGTTCCGACGTGGAAGCGGACCCCGGAGTGTCGGAAGCGGACCCCGGAGTGAAACAGCCTGGCCGACTCCCCATGGTGCCGGCTTTCGGAAGCCCACCCCTTAGCCATGACACCACCCGAGCTACCGTTTGTGACCTGCAGTGTGGGGAGGGTTCCCCGAGGCTTCCCAGATGCTGCCCGGGAAGCGCGGACCCCAGCCCGCCCTCCCATGCCCGGCGCCAGGCCGGGAGCCCGGGACCCGGGGCGGGAGCGAGGCGGGGTGCCAGCGCTCTTGACGACCGGGCCGGAGGTGCCACTTCCGCCGGACCTGGCACCGCCGACCCATTCATCGTCCCCCCGCCGGACGCCCTTGCACCGGGTCCGCGAGGCCGACCAGGCAAACAGCGCCCCCGGCCCCACCGCCAGGGGGAGCAGGGAGCCGCCTCCCGCACTCCGGGAAGTTGCCACCGCGGCCGCCGGGCGTCCGGACCCGCACGGTCCGGGTCCCCGCACGGCGGCCCCCGCGGCCCCGAGCCCGGCCCGCCCCGTCGGCGCCTCCCGGCCCCGCCGCGCCCCCGGCCGCAGCCCGAGGCGGGCGCGCTCGGCCCGGGCCCCCATTCAATCCCGCCCCCTCCCCCGCCGGCCCCCGCCGCCTTCCGCCCGCCCCCACCCCGCCAGCCCGGACTCCAGCCCGGCAACGTCATTCAGCCGCTTCCCGAAGCTTAACCCCTTCCTCCGCCAGCTGTGCGCCGCCCCGCCCCGCCGCCAACTTTCTTCGCCCAACTTCGGAGCGCGCCGGCCGGCCCGACGGCCCGGCTGGGAGGGACGGAGAGAGGTGGGGGGGGCAGCCACGTCTCGCCGCGGGGCCGCCGCAGGTCCCGCAGACGGCGAGGGCGTGGGGTCCACACCTCGGGCACGCTCGGCCAACGCCCCTGCACGGGGTTCGGCCCGGCACACGCCCCCGGGGCCCGCCCGGACCCCCAGGGTCCGCGGCCGCGGCGACGGCCGGGGTCGCCGCCGGGGGAGGGGCCACCAGGGAGACGTGTCACTCTCGGCGCGGCCCGCCCGGCCCGGCCCCGGCGCCCCGACGGCCTGGCCCGCGCGCCGCCGCCGCCGCTGCAGGGCCCGGCCAAGTTTCTTACCTGCAGCCGGAGACGCGGGAGGGAGAGCGAGAGGGCAGGAGCCGCCGCCGCCGCCGCCGCCGCCGCCGCCGAACCGGGAGAGAGGAGCCGGCCGAGCCTCCGCCGAGAAGCCGCCCCCAAGCAACTGCAGGCGCCGCGACCCCGACGCCACCCGCCCCGTCCGCGCCGGCCGCTCGCTAGCTGCGTGCGCGCGTGTGGAGTCGTGGCACTTTCTGCCTCGGAGCTGGCAAACGGCCCCCTCCGCCGGGATCACCGCCTCCTGCCTTCCCCACCCGGGCCAGCCATTCATAGAGCCGCCTCTCCCCATTGGCCCGTGCCCCGCCACTCCGCCGGCCGCTGACCAGTCAGAGCGCGGGCGGCCGAGCCGCGGCGGCGGCCATTGGGCGGAGAGGCGGGTCTCCGCTTCGGCCAATGGGAGAGGGGAGGAGCTGCGGGGAGCCGCGGGGGCGGGGCCGGGGAGGGGCGGAGCCGCGCGGCGGGGCTCTCGGCCCTGCGCGGTGGCGGGGCGGGGCCGGAACGCGCGGCTGAACTGGGGGGGGGGGGGGGGGGGCGCCTGCCGGCCCCGCCCACCCCAGGCCAGCGACCCTGCTTGCCGGTGCTGATTCCGGGAAGGCTGTGGCCTGGAGGGCCGCGAAGGTTCGAATCCCGGCGGCGCCGCGCCTGCGCCCCTGGCCCCTCCGGGCTGAGATGGCGGTGGGTGTCACCCTGAGCAGGGTTGCGCAACATGCGAACTGTAGGGAGAAATGCTTCGTTTAAAACCAACTGACTTCCCCCGCAGCAGCGCCCCCTCCGGGCCCTAGATGTGAGAACAAGTTCTGCTGGGGGTCAGTCCAGAGAGGGCACGGCACTATCTTCAAAGAGATTGCAATCAGCACCAGAAAGAATTTTCTTGAGTAAACTGGGGCGGAAAGGCCAGACGGTGCAGGAGGAATGGAGGGTGGACGTCATTTGCACCCATTTTTAGGGAGGTTACAACTGAGGCACCGTCCAAACCTCAACTGGCAGCAGGGCAATGACTGCAGTTGACTTTCTGGCATTTTACTCCACAATGGGGAGGGTGAGAGGGTCTGACCCACATAAACTCACCCACTTTCCAGAAAACTGAGCAAACGGTGCTTCATGACAGGACTTCCTTCTCGATCCCTACTCCACCACCCCCATATAACCCAGCACTCTCTCTTCATAACCAAATAAGTCTTTCAATTAAGATAATTTTAGGCCTGGTTTTTAACCATTATATCAGTGTCTCTTAAAGCTAACTCTTTGAACTTGAGTCAAAGCCACTTTCTTTGAAATTAAGGTTTCTGGGAGGCCAAAAGGGCTGCTGCAGGCTGATCTGCCCTGTACCACTTCCCCCACCCCCGTGGCTGCAGAATCCTGTTCCTAATAGCTGTTTCTTGGACAGTCTCGCATACCCCCTCCCTCTTTGTCACTGGTACTGTACGAGTTGTTAGATGTGGAAATACAAGCCATCATGAGGGAATAAAGAGGGGCTGGGTTGAAATTAAACCGTTCATTCATATTTTTAATCTCAGCAGTTCCCTAGCATATTAATGATTAATCCACGGGAATTAACCTGGATTAGCTTTCCACACTCAGTCTTTTTCCAGTGGTGAGCCCCGGCTTGACGTAAAAGTCAAGAATCCCAGCTTCTGGGTGGCATATGCTACCAACTAGTTCTGATTGGCCGTGGTAAACCAGTTAGCCTCTCTGAACATGGATGTACTCTTTTAGGACAATCGCTCCCCTCTCTGGGTTTTGGAGAGTCATTCTTCCATCCACCCATCCATCCCATCCACCCATCCACCCATCCATCCACCCATCCATACACCCATCCATCCACCCATCCATCCATTCATTGGTGCCTGTCGAGTGCCCGGAATTCACTACAGGCTGGGCAAGCAGCCTAGAGTGACACTCAGACCTAGTAAAGACCCAACTGCCCTCGGAGGCCTTGCTGTGGGCACAGACCTCCTTCATCTTTTTCACACTGGTTTTCCCAGAAGCAGATCCTGACCAGGAGGGTTTGGGTGCAAGTGACTCATTTGAGGGATGATCACAGGAAACACTGGTAGGAAAGTGGGATGGGAAGGGGCTGGTGAAGAGCACAATGTCAAGCAAGTGGCCTCTGCGGGCAGCCAAGGCTCAGCATCGCTGGGCACTAGGGAACCGTGTGGAGCCCGCCCCAGAGGTGTCCCACCTGCGGTGCCGGACTCCCAGTCCTCGTGGTGGAGGGCTTCTTCTGGGGGGCTTTAACTCACCCCGATGCTCCGTCAGCCAGAGAAAGCCTTCCAGCAGAGAGAAGCAGCTGTTTGCAGCAAGAAGCCCTTGGCAGAAGGCTGAGTGCCTGGGGCGTCTGGGGGCCACGATAGCATCTTCTACCGACCCCACGCCTGCACAGAGTAGGGGCTCCGTAAATGCACAGTCCATAAATGTTGTTAAACGAATCATAGGATTACAAACTCCCTACGAGTGAAGGGTGTTTACAAAAAAGGGTCTCTCTGTCTGCTCCCTCCCCTGATTGACGTTTTGTTTGGCCTCAACACAACATAGGGATCAGTATGGACGAGTGGCCTGGCCTGAGCCTTTGCCTTTGCTCGGTCCCTGCCCCTTGTCCAGCCTCCACGAGGAGGTCAGCCCCTGCCCCAATCCACCCCCACCTCCTAACCGGCCTGACTCACAGCCGCTGCTGTGCCTGCAGACTGGCCCCCTCGGCCCTGCTCCGCCTTCTCAGCGTGTCTCAGCCTTGCTCTCTCCCAAGGCGTGTCTGGGAAAAATGGGAACCACCCCCAGGACTAGATGGACAGGGGGTGCCTGTGGGGGAGCGAGGGGCTTCCCCCAGGCTCAGAGCCCCTGGCCCTGCCTCAGGCCTGTAACCATCAAGCCACCCAGCACGAGAGGGATCCCATCGCCCAGCGCAGCCTCCAGGTCCTATCTGCTCAGTGCCAGACACAGGCTGGAGCCTGGGAATCAGGTCCCTGCCGCCCCCTGGATGACAGGCCAGGGAGGTCTGTCACATGAAAACAGGCCAGAGAGAGGCCGAGGCGAGCTCAGACTGCGGAGAGCAGAGGGGTGAGAGCAGAAGCTTGAAAGAAAAGGGGGATTAGCCGGGCCAGAAGGTGAGAGAACAGGGCGGGTGGAGGCCTGGAATCCAGGTAGCATGGTGCACGAGGGGCCCGCCGATTTGTGGTGTTTTGCCAAAGCTTGAAGGGTGAAGGAGAGGGTAAGAAGAGCTGAGTCTCAAAAGGTGAGCCTCACGGGCACGAGGGAAGCATTTAGAGGTGATGTAAACGCTCCACACCTTGGTGATAGTGACAGTTACACGATCAAATTATGTGCTCTTGAAAAGGGCGAATTGGTTTGTAAGCAAATTATTCTTCAATCAACCTGACTCAAGAAAAAAAAAAGGATATGTCCTTTTTGGGTTTTAGTTGTATATTAAAAACAAATAAAGCATTCTTATTGGGAAAAACTAAACATACAAGAATAATTACCTAGAACAGCCCATTAATTCATGACAGGGCTTTGCTTTCTATTACTGACTTGCAAATATTATTTTTAAAGAGTAGGCAGAAAGAGAAGATATCATACAGTGTGAAAAGAGGTTTTACTTTATCAACAACTAAAAAAGGATGATAATTGACAAGCAGAAGAAAAATATCATGTGAAAAAAAGGACGTAACATTTTTAGGTCTTATCACAGGCCAGGCACTATTGGAGATGCCTTACAAATAAGTAAAATTATTTGACCCTCAGAACAACCCAGTAAAGGAGGCACAGTTATTATCTCCACTTTAGAGATGAGGAAACTGAGGCACAGAGAGGTTGAGTACCCTGCCCTTTGTCACAGGGCTGGTCAGAGGAGGGGGGTGGGCGCCAGGGTCCATGAGCGTAACCACTGCATTCGGTGCCGGATCCCAGAAGGTGTGCTGTACCTGTGTGGGTTGCAGTGGTGGTTCAAGGAAGGGTTTGTGCCAGTGACAGCCAAGGTCGCTCCCGTGGCCCCCTATTTCAGCTGACTGTGATGCTCAGCTAGGTTGGAGACCCACTGGGTTGGAGGCCATTGCAATAGTTCTGGTGGTGAGGGCTTGAACAGGGCAGTGGCAACGTTGGGAGGTGTAAGGGTCCTTCATGAGGGTGTTTAGGAGGTGAAGTAGGTGAGGCTTTGTGACCACGAGAGTGAGGGACAGGGAGGAGCCACCTGTGAGCCCCTGTTCTTGGCCCGAATGACAGGGAGCATGGTGGTGTCACTGCAGGGGCAGGACATGCAGGAGAATGAATAGGTGGGGGAAAGGAAGCGGGGAGGATATTGCCTGTTGTCTTGACATGTCGAATTTGAGGAGTCTTGGGGAAGTCCAGGGGGAGATAGTGTTTCACTGGGTCTGAAGCTCAGGGGTGGAGGCCAGTGTGGCTATTACAGTTGGAAACCTGAGCACGAGAGAAGGTTCAAACCTAAAGGATGGAGATGATCACACCCAGCATGTGAAGCTGGGAGCTGCATGTGGATGGGGACAGGAGAAACCAGAGCTTGAGTCCTGCACAGAGAAAGGAAAGCCACAAAAGAGTCTGTATCAATCTGCTTTTGCTGCATAATAAATCACTCCAAAACTCAGTGGCTTATCACAATTCTGGTTTCCTATTAGAGCTCACACATCTATGGCAGCTGAGGCTTGGCTGATCTTGGCTGGCTCACGCATAAGTCACGCATGGGTGGCCTGGGGGTTCACTTCTAGTCTGGGCTTGACTGGAGCATCTCGATGCTGCTGCACAAGGCTCATTCCTTTCTTTGGGAATCAGAAACTAGAGAGGGCATTCACTTCTCATGGTGATGGTTGAAGCAAAAGAAAACAAGCAGAAATACACATGGAAGGGAAAGAGTTGCAAGAAGTAAAGAATGATTACATGCAGACTGGAAATTCAGCAAGATGAAGACTGAAATGTGTGTTAAATGTGGCAACTCAGGAATCAAAAGGGACCTTCAGGACAGTTTTAGAGGAAGGGGTGGGTGAAAAGTTGGCCACCGAGTTGTGGAGGGCTGAGAAGTGAATGGAGCTGGGGGGGCGGGGGGGCGGGGGCAGGTAGAAGCAACGTGCATCCATTCATCCAACAGATGAATCCAACTCAGGACCTATCACATGTCAGTCACTGTTCTAGGAGGTGAGGAGACAGCCTTGAACAAGGCAGAGGTTTCCTTTCATGGAGTTCACATTCTAGTGGGGAAAAGACGGTAGCCAAGTCAACCAATAAATAAGCAAGGTGAGTCAAAATGGTGCCAAAGGCTACAAGGAGCGAGAAGAGGCTCCTGTGAAGGAGAGGGGCGGGCTTTGGGAATGGGGGGTGCAGAGGATGTAAGAGGCCGGTCAGAGAAAACCCCTCTGGGGAGGTGATGGTTGAGCTGACACTTAAAGGACGAGAAGAAGCTGATCTTGTGAAAAGAAGGAAGAATAAGTGAAAAAGCCCTGGGGTGGGGAGGAGCTTAGCAGCTGGTTCAGGGAACAGAAGGAGGGCTGTGTGACTGGAGCTGAAGGAGGAAGGGAGAGAAGGCAAAGGCCGTGAGGCAGGAAGGTGCAGACAGGAGAGGGGCCTTAGGATGTATCTGAAGCCAGGGGAGCGGGAGCCTTAAGTGGGAGAGTAGTGCCGTCTGATCTGCATTTTTTTTTTAATTTTTAAATTTTATTTAATTTATTTTTTTATACAGCAGGTTCTTATTAGTCATCAGTTTTATACACATCAGTGTATACATGTCAATCCCAAAAGATCACCTTAGCAGTGGTGGGCAGAATCGTTAAGATGTGGAATGGAGGATCCCACGACCAGGTAGGAGGCTTTTGTAAGATTCCAGGCAAAATATGGTTGATGTGCTGGTAAATATTTAACTATTGGCTACTGGAGGTTGGGGGCAGGGGAGCATTCCTAATTTTCAGCATTTGCCAATTTCTGGGGTGTGAATACTCCCATCGGAGCTGATTTCAAGTCACCAAACACAAAGATGGGAAGAAATTCGCGGTAACATACCATTATAAACCATACAGATAACCTCATGAATAATCTCAAAGGCAGATATAATAGTAAAATGTAGTCAAATAATTAGGAAGTGATGAGGAGGAGTATTTATTACTTTTGTTTTTACTATAATCTATGTCATTGTAAGTTTATATCATAAAATGTTTAATAATGGCTGTGTTTAATGAACTGCTTGAAAAATTCCTGAAAGTGCAACAATCAGCTCTTATGAGGTGGCTGGTTCCTTCACAGCACTGAATATAACAGTCACCTGGACTGGAGTGGAGGGTGAGTGTGTGTGTGTGTGTGTGTGTGTGTGTGAAAGAGACTCAACAGGATTTGAAAATGTTAGAAAATGAAATCCTGTTCACGCTCATGTTGACATTTCTGCACACATCTCACGCGATGTCTGAGCTGTGGACTCATTGGCTGGAACTGATGCATCATTCTGTTCCCTGAAGACCTACCCAATGCCTTGATTCTGATAAAAACTCACCTTAGGTTGGCTCTCCTCAGAGGAAGACCTTGAGAAAAAGATTTGAGTGAAAGCATTTTATATGGAAAGTGATCCCAGGAGCCACCAGGAAGGGAGTGAAGAAGTGAGCCAGGGAAGGAAGACAGCCAGTAAACAGTGCATCACCAGCAAGTTTCCACCGTGAGCAGTTGAAGCTTAATCCCGCTGAGGAACCCTGGGACACGGGGGTGTATGCCTCAGAGGTACCACCCTGAGAACCGAGGAAGCCAGAGTACTTACTCACCAACACCTACCCGTCACTGGTCGAAGACTGTTCCTGGCATTTCCAGCCCACACCCCAGAGAAAGACCTGAGGAAGGTTGCTGGTGTTTGCAGTCAGCGGCTGTGGAGATGCCCAGGAATGGCAGAGGGGATGCGAACAGGGCACCAACTGGGCTGATCCAAAACTGATAAATATTTCTTCAATGAATGAACAAACGAATGAATGTAGGGCCCTCTGAGCTTCTATAAACACAAATTTAGGGTTTAAAAGCTTTGAAACAGAATGCAGATCCTTCCACTCCACAGTCAGCACATTTATCTTATACTTTTGCAAAATCTAGAGCAGGGGACCTATGACATCCCAGACGATTTAAGTTCTGCAGCAGTGTTACTCGAAATCAGAGTAATGTTGTTATACACTTAAAGAAAAATCTCTGTAGATAGATTATACTAACCATCAAAAGAAAAATAAAACTTACACAAAGAAAATAGATGTAAGAGTGATCCCAAATTACAAATTTCTATGGTTGCTAGTGGTAGTAAAATATAACTTGGCCAAAAATGTTTGGTTTGTTGTGTGGGTGATGTTGGAAGTGAGCTTAGAGATAGGAGCTTTTGCAAAATTGAGGACTTACCTGGGGCTGGCTGGGTCCCCAAAGAAAATATGGGGAAAAAAAATAGATGGATGATGTTTGCCTGGTACTTTCCTATTCCTAAAGTGCTTTGCAAATGATCCTTACTAGAACCGTGGGAGGGAAGTATTATTATCATTACCTCAGTTTACAGGTGAGGCAGCTGGTGTTCAGAGAAGTGCAGTAGCTTGCTCAAGACCCCACACTTATAAATGACAAAGTTAAATAAGTCTAGAGACTCCAAAAATGGTATCTTTCCATGATACAACCCTCTGCTTTTGCCATGGAAAAAAACAGTGGGGAAATGAGCAGGTATAACAGACCCTACATGAGTTAATGAAACCTTTCTCCTTTCTACTGTCCTTCCAGAACTCCATGTGTTTCCCCTTCAGCCTGCTCCTCAGATAACAGTGAGCACTTGGTAAGCTGTCCGAAATATTTTAATTGAACTGAATGTGGTCAGCCTGGCTTGGTTAGATGCCTCACACTGAACATTCAGATTCAGAATCTGAGGGCCATCAAGTTAAAAGGCTTTCCCTGAGCAGAAAGCCTCCTTAACTAGTCTAGCTAGTTAGACGTCTTGACTCTTTTTAAAGATTACCAGCAATGAAGAACTCAGGACTCCCGAACTTTGTCCCTCCTGCCCGGTTTACTTTATTCATTCATTCAGTGAATGTATCTGGAGCCCTGCTACACACTAGGGTCTATGCTAGGTGCTAAGAACTCAGTGGAGAACAAGAAAAACAGGACCCTGTGCTCGGGGAGCTTGTGGTGTAGTAGGAATGGGCACAGGCAATCAATAATTCATCAGCCTAACGTTCAGCTTGTGGTAAATGCTCCAGTGTAAATAGAGTGAAGTGGTGTACAGAGCTGTGAAAGACCGAACTGTCTTTCTTCTCTCGCTCTTTCCAATCCATCCACTCGCTTTTAGCAAACTCAACCTTCCAAAACTGGTGCTTCCATCTTGTCTTGTCCCCCCTTCAGGAGGCTCAGATGGTCCCATCTACGTCAAATCTTTGTTTCTCTGCCTGACTTGTGTGGACTCCCGTCGCCTGGTCCCCCGGACATTCGCCAAGCTCTACACATTCCCGCCCGTGCCCATGCGGTGCCTCGGCCCAAAGCACGCTCTCCCCAGCCTCTTGCTGTCCCCTCCTGCCCCAGCTCTCAAGGACTGCCTTTGCTCATTCATCCCGGAATCGGGCACTACGTTCGCCAGGCCCCCACTTCTTGTGGTGCAGAGCTGCATCGAACTTGGTTTCTCTCTGCCCTTGAAGAGCTCTCAGAACTGCTTCCTCCACAAAATCTCTGAACACATTTTTCCCCCATCACTGGCTCCATGTAGAAGCTGCCCCAACACAACCGGGCACTAGAGTTTGCTGGCAGATTCTGCGAACAGGAATTAGAACTCTTCAACCAATGTTAAAACTTATAAAAGGCCTGAGTTGTACGTTTTTCCTTCTGAATCCACTGTGATTTCTGGTTCTGCAATGAGATGCTTTTAGCTTTTGGGAAGTCCTTTGTTGTGTCTATCTTAAATCCCTCCTACCTCCTTCATACTTCTTTCTTAAAGTCTTATTCTTCTTGGCTTTAGGGCACAGATAAGGCACCCCCATGCAATGTCCGTTCAATGTTCACGGAGTGCGTCTCAGTTGATTAAGTGCCTGGCACTTAAAAATCATTATTCTATCCCCTCCTCTGGGTTCTTTTCTCCAAACTGCAGCTCTTTAAACCTTTTTTCCACGTCTTTTCCCGAACCACTTAATCATCATGTGGCTCTTCTCAACTCTGTTAATCAGCTTTTTTTTTTTCTCTTTTTTAAATCATTAGTGAGAGTTTTGAAGAAGGTTTTTAAACCAGAAGCAAAAAAGAAAATAAAATCCAGAAAGGGCCTGCAAGGGCGATTGAGCTCAGCTCTCTGCCTTTGGCCTGGCAGCTCCTTCAACCAGCTAACAGATCAAGCAGACTGTCTCAGTTCGGCACAAGCGTCTAGCCTCCAATCTGAACATGCGCTGTAGACAAATTAGATTTGGTGGGATGAGAACATAGTCTGTGGCCCCATTGACACCTTCTTTAGCTTGCTGCTGGCCACTGCAGTCAGAAAAATCCAGGCCTGGGCAGAATTTAGTTAGCTGGTTTAATTTAGGCAACTTTTATTCCTTCTTCCATTGTGAGTCCATAGACTCTCACAGAGTTCTGGGTGCCACCTGTGGGGTGTGTGTGTCTGTGTGTGTTGGGCGGGGGGAGATGAACTCGGACTAATTCACACTAAAGTATTACTGGCTTACCATGCAATGCCTCTAAAGGCAGGGGAGGGTGAAGGCAGCCATTGAGGATGGGGCTCCAGCCTCTAAACCAACTGTACCAGGAAGGCATTAAGGCTTATATCAAAGATCCATGTGATTTTTGCATTCTTCTCCACAATATATCCACAAAGGCAGTTTTTCTAAAAATGGAAATCATTTTATTGTTATTTTTATGACACGAGAGTAACGTATATGAATACATAATACAGGAAAAGCTATCAAGAAAAACGTGGAAAATCACCTGAATTCCCAACCCCTGCCATGTGACACTTTTTACTTTTTCCCTCCTACACTATTTTCTATTAATAAATACAGTTTGTTTTAATATATATTAAATATTTAACATTACAATATAATATATATTTAAGATGTGTATAATATAATATAAAGTTTTAAATTATTTACTACTGTGTAAAAAGATCCTGGCAATTTACCTGGTAGTGTCAGGTCCAGGCAGTGAGGATGGCTCGTCTACCTCAGGAGTGACCCCTCGGTCTCTGCCCAAGTCTCCCAGGCCCTGCCCGGCCCTCAGCCCATGGCAGCGGGCAGCCGCTGGTGTGGACAACTCCAGGGCCTGGCAGGTCTGTGAGCGCTGTCGGTGCGCTGGGTCTTCCCTGAATGACCCACCTACAAACCTAGATTCATCTTCCTTGCAGAGAGGCCTCACTCTCCTCCAGCAGAAAGAGAAACACGCCCATTCCTAAAGAAGTGTTTTCTTTCTTTCAGGCAGGAAAATTAATGAGCTCCATCTTTGGCATGGATTAGAAAATTCCACCGTGGCCTTGGCAGGGCTCATGCCAACACCAGAACTTTAAAGAAACCCCACATTGAGAGCTACGAGGAACAAAGGTAAGGCTGGCTGACCTGATTTCCTTGCTCACAGTCGGGAAGAGAAAGGGGAGAGGAACAAAGCACCTGGCTGGAGAGGTGCGCCCGGTTGAGGGAGGTGCTTCCCCCCTTTCCCCGAGCTGTTCTCGGAAACAGCAGCACAATGCCCTCCTTATTCCCTGGTCCTCACCACACGGGCTGACGTAGAGCCTTCCCCGGCAAACGTTCAGACTGTGGCCGCCAGCACGTCTCGGGCAGATTCCTTCAGCCACTGGGGTGGGTGCCCGGTCTCAGCAGAGGAGGAGAAAGCCGTGTTTGCTTCACAGTCTCTGGATTTTGGAAAACAGTTGGCAGACTGAATAAATACAACATGTTGCCTAGTTATCAATAAGTATCTGTTCACTCTCAGTACATGATTTTTGAGCACCAACTTTGCTCCAGGGGCTGGAGACATAGCAGTGAACAAAACAGACAGAGACCCTCCACCCAAGGAGGTTTGGGATGGGAGGTGGACAATCAGCACTTAACAAACAAAATAACTTCAGGTACTAATAACACCAGATGATGAGGTAGAACATGGTAGTGGGGAGGAGGCTATCTCAGGACGCTCAGGGGAAGCCTCCAGTGACGTTGTTGCTGAAATCTGCATCACCTGAAGGATCCAGCGGAGGCAAGATGTGGGCACAACAGTCTTCTAGGCAGCGGGAACAACACGTACAAAGGCCCTGAGGGGGCAATGTTGTTTGACAATTTCAGGGAACTGAGTGGAAGCTGATGAGGAAGGGGTGGTAATGAGCAAGGTATAAAGAAAGGCAGAGACCAGGTTTATTACAGGAATCATCACATCTAACATTGTAGAGTGCGTTACAGTTTGCAGAGGGCTTTGAACACACACTATCTCAATTCAATCATTTTCCTTAACGATATTCCTTACCCAGTAGATGAAGAAACTGAGACTCAGGAGGTAACTTCCTCAAGGCCACAAAACTAGGAAGTGATGGGACAGGACTCCGACCAAGGAGTCTGTTTGCACAGCTCCAGAGGGCTCCATCCACGTGGCAGGGGAAGATATTTGTATCATTGCTTGGAGTTTGTGCAGTGCACGGCCTGTGCCACTGTACGTAGTGACCCTGTGCCAGCTCAGGTCTATTTTCTCCAAATTTCTGTGTTTTTTTTCTGTGCTGGGGCTATTGGAAACACAAAATAAAAATATTATTTCAGCCCTTGGTGAGCACATGACGTGGTTAAAGAGAAACAATGTAAGAAAAGATGGTGGATGATAACAGTATTTGTTTCCAGCAAAGACATTATGGAAGATTTGGTAGGGGCTGTGAGATTTGCACCCGGTTTGAAGACTTAGATGGGTGGGCATACAGGAAAAAAATCATAGGACTTCATGACACAAACATGCAATTAAAACCTGGTGAGTCCCTCTGACCATGAGATGGTGGGGACACTCCTCACCTGGGTCAGGTACCTCTTCACTCACTGTCCTCAAATGGCATCACACTGGATCAGCTGCTTTTCACATAGGTCAGCAGCCTAAAACTTTAGAAAGTTGGAAGGAATGGGGGACTACAAGTGAAAAGCGGGTCTCAATTACTCTGCCCCTTCCCCCCCCTGCCGAGCCCTCGATAATGGCTGGGGCCTCAAAAAGGAGGCTGCAGAGGTGATCCCACCTGTCTCCCCCTCATCTCTCATGGTCTCCTCCCTTGAAGCTCTTCCAGTTGTGTCACCAGCTCATCCAGTCCCTAGTCCCTGCTAGTGCCTTGGGAATTTCATAGCCACCTATTTTCGCTGAGCCTGGTGGCTTTGCATAGTGTCGAGCTGTGGCCTGCCTGCTGCCCAGAGGGAGGGTGAGTACTGTGGGAAGAAGCTTCCTCTTGGGCTGTGCTTGGTTTTCTCTTGAACACGGCTAAAACCAAATATGCTTCAACATATTGAGGATTTAAGTTCCTTGTGGAGGACCCTCTTGCCACTTTATTCCACCCCACCTCTGCCACATCTCATCTACCAAAGAATTTTCTATTCCTTTTATTCATATAACTTTGACCTGACTTTTTGGAAAATGAGAAGGGGTCATCTTTCCTGCCCATTTCAAAGCATTGTTCACATTCGCCCGTATTGAATGATGCCCAAATCACAAGTTTCTCTCCTTGGTGGGTGTAGTTTCAGTTCATCCCATTCCAAACGCTGTTTTCACTTTAATGCAATAGTCAACAGTGCATGCATGTGGTGTGTAGGGAAGGTTGGGGGTCCCAGGACCCCTTTAGCTACAGATGAACTCACTTCCCTCAAACCCCAAGCATTTTAACCATTTCATGCTTTTAAACTGTTTAATTTTTGGTTCTATATTATTTAATTTATAATCTTTGGTGAACCATTGGTTATAGACATAACTATTTAAAGAGAAGCATAAAAATAAACCTGTGAAGTTGTGTAAAGATGATTTTTGCCAGATTCTTGTATTTATCCAATCAAAGTTTATACACAGCACATCCAGATGTCACTAAGACTGCAAAGCTACAGTTAGAAAAAAGAAAAAAAAAGTGGACGTGATGATTGTACTTCATTTGGCTTTTCATGTACCGAGAATAAAGCCAGCCCATTCTCCCAGGTGTCATTTGTGAAAACTGCTTGCAAACAGCAGTCTGAACATTTAATCTCATCATTTAGAAACAAAACATAAACATTAGAAACAAAAAATAAACCTGTTGGATTTTAAAAAGTAAAAAAAAAAAAAAAAACCTGGTGAGTCGTCGACCACCATAAGTGCTTGCCTCCAGTGGCTGCAGAATTTTTAAAAAATGAACGTTTATTATTCTATCATATAAAAAATAAGATCATACAGGTAAAAATTTGGCAAATCTGAGAAGAGAAAAAAGATCGTCTATAATCCCATTCATGAAACACAACTGCTTTTCACATTTTAGTGTAGTTCCTTCTGGTTTTTTCCCCAGGGAAGCAATATGTGTGTGTGTGTGTGTGTATGTGTGTGTGTATTTATACATACATACATATATATATGTATCTAAACATATATATATGTAATACACATCATATATACACACACCACAAGTACAAACACACACACATTCTCACCTTTATTGCAGTATAATTTACATGCTTTAAAGTTCACACATTTTAAGTGTGAGGGTTGACAAGTTTTGACAAATGTATGCACCCGAGTAACCACCACTATACTAAAGATTAGAACATTTTCTTTTCCCCCAAAGATCCCTCATCCCTTTACCCCATGCGCCCCAGGCCCTTCCTTCAGGCAATCACTGACTCACGTCTGTAGCCTTGGACTAGTTTTGCCTGTTCCAAAACTTCACATAAACGCAATCAAGTGTGTACTCTTTTGTCTCTGGCCTCTGTCGCTCAAGGTATTTTTGAGGCTTATCATGTTAGCTTGTATGTACCAGTGGTTTATTCCTTTTTATATCTGATTAACATTCTATTATAAGAATATACAAGAATTTGTTTATTCAGTCACCTGTTAATGGACATTTGGGTTGTTTCTGGTTTCTGGTTTGGGGATATTGTGAATAAAGCAGCTATGAAATTCCTGTACCAGTCTTTTTGTGATGTTTTCATTCCTCTTTGGTAAACACCTGGAAGTGGAATTACTGGGTCATAGGGTAGGTCTCACTCTATGGAAAACTACCAAACAATTTTCCAAAGTGGTGTAGCATTTACAATGTACAGAATTCAATTGCTCCACATCCTCGTCAACACTTAGTATTGATGCTTTTTTTTTTTAAAGCGTTTTTAAAATTTTATTTATTTATTTATTTTTGGCTGCGTTGGGTCTTTGTTGCTGCACGCGCGCTTTCTCTAGTTGCGGCGAGCAGGGGCTACCCTTCATTGCAGTGCGTGGGCTCCTCATTGCGGTGGCTTCTCTTGTTGCAGAGCACGGGCTCTGGGCGCGTGGGCTCGGTAGCTGTGGCTCGCGGGCTCAGTAGTTGTGGCATAAGGGTGCATTTGCTCCGAAACATATGAGATCTTCCCAGACCAGGGATCAAACCCGTGTCCCCTGCATTGGCAGGTGGATTCTTAACCACTGCGCCACCAGGGAAGTCCCATTTTGCTCCTTTTTTTGATTTTAGCTATCCTTGTGAGTGTGTGGTGGTTTTAATTTGCATTTCCCTGATCACTAATGATGTTGAGCATTGTTTCACAGACATGTGTTTTCATAGTTGTAATTCTTTGTATTCATTGCTTTTAAAATTTATACTTAATATTACCATTCTTCTCTGTTACCTTGTAGTCTTCATGACCACTATATTAATGGCTTCTAATAGTCCAATGAGGGAATTCTATACAATTTATTTAATCATTCCTCTATTAGACATTTACATGATTTCCAATTCCCCACATTTCTAAATAACACTGAAATTCACATGTGAGTGCATAGATTTCCCCCATATTTTAGATTATTTCCTTTAAATTAATGACAGAATAAAATGATCAGGTCCAAGGCATTTTTGTGGCTTCGGGAGGGCAAAATATGAGGTGAACATTGAGACCACTGTCTTCAAAGGCACAAGCTGAGCCCCCGTTCCCATCTCAGTTCTGTGCTGGGGTCTCAGAAGGGGACTCCTTTCATGAATGTGAGCCTTTTGTCGAGAGGCAGAGCTAATGATGGCTTTGCAGCCAAATACGCTTTGAGTCCTGGGTGATGCTGTTATTGACACCAGGCTCCAGTACAATGGGCTTCGTTCTCCCACCAGCCATGTTGAAATGTGGGGCAAGAAGAACTCAGGTGCCTTGTCCCCTAAGAATGATCTATGCAGGTGCCCAGCCAAGCAGCCTTGGACCCCTCAGTAGCAGTTCCAGAATTTCTGTACGTGAAGCGTCCGACTGAAGGGGGTGGGAACTTGCCCTTCATGGCACTTGCCATGCCCAGTGTTTTCATCTGGGCTGTGTGTTTGTTGGGGGCCTCAGGAGAACTGGTGATGATGGAGAGGAGCATGTGGAAAGAGTGGGGGGCTATGGCCCCCTGCAAAGCAGTGGGTTGATCCTGCCTAGTCCAGGCGTGAGGCTGGGCACCCTGGAAAGCATATTCATCCCATCAGCCAGCAGAGACCCTTATCAACCCCTCTCCAACCATCCCACAGCCGCCCAAACCTAATAAGAGCCATATTTTATATGGTGTCTGGTCCCCCTCCAAATTCTTGTTTCAGGAAGAATCGTCCAGGGAGGTGGAAACCAGGAGGAATTTGCATGGCAAATCAGTCCCCTGCGGGTACCACATTCAGGCCTCCCGCGTGGAAGAAAAGGCCTTGGGCCCAGCTTGCCGAGGCCCCTTCTTCCCGCTGGCCTCCTCCTGAGAGTGTCAGCTGAGCTCCTGCGTTTCCTCAAGGTGTCCTTGATGACACTCCAAAGGGTCACCAGCAGAATGCCTCCCTCTGCCCTGAGACCCGACACTCACCAGCAATTCCCAGAAACTCCCAATTGTACTAAGCCACTTTGTCTTTCCTCCTGTAAATGTGAACTTATCAAGGACAAAAACCATTCCTTATTCACCATGTCCTAGTTTGGGTTCCCCTCAAAGCAGACCCTGAAAAGAGGATTCAAGGGAAAGTCCTTTACTTGGGGGTTGATCCCAGGAAATTCTGGTAGGGGAGGGGGGAAGTGAGTCAGGAGAGAGGCAGCAAGACAGGATGTGTAACCAAGGCGGTGACCACTGCGGGCAACTGAGGCTCGGTCCCAGGGGACCTCTGGGAGATGGTACAGAGCCCTCCTCCAAATGACCACACCTGAGCAGGAGGGCGACCAGGTGGGGAGACTTTAACCCCTGACCTTGCAGCTGCACCGCCTCCAGGAAGGGTGGGCTCCAGCAGCTGGAAAAAGCCCCCCCCGCAAAGAGACACAGGTGCTGGCAGCTCTGTCAGCTCCCTAGTGCACCGAAGGGGTAGAGCCAGGAGGCTGCAGGCAGCCAGGGCACAGACAGCATCAGCCGTGCCTCGCCAGCACGACTCGGCACCCGCAAGGGACAGATCCTCAACGGAGTGGGTTGTTTGAACCCAGAGGGTTGGAGGTACCCCCGGAAGTCAGTTTGTGAAGGAAAGCTGTATAAAAGATGGGTTTGTTTTAACTGCGTTGACCCTGGCCAGGCAGGGGCAGGGACCCCCAGCATCGGGGGGGTTCAAAGCTGCTCCCAGGCTTGCAGGACAGACACCTGACTGCCTCTCCAGCAGTGCTGGCCCAGAACAGCACCCAGAGAGGTTCAGTTCTTGGTGGGGGGGTGTCCCCTGACACCAGCAGGGACAGCAGGCTGTGTGTGGGCCGCCCCAGGGTGTGACATCACAATGCAGTCCATTCAGGATCTGGGGACTGACTTGCCCCTGGGCCCAGATATAAGCTGAGCCCCCAGGGCTGGCCTGCACTTGCGGGGCCAGGCAACCGAGACACGCCGACCTTCGGCGCCGACCTTCCAGGCACCCTGGTGAGTACTCAGGCTTCCCGAGAGCTGTGGACACAGAGACAGCGTGTGGTGGGCGGGCCGAGCCCTTCGGGTCTCATACTCAGAACAGCATTATCCAGTCTGGGGGCCAGGACTGTACCAGGACCAGCCCAGGGCCCTTCCTGGGGAAGCCAGCTCACCCCACACAGGCACCCCTTTTCCAGCCCCTGCCTGTGGGGTTACTGGCTGCAGGAAGTGATATTCTAATCATCTCCAAGGCCCGCTTTGCCACCTGGCCCCGCTCCCTTGGGCAAAGGTCAGCGGTGTGCTTGTTAGAGGCCCCGGGGGAGGATGGCCAGGCTCTCAGATGACAGATCCCAGGGAAGTCGTAGGCCGTCCGCGGGCCCAGGACACACTCACAGCCGCGTGAGCAGGTGGCGCCTTGGTGGCGCGAGGGATGCTGAAACCATCGCCCCTCCAGAGACGCACACCAGGACCCTTCCTCTCTGTACATGCTGCTTCTCTGGCGGTTTTTAAATCAACTCCCATGGCCCTCAGGTGTGTCAGGACTCTTCCTCCCCTTCGGGGACAGTGAGGGAGACTTGAGCCGGTGGTGGGAAGTGGGTGGATGGATCAGGACCCCAAGAGAGCAGGCAACATGGAGGAAGGGGGTGGGGGTGAGGCAGGGACGGAAGCCACCTCTCGAGAGGACGCTGGCTCTTCCCAGCCGGGCCGCCAGCAGTCGGCCAAGGGTGGTCTGCGGCCAACAGTGGGGGACCCACGCAAGGGCACCAGGAGGCGGGGCCGGCCTCCCCGCAGCCCCCTTGCGCTCTCCTCCAGCCTGTCCGTCCATCAGCTTCAGGTGTCCAGATGGGCCACTCACCGTCTGTGACGGGGCACCCGCAGGTCCCCACAGCATGCCTCGCCGCAAGGTGTTGTTCTGGGGCCCACGGTTTTGAGCAGCTCCTGGCTTTACCCGAGTGTGTCAGGCAGTAAGCGAGACGGGTGCACAGAGAAACCTTTTACCCTGAGGCTTCACCATCACTCCTTCATCTTCTTGGGATGCCTGACCCCTACCCCGACTTCTCACATGCAAGTCCCTGGTGTCGGTGGTCTCCAAGTCCGCTGAGAACACTGGCTCCACCCAGGTCCACTGACTGAGAAGAACAGTCTAGGGGCCAGAGATAGAGGGCCCCTGCGCCAGCCCCCATTTGGAGAGGTGGGAGGGAACACATGTGAAGCACCTACTGTGTGTCAGACCTGCTACCTATGCCATTGCTCTTAATTCCTGCCACCAGGAAGGTGAAGCTTATAGACACAGAAGCCAAGAACTGTGTTTCAAGAGGGGCATTAACCTAGAATTTATATATACTCTGTGTTCAGACTGGCTCTCCAACATGAGAGCACTCTGAAAATAGAACGAGCTGCTTTGCCAGGCAACCAGGGTGCACCTTTGGAAGCGTCCAGGCAAGCCAGGTGCCTCCGCCAGCAGGGCTGGGACGCAACCCTTGTGATCAGTCGGGAGATGGACCAAATGATCTTTAAAGGCTGCTCTGGATCCCAGATTGCAGGATCTGGGTCTCAACACCTTGCTAATCTTCCACGTTTGAGTCCAACTGGGTCAGGCCTCCCAGGGCGGCTGCAAACTTTGACAGGAGGGGAGAGCTGAAGGAATCACAGAGATCAGCTCTGTGGACCTGCGGGGCCCCAGGGGTCCAGGCTGGAAAAGGGTGTGGTCCAAGGCCACAGCCAATCCGCAGAATGAATGTTTGTTGAATGAACGATTGAAGGAGTGACAGCGCCAGGGTTGGAACCAGCCTGGATGTGAATCAGACATCCCTTCGCCCATCTCTCCTCCTTTCCTAAGACTCTTCCCGATCAAATTATGCTTCAGCTAACACTTCCTGAGCACCTGCTGTGTGCCAAGTGTTCACAGAGATTAGTTCATGCAGTCCTCCCCTAACCCATCAGGTGGGTGTCCTCGCCCCCATTTCTCAGATGAGGATGATCAGGTACCTGCCCCAGAGGTTGGTGAACTTGCGGAGGTGTCACAAACGCTAAACAACAACGCGGTCCCGCTAACTCCAGGAAGGGCATGCATCTCCACCTTCAGCCTCCCGGCTTGAGCAAGGAAGCACTGCTCGTCCTCACCTTCCTAACACAGACTGCCCACGACTTGACCGGTCCCTCAGGGGCTGTCTTAGCCCCGCCCCCCAGACTTTGGCCTGGCTGACATCGGGCTCCCCGTGGACCCTCCTGGTTCTCTGCCCGTGCGTCTCGCTCTGACAGGACACCAACAGATGTTATGTGCCAAGGAAGAAAATATGCTAATCGAAATCAGCTTCAGCTAATTGTAGCAATTTCCCTTCTGCGAGTTGCCCTGAAATAGTAGCCACGCTCTGTTCTTTTTCACATCAGGGAGCCCCAAATTGGCAGCTTAAATGAGGTTGCAAAGAAGGCAACTAAACAGCCTCTTTGCTGCCAGTTACTGTGAATGAGGCCTTGAACACGCTCTCCGGGCAAGACCCCAGCTCCGCTCTCTGTGCACTTGGCATCTCGCTGGGGATTATAGGGACCCGCTCTTGGGCTGGAAGAGCCTCACTGAATCCTGGGGAAAACCAGAACCACAAGGGATGTAATGAAGTACCAAGCCCAAGAGCACACAGTCTGACCTTGAACACTGGCTTACTTCTGATTTGTTCTATAGCCAGCGCCGGCCAATAGGACTTTCTGCATTGACAGAAACGTTCCCGTCAGTGCTGCCCCATATGGTAGCCACGAGCCACGTGTGGCTGTTGAGCTCTTGAAATGTGGCTCGTGGGACTGACAAACTGCATTTTCAATTGTACTTAACCTTCATGTAAGTTTAAGTTTAAAGTAAGACAATAGCCTTGTGTGGCCAGTGGCCACTGAACAGACGGTGCCTCTGTAGCCCTGCCAACTTCTGTGACTTCATCCCTACCACACAGACCGGCCGCCCATGCCTCAAGTAGGCAAATGTGTCCCCCGCCCCTTGGCTGCACCCCCTTTCCTCTGGCTCAACATCAGGACCTCAGGTCAAGTGTGTCTCCTCAGAGGGACCTTCCCCACCCCCACTCCAAATCGGTCCTTATCCCTCTGAAGTCATCATGTGTCTTAGTTCAGGCTGCCGGAACTAAATACCATCGACTGGGTGCCTTCTAAACAACACAAGTGTATTGCTCCCCGTTCTGGAGGCTGGACGTCTGAGACCAGGGTGCCGGCAGGGTCGGGTGGCAGATGGCCACTTTTTCACGGATCCTCACGTGGTGGAAAGAGAGGGAGAGAGCTCTCTGGAGTCCCCTTGATGTGGGGACTCACCCCATTCACAAGGGCTCCACCCTAATCACCCCCAAAGGCTCCACCTCCTAACACCATCACCCCAGGGGTTAGGATTTCCACCTGTGAATCTGGGGGGACACAAACATCCAGGCCACTGCATTGTGGTTGCGTGGTGTCCTGTCTATTGCCGTCTCCCTGGACAAGAACGTCAGCCCTGCGAGAGCAGGCGTGCTGTCTATGCTTGCACCTCCACCCGTGCCTGGAACAGCATTTGGAACAGTGCCTGGCAGGTGGCAAGTGCTCAGCACAGGGTCTGGAGCGAGTGAACACCCTGCAGATGGCCCGGTAGCCATTCCTCAGCTAAATAACAAAATGACTCCAAACTTAGTGGCTTCAAACACCAATGATGAGTTATTTCTCCTGATTCTGTGGGTGAGATACTTGGGCAGGGCTCAGCTCCATGTGATATCAGCGAGGGTCACGTGCTCAGCTGCATTTATCTGGGGGCTGGGCTGGATGAGGCGGCCCGAGAAGGAAGGCCCTCCTCAACTCGTTTGGAGCTCACAGGTCCTCAGGCGGCATCCCCACAGGGTTAGCCTAGAGTCGGACTTGTTATATGGCAGCTGGCTTCTGCGGGAAGAAGCAGAGCCTCCAGGCCACTTGAGGGCCAAGCAGGGCATGGAAACACCACTTCCAGCACACTCCTGGGCCCAAGCAAGTCAGGGGGCAGCCCAGATAAAAGGGGAGGGAAACCGTCCACCGCTGATGGCCGAGGCAGCAGTACATGCAGGGAGGACCAGCTGATGTGGCCACAGTCACCACAAGGTGTTTCTCAGGCTGGAATGTGCACCAGACCACCTGGGGTCTTGTTAAAATGCAGATCCTGGGACTTCCCTCGTGGTCCAGTGGCGGTCCCTACGCTCCCAACGCAGGGGGCACGGGTTCAATCCCTGGTCGGGGAACTAAGATCCCACATGCCGCACCACGTGGCCAAAAAAAAAAAAGTGCAGATCCTGATCCAGTGTGGGGTGTAGCCTGAGCCTCCGCATTCCTAACGAGCTCCCCGGGGACGCCAAGCCTGCGGGTCCCCACCCACACATGCTGGCGCAAGGCTCTCTTAGAGCACAGCCCATCAGCGCTGGCCCTATGTTTAGGTTCGGCCTCACAGAGCCTCAAATACCACCACAACTGCATCCCTCCACTGGGTTGAGCCTTGTGCCCTATTGCTGGGGTCCGTGTGATCTGTCCCTTCTCCTGGCACCCGGGCTTGCGCCCACACCATCATGGGGAACCATTCCACTCCACGTCCTGAACAACCCCCTGCACTTCACCCTTCCTCCTCCCATTTAACATTTGATGCTGCCCATGCCCCTGGCAAAACTGGTTGGGGCTCTTTCAGTTACAGGATTAGAACCAAACTCAAACTAGTTTAAGGGAAAAGGATTGATGGGAGCATGCAAGGGCTTCAGGAATGGCTGGATCCAGGGCCTCAGTGATTCCAGAAAAGTATTTGTCACCATCTTCAGCTCTGCTTTCTCCTGGGGTCTTGCTGGCAGACTCTCCAAAGTGAGGAAGAGACGCCCCTCTGCTTTGCACTTTCCAGCAAACGTGCCAGAGTTCTCTCTGGTTGGCCTTGTGGGGTCCCCTGCCCACAGTGAAGCAATCGCTGTGGCCAGGAGGATGTGTTACCTCACGGCCAGGCCTGGGTTCTGTGTAGGCCCTTGGAGCCAGGTGGTGAGACCAGCCCCCCTGAGTCACATGGAATGAGGGCAGGAAAGGTGGGATTCTCTGTGGAAAACTGGACAGGAGGAAGAACTGCTGGGACGTCAGGAAACGCACGGTCGACATGAGACAGGTGCTCCATTATGGTGGGCGAAGCAGAGGGCAGGGGCCCTATCAGTTCCAGGGGGCTACCTGGGCCTCCTGTCTCCCAGCACAGACTCAGAGGGACTGCTGAGCTAAAGAAGAACTTTAGCACCAGAGGAGACCTGCAAATTAGCCAAGGCATGTTCCACAGAACCCTGGCCCAGGGATGTGAACTGATGTTATTTCAAAGGCCGTGTGGTCCAGGAAGGTCAGGAGACAGTGGGTTAGGCCATGTCAGGGCCTTGAATAAGCTGGCGGACACTGTGAATTGACAGGAATTGGGGGGGAAAATTAGAGGCTATTGTTCTGTTGAGCGCACTTTGGGAAATTATTAACCTAACTCCACCCCACTCATTTTATGGACGAAGCAACCAAGAAAGGGAAGCGACTTGGACAAGGTCATGCAGCTCTTCAGTTTCAGGCTGAGCCCCACCTGCTGCTACGGTGACCTATGTGATGCTGCATAGAAGCATCACCTTGTGCCTCAGGGGGCCCTGTCCCAGCCCTGGTGGTTTTCCTTCCTCTAGAAGGTGTTCTCTTTTCTCTTAGACATTCCCGCACAAAGGCCCTGTGAGGGGCTGCCGGTGCCCAGAGGGCTGCCCAGACCTGAAGGGACTATGGAAAGTGCAGGAAGCGCGTGGGTTTGCACTTAGGAAATCGCGGCCTCCTGACAGGCAAGGTGCCCGCATTGTGAGGTTGAAGAGGCTCGATGCCTGCACAGACATGGAAGAGTCAGCAACAGCCAGGGGTGCCAAGCCCGTCAGGCAGGAGGGGCCAGAAGGAAGGTCGTGTTCCTGGAACCAAGCACGCACTCTAAATCCAGACAGAGGTTGTGCGTCAGGGCCGCGGCGAGCTGACGTGCATGATGGCTATAACAACATCGTGTTTGAGGACCTGGTCTGGGCACTTCTCAGCCACTCCAAGACCCGCATTCATAAAGACAAAGCGGCTGTCGGTTAGTCGGTGGGACTCACAAGTATTAGCTACACACGGAGGATTCAGGATCTTCTCCTTGCTGAGTTCACCATCTTGGCTCTGTTATTAAACTCTCTAAGCCTCAGTTTCTTCATCTGTTAAATAGAGCTAAAACGCATTCCTGCCTCATGGCTCTGTTAGGAGGATTAAATAAGCCTGTAGCAAAGGCTCCTGAAGTGGCCGCGGGAATGGAGAGGTGGGATCAGGGCCAGGTTCCCGGCTGCTAAGGGGCAAAGCTAAAATCAGACTGTGTCCAGCCAATGCCTCTGCGCGGCTCCCTCCGGCCCCTACACCGCCACTCAGAGAGAAGCAGCATCCGTGAGCAGACAGCGGTGGCTCGGAGCCCAGAGAGGTGCAAAGGGCTTCTCCATATGGGGCAGGGGGTGTGTGGCATATGTGTCCCTGGTCACTTCGAGGTGACTCTATCCAAAGGCCAGGCGGAGAAGCAGATGTCGTGAGCAGAGTGGGGTGTGTGTACCTAACCCTTGAAAGCAGAGCCAGTGCCAAGCGTGGCTTGGTGGACTTCGGCCATCAGCACTCAAGGCCACCCAGAGGGAAGGGACTGGAGTCCACACCTTGGCATTTTGGGCCGGGTTTGCACACACAGGAAGTCAACCCTTCACCAGCAGATGCTTTGACAGTTGAAAGTCCCAGTGGGGACTGAAGGGGAGATGCTGGGACTGTCTGGCCACTGAGTGGGGGATGGGAGCAGAGGTGGGAACGGTGGTTACCTGCTTGTAGATACACTTCGTGGGGAAGGTCAAACCACGTCCCCAGGAAACCGTGTCCGAGGTTGAAGATGAGAACCACTCTTGTAAGGGATGAGAGTGGCAGCAGAGGTTCCTAATCTGGGGCGCTGGTCCACAACCCCCAAAAACAGATGTCAAATTTTATTTATATGTGCAGGTTGGGCGTTTTTCTGGAAGGAGAGTCTATAGTAGGAGAGGCAAACTGGTGGCGTGGCTTGGTTTTTTTGGGTCCACACTGTGTTTCAGGTATTTGAATTTCTGCCCAACATTTAAAAATTGAGAACTTGCATATAAAAATCAAAACTTTTGTGGGGCTTCCCTGGTGGTGCAGTGGTTAAGACTCTGCACTCCCAATGCAGGAGAGCCCAGGTTCGATCCCTGGTCAGGGAACTAGATCCCACATGCACACCGCAACTAAGAGTTCGCATGCCACAACTGAGGAGCACATGTGCCACAACTAAGGAGCTGGCGAGCTGCAACTAACACCTGGCGCAACCAAATGAATAAATTAATTTTTTAAAAAAGTTTAGGGGCTTCCCTGGTGGCACAGTGGTTGAGAGTCTGCCTGCCAATGCAGGGGACACGGGTTCGAGCCCTGGTCTGGGAGGATCCCACATGCCGCGGAGCAACTAGGCCCGTGAGCCACAACTACTGAGCCTGCGCGTCTGGAGCTTGTGCTCCGCAACAAGAGAGGCCGCGACAGTGAGAGGCCCACGCACCGCGATGAAGAGTGGCCCCTGCTCGCCGCAACTAGAGAAAGCCCACGCACAGAAACGAAGACCCAACACAGCCATAAATAAATAAATAAATAAATAAATAAAAAAAAATTTTTTAAAAGTTTAAAAAAAATAAAAATAAAAAATGTTGGTGTCAAAAAAAAAAAAATGTTGGTGTCTCTCGAAATAACTCACAAGATCTGGCCACCTGGAACCCACACCCCTGAGAGGGGCTACCTCATTAAGGTGGGGTGTGGGGCCCCAGACGGCCACATCCGCACCACCTGTGGCCTCCTTGATGAACCCCAAATGCTACTCCACACTAACCATTGCCCTTGCACTGTTCTTCCTCACGGATTTATTTTGTTCACTTGCCTGGATCCTCTGGCTTTTGCGTTTGTAACCCCTAATCTGAACTTTGAACAGAGGCTCAAAATGGTGTGTTTTCAACAAAGGCCATTGAAACTGAGATCCCTTCCAGCCTAAACTCTTCCCTGACAATCCAGGGTGGAGACTGATGCTTACGAGGGGCAGATCACAGCCCTGCCAACGCCAGGGAATGCAGAATCTCTTCCCCGGAAGGAATGTGGTTATGCTCTGGGTCCAGGAGCGTGTTTACAAACGGGCAGGCTAATCTCGTGATGGCTACAGAACACCCCAAGGTCTCCAGAAATAACTGAAACTCCTCCGTATGGTCTCTGCAAGGGTCCTCTTTACAAAACACACAGTTCGTGTTCTGCTCTGATGATAATGTAATGAGTGAAACCAATGGCGATCTTTGGGGAAACCTTTCTTTATGGCCTCGAGAACCTGGCTTTTGAAAGTGGACAAATCAGAAAGAGAACAGAACTCTGGGTGAGACCTCCTCTCTGAAGCCAGAGCTAACAAGACTCTGAGTCTTAAGTAGGACTTTGCATTTGGGAAGATGGGGCAAGTCACTCAGAGCTGCTTTCTGAGCTGAGACTCACAGGTGCATAGATGCCTACTCTCACAACCCTTAGAAGGTACTGGACCTGCTGTGCTGAGGACCCAGACAAGGGCAGGCGCACAAGTGTGAGAGCAAAGGGATAAAGGAAAGTCGAGTCTTGGACTAGAACTTGGACTAGAATCTTGGAATCTTGCCAAAGAGCAAGTAGAAGACACATAAGTACGGGCCTTGTATGTCTTAGAATGGATTGAATATATGGCTTAAAATGCGGCATGATGGCAGGTTTCCTCCTGTACAATGGCCGGCAGCTGCAGCCCTTGCTCGTATCTGAACCAGAGCAGAGGAATTCAGTCCAGAGCTGGAAGAAGAGAACGTGATTGCCCAGAAATCCAGCAGAAGACTTTCTTGATGACTCAGTGTTTGGGAACCAGATGTTAGTCCGAGCACAGTCGGGTTTGAGGCCTGGTGATGCCCCAGGCCAGTTAATGTGTCATATCTGTAAAGGGGGCCATCGTAGACCCCGCTCCCTCGTGCTGCCGGGGAGATTAAATGAGATGATACACAAGAAGAGCTTCCCATGGCCCTGGAAGCCGGACCAGCGCTAACTGCTCTCTCGGGCTGGATGTCCCAGTCACCGACCCTGAGAATCTGATTTGAGTGCAAGAAGTAATTTGCCAGGGGATCCGGGTCACACCAGGGGGGCGGGGGGAAGGGAGGCAGGGAAGGGACGGCGGTGCGGTGCTCAGAGCAGGTCGCCGCCTGGGGCCATCCACCTGCGGGTCCCCACCCGAGCTGTGCAGGGACTGGGTGCTTATCCACCTGCAGGTCCCTTCGGTGGGAACCGCGAGCCCCGCCCGAGGGGACGTGGGCGGGCAGGGACGGCCTCTGAGAAAACTGCCCTCGTTGTTCTGATTCTTCGAATTCCGACCTGGGAGAGGCAGGAGCCCCGCAGACCTCAGCTCACATCCATCCCTGCCCTCTACTGGCTGCGTGACCCTCTCTGCCTCTCCGGGCCTTGGTTTCCCCATCACTCAGAATGGGAACAATTCCCCACTGCTGCCCAGTTAATTCTGAAGATTAAGTGTGACCACAGCCACGGACAGGGAGAGGCGGTCGGTACCCTGCAAACGTGAGGCCCTTGATTGCGTTCCCCTCACTTCCCCGCAGTGGACGTTCTGTTCTTGCCCCAGGGTGAGCCCAGCCGGCAAAGACGGTCCATCCAGAGGAGCAGGACACGCTGAATCCAAACTAGTGTTTGCCTCCGAGGCGACTTGTGAGTGATGCGCTGCCCTACAGCAATGATCTCCCGGCCGTGTGTTATCAGGCTGTTTCCCCTCTAGCTCCGTGGGTCTGTGGCTTTCATATCCAGAGAGGGAGGCAGAGGGGCTGGCCTGAAAGGGGCCAAGCCAGGAGAGAAATCCCAACAGGAAGAATTTCTGACCCTGCAGCTCACCGGGCAGCCCAGGGTCCAGAGTGTGGGCGGACCTAGGGGCTTCTGCTGAGTCAGAGGTGGGGAGAGAGCTGCCGGGAGAAATGCAGGATGCCCGGCAGAAACTGAATTTCAGATAAACTACAAATAACTTCTTTAGAGTAAGTATGCCTTGTGAAATACTTGGGTCAGACTTAACATTAACAAGTTATTTGTTTATCTGAAATACAAATTTAACTGGGCATCTTGTATTTTTATTTCCTAAACCTGGCCACCCTAGTCTGGAAGAACAAACCCTCACAGGAGGTTTGGGTTAGAAATCAGCCCAGCGACCATCCAGCCGGCCCTGCAGGCCAAGGGGAGCGGAGAAGGGTCACCTGACCCCGGATTGGGCCTCCGGGGGCTTCACCCCAGGGCCTGTAACCACCCCCCCCTCAATTGAATCGCTGTTACCATAAAGCATCGTTAACCGTGCAGTGGAGTCGCTCGCGCTGCACCCACACGTGCAAAGAAAATGCACTTCTTTCTTCTTACGCAGTGGGGTCCAGGCAAACATAGGCTAGCCGGTCAGTTCCGGGAAGCAGACCTGAGACCAGGATGCAGGTGCACGTGGCCCGGAGAGGG
This sequence comes from Eubalaena glacialis, assembly GCF_028564815.1. Classification (NCBI taxonomy): domain Eukaryota; kingdom Metazoa; phylum Chordata; class Mammalia; order Artiodactyla; family Balaenidae; genus Eubalaena; species Eubalaena glacialis. Next base: position 54,870,673 of record NC_083728.1, on the reverse strand, counting down.
GGAGGGGGGAGGGGAGCAGGAGGGGGAGGAGTGAGCAAAGCTGTTGCCACTGGGGGCCCCGCCCGCTGGATCTCACAGGAGCCCGGGAGCAGCAATGGTGCCAGAAAGCGGGTCCCGCCCGAGATGAGGGCACCGGGCTTTGTACTCAGTGTCAGGGTCACAGGCGTCTCCACGGGTGGCCGCTTCCACTGCAGGGCCGAGAGAGCCGCCGCTGAGTGTGGGAGTGTGGGTGGCAGTACTTTTAGCAGCCGGGCCATAGGTGCTCCGGCTGGTCCAGGGGACCTGGGCGTGCGCCAGCCGCACCTAGTACGCGCTCTGTTTTCAGTTTCACGCTGTCCTTTCAGTGTGAGCAGTCAGCTATCCAGGCCGATTTAAAGAGTCTCTTTTGGGAGATGGTCTCCTTAGCAACCGCTCTCCCCCTCCCCAGCCTCCCTAAGGAGTTCTCTGGCTGTGGGGCTGGGCAGCGATGCTTATGCGTCTTTAAGGAGGGGCGGGGGCAGGGCTTTGAGAACTCGTGGTGTCTGCAGGATGATGGCCTGACCCCTGAGGCAGTGGCTGCTCTGGGGGTCATCAGCCCCTTCTGGTCTTGTAGGGATATTTTGGCACCCGGTGCTGGAGTCCATGGCTCGGCCATTGCCCTGGTTGTAAGGTCCCCATTCCTGGGACCGCTTCATCCAGATGCCAGACTCTGGCTCATCCATCAGCCCTCAAAGCATCTTCTGCCTGGTGCTCAGGCTCATGTATCCAGCAGTTGCTCACGGCCGCTGCACCACTGACCCAAACACCTTGGAAGCAGCCTGTTCTTGTCATCTCTTGATAAGCCCAGTGAAGCAGGCCACTGGGTCTCATGCACCATTCCCAGGGCCTGGCCAGGGTGCCAGAACTTTCCCTCTGGAATCTTACGTGTCTGCCCGCTATGGGATTTTTGTCCCAGAGAGGGAGCTCCCTGCCCCTATTACCTGCTTCCCAAACAACCTGTTCTCTCTTGTGGGTAATGGGGTGAGCATTCTCCTTCCTCTTTCTAGAATCTGCGGCAGAAAAGGTAGATTCTCTCTTCTTTCTTTCTCCTGGGGAAGCTCCTTCTCCTTGTCTCTGGGGCTATAATGGCAGAGAGAGGAGGAATCTAAAGCTCTACCCAAAAGGGGGTATAAATCAAGAGGTTAACAAAATTGATCTGTTACAGCACACCCATGTTCATAGCAGAATTATCCACAATAGCTAAAAGGTGGAAGCAACCCAAATGTCCATCCATGGGTGAATAATGATAAAATGTGGTCTGTGCATAAAATGGGATATTATTATTCAGCCTTAAAATTCTAACACATGATGCAATATAGATGAACCGTAAGGACAGTATGCTAAGTGAAATAAGCCAGTCACAAATAGACAAATACTGTACGATTCCACTTATATGAGGTCCCTAGAGGAGTCACATTCATAGAGACAGAAAGTAGCATGGTGGTTGCTAGGGGCCAGGGGAGCTGTTGTTTAACTCCAGTACGAAAAAGTTCTGGGAATGGGTCACACAACAATGTGAATATACTTAACACTACTGAACTGTACACTTTTAAAATGGCTAAGATGGTAAATTTTACGTTACATATATTTTTACCACAATTGAAAATAAAAAGTGAGGAAAAAAATATCTGTTACAAAAGCAGATGTCCATGGAGGGTAGCTAATACACTCATCCGTTCCTTAGGTGACGTATTTTATTAGATCAGCCCTGGATCCTTTGCAGAGAACAGGGCCCCAAAGAAGAGGAAATACTTTCATGAAAGAAAAATGCAACCAGGAACAGTCCCAGCTAGAACCACCACCCAGACAAAGGCTATCCAGCAGAGACAGGATTTTAGAGACAGGGCAATTATATTTAGGGAAAGGGGGTTAGGAGACTGAGAATCATGAGACAGGAGAGGTGACAGCTGGAGAAGCTGTGGCTTCTTCAGGGGACCGTTGCAGGTGGTCTCAGCTGCAGGCTGCGATCTTAGCTCAGGTCTATAAAGCCTTACTCAGAACTGCTGGGGCTACAAGTTTTGGGGGACTCAGATTTTTTTGGATTTTAGAAAAACAATGTGGTGCCTATTCTGTGCATCCGAGACCATTCCCACCAGAGTCTGGCTCGGTACCCTGTAAACAAAGCAATTAATATGCCTGTGGTAAAATGTATAAATATTCACACTAAGTGGGATAATAAAGACTATAAATAGCCTCATGTCAGTTCAGACTAGGTTTTGCTGCCAAAGAAGTTTCCAAAAAAAAAAAAATCTTCTGGTTTCCAGAGCTTTTTGGATTCTGGATTTGAAAATGGCAGAATAGGGATTGGGGATGTGTGTGAAGTCTGCACCATCTACAGACTCTAAATTAACAAAGACACATGATCTTGGGAGGGACCAGAATGATGAGTTCCAGTGAACCCAACGTTCTGATTTTATAAATATGAAACAAAAGCTTCTCGCCCAAGGTCCCACTCCTGGTCGTGGGCAGAGCTGGGATCAGACTCAGGTCTCCTATGCCCAACCAGCACACCCAGTAGGGGTCTAGCCCAGGCCTTCAGACCCAGATTGCCCTTTGAGTGGAGTCTGGAATCCGTGATGCCAACCCTCCCTCTCCTTTCTAGTTCCCTGAAGAGGGGACCTCTTGACTCTAGGCATGTCCTCCCGCATAGCTGAGTTCACCTTGTTAAATTTTCTCTGGGCAAGGCACCCACAGAAGGACTTGTCCTACAGGTTCATAGACAACTCAATGCCTTGCATATAGATGGTGCTCAGTAAAGATCTGCGGAATCATTGAATTTATTTGGGTATGCATCACTTGTAGACCCATCTAGAGAAAGAGCTATAATTAAAAGGCCATGTGTAAGACAGCCACCAAAGATCTTGTTTGCCATTGTAGAACTGGAACTAAGGGCAAGGAAGGCAAATATTACCTTTACTTTGAATGATGAACATTAATGGTCATTGGAAATTGATTTTTCCATCCCTGATGCCTAAGCCATGGGACTGATCCTGCCCCGGGTCTCTGGGCAGAGTGAAGATGCTTTTGTGCCTAGAATAGTACCTAGCATATAGTAGGTGCACCACCTCAAATGTTGAATGAGTGAGTGAAGGAATGAACATTGGTGTATTAGTTAGGACTCTTTGTTACAAATAGCACAATCTCAACTTAAACTGATTAAACAGAAGTAGAAAATATTGCCTGACGTAATTGAAAAGTCTAGGGGTAGATGCCTTCAGGCGTGGCTAGATCCAGGCCTGCAAATGATTACTGGGGAACCTCTCTCTTTCCTTATCTCAGATCTGGCTTTCCTATATGTTGTTTTCCATCTTAGGCAGGCTCTTGGGAGCAGGTGATGGCAAAGATGGTTACAGCAGTTCTGGTCTCACATTCTACCAGCTGAGTAATCCTTGCAGAGAAAGACATCCTAGACTTGGCCTGGGCTAGGGAATGCACCCATTTCTGAACCAATCACTGAGACCAAAGTGATCCGCTAGTTTCATTGGCCAGGCCTGCGTATGGTTGCCCCCTGGAGCCAGGGTGTTGGGAAGACAAAGACTGAGGTTTGGGGAAGAGAGGTCACCAAAGGGAAGTGGAGGTGATGGTCCCCGAAGCAGAAGGAGCAGGCACTGAGCAGGGGTAGACAGCTGACGTCTCTTACAGAGCTGGATGCCAAAGCGTCTTCCCATGGCATGTGAAGGATGCAGCAAGCTCATGTTTTAGAAGAGGATAGTGCTTAGAAACAACAGACACCAACTTGATCCTATACCCACAGAGAGTCGGCTTGAGGAATAGTGATTAAACACAACCCCGATGAGTCAGCTCACCTGGAGTGGGACTTACTCTATTCCCGACTGTGCACTAGGAGTCGACATTCTTGTTTGATCTGAACAGTCATTCTGGGGCCACTCATTATGCCCACTTTACAGATGAGGAGACTAAGTCTTCGGTTCAGGAATCCTCTTGAGCTCTCCTAGCTAGTAAGCGAAGGGGCAGATGATCCCACCCTCTTGTTTCTGACTCCCTAGCTTGGGCACTTCTTGGGCCCATCTGTGTTGCTGGGCCTGCCATCTCTCAGATCTGCTTTTCCCCGTGATGCTTGCCCCTCGCCCCGGGGGTGGCACGGATGGCCGCCCGCAGGCTTGGGTCCCCCCAGCCGAGCACTCCTCGCAGAGAGGCATTCATGTGTGCGCCAGGATGTGGCCTGAGAAAGTGAGGGGGAGGTCCCACGCCAGCCAGCCCCAGGCCATTGTGGTGAGTATGGTGTGGCCTGAAGAGTAATTCTTGAATTGACTGAACAAAATGGAGCCCTGGTCTTGAGCCCATGAACTTCCATCCTAAAAGGGAGGTGAACTTACAGTGGCTCCTCGGACCCTCAGTGGATTAAAGGGGAAGGAGTCAGACCTCAACGCCACGGGAACACCACCACCCTTCCGAGGTGGAAGGGCCAGACCCAGTCATCTGAAGGGAGAAGACTTGCTCTGAGGAGTGGGGCAGAGTTACCAAGAGCCTGGGGTGGTATTTGACAGACAACGTATCCTTGGATCCTGATGGGTGAGAAGTGGGTAGTATCCTCACTCCCTCCTGGTCCAAGTCCATCAGAACTGAGTTAGTGCACTTGACTGCAAACGTCCATCCATCCTCTCACTGGAGGCCCAGGGCCTCCGCGGAGACCATCCTGAGGTCACTCTCACCCTCGCTCTCTTGGTGCTACACAGCTGCCGTGTTTTGAGGACACAGGAAAGGATCTTGAATTTTCCCATAAATCTGCTTAGTTTAGGAACTATTTATATTCTCCATAGCTTTCAGGCATTGGGCAACTTTTTAATCAAGGGTGTGAGGACTTTGAACACATGAATTTAAGTTTTAAAATAAAGGGAGAAAGAGAAAATGAAGACATTGAGTTAAAGAAGCAAACATGATAACTAGGAAGGGAGGGAGGTTTTAATCCACGCTAGTTTCTCTATACAGTTGTCAAATTTAGCTCAAAGGTTCCTAGTAAAAAGGGAAATAGGATGTTTGCAAGTCCTTTCTGTCATAAAGGTAGAAATATGCCAATTTTGAAAGGTATACTTTTTTCTTCACATTAAATTCCAAAAGATGTATCTTGTGGGACATTTTATAGAACAAGATGTAAGCAGCAGAATGCTCCCCTGTACCCCCTATTACTACCCCAATAAAGGGTGAGGGCAAAACACAAAGTCTAAGTATTAAATATACCGTAGTTTCCTGGGGAAGGCAATACCATAAATGCCTGAATAGAAAGCAAACACGAAAATAAGATAATCTTTCGTTTGCTCAAAATTTTTTTTGGCTCTTTGAATATATAAACTCTCAGGGATATAGATAAAATAGTCTACATATACTATTTGATTTTATAATTTAATTACACACATTTAAAGTCACATATTATATAAAATGGTATATTTAGAAATATATCATGTTTCCGTTTCCATTTCAGGAAAACAATAGTATTCTAATTATATTCCTGTACGGTCCACTTCAGTGTCTTCCTCACTGGGGTTACATTTCGTGTCATCTCCCACGGTTTTCAGAGAATAATGACTTTGCTTCCTGCTAATGGGTGTTGAGCGGCATCACCTTTCGAATTCCCATATTATGTCCCTGCTGGAAACGGCATCCCAAGCCCCACATGCCCATTTGTCTGGTATCAGAGTCCCCCTCCCCCCACCCCATTTATCTAACGGGGCGGATACATTTGTGATCACCTCCTCACAAAGATCGATTGTGTAGATTTTTTAAATGATCTTTAAACGTCTTCAAACATTTGCAACTAGAAGGTCATTCCTTTGAGAATCGTGATCAAATTCCCTTGCCTTGTATTCTTTATTTAAACAGGTGACTCCTCTAAGCATCTAAACCCAGACTTGACCGAGGTCATTTCCTGCCATGTGTCTTCCCCAAACACTACTTTGAGGTTGAAAACGATGTAATTGAGAAGAACACCCTGTAACACAGGAGTCTTTGGCGGGACAACACTATGTTAAAGCATTTGCAGTCATTTTGTCATATGGCCCTCGAACAAGCACTTAATCTGACCCTACTGCAGCCCCCCATCCTGAAGCCACCCCCCACTGGGAAATGCCACTTACTCAGAAGGGGGTGCCCTTCTGGGAAGCAGAGCCGGCCGTGCTTTGCTAGCTGCATGGTCTTGAGCAGGTCACGTAAACTTTGGGGCTTCCATGTTCTCATGCGTGACATGAGGGGTTTAGGCTGGATCAGAGAGGGGCCGGGGAAGCACCGGGGGCCACCTGACAGCTCCGTGTTTGGGGCAGGGGTTGGTGTTCTCACCTCGTTCCCAAGTCAACAGAGTAATTCTGCTTTGATCTATTTTATATAAAGGGATTCCAGGTAAAATTTCCTTTGAAGTAAAGATCCCTTTTTTAAAAATTTTAAAAACAGGGGGATAGGCCGTTATTGAGGTCTGCCTGCTCTGAAGTTGTCTGACCTCAAAGCCGTCAGGGTCATAGTTAAATCTTCCTGTTGATGTCTAATGAGGGTATGATGTGCCTGGTGATCGGGGCGGGAGTGTAGACAATGCCTGAGGGTTGGTGAGCTTATGCCATCTGGCAACACAGACGGTGGAGACTCCACCGGAAAGTCCCACTTAGCTGGAACCCCATCATCCTAGAAAACCAGCTCATAATTTTATGAGAAAGAAGCAAATGACAAGGCAGCAATGGTTCTCAAACTTTGCAGCATATTGAAATCACCTGGGGAGTTTTTAAAAATTCCCATGTTCAGGGCATACTCCATGTTAATTAAAGCAAACTCTGGAGGAGGGACCTAAACATCAGTAATTTGTAAATTTCCCGATATGAGTCTAATGTGCTGTCAAGTTTAAGAATAAGTCGCATTGGTACAGCCACTATGGGACACAGTATGGTGGTTCTTCAAAAGAGTAGACATAGAATTACCATGTGATCCAGCAATCCCACTTCTGGGTACGTACCCAAAAGACCTAAAAGCATGGTCTCGAAGAGATGTCTGTACACCCATATTCATAGCATCATTATTCACAATAGCCAAAAGGTGGAAACAACCCAAGTGCCCATCAATGGAGGAATGGATAAACAAGATGTGATATATATGTAGAAGGTGAGCTTCCTTAAAAAGGAAGAAATTCTAACACATGATACAGCATGGTTGAACCTGAAGGACATTACCCTAAGTGAAAGAAGCCAGTCGCAAAAGGACAAATACTGTATGATTCCACTTATATGAGGTCCCTAGAGCAGTCACGTTCATAGAGACGGAAAGCAGAATGGTGGTTGCCAGGAGCTGAGGGTGGAGCAGGGTGGGGGTGTGGAATGAGGACTTGTTTAATGGGTTTAAGAGTTTCAGTTTTGCAAGATGAGAGACTTCTGGAGATCAGTCGCACAATAATGTGAATATACTTAACACTACTGTTAATACTTAAAAATGGTTAAGGTGGTAAATTTTACGCTACATGTATTTTACCACGATGAAATATAAAATAACATGAAAAGAATAAGTGGCATCACGTAATGCCTTGCAACTCAAAGTGCGATCCATAGGCTGGGAGCGTCAACATCTTCCAGGAACTCGTTAGAAATGCAGTGTCTCAGGTCCCCTCCAGACCTGCTGCATCTGAACCTGCATTTTTCTTTTTCTTTCTTTCTTTTCTTTTTTTTTAGAAAGATAGTTCCACTATCATGGTGGGAATTTTATTTATTTTTTAAAATTTATTTTTCGCTATGTTGAATCTTCGTTGCTGCGCGAGTGGGGGCTTCTCTTGTTGCGGAGCACGGGCTCTAGGCACGTGGGCTTCAGTACTTGCGGCACATGGGCTCAGTAGTTGTGGCTCGCGGGCTCTAGAGTGCAGGCTCAGTAGCTGTGGCGCACGGGCTTAGTTGCTCTGCGGCATGTGGGATCTTCCCAGACCAGGGCTCAAACCCGTGTTCCTTGGCAGGCGGATTCTTAACCACTGCGCCACCAGGGAAGTCCCTGAACCTGCATTTTTCAACAAGACCCCCCGTGTGGTTGGTGCGTACATTAGTCTTTGAGAAGTGCTAGTTGCGATGGACCGAATATTAGTCCAGGGTTTAGAAGATGGAGCAGACAAGGTCATTCGTCCACCCGGCACCCACCTCCTCCCTTCCTACTTCCTGGAGACCCCAGCATTCTCCAAGCAGCCATGTGCTCGGGAGGATGACCTCATACACTCCCCCCCACCCCGTGGTCTTACTCCCCTGGCCAGTGACTGGTGTCGGGCTGGGCATGTGGCCTGGTTTCGGCCAATAGAAGGAAGGGAAGTTCTGCTGTAGAGGTTCTGGGAACACCAAAGCAGAAATGACCTCTCCTTCCTTTCGAAGTTCTCATGTCAGGATGGGACCCGAGCAAATTCTATAGGCATCTCGGGACCTTGGGGGCAGCTAGACTGGTACTTGAAAAACAGAGCCACTGACTGACAAAATCCTGGGTCCACCTCACCAATGGATTTCTGATTATGTGAGATTAGAAATGTATTTATTGTTTAAGACCGTTTGAGTCAGGGTTCTCCATTCCTTGTAGCCCAGGGTTCCTCAGCCTTGACGCTCTGGATGTTTGGAACAGGATAATTCTTTGTTGTGGAAGGGCTGCTGTGTGCATTACAGGATGCGTGGCAGCAACCCTGACCTCTGCCCATCAGACGCCAGTGGCAGTCCCGCCCCCCCAGCTGTGACATCGTGTCTCCAGACACATTGCCCCATGTTTGGAGGGGGTGACAATTGGCCCCCAGTTGAGGACCACTGTTGCAAAGGCACCCTAATGAGTGCAAAGACCTTTCCTCGGTGGTCCGTGAGGAGGGTAAAAATTGCCGTCTATGCTCCAGAATGTCTCAAGGATCCAGGTGTGTGAGAAAAGCAAACACACAGGTGTTGCTAATGACTGGCTGTCTTTGATGCTGCTGGTGCTTTGATAACAATGTTGTACTTTCCATTTATTCTTTGAATAGGCAGAGATGTTTAACTTAACAGATGGCCAGTGCGGATAGGGAGTGGAATTTTCCCTGGGCAAAGTTGGTGACCCGGCCAGCACTCTCTTGGGCTCTTCCTCCCGCTCAGAAACCCTGATCTCTTACCGCCAGGCCCTGAGCTGGGCCACCAACCCCGACTCACCGTCCCACGAGGTGACGGGTGCTGCAGATTCAAGCGGTATCGCGTTTTCACAGATTGAGAGATGTTCATACTTAACTGCTGAAGAGGGAGATCTGTGTCCTCCATGTAATGTTGTATTCGCAGCTCACACATCCGTGGATTTGAGACTCGCAGAGTCGGGGGCTCCTGGACAAGAATCAGTCGACACACCGAGACCACTTTCCTTAGGAGCCCCCTGGCCCCGAAAATCAGTGCATTTGGATTCATCACTCCTTGGAGAGTTTAGTTTCATCCAAAATGTTCCCTGGGGCAGGAAGGCTTACAAGGGGAGCTGGGCTTTACAGGAAGGTCTGGAGGAGAGTTGGGAGCATGGGGACGGGCTGGGGGACCAGTGCTGTGAAAGCCACAGATGCTTCTGTGGTTGAGGTCAAGTGTTTCCCGTGTGCCAGTGCAGTACTCAGCACTGGGGCTGGGGTGCGGAGCAAAGGCCGTTTGGGAGGTACTGCAGCCCTTGGGGGCCTCACAGCCTACTGGGGAGTATGTGGAGGGTGCTGGGTTGCTCTCCTACCCTCAGCCCGTATGGTGGTCATTTCCCCAGGTAAGTGCCCCCAGGAACACGGCGACTACCCTGATTTTGTATCCCATCCCCGTCCCTGCAGCCTGTGTGCTTTGCAGGTCACTAACCTGCTTTCTGAACCAGAGGGAAGACACATGTATCAGGCCGTAGTCAATGTCTTAGGCCTGGCGTACGATGATTTGACTGGAGAAGGCACACAGTCACAGCTTCTGGGGGAAAAGCAGTGTTTTCCTTTGGGGGAGGGGGCGTGGCTTGCAGGCCCTGCTGCAGCCCGATTATTTCCAAATAGGAGTGGAGCTGAGGGTTGAGCCGATGAACAAAGGGAGGCAGAGTCGAGAGTCACAGGGAAATCAAGCGGGAGCCTTGATCAGACCACATGTGACCCACCTCGGGACATTTAGGTGGCACATGCTAGTAAACCTCCATTAAGTGTAAGCCAGCTGGAACTGGATTTTCTGTTGCTTGCATCATAAACTAAGGAGCAAACCTCCAGTGGGGACTGGCTGAGAGGAGGCATCCAGGCAGAGAGGAGTGAGGGTGTCTTCACACAAATGAAGAGGACAGTGACCCTCGTGTAGGGAAATGGCTGGTTCTGGTGGGCCCGCTTCACCCGGGGACACAGGCCTCATGTGTATGGAGACTCGACATATGGAGATCTGACGGGATATTCGGGACGCTGGGTACCTCTGCATCCTCATTAAGGCCCTAGGAGACTCACATCCAGGGGGAAGGTGGCCCATTGGCGGGGTGAGAGGGGTGAAAATACAGCTTTGCTAAGAGAGGGCGTTTCTGCCTGTGGTTTGAGCAAGTCCTGCTGGGTTGGAAAAGCTGACTTTTCTGGCTGAATTTAGAACACAGGCGACCAGTCAAGTGACTTAACAAGAGAAAGGATTAGGGCCCCGGAAGAACACTGCCCCAGTTCCCAGGTGTCTCCCGAGCCTCTTGTCTGAAGGATGTCACGCTTGATAAAGCGGACAATTGCCTTACTGCGAAGATGCAGCTGGGATGCAGTGGGGCAAGGAGGAGATCTGGGGCACCTCCCCACCTCGGAGATGTAGTTAGATGTCCCCAGTCTGAGGAGCAGGGCAGCAGGCAGGGCACAGATCAAGGATACAGACCTGTGAAGATGTCCACTCAACCACCAGCCCATGGACTTGAACAGAAGAAACCCAGTAAATTCTGAAGGGGGCTGAGATGCCAAGGAAACTGGCCAAGTAGTGGCCTGAGATTGCCCATCCCTCAGGGAGATCCCTGAGCTTGTGCCCACAAGAAGTGGGGTGCTACAACAGTGACTCTCCTCGGGAGGCATCAACACCAAGCCCCTCAGATGTTAACAAGGCAGTGGTCGGGGACCCACCCAAACCCAGAACTGGGGCCCACCGTCTTGTCCGCTGGAGGAGCTGGCTTTACCACAAGGGCAAGGAATCCTCAATATTTCCTCAATACCGTATGTGCTATCGACCAATGGCAACTGAGTGTGTTTCCCACCTTCTCCTTCTCCAAATGGAGAATTCCCCTTCTGGAAATTCTTACTGCAGCTATCCTGGTTTTTCCCATCGTTGCTGGCTATGTTGATGATGATGAACCTCAGAATTTAGTTCATAGGTTACCATCCCTTGAGTAGCTACTTCCAGACATGATGGGGAGTATGATACATCTCAGAGAAAATATGAACTCGAGTCTGAATCCAGTAACTGGATGAATCATAGAGCTCCACCCTTTAGGGGAGGGGTGAGTCTATTTCAGCCAAGCGTGGGTATTTCTGATGGTTACATAAGGGAAGGAGAGTGTACCAATGTTAGTTCATCAAAGGGGTGGACCATAGTGGGACATTATGGTTACTGCCTTCACACCCACCTGCCCTTCTCTGGATAATCATCCTGATTTTGTGCAGGTAACTGTACTTGAACTCACAGCTTGTACAGCTTAGAGAAAGCTGACTCCACTCCCAGATCCAGGACTGGACATACGGCTGGATGAGGCTCTGCTTGGAACTCCTCAGAAACAATTTCTCTCTCTTTAGAAACTTCTTCTTTTGGGGTTGAGATGTTGGGGGTGGGGCATGAGTGCTGGAGCAGCCATTTCATCACCATGAGGGGAACCGACCCCAACCGAAACCAACACAGGGAAGAAAAGTTGAAAGAATCAGAGAAAAGGATCTGCAACCCTGATGGTACCAGACCCACCCTCACTCTTGGGCTTCTGACTTATATCATGTCTTCTTTAATATTTGAGCCAGTTAGAGTTTTCTGTTCTTGCAACCAAACAACCAGCTATTACAGAATGAGATAAAAGCTAAAATAAAAATATGAAAAAAACGTTGGAGAAGGTAGGTTCACTGGCTAAGAGAAGCAGGCTGTTTCTTTTTTTTTTTTTTTTTTTGCGAGGGCTTTCTCTAGTTGTGGCAAGTGGGGGCCACTCTTCATCACGGTGCGCGGACCTCTCACTATCGCGGCCTCTCTTGTTGCGGAGCACAGGCTCCAGACGCGCAGGCTCAGTAGTTGTGGCTCACAGGCCTAGTTGCTCCGCGGCATGTGGGATCTTCCCAGACCAGGGCTCGAACCCGTGTCCCCTGCATTGGCAGGCAGATTCTCAACCACTGCGCCGCCAGGGAAGCCCCAGGCTGTTTCTTTAAGCATTTAGGGTGGGAAGGTTGGCAAGGAACCCATCAGAGCTCTTAGCATCAATCCCACCCTTTTCATGGGGATTTATTGGGCTTATCTGAGACCATCACTAACGTCCCCACCTAACCCGTGCAGGTGGGGATGCGTATGTAAAGCTTTCAGAGCAGGGCGTTGCACCTGGTATCTAAAAGTCCCCAATAAACGTTGGGTGGTGGGAGGATACTCGCCGTCTGTTGGCCCCAGCCCCCCACCCCCGGAAGGCCGAGGGAGTTCCCCAGCTTCCTAACTGTCTCCCTCCCCATGGCTGTTGCAGAACATGGACCACATGTCTCCCAGGCTGAGGGCCTTCCTCTCTGAACCCATTGGAGAAAAAGATGTTGCCTGGGTAGATGGGGTCAGCCGTGAGCTTGCAATCAATCTGTGCACCAAAGGTTTCAACAAGGTAATTCCTCTTTTCTTGTTTCTCCAACTTCTCTTTCAACCTGTGTTCCCCTAATCCTGCCAGATGGCAGCCGGTGCCACGTGTCCCTGCCAGTGGCTGTCAGAGAGCAAAGCTGCCACTTGGCCGGGTGCCACATGCTTGGCCAGAGGCTACTGACCCCGCATGCTTGGGCAGCCGCCAGGGTCCACAGATAATGGGCAAATCGAATCACTGTGGCTCAGAGCAGCTGGGCTGTGCATGATTCACTTGGTGTTCAAACACCCAGGGGTCGACAGAAGTGAGCCGGCCGCCGGAGTCTGGGGCGGAGCTGTCAGGATGGATGATTTGGGTGCACTCCCCGCCCCCATGAAGAGACTTGGGGGTCTCTTGTCCTATCAGGCCCTGGCAGGTGGAGTCATAGCAGCCTGGTGTCTACACCAGAGTACGAGGAAGTGAGTTATTCTAAGATGTCACTAGCAGTCCGAGAACAGCCTCAATGATGGCCAATGGAATCGGAACGTTCTCTTCTATGCAACTGTTTCTATGGTGCTATTGTATAAGGCTGCACGAACCTTAGGAGAGGATGGGAGATATTCCCAAAGAAAACCCAGAGAAAGTGAGCGGGTGGGAATTCACAGGAGCATTGCACACTCGGTCGAGAGAGGCACCACCAGCAGAGGTACTGCTGCTCGTTCCCTTCGGCTTTAAAGTCAGCCCTCACCCCTGGGCGGGAAGAGGCTGCAGAGACGCCCAGGGAGGCGGGGAACCGCTGAGTGCGCAGCTGACGGTGAGATTGGTTTGCATCGGCCCAGCGCACGGCTGTGTCCAGGGGACAGCTGGACGACTGGGCCTGTGGTTTTCTGATTGACACGCTGCCCTGCGCCACTTGTTAAACATTCTGAATATCACCCGAATCTACCACAATCTAATACCCAATAGGTGGGATTGTCAGGAAGACGGATTGAGGTAGATTTGCTTCTTTCCTCCCAGATAAAGCAGAGAGGACCATTCCCAAGCAGAGAGTAGAGCAGGCAAGCCTGATTAGGGAAGACATTTTAAATTAAAAATTATTTTTTAGAAGAAATGATCGTCCCTTTTACTTTTCTATTGTGGTGTAACATATCCACACGGATGTGATGGGTTCAGCTCAGTGAGTTTTTACATAGATATACATGCATAGATCCACCACCCGGATCCGGTGATCAGGATCCTCGAGAATTCCAGAAGGTTCCCCTGTGTCTCTTGCCAGTCAACTCCACCCCCCACGCCCAGAAGTCACCACCATTCTGGCTTCTACCACCATTGGTTTAATGGCTCCATAGTTGTGAGGTTTTGTTGTTGTTCAGCCATACTCATTGTTCAAAAAATATTTTAATTTACATACGGTAAATTTCACCTTTTTTAGTACACAGTTCTGCAAGTTTTGACAAATGCACGTAGTCATGTAGCCACTAGCACAATCAAGGCCTAGAACAACCCCGTTATGCCAACATGTTCCCTTTACCCTTCACATTTCCCACCTTCAGCCCCTGGCAACTACTGATTTGTTTTCTGTCCCTATAGTTTTGCTTTTTCCAACTTGTTTCAAGTGACTATAGGTAGGATGAGAGGCATATTAAAGATAAAGGAATGAATGAATAATGGGAAATTTTCAGGCATCTGAGAACTTGCTACACAGAGTCAGGGCTATAGGGAAGGAGGAACTGGTCAGGTCCCTGGAGATCTGCTCCTCTGTGTTTCCCACCTCCTGGCTAGCTGTGACCAGCCCTCCCCTTTTAGGCTCTACTCATTCTAAGGGCCACTAATTCCAGGCACTGATGCCAGGGGTTCACCTTCTTCCTTTGCTTTGAGCCCCTCACCCACCTGTGAATGAGATGAGAGGTCGCTGTCTCCACTTTACAAACGAGGAGCCAGAGGCTCTGGAAAGTGAGTGCCATGATCAAGGTCCTGAGTGAGGACAAGAACGGCCATGGATCATATGGTCACAAACCACCCAAGAAGATCAGGACCAGGAGGTCACCCTGGCAGGGAGGGGGCTTACACTGAGATTTGGTGATGAGACCCTGAACCGAGTGCTGGAGCCTGGCTGGGCCTATAAGAGGATCCAGGAGGAGACCCCAGTGTCGCAACCTACAAGACGAGCAGGTGCTTCTGGGGGGGCCGGGGCCATGGGCGGGGCCAGCAGTAAGAGGCAGGCAGATCCCGGTCGGCTCAGATGTAGCAAAAAAAACCCACAGGTTCCTGTAGTGCTTTCCATAGGCTTTATTTTTTAGAGCAGTTTTGGGTTTACAACAAAACTGAGAAGAAATTACTGAGAGGTTCCCTATACCCCTGCCCCCATACACAGCCTCCGCATTATCAGCATCCCCACCGGAGTGGCAGGTTTCTTACGGGAGAACCTACACTGACACGTTATCTCCCCGAGGCGCAAAGTTGACATTAGGGCTCACGCTTGGTGTAGCGCATCCTGTGGGTTTGGACAAACGAGTGATGGCAGGTATCCACCATGGTGATGTCCTACAGATCACTTCTCTGCCCCACAATCCTCTGAGCTCCTGGGTTTTCATGCCCTGCCTGCAGGAAACCTGGGCATGGCAGGCCCCTCCCCAGGCTGGGGGTCCCTGGGGTTTCTTGGCTGTGAGCAGAGATCCCCTCAGGCTCCACCCCTGCTCATGGTGGCTTCCTTGGCCTGTCCCATGGGTGCTGGGCCTTTCCGAGGACATACTGGGATGCAGATGTGTGAGGCTGCCCTCAGCCCTGCCTGCCTGGGCCCCTCACTCACCGCTCCCGAGACACCGGATGCTGGCACCCAAGGAGATGGGACACCAGCCCCACCCTGGGAGCCCAGGGTGCATCTGGGGGTGTCGATCATCCCTCTAGGGCTGTGGCCCTGGACAGGGGCAGGCATGGAGGCACCTTCTCAAGCTCCCACCAGCCTCTAAATCGAGTAATTTCTCCTCGATGCCTGCCCCACACAAGTCAAACTTTCATTTCTTCTTCTACAGAGGCATGAAGTGCTCGGCGGGGTTGCCCCTATATCTCTCTGCACTCTCCCAGAGCTTTGTCTGTGGCTTGAACAGTTCTCTGGCTCAGTTGCAGTCCCGACTTTCAAAACTATGGATTCACCCAAGTCTCAAAAGTCAAAAATGTGGCTGCATTTTCTCTGGGTTTTTTCATGCCTGCCCTTCCCTGGGGCTGACAGCTTCGGCCTGACGATCTACATCTTGGCCGTCCAGCAAGGCGGCCATGGGCTACTTGTACCTGTTGAGTACCGTCTGAATTGAGTTGTGATATAAATATAAAATACACATGGCCACGTTAAAGACTCAGTGCCAAACAAACAAAAAAATGGAAAGCATCTCATCAATAATTTTTTAATTGATTACATGTTGAAATGATAATAATTTAGAAATATGGGAAAAAATAAAAATTATTAGAATTCATTTCACCTGTTCTTTCCCCCTTTTGCCATGGCTTCTAGAAAATTAAAAATTACACGTGTGCTGGCCCACATTAGATTTCTACTGGACAGCGTTGGTCTAGATTTAACGGCGAAAGGGCTGCAAAGGTGAAAGGAATGACCAGAAGAGGTGAAAATACATCGTGCTCAAGATGCTCAAGGTGTCTGCGCCGGGTCTAGCTCCGCCTTATACTCTTCTGTCCCTCCACCCTCACCCCCATGCTCCACCAGACTGTTCATGAACCACAAACACATGGGGACCACCCTCCCGCGGACCCAAGGCCCCTCTTAAAATGAACTTTTGTCTCCTTCATGGGCCCACTCCTGGCCCACCCCCTCCGGAAGCAAGCCCTCCTTCCGCCCACCCACCCTGGGCGGACAGGCTGCTGTTTCTAAACACTGAGTACCCAGTGGACCCCTTGCTGTCACATCCAAACTATTGATTGTTTTTTCCACGCGTTCTGTTAGAGGCACAGCTCCCTTTGGTGTCCTCCCGTATCTTCTCTGAAGAAAGGATTGTTCTGGGTTTCTTGTACTCCTCCTCTCCCTATGAAAACCCAACGGGAGGGGGGTGAATTTCCAGGCACTCAGTAGATTCAGAGTCATGGGCAGTGCCCTATGGGGTTACTCCAACAGCGTGCAAGTAAGTTTCACATCCCACAGAATCTGGTTTGGCTCAGTATTCTTTGAAGACCCTACAAAGTCATAACCATGAGCCTAAATCTTCCTTCTGAAAGATACTTGGAAGATGAGGCAGCAGCAAAAGTTCTGGATGCCCACCTGCTCCCCGAGCCTCTCTCACCTAATAGAACCAGCACCTGATGTTTGCTCCATGTCAGGCACTGATCTGAGTGCATTACATATACTTATTTCATTTAATTACCAAAAAATCCCATAAAGTGTACTATTTCGTCTCTATTTTACCGATGAGAAAACAGGCACAAAGCAGCCAAGTGCATCACTCAAAGTCACTCAAGGTTAGAGAGACAAAATCTGAATCTGGCAGACAGGCTCTGGGGTGGGCAGTAGGGCAAGGGACGCCCCCCCCCACAGCCCTGCCTGATGCCCAGACCCTACAAGGAGTCAGTCACAGAAGCTTGGGGTTACCCTATGCAGGGTTGCCAGGTAAAATACAGCACGCTCAAATTAAATTTGAGTTTCAGTTAAACAATGTCTTAGTGTAAGTGTGTCCTAGGGAGACAGGCAGGAGGAAGAAAGCACAGTGGATTGAACATTCACGCTTCAGACGAGGAGTTTTACACTGGAAAGACTGACAGAGGCTGGATTTGCGAGGTTGTCTTTGGCACTCAGTGGCCCTGAAGGCTGAAGAGCCAACGTCCAGTTAGAGAAAAAGAAAGTTGTTCATCACACAACAAAACCTGGTGGTGCTGTAAAGTCCATTCACCACGGGCGCTGAGGGGATGGGAACTGGCAGGGGGTAAGCGTGACAGTGAGGGGCCGAGACTACGTGTCTCTGTTTGAAAGGCCGGGTGTCATAGTGGAGGTGGAAATTTTTTTTTTTGGCCGCTCCACGCGCCATGCGGGATCTTAGTTCCCTCACCAGGAATTGAACCTGTGCTGCCTGCAGTGGAAGCACGAAGTCTTAACCACTGGACCGCCAGGGAAGTCCCTGAAATTTTTAATGAGCGTGGACCAGGACCTAATCTGCGGGCCCAGTGCAAGATGAAGATGGGCGGCCCCTTGTTGAAATTCATCAGGAATTTCAAGATGGTGGCAGCACAGCAGCAAACCAAGTGGGGCTCTGAGCGCAGGGCCTGTGTGACGGCATGTGTCACTCACCAGGGACCCTGGACTCAAATATCGCTACTGTTTCGCAAGGAACAGGCACAGCACACTGGAGGCTGGTCCAGACCTGCTCACGACTGGGATGTGGAGTTGACGGAAGTCTTCCCTCGAGCTGCCATCCTGCCACACGGGCAAAGGCTGCCTCGGGAAGGAATGAACGTCCCTGGCCAGGGTGGCGGGAGGTGGGGACCGTCTGTCAGGGTATCTGCGTCACTCTCCCTGCAGCCAGGTTTTTGTGAGCTTTGGCCCAAGGAGGCAGAGGGTGGCTCCTCTTCCTCCTGGTTAGGGGCTCGCTCTCTAGAGCCCACAGAGAAACCCAGAGGGCTTCCTTCCATCAGGGCCATGATGGGACCCTACGACTCCTGCTTCCCTGGGGAGCAGGGAGAAGCAGGCCGACTTCCCAAGAGAAAGGGCAGAAGGGAGCATCAAGTTGCCACTTGGGTCTGGAGGCCCTCTTGCCTGTGGCTTTCCTGGAAAGTTTGCCTCTGGTCCTGCGAGCCACTAGGTCCCTGGCATCCTGGCTGCATGGAGGGACATGGAAGCTCTGGTTACCAGAGCAGCCGATGCCAGACCTCAGGATGGCGGAGGTGCCAGGCCAGGCCGCGGATGGGTGGGGTGTGCTGGAATGGGGCCGAGGACAGGAGTCTTACCTCCAGGGTTCTCAGTGACCCATCTGGAGAATAGACGGGGCATGTCAGGATCCGAAGCAGGAAAACATATCAGGGGTCTGAGCCTGCCCACGGTGCTCAAAAGCATCACTTACCACTATTATCATCAATGTTCTCTCTCCTGGGACAAAACTCTGCACCTCCCATACCTACTGCAGCAACAGGCTCAATCAACATTCAGTAAATGTTCATTTTTTAAAACGTTGAATTAAAAAACATCTCAGGGTCTTCCCCGATGGCACAGGGGTTAAGAATCTGCCTGCCAATGCAGGGCAGACAGGTTCGAGCCCTGGTCCGAGATGATCCCACATGTCGCGGAGCAAACGCGCCCATATGCCACAACTACTGAGCCGGCACTCTAGAGCCCGTGAGCCACAACTACTGGGCCCACATTCCACAACTACTGAAGCTTGCGCGCCTACAGCCCATGCTCCACAACAAGAAAAGCCACTGCAATGAGAAGCCCGCACACTGCAACGAAGAGTAGCCCCGACTCGCTAAACTAGAGAAAGCCCGCGTGCAGCAACGAAGACCCAGCGCAGCCAAAAATAAATAAATAAATTAATTAATTAATTAAAAAAAAACACACACAGTAAAATCACCCCTGAAAAGACGAGGATGCTGACAAAGTAAAATGAGATCATTCTAATCAATTACACCGCTTTTTCAAAAAGATGATTAAAGTAGCAATTTAAAATGACCATGAAATCCTAGCTTTTGTCTCTTTTCAACAACTGGATCTGGACTAAAAATTTTTTAAAAACCCCAAACTCCAATGCTTGGGTATATTTTATGACTGGAATTCAGCTTTTATTTAATTTGTCTTTTAAAAAATGCGTTCATTTTGGTTAAGATGAAGTTTGCTTGGTTTTATGTAAGTGAAATACATAGACGCCAGTGGGTTTTCCTGGAGGGGGCCCAGGACTCAAGGCCTGGACACTGGTTCCCATTCATTCCAGGCCAGAGAGCCGAGCACTGAACGTGGCCTTCCCCGTTCATGTCCCGGCCAGTCTGTGGCCTTGGATGTCTCTCTCTCCTTGTGGCCCTTGCCCCTCATGACTATCAGTGATGAAACAGCACGAGATGAATGAAAAGCTGTGGGACCAGGACTCAGAAAACCAGAGAACACCGTACAACTTTGACTTGTGGGGCACTTAATCTTTACATGTGTTTTTCATCCAGAGAGACCCTTCAGAAGGGGAAAAGGGGCAAGGTTCAGCGTGCTTGATACCTTGTCTGCTCCTCCCACAGGGCTGCGTCTTCCAGGACAAAAAAGGAATTTGCATTTCTCCACTGGTCTCACACTGAATTCACTTAATCCAATTTGCAGGGTGGGGCGGGGCAGATGAAGGGCCTTCGGAAGATGCAGAAACTGAACCCCAGGCTCTGCAGGTTCTCACTTCAGGTTAAGTGAGTTGCCTGGAGTCATGCAGCGGGTTTGCAAAAACAAACTGATACTAAGGTGCCCTTCACCTGCCAGTCCCAGGTGCAGTGGTTCTCAGTTGAGGGAGATTCTGGCCCCTGGGGGACGCCTGGCAATATCTGGAGATGGTCATGATTGTCACAATTCAAGGTAGGGGGTGTACTGCTGGCATCTAGTGGGAACAGGCCAGGGACGCTGCTAAACTTCCAGCAGTGCACCTGAACACAGAATTATCCCAAATGCAACAGTGTCAAGGGTTAGAAACCCTGTGCTTGAACCATTGAGAAAGTGGCAGGGTGGGGAGCACCTCTAATTCCTGTGTGTGTTTCAAAGATAGAAATATTAGATCCGAGGCCTGAAGGGAGCATCAGAGGTACACGAGGCTCCTGCTACTCAAAACATTGTTCCGGGACCAGCATTAGAAATGCAGAGTCTCAGGCCTCACCCCAGACTTACTGAGTCAGATCCTGCCTTTTTAACAAGATCTCAAGGACATGTTCAGGTTCCTTCCAGGCTAGACGGCCCCCCAAAGCCACCTGTAGAGATGAACATTTAACTTGACCTCACATCTCACCCAGGCCAGTGTCCGAATCCGCTTCGCCAGGGTCAGGGTTTCAGGGACAGCCCTTCTCCCTTGAATCTGACCTGTGCCCCCTCCTTTGATTTGCCAGGGGAGGAAGAGCACAGCTGAGTATGTTTCCCGTGTTCCTCCATGCAGGCCTACATCCTGTTGGGACAGTTCCTTCTGATGCACAAGAACGAAGCCGAGTTTCAGAAGTGGCTCATTTGCTGCTGCGGTGCCACCGAGTGTGAGGCCTTGGAGAGCTCGAACTGCCTGAAGGAGTGGTGCTCCTGCTTCCTGTAGACCCTCCCCCCGCACTGCCACTAGGAAATGATACCTCTGCACTGACTCTGGGCTCCAAGTCGTTATTTTTCTTTTCCACTTTATTGACACACATTTGTTATAAAAAGTAGTTCAAGAATGTAAAGAAGGACAAACACAAGAAAAATGACCCCCAGATTCTACCACCCAGAAACGGCCATCATTCACCTTATTCACCAATATCATGCCAACTGTCTCTTAGCATAAATTTATCTAAAGGAATGGATAATTTTATTTAAAAATGGGAATTAAATTTTAAGTCAGCATAGCAGTTATCTATTGCTGCATAACAAATGAACCCAAAACATAGCTGCTTCACGCACACAATCATTTTGTCTCGCTCAGTTTCTGAGGGTCAGGAACTGAGAGATGCTTAGCTGGGTGGGTCTGTCTCAGGGTCCCCTGTGAGGTTACAAACTGTGGGCCGGGGAGCAGGTTGGTGGGGACTAGGGGACCCACTTCCAAGAAGACTCCTCACGTGGCTGGTGGCCCGAGGCCACAGCTGGTCTCCGAGTGGGCCTCCCTCGGGCTGTGATGACCTGGCATCTAGCTTCCCCCAGAGCGGGTGACCCAGGAGGGAATAAGAGAGCAGGAAGCTGCAGTCTTTCATGACCTAGACTCTGATTCACACACCATCACTTCTGCCTTGTTCTAGTTTTAGAACCAAGTGCCTACATCCTCAAGGGAGAATTAAACTTTCTTGAAATAGCAAATAGTATGCAAACATTTTTAAGAGCATCACAGACAGATTTTTGAGGTATAAGTTACATATGGTAAAACTTGCCCTTTTTAGGTGCATAGTTCTATGAACTTTGACAAATGCATTGTCCTGTAACCGCCACCATCATGGAGATAAACAGCATCTTCGTCACCCCAGCGAGTTCCCTGGAGCCTCCCTGTAGTCATCCCTCACTCCTCCCCAGCCCTTGGCAACCAAGGGTCTGTTTTCTGCCCTTAGACTTCGGACTTTTCCAGAAAACTGTATAAATGGAATCACACAACATGTAGCTCTTTGAGGTACATTGTCTCCTTTCACTTGGTATAATTCAGTTGGGATGAATCCATGATACAGGCTTCTTAAACTTAAGAAACGTAACAGGTGTTGTTGGTGTCCAGCCCATATCCTGGTGGCATTCACTGTTCTAGGAGAGTCTGTTACTTCCCTCAAAAGCACCTGAATCCCCTCAGCTTGAGGGGTTCTCTGGCTGCAGGAGTGGGGTCAGCCCACGCACAGGGCAGGGAAGAAGTGCCTGGGAGTTAACACCCAGGGGAGCCGTTAATCATGGGTGGAGGTTGATGGCCAAATGCCCCAGGTCCTCTCCCTGTGGGTGGGACAGCTCTGAGGCAGTTCTCCCCAGCTCTCCACGGGGGCTAAGCCGAGCTCCCCATAAAGAGTGGCCCCTGCTCTTTAACACCCAACCTTGCTTCCTTCCCCTCCTTGCCTTGATTTCCCACTCCCTTACCAGGGCTTCCTGGGACCACCCTCTATACACAATGAAATACTCAAATTTTAGAGTCTGCTTCCAGAAGAACCTAACCAAAGACAACAGTGTTAAGATTTAATTTTATTTTAACAGAAGAAAAAAAGTGGAACTGAACTGAAAGAATTGCTGAACTTCACTGAATTTTTTTCTTCATCACTAGATATAGTAATTTCTAAATCAATTTCTTCTGAGTTTAAAGAATAATGTGGAGAAAACAGTAAGAGAGAAGTTAGTATCATTAGGTTTATTTTAAACTTTGTTTTTCAATATTAGATGGTATAAACTCCTACCAAAGAAAGAAAGAAAAGTAAAAAGAAATTAACACTTTTACTTCTTCCCTCTCATTTTTTAGTTGGTTTTATTGTTACTTTTAATTTGTGAAGGTTTAGATAGCATATGCATTCTTCCCATAAGCATACCCCCTGCAGTTACTTAGTTTCAGTTGTATATTTAAGAGCTTATCATTAATCTTTGGATCATTATTTTAAAAATCATAGCTTTGTCATTCCTGAATTCTTTATTTTGATACACCTCTTTGTTTGTCGAGTTGGATCACTGTATCAGTCAGAATAGGCCACAGAATAACAAACAAACCCCCAAATCTCAGTGATTTAGCCAACTAAGGTTGATTTCTCTCTCATGGTACATGTCCACTATATGTCATCAGGAGAGCTCAGGAGCTGAAATGTCTGTGAGGAAGAGGGGTCGACACTGACTCTTGGCCCAATATCTGTAGTCTGGGGGCATCCATGACTCAATACATGATTTCAATGAGTATTTATGGAGTGTCTAAGGTTCTGAGCATGGTTAGACACTGTGGGAAAAGCAAGGGAAATAAATATGAGTTTCTGTGGTTTCAAGGAGCTTACAGCCCAGAAGTGATGGGAGAGGGGAGGGCAGAACAGCCCAGAGGTGGTGGGGGAGGTGCAGGTGGGGGTAGGGGGTGTGGCCAGGGGGCAAACAGCCAGTAAAGGGGTCTCTGTGTCAGGTGCGGGTCACGCTTTATCACTGTGGGCAGCTGACCTCAACCCTGCTGGGGACTCAGGAGTCGGTGTAGACACGTGTTAATTCACCCCACCCTGGGGTGTCCATCACACCTTCTCTGTCGTTTGTTGAGGGCTACTCCCCTGGGAAGTTAATTACTCAGCTCCCAAGCCAGCCGCGTGGTGAAAATGAACCCCACTGAGAAGGTGTTCAGGCCCAGAAGGGCAGGCACGGGCAGCCAGTTGTCGGCCAGCCGCATGCACCCAGGCAGTGACGGCAGGGCACACGGCCGGGGCAGGACACAGCTCTGCCGCAGGCGGGGTCTGGAGTAGCCCTGGCTTTGAGAACAGAATCCACCCCTCATCACTAGTTCTAAAACCTTTGGAAAGTCAACCTCTCAGCCCAGCTTCGCAGCTGTCAAATGGTGATAATAACAGTATCTACTCAAGTGTCCAGAAGATTAAAATTCCTGCACCTGGTAAGAGCTTCATGTGTGGTAGCTCTAAAAACCTAAGTTTTAAAACATGCAGCACTGACTGTGTATGGTTATTGAAAGAAAGGGGAGGTGGGTATGGATGAGTGTGGCCAGGGAAGGCTGCTAGGAGGAGGTGTTAAAAGGGGAGGTCAGGGCTGAGTGAGCTGAGGATGGAGAATAGGGAGGGGAGGAAGCAGGGGGACCGGGAGGTTGGGAGAGAAGGAGCTATGAGGGGAAAGACCAGCCCAACTGGCCCAGAGAGAGTGAGCTGAGGACCCTGCAGGAGAGGTAAGGGGCGGGGCTGTGGGCTGCCGAGTGCGAGGCTCCCCCGCCCCTGCCATTTCCCCCAGACAGAGGCTGAGTGTGAGCTGCTAGCTGGCCCCATTTCAGCAGCCTCCGTCTTGAGGAAGGCTAGTGCTCTCAGCAGTTGGCAGGACCGGGACACATCTGGGCCGGTAACCCAGGATAGTGGGCCCTGCTCCCACCCCTAAAGAAAGACGCTGTAGCAACTGATGTGAAAAATACCCACAACCCTCCGCTCCTCCTGGTACCCACACCCTCCACAAAGACTCTGCAGCTCCGCCTGTCAAGAGTCCATCTCCCTTCCTGCTGCATCTGGACTGACCCTGTGACTTGTTTTGGCCAAAGGCATATGGCAGGGGTGACACCGTGACAGGTGTGAACCCCCTGTGACCACCACGCAGACAAGCCTGGGTTCGCTCGCTGGAGGACAAGAGACACATGGCCACTGCCTCGGCCAACGGCCAGCCAACCTCCAGACATGCAGGTGAGGCCTTCCTGGACCAGCCCACCCATCAGCTGACCTCAGACCCGTGAGTGAGTCCAGCTGAGGTCAGAAGTGCTTGGCCCAGATGAGAAAAACCACCCAACTAACCCACAGATGCGTACAAATACATCTCACTGTTTTAAGCCACTGTGTTTTGGGGGCAGTTTGTAGGGCAGCTGTAGCTAACTGATAAATTCCCATGTGAGGCCTGGGAGTGTGGAGTATCTCCAGGTATAAACTGAGAACCTCCTACTTTACCTATATTTTAGAAAGCCTCCTGATGGCATTCTGGTGGGCGGTGATAAGGAGAGGGGTCACCACGGGTCACACACAGAAGCCAAGCGACTGTGATGGGGGTGGAGCAGGAGAACAAAATATTTTTTTAAAAGTGTGTCTTGGGGTGGGAGGAGGTGGGACAAAGCTGTGACAATCTCAGGGCGAGAAGAGAACGGAGTGTCCATTGTGTGACCAGCTGTGGGTGGTCTGGGGTGACTGATTCCCGGAAACCTCTGAAAGGAAGCTGGAGACAAACATTTAAGCAAGTGTTTCTGGAAATATATATAAATTTTAACCGATAGCTGCTCTAAATCTTTACAAGTAGGAATACAAGGGGTTGATTCAGCACACACTACACCAGCACTTCACTCGCATTCCCCAAATCCTCCTGGGCTGAGAAGGTGGCATTTTCTCTGTCTTACAGGTGGGGGCTCTGAGCAGCAAAGAGGTTAAGTAACCCGGTCACATTGACTGACTGGTGGTTTCAATCCGGGTCTGTCTGAAGCTGTGCCTGCTGCCTGCAGAGCCGCCTCGGGGGTGGGAGAGGGAGTGTATCTGGTGATTTCAAAGTGTTCTCAGGGACTCAAAGGTGGCATCTACCAGGAACAGACAGGCATTGGAAGGAGTGAGGGAGACCTGTTCGAATGGCCATGCAAAGATGACCGTGAGATAGTGGGGGAAAGAGGTCACTGAGAAAGAATCATTCAACAGATGTTTGCTGGGCACCTACGCTGTGCCAGGTGGTTCTTGGTACAGGAGAAAACACAGCAGATGAGACTATCTTCCCTCAGAAGCTGACATTCTAATGGGAGAAGGCGGGAAACAAAGGTGAATAAGTAAAATATATATTAATCTGAGTGGTATGAAATTGACATGGTAGGGGTCAAAAGTGGTTGAATATGGACAATTTTACGTGGTTCAGCCTTATAAATTAGTTTCAGGATGAGTGAAGAAAAGAAAGCAAGGGGGACTTCCCTGGCGGTCCAGTGGTTAAGACTTTGCCTTCCAATGCAGGGGGTGTGGGTTCGATCCCAGGTCAGGGAGCTAAGGTCCCACATGCCTCATGGCCAATAAAACCAAAACATAAAATAGAAGCAATATTGTAACAAATTCAATAAAGACTTTAGAAATGGTCCACATCAAAAAAATCTTAAAAATAAAAAACAGAAAGAAAAGAAAGCAGGGGAAGGGGGTCAAGACTGTTAGGGAGACGGGAGATTTTAAACAGGGCAGCCAGGCCAGGTAAAGGCCTGGAAGGGATGAGCTGAGAGCTGTGGGAAGCCTGGGAGGAGACACTCCAGGCGGAGGGAAGAGCCGGTGCAAAAGCCCTGAGGTGGGGTGTGCCTGCTGACTTCAGGGAGAGGAGCGAGCCAGGTCGGGGGCAGCAGGAAATGAGGTCAGATCGTGTGGGCCTTGTGGGTCATCAACAGGACTTTGGCTTTAATTGGGATGGAGATGGGACCCCACTGGAGAACCACGTGGTCAGACACACGATTGAGAAGATCACCCTGCTGTGTCTGGAAGAGTCTCAAGGGGCCAGTTAGGAAGTTATGTGGGAACCCAGGTGGGAGGTGATGGTGGGTCACCAGATCTATCCTGAAGGTAGAGCCGACGAGGGTGAGCGACGATAGAAAACGGGAGTGGATCAAGGGCTGAGAAGGCAGAGGGATGAGAGAGAGCTACAAAGAGATGGGGCGGGATCACCCCAGAGGTTGGAGGTTCCTGATGCTGCAGGAAGGCGGTGTTTCCGGGAATGGCGCGGGGGGGGGCACCTGTGTCAGATGCTGCCGACAGGTCAGGTGGGTGAGGATTGGGAATCAGGGCCAGAGAGAATTTTTGCATGCTGTGCAGAAGACCCCAGAGAGGGGAGCCCTGGGGATGCGGGACAGAGAGGGAAGCGTTGCTGGCACTGCGTCCTCGAGCAGGTGCCGGGTGGAATCCAGGGCACAGGAGGAAGGACTGGCCTTAGCTGGGAGCACACAGGCTCCTCCGCAGAGGACCACAGGAGGGGAGGAAGAGCAGGGGCCTGACGCAGGGAGGTGGGAGATATGGAATCTCTCTTCCCACAGCCTCTCTTTTCTCAGTGCAATAGGAACAAGGCTGCTGACGCAGACGGGGTGGAGTTAGTTGTCTAGGACAGTGCAAGGATGGGTGGGTTTTATAGAGGGATTCAGTTGTGTACATAATGTAGACAGATAGATGGATAGGAGATCAGATAGATAGGTAGATAGATAGAGAGAGAGATAGATAGATAATCACTTGAGCTTTTTATCAGTAAGTATTACTTTTGTGATCAGAAAAAAACCAATAGAAGACATTCCATTTTGGAACACAAAGAACGAGAGCTCTAGACACAGGTGGACGAGGCCCTTGGGACAGCCATCCTGTGCATCCAACGCCCCGTCCTTCCCCTGGATTCTCCCACATGGCTGGTCTCACATCCCGAGCTCTGTCCTTCTAGGTAGAGAGAAAGCTCCACTTAGAATTCTCCAACTTGGAGACTTTGGGACCTTCTTTTTCACTCACTCCCCCTACTCTCTAGTTCCCACTTAACTTCCTAAGGTCAAGGTTACCTTGGAGAACTGGAAGAGGGTAGTTGTCTTTCTGGATCCATTTCTACCAGATTGTCCATAGCTATGCATTGTTTTCCCCTCTGGTTTATTTTAAGGACAAACCTTCCTGCACAAACTATGCTCTTTGATTGCTTGGCCTAGTCCAGTGACTGGATCTTCTCGGACCAGACTGAGGGTCTGCTGTGGCCAGGACACTGGGCAGAGATTCAGAAGACCTGGATAATGCCACAAGTGGGTCTGAGACCACAGCCAAACCCCTCGACTTGTCTGTGAAATGAGGAAAATATCTGATTCTCCTATCTCTCAGCTTTGCTTTAAAGAGAATGCAAAAATAGACAGAAAGCCATCTGAAGTAGAAAAGGCGCTGGGGTGCCCTCCGGCAGTGCGGTGTGTAGTCACGGCATTACTTTATTGTGGCAGCGGCTGCAGGCTGGTGGCGGCGATAGCTCAGCTCTCCTTGTTTGCGCACATTGGTCAGTACCTGCTAGGTTGTGCTGTGACAACAGCAACGACAAACAAGAGCTCAGTGGCTGAAAACAATCAAGCCTTGTATCTCAGCCACATCACAGGCCCATTGCAGGTCTGCTGGGGACGGTTCTGGACGGCCCTCCCTCCAGGACCCGGGCTGATGGAGCAGCTCCTTGTAGAACATTTGAAGGCTGCTGCAGCAGAAAGAGAGCCCTGGGGGTGTCTCACACCGGCAATTACATGGGCTGGCTCAGAGCTGACAGGTCCCTTTCACAAACAAATCTTTGGCCAGAACACGTCATATAGTTTGACCCAATGCCCAAGGGGACCAGGCAGTGCTGTCTGCCGGCAGAGGGGAGCGTGGAAAATTGGGGCAAACATCTCAATTCACTGCCACAGAGTCCTTCTGGGGAGGGGGTGAGATTCACAGAAAGTCCTCCAGAAGTCTCTGTTCCATGCCATATATGTCCCTTTTCTTTGTTTTTTTGAAAATTTACCACCATTACTCAAATATAGGAGAAATTATAGGAGAAAATTCATAACTCTCCCCAAAACACTATCAATACCATCCAATATTTTATTGTATTCCTTTCCACTCTTTCTTCACTTGCATAGGTATACATTTGTTAATAACAGCTTTATTGAAATATATTTCACACATCATAAAATTCACCTTCCCAAAGTGTACAGTTCAGTGGTTTTTTAGTGTATTCACGGAGTTGTGCAGCCACCACTGCTATTTTGGGATATTTTCATCACCCCCAAAAGAATCCCCATTAGCAGTTCCATTAGCGGTCACCCCCCACCCCCCAGTCCAGCCCCTGGAAACCACTAATCTACCTTCTGTCTCTATGGATTTGCCTATTCTGGACATTTCATAAAAATAGAATTGTACACTCTGCGGACTTTTCTGACTGGCTCCTTTCACTGAGCATAACGTTTTCAAGGATCATCATGGGAGAGTAAGTGCGTGTGTCCATTTAAATCAACAGATGGAGATTCTATCAAAGATCAGTTATCCTGTTTCCTTCATTTATATGTTTTAAACATTTTCCCTCATTATGAAATCTTTGAAAAATAGTCTTTACTGGTTATATAACAATTCATCAAAATTATGTGCAATCATGTATTGAATAGTGACCCTAGTTTTGGACTTTTAGGTGGTTTCTGTGAGCAGGTAACCATGTTTTATTGAATGAATGAATGAAAGGAGGCTTAAATATAAATCTTTGCAGCATTCCCCATCTTTCCTTTAGGAAGATGCCTAGAAATGGATCTACAGTGGGAAAACGGACATCTTCAAAGCTTTTGATTCTCACTGCAACTGCTTTTCTACAAAGCTCGACCCAATCTGCTGAATGTGGCTTTGAGTGGGTCTGACCACATCTCACTCCGTTTCACTCAGGGCAAAACCAGATTCCTTATGTGGCCCAGAATGCCCTGCAGTCTGGTCTGTCCCTCCCTCATCCCTCTGTCTCTGCCTCACTGGCTCTCACCGCCCGGCCAGGCCAGCCTCCCTGGTGGTCCTGAAACACATCACACCCTCTTGCTGGCAGGGACCTCTGCACGGCTGTTCCCTGAGCCCGGAGCCCCTTCCCCAGTCCCCGCCCGGCTCACTGCTACCCTTCAAGGCTCTGCTTTCGAGACCGTTTCTAAGCAAGGCCCTCCTGTTAGAAACGTCACCCCCAGCATCTCCTCTCCCAGCTTTATTCTTATGTTTCCCCAGAGCATTTATCACCTTGTAATATACTGTATAATTTGCTTATTTTGTTTATTGTTTCAACCCCCTAAAATGAACAATTAGGGCCTGGCCCAGGGCCTGGCATGGGGAGGCGCTCAAGAAGTAAGTGTTGAATTGAGCTGGCGGCCAGCACGAGGGTCTCCCTATAAAATTGGGGGCCACCCCGACCTCCTCCTCTGGATGTGAGTGCAGGCTCTGGTGTCCCCTCAAGTCCTACTCAGTGTTCTTTCTTGATTCAGCTCGGGAGCCAGGTGGACAGGCGGCTGGCTTGAGGGCTGTTAGGTCTGCCCTGGAGTGAAAACTGGAAGGGGAGGCCCCCGACAGACTAGCCCCCGTGACTGGAGAGCACAAAGGCGTGTTTGGGGAAGGAGCCCAAATCTTCCTGGGGCCCACACAGAGCAAGCCCACCAGTGACCCCCCCAGCCCCCAGCCCTGGAGCTTTGGCCTCACCAGGCCTCCAGGGAGCAGGCTCGCAGCCTGGACACAGATGGCAGCCCCTGGTCTCTGCAGAGCAGGTGGTCTCCTGCACAGGCACCGGGCACAGCACAGTGAGGGGGGAGAGGAAGCTCCCGCGGGAAGCTGGGACTCCCCGCTCGGCCAGGCTGGCAAAGCAGCAGGGCGTCCCTAGGAGCCTCCCATTTTGGGCTACTTCTGGCCAGGCTCCTGGGGCTTCCAGGGTGGGCAGAGGATCAGAAATGGCCCCAATCCCAGAGCTGCCCTGAGGTCACCTCCACCAGCAGGCTGGGCCACCTCAAGGGCCAAAGGGCGTCCCTCCTGATCTGCCCCATGAATCCATTGCCCACCCAGACCCCTGGGACCCAGCCACTGTAGGGGGTGGGACACCCAATCCTAGCCAGGAACGTTTCTGGAATTCTGCCTTCAGAATGACTATTAACACTTAAAATGTTCTCTTAAATATTCTCAATATGTCAAATCTGTGTCTTCTGAAGGTCCATTTGAATTTTGGGAAAAGTAAAGTTACTTAAAGTCTTATGAATATGATGGGTGATCGAGTTATGGAACATGGTCTTTTAAAAATTTTTTATTGACGTGTAATATACACACAGAAAGGCGCACGAATCATAAATAAGCAGCTTGGTGAGTTTTCAGGAATGGAATACCGGCCCGGGTGGAGAACAGGGCACTACCAGCAGCCAGGAGGCCCCTAAAGCCCCTTCAGACAGGTCCACCTCCCCAAGGCTATCCTGACATCTAGCAGCAGAGGTAGCATATCCTGTTCTTGAACTTGATGTAACGGGAGCATGCAATGTGCACACTTCTGTGTCTGGCTCTTTCCATTATGTTTGTAGGATTCATGCATGATATCGCAGGCACAATTCTTTCTTTTTCGTGACTGTATACTATTCTGTTATACAATTGGACTAATTTGTTTATTAACAAATAGTGCTGCAGAGAACATTCTTGTACTTGTCTTTTGGTGAATGTATTATCATTTATCTTGGGCATATACCTCAGAGTGGAATTGCTGGCTCATAGGTATATGTATATTTAGCTTTCCCAGATACTACAAAACATTTTGATGTGGGATAAAGTAACTTAAGTGTTTCTCAAGGGGCTGGGACCTTGGGAGGAGCATGAGTACCTCTCACGCTGGCATTTCAGGATCCCTACAAATAGTTTCAAACTCCCTCTCTCTCCCTAAACCTCGAGATTCCTGAGCGCCCATCCAAGGAACCCTGACCCCTGGTTGAGAAAGTCTGTCTGATGGTGGGGGGTGAGGGGTGGGGGTGCGTCCTTCCTCCAGAGGGTGTGAGCTGCTGTTCTAACATCCCAGGCAGGCTGGAGAGGGTGACAAGGCACAGCCCCTTTTAGGGGCATTGCCAACGGCTCAGCCCGGATGTGATCACCACTGCTGGACCCCGAAGGAGTGGTCTCCCCTTCCTCACACCCCCGTCCAGTTCATCACTTGGTGCTGTCAACCCCAACTCCAAAATGCATGCATGACCTGCCCAGTTCCTGAGCTCCATGCCACCCGGTACTGCTCTCGTCTGGAAGATGACAATCCCTTCCCCCCTGAGCCTCCTGCTTCCACGTCTGCCCCCCGTGCCTCATTCTCTGCCCAGAAAGATCATTTAAAAACAAGTTTAAAGACCTAAATGTAAGATCAGACACTATAAAACATAGGCAGAACATTTTATGACCTAAATCACAGCAAGATCCTTTTTGACCCACCTCCTAGAGTAATGAAAATAAAAACAAAAATAAACAAATGGGACCTAATTAAACTTAAAAGCTTTTGCACAGCAAAAGAAACCATAAACAAGACGAAAAGACAACGCTCAGATGGGAGAAAATATTTGCAAGTGAAACAACAGACAAAGGATTAATCTCCAAAATATACAAACAGCTCATGGAACTCAATATCAAAAAAACAAACAACCCAATTTAAAAATGGGTGGAAGGCCTAAATAAACATTTCGCCAAAGAAGACATACAGATGGCCAAGAGGCACATGAAAAGATGCTCAACATCACTAATTACTAGAGAAATGCAAATCAAAACTACAATGAGTCACACCCGTCAGAAAGGCCATTATCAAAAAATCTAGAAACAATAAATTCTGGAGAGGGTGTGGTGAAAAGGAAACCCTCCTGCACTGTTGGTGGGAATGTAAATTGATACAGCCACTATGGAGAACAGTATGCAGGCTCCTTAAAAAACTAAAAATAGAACTACCCTATGACCCAGCAATCCCACTACTGGGCATATACCCTGAGGAAACCATAATTCAGAAAGAGTCATGTACCACAACGTTCATTGCAGCACTATTTACAATAGCCAGGACATGGAAGCAACCTAAGTGTCCATCGACAGATGAATGGATAAAGAAGATGTGGCACATATATACAATGGAATATTACTCAGCCATAAAAAGAAACAAAATCGAGTTATTTGTAGTGAGGTGATTGGACCTAGAGTCTATCATACAGAGTGAAGTAAGTCAGAAAGAGAAAAACAAATACCGTATGCTAACACATATATATGGAATCTAAAAAAAATGGTACTGATGAACCTAGTGGCAGGGCATAAATAAGGACGCAGATGTAGAGAATGGACTTGAGGACATGGGGGTGGTGGGGGGAAGCTGGGAAGAAGTGAGAGTAGCATCGCCATATATACACTACCGAATGTAAAATAGATAGCTAGTGGGAAGCAGCCACTTAGCACAGGGAGATCAGCTCGGTGCTTTGCGACGACTTAGAGGGGTGGGATAGGGAGGGTGGGAGGGAGGCTCAAGAGGGAGGGGATATGGGGACATATGTATGCCTATGGCTGATTCACTTTGTTGTACAACAGAAACTAACACAGCATTGTGAAGCAATTATACTACAGTAAAGATGTATAAAAAAAAAACAAACTAGTTATGGCCGCACCTCCCTAAACTTTCAGTGCCCTTTCACTGCACTTAAAAAACATCCAGACACCCCCAGACTGTCCCTCTGTCCCATGTGACCTGCTCCCATTTCCCTCTGGGACTTTGTAATTCTCTCCCTGTGTCCTCATCAAAACTTTTCTGTTCCTTAAGTTAGACCAGTAAGCTCCTGCCTCAGGGTCTTTGCACATTCTGTTCCCGCCTCCTGCTATGCCTTTCCCGTTGATATTTGCATTGAGCTCAAAGTCACCTCTTCAAAAAGGCCTTCCCTGATCATTTACCCTAAAGTCTTCTCCTCTCCATTACTCCCTGTCACAACATCCTGTTTATTTTCTTCCTGGTGCTTGTTTCCTCTAGAGAGATGGTCCTTTACCCTGAATGCCTGGCTCCCAGCACCAACATGTCAAGTGGTGCATCCCAGCACTTCCACGCATATCTGCTGAGTGAAGTGGAACACAATTCCAGCGCAGCAGGCGTGGTCCCCTGGGTTCCCTCACCTCACGGGCTCACAAAACCCGTGGTGGCATCCCCACCACTGCTCGCAGGCTGCCTCACTCAGGGGCCCATAAGGGCACACGCGCGCATTGGTCTTTCCCCCGGGCCTTGGCCACCCCTGGGAGGTGGGCTGCCCCTGCTCACGTGTTTGGGCGGCAAGTCCGTGACTCTGGGGCACCACTCCCCTCCTGAGGATGGTGCCGTGTCTGTCACGGAGCTGGAACTGCCCCCTCTGATAACTGGGAAGCCGAAGCATCAGGCGACATTTAATGAGACAACTCTGAGTACCTGTGTGCCTGGTGCAGAGCTGGGCACGGGAGTTAGGAGCTAAAGTTCACAGGCCCTGTCCTCAGGAAGCTTACATTTCAGGTGGGGAAGAGAAGGAACCAGACAAGTGCAATGTTATTGGTTCAGAGGTTGCAAACATCTCACAGTGCAAAGATGCTGTGAGATGCCTTGCCCGGATGCCCTCGGCCCGCCTCGGGGTCACCGGCAGGTGCAGTGGACCACCCCCACCCCCCCGGGCACGCCGCGGGCCACTGCTTCTGTCAGCACTTGTGTTGCTTGAGCGCTTGCAAGCTGAGCATGTGGCCTTGCAAGCTGAGCTTGCAAGCTGAGGGTGGCCTGCAACTGGGGAGCACAACAGTTGGTGGGTAAATACCCCGGCTTCCCCACCCTTGAGGGACCATCTTGAGGCAGGTTCTACAGTGTTTCCCGGAGCAGCCCAGTAGGATAGAGCCCATTTATCCACAGGCAACCCGGCCATCGACATACCCCTTATTGGCTTCCTTTTTCCCCACCTCACTCCTCCAGCCACTCCCTGTGCTGCTTGGATTCCCCTCCCAAATGAACTACCTGCATCCAAGTTCTCATCTCAGAGCCCGGTTTGGGAGGGACTAAGACAGTGAGAAGCAGCTGTGTGTCATACAATAGGGAGCAGCGGGGAGTGTGGCAAACTGCAGTGTCCACGCCCCTGAAAGGGAGCAACTGACACTCAGCCATATTGCTAACTCCTTCAGGTATTCAAGAGTTACAGAAATCCTGGTTGTCACGTGAAGGCTCCCAACTTTTTAATGTTTTAACAAATGCCAGAAGCTTGAAAAATACAGTAAAGAGCAAAGCACTTCAGTGACTGTAATCTGCCTTCCAGCCATCAGTTTGCTGGCCCTGGAGAGCTAAACGAAGATGTGTCCAGGGAGCCGAGGGACCCAGCCCAGAGGGTGCAGGAAGGGGAGAAAGCTTTCTGAAGGTGGGATCCCTGAGTGGGGTCTTAAGGAGACAGCAAGGGGATGAAGGTGAGAAAGAAGAGGAAGAGGAGGTCAGGCAAAGGGAGAGGTGATGGGCTGGGCCACACGTGAATAAAAACAGAGGCTTGGAGCTTTGGGGGTGTGTGTGTCTAGAGAACAGGGTACATGTGGGGATGGGGAGAGAGACCCTAGATTGTCCATAAAGGCGAGAGTCCACTATATGCCAGACCCAGTATTAAACACTTGTGTGCAGTTTTCATTGCATCTTCAAAAGGTGGAATTACTGTTTGCTTATTTATGGAGAAAACGAGGCACAGAGAGGTTAAGTTATTTGCCTAAAGTCACATAGCCAGTGTGTAGAGAAGTCTGGACTCAATTGGAGCCTTGCTACTAGGTGGGTGGGGCCAGGTCTGTCAACACCTCGCGTGTGATTCTTGGATCTTTAAATTTTATCCCAACCACAATAAAATGATCCCAAAGTGCCCGTGAGCTTTGGCAGCAAGGATGCAGCCTTAGTGAGGACCCTGCAGTGGGGACAGAGCAGACTGGGGTGCGCTGGGGAGTGAACAGGAGGCAGGGGCTGGGGGACAGTGAGTGCAGAAATGATGCCTCACCCAGGGCCCCTGGGTGACCTGCGAAGCTGGAGGCCTCTCAGCTTTCAGGTCGGTGCCATGTGTGATGGGCTCACAGGCCCTGGGCAGCAAAGGCAGCCGGTGATGACCTTTCACCTTTCAAGGGCTGCTCCAGGGGAGGGTGTGGTGAGGAAGAGTCAGGCTGGGGGAAGTGGCAATGGGATGAGCTGGAGCCAGAGAGAGAAGCAGGGAGACGGCCTCCCTTTCCTCTCTGTGCAGAGACTCCTTAGAACTCAGGACCACCCCGAGGGGCGTCTGGGAGGGTTTGCATGCCCTTGCCAGAGGGTCTAACCATCGCTCCATCAGATTTCAGGCTGGAGTTTTAAACGCTCCTGGGAGGGAGGGTGGGCAGGGGCCAATCTCTGCCAGCTTTTCACTTCATGTGATGGAATCTAGAGCAGCACATGCCCGCTGATAATCAATACCCACTTGCTGGGGTCAGAGGAGCCACTGGTTGTCCGTCCATCATGGGCTGTGTTACCGAGATCGCTGGGACACCCCTCGCCTGGCCTGGGAAGGCCCCCACGCGCTGCACCGCTCACAGGTGGTCCAGCGTCTGCTGTCAGTGGCTTGAGCAGGAAGCCAAGGTGTTAGAAAATTCAATGTCTCCACTCACTGGTTCGTGTCTGCAGCCAGGGGAGCAAGCAGCAGAGCAGACAGCAAGAAGGACCCTCCGGTCCAGCTGGCCTGGAGGAAAAGCACGTTTATCTAAGTGCCATCCTTTGGAGAGACTCTTCAGGATTAGCTTTGACTCCAGTAACTGATACCTGAGACCAATCACTTAAGAGACACCTTAATATAGATTCATCCATTCATCCATCCAACCAACAAATAGTTACTGAGAACTACTGCAGATTTTTTAATGGCCACAAATTATTCTATATTCCTCTCATCAAGAATTGGGGTGTAGATTCCCTAGTAACTACTTTTCCAACAGAGTAGAGTGGAAGCTCTTCTTTGTAACTTCCGAGGCTGTGCAGCTCTGGTCTAGTTCACTGAAAGGCTAATCCACCACATAAACAATCTGATGACCCCGAGGTGGCCAGGCTGAGCCCTGCCTCCAGCCATTCCAGCCTAGGCACCAGACCTGGGAGTGAGGAAGACCTGTTGGACGTGGACCCGCCAGCCCCAGCCAGTGCTTTAAGTCATCCCCAACCACTCAGTCTTCCCAGCTGAGGCCCCAGACAGTGTGAAACAGAAACAAGCCACCCTGCCGGGCCCTGTCCGAACCTGTGGGCATAATCAAATGGTGGCTGTTCTATGTCTCTCTGTTTGGGGAGGCCATTACGCACAATAGCTGAGATTATGCTACTGTGTATTAGAACCTGCTATGTATTCGGTGCTATTCCAGGCACTGCAGATAAGCAATAAGCAAGATAGGCCAAGTCTTATCCCATGTGGGGCTAACACTCCATCTGGGGAAGACGGATAGTGCAAACAAATGCTCAGGCAGTGACTCAATGATTCAGAAAAATAAAAGCAGAAAATGTGATAGGGACTGTCAGGCTGTCTGAGGTGGTGGTAGGGTCAGGGGAGATCCATCTGAGGAGGTGATATCTGGGCTGAAAGCTGAATGATAACAGAAGGATCAGGGGAACATCAAACACAAAGGGGCTGAGGATGTTGGAGGAGCAGACCAGCCCGTGAGGGTGGAATGTGGTGAGGAAAGGCAGGATTGGAGGAGACAAGGCCAAAGTGGCAGGCCAGTCACTCCCGCAGGGCTGTGTGGGTCGTGGCGAGGAGGCTGGATTGTATCCTAAGAGCAATGGCAAGTGACATGGTCTGGTCATTAAAAAGATGGCTCTGGCTGCTATGCAGGGAGTGAATTGCAAGGAAAAAGGGAGGAAGCAGGGACTCCAGGGAGGAACCTTGTGTATAATCCAGGTCTGAGCTGGTGTGGGGAACAAGGAGGTCATGGTGGAGATGACCAGAAGCAGATGGAGTGAGACTTTGTTTCTGAGTTGGGCTAACAGCTCTCATGAATGGATTCATTGTAGAAAGAAAGGGAGAGGGAAGACTCAAGGATGACTCCTAGGTTTCCCTATGTCAAATAATTTTGGATTGTGTTCTAGGCATTGTCAATGCTATTTTGTAGAGCCTCTGGATTCTGTTATATTCCTCTGAAGAGTATTGATGCTTGTTTGTCTGTTTGTTTACTTGTTTTATGAAGCAATAAACTTGGCTAGACTCAAACTGCAGACTCTGCTTTTTGGGCAGCAGTTCAAACCTCAGTTCAGTTCTCTTAGCCTCAGCTGGGCTGTTGGACATCTTCCCCACATATGCATGGTGCACAGTCAGCTGGAGATTTGGACAGAGTCAATACACAGGATAGGGGGATTTCCTTCTCTAGGCCTCACCTTTCTGAGGTTCTCCTCTCACTTTCTAATAGCTGTGGTTGCCCAGACTCTATCTTCCAGTTCTTCAAGCCAAGAAGACTGCAGGTTTTCTATCGGAGTTTTAGCTGCTCTGCATAGTTTAGTCTGGGAACTGCCCTTGGGCTAAAAGCCAGAAAAATAAAGAATGGGAAACTCTTCCTGTGCCACTCCTTTACGGCCAAGTTCAGAGCCCTTCCAGTTTCTGCCTGCTTTTGTTCACTCTCCAGTGCATTCAAGCAGTTTTTTAGTTTGTAATTTAAACTTTTAATGTTGAGATAATTCATTGGTAAGAAATAATACAGACCCTTTTACTCAGTTTCCCCCAATGGTAACATCTTGCAAAACTGTAGTACAATATCACAATCAGGATTTCGACATTGATATAATCAAGATACAGAACATTTCACCACCTCAAGGATCCCCCTTGCTGTCCTTGGATAGCCACACCACTGCCCTCCCATCTTCACCCCTTCCTTAACTCCATCACCACTGTTGTCCATTTCTAAACTTTTGTTGTTTCAAAAATATTAATATAAATGGAATCGTACAGTATGTAACTTTTAGGGGATTGTTTGTTTTTTGTTTTGTTTCGGTTTTGCTTAACATAGTATCCTCGAGATTCGTCCAAGTTGCACATATCAATAGTTCATTCTTTTACTCCATGGCATTCCTTACTCCAGGGTTTTTTAACCAGTCACCTGTTGGAGAACAGCTGGGCTGATTCCAGCTTTTGTCTATTACAAATAAAGCTGTTATGAACATTTGTATACAGATTTTTGCATGGACATAAGCCTTCATTTTCTGGAATAAATGCCTAGGCATACAGTTTCTGATTTGTATGGTAGTTGCATGTTTAGTTTTTTAAAGAAACTGCCAAACTCTTTTCCAGCACGGCTGTACAACTTCACATCCCATTGGCCATGAATGAGTGATCCAGTTTCTCTGCCTCCCCACTAGTATTTGGTGTTGTCACTATTTTTTATTTTAGCCATTCTGATAGGTGTATAATGATACCTCGTTGTGGTCTTAATTTGAATTTCCCCACTGGCTAAAAATACTGAGTATCTTTTCATGTGTTTATATTTGCCATCTGTATATCCTCTTTGGCTAAATGTCTGTTCATTTCTGAGCTTTGTCTTTTGGAAAGCAAAACAACACATGTAGTTCTAATAGCTGTGTTCCCCACAAGGCTCCACATTTGCAAGCTCCCCACCTTCTACCAGCTGATGCCTCTACAGTCAGGGCATTGCTGCTCTAGGGTTCCGGAGATCATCGTGGGTCTAAGTCACCCACTGGATGATCAGTGTGGAGGCCAGGGACAGAAGGGGGAGCAGCCCAACTCTGTGGTGCCCTTAAACAGAGAGCCATGGATGGGACGCCTCCTCTCTCTCTCCGCCTAATTCCCCCTTGTCAGATCCAAGCAGAGGCTCCTGACCCAGTTGTCAGGGTCCCATCTCTTCTGTCTTCCTGAGGCATCCTCTCCCACAGCCCTTCTCAAAGGCACAAAACCTGACCACACTGTGTAGCACATAGTAAGTGCTCCAAAAATATTTGGGTTTGGTGGATTGGGTTTCATTGGAATCCTTGGTGTGCACATGGCAGAAACCCACTTAGAGCTTGCAGGGCCCAGAGCAGGAGTTTGGTGGAAGGAGCCATTTCTGAGATACTGCCAGTTAGTGGGGGAAGGGCAGGAGCCAGCCTGGGTCTCAGGCGGCTGGAATCCTTAATCCAACCTTGTCACTACCTCTCTCTGCCTCTCTCTCTGCCTGGCTGCTTTATTCTCTTCAACCACAGACTGCAACTTCCCAGGGCAGAGCACACAGTCACCACCAGCCCTGGGGCCTCACATCCACAGCACCCAGAAACAGGGGGCCTAGTCTTCGGTTGCAGGTTTTAAAGTTCTGGGGGAGGGCAATGATCCACATCGTGGTGGCCAGGGCCACAGGGATTGGCAGTCGGAGGGGACAGTTCCTCGTGGTGGGCAGCCTTGCAGACCCAACCATAGGTGTCCCCTCCAAGTTTACCGCTAGCTTCAGAGGTCCAGACGAGACAGCTGGAAGGCACACAAAGCCATGCCTTCTCTGTTCTTCTCACACTCAGTCTGGAAGTTCTGCTCCACTCCAGCCCAAACCCCATCCAAGCAGGAGAGACCATTCAGGCCAGCCTTCCTGGGGTTTCTCTAACTCCCGAAGACTTCCTCTGTGAGTCAGAGCAAAGCTAGCTGCTGTAACAAATAAGCCCCTGCATCACAGTGGGCCACACAGTACAAGTTTTCTTCTGGCTCACTTAAGAGGCCCATGTGTGTGTTTGAAGTTGAGGTGGCCTTCCACATGTGGGGATCTAAGTTCTCCTTCCATCCCCAGCCTCAGAGTCCTTTGCGTTCAGCCAGGAAGATGGGGAGAGATGGGATGGGGAAGACACACCCATCACTTCTAGTCCCATTCCCATTGGTGGGAACTGGTCACATGACCCTTCTGGGATGCAAGGGCTGATGGGAAATGTAGTTACTGGCTGGACAGCTCCTTCCCAGCCACCAGTTTACACTAGGGAAGGAGGAACACGCATTTTTTGTGGACTGCTGGCCATCTTGCCATCCCTCCTCCTGCCCGTGCACCGGCCACCCACAGATGAGGCCCTCATTGTCCTCTGTTTCCTGTCTGCCAATCCCAATGTCCAAAACACCTGGAACCCTTGTCTCTGCTGCTCCCAGGGACCCAGCAGGCTTCATGAAAGATGGTCAGCCTCCCCCAGTAGTTTTAGATGCCAGCTCGCCCAGCTCCAGTCTGCAGACCAGCTGCCTGCTTCTATGAGTTAGGTTTTATTGGCACCAGGGCCGTGAGCAGAGTGAGGAAACGCAGGGTCAGGCAAGGGCAGGACTGGATCTTGCCTTCAGTTAAACTTTTGACACTTTGTTCTTCGTGGATTTTTTGTATTACTTTTGATTTTTTTAAAAATCATGTTAAGGTATTATTTATCCTGATTCCTGAGTCTCTTGGTGGCCCCATAAACGTGGCGCCCCAGGCAAGCGCCTCCTTGCTTCACTGTAGCCCCAGCCCTGGCCTCGCCTGCCAGTCAAGGTCCCTCCCTCCAAGAGCCTGGCCCGGGGGAGGCGCCCCACCCTGAGTGAGGCTGGGGCAGAGAGGAGAGGAGGGGAGGGGTCTTATCATTGTGTCCCAGAGAAGAACTCCAGTCTGTTCCCTCTGCCCCCATCAGGCCCACAGGACGGGGAGGCCGGCTGTCCGAGGAACGGGGCCAAGGGCAGGTGGCGGGAGGGTCCCCGTTCGTCCCCAGGAGGCCGCCCGCCTCCGGCCAAGGCTCCTGCCGCCTCTGAAGTTGGCCCAGGGACCTGGCTTATCTCACTCCCCTGGAATCATTCTGAGTTGAGTCCTGTGAGCCTTCCAAACTGAAGCCACATTTCACAACAGTTTGGTAGAAAAACACAATCGTCACCTGTTTGAAGCTACAGAATTTTCCCCAGAGCTGTTCGGTTTCACTTCACAGTCCCCAGGTTTCATTCCTTTTTGCTTTGCAGCTGGTGGTCTCTCTGTCTCTGTCTCTGTCTCTCTCTCTCTCTGGGCAGGTGTTGCTGCTTGGGGCTCAGTTGGGAGAGGCTCTGGCAGTTTCTTTGGAGGTCAAGGTGTCAGGGCAGGCAGCAGCTTTCTTTAAAATGAAAATCAGAATATTTCCCAGCCAAGTGGGGCAACTTGCACCCCCGTGAGAAGGACCAAATGCCTCAGAAAACCGTATGCCGCTCCTGCCCCCAAGAAAACAAACCCTGTTCTATGAATTAACGGAGGTTGACCTACCCCTTCACCCCTTCACCCCACACCCCACAGTTCCCTCCCACATGTACACTGAAGGGAAAAGCAAAAGAAGGTTCACAGCAGCATGGATCACAATCCCCCAAACTGGAGACCACCCAAATGTCCATCAACAGTAAAATGGATAAATTGAATCAGTAATAACCAATAAATAATCATAACGAATAAATAAATGGATATATGAATGCCATCCAATGGAATAGCCTACAGCGACGAGATACACAATCTATACGTATATACACAGAACGTCACATTGAACAAAAGAAGCTGAACACGGAGCACATGCTGGATGATTCCATGCATATGAGGCTCTGCTGTCCACCCCCAGCAGCTGCCTCGCAGGGTACAGGCTGGAGGGAGCGTGGGGCTCTGGGGCTGGTGTTATAGTGGTTCTTGATCTGGGCCTTTTCCATCTGTGAAAACATGGCAAGCTGTACACTTATGCCCGTGCACGTTTTATTTATTTTTTTGGTCGCGCCGCACGGCTTGTGGGATCTCAGTTCCCCAACCAGGGATTGAACCCAGGTCCTTGGCAGTGAAAGCCCAGAATCCTAACCACTAGGCCACCAGGGAATTCCCACACATGCACGTTTCTATGTATCTGTTACATTTAAATGAGTCAAGAGCAAAAAGCAGCTGTCCCCGCTCCTGACTGTCCTCTTGGACTTGATGAGCCGTGAGGAGGCGTGGGGAGTGGAGAGGGTGCCCCTAGGCCCCTGAACGCTCCCCTTTGAGGGGAGAGCCCTCCAAGCTGCCCCACCTCCCCGACCTGTCCCACCCCAGAGTAGCTAAGTGAGGCCGGCCACACGGACCGGGACGCCCTTCTTGCTCCCGGGACTCCGGTCCAGCCGGAGCCCAGTGTAGGCCAGTAGATGCTGGGGGGCGGGGGCAAGCCCGCCTCTCTAGGGAGGAGGGCCTGAG
The DNA here is from genome assembly GCF_028564815.1 of Eubalaena glacialis. Lineage (NCBI taxonomy): Eukaryota > Metazoa > Chordata > Mammalia > Artiodactyla > Balaenidae > Eubalaena > Eubalaena glacialis. The sequence goes on along the minus strand of NC_083728.1, from coordinate 54,828,019 downwards.
CCCTTTGAAGCAGAGCTGAGACAGGGCCGCTGTCACCTGCCTGCAGGGCTGTTGGGCTCCAAGGCCAATGGCACACTTCAGCCGGGTCAGCTCAGCCCCCTGTGGCCACCCGTGTTCCTCACAGCCTCTCCAGAGGCCAGAGGGTCAGGGGGCAGCTTTCCTCGATATAGTCAGCACGTGTGTCTTGAGAACCTCTTGTTGGCCAGACACTGTGCTAGATGCTGGCAATCCACCCCTGTCCGCACAGCACCAGCACATGAAGAGCAAACAAGAAAATAAACAAGACGATCAGTTCAACAGGACAGCGGACAGCAGACCGTCCCCTAATATCTGTGAGCCCCAGACAAGAGCTCACATGGAGGTCACTGGCCTAGAGCCCACCCTGCTTCTCTCCCTGCACTGTGCTCTTCCTGCTGCTGAAGGGCCCTCACAGGTGTGAGCAACCCCAGTGCACACCTTCCTTCCGCCCCACCTCTGCACAGGTGCACACACCTGTGCTGTGATCCACCCGTGGGAGAACAGACCCAGAGATGAGGGAAGCAGGGCGAACAGCATCACAGGAAGAGGGAAACAGTATCACAGGAGGAGGGAACAGCATCACAGGAGGAGGGAACAGCATCACAGGAGGAGAGAACAGCATCACAGGAGGAGGGAACAGCATCACAGGAGGAGGGAACAGCATCACAGGAGGAGAGAACAGCATCACAGGAGGAGGGAACAGCATCACAGGAGGAGAGAACAGCATCACAGGAGGAGGGAACAGCATCACAGGAGGAGGGAACAGCATCACAGGAGAAGGGAACAGCATCACAGGAGGAGGGAACAGCATCACAGGAGAAGGGAACAGCATCACAGGAGGAGGGAACAGCATCACAGGAGGAGGGAACAGCATCACAGGAGGAGGGAACAGCATCACAGGAGGAGGGAACAGCATCACAGGAGGAGGGAACAGCGGCACCAAAGCCCTGAGGCAGGATGGAGTTCACAGAAAGAGGGCCAGCATGGCTGGAGCAGAGGGACTGGGCAGGGCAGACCACACATTTCTTAGAGAGATGAGTGTTTTACTCTCAGGGCTGTGAGGACCCAGTGGAGGAGTTTTTCTTTCTTTTGTGTCGTATCTGTGTAACTGACACACAGTAAATTGCACCAATTTTAAGTGTAGGGGTCGATAAATTTTACATACGCATACACCTGGAAACCACCACCAATGCAGGACAGAGAACATTCTAGAGCCCTAGAGGTCTCCCTCGTGCCCCTCCCCTTTATATCACCAAAGATTTGCTCTGCCTGGTTTTGACCTTCATGTGAACGGAAACGTATGGCCATTTATGTCTGGTTTCTCCCACTCAACGTTCCATCTGGGAGATTCACCCGTTTCGCCACATGTAGGAGCAGGTCATACTTTTTCACTGCTGTGTAGTATTTATGCTTTTGTGTAAATTTACCATAAAATGTTTATCCATTCTCCTATGGTTGGACACTTGGGCTATTACGAAGGAAGCGGCTGTGAATGTTCTTGGCTAAGTCTTCAGGGGTCGTGGGTGCCCCTCTCTGTTGGGTGGAGACTCAGGCGTGGAACTGCTGGGTCTAAATCCTGCCAACGGGTTTTCCAAAGTGATCTGAGAGTCTGATGCGGGCCTGGCGTGACCTGATCTCTGTGGATGAAAGACCAAGTCTGCCGCTTTGTGGAGGAGAGCTGTGAGGGTCTCAGTGGAGGCGAGGAGACCAGTTGAGGAGGTGATGGAGTGGTCCAGGTGAGCAGGGACAGAGCCGCAGGTAAGGCTGGTAGCAGCGGGAATGAAGCAATGTCATCCCACTTCAATGAGAAGGACGCAGTGAGCCGACTCGCCTAAGCCCCGCGACGGAGCACAGAACCATCCCTGCCGCCCGGGGTTCACTTAGCCCAGCAGTCTACCTCCGGGGCCTCTCCTGGGCTCAGGGCCCCATCCCTTCTCCAAAGCCCGTTGAACTGTTGTTCTGCAGCCCCGAGGGATAACAAAGCTGGCACAGGAAGCCTCAGAGAGAAAACAGGCCTGCTGGGGACAAGCAAACAACTGCCCTCCCTCCCAGCCGGGAAGTCACTTGAAATCCAGTTGTTTTGCACATTTGTTTATGGCCCCCGCTCAGCTCCCCAAACACCCCATCTCCTGGGCTGCTCCCTAGGTTTTTTCTGGGGTTGGGACCCCAGTAGCAAACACCCAGCAGTTTCTCAAGCCTTGTTCACGCTCCACCCCAAGCTGCCAGCTGTAGTGGGGGACAGGGGGCACAGGCGTCCCCAGCTCACCCACCTGGCACCTTTGGGCAGCGTTGATGGTTGCCACATCCATGCCTCCCAGCATGGAGTGTGGGGCATGACAAGCCTCCTCCACCCCTAAAAAACATATCTGGAAACCCAACCACATATGTGTTTCCTGTAGGGACCAGTCAAAATTGGCCCACCACCTAGTCAGCAGTCTAATTGGAAATGAGCCACCTTTATTACTCACTAGGTGGGGATGAGGGCTGTCTACGTGTGGTTGGGTCCTCTGGGAGTGTCAACACAGCGTATCACCAGGACTATTTGAGATAGGAACAGAAATACAATTCCAACTGGGTTGAACAGCAACACAACAAATTCATTGGATTATGCACCTGAGAAGTCTTGGGGTTTGGCTTCAGGAATAGCAGGCTCCAGGTGCTCAAAAATATCTTAGGCTCAGAATCCTCAACACAGCACTCCAGATGAAACTAATCATCATCCTTTTCCAATACACCACCTCCCCCCAGAACCTGCCCGCTTCCCCAGTACTGCTCAGCAGAAGTGTGTTGACAAGGACTAGGTATCTCACATGGGCTACCTCTAACCTGGGAACATTTGAACAATCAGGTTTTAATGAAGGCCATCTGCTGCTGTTCCCCTTCCCTCTGCCTAAGCTCTGAGAAGTGTTGAGAGCAATCTGTTTCCAGAGTGCATCCACAGACATTTAAGATGGAAGGTCCATGCTCTTGTGGCCATCCTAAGACAGAGACACTACAGCAGTGGCCCAAATTTGCCACCCCAAAATGTGTCTCTTTGGCATATTATTTTAAGCTGGGTATTTTCTAAGAAACAGCAGGCATGGGAAAAACTGAAAACCAAGTAAGAGTTACCCTTTTGTAAGAAACAAAAATCTCCGTTTGTAACAGTATCTCCCTAACTGTACCAGGAGTAGGAGGATGACCAAACGTCCAGAAACTCTTATCAATGGAGGAGACACCGACTTAAATCCACATAATGCCCATACCCCTATTCACTGTGCCTCTCCTGGGAACCTCTCCGAACTGACTCGCCCCACCTTCAACATCCTCTTTTGCCTTTAGCTGAGGATGGTATTTAAGGTGAGCGCTTTGGCCATTTTGGTAAGTTACTCAGTCTTCCCAGGTCTCTCCCATGTATACACGTCATTAAACTTTTGCTTGATTTTTCTTCTGTTAATTTGTCTCACGTTAATTTGATTCGTAGTCCAGCCAGAAGGACCTAGAAGGGTAGAGGAAAGGTCCCAATCGGTAGCATTTGCCAACTTCCATGTTGTAAATCCTCCCACTGTAGCCGATTTCAAGCTTCCAGCCTGATGTTGCTGAAAACAGAGTTGGGAAAAGATGCACACGATCTGCCCTCCAGAGCTGATGAGAGCGGCTCCAGCACCCCAGTCTTGGAGTACATCATGCTTCCCATGCGATTCTAGAAACACATCAGATTTTTCTCTGAGGCTGAGATTCACCAACAGTCTCTCAAGAACACTTGCTTACAATCCAGGACAGAAACCTAAATTCTCTTCTGGAACTTAGAGCTACTTCCAAAATGGCAGTTAATGTTACTTTAGGTTCTAGAATGAAACATGCAGGGAGAGGCCTTAGCTGACCGTCTGTCTGCAGAGCCTCCTCTGGGCACTGGGTCCTTCAGTCACTGGGTTCTGCTCTCATCTGGGATGGTCACATTTAATTCCCTAGTTCACTGACAAAAGTAATACCTTTGTAAATTTTCCCACAAAATTTCACCATGGAAAATGCTAAACATGCGCAAAAATTGTATATGAGCATCGTGACCCAACTTGAATTATGATGAATTTGTGACCGATCTTGTTGCATCTCCCCCGACCCATTCTCCACCGCCTGCGTTACTTTGAAACAAATCCCAAACAACCTATCATTTTACCTAGAAAGAGTTCAGTCAAAAGCAGTACCGTTTTAACCTGGAAAACTCATTTAAAACGGGGTGTAAGAAACTGAGAGGTCTAAATTGTCAGCCTTCACTTAGTGGAATTTTTAACTAGGCCAAAGGTGAAGAATGATGCAGGGATGGTGGCGCCCAGAGCATTACTTCCCCAGCGGGGAGGTGGGGGAGGGGAGGCCTCGGAGGGGGCTGCTATTGGTGGGCTGTGAACCTCCACCTGTACACAGCCAGTCCCCCTCACCCCCGCACCGCTCTCAAGGCCATTCTCGTTACTACCCTCCATCAGATTCTCGCGCAAAAGGGTATTTGAGTTCAATTCAAAGAATGCTCCAATTTTGTTCCATTCCCCGAAGTTTCAAGTATATAGATCTGGATCAGATGGATTCATTAGGATTTTTTACCTATGGGTGGAGCCAGGGGGAAGCACCGGCTGCTGCTCTGAGCTCTCTGGCTCTGCAGACCCCTCGCGCTGTTGGGAGGCCTCCCCTCCTGGACACCTGGGAGGCAGCCCCTTGGAGGGAGGGCAGCCGGGTCTTGCCCTCCACCCAGCGATCTGGAGTCCGCATGCTGCATCTCAGGGCTTCAGCTTGTTCTGTTTGGCTCTTGTTGCATTTAGAAAATGTGGGGGTCATTTGCAGACACTAATCAATTAGGAGGTTTTACGTAAAACTCCCTTGGGGACCACCCAGCAGTTTCTCTACCCAGCCTCCAGCTGTGAAGGTGGGGCCTCACTTCCTCCCGAGGAGTCTTCAACCAGTGACAGTATGTTGGTGGAATAAAGCCCCAGCATCCTTGCCCTGGGGCGGGCAACTGTGAAGTATGGTCCAGGCAGGTTCCCTGGGCCCCAGCACTGCCTATTTACACTCTGCCCACCTCCTTCCCATCCCTACTCCTTCCCACTCTCCTATTCGTGCTTCCAGGAATCCCCTCCAAATCCTCAAATCCTCTGCTGGCAGGCAGTACTGTCTGCATCTAGGAGATTTCATCCCAACCCTCAGCCCAGTCTTCCCAGTGATGGCTTCTGGGCCCGGCTGGGCAGATTCCTGCAGAGCCGGCTGTGACCCATCCTTGCGCAAGAGCCACCACACAGACCTCCAAGAGGCCTCTGCATGTGGGAAAATATTGGGCCAACAGCCTGTCATTTCAGAGAAGCTCGAGTACAGCCTTCCCCAGCTCTGCAAGTCCAGCCTCTCTCTACACTCGCTTTAAAGGCCCTGCAAGCAGCTGTTTACTCTCCAGCCTGGGCAGCTCTGAAGGGCTCATTCTAAATACATCTGACAAACTCACAACCCTCCGCGGCCCAGATGTGTGCTTGTCAGTCACCCCTGAGCCTGTGGTCAAGCGGCGCCTAGAATGCCGCTGGGCAGAGGCTGCGGTTCAAAGCGCTGCATCCTCCTCTGCGCCCACCCTCCCTGGGAGGAATTTCTCAGGGAAGAAAAATGGCAGGATGTTGAGATTCATTGTGAGGCTGGCTCCAAGGGCTTTGTAGAGTTTAACAACAGGCCTGGCACTTAAAATATGCACCAATAAATATTTGTTAAATAAATTCTGAAGCCATATGGGTGGCTTTCTCTCTCTCTCTCTCTCTCTCTCTCTCTCTGTCTCTCTCAGCACGAAGTCTACACATGATGTCATTGCTTGCAACAGGTAACAACTAAAACCGACCTTCGCATCCAGGGAGTGGGAGGATTGATTCCTATGCTCTCTCCACCTAATGGAATATTCGACGCCTTGTCATAGGGAGAGTGTCATGCTCTGAGCCGGAAGTACCTCCACGATGACGAATTGTTAAGTGGAAGAGGCACAGGCCGAAGACTGTTTGTGAGAAAAGGGAAAAAATGCTCTTCACTGCGTGAAACACCTCTGGAAAGATAAACACTGAAATCAGAGGCTGCTGGTGGGGAGAAGTGGAACACAGCGGGTCGAGGTGAGAAAGAAACTTCACTTTGTATATTTTATAATGTATATATCATAAAAAACACACACACATACACACATATATATTAATGCAACAGCACTAAAAACAAAAAGAAGGCTGTTTTCTAGTCTGAATACACTAAGCACGGTGTGTGTCCCAAGATGGGTTTCAGGATCCCGTGCCTGCCCGCCCAGCACTGGCTCAGAGCAAACAGCCCCCAGTCTGTCTTGATAAGGCCAGGGTGGCCCATGTGTGGCCCCCTCGGAATCAGACCTGCCACCTTCGCCTCCTCCAGGCAGAAACAACAACCAGAAGAAAGGGTTCTAACGAGGACAAGGCAGACGCTGCTTCATTCATTCTGTACCCATTTGCTGAGCACCTGCCGGGTGCCAGGCAGTGTCCCAGGCTCTGGAGACACAGCAGAACAAGACGTAAAAACCTCTGCCCTCCCGGGGCTGGCACTCTAGCCGGGAAGGAGGGGGGACAGATGATGGAGAAGTTAAATAGTGACAGAGGCAGTGTGGTAAGTAGTGGCGAGGGCTAAGCGGGGGGAACAGCAGGAAAGTGGACCAGAAGTGGGGGGTTGCTATTTTAGGGGGGCAGGGGAGTCCCCACTGAGAGGCCAAGGCCTGAGAAGGTGGGGGTTGGACTCTGAGACACGGGTGGGGGGAAGCCAGACGGACCAGCGGGTGCAAAGACCCCACAGAGCTCCACAGGGGACCAAGCCCCTCCCCCATGTGGGTAAGGGTCTGTGTGCCCTGGAGCCCCCAGAACGCCTGGGAGGCCTGGCTCCATCCCCACTGCTTTGTACGGATTTGCACAAGTCGACCCAGTGCTCAGAGCTGGGTGGAGCCAAAGCAGGAGCAGGGGCGGATGGAGGGCTGCAGTGCTAGAGAGAGAGAGAGAGAGAGAGAGAGGGAGAGGGAGAGGGAGAGGTGGGGCCCGATTTGGAGAAAACAGGCCCCCAGGGCCCAAAACAAAAATAAATATTCCAAGGATACTTCATCCTAAATCTTCCTCTACACAGACTTTCCCAGCATGGGCTCTTCAGATCACTTGTCCTGCAAAACGATCCACTGAGAGAAAGAGGGCGTAGGGGCCCCTTGGAGATTCACGGGGTAAGAAAACCTGTCTCGCTTTGTCCAACTGGGGGAGCATCTGGGCTCACCAGACAGGCAAGCACCCTGGTATCGGGGCGACCACCCATCTGTGGGAGCACATGCAGCGTAAGGGAGTCCCACCTCCCGCTGCCCCAAAACCTTCCCTTTCGGGATGGGGATGAGGGGGTGGAGGGAGGCGGAAGAGGACTTCCTGAAAGTGCAGCCTGGAAACCCTGCTGGGGGGGGGGTCGGCGCCCACGTTGCTGCATGTGAGCACCTGTGCATGTGTGGGGACAGTCAGGCAGCATCGTTCACGATGGCCCCAGACTGGAACCAGCCCAGCCCCCCATCAGCAGGATACATGGAAGATGTGCGTGTGTTCACAGGACGGAACACGACACAGCAAGAAAAACAATCAACTACACGACACACAGCAGCAGGGACGAACCTCAGACGTCTCACTGAGCAAAGGAAGCACATCCTGTACGATTCCATTTACGTGAAGGTCAAGGATGGCGACAGACAGGTCAGAGTGTGGCTAATGCGGGGGTGACTGACTTGAAGGGGGCATGAGGGATGCTGCTGGGAGCCAGGGCTGCCCCGCATCTCGATCTGGGCCGTACAGCCGGGCACACCTGGAATGTCTGCCCACTTACAATTCCTGCATTTCGCCCTCTATGAGTTATATGCCGATAAAGAAGTAAACAAAGTGAAAAGTAAAAACATAAAAATAAGAGCTGGAGAAGGGGGAAGAGGTAGCCTAGAGCTATCCACTTTTCTAGTCCTATAAGGGATTCCCTGGGTGCAAAACTCCAGACACAGCCAAGAAAGAACCTCTACACGCGCCACTTGCTAGAGCAGAAGGACCCAGCTTCTGTCTGAAAGCCAGGTGCCAGAGTGGTGCCTGGCAGATAGTAGCTGCTCAATAAATACACAGCAAATAAAGGAATAGATTGCAGGCCCGTTCTAGGAGCTGGCCTCACAGTGAGCACACAGACACTGCTCTTTGGGAGGAGATCGCAGCAAGATGATTTTAGACACTAAGTGCATTGAAGAAAATGAGTGGGGCTGTGTGTCGGCGGGGACGGGCTGTGGTGTGGGGGTCAGGAAGCCCCTCTGCACTGAGACCTGAAGGATGAAAACATGCCAGCTTTGGGCAGGTGAGGAGCTGTGTCCCTGACAGAGGGGATGGCCAACACACACGCGCACACACACACACACACACACACACACACACACACAGAACAAGCCCCGCTTATTCCAGGGTAAGGCAAATAAAACAAATAATAAGTGATAGCATGGAATAAAGGGTAGAGCATATGGTTAGGAGTCCAGCTTTGCCACTAACTTCCAGTGTGACCCTGACGGGCATTTCTCTCTGGGCCTCCGTCCTTCTTGCTGTGAAATGAGGGAGTTCGCTGGAATGGGGAGTGGTGTTTGCTAGCACCGCTCACACCCGCCTGTGACAACAGACCATGCACATCTCTCCCCAGCTCCATGGGCAGTGACGTCACATGGGTGGGATGAAATGGGCCATCGAGGGACCATGTACACCATGGACATCGGCAAACTGCTGCAAATCAGGCCTTTTTTTTTTTTTTTGAGAGCTGGTTGTTAAATATTTACCAGCACCTACTGGACTAGATGGGTGCTTCTTACACTCTTGCTAAAGTCTCCTGGTGCAGAGGAGAGCTTGTCATACCCCAGAGGCCTGGGGGCTCAGCATCTTAGGAGAGCTTTCCTTAAAATCTCCTCTCGTCATTTTTAAATTCACAGTTTTACATTCTATGCCTTAATGTAGCTCTGCTTCTTGCTTCCTCACACGCTCGAAAGTATAAAATTTTATTTTCCTAACCTCGGGGAGACACTTTTCTCTATTCCTGCCAAACCCCAGGTCCCGGACTTGAACTTGGGCCCTGGGGGGCTGGGGGGGCTAGCGAGCCAGCCCTGTCCGCCCACTGGCGAGTGCACACGTGGCCTGCGGCTTAGGACACAGGCTGGCAGGGTCCGCCTTGGACGGTGGCCCGGGTTGGCCAGCAGACGCCAGCACCTCTCGTGAAGGAGCAGCCGCCCTGTTCCTTGCAGGTGGCCCCACAAACGCTGCCAGCACCACGGGCATTTCCCCGCGGACAGAAAGGAACGAGGACTCCCTTTTCCTCCCCTGGCCCTCTGCAAGTGTGTGGGCTCAGCTTCTCAGGCTGCGGCTGGGCCAGGAGATCTGGTTTCTCCGTCCCAGACCCGAGGCTGCCGCCGGCTTCCTGGCTGACCTTGGACAGATGGCTGTGTTTTGTCTGTGACTCTTTTTCCACGGTCAGCTGCCCTTACCTCACTGCTGGGGACCCGGTGGGCGTATCTGGGGTGGCCTTGAGAAGCAGACAATAGTTCCACGCACAGAGCTGGGCGCATGGGCTGAGGGTCCGTATCACTGAGAGAGGGGCCCAGACCCTCCTCCAGGGATGCAGCCCCTGGGGTGCTAGAAGGTTCATCACGGAAAATTCCAGAAAAACTGTTCCAAAGCAATGCCATCGCCGAAAGGGGACCAGAGACCTCTGTGGAGGGGGGCAGAGTGCAGTAGGAAGTGGGGGGGACACAGTGAAGGCACCTTGTCCTCCCTCCTTCTCTAAGCTTCTCAGAGCCACCGCCCCCACCTCCCGCCTGCGTTCTCCTCCCCCTACCCCGGACCTCGGGAACCCCTGCCCCCCCACTCTGCCTAACTGGTGCCCAGGAGGTCACCTCGTCATTGCAGATCCAAGGGCCACTCCCCAGAACGCAGCTCACCACCCTCATCCTGCCGCTTAGACAACCTTTGACCTCTTTCACTTAAACGCTCTACCCCACTGGGGTCTTAGTTGGGGTTCAGCCAAGGCAGAGCCCAGGACCGGGACTGGGGGCAGGTAGTTCACGTGGGAGGAGGCCCAGGAGGCAGAAGGGAGATGATGGGGGCAAGGAAAGAGCACATGTTCTTGGGCACCTGGGGCTCACTCCCCCTGCACCCCTCCGAGCAACGTGCAGGATGTGCCCTAGGGTGACCTCTGCAAAGGACAAAAGCTGGGGCATGAGCTGTGCCCCCACTGTCACTTCTCCAGGGCAGGAGGACGGAGAGCCGCAGCGTGTGTTGCGGGGGGAACCCACCTGCGTGCTCGGGAAGCGTCCACGCCGCAGCCACGGTCAGTGGTGGACCAAGGGATGACTCGGGGGACACCAGGGTGTCCCCTGGCCTTGGCCTCCCTGACAGCTCGCCCCCCATGGCCCTCCTCCTGCCCTGCGACACGCCTCTCCACCTCTTTCCAGGGCCTCTGAGCCCCGCCCCTCACAGGCTCCCTGACCCACCCTGCTCCCCGCGGACTCCCGCCCTCTTGCCTGTCCATCCAATGCCCTCGGCTTGTTTCCTTGGCTGCACTAAGCACATTGTGTGAACACTCTTCTGTTTGAGCTTCTTCCTCCCTCAAGAAACTTTTTAAAAGCAGGGACAGGCCTTCCTCTGGTGGCCTGTTACCTAACACAGTGCTGGGCACATAGCAGGAGCAGCTCCAGGCAGCATCGACTGAGGGCACCAGGCATCGTGTGCAGAAAGCTGGGCAGGTCTGTAGCTCAAGGCGCTCGCTGACACATCTAGCATTTTGACGGGGGCTCAGCTGAGGCCGTCAACCAGAGCGTCCACAGGGAGCCCCTCTAGCATGGTGGTCTCAGGGCAGTTGGACTTGCCACACAGAGGCTCAGAGGTCCAGCCAACCAGGAGGAGGCTGCGGGAAGTCACAGAGCATCCCTTTCGTCACACTCCACTGGTGGAAGCAGACACGAGCCCACGCAGATTCAGGGAGAAGGACATAGACCCTGCTCCTTCACGGGAGGAGTGTCAGAGTTTGTGGTCATGTTTTTAAACCTCTCCCGTTCTGTGTGGTGGGGAAGGAATACAGGAATAGGGAACTGGGGCTAAAATAAAATAAATAAGAAATTCTATGTTGAATGGTGGCTCCATTCAACATGACTAATCCCAGGAACCTAAGACCATGACTTTATTTGGCAAAAAAAAATCTTTGCAGAGGAAATTAACTTAAGGCTCTTAACACAAGATCATCCTGGATTAACCGGGTGGGTCCTAAATCCAATGGCAGGTGACCCCACTAGAGTGAGGCAGAGGGACATTAGACAGAAGAGGACGACACACAGGAAGGGCCACACAAGGACGAGGCAAGGATGGAGTCAGGCAGCCACCAGTCAAGGAACGCCAGGAGCTGCCCAAAGCCGTATGAAGCAGCGGGGCTTCTCCCCAGAGCCTCCAGAGGGAGCGAGGCCCGGCAACACCTTGGTTTTGGACTTCTAGTCTGAGGATCTGTGAGATGATAAACTTCCGATTTTTAAAAATTATACTTTATTCAAGTATAGTTGATTTACAGTGTTGTGTAAATTTCTGCTGTTCAACAAAGTGACTCAGTTATACATATATATAGTCTTTGTCATACTGTTTTCCATTCTGGTTTATCCCAGGATATTGAATATTGTTCCCTGTGCTCTACAGTAGGACCTTGTTGTTTATCCATCTTATATATAATAGTTTGCATCTGCTAATCCCAAACTCCTAATCCTTCCCTTCCCCACTCCCTCTCCCCGTTTGCAACCACAAGCCTGTTTTCTCTGTCTGTGAGTCTGTTTTGTAGATAAGTTCATTTGTGTCATTTTTAGATTCCACATGTAAGTGATATCATGTGGTATTTGTCTTTCTCTTTCTGGCTTACTTCACTTAGTATGATAATCTCTAGGTCCATCCATGTTGCTGCAAATAGCATTATTTCATTCTTTTTTATGGCTGAGTAGTATTCCATTGTGTGTATATGTATATATATATATATATTTATCTCACATCTTCTTTATCCATTCATCTGTTGATGGACATTTAGGTTGCTTCCATGCCTTGGCATTGTGAATAGTGCTGCTGAGAACATAGGGGTGCATGTATCTTTTTGAATCAGAGTTTTGTCTGCATATATGCCCAGGAGTGGGATTGCTGGATCACATGGCAACTCTATTTTTAAACTTCCAATGTTTGAAGTCACTGGTTTGTGGTAGTTTGTCAAGGCAGCCCCAGGAGACTAATACAAACTGAAACATAATAATGTAACAGGATTTTTTTAAAGGGACTCTTTCCATCTTCATTTTGACTGAGGCCCAAAGGACAAGGCCGACCAAATAGGTGGTAAGATGCCAGCACAGCGAGGGGCCCCGGACCAGATGCACAGAAACCAGGTGCACGATCCTCTGTCTCCCAACCACCTCAAGGTCACGAGGGGCTGAATCTCAAGAGGCCAGAGGGGTGGAGAGTCCTCTGAAGAAAGTGGCCAGTGGGTGGGAGGCCTGCCCCCCTGGGAATGAGTGGGGATGCAGCCGCCTCGCCTCACGCCTGGGAATCTGAAGGCAGGAGGCTGTGGCCACTGGCCCACTGTGAGGATGAGAGAGGCTGGGACCAGAGCCACTTCAGCTCCTGTCGGGACCCGGCCCCTCCCTGGCCTTCACCTCTCCCCTCTGGACCTTCCACGTGGAAGCTCCAGGGACAGCCGGGTGAGTGGTGAGGAGGGTGGGAGCTCAGGTCTGAGAAATAGCAAAAGAGCCGCCCCTACCCGCTCACCCACCGCTGGCAGTGCCCACCTGAGCTGGGTGGGACCGCCACATGCAGAGTTTGGGTGATTACGCTCCACTGGGCATATCAGGTGTTAAAATGAGTCAATTCTTCCATCTGAAAAGGGGCCAGAGGACATTTTGTCACCTAAGACTGAGCAGATGAGCAGACACCAGCTAGAGGTTTCTTCCTGGGGCCCCATAGGGCACATGGGAATGGTCCCCGGGCCGAGAACAAGGCGTGCGGACCACGACGGCTCCAGTTACGGGGACGGGAATATTGCCAGCTCCCGGGCAGGTCACACCACACCTGGCTGGCGTGCTCCCTGGCTGGGGTACTAGCGTCTACCTGTGTGCTCTCTCTTTTTTAAATTTTTTTTTTTTTAATTGAGGCAAAATTCACATAACACGAAATTAACCATTTTAAAGCAAACAATTCAGTAGCATTTAGTATTTTCACAACGTTGTGTCACCACCACCTCTGATTCCAAAACATTTTCATCACCCCAAAAAGAAACCCCGTACCCATTAAGCATTTGTCCCCTATTTCCCCTGCCCCCAGCCCCTGGATGTTTCATATAAATGGAATCATACACTGAGTGACCTTCTGTGTATGGGATCCCCACCACATAAACCACCTGCACCAAGTCCAAGCTCAGCTCTGCTTTCGAGGAACCCGACAAAGACTCCCGTCAGCATCCATAGCAGGGGCCTCAGTTCAGGCACTCCAGGCCCAGGCCACCGCCCCACTGACACAATATCTGACCTGGAGGCCAGGAGGGGCCTCTTACCTCTACTCCAAGCACATCACAAGAGAAAGCAAATCACCCAGTTCATCCTGATGTTGCTAAAACCCAAGACAAGAATTCCACCTCAAGGCGCTTCCTTTCCCAAGAACACACGGGCAGCTGAGCTTCCACGAAATCACAGTCTCCAGTTCCGGACACCCAAGGCTTTCTGCCCCCCGCACCTTCCCTGTGCACAGACATCACTGGAGGAGGAACCCGGGCTGCACTCTGCCTGCTCCAGGGTTCCGTTTACTCACGTTTGTCCAGATGTGCATGACTCAGACCAAGGGACTGCCCTGAACTCCGCCTCCAGAAACCGAGAGGGTCCCCACAGCCCGACAGCCCCGATATGTGAGCGGCTACAGCCTAAAACCCCCGCAGGCCCCAGCTGGCTGCCCGCCCCGCCCCCTCCTTCTGCCTCCTCCCCCGCAGGATCCTGACTGCCTCCCAGCCCTGCCCCCACCCGCTTTCCAGGTCCCCAAGCTGCAGGGGTCCAAGACAGTGTGATTGTGTCACGTCTGGCTTTGCGGTTTGGGGTCTTCCAGGCATTTACTGGGCCCACCGCCCATCCCGGGGCCAGGCTGATGGAGGGCCCGGGCCTGAGGGTGCTGACCTCACAAAAGTGGTCACTCCCCACTTCTTTAAGGAACCTGTCCTGGTCTCCTTTTCCTACCCACCCCATCCCTTCTCGCCTCCACTTGCAAGGGAACACACCCCTGCAACACCCCCCTCTACCTGCTGTCACCCCTGCTAGACCCCAGCTCTCCATCCCCAGAGACCACCTAACACGGGCGGGGCTCAGTCAATGTCTGTTGACTGAATTGCACGCGCACCATACACACAACACACACGCACGCTCACACACACATGCACGCACACAGCACAACACACACGGCCCACATCACACACAACAGCCCTCTGTCTCGGCTACACAGTGGAAGCACCTGAGGAGCTTAACAAGGCACTGAAGCCGGGTCATCCCTGGGGATCCTGATTCGGTGAGTCTGGGCTGGCTGGACTTTCCAAACTCCCCAGGTGAGCCCAGTGTGCGGCCCCAGTGGTTCTCAAGCATCAGGATCACCTGGCGGACTTGTTAGAACACAGGCTTCCGGGCCCCCAGCAGGCCTGCAGTGCGGCCCTAGGGCCTGCGCTTCTCACGGCAGGGGCAGGGGGTGGGGGACCCTCAGGACACGGAGTAAGTGTCTTCTCAGGGCAGAGCTGGGAGCAGAGGGGCAGGGACCAGGGACATGGAGGGGCCTGGGGAGGCAAGGGGCCGGCGGAAGGCAGAGGACAGGGGAGGGGGTTGGCGGGGCAGTAAGCACAGATCCCACGGGATTTGAGAAGACAGATTAGAGGAGGCGGCCAACTTTGCTGCCATGAGGCAGTGAGTGAGCCCAGGTGTCCTCTGCCCTCACGCCCAGGTGCCCCTGAGGCCTGGAGTGGGCTGAGTCAGCCACCAGCATCTTCCCCAGACAAGGCACAGCCTCCCCACTGGCCTCCCCGCCGGCCTCCCTGCCTCCTCTCTGCACCACCACCGTCCCTTCTCCACTCGGCAGTTCCAGTGATTGTCCCATAAATGTCAGCCAGACTGTGTCCCTCCCCTTGCTTAAAATCCTCCCAAGAGGTCCCCCAGGGCACCTGAACTACGTTCAAACCCTATGTCCATTGGCCGTGCCCTTCTGCAGAGGCCTCGAGACCTCCGCACAACTGAGGGGGCCCCAGGTGAGGGCTCTGAAGCCACCACCACTCGTTGTGCAGAGTCACTGCCTCCCGAGGGCCCCCAGCCCATTCCTGGGGCACATGGGACCCTCTTGTGGGCCATGTTGGCACCAGGGCTCACTGAAGGCCTTGCTGAAACTTCCAGAGATCCACGGCATCTAGGACACACCCACCCTGCCTTCCCTCCCTTGGGGTTGGACTTACATAAACCCTGGGGAATTTCAGCCAGCCTTCGCCTTCATTAACTCATCTTAATATAAGGGGATCCCCTAGTTATAATGCTACACAGGAGCAAAAGGACACCAGTTCTGTTACCCTGCTAAGTACTCCTTTCCACCCACGGAGAGACCCACTGTCTGAGGGCAGCTTCCCCTGTGCCAAAGATGTGGGGCAAGTGATTGAATAGGGAAGCATTCCCAGGGAAACTGGTCGGGCGTGAGGAGCAGGATGGGGAAGGGGCGGAGCTGGCAGGGATGGACGTCAGCTCCACGTCATCTGGGTGTGTGGGATCTTCCTTGAGGCACCCTGGCGACCTCGCGCGTATCCAAGCGCCATAGAGGCAGAGGCTTGAACCACAGCTGATCTGAACGTGGTGGGAAGGCAGAATAACGCCCCCAAAGATGTCCACATCCCAATCCATGGAACCTGTGGATATGCTGCCTTCTACAGCAAAAAGCACTTTTCAGGTGGGATTAGATAAAGGTTCTGAGATGGGAAGACATCCTGGATTATCTGGGTGGCCCAACGTGATACAAGGGTCCTTGTGAGAAGGAGAAAGATTCAACCATGAAGACAGGTTGCAGTGGCCTGATTGCCATGGGGCCACGTGCCGGGGGAACGCAGGTGGCCTCCAGATGTGGGAAAAGGCCAGGAGAAGGATCCTCCCCCTGAGACTTTAGAAGGAGTGCGGGCCTGCAACACCCCGATTTTAGCCCAGAGGAACCCACGGCAGACTTCTGGCCTCCAGAGCTGTGCGGTAATAAATTTGTATTAAGCCACCAAGTCTGCGATAATTTGTGAGAGCAGCAACAGGAATCTAACCCCGAGCCTAGGGGACGCCTTGATCCTCAGAGCAGGAGAGGGCCGAGGCCCGGAAGGAGGCTGTCCTGAGGCCAATCCTCCTGGGGTCCTGGATCCGCAGCCCAGGATTGGCTCCTCAGCAAGTCGCACTGCGGTCATCCGGCCTCTGGTGTTGATGTCCCCCTTATCTGGTGTGTGGGACAAGGGCCCGGGAGGCTAACACCTTTGGCTTCTCTTCTCGCTGTCTATGTGAGTAATAAACTGTCGAATCTAAAAGTGGGTGGCTGTGTATTCATTAACCCAGTCCCTGAGGGCTTGGTGCTGGCCCGGCCCGTGTGTTTGAGAGCCTGACCCAGGCCCAGCCTCAGCAGACCCGCAGGGGGCTGGGCAGAAGTTACACCTGAAGGCAGGGGAGCTGCCCAGCACGGAGACTTAGACCCCCAGGCCCTCCAGGCTCTAAGCGGGGGAGGTGTGGCCGCAGTGCCCCAGGGCAGGCGCCTGAAGCCGCAGGTATGAGTATTAGCAGAAAGCACACACGTGTTGGAAAAGGGATGCCAATGGCCAGGGCGGGGGTTGGGGGGGGGGGAAGAGACGAGGCTGTAGAGTTTACTTCACCCCCCGAGAATTACGGAAGACTTGCCTCGGTGATGGACTTGGACCCCACAAACTGAAAGTGGACGTGCAGCCCGTCCTGTGTAGCTGTAGGAGCACCACCGAGGTCCCTGCTCCCGGGCGGCCGTCAGGGGTGCCGTTAATACTCCTGCCAACGGCCAGGCAGGAGACGGGGCTTGTCCACAGACCAGGAAAGGTGGTTGTTTCCTTCAGGAAACAATACAAGGGCCCAGGCTGCACTTTTCATGCCAAACTACTCATGGAAGCCGGTGGGCAGCCGGCCACCCCAGGGTTCTCAGAGCCCAGAGCCTCAGAAGGTGGCTCCACCTGGATGCCCGGCCAAGCTGACAAGGGTGGCCCTTCAGTGACAGCACAAAGGGGAAACCTCTGCTCTCTCATCTGGATGCACCTTTATCTTTTCTTTCACTAAACCCAGCTCCCCCCGACCTCCATTCACCACCCGCCCCTACCACCACCGCCCCCCCCCCGCCCCCTGGGAGGTTTCCATCCCCTGTATCTTCCCTCTGGCTTCTGTCCTTCTCTCCTTCCAACTCAGGGATGCCAAAGCCCCCAGGCACCTGGAGCACGCTCAGCCACAAACGACCCTCAGGGACAATAGGAGTTTCACTCATGATCTGGAAGAAAAGACTGGAGGGAAGGAGGCGGGTTTAAATCAGAAGGTGGCGAAACTTTTTTTGCAAAGGACCAATGGGGACTATTTTAGACCTCACAGGCCCTAGAGTCTATCACAACCAGCCAACTTTGCCGCTTGCTGGAGCACAAAAGCAGCCACAGACAATATGTAAACAAGTGGGCCTGGCTGGGTTCTAGAAAACTAATTATGCAAACAGCCAACGGGCTGATTTGGCCTGCGGGGCAGTTTGCCAGCCCCTGGTTTACACGTTCACAGAATCCAACAAGTTAAAATTAGAAGGAACTTAGCCATTCAGTCCAGGGATGGCAGATGGGCTTCAGCCCACCTACTGACTCTGATTCTCAGTAGTGGCTCCTGGCACACTTGTGTTGAGAAGGATTCTGAGGCCAACACTCAGCTCAGAGGTAAAGGGTCATAATTGAATAGCATCCTATGCCATGGGCAGGGAGGGGGCAGTGGCAGCCCCAGTGCCTTGTATTGACCACTTGATTAACTAAACTCCTGCATTTTATATGTGAATAGCTAGACCCAGAGAGGTCAAGTGACTTGCTCAAGGCTGCACAGCTAAACCCAAGGGAGTTGCTTTTTTTTTTTTTAATTAATTAATTTATTTGGCTGTGTTGGGTCTTCGTTGCTGCACGCAGGCTTTCTCTAGTTGCGGCGAGCGGGGGCTACCCTTCGTTGTGGTGCACGGGCTTCTCATTGCAGTGGCTTCTCGTTGCAGAACACAGGCTCTAGGCGCGTGGGCTTCAGTAGCTGTGGCACGTGGGCTCAGTAGTTGTGGCTCATGGGCTCTAGAGTGCAGGCTCAGTAGTTGTGGTGCACGGGCTTAGTTGCTCCATGGCATGTGGCATCTTCCTGGACCAGGGCTCAAACTCGTGTCCCCTGCATTGGCAGGCAGATTCTTAACCACTGCGCCACCAGGGAAGTCCAAGGGAGTTGCTTATCAGCCGGTTTCTTCATTTTACTCTGCAGCAGAATGGCAAGTTACGTTTATCCCATTGTCTCATCTTCACGTCTAAACCAAAGAATTCCTCGAGGCCCCTTTCTACCAAGTTTCCTAGCCTGGCCTCTTGAGAGCTAAGTGACAGAGCCCAGGCCCCAGCTAGTCCTTGATTTGTGAGAATCGACGTTCTGGGGGCTTTCACACCCATCAAAACATCAAATTCGTGATGTTTGAAACATTGAAAGCCACTCCCATGGAGCGCTGCCTGCCGGGTCCTTGTTCATAGTGGGGCATGAAGTGGCCCCCAATGATAAGCGGTGGTTTCCCTTCTTGGCAGGAAATATTTCGCAAGCGTTGTGGACCACTATCTTGTGGTCCCTGCTGGGCTGAGGCTGATCTTGAGCCCACATCAACATTCTGAAACATCAAACTCTGGTATTTCTCACCCGTGGGTCTATTTCCTGAGATTCTAAACGGTTATGAGTATCAGATAATAACAGACAGGGTCTTTATTAATGCCAGCTAGTAAGCAACTGCAGTAACAAACTCAAAACAGGATGCAGGTTGAACTTTTG
This sequence comes from Eubalaena glacialis, assembly GCF_028564815.1. NCBI lineage: Eukaryota > Metazoa > Chordata > Mammalia > Artiodactyla > Balaenidae > Eubalaena > Eubalaena glacialis. The sequence continues at coordinate 54,808,881 of NC_083728.1, read as the reverse complement.
CAAGAAACTTTTACAACCCCGAACTCTGTCAATGAGGTTATTTTATTTAAAAAGCGGATTGGCCACTGTTACTGCACATCTGGTATCAAAGCTTTGAAATTGTTTGGGCCTCAGTGTACTTGGCTGGTAAATGGAGTAATACTAGCCCCGTGGCCGTTACAGTGGTCAAAGATGTAATAGACTGTGGCATCAGCCCACACCCCCGGGCCGCTCCGAGAGTCACTCATGGCCTCGGTGGACAAGGCTTCCTCCCTCCAGCACCCACGGCTCCCCCTGCCCTGCCCCAGCACGTGCAGCCAGAAGAGCCTGGGAGAGACCGCCCGCAGGTGCAGCCCCCAAGCAACAAGGAATGATGGAAAGGACCCCGGCGTCTTCGCCCCTCAGTGGACGACTGTGTGGAATCGTTTGGTGTGTGAAATTTTATACAGTCTCTCAGAAGGTCCCCAAGGGTGCTTGAGCCCTATTTCCTTCTGTCATGAACACACCCTTCATTGGTTCTCTTCTCTTCTGTCCCATTTATTCCCTTCCTCCCCATGTGTCCTGGGGTCATCTCTCAAATTAACTACCTATACCCAAATCTTTGTCTCGGGGACACACTTATCCTTAGGCTGGCATGAGAATGTGTGTGCCCCCGACCCCACCCTGACACCAGGAAGGGGATGAGAGGATTAAGCCCTGTGGGCAGCCGTGGGGGGCACCTGGTAAATCCCATGTTGCACTATCAGAGTCAGTGAAGATCAGGAAGCTGAAGTGGCCAGTAGCAGTCATGGCATTTGCTGTCCAGCATGCTTTCCTAGCCCCCATCTGATGGTTACTCTGGGAGCTCCCTCTCATCACATGGTCCTGGTGGGGCTGATAATCCCTTCACCGCCCCCCCTCCTCCTCAGCCACTGCAGTGGGCCTGTGACCCAGGGTAGCCAATCAGAACATTTCATCCTCCTGGACACTCTGATGAGCCCAGGCCAGTCCAATCAGAATCCTCCCTGAGGTTAATATGGGATCCTGGGAGAGACTGGATACGAGGCTTGCAAATCAGAATTGTAAACTGAGAAGGTACCCCTGGAGTTGGGGATGCCTGGGATTCCAGCTGCCATGAGAAGAGAGCTTGTGTGCAGAATGAGGATAAATAGAGTCAAGTTGAGATATGAGAGACAGCCCACATCACCAGAGCCACTGGATCGAGCTGTACCTGAAACCGTGTTGTCTTTGGACCTTGTGGTTACTAGAACAAACATAGTCCCTTTTTTGCTTAATTTGAGTTGGATTTCTGTCACTTACAACCAAAAGGTTTTGGACAAGAGGGAAACATTTTTTAGCTGTGCCTACCTGTGTTACCAAACCAGGGTCGTCTTGACTGACGCACAGCAAGCCAAAACGCTGAAATGCTGATGTTTGCAGCAAAGAGAATGTTTATTCACAAGGCAGCCCAGCGAGGAGACAGGAGAACAAATCTCAAATCTGCCTTCCTGAAGGGAAGGGGCTCGGGGTATTTATGGGATAACGAATAAGGAAGCAGGGTGGGCTGAGGCATGGGGAGCATGGGGAAAGACGATTGGGAAAAGGTGCAGTAATTGTCATTCTCCACAGGTGTAACTAACCTACAGGCTTATGCACATTCTGAGGGTGGAGTTTTCGGCCCTCCAATGTCAAAAGGTCACTGAGCCGGACACTCGTGCATGCCTGGTTGGCCGGCGGTGGTCCTCTCCAGTCTTAACCAGCTCTGCTAGAACTAGACGCAGCTGACCCCAAGTTTCTAAAAAACAACTCTTGCAAACATCTAATTGTTTAGGCTCCATGCCGTTTGGAGGACATGCAAGTTTTAAAAAGACCTTGCTTAGTGAAGGCAGGTGAAATGGATTTGACTCATTACTCACAGTTTCACCTGGAAGGATTTCTTCTCCTGACAAAAGCCAAGCTGTTCTGCATTACCCTGTGCCCCTTGTCCCAACTTCTACTAATGGGCACTGGAGGAGAACAATGTCCTTTAATTTCCAGCACTGCTCAGAGCTAAGTTGGAATTTATCAACTATCTAGTCAATTGGTCAATACCTTATTAGGGATCTTTAAACAATTGCAGAACCGCAGACAGAAGATCTGAGAAGTTAAACAATTAGTGCCAAGTAACTTTCTAATATGCAATCAGAGGTCAAAAAGAAAGAATCCAGGAAAACCCAAAATGGATATCCATTAGCTACAAGGGATAGGGATATCATCAATTACTTAACATGGAGAGACTGAGGTTACACCCATCTGTATATCCATTCAGTCACCCATTCATCTGTTTATTAACAGACATTTATTTAAAGGTGTTATTTGGATTGTGTTTTGTGTCCCCTCAAAGCAAACCCTGAGAAAAGGATTCAAATTTAAGAGGGTGGTTTCTGGTGACTTGCACAGGCCAGCTCTGCCTTTGAACTTCTCAACCATTCATTCCTTGGTGCTGTTTCAGGTGGAATTGTTTCAACCACAAATATCAGGACACGCAAGTAATGGTGGCCTAAGAAATAGTGACACAATTATTTCATAAAATAAGAATCCTGTGGATGTGACAGTTTTGGTGTAGCAGCCCACTGACATCAGGAAAGATCATAGATTTTCCCAGCATTCCTGCACCACCAACCTCAGAGTGTTGGTTTATCACCCTCTTGCTTATCACCTTATGGTCACAAGATGGCTGCTGCAGCTCCAGACATCATAACCACATACAAGTGGGGGAGGGACAATACAGCAGATGGTATTCGAGGTGTTCCAGTCTCCCTCCACTTTAGCACTTTAGTGAACTCCAGCCAGTTTCCAACTGCCTTTACCTGAAGACTTTTTCCGAAAACCACAGAAGGCTACTATACCCATAAGCATCAGATCAGAAGTGAGAAAAACTTCATATCCCCCAAAGCCACCCCCAACCAATGATTGAGAAGGAGTTAGTATATAAATACCCTAGTTCCCTGGTCCCTCTGAGGGATGACTCCAAAGCAAATGATTTACACCTTTTCCAAGACTTTCCCTACATGATCAAGCTCCAGTCACCCATAGTAGTGCCTATAATGCACCCTTTGTTAGACACCTTCCCTTCCCTGTCTCAATTCCCTGACCGCCTACCAGTGTTTCCTGTGATTATTGTACCCGCAAAACTACTTTCCCTCCAGTTCTAATCTCAGGGAATGTTGGGGTTCCCCAAAGTGAGACAGATTTCCCACTTTATCAGGGAGGGAAGATCTTCCCCCAAATCCCCTGGTAGCCTTCCCCTTGGCCAGACTTGGGTCACACGCCTCCCCCACCTGCCTCCAGCTGCCCCAGGGGGAGTTGAAACAGAATCTGACAAAGGGAAGCAGGACAGTTATGCCTCCTGAAGTTGGGCTCACTGCCCCCCCCAGCCCAGATCAGGGTTTTGTGAGCAAGATGAACAGAACAGGCAATGATTGTTGAGTGGGCAATTATGCAACATCGGGTTCTATTCAATAGTTTTAAATCAGTGCCTGAGACAATAACACAGAAGTCACGCCTGGAATATTTACAGAAGACAGGACACCAGGAGGTGTAGCAAGTGTGCTGCACAAGAGAATAAGGAGCCTCCATGAACCTTACAGAATGATGGACTGTTTAGTGGGGTTAGTGAGGTTTAGTGGGAGTTAGTGTAACTGCCTGTAGCTACGGCCAAAACCAAAAACAAACAAAAACTAAGAAAACAAAAATAAGCACACAAGTGTTGGATGGAAAAGTGAAGGCTTATCAAGAACACAGTGACAAAGGTATAGGGGTAATTCCGTGTGTCGGCTGCCGGTCTCCACCAAGATCACAGGCTCGCCCCACAAAGGATGATGTTGAGACAGAGAGAAGTGAAAGTCCTGTGCTCCTTGTCCTGGACTGGCATAGCTGGGGATCGGGCACCACCTGTGACATCCCTTGAAATAAGCAGTAACCAAATGGAGTGTACTCAGAGGAGAGTGGCCAGGATGAAGACAGACCTGGATGCTGCATCACAGGAGAAGAGGCATCTGCTGGAGGGCATGGTGAAGAGAAAACTGTATTAGTGCAGGTACTGGAACTATACAAAGATTTATGCCTCTTCCCAGTGACAACAAATATTTGAGCTTGGCTATATTGTCCACTTCTGGTCTCAATACTCAGTGTCCAGACAGAGAATCAGGAACCTCTTTAGGTATTTCGAACAGGAGAGATTTAATACAGGGAATTTGTTACAAAGATATTGGAAGGGCTGGGGGTGCAAACAGGGAGAGATCAGGATACCCAGAGAATAATACCTGCAGGAAGCCATGATCACCTTTGGGGCTGGAGGAACAACAGGGAAAATGGGATAACCCAGAGCCCCTGGAGCCGCCTGAGCAGGAACCTGCATTATTGCTGCTTCTGCTGGAGGCTCAGTATGCAACAGAAAGAATAAGATTAGCTTCTTCTTTGGCTGCTTTTCAGTATCTGTCCATGCCTCCCCTTGGAGGAAACTCGTCAGAAGCCTGCTGGTAAGAGAGCCTGGGAAATGGCACTTGCAGAATTCCAGCCCCTTGGACGTGGAGCGTCAGGTGGTTCACAGAGCAGGGTGGAAGGTGTAGAGAGGATGTGTGGGTGGATGTAAGGAACGCTGTGTAATGGCAGAACTGGACGCGAGAGAGAGAGAGAGAGAGAGAGAGAGAGAGAGAGAGAGAGAGAGAGAAGGACAACCCAGCTCTTCCGTGCTGTGTAACGGGCATTCCAACATCTCACAGGTCATTGGACAAGATGTCCTATAAGGTCCCTTCAATGCATAAAAGTCTCAAATTCCAATTATGTATTATCCACAGTCACGTTTCCACGGCTGTCTTCCATGGCAAGGTTTTATGCGTTTCACGGGGTGTGGGGGGTGATTATTTGGCTCCCAGTAGACACCGATCTCCCTGGGAACTGGGCTCACAGCGAACTTCTCATCCTACTGCCTACCTGTCTCCCGGTGCTGCCTTCACCAATGTCATCGCTAGACTGATGGGCTTCTCTGTGTGCGGGGCTTATTTAAAACTCCACTCTGCTCTTGAAATGCGCTCAGGGTCTTAAAGGAAAGATCCCTTCCAAAAATTGGACAGGCACCAAAATAAATTATGCAGAAAAATAAAACCTTTTTCTCCCGCACAAAAGAAATTTAAGAGCTCATTAGCCTTAGGAATAAATAGTATTTTCTAACCTGTGAGGCCAGTGGGCAGAATCATGAATATTCATGAGCAATCTCCCTGCCCCTCCATCCTGAAATGAATGTGTTGGAATTCATTCATTTGAATGTGTTGGAATGAATGGTTAGGTACCACCCATTTGGGGGAAAGATATTAACTATTGGTAGGCTGATTGACCAAAAATGCTCTATAAACAGGATTTCTGACATTTTCATTAGAACTTGTACCACTTTCTGACACAAGTTAATTCCTGGCAAATGCAGTGGAAAAAACTGGCCAAACTACTGGTTTCAGATCAAAAATCTGGATCAAGGAGGCTTCCAGGTAGTTTTATAAACTCTACTGCCCACCCCACGCCCCTCCCCAGTAAATAACAGCTCTTTCCACCGTGGCTTTCATGCTGCTCCTCTACCTCCCACCATATGAGCAGAAAGTCTCATGGGAACCAAACCAGTGTGGCGAGCAGAGCCTCCTAAAGTCTGATTACGAACATGCCAGTCCTTGTGGACAAAGCCTTGGGGTCTTTCCCTCCCTGAGGGTCTTTTGGGTTTTTTTCAGGGTTGGATTAAGCCAATGGTTCTCCACATTGATTGCATATTAACATCATCTCGGGAGCTTTTGTGTATCGTGATACCCACACTGCAGACTCCCAGACCCAGCAGCGTCTGGGTGTGCACTCGGGACGCAGCACTTTACCGCCTGAGCAGTTTCAACGTACAGCCAAGGTCTCTGTGGTGCCTGGTCTCTAAGACACTGCCATCAGTCCCCACCCTTCCTCACACAGCTCCCCCACAGGGAGGGGCAGCGTGTTCCTCCACCCCCTGAACCTGGCGGGAGTGATGCATGCCACTCCTGGTCTAGCTTACCAGGGAAGTGGCAGTTTCTGCTTTCATCCCCCTGGAATGTTTGCTCTTATGACGGTTCCCACTCAGAAGCCGGCTGCCATGCTGTGAGATGCCCAAGCCACACAGAGAAACCACATGGGGGGGGGGTGTCAAGGAGACAGCTAATCATCAGCTGCCACCCACGTGGGGCAACCCTCTGGGGGGTCCAGCCCAGTCAAGCCTTCAGATGCCCGCAGTCCCTGTTGACATTGACAAGACGAAAGTGAAAGTGCCCTGCTGAGCCTAGTCTATCTGTAGAAGCATGAGAGGGAATGAATCATTATTTGAAGCCAGTAGGTTCGGGGTTACCGTCTGCCAAACAGCAATGGTCAGATGGAACCACTGAGAACCACAGAATCAAGGGGCGCCATCCACAGGTAGACACTCTCCTAAGATACCTACTGTCCCCAGGGCAGGAGGACACCGTCTGCATCTACAGGGCCCCAGCCCCGTCCACACCCTGATTCCTGCCCACTCCCACAGCCTGCTGGGGCACGGGCAACACAGAGAACAGAGGGGAGTCACTTCTGTCCAGGGAGAAGCTAACCAAAAGGTGTTCCCTTCTGGTCCAAAGATGTATTTGGTCCATTTTTAATTTTACTACCAGTATTATTAATTTTTATACAGTGTGTTATAATTCATAGAGTTCTCGATCCCACTGGGTCCCTCCTGATACTTCTGGAAGGGAAATACGATCAACAGTCCATTTTGCAGATGAGGGAGCCAAAGGCTCTGAGAGATTATGTGACTTTGCCCAGATGGCATAGCCGGTAAGTAGAGGGATTGGCCTTGAGTCCAAGCCAGGGCCTTTTTCCACTGTGCTACACTGCTTCTCTGTTTTGGAAAAAAAACCATAAATAACATTTAGAGGGTGTGGTAGAAAGTGCTGGTTGCCATTCAATATCTGTTCTCCCTTTCTGGCACAATAACAAAACATTGATTATATTCAGGGAAAGAATGTATCCAGACAAACTCACATTTCCCCATCTCTCTTGTAGCTAGATGTGGACGTGTGACTAAGTGAGATGTAAGCGTGGGTGGTGGTGGGGCTTCCAGGAAAACTGCTTCAAAGACACCTGTCTCAATTAAGAGAAATACCTCTTTTGCCTTTTGGCTTTCTTCCAGACTACAGTTCATACAATGGCTGGAGCTCCAGCAGCCATATTGGACCACGAAGACACTCTGAGGGCAGAAGCTACTTACTACAGACAATGGAGCAGAAATACGTAACAAGCTTGGGTTCTGCCCTGGGTTGCCTACTTCTAAACTTCTTATTAAGTGAAAGAACAAATGCTTGGGGATTTAAGTCATTATTTTTTAGATCTCTGTTACAGTCAACTGCAATTTCAAGTTTATAAAGTTTACATAATTGATTGTTAAATTCTAACTGAAGTTACAATTTGATGGTACAACTAAATCTTAGGACACCAAAAGTCTATATTCCATCCTAGGGCAACAGAGCCTTTACAGTAAGGTCTTGATTCCAGCAGGCATGTGTACACCACAGGGGGAAAGGTGGGTCTGCCATAGAGTGGATATGCAATTTATATTTGTTAGATGGACAAAGACTTCTGTAGACATCAATTGTGCCCATTTCTGGTCACCACACCTCTGTTCCCTGGCATCCTTTTAAGGACTTGAGAAATGTATCACAAGAGTGACATTTTTTTTGGCCCAGGGAGAGCAGGAGCTAGGTTTTCTGGAGAAAATCAGCCTCAGCCCTCAGTCCCCAGAAGCCTTATCTCCTGTCTCTCCTGGTGGCCTTGAATTTGCCTTTGAACTTAATGTTATACTCATGGAGACTTTTAAAGATGCTTGCATGATTGCATTCCTGTGACTTTCCGTGATAAGAGTTTGCTGTTTGGGTTGGGATCCACAATGAAGTCAAGAGGAGCATCCTGAACCCAACCAGAAGCTCAGCCCAACCAAGCCCAGCCAAACCCACTAAAGATTAACCAACTGCAGCCAAACTACTGTCTCATGAGTATGAAGTTAAAAGGTTGTTGATGTAAACCACTGAGATTGTGGGGTTGTTTGTTATGCAGCATCATCACAGAAGTGGCTGACTCATACACCATCCATTCAGATAGCTGTGCAGGAAACCTGAATGCCACCCTTCTCTCCTGCCTCTCCCTCATGACCCACATCCAGTCCCCAAGCCCTAAATGCTCCTCCAAGCCCTCCCAGCCTCTCCAACCCTTCTGCCCTAGACCAGGCCGCACCTCTCTGCACTAGAGTTCTTTTCCAGTGGCCTCCCTGCTTTTAAACCACCCCTTTCTCTCTAGATGCCGGTGAGGTGTCTGAAGTGCACATCAGATCATGGCCCTCCCTCACCTGAGATCCTTCTGTGGGGTTCATTTGGGGTATGACCAGGGACTTCTGTGAATACATGCCATCCCTCTTCCTGGGATGCTCTCCACTCTGAACCTAATCCAGCTCCAGTTCCCACCGTGCAGAGCTGGTAAGCTCCTTCAGACACTCTCCTTGACTCTGCAGTGTCTTGCTGAGCACTGTCCTACCCAGTGCCCCATCTTAAACCCCAGATCACCCTTTAGGACACTGTTAAAATTGCCTGTGGCTTGTCCAGCTTGCCCATAAACTGTGAACTCCCTGAGGGCAGGGACTGAATACATTTCCCCAGAATAAACTCTGTGAACATGTCCAGCCCAAAGGCCTGAGCCACTGCCAGCAAAGAGCCGATCCAGCATCATCTCGTTCTGGAAGAGGCACCAGCCCTCCAAGGCAGAGGCTCAGCTCTGCCTGGAAGCAGTGGGTCTGGCTAGAAAACTCGAGGCAAGAGGGGAGGAACCAGGGAGTGAGAAAAAGCATATTTCGGGGGAAGAGGGAAAGACAGAGAGAAGAGGAGGGGCAAGAAGGAGAGAGTGAGAGGGCAGAGCTGAGGCTACAACCAGAAAGAGCGGGAAATATAGGCGGGTTTCCATATCTGCGGGCTCTGCTTCCGAGATTCAGCCAACTGCGGAATTCAAGGCTGGGGGGTCTGCGGATGTGGAACCCGTGGATACGGAGACCAGCTGTCCTACATCGTGTTATATAAGGGACTTGAGCATCTGCGGATTTAGGTAACCACGGGGGTCCTGGAACCAGTGTCCCTCAGATATCAAGGGATGACTGTATAAAGACGGTCATGAGGACGTTTGGGGAGAGAGAAGAGCCGGCAGGAGAGAGGCCTGCTTCGTGGTCAGTCTCCCTTCCAGCTCACGCCTCTCAACTCCCCCACAGAACTGGCTCAGGCCATGAATGCAGTTGGCTCGGGCCTCCAGTTCTGGTGCCAGAAACATAAACCAGAGTGAGAGAGGCGGGGGCCCAGAGGAGGCAGGCCGGGCGCCCAGCACAGAGGATGCAAGGCCGTGGGGCTCTTCTCCAGCCGCCCCTGAGGTAGGCCAAGAATTCTAGTCTCCCAAGACCAGGAGAAGCCAAGGGGACATCAGGACAGCTGAGGGCCCTGGTGCAGAGGGCTGCACCATGGCAGGAGGGGCTCCAGGCCAGGCCCCGCCAGGACGTGTGAATCCAAGCTGTGTCCTGGGAAGGGCTGGACCTGCCAGAATGTGTTTGCAGAGCCCACATCTCAGGCAGCTCAGGACAGAAGAGGTTTTGTCCCTAAGGAGACTCTGAGTCAAGCTGCTGGACCGTCCCAGTGACTCAGCCTGGGGGCTCGAGAAGCACATCTCCAAGGCACACCTGGCTGGAGTGTCCAGATCCATGAATCATCAGAACCACCTGGGGGTTGGGCGCCTTCCAAAATTACAGTCCCGGGCTCCACCCTGGAGACCCCGAGTCCACAGAGCTGGGGAAGGCCTGGCAAACTGCGTATTTTTTAAAACCTCCCGGTGATTCTGAGAGGCAGCAAACTCAGGAATCATTGATCTAGAGCAGGGATCACCAAACTTCTTCTGTCAAAAGCCAGATTGTGAATATTTTAGGTCTCCCAGGCCAATGGGTCTCTGTCTTAACTACTCAGTCTGCAGGGTGGTCCCACAAAAGCAGCCACAGGGCTTCCCTGGTGGCGCAGTGGTTGAGAATCTGCCTGCCAATGCAGGGGACACGGGTTCGAGCCCTGGTCTGGGAAGATCCCACATGCCGCGGAGCAACTGGGCCCGTGAGCCACAACTGCTGAGCCTGTGCATCTGGAGCCTGTGCTCCGCAACAAGAGAGGCCGCGACAGTGAGAGGCCCGCGCACCGCAATGAAGAGTGGCCCCCGCTTGCTGCAACTGGAGAAAGCCCTCTCACAGAAACGAAGACCCAACACAGCCAAAAATAAATAAATAAATAAATTAATTAAGAAAAAAAAAAACAGCCACAGATGATGCAGAAATGCTGTGTAAACTTTATTTATGGACCCTGAAATTTGAATTTCATAGAATTTTTGATGTCATGAAATTTTAAAAAAATTTTTTTCCCAACCACTTCAAAAGTAAAAATCACCCTGAGCACAAATGAAGTGGTGGACAGGACTTGGCCCAAGGGTCGTAGTTTGCAGACCCCAGCTCTAGACCAGAGCTACTATGAAGAATTACGTGTAGATGTTGACAGCAGGAGTTTAGAAACTTTCAGAGCAGTCTGGCATTGCTGTGGCATCCAAGCATAGTGTGGAGGGCTCTGAGCAGCCGGTGGGGCGATGGCGAGCACGCTGGTGAGTTCACGTGGCACGTGCTACTTCTGGTCCCGAGAGGGAGGGCCACCTGTGGTCAGGGGCGGGTGACGGGTTGGAATGTTTAAAAACTGGTCCTTCACCCCAGAAGTTTTGAAAAGCAGTGATCTAAATTATTCCTTTGACTTCAGGTAGGATCCAAATCCTCCTTAATCTTTACCGAACCATAATCTCTAGGTCCCCCTAAAATCTGTGGCCACAACTACAACAGAAAAAACAAATCATGCAAGGAAAGAAAGAGCTGAAAAGGAATATAACAAACGGTTAGTGAAAATTCTTGGAGCAGAGTGACAATACATATTATTTCTTTGTATTTGTCTGTTTTCCACGTTTTCTGTAAGGAACATGTGTGAATTTTATCATTGAGAGTTTTGGGGGTTTGGGTTTATTTAAAATAAGAAATGGCTTTACAGAAATTCTCTGGAGACTAATCTCTCCATTGGACAACCCTTCACAGTGTCTACCAGCCCTTCAGTCAGGAGGTTCTCTGTTTTTTTTTTTTTCCTTAGATTTTTAGTGGAGTCTAGTTGATTTACAGTGTTGTGTTAGTTTCAGGTGTACAGCAAAGTGAATCAGTTATACGTATACATACATCCACTCTTTTTTAGATTCTTTTCCCATATAGGTCATTACAGTGTATTGAGAAAAGGAAGTTCATTTTTATATTTAATCCACGTCTAGAGAATCAGGGAAGAGAAAGAAGAAAATGGAAAACACATGCTGTCCCTCTGACTGCAGAGCTCCAGTTCTTGTTATTCTTTGGTATTTTTACCATGAGGTTCATGGGTGGGGGGCAGGTGGGGTCAGGGCAGAGATGCCGCCAGTGGTCAGGAATCCACGACTGTGAGGCCCGAGGGAGCAGAGAGCTTCCTGCGCTGACCATCTCAACCCCAGGGCATCTGCTGGACCCTCCCCAGTGAATGCCTGTCAGGAGATCTGAGAAAGAGTGTGCTAGAAAGTTCAGGGCAACACCACCTCCTTCTAGGGAAAAACCCAAATGCCCAGGGATCACGGGCCTCCGTGGACCGGGGTTCAAACCCTGACTTGACCACTTTTTTGCTGTGAATTTCAGGCAGAGCAGTGGAGCTTGCCAAGCCTCAGTTTCCCCCTCCAAGACAATGGGGGTAAATAGTGCGACCCCAGCTCCTTAGCAGGGAGTCATGGAGAGCAAACTCCTGACACAGGTGGGCTCAGAGATGCTAGTTGATTGAGGTCAAGGTCATTACCCCAGGCAAAGGGCAGGACATGATAACTTCTTCGACTTGAACTGGCTCTTCGAGAAGACATGAGCTGGGAAGAAGATGCTTTCTTTCTGGGCACGTGTGTGCACACATTTGACTCTACCTTTACAGCCGGGGAGACCGCCAGAGTTCAGGATTTCCTTTGCTCAAGATCTGCACAGTCCAATTTTGTAACCACATGTGGCTACATGTAGCTATTTAAACGTAAACTATTTCGATTTAAATGAAATTTAAAAATTCTGTTCCATGGTTGCACTGAGCACATGTCAAATGTTCAGTAGCCACATGTGGCTGCCATCGTGGACAGCACAGATGCAACCCTGCCACCATCCCAGAAGATTCCATTATTCAGAGCCGTCCTAGTGGCTCAGCGGGACCCCAGAGGACAGCCCCTAGACAGTGAAGGTTTCTGGTGGCCATCTGTGCTCTCATTTCTGCAACAACACCTTCTCTATTTGAAAACAAAAATCTACAGAAGTGCCATCTCATGTCTGGCATATTTGGGCGATGAGCAAGCAGACCCCCGGGTGGGTGAGGTTGGCGACCCCTGCCAGCATCAGGCCCCGAAGCCGAAGGAGGCTTCTTCTGCTCACGGGTTGACGGCTCTTAAAAAAATAACCAATAAGGAGGTGGTGCTTTTGTTTTTTTTAACAGAAATATTTTAAGGAATCTGTTTTCAAAATGGTTTGGTGCTATTCACAGGATGGAAAGAGAAAGGGCGGCTCCAAGCAGTGAGGACGCTGAGCCACCCGACAGCTCAGGGGCCAGGACAGCCTCCAGACGCCCCGGATCCTCCTTGGGGCCCCAGGTTCTCTTGGTTCCAGCTCCAGGTTCTCAGCGGTACCTGGACGCGCTGGGGCTCCCCTGGACAGTAGGATGGATCCAGCTCTGCTTCTCCAACCTTCTCCTGAGGGAGCTTGGGAATCTTGATTTCTAATCCTGATCTCAGATGTGGTCTGTTCCTCCCTCGGGACGTGTAGGTACTGTCCGCGTCCTCAAGCTGTGCCACCCCTGGGAGCTCCAGCCACACCCAGCTGCCAGCACCAGCCCAGCTGAGCTGAGCGATGTCTCTGGCTAAGCCCGTTCCACCCACACTCAGGCGTGGCCATTAGAAGTGTACAAATGTTGTTCAACAGTGCACAGTCGTGCAAATACCCTGCGCCCTCGCCCCCTGGGCTGGGGGTGGTGGTGTAGCTCTGTGGACCCGTCCCAGATGCCCCAGCATGCCTGAGCTTAGCTGCCCACCTTGGTCACTGACCAATCCCACCCCCTTCGTCACCTCCCTCCCTCTCTGTCTCCCCGCACACATCCCTACCGCTCTGTCCTGGGATCACCTCCCAAATAAACGATTTGCCCTCGAAACGTTTGTTTCAGGGTCTGCTCCTGGAGAGCCCAACCTAAGGCAGAGACCAAATCCCCAAACAGTTCAAGAGCAGCACCAGAAGGTTCTAGAATCAAGAGAGAAACGTGTGATTAAGATGGAAGGGGGAGGTGAGAATCCACAGAGAAGTTCTGAGCGATTTCTCAGCGAAGGAGCCGATCATCTGGGATTCCCATGGCTCAAGAGGATCCCCGAGATTCAAATATATCCTAGACACTCCAGGGGGTTGAAAGGAGAAAGGGGTCCATGCGTCTGCCCTGGAGGATCAGTTTAAACGCCCTCCCCATGAGGGGCCCAGATCCCTAGCAGAGGCCCAGCGCACCAAGCCAGGTCCAGTCAGCCAGGTTAGGGGAGACCCTCACGAGCCTCCGTGGGCACAGCACTCACTGGAAACCAGAAGGGACAGGTGCCAAACGCGAGACAGTGTAGCCCCAGAGTCAGGGGGGTCACGGGAAGGAAGGAGGCCACGTCCTGCCCTGGTCCCTGTGCAGGGGGGCCAGCGGGCTGCCCTCGCCCTGTCTCCTCTCCACAGAGAGACGACCCCCTTGCTGGGTGGGGTCAGAACACCCCCAAATGCCTGCACACCAGGGCACAGCAGGCTGGCAATTGGCAGAAAGGCCTCCTCACCAGGCGCATCCATAGCTCGAGAGCAGCCATCATCTGATAGAGAAGTGAGAGCCTAAAACTGTCCTCTATGTATGAAATAGATAACAAATAAGGACCTACTGTATAGCACAGGGAACGCTCCTCAGTACTCTGTAATGGCCTATATGGGAAAAGAATCTAAAAAAGAGTGGATATAGGTATATGTATAACTGATTCACTTTGCTGTACGGCAGAAACTAACACAACATTGTAAATCAACTATACCCCAATAAAAATTTTTTTTAATAAAATAAAACTGTCCTCGTTGGCTACATTTTGGTGTTTCTGCAAAAGCATTCAGTGAACCCAGGGTTTCCTCTTGCTGCAGAGCTGCATTGTTATGTCTGGTCACCCACGGACTTTTCCAGACTGTCTGCGTCCCTGCTTCCAGAGTGGCCTGTGGGAGGAGCTGGGTCAACGGCACGGACAGCTCACTGCCTAGATTATTGGGCTGTTCTGGGTTTTAGGTTTGAATTTTGAACTAATTTTAGACTTAGAGGAAAGTTGCAAAAAATAATACAGAGAGTTCCCGTATGTGCCTCATTCCGCCTCTTCCCACGTTAGCGCCTCACATCACCCAGCATGGTTGTTAAGGACAGAAAATTAGCATCAGTGATTCAAGTTAACATCTGGTAACTGAGCTGCTGACGGTACTAAATTTCACCTTTCTTCCAATAATGTCCTTCTGGTGCAGAATTTTATCCATGATCCCACATTTCATTCAGTGGTTGTTTCTTCTTAGTCTCCTCTAGTCTGGGATATTCTGTGTTTCCTGGTCTCCAAGGACCTTGACACTTAAGAGTACTGGTCAGTTATTTTGTAGAATGTCCTTCAACTTTGGTTTGTTCAATGTTGTCTCATAATTGGAGTGAGATTATGCATTTTTGGGCAAGAATTCCATTAAAATGATCTTGTGGCATCATGTCAAAGGGTTCATGATGCCAATATGTCCTAATACTGGTGATGTTAACCTTGATCACTAGGCTAACACTGTGTCTACCAGGTTTCTCCGCTATGAATGAAGTTGTATAAGATATACTCTTGGGTGCCTGGCTTTTTTTTCTCAATACAATAACAAGTTTTTGAGATTCAACCATATTGTTGCAGGTATTATTTGTTCCTTTTCATTGCTGTAGAGTGTTTCATTGTATAAATATACCACCACTTCTCTCTACCTCTAGGAGAGATGGGAAGCATCAGCATCTCCCTCTCCATTGCCTGCAGCACTTTTGGGGTTGGTGCACTGAGTACAGTTGTACAGTGCACGACCTGTGCAACTGGACGTGGCAAACTGTGATCCAAGGACTACCTGAATTACAATCCAGGGCCTCTGATTTCTTTACCCCAGGGGATTCTACTGCATAATATTATTTGGAAACTCAAGGTGAAGCTCATGCTCTGGCATAGCAGTATGGTATAGTGGTTATACTCATGAGCTTTGAAATCTAACTCCTGGTTCACACCTTGTTCTTGACACTCATGAGCTAGGTAAACTTGAACGAGTTACTTTTCACTGTGACTGTTCCATCAGTCAAAGATGTGATGTTGGTAGTACCTGTCCTGTAAGCCTATTCCAAAGATTGAATGACATTTTTTTAATAGATCTTTATTGGAGTATAATTGCTTCACAATACTGTGTTAGTTTCTGTTGTACAACAAAGTGAATCAGTCATATGCATACATATATCCCCATATCCCCTCCCTCTTGAGCCTCCTTCCCACCCTCCCTATCCCACGTA
Organism: Eubalaena glacialis; assembly: GCF_028564815.1. NCBI lineage: Eukaryota > Metazoa > Chordata > Mammalia > Artiodactyla > Balaenidae > Eubalaena > Eubalaena glacialis. The sequence continues at coordinate 54,793,165 of NC_083728.1, read as the reverse complement.
TCTAGGTCATCGCAAAGCACCGAGCTGATCTCCATGTGCTATGATGTTGCTTCCCACTAGCTAACTATTTTACATTCGGTAGTGTATATAAGTCGATGCTACTCTCACTTTGCCCCAGCTTCCCCCTCCCGCTCTGTGTCCTCAGGTCCATTATCTATGTCTACGTCTTTATTCCTGCCCTGTCACTAGGTTCATCAGTACCTTTTTTTTAAGATTCCATATATATGTGTTAGCATATGGTATTTGTTTTTCTCTTTCTGACTTACTTTACTCTGTATGACAGACTCTATGTCCATCCACCTCACTACAAATAACTCGATTTTGTTTCTTTTTATGGCTAATATCCCATTGTATATATGTGCCACATCTTCTTTATCCATTCATCTGTCAATGGACATTTAGGTTGCTTCCATGACCTGGCTATTGTAAATAGTGCTGTAATGAACATTGTGGTACATGTCTCTTTTTGAATTATGGTCTTCTCAGGGTATATGCCCAGTAGTGGGATTGTTGGGTCATAGGGTAGTTCTATTTTTAGTTTTTTAAGGAACCTCCATACTGTTCTCCATAGTAGTTGTATCAATTTACATTCCCACCAACAGTGCAGAAGTGTTCCTTTTTTACCAGCATTTATTGTTTCTGGATTTTTTTGATAATGGCCATTCTGAACAGTATGAGGTGATACCTCATTGTAGTTTTGATTTGCATTTCTCTAATAATTAGTGATGTTGAGCATCTTTTCATGTGCTTCTTGGGCATCTGTATGTCTTCTTTGGTGAAATGTCTAGTCACCCAAGTCCAGGACACAGAGAGTCCCATACAGGATGAACCCTAAGAGAAACACACCAAGACACATACTAATCAAACTAACAAAAATTAAATTCAAAGCAAAAATATTAAAAGCAGCAAGGGAAAAACAAGAAATAACATACAAAGGAATCCTCATAAGGTTATCAGCTGATTTTTCAGCAGAAACTCTGCAGGCCAGAAGGGAGTGGCAGGATATACTTAAAGTGATGAAAGAGAAAAACCTACAACCAAGAGTACTCTACCCGGCAAGGATCTCATTCAAATTCGAGGGAGAAATCAAAAGCTTTTCAAACAAGCAAAAGCTAAGAGAATTTAGCACCACCAAACCAGCTTTACAACAACTGCTAAAGAAACTTCTCTAGGCGGGAAACACAAGGGAAGAAAACGACTCACAAAAACAAACCCAAAACAATTAAGAAAATGGTAATAGGGACATACATATCGATAATAACCTTGAATGTAAATGGATTAAATGCCCCAACCAAAAGACATAGACTGGCTGAATGGATACAAAAACAAGACCTGTCTATAAGAGACCAACTTCAGACCTAGGGACACATACAGACTGAAAGTGAAGGGATGGAAAAAGATATTCCATGCAAATGGAAATCAAAAGAAAGCTGGAGTAGCAATACTTGTATCAGATGAATGATATTTAATTAGAAGAAAGCCTTTAGCATGGTGTCTGGCATATAATAAACACCCAACAAATATTATCGTTAATAACATCATTGTTGTTTTTATTATTTATGAATTAGTAATAATATTATAAGACTGCTCATTTGCTTTGCAACCTCCATGGCCTAGCCAAGTTGATACATACAATTAACCATCACAGTGGGCTACAGTTTGTGGCTTCCATTCACGTAGAGGGTCTCAAAACTCAAAATCCCTGCAGCAGCCAGTGCAGTGACTAAATGAGGGAACTAGTCAGGTGGGGCTTCCTCCTGACCTTGAGGAGGAGTGGGGACTGTTGCTAACTAGGGAGCCCGTGCTTTGCCCCAATCCACTCTCACGTGGGAACATGGAGCACCTGGAGTGCCAGACACACCAATTTTTTTCAAGAAATATTGAAATACGGATTTCTATGTGAATTCTTCTATTTCTTTAATGATGGCAACTAACTAATTTTTTAAAATATGTGCAGGCCAAACAAATCCAAGTGTAGAAGTACCCTTAGGCAGCTCATTTGCAATCAGACTCACAGGATCTTGCTGGATCTGTCAGATTCCTCGTTTTACTGATTCATGGAAATTTTGGTAAATAAAGGGTAGCTTTGTAGAGGGGATAGTAAGTTCTTTCAAAACAGGATTTCTCTGAAAACCCAGAACATTTTAGTGATCACGTTTTAGTGTGGATCAGAATCACCTGGAGGGCTTGTTAAAACACAGGTGCTGCGTCCCACCTCTCATCTCTGCTCCACTGGATCCAGGGTGAAGGCTAAGAATTCGCATTTCTAACAAGTCCTGCTGGCCCAGGGGCCAGACTCTGAGAACCACTGGTCTAGAAGGAAAGGAGAACATGGGTGGATGTCATGGCAACATGACAGGGTAGAGCCTGCAGTGGGGGCAGCTGGGTGGTCATCCTCTTCGAGGTCACTAGGTCATGGCGGTTCTGGGCTGTTAACTTTGGGTTCGCCGGGTTCTCAGTCCTGCCCGCCTCCCCCTCTGGGGTCCTGTTCCTCAGAGCTCCGTAAGGAAAGGTGAATGGAGGAAGGTGAGGTGAAGGCACCTCCCACAAGATTCTCCCCCCCTCCCCGTGAATGATGCCCTGAGGCCCAGGGGCCTGAGAATGAGCCTTCCTGGTCCATCTCTGATGGTTGCACAACAATGAGTGTACTTAATGCCACTTAAAAATGGAAAAATAACCAGGAAAACAATAAACTTTATGTTACGTATATTTTACTACAATAAAAAATATACACGTGTGTGTGTGTGGTGTGTGTGTGTGTTTAGTTTTCTGACAATTTGCTATAGCAGCCCCTGGAAACGAATACTCCCTCCATAAATGTTGGCCGAAAAATAAAGGGAGAAGGGGAAGATGCTTTTGAAGGTGAGGAGTAGTAGAGAAAAAGCTCTGACCTATGTCTGTGCGTCTCACACCTAAGCCAGCCTCCCCAGTTACGGCGAGGTGGTGTCCCCTGTACTAGAAACCCTCATCCCAGCCTTCTCCAAGTCACTTGACCCCGTGGCTCTTGGAGAGCTGGCTGGGAGACAACTCCGGGCCCCCAGGAGGCCAGGGCTGGAATTCCCAGGCCACATTCTCTGGGTGGGCTCCATAACCCCCACAGGAAATGGAGTGGCAACCCCCTCAGAGTCCCTGCATGTCGCAAGAGGGTGAGGGTCCAGCTCTGTTAGCCCACCGACCCGAACGGAAGCCGAGTGCCGTCTGCCAGGGACACCGCAGCCACCGTCCCCCACCCCGCAGGGAACAGGGTCTGCCTCCTGGTGGCTCCTCCCTGGATGCCTGGCCCTGCCTTTGCTGGTTTGGGTCCAGTGGAGGCTTCTCTCCGTGGCTGAGAAACGGGAGGAAGGAGATTCACTCCAGCTGTTCTTAGATGCCGCCAACAGCCATCTCCCCGCCATCTCGTCTAGTCTCTGCCCCCTTCCCCTTCGGGGGCATGAATTAGGGTCTCTGCAGCTCAGCCAAGTGGGCTGGGTCTACCCGCGCTCGTTCAGGCCCAGGCACCTGAGTTAGGAGGGGCCGCAGCCACCGCGTCACAGTGACCAGAAAATCAAGAAGAATGAACTCGGAGCCTCTCAAGAATATCCCCCTCTCCACTCTGCCAGAAAGAGGCCGCATCAGCAGGGACAGAGGCTCCGCCCATGAGGTCCCTGGCGGAGCCGGTGCCCTGGCAGCCCCGCTCCACACGCTTTACCTCATGCGCTCAGAATGTCCTACTGAGAGAGGAGAACATGATCTGGAGTCCACCTCTGGCCACAGACAGGACAAGCGTCACTGACACGTGGCTCCCCAGAAGGCTGGAAAAAGCTGGGGCTCCAAATGCATACCCCCTCTCCCCAAAGCTGACTTTGGAAAGAATCTCCCACGTCACGAGCTCCTGTCTCCCTTTGATTCTTTCTTTAAATCATAACCAAATATTTCTTGAATTTTTCCTTTGGCCAAGAAACACAGGCCTCCTGACCAGCACCCCAGCCCCACCCACCCCTCTGGCCTGGGCCCCAGCCGTCCGGGCCCCTTGTTAGCTGGCAACGGGGCAAACAGACCCCTACATGTGGAATTGAAGCTGCAGCTGGCCCAGTGGGGGAGGGATGCCCAGGCTGGAGGAGGCGCCAGAGCTGCGCCAACAAACAGGGCTGGCTGTCCACTAGTCTCGGCCTCATCATTAGCTCTGGTTAAGGGGTCAGGGCGGGGCCCTGAAGGCACTTCCTTTCCCTCCTAGAAGTTCCCACCACCTGCTCCTCCAGCAACTGGATTCCCTAAATCCAGCAACCTCGCAGTTTGCCTGGCTCGGGACCACCTGCATTTAGTCCAAGCTGGGAATGAGTTTGAGATGGTCCCATGCTATTAGCCGCGCTCCTGAAAGCATGACCATTTTGCTTCTCTCTTAGCATGTTCATCCCCACCTGTACTCTTCTCTGGGCAATAAGCTCAGAGGGATGTCGTGTGGCTGTCCTGGCTTCAGTCAGCCCTGGGCCCTGGCCCTGGCTTGGCCACTGTCAGCTGTGCCTGCTGGTCTGTCCCTTGCACTCACAGGCCTGAGTCATGGGGGCCAAATGGAGGCCCACGTACCATGTGTCTGAATATCTAAATGTTATAACTCAAGCTAAGGAGCCGTTCAGTAAAATATGCTCCATGTCCCTACATTGACTGTATTCTTTCTAAAGGGCTAGGAGGCCAGGTTTGAATTCAGCATTCTAGGGCTCCATGGAGATCCACTGCAGGACGTGGCCGGGTGGGGAGAGCTGACCCAGGCCAAGGCCTGGCCCCTGGCCTGCCCCCAACCTCTCTGTCTTGTCCTGCAAAGGCCTCCTACACATGCACACGACCTCCCAGCCCCGAGTCCAAGTTCCACCAACCCTTCCACAAAGAGCTGCCCCTCGGCCACCCCTGCACCTGCTCCAGTCCTGGGTTGCCTTTGGGGATGTGGTTAGGGTCAGGGAGGAGACCCACGTGGGCCCTGGGAAGAGGCCTCATGCCATTGGGGCAAGAGATCCAGGGTCCCAGATACACTGGGCTTGGTCCTGGAGGCCTCATAGGCTCTGGGTAGGCATGTCCCCCAGCCCCTAGCCTCCTTACCCCCTAGGGAGGGGCAGAGCAGGGAAGGGCCAGAGCAGAGCCCACTAAAGTACAGGGTCCAAGGCAGTGTCCCCCTCCCTTGCTGAGGTCTAGGCCACTACTGATGTGACCTTGGGATATTTTCTCAACCTCTCTATGCCTCAGCTCCCTCCTCTGTAAAAAGGAGATGATAATAAGGCTTGCTCCACGGAGGTGGTGTGAAGGATGACCAGGATAAAGCAAGTAAAACACCCAGCACAGTGTCTAAAATGTAGTAAGTGAGTAAATACTGCTGCATAACAAAAGACTCCAAAGCTTAGTGACCCCAGGCAACACACCATTCCATGATCTCTGATGATTTCGTGGGTGAAGAATTCAGGCAGGGCTAGGCTGGACGATTCTTCTGCTCCTCGTGGCATCTATGATGGTTACTCAGTGACCAGCTGGTGGGTTGCTGGTTTGAAGGAGCTTCACTCATGTTTTGGTGCTTTGGGGGGGACAGCTGGAAGGCTGGTCTCCGCTGGGACTATTGATCGGCATGCTCACCTGTGGCCCCTTTAGCATGATGAGCTCAGGGTGGTCAAACTTCTCTCATGGCAGGTCAGGGCTCCCAGACAGGAGATGGAAGCTCCCAGACACATAAGCCCTGGGCCCGGAAACTAGGACAGCAGCACTGCTGCCATTTTCTGCTGGTCGAGTGGCCACAGAGCCTCACCTAATTCAGAGAGAAGGGACAGAGGCTCCGCGTTTCAATGGGAAGGACAGCAAAGGATTTATAGCCATCTTTATCACAGATGGAAAAATTATAACTATTATAATTTTTCAAACAAGGGAGGTAAAATAGGAGGCCAGAAGGTGGTGGGGCCATTTGCTCTATGACATCTTGAAGTATAACAAGATGATTTTTGGAGCCTTAATGTTTAGTACTGTTCTGAAGGCTCTCTCCCTCTCCTGACCCCTCTCCCTTACCCACCCCATGTCCCATTCAGTAGATCCTTGCCTTGCGTGAGTTGATCCACTTGGCCAAACTGAAGTTCCTACCGAGGGTGACGCGTGTCATGAGGTGCTGATGGGAGGGTAGATAGACGTGCGGAGAGGCTCCACCTTCTCTTGTGAGGCTCACAGGCTAGTGAAGAGAATAAGGAAGATGTACATCCAGTGGGGTGCTGCTAAGCCAGCTCTCGGGGAGGGGGCAGATTTGGAGTGTTTATTGATTTTCCTGGCATGAATCCTTCCCCAGTGGTGGATTTCAAACAGCCAACGTGACTTTACTGAACCTAAGCTGGTGCGCATTGGCTCCGGTCCCCACTGATGGTTTCCAAAGGGTAAAAACAAGGCGGGTGTGGTCAATGCCGAGAACAAGCTGCAGGGGAGACCGTGTCCGGTTGGGGTGGGATGAGGGGTGGTACCTCCTGAAGGCGATGGCGTTTGGGGTGAGTTTGGGGGGTGGGAAGAGATGTGTGAAGACCTCCCAGGCAGGAGGGGCAGTTTGGGGAAAGACCCAGGGCTGGGAAAGCCCAGGGCGCATGGGAGACCCATCCCAGCCAGAGACACATGGAGAAGAATGGTTGAAGATCTGACTGGAAAAGGCAAGGCAGCCGGACTTGAAAGCAGAGCTGAGGAGTTCATCCACTCGGCAACGGGGAGCCGTGAGGGCTTCTGCGCAGGGGCTGACCTGATCCAGACAGGGAAGCAGGAGCAGATGGAGGCAGCCCGGGTGCAGGGGGAGCCCGGCCGGGAGGAGGAGGGAAAGGAGCAGCCCCAGCTGCACAGCCAGCTCGGCTTTCACACAAGGGACAGATGGCCAAGGGCCGTGGTACCCTAGGCTCCGAGGCTACAGCTGGGGATTTGCAGTGACTTGTTAGTTTGCTCTGAGGAGTTATTCTCCCAGAGGAATGAGAAAAGTTAATGGCCAATTCCTGAAAACAGTTCCATCTTCCAGACAAAGAATGAGGGGCTCTCCAGTGGCAGCTGTAGGGGAGAATTTGGGGGCAGGGCTTCTCCAAGGCCTCCCTGCACGAGGCCCAGCATCCTTCATGGACCCTCCAAGGCCTCAAGCCCCTCCTGGTCACCTGTCCCCACAGTGACAAAGGGAAGGCAGGACAGGGAAAGCCAAGAGTGTGTTTTGCGCATGAGACGCCTGGGCCCTGGTCAGGCTGGTGGGCCACCCCTCAGCCCTATCGTGCTCCATCTAGCCTGGTGTCATCCTAAATAAGGGTGGACATGAAGAGCCACCAAAGCCCCATGTGTCCCTTACACTATGACGCATTGTCCCCTTTAATCGTCATACACATGCCACCTGAGAGTCAGTATTTATAGCCTCACTTAACAGGTGGAGAAGCTGAGGCCCAAGAGGTGAGAGGCTCTGGCAGGCAGAATGCAGGAGGCCAAAGGCCCCTCCCTGCCCAGGGCTTGGCCTTGGGGTGTCCAGCCTGTCTGGCGACAGAAAACTCACACCCGTGAAATAATCAGAAGGAATAGAGAAGGCTTTCTGTAGTCGTCTTCAACTCAGCAACCCTGATGATGCTGGGTCTGAGGAAGCCCTTGGAAACCCCTCAGGACAACACGTTTTACCCACGTTTACTGCGTAGAAACAGCCCTTACGGTGACCCAAACGGAACCACCTCCATTCGTGTGTAACCAGAGTACAACCCGGCCTCCTCCGGGCCAGGCGAACAGAGTTGAATTCACATGAAACACGGTCCTCTCCCAAAGCCTTGAAAGTGTTTTTTTAAAGTATCTGGAAGAGGCAAACACAGGAGGAGAAGAAGGGGTGGGGGGGGGGGAAGAGAGGGAATATTCCAAACCCGCAGCGCACCACTCCTTCTCCCCAGAGTCCCACAGCATAGGCGAGCTCTCTCCTCTCCCCTGCAGGCTCTGCAGCCCTCTTTGCCTGCCTCGCGCCCTCCTCCCCGCTCGCTCTCTCCTACCTCCCTTCTCCGGGAGACTTCCCCTCTGAGGGTAGCTCTAAGTGCTTTTTTAGGAAAATCAGTTTAGCCTCTCGGGCCTCCAGCGTCTTCTGGATGCCTCCCCAGCCATTACCCAGTGAACACAACCAAGGCTGGGTGAGGAAGGCCAGGCAAGTCCAAGGGAAAAACGTGTTTGTCACTGTCACTCATTTCATCGCCTGTGATGGGGAAGATTCTGAGCTGTGGCTAAAGGCACCGATGTCACCTCAGCTCAGTCACTCAGTAAGTGTGTGACCTCGATGAATTCTTTAACCCTTGGACCTTGACTTAGAATAGAAACTGGGAATGGGCGCTCCTCCCTGTGGGATGAGAGGTGCCGTGAACTTTGAACCTGCTACGTCCGGGGCTGAGGAATGAGAGACAGGATCAGCTTCCCGGCAAAAGGCACAACCAAATTTCATCCCCGAGGAAACAGACCCAAGCAGAAGGACGCTCCCCAGAACAATCGGTCTGTGGTCCTCAAAAGCGTCATAAAGGACATAGGGCTCTAGAGAGACATACAGGCTGAAGGCAGTGTGATCTGGGATTGGACCCTAGCTCAGGGATGGGGGGGTTTCTATAAAGGACATTCTAGGCACAGGTGGGGGGACTTGTCCGTGGATCACGCAGTAGATCATAGCTCTGAGTCCATGCCATAGCTCGTGAATTTGATAAACTGTACTGAGCATGTGTAGGAAGATGCCCTTGTGCTTGGGAGATACACACTGAAGTATTTATGAGTAAAGCAGCAGGACTCTCCAACTTTTTCAAATGTTTCAGAAATTAATAACAGCGGGACTTCCCTGGTGGCACAGTGGTTAAGAATCCGTCTGCCAATGTAGGGGACATGGGTTTGATCCCTGGTCCGGGAAGATCCCACATGCCATGGAGCAACTAAGCCCGTGCACCACAACTACTGAGCCTGCGCTCTAAATCCACGTGCCACAACTACTGAAGCCCACGTGCCTAGAGCCCGTGCTCCGCAACAAGAGAAGCCACCACAATGAGAAGTCCGCGCACTGCAACAAAGAGTAGCCCCCTCTCGCCGCCACTAGAGAAAGCCCGCATGCAGCAATGAAGACCCAACGCAGCCAAAAATAAATAAATAAATAATAAAATTTTAAAAATAAATAAATAAAAAACAAAAAAAGATAAGAAATTAATAACAGCATGAGTGTTATACATGCATGTGTATATGATACATATATACTATATACATGTTTTTTCTATATATGGAGAGAGGACAGTGCAAAATGTTAACAATTAGGAAATCTGATGACTTTTTGGCCCTGTTTTTATAAGTTTTCTGTGGAAGTATTTCAAAACAAAGAGTTCAGAAGAAAAACAATAGTGGTACACAGGAGCTCTGTGGTTATGAATTTTAAAATATCAAAGAAGCTTGTTACTCAACCCTCTCATTCAACAAGCACTTACTGAGCACCTAGTATATGCCAGACAGGGCTAGCAACGGGGACGCAGGGAACAAAAGCCCCAGTCTAGAAGGCCAGACCAGGGTCAGGTGTGCAGTGGGCTCCACCCTGCGCTCCCCCATCCCCCTTGGACAACAGGCTCTCATTGTCCCAGGGAGGGCTGGTACCCATTGCTGGCAGGCCCTTCCCAGGAATTGCCCTCACCCGAAGGCATCCACTTGGCCTAAGGTTGCACCCCCTCCCGGCATCTAATGGCTGGTCACTTGGGGGTGTGGGTAAAGGCCTGGCCCCTTGTCTGGGTTTGGGATAACAATAAAGGCCTCCCAGATTCAGATCTCCCACAGGGTCAGCTCAGACCCCCGTGGAGACAGCATCGCAGTTCAACTTCTCCCTTTGCCAAGAGCACACGACCACAGACTCTGGGTTTGCGTCTAAGGAAACTGATCAATGACAGAGTCCCAACAGGAAACAAATGCCACCGTCAGATTAGGAAAATTCAAGGTGGGTTCCAAAGGGACAATGTACAGGCGTGGGTGGGGTGGGGTGGGACCACAGGGACAAGGCAGTGACCAGGGGCTGGGAGCACCCAGACTGCTGTCACCCCTATGCGGGACGCCCCAGGAGAGAGTGGGCGTGTGGAGCAGTGTCCTTCGGCGAGACACAGCCAGCCCAAGATGGCCCTGCTGAGAGGCAGCTGTGACCTCCTTGCTCTCCCCGCCCCTCTGACTCCTGCCAGAGCTCCCACTGGCTGAACCCAGACAGACGTCAAGTGCGTGAGAACTACAGATGCTCTGTGTCAGCCCCTAGGGCACAGGGGAGTGGGGGGGGAAGGTGAGGGTGTGTCTGGGGGCAGATGGGAGACAACCAGTGTAGGGCCCAATACTCCACCTTTGGATCTTATCCCTTCAAGAATTTGATGGAAGTTCTGAACTCTCCCCGGGGAAATGGAACGAACTCACACACCATTCTGCACCTAATTTTGAGGAATTCATGGATGCTCCTCCAGGAAGTCACTGCACCCTCAGTTAAACAATGCGGTGCTATGGAGTGGTCCAAGTAGAGCCCGAATATGAGCTACAGAAGGGAGGAGAAGAGCAGGAGGGGGTGCCAATATCCTTATCCTACGAAGTTGGGAATCGAGAGCTACATCGGCAACTGGTGTTGGAATAGGAGGTGCCCTTATAGAAACCAAAAATAGTCATCGAAAGTTGACACATTGAGAGTGGGGAGCTGAATCCCCATCTTAACTATCGTGGGGTGAATAGCTATTGTCTAACGATGGTAATTGAGGAAGGGAGGTATAAGTTTGTGATTTGGAGTCTGGAGGAAAAACATAAACTGGAACTTCCAAAAGATGCTGTCTCTGGGGGCTGGGACAGGTGGGCAAGTGCGGCAGATGAGATGCAGCTGCTTTCGTTTTAAGCTTTTTCTGACATATCTGAGTTGTTGCCACATAATACATTGCTTTGATAAATATAAATATATTTTTAAAAACCTTGCCTTTTTTTTGGGGGGGGGACTTCCTTGGTGGTCCAGTGGTTAAGACTCCATGCTCCCACTGCAGGGAGCATGGGTTCGATCCCCGGTGGGGGAACTAAGATCCCACATGCCGTGCAGTGCAGCCAAATAAGTAAATAATAAAAATAAATAAAATATAAAAACCTTGCTTTTTCTCTGCCCTTATCTCTATCCCTCCAAGGCCCCAGAGCCAGTCAAACCCTGTATCCCTCCAGAGGCTGGCTCACTCCCACCTGCAGAGCAGAAACGGCCCTGCTTCCACCACCCAATTCTGTGTCACAACAAAACCAAAATGTGGTGACTCAAAACAATAAAAATGTATTATTTCTCATGATTCTGTGGATTGACCAGGTGGTTCTGGCTGGGAGCTCAGGGGAGCTGTTGACCAGAAGCCTCCGTTCCTCTGTGTGTATGCGGTGTGTGGTGTGTGTATGGTGTATGGTATGTGTGCGTGTGGTGTATGTTTGTATGGTGTGTATGTGTGTGTGGGGGGGGTGTGTGTGTGTGTCTCTCCAATCAGCTGCATGAGCTTCCTCACAGAATGGTGATTAGGTTCCAAGAAGGAACAATTGAGGAAGCAAAGGCAGAAGCTACAGGTCTCTGCAGCCTTGGTACTTGCATATCATCACTTGCACTGTGTTCTATTTACCCAAAGAAGTCAAAGCCCAGCCCAAACTTAAGAGCAGGGAATTAGATCTCATCTCTGAGTGTGAGGAAGTGGCCAAGAATCGTGGTCATCCCAACGGGCGGAGACAAAAAAGCTTCACGGCAAAGGCTGAAGACCCTCACGTGACCGCTGCCCCTCGCCCCAGCAGTGCTCCCACCGGCCACACCGGGACGGACTGTCTGCTGGCGACTTCCCACCTGTGCTTGTGCTTCTGCACGGTCCCAGCCCTTTCGGGCCTGTCCTTTCAGTCTTCTGAGTGCAGTGCCACCCGTGGTCCCAGACTGATGTGATCCCCTTGGTTCTTGATTTTTTACTGGTATCCTGGCCTTCAGATTTTAAAGCCCCAGATGACACAAACTAAGTCTTCTAGAAAATGCTCTGTACATTTTAGTGGAAGTCACTTTGCCCTCCCCTTGGAGGGTTGTAGTTAATAAATGCAATCAGTGTTTAAATTATGTATCTATGAATATATACATTACACAGCCATATCTGCAAGGCTGCCACCTTGCATAACTCCTGGGAGGCGCCATTCGCACTATAGGCTGTGTATATGGTACCCCTGGAGTTACGCAGTGCACAGCTCACACAACTGAACATGGACTCCCTGGATATGGATGCTTAGTAAATATGTGTTTCATTTGACCTCTCCAGTGTATACTCCTTTCAGGGCAGTGGCTCTCAGCTTGGCTGTACATTATAACCACCTGGGCAGGCCACAGCCCCAAATAATTACATCTGAATAACTTTGGGGTGGGACCTGGCATCAGTATTTTTAAAGCTCCCTAAGAGATTCCAATGTGCAATCAAGGGTTAGAACCAGTATTCTCAGGGAGTGTGTACAGAATCTTTGAAAAGGCTTGTGGGTTTTATTGTAAAACTATAAAATAGCTGGCATTATTGTAGGAAAAAATTGAAAGTCACAGAAAAACCTAAAAAAGCAAAACAAAAAAAACCACCTCCATGCACTATTACCCCGTTGGGATTTTCTTTTCTCTATGAACCTATTTCCCCAAGGAGTCGTGCACCCGAGGTTTGCCAGCTTCCGTCCTGCTCCTTATCAAATGAGAAGTGGGCGGGGAGAGTTGGGGTGCTGGTCGTAAACTTCACCTTCCCTCTGGCCTCAGGCTGAACGTGTGAACCCTCTTTATCTGCAGAGGTAGCTCAGCTCCTCCTTTAACCTTTCCTAGGGACACTTGGGGTCAAAGGTCACATCCTATGCCTCCTGTGGCCTCAGTGGGCTCCAGGCGTTCGTTGGAGGGAGACTTTCATTGCCTGGCTGGGCCTCACCTTGCCCTTCTGTGAGAGGCCGGCACACGCTGTCTGCCATGGCTCCCAGCCGTGCGGAGCTGGGACCCCGCGTGACACCCCCTGAGCCTTCGTATCGGTCTAATAATCCTCCAGAACACTCAGCCGAGCCCAAGCCCCCGGCCTCTTTGACCCCAGGACTCCAGGTCTTCCTCCCTGTTGGTGGGGTCCCTGGTTCCTGATCCAATGCCAGGTCCAAGGCCAATGCCAAGCCTCAGACCCGGCGGAGCAGGAGCCAGTGACCTGCGGGCCCACCTCCGCTAGTCCCATTGCCGACCACTGCCCACCGCTGGGACACGTGGCTTCTTTATCATGGCCCTGGGTAGGGCCTGTTGCTGCTGAAGCATCACAGAGAAACTTCTCAAGCACCCGGCCCTGGGGGTCCCTCCACTTGGCGCCCAGCCCTGGCTTGGATGCCTCCTGCCGTGACATGAAGGACTCACAGCACAGCCACTCCACACGAATGTTTCCTGAAAGCCTGTTACAGCAGGTGCAGCTCCTGGTGCCCGGAGTTACAGCTGGTTCCTCCCTCCTGGAGCAAAGACAGAACAGGGTGTCCCGAGGGGCCCTTACTGGGACGTAACCCTGCCCGAGACTGGGGATGGCTGCCTGGAGGAAGGGCTGGTGGACGGGCCATGCAGGGTGACAAGAATCGGGTAGGTGAAGAGGACCAGCAGTGTCCCCGAGGGGGAACAGCACGTCCCAGGGCCTGTGGCAGGCAGGGGAGTCTCCTTGTGTGACCGACTCGGCTAGAAATTGGTAAGAGGCCAGACCAGAAGTTCAGGCAGGCTTTACTGGCACTCGTGCTGCACCACGAGGGAGAGAAACAAGTAACAGGTGCCCTTGCTCGTCCCCGAGGAGGGTGGGCTGGTTCCTTAAATGGGGTGAGGGTGTGGGCGGCTTGGTGGGTCAGGCCGGAGGGGTGGCTTAGGTAGTCTGCCCCCCTGCTCTGTGGTGCCGTGTGCAGGCGGCATACCCAGGACCCTGCCTTTGCTCCCGGCACCTCAGAAGTGGCAGCTGCTTTATGGCCTTTTTGTATCTTATTGTTCATAATTGCCCAGACTGCACATGTGCGGTCCCTTACAGTTTCTTATATAGTTTAAGAAACTTATAGTCCCTTATAGTTTTGTCCCTTATAGGTTCTTTGTATCTGTTACTGGAGGAGACGTTTGTCCGGATGCAAGCACTCAGGTAGAGGGTCCCAGGTCCCAGCCTGTCTCACTTGGAAGGGAGGCCATTGTGACAGGGCCCCTCCAGGCAATAGAGTAGAGCGAGGTGAGCAGAGAGGGGCAGGGCCAGGGCACCAGCTCCTGTGGGCCATGTAAGCATCTTAGACGGCCTTCCGAGGTTTCTAGGCAAGTGAGTAACACAGACAGACAGACAGACAGACACCCACTGAACTGCCCAGGTAGAGGTGTGGGAGCCATTATCAGACATTGTCCTGTGTTATCTCTGAGGAGACACAGAAATGTGGAATGTGGTTTGCCTCCAGGAAGGAACAGGGGAAGGAGGGATATTGTTGAGTATGGATTCTTCTATATCTTCTGGATTTTATTTCATGTGAGCACATCAGCTATTCCAAAGTAAAATAAAAATTAAGATCGATCCTGCCAAAATAAAGAATGATAGCCTGCATCTCTTCATAAGGAGCAATCCGTCAAATCCAAATTGGGGAGAATTCTGCCAAACAAACAACCTGAACACTTTAAAATATCAGTGTCTCGAAAGACAAGGCAGGTGGGAGAAGGTTCCAGATGAGAGGAGGTTGAGGAGACCCAACAGCGGGGGGTGGCAATGGGCCTTGGTTGGGTCCTAGATCAAAAGGGAGAGGCCAGGATTAGGATAACTGGCAAAATCTGCATATAAGCCATAGAGAGAGACCAGATGTGTATCCATATAAAATTCACTGGGTGTGATAATGGTTTTGTGCTTATGAAGGAGAATGTTCACCATCTTAGAATAGATATGCAGACATATCTGAGCAAAATGTCAGGACAGCTGTAACTTAGTCTCAAATAGTCCAGCAGAAAGAAAGGAAGGAAGGAGGGAGGCGCGGAGGGAAGGAGGGTAGGAAGGAAGGAAGGAAGGGAGGGAGGGAGGGAGGAAGGAAATATTACTGATTTTGGGGGGCGCCAATGTCTATGTTTCTATAGAGAGATAAAGCAAATGTGGCAAAATGTTGATTGCTGGTGAATTTAACAGTTATTATTCTTGCAGTTTTCTGTGGTTTAAAAATTTTCAAATGAAAAGTCAGGGGAAAATTAACATAAAATAAAAATACTTTTTAAACGATTGCCTATGAAAGGAAAAAAAATGAGTGTTGGCAGATTTCAGAATGAATGTTGGAAATTTTCACATTTTAGTCAAAAACGAATCCCCCCCCAACCCGGACTGTGGTGGCCAGTTGACCTATCCCCTCTGCGAGTAACATAACCAGTTAAAATGCTCCTGCTTGCATGTGCCCTTTTGAAAACACTCTGACTCCACAAAACAGGTGAAACACCTCACGGTGAAGGGGCTGAGGAAGCTACACGTTCAGAAACTTCCCAGTTCTTTTCAAGCATGTAGACATTTCCAACAGTGTAATGACCTGACCTTTTTCACAGGCCAAGCCCAAGTCCTTTTTCTTTGAATAAGCTCAGATTTAGAAAAAGAAAATTACCCAGGTGGCCTTTAAAGAGTGAGTGTGATCATGGGGGCTCCCAGCACTGTGGCTGCAGGAGGGGGTAGGGGGATGGCTGGTGACTTGGGTCCATTGGACCCAGTGACGCCCCTCCCTCCACCTGCAGGTGCTGGTCAGTTCACCACGAATCCAGAGTGTGGACTGGCCACCACGCTGCGTTTACGGTAAAACTGGAGATAATGAGAAATAAAACTCATTACTGTCCACGGTTGCCCAGCAGTGAGTTGGCCCTGGTGGGCAAGCGAAGAGAGCGTTTTGATGGTGCAGTGGGCCCCCAGGGAGTCCTGGCTGGCTGGGCAGCGCCTGCGGTGGGGGATCCTGAGCTCTAACGCTGTGTGGAGAACTGGGTGTGCTGGGGACAGGTCTTGAGCTTGACCCCAGGCTCTCAGGGCTGTCTGGAGCACCTGTGAGGCCTGGGGTGGGCAGATTTCTGATGACAGCACCCTAGGTATTCAGATTCAGGTTGAGATCCTGAAGTGGCTCAGTCTCTCCAAGCCTCATCACCTTCATCCCTAAACCAGGCAGGTGAGGATCCACCAAGAGGTATGCTCTGAAGATGAAGCAAGGTGAAGCGTCTCAAGCCTCAGAGCAGAGGATGAGCACAGAGCAGACGTGGACGTGGTAGCCCCCAGAGCTGGGCTCAGACGGGCTCCGCGGGACCGGGCCTGGCCAGCACCGGATGTACTGAGCAATGGAGGAGACTGCATCCCTGGGCCCCCTCCAGCCGCTGTGGCTGCGGAGGGAGGGAAGCGCAGGGGCGCGTGGAAGGAGCACGGAGCACTCGGTGACCCTGTGGGGAGGGCAGGGAAGGTGGAGCTGAGAAGCCGCCCTCCAAGGAGAGGAGAGACGAACTGCAGGGCTTCTGCCTCCCTGAGTGGAATTTGCAAGTTTGGATCCTGAGGAGAACTACTCAGGAAAATGGGGCCCGCCTCCCCTCAGCCTCCCCGCTAAATACATGCCAAAGAAAGCAGTTTCATAATTTATATCCATGGAGAAAAGAGGGATCCTTCACAAGATCCTGATTCATTGGGACAACTGGGCGGTCATCTAGGAAAAATAAAGCTGGATCCCCAGCTTACTCCTCACCCCAAAATAGACACATGAAAAGATGCTCAACATCACTAATCATCAGAGAAATGCAAATCAAAACCGCAGTGAGATGTCACCTCGCACCTGTCAGAACGGCAATCATCAAAAAGACCACAAATAACAAATGCTGATGACGATGTGGAGAAAAGGGAACCCTCGTGCATTGTTGGTGTAGCCGCTTTAGAAAACATATGGAGGTTCCTCAAAAAGTCAAAAATAGAATTACCCTATGATCCAGCAATTCCACTGCTGGGTATTTACTTAAAGAAAACAAAATACTAATTTGAAATATTATTCGATTTGAAATATTTGATATATGCACCGCTATGTTCATTGCAGCATTATTTACAATAGCCAAAATAAGGAAGCAACCTAAGTGCCCATCAATATATGAATGGATGAAGAAGATATGGTTTATACACACACACACACACACACACACACACACACACAATGGAATATTACCCAGCCATTAAAAAGAATGAAATTTTGCCACTTGCAACAACATGGACAGACCTAGAGGGTATTATACTAAGTGAAATAAGTCAGACAGAGAAGGTCAAATACTGTACACAGTATTTTAATTATATGTGGAATCTAATAAACAAACAAAACAGAAACAGACTCATAGATACAGAGAACAAACCAGTGGTCCCCAGAGGGGAGGGGATCAGAGGTTGAGTGAAATAGCGGAAGGGGATTAAGAGGCACAAACTTCCAGTTATAAAATAATTCACAGGGATGTAATATACAGCTAAGAGAATATAGTAAATAATACTAATTTTGTATGGTGACAGATGGTTAATAGAATTATTATTGTGATCATTTCATAATGTATCTGATTGTCAAATCACTATGTTGTACACCTGACACTAACATAATATTGTATAACTACACTTCAATAAATAAATAAATAAATAAATAAATAAATAAATTCCAGATGGATCAGAAATTTCAACATTAAAACTGAAACCCTATAAGCATTAGGAAAAATGGAATAATTTTTCAAAATAATCTCAGAGTGGGATTTTTCTTAGCATAACACAAAACCTGGAAGGCATTTTATAAAGTAATAAATTTAATTACATTAAAAAAAATTTAATTCAAATGTCCAAACAACAAAATACAAAGAGTATTTACAACATGGGGGTTGGCAAAGGTCAATTTCCTTAATATATAAAGCACTTCTAGACATCGATAAGAAAAAGACCAACAACCCAATAAAAACAGATGGCAAAGGATAGAGCAGAGCTCATAAAAATGGATATAAAGCTCTTTTAAACATATGAGAAGATGCTTAACCACACTTGTATAAAGAAGCAAGGATTATAATGACTATTACATACCAATTACTTTTAGCTCCTGGACTGGCAAATATCAAAAAATTTGACGGCATTCTGTGTTGGTGAGGATGTAGAGAAATAGATGCTCTCAAATACTGTTGATGGGAATTAAAAAATCAGTACAGTCGCTCTAGAGGGCGTTTTCACAATATTTATAAAAATTTAAAATGCACATATCTTTTGGCCAAGCGATACCACTGCCAGGATTCATCCCACAGACACACAGGCACTCATGCCAAGCAGTCTAGTTAAGAAGATAAAGATGCTCACTGCGGCTTAGTGAGACAGCGAGATTGGGAGCAACCCAAGTGCCTGGCAATAAAGAATTGGTTAAACAAATGTACAATCCTACAAGGGATACCAAGCAACCATTTTTTTTAATGAAGAAGCACTTTCTATGCCCATCTCCAAAATATATATCTATCTATACTAACCTATCTCCAAAATATACTAAATGAATTTATATACAGTCACTGCTCCTCGGTATCCACAGCGGGATTGGGTCCAGGCCCCACCTTCCACCTCCAGGGTACACCAAAATCTGCAGATGCTCAAGTCCCTTATATAAAAGGGTGTAGTATTTGCATATGACCCACCCACATCCTCCTGTATACTTTAAATCATGTCTAAATTACTTATAATGTTGGCCTCCCGTATACTTTAAATCATCTCTAGATTACTTATAATGTTGGCTCACACAGCAAATTCAAGTTTTGCTTTTTGGAACTTTCTGGAATTTTTTTTTGGAATATTTTTAATCCATGATTGGTTGAATCCATAGACGTGGAACCTGCAGATATGGAGGGCTGACTGTGTGTGTGTGTGTGTGTGTGTGTGTGTGTGCGTGTGCTCATGCCTTGCATATAATATATACATGTATATATTATATACATGTATATATTATATACATGTATATATTATACATTTATACATACCTTGCATAAAATATACATATATATATGCTTGCATGGACTATCTCTGGAAGATGCACGGGTAGTGGTTTCCTCTAGAGAGGGGGAAGGGATAGAGGGATGAAAGCCACTTATGTTTCATGTGTGATTATATTAATATGCAGATGTATTACCTATTTTGAAAAATAACATATTTTTAAAGCCTTTACACTTGGGTAGATCAGCCACGTCTTCCTCTTGAATGAGTTCAGTCCTTCAAGTCGGAAACCAAACTCCAGGACTTCACTGGTGGTCCAGTGGTTAAGACCCCGTGCTCCCAGTGCAGGGGGCCCAGGTTCGATCCCTGGTCAGGGAACTAGATCCTGCGTGCTGCAACTAAGAGCCCACACATGGCAACGAAGATCCCGTGTACCACAACTAAGACCCAGCGCAGCCAAATAAAAAAATAAATATTTTAAAAAAATTGTCAGACTTAAAAAAAAAAAAGGAAAGAAACCAAACTCCAAGGGGACCCCAAAAGTGATGCAGGCTTGGAAATGGGGAGCCTCAGGGAGTCTGTGCAGACCCACTGGAGGGCCCAGTGCACCATGGCAGCTCCAGGGTGGAGCCAGCCTGGAACCCAATGAATGTGCTTTTGTCAAACCGGACAGGCAGAGAGAGGTTGGGCGTGTGGGAAAGGGGCGGTGGGCTGTCCTGAGCCGAGAGCCAGTAACCTCCAGGAGAAGAATTGAGAAGGAAATTGGGGCCTTCCTCATGAAAGGAGGCAGGGCCGGGACAAGACTCAAGGAGGTGGAGGTGACGCTGAGAGGGGCCTGGCTCAGCCCAGGGTGAGGTGGGGTGTGGAGAGCCCCTTCCCAGCCGAGGACCTGGGCTCAGCAGCCTCTGAGAAACACTGAGGCCCACCAGGCTGGAAGCAGCGCTCCGCCTCCCCCACCAGCCACATTTCCGTCCAGCCATTGGCCTGTGTCCATTGGCCTCCACACAGGCTGGGCTGAGTCAAGGAATTCCAAGGAACAGGCAGCTCCTGCACCAGGCTCACCATGCCGCCCTCCCACCAGATGTGTGGTCAAGTTGGACTCAGAGGTCTGCACTCTGTAACCTCACCCGCTTCTCTGCACCCAGGTTTCCCCTCTATGTCTCAGCTACGTGTTCCTTTTGGAAATTTTCAGCCCTTTTATGGCATAGTTAAGGGGAAAGGAATTTTTCCAGAACTCAGTCAAAGATGCTGGCTTAGCTGGGTTGGGAGGGGAGGGCGACTTCGGGAAGAAGAACTAGGGGTCGGCTGGGGCTGGGGTGGCGGTGAGGGGACAATGTGAGGCCCTGGGGAGTGGGACTGGGCTCCTCCGGGTCTGGGCCACCCTTCCCAGGGGCCACTGGTCCTGAGCCTCGATTGCCTACAAAGACTACAGCTTTCTAGCCTCTGGTCATCCTGTACATCTCATCACCCCTCAAGTCTCCTCGCCCACCCAGCACTGTTGACGTACAACATATGTGCACAAACATCCCCCGTCTGCCGTGGGCCCCCGGGGTCCCCCTCCTTCTCCCCGCAGCTTGTCTTACCCTCTGTCCAGCTACACCAGAGAGAAAAATTATGGGGAAAAAGAACTCTCGGGGATCCACCCCAGCTGAAGTTGTTGAGAGCAACTCTGAGGAGACCAAGCAAATTCCACAGAGGCCACCGCCCCGCCTGGACTCCGGGGGCTTCCTGCCACTGGGGGGGTCTTCCGAGCCTGGTCCAGTCTCCCCGCTCAGACCCCTCAGCCCGGACCTCTGCCCGGCCTCTGCTTTCCCCACGCTGTCTTCTTCCTCCCATTGCTTGTTGATTTCCTGCCAAACCATTTCCCTCCTGGCTCCAAACTTCTGTCGGGAAAGAAATGAAATCAGCACTTGGAGGACTGGAAGGGGAAAAACAGCTGCTTTTAACACAGTGAGTTCGGGGGGAGGGGCAGCCGAGCAGCTGCATCTTGGTGGAAAAGGAAGAGTCTGGTGGGAGCACAAAGCTCATGGCAGGAGGGGCAAACTCACATGCCCAGTGGGCCCAGCAGACACCATGACGGGGGCTTCCTAATGGCATCTTGGGCTGTAGTCTTCAGACGCAGACACATCTTGTGTCCACAGTAATCATCCTTGGTCTGTGTATTTTCCTCCACTTTAGAGATGTGAGTACAATATCTTTCCTCTTCACTCTCTTATTAAGAAAAATTATAGTGCATGTGTTTGGGACACAATAGAGAGCAGTGGGGGCTGTGGCATCAGGGCCACCAGGTAAAACTGCTCAGGATGGGCAGACTCTGTGCCATCCACCAATTGTGGCACGTGGCGTGTGGGCCTCCGTTAACAAATCTGACCTAGAGATCTGGATTTTTGTGTAAAAATCGCCTGAGATTTAAATGTTGGCAACTAATCCGGGAGCTTTAAGGCACTGGCAGGTCAGCTCAGTGTGGGCTCAACAAAATGCATCTGAGAGCTGGGCCTACGGGTCAGAGCTTGAGACCCTGGTTTATGAGTGAGAGCTGCTGTGTGGACCCCGCTGACTGGACCACCTCGGCCTGGAGTGGGCAATGCCAGGGCTCCACCCATCCCCTCAGGTCTCATTTTAGCACTGTGTGTCCCTGACCCCTGCCAGCTCAAAAGTGCTTTTGCTTTCCCAAGAGTGCACCTGGGGCTCATCTTTGGAGGGCTACCCTCAGGCTACTGGAGCTTCCTTGCTTGGAGACAGTGAGCCTGAAGCACCTAGAACTTTACCTTCTGCTGCCACACTCGCCCCACACCTGTCATTCTTGGTGAAGGACGAATGGGAACAGGAGTATGGAAGTCCGGCCCCCTTGCTTTGAATCAAGATCACCCTGAGTAGCCCTCACACTCCAGAGCTCCCGAGGGCCAGGCTGACACCACCCTCCCTGTGGGACTTTGCCTGAGATCACCCCTGGCTTGGCCTTCCCCCTATCCTGACCTGCTTCCTTCACTCCCTTTGAAGTTCCTCCTGGGAGAATTTCCTTAATAAGTCACAGGCACACGAGTCCTTGTCCCAGGATCTGTTCTGGAGGACCCTCCCGTAGACGCAGCCAAGCCAACAGACAACTCCTCCCACAGTGGAAAGAATAACTTTTCCAGGAGCTGATACAACAGTTTGAGAGCCTCAGAGCTGTAAACCTTGTCTGACAATCAACTTAGGAGGCTTGGGACTCCTACAAACCCTCTGCCCTCCCATCACACCCCACCCCTTCCTTTGCATGTCACCCTCCTTTCAGCCTTGTGGTTGCTCCCAAACATCCCCTTCCCACACCCCCGCCCCCCAACCACATGGCAGCCACGCAGATTGTGTGTCTGACCCCACCCTGGGGTAAAAGCCAATTTCAGTAAGTCCCAGCCCCGTTGTGTAGCGGCTGGTACAAATAACCCTCACTGAAGTCATTTAGCAAAAGAATTCCCAGGGAATGCGGTGGGGAGCAGTGCAGAGGTGATCCAGTTATCTTGAAGATGGAAGTTCAGGAATGCAGAGGCAATCTAGAGGGTGCAGGCTCGGAAAATGAGGGAAGCCAGCCGAGAATGCAGTTGACCTACAAAAGAGGGCAGATCAGAGAACTGAAGAGAAACGGAAGCCAGAGCCCAAACCTGGTTTCTGTTGGTTGCAACCAAAAGCACCTGGAAGCGAAGAAGCCAGTAAAGGGCGTTTTACAGAGCCAGCTACTGCTGTGGGCAACTGGACCACCCAGGAAGGAGGTGACCAACAGCAGAGGGGCATGTGTCTCAGAGTTATCCCAACTGAGGAAAAAGGAGCTGGGGTATTTACGCATCAGCTCCCGCCATCCAGAGAAGCACTGCTCCAGTTCACTGGGTCTCAAAATAGAATTCTCTGGGAGTTTTTTCTAAATCATGATGTGTGGGTCCACCTCCAGACATCCTGAGTTAACGAGCCTGGGTGCTGGGTCTGGTGAAAGACCCCCCTAGGGAATTCGTGTGCACAGAACTGTTTGGGAAGCCCCGGTCTAGCTGATTTCTCAGATCCCTGTGAGCCTGCAAGTTTGGGGCCTCCCTGAACGACTTCAGCTGAAGATGGAAACCCTGAGAAAGCCGCCAGTGCAGCTGGAGATAAATCACTCATTGGCTGGGGCTGCAGCTGGTGGAGGCTTGAGAAATAAGGGTTTTGGCCTCAGCTCCACTGTTCGTGCTCCCGTGACCATAAAGGAGCCCGACCCTCAGACGTTCTTTATAAAAGGAAAAAAAAAATGTCAAGCATATTTTCCGAGGTTTGATTTCCTCCCAGTGTCCTGAAGAAACCCTCCTAAAGCTTAGGCTGCCTCAACCCGAGTCTCTGGTAATAACATCAAAGACTTTGAAATTGAGACCCAGTGTGACTTTGCTAAAGTAAATAAAAACCAGGGGAGGAGGGAAACTAGAAAGCGCCTGGGTCTAGGAGAAGCTGAACCTCCACTGAGAAGGTGAGAAAAGAGGCTGTTTGGGGTGGGGGAAGGGGGCAGAATTCTGAGGGTTAAAATTCAGGAAAAGGGAAATACACTAGGGTTGCCAGATTCAGCAAATAAAAACCTAGTTCAATCAGAATTTCAGGTGAACAATGAATAATTTTTTAGTGTATAAGTGTGTCCCATGCAATATTGGGGGCATACTTATATTAAATATTGCATGGGGTAAATCTGTACTAAAAATATTATGCATTGCCCATCTGAAATTCAGGCTTAACTGGGCATCCTGGACTTTATTAGGCAACCCTAAAACATACAGGCAATTAGATTGGTCTCAGCTGGTTAGGACACCCTTAACTAGGCGTGTGAGTTAAACTGGGTGTCTCTGTGCTTACCTACGTGTCTCTGGTCCCACCTGGGCGGCTGTGGCCCAGGAGGTGCCTCTGGCCTTCTATTTGCAGGTGGAGTGGAAATGCCAGAAGAAGATGTGGAAGTAGATGAAAGCGGAGGAGAGAAGGCAGGAGGGGGTCCAGCTGGGAGGGTGAGGGGCCCAGCATCCCCCTGCCAGCCCTCCTCACCCCCACCCCACCCCACCCAGCCCCCGATGCTCAGGCCGGAGAAGAGCTCCATCCCCAGGCTAGGGCAGAGTTTGCCTCTCCCCCTGTAAGCCGAGGATGTGGAGGGAAGGTCCGCAGACACCCGGGAGCTGCTGCGCCCCAGCCCCGCAGCAATGGGAAGGGGGGACTGAAGGCTTATCCACCACCCCCTCACCCTCAGAGCCACCCCTGCCCCGTCTCCCCGCCCCCCTGCGCCCTACAGTTTTCTCCCAGCGCTGCCTCTCTCCCCACCTCGCGTCCCTCCAAATAAGGAAGCCGGAGCCGGAGGAGCGGTCGGACGGGGATGCCGGGGGTCTGGTCCCCGCCCCGAGGCGGGATCCCGCTGCCCGCGCGGCCGGGAGGGAGGGGGCGCAGCTAGAAGCGGCCTCGCGGGCCAAGGTCAGGGTCGGAGGCCCGCGGCGGGCACGGCGCTAGAGCCCAGCCCAGGTGAGAAGGGCCCGCGGGCCGCCCAGAACCTGGCCAGCCCCGCGCTGGCGGCGGAGGGACGTGGCGGATGACGTGGCGGCGCGAGGAAGCGCCACATCCTCGGGCCCAGACTTCCCGCTGCCAGGATCCGACCCAAAGAAGATAACGCAGACCGAGGAGAGATGTCCGGAAGCAGTCCCCGCGGCAAAAGGGAAACGGTTTAATACATCTGGGTACATCAGCACAATGGAATGTGATTTTATATCTTCTGGCGTTCGTTAGCTGCCCACTTGGTGTCAGGCACCCTGCCAGCTCGTGGGTACTCTGCGGGGGGGGAGGCTCTTTCCCCTGCGGGGGGGAGGGGGGTCACAAGCAAAACCATGGCTGTTAAGAGCACAGACTCCAGAACCAGGTAGCTAGGTGGGCTTGAACAGGGGTCTGTCTCCCCATCTGTGAGATGCGGACCTCAGAGGGAAGGGGGGGGAGGGTTCAGTGAGGTTCTGCCGGCAAGGCGCTTGGCACGGTGCCTGGCACTACATAAGGTGCCCAACAGTTACCAACTGTCATTATTGCTGTTACTATTACTGTAGGCGTGTGATCAGTGTCATAACAGAAGCATGGACAAACTAGGATGCAGGCACAGAGAGCGATGGGCTAAGTACCATGGTAAAGGGCACAGAAGCTACTAGGAGGAAACAGAAGAGAGTGTGCTAAGCACAGAACAGGAGAATGTACAAGCCCTGAGCATAGAGAATGGTGTCTTTCATTCTGCCCCGGGATGTCACCAAGGCCCCCGCAGGTGATGGCTCAGCTGGATCTTGAAGGGTGTGAAGTTCGCTGGATGGACAAGAAATGGAAAGGCATTGCAGGTAGGAGCAAACATGCGAGCCAGGGAGGAGGAGAGAAGGGGCAGGGTGAATTCCAAGAACGGCTGCTAAGTGTCTCCAGGAGAAGCAGATTAGTGTCCAGGGTTGCAGCTCTTCCCTTATGTGCATCTGCCCTTAGCTGCACGTGTGCCAGGCCAGCTCTCCCTCTGTGACTGTCTAGGCCTTGGCTCTGTGCTCAAGACCCCACCAGGCACAGCCTCCATCATGGTGAGGTCCCCATCCTTTTAGTGACCACCCCAAACCACTCAAGATACTTTGAGGCCAACATCAAAAGGAAAGGTTCCGGGTCTTTATCTTTTTCTTCCCACAACGATTCTCGGCCCCTAGGCAGATCTGCCCACCCTTTCCCAGCAACCTTTGAGCTCTTCATACCAAGAGATGTGGAGGAGGAGCAAGGGTGAGCCATTTTTATGTCCATTGACCCAAATCCAAGTGAAAAGATCCCAAGCTCTTGAAAGAAGGGACTGTGGTGGTGATACTGATCATAATACCTAACAAACATGGTAGCTTCCTCTCCATCAAGCACTGTGCCGACACCTTCTGTATGAATTACTAGTCTTATCCCCTGGCTTCAGATATGCAACTGAGTTGAAGAGATCTGCTCAAGGCCACCCAGCTAGTAATGGTGAATCTGAGATTCAAACCCAGGGCTGCCTTACTCCAGAGTCCATCCCCTTACCACTGGACCATCTATTGAAAAAGCTAAACATGCCTAGTTAGGGCTTTGATCAAGAGCAGGGAAAAGGCAGGGCTCCTGACCTCTTCAAGTGGAGAATGGGTTAGCTGGTAAAGTTGGCACCAGCCAACAGGGGCACAGCCACAAACCTGAGTGCCACATGGTGAGCGTCCTCTATGCTCCAGACACTGCCCTGCATGTCGTGTCTCTATCTGTTGGGTCCCAGCACAAAAACCATAAAAACCACACAAGGTCTTTCAACCAAGAGAATTTAATATAGGAGGTTTGTTTTGCAGCTTGGACTATCTGAGGAGCCAAACGGGATGGCAGGTTGACCAGAGAGTTCAGTAACAGCGGAAAGTCACTGCTGCCACCACTAGGGCCAGGACAGGAAGGGAGAAGCTGGGGTTACCAGAGCCCACAGTTCAGGCCACCTGGCAGGAGCTGGAACCACAGCAGAGATGTAGCCACTGCCACGTAAGCCACCAGAAGCACAGGGTGGGGTGGGAAGGAGATTTCTAACCCTAGCAACTTACCCTCCAAGGTAGTTATTTTTACCCCATTTTAGAGATGAGGAAACTGAGACTTATGTGACTGACCCAACCAAGACAGAGGTCAGTGAAGCCCTGATCTAACCCCAGGTCAGGGTGTCTGTCTTCATGCTCTGGCCAAACCAGTCACCTCAGGAACTGTGTGAGCCATGAAGACCTCAACAACAACAAAAGAAGACAATCTAGGAGGCTTCAGTTTCCAAACACTTGACTAGTATGGGGTCAGGGATCGAGGGGTGACAATGGTGCCCACATTTTTCTCCTCTTCTGTCCCCCTAGGTCCCAGCTCTAGCCCAGAGAGGAAAGTTACATGAAGCCACAGCCAGGATTCTGGGTGTTGGGACTACAGGGCCATTTTTACCTTTGTGCTCTTCTGTACTTCCCAAATTTTCCCGGAGGAACATGCACACCCTCATTAATGGGAAGGACAAATCATCTCCAGGCATCACCTAAAAGGTAGAAGGCTCCAGACGAAGCCTTTAGCAGAAAAAAGCTGGGGCCAAAGATGGTGACAGGAGGGAAGACTGGCCAACACAGATGGCTCGTCACTGGCCTCCTCCCCTGGGAGGGGACACAACCAGGAGGCGAAAGCATGCCATGGCACCGGTTGCTCTTCACACATACACACACCCACCCCTCATATGCACAAACACACACACGACACACACAAATGTACACACACAAGCACACGTGTGCTCTTTTTTTTTTTTTCATTTATTTATTTTTGGCTGCGTTGGGTCTTCGTTGCTGTGTGCAGGCTTTCTCTAGTTGTGGCGAGCGGGGGCTACTCTTCGTTGCGGTGCATGGGCTTCTCATTGCGGTAGCTTCTCTTGTTGAGGAGCACAGGCTCTAGGCGCGCGGGCTTCAGTAGTTGTGGCTCGCGGGCTCAACAGTTGTGGCCTGCGGGCTCTAGAGCGCAGGCTCAGTAGCTGTAGCACACGGGCTTCGTTGCTCCGCAGCATGTGGGATCTTCCCGGACCAGGGCTTGACCCCGTGTCCCCTGCATTGGCAGGCGGATTCTTAACCACTGCGCCACCAGGAAAGTCCACATGTGTGCTCTTATAAGCAGGCCCAGCCACAACACATATGCACACATATCTGCTTACATGTACACATGAAAGACATATAAACACACATTCCCATACACATATCCACACATGCGTATATACTAGCACACAAGTGTACATTTACACATGCCAAACAGAAGTCTCTTGTACACATGCACACATCACACCCATGTACATGGGCACACACACACAAACATCACACACACACACACACACACACACACACAGGCTCATTCTGCTTCACTTTTAAAATGGGACTTGGCAAAATTTTCCTGTCGTAGCATCTCCCAAGGTAGTATCTGGCCTCCTCAGAGCAGCTCCCAGTGACACCTCCCAGGAGCAGGGAGGCCTTCGCCTTTCAGCCCCAGAGCACAAGCCACAGGTGCCATCTCAGGTGTGAGCTCCAGAGAGCAACTCCCCCTGTGACAGTGGCTGGAGGCCCAGCGCGTCCCCTTGAGCACCCAGAA
This sequence comes from Eubalaena glacialis, assembly GCF_028564815.1. NCBI lineage: Eukaryota > Metazoa > Chordata > Mammalia > Artiodactyla > Balaenidae > Eubalaena > Eubalaena glacialis. The sequence goes on along the minus strand of NC_083728.1, from coordinate 54,765,128 downwards.
GCCCAGCAGTACCCAGAAGGGCGGCCCATGAGCTCCCTGGGGACCCACACCCCGATGAGCACAGGAGTGGGTGCAGCTGGCAGAGTCCACATGTGCCCAGAGGAAGCCACAAGGCCAGACCTGCCTGGGCTCACAGAAAGGCCCGTGGAGTCTCTTCCGCGAGTGGTGCTGGGAAAGCTGGACAGCTGCGTGCAAGTCAATGAAGTTAGAACACACCCTTACACCACGCACAAAGAGAAACTCAAAATGGCCTAAAGACTTAAATATAATACAAGACACCATAAAACGCCTAGAAGAGAACACAGGTAAAACATTCTCTGACATAAGTCATACCGATGTTTTCTTAGGTCAGTCTTCCCAAGGCAATAGAAATAAAAGCAAAAATAAACAAATGGGATGTAATCAAACTTATAAGCTTTTGCAAAGGAAACCATAAACAAAACAAAAAGACAACCTATGGACTGGGAGAAATTATTTGCAAATGATGCGACTGACAAGGGCTTAATTTCCAAAATATACAAACAGCTCATACAACTCAACAACAACAAAAAACAAACAACCCATTCAAAAAATGGGCAGAAGACCTAAATAGACGTTTCTCCAAAGAAGACATACAGATGGCCAACAGGCACATGAAAAAATGCTCAACATCACTAATTAGAGAAATGCAAATCAAAACTGCAATGAGATATCACCTTACGGTCAAAATGGCCATGATTAAAATGTGTACAAATAACAAATGCTGTATACTTAAAATCCAAAATGCTGAGTCACAGGCTATCTTAGAAAATGGTACTAGATGGCTCTCCAGATGACCAGCCTATACTCCCACCTGCAATCCATGCTAGTGTCAGTATTCCCACTTCTCCTCAATAAAAAATATTTTTTCAGCTTATTAAGGTTTACCATTCTAAGACATATAGTGATTTCTCATTTTTGTTTTAATTTGTATTTTTATGGTTATTAAAATTTTAAGTACTCCTTCATATTCTCATAAGCCTTTTGAGATATCTTCCTCAGTAAATATCTTGATCATAAAAAAAATAAAATAACAAATGCTGGAGAGGGTGTGGAGAAAAGGGAATCCTTCACTGTTAGCAGGAATGTAAATTAGTGCAGAGAACAGTATGAAGAACAGTATGGAGAACAGTATGAAGATTCCTCAAAAGCCTAAAAATAGAGTTGCCATATGATCCAGCAATCCCACTCCTGAGCATATATCCAGAGAAAACTCTAATTCGAAAAGATACATGCACCCCTATGTTCATAGCAGCACTATTTACAATAGCCAAGACAAGGAAACAATCTAAACGACCATCGACAGATGAATGGATAAAAAAGATGTGGTACATATATACAATGGAATATTACTCAGCCATAAAAAAAGAATGAAATAATGCCACTTGCAGCTACATGGATGGACCTAGAGATTCTCATACTAAATGAAGTAAGTCAGAAAGAGAAAGACAAATGCCATATGATATCACTTATATGTGGAATCTAAAATATGACACAAATGAACTTATCTAAGAAACAGAAACAGACTCACAGACGATAGAGAACAGACTGGTGGTTGCCAGGGGTGGGGGAGGGATGGAGTGGGAGTTCGGGGTTAGTAGATGCAAACTATTATATACAGAATAGAAAAACAACAAGGTCCTACTGTACAGCACAGGGAGCTATATTCAATATCCTGTAATAAAACATAATGGAAAAGAATATGGAAAAGAAAGGCCCTTGCCGTCAGAAGGCTTGAGTCAAGCCCCTGCCTGTCTGTGGGCCTCTGTTTCCTCATCTGTAACGAAGGGGCCTCTCAGCTCTAGACCCAGCTCGGCGCGTCCCTCGCCTGCTGCATCAGGGCCTTGTAGCTCGCGCTGCAGATTTAGCTCCTGACCTTACGAGCAGCTGGAGAGAAATTTAATTCAGAGGCTGAAATGCACCCACCACAGTCACTGCCACTATAAATATACATGTGGCTCATTCACCAGAGAGCCCAGGTGGCCCAGGGGAGGCTGGGGGATGGACCCCCCCCGCCAAGCGGTGCATTCACCCACTCCTGGCCCCTTCAGGTTAACCGCAGCCGCGCGGCTTGCCAGAAACATCTGCCATCATGTATCCTGGATGACAGTGGAGCAGCAAAGGGCCTGGGATGGGAGGGGCCTGCTGGGAGCTGAGGGCCTCCAAGAGGTCTAGAACAGGAAGGGGGTGGCAGGCACTGTACCTGCAGGTGTGGGGACAGGGGCTTATGGGCAAACCTGTGCCTTTTGAGCACCAAGGCAGGGGACCTGCTCAGGGCGGGCAAAGATTCCCCTCTGCAGCGGGGTAACCTTCCAAAGAGGGTGCCCCGCAGAGACTGAATTTAGAGCTTTTGCTTCTTTAGAGAAAGACCTTGCCCATTACATTGTAAGATGGGTGAAGACTGGACATTAGCTTGAAATGACCTGAACTTGGCATCCCTTGGAAGAGGGGGTGAGCCCCCGACGGTCCAAGGAGTAGGGAGTGGGCCCAGAGGGAAGGGGGTAACTCAGGGTGCCCAGAGCAGTGCTGTCCTTTGACCCTGGTGAGAGCCCCAACCCTGGCTCTTCTGGGCCACGTTCCTCCCTACAGGGTGAGGAGTTGGTGAGGAAAAGGGGACATGCTCAGCTAGACGATCCCACACACCCCCTTCTTCTAGGGTAGCATCCCCAGACTCCAGGGGTGGCCCGGGGCCGCTGTCTGCAAGATGTCTACACGGGTAGCTGCACCGGCCAGGGTCCCAACCGCAAAACAGAGCCCAGGCCAAGGGATTAATCGTGAATTAATGTAAGGAAGGAGTAGCTGAAACCCTAATAGGGGCAGTGAAGCAACCTAAATTAGAAGCGGCAAGAAATCGCTGCTTCCCTAGGGCTGGAGGGACAGAAGAAGAGAGGGTGCTCTCAGGAGCTGGAACCACGAAGGAGACACAGCCCGCTCTGGAGACACCACTCAGAGCAGGGGGGTGGGAAGGAGCGTCACCCGCTTCTCCCCTCCCCCCCGGCGCCGGCCTCCCTCCCCGCTTCCCATTGGCTGCACCTACAGGAAGCCGGCGTGCAAGGGACCCTGGGAAATGTGGTCCATGGGGTCGAGACCCGCAGCGCCGCGGAGCAGGGAAGGGTGAGGGGGGATCGGATGGCTGTAGCTGATACCTCAGCTGTACGGTGGGGCGGAGAAGGGCCGCTGTGCCTGCCTGAAGGCAGGAGGTGGCCTCTGCTGACACCTTCGGGGCTCCTCTGATCCACCCAGCGGTGGAGGGTGAGTCTTGCGGGAGAAGCCGCTGTCACCCTGCACCATCCGGAGGGACAGTGGGAGAATGACCTTGTGGGCACTTCAGGTCCCTTGACCCGGAGTCTGGGGAGCCAGCGCGCTGGATCCCAACCCTTGACCTTCCTGCACGGTGGCTCCTGAGCGGCCCTGCTGGCCAGAGCTGGGCATCTGACTCCTCCTTAGCGGAGCGCCGGCAGCATTGGGGGCGGGGGGTGGGGGGCGGGATAAGAGCAGCAGTTGCTGTTGGTGAAGCAATTAAGAGTCTAGGCGCTAAGCTTCATGCTCTAGGTGGGCTGTATCATTTCATTCTTTTAACAACCTCTAATACACACCAAGTGTGTCCCCATAAAACCCAGGAAAAAAATTATTATAATCAAAAAACAATTAAAAAGTGAGTCCCACGTGTTCACAAATAACTGAGCAAAGTCAAAGTCCTGAAACTGAAAAAGGGGAACCTCCCAGAAGGTCTGAGCACATGTGGTGTGAATGCTTGAGACCAAACTAGACCTTGGGGTCAACATAGTTTTCTATTAAGTAGATAGAAAAATGTTCACTTGTGCATATGTTCTATGTAACAAAGCCTGCATCAGCACCACCTCTGTTTTCATTCAGTATTTATTGTGATTCAACATTGTAAATGTTTCACATGACATCATACTTTAGAGGAAGAAATGAAGGATCAGAGAGGTGGAATAACCTGCCCAGGGTCACACAGCGTATCAATGAGAGACTCCGTGATGGAGTAGCTGCTAGTTAACCCCCCACTACTGACATTTCCCCACCTGTCAAGTCAGGTTCAAGGCTCCTGGCACTGAGCCGAGGTGGGCAGGGAAGGGGTGTACGTTCTGACAGCATCCCAAGGCCAAATACAAACTGGGGGAGGCACCAGAGTGTGATGCCACCACCGCCTCCATGTCATCACAGTGAGTACATTGTGTGCAAACAGAACGTGGTCAGTGTGCTCTCCCGGTGGTAGAATGGACAGTCAACTCTCGGAAGCCTCTCTGGCCCTCCCTGGCTTTTCCCTTTAAACCAATAAGAAGGGGCTGTGGAGCCTTCCAGTCTCCCTTACCCTAGGCAGGCCCAGAGGCGTTGGGTGACTTGCCCAAGGTCACACAGCTGGCTGGAGGAGAACCATGGACCACACATGCAGCTGCAAACCCGTTTCATGGCCTGCTTCCTCTCTCCTTCTCTGGAATGCCCCTTTGCTGCTAGAGTTTCAGTGGTTCAAACCTAGAGGGCAGAATGGGTTGGGTTGGGTTTTTCACAAACTCCTTCACAGGTTACAGACAAGATTTTACTCTTGAACAGAAAGTAGGAATTTATTAAGTATGGTTTAAGGCACAGCTCTCTCCCTCCTCCCCACTCCAAACACATTAGGATCTTTTTTCCCCACCCACCCCACCCCCAAAATTATTCTACACGGCAGAAAAGAGGAATTTGTGAGTTTTCCCATTCCTAGTGGGACGTTTCCCAAAAAAAAGACAATTAAATCTTCACTGCTCAATAGGAAGAGGGCAGCTCCCAGCCCCGTGGCTGCCTGAGACAAAGGCAAACGAGAAGAAAGCTCAGCTCAGGTCCAAGGCCACAGAATCCAGGCCTCTCGTCCAATCGTTCCATCTGGGACCCAGGGGTCCACATCTTCCAGGTCCCTCTAGGAGGATTAATAGTCTGCCAGAACTCATGAGCTGTGGGGTCAGCAGTGCTGATACCTGAGTTCATGGCTAATGAGCTGCAGGGAGCAGGAGGCCATTTCTACCTCACTCAGAGATGGACAGTCCAGTTGGAAGCTAAGCTACTTCTGAAGGATGGTAAGATATCAAGGATGGTACTGTATCAGTGAGCTTTTGCTGCATAACAAACCACCCCAAAACTCGGTGGTTTAAAACAACAACCATTTATTTAGCTCATGATTCTTCAGGTTAGCAATGTGGGGTGGGCTCAACTGGGTGATTCTTTTGGCCCCAGCTGGGCTCACTCCTACATCTTTGGCCAGTGGCAGGGTTTGCCGGGCCTGGCTGATCTAGGAGGGCTTGGCCAAGGTGGCGTGCCCCTGCTCTGTGTGGCCTCATCCTCAGCAGGGAAGCCTGGGCTTTATACCTGGTAGCTGGCAGGATCCCAAGACAAGAGCAGAAGTACTCAAGGTCATAAAGTCACTTTGACCATATTCCAATGGCTAAGTCAAGTCACAAGGCCAGGCCTGAATTGAGGATTGAGAAACTGGCTCTAGCTGTTCACGGGAGAAGCTGCAAAGTCACATCACAAAGGGGCATGGATACAGGGAGGAGAGGACTGTCACCATGTTCCCAGATGCCCTTTCTAAATTCTTCTAGGAACAAAGTAGGGGCTCCAGACGAAAACAAAAATGTGGCATAGAATAGTCCATCCAAGCAAGGGTTCTGTGGCACCAGCCTGACGTGCACCTGCGAAGTGCAAACCTTAAGCCTTAGCAGTGGTGAGCTAGAGCCCATGAGTGCTGGTGCACGACAGCCAACTGTCAAATACTCCGGAATTTTGTGAGCCCCTTGTTAAACCACCATTGCTTGAAATTGGCCACGGTGGGAGTATTTACACCCTGGGAATTGGCAAGCACTACAACTCAGAAAGCTGGCTTAGCAGGGCACCACTGCCCTTAGGCCAAAACAAACACTTTCTCTTCTAATCTAATGAGTAAGATGGACAGATACACAGTGAAAGAGTATAACACACTAATCAGAACATGATGAGCGCAGTACGGGAAAGAAATGGAGAGACCAGAGAGTCAGAGAGAAAGGAACTCATAGTTCCCGAGAGGTGGGGATTAGCTAAGTCATCGTGGAGGAGGTGGCCTTTTAGCTGGGCCTGGAAGGATAAATAAGCAGAGGCGAGGTGGCAGCCTGAGGCGGCAGCACAGGCAAAGGCGGAGAGCCGGGCTGAGATCACACCGTAGTGTTTAGTCTGAGTTTGGCTTCCAGTGAGGTCAGAAGTTTAATTATCCCCATCTCCATCTTGGGAAGTAAGTGGTCCAGGCAGGCACATGGCCCTGCCCCCTACCTGCCCTTCCCCCACCCTGTTCTAGAATCTCAGAGAACAGCTGCAAGACCTCCCTCTCCCTCCCCTTCTCGGCAGCAGCAGCAGGTGGTCTATCCACCACCCCGGATTTGACACCTGGCTGTGTGCACTCAGACAAGTTGCTTCATCTTTCTGAGTCCTGGTTTCCATGCCAGTAAAACAGAGCGAAAGTAACTGCAGTGTCACCAGGATTCGGGGGTGGTGCCTGTGTAGCACGGTGGCTGACCCCAAGGTGTGGACACTCGGGATGGGGAGTGTGTGTGTGTGTGTGTGTGTGTCTCTCGGGGTGGGGAGTGTGTGTGTGTGTGTGTGTGTGTGAGAGAGAGAGAGAGAGAGAGAGAAAGAGAAAGAGACAGACAGACAGATTAGTTTTTTCCTTCTTTCTAGGCCCTGGCCAACCCCCTGTTGGCCTCCTGCATCTGCTCTGGGAGGTGAGGCTGCTCTCCTTCCCAGGCTTGGGTGGGTGGGGAGAAGGCCTGGGTGGCCTGGCCGTGTGTTGGTTGGTTCTAGGTGGGCAGCTGCGCTGAATGTTGGCCACTTCAATCCAGCTTCGCTGATGTAGCCACTTCAGACAAAGGGTCCGTGGGGACACCTGGCCCCAGCCCCCAGCCTGTCCATCTTTGCCCCCAGCCCAGGCCCCCCATGAGGGGACTGTGCCAGCCACACCTGCCCGGAGCGACCTCTTCAGGAAACAGCACCAACACCTCCAGGGACAAGGGGCAGGGTATCTGGTTGGGACAGGGCCCAGGAACAAGCGGGCCGCACATGAGGGCGCCAGGTCAGCCAGGTCAGTGATCCAAGCAAATATTTGGCATATCAGTGCTCAAGGCTGACCTTGACAGTCCATCACTCCGTCCTCGGAAGTGGTATCAGGCTGCTCTCCCCCACGCCTCCTCTCATTACAGGGATAGGTATTTCTAGCTGGGGGCAGGGGCCCACCCATCTTCCCAGCCCCCGGCCTACAGCTTCTGCCTTGCCCACCTCATCCCGGGTGGTCCCTGGACAAATCAGTTTCTCCCCCAGAGTGAGCCGCTGGGGGAGCCAAGCACCCGTCCCTCCAGGAGAAAGGCCGGCTGGCTCGCCCTCCCCCAGACCACCCCAGCACACACCCCGGACCCCTCCAGCTGGTGAGGATGTCCCTCTCCAAACCCCTGAGGGAGACAGCCTCGGAGGGAGGCGAAGGAGCTGCACCCACGCCCCCTGCGTCCCCAGCGTCCCCTGCGGCTGGAGAGGGCATCCTGTGCTTTCTCAGAAAGCTGCTGAGCGTGGCCCCAGCCAAGAGCCAAGAGCGCAGCACTGCCTCTCTGGGTGCTTTGTTCCACTTCCTGGAGGCTAAAAATACCCTGGCGCTGCCAAGGCAGCCCTTGAGAGCCCAGGGGAGCCGGCAGTGGGAGCAGTGATCCGGCACCTGGCACAATTAAAAGGAGAAACGCAGTCACTCCTTCAGCTCAGAATAAGCCAGCCTCCTGGGCGCCCCGCCACCTGCCCACTTGGTCTGCAAGGAAAGCCTCCCTGCACCCCTGCTGTGCCCCTGCTTCCTTTCTCCTTCCCCAGGCTGGACCACCTCCATCCCCGTCTGGCCGGAGCCTGGGGTTGCCTACACGACTGTGCTCTGACACGTGTCAGAACAGCAAGTCTCCTGCAGAACGCCCCGGAAGCCTCACATTCCTCTAGCAAAATCGCAGTTAGCACCCAGGCTTCAAATGGAAATTCCCTTAGTGGGTGATAACCCAGTGGCTTAAATTCAAGACAACCTGCCTCAGTCCATCTGCATCTTCTCAGGACCTCAAGCCTCTGTGAGAATCTGATGAGAGCGCTGGCTCCAGGGCAATATTGTCCAAGCAATTCGAGGGAACGTACGGATGGCCTGAACCCCATCCAGGACTCCCCACAAACACCCCCAAGTTAGGAGCCCTCCATGTTGTGGAAGCCGGGCCCTGAGCTACACCCTGAGATGGAAGATGGCGGAGTGGCACGCAGACGAATACCAGCCAATGGCGCGAGTGCGGGGCGGTGGGCTGAGGACCAATGGGCTATGGGACTGCGGAGGGGAGGAGGTGCCGGGTCAAGCGGGTGTGGAGGGGAAGAGGGTGCGTTAGAATGGGGTTTTGAAGGACAGACAGGATTTAACCAGAGAGAAAATGCAGGCTCAGAGAACTTGTGTTCATAGCAGGGCGTGAAAAAGCAGCCTTGTTTGGGAGCAGGGGTGGCCAGAAGACTTGTACAGGGTATGAAGGGCGAGTGTGCTGGTTTTCCATTGCTGTGTAACAAGCAACACACGCTAATTATCTCACAGTTTCCGTGAGTCAGGAGCGAGCACAGCTCTGCTGGGTTCTCCTCTCACGAACTGGGTTCTCAGCTGGGGCTGTGACACCCCCCCCCACCCCACGCCTGAGGCTTCAAGGCAGGAAATCTGCCTCCCAGGTCATCCAGGGGATTGGCAGAATTCCCTGCCTTGCAACTCCTACTGCCTGTGGGCTGGAGGCTGCCGTGGGCTCCTAGAGGCCTCCGCAGTTCCCAGAGGCTGCCCCCGGCCCCCTCCCCGTGGCCTTCTCACTCCATAAATTGGCCAAGACAGAATCTTGTATAAGGTAACCTGATCAGGGGCAACACCCCTCTGCCTTTGCCATATTCTGTTGTCAAGCAGCCAGTCACAGTTCGTTCACACTGGGGGAGGGGATCATACGGGGCCGGGGGGTGGGGGGGCGGCGATTAAATATAGGGAGTGGAAATCATGGGGCCATCGTAGAATTCTGCTGACCACGGTAAGACTTAGCTGGAAAACAGGGTTACAGCCCAGTTGAGAAGGCCCTTGATTCTGTGGGAGACAGAACGCCACTGAAAGGGGATGGGAGGGAAGAATGAGAGCAGAGGCACAGGTCATTGCCCTTTGGGAAGGTGGTTGCCATGGTTCCAGGGGAGAGGATGAGGGGCTGTGGCCATGGGGATGGAGAAGAAAGACCCGATAGCCACCCGGCTGTCTAGTCAAGTGTCACCTGATCAGTAAGGCTTTCCCTGTCCACCTGACATAAAATGACCACCTGTCTCTTCTCCCAACTCCGCACCCAGCCTTATTGTCTCACAGCCGTGACAACCATTGGTCATGCTCTGTGTTTGCCTGTTTATCGGCAAACATAATTGTCTTTCTCTCCCTCACAGAATGTAAGGACTTTGTTTGGCTTACTGCTGTATCTCCAGCCACTAAAACAGTGCCTGAAAAAAAAAAGAAAACAAACAAACAGTGCCTGGAGTATAGTACATGCTCAATAAATATTTGCTAACTACAAGAATGAATGGATGAATGAATGGGTTTAAGAAATTCTGGCAATAGACTTGCTTGAACTCCATACAATTAAAATGTAGCAGCAGAAGAAGGCTGCGTTGGTGATATGCTGAGGTTGGTCTTGATAGATTTTGTGGTGATGCTCAGCATCTCCTTGGGAAGGGGTAGATCAAGATGGGAAGTAGTCACTGAGGTTAGCTTTGGTCGAGTGGATCTGAGATGGTTAGGATCAGCCAGGTCGGGATATCTAGTGGGCAGTTGGAATTGTGAGATTCAGAGCTCCTGAGATGAATAGAGAACAAGGGAGTAGACTCTGCAGTCAGTGCTAATAGAGGGCAGATGAAGTCATGAGGGTAAATGACAGACGAGAACCAAGGATGCGCCTGGAAAGAAGGAGCCCCTCTGAGAAGTAGGAGAAGAGAGGGGAGGGGGTGCCAGAGAAAGAGTTCTGGAAGGAAGGCAGGCCAAGCAAACAAGACAAGGACCGAAAGGCTGTGGCGATGAGGGGGCCGCTGGTGACCACGTGAGCGCAATCGCAGAGTCGTTGCAGATTCCAAGTCAGCGAGAGGCTGCATGTGGGTACCAACCACCCTTCAAGGAGGAACCTGGGGCGATGCTGAGAACAGACATGATGGCGAGGAAGGGAGGAGGGGGAAAAAGAGGGCGGGTCCCAGAGTGGGCGGAGGAGATTCTGGGATGGCCTAAAAGCACAGACCCAGCAAACTCACCGGAACATTCCCTGCCCTGCCTGTCCCAACCCTCCCCTCGGCAGAACGTGGGCAGGCACAGGAGGAGCTGAGGAAAGGAGGGACTTGGGTGCAGAACACATGCAGGTCCTTGGCCTTGAACTAGCTGTTGAGAGAAGCTTAAAATGGAATCCTCGCGGGAGCTCAGGAGCTGAGGGCGCCCGGTTACACGTGGAGCGTCCTGCTCTCTCCCTTTCCTCCGGGGCCAGAACCCGTTACAGCCCTGTGGTGGATGGCATTTTCTAAAAACAGCCACACAGTATCTCCCATCCCATGTGCTCTTCCACGATGGGACCTTGACACACTGCCATCAAGAGGTGAGGCCTGTGTCCCTCCATCCTGAACCTGGTGGCCTTTGTGACTCAACTAGTAGAGTCTGGCATCAACCACGGCAGGTGACCTCATCCTCGTGGTTGGACCTCACGGTTGGACAGGGCCATGCAGCTTCCGAAGGTTTCTGTCTCTGGAGACATGTGTCTTTGAAGCCCTGGATCACCATATAATAAGTCTGATTAACCTAAAACCACCACAAAGAGAGACCCTCGGCCCAGCCTCAGCTGAGCTCCCAGCCAACACATCCATGCCGCGCCTCTCGCCAAGGCTTTTGACTGTGGTCTGCCTTGTTCCTGGGGTGGATCACAAGGTCCTGCCCGTTTCCCTTCCCCACCGAGCATTCCCTGGGAAGGCTGGCTTTATTTCCCCATCCGGGGCCCAGAGTAAGTGATAAGCAAGCAGGCCCTCAGCGGGGTACCCACCCTGAGCAGGTCCCAGTGGTCGTGGGCACAGGTCACCTGCCAGCTCCCAGACCCCCACCTACTCCACTCCAGGAAACATGGAAAATCCAGAGACCATCCCGGGCCCAGCTGCACTCCAGGAAGAGACTGGGCAGGCTGCCTAGAATTACACAAAATGGACTATGGGCTGAGCGCCCAAGCTGGACTGATGCCCCCACCTGCTTAGAAAGGGCACTTTTCCGAACCAAGGCCACACCTTGTCACGAAAGCCAAATGTTGGCAGAGCAGGACAGATGGGTGGGAGGGGCCCCTGGGGTAGACGAGGCACCTCCCCGGTGCCTCCCCAGCCTGTCAGTCGGGGGAGGGGAAGGTGGCCCTCACGTGCAGGTAGTAAGTCATCCTCGTTATTGAGGGCAGCCCAGCTGCTTCTGAGAACGGGCTGCTAAGGCATCTGGGACTCATCCCCCAAATCCTAGCCTTTAGCAGTGAGATAAATAGAGTTTAGGGAGCCTCACGAGATGGTCCTCCTTAGAGCAAAACCGATAAGTGAAAACCAGGAAAAAATTGTTTCATATCCTGCACTTGTGATAGGATACATGTAACCTGCCATTTAAGATAGGATTTGATTTATTATTTAAGTTGCTTTATTCTCAGTTATCCATTCTTTTGATAAATATCCAGGGAGCATCTAGTATGCGCCCAGCACCAAAAGAAAAAGACGTGTTTTCATGAATACATATCAATATATGTGAGAATATGCAAAGGCTATTTCCAGAACAGCGGTCCTCAACCAGGGTCCCTGGGGACATTTGTTAATGTCTGGAGATATTTTTGGCATCTAGTGGGTAGAGGCCAGGGATGCTGCTACATATCCTACAGTGCACAGGACTGTGCCCACAACATAGAATGATTTGGTCTGAAATGCCACTAGGGATGAGATTGAGAAACTCTGGCCTGGAAGGATGAACATAACACAAGAAACAGGTGAACAATTGTTACCTGTGGGGAAGGGGAACTGGGAGTCCAGGATACACAGATGTGTGAGATGATTATTCTTCATCATGTGCTGTTTTGAACCATTTTGTAGGATTTCTTACCACGTGCATGTATTACTTATTTTCTAAAAGGAATAACTATGACTTGTCGTAGCCATACTTACTTGGTGGCCTTCTCCTGGCTGTTGGGGGAAAGGAATTTGAAAAGGAGGGAAAACCAAGGTGTTCACAGCCCATGGGCCATGCAGCCTCCTCTGGTCCAGGACTCCTCAGCCTTGCCCCACTGACACTATGGACCAGATCATTCTTTCCTGTGGGAGGCCATCCTGTGCACTGTAGGATGTTTAGCAACATCCCTGGCTTCTGCCCACCTGATGCCAGGAGCATCCTCCCTTTCGTTGTGACTACCAAAGATATTCCCAAATGTCCCGGGGGAGGGTGGCAAGGGGCAAAATCACCTCTGGTTGGGAACCACTGTGCCAAACCTCCTCTGCAAATCCAAACACAAAGGATTTCCCATTCACTGACCTCACAAATCTACGGTGGTCCAGCTGGACCCTCAGGTGGACACATAACCGCGCAAACTGGCACAAGGACGTGGAGAGAGCAGAGGCGCATGGAGCAGAGTGGGGTCCCAGCTGCCCGCGGGAACTGATGCTCACAGAGAGTAAGAGGGGTCTCGGAGATCCTCTGAACCATCCACCCATTTCACTGAGGAGGAAACAGAGCAGAGAGGTGATGTGGCCAAAGTCACACAGTGTATGATGACCAGTGACACTGGCACCACTCTATTTCCTGTAGCATCCCAAGACGTCCCTCGGAGGCTTTCCTTGTCCCTCATCCACTCCCTGTTCCATGGGCACCCCAGAGTCTCCTGGGATCCCCTCTTGAAAGTGGACCATCTAAGATGGTGCATGGCTAGTGCGTGTGTTTTCTGCATTCACCCTGTCTTTGTAGACAAGCAATCGCTCTGCTGTTCCCGGCACAGCATGGGCTCCAGTGTGAACCGGCTTGTCTGTGGACACAGAGTTGTCTCCTAGGGACTCCTTCTGCAGCCACAGGCAGCTGGGACCTGGGGAAAGCTGGTTTACAAAACTCTCTGACTTTTCATTGATAGAGAGCAGCAGGGAGGAATGGCATGAGAATCAAACCCCACCTTGTTTCAGCTCCCTGGGGAAGGCAAGTCAGAGTGAGCCTGGCCTTGGCAATGAAGTCAGCCAAGCCAGCTGGTCCCTTCTCTCCTTCCGGTGTGAAAACCAGGTTGCTTTTTTCATGGTGAAGAACCCAGGCTTTGAAGCTGGACTGCCTGGGTTGGTAACTCCACTCTGCTACTTCCTGGCTGTGTGGTCTCAGGCAAGTTACTCAACCTCTCTGAGCCTGAGTTGCATCCTGAGCATCCTGATGCAGCCTGAGCTGCATCAATAAATAGCAATAACAGTGCTGGCTTCATAGTATCATTAGAGTCAGCTGAGATAAAACACGTGACATTCTTAGCATGGTGACCAGCACATTGTAACTACGAGTGAAATGATTCCTGCTGCTATTACGGTATGATTCATTATAAATATAAGTATGAATATAATGTTTATAAATATAATTATATAAATTTCATATATATTATAATAAATATAATAATACCATGGCTCACGGGCCCAATACAGGTTTTCACAAATAAATTCCATTTGGGGACAGACGGGCTGGAAAACTAATGAGAAATTTCTGGTCATTTGTATGACATCCCTCCCCCCACCCCATATTGGAAAATAAAAGGATCTTTTAAAAACAAATTTTAATGGTGGGCTAGCTCATCTGAACAGGATACAATTGCCCTGTTCTTGGTTTTGGCTGTTTTCCAGCCACGGTGTTCTTCTCATTGATCAGAGAGAAATCCCCAAGGTTTGGCAAAGGAAGCTTTTAATTGCTCTGGATGGACCGATTTTTGGCTTAGCTGCTCAAGCATATAATTGAGGAAGAGACAGAGAGAAAGAGAGAGAATGAATCACTTTGAGATTACTTTGAGATAAATATATAGTCAGACCTCCCCCTTCCTGATCAGACCTAAAACAGACACCTCTCCCGTCTCCCCCAGCTCTGGGGAAGGAGGGCACAAAGCAGGAACTGCATTTTCTTGATCTTTATCAAAATAATGATGTGTGATAATAACAACTGCTCTCCTTCATCATATGTGCTTGCTGTATGTTGGATTTCCCCAGAAACAGACCCTGAGACAAGTATCTAGTCAACCTACTTTATTTGGAGGGAATCCTGGAGGCACCAGGAAGGGATAGGGAAAGTGAGTCAGAGATTGGAAGTCAGCCAATAAAGGGTGTGTTATCAAGCACGTTATCACTGGGGCGCCCGGCACTTACTCTCCCCGGGAACCGTGGGACGAGGGAGCTGGGGAATGTATACCCCAGCCCATCAGTCACGGCGTGAGGGCTGCTCCTGGGGGGGTCAATTCCCTGGCACCTGCAGCCTCCCCCAGTGCAGGCAGCCAGAGGAAGCCCTGAGCAAAGGGTCACAAGAGACAGAGTGGGGCTTTCTGGAAAGGGAATGTGTGGGGTGAAGGGGCACCAATGGCACCCAAATAACAAACCCCAAAATATGAGTCCCTATTTCCCCACTCAAAAGATCCAAAGGATGTGTGACATAATTGAATGTATAATCTTTCTTTTTAAATAGCTGAACTATTTAATCATCTATTTATAACAAGTAACTTACTTGCCATCCATGCCCACGATCACAGGTTACATGTAACGATGTTACTTTAGAAGATTCCTCTCACCCTCAGTCCGTGACTCAGTTTCTTGCCACCCCTTCCAACGCATCTGTGGGCTCAGGGTCTCTGCCATCATCAAAGGCACCTTTTGAGTCATCTGAGTTTGCTAAGCACATCTTCCCTCCCCTCTTGGTTGTCGGCGATGCAGCATTTTTGGAATCTGTAGGACGCTTTCACTGGTGTTTTTATCCCAAGCCTCCAGCACCTATTTACATAACATTAGGGCAGCTGGTGGTCCCACTCATCCAGAGGTGTCTGTGCCTCATCCTTATCCTGTAACCACTGACTATGGGTTCTTAAGTGTCCTCAAAAGATCTGTTCACACTCACACTGCAAACTATGACGCCACAGCATCGGTTCCAAATCTGGATTAAACTTCCTAGCCTCCTTTTAAGCAGTTCCTCAGATGACCTCAGTAAATGGCCATAAATGTATCAGGCAATGTATCTCACCCAAACAGCACATGGTGGTTCAAAAAATAACTGAGAGCCCTCCACTACACGAAAGAATGTGTGCAGCCTTCCTTGAAAATAAACAGCCTCTTGTTCCGAGAGTCATTTGGGGAGAGGGGAAATTCACAGTGTATCCAAATAGAGTAGAGTTTTGGTGGTTCTAAGCATAAACTCATCTAACCCTCGCAACCACGCCCCATGAGGTGGGTTCTGGGATCGTCCCCATTTTACAGATGGAGTAACTAAGGCTCAGAGATGGGAGGGAGTTGCCCGAGGTCACATAGGAAGTGGCAGAGGGGCGATTTGAACCAGGGTCTGACTGAAGACAGGAGGGGGGGAGGGCTGCCGGGGGGCTGGGTCCCTCTGGAGTTGGGAGGGGGCCTGGATGGAGAGGAGAAAACTGCCTTGACACTAATGGACCCAGACACTTTCCCTCGCCCATCAGGGGCACCTCCGCTGAACCCCAAGGGCCTCCTTGTCTCCCAGGACCCCCCTGAGCCCGCTGGAGACTACCCCAGTCCAGGCCTGGAGCCGACTGCCATGTGTGGGCACCGTCGTCTCCCCAAGCAAGGGGGTTGAGGAAGCCCAGTAGCCGCACGTGCACCCCTGAGTCCCAGGTGTGTTTCTTCCCTTCTAGAAATCAGGATGAAAAAAGAGAAGAGGAAGAAACGGGAGCGGGAGAACGGAGCCCCAGCGAAGAGAAGACAGGGACCGGCTTTCCCCCAAAGGGGGACACGGTGCAGCCACAGCCGCCGGTTCCTGGACAAAGCTGGGGCCTCCCGGGGATGCTGGCGATCCCGCCGGAAGGCCGCCCTCGGCCTTGCTCTCACATCTCCTCGCAGCCGCGATGTGCAGAGGGTTCTCAAGGGCAGGGTTCAGGTTCGCAAACGGATCCGCAGAAAATCGTGCCTCCCGGCTGCCCGCAGCAGCCACGTCAGCAAAACACACCGCGGAAGAGAAGTCTGCGGCCATGGGGCCAAAGGCGACTCAGGATGCTCTGTTTTAAATTAGCCAACGGCTGTCCCCTCCCACCGGTGACAATGACCAGATTTGGGGGGGGGAGCAGGTATGCCCCAGTTCATGAACATTTGACAGACAATCCCCAAAGCTTGAGGCTGAGATCATCCACGGCCACACAGAACCTCTGTCTCAGGCAGCCCAGTGACCTCAGGAGGGACCAGAGGGGCCTGTGCGAGGTGGCTTCTGTGACCCGTCTAGCTGGGACGTGCTCTAATTCCATAGTCTCCCAGCCGCCTTCTAATGGCTCCACTGGGCCCCTGAGTGGTCCCCCAACTGTTTAAAAAAGGAACGTGTGTACTTTGTGGTGAGAGCACTTACAGACCTCACAATTTAGTCTCAAGAAGAGACTGGAAGACAGCTGTCATTTTTGGCAGCCCTTTTCTTATGGGGGGGGAGGTGCGCCCATTGTGTGGACCTTGGTGGACGGGAGGCCCCGCCTCCTAGTCCAGAGGCTGGGGAAGGACATAGGCCTTGGCCCAGACGATGGGACACCCCTGCCCAGGACTCCAAATGTGGAGCAAGAGGTGAAAACATGCAGAAACCAGTTAGTGTTCATTTCGTGGCAGCAGCAGCAGCTGGTGGCCCAGGCAGAAGCCAGAGGCTATCAGCAGCGACATCCAGCAGTGCCAGTGTCCAGGCGTGGTTGCCAAGCCAGCCCATCCCATGCCTTTGCCTGGAGTCCTGCCACCAAACCACCCATGGCTCCAGTCCACTTTCCAAGCCCACAACTTCGGACTCTTTGTAGATCCTGCAGGCTGCCCAATAATCTCAATAGATTTGTTTCTTGCTTCGAGTTTAGCTACAGTTGATTTTTGTGGCTTGTTCCCCCAAAACACTGACTGATAGGAAGCCAAACCATTCTTCCTTTTTTTTTGGCTGCATCGTGTCTTCTCTGCTTCACGCGGCCTTTGCTGCGGTGCACAGGCTTCTCATTGCGGTGGCTTCTCTTGTTGCGGAGCACAGGCTCTATGCATGCAGGCTTCAGTAGTTATGGTGCGCGGGCTCAGTAGTTGTGACTCGTGGGCTCTAGAGCACAGGCTCAGCAGTTGTGGCGCTCGGGCTTAGTTGCTCCGTGGCATGTGGGATCTTCCCAGACCAGGGATCGAACCCGTGTCCCCTGCATTAGCAGGCGGATTCTTAACCACTGTGCCACCAGTTAAGTCCCCAAACCATTCTTTCTTACTTCAAGAGTTAAATAATGTCAACGAATAATTTGAGGAGTAAAAAGGTAAAATTATGACTCTCATCAAAATATAAAGGTTCTGTTTAACTCATTCATTAATGAGGGAACCAATTAAGGTGTTCCAAGTGGTTCAGAGGAGAATTCCAAGGACCACACACATAGAGGTAGTCAGAATGCCAAAATCACCTTACAAATGGGTGCAGAGGAAGTCTGTCCACAGGGTGATAATCGATTGAATTCCACGGGACCAAATTAATTTGCATTTCTATGAACATAAATCACTAGCATTACTGTGGGGTTTTCCGTGACTTACAGAGTTGTAAAACAGCTCAAAGACTGTGAGAGGCAGAGATGGCCTGGAAGGATGCCCTAGACAGGACACCAGGGATCTTTTTATTTTTCTTGTCCATTTGCAAGTCTGTCACTAATTTTTCCTGACGGTAATATAGGAGATGATCAAATGGACGGAAGAGACAACACAGGCTACACTCAGAAGATTCTAACCAGTTCAAGACGGAATTATGTGGAAAGTCCTCGGGGCAACTTGAGCTGGGTTTTAAGGCCTAACTCAGAGTTGGAGAGGAGGGTTTTCTGGAAAGTGTGAGCAGAAGCTTGGGGGCAGTAAGGAGGCTGGCAGGATTCACTGGCAGGTTGGACGCGTCTGCCCAGAAAGGCTGGCTTGTGAAGGCAACTGGCAATGACAAGGTTGGAAATATAAACTGGAGCATCCTTGTGGCTTCTTTTTTTTTTTTTTTTTTTAATTTTATTTATTTATTTTTGGCTGTGTTGGGTCTTCGTTTCTGCGCGAGGGCTTTCTCTAGTTGCGGCAAGCGGGGGCCACTCCTCATCGCGGTGCGCGGGCCTCTCACTGTCGCGGCCTCTCTTGTTGCCGAGCACAGGCTCCAGACGCGCAGGCTCAGTAGTTGTGGCTCACGGGCCCAGTTGCTCCGCGGCATGTGGGATCTTCCCAGACCAGGGCTCGAACCCGTGTCCCCTGCATTGGCAGGCAGATTCTCAACCACTGCACCACCAGGGAAGCCCCCTTGTGGCTTCTTATTGCAGCTCTCAGAGTTTATTAAAGGGAGAGGGGAAAGGGAGGTAAGATGACCAAATAAAAATAGTGTAGAAAGAGTCACCTGAAAGGGCTGCTTGATTTTTCTGCTCACAGTAGGCAAGGCTGGGGTGCTTTCCTAGGGACTCCCTTTTGGAAGTGTCCCCCCTCCTTGCTGAGGATGAAGCAGCAGGCAACCAGGTTTGAAACCAGATGACCCCACCCCTTGGTGGGAGTGGGGAGGGATAGGGTTTACACTCAGACCCAACCACAGTCAGGGGATGCTGACTCTGGAGTGGTGAGAATGTAGAAAATTGGGGCCTAGGTTATTACTATGGCAATCTAGAGTCTGTTGCCCACTGTATCTGGGGGAGCAGAAGGGCAGAGCCTCTAGGACATAGTCAGTCTGCAGGGAAATGGGAGCAGTCTGGCAGAGAAGTGACTGCAGGCCCGGGTGCCTGGCAACCTCTGGTCCACGAGGCCGCAGTCCAGGTCCCTCCAGGGAACACTTTCTCCCTTGAATTCACATGAATAGCTCTCTGCTCCTTGCCCCCAACCAGGCTTCAGGGAGCATGATGAGCCCTGAGACATTTCTTCCCTAGCACCCACTCTCCCTGCATCTGGTTTGCAGGAGAACTGTTGAATACAGATTGCACAAATGAATGAATAGTGAATGGTACAAAATCCCATCATTTCACTTCTTTCAGAAAGGCCCAGGAGGACATTCCACTCCATCCCTCATGTATTAATTAAACGCCCATGGCTCCCTTTCACTGGACACCCACCATATGCCGGGCACTGTGCTGACCCCTGCACATTTCAGAGGCAGCTCTGAGCCAACTGCCTGAGTCTCAGCCTGATGCCCAGCTCTGCCTCTTACCAGCTGTGTGACCTTGGGAAAGTTACTTAACCAACCTCTCTGAGTGTCCATTTCCTCACTCACAGAATGGGAACAATAACTTTCGTGCCTCTGTAAGCTGTTGTGGGGATCTCAGTGCGTGAAAACAGGCAAAGCCCTAAAAATGATGCCTGACACAAAGTAAATGCTCAACAAATATTAGATCTAATCTTCAAAACGCCCTTCAGAAGGTAAATACACGTATTACCCCCATTTCAGAGATGGTAAACTGATGCTTAGAGCCCTCTCCTGAGCTGGTAAGTAGTGGGGCTGGGGTTCAAACCGATTCCAGAACCTGTTTGCAGGTTATGTCATGTAGCTTAAATACTCGGTGTGCACCTAAGAGGTACACAGTGCAAGGTACGGGGGATACGGCTGTCACCAGAACACACCCAGCCCCGCGCCCTCGCTGGAGGCTGACCTGGCTGCCCTCCCCCCCTCCCCGTCCCTAGCAGCCCCAGCAGCCGCAGGGATGCCCATCGCCCTCAGACGACTCAGGCCCGCGGGCTGGGCCGTTCACGTGTCGGGAAGGGAGGGGAAACCCATCGCTGGGGAAACACCCTCTCGCGGGTGGCCGGCGTCCCTGAGGGCGCCCGCTGCAGCGCTCACTGAAGCTGGCAACGCTTAAGTCCAGCTTTTAATAAAGTACAATCCGAGCTGGAGTAAACCCGGAGGGAGACGCGGTCGGGCTGCGACGGAGGCCCTGCCGCCCCGGGCTTGGTGGCAGCGAGCGCGGAGCCTGCCCCAAGGCCGCCACGTAGAGGAGCCAGCCTTCCGGTCCCCGCCCGACCCGGCCCGGCCCACCCCGCAAGCCGCTGCCCATCAGCCTCTCGAGGGACGCGGACTCGGTCAGGGCTCGGAGAAGGGCCGGGCTCGAGGGGGGCGGGGCTGGGGGGAGGCCTGCTCACCAGGCCCCGCCTCCCCAGCGTCGGCTCCCACCCCAGCCCCGCCCCCCAGCGGGGCTGGCCTCTCCCGGGCTCCTGTCTTCGCATCCCCAGGTCCTCCCTCTGCGGCGCCCTGTCCCTCTGCAGTGGCCTCTGCCTGCACGCTCACACTCACACAACACCTGGCACCCGGTCCCTCTAGGCTTTCTTCCTTATCCAGTTAGAGCCCTCAGAACCCCCAGAGGTTCAAGGGTCTGCGGTCCACCAACACATTGGCTGGGTTCAAATCCCTGCTTGCTGGCTCTGTGACTTTGGGCAAGTTACTTAATCTCTCTGGGCCCCAGTTTCTCCATTTGTAAAATGGGGATGATAGTAACAAGTACTCACTCCATAGGGTTATTGTGGAGCTTAAATAAAATAACACAAAGGGCCTGGCTTTAAATCAGTGCTGGTCTCCCATAGCATGACAAAGGCTAATTAGAATACAGAGCCTCATCTTCCCAAGGAGACTTAGGGTTGGCCAAAGGAGGGCCCTGCTTCCAGGACAGGAATTAAGGTTTTGCTTTAGAATAGGCACGAGGTAGGAGGTGGAGGGGCCCCCTCTGTATTCTTGATATCACAAAGGCAGTCGAATTCCATGGTCTCTGTTTGCTTATCAAGCACTTATCGAGCACCATCTGTGTGCCAGGCCCTGCGCGGGGAAACCACAGCACCTGCAGATCAAAGAGCTCTCAGAATCCAGAGGCACGAAGCAGCATAATGCTGAAGGCAATACTGAAGAGTGTAGAAAGTGCTACAGAAGCAGGAGACCAGGAACCAGCCCCAAGTCCAAGGGAGCAGCTAGAAACCTTCCTGGGGTGTCAGGGAGCTGGGTCTCCAAGGAGGACCACCCACATGGACAGAGGGCACCCTATTCCTGAGCTCTCAGATGCGTAGTAGGTCCCGTTTGCTCTGCCAGGGAAGCGGGAAGAATTCCTTAGCCCCGTTCAGCTGATGGAAAAGTAGAGGCCCGGAGAGGAAGTGACATCTTCCCCAAGAGCAGACTTTTACTAAAAGGATATTCTGTCCGATTCTAAGTGGCCAGCTCTTTCTGCTTCCATACTTGCCAGGAGTTTGCCGGCAGACCAGAAGATGAGGGGGAGGAGAGAGCCTGCACAGATAAGCCAGGCTGGCTGGCCACGGGCCTGGCACCAGGTCTGGACTTTGTCCTGTGTGGGCGCGGCAAGCCTGCACAGAAGCATCCACACCCCCACGTTGCTCGGCCAGCCGCAAGGTCAGACTTTGTCCTCGCGACTCCCAGAACTGCCCTGAAACAGGGCTCCTTACCACAATGCATGATTTAAACACAATGATTTAAAGGGGAGCAGGGGCCATTCCCACCAAGAATCATTTCCTCACCTGCCTGGGCCTTTGTTGTGTCCACACAGGCACGAGCAGGATGAGGGGGTGCTTTCATTTATTGGGCACTGGGTGAGCCAGGCTCTCTGCTGGGACCCTCACAAATATCAATCCCATCCATCCTTCAAATCAGAACCTGGGGGCAAGCATCATGGACAGCAAGCGGTCTGGAATGAGAGGACCAAAGTCTGGCTCTGACGGAGCCATGCAGACATCTCGGTGGGGGGGGATTTAACCCCCCTCCTCAGTGGAGGCAGGGGCCTCTCCTGGTTCACTTGGAGCCCACAGGGGCCAGGCAGCAGGCACAGGGACCTCCTTGGCAAGGTGAGGTCAGACCAAGCAGGAGGACCTGGCCAGCTTTGGCCCCTTGCAAGCGGGGCGGCCAGACATACCAAATAAAATCGCAGGATGCCCAGGTACATTTGAATTTAAGATGAACTAGAAATAAGGTGTAGTATAAGGTGTTCCATGGACCAGGGCTGTTGGAATGGGGGTGAAGAGACGGGGGCAGATTTAAGCTTTAATTTGGAGAGAGGCTCTGCGGGGATTGGCCGTGAGCTGGATGTAGGAGTTGAAGACGTGGGAGAAATCAGGGACCCCCCCAGGCTCCAGGCTGCAGCAACTGTGTAGTTAGTGGAGCCCCTGAGCAAGCAAGGGAGATGGAGCAGGATCAGATCAGCGAGGGGAACCGTGGGATCTGTTCCTGGTGTGTTAAATTGAGGGTGCCTGTTTGAGCCCCAGGTGGAGGTTGTGCAAGTCTGGGGCTTAAGGACAGGCCCTGCTGAGGACCTACCAGCACGTGGCTGGTATTTGAAGCCATGGTTCTGGATGCAGCCACCTGGGGAGTGCGAGTTCTGAGAGCAGAGACAATGGTCCAGAACTTGGCCTTGAAGACTCTCAACATTTGCAGGTCATCCAGAGAAGGAGGGGCATCCAAGAAAATGGAGTCAGAGCAGCCAGGGAGGCAGGAGGAAAGTCCACAGTGGGTGGGCAACAGGGCAACAGAGGAGCGAGTCTCCAGAAGGCCGGGGCTGACCGTGGTGGATGCTGCAGGGAGGTCTGGCGAGGTGGGGAGTGGAAGCAAGGGCCGCCCTGCGGTGGACTGGAGGCAGAATTAAGAGGGGAGGGTGCAGAGGTACCACATCCATCAAGAAATCCTGCCGTGGGCTTCCCTGGTGGTGCAGTGGTTAAGAATCCGCCTGCCAGTGCAGGAGACATGGGTTCGAGCCCTGGTCTGGGAAAATCCCACATGCTGCGGAGCAACTAAGCCCGTGCGCCACAGCTACTGAGCCTGCACTCTAGAGCCCGCGAGCCACAACTACTGAAGCCCGCGTGCCACAACTAGTGAAGCCCACGCACCTAGAGCCCATGCTCCGCAACAAGAGAAGCCACCACAATAAGAAGCCCGCGCACCACGATGAAGAGTAGCCCCTGCTCGCCGCAACTAGAGAAAGCCCACGCACAACAATGAAGACCCAACGACAAAGACCCAACGCAGCCAAAAATAAATAAATAAACAAGTTTATAAAATAAAAAAAAAAACGAAATCCTGCCGTGCGGGCGGGGCTGGAGGCAGAGGGAACCAGAGGGTAGTGGGTTCTGGGCAGTTTTCCATCCATAACCTTTGGGGCACGTTCCTGCCTGGAGGCATGGAGACAAATCTTGACCACCCTCTAACTGGCAGTGGGTCCCTGGACAAATCAAGTCAAATGGGAACTGAAAACAAGGGCCTTCGAAAGTGTGTTAAGTGACGTAAAAGAGTGGGAGGAATAGACACACGCAACGACGTGGATGGATTTCAGAACCATTATGGAGCGTGAAAGAAGCCAGCCTCAAAAGAGCATGTGAGGTAGGAGTCCTTTTCTAAGAAGGTCTAGAACAGGCAAAACTAATCGATGATGAAATAAAGATGAGAACTGTGGCTGCCTCTGGGGCAGGGTGGGGATGGGTGGACCGGGAAGGGGCTTGAGGGAACCATCTGGGTGATGGCAATGGTCTGAACCTGGACAGGGTTCTGATTCACACAGGACAATGCATTTGTCAAAACTCGGCAAATGGTACACTTAAGATTTGAACATTTCACTGCATGTAAATTTCACCTGAGAAAAATGAACTATAAAGTAATTATTCAACTGTACTTAATGATATATGTGCTGAAGTGTTTAAGGGTGAAGTGTGCTATAGTTTGCAACTCTCCTTAAAAGGTATGAAAAAAATAAGCTGGATTGATGGGTAGAGAGTTGGATGGACATATAATGAAGCAAATAGAGCAAAATGTCATCCAGGTGGTAGGTATTTGAGTGTTCACTCAACTTTTTTCACGATTCACTCAACTTTTCTGTATGTTTGAAATTTCTGTAATAAAATGTTGGGGGAGGGGATAAAGAAAAGAGGATGTGAGAACACTTTTCACCCAGTCCCAAGATGCTTTTTGAGCGCTAGCTGTACATCAGGTGCTGCTGACAGGAGTGGTGCTGATGGCGATCCCAGCGCCATGGCGTGAGGCGCCCTCCAAGTGGGTTCTCCTTAGAGCAGAAAACTGTCACTGTCCCTTCTCACAGGGGACACCAGAGGTCACGAAAAGCACGCACAGGCCTGCCAGGAACTGATTTAAAGAAACAAGTCACTGGAGCCAGTGGGGCGGGCGGACAGCCAGGTGGCCTGGCCCCTGGCAATTTGGATTGGGATATTCAACACATGCTAAAGACAGTCAGGTTTGGGAACAACTGCTTAAACTCCAGAGGTTGAAATATGCCCCATCTAATTTGCCCACTGGTAGGGTTTTTGAATAATGCTCCAGGTCCCTCTGTCTATATAATAGAATAGGAAACCCAGACCCGCCCCCTGCAGGATGTATCCTCAGGGAAGTTCATCATTGCCTGTTTTAAGAGTGAAAGTTTGGCAACAGCTGACATGTGTGTTGTCCGGGTAGAGTGCTGGTTAAGTTATTTACGGTGGTTTAGAAATGCAGTAAAATTCTATGCAGCTGTTAAAAATGAGTGAGGTAGATCTATATGTCCTGGACTTTAACAGCTGAAATCTTAATGTAAAAATAATAATAAATAAATATATATATATAAATGATCTTATTTATATAAAATTAAATGTAGGTAAATGTCTATGGATATACATATAAATGGATATGAATATAAATATATCTATCTCTTTATATTATGTCCTGCATGTTTGTGTCCCCCCAAATTCATATGTTGAAGCCATAACCCCCAATGTAGTAGTATGAGGAGGTGGGGCCTTTGGGAGGTAATTGGGTTTAAATGAGGTCATGAGGGCGGGGCCCACAGTATGGGGTTAGAGCCCTTATATGGAGCTCGCTCTCTGCCACGTGAAGAGAAACAGTAAGAAGGTGGGATATATAGCCAGGAAGTGGGTCCTCACCAGACACCAAATCTGCCAGCACTCTGATCTTGGACTTCCCAGCCTCCACAACTGTGAGAAATAGACATTTATTGTTTAAGCCACAGTCTGTGCTATTTTTGTTATAGCAGTTTGAGCTAAGACAGTATATAAATGTATGCACACACAGAGCACTGTAAAAATGTTCACCAAAATGCTAATAATGGTCACTTCTCCATGATGGAATTTAAATTTTCTCTTTGCTTTCTTCTTCGTCTTTTTCTGTATTGTTTAACATTTTCACAATAAGTATGTATAATTAATGAAGCAATTATTTTTAAAGCTAATTCTTAGAGTAAATTGCCACTTGCAAAGTGCTTATGAGGCTGCCGTGTAACCCCAACTGTTCACAGCTGTGTCCTCTATTCCCACCCTGAGTCCCAGAGCAGGAAGAACTTCTGAGAGGGGAGGTGAGCTGAGGACCCTCTCCGGCCGTGACTCAGTGCACTCCTACC
The DNA here is from genome assembly GCF_028564815.1 of Eubalaena glacialis. Taxonomy (NCBI): domain Eukaryota; kingdom Metazoa; phylum Chordata; class Mammalia; order Artiodactyla; family Balaenidae; genus Eubalaena; species Eubalaena glacialis. Next base: position 54,739,503 of record NC_083728.1, on the reverse strand, counting down.
CCTTCTGAGCCCCAAGACAGGAGCAGTGACATCATTTGTGGGGCTCAGCGCAAAATCAAAAGGTAGGGCCCTTGTTCAAAAATCATTAAGAATTTCAAGATGGTGACAGCAGAGCATTCAGCCAAGCGTGAGGCCTTTGTGAGTACAGGGCCTGTGTGATCGCACGCACTGCACGCCTGTGAGGCCGCGCCTGGCGAGACCATCTGAGAAACAGCCAGAGAGGCGGCCAGGAAAAACCGTCCAGGTGGAGCTGAGCATGGCCTTGGGAGGCTGAGTGAGAGGGAGACCCACACGGACCATCAGCTAGCCAGGAGTCTCCCCAGGGCCAGCGTGAGAAACATGCCGGGTGTGGGTGTGGAAGGCACACAGCGGCAGTGGCGGGGAGGTGTGTGGAGCTGCTTTAATTAGTAAGGGGCGGTCAGGAGGGCCTCCTGCCCTGGGAGGGTGTGGGCCCCTTGGAGGTGGCAGTCACCCACCGTTCGGCATCCCTGGATGCCCGAGGGAACCTCCTCCAGGGACCCCACACACACCCCGGGAGCCCCCAGCCCGGCCTGCCATCCCCCCAGCGCCCCCCGCAGGGCCCTGCGACCACCGTATCCAGCTGCTCACGGAAAACCTGCGCCGGCACCGGCCACAAAGACAGCCTGTGTGGGGCCGGTGACACAAAGGCCGCTCTGTGCGGGGAGGACCCGCCACCCCTCCTCCGCCAGGCACCGGGCGCGGCGGGCACCGGGGACACGCTGGCCGAGTGCCCGGGGCACGGGCAGGGCTCCCGCACGGTCTTCGGGCTGCGGTCCGGCCGAAGGGCTCCACCGAGTCCTCCCCTAATCGCGACCCAGCCACCAGCCGTCCCACACCCTCCAGCCCAGCTGAATGGGACCCCGGCGATGGGAGCGAAGACCTGCGGCGGCCCCGCGGTCTGCGGACACAGCCGACCCGTCCGGCGGGCACCCGCGGTCCTCCCGGCTGACCCCATCCCCGCCCCGCTCCACTCCCTCCAAGCTCGGAAGTCTGCGCTTCTGCTAAACCAGAGACCCTCCCGGGCCCCCGCCGAGGCTATCTCAACCCTTCAAACCCGTCTCCTCCACTGTCCCCTCGACTCCCCCCACCGCAGGACCCCAAGGCTTTATTGGGCGCGCGTCCACGGCAGCACCTGCAGGCCGGGCGCGGCGCTCAGCGGGTGCCTTGCCCGCCCGCCCTGGTGCACACAGCAGGCGCTCGGTAGACAGGCCTCCCCGGCCGCCCCGGTGCACACAGCAGGCGCTCGGTAGGCGGGCCTCCCCGGCCGCCCCGGTGCACACAGCAGGCGCTCGGTAGACGGGCCTCCCCGGCCGCCCCGGTGCACACAGCAGGCGCTCGGTAGACGGGTCTCCACCGGAAAGACCGCGTCTCCTCCGTGGACCCGGAGCGGCTGTGGCGGCCGCGCCCCGCCCTCCTCCGAACTCACCTGCGCTTCGCGGGCAGCTCCCGAGTCCCGGCTCCCGCCTCGAGCGGCCCGCAGGGCTTCGCTCCTCCAACTGAAGGCGCTCAGACAGCCGGGCGCGGGGCGCGGGGTATCTAATGCCGCCCGGAGCCACCTCCACCCACGAGGGTTAGGAGCTGGCCGGTACATCCCGCAGCTTCCTCTTCCCGGTGGGACAGTTCTGGGATGCATCCTACCCAGTTCCTCAAATGGTCCCGGGAGGATGGAGTCCCAGGTGCCGTCGCAGGTAACCACCCACTATCGCACCATCACCTCCCCCTTCCTGTCTCCTCTCTCATCCCTGCAGGTGCTCTGCCTGCACCTGGGCTTGCGCGGGGTCTGCTCTGGTGTAGAACTTCATTCCAGACCTCGGTCTCACCTCCTGCTTCCTTCCCACGCGACAAACTTTTGTCCCGCGTCTGCTGGCATCAGGCAGTGGTGACGGGGTGAGGAGAAAGTTCTGTAGCCCCTGCCCCCCACCCCCCGTGGTGGGCATCTGGGCACCATGTCCCGGGAGAGAACTGGGAGGGTTCCTCCCTCGGGTCAGTCCGGGGTCTGGGCACCCTCTCTGGCTTCTCCAGAAAACCCCTCCATCCACGGGTGGCCCCACGGTCCTGCAGGCTCAGGACCCGCCCTGCCCGGTACCCTGGAAAGCTGAACCCTGGGTCTTGCATTGCCTGGGGCTCTAGTCCCCTCTTCCTGTTGGATCCAGCCCCCGGGGGGGGGGGGGGGAGGGCGGGGGGGCGGGGGGGGGTGAGACCCTGGCAGGAGACTGGGGGAGGGCTCAGAGCGTTGATCCCGCCCCTCACTCCTCCCTCCCTCAGTCACTGGGGTCTGGCGGGGCTCCTGGTCGGTAGCTGCCCTGGAAAACCCTCTCCCTGGGCCCTGCAGGCTGGTGCTGCTAGTGGACGGCTCATCAGCCCCTGTGGTTCCCTCCACCCTGCCCACCTGGCTGTGAGCAGCCACTCCATTAGAAAAACATCCTTAGTGATCCCAGCTGAGTTGCTGCTGGTCTGTTGTTGCCTTGACAGAGCTGGGGGCAGTGGACAGCATCCGGCTCTAGCAAAGTGTTCGGTATTCAACTCAGATGACCTCGACTCAAATCCCAACGCTAGGGCTTCCCTGGTGGTGCAGTGGTTGAGAATCCGCCTGCCAATACAGGGGACACGGGTTCGAGCCCTGGTCTGGGAGGATCCCACATGCCGCGGAGCAGCTAGGCCCGTGAGCCACAACTACTGAGCCTGCGCATCTGGAGCCTGTGCTCCGCAACAAGAGAGGCCGCGATAGTGAGAGGTCCGCGCACCGCGATGAAGAGTGGCCCCCGCTCGCCGCAACTAGAGAAAGCCCTGGCACAGAAACGAAGACCCAACACAGCCAAAAATAAATAAATTAAAAAAAAAAAAAAATCCCAACGCTACCTTTTACTTCCAAGCTGCTAGGTGTCTCTCAGCCTTTGCTTCCACATCTGTAAAATGGGTATGATAATAGCTATGCTAATGTCTCAGTAATCTCAAAGCGGCAAATAACAGACCCCTCTTCAGACCCACTCGGAGAAGAAGAGGAAATTCTCTAAGGGCCCTGGGGCTCCTGACTTGACAGAGGAACCCGAGCCAGGTTCTCATCCAGGTTCCTTTGTCTCTCTGTCTGCTTCTCTCCTTACCTCACACTTGGCCAACTGTGGTTCCCCTCCAGTTCACCAGTCTTTACACTCTGAATAAACAGACTTTATTCCACAGAAATGGGCCCACACGTGCACAATGGGCTGCAACCTGCTTTTATTCACTGATCGCCAGGAGCCTCCCCCGGTATCACTGGATATTCTTCTGCGCTGCAGCCGCACTGCCCCATGTACTCTGGATGTTCTACTAATATTTATTTCTTTGACTTGTCCCTTACCCTAGGATGTTCTGTAGTGACTGTCACCGGTGTTTGGAGCACACGTCCCTTCCAGAGCCCTCTCCCAGGACCCTTTTTTTTTCTTTTGGGCCACGCTGCATGGCTTGTGGGATCTTAGTTCCCGGACCAGGGATTGAACCCAGGCTCTCAGCAGTGAGAGCGCAGAGTCCTAGCCACTGGACCGCCAGGGAATTCTCCCAGGATCCCTTCTGAAGCAGGGACTGACTTCCTTCCCATCCTGATTTCCTTCCTCCACCCCAGCCCTCAACCTGGCTTCCACCTGGAGCTCCCTACACACAGCGTGGTGCAGGCACGCATCCTCCCCTCCAGTCCTGCTCTGACTTACTGTGAGCTTTCTGAGGACAGCCCCCTTGGGGACGAAACCATCTCCAGTTTGGTCCCCGTTCCCCGGCAACCGTGACTTTTAAAACACGGTTGACTCTTGCGCTGAAGAAAAGCACGAAGCTACTCTTGTCTCCTTCCCCAAAGGCCTGTTTTCAAGTTCAAACAATAGCAATTCGATTGAGCACACACATCCACATCCCTCCTGAGGCCTTCGAAAGAGGAAGAGGACACCACAGAGCTTTTTAAAATATTGTACAATATACAGTTTTGAATATCGGGTCAGGCACAGTCCCTGGGGGCACAGAGGGCACTCAAACTGGGTGATTTGAGGGGAGTTTGGTAGAGAGATGATTCACAAAGGAGCAGTACGATTTAGGAAACGAGTGTGGGGTTGTGCAGAATCCTGGGCTCAGCAACATCGAGGGGCTCTTCCCAGAGCTGACGAGTGACCACCAGAACCCAGAGAGAATGACCGCGTGGAGAGGGCCCTAGGCAGGAGCTGGGTGGGGCCTTTAGGAGAGGGAGGCACCCGACCTGTACAGACCCAGAAAGGAAGGAGCTGGGGGGGTAAACACCCAGACCTCACTTTCCTCCTGCCCCCCAGACATCATCCCACTGGATGGACCCAGCTGGAAACAAGACATCATGGCTTAAGTGTCCAGAATCCCAGGACCCAGGTCAGAGTGGAGAGGGACCAGGGGGACCTGGGCGGGGAGCATGGAGGAGGAGCGCTGAAAGATATACTCTCACAAAGCCTTTGAAAGTGTGCAGTCCAATCAGAAATTATGAACTTATTGAACAGGGAGTAGTCATTTGCACAACTAAATGATGGTTTTGATTTTACAAACATTTTCAACTCGTTACCTTTAAACTAACAAACTTCCCCCTGCAGTTAAAATATGGTTCCATTTATGGACAATTCAGCTGATTCAGAGCTGTTCAGGACCCCAGACATTCAGGTAAATCACACCAGGGCACACGCAAGGGCTGTCTTGGAGTTACGCATACTTCCTGACAATGTCCCCTCCAGCAACCTCCCTGACGGCATCCGAGTGGGGAAAGGGCAGATAGTTTCCCAGAAGGAAATTAGAGGCCGAGAAAAGAGGGGGCAGATGCTGGAAGGCCAGGAAGCCAGCCAGCCATTCCATGAGGCGCAAACTAACTTGCAAAGCTCACCCCGTTCATTTAGTGGCTGAGTCCTGATCAAAATACCAGCCTGTCTTCCCCGGCAGCTCTCGTGAATATTTCAGGCGGCCTTCCACCTTGACCTATGATCTTTAAGCGTCCGACCAGCACAATCTTTCCCAGAGAGGTTCTTTCTTGATGCTCCCATCAGGAACACTTAGGCCTGCCACAGGAGCCCCCTGCCTTGGGAGATCCAGGAGCCAGTGAACATTTCCCAAGGAAAGTCCTTATGATGGGGTTTTTTCCTGTGCTCGTAGCTCCCCAGGTACCAGACGTCACTGCAAAGCTGTACTTCACTGTTAACAGTGTAACACATGACAACAATAAGGATAGACCCGCATGCAGCTGGGGGCTCTGCTCAATGCCAAGGCCCAAGGCACCCACAGAGCCCTAGCCAGCAGATATGCGGCTGAGCCCACTGTCCTCGCTGCTGCACCCAGGACAGCGCATCTGTCAGCACTCTGCTGGATACCTGACCTCAGCTGGAAGTCACGGACACAGACAGAACCTCCATGTGCCCTCCAGCTGTCCCAAACAGCCACGTGCAAACCCTCTCCTGGTTCTTCATCTCTTCTCACCTCATGCTAACGGGTAATCGTGCTTCACAAGCTTGGAAGGTGGATACAGAAAGCGCCATCCTGAACTGGGCGGAACAAACTGCAGGAAGCTCAGAAAACACTGTGTATTTAAAGAGCCGTTTTGAACAACTGACCTTTTCAGACAAATCCCAGCAACCTTGGCACCGCCCCTGAGACGGCAGAGTGGGGAGGGTGTGCGGCCATGGTGGCATGTCGATGACCGAGTCTCAGCAACACCTCCTACGCCCTCTTGAAATGCCTACTGTTTCCTGACAATCGTGGTGGCCGTGGACAGGCTGGTCCCCGATGTCATATTCCCTCAATGGAGGCCTTTGTCTCCTGCCAGCAGCTTCACAGCCCTTGTCTTCACGATGCGTCACCCTCCACCGGAGCCCTGCTCTGTGGACAGTGTAACATGTTCTGGCAGGGCTCAGAGGAGGCCTCCACTCCCTCCCAGCACGTGCAGAAGTGCCACTGACAGGATGCAGAGCGGAGACCTTCATCCTGGAGCTTGGCCGGAACTCGGCCAGCCTGAGTGGGGGACGGTTTCATCACACCCTCCAGCTCCAGCCTCTCCCGATCACCTTCCAACCACATGGCATCCCATCCCTGTTCCCATGGTAACCAGCCTTTCAGATGGACCCCCACCTCCTGGCAATCAGTCCCTTCCCACATTTCAGAGGGCTGACCCGAGCAATCTGTTGTGGAAGGGCAGGATGTGACTAGGTCATAACAGACATCGTGGCTTCCACCTTGCTCTCCCCGGGATCACGCCGCTGCCATGGGGTGAGGGCACTCAAGCAGCCCCGTGGAGAGGTCCGTGGGATCAAGAACTGAGGCCTCCTGCTAACGGCCAGCATGAGCACTGCATCCATGTGAGTGGCCGTCTTGGAAGCCAGTCTGCCAGCCCCAGTCAACCCTTCAGGTGAGTGTAGATCTTGCATCTTGATGGCAACCTCATGGGAGACCCTGAGCCAGGACCGCCCTGCTAAGCCACTCCCAGATTCCAGACTCACAGAAACTGTGAGACAGTAAATGACTGTTGTTGCTTTAGGCCACTAAGTATTGTTACACATAACATGGCATTAGGGAGCCTGATATTCTGGGTGATAAAGTCTGAAGCCTGCAGGGGCAAAGAGCAGAGTGGTGAAGGGCAGAGAATGGACGTGGTCAGTGATCCAGCACACTTGGTTTCCTGATTCCTTACTGTCCTGCCCCTCGTTGTAAAAAAAGGAAGGAGGTGTTAAAAATGCAAGTTATCCAATATGCTCCAACCACCAGTCAGTACCTAGGACCCCCCCCAACCATGAACTGGACACTGCCCTCCCACAAAGCACCCCAAATCATGTTCTTCTTATAAAAAATTACACAGCTTTCTTGACTAGAGCCCCGAGCTCCTTTTCACAGAAACTACAGCCTGGCCAGACCCCCTTAACCAGTTCTGCACTTGGGCAATGGATTTCTCTTTAAAATCTAACCTTCTCTCTCTTCAGTTTTATCTTAGCTTCATTCTAAAGTTCCAAGCTATCGAAATAACTCATCTCAGCTCAGTGATCACTTTCACTCTTGCCGCCAACATTGCATCACCTTCATATCTGATGCCATAGTTTCTCACCATCTGCATCTGGAAAGTTGGCTGAATTAGTGACCTGGGCAGAGCTAACCGCAGAGCCCTTCGGCCCTCCATTACAGACTCCACTACTGCCTGGGGCCAGAGACCCCTTGACGACAACCACTTTGCAGAGAGTTGTGCAACCTGCCATAAATGCCCTGGAAATGCTCTCATTATCAATGAGTTTTCCAGCCCATTATTCATATGCTGGCTGGATAGAGTTTATTCATTCACTCTATTCACCAGCACTGTCTACAAAGAAAGTCATCTTAGCTTGTGTATTAGTTTCCTGCAGCCACTGTAACAAATTACCACAAACCTGTTCACTTAAAACAATAGAAATATATTCTCTCACAGTTCTGGAGGTCAGAAGTCCGAAATCTGTATCACTGGATGGAAATCAAGGAGTGGGCAGGGCTGTGCTCCCTCTGGGGGGCTCTAGGGAGGAATTGGTTCCTTGTAGCTTCTAGCTCTGGTGGCCGCTGGCATTCCTTGGCTCGTGGCTGCATCACCCCAACTTTCAAGTCCAGCATCTTCAAATCTTTCTCTGCTCTGTCTTCACTTCACTTTCTCCTCTCCGTGTGCAGGTCTCCCTCTGCCTGTCTCTTATAAGGACACACATAATAGCATTCAGGGTCCAGCTGGATAATCCAGGATAATCTGTCTTAAGATCCTTTGTCACATCTGCCAAGACCCTTCTTCCTTATAACATCAACAGGTTCCAGGGATTAGGACCTGATATCTCTGGGGGGCTGGGGGGGGATGCATTATTCAGCTCACCCACACCAAGATTTCCCACTTCCTGATCACTGCATTCTTTCCTAATGTTTACAAATAAACTATGTCATGCTCTGCTCTATCATTTTCCAAAAGTTAACATCAAGGTTACTGTCTCTACTTTTATCAATCCACTTAAGAACTCTGCTTCCCCAGGCCACATCAGTCTGGACATGAAAATGGGGTCATAATAAACAAAAACAGCATTTCTCAAGTTTGCCATTATTGCTGGTTCTCCAGCCCCCTAGAAACATCGGGAAACCCTAGAACGTTATCTCTTAAGTGGAGGCAGCTTAGAGGTTGAGATCACAATCTCTATTTGGACTGTCCGGGTTTGACCCATCACTGTGACCAACTGTACTTTCCAAAGATGACCACAAAAATCTCTCCCCTCCCAATGCTCTTCTGCAGTGTGGACTTGACCCCCGCTCCCATCAAGAGGTGGAGTCCGCTTCCTTGGTGGCGCAGTGGTTGAGAATCTGCCTGCCAATGCAGGGGACACGGGTTCGAGCCCTGGTCTGGGAGGATCCCACATGCCGCGGAGCAGCTAGGCCCGTGAGCCACAACTACTGAGCCTGCGCATCTGGAGCCTGTGCTCCGCAACAAGAGAGGCCGCGATAGTGAGAGGTCCGCGCACCGCGATGAAGAGTGGCCCCCGCTCGCCGCAACTAGAGAAAGCCCTGGCACAGAAACGAAGACCCAACACAGCCAAAAATAAATAAATAAATAAATGAAATTAAAGAGGTGGAGTCCATTTCTCCACCCCTTCGATCTGGACGAGTCTATTGTGCGTTCTCCCATAGAATGTGGTGGAAAAGACACTGTGCCATCTCCGGGCAAAGCCCTAAACTGGGCTGGCAGTTTCCCATTCCTGCCTCTTGGAATGTTCTTTCTTGGGATGCTCCTTTCTGAAGCCAGCCACCCGGCTGTGAGGAAGCCCACCACACAGAGAGACCACTTGGCCGACAGCCCCCGCTGAGCTTCCAGACGGCCAGAGTGAGAAGCCACCATGGACGTCCAGCCCAGTCAAGCCTTCAGAGGCCTCATGCCCCACCAACATCTGACTGCAACCACAGTGGACCCCAAGTAAAGACCACCCAGCGAGCCCAGTCAACGCACAGAACCACAAGTGACAATAAATTGTTGTCTTAAGCCACTGAGTCCTGGGGTGGCTTATTATATACCAATAGATACTCAAATGAGCCACTTATTAACTGTGTAACCTGAAGCAAGTGACAGGCCTTACTTGAGGGTCCAGCCAGAAGCAGACCCTGCAACAAAGACCTGGTGCATGTAGTTTATCTGGATTCCAGGAAAGCCAGGTAGGAGAGTGGGGAGGTGAGACAGGGAAGAGAAGGCAGCCAATAAAAGGATAGCGTTTATGAGCGGGTTACCACAGTGACCAGTCCCTCCAGGGACCTACAATTGTCTCATCAATAAAATGGTGCAGCCATTGTGGACAACACTATGAAGTTTCCTCAAAAACTCAAAATTACTGTGTGACCCAGAAATCCCACTCCTCAGTATATATCCAAAATAATTGAAAACAGGATCTCAAAGAGATATTTGCACACCCATGTTCATAGCAGCATTATTCACAATAGCCAAGAGGTGGAAGCAACCCAAGTGTCCATCAGTGGATGAATGGATAAACCAGATGTCGTACATACCTACGGTGGAATATTTTTCAGCCTAAAAAATAAGGAAATTCTGTCATATGCTGCAACATGGATGCATCTTGAGGACTTCATGCTAAATGAAATAAGCCAGTCACAGAAGGACCAACGCTGCATGATTCTGCTTATGTGCAATATTTAAAGTAGTCAAATTCATAGAAACAGAAAGTAGAATGGTGGTTACCAGGGGCTGGGGGAGGGGAATAGGAGCTGTTCAATGGGTATAGGGTTTCAGTTTTGCAAGATGAAAAGTTCTAGAAATCTGTTGCACAACAAGGTGCATGCAGGTAACACTGGAAACTTAAAAATGGTTAAGATGGGACTTCCCTGGTGGCGCAGTGGTTAAGAATCCGCCTGCCAATGCAGGGGACACGGGTTCAAGCCCTGGTCCGGGAAGATCCCACATGCCACAGAGCAACTAAGCCCGTGCGCCACAACTACTGAGCCTGCGCTCTGGAGCCTTGAGGCACAACTACTGAGCCCGCGCGCCTAGAGCCCGTGCTCCGCAGCAAAGAGAAGCCACCGCATGAGAAGCCTGCGCACCGCAATGAAGAGTAGCCCCCGCTCACTGCAACTAGAGAAAGCCCATGCGCAGCAACGAAGACCCAACTCAGCCAAAAATAAATAAATAAATAAAATTAATTTAAAAAAAAAAAAAAATGGTTAAGATGGTAAATCTTACATAATGTGTTTTTTTACCACAATTAAAAAAAATTGTCTCAGCAAGGAGCAAACAAGTTGGGGTATTCACCATCAACTCCCTTGTTGAGGGTCACTCTTGGGGTGTTAACTCCCCCCCACGCGAAGGGCCAGAGAACACCCTGTACAGAGATGCAGGAAGCCATCAGCACATATGGGACTCTCGGGGGTGACCTCTGGGTGAGCAAGGACCTGGGTGGGGCACTTATGGGGTCTGACACATCACCTACCTTTGAGTCTCAGTTTCCTTGTCTGTAAACAGGAATAAGCAATACCCACCTGGACGGAGGTTGCGAAGGCTATTTTGGGTGACAAAAGCTCCCTGCCTCCTCCCCCCTGCCCCCCGGGGCCTCCCCAGTCTGAATTTAAGTGCACACAGCTCAGTCCCGAGTTAGGACCACCCCCACCATCACACACCCTGCCTCCCCGCTTTTATTTTTACAAATCAGTGAAATATTTGCCCAGCCCCAAACTTTTGGAACCAGCCTCTGAGTTTTGCAAAGACCGAGGCAGTAGCTCTGGGTCCCAAATGCATACTCCACCTCCTCCTGGACTCCGCCCCCCCTCCCAGCTCACAGATGTCCCCGCTGAGAGAGGTGGACACACAGGCAGCCTCTCTCACCAACCTCCACCAGCGTGACATCGCCTCCTCCGGCAGACAGACTTCGCCCTTCTTTATCTCACTCATTTCAGGCTCCAAGCACGGCTTTAGACACCCTTTCTGGAGGCTGGGAGAAAATGTGCTAAAATACCAGCAGTGGTCCAGCTGGTTGTAGGACTGAGGGAGTAGCTCTTTTCTTCTCTATGCTTCCTGGATTTTCCACAATAAACACATTCTATTTTTTTATTGACAGAAAAACCAATTGTGTTTTTTAAGCAAGCCGCCTAAAAGCCCTGGTTGCCTCCGCATTTTTCGTAGCCTCAGCTCATTCTGAGCGTCAGTTTTTCAGCCATTATTCTATTTCCTGCCTCTCTGGTTTGAGTCCTCTGCCTTTGGACCTTTGCTCCGTCCTTTGAACATGTGAGCTAATCACAGATGCTTGTGCAAACCACACCAGCCTCCCTCTATGTGTCTTGATCTTCCTTCTCACTGGGAATATTTATAACCCAAATTTGCTTTACAGTCTCCCAAACCAAGAAGCTACCCTCACATTCTCCTGATACGATGCACTGAGAAGAACGTGCCATCCCGTCCCTAATATAGGAGGAAACATCAGACAGACCCAAACTGAGGGACAGTCTATAACATAACCGGCTCTCACTCTTCAAAACTGTCAGTGTTGACAATGGCTCCTTTCCTCCTCCCCAGCTGGAAGCACAAGGGGAGTTTTCCCCCAATATTCACTTGTGAGAGCAGATTGGGCTTCTGGAGGTAATTCACAAACAGGTGAGGACTCCTTTCGCACTGGGCCCCCTCTGGAGTTTCAACTCTCAGCCTGGTCTACACTGAGCCCCCGGCAATTTGTCAATTTCCGTTCCGGTTCCCTTCCCCAGCCCTGCTTCCTGTGCAGCTTTCTGCTGCTGGAGTCGTGATTCCCTGCGCCTACCTGTCGGTGCCTCCGATGCGGGGGCAGCAGTTTGCCCTGTGGCCTCACTTCTTTCACAAATCTAACAAGAGTTGTTCATTTAAAAAAAAAAACAGGACTTCCCTGGGGGCGCAGTGGTTAAGAATCTGCCTGCCAATGCAGGGGACACGGGTTCGAGCCCTGGTCCGGGAAGATTCCCACATGTCACGGAGCAACTAAGCCCGTGCACCACAACTACTGAGCCTGCGCTCTAGAGCCCACGAGCCACAACTACTGAGCCCACGTGCCACAACTACTGAAGCCCGCGCACCTAGAACCTGTGCTCCACAAAGAGAGAAGCCACTGCAAGGAGAAGACCGCGCACCGCAACAACGAGTAGCTCCCGCTCACCACAACTAGAGAAAGCCCGCGCGCAGCAACGAAGACCCAATGCAGCCAAAAATAAATAAATAAAATAAATAAATTTTAAAAAAAGAAAAGCATTAAAATATATATATATCTTTAAAAAAAAAAAACAAAACTGTCAGTGTTGTGAAAGACAAAGAAAGCCTGAGGAATGGCTCCAGACTGGCGGAGACGCGACCACAGGCAACTTGTGATCTCGTGATCCTGGATATCCTTTTGTTTAAAAGGAAGGTATTGGGACAATTGGTGAAATCTGAATCTGAATAAGGCCTGATATTACATCACTGGATTGATAGAAGTTTCCTGAGTGGGGTAAACGCACTGTAGTTCTAGAAGAGAATGGCTTTTGTATTTTTTGGAATTATACAACTGAAGCTTTGGGAGGTAAAGGGTATCCTTTACTCAGAAAAAACAAAACCAACACACACACACACACACACACACACAATGTGGGCGAAGAGTAAAAAAAACAAGTTCTTTGTTCTATTCTTGTGATTTTTCTATAAGCCTGAAATTATGTTGAAATTAAAAGGGAAAAAAATCCCACAAACCTCAGGCACCGCAGGCCCGTCGGCCCGTGGGGCTGTCCTTTCCGTGTCTGTGCCTTTAGTTCTCTGACGAGGACCTCTTCCTCCTGTCTGGGGGCTCATCCCTCTCTCACCCACAATTCCCCGCTGACTGTCAGGATTTCCATCTGGGACTATCTCAGGATCCCTTTCGCTAATGAAGATAAAGAGGCCCTTCCTTACCCTGCTGCAGAGCAGGAATTCCCCTCCACGGGGGGATCCTGGATTCTCTCCATCACAGCAGTGGTTCTCACCCTCGGGAGCCCTAAAAACTCCACGCTGAGGAAACACCCTAGATTAGAATCTCTGGTGGGGGAACCCAAGCACCTGTGCTTGGAAAGCTCTCTAGGTAATTCTATTGAGCAGCCAAGACTTAAAAAAATCGACCCTACATCCCACCCAGAAAGACAACAATAAAGACCCACCCCCATCCCGGCTGCATTCCAGAACAATCAAACCAGAATCTCCGGGGTTGGGGCCCAAGCAACTGACTTTTTTAAACTCCCCAGGAAATTATGCCGCCATCACACTGATTTCTAAATATAAAAATAAAAGAAACAATCAAAAACAAATCAAAAAATAAAGAAAAACCATCAACTGGAAACAGGTGATTCCAAAGGGCAGCCACGTTTGAGAACCAGCGACTGAGGACGGCAGTTCCCAAACTTGAGCTGCATCCGAGTCTCCAGTGAGGTCTGATAAAACGCAGATTGCTGGGTTCCACCCCAGGGTTTCTGATTCAGTCAGTCTGGATGGGGCCCGAGAACCTGCATTCCTAACAAGTCACTTGTCAGGGGACGCGCCTGCTGCCCCTCAGGACAAGGCTTTGGGAACCACTGATGAGAATCTCCCTACTGTGTGTGGCGCTGGGATCAGCGAGGTGGCACCACCTGAGAGCCTGTTAGAACTGCAGACTCCCAGGCCCCCCAGATCTCCTGACTCAGAATCTGCATATTAAACCAGCTTTCTTGATTTCCGAGCCACACTGCTGTAAAGGAAATCCCCACCATCTCACACACATACACGTGTGTTAGGGCCCCGAGCACTCAGGACTCAGGATGGGGTGGCTGCATCTGGGGAGGACCCCCATCAGTATGACCCAAAAAGCCCTCTCGTAAAAGATGGTTAACATGACCCAGACAGGCAGAGGCCGCCAGTCTGCTGGACCAGGATGAGAGGAAGGGGGAGGGCAGAGGCCCTGTAGGGGTTAACCGTCCAGAAAGCACAGGTGGGGGTGAACACCCCAGGAGCCCCCTGGTCTCCCCTTTGATTTGACCTCCAGAGAATGATGTTGACACAGCTGCCTGACTCCTAGGAGACTCCTGGCTAACCCAGTCACTTGACGTTCTTGACCTTGGACTGTGTCCTCACCCTGATGCAGCCCCTTTAGCAACACTGAGCAGGGAGACCTCACGAGAGTCTTGATGTCGGTATTTATTATTAGCCTCACGAGAGTCTTGATGTCGGCTCCTCACGAGAGTCTTGATGTCGGTATTTATTATTAGCCCCAATTTACAGATGAAGGAACTGTGGCTGCGAGAGATGAACTTGCTTGCCCCAAACCACAGCAGCTGTTAAGTGGCAAGGGCAGAACTGACTCCCTGATCTCTCTGGCACCACCGTCTTGATAATAAACTAACCTGAAGCAGAACCCTTACCTGGAGAGCAGGAGCCTTAACTGGCCACTGTGCTCTTCCTGCGTCCTCTCTGGTTTCTCCTTTGCTGAAATGACAGGAACAAAAATTATTCTAAAGCTGTGACCCTTGGGCATGTGTTGTGTGTCAAGCACTCAACAGTTTCACGTGGCTGGTGGCTACTGAAATCGCATAGGACAGATTGTAGAGCAAATTTCCAAAAGTTCTATCGAACAGCACTAGTCCAAAAAATTTTACATGCCCTTCACTACCCACGGTCACTCTTCATTCCAAGTTAACTTTAAAAAAATAAAGAAATGAAACTTCAAAAGCATTGTTCTCATTTGTCAAATAGAAGCCAAAATTTTCAGCCATGAAACATCAGGTGTTAGAAGGGAGGCCCCTACTGGCAACACATGGGATTACAACCTAGCACAATCAGACACTGGAAACTGGCCAGAGGCTGGGGTGGAACAGCCATCACTGAGGTATCAGGGAATCCACAAGTGTGGGAGAAATTCCATATCTGGATAGGATCAGGGATGAGACTCCATGAGGACACCCTGAGTCAGAGAATCCATCCATCGCCAGACTGAAATCTCCAGTATCATATACCTCATGCCTAGCACAATGCCTGACAGCAAGAAGACACATAATAAATGTTATTTACTACTCAATTTCTAAAAATCTAAAATCAGTAAATGGCACGAATTTTCCAGTCATTTATCAAAATAGGCATATAGGTTTCTGCCTTTGATATTCTGATGTGATGATTATGTAACTTCCTAATAAAGCCTGGTCTTGATATTAAAAAAAAAATTAGTCACTTAAATAACTGATTGATTGATTCTGAGGATTCCAGAACTGCACCACTGATCGTTTAATCCTTTTATCATTTTTTTCCCAATTGGACACATCCTTTTTTTTTTTTTTAATTTTATTTATTTATTTATTTATCTATTTTTGGCTGCGTTGGGTCTTCGTTGTTGTGTGCAGGCTTTCTCTAGTTGCGGCGAGCGGGGGCTACTCTTCATTGCAGTGCATGGGCTTCTCATTGCGATGGCTTCTCTTGTTGTGGAGCACGGGTTCTAGGCACGAGGGCTTCAGTAGTTGTGTCTTGCGGGCTCTAGAGCGCAGGCTCAGTAGTTGTGGCACACGGGCTCAGTTGCTCTGCGGCATGTGGGATCTTCCTGGACCAGGGCTCGAACCCGTGTCCCCTGCATTGGCAGGCGGATTCTTAACCACTGCTCCACCAGGGAAGCCCCCATCCTTTATATTAAGAAGCCAATGGAGAAACAGGATTTACTATTTCAGACACTTAGCTGACACGAGAGTGTTCAATAATCAAGGGTGGTTAGAACTTTATGAAATCATCAAGAACAAGATGTCAAAATTTTTGAGTCTCTGGTAAAACATGAAAAGACATTCCTGGTTTTTCCTTTGGCCCAAGGTGGCAGGAATGAAAGATCGCCTGCCTGATTGGGAGATGAATCAAATCCCAAACCATTCATTTATCCATTCAGTTCACAAATACGGACTGGGCCGCATGGGAGCCAGGTGGCAAAGGAAATGAGCTGGCGGCTGCTTATCTGAGCCCTGCACACAAAAGAACACAACGCATCCAAAGCTCATCCCCAATCTGGAAAGCACCCTGGGCCGAGCAAATGTTCCACAAAGACCTGGGCTGGGGAGGGCAGCCTGTGGTCTCTGAGGTCTCTTCTGGGGATCTAGGGGTCCAGGTGCTGGGAGCCCTGGGCTATTGGATGCAAATCTTGACCGTGAAGAAATTGGAGTATAGATAGTGATGCAATCCCAGGGCACTGCAGAGGACCCCCAGTTACTGGGGAGGCTTTTCATGGGATCCAAGCAAGCCAATCAACAGGTCTGAGTCAGGGCTGTATTAATGATCTGGTGGCCTAAGGCTGCTTATAGGTCGCTGTCCAGAACTGGAGGGGACACAGGGTCTGGCCTAGCTTCACGGGGATGGAAGAGTAGAGAATGGAGAATATCATTTATTGCAAGATCCAAGACAGCCCGCCCTCCGAAAAAAAACAAAGGATGGTCCCCCTATTTGATGAATTTCACTGGGTTCCAGTCTTGTGCGTGGTCCTGTTCTAGGTGCTGGGGAGACAGATGGGTAAGCTTCCGGGGCCGGGGGCAGACTCATTAAAAAGGGCCCTTCTCTCTCATCCTCCTCTTCACAAGCCCACTTGAGCCCCCTCTCAATTCCTGGCATAAGTAAGGCACTATTTCACGACACTTTTACCTTAATTAAAAGGTCTCAGATACCCATACCCAATGCGCAAACGACTTGGACAGGGGAATATCCGAATGGCTGGGAAACATGAAAAGATGCTTAACATCAATGGTTACAGGGAAATGCAAATTAAAACTACAAGTGCTGCGACTGCACACTCACCAGAATGGCCAAAACCAAACCTCTGGAAATGTCCAGGGTGGGTGAGGCTGGGGAGCAGCACGCACTGTCAGTGGGAGTGTGGATCGGTCCAAGCACTGCAGAGAACTGTCGGGCAATTTCTGTTAAAGTTAAACAGGGACTTCCTTGGTGGCGCAGTGGATAAGACTCCATGCTCCCAATGCAGGGGGCCCGGGTTCGATCCCTGATCAGGGAACTAAATCCCA
Source organism: Eubalaena glacialis (assembly GCF_028564815.1). Classification (NCBI taxonomy): domain Eukaryota; kingdom Metazoa; phylum Chordata; class Mammalia; order Artiodactyla; family Balaenidae; genus Eubalaena; species Eubalaena glacialis. Next base: position 54,722,499 of record NC_083728.1, on the reverse strand, counting down.
CATACCGCAACTAAGAGTTCGCATGCTGTAACTGAGGAGCCTGCCTGCCGCAACTAAGACCTGGTGCAACTAAATAAATTTTTTAAAAAAATAATAATAATAATTAAAGTTAAATATACACTTAACATACAACCAAACTCCAACTCCTGGGGATAAATCCAAAGGAAAGGAGGGCGCTCGTGCACCACAAAGGCCATGTCCAGAAATGCACATCACAGCTGAACTGCGAATAGCCAGATCCTAAACATAACCCAAATGCCCATCAGTGGAAGAATGGAGAAATAGCATGTACAGCACCGAAGGGAAATGACCGAATTGCTCTTATGTGCGATAATATGGATGAATCTCAAAAACAATGTTAAGGAAAAGAAACCAGACACAAATAAGCACATCCTGTATAACTAAATTTATATGGAGTTTGACAGGCAAAACTCATCGGGGGGACTTCCCTGGTGGCGCAGTGGTTAAGACTCTGCGCTCCCAATGCAGGGGACCTGGGTTCGATCCCTGGTCAGGGAACTAGATCCCATATGCATTCCGCAACTAAGAGTTCACATGCCACAACTAAGGAGCCCGCGAGCCGCAACTAAGACCCAGCACAACCTAATAGAAAAAAAAAAAAAAAAAAAAAACACCTCATCCATGGCGCTGGGGTCAGAATAGCGGCCGCCTGCTGGGGCGGTGGGAGGTGGTGATTGGGAAGAGGGCTTGAGGGGACTCACTGGATGATGGAATGTCCTCTGTGCTGATCTGGGTGGTGGTCACACGGGTGTAGACACAGGTAAAAATTCATCAAACTGTCCACCTAAGATTTGTGCATTTTACCGTGTGTAGATTATGCCTCAATAAAAGCGTAAAAGCAATCAAAGGTCTTGGTGACCACACTTGACAGAAGCGTGGCTGAACATCAAAAGCTTCCATCCCCTGGGAGTTTAACAGAACAGTCTCAAACACGGTCACAGTCCCCAGGCCCTTGGCAACAGTTTCCATCCTTACTGCTCACCTAGCACCAAAACGGATGTGTCCCTTTCCAGCCAAGCGGGCTGCAGCCCCTCCCAGAGCTCTCAATGGACTCACTCCCTGGAGTTGTCCCCCAACAGCTCCCAAGCACCTGGGGCTGAGTGCTGCCGGCGCAGCCCTGCACCCGGGGAGCCAGGCCTGCTCAGAGCCTTGGAGACGGCCCTGCTGGACTTTAGTGGAAACTTACGGGGCCCTGAGCAAACTGGACACGCAGGGCTGGCCTGCAAGGAAAGATTAGACAAAGGAAGAAACGCTTTAGGAGGGTCCTGTATTTAAAACACCTTTTCTGTCAATCAACTATACTTTAATGTAAAAAAATTTTTAAATAAATAAAACACTTTTTTTTTTAATACATATTTCTTCATTTATTTATTTATTTATTTATATATTTTTTGCTGCATTGGGTCTTTGTTGCTGCATGCGGGCTTTCTCTAGTTGAAGCGAGCGGGGGCTACTCTTTGTTGTGGTGCGTGGGCTTCTCATTGCGGTGGCTTCTCTTGTTGTGGAGCATGGGCTGTAGGTGCGTGGAATTCAGTAGTTGTGGTGTGGGCTCAGTAGTTGTGGCTCTCCGGCTCTAGAGCGCAGGCTCAGTAGTTGTGGCACACGGGCTTAGTTACTCTGTGGCATGTGGGATCTTCCCTGACCAGGGCTCGAACCCGTGTCCCCTGCATTGGCAGGAGGATTCTTAACCACTGTGCCACCAGAGAGGTCCAATAAAACACTTTTTCTGCTGGAATTGTGCAGCTTCAGCCGTGTTGCACCCTAGCCCGTGGACTTCTCAACTTTGGCTGCATGTCGAAGCACATGGGAATCACAGGGAGCTTTGAAAGGTAGGATGTCAGGCCCACCCCAGCCCAGAGCAACCGAATCAGACTCTCTAGCACAGTGATACTCAGAGCGTGTTCCTGAAGCAGGAACTTGTCAGAAGTGCAAATTCTCAGGCCCACTCTGACCTCCTGGATTCTGGAGCTGGCCCTGCCAATCTCTGTGGTAACTGTTCTAAGAAGCCCTCCCAGTAATTCTGACACACGCTCCAGTGTGAGGACCACTGCTGTAGTTAGAAGTTCGCATTTCTAACAGGTTCCCAGGTGGTACAGACGCTGCTGTTCTGGGGACCACACTTTGAGAACCACCACTGTCTGTCTAAAGGTTAGAGCCAAGCTCTGGGAGGTGGGAGGGGAGATTAAAAGCTACACAGGTGAGTGACTCTGATGCAGGTGAGGGTTAATAAGCGCTTCCATGGACTTTCATCATCGAACCTGGCAGGAGGGGCACACCTGGGCGGGAGGCCCGCACAGGTGAGAATGTTACAGGAGAAGAAGTGCAATTTGTTCCTGGGGCTCCTTTTCACCGCATAAAACTGCAGTGTGGTGTTCCTGGTGTGGCAGGAGTTAGTTTCCCATCCCTGAGAGTTTCTTCTGGCACTCCTGGACCTGGAGACGTTTCTGGTAGAACACTTTGCATAAAAGTCTCAACTGGGGGAAAAGCCTGATTTTACCCTCAAAGGTTAATCTTTGGTCCAAGATAGATGGGAAGCAAGGGCAGGGAAATCGAGGAGTAAATGGAATGAAGAAGAAGAGAGTCTGGGCGGGGCTGGGCATGAGACAGGGATAGGCTGGAAGAGAGAGCTGGGGGGGGTGCGGGCAGGGAGACATGTCTTCTTTCTAAGGAAGGCTGACCCTTTTTTTTTTTTTTCAACTGAGCCCCAAAGGGTTTTGTGCAAGATTAGACAGAGGCGCTGAGCAAGCTGATCTGCACAGCAGGAAAGAAAAGGATTGAAGTGAGTCCAGAGGAGTGGGAAGGGCGGGGAGGCCAGCACTTGGGGAGGGTGGGAGCATGGTCAGGCTCAGAGGATTAAAGCTTCCTTTTCTGAAAAGGAAGACCACAGGCTGGGAGAAAAGAGTCACAACACATATACCTGGAAAAAGACTTGCATTTAGAATATAGAAAGTACCTGTACACCTCACTGGTAGGAAGGCAAACAACTCAATGAAAAAAAAATGGCCAAAAGACATGAGTAGGCCCTTCACAGAGGATACACAGATGGCCGACAACCACATGAAAAGATGCTCAGCATCATTAGTCATCCGGAAAACGCAAAATACCACATAACAACCACTAGAATGGCTAAAATTAAAGACTTCCAATACCAAGTGCTGACAGAATGGAGGGCATCTGGAACTCTCATACCCTGCTGGCAGAAATTGAAAATTGTACAACCACTTGAAGAAATTCTGGAGCTTCTTTTAACATTAAACATACACCTACCCTAAAACCCAGCAAATCCACTCAGATCTTTCCCAGAGAGCAATAAAAACAAATGTCCACAAAACAACTTGTAGCTATATTTATATATACCCCGCAAAAGTCTTTGCAAGTGCCAGGGAGGAAAAGTTTCCTCCACCTTCTTAGGTTTGTGATTGGGGCCTGCAAATTAAGGTGACAAAAGACAGTAGCAAGAGAAAAGGCAGAGTTTATTTATTCATACATGCAAAAGTGCCCAATGATGAGTAACAAAGTAGTCTTTAGAATTTGGGCCTTATCTACTTATATACCTAACTTAGTAGGGGAAATGGAGGGGGAGAAAAGAGACTTCTATAGGAGAACAAATAGGTTTCTTTAGGAAAGACAAATGGGTTTTTAGGAAAACAAACCGGTGATGAGAAAGTTTGTGATAGTGTTTGTTCATGCAGGTCTTTCCATTTTCTTCATGGCCGTGAAACCCTCCCAAGAGGGGATTTTTGGAAGGTTTATTCTTGGTTTCTCTCCTGGAAGTAGAAGCTGCCCCAAAAAGGAAATTTATGGTGGCCCTCATTTCTCAGAAGTTTATGCTTTTAGTCAGATAAAGGAAGCTCTAGGAAGACTTCTTTCTGCATCTGTTGAATCTCAAACGTCTTCAGTATAAAATAATCTTTATACCAACTCTGGGGTTCTGAGTGGATAATAATGGTTATGCATTTGTAGGGCGGGGATGGAGGCAGGTGGGAATTGGGAGGTTGGGGACAGGGGTATAAGGAAAACAATTTTGGCACACTTTTTAAATTTTTAAAATTTTAGAAAGATATCAATGCATTGCCCATTCAAAAAAAATTTAGGTCTAAGTATGTTTCCAATCTATTTAAGGATTAGTTTCAACCTCCTATTAAGAAAAGATGGATTTTTGCCTCATTAGCAAGGCTTAATAGAATCCAGCCTGAGGGAAGTGCAAAGATTTTATCATCATTGGCTGCAACTTCTACCCGGAAAGGTTTTAAGAATCAGGTCACCCTTTCCACTTTGCTGGGAAGGACACTTCAGCAACATCTCAGCTGTAAGTCCCAGGACCGTCTCTCATTGTTCCCCTCTGGTCACCAGGAACACAAGGGCAGCTGCAGAGGACAGTGGGTGGGGTGGAGGTGGGTCTCCAAGACCCAGCGGACAATGGAAACCTTCCCCCTTTAAGCAGATGTCAGGTGATTATTTGGGCTTTGCACATGGGTAAAAGGACGGGTGAAAGTCTGACAGACACCTGCATCTTGTCCTGACATTCTGACTTGTTGCTCATAAAAGGATCAAAGTACTTTCTGGCTTAGAGAGGGAGCCATTCTTGATCTGAAGAAGATCTCAAAGGGACTTCCCTGGTGGTCCAGTGGTTAAGAATCCATCTTGCAATGCAGGGGACACCGGTTCAAGCCGTGGTTGGGGAAGATCCCACATGCCGTGGAGCAACTAAGCCCACGCACCACAACCAGAGAGAAACCCTTGCAGCACAACAAAGAGTCCACGTGCCGCAACGAAAGATCCCGCATGCCGCAACTAAGAAATGATGCAGCCAATAAATAAATAAATAAATAAATAAAAGAAGATCCCAAAATAGGAATTCAAGGTCAGTTCAAGGTTTTTCAGATAGAGTTGACAAGAGGGTCTTAAATGCCCTGAAATTTTAAAATACAAACCAGAGAGGAAAAGGATCAAAGTTCTGGTTGTGGGGACACATCTCACTTCCAGAACACGCCAAACCCATTCCCACCTGAAGGCAACTAAACTAACCATGTCCTCTACCTAGACTCCTCATCTCAAATCTTCTCATCCTGATCTCCATTTAAAATGCACCTCCCTCAAAATACACCTCTGATCACCCAAAATATAAGTCCACCCACGCAGCCTCTAACACATCCACCTTTACCATCTATTCTCTTCAGAGCCCTTACCACCCTCAAATCCTTTCTTATTTGCCTGTCGTCTGTCTCCCAATGAGAATGACTCCAATGGTGTAGCCATAACGGGCCCTTCTTCCCGTGCTTCCCCGGTGTTTCGAGCAGTTGCCTAGTACACAGTGGGTGCTCAATATGTGCTCAACGGATGAACAAATGAGTAAAAGTTAAACTTGAGACGTCTGTGAAATAGCCAAGGAGCGATGTCAAATAAGAGTTGTTAAAGGTCCTGCTGTATAGCACAGAGAACTATATTCAATATCCTATGATAAAGCATAATGGAAAAGAATATTTTAAAAAAAGAATGTATATGTATATGTATAACTGAAGCACTTTGCTGTACAGCAGAAACTAACACAACATTGTAAATCAACTATACTTCAATAAAATATTAATTAATTTTAAAAAACCAAGAGAATGAGTTAAAAAAAAAAAAGAGCTTTCAAGTGGTGGGAAAGATCCAGACTGGAGGTATATTTGGGCATCATTAGAACAAATTCAGTTTTTAAGTCCATAGGAATCAATGAATCACCTGAAGAGAGATTTAAAGAAGAAAGAGCCTGAGCTCCTAGGAACCCAGACGTTAGAGATTGGGTAGAGCAAAGGGAGCAAATAAGGAAGCGCAAGAAGACTCCAGCGAAACAGAAGGGAAACCAGAAGAGGCAGGTGTCGCCGAGGCTGAGAGACAAGAGGATTTGGAGAAGGAAGTGGCCTCCCGTGTGGGATGCGGCCCATAGGGTGGGCAGCACGGAGGCGGTCAGGACCTGGACGAGGCAACTCCAGTGCGATGATGGGCAGAAGCCCACTGGGATGGACCAAGGGATGAATGGGCGGAGGGGGGTGGGGAGTGGAAGCTTGAGTGTCAGTGACTCTATCCAGAAGGTTGGATAAACTGGGTGCAGCTACAGGCAGATATGGATAAAGGGTTGATTCTCTTCTGCTCAACATATTATTGTGAAAAACTTCAAACCTGCAGAAAGTTGAAGGAAGAGTACAACGCACAGCTCTTCACCCTTCACCTAAATTCATCATTTGTTAACATTCTGCTTCATTTACTTTCCACACACACACACATATTTTGGGGTGAATCACTGGAAATAAAGTTGCAGGTACTCCTGAATACCACAGCATGTCTTTCCTAGGAACAGGGCCATTCTCCTACATGACCTCAATGCCACATCCCACCCAAAGAAATTTAACATTGAATCGGTAACATCATCTAGCAAACAGACCATATTTACGTTTCCCCAGCAGTCCAGACACGGCCTTTATAGCTGCTTTCTATTTCCTGGTCCTGGATCCAATTGAGGTTCACTCATTCCCTTTGGTTGTCAGGTTTCCATACTTTAATCGGAAACAGTCCCTGGCCTTTTTCTTGTCTTTCAGGGCACTGACATGCTTGAAGAGTTTAGGCCAGTTGTCAAGTTGCCTGTCCCCATACTGGATTTATCTGATTGTTTCCTCATGACTGGATTCAGGTTAAACATTTTTGGCAGGAATACCACATAGATGATGTGAGCTTCTCAAGGGAGAGTTTTTAAAAGATGGAAAATACTCCATCTATTTGAATGCAGATGTAAATGATGCAGTAGATCAGGGATGATGACAGGGAGGGAAATTGGCTCAGTGAAGGAGGTCATAACATCCTTAAATTGGCCGGAGGTGGGGTGCGGGGCCGGGAGATGGGGAGGGTGGAAACAGATGAAGGGATAGACATACCTGACTGGCAGCAGGTACGTCTCCTTGGTTGTAGCAAACAAGGAGAATTAGAAGGTGGTGTGAATGAATGAACATAGTCTGAGGCAGGGAGGTGAGTCTGTATGGATCTGACAGCTTCTACCTCCTCACTGAAATGAGGCGGCTGGTGGGAATGTAAAAGGGCACAGCCACTGTGGAAAACAGTATGGCAGTCCCTCAAAAAATTAAGCAGACAGGAATTCCCTGGCGGTCCAGTGGTTAGGACTCTGTGCTTCCACTGCAGGGGACACGGGTTCAATCCCTGGTCGGGGAGCTAAGATCCTGCGTGCCGTGTGGCATGGCCAAAAAAAAAAAAGAAGAAAAAGAAGAAATTCCCAGGCCTAGATGTTTTCACTGGATAATTTTATAAAATATTTAAGGAAGGCTTAACACCAAATTTATACAATGTCTTCCAGAAAATAGAAAAGTAGGGAGTACTTCCCAACTCATTTTATGAAGCTAGTATTATCCTGACACCAAAACCAGACAAAGATAGTACAGAAAAGAAAACTAGAGATCAATATCCCTAATGAACATAGATGCAAAAACCCTTAACAAAATATTAGCAAGAAAAGTCAGTCATATATAAAATGAATCATACATATTGACCAAGTAAGATTTATTTCAAACAATAAAATATTTGAATGCAAGGTTGGTTCAATATTTTAAAAATCTATCAATGCAATCCACCATACTGACGGTCTTAAGAAGAAAAATCACATAATCATATCAATCAATGCGGAAAAAAGCATTTGACAAAATTCAACATCCATTTATGATTTTAAAAAAAAGCTCTCAGAAAAATAGAAACAGAGAGGAACTTAACTTGAAAAATGAATCTACCCAAAAAATCTACCACTAATGTTATACTTAATGGCAAAAGACTGAATGTTTCCCCCATAAGAGCAGGAAAAAGGGCAAGTAAAGGCTCTCACAACTTGTATTCAGCATCGCGCTGTAAGTTCTAGTCAGTGCAATAAGGCAAATATGAAAACGAAAGAAACAAAAAAAGTAGGAAGGGGTAAAATGCATATGACTGGAAGAAAAGAATTGTTCCTGTTTGCAGAGAACATGACTGTCTATGTAGAAAATCCCAAGGAATCTGAAAAAACAATTCTAGAACTAATAAGTGAGCTCAACAAGATCTCAGGACACAAGTTAAACATATAAAAATCCATTGTATTTCCATGTTCTAGTAACGAACAGTGGACACCAAAATTAAAAATACAATACCATTTACAATTGCACAAAAAGAAAAGGAAATACTCAAGAGTACACATCTAACAAAACTTGTTCAAGATCTGTATGCTAAAGTGACAACATGCGGGTGAAAGAAATGAAAGCAGATCTAAATAAATGGAGAGACATAGTATGATTGTGGATTAGAATACCCAACATAGCTAAGATGTCAATTCTTGACAAATTGATATACAGGTTTAAAGCAAACCCTATCAAATTCCCAAAAAAGGGTTTTTTTTTTTTTTTTAAGATACAGACAAGATTATTTTAAAATTTATACTGAAAGGCAAAGAAACTAGCATGGCTAAAACAGTCTTGAGAAAGATAAATAAAGAGAGAGGAATCAGCCTATCAGATTTCAAGACTCACTGTAAGCCTGCAATAATCAAGGATGTATGGTATTGGCAGAGGAATAGACATATAGACCAATGGAACAGAGTAGAATATTCAAAAATAGATGCACACAGACTTGCCCAACTGGTTTTTTACAAAGGTGCCAAAGCAGTTCAATGAAGGAAAGAGAGCCTTTCCTACAGGAGCAATTAGACATCCACAGGCAAAAAAAAATTAACATCAACCTAAACCCCACACTTAATACAAAAATTAACTCCAAATGGATTGCTGACTTAAATGTAAAATGTGAAACTATAAAACTTTTAGAAATATGCATAGGAGAAAATCTCTAGGACCTAGGGCTTATACTTGATACCAAAAGCGCTATTCATAAAAGGAAAAATCAGTAAATTGAACATCAAAATTAAAAACTTTTGCTCTATGAAAGATCCTGTTAAAAGGTAGAAAGACAAGGTACAGAGTGGGGAAAAAATATTTCCAAACCATGTATCCAACAAAGAACTATTATTTTGTGTATATAAAGAACTCTCAAAACTCAATAATAAGAAAAACAAACAATCCAATTAGAAAATGGGCAAAAGGGGCTTCCCTGGTGGCGCAGTGGTTAGAAATCCGCCTGCCAATGCAGGGGACACGGGTTCGTGCCCCGGTCCGGGAGGATCCCACATGCCGCGGAGCAGCTAGGCCCGTGAGCCACAACTACTGAGCCTGCGCGTCTGGAGCCTGTGCTCCGCAACGGGAGAGGCCGCGACAGTGAGAGGCCCGCGCACCGCGATGAAGAGTGGCCCCCGCTCGCCGCGACTGGAGAAAGCCCTTGCACAGAAACTAAGACCCAACACATCCAAAAATAAATAAATAAATAAATTAAAAAAAAAAAAAAAAAAAAAAAAAGAAAATGGGCAAAAGACATGAAGAGAGATTTCTGAAGAGGACATACAGATAGCACGTAAGCAGCTGAAAAGATGCTCAACATTATCAGCCATCAGGGAAACGCGGTTTGAAACCGCTATGAGATATCAATACACATTTATCAGAAGTCTAAAATAATAATAGTGACAACACCAAATGCTGACAAGGATGTGGAGTAAATGAATCCCTCCTACATTGTTGGAGGGAATGTGAAATGGAACAGCCCAACTGGGTCTTGAAAAATCTAAACATGCAACTCCCATATGAGCCAGAAATTGCACTGTGGGTAAATTATCTCAGAGAAATGAAAACTTATGTTCAGACATAAACTAGTACATGAATGTTTATAGCAGCCTTATTTGTAATAGCCAAAAACTGGAAACAACTCAAATTCCTTTAAGGGGCAAATAGTTAAAACAACAGTAGTACATCCATACCATGGACTACTGCTCAGCAATAAGCAGGAACAAACTATTGATATGAGCCGTAACAAGGATGAATCTCCAGAAAATTATGCCGAGTGAAAAAAAAGGCCAATTGCTAAAAGAAATCTAAAAAAGAATGAATATATGTATAACTGAATCACTTTGCTATACACCTATATAACAAATTGTAAATCAACTATACTCCAATAAAAATAAAATATTTTAAAAAAACAAAAATTTTTTCAAAAGCCAATTGCAAAAGATTACACATTGTGTGATTCCATTTATGATTCCATTGTTGAAATGGCAAAATTATAGAAATGGATTAAGGAGGGAATGGCTGGGCTTCCCTGGTGGCGCAGTGGTTAAGAACCCGCCTGCCAATGCAGGGGACACGGGTTCAATCCCTGGTCCGGGAAGATCCCACATGCCACGGAGCAGCTAAGCCCGCATGCACAACTACTGAGCCTGTGCACCTAGAGCCCGTGCTCTGCAACAACAGAAGCCACCACAATGAGAAGCCCGCACACCGCAACAAAGAGTAGCCCCCCGCTCACCGCAACTACAGAAAGTCCGCGCACAGCAACAAAGACCCAACGCGGCCAAAAATAAATAAATAAAAATATATATATATAAAAAAGGAGGAAATGGCTGCAGGAGGCAAGTGGGTGTGGGTATAACAGCTCAACATGAGAGCCCTCCCCATGTACACAGGATCGCTCTGTATTACTTCTTACAACTACATGTGCATCCACAATTATCTCAAAATAAAGTTTAATTGAAAAAATTCCAATTGAATTATTAGGAGATAAAGTCAATGACATTTTCCAAAAATAGAACGGCAACAAAACATGATAACCTGGAAACTAGGAAAGAAAACATAAGAAAAACACAGCATTCATCCAGGTGGTCTGACATCCAGCTAAGATGAGTTCCAGACAAAAGAACAGAGAAAAACAGTGGGGCAGGAGATTATCAAGGAAATTATACAACAAAATGACCAGAATGAAAGGAAGTGATTTTCCTACTGAAAGATTCATATAAATGTAAATTATCACGAATGTCAGGACTCTAGGGTGGAAGAACCCAGAGAAGGAGAAAACAGAAGTGTCTCTGGGGTTCTTTGGTGTCAGTACTTTCCACTTCCCCACTGCCGGCCACTATGGATCCCTGTGTCCTGGCTGCTCAGTCAAGTAACAGCCCCTCCAGCTTCTTGTCTCTGTAGGGTTTCTCTCCCTTTACTGTCACTTGGATTCAGGAAGGAGCCGAGACTAATACCTGTGCTCGGTCTACCCTCAACTCAGCCGTCAGGTGCTAGAATTTTACTCTGTGTTTGAACCTAAATTCTCTCCTCTGCCACCTCACAAAAGGCTCATGTACAACCAACAAGCCAGTCCCTCCCAGCCTCTCAGTCTGCAACTGTGCCTTCTTCTTCACGGGAGTTCGCGCCTGACTCTTACTGTTGTCTAATCCACATTTCACCTGCATGGCAGAGTGGGTGGTTTATCCCTCGGTTGGGAGGTGGGGCGGAGTCTGGAAAATTCACTTTCCAGTGTAACTTGCCTGCCTTAGATCAACATTGCCTAGATGTCATGTTTTTTAATTATACGAGTAATATTTGGATGCATTCTTTTCATAAAAATTAAGCCCTTACGAAAGATTCCCCCTTTACCCAGCATTCCCAATACAGGCCGACCTTGCAGGTTCGGTTCCAGACTACGGCAATAAAGCAAGTCACATGAACTTTTTGGTTTCCCAGTGCTCATAAAGCTATGTTTACACTATACTGGAGTCTATTAAGTGTGTGATGGCATTATGTCCGAAAAACAATGTACACACCTTAATTAAAAAGTACTTTCTTGCTAAAAAATAACTCTCATCTGAGACTTCAAGGAGTCATAATCTTTTTGCAATAGTAACATCAAAGGTCACTGATCACAGATCACCATCACAAATATGATAATAATGAAAAAGTTTGAAATATTGCAAGAATTACCAAAATGTGACGCAGAGACACGAGGTGAGCAAATGCTGTTGGAAAAGTGGCACCGATAGACTTGCTCAATGTGGGGTTGGCACAAACCTTGAATTTGTAAAACATGCAATATCTGCAAAGTGCAGTCAAGTGAAATGCAACAAAACGAGGTGTGCCTGTACCAGAGGGATGCGTTTCCAGTCCCTTTTCTATACATTTTCATACATATTCACAAGCCCATAGAAAACATAGAGCATTGTTTTATTGCAGATTTTTTTTTTTACATTTAACACTTGAGAAAACTATATATCCTTTTTCTACTCAATAACATGTCTCAGCCACCTTTGCATGTCAGGTCTTATAAATCTCCCATCTTTATTTCTTACTATTACACGGATTTTATGCTATGGACGTAACATGTTTATATAGTCATTCTTCTACTGATAAGTATTTAGGCTCTTTCCAGTTTGTTTTGCAAGCAGCACAGCTGAGCATCATGACTCGGAGTCTGTGGTCCAGCATCCAGGGGTGGCCCCGAGTTGTGAGGCAGGGGGTGGGAGGGAGTGGTAAATACTGAGAAACTTTTAAAGCAATTTGGCAGTGATGTTATGTCAAATCTCACAATAAAAATCATGGGCTTGTATTTTGTAAGCCTTTCATTTTTAAAACTTTATTTCTCTAGTGATTCATTTTTACTGTAAAAGTAAAAATGTATGAGTTTGTGACAGATTGGAAATAAAGGCTAGAGCTTGCCCAGGACCGCTGAGAAGCCCTGCTTTTGTGAACAACCTCACACACACCCAAGACCTTACCCTCCTGCTCAAGGATCTCTGTCCCACAGATTCAAAGACGTGATTCTCTGGGTTAGAGGATGTGGACATTTTTTTGCTGTAATAGATAGTCTCAACTTGCCTCTTTAATTCACTAGTATTTTTTTTTTAAGAATTTATTTTTTATTTATTTTTTTATTTTTTCTGCACTGGGTCTTCATTGCTGCACGCAGGCTTTCTCTAGTTGCAGCGAGCAGGGGCAACTGTTCATTGCGTTGCACGGGCTTCTCATCGTGGTGGCTTCTGTTGTTGCAGAGCCTGGGCTGTAGTTGCAGCACACGGGCTTCAGTAGTTGTGGCGCATAGGCTTAGTTGCTCTGCGGCATGTGGGATCTTCCCGGACCAGGGATCGAACCCATGTCCCCTGCATTGGCAGGCGGATTCTTAACCACTGTGCCACCAGGGAAGCCCCTTCACTAGTATTTTTAATTCATATGTTCCTGAAAACCGGTGAGGTGGAGCTTTTTTAGTTTGTTTGGTTTTTTTTAATATTTATTTAATTATTTTATTTTTGGCTGTGTCAGGTCTTAGTTGCGGCCACAGGTTCTTCGTTGGGATCCTCCACTGCAGCGGGCGGGCTCCTGGTTGCAGCGCATGGGCTTCTCTCTAGTTGTGGCCCACAGGCTCAGTAGTTGTGGGGCGTGGGCTTAATTGCCCCAGGGCATGTGGGATCTTAGTTCCCTGACCAGGGATCGAACCCAGGTCCCCTGTATTGGAAGGCAGATTCTTAACCACTGGACCACCAGAGAAGTCTCAGAGCTTCTTTTTATATGGTTATTGTCTCTTTCTGTTTCTTGGAGGCCAGGAAGTCAGCCAGGCTCTGGGTTGTGACAACCCTTTTGTCACCTCATCTGCTTTGAAGCCCTAGGCAGTCCTAGGAGGGGGACCAGGCGAGGGTAATTTCCTCTTTAAATTTCCTCCTGTGGGTAATGGAGGCGGGGGCTGCACCCGGGCCCCACATCCACGGATATTTATTGGCAAAGCCCAGGTCCCCTCCCTCCAGACTCAGAACGAAAGCCCAGGCCCAAGAGTTCACCAGGAGAACAGGCTGGGAATACAGGAGGGGCCGGGAGGAGTAGTGAGAACATGAAACAAGAACTAGATGCAGGAGGTCAGGAGGGCCAGGGGAAGAGTGCGGAGCTGGGACACACAAAGCATGACTCGGTTCCCTCTTCTGGAGCCGTCAGAGGGGCCACCTGGGGCCAGAGAGACAGCAGACTATCCAACAGCCCAACAGTCTAAGTCAATAAGAAGCCAGGCGTTTCTTCTGTCTATTCACCTAATCTTTTAACACTGTTTATTGGAGGGGTTGACATAACTCAAGCCTCCTGAAATAATGCAGGGGCTTTTCCCCAACCAACTCAAACATCGAACCTGCAACTACCAAGACACTAGGCGGAACCATCACAAACATGCACCCTGCCCAGCCCGGGAGGCAGTTTCCAGGCTAGCAAGAGGGCTGCAGAGGAGGAACCTGCCGTGAGAAGCAGGGGCAAAGGGAGAAGGCTCCAGAGTGTTCGGTGGAGACTTAGAACTGTCCTCACCCAAATTCATATCTTCAAGCGCCAGCTCTCAGTACTGTTTCTAGACCCCAGATAAGTCACTTAGCTTCTCTGTACCTCAGTTTCTTCACCTGTAAAATGGGGCTATGCCTGGAGTGGATGCTGTGGGTGCCCTGCCCGTAACCTGTAGACCCTCACCATTCCCGGGCACAACTTTGCCTGAGGACTTTCTCCAGCCACCATAGCCTGCTCTGCCTGCATCCTTAGAAGAACTAGAGAATGAACACGCCCAGGAGCAGCCATCAACCCAAACTAACGGGAGTCGGTATATAAGCACCCCTGCTCCTGAGGGGCCGGAGAACTCAGGTATGAGTTCCACACCGTCTCCCAGACTCTCCAGCAGGACTGAAGTCCAGTTGCTCATGGTGATGATGTGCTTGATTATACAATAATAATACAATAATAATACAGCAATGGCTGCCCTTCTCTCCCTGTCTCACTTCCCCACGCCCCCCTGAGATCACCTCGCACAGAAAGCCCTTGCCCTTGAATCGTTAAAACAAGGTCAGCTTCTGAGGGACCCAAATGAAGGACCTTCCTTCCAACAACATTCTCAGTTGTTGGTAAGATCAGTCGAAGCTCGTAGACAAAGGTCAAGGTTATCATCATGATATCTTGGCACTTTCTGTCTGCCACGCAAACGGAGCTCCTGGTCAACATGACTTGGGTGTTCTCCAGCTTTTGAACCCTAGGGGCTCCCCAGGGGGACTCTAAGGTAGAAGGAACAGAAACCATAAAAGACAATAATTTGGAGCCAAACTAGGTCCTACCTGGTTTGATGGCTCCCGACACAACAATCACAACTTCCAACCTCCAAATGGTGGGGATTTCTGCAAAGATCCAGCTCTGCCAACACACCAAACAACTAAGAAATATGTTTTAGGTATAATCTGGCCCATAATTGATTCAAACAGAAGATGTGACCTGTGGCCTCAGTAGCCCACAGAACCCAAGGAGAATATCTAACGATTAGCCGAGTGAGGCCGGCAGCAAATCCTAGAAAACCGAGGGGAACCAGAAAACATGGGGCTGGTCCAAAGGATACAGGGGCCCTGAAGGAGCTCCCAGCAGCCAGGACTGAGAAATGTGAACAATAAAATAAAAAATGATAGTATCAGATTATCACCGACGGAATAAAATATCCCTAAGTCCACACAGATATAAATAAGAATTTGATTAAATAAGTCAGAACAGAAGGGCCAGCTCTTTCTTTCTTTCTTTTTTTTAATTTTTAAAAATTAAAAAAAATTTTTTAAAAATTTTTATTGGGGTATAGTTGATTTACAATGTTGTGGTAGTTTCAGGTGTACAGCAAAGTGAATCAGTTATATATATACATATATCCACTCTTTTTCAGATTCTTTTCCCACATAGGCCATTACAGAGTATTGAGTAGAGTTCCCTATGCTATACAGTAGGTCCTGGGACAGCTCTTTCTTGCAGTGGAAATCCAATCAATACATGTGGAAGGAAGGAGGGAGGGAGTGAGGGAGGGGAAGCCAAAGAAATGATGCTGCAGACAAGATCTGATGGAGGCTAGAATCTTGAAAGGTTTAAGGAGAAAAGGCATCTGCACGGCCTCAAGGATGTCTGTCGATGGGGCTGGGGGTGGGGATGGGAGGTGAATATAACCTTACAGAGGAAAAGCCCCTCAGGACCACCTGACCAGAGAGCCAGGCATCGCTGCACAAATCAGCGTCGTGACCCCATGGCCCCAGGTCTGGAGCTCCACAGCAGCGGTGCCCTTGCCGGATGTACGCCCTCCACCCAGACATGAGGACCCCACAAAGCCTGGGCTCAGGGGTGTCGGCAAGGTGACTGGTCAACACTCCTCGCAGGTATCCGGGTCCGGGCAGACAAGGAACAACTTAGGGACCGTTGCTGATAGCAAGGCAGCAGACGCAGAACAACTAAATGCACGGGCGGGATCCTGGATGCCTTCTCCTGGAGCCAAGAAGGACGTTCGTGGAAAAGCTGGTGAGGTTCACGCAGGGTCTTGGGTTGGATTAAGGGTGTTAGGACGAGCGCTAACCTCCTGGCTTTGATCGCTGGGCTGCGGGTTTGTAAGTTTGGGGAAGTTGGGAGAGGAGGACAGGAAACTTTCTGTACTGTTCTTGCAACTTTAATACTACACTTACTACTTTTTACTCCTACTTTTTGAAATGTAGTTCAAAATGAAAAGTTTAAAAAACAGCAGCAAATGTCCAGTTTGCCAGCAATGTCCTTCTTAGAAAAGGAACAATCACCACACCTGTGCTGATCTGAGCAATGCTCAAAACTGGGGCGACAGACCTCAAAATATTCTGCCACGTGTGAGTGGGGAGGTAAGAGCCAAGGCCTTTTCTCTCTGCAACGCGCCCCCCAGGTTCAGAGGAGGCAAAAATTACAGGATTCCATCTGAATAAACTTGGCAGAAAAAATGTTTTGTGGCCTGTCCGAGGGCCGGTCACACATTTACCAACAGCGTTCGCAGCTCTGGGCTCCCCGCTGGGGTCTCCCAGGCCTGTGCATGGCATCCGCCAAGGCCAGGAGCTGATTTCCTGGAAAATAATGTGCAAAACTGTTTCAGACAACACGTCCTTTCACCACAACCTCTATGTGGCTTGTTCGAACTGGGATCAGGAGCCCGTGTTACAGCCAGGAGCAGTTTGGGACATTTAGAATATTCTCGGGACCTCAGTTCTAGGCCCGTGGACCAGACCCGACATGTGTGGAGCCAGAGGACAGGTTCGAGGTGGAGTCGAGTGACCTGGGAAAGCCATGCTGGGCCCGGGGAGCCTGCTGGCAGAGAAGGGGGAGCCCCCAGGGAAGAACAAGGAAGCAGAGGGCAAGGAGGCGAGGGCTGCCATGTCTGCTGCCGCCCTTTAAGCAAATACCAGCCTGTTTGAGGAATAAATATTGACCAAGGTGAAGAGCAGCACAAGGCCAGGAGGCTGAGGCTGCAGAGGGAGCCTGGCTTAGAAAGGGTCCCCTGGAGAGAGCGCTCAGGATCCCCAGGCCACTGAGCTCCTCTCCCCAGGGCGTTGGAGAGGGGCCCTCACACACGTCCTCGATGTCTTTCAGCTGATGCTCCTGAGGGACTTGGGGTCAGTGGCCAGGATGGGAGCCACACCAGGGGCAAAGGTGTAGCCCAAGGGGCTGTCCCTGGTCTAGGATGGGAGCCACACCAGGGGCAAAGGTGTAGCCCAAGGGGCTGTCCCTGGTCTAGGATGAGCGCCAGGCCTGGAAGGTCCTGGGTAAACACAGTCCTGCTTCAGCGGGTGCTTCATGGGTCCCGGGTCCAAAAGGCCTACCAGCATTCTCAGGGTCAGGGGAGCTTCTCATTGTGTGGGTACAGGGCTCTCATCAGAGGCCCCTGGAGCGCTGGGTAAAAATGCACATTCCTGGGCCCCCCAGGCCCCTCCATACACTCAGGGGTGAAGCCTGGACTGTGCATTTTTAGTGCCTTCCCTGGTGATTCTGATGCCGGTTCAGGCATGAGGCCGGTTAGACCCATTTCGCAGAAGAGTAAGTCGAGGGCCAGAGTGGGAAGGGCGGGCACGGCTTCCTTTGGCTGCAAGGGGGGTGAGGGGCAGCGAGGGAGGGAGGGGAGCCCTGGCTTCACCTCTCCCAGCCCCCCGGGAACAGCCAGCTGCTTCCACCGCTTTGACTGGGAACGCCTTTCCCTCCCCCCACCCAGATTGTCCAGACAACTCCTCTGGGCCACGGGGGTCTCAACCACTGCCTCCAGCCCAGGAAGGAGTCCCTGCCTGTCCTCGGCCCCCAGCCCCTGGCCCTCTCTCCCGGCACTGGCCACGGCGAGTGTGACTGACCACGACCCCCGGAGGCCCCACAGCAGCCCGGACACGGGTGCTGGAGCCACAGCCTCAGGGATCGCTCTACAGCGCCATGCTGCCCGCCCCCACCCGGCAGCACTAACAGACGAGGAGCTGGTCCTCCAAGTCCCAGGGCCATCCCCCATCGGCCTGCCCGGGTCAGGGGAGAAGCTCACCCCGGCCGGACCTCAGTGCTCCGGCCTCACCAGGCATGGGGGCAGCCCCAGCAGGAGGGCGGGGCTGGGAGTAGGGGAGAGGCTCCTGGGATGGGGGGGGTTCCTCCCGGAGGAGGGAGCAGCTGGGGAGGCAAAAGCCAGAACCTGCCACCCCGCCCACCCCCTCCTGACCCGGGTCTCACCCTCCGTGAGGGCTGCATCTCCTGCCCATCCCTTTCGCTCACCAGATGGCCCCTAACGGGCTTGCTGGCAGCTCCCGTGTCCTCCCCCAGCCACCCCAGACTCCACTCCCCTCACATGGGTGTATCCCCGGCCCAGCACTCCCACTTCCTTTGCCTAGAATTGCAGACCCCTCCCCTGCCCAGCCATGGACACTTGCCCTTCCTCGCACGTGGCCACTTCCCTGCTCAAACCCTCAACGGCTCCCTATTACCTGCCGTCTGAATCCTCACTCTGGGGTTTAAGTTCCACCTAAATCTGGCCTCCAAGGTGTCACTGGCGCTGTCATTATTCCATAAGCCTGTTTTGATTACTTATAATAAAAAAGGTAAATATCTCCAGATTCTCCAACCCTCCTAGAGATTGGACCTGCTTGTGGCCACTCTTTTCTTCTTTATTCCCACGTGGGATGGAGAAGACACCAGCCACCTCATTACCTTCCCTCACTTTTCCTCTGAGCCTAAAACTGCTCTAAAAAATAAAGTCTTAAATAAAGCCACCCCCTGAAAAAGTACTTGCGAGAGAGGAAGGGAGAGAGTGTGTTTGGGGTGGGGTGGGGGACCCACACTTGTGCAGAAGGAAAGGCTGGAAGGCTGTGTGGGCGTCTCACCTCTCCGTCCTGCCACTCAGTGACTTAACATGTGATTTGGGGGACATTAAAAAATCAGTTTAAGGAACTTGGGGGACAAGAGGCAGTTTTTATGAGAAAAGGCACCAACCACGACATTACACAGGCTGGGTTGGAATCTCCGTGGTCATGTGGCCTTGGGAGAGTCACTTGTGCCTTTTTCTCTCTGAGCCCTGGCTTCTCACCTACAATGTGCGGGATTATAGTAAATTGCAAACGTGGCCGCAATCTTTGCAGCACCTGCTATCAAAAATTGGATCGATTTGCCCTTCCCTTGAATCTCATATGTTGACAAAACATGTCCGAAGTGACCGTGCCTGTTCCAAGCCCAGACTTGCTCTCCTGGAAGCTTGTCCAGTGGCCACGAGCACAAGCTGGGTAAGGCCTGCTGGGGGCCCGGAGCCGAGAACACTCACCCCAGTGGAGGCTATCTGAAGCCCTCCACCCCAGCCAGCCTGGCCGCTGACATCAGGCAGTTGAGTAAGCCCAGCTACCAGAAAAACTGCACTGCTGGGTCCAGCCAGTAAAAATAAACAGCTATTTTAAGCTACTAGGTGCTGGGGTGGCTGTTATGCAACACTAGCTAACAGATATACTCACCAAAAATGCCCCTACCTTGCAACCTTTGCCCTTGCTCTTTCCTCGGCCTGGACCCTCTTCCCCAGATACCCACATGCCTTTCTCTCTCATTGTCCTCAGGTCTCTGCTCGGTGAGGCCACCTCAGCAGGTCCACCCCCGCTCACCCTCCCAGATGTCTACCTCACCAGAGCGCCATCACCTTGCTTCTTTATGTGCCTGCTTGTTTGCTTACTGTCTCTCTCACCCCAACACTCACAGTACATTAAAGCTCCACAAGGGCAAGGACAGTGATTCCTGCCCAGCTGGCTCTGGACCACCCTTGGTAGCTTCATGCCGGCAGCCCCCCCACTGGCCCGCCTTGCTCTGGATTCTCACTGCCCCGGTCTTTGCATTTGAACGGTCCCTTTAGAGTGTAAAAGGGACTCCACACCATCTATTGGTCCCCTTTCCCTCCATCCACCACTGGGGACACTCCCACCCCTATTTTTCAGAGGGGAAACTGGGGCCTGAGTGACTTGCCCAAGGGGATGGGGGTATTTCAAGGCACATCTTGCCCAGAGCTCCCTCAGACCACTGGACAGAGGTACCTCCTGCTTCCTAGCCCAGGGACCCACTGGAACCCTGGTCCGGAGACCGTGCTGGAGCCTTTTCTCCTGCTCCAGGCTGCACTGGGGCCTGACCTGCCTTCCCCGCAGAAGAAGTTCCAACAACCCCAGTGCCTCATGACGCTGACCTCAGCATTGTTTAATGTGAAGCAAATCACAGGGGTCTTCGACTTTGGCCTGGGGCCCCTCTACACTGAGAGTTTCAGAGACTAAGGAAGAGGGGCAAGGAGGGGGTCCCCTGCAGCCTCGGGGCTGCTGTCACCCGCACCTCAACCTCCCTCCCGCCCCCATGGGCACCTCGGGGGTGTCCTAGTAATTTGGGAGGAAAAGCACCGAGGGCAAGTCTCTGGAGTTCCTGGGTGGGCGCTCCGTCCTGTTTGCCGTGGTTCGGGCTCTTCCCAAGCGTACGGGGAGGAGGACTTGGGCACAGCGTTGTATTGGGGATGTGGCCCGGGAAGCCCTGGAAGGGGGTGTGGAGGTGAGCGGGGTCTGGGACTGTGGACCCACCTCTAACTCATCCCACCGAGGGCCAAGGACCCCCCAGCTCCTGCCCCTCTCCGGGTGGGGTCCCTCCCAGGGGAGCAGCCAGGCCCGGGGGGCAGAGGGCCAGCTGTATGTGCAGGAACAGCAGCAGGTGGCCTTGGTGGCCAGGGTTGAACCCAGGGTACCTGCAGTGCCATGCGGGACAGAGACCAAAGAGTAGCTCCCCAGTGGCTGTGTCAGAGGAGAGCAGGGCCGGGAGGAGGGCTCACGTGGTTGACTCTCCATCTCCAGGCCGAACGCTGGGTTTTCCGAGCCCACCTGGCTAAGGGCCTTTGCCCGCAAAGGCCCCTGTGTGGACACAGTGTTCTCGGAGGGCAGCTCCAGTCTGGGGAGCAGGTCTAGGCCGCTTCGGGAGCTGCCCGCCTGGCCAGAGAAAAGCCTGTTGCCTCTGGCTGCCCTGCGGGTGCCTGAGATATGAACTCTGGCGGAGCTGGAACTCCTAGAATTAGCCCCCAGGAAAGTGGCTCCAAACCAGTGGAACAAACAGCAGTGATTGGGAGTCTGCTGTGTGCACGGCCCTCAGCCAGGAGACGGCGGGATGGATAACAGGACGACCTCACTTTTGTGAAGCACTGACTGCGCCGCTCAAGGCTTTGCGTGGACCACCTCCCTCGGTCCTCACAGCCCCTCCAGCTAGTCGGAGCTATGACACTCATCCGAGACGACACTGATATTCCAGCATCTCAGGTATGCACAGGGGTCCGTACCTCCCCAGCTGGACCCTCTACTGTGCTCAGAGCAAGCCCCACCCTGTCCCCTGTCCCTGCGCACATGTGCAGAGGCCTGAGCTTCGGGAGCGGAACCCCGGTCACCGCTGATGGGAAGGAGGTAGATAACTCGGCCTGGATGACCCGGAAGCGTCCCAGAGTCCTTACCCACAGGAGACACAGTCCAGGCAGAGAAACAAGCCCCGGAGGCAAATGAGCAAGAGAAGTTAAACCCCAACACAACACAGTGACACAGGAGAGGGTGCCACCCAGAGCCAGACGCTGGGCGCCAGCTGTCCTGCCCCTGCTCTTTACCAACCCTGTGAAGTTTCTAACAAGTGTCTGAAAAAGCACTTAGAACAGCACTGGGTGGATGGAGGGGCCGTTGCCTCCTACTCTAAACTGTTTGTTGGCAACAGATCTTCCCACCCCTTGCAGGGCTCTGCAAACAGCCGCTGTCCCCCTCCGCCCTCCCCCAGAGGGGTCAGCCAGCAGGAAAGCAGCCCCTTCACTAAGGCAGGGAGGGGCCTCCTACTGCAAACGGAGCCCCCAGGCCTTGGGACACTGCTGGGGAGACAACAAAATTAGAGGGAAGGGCAGTGAGCAAATCACAGAGTGGGAGTGGGCGGCTGAGGGAGCCTCTCGTTAGGCTGATTAGCTGCAGTGCAAGCCCAGGCCCTGCGGAGGGGTTACCTACCTCCTGGGGGGGTTGAGGGCCCCTCTGAAGCTCAGGGCACCCCAGCCCCGGCTTCCGCCTTCTGGGCAGACCCTGTCCCCTCACTGTAGGGGAGGCGCCAAGGGTCTCCCGGAGGGACCCTTTGACCTGTGTGCCCGGCCGAGCCTCATTTTCCTCATCTGTGAAATGGGGCTTATGAGAACCTGGCGCACAGGCAATGACCAGGGATCCACCTAAACAAGTGGTTCTGATCCTGCCTCTCCATCAGAACCACGGTGAGTGCTGTGAACTGCCAGCACTGGGGCTGTACCCCCCACCACTGAAATCAGAACCTTGGGGGTGGGCCCAGGCATCAGCATTTAAAAATCTCCCGCACCAACAGCAGGTTGAGACTAGACCAGGCCTGTGAAAGCGGCTACAACTCCTCGGTTCGTGTCACCAACACCAAGTTAAATGGCCGATTTGGGGTCGCCCTCCCAGATCCCCACCCTCCTAGAACAGAGGTTACTTGAGGACAGGGCCCTCATCTGTCACAGCCACCTTTGCAGCCCCAGGGCCTGGGACGGTACATGGCATAGAGTGTTTGTTGAATGAATGCTGGTAACAGAACGTTTGTTGAATGAATGCTGGTAACAGAACGAAACCTTACACCTACAGGGAATCTAGGGTCAGCAAACAGCCGGGCTGAATACTCGAGGCCGTTTGGAAAGACGGCCCCACCTCTCCACTAAGCAGTGGTCACTCCTTCCACAGACGTCTGCCGAGGACCCACTGCATGGCAGGCGCTGTTCCCAGCGTCCGGGCACATCAGGGAACAGAAAAGGTGTGGAGCCCTGCCCGGCCTCCCTGAGCTCACAGTCCAGCGAAGAGAGACAGAAAATAAGCTGAACGTATCAAGGGAAATGATGGAGAGGTTTGTGAAAATTTTTTCAATAAAGTAGGTAAAGTAGATCAGGAATTAAGTAGGATGGTCAGGGAGGCCTCAATGAAAGGCAAGATCTGAGCAAAGATTGGAAGCAGGTGAGGGAAGGAGCCAAGGGCGTGTGGGAGGAGAACATTCCAGCTCAGGGCCCGGGGTGGAAGTGAGCTGGGTTCCTGGTGGACTGAGGGAGTTCCAGCTACAAATGACCACAAATTCAGCGCATGAAACAAGCACCATCTTACTGCGCTCAGGGATTCTGTGGGTCAAGGACTCAGGGCCTAGGGGGACAGCTTGTCTCTGTTACACTTCATCTGGGGCCTCAGCTGGGGAGCCACAACTGTCCTGGGGTGAATGACTGGACCTGGCTTTCTCTAGAGGACACTGGCCAATACAGTAGCCACCAGGAACATGTGGCTGTTTAAATTTATTCAAATTTTTAAAAATTGAAAAGTCACTTCCTGGGAATTCCCTGACAGTCCAGTGGTTAGGACTCGGTGCTTTCACTGTCGTGGCCCAGGTTCGATCCCTGGTTGGGGAACCAAGATCCCACAAGCCGTGGGAAAGAAAAAAAAAAAAAGTCACTTCCTCAGTTGTACTAGCTGCATTCCAGGTGCCAGATTTTGCAAATAAAAATGCAGGATGCCCAGTAAATTTGGATATCTGAAAAACAACACATAACTGTTTTGGTATAAATATATCCCAAATATTGCATGAGACATACTTACACTAAATAAGTAGTGTTGAATTCAGAAACAGTTTGACAGGATGTTCTGTGTTTTGTCTACACCAGAGCTACCATGTGGCCGACGGGCACCTCGCTGGACCGCACAGACAGAACCTTCCCATCACACGGAAAGTTCTATTGTCTGCTTCCTGGGCTGGGATGGCTTGAAGGCTGGGCTTAGCTGGGATCCGTGACCTCTCCTGCATGTGGCTTGGCTTCTCCCAGCACAGCAGCTAGAGAGAGAGAGAGAGAGAGAGAGACAGAGACCGGAGGGAAGAGAGAGAGCAAGGCTTCCTCTGGTCCCTACCGGGAAGTTCCACCCCCACTCCACCCGCAGTGTTACTCTGTCCCATTCTATGGATTACAAATGTGTCACTAAAGCCAGCCCAGGTTCAAGGGGAGGGGAATTAAATGCCTGTGCCGGGCAGTCACATTACAGAAGCACACAGTGGATGTGGACACCTTTGGAAAATACCACCTCAGGGTGGGGTCTACAAAT
The DNA here is from genome assembly GCF_028564815.1 of Eubalaena glacialis. Taxonomy (NCBI): domain Eukaryota; kingdom Metazoa; phylum Chordata; class Mammalia; order Artiodactyla; family Balaenidae; genus Eubalaena; species Eubalaena glacialis. Next base: position 54,698,162 of record NC_083728.1, on the reverse strand, counting down.
CAGGTGGGGTCTTGCAGTCGTTGGAAGGACTTGCGCCTTTATGTTGCATCAGATGGGGGCATCCTGGAAGGGTGTTTTGTGGATGAGGGTCATGATCAGACTCAGGTTTTAAACTGAAACGTTAGGAGCGAAGTGGGGGACCGTGAGCTCGTCCAGCACGTGGCTGCTAGTGCTGGTGATGCGGAGGCTCCCTGACAATCCCGGCCCCTGCCCACCTCCTCTCCGCTTACCCAACAAGGACCCTCGCGACAGCACCCCGCGCTGGCCTGTCCCTGCCCCCCTCAGTGGGACAAGCGCTTTGCAGGCGGTGTCAACGGGCCCAAAGACAAAAACCAGACTCTAGAACAACACTTGTGCAAGCCCCACAGGCTTCTGAGCAAGCGTTTCCAGAGTTTCCCTCTCGACATGGGCTTTATCCATCACCTGTTTGTGGGCGCTCACTGGCTGCTTCTCTCCTCATCTCCTGAGGATCCCTTTTCCTCCCCCTCCTCCTCTGGCCACTTTTTCTGCCCCCAAATCCATGCCGTCTGCCTCCCAACAAGACCAAATGGGCTCATGATACGATCAACAACCCCGAGGACAAGGAGGCCCCAAGAGCCTCTGCTGGAGCCAAAGGCTGACTCACCCTCGAGTGACCCGCTCAGCTGCTTTGCAGGAACCTCCCTTCCCCAGGCAGGACAGGCCACTGTGGCGTCGGGACTCCCACCACTAGGCCAGGAATTAGCATGTGTACCAGGCCTGAATCTGGGGAAACTGGTACTAGCCTAAGCCCAGCAGCAGCGTTTTAATTTGCTGTCCTGGAATTTTGCCCTGTCTTAGGTTGATCATCCAGAGCAGGCAGAGTCCCCTCCTGTGATTCTTCAGTGTGAGGGGACATGGCAAAGTACACACACAATCTCCATTCCATCTCCAAACCACCAAAATGACAAGAGTCTGCGGCGTGGCAGTTAAAAAATGAGGCCAGTAAACAGTTCCTGAAACGTAAACATCTGGCCAGCCTTCCACTACATAATCTGTGCAGCAAGCTTCAGCGGAAATCCTATCCCGACCCCCCAAGCCTCTCCCCTTTGACTGATGCTAAAAAATCCTCCTTCAGCTGAGGGTGCACCAGATGAATTAATGCAAGAGCTGGAAGGCAGCCATCAGAAATAAAATGGCTGTGGGCTGGGATTATGGGCTCTCCTTTTTCCTGAGTGTTTTGAAGATTACAGGTCTCACAATTTAACAAGCTTTAAAAAGAGGTTTTGTAAAACATGAAAGTAAGACCCAATTAAAATTAAAATCTTCCTAAAATGGCTAGGTAAGTCTTTGGTTTAACAAGTGAACTTTGCGGGATGGGGAAAAAGATTGCTGAAGAGAGGCCCGAGGGTGGGAAGGCCAAGAAACCCTCACCTCCTCCACACCTGACCTCCAGGGGGTCCTGCCCTCTTTCTGGTGGGACTGGCAGTGGAAAGACAAAGAAACAAAAAGGTGTTCAGGCCTCTGGACCATGGAGACCATTCCAAAGGGAGAGAGAAGGTACTCAACGGTTAGGAACCTCCAGAAACCAAGCGCTACTCCGGCATCCTGAACCGTTCTCTGTAAAATACACTACCTACATAGGGGGAAAATCAGAAACATATTAACTGACTTTTATGGGATGTGGTAAAATAGGATTTTTACTTCCTAGTTTAGTTTGTATTGTCTGAATTCCTTTTTAGTAGTCAAAAGATTAAAAACACAAATTAAATGCCTTTTGAATGGCAACAAACTAAACCTGCAATAAGGAGTCACTTTGCTCTGCCCACCCAAGCAAGGGAGGGGCATGGGGAACAGGACTGGGGGAGGCTCCTCCTGGACCGCTCAGCTCCCAGCTGTCTCTCAAATTCATAACCGGCCCCTGCCCAGCTGTGGTGCTCCCTGCCTTCCTTCCAGACTTGTGACACGGCCCAGCTCTGAACCCATTACCGCCCATCTGTCTGACACCAGTCCCAGAACGCAAGGAGCAGCCTCAGCAACAGAGAGTGTCTTGGGTCACCCAGAGAGGACTGCTGCTCTGGGAAGAGACCATCAGAAACAACTCTGCAGACACCGGGCTGTCCCTCTGTCCCACAAGCTGAGGGCACGTGTGGGCTCTGGGTGCCTCTGCCCCTACAGGTGGAAGCTGACGGTGCAACGTGACTTCCAAATGGAAACCACCTCTTACAGAGCTGGGTCTAGGCATCACCTCAGATGAACCTCGAAGGCAGTACCTGGCATGCGCTGTATGTGGTACAGAAGAGTCACTAGCTACCAGGTCTCTCAGAGCAATCCTCAACCCTACAGCACACTCACTGAAGCTTTCAGAAGACACCCCAACAAAAGCCTCCCACACACCACTCAGAAGTGGCCCCAATTCACCCATGGGCTTGAGGAAAAGCATTTTAGAATGCTCTGTGCCCACCTGTGCCCCTGGACGGTGCCTGGGCAGCTGTAAGTTTCCCACTTGGCTCTCCTCCTGCTCAGGCTGCACAAGGTAGCCCCTCCCTTGGGTCTGCACCCTCCGCCGCCCGCCAGGCGGCACGTAGATGTCAGCACCCAGTCCCACACCGAGCCTTGCCTTCCTGCATCAGGGCGTTGGCTCCCTCTTAGACAGGTCGCCTGGCTCCTCAGGAAGAGCCCAGGTTTGCAGAGGCAGCAATGGCTCCACTGGCCGATGTGGGCAGGGAAGGGGAGGACTAGAAACACCCTCACCCGCCCAGAACCCCGTGCAGTTCCATGAATGACCAGCAGGCCCATGACTTTAGTGCAGAAGGTAAACACAAACACTCCGAGATCACTCGTATAAAATTAACTTGAGGGGCACCTAGTTTAAAGCATTGCTGCACCTTACAGATCTGTCTGGTTCAGAAGGGAGCCCCCTTAGCCACCAAGCAGGGCCGGGACTTGGACCCCAGCGCCCCAACCACCTATTCCACATCCAGCAACAGACCTAGTCCAAAGTGGCCCCCAGTCACGGGCTGAGGCAAGGCGAGCCACAGCCAGAACTCCTGGGACCAGCTGTGACCCAGGCACACTAGGCAGAGTCGCACACCCCAACGCCACATGACGCCTGTGTTACTGTGGGGGATCTGGGGGTGACAGGTGTGCGGGAACCGAGACGTGGTTAGGAACCCAGACTGGAGCAGAGCTTGTTTAAATGCACTTGCTTCCTGCACCACGCCTCCCAAACGCTTCAGGTGAAGGGGGCAGGAATTACTGTGTCTGTGCTTGTTTAGTAAATTGTAGTCACTGTAACTGGCTGGGAGGGCAAGACTTCGGCATCAGTTTAACATCAGAAAAAGTCACCTATGGTGTCCAAAACCCGAGTTTTACAACCCTCACACCAGTTACAGCTTATTAAAACACAGGCTAAAAGCAGTGGGTAAACTTTTTACATAGTCTCAAAGTATCTTTCAAGTAAGTACAAAAGATAGACATAAACCTGGCAGGCACCACCTTAAGGCTCAGTCACACCGATGATGGGACAAATATACCCTTAAAAACAGGTCTGCAGTCTTCTAAACTGTTAAGATTAGAACAGAGGCTGGGACAACGCTTGGCAGATACCAAAGCCCTCACCACCCCCAAGGCTTAGCTGCGACTGCACTCTCAGGGCGCACCTGGCCTTGTTTCCCACAAAAACAGTCCATAGTAGAGCATGGATTATTTTATTGTACACTTTATAAAAAGTCCAAACACACACATACCACCCCCCCCATTAGGGAGGGGGTTCACATCTTTCTTAATGTAGATCTGGCCACCTTCTAAATTAGGCCTTATTACTTGTTCTTATACCCTTAAGATGCTTCTCTCCCCTCAAATATTTATCTCCCAACTACAAAAATGGAGTTGCAAAGGGTGTATATAAAGATGAGATTTTTCTTGCTCTTGTTATAGTACAAACAACTCAAGGTGATTAAAGAACCAGGAGAGTAAGAAAGGGGGAAATTACCTAATGAAGAGATGGAATGTCTCTTACCTGTAGCAAGCGGCTGACTCATCTGTTATAATCGGCACCTACCCTAAAGTAACCGGTTTGTAGGGGCATGGGCACAGGGAACAGTGAGGCAGTGTGTGCCAGGCCACTGCTTACACAGACTCCAGAAGGCGCAAGATTCCCCGCACCCTTTCTTAATTACGAAAGACAAATTAGAGGAGAACCCAGTACTTAGATTCTACCCACTCTGAGGTATTAAATGCATAAAGATTAGTTATGTCCAAGTAGCATGCAATAGAAATATCTTTAAACCAACATGGTTAAGTGTTAAGATCTTTAGAAATCAAAATATTTATTCACATAATTTTAAACTAAAGCCAAAGGTAATAAATCTTCCGTGGTAATGATCTGAGTGCAAGTGATGCGGGCTTTCTTCACATTCACGTCCTTCGTTCAGTTGTTCTTGAACAAGTCGATGCAGCTCTGCAGGAGGGAGACGTTGTTCTAGAAGACAGACGTCGGGGCACTGGTGAGGCATGGACCTCAGGCCCACCGACTTCGCTTGTCACAAGACATCTGGCCGGATGCTTGTTTTTCATTAAATGACCCCTGAACCACAATTCCCCTCACCCCAATTTCACGTTGGGGAGTTCCTCACCCTCAGAAGGGCTGGTCAGCACTTCAGCACCTCCACCCCACACCGCAGGTTTGCTCCCACTGCCATCATGCCAATCCCACTCATGTGACTTAACCTAAATGTGGTATTTGAAAGCCTTGGAAAGACTGGATAAAAAGTTGCTAAAAAGTAGTTATGGGTGAGATTATAAATGAGATTACAAATGATAAATATTCACATAGGACTTGGCAGGAAATACTGTACAAAGTTCTCACTTTAAAGGAATTCAAAAAACCTAGAATACTCAGAACACTATGCATAAATGACCCATAAATGATACTTTAAAACTCCAATTTAAAAGGTCATATACAGCAGGACTTAAAGAGGCAAGTGAGTAAGCATCTCTCTTGTGGTCAAAATAAAGGAATTCAAAATACATAAATGTTCAGTCTTCCCGCTTTAACCAGCGCAGATGGCCAGTGACAGTGACCTGACTGCCCTGGCTCAGACAGCACCCTGAGGCTCAGTATCTGCTGCACCCAGGAACCACCCAAAGAGCCCAGAAACCCTGAGTGAATGAGCCTGGGCACAAAAAAAACAAAAACAAAAAACCCCTAAGAGCTCCCCAGCAGGATTCCAATATGCTCTAGCACTGAGAACCACTGTTCTCCATCTTTTCTAGGCTAAATTATGCTACAAACATTATGAGGAAGTTTTCCTCCTTTTTAAACCAAAAGGGAATTAATATCAGAAGACACTTAGCAAATTCGAAAACTATTTAAAAAAAAATCTTCCATGAAAACTCTAGATAACGAAGAGCTTATAAATGCCATGATGGATGCTCACAAATTACTGGAAAAACTCCTTCAGGGTGTGGCCCGCAAGGACATCAAGAGAGAAGCTGGGTAACCGCCACCAAGAATGCTCTTCTCAAAAAGCAGTATTTCATCAAGACATACGGAGTTTTGGTTTGCAGTGGAAAAAATACTCTGACAAGTGGCTCCCAGCCACACCTCAGGGGATTAAACCACAAAGCAAATGCCATCTGCTTGATGAGACTGGAAGAGTGAATTGGTAAATAACTTGAAAAAGACCCCCCAAAGTTGACTTAGTTTGAAGATAACACTTACCCTGGCATGCTTTATTTCCAGTTCAGACATTTCAATCAGATTCTTCCTAAATGCTGCCACTCTCTTTCGTTTGAAATTGATTAGCTCTACAAAGCAAAGTTTACCAAGAAAAACAGAACAATCTTCATCTTTAACTTCCAAATACCATTCTTACAAATAAAATGATCTCCAAAGCTTTGGTACCCTACACCACATTTTCTCACATTTTTGTTACCTCTGCCATTGGAACACACCCCCAGTCACCAAGAATGGCCCCTGAACACCTGGAGGTTTCTGAGTTGAGCTGCCTTGCCCTTTCCCTCTAGGAACCAGTGCTTGTGGAGGGTGGGCCAGGGAGGTAGTGGGCCACACATACTTGCACCAATGACCTTTTTTATGGATCATTTTTAGACTTTGAAAACTGCTTTTTTGTGGCTATTGCTACAGAACATGCCACCTTTGTGTTTATCCATCATGAAAATTCAGGATCACTGTCCTATCAGACTCCCTCTGATTCCTTCCACACACTTGTGAACTCAGGCTCTACCCTGCAGCTCTTACCATCACTCCTGTGCTCAAAATCCTCCCTTAGCTTAAGCTGGTGCTCAGAGTCCTGTATTTTGTCTACACAGCACCGTCCAACAGAAATGTAATACAAGCAGCCACATTAAAAAATAAAAACTCAAAAAATGTATAGTGATGTTAACAACAGTAACTTGGATATATCAGGCTGGTCTTGTCAGATGTCAAAATAAGCTCTTCTTCCCTCCAGGACCAGAACTCCAGACTGACCCATCTGTCTCCCAGGACACCTGCCCACTGCCCTGTGCTTCTGCAAGAGCTCCCATCAATTCAGCCACAACCTTAGAACCTCAACGTAAGACAAACAGCCTAGGAGCCATTTATCTCATTATTCTACAGAGTACTGCACTTTAAAATAGTGTACACCCAGGCTTACATTTTGAATAAGGAGGATACGATCAAACAACAAAGGGACGAACCGTAGGCAATAGAGACAGGCCTAATCTGGCACATTGTAAAGCTTCGTGGCTTCTCTTTAAAAAAATTCTCAAAGCCACTAAACTCTGGCCTATATAATAACCTAAGATTTCAACTCAGTAGTTTTGAAGTGTTCTTTTTCCTTATAAATTTAAATTAGCTGTTTTTTTCAAAAAGCTAGAATTTTTATTTAAACTACAGTGCAGCGAGAAGGAGGTTCCTCTGAAAGAATCCAAAGGGCAGCCATGGGAGCGTGTCTGCAGGCCATTTGCAAAGACTGTACAGAGAAGCCCTGTCCCTCAGTGAGGGCACCGGAGTCCTGAACAGAGAGGAGCCAAGACAAAGGAGCAGAGCTCTTCCAGATACACCGGGACTGCAGCGCCACAGAGGAGGGGGAAGTTCTGAGGAAACAGTCTTATAATGAGATACGGATTCCACATGGAAACCTGAGTTGTGAAGGGGGAGGGTGTTCTGAGGGTGAATCAAGTGTCCACTCTAATTTACATTCACATTCTGGAAGACACAGTCTTTACTTTTTGCTCTGGCATGTTCCATGGCCCCTAAGAACTTCAGGGCAGTGAGATCCCCGCTAAGGAAAAGACTACCTATTACACTCATGGTTCAATGGACATGGTACACCATCTCCCAGTTTTATTTTGTTTTATTTTTTTGGCCATGCTGCGTGGCATGCGGGATCTTAGTTCCCTGACCAGGGATTGAACCTGTGCCCCCTGCATTGGAAGCAGAGGGTCTTAATCACTGGACCACCAGGGAAGTCCTAAATTATATTTTAAAAGCCCTTTACTCTGGAATGGTAGAAGGCAAGAACCAACCCTGTGGAAATGGAATACAACTGAGTCATTATCACAGACTCATGATCCCTGAAGAGTATATACGTGTGTGCACACATCCTGACATTTCCCCACTGTTGGCTGAAAGGTCTAGAAGCAGAGGCACCCCAGAAGAAATGAGCACACGTAGCACTCAATCTGGGCTCCTGGAAGAAATGGCGATTTTCATGGCTGGAGTAGAAAAGGTCTAAGATTAGCACGAAACATCTAATCCTCAAAAATATGGGGGTGTCATAAGGACACGCCAGCTTTAAAGGCACTCTCACTGGCTCAGTCTGGACAGTATGAACACCAAAATAGCTTTGTACAGTCATGAATTTTAAAACTTTTTGAAAACAGGAATCCATGAGTCTAATGAAGATGATAAAAAAAAAATATGGGAGAGAAGGGAAGGCTTGTGTTAATAAAGGATAGACAGCACCAAGTGCTGACCTGGAGGAGTCGGGGAGGGGACAACTCTGTCTTGTATCAAAGGTTACCAAAGTTGGTAACTGTACTGTAGGGATGTAAGAGAAACACAGCGAAGTTTTCAGGGATAAAACAACTAAGAAAGATACAACTTAATCTCAAAAGGTTAAAAAAAAACCAACCCAGATATGTTCATAAAATCACACAAGTAGGAGCACATGTACGTGTGCAAGTGACAAAGCAGAGGATGTATGGGTGTTCTCTGTACCATTTGTGCAACTTCTCTCTGTAAGCTTGAAATTACTTCCAAATAAAAAGCAAAAAGTAAATAAAGAGTGGCCCCACTCAACCTTCTTTTGCAGATTCAGAAAGCTGTTCAAATTTCTGGCAGCATTCCTGCTGATGTGCCTCAGCCAGCTTGACATCTTTGCTTTTTAACCGGGCCTTATCCAATGCCTTGTTTGAATTCTCATAGTCAATGAGGGCTTTAGTGCGTCTGTATAAGAGATCCTGAGAAGAAAATTAACAGATATGATACATGGTAGTTAAACCTATACCGAAAAATCTCTAGAACAGAACAGGAAGACTATCTGAAGTACTGTAAAAAACAGACAAGTACCTTGGGGCACTGCCTAAAATGTCAGACATCAACCATCTCCTGCACCAACCCCCCCCCCCTTTAAATCTCAACATTAGGCTGGTAATAGCAATGCTTAATGCATTGTTGACAGCCTTTCCAGAATTCTTTATATGGATCAAGAAAAGGAACCAAACAGTGACGACTACAGGATTTTTTTCTCTAAGAAAACATGCCACAAGACAAGTCACCTAAAATAAAACTAAACTATGGGGGAAAGAATGAATTTCTACTTCCTGATGACATTTTCCCATTAGGTATTTTCCCTACCTAAATGTTATGCTGCCAGGTTTAGTATATTTCATATAAAAATAATTTAAACATTTTTCTTCAGGACAGTGTAGACAGTGAAGAATGCACATTCCATTCCCAAAGGTCATTCTGCTGACCACTTCCCCTTGCTTTTGGTTAAGTAATGCTTTATGACTCAAAGGATGCAGTGACAACTGCAATTCAATAAAAGATCACAACCCCAAAGCCTTTTCTGCCTCAGAAATAGCCCCTTTGGCATGTGTCCGGTTATCTCTGCATCCAACAGCATATAATCTCCCAAACCATTATCTGTCTACTCAGCAGCAGCCCTACTGCCCCTAAGTTCCTAAGCAATGCAAACTAAGGACACAATGTCACAAAAAGGAACGTCACTGTGAGATGATTTCAATCTAAAACGGAACCGGAGGATACACACCCGCACCCTCAGAATATAACTATACAACTTAAGAACTGAGAGACTGATTTCCCACAAACACCTGATACACAGGAGACCCAGACTTACCTCCCGACCAGTGAACACCGGCCAATGAGCTGACTGCTGGGGACCAGCTCCCTCACGCCAACCATCTTACTGCCAAAGGCTCTTCCTCTTTGCACTCCTTGCCCCAAAATACATCCCACCCCACACCCTCAATGGACTCTCCTGTGGCTTGCTACAGTGTTTCCCACACTGCATGCAACTCCTCTGTTATTCCTGAAGAAACTCGAGCTTGCCTCAGTTTACTGCTTTATTTAGGCTGACATCACTTACATGAGCAATCCTGACAAATTCCCATCTTCTTTCATTTTTAACAAAGAGAATACATCTGTATCATCAGACCTCTTCTGGGAGAACTCCCTCACCTTAGCAGCCTCTATGTTGAGCATGTAGTATCGGAGGAGCTCTGTCAGCTTTAAGTCTTCATCTGAGGAGACTCGACTCTCTACTTTCTGTCAAAAAACCAAAGGCCACCATCATCTAAGCAGAAATCTACAGATTATAAAATACATACCTTGAAGACCAACATAAAAATCCTTACCCTAAGTTTTTCAAATAGCTCAGCCACCTTCAACAGGTACCTGCAAATATACACGATTTTGGCTTACGGTCTTAAATCATGTATGAAATATGATCTTATCAATGCTCTAAGACATGAATGGGTAAATTCAGGAGTCCTAGTCTGTGGCGCTTTAGAATTAAGTTATCAAAGCAATGCTTTCATCACAAGTGGCCCAATCTAGCAGAGAAGACGGTTACGAAATCGAACACATTTCCAGTGCCGCACTCACTGGCATTGGCCTCTCTTGCTGCCCCTCAGCCACCTTGCTGTGCAGAACCTGTGTCCCCAAGTTCTTATCTGCTGTTAAACTTGTGTTAGCCAAGGTCAGGTTCTAAGCCATAAATACGTTACTAGTTTGTCTTGGTTCTGCCATCAGCCTGACTCCCATTTTCAAGTCTGAAATACTAACGCCCCCTAGACCAAGCCTAGGTGTAAGTAGAACAGTCATTTGACAGTAACAGCGAGGGGTGGTTCCAGGATACAGTGCCCACCCTGCACAGAGACTAAAATCCAGTTGATCAAGTCCCTTATCTATATGGTATATCACACGTACACCCTCCCGTATACGTTAAATCATCTCTAGATTACTTATCACGCCTAAAATGTAAATGCTATGTAAACAGTTGTAAGTACAACGTAAATGCTATACAAATAGTTGCTGATGCACAGCAAATTCAAGTTTTGCTTTTTGGAACTTTCTGGAATTTAAAAACAAGTATTTTCTATCTGCAATTGTTTGAAGCTGTAGATGCAGAACCCACAGATATGGAAGGGGCCAACTATTCCATCTCACACCAGAAATAACTAGAATGAAGAAACTGTGAAAAATTAATATAAAAAAATGCTCAAAATCAGACTGGGGTCATTACTTTACCCTTATGGCCACCTTAACCAAATCTCTTCAAGTCAGCCCAGGGCATTACCGAGTAAAGCACAAGCACCGCTTGCCAGACAACACAAAGCAAACTTCTCTCAAAGACAATTCCAAAATCAAAATAATCAACAACAGACACATGTAAGTTTGACAGAAATAAAGGCTTTGACAACAGCTACCACATTTGGCACAGAAGTGCCCTGAGTCCCCTACAAACGTCTTACAAGTATTTATGTTCAGAGGGTGTATAGCATAAAGTGAGCGCTGGAGACTATGGTCGACCGGAGATGGGCTTGGCTCAAGAGCGGAACTGAACCTGTGTAGTCATTACCCATTTTACCACCCAACAGTTTTCAATTAGGGGATTAGAGAAAATGTCTTCCAACAAAAACTTACTTTTTGATGACTGTGGGCTCTTCTAAAGCCAGGCTATGCAAGCAGGCTGCGGTGTGGATGTAATCGTCCGCTACACCTGCAGGAACAAGGACAGACCTTTTATGTGAGCAGAGCTGGCACATTAGCAGACTAAGGGGCTAATGGGCGAACATATTTACTTTTATGAGCGCTGGTCATTCTGTCAGCCTTTGCACAGGAACCCTTGATCCTATCGTAATAGTTACTGAGGAAATGCTTCTCTTGCTCAAAGAAGTCATCTACCTCCTAAAGGGAAGGAAAAAAGAGGTTTAAGAAGCAAAACTTCTAACAATACAAATATGTATTTTATATTATAAAAAAACACTAAAAAAATAAGCTTATGCATAAGAAGTTTAACCTCTACAGACTAGGGAAATAAAAATATTTTTTTTTTGAAATGGACTTTTCATACTTGGGATTAGGAAAAGTGAAATGCTGGCAGGAAATGTCAACAGAGAGAACCATTTTGAAGAGCCATTTAGCACAGCCCAGTAAAACTAAGCATCCTCTCTAACCTCCAGCAATTCCGCTAGAGCGGTGGTTCCGCCCGGTGGGTGGCTCCCTCGCCTCGGATACCTGCACCTGCCAAATGTGTTCGGTTCCAGACTGGGAGGAAACGCTGGCATCTGGCAGGCACTGACCAGGGATGCCAAACGCCCCCACAATGCGTGGGGACAGCACACCTTCAGCTGTGCCAGAGACAGCTCCAGAGCTTCCACATTTCTGACAACGCCCTGTCTTTCTCAGCACCTACACCCTGGGCTCCTTACTCAAGCCCTCAAGTGGCAAAGTCAGACACCAGACAGTAACTGTTATGGTAGCAGGGAGGGGGGCTGAGGAGTGAAGAAATAAACCACACCTACAAGGCTAGTGAGAAACTTGTACATTTATTTGATGTTCTAGAACAGCACTGTCCAATAGAAACATGTGAACTACACGTGCCGCTTAAAACTTTTGTAGTAACCACATTATAAAAAGAAATAGGTAAAACCCATATTTTATGGTTCTTTCTTCCTATCAAGTCCTTGAAATCCAGCATGTAAACAAAACATAAAATTCAGTTCCTTTATTACACCAGCCAACTGCATCTGTCAAGTGCTCAACTGCCACCTGAGGCCGGGGCTACCAGGGGACAGTGCAATTCTGGAGAATAGCATGAAATACTGGTCTTGTAGCTTATTTTTAAAAGAAATAACTGAGTAACTTCTCCTTACAGAAAAGGAGAAAATGAAGACTTAAGTGTGGAAAGGTTCTTATCCCTTCTCCCGGGAAAGAACGGAGTATTTTCGGAAAATAAGTGAAAATTCAATGAGTAGATAAAAATAACCAAACTTGAAAAAAATTATTTACATTTTTGAGAAGCTAATACCATTTGTTTCACAAATACCTATTCTGAAGAAACAAAAGGTCACCTATTCACACAAAGAGAAGAATTTTCTCAAACAGCTAAAGGCCACTTACCTTAACTCCTGAAAAAAGGACTTCATCAGCACTTTTCACCACACTTTTGAAAAAGCCACCGAACATCTCTTTGGTATTTTTCCGCCTAACACTTAGCTAAGGAGAAATCCAAAACAGTTAACGGTACATATATTTCCCATCAAGTCCTGAACACATTCCAAGTAACTGTTTACTAGTACAAGCATACACTTATGATACCTCTAATTCCATCGTTAACAACAGATCTAAATATCAAATAAACAGCTAAATCTAAGCACAGGTTGTAATTCTAAAAGTGTGACTTAGGAGATATTTTGAAAAACTATCTAGGTATCAATATCAAGTCTTAGTGCCTTTAAATTCTTGGTAGAATTACTGTTCTGTTATGCTGATTATTCACTGGTTAGAAGACTTGTGAGGAAATGTGTAGGTTAGGGTTTGCCTCATACATATTAAACAGCAAGAAATGTAACGTATTTTTGTAAAAAAGCAAGCATATGTCTCCCTTTCAATGAAAAAAACAAATGTGGATCAACTTAAATTCTTTCGAATAATCCCAAGCTTAACTGAGGGGAAAAAGGTCAAAATATTTACATGCAACATCTTATAAAAATGCCTTACACATTGGATGTATTGCCCTCGGGGAGGTGGGCAAGGGGAGGAGCATCTAAGAAAGGTTTCTGTTGTGTTGGTAAGAAACTCAACCTTGAAAGTCAATTTTTCAGAAAATATATCAAGTATATTCTTTGTACATTTTAACTGGATCATGGAAATGGAATAAAAATGCCTTACATCTTGATCATATTCCAGGAAAATGTGAAAGTTGCGATCTTTACTGAGAACAGGGTGAGAGGAGAGCCGCTGAAGAAAGACTTCATGGGAAGACACAGTCTTCTTGAAGACCGCGAGATACTCACTGGAAGAGAAGCGCACAAGGCCTCAGCTCAGCTGACCACCCAACACTGCTCCCCCTGGGACCCCACTGCGCTGCTCCTCCAGCCATGCAGAACACCTCAACTGGACCCAAAGCAGCTTGGTATAATGTAGCATCCAACTAGGTAATAAGGCAGTTCTCGTTTTGGAATCTGTGGAACAGCCACCGAAAGGGGAAGCGATATAACCAGAGTTGATAGGGTACGTCTGTGAAGCCCAAACCCACATGTACTTAAGCACAAAACACTGGCTTCTTTAAAACCATGAAAACCCTTTAATTTTGCAGCCATGTACACAGCAGTGAGTCTAACAAAGCCTGGAACCATCAGAAACTACAAAGTGGCTTCATCTCAATCTACACACTAGAGATGACTCTGAACTTCCCAATAGTAGGAACTTGAGTCTGTTGTGTTCAGAGCTCTATCCTCAGAGCTGTCCACGGGGTACCAGGCTAATGGGCCTGTGGCAGCGTGCTGAAGAGACTCGCTGAGATGGACGCCTTAGAAGGGAGGGAGCCAAGGGAAAGAAGTGCAAGGATGGCGTCATAAGAAACTGTATGCAGACCTCCAACTATGATACAGAATAAAGAATCTATTTTTCTTTGAAAGAATTACAACCAGATTAAAAGAGCCATAGCTGTGGCTATTCTTTGAATGCTTCTTTGTAGCAGCACTCACTGCCATCTAGTTTCAACTATACTTCCAGTAAACAAGCTTCAGGGAAGAAAGTTTTGTACATTATCACAGCCCGAAGACTTGTTTATATATAAAGACAAACATTTAGTTCTTCACTTTATGCCAGACCAACACTCCATGACAAGCATGGTCTACAGATAGAACCACCATCTACTCAGCGTCAGCAGTCCCCAGGGAATCAATGTCTAAAGTACAAAGACCAGGCCCCTTCACCCACACTCTGCAGAATGTGGTTTGAGAAGACAATAGCCAGGTAACTAATTAACTGAAATTAGCTGTCAGATTCTCGTTTCTGCACACACCACTTTTAGTCTCAAAGGGTAGAGCCCCCATCAAGAAAATGCACTTACGCTTCCAGCTCTTGCTTCATCTTGGCAAATTCTTCTTTGGTCATAGACCCTTCACCCTCTCCCAGTTTCTGCATCTTCTCTCGAGGGCCGTCGAAGTCAGGTTTTGCAGGCGCGGGCGGAATCTGCAGTCAAGGCAGTAACTCGTGAGGGTTCTCGCCCCCAGAGACGTGCAACTCAGTACCTGTGCACAGGAGGCAGGGAGCCCAGTGGGGCTGCCTGAAAATCAACTTGCACTTTTCTCTTAACCTTATTCCTTTCGGCCATTTAAAAGAAGTGTCCCCTACAACGGGCACTCACTTTGACTGCAATCATTTGTTCGGTTAATCACTGGACAGTTGGTAGGTATGACAGTTTATCCTGCTTCAATTGTCAGTTTAATTTATATATTACAATCAATGTTAAAATGAAGCCAATGAAGTACGATGAAGATAATAATCTCTGGATTTATAAAGGAATTTATTCCAGAGGATAAAAGATTCTAATTTTGCGTGGACATTCTTAAACATAAGCTTCAGTACTGATTTTGTTTAACTATTTGGCCAGATTCTTCAGCTGGCCTGGCAGGAAAAGCCATGTTTCTCTCTCCTTTAAAATCGGCTAAGGGACTTCCCTGGCAGTCCAGCGGTTAGGACTCTGTGCTTTCACTGCCGAGGGCGCGGGTTCAATCCCTGGTTGGGGAACTAAGATCCTGCGAGCTGCACAGTGCAGCCAAAAAATAAAAATAAATAAAATCAGCTAAGTCTCTTCCCAGAGCCACGCGTTAACTCTCAAGGGCTGAGCACAAAGACAACTGCCCCCTTTATGCCTTCAGCAGAACACACCTGAGAAACCCAGCACACACTACCACCAGCAGAGGTCAATCCACTTGATGGCTGAAAGGAAATGCCAGAGAAATGCCAAACGCAAAGGTAGACAAGACTTTACACCATGAAACTGCTTACTCTCTTTTACTGTACAGAATATAAGACTATGCTTCATCTTACAGCTAAAACGCTATTTTCACATACTTTAGATTTTACCAGTAATAGTGAACACATACTCTAGTTGACAAATGAAATCAGACTATTTTCACAATCTATTATAAAAAAAAGTGGGTAAAAGTCTCTCAAAACAAAATGAACAGCAAGGTAGAAGAAATTGGCTTCAGTAATTATTTGATTACCCAAAATGTACTTACAATAAGCCCAGCATAGTCTGTAGTTTCAATAAGAGTGTCATGTAGCCACACAAAGTCTTCATGTTGCCTTGTAACAGAAAACTCTGGGCTCTGAAATGTGGGCAGCATGGTCTGTAAAGAAAAAAGAAGTAACTGTTAACTACTATTTTCAGATAAAGTGGCTTGGGTTTCATGCAGTGCACTATGGGAAAATTCTGCATAATAGAATATCCAGTTTTTTAATGAGATCCAATAAAGAACAAAGCTAAGATTCAACACATTCTTTACGAAATTCTAGTCACACAACTCCACCTTTCAGGTCAACTCAGACAGATATAATCACGTAGGCCTCACGCTGCCTGAGTGACAGGTATGTTAATCAAGCCACCAAGGTACGCAGAGAAAACCTCGTGGGAGGGGACCTCATAGACAACATATTACCAATATTATGCTGGAGATGGCATAAACCAAGAGCTCTAGCTTCAAACTTCCTGACTCAAATTGTGCCTCAGCCATTTACTTCATTTAAACCTGTACCTCAGTTCCTCACCTGTAAGATGGGGATAACAGAATACCATAAGATTGTTAGAAAGAGAAAATTAAGCCCATGTAAACCCTTTACAAAAGTGCCTGGCATAAGACAAGCACTCAATACATTTTAACTAGTATGGAAGAAGAAAGGAGACTAAAAATGTTCTTGAAAAGATCCCAAGAAACTAAACTTTCTATATTTTTCACAGATTGGCATATTGCTTTTGTCAAATTAAAAATCTGGAGAAAAATTAACACATTATAAATCGGTTATACTTCAAAGTAAAATTTTTAAAAAATCTGGAAGAAAAAAACCTCTTCTGAATCGTAATAGGTGGGGCGACGGCCAAGAACTTAGTAAATATGGGCAAAGCAAGCACTTCCCACGCATGCAAATTAAAAACAAAGGTGGAGTTCTGTGGCAGGTGGCTCCAGCTCTGTCGCTCTGCCTGGTTTGCTTCCCCACAGTGCAGAGCACAAGCCACACTAAACACCAGCAAAGCCCACAGCCCCAGGGCTCCACCACAGTAGAAAATGCTGTAAGAAGAGCACTCATCTGATGCTTACTAGGAGCAAGCGGAGGGAGGGGCCTCACTTAGCAGGAGTACCACACTGCACTCAGGTCACTAGGTCTCTTCTCACACCCACTGTGAATAACAAGGCTGCAACCTGGCACTGTTTTTATTACTGAAGTCATTCTGTCACTTACCTTGGTGTGCACTGTAAATTTGACTTTATCCCTCTCACTGAGTGCATCAGGTATGTCAATCTGAAGCGAGGGGTCAACATTCAGGTCCACTGATACAGATCTCAGCTGAAATACATTTTTTGGCTATTAGTCTCAAGTTCATTTTAGTCCTAAAAAGTATCCTTCCAAAAATGGGGAGCTAGTAATTAAAAAGCAGTCTATACAAGACTTCTATTGTTCTATGTAGAACGAAGTCAGTTGAGATAGTATTTGAAACTGTGGGGAAACCTGCTCTTAAATGCATGGGTGGGTCCAGTGAATTCCTGTAATCTAAACAAAGCAACTATATGATTCTAATATCATGTACATTACATACTTTATGTGTACATGAAAAATACATTTAACCAAATACTTGAAGAACTGTACTAAGAATAAGAAGGCTTCAACTGGATAGAATGAAATCTTGAACTTCTTACATAAATGGCCAAATTACAACAACATTCAAGAGGCATTAACAGACTGTACGTATATCTGAAAGTTAGAGGCTGGGAAAACTTGGAAGTACAGAGAACAGTCAGGTGGTATGGGATCTTGGGTGGAGAGATAAAAATCCACTCAAGAGTGGACCAATTTATATTCAGGGACTGTCAAGGAGATGAGACATCTAGACACAAGAAGTGAATTGTAAAAACCAACAAAGGCCTTAATTATCAGAATTCCACTGCGATTACATATAAGGGAGAAGTGTGAGCACTGCCCTGGAAACAAAAGTAAATGATTTTTGTGAGTTGGAAACTCAGAGGAAAATAATATCCAACTTCAGTTTTGCCTGTTTAAAAAGAATTCTTGGAAGAAGTGGACTGTTAGGAAAAAGTCGTTAAAATGGTCTTCCTTAAAAAAATGCTTTCTTACTGAATCTAAAATATGATAAATTCTTTCATTCTTAAGACAGACAAGCTGACAGTGGATCTGAAGGCCTGACACAAATAAGAGGTTGCAGGGATTAAACATCCCATCCTTCCCCCAGCCCCCAGTTGTAAGCTAGTGCTAAAGTTGCCAGAACCCTCTAGACTATTAACACAAGGAAAATGTCAAGTGAAGACTGGAATTAAGAGGATGAGAGAACAGGGAATCCTGAGTTTTTCCCTCTAAATTTCCCTTTGAATTCCTTTCTTCAAAATAAAAAGACCAAAGACTGATGAACTTCTGAAAATAGAAAAACTGGTTCTATTAGGTATAAAAAGATGAAACATATTCTCTAAGAACACATGGATTACTTCTCTCTCCTTTGTAGTATCTCAGAAACTGTCAGTACTTCCCTTTTTCCTTCAGCACTGTGACCAAGAAAAAAATTTTTTAAATTTTAATTGCAAAAACCAGAGTGAGCCCTAGAACAATGGCTTTCCTCTAAGAACTAAGGCTCACATTCTTGCCACCAGAACTTGATTTTTAACATCAAGTATTTTAAGATCACAATATACTTAACAGTTCCTGGCATGTCAACCTAAATACATCTTCCAAGTGAATTCTTGATGACTCCTATGAAATATTTGCTTGTTTAGCTTAATTTTCACATGTCCATTTATGAAATCTCTGCAAACAAAGATAAAGCTTCAAGGTCAGGGATACTTCATTTTATCACAGCTGTGACTCTAGCTCTGACACATTTCTGATAAAAGCTTCCTTCCTTCTGATAATTTACCACTGGGCAAATGCAGCATTCAAAAAGACCTCAAAATATACACTAAATTTGACTGCAGAGAATACTGGCCACCCCACTGATCTCATGTTTGTACGAGTCAAGAGTCAGTACACGAATAAAGTGGGTCAGGTTACTGGTGGAAAGATGGGGCCGCCCAGGGACCGTGTCTAAGGTGCATTTCCCTGAGTTCAGCAACAACAGCCATGTTTCCTGAGATTCCATTTCCTAACGAGGTCACAAATCCTGGTTTCCGGCAGTCTCTCAATTTCTGAACATACTGTCAATTCCATTTTAGCTCACTCCAAGCCCAGTGAGCCCGCGAGCACCACAAGGACTGCCTTGGGAATTAGGGTTGGAAGACCCAAGGGGAATGTAATCTAGTAAACGGGGCTCATTGAAGCACCAGTCAAAGCGGCGATGGACTTCACAGCCACCATCAGATGTCACCTCTTTCCCACACTCCAACCATACAGAAGTAACAGCCCAGGTTATTCACTGTGTTACTATCTTCTTGTCAGCAAAGATATTTTGTTTTTTTAGTGTAAGAGTGTGATGAGGACACAAGATAACAAAAACCACTAGAGGTTTGGAAAGACTGTGCACTGTAACAAGATGCCAAGCACCCAGCTTCTCCAGCAGTAATCACTTTTGCCTAAATATACCACCCTAGGAAGGGACTCAACAATCCCACCACCTGACATGATAAACACTCCCACCCCACCACAAAAACAAAACAAACAATTAAAAAAAAAAGAAACCCACAACAGATAACACAAAAAAGCCTGCATTTGGGCCTTAAAGAATTGTCTGAAAAAAGATGGTGGCAAAATTCTGAGTATGCAGACCATCACCAACTCAAATGATCCCTATTCACAAGTCAAAGGAACTTTCTTGTATTGTAGCAAGATAACCCTCCAGATAATGAAGCCCATAAATCACCAAGGAGTAAAAAGTTGTGAAATGTTTAAAGCTTCTAAGTCAGCACTGTCTCCTCACTCCGGAAGCATCAACTGTGATTAAAAGCTCAGCATTCCTTTTTCTCCTTGGTCAACAGAACCAACACTCCATAGCCCCATGGCACAGTACTTGCTAAATAATCAACAGGGTGGAGGGTACAGCGAGTGGGTGACATGCCTCCATAAACTTTCGCCCACTCACCATCTCTGCCCCCTAGCCTAAGTAAGTGCCCAGAGTGCTGCCTTAGCCCTGTTGGCCAACACTGTCTGACCTGGGCCACAGCTGTCAAAATGACTGGGACAGCTGTTTAAAGCAGCGGGGAGAGGCAGGGGAGAGGCAGGCAGGCGAGGCAGGCTTCAGAAAGGAGTCTAACCTTAGGCACGTTAACTTTCCCTTTCCCATTCCCTTAGGTCACTGGTGAGAATCAAATTTAAAACACATTTACTCTCCAATGCGCAATGTTAAGTTTTAAAACAGACTTTCTTTTGTAGATTTCCACAGAAACCACTACATCACATACTCCAAGTTTTAGATGGAGTTTCAGTCCCCAATATACTTCCTTATCAGACTAATCCTTACAGTAAGGATTACAGTGATCTTTGTGAGAAAAAAAGGGGGTAAACAAGCATTGCTTCATTTAGAAAACAAAATTTTAACTGTTTTAAGAAATCTGAAGGCTTGGTAAGAGAGCTGAAAAGGAGAAAAACTAAATCAATCCCTGTGCATTCCCTCACTTGTTCATCAGCCTCCCAGCTGGGGCACCTGACACTGGCCACAGGACAGATCTGCAAAGCTCTGAGTTGCTAATGACCACTTTTGGTCCAGATCTCACTTATGACTCACTTTGGTACACGACTTTAATTTAACGCCATTGCAAAGCCTCCTCTTCAAAAGGTTAAGTGGCACAGAGATGGCAAAGAGCACCTCTGTGGCTGGACAACACAGAAAGCCAGATTCAGAAATTCAGAACCCACAGAAGAAAATACATAAAGTATAAAAAATGTTATGGCAGCTGCAGACTCCAGTTTACACTACTGCCATACAGCCAAATGACAAAACACAATGGGAAGAAATCATCTCCACAGTAACTCTGATCTGCTAGAATGGGGTCTAGTTGAATAGCCACTTAAGTCTAACCAGTCTTGTATACATGCAAGAAATTGAATATGCCAGCCCCTATATTTCCATCTTAATTTGAATGTTGCAAGGAAACTACTGCAGATAGAAGAAAAGCCTGCATGTATACACTGAAATGACTTTCCATTCTCCAGTCCTGAAGCAGAAATGTACTTAGCCAGCACATGCTACACATCAGTGTGCCTCTCCTTCAAACTGTTTCTCTCCTAAGGATTCTGCTTTGCTTTCCCTTCACCCAATGGTTAAGGTACTAAAGACCCCTACCAGGGAGAGGGCCAATACGACAAATCATCTTTGAATGGTCTGTAAGCAGCATGGAGCCAGAACAGGCAAGAAACAACCAGGCCATATTTCAGCTGGACAGGTACAGATACCTTGCCTAGTCCAATACTCACTAGTGAGGAAATAAATCCAAAAATGCTCTGCGGCAGACACGGTGGATTTGCAGTAATTTCTGAAAACTGACTCACGTGATACATACTTATGAAACATATATTACTTTGTTACTGTTTCAGCTCACAGGAAGGAAGTGCTCTGTAAGAAACTCTAATACTGTATCTTTTCCGAACCCCTCTTTATGGTTCAAATACTGTAATGGTACTGAATTATTTCTTAATATTTTCTCCCACCCTGAAGGTAACCAAAACTTGTCTGTGTTCTATCCCACTTATCCCTGAGGCACTGGTGCATGAAAAACAATTGAATTGACTGT
This sequence comes from Eubalaena glacialis, assembly GCF_028564815.1. NCBI lineage: Eukaryota > Metazoa > Chordata > Mammalia > Artiodactyla > Balaenidae > Eubalaena > Eubalaena glacialis. The sequence goes on along the minus strand of NC_083728.1, from coordinate 54,676,703 downwards.
GTGCAATACATGAGCTGCTTTTTCAGGTATCTGTGTTCATCTCCTTCCCCCCACCACTGGCTCCTCCCTTCCTATAATTCAGGCCTGCCAATATATCATAGTCCTCAAGGACAACAGAACCAAAGACTTCTAGATCTCAGTCTACTAACATAGATAATAGTTATGGAAATTAGCCACAAGCTTAACAACTAGATAAAGAGCTGCAGCAAGTGATCAGATTTCCACCACTCATCTTGGTGAGATGAGACCCACAGGGACCCATCCCTGCTGACACCAACCATTCTTACCGGTAGTCCACCAACACACAAGCTGTCCACAGTAGAACACTGCAGACTGCAGGGCATCTGGAGGCTATGCAGCCCAGAGTTCCTAGAACAGAAATCCAGGCTTGGAAGAAGGTCAGTGCAGCGCACTCAGCGAATGGATAAACTGAATCATCATTTCACAAGGCTGCAAGCCCAAGAGCTAGTGGAATCCCAACATGGAACCAGAAAGAGATTAAGTTGAATTATTGGCTAAAACAAAATTCACTGTGAAATCCATCTAATTACAATCCATCTAATTGCAAGATACCTGGATTATTTTCAGGAGTTCACAAAGTGAAAGGTTGAACCATATGATCTGTAATGATCTCCTAGCACAGAAATTCTGTTGGGAATCAACATACCACTGCTACAGAGGAAGCAGCTGCCACAAACAAAAAACTAATTTCCTCCATTCAAAGCTAAAGCCCTTCACCTACTACTAGATTTCATCAAGTCTCCCTTCCAAAAGTTCCTGGTCTATCAAGTCCACAGCTCCTTACTACAAAGCAGTCTTACTTTATGATCAACCCAAGATGAAACAGAAAAAGATTTGAGAATAAAATTTACCTTCACCAACAAAGATGATTCAGCAACGTGGATGGAGCTGACCTTGAGCTTGTGTCATGAGTTTAAGACACAAATGGCAGCGTGGAGAGAAGAAAAGCTTGCCTGCTTCCTGGTGGGATTCCTTGTACGCTAGTCAGAGGCACCACACATTTCCCAGATCTTTCAGATATAAACATTTCAGCCCTTCATCACTCACCAGATACCTGGTCCCCACTAGCACAACATGTAAGCTCTGTACTGCTCTTCATTAAAGATCAGGTGAAAGCCTTCAGGTTGGCGACACTTGCATTTGTGCTCCTCACCATTTACACTAACTAGACCCAAAGGCTTAGGGATCTGCCCCTCAAAAACAAGTAAACCATAAACTCTTCTGGCAGAAAACGCATACCACAGATTAACATAAGCAACTATTTTGAGAAAACTACACTTTCCTCTTCAGACCATATAGCAGTGCCTGAAAAAGTTACACCAAGTTTGTAAATGGAAGGGGGGGGAGTCAAGCCAAGAACCCAATCTCTAAACTAAAGTTCAGTCTCTCCTGAACCTCAAACTGCAACTTCACTCCTCCCTGTGTATTTACGGTTTGCCTTTGAGGTATGAAACAGTTGAGAAATTCCATATCCCCCTTTTAGGGGGAAATCTCTCTTCTTAAGAGTAACTCAATGGCCAATCAGAAAATATACAGGTGTTGGAGGTGAAGTATCTTTTTTTGGGGGGGGGGGGAGAAACTAGTTTCTCATGTAAAGATGTAAAGAAACTTCTCAATTTGAACCTGTAAAAAAACAAATTTGCTATTCATACAAGATGTCCCACTATCCCTTAGCTATTTCAAAAATAAAAGGCAGAACTTATAAAGCTCAAAAATACTTTTCTCTGAATAACTGGGTTCATTAAAAGGTTGTTTCCCTAAATACAACCTAACTTCGCTGCATGTGCCTTTCACCACTGGCCAGTGGTACTACTGACCTACAGAAGTACATCCTAATTTCCTCAAGCAATCAGGACAACAGAGCAAAAAAACAGAATTTTTAAACCAAGTTCCACCCTGTAGCACATTTCTCAGTGAACTTCAATTCTGCCCCACAATGCTTTGTGAGTACTGTGGCATCCGAGCCTCAGGTTTCCACTGTCCAAAGGGGGCAGTGAACTCCAACATGGTAAACAGAGCAGAGTTTGTAACTCTCAACTGCCCAGAACCCTTTACCAGTTTTTGGTAAGGCTCCTCAACACTGGGGGGAAGGCTAATTCTACCAAAGATAGTCAACGATGCTGATGTTTTAAACGGCCTGCTATTTCCTTAGAATTTATCAAGCATCTGAAAAAAAACCTGAAACAAACTGGCACACTAAAGATTAGCCTCTAACACAATCTGACCCACCCATATCACACCATTTTAGAAAGTTCAAATTGGTGATTCTCAACCAAGGGACATTTGACAGTGTCTGCATTTATTTTTGACTGTCACTGATGAAGGGAAGGGAGTTACGGTCACCCAATAAAGGCCAGGAATACTGCTACAATGCGCAGGAAGGGCAATTCCCCACAACAAAAAATTATCAAGCCCAAAATGTCAATCGGTAGTGCTCAGGTTAAGAAACCCTGGTTTAAACTGAAGCTCTACATTAGATGTTAGTCACTTACTAGGTCTCATACCAAATGAGAATTTGGATCTCAGAATCCAGAAAATTCTCTCATAGTCACCCTAAGCCATTCCTTCCTACAGCCAGAAAAAAAAAAAAAGTGGGCAGATCATGACCTGCTATAGTAGTATTCACAAATGGGGATCTTAAGACACGGTCTGCAAGTTACTGATCCAGAACTAAGGCTTGGGCAGCTTTGAGAAGCCACACTTCCCGAATTTAAGAAGTCAAGCCATAAACATAGTAGAAAACTTCTGTCCACAAGAATCAGTTACTCTGGACTTGCTGCAGTATTGGTGAAAATTCGGGACTGTTCCTATACTAACATAAATTTTAACACTCTTCATCTAAGCTGGTGGAGAGTGGTGTACCTAGAGACAACTTCCACACCAGTTAACAATCTGCAAACCAGAGCGGCAGCATAAATGTAAAACGTTAATGACTGGCTCTGGGAAGGAAACACTGTCCACCCAAAGCCCATGTAACCAACTAGTGAAAGTTAAGGTGAAAGTAACAGCGCTAGGCTGGGGAGGGCCCTTACAAAGCCCTCCAGTGTGATCATTTGCTTCAGTCCACTAACAAGTTAAGAATAATAAAAATCCCAGGAGACAATCAGGACTGGCACTCCATTTGCCGTAGGTTGGCAAGACTAACGGGACCAACACTCATCACAATAGACATACACTGGGTCCGTGAGTGGGAGCCTAAACGTGATGCCCGCTGTTTAAAGGGCCTTTTGGCAAACAGGAGGCCTGGGTAAATATCTTATGGGAACAAGGTCCTGCATAATCTCCATTTCTCTCCCCAACCATTAAAAACTCCAGACACCTTAGAATGTTGATGCAGCCAGTGCGGGAGGTGGGGCGGGGGCTGCACTACACCAGTTTCTTTATCGTGAAGATGCGGCCTAATGGTGTTAAAGGTTCAGTTAAATTTCTCAGGGGCTCAACTTAGCAAAACCTTACTTTTCTAAATTTAAAGACCAGAACACCATCTTTCCCATCAGTAGAGGACTAGTTAAACAACAAATTAATCATACAACTGCTTTCTGGGAAAGAAGACAAATCAACACCTTCAGCTCAAAAGGATACGACTAAATGCAAGTGCCAGGCTACCGGATATAGGCCAGTACTCCTGTTTTGCTGAACTAGCCAAAAGTTCTGCAGCAGCACTCAAAATCCTCAAGAATTAATTATGTTCCCTGCCTTATTAGCGGATCTAAACCTCAAGAACCCTTATCCTCATGGAAACCCCAAAGCAATCAGAAAGTTTAAACTTACATTTTCAGCAAAAACGTAAAATATTTCAGTTAACTAACAAAGCTGAATTACAGCAAGAGAACAGTTTGCCCAAGATTTGCCCTCCTGTTATTTCACTCTTGTCCCAAACTCCCCTTTGGTGAACAGTAAAAATCATCTAGACTTAATCCACATCCCAGGACTAGTATCGGATATCAGGAAGGAAAATGAAGCCACGTGTTAGAGTAATATTTTATTAAGTTTATTATTTCCTTATTTCTGCAATTAAAAGAAAAGCAGGAAGATAATTCTATATAATCCTTTCCTGTAGTCACTAAAACCAGGAAGCAGGAAACAGCCTTCAGAATCCTCTTTTGCTCGAGGATCAGAATGGTGGGAAAGTTATTTTAAAAACCAACCACAGGTATACTATACTAACAAATAGGAAGGTTGGTTGAAGTTGTAAAGAGCTGTCTAAAATAAATTCTGGACCAAGAAAGAAGATGGAAGGTGGGGGATGCGGGGGGGGGGGGGAAATCCATCTACCCAAATTTCTATTCAGCCATCTAAACTTCTAAAGAGAAAACTACCTTTGGAATGTTCTAGAAAGAATGGTTCTCAAGTTCCCACTTCCGGCTTTAAGGAGGGGAAAAAAAATTACTTCTTTCCACTTAGAAAGAAATAAAAATACCCCAACCAAGACCCTATCCTCACGCTTCATTTCAGTAACTAATACAGCAGTGACCCCCTTGCTGAACAATCCGGCAGCCGTGTGCGAGCTTTGGCACCACTAGATGAAAAGGTCTCTCCAAAGAGCTGTGGATCAAAGATGCCTTTGATTTCTAAAGAGATGCCTTCCACGTTACTTGAATGTCGGAGCGCCTCGAATTCCTAGATTAGTTTTTTTTCATTTTCTGTTAGAAAAACGTTTCTGTTGACGATTCTGCACAAAACGTTGCGGCTCATACCAACCCCTGCATATTTCAAACTAACTTATGAGTAAAGGACCCAAGTCGAGGCTTGCCTCAATCTTCAATTGGCTATGGTGACATAAATTCACTGCATTAGTCACCTTTTAGACCTCAAGATCCAAGCGGCATGGGGGTAACTTACATCAACACGCAAATCTTAAGAGCGAAAATTAAGTTCAACTATTTGAGCACCTGCTAAAAATGACAGCACTCCCTCCTGGAGCGGCGCACTGAGCGCTTTTGAAGTTACAAGAGACACACTCCCGATACCTGACTCGACTGAATTTCCCCAGTATTTTGGAGGCGCTGGGGCGCGGTTTCGAGCTCTGTCGTTTGCTGCAAAGCGGATCTCGCGTGCACCGCGCGGTCTCCCCCGAGAAGTTTTAGCAACTTTCCACGCCGAGCGCGCGCTCCCGCGTCTCCGGCCCCTGCCCCGCAAGCCCCTCCCGGGAACCAGGGCAAGGAGCGTGGGGTCTGGGTGACCGCCGGGGCCTCCGGGCCCGGGGGCCGAGGGCGGCCAGGGCCTCACCTTGCTGCGGTCCTCCTCCTGCTGCTGCAGCAACTCGGGAACCGCGGCCATGGCGACGCGGGCCTCGAGCGTGGCCGCCTGGCTGTGCGAGGAGAGAAGAGGCTAGGCCGCCGCCGCCGCCGCCGCCGCCGCCAGGGCTCGTCTCGGGGGCGGCCGCGGCCCCGCCTCCGCCAGCCTCTCTGCACGACGGCGGCGGGAGGCCTCGCGACTCCTCCACCGTCCCAGCAGCCCCGGGAAAGGGGAGCGGCGCCCCACGTGCTCCCCCAGGGCGGCCTCCCCCGTCCCCGCTGCCGTCCATCTTGGAGCCGGGCAAACAAGCTACGCGGGGCCTACCCTCGCTCCGAGCCACGCGGAAGCCGCCGACCACCGGCCGCCACGGGGACGCGGTGCCCCTAACACTCTCCCAGCGAAGCGCTTCTCAAGAAAGGCTGCGCGCTCTTAGGGGGAGGGAATTTATTATTCAGCCGGAGTCCAAGATGGCGACGAGCTCTGACGTAAACGAGATCTCGTGAGAGAGAGAGAGAGAGAGAGAGAGCGCGAGAGAGGGCGAGATTTGGAGGCGCCCGCGCTTCTGCGTGCGGGGAGGGTCTCCCCACGGATCGCTCGAGTGTCCACTGAGGTGCACGAGGGGCTAGGGGTGGGGCGTGAGCGCCGCAGTGCATGCTGGGGCCGCCGTGCCTGGGGCGGGGCCTAAGTCGGGAGCAAAGCGCGGGACCGACGAAAGTACCTGCTCGCGGGGTTGTCGCGCCCTGGAGCTAGCGGAGCGCGCCGGCTTCCGAGGTACCTCCCCTGCCGACCCTCCCTAACCCTGACGCCCGCCCGAGGGGCCGCCGCCGTCCTGTCCCCGCCGGGGCTCCGCCTCCGCCGGAGCGGGGATCGGGCGGTGGGCCCTGCTGATGGCCTCTGGCCGGCTCAGGTCAATGGGGACCCTTCAGGAGCGCGAGTGCCGCGTCTTGAGCGGGCCGGGTCGCAGTGGTGCCCACCTTGGAGGGTGTGAGGGGTTAGATGAGAACTCTCCACGCAGGATACGTAGCAGAGAATCTGGTTTTTAGGGATGAGTGGAGGCACTGTTAACTCTGACTGTCGCCGCTCCTCCAGCGTCCTGTGTTTCTTTGTCTCACACACGCCTCCCTTCGTGGCCGGCACATGGCTCCATAGTTGGGGACATGTGGCCCCAAGCTGTCTACTACTTCACGTTTAACAGTTGCCGGTCCTTTAGAAATAGTTTTGTCCGAGTATTACCGAGTCCAAGCTCGGCTGCAGGACAAGCCAGTAAATTGACAGATGAGCTGTTAGGGCAAAGTATAGCGACTTTATTCAGAAAGCCAGCAGCCAGAGAAGACGGTGGACTCGTGTCCCAAAGAACCATCTACCCCAGTTAGAGTTCAGGCTTCTTTTATTCTAAAAGGGGAGGGAGTGTGGCTGCTTGTTGCCCACTTCTTGGTGCCAGAATCCTTTGTTCTTACAGCTGTCCACGCAGGTCTGGTCACAATGTTCCTATATACCTGCAACAAGATCGTTATTTTCTGTTCTGCAACTTTTTAATGTCTATATGGTTGGAAAAGTGTTAATACCTTTAAAGGTTAGAGCCTTGAGAATGGGTTCTCCTGTGTATTTCTGGCTATAGGCAATGTACTTTTCCAAAAGGTGCAGAGCCGGAAAGACTAAGACCCCTGCAACAGGGCACAAAGGTTAGAGCTAAAGTAATAGATTCAGTATGGAGTCAGGTTTGTTTTCCTCTGTTAAACATGTCGAAAAAGCTTACCGAATACAATTTTAATGTGCAATATCATACTGTTGCAGCTTTCGCTTTGATAGTTCAAATATTTAACACATTTGACATCTAACACCACTTTTCTCTTTGATAGGAAAGCAAAAATTAAAAAGGTCCTCGACATTACAAGTAGACTAGAGGGAAGTGAAAAAAATCTAAAGATGAAGGTATTTCAGACCATCTGCAGGCAGCTTAAAAGTTCAAAGGGGTTTTCTGTAGAACCAGCTCCCCGTGTGGTCTTCTCCACTTCCTCTTATTTGTGTGGCCGGAAGAAAAAAGTGAACCCTTATGAAGAAGTGGACCAAGAAAAGTACTCTGATTTAGTAAGGTCTGTCTTATCATTCAGAGGCCATGCTCAGGCGCCACAGTCTTTGTTTGAGGAAGATGCTTTACTCTACGGACCTGTGAGGAAGTGTAAGGCCCCAAAGCAAGAAGAAGCAGGAGTTCCACGAAACTGGTGCCCTCTCTTCAATCCAGAGAAAAGCGGAAAACCAAGTGCAACAAGTGATCCTACAATTCCTTTGAAAATCCCTTTGCAAAGGAATATGATACCAAGTGTGACCCGAATCCTTCAGCAGACCATGACCTCAGAACAGATTTCCTGTTTGGAGAGGTGGAAACGTCGGATGATTCTGGAACTGGGAGAGGATGGCTTTGCAGAATATACTTCAAGTAATTTTCTTAATCCTGATTCTGTATGGTTATTATGTTTTCCAGAATACAGAGCACCAGTGTCAAAAGGATGAGTTGTGCTTTTTCTAATGTTAACTAGTGAGGAACTACTTTCAAATGATCATTAGTATTAACAGCATTTTCTGTATATTAACTCACTTAATCCTCATGACGACCCTATGAAGCACAGATACTATTATCCCCATTTCACAGATAAAATTGAAGCACAGAGATCAAGTATTTTGACTAAAGATGTATGAAATTCATTTATTTTATAAGCTACAAACTTAAGTATTAGAATTGCCTGTTTTGTTTGATTATGGGAGAGTCGATCGCCTCATAATGGAATTCTAGTTGTTTGCTAGGTATTCTGTTCAGAATCTAGTAAATACCCCCTTGCTCTGCTTATCAGCAGAGACTGACTCATAAATTTAAAGACGGGCAATAAGCCAGAACATGTGATCTGTGTTTAGGTCTTAGTAAATTGAGATGATCAGATGTTCTTCATTAGGAACTGAGAATTGATCAACTTCAGCCTTCAACTCCTAACTCACTAATTTCTTAGACAAGTGAGGAGAAGAGCTTTCTTAAAATAGATTCCATTCAAAAGCAAGATGAAAGAAAAGACCAATGGTACAGGAGAATTAACTGGTCCCCCATCAGGATTATAGTTGTTGAAGCTAAGTTTTACACTGAGCATTCCTTAGGCCATGCTTCCCAGAGAGCAGTACATGTACCCCTCGTGGTACACAAGCACTTTTATTTTTAATTTAAGAGCAATGCACTTATTTTGAGGCATCTTAGAAAAAACATGTGTGTATGCATAACACATTAAACCTGTGGTCACGTGTTTTAAAGAAAAAATATTAAGTATTTAGGTGGCACTTGGACATGGCAAAAATGGTCAAGGCCGGAGCCCCATGTAAATTCCTTGGCTCCCTGGGGCAAGGACTATATGCAGGAGCTAATTGCCTTTTATTTTTATATAAATTTATTTATTTTATTTATTTTTGGCTGTGTTGAGTCTTAGTTGCTGCGCGCGGGCTTTAGTTGCGGCGAGTGGGGGCTACTCTTCATTGCGGTGCACGGGCTTCTCATTGCGGTGGCTTCTCTTGTTGCGGAGCACGGGCTCTAGGCACGCAGGCTTCAGTAGTTGTGGCACGTGGGCTCAGTAGTTGTGGCTTGAGGGCTCTAGAGCGAATGCTCAGTAGTTGTGGCACATGGGCTTAGTTGCTCCACAGCATGTGGGATCTTCCTGGACCAGGGCTCGAACCCGTGTTCCCTGCGTTGGCAGGCGGATTCTTAACCACTGCGCCACCAGGGAAGTCCTACACTGATTTTTTTAAATTCTGAAGTATCCATGCTGTCAGTCAGAATATAGGAGACTCATGTTTGTTTTTTTAAAATACATTTTATTTACTGGGACTTGAAAACATTTCACTTTTATTCCTTTAATTTATTGAGTGAATACTCTGACTTGATGCTATCTGCAATAACTCTTGAATCTTTTAAGATTTATTTTCACAAGTTTAATCATGTTTAATGTGCTTAGCTTTACAATCCTAAGGGATTCTGTAACCCAGATCCTGTGTGTGTTGCCCCTTACATATGAAGACCTCCCTGGGGTTAAGACTGCAGTGGGGAATGAGTTGTCTGTTTGCTTGGCTGTTGATAAACGAATTTTTTTCCTTCATGTTTTTAACATGTTTGTGTTCTGCTTAAGGAAAAGCTAGTCTGTAGATAAATACTGCTCTTCTTTTCCCTAGGTTTTAATTCCATAAGTCTTAAATTTGTAGGCCTTTTATGTGCTAATAAGTCCAATTAAGCCAAGTAAATTTGGAGTAGAATAACTTATTTCCTCAGTTGAATTTCACTTCACTTTCCAAGTAATTTCCCTGAAGCAATTCCATTTTTTGCCAATGGTAGAACTGACCTTTCAAAATCTTTGTAAAAAATACTTGACAAAGGTAATATGGTTTGACATTACCTCATTAGATGAGATGGTTTTCCTCGTTTTCTGTGGGTCTGTCTCCAAGCATGTATATCTCCTGCTCTGTTTCTGTGTGTATCTTACTGATGGTCCCTGAGTTTTCATCTCTCACTCTGCTGTGTGAGGGACCAGAATGAACTTAGGCTCCGGTGCCAGGCCCCAGGCCAGCATTGTGCTTTGAGGCAAATTAACAGCACTGCCTAGGCCTTCTTCATTAAAATGGGGGTGATGATCCTTATCGTGCCAGGTTGTTGTGTTTGAAAGTTAACAGTTTGAAAGCGCCAAGGCCACTGCTTAGCACAGCAATACCCTCTTTTTTCTTTCTTTCTCTCCTTCCCTTATCAAGAGTCAAGTGAATATGTAGTGTTTCTTGCATTGTTGAATATGTTTGTGTCCTCTTTTCTTAAAAGTGTATGAGAAGGGACTTCCCTGGTGGTCCAGTGGTTAAGACTTTGCGCTTCCATTACAAGGGGCACGGGTTTGATCGCTGGTCAGGGAACCAAGAACCCACATGCTACATGGAGGCCAAAAAAAGAAAAAACAAAAGTGTATGAGGAAAAAAAATTCAGGACAGAGCCACTGTCTTAGGCTGTTCTTGCCCTAAAAGAAAGTGCAGGAGAAGAATGTCATATATTTTCCTCCCCTCTGCCCCAAATCCCACAACATTAATTTGTGTGTGCCTTGATTTTCACTCTTTGCCAGTCACTAAGCCTGTTGGTAAAAGGATGCCTCCACCTATGTTCATAATTAAGATTTGGTTGTAAAAAGAACTGTAAACAAGGACAGTTCCCTAAATGTCTAATAACTATTTATCACAGCTAGTTAACTTACTGGTTACCTAAATTAAACGGACACTTAAATTCACACTTAAATTCTGTGTGAATTCACTAGGTGTGGTCCTGTAGCCCCCAGATCTTCAATTCTAGCTTTGACCTAATGCTACTAGAAATACTTCATTTTAATCTATTTTATTATCTAAGCTCTTCTAGTCCCTTTTGTTTTCAAAGTGCATTCTTAGTGTATTTCACAAGAGGCTGAAATATGGTGTCTTAGGGGTTGTCACTTAAAGGTAATTCATGTAATTTTTAATTTGATTGTTGAGAGTTTTATAGAGTATCTGTTCTTTAGTATTAGCTTTGTTTTGGGGTTTTTTGTTATTGCTGTTGTTTTCCTTTTCCCCTGATTTTCTTTTCAGACATGTTTTTACAAGGGAAACGGTTTCATGAAGCCTTGGAAAGCATACTGTCACCCCAGGGGAACTTAAAAGAGCCTGATGAAAATCTCCTCAAATCTGGCTACATCCAAAGTATCCAGCATGTTCTGAGAGATGTCAGTGGAGTGCAGGCTCTGGAAAGTGCTGTTAAACATGAGACCCTAAAGTATGTAGGTCTGCTGGACTGTGTAGCTGATTATCAGTAAGTATTCAATTTTTTACATCAAGTGTGGAGGTGAATTCATTCTGGGTGGGACACATGGTTCCCTTCCAATGCTAGTTTTTCCTTTTAATTCCTGCTTCAGGGTGTGGCCTCTGTAAAGTCACATCAGGTAAGAGCCATCTCATCCTTGTAAATCTGCGTTCCGAAGTCAAAGTGTTTCGTGGAGAAAAGATACAACTTTCCAGTATCCCTAGGATGGCCTGTTTTCCAGCATGTTCCCCTCCCCTCCCCCCCCACCCCAAGCAAAGTACCAGCCATAAGATCCAATTTGATTCCTGCATTTTCTTTCCTGTTTCCCTAAAAATAGCACCTTGATCTGTTGGCCCTGAAAATCAACTCTTTGCCTGGCTTCCAGGCAGTGTTTGACGTGGATAGGAACTCTGAGCTTAATAAAGCTTCCCGTGGCTTTTAAATTGCTGCTATGTTACTGTTTTCACCACTTACTCCAGATTTCAAGGGTAGATATAACCTGCAGATACCCCCATTCCAAAAAAAAAAAAAAAAAAGAAAAGAAAAAAGCATATGAGCGATACAACAGGATATGGGGAAAATCTGTGAGTGAAACCCTTGGAACTCCAGTTAAAAGTTACTGGGCTCTGGAGACAGGCTGCCTGAGTTTGGTCTCTGGCTTGTCTTCTTAACCCTGGGCTACTTACTTGGCTTTGGCTTCTCTGTACCTCAATTTGTTTATCTGTAAAATAGGACAAGTAATAGTACCTACCTCATAGGTTTGTTATAGAGGTTAAATGAGACATTCCCTGTACGGTACTTAAAATGCAAACTATCTACTCAGTAAATGTTAGCAACATTATTTTGATCCTATTCTCTCTTGATCTTGTTCTCTCTTTTTAACTGCTGTTGGGTATGAATGAACCATATCCATTACCCTGTTGGGAGCACTCATGTTCTAGTTTTTCAGTTACAAACTACAGCAATGACCCTGTCTCCTCCTATTCTGTCGTGAGTTTCTCTCGGCAGGTGCACGGGTTCGTTGGTTTGTTTTGGTGAATGATATGTGAGGTTTGGATAAATTCCGTTGATCTGAAGTAGGCCTGGGCGTGAATACTTCTTAAATTTTCCAGTCACTTGCACCCAGGATAGCAAACCGTTGCTCTATGGTACAGATGTAAAAGGGAAATTGCGGGGCCACAGGGAATGTGCGTTTTAACACTTTCATCATTTCAGCCTGCATTTCAAAAAAATTAGGCTGAGCAAAATAAATTAGCTCTTTTTATTTGTTAAAGAGCTATTTGTGGACTGTCTCATTGCAATTTTAATTTGGGTTTATACTACTAAGTTTTTTTCCATGTTATTAAGTTCTACAAGTTATAGTACATTGCTAGAAACAGTGGTACGTGGCAGAAGTCTTTACTGTAGGGTATTTTGATTTTTTTCAAGGGAGAGAACTGGGAATGGTAGTGCCCTGGGGTGCTGGGGCCCTCTCTTCATTTGCATAGATTGTCAAGCTCTACAGCAATAGAAAACAGTTATAAAGATGACATGTTACCTCTATACCTGCACCGTCCAGTAGAGTAGCCTTTAGCCATAAAAGGCCATCATTAAGCATGTGACTGTGGCCAGTCCAAACAGAGGTATCCGGTAAATATACAAACTAGATTTCAATGACTTCGTACAAAAAATGTAAAATATCTCATTAATAACTTTTTAATATTAATTATATATTGAAATGATATTTTGGATATGATGGGTTAAATAAAATGTTAAAATTTCACCTGTTTCTTTTTTTTTCTTTTTGGATGTAGCTGCTAGAAAATTTTAAATGATGTGTGTAGCTCGTATTTTATTTCTTTAGACGGTGCTATTCTAGACTTTATAGATTTTATAAATACCTTGCATAAGTTGTAATCTAGGGCTACGGTGACAGGAAGGTAACTCTGTGCAAATCTCCCTCTAAACTGCTGATTTTGAAACTGAAGTGAGCAGATAGAGCCCTTTGAGAATCACCGGTTCTCAGTGCAGCCACCCTGCGGCCCTTTTGACATCTGTGCCTGGCAAGTGTAAAATTCCACCGGGATGGGGTGGGGGTGGGGGATGTACTGGTTATTTAACTAAAAAAAAGTGGCAGGAATTTTTTTATTTTCCCAATATCCCTAATAGTCAGTAATATCCCTACCCTGTGTGTAAACTTTTAGGACAGGGACCAGGTCTTCTTATTTGTATTTCTGCATATAGTTGGTGCCTGTTAAATGTTGATGGATTTGAACTCCAGCTTTGGTTTCTGAGGCACCACGATGCTTAGTCCTTTACGATGGTAACTTTGCTACTGGTCTGTTGTGGTTCGTTCTGATAGACGTTTGAAGCCAAATCAACTAAGATAATAATAGTTTCAATTACCTTGTCAACTGTTAAACCATGGAGGTCCAAAGAAACTTCTAGAAAGTTTAGAAGCTTGTGCTGGAGAAGTCGTTTCCCAGCACTCACACCTGGGCCCGCACCTGCAGCTCCCATGGGTGCACTTAGGAAGCATCTTCCGTCATACCTCGTGGCTGACCTGAATGAGGGGCTCAAAGGAAAGAGAACGTCACACCTCTTCAACCCTAAGTAAAGCTCAGGAGAGCCGTCTTCTTGGAACGTGGGGAATAGAAGCAACAGTCATTGGGTGACAAGTAGCAAACTATGTGTAAGAAGAGGTTTAGCCTAATAGCGTTTTAGTGTGAACTATTACCTTCAAGGGCTTCATTTGGTTTCTCTTTTAGGGGCAAGCTGTGTGTGATTGATTGGAAGACATCGGAGAAGCGAAAGCCTTTCATCCAAAATACATTTGACAACCCGCTGCAAGTCGTGGCGTATGTTGGTGCCGTAAACCATGACATCAACTACAGCTTTCAGGTCAGGACGCGGAGCCTCCGCTTACTTAAAGCTTTGCTCGATGCCGGGTTATAGCTCCTTCCCTCCTTAGGGTTTTATTCTGTTTGTAACCCACTGCTTACTCTGTTGCTGTCCTTCTGCCACTTCAGAAAGCACTTTCCCCCCCTTCCTGGGCTTTTTGTGGTTGTTAATAGCTCTTTAATGATCACAGTCTATTCTTTAGCGTCTTACCTGTCATCTCTGTGTTCTTGTGTCTCCTGGGCCAGTCTTTCATCGACCCGTCTTAGGAATTGAGTTAGGAGCTGTTCCTGTAGATTGTTTTGTTCTGAGTGTGCCCTGGAGTAAGAAGGAAATGGACCTCAGCTCTGGTGCTGCTGTGGAGATGCTGGAATTGCCCTGTGTTCCTTCCTAGGTTCAGTGCGGCTTGATCGTGGTTGCCTACAAAGACGGGTCCCCTGCCCACCCGCATTTCATGGACGCAGAGCTCTGCTCCCAGTACTGGGCAAAGTGGCTTCTTCGACTGGAAGAATATACAAAGAAGGAAAAGAACCAGAATATTCAGAAACTAGTTTAAGGGCAGGAAGCTGTGTGGGAACGTTCAGGGCTTTCTCAAAGTTTGGGAACATGTATCGCTGTTTCCTGTGATCTGGAATGAGGTGCCACAGGGTCTGAGAGCTGCAGTAACACAAGCAGAACTAGTAATTTGTTGAAATTTATTGCAACCAAAAAGGCAAAGCCAGAAAAGTTAAATTTAAAGAGCTGGACTTTAGCACATAAAAGACTAGCTCTGCTACCTCTGGCTAGCATTTACCCGAAAAAAGGGCAAGCAACACTGGCACAGTGTTGGCGGCTCTTGGACCCCCATAGACCTTTCTGTGTCCCAGGCAGGACGCCCAGTCTTTGAACCGAGAGGTTCAGGGCGCTGAGGCTTGGTGTGCTGAGCGTTTCCCCTGGGCACGCCGGTGGGGGGGGGGGGGCGCGCACACCCCTAGGGTATGTGTGCAGTGAGAATACGTATCAGCCAACCACCCCTAGGGTATGTGAGCAGCGAGAATTCGTATCAGCCAACTACTGCTGCCAGTGCCGGCTCCTAAAACTTGTTTTATGTATGTGGTTCCCCGTATTTCATTTGGGGGAAAAAGCTGCCATTTGACATTTTTGAAAAATAAACATGATTCCTTAGCCTCAAGTAGACATTGCTCTCTGGACAGATGGAGCATCCGCACCTTATCGTGGGCAGTGCCCCTTGGCATCCCACCAAATAACCCTCAGAAGCAGCCAGGCTCCAGCCTGAGAATCGTAATTGTAGGTATTTTGGTAGCTAGCTTCTGGTTTGAGTCAAGGGATTGTGTACATGGAGAGAATGTATTGTTTGTGGAATTTTCCAGCTATGGGAAACAATAATAACATGTAATGTTTTCCTGTGTTTGATAAGTAATTAACTGACTAGTTGCCACTGGGTTCAGGAAACTTAATAAACGCCCACTACAGCCCTGGGGGAAGGCTCCCTGTTTTATGGAGTAGATTAGCATTTAAGTTACAGTTGCTGTCTTAAAATAGTAGGGCGCTACAAACACTTTTTTCCTTCATTAGCCATTAAGTATAAGAAATAAAATACAAGATGTGATTAAGGAATGAGGCTTTTGGTTTTGCTTTTTATTTAAATTTGTGCATTTATAGAGTGATTTCACAAACCTGGAATTGTTTAGATTTTGTTTTTAAATTCAGAATTTCACCATTGACCCAGTAGCTCTGGAGCGTGTTGTATGTACATGCACACACGAAGGAGGTGCCCTTGACCACGGTCACCTCACACGGAAAGTAAGCTCCGGGTAGGAGGGGGGAGGATTGAGGGAGACCTGGTGTTGACTCCACACACCTCGCATATTTTTCAAGCAGCGTATATTCCTGTAGCCTGTAATTTCCGAAGTCAGAAATCAAGTGAGAGCATTCGGAGTTGTCCCAGCAAGTGTGGCCACTGCTCCACCAAGCCTCACCCTAGAGTTGGGGAGCCCAGACCCAGCAGGTTCTCTGAGCTTAAGATAAACACACCTTGGACCTGTCACTCTGTCCCAAGTCTCCCAAGCTGAGGTGGCGCGAATTGTTCCACGAAAGACCCTCAGTCTGACCGGGAAGGTGTGGTGGGAGTGAAAACAGTTAAGGCCCCCGGAGCTGCACGGGTTCCTCCCTGCATCCGCCGCACGCCTCAGGCTCACCAGTGAAGGAGGCTCAGTCCCCCGAGCGGGGGAGGTCAACTGAAAAGAGCTTGTCTCACTACTACGGCAGAAGAGGAAGTTTCTCAAGGAGTCACAGCTCTTCCAGAACTACCGTGGGTGTTCCTAATATTTGGAACCACTTGTTCCCCTAAGCGATGTGGTATATTAAACTCCAGGGAAGGGAAACAGGATTTGCGACACGGAGAGATTATCCTCTAATTGAGGATAATTAAAGTATTTGTAAAAGGAAGTATAGATTGCTCTTCTGAGGAGGCCTCCTCACAGAAGTGCAGAACAGAGCCGAACCGTCCTGAGCTTTGAGGCAATCCGTTAGAGTCAAAGCTATCTGCACGCCAAGCTATTCCACCTTTCCTCTGCAATTCTACACTTCTTCCCCCCCGCCCCCGGCTGTGTGGCTTGTGGGATCTCAGTTCCCCGGCTAGGGAGTGAACCCAGGCCCCGGCAGTGAAAGCGCAGAGTCCTAACCACTGGACTGCCAGGGAGTTCCCTACACATTCTTATTAATGCATTTGGCAGCTGGCAAAAGCTCCATGCTGGCACTAAAAACCAGTTTTCAATTTTTTTCCCCTCAGACCTGGCTTCTTGCTCAGAGCCATTAGCCCCCGTTAATCTGGGAACATTAACCTCTATAAACCTTTCAGAGTTCTAGGAAAACTTGTCAACGAATGACCTATGGTTTCATATGTGTTGACCCTGGTCAATACAGGAGGCGGGTTAGTCATAAGTCATTGTGTTTCTAGGTAACCAATTTGCCTACAGCTTTAGAAGTTGGAGGGGGGCAATTTGTTCTAATCACTGACCTTTCCACCTGAGCAATTAAACATTTGATTGTAACCTACCCTACCTTCCTCCTACACACAAAAAGCGAAGCAAGGGAATAGTTGGAACTTTTATGTTTAAAGAAACACCTCAGTTGTTTGGAGCTGGTGTCCTAAAGAGAAGCACTGTCTTAAACCAAACCAATCAATTACTAAGTAAAATGCAGACTGACTCTCCCGGGCGCCCCCCTTTCCCTCCATCCCTCTTTTCCAGGTTAACAAAGATGCGCTGGATGTGGCTGGAGGTCTAACCTGCTGAACTCATGAGCTATTTACACCCGAGGAGGGAGCCTGGGGGTATCTCTCTGGGGAGACACCCTGCCTGAGCAAAGGCTCACCTGTTGCCTTGACAGTCACAGCTGTCAGGTTTAAGAATTGCGTTCGTGAGGACTTCCCTGTGGTCCAGTGGGTAAGACTCCGCGCTCCCAGTGCAGGAGGCCCGGGTTAAATCCCTGGTCAAGAAACTAGATCGCACGTGCCTTAACTAAGATCCTGCATGCCGCAACTAAGACGCAGCACAGCCAAATAAATAAATAAATATTTTAAAAAAGAAAAGAAATGTGTTTGTGAAGATCAATCATAAAATGCTATTCTGAGTTAGAGTAGGGTTTGAGGTTTTTCCCTTTTGCTCAAGAGGGAGGGAGGGAGGGAGAGAGAGACAGAGAAAAAAGATAATAGACACTACAGATAAAAGCCCTTTTCCCTAATCCCACTTGCCTCTCCCCTGAGACGAACACCGTTATAAACGGGGTGCGATATTTTGAGCGTATCCTTTTATAGTCTTACTACTTATACCTGTGCTGGTCGCCATGAATAACACACAGTTCTAATTTCTGTGTTTGGTTTTTACTGCTGTGTCTCAACATGAGTCTCTGAGATCATCCAGGTTGACCACCACTAAATCTAGCGCACAGCTCCCAAGCGCTCTGCCTTGTCCCCTTGTGGTTTACGGTCTCGCCCGTGGGCTGTTAGACCAACAGTGTTTCTCTGCTGCAGACGGTGCTTCAGTCAGCACCCCCACGTGTGCCTGTTTCCTGGGACACAAGAGCCGTGTGCAGCGCAGTGGAAGCAGGGTGTGGGTTGTGGCTCTGCCACTTACGAGCTCTGTGACCTTGGGTGAGTTACCTGACCTTTCTGTGGCTGATTTCCTCATTTGTAAATTGAGGGGAAATAATAGTACTTCTTAGAGTTGTGGGGATTAAATGAGGCTTCGTGCCTGGCACACAGCAGGAACACAGTACATATTGGCCATCCGCGTTCTTATCAAGGGTGAGACCTGCCATGTCTGCCGGGTCCCAGGACGTGCAGGGCGTGAGCATCACTGCCCAGTCCCCCGACAACTGCGATGTCAGCTCACGCGCCCACCAGTGGCTGCTGAAACGTCCTGCTTTCCCTCATCTTCACTCATAAAAGGGTTTAAGACTTATTCCAACATAATGGGGTGAAAACAGTTATTTTTTACTTTTTAACTTCAACAGTGTTATTGCTGGAAAAAAATCTGCTTTAAAACACGATTGCCGGGCTTCCCTGGTGGCGCAGTGGTTAAGAACCCGCCTGCCAAGGCAGGGGACACGGGTTCGAGCCCTGGTCCGGGAAGATCCCACATGCCACGGAGCAACTAAGCCCATGTGCCACAACTACTGAGCCCGAGCACCTGGAGCCCATGCTCTGCAACAAGAGAAGCCACTGCAATGAGAAGTCTGCGCACCGCAACGAAGAGCAGCCCCCGCTGGACGCAATTAAAGAAAGCCCACGCGCAGCAGCGAAGACCCAACGCAGCCAAAAATAAATATGTAAATAAATTAATTAATTTTAAAAAACGGGATTGCCATCTAGTGGTGGGAGAAGTGGACTGCAGTTAGGGGCCTGGAGCCAAATGCGAGTGGACCCACGTATACCTCGGGATAAACTGGGCATTTTAGTCACTCACAGCTGGTTTGAATTGAAGCAACTGTGTGAGAGTTCTTCTGTTCTCCCCTTTTGAGGCGCCTTGTGATTTTGTCCTCACTTTTCCTGGTGCAGAGGCATGGAGACCCATCTGCACAGCTCCGGACAGCATCTTCCAGCCAGTGGACTGGGTCGCTGGCTCAGAAAGGAGCAGGGAGGTAGATTAGGAACGAGGCTGTTTATAAAGTGGCGGGATTCTGTGGCTCCAGCCGGGCAGGCTTTCCTTGAGCGACCCTCATCCTCCAGGGGAGGAGGCTTAGGAGCAGGTGGGCGTCAGGGATGTGCCCGCAAACTGCCTCCGAGGGCTGAGCTGAGCCCCAGTGAAACGTCCTTCCAAACCAGGGCCTTGGACTGTCTGCTGTGAAGAGTTCTAAGATCACAGCTGAGGAAGATGAGTGCACGAAAATGTTAGATACAGTTCATCAAAGGCAGAGATACCTGTTAACAGATCTGTACAAAAATGTTCCACGCAAGATAAGGGTGTCAAAAAAGCAGTGTTGCTGAAATGTCACATAACATGTCTTTAAGTCAGTACTGTCACTAAATGAATGGGATAGTGAAAGTTTAAAAAAGAAAACAAAGTCTAGGACTTCCCTGGTGGTCCAGTGGTTAAGAATCCACCTGCCAATGCAGGGAACATGGGTTCGATCCCTGGTCTGGGAAGATCCCACATGCTGCGGAGCAACTAAGCCTGTGTGTCACAACTACTGAGCCCGCACGCACTCTAGAGCCCACGCTCCGCAACTACTGAGCCCACACACCACAACTACTGAAGCCCGCGTGCCTAGAGCCCATGCTCTGCAACAAGAGAAGCCACCACAATGAGAAGCCCGCGCACTGCAACGAAGAGTAGCCCCCACTTGCTGCAACTAGAAAAAGCCCACGCTCAGCAACAAAGACCCAATACAGCCAAAAAATAAAATAAATTAAAAAAAGAAAAGTAAAAGATTATTAAAAAAAAAAACTACTTCATAGGGTTTTTATAAAGATTAGAAATAACAAATTTAAAGTCCCTGGCATATAACTGATACTCAATAGTAGCTGTTTTATTGTTATGAATAATGAAGACGTTTAATCTCTATTGGGT
Organism: Eubalaena glacialis; assembly: GCF_028564815.1. NCBI lineage: Eukaryota > Metazoa > Chordata > Mammalia > Artiodactyla > Balaenidae > Eubalaena > Eubalaena glacialis. The sequence continues at coordinate 54,656,663 of NC_083728.1, read as the reverse complement.
ACAAGTATTTCCTAAACTTCAGTCACTCCTGTGCCACCACCAGGTCTTTTACCATATGTGAGGGCCATTAGACAATTTTTTTTAAATAAATGTATTTATTTTATTTATCTTTGGCTGCGTTGGGTCTTTGTCGCTGTGCGCGGGCTTTCTCTAGTTGTGGCGAGCGGGGGCTACTCTTTGTTGCGGTGCGTGGGCTTAGTTGCTCCGCAGCATGTGGGATCTTCCCGGGCCAGGGCTCGAACCCGTGTCCCCTGCATTGTCAGGCGGATTCTTAACCACTGTGCCACCAGGGAAGTCCCCACTTAGACAATTATTTACACAATGTTTTTCTTTCAACAGGTTCACTCTTCTTATTTAAAGAAATTTATTTCAAAAGCAAACTGTATCTCACCACCACCTTGAAAAACAGCTATGACTTGCTGTAAACAGAAGGCAACCGTAAAATAAATACAACAAAAACAAAACAGTGCTATTCATTCTAACTCAGTTCCCTTGCTTTCCGAAGGCCAAATCTGAGGCCTGCGTCCTCTTGGTTAAAGAGGGTATTCGAGCAAAAGAAGGGCCAAAAGCTACAGCCTACAGTGGTTTTCTTCTCAATACGGAGAGAAAAGAGGCCTTTTTCACTGCGTGCTCGTGTTATTTAGAGCAGCACACGGGCAGCACACAAAATGGTCTCAAGCCGTCTGGGAAATGCTGAGGCTGGACCAGAGACCAGAGGGAGAGAATGGCCTGTTAAGCCCCCTCCCACCCTCGTGACGGCCCTTGGGCCTCTGGGGTGCTCTAAAACGAGGGAGGCACATGGGACGAGGACCCGGGTGTGCCTCCTGGATCTGCCACGTCCTGGCTACGTCACCTCGGGCCCATCCGTTGGCATTTGGGAAACCTTGGTTTCCCAAAGCTAATAACTTCTTACCTGCCTTACGGAGTGGTTGTAAGAACCGATCATGAGCGTGTATGTCACTTTGCTTCTTAATCTGTAAGCTACTGTGTAAACAGAGCAGGTCATAAGGATATTCCCTGAGGCCAGGCATGAAGAAGTGGGTGCAAGGAAGGGACGGTCTGCTCCTTAACCACTGGCACAGGTGACAAAGCGTGGACACACTCCCCACCCGTGTGGTTTTAAAAGCAAGGAGCCAGCCAGACAGGACTTGGGCAAGGAGGCAGGGCCGGGGGCCTCTCCGACCACTTCCAATGCCAGGACCCTCTGATTGGTCACCAGGGCCACTGGGCTGCTGTCCCTCCCCACCTGGCACCAAAGGTGTCACCCTGGGATGTGGGGCTGCCTGAGCCCAGCCCCCTTTGCTGAATGCCTGGGGGAGCAAGTATCCCAGCCGTCCAGCCTCACAGAAGGCAGCCGCCACGTGAGGCAGAGACGCTGTGAGCGGCTGACCACGCGCACATGACCCTGAACTTCATGCGGCTGTCCAGAGCCGGCTCACGTCCCCTGCCCTGCGAAGCTCCTCGCTGCCCTCTGTGGTCTGCCTCCCACGGTGTCTGAGCCAGGCCTCTGCGTTAGTGTTCACCTCGTCTGCTCATACAGCCACTGCCCCCGCTAGACGGTTTGTGTTTCTTCTGCCCCCAGGTCTGGCACCACACCTCACCTGCAGCGGACGCACAGGCAGTGCTGGTCGGTGTAGCAAACCCTGCCTCGCCCTGTCCACGTCCCCTCAGCGCTCGCTGTTCCAAACCATGGTGCAATGGGCCGTGTCCCCTCAAACTCGTATGTTGAAGCCTCAATCCCAACGTGATGGTGTTTGGAAGTGGGGCCTTTGGCAGGCGATTAGGTCATGAGGGTGGAGCCCTCATGATGGAATTAGTGGCCTTACAGGAAGAAGAGCTGGCTTGCTTTCCTCCTGCCATGTGAGGACACAACAAGAATTTGGCGAGAATTTGTCTGCAACCCGGAAAAGGACCCTCACTAGAACCCAACCATGCTACCACGCTGATCTTGGACTTGCAGCCTCCAGAACTGTGAGAAATACATCGCTGTTGTTTCTAAGCTACCCTATTTATGGTACTTTGTTGCACCAGCCCGAGCTGACTAAGGCATCTTAGTAAGAACCTGAGAACTTCTGCCTGGAGGTTTCGTCGGGCTGCAGGCAGACCAAATTCCACGAGGGTAACGCCCGGGGGTCCACCCTCAGCCAGTGGAGCACAGGAGGTGGTGGATGAAGAGCCCAGCTTCCCTACCCCTTGGGGTGTCCTGAGCCCCCCAGTGGGGCTGAGGCCCGGTTGCCCACAGCAGTAACCTGCTCCCGGTTAACCCCGGGCTTTCTTCTCTTGTGTTTCACTTCCCCACAACCACCTCACACTTCCTGGGGGCAAATAAGCCACTGTCTCAGGTCTGCTGCCGGGTCAATCCGTGAGTTAGTTGGTCGACTGGATGAATGGACGAGGACGCTTAGCAGCACAGGACATGGAAGCAGCTCACACGGCGTCCCCAGCGCAGGCTGCTGCTCCCAAGGCACGTCCAGACTCCACTGGGCACGTGCACAGCCAACAGCTCGGGCACAGGAGCAGCACTTCCCAGCTGTCCTCACCAGCCTGCTAGCTGTCATCCCATCCATCTGCTGTCCCCACGAAACACTCCCCCACGTCAGCTAAAATGGTGCACTGGGCTTGGAATCCGATGAGAAAACGTCAGGCGGATGGAATCAAGGAGAGACCCGAAATAGCAACTGTGTGGACCGTGGTGGCAGCCGCAAGACTCAGGCCCTCTGCAGAGGAGGCCGGACTCTGGGGCCCGGGAGGCCTCTCCGGGGGATTATTCCGTGGCGGGGTGTGCGGGGCGGGCCCCGGCAGGGATGTGCAGCCCCCCGTGCATCTCCTACCTGGTACCTGGTGCCTGGCACCTCCGCCCCTTCCTCTGGCTGGCTTCCGATCACCTACTGCTTCTTGTCCCCTCTTTGGGAACACAGGGGATTCTCCAAACACACAACTGGATTCGTTTAAAGTGGCTGTTTTATTTTTAAATGTTCATCTATCAGTTTTCCAAGCAGTCTTCCATGTAGCAGGAGTTCAATAAAAATGTGCAGATTCTCATGCCTAAGGTCAGTTACAGGAGGTATTCACAGAACAGTGTGTGCCCTTATGAGCTGGGGATTGGATTTTTTTTTCTTAGAGGAAAAGGGTCATTCTAAAACCAAGGCCATTTTGATCTCAGAAGAGTGGATACTTATCCACTCATCCATTCAATAAGTATGTGTTGGAGGGCTTGTTAGGAACCAGGCACTGTCCTCAGCTCCAGGGATAAAGCCGTGAGCAGAACGAACAAAATTCCCACCTCATGGAGATTGCAGGGCAGTGGGAGAGGTGGATAGTAAACAAATGCATGTATAAATGTCAGGAAATTTAAGTGCTGTGAAGAAAAATAATGCAGAAGAAAGGAAATAGAGACAGAGGCTGCAATTTGAGTGGGTGGCCAGGGGCAGGGTTCCAGTTATTTGCAGCTGCCTCAAAACTAAGTGATGAAAACAGCAATCAATTTATTATCGTTCAAGATTCTGTGGACTGACTGGGCTCAGCTGGGTGGTTCTTCTGCCGCCCCACCCCCCACCCCCGTGGAGTTTTGCTGGGGCTACAGTCATCTGAGGCTTCCCTGGGTGGGAACGACCAGGGTGATTCCTTCACACATCTGTGTCCTGGCAGGATGGTGAGAAGCCCGGGCTCTGCTGGGATGTCAGGAGAACTGGGCCCCTCTCTCTCTGTGCAGTCTCAGGGCTGTTCCCTCTCTGGGTGGCCTGTCCATGTGGCCTTTCCCACAGCCTTTCCAGCAGGGTAGTCGGACTTCTTACGTGGCAGCTCAGGGCTCCCCAAATTCAAAAGCAGAAGCTGCCAGGCCATCTTCAGGCTTAGGCCTGGAGTAGCACAGCATCACCTCTGACACACAGTGTTGGTTAGTGTCACGGGGCCAACACAGATTCGGCGTGGGAGGGGGCTGCACAGGGGACAGAGCACTGGGGGCCGGCCACCCAGAAGGCCTCATTGATTGTGCAACATTCGAGCAGAGACCAGAATAAAGTGAAGGAGAGAGACATGTGGCAGTCAAGGGCATGCAAAGGCCCTGAGGCAGGACTGTGCCTGGGGTGTGAGAGGAAAGCAGTCACCGAGGCTGGAGCTGAGCGCTGGGCCACGAGGTCAGGGGGCAGCCTGCAGGCCACGGAAGGGGAGCAGGGAGTTGACCTCGGCGTGATGGGAAGCACCGGACATGCCGTGACCCACAACAGTCATGTGATCTCGATGCTGCTGGATCCCAAGCTTTTGGGTGCAGACTCCCCGTCATCTTCTCACCAAGGCCCGGGACCACCTGTTTCACCCACAGCCCCCCACCACCCGGCTCTCACAGGCACCTTCTCTGCTGGGTGACTCCACAGCACTGAGCGCCCCCTACACGCTCCATGTTTCACTTATATATCTATGTCCTACCTTCCGTAAATCAAAATGTACTGTAAACAAACAGGCAGGGTTTTTTGCCTGCTTTGTCTGTAGGCCCAAGACTAATACTTGTTGTACGAGTGAACTAATGGGTCACTCCCTGCAGCCCCCCACCCCGGGTCTAACACGACATTTGAGACACGTGGGGTGGGGCTGCCTAGTAAACAGTGAACAACATAATTAAGTTGGCAGCAGAATAACTTTTTTTTTAACATCGTTATTGAGGTATAATTGCTTTACACTGTTGTGTTAGTTGCTGCTGTATAACCAAGTGAATCAGAATAACTTACAGTTCACTCCGCTTATCCAAAAGTCACCTTCCAGGAAGCAATTATCCAGGGAAAATGAAGAAGTAAGGAAAGCAGCCTAAACAGGCACCAAAGGTCACAGGACAGCCCCTGCGTCACCTGTGATTCCAGGGTGCCCCGCGAGCCGGTCATCAGACAAGTCGTGGATGAAAGCAGGAGGCGCGGTGAGAGGGCAAGGAGAAAGTGACGGCCGGGGGAGGGCAGATGCTTCGTGCAGCGGCAGGGGGATGGCCTGGGCTGCAAGGCGTGGGAACAAGCAGCCCGTGGGCCACGGCGCCTCGCCAAGGCTTGCACACAAACGGTGTGACCACAGGCGACGTTTATAAAGTGACCAGGTCACTTGTAACAGATCGGATTGTGTTCAGTCCTTCGTTTAAGATGAGGAAATACACACAACTGAGAAAGATTTTCGTTCAAAGGGATGATCAGGTGCCCACCGGTGACGGAAAACACCCGTGAAGGTGCACCCGCCCCACTGCCTCTACCGCGTCCCTCCTGTCCGATGACGGCTCCTTTTCAGTCCCCATCACTGGGTCCCCCCTTCACTCCCTAACCTCCACGCCGGCGTGCCCACGTGCCCACGGTGCTTCTCTTCGCTGGAAGGACAGCATCCAGCCTTGTGGCTTCTCGCTCTCTGCTCCGGCGAGGCTCAGGTTCCCGTCTCCACCTCCGGCCTCAGGAGGGAGCTCCCACCTTCCCAGACAACGTGGATGGCTCATTGCCAACATCAGCAACTTGAAAAGCTCAAAACCGGAACTGCTGACCCCACCCCTCCCCGACCCAGCTCCTCACGCTTGGTCGTCCCCACCTCAGTAAACGGCACTGCGCCGCTTGCACAAAAACTCTGGAGCCGTCCTTGACTCCTCTCTCTTTCTCATCACCGGGGTGATGATCGTGTCGTTCATACATACACTGGAACTGCCCCAGACGAAGAAAGATGTATGGTCTGTCGATAACCCACGTCCAATTCATCAACAAACCCCGTTAGCACTACTTTCAAAAACATATCCGGCATCTGGACGTTCCTGCCACCTCCTCCACCATCACCCTGGTCCAAACGTTCCTTGTGTCCTGCCTTTATTTCTGCACTGGCCTCCTAGCTGGCCTCCCCACCTCCACCCAGGCCTCCCACCTCCAAATCTGTTCCTACAGCAGCCGCAGCCAGTCTGCTCAAACCTAAGTGAGATCTTGTTACTCTCTATGGTTTCCTGATTCATTCAGAAGAAAAGCTGATGTCTTCACGACGGCCTGCAGTGGCCACCTGCTGCCCCCAACCTCCCTGACCTGTCGACACTCGCCCCAGCTCTCCTCACCCCCTGCTCTCAGGCCGCACGCACCCCTGCTTCCCGGCCTCGGCCTTTGCTCTTCCCTGTGCCCTCACTTCTTCCAGGCCACACGTCCCTGCCCCCCCAAAACAAAACACCAACACCCCCCACCTGTCCGTCTGCCTGTCCGTCCTGGTCCCAGCCTCCTTGCTGTAGGTGGCAGATTCCATTTTCTAAAAAGGGCCGTAGCAACATGGATGGTTCCCATAAGCTCTTGTAGAACCACTCCTCCCATCAAAAGGGAGACTCATTTCCCTCCCCTCAATGTGAACCAGCCTTAGGGACTCGCTTCTGACATAAAATGCGGCAGAAGTGACCCTGCAGGACTCCAGAGGCTTCAGAGCACGCCCCTGGGAACCCACCACGTTGGAGGAAACCCACAGACAGACCCCGTAAGGAGAGGCCCACAGGGAGGGGAATCCAGACCCCAGGCGACAGCCAGCATCGGCCCCCAGATGCACGAGTGAACGAGCCCTCAGACAGTCCACAGGCCCAGACGCCCTGGAGCAGAGGAGAGCCATCCCCTCTGCCCCTGTGCTGTGCCCTGTCCCAATGCCTGCCCCAGAGAGCCCCGAAGTTTTGACACAGTTTTTATAGCCATAGTAACTGGAACACCAAATTTGATTTTTTCTATACTACTTAACATAGGGGAATTCCCTGGCGGTCCAGTGGTTAGGACTCGGTGCTTTCACTGCCCTGGGCCTGGATTCAACCCCTGGTTGGGGAACTAAGATCCCACAAGCTGCACAGTGCAGCCAAAAAAACCAAAAAACAAACAAACAAACAAAAAAAACACACAGTCTATATCTGCTTATTTCATATCTGTCTCCCCCCAGGAGAATGGGCGCTCCCGGAGAGCAAGGACTTGGGTCCATTTCTTCCAGCCTCAGTATTTAGAAAAGTACCGAACACACAGTGGGCACTCAGTTAATATTCGCTGAACAAATGAATCTCTGCTAATTAAAGAAAACTGCTCCTCACTATAATTTGCAATACCTTCTGCTGAGGCATAAGACCTTTTCCTGAAGACAGTGTTTTCTGGTGTGTTTTGGACCAGCTCCCTGTTAAAAAATATCTCTTGTCAGCCATCTGGAAAACGATAAAGTTGGATCCATACCTCCCACTATACGCCAGGAAATAGTCCAAATGGATCAAAGATTTATACGTGATAAAATGAAACCGTTAAAGTCCTAGAAAAAAGCATGACAGGATTCCGGTACAACCTTGGAGTGGGAAGGCCTTTCTAAGCATGACTCGGTCTCCAGCAGCCATAAAAGAAAAAGATGGATCAATTCAAACTACATAAACATCACAAAACTTCTGCTTGGCCCAAAAAAACAAAACAAAAAAAAAAAACAGCATAAGCAAAATTGAAGAATAAATGACAACGATCTGGGAGAAAACCAGCAACTTCGACCACAAAGAACAAAACTTCCCGATATATTCAAAACAAACAAATTCCTACAGGTTGGGCAGAAAAAAAGACCAACCACCCCACAGAAAAATGGGCATTCGGGCAGCTCCCAGGAAAAGGAACTACAAACAGCCCTTAATCACATGAAAAGCCATGTAACCTCTTTCTCTCACACAGAATAAGAAAAACGTAAAACAAAATTACACTGAGAAACTATTTCTCCCCTATCAGATTGGTCCAAATCCCAAACCATGGCAATATAAGGTCAGCAGGGTGGTGGGGAGAAGGGCCGTCTCACACTTTGTTGGTGGGACTGCTAATCAAATTGGTACATCTCCATGCTGGGGAATTGGGCCATATTGATCAATGTTATGGCAGGTCCACCCTTAGCCCTAACAATTGCATTTCTGGGAATTTATCCCACAGATATGTCTGCACATATGTACAGAGTTACTCACTGTAGCATTCTTCGTAGTAGCAAAACTTTGGAAACAACATAAATGTCCATCAGTAGAAGAGAGATAACCTAAGTTATGGTACATCCATACAATACAATAATAGATAGCTATAAAGAAGAATGAGATCACTTTTTTGTACTACTATGGAAAGAGCTACTAGATGTATTATTAGAAGAAAAATAGAGAGGGGAAGGATAAATTAGGAGTTTGGGGTTAGCAGATACAAACTACTATATATAAAATAGATAAACAACAAGGTCCTATTGTATAGCACAGGGAACTATATTCAATATCTTTTAATGAACTGTAATGGAAAAGAATAAGAAAAAGAATATACACGTATAACTGAATCACTTTGCTGTACACCAGAAACCAACACAACATTGTAAATGAACTATATTTCAATAAAAAAAATAAAATTCAAAAAAGAAAAATGCAAGGTTCCAAAGAGTATGCATAACGCTATACGTTAATTTCAAAAACAGCAGTGGAGAACAAGGATACATATATTCCTATTTGCTTCTATATGAGCAAAGAAACTCAAGAAAGGTACACAAGAAGCTAAGAGTGGCTGATGATGATGGTAGAAGAGGTTTGGCAGATGAGAAACGAATTTGGGGGGAAGACATTTCTCTGCATACATTTAAAAACATTTTTTATTTCCCCCCCAAACACCACATAATTTGCAATAAGTGATTCACTCCTTTAGCTCCCAAAGAGGGCCCTTATCAAAGTATAACTATTGGACCTCAATCTCCTTCACCCCTAAGAATCCACTCCTGTGATTTCTCCCTCCCTCACCCTGGAAACCTCCACGTGAACCACCCCCAGGTTCCAAAAGGGTTGGCTGCTGAACAGCCGGTGGTCCTGCCTTCCCCCTCACCCCCCAGGGATAAGCCACAGCCAATGGCCGGCCCCTGGCCTCGCGGTGGGACACTGTCTATGGCACCTCACACTCCAGAGCTCCCCCTGGGATCGGGCTGAGGCTAGACTCCAGCGGAACCCACAGCCTTGCCTGGTTTCTCTCTGTTGTAACTTGCATCCCTCACCTCCTTATTGGTTTCTCCTGAGAGCCTCCCCCAGTAAATCACGTACCCTAGGTTCCCTGTCTCAGGCTGCCTCAAGGAACCCAACCTAAGACGTCAACCAAATAAAGCACATAGGTTGATGACAGATCCCTCTCTCTGAAACAAACCACCAGGGGCACTGCTGACGAGCACAAGAATCAGTTTCCATACTAGGTGCTGACCTAACACCAACCAAAAGCAAAGGCGTTGCTGGGTGGACTTCGTACAGGCTAGTAGATGGTTTCCAATGAGGGACAGAAGATATTGACAACAGCTCATCCATCTCCACCCTCACCACTTACAGACTTAAGGTTCCAGGGCTGCCAACCTGAGAACCAGTGCCCTAAATCATGACCCTGGACACTGTAGCTGGATTTCCTGACAACTGGCTGAGAGCAGGACAAACAAACAGGGTTGGGAGGAGGAGGGGGTCAGAGGCTCAGGTGGTCGTCAGCTGGCTTTGCCTGCCACGCCAGAGACCGCGAGTTGCTCCCATAATCCGTCCCCGGCTCTGGCATACAAGAGCCTGTGGCTGAGAAGCTGCATTTTTCTGCCCCCCAGATAACGTGGCAAAATCCTCACCCTGGAATGTGAGTGGAAGCGCTGTGTGCCGCATCTGGCCAGCAGCTTCAGAGGGTGGGTGTGACCCATCCACACCTGTACCAGACCCAGGGCCGCCCCACCCAGGTCCCCTCAGCATTTGCAGTATGTGGCTGGTATATAAGATTGCTCACAGCCAAGCCCTTGAACTCTGCCTGAGGGCTTTTCCTGGCACAGGAAGCATGCCCGGCCAGCGCACAGGGCAGGTTGGAAGCACCCAGAAATGAATGCCCCCAATGCCAGCACCCTCACCCAAACCCCCAGGCATGGGGAGCTAGTGGACCATGGCTTGCTATGCCCCTCCTGTGGGGGAACTGTCTTCCAGCAATCCCCTCTCGGATTAAGCTCCAACTGCCCACATCAGTAACTTCCCTGGTTACAGTCTCTTCATTCGTTGTCTTTCTTTTCCTGTCCCACTTCCCCACCTCCCTACATCTGTTGCTTTCTGGGATCACCTTCTAAGCCAGCAACTTGAACTTGAACTCTTGACTCAGAAGCAGCTTCTGGAGGAAACCAAACCAGGACAATTCTCTTACTGAAAACCAGAACCCCAGCTCCAACCATGCACATGTTCACAAGGTCCCAGGGCAACAGATGAAAGAGGTCCCAGGACTTCCCTGATGGCACAGTGGTTAAGAATCTGCCTGCCAATGCAGGGGACATGGGTTCGAGCCCTGGTCCGGGAAGATCCCACATACCGCGGAGCAACTAAGCCCACGAGCCACAACTACTGAGCCTGCACTCTAGAGCTCATGAGCCACAACTACTGAGCCCTCGCGCCACAACTACTGAGCCCTCGCACCACAACTACTGAAGCCCGCACGCCTAGAGCCCATGCTCCGCAACAAGAGAAGCCACCTCAATGAGAAGCCCGCACACCGCAATGAAGAGCAGCCCCCGCTCGCCGCAACTAGAGAAAGCCTGGTTGCAGCAACGAAGACCCAACGCAGCCAAAATTAAATAAATAAATAAATTTATTAAAAAAAAAAAAAAAAAAGAGGTCCCAGTCCCTGAGTGATGGTATGGAGAACTACCCGCCAACCCAGAGCCGCTAGATGAGGAAGAAACACCCTTCTCTCTTCTTTAAGCCATACCACATGCTGGGAATCTTTGTTCCAGCAGCTGTGCCTTGTCTTAGCTGGTACACCTGCCCAACATCCATTTCCTCTCTGGGCACAGCACCCTGCTTTCTGCCGGGGAACCACTTTCCCACCCCTCCCAGAGGTGTAGCCAGCCTGCTCTCTCCAGCCCTGCTTCGGAGGAGGCAGGAGCACATGGCTCAGGCCTGGGCCAGCAGAGCACAGTGACTGGCTAGGGTCGGAGGGGAGAGGTGATGACAAGAGCCAGACGGGGCCAGTCAGACACAGGAAGTATCAGCCCAGGATCTTTGGCTAAAAGATAAACCCCCCTTCTGCTGGGCTGCTGCAAAGACGTCCAGAGCAGTGGATGGCCATCCAGCCCCCACTTGAATCTGCCTGAGAAAGAAGGCACCTGGAGGAAAACTGGATAAAAGACAGAAAGATAAAGGATGATATGATTTAAGCACCTAGATCCAGCCACCCCTGAAGCTGGAAAAACCCTAGACATTACAGCTAATGCACTCTTTTTTTCTGTTAAAGTCATTTTAAACTGAGTTTCTGTCACGTGCCACCAGAAGAGTTCTGTTTAATAAAAATCTGACCATAAAGAGAACACCACGTCAGCTAGTTCACAATTCCCTATGCAAAACCGGCCACAGGCCAGCTGGCCCAGCCAGTCATTGAGATATTCCTTTACAGGAATGCCAGATAACTGAGGAAAGCAAATCAGCCACCTTCTAGCCTCTCTCCCCTGTATCAACTGCTGAGACACAACCCAGTTTGCCCACTGGACCAGGGCTGAGCCCTCAGCACTGGCTGTGTCCCTTGAGGCTGCACTGGGCAACCACCACACCCCACATGCCACTGTGGGTCCCAAGGGCAACCCTGCCACTGCTGATGCTCGAACGTGGCCATTTAGACCACGTGGCACTGCAGCCTCAGCCCAAACACCCAGACCTTCAGATGCAGCAGAGCAGGACCCATGGTGGCCCCTCAGGCTGTCCCGCAGCACTGAGTCTTACCTTCAGAGAAGCCGGAGGGGTGAGGATCCCCCAAAGCCTGCCCTAGTCTCACGTTTGACTCTTGTGTAGCCAATGTTGGACCTGAGGCCTTGTCTTTCCTTTTTGAAGGGAGGGTAGGGAGAGGGAGGGAAAAAGGAGTTCTGACCAGATTTAGGGGCCCTGGACCCTTCCTCCAGCAGCCAGCCCGGCCAACGGCCTCTGTGGTTGCCTCCTCTGCCCCCCACCACCTGGCACAGGGATGCTGACCCCCCAGGAGTGCTCTAGAGGACATCATGCAGCGAGCGGTGCCTGGCTCAGTGCCCGGTGCATCGTAGGTGCTCGGAAAGAGGGTTTATTTCCTCCCTCTCTCCCTTCCTTCCACAAGAAAAGTGCTGACTTGGCAAAGAAACGTTGAGTTACGGGATGTACCACTTAAACTGCCCGGATCCTGGCATGAGGCCCTGCCCACAGTGGTGGCAGGGGAGGGGGCAGGGGGGAGAAGTAGGGAGAGAAGAGGGGAGGGGAGGAGAGGAGCAAGGGAAGATGATGGATGGGAGGGACGAAATAAGAAAATGGCCTCACCATCCAAATGTTCCCAAAGAAAGATTTCCTTGACTTTCAGAGTGGAAATGAACCTGCGCACTCCGCCCCGGCAACGCCCAGGCACAGCTGATCGGCACCTCCTACAAGTCAATCCCTCCCGGCCACAGGGGCTCCTGAGAGCTCTGGGTCCTTCCTCTGGCCCCTGCAGGCACAGAAGGACCCTGGAGACCACCTCTCACACTCCCCGCCCCCCGTCGGCTTTATTGTTAACCTCCCACGTGAGGAGGTGCAGGTGGCCAAAGGTCACCTCGTGCAGCAGTCACATGCCCTGAAGGAGATGCTGACGTGGCCATCACCTCCCCCCCGCCCCCCCTGCAGGGGCACTGAGGGCCCCCAGGGGCTCCTCATGCTCCAGCCTCGGACCCACGGTGTCCACGGTGTCCCCGGTGCTGGACTCACGGAGGGGGGATGGCCTTCAGCCAGCAGGCCCGGTCCTGGAGGCCAGAGCATCTCTGCAGCAACACCCTGGCCCAAAGAGCATCTGTGAACCGCCTGCCAAGCTGAGCCCAGCGCCTCTGCCTGGCAGCCACGTGTGGGGCTGTCTTGTCACCAGCTGTCTGTTCACCTTTACCCAATGCTCAAGATGCCCTTCTTCAAACCCACCCACTAGTACAAAACATCAGCCCCCAAATAACCTGAAGTCGAAGGTCCCACGATAAGCCCTGGACAGGCAGCTACAGGTCAACGCTCTCCTGTTTCATTCTGATCAGGAAAATTTCACAATTATTTATTAAAATAATTCCTGCTAACTCTTTCAGAATAATAGGATTCATTTTCCCTGCTGGAGTAGCATTTCAAGTGGAAGTACTTTTATTTCAAGGCACCATATCAATCTCTCCAAGGGGTGTCTCTCTTAAGAACACCCCTGCCTCCATGTGTGAAAATCCTAAAAAAAAAAAAAAAACCCCAAACCCCAGACGGTGATCATAGCCATCCACAAGCTTTCATTCATGTGACAGTGTTCCTGAGGATACAGGTTACGGGGGGCCTGAAGCCACTGTTATCACTGACAGCCTTGGAACGGAGCCCCCCATTGAGGCCCCCAGAGGACAGAGAGATGGACGGAACACTTGGACTTAGAAAGAGCCCATGGGTCAGGGGGCCCTCAAGACCGGGAATCTGTAGACACGTGGCAGCGTTGGCATTCATGCCCTCTCCTACTTCTCCTCCTCCTCGCTCAGGTTGGCATTGCCCTGGAGTGTGGATGTCAGCTTGTTTTGCAAGAGGGCTGCCAGTTTCTTGGATGTCTTTTTGAGGAACGCGCTGCCCGGGTGGGCACCATTCACATGCAGGTACAGGTCCTCCTGGGTGGGGCCCGTGTAGCCACAGTCTTCACAGACGTACAGCTTGTCCCGGCGCTGCTTGTAGGCATACCGCTGCTGCACCCCATGAATCTTCTTCAGGTGGGACTCCAAGGAGCAGCGCTGGGTGAAGGCTTTGTGGCAGACGTCACATTTGTAGGGGCGAATGCCTGCAGGGTGAGGGGCAGACACAGCACCAGTTGGTCACAGCCCAGCCAGAGCCTCCCACCTATGAAGCCATTAAAAGTCATCCTGCACCACCCAACGGCAAAAAACCAACACCACGATTCGAAAACGGGCAGAGGAACTGAACAGGCATTTTTCCAAAGACGTACAAAGGGCCGACAGACACATGAGAAGATGTTCCCCATCACCAATCATCAGAAAAATGCAAATCACAACCACGTAGAGAGGAGAGATCACCTCACACCTGTCAGAATGGCCATTATCAAATAGACAAAAGGTAACAAATGCTGGTGAGGATGTGGAGAAAAGGGGACCCTTGTGCACTGTTGGTGGGAATGTAAATTGGTGCAGCCACTGTGGCAAACAGTATGGAGGTTCCTCGAAAACTTAAAGACAGACCTTCTATATGATCGAGCAATCCCACTGTGAGTATTTATCCAAAGGAAATAAAAACAGGATCTCAGAGAGATATCTCCACAGCCATGTCCACTGTAGCACTGTTCACAATAGCCAAGACATGGAAACAACCTAAGTGTCCACCAACAAATGACTGGATAAAAGAGGTGTGGTATGTATCTACAATGGATTATTATTCAGCCAGGAGAAAGAGGAAATCCTACCATTTGCAACAACATGGATGGACCTTGAGGACATTATATTCAGTGAGATAAGCCAGACAGAGAAAGACGAATAGTACGTGGTGTCACTTAGATACAGAAAAGTCAAACTCCCAGAAACAATAGAAAAAGAGTTGCCAGGGGCTGAGGCGTGGGGGAAACAGGGAGAAAAAAAAAAAAATCATCATGACCAAGGATGAGGAACATGAGGAAAATGATTAAGGCAGGAGACAAAATTGTCCACAGAGCAAACGTAATAAAAACGGATGCATACAGCAAAACACCACCACTTGCCTGCCTTAATGTTTGGGTTTCAAAGTGGGCAGGGTAAACCTTGTTTTAATTTTAGTTTGGGTTTCTCTGGAAAAGGAGTTATTTGGGAGGTGCCCTCAGGAAGGGTGACCCCATGAAAAGCGGGAGGTGACTCCCCACCTGCAGGGGAGGGAAGATGATGACAAGGGGGAGAGGGGTCATCCAGCCGGTCACCACTGTGGGCAACTAGAGTCCAAATGGCCAGGCAAGGTGGGGGACAGAGTAGAACACACACCTCGAGTTACCCTGCCCCTCGGGAGCTGGAGTCTTTGTCCGCCTGCTCCGGCAGCACCGTGGAGAGCGCCCTGGGTGGGACAGGTTCTCTCTCCCCAGCATGTACAGCCTGCCTTGGGGTAGAGTGGCCTCCAGCAAGGACATCCTCAGGCTGGGCTGCAGGTGTGGGCAGCCACGACATGGACGGGTGTGCCCAGAAATGGCAGGGGCCAGAGGACACTGATGGCATCGGCTACAGTTAGGAAACCATTTCCAACCTAGATCTCCTGCTGGCTTTAAAAGTGAGCTACTATTAGTGGGGTCTGCCTTCCAGATGGAGAGGCCACAGGTACCATAGGAGCAGGGAGCTCAGCCAATCAAATCACAGTCATGCCCATGCCCACCGTGGGCACCTGACAGGGTGAGATGGGAACTTAGGTAAGGAGACCTCAGTAGGTGTATCTCAGGCTCTAAAGTGGGGGGGATTCAAGGAAGTATACAGTGTCCCATGAGCACGGAAGCCCAGAGAGGGTGACTGTTGTGCTGGGGGTCCGTGGAGCAGAGTGGGCTGCCAGCTCTCAGACCATCTCAGAGCCCAGAGGCCAGGAGGACCACTGCCCGCCGTAATCCCCAAAGCTTTAGGCTCAAAATTTAAGAGTATGTGAAAACATCAATCAAGATAAATATTTTCAAAATGAAAATACATACAAAAAAATCCATGATGAACAAGTTATCAAAAATTTAAGTAAGGACAGGATCCACCAGGGCTGCATGGAGTCATGTTGGAGCTTGAGGCGAAAGGGAAAATGTGCATCCCCACGTATATGTTTTTATTTGTTTTTTTAATGGTTATTTTTTTTCCCCAAGAATGTTCGAGTTGCTGAAAAAATAGTGAAAAATTGAAAAATAGGTGTATTAAAATTCACATTCTAAAATGCTTAAATAGTTTATTTATGCAATAATGGGTTTTATCATGATTTTACTATCCTGGCTTTAACGGAAGCAAACTATTATCAAAAGATATTTTCAAAATCTACTTTTCTCGCTTAACAGTATTCCGGGGGTACCATATCACACTGATCAGAATGGCCATCATTTAAAAGTCTACAAACAATAAATGCCAGCGAGGGTGTGGAGAAAATGGAAACCTCCTACACTACTGGTGGGAATGTAAGTTGGTGCAGCCACTGTGGAGAACAGTATGGAGGTTCCTCAGGAAACTAAAAATAGAATTACCATGTGATCCAGCAATCCCACTCCTGGGCATATATCCAGACAAAACTATAATTAAAAAACATACATGTACCCCTATGTTCACAGTCGCATTATTCACAATAGCCAAGACATGGAAGCAGCCTAAATGTCCATCGACAGATGAATGGGTAAAGAAGATGTGGTGCATATATACAATGGAATATCACTCAGCCATAAAAAAGAATGAAATGATGCCATTTGCAGCAACATGGATGGACACAGAGATTATCATACTAAGTGAAGTAAGCCAGACAGAGAAACAAATATCATATGATATCACTTATGTGTGGAATCTAAAATATGACACAAATGAACCTATCCATGAAACAGAAACAGAATCACAGACATAGAGAACAGACTGGTGGTTGCCAAAGGGGAGAGGGTTGGGGGAGGGATGGCGTGGGAGGTTGGGGATAGCAGATGTAAGCTTTTACATATAAGATGGATAAACAACAAGGTCCTACTGTATAGCACAGGGAACTATATTCAATATCCTACGATAAACCATAATGGAAAAGAATATCAAAAAAAAGAATGTATATATACATACTGAATCACTTTGCTGTACAACAGAAATTAACACAACCTTGTAAATCAACTATACTTCAATAAATAAATAAATATTCCTGGAGATCTTCCCATATTGGTGCTTACAGCTTGGTTTCATTCCTTTTTAAGAGCACCGTGGCGTTTTGTTGTACAGCTGCACCCAAATCCCATCTTTTAGAAACTGTAGAGATTGAGGAAGCCCTGCTCCAGCCCACACCGTCCCATCACATGATGCTGACTTGTACGACCTGGTACTAAGGTGTAGTCCACCTCACATCACATCACCTAGGAGCTCGTTGGAAGTGCAGAGCCTCGGGCTCCACCCCAGACATCCTGATCCAAGCAAAAGCAGTGGTTCTCAAATTTGAGCCCGAAACAGAACCACCTAGAGCGCTTGTCAAAACACAGATTCCGGGCCCCCCTGCTGGCGGATCTGGTTCTGGGGTGGGGATGAGAATCTGCATTTCTCACAGGTTCCCAGGTGCTGCTGAGGCTGCTTATGCTGGAGTCACAGGTCTGAAGCAACGCGTGGTGAAGCCTTAGGACGGCACTTGGGGCCCCCCCAAGTCCTCTCTTCAAGGTTAAACGTCCCCAGTTCCACACTGGTGGCGTGTGGAGGGGGGCCGGGAGAGCTATGTCTGTTCATGAAGTTTTTTCAGTACACAGATGACAAAGGAAGTCAAAATGGAAAAAAATACTCCCCCCACCCTCGTTCAACCACCTGAACAAATCGAGTCGCTTCCACTTTTCTTCCTGTCCACATCCAGAAGCTTCCATCCTTTCCTCTAATGTTCATGTGAAAAGAATTGTGTTAGCTCAATGCCGTGGTGGGGTGTTCCTCCAGCCCACCCAAGCAGAAAGCAGGCCTGTATTATATTCCACATGTTTCAGAAAAACTGCCAGAAGAAACTCCTTTATAATCCTCAGCACTTGGCACATAATAGGTGCTCAGTAAATCATTTTTATTTTTTATTTTATTTTTTCTTTTCTGGACGCACCACGTGGCTTGTGGGATCTTAGTTCTCTGACCAGGGATCGAACCTGGGCCCTCGGCAGTGGAAGCGTGGAGCCTTAACCACTGGACCAGCAGAGAATTCCTAATAGGTGCTCAGTAAATAATTTTTGAATGAATGAATGAATCTACAGGCCCAGGAAAAGAGAGGTCACATCTTGGGGCTAGTTTTCTACAAACGTAGGGGCTGTGAGGTCTCTCCAAAGGAATATACCACGTAGGTTGCATGTCTGGACCACAGGGCGCTTTGTGTTAACCAGGCCTCTGTGCCCACATGGCAGCTGGATCCCACCACCTCTGGCTGATCAAGCAGCAACCTGACTTCAGACCCGAAGCTCATCAAGACAGAAATTCACCCAGAGGCCAGCTGCTCCTTTCAAGGGTGACTGGAAACAGCCCTCGACTATTTTAAAACATCCAAACTCAACCGGTGGGGAAACCAGCACACTGACACCAGGCTTTAACCTGGATTCTGGAAGTGGACGCTTCCAATCCTACTCCTGGGGGTCCCCACTCCCAACGGTGACCTGAGAAGGTGATGCAGACGGGGCTGCATGGCTTTGCCTGAGCCCTGCCCCTTGCAGAGGGCATCGGGCCAGGGCCAAGTCCACTCGCACGGTCACGTCTCCTTCCTCTCTTCATTCCACAGCTCAGCCGAATCCTACGGGCACAGCGCCCAGCGGAGCCTGGATAGCAAGGGCTAGAGGATTTCAGAGCCCTGCGTCGTGCAGATGACGGCTAGGATGAGGATGACTGCGGCGGGTGGAGGGGGGTAGACAGGAGGTCCCCACACCTCTAGTTATGGCAGTTAATTCTGACTTTTGCAAACCTGCCCTCCCCACCCCGCTCTGCGAACACCACATTCATCCCTCGCTCACTGGTGCAGGCAGACATGGCCACCCAGCAGCCGCCTCTTGGTGACTCTTTCTGGGCTGGGGAACAAGTCCCTCCCTCCTGGAGTCCTCCTCTCCCCCAAACTCGGGGGGCAGGGGATGAAGGGGGCCAGGGAGGAGCCCCAGATGAGGGGGACAGATACCAAGGCCTCCCTGACATTGGGCCTCGCCTGTCCTGGACGTGGGCGCTCTCGAGCAAAGGCCAATCTTGTCCGTGCCTGGAGTGGGATCCCGGAACCATCCCCGCACCAGGCATCATTAACCTACTGACATCTGCAGGGTAACAGAGTCCAAGGCCACTGGAAAGCCAGGCACCACCCATCGGCCACACATTAACTGAGTCCACACCTCAGTTTCCTCACCTGTAAAATGGGGATAATAATTGATACCCCTTGTAAGGCTGCTCTGAGGATTAACCGAGATCTCACAAGCAAAGGATGCAGCACACACTGAATATTCAACGGGATGCAGCTTCAACAGCTTACAATCCAGGTCAACAGAACGCAAATACGCTCTATTCAGAAGCTGGCTGGTGGGTATGTGAATATTTAGTATCTGTCTTTAAACTGTATCTATATGTACACCCTTTTGTTCATTATCTATTTCACAATAAAAAAGGATAATTTTTTCTTGTAATAAGTCATAATGGAAAAGAGTATAGAAAAGAATATATATACACATATGTATAACTGAATCACTTTGCTGTACACCAGAAACTAACACAACATTGTAAATCAACTATACTTCAATTTAAAAAAATAAATAATTTTTTTAAAGGCTAATTTTTTTAAATGTCATTCCTAGGCAGCTGGTGGAGAGAGGAGGGGACAGACTTCCTTCCCCATCCACCCTCCAGACTATTGTGCTGTGGGTCTGTATCACCTCAAGCAGAAAATACTGTGTGTTGGGTTATCACAAAGGGTCTCTTCTTTTCAAATGTTCTATTCCTACTACCAAATCAAGCTTCATGTCACTCATCCCCAAAGAAAAGTCTTTGTCATTGGTGCTCTCTGCTTGCTGTAGCTAAGTCTCCTTTACTGAACTTTATCCAAACATGGACTTCAGCAAGGAGCTCTCTGCAGGTCTCCTTGTGGGAGTGGACATTTAGGGCAAACTCTTCAGGAGGCAATGTGACCACCCCATAAACATCATAATGGGTCTACCCTTTGGCCCACTTCAAGGAAATTATCTACAGAAAGACTCACACAAGTAGGCAAAGGATTTACAAGAATATCTGTGGTAGTGCTGTCTAAAATTAAGAGAGAGACAGAGAAAGAGAGGAAGGAAGGAAGAAAAGAAGGAAGGGAGGGAGGGAGGGAGGGAGGGAGGAAGGGAGGGAGGGAGGGAGGGAGGGAGGAAGGGAGGGAGGAAAGAAAAAACCAACCCTGAAAATGTAAATAAGCATCATCATTTGGGGCAAGAGAAAAAAATGACAGTGCCTCCATATTTGAAATTACGTCATAATCTCATATTAAGAAACGCTCTGACAACTATTCAAAAGAGTGAGGTATGTCTATCTGTGCAGATGGGAAACAATCTCCAGGATAGATAGTGCACGAAAAAAGCAATGTGTGTTAAAAACTTCTGGGGAAAAAAAAATTAAATGGTGGCTTGCTTTCAGGAGTGAAACTAGGGCTTGGTGTGGAGAGGAGGCTTCTTTTTTTCTTTCTTTCATTTTTCCCTTTCAATATTATTTTTGGTAGCTAAAAAGTCAGTCAAAATAAAAGAGGGGAGAGTTTGGTGAGTGAAGGAGGCCACCCTACAAGGCAGCATTCAGCTCCCTCGGGGTAGAGGTAACTCTATTCTTTTCCCCCACCCGCCCTGCTCCAAACTTCTCCCAGCCTGCATTTTTCCCAATCCAATCAACCCTTCCCCGTAGGCTCCAAACAGACATCATTGTTTCCTCTTCTTCAATCAAGATGGGATTTGTTTGCCTTCTCCTCCTTCTCAATGTGGCCCAGATGGAAGATAAGGCCCGAGGGCCCCACTAAGGGGGGCAGGGCAGACCCTGTGCTCCGGCCAGAGCCCCCTCCCCACTGCCCGGACCTCAGATCTGAATTCCTCAGCCTCCCTCCGTGGAACTCAGAAGCTTCCGCAGGAATGGCAGGCGCACCTTGAACCAACTCCTTTACTCTAGTCAGGGTCGTAAAGTTATCACCAACCCAGGTTATGCCTCCCTGGAGCCCTCACAAACCGAGCGGGGGACCCTGCACATGTGTGTGCCCTTTTCGACTGGTTACAGCAGCGCAGGCTTTCTCCTCTGTAGTCTGTGTATTGACTGAAGTCTTTTACAAAATAAGTAGTCACTTTACATACGAGAAAAATAAAATGCATTTAATGCAAGCTGTACTTGTCTGATGAGCCTGGCACATCTGGTCACAGTGGCGAACAACGACCAGACCACACCTGACACCTCAGTAAATGTTCAACACGCCCCCAGGTGCCACTGGCGCTGGGGTCCCTGGGCAGCGAGGGGGGAGACACTCAGTGCTGAGTTTGGCACCTGCTGGTTGTTTGACTCTAAATGACAGATTTCCCCCACCCACACCCTGCCCCCAGCAAACTCTCTCCCTCCCTGGATGGCCAGCTGGCTCAACCTAAAACACTTGAACAAATCCAAAAGAATATTCTCTAAAACCAGGCCCATGACATTTTTCACGGGCTATGAACTGAATATACATTCCTGTCTTGAAAACTCATCCCTCCCACCCCCCCATCTCTATTTTGTCCTCAGGTGGGTCAACAGCCATAATGTCACACATTGGCCTCAGTGACCCTGTCAACTCCACTTAAATAGAGCAATTCCCTCTATTATGTGTGCAGTGGACCCTCTTGGTCCCCCATCAGGACCCCCTTTTCTGGGCCAGTACTTCACTCCCCAGCTGTCACCTATGTTGGCAGCTAACAGTTCCTGGATGTCCCCTTCTCCAAGGAACGGGCACTGGGCAAGTGACCTGCCCACCCAGGGGAAAGGCAGCCTCTGACTCATATGGGCACAGAAATGTCCCCCACTTGCCTGGGGACAGGACAGACCTGTAGCACCAGTCACACCCCAGAGCCCTGGTGGGATCAAGCTGGGGCCACATCCCCGCTACCCTGTCCTGCTCTCCCCTCCCTCACAGGTTTCTCCCAAGAGCTCTCCCTCAATAAATCGGTTTATAAGAATCGCCATCTCAGAATCTGCTTCTAGGGAACCCAACCTAAGTCAATTTTGACTGAAAACAGCCACTCGTTTGCAGACATATTTTCACAAAATGTTAACTGAGTTTCTTCTGTTCCAGTTTCTCTCTTCCAATCTGGATTCAGATGTCATTTGGCTGCTCCCCTCCCCCATCTCACACACACATGCACACACACAGACACACACACACACACCTCTGATCTACTCTTTCCTTGGTGAAGTCATATCCAAAAAAGAAGTCTTAATCTTTTCTTTCACCTGCTTGGATATTAAGGTAAGACATTTCCAGGCTCTGGTTTCCCTGGACCTTTTCCAAGAAGTTTCCTCGTGTTCTGAGTCTTTCCTTAGAGGCCCCGCTCTCTCAGGAGGAGACGTGGGGGAGGGGATTAATCCCGATCCCCGGTCCCACTGTCTTTGCCCACCTCATTAACACTGTCGCTGCAGTTCTCAAAAGAAGGGTCCTGGGATCCCAGGTTAAGTCTTCCAATTAGTCATGGTCTGGCCCAACCGGACTGGGAGCAACCATAACCTTCACTCATCTGCCTACTGTATTTGTGAGAACGCTGTCCACATCTTTGCTTCTGGTCCAAACACAACATTTACTTGTAATTGTCAAGAGCCAAAATCCAACATTCACGTCTCCATCAAAGGCAAAACCGAATACCCAGAATTCTGGGTGAGATCTTTTGGAGCCAGTGAGGTGGTACACATGAACTACAAAAAGGTCTGAGAAGCCCAGATTTTTGCTCTTTTTACTGATTATCCCTTTTGCACAGAGCTCAGAGCTTGCAGGGCAGGCCTCTTGCGCCAGGAGGCCAGGCCTGCCCCTCCAGCTCCCGCAGAGGGGCATCACCAGAGCTGGGGCCCCTTTTTTCAGTTTGCCACCAGCTAGTTTGTCAGCAAAGCCTTGACTCCTCTTTCTGGTCATTATTACCTGGAGGCACATCTCCATCAGAAAATAAACCAGGGAATTCATCCCACCCTCCCCTTCCTCCCGTGTCCACATGTCCATTCTCTACATCTGCATCTCTATTCCTTCTCTGCAAATAGGTTCATCAGTACCATTTTTCTAGATTCCACATATCTGCATTAATATATGATATTTGTTTCTCTCTTTCTGGCTCACTTCACTCTGTATGACAGACGCTAGGTCCATCCACATCTCTACAGTTGGGAGATTAGAACTGACTTATATACACTACCAATGCGTAAAATAGATAGCTAGTGGGAACCTGCTCTAATGCACAGGGAGCTCAGCTCAGTGCTCTGTGACGACCTAGATGGGTGGGATGGGGGGTGGTGGGAGGGAGGTCCAAGAGGGAGGGGATATAGGTATACATAGAGCTGATTCACTTCATTGTACAGCAGAAACTAACACAACATTGTAAAGCAATTATACTCCAAAAAACAAAACAAAACAAAAACGTAACAGGGAATTTCCTGACTGTCCAATGGTTAGGTCTCCGCGCTTCCACTGCAGGGGGCACGGGTTCGATCCCTGGTCGGGGAACTAAGATCCCGCGTGCCTCGAGGCACGGCCAATTAAATAAATAAAATAAACCAGAGGGAAAATAGGTTCAAGACATTTCCATAATGCTATTTGTTGGTCACTTTAAGAGTCAAAATCATAATAAAAAAACTTTAAATCATTATCTGTAGATTCAATGACCTTAGAGCTATCCAACAGAGATTAAAATGCAAGCCATTTTGTAATTTTAAAATGTCCAGTAGCCTCATTAAAATAAGTAGAAACAGGTGAAATTATTTTAAGGATACCTTTTGTTTAACCCAATATATTCAAAATATTACCACTTCAACATGAAATCAACATTAAAAATTGATATATATTACGTTCTTATTTTGCATGAAGCCTTTGAAATCTAGTGTCTGTTTTACACGTAACCACACATCTCAATCGGACCAGCCACCTTCCACGGACCCAGAGCTCCCCGTGCTCAGAGAGGCTGCGGGGTTCCAGTCCTAAATGCCTCCTGAGTGCCAGCCTCGCCCCTCGTGGGATAAAGTGCATGATGCCCTTTGGGGAAGCATCAGGTGGAAGGCGTTTTTATTCAGCAACCTGGTGATTTTCAGCCCCTCCTTTAGGAGTCACTGGAAGTCTCATCTTTGAGGAGCAGGAGATGAAGGAGTCCAGGGCCCTGGGGGGGCGGGGCGGGGTGCAGGCCACTCCCTTTCCGCTCCCTCTGTGGACAGAGGACATGCTGGCACCACTGAACACACGCTCAGGCTCCTCAGCAACCCACGATAAAGCCCAGGCTCGGGCTTCCCTGGTGGCGCAGTGGTTGAGAATCTGCCTGCCAATGCAGGGGACACAGGTTCGAGCCCTGGTCTGGGAAGATCCCACATGCCGCGGAGCAACTGGGCCCATGAGCCACAACTACTGAGCCTGTGCGTCTGGAGCCTGTGCCCCGCAACAAGAGAGGCCGCGATAGTGAGCGGCCCGCGCACCGCGATGAAGAATGGCCCCCGCTTGCCACAACTAGAGAAAGCCCTCACACAGAAACGAAGACCCAACACAGCCAAAAATTAATTAATTAATTAATTAATTAATTAATTAAAAATGCCACGTATCAAACTTTAAAAATAAATAAATAAATAAAGCCCAGGCTGGAGGGTGCGGTTTGTGCCAGGCCCGAGTTTCTCTCTATCTCGCCTCTTGCAGAGCAAGCTGGCTTCTAGAAACTGAACCGGGGCGGATGGCAAGGCCCAGCCTCAGGAAGGACACTGAGTGAGCACAGTACTGAGGGGATGGGGACAGAGAAGGGGCCTGTGGAAAGCGGGGGACCTGGACTCAGGAAGACCAGCCGTCCCCAGTTCCTCACCTGTGAACTGCGGGTAACAAGGGCTTGGGGCTCCTCGGGGCTGTTGGACACAACAGGATAAAGCCGAGGGCCTGGCCTGCAGAAAAGCCACCGTTCTGAGCTCGCTACCACCTGAGGAAGCTGTGCGGGCCTCCGCAGGCTCTCCCGTCTCTGCCAACACCCACCCCGCGCCCCCCCCCCCCCCCCGGCCGCTAAGCCTTGTTCTCCCTGGCAGACACTGCTACCCCCCCCACCGAACCCCTCAGCCTCCCACCAGGCCGGCTCGGACAGTCCCAGGAGGCCAGTGGCTTCCTGCCGCTCCTGCCCGATGATGCTCCCCGGAAACGTGAGGCCTGCAAGGGGCTTCGGGGAGGAGCTGCCTAGGAGCAGAGGGTCCCAGGATGGACCCCCAAACAGGAAGGATGGGAGTTGATGGATAAATACCCCACTTCCCACCCCTGGAGCAATTCTGGGGTTCATTGTGTGCATTCAGAGGGCCCCCAGGGGGCTTGAGCCCCAGTTGCCCCCAGTGGTAACCCACTCAGTAAGTAACTAGCTCTCACTGACTCTCCTTCCCTCTGTCTCCTCTCCTCATCCCCTCACTGTGCCCCCAGGACCATCTCCCAAATAAACGGCTCCACCCAAATCCTCGTGTCAGGGTCTGCTTCTGGGGGAACCCAAACTAAGACATTCCCCATCTGCAACGCCCTTCCCACCCCGTCCAACTGTGAAAATCTTGCTCACTCTTCAAGGCTCAGCCAAAAGGACACCTCCTCCGAGAAGCCTCCCTGGTGCCCCTGCCAGCAACAATGCACCTTCCAGGCCTCCCCACCAGCATTCGCCACTTTTTCTTCTGGCACACCTGCTGGTTTCCTTGGGTTACAGTCAGGGGTTTGGGTTCTCTCTCCCTATGTTGGCTGAGCTCTCCACAAGTACAGAGGTGAGTCTTCGGGCCTGTCACACCACAGGGTCCCAGGAAAACTGTGCCAACTATTTCAACATTTACCACCACTAATAGCTCAAATTTACTAAGTGCTTACAATTTGTGAAGCACTTTATATGCCATTATTGCCCTGAAACCTCGCAGCCATCACCTAGGGGATAGGTAATAAAACCATGCCCATTTTAGAGATGGACACGCTAAGGCAAAAAGATATGTAATTTCAACAAGGTTGCAGAATCAGCTAGCTCAGATCCAGAGTTCTTACCCACTGTGTGACCAACTCAGTGCAAACTCTTGCAAACTCTTCCCTGAGAGCAGTCAGTCCCTAATATTTCTACTAATGGAGAATTAACTCAGTCACAGATGAGGCAGTTCCATGTTTACTCCAACTGAAGGTACCAACAGCCCACAATGCTCCCCAAGCCCCCTTCACTCTGTGGGGGAGTGACCACAGAGCCCACCAGGTGAGGAGTTGCAGAAGAAATAGGCCATGCCCTCAAGGACATCCTCAGATAGAGAGGAAAAGCTGAGAAACTCTCCAGGACAACCAACGACAAATGACGGCGTGAGTGGTCCCCAATTTCCTCCAGCTCCTTGGGTCAGTTGCCTATAAGCCCAGATTTGCAGCCACTTGATGGGTCCATTGATAGCCAGGGGTCCCCCCGTCACCCACAGGACCCCCACCCTTCACAGGACCCTCTACTACCCACAGGACCCTCCACCACCTACAGGACCCTTCACCCTCTATAGGACCCTCCCTAATCACACAGGACCACCATCACCCACCACTCCCTAAGCATTCTCCCTGCCCCAACCCAGGTGTCAGCCTGGCCACACAGAGGTCAAACTTTTACTGAAGTCAGGCTACTGGTGCCTCTTGGAGGGAAGATGACAGTGACCAGAGGGGGCCGGAGGGAGGGGGCAGTGTCTTATGGGGGCTGGAAATACTCCAGCCAGTTATATGCTGTGTTCACTTTGTAAAAAGTCCTACATTCTCAAACTATGCACTTAAGATTTGTGTGCTTTTCTGGATGTATGTTACATTTAAATGAAAATTTCACTTTAGAAAAGTTTTTTTTAAAGGAAAAAGAAAAACCTTTTAGTATGCCAGTCAACTCTCTAGGGTGGAGGACACCCTTCTGAGGCCAGGGAGGAAGCTCATGGCCAGTACTCTAAGAACAAAAAAGTGTGATAAGGGCTTAAAGGAAATGTGAATACAGAGGATCTGAGAAGGGCCCTGTGTGGCGGCTGGGGACCTGAGAGGCCCCCTGGGAGAGAGGAGTGGACATTTTCCCACCCCACCCCCAAAATGCTTAAGGAAACCCTAAACCCTGAAAGGGCTTGATGGGATCAGCGAGACTATAATTAGTAAATTCTATGAGGTTGTAGGGAGAGTGCGTGGCACCAGGGCAAGACTGAATGGTTAGGATGGGATGGATTTAGATGAGATGAAATGGGTGGCATGAAAAGATGGAGTGGGATGGGGTGGGAGGGGCTGGGACAGGATGGGGATTTGAAGAGGGGACCCAGACTGTGAGGGGCTTTACATGGAGCCCATCAAGACGGGGAGTTTGGATTCTGTCCTGCCCAGAGCTGGAGAAGGTTTTTTTAGCAAGGAAATGGCATCTTAGAATTCTCCTCCCGGGATCGCTCTGGCACAGGTGTGGCCCTCGAGGACCAGCCTGGAGGCCAGGTGTCTCCTAGACAAAACTACCGAGGCTACAAACAGCCAGAGGGGACGGGAGGGCGGCCAACGGGCACCCCAGGGCTGTCCGTGTAAGGGAGCTGGCGAGGACCCAGACCCGCGCTGAGCAAAGCTCAGGGTGGGGGCGACACTTGCCCACCCGCCCCCGCAGGAGGCTTGGGCAGCGCTAAGTCAGCTGCGTGTTCTCTTTCTGAGCTCTCAGGAGGAAGCAACGTGATGCTATTTTGAGACAGACTCACTTCCCGAGAAAGGAGCACAAAATACCAGCAGAGGGACCACGGGGACCACGTTCCAGCCCTCAGCCCGGCCCGAGGGCTGCACCGAGTGGGCATCACAGCTCCCAGGACACTTCCGGCCAGTGATGCGCCGCCCATCTCACCGGGGCGAGAACAGGCTGAGAGCGGCTCGCGAGCCCCAGGGAACACCAATGGCAGGTGGCAGAGCCGGGCGGCCCGGCCCCAAACACCCCGCCCCGCGATTCTTCCGGAAACATAGCTCTGCCCCAGGCTCCCGACTGCGTTCCTTGCAGGGAAAGACCAGGGGCTCTTGGCCGCGCCCCTCCCTCACCTGTGTGCGTGCGCACGTGCCTCTTGAGGTCGAAGGTGTCGTTGAAGCCCTTGCCGCAGAAGCTGCACAGGTGCCTCTTCACCTGGCTGTGGCACTTGAGGTGCCGGTTGAGCATGCGCTGCAGGCGGAAGGCCTTGCCGCACAGGTCGCAGGTGTGAATCGCCGCATCGCCACCGCAGGTGCCTGTGGTGAACTGGGTGGGACAGAGAGAGGGGTGAGGACCCGCGCGGGGCGGCGCGCCCACCGCCGGTGCGTCTAGGCTGGACCTGACTCGGGCTCCCGCCCCCCGCTAAAAACTCCTAGCAGGTTTTGGCTTTGGGGAAGGTGGAACAAGGCAGCTCCCCGCCCACCCATGCTCCCCTTTGTCCTCGGGACAGACCTCTGATTACCAGCTGGGCACCCCGCCCCCAGCTACGCGCCTACATTTCCCAGCCTCACAGCAAGTCCTGCCGGTGGGACCACCTGGCTGGTGAGATACACTCTCTGAGGGGAAGGCTGGTGCCCTGTCCCCTGATTTACTCCTTCCTGCTCAGGAGAGCTCCAACAGCCACCTCGGACCCAAGGCGGAAGCCAGTGCTGAGGACGGAAGAGCAGAAAGGAAAGAGGAGTCTAGGTCTGATAACATCACGGAGCCCCCAAAGACAGCCACAGTCAATTCCTTCCTCCCGGCCAGCATCCACCAAGCGACTGTCTCCTCTCCCCCTGGATCTGGGCAGGGCCTGTGTCAGTTCCAGATCCTAAGAAACGGTGCAGCTTTTCTGTATCCTCCCTCTTGGAAGCCAGCAGCCATGAGGAAGCCTGAGCCCACCATGCTGTGGGGAAGCCCAAGCAGCCATGCAGAGGAGCAATAAGGTGCCAGGTATGAATAAAGACTCACTGGACCTTCCAGCCCAGCCAGGGCTGCCACCAGCTGAGTGAACAAACCTGGCCCAGAGGAAAACTGCCTAGCCCAGCCGTGCCCCAGTTCCTGACCCAGAATCATGAACAAATAAGATGGTCATCTTGGGAAGTGACTTGGTCAGGATCCCACAGCTTCGTTATCAGAAAAACTATAACCAAATCCCAGGTTCCGGACTGCCTGGTTCATTCTCTCAACCGTGTTTGCTGCCTCAAAGGAAGAAAACAGAATCTCTAACTGTGTGATGAAAAACACCAGATCTGATATATTCATTAAAGGTTTCCTAGTTATCAGATCCTTTAGAAGATGGATCCAATCGTTCTGCCAAAATTCTATTCATAAAAGGACCTAAAAAACTTAATTTTCAGACAAACATTATTAGCAAGAAGAGTTGGTCTTTTCCTGGCTTAACACCTTCCTTGTCTCAAACACCCTCCTTTCATCCACCAGGGTACTGCCTTCTGCCAAGCCTCAGCTCACCTGTTCCCTCCCTGGTGAGCTTCTCCAGCCACTGCAGACCCTGCCCAAACTGGTCCCTGTACCCCTAAGACCAGCGCCTCTCAAACCTCAGTGCACACACGAATTCTCTGGGGGTCTTGTTAAAATGCGGGTTCTCTCTTGCACTGTTGGTGGGAATGTAAATTGATACAGCCACTATGGAGAACAGTATGGAGGTTCCTTAAAAAACTAAAAATAGAATTACCATATGACCCAGCAATCCCACTACTGGGCATATACCCAGAGAAAACCATAATTCAGAAAGACACATGCACCCCAATGTTCACTGCAGCACTGTTTACAATAGCCAGGTCATGGAAGCAACCTAAACGCCCATCGACAGACGAATGGATAAAGAAGATGTGGTACATATATACAATGGAATATTACTCAGCCATAAAAAGGAACGAAATTGGGTCATTTGTAGAGATGTGGATGGACCTAGAGACTGTCATAGAGTGAAGTAAGTCAGAAAGAGAAAAACAAATATCGTATATTAACGCATATATGTGGAACCTAGAAAAATGGTACAGATGAACCGGTTTTCAGGGCAGAAATAGAGACACAGATTTAGAGAACAAACGTATGGACACCAAGGGGGGAAAGTGGCGGGGGTGGGGGTGGTGGGATGAATTGGGAGATTGGGATTGACATGTATACACTGATGTGTATAAAATGCATGACTAATAAGAACCTGCTGTATAAAAAATAAATAAAATAAAATTCAAAATAAATAAATAAATAAAATTCAAAAACAAAAAAAGTGCGGGTTCTGATTCAGGAAGTCTGGTGGAGTCTGGATGCTGCATTTCTAGACAGCTCCCAGGAGATGCCACCGTGCAGTCCATAGACCACACTTGAGATGTGAGGGACTGGCCCTCACACGGTTCAGGACTTTATTCCAACTCATTGCAGAGGCTTCCATCAGGCACGAACGTTTCCTCAACTGAACACCTTGTGGAAGCCAGCAAGCATTCGCGCAGGCTCCTGGCCCCCATGCCCCAAGCGCAGATGAGGGCCGTGCACGGTCAGAAAGTGTTGGTGGGCAATGGCTCACAGGTGGCAGGAGGCGAAGACCCCAGAACAGGGCTTTCCAGTCAGCCCCCTCCACCAGTTCATTCTCACTGCTCCATCTTAGTCTCAGCCGACACGGATGTGTGCCTGATCCGAGACAGGGCCTGTGCTCAGAGCACCAGGATGGCTTGTCCCCAAGGAGCTGCCAGTCTAGTC
Organism: Eubalaena glacialis; assembly: GCF_028564815.1. NCBI lineage: Eukaryota > Metazoa > Chordata > Mammalia > Artiodactyla > Balaenidae > Eubalaena > Eubalaena glacialis. Next base: position 54,626,196 of record NC_083728.1, on the reverse strand, counting down.
GGAGAGCAGACCGGGCAACAGGCCACTGCCATCGGGGAAGCCCCGGGTGCAAGGGGCGGCTGGGAGGGGAGCCTAGCCCGGACAGTGGGCGCACAGGAAAGTGTACCCAGAGAGGTGAGTTCCTCAGCCAGGCCACGGTGAAGAAGAAGATGGGGGAAGGGCAAGGAATATGCCAGAGAGGGCGCTGGGAAAAGGGGGACTGTGTGTGGTCCAGCCTGGCCAGCCTGAGCCCTGGAGAGTAGCTGATGAACAGAGCTGAGGGAACAGAGGAGCAGAGAAGCAGAGAAGGGCAGGGCCCCCCTGAGGGCTCTACCTCGGGGGCCCCAACGACTGTCAGAGGGCGGGGGGGGGGGGCACATTGGAAGATACAGGAGGACAACCGCAGGGCTTGAGTCTGATGACCCTCCTGCCTCATACCCCACCTCTGCCCCCCAAAGGGGTGGGGCCTAGCAGGGCCTGAGGGAGACCCAGCTGTGCCCAAGGCTTTCCTATCACAGGACAGGTCATGGTCTCCTCCTAATCCGCAGTCCCCATTCTGGTCACCGCCTCCCTTGAAGGGATGTGAAAAGACTAAATATGGCCCAAGTCTTGGCAAACAAAATACCGTGCGCTTCTCAAGGCCAAGTCTACACAGGATAAAGGTCATTTGAGAGGTAGTGCGGCTAATAAAATAGAACAGAGGCACATGACCCTGGTAATTCTGATGAAAAACGTGAAGAAAGCTAGAACTGCCTTGTGAAAGCCTTGCACCATGTGCCCAAGGACTCGCCAACTATGGTTCCAACCTGAACCCTTGTTTACTTTAATCCTTTTGGTAATCTCCTACTTTTAAAATGCTCTGCAGGTAACATGGATACCTCCTATTACAGTCCAGGATGGAAATCTCAAATCACTGGCATTATTTGGTTTGAAAAGAATAAAAATGTTGAGGGCAGAGGGGATGGAGATCAGTGACCATTTAAGGGAGTGCAGGGCCAGTGGATCATCTGACTGAGAGAGATACAGAAAGCTTTTTAACACAGGGGAGAAAAAGGGAATGAGGCGAGGCGACTGGAGAGGGAGGGCACCCCATTCTCAGGGGAATTTCCCTCTGGTTTTCTCAGAGCAGAAATAAAAGATCTCCAATTGCCTCAGCAAAGGCAGTGCTTCCATGTCTCCACTTTTCACAACATGGACAACTGAGTCAACAGAAAATGCTCATGTAGAGAATTCCCATAAGGTGCACCCTCCAGCCTATGAAGGGTTGTTTGCCAACTATAAATGTATTTCTGACCAATCCAGACTCCAGACATTTATGAATTATATCCAGGCGTCTGAAGAGAGCCTTTTCAAAAGAAGATGGAGGGTTAATTAAACAGCAAAAAGATCATGGCTGATGAAGCCAGCTTCTCCCAGACTTGTTCACTTTTCAGAGGAAGGAAAAATTCCTTCGTTAGAAAGGTGAGAGTCCTTATTATTCAGCCATAAAAAAAGAATGAAATCATGCCATTTGCAGCAACATGGATGGACCCAGAAATGATCATACTAACTGAAGTAAGTAGGACAGGGAAAGACAAACACTATATATCACTTATATGTGGAATCTAAAAAATAATACAAATGAACTTATTTACAAAACAGAAACAGACTCACAGACAAAGAAAACAAACATAGCTACCAAAGGGGAAAGAATGGGTGGGGAGGGATAAATTAGGAGTATGGGATTAATAGATACCACTATATATTAAAAAAACAACAAAGATTTACTGTATAGCACAGGGAATTATATTCAATATCTTATAGTAACCTATAATGGAAAAGAATCGGAAAATATATATACACATATATATGTATATAGACATATGTATAACTGAATCACTTTGCTGTACACCTGAAACTAACACAATATTGTAAATCAACTATACATCAATTTTTTTTTAAAAAAAGGAGAAATTCCTAAGAATTCCTCAGAAAAATATTTGGAGGATAAATTCCTAAACATGAAATTTATCCCAGAGTGTACTTCACATGTGCCTTGAAATTTGGTCTGTGATAGCAAAAAGCTGGAAACTACCTATATGCCCATCAATAGGGACTTGTTAAAAAAAGATGGTGTAACCATATAATAAAGTAGCTAGAAAAGGACAAGAGTACCGACTGCCAGTCACATGAGTGAGCCCTCCTGGATGTGCAGCCCAGTCAAGCCCCCAGGAGACTCTAACCCCACTGTCATCTGACTGCACCCACAAGAGAAACCCCAGGCAAGACCCAACCAGCTGAGCCCAGTCAATCCACAGAACTGGAAGACATCATAATAAAGTATTATAAGCTGCTAAATTTGGGGTTGTTTGTGAAGCAGCAATAGAACACTGGAACGGTGATAGATGTATCACATTCTCTCTAGAACACCAGAGCTGCCACATTTCTGAGTGTTCTCTCCCAGGATGGGCAGCATGATACAGAAGACACCCCTGATTCCTGAAATGATGCCCCATGTGCCGGAGGACTGGCAACCTCTCCTCGGGTCACCTGTCTGCTCACTGGGCCATCTTTATTATGTTTACACAGGCTTACGCCTACCACCCTACTTCCTAAAAGTCCAAAATAGGGTTAACCAAACTACCTTGTTACTCTACTCTGCAAGGGGTAGACCAAAACTAGTTACATCTTTGTCACCTGGTCACAAAATGAGTGGGGTGGAGAGACAAGAAATGCTGAGGATCAAATAAAAACCTAGACCTGGATGGCTGTGTGATGTCATTTAATATCCCTGGGCCACACTTTCCCACATGTAAAAATAATAAAATGGGATTAGATGAGCTCTTTTCCTAAGTTCAAATCCTGCTCTACCACCTACAGTCTGGGAAGTAGGCAAGTTACTCAACCTCTCAAAGCCGTAATTTCATCGCCCATAAAATGTGGACAATAACGATACTTGCCTCTTGGGACTGTTAAGGAATTAAATAAGAAAAGCTATTTTAAAAAGACTGGTTGCTAGGGACTTCCCTGGCAGTCCAGTGGTTAGGACTCTGCGCTTCCACTGCAGGGGGCATGGGTCCGATCCCTGGTCAGGGAACTAAGATTCTTGCATGCCATGAGGTACAGCCAAAAAAAAAAAAAAAAAAAGACTGGTTGCGCCAGTAAATGCTAACTCTTAGAGTCAGACAAGCTCCAGAGTCCTGTGATCCTAAATAAAAGGTAATTGGTCAAAACCCATTGTTTCTCCATTTGTCTTTTGAGTTTTTCTCTCACTGATGGAAGAAAAAGAGAACTAACATTCAGTGTGGGTCACCAGCCCTTAGTCCTTCATCTGCGACTCTGAAATCCAAATAGCTCTGAAAACCAACATTCGCTCCTATCTCCCTTGGCAACAAAAGTGGAAGCTACCCATTTGGTGTCAATATTCGTGTTTTGATATGGAAAGTATTAATGTGTTCAATTACAGTATACCGCTCCAGACACTGTTATCTTCAGAAAAAGCTTAATAGTCTCAACCTTAATCCAAAATTAACTCTCCAAAAGGCTTATTACTGAAGTGAGGAAGCTACCACAAGGATGGGAGGTGACATCAGTCTGGAGATTAATTAACTAACTGGAGATTAATTCAGGGCAAAAAAGATGAAGAGAGATAGCAGTTCCCCAACCCTGCAGCTTGGCGCTTTCTTATTTGCTGTCCTGTTTTCTGCAGGATCTCAGCTTTCATTTTAAAAAACACACAAAGTTCCCCTCTAGCTCTTCTAAAAACAGGCCTGTGCAGCAGAAACAAACCCATCATTGTATCAGAGCTGCTGAAGACTTCAGGAGCATCCAGGGAGGTAGGGACCTGGGCTGGCCCTCTGACCAACTTCAAAAGCTGGCTAAGGTCACTTACCTGTCAACTTCTAAAGGAAAAAAAAAAAAAAATCCTTTATTTTCTGTGGATGCTTCCACCAGACAGGTTCCTTAAATTAATGGTCCTGTTTCCTGTGGGAGGCTACCGTGAGTGCAGGCTACCTTCCGGTGGCCACGCAGACGAGATTTCCAGTGACACATCTGCTTATGCCTGAGTGCTCAAAACATGCTAAGCGTTATTTCCCCAGTTCCTTTAGGATAAAAATTCCCCTCCTGCTCCTATGTACCACTTCCTTAAGCTTCACAACTCCACTGTATGGCAGAATGCAGAACCTTCCCAAATGCAGAGATGCTGAAGGGAACATATCCTAATCATCCAGAAGAAACAGATTCAAATAGCTGAAACCCGCCTGTGGCCACAGGACTTGTAGGTGCCCACATTGAGATTCTGATGGGGCTTGTTGTCTGCAAAACGTGTGCCTGCACTTCCCCGGGACAGGCCCATGGGTCTGGGCATGACGTGTGGGAGAGGCAGGGATGAGCCCTGTGGTTTGTCTCACGTCATGGTGAGAAACTGCTTCAATTGCTTCATGTCAGGCTGTCAGTGCTAATGGCTGAGGCATCAAAGGTGCCTTCCACGATGCAGTACAACAATGCTAAAGAATAAGGAGCCTTGGGTTGGGCTTTGCCACTAGTACCTGTGAGGAACTCAACAAAACCTCTCTGGCTTTACCTTTCTCCCCACAAAAATGAGGAGATTGGACCACATAAGGGTTCCTGAAGTAGATCCTGTGGGTGGACACGCTCAGCCTCTATTCCTGCTCCTCTGGTGGGCCTTCCTGTACAGCAGAGGCTACAAAGCTAGATACTATACTTCCCAGAATCCCTGGCATCTGTGGTCTTTAGATGTGACTTGGGTACCACCAGTTACATGCACCATCAGGAGATTTGACTTCGGGCCTGAGTTAATTGAGCCGAGGCAGGTATGCGGCAATTGTTTCACACCCTGCATTAGCAGAAGCATCGTGATGCACGACAGCAGCCAAAGAGGCCGCGGCTGCAGTTCCCTAGGTAGCCCAGTTCTGTAGTGTGGCTCTGGGAGTCACTCCTGGGAGCTCAGCCTGGTCTCTCTTTAGCCCATTTAGTACCCTATAATTAACCACTGTCTGCTTAAGCAAGCTATAGTGGATTCTGTTTCTGCAACAAATCCATTCAGACCCTTCCAACCACAAAAACCAACTTCACCTATATTCCAGTTAAAAGCTGGTTGCAGTTAACACTTACATTGTTCTCCTATTCCTCCTTTTTCCCCCTTTAAATTAATTTAAGCTTTTTCAAGCATCCATTCCAAGCATTTTTCCCTTTTTGTCTTGCTTCCTATTTTCCCCCAGATGCTATTGACTCCTTCCCTGCCTGTATTCCTCTTCTATGTTGACTTATGTCCTCCTATGAGTCAGGCATTACTGCACCGGGTGCTGAAAATACAAGCTCAGCAGGAATGCTCCCTGCCTTTGGTGGGTCTAGAGTCAAGAAGAAAAGTCTGGTCAGCCAAGGAGATGGTTAGTGAGTTACAAGACTGGTGGGGGGAATTGGGGCATCCAATTCTGTCTTGGGAGACTGAAGTCAACAGGCAGGGAGTTAGGGATGGGGCTTATGTTCCCTTCCAAATATCAAATGGGTGGGTTTTTAAAAAATACTTAAATCCAGCCAATCCAGTTGCTAAATCCCTTGTCCCTGCTGTAGGTAACAAAGTATTGGACATTAACAAAACTTGCTATGAATCACTATCGGCTAACTCCCCACTGGGCAGTTTACACACACACAAAATTGCTCAGCGTGTTGCCCCCATTGTCTCATGTAATCTGCCCAATGCTTTGGAGAGGCCGATACTCTTATTTCTCTATTTTACAGATCAGAGAACTGAGGCTCAGAACAGATAACATATCCCCAACCAGAGCTGGTGAGATGGACCCAAATGAGGTTTTCCTTCTCAAAAACCTTCCAGAGCCCCTCCTCTGCCCCCACGGGAGCACCCACACTTCTCGGCTTGGCCCCTTTACCATCGCAGCCTGTCCTGGCTACATGTCCAGCTCCTCACCTCGACTCTCCCTGACCCCAGGCCCATTTCCCATCCTCCCTCCAGCTCTGAGTCCTGTCCTTACTCAAGCTTTGGGCTCAGCCCATACTACCCTAAAGCGTGCCTCTCCCCCTTCTCCCACAGCCCTCAAATCCACACCAAGAAACCTTCCTCTGCTCAGAATGTACTGCATCTTTGCTTGTGCTTCTAGTTGAGCATTCACTTTCCTGTAATAGGGTTAATAATTAATTTAGTATTTGTGTCTCTCCACCAACCCAAATAATTCTAGCTAGAGTTATTGGACACCTACCATGTTTCACGCTTGACTCATTTATCCTCACAACTCTATGAGGTTTCATTACTTGTTTCATTACTATCCCCATTTTACAGGCGAGGAAACTGAGGCCCAGAGGGACTAAACTAGAGCCTAGAGCCCTAATCATTACTGTCAGAAGATTCTGGAACACCAGGGTGGCAGCATCTTTATCTCCTGGCTGCCTTGTGCACAGCAGGCACTATATACTGTTGGATGGGATGTACCTTCTCTCTGCCCTTCTCTGGTCCTAAGAACCAACTGTCCAGTGAGTGTCTTCAAGTCACTGAAAAAAAGGCATCATGCTTGAGTGGCTTCCCCCTCTTATGGTTAGGAAACTAATTCTTAGACAGTTCAGCATACTTTGCATAGAACGCTACAGTTACACAACGTGCTAAGTCACGGGCAATTGGACCAGTCATTTGAAAATGGCCAACACCACAGCTGATAATTCTGTAGGCTTGGAGCATCTTAACCCCAGGAGGTCTTATGGAAGCAGGGAGGGAGAGGGAACCTGAACTTCGTCCTCAGTAAACAAACAAAAACTCCTCTGGAAACCTTGTTAAGGGTTGAGGAGCAAACTCTATGCCCTACCCCCCACCCTTGGGGTCAGCACCAAAACAAGGACCCTGGGAATAAGATTGGTTTATTCATTCCCTTAATCCAGGGCCCCAGTGGAGCTGTTTGCCTGGGGTGGCAGAGATCTCCTAAAATGGTGGTTAAGGGACTGGATATTTATCCTGTGCCACCTTGTCTCCAGGGCAATCTGGGCAGTTGGGGGACAGAGGGGTAAACTAGCTATAGACCACCCGAAAACAACGTTGCAAATTGGCCTTCCGGCCGGGTGATAAACATGCAAGTGGGATACTTTGCAGAATTTCCTGGAGGGCAGAGCTACAGGCCTCAGGCAAATTGTCCCTCCCAGTTAACCCCATCAGGCCCAGAAAAGCCTCCCATCAGCTGGCTTTGAACCTCGGCGGCGCACTTAACACTAAGCAGGATGCCCACACCCAGTCCGCAGCATCCTTTAAAGGTGTCTTTCTTAAGGATTCCAAGCTCAAGCCTCTAGCTTCAATTCATAACCAAATGCACGCCAGCCCACCACGGAGCCAAGCCCCTGGAGCCAGGAATATGCACAGGCGAGGGAAGACCTCTCCCAGGAAAAGTAACGGGGGAGGCTTTCGCAATCCACAGCGAACCCTAGGGCTTCCGCCCCATCCCGCTGCCTGGGCAGGGGGGCTTCGGGACCACCCTGGAGCGCCCAAGAATTAACACCTACACCAAGGGCCTGAAGCCCGAAAAGGCTCACACTAAGGCCCACCTGGCTAGGAACTGGGGTCATGTGATTCCTAAAACACCACTCCCAGGCTCCCGCGGTCCGTGAGTCAGTGGAATGGGACGGCTTAATCTTAGAGGTAGCGGATACCTTTGAGCAGGCAATCATGTAAGTTCCACACAGGAAAGCGCAGATGGGCGTCCGGATAAGCTGTGGCCTACAATTCCAGGAGGCTGGGTGGGGGTGGGGGCTGAAGCGCGAAAATGGAGGGAAACAAACACTCCAACCCACTGGGGGCGGGGCAATGGGCCAATTTGCAGTTGAATCCGTTTATCCGTGAACATAATTCAAGAAGATTTGACAAACACAAGTTTAAAGTGCCCGGCACAGACCTCGTGTCTAACGGGCACTTCATAATTGGCACTGGGAATAGTTGTGATTGTGAAAGACCCACTGTGTGCCAAGCTGCCACCACTGCCTCCAGAACTCGAGGAAGGGGGCGAAACTCAGAATTCACAAAGCTCTAGGAACTGCACCTCAGAGGAGGGGAGCCCGGGGCCTGGGGTCCCTTCTTTCGCACCCCGGGAACTCCGACGGCCAGGGTGTTCTTCAGGCCCTGCGCACAGAATGGGCTGCTGGGGGGAGGAAGCTGTGCCTGAGCCTTTAGGCAGCTCCGGAGGCCACGCGGGCGGCCTGTGCCCGTGCGGGAAGCCAGTCTCCGGGGCGCAGCAGCGCGGGCGGCCGGCTACCTGGCAGGCGGGAGGACGCGGGGAGGCGCCCTGGCCGCGACCCAGGGGCAGGTGCAGGAGCTGCGCTGCGGGCGCACTGGGTGCTCGGGTGCCGGGGCGTGCGGGCGGGCGCGACAGGGAGAGGCGCCGGCCCCGGGAGCCCGACGCCAGGGCGTGGTGCTGGTGGCGGCGGGGGCAGAGTCGACATCGTACCTTGATTTTCGACCTGGCGACCGGGCGCTGCTTCGCCGCCAGGTGTCCACCGGGGACCTCGCCATCGCCGGGCTCGGGGGCGCGCGGGGACGAGCTGCTCTCCGCGCCTCCGGGCTCCCCCGCGCTGTTGCTGCCGCCGCCGCTGCTGCTGCTGCCGCCGTCGCTGCGGCAGTCCTCGGGGGGGTCGTGGAGCAGACGGCCCAGGCCCACTGCGGGGGAGGGCCGCGCCCCGGCACACAGACACGCGGCGTCAGGCCCGGGCGCCCGCGGCAGTTTGACCTGCGGGCGGTGCCGCCGCCGCCCCGCCCCGCCCCGGACCTGGGCACCTCGCCAAGTGGGCAACGCCGCGGGGGTGGGCGAGAGAGCCCCGGACTCGGCCTCCCGAGCGAGCTCAGGGTTCTGGGAGCCGCTCCTCAGTCCCAGTTCCAGCGCCCACGAGGAACAGAGGGCCCAGCGCGGATGGGGACCCGCGCGCCAAATTTCCTCTCCCTGGGATGGGGGCGGGGGCCCTGACCTCGACCCACCCAGCCCCGGAGAGGTTGACCCATCCCTGTGCAACCCCACGAGGACGTGGGACTGAGGGTTGCCCCTACTGGCCCCTAGCCCCCCTCCCGGGCCACCCCGGCCCGCGCTGCAGCCAACGGTCCCGCCGCCGGGCAATTAGAGGCGCCCACTAGGGGGAAGGGGGCGCACGGCGTCCCAGGTTCCCAGCCTCTCATTCTCGGTCCTCCCGCGCCTCAGTGACTTCCTCCTCCCCCTGAAAGAGGGACACGGGGGAAGGGGAGAGTCCAGCCCCGGGCGTTGAGCAGAGGGGACCCGGCCACCCTTGCCCGCACCCCAGGAACCCGGCGCCCAGGCCCGGCCCCGGCGCGGCGCTCACCTGGGATGTAGGTGTCTGCCCTCTCCTCGTCCGGGAGCTCATCCCAGCTGCGAACCGAGACCCCCGGGCTCCTCCTCTTCACCAGGAAGACTTTGGGCATCGTGGGGCCCCCTCCCCGGACTGCGGCCCCCTCGTCCCGGCTGCTCCCCTCTAGGGGCGGCGGCGGCTCGGTCCCCGGTTCCCCGCGGCCAGAGCCCACCTTCCCGCCCGGCCGGCCCTCTCCCTCCGCCCCCCGCCGCGGCGCGGCCCGGCCTCTCCCCCGCACGCCCGGCGACTCCCAGCCTCCCGGCTCGGCGACACCTATGCCTTAAATCGCGGGTGAGACCACGCCGAGGAAAAAGTTTCATAAGGTGGAATAGAAAAGGCACCAGGAAACTTGGGAGTGAGCATGCGCCCTGCAACATAACGGTGTCAACAAGCTCGCTACCTGTCCGACCGGTTCCGGCGGCCGGGGCTGCCTGTTCCAGCCCTTCCTTCGGCACGAATGTTTGCAAAAGAATTTAACGTCTCAGTCTTCCCCCCTCCCCTTCTTAAAAAGGGAAGAACGTTTTTCTCTCAGCCCCCTGCCCCATTCCCCATCACAGGCACCGCAGGGCGAACTCTTTGAGGAAAGCACCAAGTCCACTCCCCGGGCGTCCCCCCTAGAGCTGGAGCCCCCGCGAGTCGCCCCCTCCCCTGCCCCCACCCCCCACCCCGCCCCAGTGGATTCGCCTCCGACAAGCAAGCCAGAAAATGGTTCAGTTCCTCTGGACTTTGTGGATCATTCCCGGGGTTTGTTGAAATCTCGGTGTGCGGAAGGCGGAGGCCGCGGGAGACTCCCCAGGATTCTGATCTGGTAAAGAGGGAACTTGGGAGCTTCAGCTCCCCCTCATAGACAACAGTCCCCCAAATAAACACAGTAAAATTAAATGTTAAAATTCATGCATCTTTAGAACGTTATTTTGTGCCATACAATCTAAGAAAAACAAGTCCGCTTGTTCCACCCCAAGATCTTCCACCCCAAGAGTCCCCTTACCCCAAATAAACACGATGGAAAAAAAGCCAAGTGCTGGCTATGCAAACACAGTTTTGAAACAGATTTCTTATCCTCGCCCACTCCCATTATTGCCTCCCCTAACCGTTTGCTCCCCAAATTCTGAGGCTGGGAAATACTTTCCAAGAAGCCAGTGAAGATGGGCTACATCCCCTCACTGCCCCTACTGGGGAGGTGGCTGGAGAGCTTGGTATTTATTTTGGGTTTTGGGTTTTTTGCTTGTTTGTTTGTTTGTTTTAATCTACCTCTATACCTGGAGGGCCGGGGATGGGGGAGAGGGTAGAGAAGGAAAGGGAGTTGGTCAAAGAAAGATGCCAAGTTTCTAAGCGCAGCTGTACCCGCGTTGGGGGATTTGGGGGGCGCGCTGCGGGTCCTACGGCCTCTGCTCGGTGTGCCCAGGGACGCATAGCACCGCCTCCACGGCCGTGGCGGGCACCCCCTTCCCGGGGTGTTCAGACGTGTGCCAGCTCCGGGGGCTGCGGGGACGCGGCCGGCCAGGGGTGCCCTGGCGCCAGCAGCTCGCCCATCCGCCCGACTCACCTGTCTGTAACCCGACCCGTTGCGCGCCCAGCCCACAGGGCGGGAGAATCAACACAGCGGTTTTCCCCATCCTCTTCCGCCCTGGAATGGCCCTTGGGGACACAGCAGCCTGGTAACGGATTTCTTGGCTCGGCTGGAATACTCTCCCCGCGCTCGGGGACGGGGCGCAGCTCGGCCCAGACTGCTCAGGGTGCAGACGCGCCCCGCCTCCGGAGCTGCCCTCAAGGGGTCACCCTCTCTGGGCTCTTCCCTGTCTGGACTCCAGATTTTCTCTGAGAACGACAAACAAAGAAGGAAAAAGACTTTGAGCCGGGTGAGCCAGGGGAGGAGGAGGAAGACATTTCCATAGCGGCACAAGGAGACCGGGCTTCTTTCTCGTCCACGAGGCTGATGGCGCAGCTTCTGGGAGAGACTGCGAATGTATTTTTATCCGCCAACAAACTGGAGCCTTGCTAGAAAGAGAGAGCTTGGCTGAATGAAAGTAAAAATAGAGTAAAACTGTGAAATCACGGAAGTATGTCCCATCTCATAAAAAGCTTAAAAACTTCACTTCATTCAAAATTCCTTATTTTACAAAAAAGACCCCATTAACAGAGCCTTTTTTTCTTCTTCTTCACCTTTCACTGGATTTCAGATCACCGAGTGCCTGAGACACTTTGTCCATTATTTGAAAATATTATAGAATGATAGGATCTAAGGCTAGAAACCTCAAAATGCAACGCAACCTTCAGGGGATTGGAGGTGAAAATAACAGGTATAATTACACTTTTATTCAACCAATTGTTGGATGCATGCTTATTCTGATATTTGCTGGATATTTCTTTGGAAGAAGGGAAATCTAACGTGTTATCTTTTTTGTGTGTGTGATCAGACTTGAGATAGGTTTATCAACAGTATTAACATTTTCAAAGAAACAGTTTTGCCTTTGTTGACTTTTCTCTAGTGTAAGGTCAGATTTCTAAGTATTATGAGAGGTATTGATAGAGTATTGCCTAAAAGTAGGATAAGAAATGGTAAAAAAAAAAAAAAAAAAAGAAAAGAAAAAAAGAAATGAACCCAATTCTTTTAAAAATCTCAAAAGTTTGGAGTTGGAAGAGACGGAAGACACGCTATGGTCCAGAGCTCACCCAGTATTGCGGGGAGGAGGTGGTCCCGGAAGAGTGTCCTTGATAGGTGTGTCGCCAGCCCTGCTTGAATACCTCCAGTGCTGGAGAGCTCATTTTTCCCAAAAGCAGCCTATTCTCTGGTTAGACAACACTGATCTTAGAAAGCTTTTCCTTCTGCTTTATGGAAATCTGTTTCCCTGCATTTCCATCTCCCCTCCCCATTCTGCCCTCAGGGGCTGCTGAGCCCCCTCCCCCTGATAGTTCTAAAGCATGCAAGCACCACCGGTGTTCTCAATTAAGACTTCTTTTCTCCAGTAATGTATGGTGAGGTTGAAATAGACAGGTACAAACCTGCTCAGTGGCATCCTTGGAGCAGACAGTTACGAGGAGAGGTTAGGATGTCAGGAAAATATTCCTTAAAAAATTTTTAAACATTTTATTGAAGTATAACACAGTGTTAGAAAAAATGCACAGATCATAAGTCCACAGCCAGATAAATTTTCACAAACCAAATTCACCTTTGAACCAGCACCCCAGAACAAGACAAAGCTGCCGGCTCTCAACATTCCATTCAACATTAGACCAGCTTCCTTATAGGTTCAAAAAGGCAAAAATGAAGAAATAAATGTATAAGGATTATAAAGGAAATAACAAACCAACATGATCTGTAGTCAGTATGATTGTCTATGTGGAAAACTCAAAAGAATCCTCAGATAAATTATTAAAATTAATAAGAGAGTTTAGCAAGGTTGTTGTATATAAAATCTGTGTGTGTGTGCCTGTGAGAGTGGATATGTGTTGTGTCAATTGCATTTCCATATGGCAGTAGCAGAAAAATTAAAAGTCTAATAAAAAAATTGACTTACAACAGCAACCCAAATAAAAGTGCCTTGAAATAAATTTTTAAAAAATATTGTGCAAGTTCCCTGTGGATAAAATTAGAAAACGTTTTATTGGAAGACGTTAAAGAAGATACTAATCAATGGAAAGATTTACCATACTAATGGATTGGAAGACTCCGAGTCAAAAAGAGGTCAAAAATCCCCAAATTCATCTATAGATTTAATACAATTCTTAAAAATACTTGGGGGAAAACGATCTTTTTGTGGGATCTGACAAAATTATTCTGAAGTTTATATGAAAGAATAAGCAACACACTCCCGAAAAAAAACCAAGGTGTGTAGATTTGCTCTATCAGACATCAGTAGTAATTAAAATAGTGTGCATTGGTGCACAGATAGACATTGGTGCACAGGCTGACCACCATTACAGAACAGAGAGCCCAGAAACAGACCCACACATATGTGGAAATTTGATTTATGAGAAAAGGCACAGCAGAGCAGTGGGGAAAGATGAGTCATTCAATAGGTGGAACTGGAACGTTGGTTATCCATTTGGGGAAAAATAAAGGAAATTGACTAATGCACACACAGAACAATTTCCCGTGGATTAAACATTGAAACATGTATGTATAGATATACATATATATTGGGTTGACCAAAAAGTTCGTTCGGGGTTTTCCATAAGATCTTAATGGAAAAATCCGAACGAACTTTTTGACCAACCCAATAGATAGCTAGATAATGTAAAAGAATATATTTATGATATAGGGTAGAGAAGAATTTCTTAAGAAACAAAAAACAGACCATAAAAAAAATTTGGTAAGTCTGACTGCCAAAAAATTTTAAATGTATCAAAAGGCACAATAAAGAGAATAAGCTAAACAACATACTGAGAGAACTTTTTGCAATACATTTACCTTACAAATGCTTAGAATCCAGAATATATAAAGAACTCTTATGAATGAATATGCAAAGACAAACTCAATAGAAAAATGGCAAAAGACTTGGACAGGCATCTCCCAGAAGAGAAAACATGAATGGCTCATCAACATATAAAAATATATTCAATCTCATTAGTAAACAGGAAAATACAAATTAAAATGACAATGAAATACGATTTTATGTTTACCAGGCTGGCGAAATTTTAAAGTTTGACAATACTAAGTGTTGGTGAGGATATGGACCAATGAAATTGTTCAAACGTTGCTAATGTGTATGTACATTGATTCAAACATTTTGGAAAAGAGTTTGACCTTACCTAGTCAAATTGGACATACACGTATTAAATGACCCAGAAATTCCACTTCAGGTTTTGCAATCTAGAAAAAGTCTTGCACTTTTGCACCAAGAGTCACAGACAAGAATATTCATCATAGCATCATTCGTCATACTCAAAAAAATAAAAAACTCAACACAACCCAAATGACAATCAATAACTGATTGGATTAATACATAGTGATAAATCTGTACAGTGAAAAGGAATGGCTCACAGCCACACACATTAACAAAAGTAAATCTCAAAAACATATTGTTGAAAGAAAAAAGCAAGTTACAGAAGAATTGTACTACAAGATTCAAATGATTTTTAAAAACATCAATGTAAACAATATCTTGTTTAGGAATACAGACACGTGTTAAAACCATTAGGCAACAAGCAACGACTTGGAAGAATCTCTAGAGACTATGCTGAGTTAAAAAAGGGAATCCCAGGGACTTCGCCAGTTGTTAAGACTCTGCGCTTCCACTGTAGGGGACACGGGTTCGGCCCCCAGTTCGGGAACTAAGATTCCTGCATGCCGTGTGGCCCGGCTGGGGAAAAGAAAAGAAAAAAAAAAGCAATCCCAAAGGTTACCTGTTGTATGATTCCATTTATATAACATTCTTCTTATTGTTTATTTTTTATTTAAAAAATTTTTATTTCATTTTTAAATGTAGTAAAGAAATCCAGGAAGATAAAATTTCAATTGTTCTAACAGGCTTACCAAAAGGCCGTTGTAACCCTTGACAGTTTCTTAGAGGCAACAAAATCTTTTCTGGTTATGCTTGTTTGTTTAGTTTAGAAACTAAATATGTTCACAGTGATACCTGTGTATATGTGAGTTCAGTGCATTATCTTTTAATATCCTACATGGGAAAATAAGGATTTAGGGCAATCTCCCTTCAGTCTCTGATCCCTCTGAAATTAGTTATTTTCTTTTTCAAAATTAATTTTCCATCTTTTTATTACTTTTATATTTTGTATTATTTTGCTACGGCTCCATAACATTCTTTTTTTTTTTTTTTGTAAATCTTTCATTTTTTGCCCCATCCTTTTTTTATATATAAATTTATTTATTTTATTAATTTTTATTTTTGCCTGTGTTGGGTCTTCGTTGCTGCACGCAGGCTTTCTCTGGTTGCGGTGAGCGGGGGCTACTCTTCGTTGTGGTGTGCGGGCTTCTCATTGCAGTGGCTTCTCTTGTTGAGGAGCATGGGCTCTAGGCACATGGGCTTCAGTAGTTGTGGCACGTGGGCTCAGTAGTTGTGGCTCGCGGGCTCTAGAGCGCAGGCTCAGTAGTTGTGGTGCACTGGCTTAGTTGCTCCACGGCATGTGGGATCTTCCAGGGCCAGGGTTTGAACCCGTGTCCCCTGTATTGGCAGGCGGATTCTTAACCACTGCGCCACCAGGGAAGACCCCCATAACATTCTTGAAATGACAACATCATAAAAATGGAGAAAAGATTGGTTGTCAAGAGTTAAGGATTTGTAAAAGGGCAAGCAAGGGATCCTTGTGTGATGGGACTGCTCAGTGTCTGGAGTAGCTGATACACGAACCTGCACCTGTGATACAATTGTATAGAATTAGACACACACACACCCCCACTCACACACCAGTGAGTACAGGTAAAACTGGGTAGATCTGGATAAGACCTGTGGGTTGTCTCAGTGTCAATATCCTGCTGATAATACCCTCTCTCATTCCGTAAAATTTACCATTGGGGAAACTGGATGAAGGGCACACCACTGCATGTGAATCTGCATTATCTCAAAATTAAAAGTTTAATTTAAAAAAATGGAAAGTTGCTAAGAGAGTTGATCTTAAAAGTTTTCATCACAAGGAAAAAAACTAAGTGTGTGTGAGGATGGATGTTAACTAAATTTATTGTGGTAATCATTTTGCAATACATACGTATATCAAATCTGCATTGTATACCTAAAACTGATAGAATGTTATATGTCAGTTATATCTCAATTTAAAAAAACACTAGGCAAAGCAAGAAAATGATTGATACAAAAGTCAGGTGAATGCTGCTCACTTGGCGAGAGGAAGGGGTCTGAAATTAGGGTGGGATAAACAGGGAGTGGGGTGGGCGTTCCAAAGTACTGGTAATACCGTATTTCTCAACCTGGGAAGTGAGAATAATTGTTGTTGTTATTTAACCATGTATACATATTATACACATTCTTGTCTATGTAATATGTTTGACAATATTTTTAAAAATAAAAAACCAAACCAGCTGATGTATCGCGCATGAGCCCTGCTTGAGGAAAGCCAGTAACTTTGCACACCTTCCCTTTTGGGTAATTTTCCCTTAAGAGTCTCACCTCCTCACAAGGGAGCCAGAAGATTGCTTTCTCAGACTCTCTCGCTGCTGGGTGCAAGCCTGTGACCCGGGATCCATGACCGGGGTTCACGCACACACTGGGTTTAGCACAAGGAGCGGGGGGGTCAGGGTCCTGGAGACCTGTCCTGTGCTCAGCGAGGATGGGGCCCGGGCACGCGGACCACGGCGACAGAGCCCCTACTGGAGACGCCCGGAACTGCAGTCTGAGCATCGTTTCAGGCGGCTCCCTTCGGAGACTGATTCTATGGTCTCCTGGAGATTCCACGAGCTACCTAACAACCTTTCATAAATTCCTTTCCGGATTAAACAAGCTAGAGTGGAGTCCGTTGCCACATCTTGGGTCGTCTATTCTGCAACTGGCGTTGTCTCCAGGACCTCATTAGGTGGTCTTCCAATCAATGACAAGATTATGAAGTCTCATTCCCACGCTACTATAACTCAAAATAAAAACAACACGAACCGCAAAATATGTATCCTTATTCTAAATCTTTTCTTTCTAGAATAATTTGCAAGGTTCTGGTTAAACTCCTGGACGTGAAACTTCTCTCTCTCTTCCCTCAGCCCCTCTCATGCTCTTGCTTTTCTGGTGCCCTAAGCTGACACCTAATCTGCCTCTAGTCCTGCACTGTCCAAAACGAGAACCACCAGCTTGTCATATGTGGCTGCTGAGCACCTGCAAGGTGGCTGGTCTGAACTGAGATGTGCTCTAAGTGTAAAATACACATGGGACTTTGAAGACACTACTGGAAAAAAAAAAAGACTGCAAAATATTTCATTAATAGTTTTGTATATTAATTTATATGTTGAAATGATAATATTTTGGATATATTGCATTTAATAAAATGTATTATTAAAATAGAGTTCAGGGTTCTTTGTTTTGTTTTTTACTTTTTAATGTGGCTACTAGAAAATTTAACGTGACATCTGTGGTTCAAGATGTAATTCCATCTGACAGAGCTGGTCTAGACTATTAATGACCAGCATGAGGAGCCTATGCTGTTCTGGACGGCTGTCCTTCAGCATCCCCACGTGTTCCTGGTCAGCACTGTGATTTGGGGGGTGACAGGGAGGTCGCATTGAGAGACCAGGACTTGGCTTTGGACCATGGCTCTGCCACTGACACACTCCAGGGACATGGCAAAGTCATTTAAATTCTCTGAGCCTCAGTGTGTTCATCCCTAAAATGGGACGATAACGTGTCTCTTACCTACTTCACACAGTTACTGTGAGTATAAAATGGGATCATATTTGTGAACGTGCCGGTAGGAAGCATTTTCCTATTGTTTAAATGCCAATGACGAATGTTAATCGAATGCCTTCTCTAATCCAGACACTGGGTAATATGCACTAGCCACGTTGTTTCACTAAGCAACCATCTGTGGGAGAGAAAATCTCTTTTTATACACACTTCACAAGTGAGAAAACAAAGGTTTAGAAAGGTCAAGGACCCCTTCTCTCGAGCCCCTCGTTAGGAAAGCACCAGATGCCGAGAACGTCCATCCTACGCTCAGCAGAAACCAGCAGTGTGTCCATCAGGGTCCCCAGCCAGCCTGGGATGTGCCATGCGGGGGAGCCCCCTCGCCTGAGGGTTACTCCGTCTGTAAACACACTCAGAATCTTCCAAGAACAAGATCTCGGTGTCTCTTCCACACTAATGAGCTCTCCCTGCTCCTGGGCACGCCTGTGTCTGGGGAAGGGCAATGTCTACCTGTGGAGGCCACCTGGTGTTTCCACCTGCCCCCCGGCATCCATTCCCCTGTCTTCCAGTAACTGAACATGCAGTTTTGGACAGGCTGACTCCACGCCTCCTGCAGGAGGTGGGCTCTTAACTCGGCTAATTAGAACCTTCAACTTGGCCACAGGGCAGAGATCCAAACTGAACCAGTGCTGGACAGGAGCTGTTGCCGAGACTCCCATTCCCTTGAGACTGAGAGAGCATGCGACACAAGCCCGGGGCAGGCAACCACCTTTGCCACCAGCAGCTGCCTGAGAATGCTGCCAACACAGAGGAAAGCAAAGCCAAGAGATGGAGAGAGCCAGACTGAGTCCTCAGGACAGCCTGAAGCAAATCTACCCCTGGAAATGTTGAATAAATTCCCTCTTTCATATTCTTGCTCAAGCCAGTGGGAGTTGTGCTTTCTCACTTTCTACCAAGAGTTTCAACTAAATACCTAATAAAAATGACACTTGTTCGCTTCTCTACTGTCCTGTGATTCATGGAAAAGACAGTGCGTCCCTTCCGCATGAACCACAAGCTGGGTCTCCAAAGGCCACCAGACCACAATGACTTCTTAGCTTACTCCTATGAGACAGAGGGCATGCTTCTGTAAATTAAGGATGTACACGAGAAACAACAAATCTCCATCATTTGGGCACCATATAAATATAAATAGATAAATGACTTGGGAGTGAGTTGATTACCATTGTGAGTTACTGATCTAATCTTCTAAGATGCTTACAGGTGTGTACGAATCCAGATCCACACACTCAGGTATAGGGACAACCTCACAATTTTATTTTCTTTTACCTGACTCCAAGCTCCCATCCCAATATGGTGGGTTTGCCATGAAGCCACCTTCTCTACCTTTTCTTCTAGATCCTGTGCCCAGTGAGGGGCATGAGGGTCCTCACTGCTTCTGGATCCTGGGATCCAACTTCCCTGCTCTCCCTCCATCCACACCTCTCCCTCCATCCACACCTATCCCCCCAACTTGTGAGTTTAGGTTTTCTTTAAAGACTGCAAGAGAGATGCCTCAAAAGCCTTTGCTTATTCAACCCAGACCTCCCCAAAGACTAGAAAGCATCAGGGAACATCTACCTGATTGGTACTGATGGAGGAAAAATTACTACTTGAACATAATAAAAGTTAATATCTCAATAATTTTCCCACCACAAGGCTTCACAGCAATGAACTCAACAAGGCAAGGCTCTGTGGCTGTTTGAGGCGTATTTACTGGTCTTAGGTAAACACGAACATGGAAGCCCCAGGTGAGAAAGTTGTTCTCTTTTTAATTCTCTTTGACCTTTCTGATTAGGTCCAGGAGAAAGTCTCAGCTTGGTGCTAATAGGTCTTTCACTCCTTTCTAATACTGGCAAGACTCCCCTGTAAGGAGCAAGCCAACCTCAGGCTTTGATCCTCTGTCAGGCCAGCAATGGGTACGTGGTTAAACTTTAACAACATCATTCTTTTGGTCTATATTGCTATCTATATTTTCAGCTTTCCCCCTGTTTATGGTAAGTGATATTGGCTTTCTATTTCTTGTAGTGATGTGAAATGTCCTATTTATTTATTTATTTATCTATCTATTTTTATATTCTATTAGATTATTTTATTTATTTAATTTTTGAAATTGAAGTATAGTTGATTTACAATATTATATTCGTTTCAGGCATACAGCATACTGATTCAGTATTTTTATGAATTCTACTCCATTAAAAGTTATTACAAGATGATGGCTAGGGGAAAGCAGGGAGGGGGGAGGTGGTGGGATGAATTGGGAGATTGGGATTGACATATATACACTAATATGTATAAAATAGATAACTAATAAGAACCTGCTGTGTAAAAAAATTAATTAAATTAAATTTTAAAAAAAAGATGATGTCTATAATTCCCTGTGCTGTACAATATACCCTTGTTACTCATCTATTATATACATATTAGTTTGTACTCCTTAGTCCCCTATCCCTCTCTTGCCCCTTCCGGCTTCCCTCTCCCCACTGGTAACCACAAGTTTCTTCTCTATATCTGTGAGTCTCTTTCTGTTTTGTTATATTCATTCATTTGTTTCATTTTTTAGATTCCACATGTGAGATCATAGTATTTGTCTTTCTCTGTCTGACTTATTTCACTAAGCATGATGCCCTCTAGGTTCATCCATGTTGTTGCAAATGGAAGAATTTCATTCTTTTTTATGGCTGAGTTAAAATTTCCTTTTTATTTATTTATTTATTTTTAAATTTAATTTAATTTATTTATTTTTGGCTGCGTTTGGTCTCCGTTGCTGTGCGTGGGCTTTCTCTAGCTGCGGTGCGCGGGCTTCTCATTGCCGTGGCTTCTCTTGTTGCAGAGCACGGGCTCTAGGCGTGCAGGCTTCAGTAGTTGTGGCACGTGGGCTCAGTAATTGTGGCTTGCAGGCTCTAGAACGCAGGCTCAGTAGTTGTGGAACATGGGCTTAGTTGCTCCGCGGCATGTGGGATCTTCCCAGACCAGGGCTCGAACCTGTGTCCCCTGCATTGGCAGGCAGATTCTTAACCACTGCGCCACCAGGGAAGCCCTAAAATTTCCTTTTTAAATACATTTATTTAATAATGAATTATTTAAAGATAAGTATTAGGTAGGTAATATGTGTTAATCTAGATTATCTAAGAAGCAGATACCAAGAAGGAATTAAATGTGCAAAAAGTTTATTAGGGGATATGCCTGGGAGAAAACGGAAAGGAGGGAATTCCCCTGTGGTCCAAGGGTTAGCACATGGCACCTTCATTGCCTGTGGTCCTGGGTTCAATCCCTGGTGGGGCAACTAAGATGCTGCCAGCCACATAGTGGGGCCAAAAAAACAAAAACAAAACAAAACCAACCAGAGAGGGGACTGGGAAAAGTTTGGAGAACTGTCCGACCAGGCTCCAGTCCGGACCCCAGTGAAGGAGAGTGGGAGGGAGGGAGGCTGGGTGGATGGTCTTAGACGGCCGCGAAATTCTAAGGCCGAGTCAGCAAGGCCTTCAGGGAGTCCTCGGCCAAAGTCACCTCTCAGAGGGGCCTCCCGGGGGTCGGCGGCGACCTCAGTATCCCTGCTGTGCTCAGTCACCGGCTGGAGCAGCCCCCTGCTTCAGAGCAGCAGCCGAGGTCCAGGGCCAATCACGCTCCCTCAGGTGGGGACAGGAGAGGCATGTTCTCACGGCCACCATGTGATGGAACGGTGGTGCATACATAGAGCTAAGATACCGCAGGCTGGTGTTGGAAAGAATGATTTGGGGCCAATGTAGTTCTAAAGGGAGGTGGCTTTTCAAGTGGGGGAGCTGACGCGTCCATGTCCTCTCCTTGGCTGAAAAATGCCCCGGAAACCAGGAATGTGATATTATTTGGAAAAGGGTCTCTGCAGAGGCGATTAGGTTAAGGATCTTCAGATGAGGACATTATCTGGGATTATCTGCTGGGGGGAGGGTAAATGCCATGACAAGTGTCCCTGCAAGAGGAGACAGAGGGGGGTGTCACACGGACGGAGGAGGAGACCATGTGAGCACGGATGCAGAGACTGGAGTGATGCAGCCACAAGCTAAGGAACGCCAGCTGCCCCCAGACCTGCAAGAGGCAGGAGCAGTCTCCTCTGGAGACTCCAGAGGGAGGATGGCTCTGCCGACACTTGATTTCAGCCCAGGGGTACTGATTTCAGACTTCTGGCCTCTACAACTGTGAAAGAATACATTTTGGGGACTTCCCTGGTGGTCCAGTGGCTAAGACTACACGCTTGCAGTGCAGGGGGCCCGGGTTTGATCCCTGGTCAGGGAACTAGATCCCACATGCCGCAACTAAGTGTTTGCATGCAGCAACGAAGATCCCCCGAGCAGCAACTAAGACCCAGCACAGCCAAATAAATAGATATTTTAAAAAAAAAAGAAAGAAAGAAAGAAAGAATACATTTCTGTTGTTTAAGCCACCAAGTTTGAAAAAGAAAGAATACATTTCTGTTGTTTAAGCCACCAAGTTTGTAGTAATTTGTTATAGCAGCCCCAGGAAACCCACATCCACCTTCCCTTCCTTCTTTTCTCCTCTCCTTTCTTTTCTCCCTTCCTTTTGTGCTTTTTCCTCCTCATTTCTATTCTCTTTAACCACCTTCTGGGTTTGTTTTTTGTTGTTGTTGTTTTGGGGTTTTCTTGTTGTTGTTGGTTTTTCTTTTTTTTTTGGTTTTACTCTCCTTTTTGCTGAATCAGCATGAGTAGTTTTACTTGCTAATTAATGCACCTTATAAGCCTATTTTCAAGAGAATTTTGTGACTGGCTCTGAATGTTTCTTCTGTTTTGTTTTCTTGTCTTCTGATTTTCTTCACTTTTCCTAAGTAGACCTTCTATTATCAAAACTCCCCAAACCTGGAAGTCAATATCACATTCATTTCCCCATCCTGCTAGGTGATGGGGACCCAAAGGGGAACAAATCTGGGCTCCTGACCTCAAAGGGTCACATCGAGAGGAAGGAGACAGAAACGTAAATTTAAAATGAGTCCTAAGTCTTTCACGTGCTTTGATAAAAGCCTGTCCTGGGTATTGCTGGGCAGAGGATGTAGTTAATTCTATCGTGGGGTGAAGTGTAAGGACTCTCCCTTAGAGGAGGTGACCTGGAGTCCTGATTTCTAATCCACAGTGGCCACAGTCCATCATTGTTGCATATTTACGACCTACCAAGTGCCAAGCAATGAGCTACTTAGGGAAACATGGCTGATACAATGTGGCCTACTAGATAACCATTCTCCATTTTTTCCTTGGTGACAGACCTCCAGTTTCATGTGGCATAGTAACGTACCAAGCTCCACTCTCTTTCCTAGCCTCCCTTTCAGCTAGTTACGGCCATTTGACATAGTTTCATCCAAGGATTCCCAAGCAGAACTCGGCTTGGTTATGATATCTGGAGGTGTGGCAGCCATCTTGTGACCATGAGGATGGCAGCATGATGATGAAAGCCCATGTGCCAATGTTGGCAGAGCAGAAAGAAAGAGCATGGGCCTTTGAAGGAATCCTTGAGCAGCTGAAGGAATGCCTGCAACTGTTCATTTTCATATTCTTTATAACGAGAGAAAAATACCCTGTATTGTTTAAGCCACTGCTAAGAGAGAGAGAAAGAGAAAGGGCATGGGGGAGAGAGTTTATTTATAATAAAGTGTAGGTTTGTTTCACAGCTGAATGACTTTGAGACTTTCTCCTTGGTACTTCACCAAGTCCCCTCCTTTGGAATCCTAACAGGCTCTGCAATAGCTTTGACCAATAGGTATGGTGGAAGTGAGGTTGTGCCAGATTCCAGACTGAGAAGTTTCTACTTCCTGTCTCATTGAATGCTCCCTCTGGGGGAAGCTAGCTGGCATGTAAGAAGTCCAAGTATCCCCAGAGGAAGCCCGAGCTACCTATGGAGAGAGGCCACACGGGGAAAGCAAGATGCTCGGCCAGCTCCAGCCACTCCAGCCACTCCAATCTGGGGCCAGGCATGGGAGTGAAGGCAGCCTAAGCCTTGGGCACCATCTGACTACAGCTGCCCGACTGAGACCACCAACCCCCAGAACCGTAGGAGATCATAAATAGTGTTTCAAGCTCCTCAGTTTGGGGGTGGATTGTTACATGGCAGTAAGTACCCAGGACAGGCAGACACTATTATTATCATCATTTCTGAGTTGGGGAGATGGAGAATGAGAGCGCTTCTCCAGTAAGATCAAGCCAAGATGTGGCTAACCCGATATGAGCTCTTGTTGTCTGACTCCAGTTGTCCTGGTTTGGAGAACTTGAAAAGGAAGATGTGACCAATAGTGTCAGGGAAGTGAGGGCAGAAGAGTGTTCCCTGTTGTGGAGGATCTTAGGCTGAGCAGGTCTGAGAAAGGAACACGGGCAGATCAAGACTGCATGGTGCAAGGCAGGAGCAGAAACTAAGGATGTGAAGAAACAGCAGAGACAATTCCTTCAAGATGCTTGGCTGTCAAAGGAAGGAGAGAGACAAGTTCATATCTGGAAAGAGTATCCAGTGTAGGAGGGATTATTTTATTTAACCTTTTTATGATAGAAAATTTCAAATATACAGAAAGTAGAAAGAATAGTATAGGGACTTCCCTGGTGGTGCAGTGGTTAGGAATCTGCCTGCCAATGAAGGGGACACGGGTTCGAGCCCTGATCCGGGAAGATCCCACATGCCGGGGAGCAACTAAGCCTGTGCGCCACAACTACTGATCCTGCGCTCTAGAGCCTGCGAGCCACAACTACTGAGCCCGTGTGCCACAACAACTGAAGCCCGAGTGCCTGGAGCTTGTGCTCTGCAACAAGAGAAGCCCCCGCAATGAGAAGCCCGTGCACCGCAGTGAAAAGTAGCCTCCGTTCGCCGGAACTAGAGAAAGCCCACACGCAGCAGTGAAGACCCAACACAGCCAAAATATAAATAAATAAAAAATGTAAAAAAAAAAGAAAGAATAGTATAATGAAGCCCCCAGTACTCCTCATCAGCTACCACTAATCCTCCAGTGGCCCCTCTTCCTTTATTTATGCCCCCACCATTGGGCTCATTTTGAAATATATCCCAGATATATAATTTCACCTGTGAGTATTTTAGTTTGTATTCTTAAAATATAAGGATCATAAACAACATAACCACAATCAGTTATTATTGATGTGTCTCATAAATCTCTTTTAGATTTCTTCTCCATCTCTTTTTTCCCCCCTTGCAATTAATTTGTCCAAGAAGCCAAGTCATGTATCTGGTAGAATTTCCCACAATTTAGATGTGTTGATTCTATCCCCCTGGCACTAACGTGTTCTGCAAAGGGGTTGTTGGATCTAGAAGCCAGGTCAGACTCAGAGCTGGTTTTTTGGCAAGACTGCATTTGAATTCTTCCATCAAGCAGCATAAAATATCTTGTCCCTCGTTTTTGTGGTTTTAGCAGCCATTGATGAGCATCGCCTATATCTGTTATTTCATTAGGGACTTATAGATTGTTATCCTCTAATTCTATCATTCCTTCTTTATTAGGTGGCATGTTGCATAAAGAGAAGCTTCCCCTTGTCAAAAATGTATCCTTGAGATACAGTTTACAGATAAAGTAAGAGAAATGTTTTATTCTGGAAGGGTCATTTTAACAGTGGGGACACATTTAAGAGTCCTCTTGTCTTCAATGTTCTTCTTGTTCAGCGTCCTGCACCAGACACTCTACAGTCCTGCATTGTAACCACTCCATCCCCAGTACCCTTGATGCTTTGGTCCTCTCTCCCTTTGTCCTACAAATCCCTTTGTCCTACAAAAAACTCCACCCTGAAAGTCCTGTATCACCCCCCTTCTCCTGGGCCTGTCCCTGAGCTGGTGAGCGTTGCTGAAGAAAAATTACCAACCAGGGCTGGCTGGTTTCACAAACCCCGAGCCCACCTTCAACTCAGTTCCACAGCCCAGATCTGTTTCTCTGAGAATGCGCCACTGAGGCATGAGATGTGCCTAGTGAGCTAAGGAACTAAATCTCTACTTTTATTTAATTTAAATTAAGTTAAATATAAATTGTCTTATGTGGCTACTGGCTACCATACTGGACAGCACAGATTATAGAACATTTTTCTGATTTCAGAAAGTTCTATTAGGCTGGTCTAGGAAATTGACTTTTTGTTCCCTAAGACAACAAGTTCATACATTATCCCCTTGCCTCAAACCTCCTCCATCATCTCCTCCACTCTGCTTTCATTCTTCCCTGAGAATACAGAATATGAAAGCTTCCAGATACACTCTTCATTCTTTATGGCGGTTATGGAAGCTCCCTGGTACAAGCTTGCTCAATGTCCCGCGTCTAATCCGCCAAACCTATGCACACTTGCTACCATGGGGTAAAAGTCCAGCTCCTACCAGAGGCCAAAGCCCCTATGATGCTCCAAATCCAGCCCCGTTTGCAGAATCAAGGACTTTGCCCCTTCATTTATCCCTTTTTTTCTGTATCGTCTATCTCTCTCACTCTATCAATCACTCCCATCAACAAGCAAATACCCTTCATCTTCAATCTTTAAAAATCCTTCCTTTATCCCCCCTGCCCTCCAGTTTTCTGATGCCCATTCATATCAAAAGTGTCTATTTTGCCAGTGGGTCTCAAGCTGTCGTCCTCAGGCTAGCAGCACCAGCATGACCCAAGAATTTGTTAGAAATGCAAATCACCAGGCGATACCCAAGACCTCTGGGCCCAGGAATCTGGGCTTTACAAGCCCTCCAGGTGATTCTGATAATCATTTGGGTTTGAGAACCACAATATGTTCTCTACAATATGTACCTACACTTTTTCACTCTCTCTTCATTCTTCCTCCCACGAACCCCCTCCAGCTTGGCTTTTGTTCTCAACTCTTCCTCAGAGCTTGGTGCTGACTCCTTTCACCTCCCTACCTGCATTCTTTCCCAAGCAGATCTCACCCATCCCTTATTGTTAAATTTCTTGACCTTCAAAGTCATAGATGCAACCCACACCTTCCTTAGAGTTCCAGATTCCCCCAGATCAGCTGTTTATTTCGTATCTCTGTCTGAGTGTCTCCTGACCATCCCAGTAAGTCTGAAAAAGTCTTGACGGTTTCCTCGAAATTTCTCCTCCTCCCGTCCCTGCCCCAGCCTTCCCTACGTCAATAAATGGCGTGCATTCAGCAGCCCCAGAGGAAGAATCCTTGATCCCTCCTTTCTCTCACCACCCCTCCGCATCCTTAATTCCTCTTTGCTGTCTGAGACATATTGACAGGTTCCAGGGACTAGGGCGTGGACAGCTGTGGGGAGGGTAGTATTCTGCTACTACACCGTCCTCAGGGAGGTGAAGCCTGACTCTCCATCCTCAAGTGTGTGTTGCACAGCGACTTTTTTTTTCAAAGAGGACAGTACAGAGAGGAAAACAAGAGTAACTTCAGTGGAGAAACCTGATAAACACTATCTCATCCAGGTGATCAAGATCGACATCAACTGTGATAAGTCATGTGGATAACACGGACTCTTGATAAGATGTGATGAAAATGGCACTTTACCTCCCCAAAAACTTATAACCCCAGCCTCACCATGAGAAAAACCTCAGATAAATTCCAATTAAGAAACATTCTACAAAATACTTGCTTGTGCTCCTCAAAACTGACAATGTCACCAAAAAACAAGGAAAATCTGAGAAACTGTCACAGTCAAGAGGAGCTTAAGGAGACCTAATGACTAAATGCAATGTGGTGTCCTAGGTAGGATCCTGGGACAGAAATAGGACATTATGTGGCCATCATTAAAAAGTCTACAAATAATAAATGCTGGAGAGGGTGTGGAGAAAAGGGAACCCTCCTACACTGTTGGTGGGAATGTAAATTGATGCAACCACTATGGAGAACAGTATGGAGGTTCCTTAAAAAACTAAAAATAGACTTACCATATGATCCAGCAATCCCACTACTGGGCATACACCCAGAGAAAACTCTAATTTGAAAAGTCACATGCACCCCAATGTTAATAGCAGCACTATTTCCAATAGCGAAGACATGGAAGCAACATAAATGTCCATCGACAGAGGAATGGATAAGAAGACGTGGTACATACATACAATGGAATATTACTCAGCCATAAAAAAGAATGAAATAATGCCATTTGCAGCAATGTGGATGGACCTAGATATTCTCATACTAAGTGAAGTAAGTCAGACAGAGAGAGACAAATACTATATCACTTATATGTGGAATCTAAAATATGATACAAATGAACTTATTTACAAAACAGAAACAGACTCACAAACAGAAAATAAACTTACAGTTACCAAAGGGGAAAGGGAGTGAAGGAAGGATAAATTAGGAGTTTGGGATTAACAGATACAAACTACTATATATAAAACAGATAA
Organism: Eubalaena glacialis; assembly: GCF_028564815.1. Lineage (NCBI taxonomy): Eukaryota > Metazoa > Chordata > Mammalia > Artiodactyla > Balaenidae > Eubalaena > Eubalaena glacialis. Next base: position 54,598,215 of record NC_083728.1, on the reverse strand, counting down.
ACAACAAGGTCCTACTGTATAGCACAGGGAACTATATTCAATATCCTGTAATAACCATAATGGAAAAGGAAAAAAAGAAGACATTACATAAAAACCAAGGAAATCTGAATAAAATATTAACTTTAATTAACAATAATGTATCAATATTGGTTAATTAATTGTAACAAATGTATCACACATATAAGACACTAATAATGAGGAAAACTGGGCTTGGGGTATATGGGAGGTCTTTGTACTATCTCTGTAATTTTCCTGTAAATCCAAAACTGCTCTGAAGAATGAAGATTATGTGTTTTGTTTGTTTGTTTGTTTGTTTTAGAAATTTATTTATTTATTTATTTATTTATTTTTGGCTGTGTTGGGTCTTCGTTTCTGTGCGAGGGCTTTCTCCAGTTGCAGCAAGAGGGGGCCACTCTTCATCGCGGTGCGCAGGCCTCTCACTGTCGCGGCCTCTCGTTGCGGAGCACGGCTCCAGACGCGCAGGCTCAGTAGTTGTCTCTCACGGGCCCAGTTGCTCCGCGGCATGTGGAATCCTCCCAGACCAGGGCTCGAACCCATGTCCCCTGAATCGGCAGGCAGACTCTCAACCACTGCGCCACCAGGGAAGCCCAAGATTATGTTTTAAAATAAGAAAATGTAAGCCCCTCCCCTTTAAAGACAAGTACTCTATTTCTAACTCAATTACAAACCCCTTACAGAAAGACACATTTATAATAAAATTTTTTAAAAGTTTAAATACTTTAAAACTACTTTGAAAACTTTTTTAAAAGTTTAAATACTTTGAAAAATTACTTAGGACCAAATAATTTACCAGTGAAATCCTCCAAGTGTCTAAGTTATAAAGATCAGCTAACTCCCGTGTTATACAAATTACTCTATGAAAAAAGAAAGAAAAGCAAAGAAGGAAAAATATTCTTTTCTGAAGCCCCCACACCAAAAAAATCAGAAGATCCAGACACCACAAAGTAAACAGATCATAGTAAAATATTTTTAAAAACCAAGTAAACAGGGGCTTCCCTGGTGGCACAGTAGTTAAGAATCTGCCTGCCAATACAGAGGACACAGGTTCAACCCGCGGTCCGGGAAGATCCCACATGCCGCGGAGCAGCTGAGCCCGTGCGCCACAACAACTGAGCCTGCGCCACAACTACTGAGCCCGCGTGCTGCAACTACTGAAGCCCGCGTGCCTTAGAGCCCGTGCTCCTCAACAAGAGAAGCCACCGCAATGAGAAGCCTGTGCACCGCAACGAAGAGTAGCCCCCGCTCACCGCAACTAGAGAAAGCCCGAGCACAGCAAAGAACACCCAACGCAGCCAAAAATAAATTAATTAAATAAATTAATTTTAAAAAAAAACAGGCAAACAAAAACCCCACTGAGTCAAGCAAAAGAAGTATAAGTTCTCTTTTTAAAGTTTCAAAAGGATAGATAGATAGATAGGAAGACATTAGATAGGTAGATAGATAAGAAGATAGATAGATAGATAGATAGATAGATAGATAGATAGATAGATAGATAGATAGACAGATGTGTATATGTGTGTACAGATAGGTGGGTAGATATCCCCTTGGTTCTGGTTCTGATTTTCCGAGAACCTTGACCAATACAAGGATGAAGCCTGGATTTGCTGGAGCCATCTTGCCAGGCCATCTGAAAAGAGAGCCCACAGAGAGGCTTCCAGAGGCTGAATGAAGAGCCAGGCCCTGTGGTGACATCTGAGCCTCTGAACCAAACTATGCTTCAAGGCAGAATTACTCCTCATGTTTTCACTTAAATAAGCTAGGAATCCCCTATTTAGTTTAAACCCAATTTGACTTGCGACTAAGATTCCTCGGGGATATCAGATGGGGGGAGAAAAGGGGGCTCCCCAGGTCACCTTCCTGAGAGAGAGGGGATGTTTGCCTCCCGTGGCTCTAGGCTGTTAGCAATTGTGTGTAGAGAGACATGGGGGTCGGGGAGACGGTTCTCTGCCTCCACAGGAGGGAAAACCTGCCTGATCCCTGTGAGGCCAGGCACCCCCAGCCCAGGAGGGATGGCCAGGATGTCCCGCTGGGGCTCCTCCCTGCAGGTTCTCTGAACCCAGGACAGAACAAGCTGCCAGCAGCTCCACTGAGCACTGCAATCTAAACCCAGGCAGCATTAAAAGGCAGTAGATTTCCACTTTTCTTCCAGGAATATCTGAGCCCAAAACAGACAGAGCAGGATTTACATGAAAGCGGAGTCTGTCCCCTGAAGTCACCTTCACGAGGACAGGAAGCCTTCCCGTACTCTGTAAACACCTGCCCATGGATGAGCCCAGGCCAACGCTGGACACAAGACTCCCCCCACCACCACCAGCAGGTGTTGTCCCAAGTCAATATGCAAAGGCCTCTGGGAGAGGTGGCACTCTTAGATGTTATCAGACTTTAATAATAGTAATAGAATTTCACAGAGAGCAGATTTTATAGGCGTGGGTGGGGGTGAGGCAGGGACCCTGGAGTGGAGGCTCAGCCCCGGAGGATAAGGGACTCAGAACTGGGAGCCCTGAGGGTGCCTGGTATAGACTTTAAGACTGACCACAGGGGGAGATGGAGACTCGGGGGACATTCTCTTTCTCAAAAATAAGATCACTTTGTCCTGCATTTAGCTGATTCTCTAAGGCCCATTTCCATGTGGCCTGTGGCTGCTTCCAACCTGTCCTGGCAGAGCCAAGTCACTGCCATGGAGACCGCGTGGCCTGTAGAGCCTAAGATATTTACTATCTGGCCCTTTCCAGAAAAAGTTTCCTGACCCCTCTAAACCAGTAGTTCACGAACTGGAGTGGGCATTAGAACCCCTGGCAGGCTTACCAATGCATACATTGCTGAGCCCCATCCCCGAGCCTCTGATTCATTCCATCTGGGTGGGACCCAAGAATTTGCATTTCTAACAAGCTCCCAGTGACGTGGCGGCTGCTATTCCGGGGGCCATGCTTTGAGAATCAGTGCTCTAACCTCTCATATCCACACTCAACATTTCTCTCAATGTCTTCCCACGGTTATGGCTTCAAAGGACCCAGCGTACACGGTAATTCTGACTGACTTTGGCGTATTCAGCAGTTCCACAGCTGCAGCCCCTGAACCCTAAGACCCTGCTGCCTGTGGGGATGTGAGGACAGCTGCCCTGTGAAATGTCTGGTAAGGGGCAGAGGATTAGCTGCTGTAACAAAGTGATCCCCAAATACAGCAACTTAAGTGAAAAAGAGGCTCATTTCTCCCAAGTCAACATTCCAGCTCATGCAGGATGACAGGGTGATTCTGAGTCACGTGGACATCAGAGACCTTCTTGCTTTCCATTCTGTGGCTCTGCCATCCCCTGGGTTTTTTCTTTTTTGTCTGTATGGTCAAAGGTGGATCCTTGCATCTCCACATTGAGGCACCTGAGAAAGCCACAGCATGTGGCTCATTGTAAGCTGTAGGTAGCTAGAAAGCTGCTCACATCCTTCACATCTGCCGACTTCCGACTGGCCCAGGATGAGAGACTGGGAAATGAGAGGCCGGTTAGGCTGCCCTGTATCCAGGACGACGGAGAAGAAATCAGAGAGGACAGTTAGCAGCCGTCCCAGAGCACGGCAGTATTTTCTGGATACTTAAGAAAACAAAGGTTCTCTCACGCTACGTGTCCAGGCCAGGTAGCTAGAGGCTTGTCCCAGATCAAAAGAGAAGTGCTACATTTTTCAAATCTTGCTTTTTAAAAATTTGATTGAAATACAACATACATGTAGAAAAGTGTACAAATCAAAAATGTATAGCTCAGTGAATTTTTTACAAATTGAATACATCCATGTATCCAGCTCATAGACAAGTAACAAAACATGACCAGGGCACCAGCAGCCCCCTTACACTCAGTCCTGTCAAGAGTAACCTCTATCAGCCTAAATCGTAGATTAATTTTGCCTATTTTTGAACTTTATGTGCCAAGTGTTGGTGGAAATGTGGGGAAACCAGAACCCTCGTATATTGTATACCATACTGTATGGTTTCTTCCATGTCTAATTCTTTCACTCAACATTTTGTTTGTGAGATTTATCTATGTTTTTTTCATGCAGTAAACATGCAATACATTTCTATTGTACGGGGTTTTTTTTTTTTTTTTTTGCATTGTTGTGTAATACTCTCTTGCTCAATGCTTTGTTTATCCATCCTAGCATTGATGGACACTATTTGTTTCCAGTATTTGGCTACTACCAATAGTGCTTCTATGCACATTTCTATACACGTCTCTTGGTGAATATATACTGCATTTCTCTTGGGTGTTTACCCTGGAGTGGCATTGCTGGGCCACAGGGATGGGGCAGGTACAAGCTCAGTCTTAGTATTTATTGCCAAACCGTTCTCCAAAGTGGTTGTACCAGTTCACACACCCATTAGATGTGGTTGCTCCACGTCTCACCAACACTTAGAACTTCAAACACTCATTCTGATCCAGTTGGACTTTGCTGAGAAGCAGACAGACAAACCAATTTTCATTCTCAAAAGTCATAGGATGCCTGGAGAGACACATGTGCAATGTATGATGAGTTTGACACCTCATCCAGTGCTCTCGTTCACTGGACTGGGGAGCTCAAGTGGAAAGCCCAACATATTTTATAGCCCAGATATAAAATCTGGAGACTTCATATAAAAATCTGGCTATTTTGCTTCAGGGAAAAATGGAAGATCCAGCAACTCAGGGCCCGTGTTCCTTCAAGACTGATTGGCTGGAGTTGAGTGCAGGTGGTTCCCAGACCACTGTTCCCACCGTTCCCTACCTGCCGTCACTGACCCGCGTCATTCGTTGACCTGAGCTCCCTGACCGACCGGGGTAGGTAACTGAGTTTCAACACGTGCAGGGGGCTCCCCAGCTTCCCTCCTAGCCCTGATCAAGGCATCCAACACGACCAACTAAGGCACGCCTTACCCTTCATAGGATACGAGGAATGTGTCAGAAAATTTTTCTCTGCCCGAAAACATCTCCACTATTACAACTTTTACTTTGTACTAAGAATTGCTCTCTTTTCACAGGTATATCTTAAATCGAATAAAAGCTACTGAGAATGATGAAACAATAAATTGTCCTTTTGCTGGCGAATACTTCCCGTTTCAGGTATCTTTTGCCGTGCAACAAACCATCCCCACACTTAGGGGCTTAAGACACCATTTGGCTTGAACACGATTTTGTGGGTCAGGAACTTGACGGCAGCACAGTGGGAACAGCTTGTCTGTGTTCTGTGCTATGTGGGGCTTCATCTGGAAGGGCTCAAAAAGCTGAGGTCTGGTTAGAACAGCTCAACCGGGGTCGTAAAGTCTAGGCTTCGGTCCTTGTTCTTGGCTGGGTTCCCTCCATTCTGCTCTGTGTGGCCTCTCCATGAAGTTATCTTGGGCTTCCTGACAGCATGGTAGTCTCAGGATAGCTGGACTTCTAACAGGGGGCTAGCTTCCCCCAGGCAGCAAAAGCAGAAGCTGCCTGACCTTCTTAGAACTTAGGCCTGGAATTGCATCATGTCTGCCCCATTTTATTGGTACAAGCAAGTCACAAGGTCACCCCATGTGAAAAGGGGATTTGAGGGTCTCAGTGGGAAAACTGCAAAGAATGGGTGGCCATCTTTAACCCACCCCGCCCCTTCTCCCTTCCTGCCTCTCTTTCTCTGTCCCCCCTCATCCTTCTCTGTGACTCTGCTTTTGGCACATGTGTATGGGATGTTCCAGCACTACGCTAGTTATAGAAACACAGAGATAAACACAGTCTTTGCCCTCAAGAAGCTTACAATCTAATGGACAAGATAAACCAGCAAACCGACAATTACAGTAGAGTGAAAAACGTAATGAAACATGTGCATGCAGGGTCTTTAGAAGAGAGGCCAATATATTGTTCATTTTGTAACCGCCCCACCTAGTTTAGAGTGTGGATCAGGCCCTCTAAAAACACTAACTGAATTAGTGAATGTCATTAACTAACACCTGAGCATGGATGAATTTCTTTAATCACTTCCTACAAAGAGAAAGAGCTAGATGGATGTTGCGAAGAGTTGAATGAAATTAACTGGCTAGTTATTAATTTACCTACTGATAAAAATTTCAGGATTTAAAAAAATTCAATTGTTTGGCATAAGATAGTAATTCTTGTGTGCAAAGTCTTTGAAGCAACCCAAGAACCTGAAAATTCTCAGGGGGTACTGTTTGAAAATGGAGTGAATGTTCAGAGATCATGGGGACTCATGGAGGGAAAGCAAGTAGAAGGAGGGACCCCCACGGGCAGGGGGTCCCGGAGAGTAAGTGAGATGGTCAAGGGTAACTTCATTTTTCTCATAGTTCTGCATGGAAACGTGCAGCTTAACTGGAACTTGTCACATTGATGCTTGAGAACATAAACAAACAGACAAACACTTGTTTGTTTAAGCTACTGTTTATCAGGTTTTTCTATCAGTTGTAATCAAATGTCTAGTTTTTCTAAGAAGACAGTAAAACAGAAAGCAGACCCTTTGGGGGCAGAGGACGGAGAAATAACCACTGCAAAGCTGTCTTGGGTCAGGGTCCCTAGAAGCAGAAGCAGAGCTAAAAATGGGGGGGGTTCTTGTCCATGTGCTTTATTGGGGGTGCTCAGAGGACAACCTTGGAAGGGAGTGAGGGGAGCTGGAGGAGAAGCAAACATGAATGAGGTTTCAGGTGAAGTCAGTCTCAGCCTGATCCTGTGCGGAGCGCTGAAGTATAAATTGCAACATCGGGAATCCTCGAGGCAAGGGAACCGGCCTTTTGCACCCCTGGCTGCGACCACCCCAGAGTGTATGTGTGTTTGGGGTGGAGGGGCGGTGGAGGCGGGGGGGGATGAAAACTGCGTGGCAGCTCTCATGGTCCAAGGGCAAGCCCTGGATAAAGTTGCAGGTATGAACCTTTAGCAACAGCACCTGCAGCAGCGGTGAGACAGTAACAGGGATCCCAGGAGACCCGGGCAGGGCACCAAGAGCATCTGCTACAGAAGATGACTGAATCTTTCTATGATTTAGGACAAACTGTAAAGCCTAATTTACATTCCCACCTACAAGAATGGCTAAAGCGGACAATCAGACTGAGCAGAATGTTCCCACAAGCTGGCGAAGGCAGGGAGCAACTGGAATCGCTTGCGTTGCTGGCGCCACCACTTCGGAAAAATATTTAGCTGTACCTGCTAAAGTTCAACACAGGAAGAAAATCTGATCAAGCCATTCCACTCCTGCAAATATACCCGGTAGAAGTGAGTGTTGATGTCCGTCAAAAGGCATGTAAGATTGTCAGCAAATAAAAAGGGATGTACTGTTGATGGATATCAAAGTAATTACCTGAGTGAAAGAAGCCAGTCTCCAGAGGTTCCGTACTATGTAATTCCATCTATATGACATTCTCAAATGGACACAACTATAGTGGTGGAGACTAAATCAGTGGCTGTCAGGGTTGAGAGGTGAGGGGTAGCACAGATTTCTTTGGGGTGATGGGACTGTATTGTGGTTGTATAAATCTACACACATGTTAAGATTCATAAAATGGTACAAACACACAAAAAAGTCATCAAATAAATAAACAGAATTTTTAAAAAAGATATGTAGGAGAATGTTCATAACATTCCTTATTTACGACAGCCTAAACTGGGAGCTTCCCAAGTGTCCACTCAGGAGAATGGGTGTGTAAATTGCAGTATGTTCGTACTGTGGAAAACTACTCAGCACTGAAAAAGAACTAAGTACTGGTACATGCAATGGCAAGGATGAAGCTCACAGAGTATTAAGTGAAAGAGGCAGGACCCAAAAGAGAATACATTGTAAAATTCCATTTCTATAGTGTTCAAAAAACAGGCAAGATTAATCTAAGAGGATACAAGTCATATCCTCTTGGGGCGACATAAAGAAGGCCTCTTGGGTGTTAGAAATGTGCTCTGTTCTGATCTGGGTGGTGGCTTTGCAAATGCATTCATTTGTAAAAGTTCATTAAGCTGCTAACTTAAGATGTGCACTTTTACTTGTGTAATACCCCCATGTTTTAGAATGCTTAAGATTTTAAAATTATTTTAATCTGATTTGTATAATGGTGCACAAGGAGCTAAGGTTCACCGTCAACTGTTGGTTCCTTGGAAGCAGGCTTCTTATCTTGGCTCGACAAACACAGACAGGGCACTGTGCTAGGCTCCAGGGACACGAGAGCAAAGATGAGGTCCCTGCCCTAGATCAATATTTGCTGTTGATAACAAAGGGGGTGATGATGTTTGGAATCCACCAAATTCAGGATTGCGCTTTGTCCTGCTTGGTGAAAATGCAGCTGCGTGAGAAGAACAAGTGACTGTTTTCCCCAAGAGGAAAAAGGGTTTTAAAAGGACCTATAACCCCCTCGTGGCATTGGGAGGGGATTAGACCTTCCTTACTGAAGACCGCTCCTAAAGGGAAACCTTGCCATGGACTGTGAAGAGCACAGATCAAAATTCATACCGGAGCCACCGTGAAGCAGGAGCTCTGCGTGCCATTTAGCTTCTAACAGACCTCCTGGGGACGTCTCATTCTTTCTTTTGTCCCACGTTGGTTTGATTTATGCTCTCTTTGCCTTATGTCTTCGAGTTCCTCACAAAAAGTTCCCAAATAAGAATGTAAGCCCGTTCCTTGTAACAAAAATACTAAACCTTGACTCATTTTTTTGAGGAGGCTATTTATATGTTAGGTTTGAATGATGTTCTGATACGATTTTTTAAAAATAAATTTATTTTATTTAAGTGTATGGTATTTTTATTTAATTAATTTATTTTTATTTTTAAAAATGTATTTATTTAATTTATTTTATTTTTGGCTGCGTTGGGTCTTCGTTGCTACACACGGGCTTTCTCTAGTTGCGGAGAGCGGGGGCTACTCTTCGTCGCGGTGCGCGGGCTTCTCATTGCGGTGGCTTCTCTTTGTTGTGGAGCACGGGCTCTAGGCGCATAGGCTTCAGTAGTTGTGGCACGTGAGCTCAGTAGTTGTGGCTTGCGGGCTCTAGAGCACAGGCTCAGTAGTTGTAGCGCACAGGCTTAGTTGCTCCACGGCTTGTGGGATCTTCCCGGACCAGGGGTCGAACCCGTGTCCCCTGCATTGGCAGGCGGATTCTTAACCACTGCACCACCAGGGAAGCCCTGATATGACTTTTATACTTATCTTTTTCCAAGTTCCCAAATACTATCAGCCTATCCTTAAAATGCAAAACAACAACAAAACAAAAAAACAACAAAAACCCATTCCAAACAGAAAGAAACTGAGACAACTGTCATGTTTTTAACGATTTTAAAAGTACAATGATTATGAAATTGGTTACTATTGGAAAAGGATAGGCGTTGCATACGTTTTCCTAATATTAACTTGTTTATTCCACAAAGATCTGTTCATCATCTTTTTCACTTTAGCTCACTTTTACTGACCATGCGGGAAGCCCTGTAATAGATAACGTGCTGTCAGAGACAAATAATACACAGCTTTCACTTCCAGTAGTCTAAAATACAACAGAAGGGACTTCCCTGGTGGCACAGTGGTTAAGAATCCGCCTGCCAATGCAGGAGACACGGGTTCGAGCCCTGGTCCGGGAAGATCCCACATGCCACAGAGCAACTAAGCCCATGCACCACAACTACTGAACCTGCGCTGTAGAGCCTGTGAGCTACAACTCCTGAGCCCATGTGCTGCAACTACTGAAGCCTGCACGCCTAGAGCCCATGCTCTGCAACAAGAGGAGCCACCGCAATGAGAAGCCCGTGCACCGCGACGAAGAGTAGCCCCCGCCCCCCACAACTAGAGAAAACCTGCGCACAGCAACGAAGACCCAATGCAGCAAAAAATAAATAAATAAATAAATAAATAAATAAATATTAAAAAAAAGGTGGTCACAGGTGCCAATTCGGCCGATGACCTCCACCTTCTTCCTAAACAAACCGTCGCCTCTCTGCCTCCTTTCTTCCTCAGCCCTGCCCACAAAACCTTCTCATTCATTGCCTCATGCCTCCACCCTCACCTGCACATTCGTGCCCACCATCTGTTTCACTTTAAACCCAAGCCTCCCTATTAATACCTCCCACTAGAGTAGGTGAGTAATATTCCCTAAGACAGAAGTGACTTGGAAACCCAGCACTCCCCCAGTAGCTGCAGGGACCTGGCCCCGATTCAAGCCCACACAACAGAAGCCAAATTACACACTCAGTGGTGAAAGCATTTTTTCAAATCCCGCCCTTGTGTGAGTGCAGGTGGAACAAGCACTGGGTGACCACATTCTTCAAACACAGGGAGATGACTGTACCCCCTGCCACTTAGTCTCCATTGCGTGGCTCTTCTCCAAGCCGCTGGTCTCCAACTGTCCTTCTTTTTGATGTTTCTTCTTACTTTGCAGAGACTGCAGGGGAGTGCAGAGGGTAGTATGCTATTCTAAAGAGTTTGGGGCTTTATCCTATAGGAATGGGGAGCCACTGAGAGGTTTTTAAGAAGGTCAGAGTCATATTATTTTCTTAGAAAATAAGTTCAATCTGATGGCATTGGTTAGGTCTCCCAGTGGTTTTACTTAGCAAGAAGTATCACGCAAGCAATCAATTTCAAAGGGACTTCAAGGTTTGAAAACAACTCAGCAAGGGTGCGGGAGCCTGCAGCTCCCGGGCTTCCAGAGCACCTGAGCTCCTGAGGTTTGCATGTCACCACCAGCCTCTTCAGCTCTAATCAGAGCTGACTTTAAAGGGACAGAAGCTGTGAATGGAGCACCGCTGTCCCCTCCAGGAGAGCAGTGGTCACTCTGGGCACATCTGGGTCACTCCAAAGCTGAAAAGGGCAGGAGCTGACGTGATCACTAGACAACCAGGATACTAGAATAAGGGCAGATACACAAGGTTCTGAAGTTCTGCCTACGAAGCAAATTGTGTTAAATTAGCCATGCTTCCTAATCTTTGTCCCATCCTGATAAACATTTAAAAAAAGGATATTTGTGCATCTCACTGGAATCAACTTGAGGGAGCTTAGATAATTCTAAATGGAGCTTTGTGAATAATAATTACTTACATTTTCTTTACATGATATAAAAAATAAAAACAAAAATCTATGATACTATAAATTATAGGAAAAAGAACAAAAACAAAGTATTGGGTAGATTTAAATTGATAACAATTCTGTGATTTTTTTAAAAAATGAAAAACTAGAGCATGCTTCCTTGCATCTAACTTTTTTATATTAAGTTTTATGTTTAAAATGTCTGCACACAATTCCCAATTCAGACATTTTAAATGATAATCTCTTCAATTTTTTTAAGCATAGTTAATTTACAATGTTGTGTTAGTTTCAAGTATATAACAAAGTGATTCAGTTATACATATATAGCTATACAGTAGGTCCTTCTTCTTTACCTATTTTATATCATACATAGTGTATAGTACTGCGCACATGTTAATCCCAAACTCCTAATTTATCTCCCCCACCCCATCCCTTTTGGTAACGATAAGTTTGTTTTCTATGTCTGTGAGTTTATTTCTGTTTTGCAAGTAAGTTCATTTGTATCATTTTAAAAAATTCCACATATAAGTGATATCATATATTTGTCTTTATCTGACTTACTTAATACGATATCTTCAATCCTTGATAGTCATCATGGAGAAAAAACTTTCTTAGTGCAAGAAGTGGTGATAAAATGTGAAGGCATTTTTTTTTTCAGTTCATAATTTTATGTAAGATTTTGTATAGCAGTAGGTCATGCATATAGGTATGAGCACAGAATCCATGTACCACTTGATTAATCTTCACAGATACCTAGTAGCAGCACCCAGATCAGGAAACAGAATGACATCAGCATCCCAGAAGCCCCATTCACACTTCATTCTCCCAGTAAATACTCTCCCGCCATGCCCCCCCCGCCCCCCCACCCCCGCAAGGTAACCACCGTGCTGACTTCTGCAAGTGGGATTTATACAGATATGCTTGCAAGTGTGTTCGGGTGCACACACGTAGCAGTTCTGCAGGGCCTCCATCTGTGGCTGAAGTTTCTGGGTCACCAGGTTCGCACCTGTTCAGCTCCAGCACATTCAGCTGAAGTGGTTCCAACAGACACTCCCACCAGGAGTACAGAGAGTTCCACCTGTTCTGTGTCTTTGCCAACATGTGATATCGTCAGTTAAAGCCATTATTTTTTAGCAATGATTCATACATTCACAGCAGTCAAAGTTACATTTAAAGGATTAACAGCTCTTTACTTCCATTAACAACCAGTAATGTTGACGTTTTTCTCTGACTATGTGACTGGATTTTGAATCCAAAAGAACTCAGCCACACCAAGTATTTTGAAACCCTGAAACTCTAATGCACAGTTTGGGCAAGCAGGGCGAGAGCGCTCCCGCTGCCGCCAGCTGGGATGTCACCGAAATGCCCTGAGAGCTGCAAATGAACAGACTTCTCCTGAGGATGCGAAGACAAGGATTCCCCTCCCCCCAGGCCGACGGGGTCCCCATCTCACTACTCCCGGGGGACCACTGAAGGCTCACTGGCCGGGGCGCGGCAGGCATCACCGCCCCGCACCTGGCTTGGTGCAGTCACGCTGCTAATTCCTCCTCTCAACCAGCAAGCCCAGGAGGTAGCAAGCATATCATCATCCCCACAGTACAGAGGGGGAAACCGAGGCCCCAAGAGGTCAGGGACTGTCCCCATTGAAGCCAGAAGCCCTTTGTTGCTGTAGAGCTTCGCTCACAGATGCCACCTTCCGAGAACAACATCCCGCTGGAGGGCTGCAGGCTCCTACAAAGGGAGGAATGGGAGACCTGAAAACTGAACCCCAGAGGCCCATGTCAACAGGGCACAGAAGTCAGGTGAACATCCCAAGAGGCCAATGCTATGACCTCAGGACCTACAGATCACCTGTGTGTCCATTCTTAGCGGCCTCCCTTTCTTTCCATTCCTCCCTTTCTTTAAGGAGCTGAAGTATGGAATTGGAAGATTCTACATATACACATTTTCCCTATCACCCGAAGATATATGTTCTCTGTTTTAAACTTTTAAACCAGGTGAGTTTAATCTTTTATGTCTTTTGAAAACAAAACAAAAAACCAATTAGGTCGCTCTGTAACTTTCAGGCTGTGGACCCTGGGCAAGTTACCTACTGCTCTGTGCCTCAGTTGCCTCATCTGTAAAATGGGAATAATAATAGCACATACTGTGAAGATGAAATAAGTTGATACATATAAAGGGCTTTATGTTTTTTCACCTTCTTTTAACAGCTTTATTGAAATAGTAATTAACATACCTTGAAGTTTACCCTTTTAAAAAGTGTACAATTCAGTGGTTTAGTAGATTTACAGAGTTGTGAACCCATCACCATGATCTAATTCTAGAACATTTCATCTCCCCAAAAAGAACTCATTAGCAGTCACTCCCCACCTTCCAACACCCCCTGCCCTTGGCAACCAGTAATCTACTTTCTGTTTCTATGGATTTGCCTATTCTGGACATTTTATATAAATGGGATCATACAATACCTGGTCTTTTGTGACTAGCTTCTTTTACTTAGCATAATGTGTTTAAGACATCAATATTCATCTGTGTTGTATTGGGTGTCAATGCTACATTTCTCTCTTTTTTGAGTGTGTATATGTGCGTGTATGTACATAATTTATTTTTCTTCTTGGTCCTTAAAATTTTTTCTAAAATTTCTTTTTTCTCCAACTTTATTGAGGTATACTTACAAATAAAAGTTGTACATGCTTAAGGTGTACACTGTGATGATTTGATATACATTGTGAAATGATTACTACAATCAAGGTAATTAGCACATCCATCACTTCACATAGTTAAACTTTTTTGTGTGTGGTGAGAATACTTAAGATCTACTCTCCTAGCAAATTTCCAGTATACAAGTATTAACTATAGTCACCACTGTGTACATTAGATCCCCAGAATTTATTTATCTTATAATTGAAATGGTCAACAGGCACACGAAAAGGTACTCAACATCAGTAATCATCAGGGAAATGCAAATCAAAACCACAATGAGATATCACAGACACCTGTTAGAATGGCTATTATCAAAAAGATATGAGAATTCCCTGGCGGTCCAGTGGTTAAGACTCCACACTTTCAATGCTGGGGCCCGGGGTTCAATCCCTGGTTGGGGAACTATGATCCCTGCAAGCTGAGTGGCTCAGCCAAGAAAAACAAAAACAAAAAACCAAAAAGATAAAAGATAACAAACGTTAGTGAGGATGTGGAGAAAGGGAACCCTTGTGCACTGATTGGTAGGAAAGTAAGTTGGTACAGCCATTGTGGAAAATAGTATGGAGGTTCCTCAAAAAATTAAATAGAACTACTGTATGATCCAGCAATCCCACGGTTGGGTATATATCCAAAGAAAATGAAATCAGGATCTCGAAGAGTATCTGCATCCCCACATTCATTGAAGCATTATTCAAAATAGCCAAGATATGAAAACAACCTAAGTATCCACTGACAGATGAATGGATAAAGAAGGTGTGGGATATGTATACAACGAGACATTATTCAACCATAAAAAAGAAGGAAATCCGGGAGGACATTTTATTATGCTAAGTGAAATAAGCTGGACACAGAAAGACACTATGCTCTCACTTACATGTGGAATCTAAAAATGTCAAAGTCACAGAAGCAGAGAGTGGAATGGTGGTTGCTAGGGGCTGGGCGGTGGGGGAAGTGGGGAGATGCTGGTCCAAGGATAAACAGCTTTAAAATGTGCATGGTGCCTGAACGTGCTGAGGGTTTGCACATCATGATGTGACTTTTTTTACCCTCCTTGTGGGTGCGTGGGAGGTACCCTATAGTAGAAGGTACTATAGTAGAAGCTCTGCCTGTACTTACTTCTGTGATTACTTCAGGACCACCTCTCACCCAGAGTCTCCAGTGGTTAAGCAGGACTTTTCCATTGAGTAGGCATTAGTGATGATTTACCACAGAGAGGAAGGGAGTGAAGAACTCAAGACAAGCTGGCACCTGGCTCCCAGAGTGCTGGAAGGTCCTGACAGAGATCTGGGTCTTGAACCTTCTCCTGTGTCAGGTGATGCTGACTCTGGAGCAGTAGATCCACACCCGCACTTAACTTTGGGGAACAGATAATTGCTGTCTTAGTCAGGCTGGGCTGCTATAACAGAAATACCATAGACTGGGTGGCTTAAACAACAGACATTTATTTCTCACAGTTTCGGAGGCTGGGAAGTCTGAATCAGGGTGCCTGCCTGGTCAGGTTCTAGTGAGGGCCTGTTCCTGGTTTGCAGGTGCCATCTGTTTGTGTGTCTAGTCTCTTTTCCTTCTTATAAGGACACTAAGCCCCTCATGGGGGCCCCACCCTCATGACTTCATCTAAACCTAATTGCCTTCTAAAGGTGCCACCTCTTAATAGCATCCCATTGGGGATTATGATTTCAACATAAGAATTTGAGGGAGACACAAACACGCAGAACGTAAGAACTGCTACTTGACTGATAACAGTCAGCTGTCTCCCTGTCTTTTTAATTGTGATTATTTGATACCAGTCTGTCTTCCTTCCAGGCGTTCAGCTGCGTGAGGGATGGGGGCTGCCTTGAATCTACTGCTCCTGGTACTTTCAATCAGAGTCTGTTGGGAAAAAAAATGAGCCAACCAGCAAGTCTGGACTTTCCTTTTTGAAAATGTATTCATTGGTAGAAACTCTTCAAGTTGTCTCAGAAAACTGTTTTTATTCAAACATACTGGACACACTTAAAAATATACTCAGACTAGATGGAAATTGTTTAATGAAAAAAAATATTTGGTTTCAATGTTTGATGATGTGCAGTCACTCTCACAACTCTGTAATTTATGTGACAATGATCACAGAAAACATCCTGCTTAGGTTTATAAATAGTTAAACAGATAATCCATTTCTGAATTTGACACTGTTAACACATAAAGGATTTTTTTTTTTTGGGTGGCGACCGGCAGCTTGCAGGATTTTAGTTCCCCATCCAGGGACTGAATCTGGGCCCTGGCAGTGAAAACGCAAATCCTAACCACTGGGCCGCCAGAGAATTCCCCATAAGGGATTTTATTTTATTTTATTTATTTATTTATTTTTAAAATATTAATATATATTTACTATTTTTTATTTTTATTTATTTATTTATTTACTTTTGGCTGTGTTGGGTCTTCGTTTCTGTGCCAGGGCTTTCTCTAGTTGCGGCGAGCAGGGGCCACTCTTCATCGCGGTGCGCGGGCCTCTCACTGTCGCGGCCTCTCTTGTTGCGGAGCACAAGCTCCAGATGCGCAGGCTCAGTAGTTGTGGCTCACGGGCCTAGTTGCTCCGCGGCATGTGGGATCTTCCCAGACCAGGGCTCGAACCCGTGTCCCCTGCATTGGCAGGCAGATTCTCAACCACTGCGCCACCAGGGAAGCCCTATTTTATTTTTTAAATTTTATTTTATTTGGCTGTATTGGGTTTTAGTTGCGGCATGCAGGATCTTTGTTGTGGCATGAGGGATCTTTTGTTGCGGCGCACGGACTTCTCTCTAGTTGTGGTGTGTGGGCTCCGGAGTGCACAGGTGGGCTTCTCTCTAGTTGTGGCACACAGGCTCAGTAGTTGCAGCGCACAGGCTTAGTTGCCCCATGGCAAGTGGGATCTTAGTTCCCCGACCAGGGATACGAACCCATGCCCCCTGAGTTGGAAGGCGGATTCTTAACCACTGGACCACCAGGGAAGTCCCCCCATAAGGGATTTAAAAAAGTAGAATAACAATACATTTCAAGAAAACAAGTTGAAACATCAGTCATGATAGAATGAAAGGCCATCTCACTCTGACATACATTCTAAAGACATGCAGCTTTATTGAAGATGCACTGAGTTAGGGGAAAAAAATATCTGGAATCTACCACAAGTAAAAAGCAGTCTAATATAGATTTTTTTGTCTTTAGAGAAACACCCAAATATGTCCTGAATTAAATTGCTTCTAACTCCAAGGTCAGTGCAGGGACCCCGTTCTCCAATTCAATGGTACTTCCTCCTCTGCTGAGAAAAATGCTGCAGACAAAATGACATTTGAAAAGGGTATTTGCATTTTTTGAATTTATTTTTATCTTATTACATTTCTTTTTAAAATTAATTAATTAATTAATTTATCCATTTATTTTTGGCCGTGTTGGGTCTTCGTTGCTGTGCACGGGCTTTCTCTAGTTGCGTGAGCGGGCTTCTCATTGTTGTGGCTTACTCCTGTTGCAGAGCACGGGCTCTAGGCGCACAGGCATCAGTAGTTGCGGCACGTGAGCTCAGTAGTTGTGGCTCGCGAGCTCTAGAGCTCAGGCTCAGTAGTGGCGCACGCGCTTAGCTGCTCTGTGGCATGTGGGATCTTCCCGGGCCAGGGCACGAACCCGTGTCCCTTGCATTGGCAGGCGGATTCTTAACCACTGCGCCACCAGGGAAGCCCTTATTACATTTCTTGAGAGCAACATAAACCTCAGTCCATTGAGGCTCGCACAACAGACGCTGGAACAGCAAGGCACTACAGAGATCAATGTCGAAGAAGCCCTGGGGTGAGGCTAACGGAGACTCAGCCCAAATCAACAGCGTCCACAGTTGCTTGCCCAGGAGGAAGTTTGTCCTTTGGGAATTCTAGTGGGAAAGAATGACTTGATGATAATGCCTTTTCACTGGAAAGCCCGACCTCTGTGTGCGTCTTGCACAGTACCTTCTGTGGCGGTTCTCGACGCTCTGCTTCGCTCGATCATTTCGGGCATCTGAGGGCGGGAACTAGGTGTAGAAGGGATGCCTCAAGGATTACCTGGGCGACAAGGGGACAGCGCCTTTCGTGCCAGCAGGCGAAGACGTGCCGCTGCCCAGAGAGCTTGCTCTGTAGCCAGAAGGCTTTTTGATGTCAAGAAACACCAGACCTGACCCGCCACCCCACAGCGTCAAGGTGAAAGCAGGTGACCGTGTCTACAGCATCTAACGAGAAAAACTCCAACTCCTGGCACCTCCCCGCCAAAGGGGCAACGAGGGCTGCGAGGCAGCCCCGCGCTCCGAAGGGAGGCGCGCGGTCGAGGGTCCGCAAGGTACCGGGTCCGGCATCCCGCCCCCCGGACTCTCCCGCCGCTGGGGGCGAGGGATGAACTGAGAGGGCTCAGGCCTGGAACCCAGCCCTGGGTGGTGCTGGGGCCAGCTGTGGGCCGGGGCTCTTGGGAGTGTTATTACCCGCCCGCCCGCAGGGCAGGGAGGGGATGCCTGCTGTTCCGAGGCCCTACCGGAAGCCGCGCCTTCCGCTGAGCCGGGGCGTCGCTCGGCGCTCGGCTCTCGGCTCTCGACTGCTCGCGCCTGGCGGCAGCTAGGGCTCTGCGTTCGAGGGGTCGAGCCTGGCCCGCCCCGGTAACGGCGCGCGCTCGGCGGCGGCCCCGGGCCTCGGGCACTGGGAGCTGAGGCCGCGGCGGCGGGCGCGGGGATGTCGGGGAGGTCGAAGGTGGTGCTGGGCCTCTCGGTGGTGCTGACGGCGGCCACCGTGGCGGGCGTGCATATGAAGCAGCGGCAGGACCAGCAGGTCGGTGTCACGTGCCCGCACCTTCTGGCCCGCGCGGCGGCGGAGGCCTGGGGCCTGGGGTCCGGCTCCGCGTGGCGCCGCTTCCTCGTCGCCTTTCCTTTCTCCCCTCCCCCCTCCTCCGAGGTGGGGAGACCGCTCCCTGGGGCGTCCGGGAAGTGGGGGCGGTAGTGCCCGGTGCTCTGGGCCGGCCCCGCCGCCGCCCCGCGGGTGTCGAAGCGCTGGTGACGCTTTCCCCGCCTCTCGCCTTCGGGAATTGGGAGAGATACTCGTGTGGGGTGGGGTTTTCCTTCTTAAGGAACAGTTTGCTATGAAAACTAGATTCTGGGGACTATAGAGATAGCGGCCTCCAATTTTTCTCTTTCCGGTGGTTTTATGTGCGGAAACATCCTTGACTTGACCGCTCAGGGGCCTGTCCGTCTTGCTGTGTCTTCCAGTCCTATTTTCTTCCTTTTCCCATCTGCGGACGTTACTGCCGGGCCCCAGTGTGCCCCGCTCCGCCCCGGGCGCGTCGGGAAACAGAGATGAAGACGCGCAGCTGCTCCGGGGACGGACGGCCGAGCGCGAGCGGGGGTAGCCGGGGGCGGGGTGTGTGTGTGGGGGGAGGGGTGCGGTGGAGCCCCGTTGGCCCGGGGTGGACGCAGGCCGCTGGGTGAGTCACTGTAAACAGGCTTGTCTGCGTGGGACCGCGCCGGGTGCTCGGGGTGCAGAGATGCAGCAGGTGAGGCCTTCGTTCCGTGTTCACACTCGGGAAGTCAGAGGAAGCCTGTGATGATTCAGGAATTTAGGGGAGGGAATGAAATGATTAATGGTGACAGGGCGCGGAAGAGATTAGAGATTGGGATTAACGTAGTGGTTCTAAGGGGTTAGCTTTTGAAACAGAAGCGGGAGATTTTCTCCTCTAAGAAGGAAAAGATGGTGACTGGAGAAAATTTGAGATAGGGTAGAGGATGCTATGTCAGATGTAGTTCTGAGGTCAGCGAGCAGGGATTTTCCGAGTATGGAGTACGGCTGGGTGAAAGCTTGGTTCTGACCTCCAGCTACACGTGCGATTGTTCCTGGAAGTTTTTACCAGGTAGCAGCCTGGGCCCTGCTCCTGACCTATTGAATCAGAATCTCTTGGGGATGCGGATCCCACTTAGGTACGTTTTAAAAGCGACACAGAGATTCTAACTTGCGGCCGGGGTTGAGAACCACTGTCAGAATGGGACAAGTGTAAGGTTTAGGTATTTGGAAGTTAGAGGTTGAGATTGACCGGAATAACCTGTGTTTGTTTTACGTCCAGTCATTCATTGCGGGGTTACTTTCTAGCAGCGGGAAAGAGGACAAATGTTTGACACAGCGGGTGTGTTGGAAGGTTCAAGGAAGCAAGAAATAAAACAATGACTGTTGTCCCCCATTATTTCCTGACTGCCTGCCACATACCAGGCGCTGTACTAAGCACTTTACATGCATCGTCCTCGATCCTCACAGGAACCCAGCAAAACCAGCAGTGCGTACTACACGAGGAGCCGCGTTCTAGGTGTTAGAGTTGTGATGGTGAAGAGGTCTCGGTGTTTAGTAAGGTAGTCCAGTGGAAGTCGCAGGAGGCATGTGCGAGGCAGTCGGCACAGACTTTGAAACCCGGAGGAAACTAGCGAATGCTGGATGGAGAACAAGGTCCCAAGCCGAGTGCTAAAGTCCCTGAGAAAGGAGGGGAGGACCTCAGAACAGGTGTGGACGGTGTGGGCTTCTGGGCTTGGGTGGGGTGTATAGGTGCGTCCTGATGGAAGAAGCACAGGAGAGGATGAGCTGGGGAGGGAGGAGTGGAATGAGAGCCTCCGATTCTGCCTGGAGATCTTGCCAGGGGCACAGGGTTCAGGACAGTTGGTTTTCAGTTGTGTTATCAGTCCCAGGACTCTTAAATTTCCCAGCTCCCCCATAATGGGGACTGAAGCCCTAGGCCTGGAGGAGGGCCAGCAAGTAGGTACTTGGTGAGTTGTTAAAATAGACATAATAGTAATTTAAAAAAACCCTACCCAGGCCCCAGGCCCTAGGCCCTGCCCCCATTATTCTGCCTCACAAGGCCACTGTTAAGTTATTAGAGTATTTTATGACCTGTAAAGTGTAAGTTATTAGTAATGACTGGATTGATGCTTTAGAAAGTCTCATCTTAGATGCCAGGTCCATATTCTAGAATTTTCTACCTGTCTTTAGTGTTTATCAAAGTAACGACCATCAATGGGCCTTTATTTTTTCCTCTGCTGGTAGCGTTCTTTTTCCCCGTCTTTCCCCATTATGTAATTGTAATTTTTACCTTTTCTCTGTATATAATAGAAGAAGCCGAGTTCTTTACTTTCTTGCATCCTTAAAGTTTGTTCAAATTTTAGTAATTTTCTTTCTTGGATGTTTATTATTCAGTTAAGACAATTGCTAACAGGAATGTAGTTCACAGTTACTCAAGTAACTCTCATCAAGTTGTTCTTTCTCTTTTTTGGCTGAGCCGCTGCTTGCAGGATCTTAGTTCCTTGACCAGGGATAGTATCCGTGCCCCTTGCAGTGGAAGTGCGGAGTCCTAACCACTGGACCGCCAGGGAAGTCCCTCATCACGTTTTTAAAGCATCATATACTAACTAAACTTTTAAAATTCAGCATAGTGGCAGTTTTTCTGTTTTAATTGTTACTTCCCATTTTTATATTAAATGATGCAAAATTTCTTAAAGTATGATAAGAGGTCTGTAATAATATTATCACGCTACCAAGTTAATTTGATGGTTTATTACATTTACACAGAAAGTTAAAATAGTAATTGAGTACTTGGAATCTAAAAGTTTTAAGTGTATTTTGGTAACACTGATTTTTGGATTTGAATGACACAAGGATGGGAACCACCTGTTCCGAGTTTCACTAAAATCTGTTTCTTACGTTTTTAGAGGCTTCGTGACGGAGTGATCAGAGACATTGAGAGGCAAAATCGGAAAAAAGAAAATATTCGTCTTTTGGGAGAACAGATTCTTCTGACTGAGCAACTTGAAGCAGAAAGAGAGAAGATGGTGTTGGCAAAAGGATCTCAAAAAACGTGACTTGAAATGCGTGTGAGATATTGATGGAACAGACAGCGTTAAGTGTGTGTGAGTGAGTGTTGATGGAGAACAGCTTAGTGAGATCTTCAGCCTTTTTGTGGTCACCGTCCTTTTAAACTTGATCAGAAAAAGGACGATGGATCGTATATTCTAAATAATTGCTTTAAGTGCCCCTTGTGTCTGAGTAGAGTCAGGCAGACGCTCTTCTGAGAGTTTGTGTGGTCAGCAAGGAGCCCCTTCAAGCTTAGTGTCCAGAGACTGAGATTGTTCCCGAGAGCACTGAACCTGCAAGCCGGGAGGGATGGAGAGTAACATCCATCTGAGCAGTTTGATCAGTCGGCACGACGATGAAGCTACAAGAACGTCCACCTCGGAGGGGCTGGAGGAGGGGGAGGTGGAGGGGGAGACTCTGCTGATCGTCGAGTCAGAGGACCAGGCGTCCGTGGACTTGTCTCACGACCAGAGCGGGGACTCCCTAAACAGTGATGAAGGGGACGTGTCGTGGATGGAGGAGCAGCTGTCCTACTTCTGCGACAAGTGCCAGAAGTGGATCCCAGCCAGTAAGAGCTTCTCCTTTCCTTTGCTTTGTCAATTCCTGCGGGGTTTGTTTTTCTAACCTGTGAAAGAAACATGAATGTGAAAGAGACCCAAATAAAAAGATAACTCTTATATTTATTATTAGTGTAGTTGATTAACTGCAAATTTATATAAAACATAGACACATTTGTACTAATATATATTACTGCCAACCTCTATCACGTTGTTAAATTAACATTCTCGATTGTAACCCAATAAAAATTAGAAAATTGGAAATTCTGTGTTACTTAAAGAATTAGCCACATTTTTCTATCAGGGTCACATTATTGTGGTTTTGGGGCCAAATTCTAGGTCCAGTGTAGAGCTAAACTTCAGACTCATAAACATAACTCTGGTAGTGTTTAACTTACATGGAAAACAACTGCTATAGTATGTTGATATAAAGTCGGAATTAGGAGATTAAATATGTATTATGCATTTTTCTAGGGCCATTCGTGTTTTCTCCTTGCTGGCCTCCTTGATCTGCTGGCAGTAGATACACGCGATAAGGTGCTTTGCCAGGCATCAGGGCTCTTAACCAAAACAGGATGTTTCCATTAGGCACAGAGTAGTAAAGACATATGTACTAGAGGAATACTCTGTGTAATAGAATTTGTAACTAGGTCAGAGAAATTTATATATGTGTGTGTGTATATATATTGTTGTGAACTGGGTCATTTTCTGGTATGTGGAGGTGTTTTTAAGGTGGTTTCAACTCTTCGGATTCATAGTTTTTATTAATAAATTAACACCATTTTCATAGAAAGCAAACCTAAAATTTATTATAAGTTAGCTAGTTTTTGCTTTCGAGCTGTCTCTGCTTATAGATTCAGGGTTCTGCCTGAAAGCCTGGGTGGTTTTCCCCCATCCTCACAGCCTGCGCTGTAAATGCCCTGCCTCCTGGGGCCCCTGCTAACTGCTCCAGCCTCTCTCCTTTGTGCCCTCCTGTCCCCACATGGATACAGAGCTTTGCATTTAGGGTGAGCTTTTCCTTCTCCACAAGCAGTTCATTCTTTTTTTTTTTTATAAATTTATTTTATTTATTTATTTTTGGCTGTGTTGGGTCTTTGTTGCTGCACGCTGGCTTTCTCTAGTTGCGGTGAGTGGGGGCTACTCTTCATTGCAGTGCGAGAGCTTCTCATTGCGGTGGCTTCTCTTGTTGTGGAGCACGGGCTCTAG
The DNA here is from genome assembly GCF_028564815.1 of Eubalaena glacialis. NCBI lineage: Eukaryota > Metazoa > Chordata > Mammalia > Artiodactyla > Balaenidae > Eubalaena > Eubalaena glacialis. The sequence goes on along the minus strand of NC_083728.1, from coordinate 54,574,902 downwards.
GCACATGGGTTTCAGTAGTTGCAGCACGCGGGCTCAGTAGTTTTGGCTCACGGGCTCTAGAGCGCAGGCTCAGTAGTTGTGGCGCACGGGCTTAGTTGCTCCACGGCATGTGGGATCTTCCCAGACCAGGGCTGGAACCCGTGTCCCCTGCATTGGCAGGCGGATTCTTAACCACCGCACCACCAGGGAAGCCCAAGCAGTTCTTTCTTATCCCTAGGACTTTGTGCATGTAAATTTCCTCTGTGGAACATTTGTCTCTACAGCCTCTATACTCCCCGCCCCACACACAAACACCTCTTTTCACCTGCCAATTCTAGCCATCCTTCAGGCCCCCGTCCACCCCACTTTTTCTAGTGCTCATGTCTTCCTCATGTGGGTGGGCACCTCTTTTATGTGCTCTCACGTTGCCCCACGGCGGCCATCACATCCCACTCCAGGGTTTCCACGTCTCCCAGAGCATCAGCGTCACCTGGGGAACTTCAGAAAATGCCCTGCTTCCAGAGGTTGATTTATTTTGCGGGGGATAGACCCGGGCATATTTAAAACACAAAACTTCCTGGGTGGTTCTGATGCACAGTCAGGATGGAGAGCCTCTGTGCTGCTGTGATTACCTACTCTCTCCTCTGTAGCCCTCACTGCATCTGTAAGCCTCTGAGAGCCAGCACCGCGTCTGTCTCAGGTGTTGTGTTCCTGGTTCCTAGCCCAGTGGCACAGTGGGAGCTCAGATGTTTTCTTGGAAGAATGTGTGAGGAGACCTCCTGTAGGAGTCGGGAATGTTAACATTTCGAACAGCCAGTGAGAACAATCCTACCTGCCTTTCCAGTGTCTTTCTTCTGAAAGTCCGGGAACCACAGATCTATCTTAGTGGGCATGCACTTGATGTTAGACGAATAAAAACCTTCTCTACTCCCTTCCCCATCCCGCCCTCACGGGCTGGCTGAAAGAAAAGGAAAAACACAGCCTGGGAAACTTGGGAAATGGCTGGTAGATTGATTAAAATTTTGGGTTACCTCTGTTCTAGATACACCTGTGACGTGCCTTTTTTGTTTTCCTCCTAGGTCAGCTGAGGGAACAGCTCAGTTACCTTAAGGGCGATAATTTTTTTAGGTTTACTTGTTCCGATTGCTCTGAAGATGGCAAGGAGCAGTGTGAGCGGCTGAAGCTGACGTGGCAGCAGGTGAGTTAAAGCTCTTTCTCTAGAATTCATGGGGTTGGTCCCCCCCCACCACGAAATTTATTGGAATAAGTAACTAGGGAATGAGGAACCTACATATGAGCTTCTGAGTTGTTTTGAGGATCACTTTATTTCACAATGAAAATCATAATGTATGGAGAAAAGAGTTCTTAGTGAAAATACTCACTGCCAATTTAGTGAATTGGGTTTGAGATTCTGAAAATCTCACCCACGGTTTCATTTACATAATACATTAACATAACATACATAATACCAAACTCTGATTTTAATCGAAGAGGTTCACATTTTTTTTGGCAGCTATGTTTAGAAAAAACCATTCTAAAAAATACAAAGATGGCTGAATCAATATGCTGTACACCTGAAACTAGCAACTATACTTGTTGTATATTGTAGAGCAACTGTACTTCAATTAAAAAAAAAAGTAAAGATGGTCACCCTAATTTCAGCCAACTATAGCCCGAACAGTATCTTTTAACTGATCTCCAGGTTGTATTAATTTTTGGGGTTTTGTTTTTATATTAATATGTTTATAACAAGGCACCAATGGTATATGCAGTCTTTAAGTTCTAAAAATGTATTAGACATCACTCACTCAGTTTTTATGTTTATTCATTCGACAAATATTGAGTGCATATGACGAACCAGGCACTGTTCTAGGCCTGGAGAGTAGAATCTAGTCGAGACCAGCTGATCCTTCTAGCTGTTTCTTCTTCGTGGTGAATGAGACAGCCAAGACCCTAGCCCCAGGCAGCTGACATTCTAGACATTTATTTTAGATGATAGGCAGACAAATAATACCCCTGGCACTTTTTGCTGTGAAGGAAATAAACAGGGTAATGAGGAAGATTTTAGGTTGTACCCTCGAAGGCACTTAGGGTGTTCCTTGTAAACTGTAGCTGTGTTCACAGCCAGAGGCTATCGTGTTCATTATCAGTGCTTTATTAGGACATCTGTTGAAATCTGTCAGTGGTGATCTTAGGGAGCCTTTTTGGACTTGCCTGAAAATATGTAAGTAGAAAATGAACGGAAGTTTGTACTGAGGATACAGTCTCATGAGTATTCTAACTGGGATTTTTTTTTAAAGTGTGCATGGGATACTGTGTCTAGGCAAGGTCCGATTAATATTAGTAGATTATTCTGATGTGTGCACACGTAGGCAGATTTGCATTTGGCCTGCAGGTAGCTTCTCATAAAATTGTAAAATGGAAGAAGAGCAAATGTATGTAATTTGTTACTTTCAAGACTATGAGTTTTCTGTGGAGATTCTTTTTAAAAGAAAAAGTGGCTTTTGATTATATTGCTCAATATATTGGTAATACTGGCTCAATTTGCTCCTTTAATCAGACTAACATCTCTTGAAAATTATTTTTTCACTTCCAAAAGACATATGGATAATAAATACCCTGGGATAATGAAGTGAAAACTGGGACCAGACACATCTGGTTCTTGGGAAAGTACTGACCAGTGTTTCTAGTTGCATCTCTTTCTTTTTCTTTCTCTCTCTCCCTCTCTCCCTCTCTCCCTCTCTCCCTCCCTCCCTCCCTCCCTCCCTCCCTCCCTCCCTCCTTCCCTTCCTCCCTCCCTCTCTCCCTCTCTCCCTCCCTCACTCCCTCTCTGTCTCCCTGTCTCCCTCTCTCCCTGTCTCCCTCTCTCCCCCTCTCCCCCTCTCCCTCTCCCTCTCCCCCTCTCCCTCTCCCTCTCCCTCCCTTCCTCCCTCCCTCTCCCTTTCTCTCTCTGTCTCTCTCATTGCAAGAGCTAAAAGGATCTGTTGGTCTGGAATAGACTCTATTGATGTCGTATTCCAATTGGAATGTGGGTTTTCTGTTGTTTTAAATCTTAAACTTTGTTGATTTACCAAAATAAGTAGAAATGCTTGTTTATATTACAAAATGCCAACAGTAATGAGGTGACTAAAAGGCCCCTTCCACACACTTTCTGTGTCCTCTCCTCCTCCTTGGTGGTGTGTGAACAACAGTCTGAAAAGTAAGGAAGCTATCAGGTAGGGTAGTTTTTACCTTCTTGTCCTAGACACGCTCATTATCTTTCCAGATGCTCTTCAGCAGATACTTGGGAGGTGCCCGCTGGGCTGTGCCAGCCTGAGCAAGGCCTTGGAGCTGTGCTGGTTCCCCAGGCCAGCCTGTTACTGGGAGCTTGGGCTGGTGGTGTGAGAGCAGAAACGCAACTGGGATTCGTTCTTCAAGATTCCAGATTCCAGAAGAGGGAGAACCATGTCCTTCGTGATTGGATTTTTAGTTTGCTCAGTAAATACGGTGGTAATAGGAAAAGTTATTTGCAAGTAAATATGTGAATTTTAACTTTCTAAAGTCATGAAATATTTCAAAAAGAAAAAATAGTACTGGAAATGAAACAACACACTTGTGTCTGTACCACGGAGATTAACAGTGAATACACGTTTCCAAGTTACTCTAGGAGTCTGAGTGGGCAGAAGAGCTCATTCCATCCTTTTCTTAAGGTATTTCTTGAACAATAGCTTTCTTAAATTGTAGTAAAATATACATAACAGGGCTTCCCTGGTGGCACAGTGGTTAAGAATCCACCTGCCAATGCAGGGGACACGGGTTTGAGCCCTGGTCCGGGAAGATCCCACATGCCGCGGAGCAACTAAGCCCATCACCACAACTGCTGAGCCTGCGAGCCACTACTACTGAGCCCACGTGCTACAACTACTGAAGCCCGCGTGCCTAGAGCCAGTGCTTCACAACAAGAGAAGCCACCGCAATGAGAAGCCCGCGCACCGCAATGAGAAGCCTGCACACCGCAATGAAGAGTAGCTCCCGGTCACCACAACTAGAGAAAGCCCACGCACAGCAACAAAGACAACACAGCCAAAAATAAATTAATAAATAAATTTATAAAAATACATATATATACACATAACAAAGCTTACCGTTTCCACCGTCTTTAAGCATACAGTTCAGTGGCATTAAGCACATTCACATTGTTTTGCAACCATCACCACCATCATCTCCAGTAAGTGCTCATCTCCCCAAAGTGAAATCCTGTGTCTGTTAAACAGCGACTCCCCGTGAACAATAACTTTAAAGGGAGAGATTTGTTGGTTGATGGAGACCTGATGCAAAAATAAGTGTAATGATTTGAAAAGTCTGTTCATGGGGTTAATTGGCAGACTGCAAATTTTACAAGTTTAAGGATGGGGGAAGTTGAGACTCGATAGGAGCATCAGAATCACCAGGCCCCTTGGAGGGTGTGGTTGTAGGTCTCCCTGTTGGGCCATCGGGATTTGGGGCTGTGAACATCGATGTCGGGGAGCGTGACCTGCAGTCTGTTAGACCCTGTACCGCTTTGGGCTACTCGTCATGGAAAGAAGAGTTATGGAAGGATTCTCTTCTTAGGTTCTGTCCCCTTTTCAATTGCGCTGGCCCAAAATTAATCATTATTTTTATTAGGTTGAAAACATGGTTTTGAATAGCGTGTGTAGTTTCTTGTCCATTTACGATTACAAAATTGCATTTAGATGCGAAGAGAAATGTCTAATAGGATAATCACTGAAAATGTTAAAAAGGATTATTTCTTGATGGTGGATTTAAAATGATTTTTACTTCCTTCTTTACTCTTTTCTCTTTTAGTGAAGTCTTTTACAGTGAGAATGTGTTATTCATATTTCTGCAAAGTACTTCCCCATTTGGGGCCGTGAATTCGTTATCTGTTAAATACGAGGTTGGATTAGATGTGGAGCTGGGGGTGTCCTGCTCTCTGAGGATGGGCCAGGCAGCCAGGCCTTTCAGGTCCCTGCCCCTTGTCTATTCTGATTTCATCTCAGGAACAGTTTCCACAGCTGAGAAAGGCTAAACCCAGAGGGGATGGTACCTCACGTTATCTTCAGCTCTGAAATTCTGGGAGTCTATTGTTTCTGCCCTCTAAAGAGCTTAGAAAAGTATATGTGCAGGGGTGATGCTTGGAATATTTAGTAAAGGTCAGCACTGTCCGTCAGAAATGCCGGCTGGAGCAGGCCCTGGGGCCTCCTGATGCCAGTGGTTAACGCGGTGTTTAGCGCTGCCTTTGAGTGGTGGAGGGGGACTGGGATGGGGGCTGCTTAGGGCAGTAGTTACTCATCACCAGTTCAGCCACACAGCAGCCTTGCACATGTAACATGGGAGGAACAAGTGCACGTGATTAAGGGGAACAGTGATACTCATCTATGGAAAGCGAAAAAGGAAGTAGAATTCTGTCCTGAGAATATTCCAAGATATTATCCTTCCTTTTCCCCCGTCTATTCATACTCAGAGTAGAAAACAACAAACGTTCCCCCCTGAAGTTTACCATCCCTGTTTGTGCTTTTCTCCCAGCCTGTTCTGCTTCTGTTTTAGGTGGTCATGCTGGCGATGTACAACTTGTCCCTGGAAGGCAGTGGGCGTCAGGGCTATTTCCGGTGGAAAGAAGACATCTGCGCTTTTATTGAGAAACATTGGACTTTTTTGCTTGGGAATAGGTAATGTGATTTTTAAAAAATCTTATACTTGAATGAAGATGTAAAGAATAAAGTATATGAGACTTGAGACAGCCTAATGCAGGCCTTTAGAGAATTAGAGTAATTACTTGTGGCAGTTACTGAGAATTTTTTAATCCAGAAAAATGTTGTTACTTTTAAGTTAAAAATCGAAGTGGAAGTTGATGTAATTACAAGGGTAGGTTTCCATACTTCTTATCCTACTTTTGGAGGAAACTGTTGGTTTCTACTGAGCAGGAAGACAGTTGAACAGATTCTTAGAATGTTAAAAAATAGAGAGTTTGATTAAATGAGGCAGTTTAATAGTTGGATAGGTGACTAATTTGAGGATAGAGGAATATTATGTCCTTTTAAAATCAGTGCCTTATAGGAGGTCAGAAGAAGAGAAATGATGGCAGTTATTGACTGCACTCATTTAAGTTGCTCTTGGTTAATTATTAGTATTTGTGTTTATTAACTCTGGGAGGTAGAAATCGTTGTATACTGTTTGGTATTCACAGTGCTTGGCCAAGTCTGGGCACATTAACACGCATATGGTTTATTCCTTTGATACTCTTTTCATCATGATGCTTTGAATTTGCTGCTGAGTGCTTCTCCTCCGTGACCCCTCCTTGGTTCATCAGACTTAGGGGTGCCCGGGGCACAGACATCCATGCCAGATGTTTTAACTAAGGGTCCATGTGCATCTAGCAAGATTTTTATTGCTATTAGAGGTTAGCAAGTTTGCAGTTGCATTGGCGGATTGTTCGAGATCTTTCTCTTTTTAAAAAAAAAAAAATTTATTTATTTATTTGGCTGTGCTGGATCTTAGTTGCAGCATGCGGGCTCTTAGTTGTAGTATGTGGGATCTAGTTCCCTGACCAGGGATTGAACCTGGGCCCCCTGCATTGGGAGTGCAGAGTTTTAACCACTGGACCACCAGGGAAGTCCCTTGTTTGAAATTCTGATTGTTAGTTGCCTTCTGAAGTCCTGCGTGAGATTCATAAATCTTGCATAATTGGGTCGCTGTGGACACGATAAAGGTCAAAGCAGGGAGTTTGTGCTTGTCCTTACTCGGAACTCCCTGCAGCCCGTTTTCTCGGGTGCTGAGAAGTCACAGCTCTGCCGAAGTTGCTGAGGAATCACGGAGGGGTGACCTTCTGCAGGCTGCTGTGAGGGAAAAATAGAATTGAAAAATAGAACTAAGAAAAGAATTGACAGCATAACTGGTTCTTTTTCTTAAAGAAAGGAAATCTGTTGTCTTAGTTTAATGATTTAGGTCTATTTATGGAACTTAATACACCCCATTTATAAGGGACAAGGAAAGGAAAAAAACTGATAAAATTAGATCTTGGAAGGTTTTCATGATCTTTCAGTGCTGTTCTGCCTGGTGGATTGTCTTCTGGAAGAAGTTGGATTTAAATTGCCTGTTTTAAGGAAGTTGGCATATTTTAGCAGCAGGTGCTCAGTTTCATTTCTAGAGTGTGTTCTGAGAGGCATCAGCTGAGGCTCTTTTTCTTTTCAATACTTCTACTGAAAGACATTAATTACTCTCCAGCTTCTTGTAATTTAACCATTAAACTAGTGGGTTTTGGCCATGTTAGTGTATCACTTGAATTGTCGTTTACTTATTTAAATCAAGTCACTGAAAAAAAACTTCACACCACCATGGTAAGTGGAAAACCCATATCACTTGCCATAAATAGAATGAAACTGTAAAAATAAGTGCACTAAAAATAAAGCAATGCTATTGACTTGTAGCTAGATCCCATGACCTGTAAAGGCAATCTGAAACCCTCTTTCCTTTTTTTTTTAATCCTATGATTCCATCTGTATATTTTTTTCGTCCAGGTTTATTGATATGTAATTGACATCCAGCACTGTATGAGTTTAAGGTGCACAGCAGAATGATCTGATTTAACATACACCATGAAATGATGACCACAAAGTTTAATGGACATCCTTCATCTCATAGAGATACAAAATTAAAGAAACAGAAAAAAGATTTTTTTTCCTGTGATAAAACCTCTTAGGATTTACTCTCAACAACTTTCCTGTATAACATTCAGCAGTGTTAATTATATTTATCATGTTGTACAGTACATCCCTAGTACTTATTTATCTTATAATTGGAAGTTTATCCCCCCACCTCTGGAAAATCTGACCTCTTTTTCTGTGCGTTTGTTTGTTTTTGAAGTATAATTGACCTACAACACTACATTAGTTCCTGTTACACAACATAGTGATTCAGTATTTCCATACATTTCAAACTGATCACCACGGTGCGTCTAGTTACCATACGTCACCATACAAAGATACTACATAACTATTGACTGTTTTTCCCCCACACTATACATTTCACACCTGTGACTTATTTATTTTGTAACTGGAAGTTTGTACCTCTTAATTTCCCTCACCTATTTCTCCCCTCTCCCCGCCCTCCTCCCCTCTGGCAACCACCTGTTTGTTCTCTGTATCTGTGACTATTGCTGTTTTGTTACGTTTCTTCATTTGTTTTGTTTTTTAGCTTCCACATATAAGTGAAATCATACAGTGTTTGTCTTTCTCTGACTTATTTCACATAATACCCTTAGCATAATACCCTCTAGGTCCATACATGTTGTCACAGATGGCAAGATTTCATTCTTTTTTATAGCTGAATAATATCCCATTGTGTAGGGGTGTGTGTGTGTATCACATCTTTTTTTTTTTCACATCTTTATTGGAGTATAGTTGCTTTACAGTGTTACGTTAGTTTCAGCTCTATAATAAAGTTAATCAGCTATATGTATACATACATCCCCATATCCCCTCCCTCTTGTGTCTCCCTCCCACCCTCCCTATCCCACCCCTCTAGGTGGTCACAAAGCACTGAGCTGATCTCCCTGTGCTATGCAGCTGCTTCCTGCTAGCTATCTGTTTTACATTTGGGAGTGTATATATGTCACTGCTACTCTCTCACTTCATCCCAGCTTCCTGTTCCCGCTCGCCGTGTCCTCAAGTCCATTCTCTACGTCTGCGTCTTTATTCCTGTCCTGCCTCTAGCTTTATCAGAACCATTTTTTTTTTTTTGGATTCCATATGTATGTGTTAGCATACGGTATTTGTTTTTCTCTTTCTGACTTACTTCACTCTGTATGACAGACTCTAGGTCCATCCACCTCACTACAAATAACTCAGTTTCATTTCTTTTTATGGCTGAGTAATATTCCATTGTATATATGTGCCACATCTTCTTTATCCATTTATCTGTCGATGGACATTTAGGTTGCTTCCATGTCTTGGCTACTGTAAATAGTGCTGCAATGAAGATTGTGGTACATGACTCTTCTTGAATTATGGTTTTCTCAGGGTATATGCCCAGTAGTGGGATTGCTGGGTCATATGGTAGTTCTACTTTTAGTTTTTTAAGGAACCTCCGTACTGTTCTCCACAGTGGTTGTATCAATTTACATTCCCACCAACAGTGCAAGAGGGTTCCCTTTCCTCCACACCCTCTCCAGCATTTATTGTTTGTAGATTTTTTGATGATGGCCATTCTGACCGGTGTGAGGTGATACCTCATTGTAGTTTTGACTTTCATTTCTCTAATGATTAGTGATGTTGAGCATCCTTTCATGTGTTTGTTGGCAATCTGTGTATCTTCTTTGGAGAAATGTCTATTTAGATCTTCTGCCTATTTTTGGATTGGGTTGTTTGTTTTTTTGATATTGAGCTGCATGAGCTGGTTGTATATTTTGGAGGTTAATCCTTTGTCAGTTGCTTCATTTGCAAATATTTTCTCCCATTCTGAGGGTTGTCTTTTCGTCTTGTTTATGGTTTCCTTTGCTGTGCAAAAGCTTTTAAGTTTCATTAGGTCCCATTTGTTTGTTTTTATTTCCATTTCTCTAGGAGGTGGGTCAAAAAGGATCTTGCTGTGATTTATGTGAGTGTTCTTCCTATGTTTTCCTCTAAGAGTTTTTTTTTTTAAATTAATTAATTAATTAATTTTTGGCTGTGTTGGGTCTTTGTTACTGCGTGTGGGCTTTCTCGAGTTGCAGTGAGAGGGGGCTACGCTTTGTTGCGGTGCACGGGCTTCTCATTGCGGTGGCTTCTCTTGTTGTGGAGCATGGGCTCTAGGGTGTGCGGGCTTCAGTAGTTGTGGCACGTGGGCTCAGTAGTCGTGGCTCGCGGGCTCTAGAGTGCAGGCTCAGTAGTTGTGGTGCATGGGCTTAGTTGCTCTGCGGCATGTGGGATCTCCCCTGACCAGGGCTCGAACCCGTGTCTCCTGCATTGGCAGGCAGATTCTTAACAACTGTGCCACCAGGGAAGTCCCCTTCTAAGAGTTTTATACTGTCTGGCCATACGTTTAGGTCTTTAATCCATTTTGAGTTTATTTTTGTGTGTGGTGTTAGGAAGTGTTCTAATTTCATTCTTTTACATGTAGCTGTCCAGTTTTCCCAGCACCACTTACTCAAGAAGCTGTCTTTTCACCATTGTATATTCTTGCCTCCTTTATCAAAGATAAGGTGACCATAGGTGCGTGGGTGTATCTTTGGGCTTTCTATCCTGTTCCATTGATCTATATTTCTGTTTTTGTGCCAGTACCATACTGTCTTGATTACTGTAGCTTTGTAGTATAGTCTGAAGTCAGGGAGCCTGATTCCTTCAGCTCCGTTTTTCTTTCTCAAGATTGCTTTGGCCATTTGGGGTCTTTTTGTTTCCATACAAATTGTAAAATTTTTTTGTTCTAGTTCTGTGAAAAATACCATTGGTAGTTTGATAGGGATTGCACTGAATCTGTAGATTGCTTTGGGCAGTATAGTCATTTTCACAACGTTGATTCTTCCAATCCAAGAACATGGTATATCTCTCCATCTGTTTGTATTGTCTTTGATTTCTTTTATCAGTGTCTTATAGTTTTCTGCATACAGGCCTTTCTCCTTAGGCAGGTTTATTCCTAGGTATTTTATTCTTTTTGTTGCAATGGTAAGTGGGAGTGTTTCCTTAATTTCTCTCTCAGATTTTTCATTGTTAGTGTATAGGAGTGTGAGAGATTTCTGTGCATTAATTTTGTATCCTGCTACTTTACCAAATTCATTGATTAGCTCTAGTAGTTTTCTGGTAGCATCTTTAGGATTCTCTAGTATAGTATCATGTCATCTGCAAACAGTGACAGTTTTACTTCTTTTCCAATTTGTATTCCTTTTATTTCTTTTTCTTCTCTGATTGCCGTGGCTAAAACTTCCAAAACTATGTTAAATAATAGTGGTAAGAATGGGCATCCTTGTCGTGTTCCTGATCTCAGAGGAAATGGTTTCAGTTTTTCACCATTGAGAACGATGTTGGCTGTGGGTCTGTCATATATGGCCTTTATTATGTTGAGATAGGTTCCCTGTGTGCCTGCTGTCTGGAGAGTTTTTATCATAACTGGGTGTTGAATTTTGTCAAAAGCTTTTTCTGCATCTATTGAGATGATCATATGGTTTTTCTCCTTCAATTTGTTAATATGGTGTATCACATTGATTGATTTGCATACATTGAAGAATCCTTGCATTCCTGGGATAAACCCCACTTGACCATGCTGTATGATCCTTTTAATGTGCTGTTGGATTCTGTTTGCTAGTATTTTTTTTTTTTTTTTTTTTTTATTTATTTATTTATTTATGGCTGTGTCGGGTCTTCGTTTCTGTGCGAGGGCTTTCTCTAGTTGCGGCAAGTAGGGGCCACTCTTCATCGCGGTGCGCGGGCCTCTCACTATTGCAGCCTCTCTTGTTGCGGAGCACAGGCTCCAGACGCGCAGGCTCAGTAATTGTGGCTCACGGGCCTAGTTGTTCCGCGGCATGTGGGATCTTCCCAGACCAGGGCTCAAACCCGTGTCCCCTGCATTGGCAGGCAGATTCTCAACCACTGCACCACCAGGGAAGCCCTGTTTGCTAGTATTTGTTGAGGATTTTTGCATCTATGTTCGTCAGTGATATTGGCCTGTAGTTTTCTTTTTTTGTGACATCTTTGTATGGTTTTGGTATCAGGGTGATGGTGGCCTCGTAGAATGAGTTTGGGAGTGTTACTCCCTCTGCTATATTTTGGAAGAGTTTGAGAAGGACTGGTGTTAGCTCTTCTCTAAATGTTTGATAGAATTCGCCTGTGAAGCCATCTGGTCCTGGACTTTTGTTTGTTGGAAGATTTTTAATCACAGTTTCAATTTCAGTGCTTGTGATTGGTGTGTTCATATTTTCTATTTCTTCCTGGTTCAGTCTTGGAAGGTTCTACTTTTCTAAGAATTTGTCCATTTCTTCCAGGTTGTCCATTTTATTGGCATATAGTTGCTTGTGGTAGTCGCTCATGATCCTTTGTATTTCTGCAGTGTCAGTTGTTACTTCTCCTTTTTCATTCTAATTCTGTTGATTTGAGTCTTCTCCCTTTTTTTCTTGATGAGTCTGGCTAATGGTTTATCAATATTTTGTTTATTTTCTCACAGAACCAGCTTTTAGTTTTATTGATCTTTGCTATTGTTTCCTTCATTTCTTTTTCATTTATTTCTGATCTCATCTTTATGATTTCTTTCCTTCTGCTAACTTTGGGGGTTTTTTGTTCTTTCTCTAATTGCTTTAGGTGTAAGGTTAGGTTGTTTATTTGAGATTTTTCTTGTTTCTTGAGGTAGGATTGTATTGCTATAAACTTCCCTCTTAGAACTGCTTTTGCAGTTCTTTTTGCATCCCATAGGTTTTGGGTCATCATGTTTTCATTGTCATTTGTTTCTAGGTATTTTTAAACTTCCTCTTTGATTTCTTCAGTGATTCTTGGTTATTTAGTAGTGTATTGTTTAGCCTCCATGTGTTTGTATTTTTTTACAGTTTTTTTTCCTATAATTGATATCTAGTCTCATAATGTTGTGGTTGGAAAAGATACTTGATACAATTTCAGTTTTCTTAAATTTACCGAGGCTTGATTCGTGACCCAAGATATGATCTATCCTGGGGAACGTTTCATGTGCACTTGAGAAGAAAGTGTATTCTGTTGTCTTTAGGTGGAATGTCCTATAAATATCAATTAAAACCATCTGGTCTGATGTGTCATTTAAAGCTTGTGTTTCCTTATTTATTTTCATTTTGGATGATCTGTCCATTGCTGAAAGTGGGGTGTTAAAGGCCCCTACTATAATTGTGTTACTGTCGATTTCCCTTTTTATGGCTTTTAGCATTTGCCTTATGTATTGAGGTGCTCCTGTGTTGGGTGCGTAAATATTTACAATTGTTATATCTTCTTCTTGGATTGATCCCTTGATCATTATGTAGTGTCCTTCTTTGTCTCTTGTCTTTATTTTAAAGTCTATTTTCTCTGATGTGAGTATTGCTACTCCAGCTTTCTTTTGATTTCCATTTGCATGGAATATCTTTTTCTATTCCCTCATTTTCAGTCTGTATGTGTCCCTAGGTCTGAGGTGGGTCTCTTGTAGACAGCATATGTACGGGTCTTGTTTTTGTATCCATTCAGCCAGTCTGTCTTTTGGTTGGAGCATTTAATCCATTTACATTTAAGGTAATGATCGATTGTATGTTCCTATTACCATTTTCTTAATTGTTTTGGGTTTGTTTTTGTAGGTCTTTTCCTTCTCGTGTTTCCTGCCAAGAGAAGTTCCTTTAGCATTTGTTGTAAAGCTGGTTTGGTGGTGCTGAATTTTCTTTTAACTTTTGCTTGTTTGTAAAGGTTTTAATTTCTCTGTCGAATCTGAATGAGATCCTTGCTGGGTAGAGTAATCTTGGTTGTAGGTTTTTCCCTTTCATCACTTTAAATATGTCCTGCCACTCCCTTCTGGCTTGCAGAGTTTCTGCTGAAAGATCAGCTGTTAACCTTATGGGGATTCCCTTTTATGTTATTTGTTCCTTTTCCCTTGCTGCTTTTAATATTTTTTCTTTGTATTTAATTTTTGATAGTTCGATTCATATGTCTCTTGGCGTGTTTCTCCTTGGATTTATCCTGTATGGGACTTTGCTCTTCTTGGACTTGAGTGACTATTTCCTTTCCCACTTTAGGGAAGTTTTTGACTATAATCTCTTTAGTTGTTTTCTCAGACTCTTTTTGCCTTCTTCTTCTGGGACCACTATAATTCGAATGTTGGTGCATTTAATATTGTCCCAGAGGTCTCTGAGACTGTCCTCAATTCTTTTCATTCTTTTTTCTTTATTCTGCTCTGTGGCAGTTATTTCCACTATTCTCCATTCTTCTGCTTCAGTCTTTCTGCTATTGATTCCTTCTAGAGTATTTTTAATTTCATTTATTGTATTGTTCATCATTGTTTGTTTGCTCTTTAGTTCTTCTAGATCCTTGTTAAACGTTTCTTGAATTTTCTCCATTCGATTTCCGAGATTTTGGGTCATCTTTACCATCATTACTCTGAATTCTTTTTCAGGTAGACTGCCTATTTCCTCTTCATTTGTTTGGTCTGGTGGGTTTTTACCTTGCTCCTTCATCTGCTGCATATTTCTCTGTTTTCTCATTTTGTTTAACTTACTGTGTTTGGGGCCTCCTTTTTGCAGGCTGCAGGTTCGTAGTTCGTCTTATTTCTGGCGTCTGCCCCCAGTGGGTGAGGTTGGTTCAATGGCTTGGGTATGCTTCCTGGTGGGTGGGGGGCTGGTGCCTGTGTTCTGGTGGGTGGGGCTGGATCTTGTCCCTCTTTGGGCAGGGCCGCATCCGGTGGTGTGTTTTGGGGTGTCTGTGAACTTAGTATGACTTTAGGCAGTCTCTCTGCTAATGGGTGGGGTTGTGTTCCTGTCTTGCTAGTTGTTTAGTATGGGATATCCAGCACTGGAGCTGAGTCTTAGTGTTGAGACAGAGATCTCTGAGAGAGCTCTCTCCAATTGATATTACATGGGGCCAGGAGGTCTCTGGTGGTCCAGTGTCCTGGACTGGGCTCTCCCACCTCGCAGGCTCAGGCCCGACACCCGGCCAGAGCACCAAGACCCTGCCATCTTCACAGCACAGAAGAAAAGGAAGAAAGAAAAAAATAAAAAACAGAGCCCCAAAACAGATGGTAAAAGCAAAACTAAACAGACAAAATCACACAAAGAAATACACACTCATAAAAAGAAAAAAAAAAGACAGCCCCAAGACAAATGGTAAAAGCAAAACTAAACAGACAAGGGACTTCCCTGGTGGTGCAGTGGTTAAGAATCTGCCTGCCAGTGCAGGGGACGTGGGTTCGATCCCTGGTCTGGGAAGATCCCACATGCCGCAGAGCAACTAAGCCTGTGCGCCACAAGTACTGAGCCTGTGCTCTAGAGCCCGCAAGCCACAACTGCTGAGCTCACGCCCAACAGCTACTGAAGCCCATGCCCCTAGAGCCCGTGCTCTGCAACAAGAGAAGCCACCATGTACTGCAGTGAAGAGTAGCACCTGCTCGCCACAACTAGAGAAAGCCCACACGCAGCAACAAAGACCCAACACAGCCAAAAAATAAAAAATAACTAAACAAACAAAATCACACAAAGAAACATACACACACACACACACACACACACACACACACGCTCACAAAGAGAGAACAAAAAAAAGGAAGATAGCAACCAAACCAATAAACAAACCCACCAATGAAAACAAGCACTAAAAACTAAACTAAGATAAACATAACACCAAAAACAAATCAAATGCAGAAAGCAAACCCCAAGTCTGCAGTAGCTCCCAAAGTCCACCGCCTCAGTTTCGGGAACATTTGTTGTCTCTTCATGTATTCCACAGATGCGGGGTTTATCAAGCCGATTGAGGGGATTTACTCCACTGCTCCTGAGGCTGCATGGAGAAATTTCCCTTTCTCTTGTTTGTTCGCACAGCTCCTGGGGTTCAGCTTTGGTTTTGGTCCCACCTCTGCGTGTAGGCTGCCCTCAGGCCTCTGTTCCCTGCCCAGATAGGAGGGTGTTAAAGTAGCGGCTGATTAGGGCTCTCTTGCTCACTCAAGCCAGGGAGAGGGAGGGGTACGGTAGTCATAATTGGAACGTGGGGCGTGCCTGTGGCAGCAGAGACCAGCATGATATTACAACAGCCTGAGGCACGCCGTGTGCTCTCCCAGGGAAGTTGGCCCTGGATCACAGGACCCTGGCAGTGGTGTGCTGCACAGGCTCCCGGGGGGCTGTGTGTAGTGACCTGCACTTGGACACAGGATTCTTGGTGCCAGTGGCGGCTGCGGTAGCGGTCCATGCCTGTCTCTGGGGTGCGAGATGATAGCTGCGGCTCGCACCCATCTCTGGAGCTCGCTTAGGCGGTGCTCTGCCGTCTGTGGGCACACAGAGCAAGAAGCCCTTCTCCTTGTGCACTCTGAAATTATGATCTCTTGCCTCTCCGGCAGGTCCAGACTTTTTCCTGGTCTCCCTCCTGGCTAGCTGTGGCGCACTGGCCCCCTTCAGGTTGTGTTCACGCAGCCAACCCCAGTCCTCTCCCTGGGGTCTGACCTCCAAAGCCCAAGCCTCAACTCCTAGCTCCCACCCGCCCCGGTGGGTGAGCAGACAGGCATCTCAGGCTGGTGAGTGCTGGTTGGCACTGATCCTCTGTGTTGGAATCTCTCTGCTTTGCCCTCTGCACCCCTGTTGCTGTGCTCTCCTCTGTGGCTCTGAAGCTTCCCACCTCCTGTCCCTGCCAGTGTAGGGGCTTCCTAGTATGTGGAAACTTTTCCTCCTTCACAGCTCCCTCCCAGAGGCGAAGGTCCTGTCCCTATTCTTTTGTCTCTTGTTTTTTCTTTTTTCTTTTGCCCTACCCAGGTATGTGGGGATTTTCTTGGCTTTTGGGAAGTCTGAGGTCTTCTGCCAGTGTTCAGTAGTTGTTCTGTAGGAGTTGTTCCACATGTAGATGTTTTTTTGATGTATTTGTGGGGAGGAAGGTGATCTCCACGTCTTACTCCTCCACCACCTTGAAGGTCTCCCCCTCACATCTTCATTATCCTTTTATCTATTGATGGGCACTTGGGTTGCTTCCATGTCTTGGCTATTGTAAATAATGCTGCAGTGAACATAGGGGTGCATATATCTGTTCAAATTATTGTTTTGTTTTCTTCGGGTAAGTACCCAGGAGTGGAATTGCTAGATCACATGGTAGTTCTATTTTTAATTTTCTGAGGACCCTCCATACTGTTTTGCATAGTGGCTGCACCAATGTACATTCCCACCAGTAGTGCACGAGGGTTCCATTTTCTCTACATCCTCACCAATATTTGTTATTTGTTGTCTTTTTAATCATAGCCATTCTCACAGGTGTGAGGTGATAGCTCATTGTGATTTTGATTTGCATGTCCCTGATGATTAGTGATGCTGAGCATCTTTTCATGTACCTGTTGGCCATCTGTATGTCTTATTTGGAAAAATGTCTTTTCAGATCTTCCGCCCATGTTTTAATCGGATTGTTCATTTTTTTGATGTTGAACTGTATGAGTTCTTTGTGAGGCATCTTTCTTGATCAAAAAGGGAGACTATGTGTGTTAGTGAGAATTTAAAGCAACTAACTTTCTCCTTGATCTAACCAGAGGAGTGAAAGAGAATTAAAAATTACTCTGTGATTCCTTGGCACTCAGTTTCCTGCCTCAGTGCTGTCCTTCCCTTTGGGAACTCTGCTTTAAGCATCAATGATTGGAGAAGCCCTGAAACCACTCACCCGAGGTGGTCTCCAGTGCTCAGATGTGTCCATGTATGAACACACAGACTCACTACCCCCGCAATTAAACACTTCTCATAGCTGCTAAAGATTTACAGTCTGCTCTCCATGGAACATACTTTAAAATTCTTAACAATGTTAACCATTTCTCATTTGCCATAGGATATGAGAGAATAGTATACTGTATAATGAAGTTTTAAATTTGAATACATTTTCTTTCAGATCTTATATGTCCTTAATATTTTATTAAGGTTTAAATGTATAAAGGTTTATTAAGGGCTAACCTAAATAACTTTATGTACCTATTGTAGAAGCAAGTTAAAAAGTACACAAAAGCTTAATTACTACATTTTAATTGCTATTGTATATGTGATCATTTAATCTGGTTTTACAGTCCTAGCCTTGAATTGTTCCCAAAGTTATAATTTTGATTAGTGAAGAATAGTTTGAATATTTTTTCTATTACCATATTTCATTGATTTTAAGATAAACAGTTTTTCAAACTTTGACATCTCTGACAGCTGGATACATCTTAGAAGTGATGGTGTGTCATAGCTTACTTGATAGCTAGTTTTCCTTCTTGTACACAAAACGGTGTGTCTTAAAGTCAGTGGATCTTATGTTTGATGAAATATGATGAAACACATTCATAGTATTTAAAATTAAAAATATTATACAGGCATATCTCAGAGATGTTGCAGGTTCAGTTCCAGACTGCTGTAGTAAAGCAAATATCACAATAAAGTGAGTCACATGAATTTTTGATTTCCCAGTGCATATAAAAGTTATGTTCACATTATGCTGTAGTCTGTTAAGTATGCATAGCATTATTTTTTAAAAAACAGTGTACACACCTTAATTAAAAAATACTTTATTGCTAAAAGATGCTAACCATCGTCTGAACTTGAGCAAGTTGTAGGAGTAACATCAGAAGTCACTGATCACAGATCACCATAACAAATACAATAATAATGAAAAACTTTGAAATACTACAACATCTAAAATATGACACAGAGACATGAAGTGAGCACATGTTGTTGGAAAAATGGCACCGATAGACTTGCTTGATTCAGCGTTGCCACAAACCTTCAGTTTTTAAAAAACACAGTATCTGTGAAGTGCAGTAACATGAGCTATGCCTGTATGATGAGGGTTCTGGGAAGATGGCAGAGTAGGAAGCACCAGAAATCTGTCTGCCCACCTAGGTAGCAGTTGCATTGGCAGAATCCAGTGTAACTGTATTGGAACTCTGGAGTCAGCTGAAGGCTTGCAACTTCCAGTGGAAGCCTTGGACCATAAATTACAATCAGTGTTGGTCAGTTTTAACCGTGGCAGACAGCCATGCACATATTCCTGGAGCAGCTTGCACACAGTATGGGATCCGGGGTGGACACAAAGGACGCTGTCCTCCAAATATCATATCTGTGCTGATCACTGACTGCTGCTTCTGATCACAGAGGTGCTGACAAAGGGGTGGGCGGCCTTTGTTGTTGCACCTCCTCCATTGTTGCAAGCCCCTCCCCCTCTGGCTGAGGTGACTTTAAAGGGACTTAGAGGGCTGGCACCTTCCTCCCCACTTTCACTTTCCTCTTTGTCCCCTTTTTGGAGCCAGACATTGAAGACTAAGACATTCAAAAGCAACCACATATACAGGGGAATTAGCCACCCTGCATGTCCAGGGCTGGAGGCACAGGCTTAGACATGAGCTGAGAGGACCTTGAGTTTCTGCTCCGGCTGATCTTTGGCACAGAGACAGCCTGCAGCTGCCAAAAACCAGTAAACCCCGGGGAAGGAGGAGAGTCTGGTGTCCAGAGTTAACACATTATTAGATTCAAATGTCCACTGTCCAGCAAAACACAAAGAATACAAAGAACAAGGAAAGTATGGCCCATTCAAAGGAAAAAAATAAACTAACAGAAATTGTCCCTGAAAAAGACCTAACGGTGGACTTACTGGACAAAGACGTTAAAGCGCTGTCTTAGAGATGCCCAGAGAACTAAAGGAAGAGGTGGAGAACATCAGGGAAGCAATGTAACAGGACAAAACGGAAATATCAATAAAGAGATAAAGAAGTTCTGGAGCTGAAAAGTACAATAACTGAAATGGAAAATTCACCAGAGGGATTCAAAGCCAAATAGGACAATGGGAAGAAAAGTGAACAGATCCCACAGGGCCTGTGGGATAGCGTTGGGCAGTGTAAGAAAGCAAGTGGGATGGATTTGCCCTGGTCAGACCTCTGGGCAACAGGAGGGGGGCCTGGAAAGGTCAGAACGAGGTGAGACCTTGTTCTGCTCTGACCCAGAATGCTGGGGGTCATTCTTCTGTCTCAGATATGTGCTCATGCCTTTATAAAGTTTTTTTGTTTTTTGTGGGGTTCTTTTGGTTTGTCTGTGTTTTTCTAGTACATCTCTGTTCCTAAGGATACTTTTTTTCTCTTGCCTCTCTAGCAGTATTTGTCATCTGTTAGACTGACTTTCCTATGAGAAACTGTTCTTTAGGATTTCTGGTCATTGATTTATGTTTTCAAGGTGGAAATAGAACAGTTTCCTTAAAAAAGCATTTTTAGCAGGAACCTGAATAGTTGACATTTTACATATCATTTAAAATTTTTGTTGTATACACTGTTGTGTAGTTATTTTGAAATGCTTGCTGTATTTTGGGGGGGTTTGGTCAGAGTTGGTAATTCCCCCACAGTTCAACTCTGTGGAACATACCATATAGTTTTATTCCTACTCTACTATGTGAAGGCAAGTAGCAGACTGAGGGATGCATCCTTCTCCACGGGTAAAATGAACTGTTTACCAGGGCTAATGACTCTCCTGCTTTCTTTCCTGAGAGTTGTGTTTAACTCATACATAAAAGCAGCTCAAGTTAAATAAAATTAGCCTGTAGAACTCCATAATCATGGATAAGAAGTGTTTTATGAGCTTTGTTTGAATTAACTTCATTTAATCCCCACAGCAGTCTTGCATGTTCTATTCTCCTAATTTTAAAGATGAAGAAACTGAGGCAGCTAGAAGGTGGTGGAGCTGGGATTTGAAGCCACGCAGAACCCCGAGCCTCTCCCTTATCCAGTGTGCTCTGTTCCTTCAAAGAGGGGAAGTTGCATAGCCTATCACAGACTTGGAGGCAGAGACTGCACTGTCTATGTAAGGATAGAGTTGAAAAGCCAATAATTTTTAAATTCTTGGACTCTCCAGGAAAAAGACCTCCACCTGGTGGAGCACAGTGGCGGGCTGCCTTAGCGTGGGGAGCCCCATGTACTTCCGCTCGGGAGCTCAGGAATTTGGAGAACCAGGATGGTGGAAGCTCGTCCACAACAGGCCCCCTACCCTGAAACCCGAGGGAGAGAAGCTGTCCATCTCCACTCTGAAAGTGAAAGGTACTGTCGTGAGCTGAGAGGTGCCAGTGTAGACAATCCGCTTTTACTAGGCACGGAGCCCTTGCCTCCCCGGAGCTGCTCTGCCCCACAGTTTTATTCTAACACAGTTTTTTATGCCGTAAATAAATATTATACAAAAAATGTTTTATAACTGCCTAATCAAGTTACCAGTTTAATAAATTTCCTTTAGTATCTGAAAGGTTCTCTATTTTCAATCTGTTTATTTATGGTTTTAATCTTTTTAGTATGGAAAATTTAAAATATACAAATGTGAAGTAATATAGTGAATCCCCTGGTACCCTTGTCTTCACTTCAGCAGTTAACACTGGCAATCTTGGTTTTTGGTTGGTTGTTTGTTTGTTTTAAATATTTATTTATTTATTTGGCTGTGTTGGGTCTTAGTTGCAGGTCTTATTCCCCCTTGGCATGTGGGATCTTAGTTCCCCGACCAGGGATCGAACCCTCGTCCCCTGCATTGGAAGGCGGATTCTTAACCACTGGACCACCTGGGACGTCCCAATCTCATTTTATCTTGGCCCCTGGGTCCTTTCTCCCAACCCTCCACACATCCCTACCCTCGGATTATTTAGTAGCAACTTCCAGGCATCAGCACTTCCTTCCTAAATATTTCATGATTTATCTCTTATCCATAAGGACTCTTTTTTGTAGCCTAACCATAATGCCATTTTCACACTTATAAAAAATTAACAGTAGCTCCGTACTATCACACATTGATCTGATTTTTAATGACCTTTTGAATTTTTAAAAATATAATTGGAAACAAATCTCATAGTATTGAAGGTATAAAGTCTGAAAGTTCCCCACATGCCCACCCTGCCTGCAGCTTCACTCCAGCGGAGCCACTGCTGTCTCTTGTGAAGCTTTCAGAAGTCCCCTCTGCATATTGAAGCATTTTTTTTACTGAAAAAAACCCCATAAACTGATTCATACTATATTACTTGTTCTCCATTTTTTTCCCCACTTACCAGTATACATTGGACATCTTCCCATAACAGTATATGTAGATCTACCCTATTTTCTTTTATTTCATTGCATTCCATTGAATGGCTATGTGATAATTTATTAAACCTTTACCCTGTTGATGGACATTTTGGTTATTTCTATCCTTTTTTGGTATTTAAACAATACTGTAATTACACACATTTGCCAATTTTTTGTGATAAATTCCTGGAAATAGGTTGCTGTATCAAAGGGCATATTTATTCAAAATTTTAATCATATTGCCAAATTACCCTCCAAAAAGTTGTAATAAAGTTTATGCCCTATCAAAAAGGCATGAACTATCCATTTTTCCCCCTACGCTCTCTGAGCATTATCAAACTTTTAACGTTTACCAATTCCAGTAGGTGAAAGACGGTGCAGCAGTGTTTACATTTGCATTATAATTCGTTTTTCCTGGTTAAGAGAAATCTAAATCTTAGTTTAGGGCATTCATTGAACGTTTTTCTCTTTCAAACATGGAAGTAGATTCACAATAAGTTAGAAAAAGAAGCTAACGTTGAATAGCTATTAAAAAATTTAGATATTTATTCTTTTCCAGCAGCCTCTAAACCAGCTTTAGATCCCATCATTACTGTCGAGGGACTTAGAAAGCGGGTGAGTCGGAATCCTGTGGAATCTGCCATGGAATTGAAAGAGAAAAGGTCTCGCACTCAGGAAGCGAAGGACATCCGGAGAGCCCAGAAAGAGGCGGCTGGCTTTCTTGACCGCAGCACCTCCTCGACGCCTGTGAAGTTCATCAGCCGAGGACGCAGGCCGGATGTGATTCTGGAAAAAGGAGAAGTGATCGACTTCTCGTCCCTGAGCTCCTCCGACCGCACCCCGCTGACAAGCCCATCTCCTTCCCCGTCTCTGGATTTCTCTGCCCCTGGGACCCCTGCCTCTCACTCAGCCACGCCCAGCCTGCTCTCAGAAGCTGATCTGATTCCAGACGTGATGCCGCCACAAGCCTTGTTTCACGGTAAGACGGCCCGTCCTCGGGTCTTTTGGGTTGTGTGTGGCCCTGATGGCAGTGTGTGCGCTGTCCCTGTGGGCGGCGGGTCTGCATTCCCCTCCTGCTTTCTGCTCTGCGCAGATGACGATGAGATGGAAGGTGACAGTGTCATCGACCCCGGGATGGAGTACCTCCCGCCCCCTGCCGGCTCGGCCGCCTCGGGGCCAGGGGTTGGAGGCAGGAAGAAGGTCAGAGCCCCTGAGCAGATCAAGCAGGAGGTGGAGAGTGAGGAGGAGAAGCCCGACAGGATGGACATCGACAGCGAGGACACAGACTCCAACACGTCCTTGCAAACAAGGGCTCGAGAGAGGAGGAAGCCCGTGCTGGAGAAGGACCGGAAGCCCAAAGGGCCCAGGTTCACCCCCGTGAGCATCTACGAGGAGAAGCTGCTCCTCAAGCGGCTGGAAGCCTGTCCCGGGGCCGTGGCCATGACCCCGGAGGCCCGGCGGCTGAAGCGGAAGCTGATTGTCCGGCAGGCGAAGAGGGACCGGGGGCTGCCGCTCTTTGACCTGGATCAGGTTGTGAATGCCGCGCTTCTGTTAGTGGACGGGATTTATGGGGCCAAAGAAGGAGGGGTTTCCAGGCTTCCGGCTGGACAAGCCATGTACAGGACAACCTGTCAGGACTTCAGAATCCTTGACCGGTACCAGGTAAGTGTTGGCCTCGCTCTCCAACTCCTGGGGCCGCAGCTCCAAGGAGCACGTGGGGATGTGGAAGAAAACAGCAAGGGAGAGAGGTACAAAAATGGCTGGGCTGTATTTTTTTTTATTTGTCCAATATGAACATCCTTTCATACATCTGAGTTTGGATTTTTGTTTTCCTTTTGGGGATTCCAGAAGGAACCTAGATGTTTTCTTTGTATCTCTTAGTCCCTGAGGGTGGCTGTACATGGTTTGGATCGTGGCTTTGACGGACAGGTTTGTTGAGGACATACAGCATACTGGACACTGAGCTGAGCAGGAGTGAAGGCGTGTGGACATCTGTGTAGTTAGGTGACACCCTGCGGAAAGAGCAGCTGGGGTCAGTGTGGGTCAGCGTGGCCGGAGGATGCCTGTGTGTGAGCGCTCCCGGGAACAGTTGATTCCACCCAGAAGTGCTGGAATCCGCCTTCCCACGGCAGGAGCAAGACGGCTTCTCTCCTGTATCTTTGCTGGAGTTTGCTACTAACCATCCTTCAACTGGTTTTGCTGATCTGATGGCTGTAAAATGAAGCCTTGTTTTTTATTTACATTTATTTGATGACAGGTGAAGTTAAACATTTTTCCTGTTTCCTAGTTGTTTGTGAATTGCCTGTTTGGACTCTTTGCACATTTTCCTGTCTGCTTCTTTGGACACTAGTGGCATCTGGTCTTTGTTGCCAGTGTTCTGATATTACTCAGTGATGATACCACATGTGGGGCTTTTCTTTCCTGGGGCTGGGCCTTTGCTCTGTGGGCCTTGCCATTTGAAATGCTCCTTTTTTTTTTTTTTAATAATATTTATTTATTTATTTGACTGCATTGGGTCTTAGTTGTGGCACGCGGGATCTTCTTTGCGACATGCAGGATCTTTAGTTATGGTATGCTTGATCTAGTTCCCTGACCAGGGATTGAACCCAGGCCCCCTGCATAGAGAGCGCAGAGTCTTAGCCACTGGACCACTAGGGAAGTCCCTGAAACACTCCTTCTTGAGTTCTGGAATTTCCTAGCTTCTATTGTCTCTGGTTTGTCTCTTTAGAGCACCCCTGTTGTTTGGATATTGGGCCCTCTAGACCAGAGATTTGCAAGCCTTTTCTGTAAAGGGTCAGATAGTAAGTAGCTGTGGCTTTGCAGGCCAGCCCTGCTGTGCAGTGTGAGAGCAGCGTACATGATTCATGATGAATGGACGTCGCTGTATGCCAATAACATGTATTTACAAAAGCAGGCTGGTTTTGGCTTGTGGGGTCTGTAGTTTGCCAAAGACCCTTGCTGTAGCTGGATCCCCTTAATTTTCTTTATTTCCCCATTTCCCAGCTTTCCTTTCCTGGGAAGTAGTAACCTGCCTGCCTACATCCTAGAAGCCTCATAGGGAGGACCAGGAGCTGACCATGCAGTTGTTAAACTTCACTTGAATCTCCCTGTTTTCAGGACAGAGCCTCCACCCTTGGCTGCCTCAGAATCTCTTTGGAGCCGCCAGAGTCTAGCCTGCCCCTGGAGGGAGGGGTCATTTCTGGATGTGAACGGCAGAGGTGTCATTGGAGCTTTAATCTCTTAACTAAAGAGACGCTCAGTCCATAGCCACCCTGCTCAGCCTCAGCTTCAGCAGGACCTGACGCCCCCGTTGCTGCGTTGTCCTGAGGCACCGGCTCTGGCCTGTCCTCACTGCTGCCTTAGGTTTTGGCTCTGCTGGTCTTAGTCACTTGCCACTTACTCATATGCTTTCATTGCTGTCATCTGCTCACCTCTTCTTTGTTCTTATAGGTTTGTCTTTTTAATCCCTATACTTAATTTTTAAAAGTATGAAATGCATCGTACCCATAGAAGAAGGCATAGAACATATGGATATAATTTAGAGGTTAATAAGATAAATAACTATGAATCTAGCTCCTGGGTTAAGACACAGGGCATTAAAAACAGCTTAAAGATCCTTCTGGGCACTGCTTGCTCCCCCCAGAGGGAGCCACTTTCTGACTTTCAGTGTTAATCATTCCTCTGCCTTTTTAACGTCTTTATCCCTAAACAGTGTACTTTTAGTTGTTTTTGTTTGTTTGTTTTGAAAACTAAGTAGGAAGCACAGATGGAGCTGTGTAAGGAAATTGCTGCTATTAGATGAAGGCTTCCAGGAGAAGATAAGCTTGACGGGCTTTTTGGGTCACTGATGTAGATTGAATTGTGTCCCCAAAAGTGTATATTGAAGTCCTGACCCCTGGTGCCAGTGAATGTGACCTCATGTGGAGATAGGGCCTTTGCAGGTATAAGTAGTTAAGCTGAGGTCACACTGGAGTAGGTTGGGCCTTTAACCCGGTGTGACTTCTGTTCTTACAAGAGGAGAGACACACAGGAGACATGCCATGTGATGACCGAGGCAGCTTTTACAACTTTTAGAGTGATGTGTCTGCAGAGCTAAGGGGCAGCAAGCCTTGCCAGCCACACCAGAGCCAAGAGAAGGACATGGAATAGGTTGCCACCCAGAGCTTCTGAGAGACCACGGCCCTGTTGGCACCTTGATGGCTGGCTTCTGGCCTCCAGAACCATGAGAGAAGGAATACATACATTTCTGTTGTTTAAGGCCCCCTGTTTGTGCAGTGTTGATACGGCAGCCCCAGGAAACTCGTCCAGTCGTGTTCTGGCTTCAGCTGCCGTGACGTGACCCCTTCCTGGGGAAGTTGGTGGCCAAGGTCGTTAAGGAGTCCTGGGAGTCTGAGCATCAGCGGGCTGCAGTGTGTACCAGGGAATGTGCGGAAATCTGGTCGGGGCGGGGGGGTCCCTGTCCTGCCTCAGGGCTGCCGTGCTTCCCTCCAGCTTGTCAGAGGTCAGGGCGGTTATCTGTGGGGTAAGTGTCCTCCGCTGACCCAGGGAGCCCGCAGAGGGAGCAGGGGAGCCTCACATGCGTTGTGAACCAAGCTGAGCACGGACAAGCCTCCTCGGGTTTACAAGACGGTCCAGTGGGGCAGAGGCTTAGTGACGGTAGCCTCAGGATGTCTGCCCCTTGAGTCACACTTGTCACTCTGTACTGGCCGCCATCGTGGTCCTGGCATCTCCCCTCGCCGGAGCCCCATCTTCCCCTCTGCTGGATTGAACCCCCTGTTTCCTGCTCCCCATCTTTACCTTTTCATAGATTTACTCCCTTCTTTAGTGAAGCACATCCTAGTGGCTTCCAGAGGAAAGCTGCCTGGGAAGTAAACTTTGAGACCTTGTGTGTCTGAAAGGCCTTGAACTTAGAGCCAGAATCCCCAGCTAGCTGGGTAAAGCTGAGTGCCAGCTTAACAGCAATACTGGAAGGAAGCGGCAGTGGAGCAGTGCTTTCAGAGTCCTCAGGAAAGCTAGGTTGAACAGGGAATTCTAGGCCAGTGTGTCCTCTGCCGAGGACCCCCAGTGTCACTTTCTTTAGACCCTTAGGCCAGTCAGAGTCCCTGTAGAAGACTCTTCAGTCTTGGGACCCTCGTGGCCACCGGGAGAGGGGGTCTTACTTAGCCTTCAGCTGGTGCAGGCCTCACCCCTCAGTGCCACGTGAGCTGCCCGTCCAGAGCCTGGTTAGGCCTTCTGTAGAGCTGGGCCCCCAGACTCCTGTGGGGAGGGCAGCCACCCCGCGGGTGGGGGCGGGGTTGGAGGTTTGGGGCCTTCCTGCTCCGCCCACAGTTTTTCCCAGTTCCAGAGGAACCTGGTGCTGCCACCTGGGTTAATTTAGGAGGATTCTGCAGTACAGGTTGGGCTGGTTCTCACTTCACTGAAAGCCAGCTTGGGATTTTGGCTTTAAATCTGCTACTTTGTGTCCATCTGCTTCCTAGTTACTTTGGTTTCTTCTCCTGATCTTTTTGTTCTTGCCTGCTTGTCTTTTTTTTTTTTTAAGTCTGTTTCTTGTAGTTGGGTTTTGGGAGGAAATAAAATTGGATGTTTGTGTTTAATCCCCCATCTTAATCTGGAATTTTAGTATCACTTTAATGCAGTTACATAGGGGAGCAGCCGTAAATGCATTTGTTCAATCCATTCTCTTTCTTGTCTTCTGATCAATATATTCATAGCTATAACTGTCTCTATGATATTTTAGCCATGACTCATGACCTTTGAAATGATGTGATTTTTTATCAATCAGTACTTTGCGTTTTATGATTTTTCTCAGCATTTCCTCTTTAACCCAAGAGTTATTTAGTGGTAAATAACTTGTAGTTTTCTTAGATACATGAGAATTTTTACAGTATCTTTTAGTAATTGATTTAATTTCTAATCAAATTATATTGCAGTCAAAAGTCTATGTGATATTGAATCTTTTCTATAAAGAAAATTGTATGTTCTATTTTTATTCTTTTTATAGGTCCTAACAGGACATGTATTGATTTTTCTCTGTTAATTTTTTAATATTATCATGTGCTCTTCACCCTGCAAACAAAAAAATACCTTTGCATGCTCTCCTTTGCCTTTTTTCTTTCGTGTTGCTTGTTTAGGTACCAGTAAATCTCACTGAAGTGTTCACTCAGTCTCACTTCCCATTGCTTCTTCCGGGTTAACTTCTTGCTAGAGTACTTCCTCTAATAGTTCTTTAAAATACGGTCTTTCTGAGGTTAATTTTTAAACCAGTATGCCTCAGAAGATCTTCACTTCACTCTTGCATTTAAATGCTAACATAGTTGGATATAAAATTGTCATTTTGTTTTTTCTTTTAATGTTTTAGCATTATTACTCCATCATCGTCTTGCTGTAGTGTCGTTCCTGGAGCCACAATGTCAGGCTTACTCTTGTTTCTTTGTAGGTGGCCTCCTTTTTTATTGTCCCATATTCTGGAAGCTTTCCGAGTTTTCTCTTTGTTTTTGATCTTGACTTGTGTTCATGCGTTTCAAGTGTTTTTTTGCTCTCATTTATCTTGCTTGGCACCTCTTCTCTTTCAGTTACACGTGTCCGACATGCTTCTTGGCGTTTATCCTCCTTGTTCTCTGAGCTCCTTGGGACTGTGGTTTTGGTTTGGTGTCTCATTAACTTGGGGAAATTCTCAGTTGTTATTGCTTCAGGTGTTTCTTCTGTTCCTTTTTCCTCCTTCTGCTATTCCCATTATGCATATATTACACCTTTTGTAGTTGTACCACAGTTTTTGGTTATTCTGTTCCGTTCTGCCTTTCTTCCCTTTGCTTTTCAGTTTTGGCAGTTTCTGTTGACATGTCCTCAAGCTTGGGAAGTCTTCCCTCAGCCACATCCGGTCTGCCAATGAGCCCATCAAAGCCGTTCTTCATTTCTGCTACAGTGGTTTTGATCTTAGCATTTCTTTTTTATTCTTTCTTAGAAATTCCACCTCTGCTTAAATTACCCATCTGTTCTTTCACGTCCTCTACTTTGTCCATTAGAGCCCTTAACATGCTAATCATAGTTATTCCCAGTTCAGTAATTCCAACATCTCTGCCATATCTGAGTCTGGTTCTGATGCTTCTGTCTCTTCAAACTGTGTTTTTGCCTTTTAGCTTGCCTTGTAATTTTTTGTTGACAGCCAAGGATGGTGTCCTGGGTACAAGGCACTGTGGGAATAGGCCGTTAGTGATGTGGGGGGGGAGGTGTTCTGCAGTCCTCGGATTGGTCCTCGGTCTCTAAGTGAGCGTGTGCCCCTGGGCTGAGACTCCACAAGGGCTTCTCAGTTTTCCTCCCCAGTTAGGTGGGACAGGGTGGCTAGAGGGGGCAGGGGCTGGGTATTCCCTTCCCTCAGGTAGGTTAGGCTCTGGCAGAATAGTTTCGCCTGAGGGCAACCTTGTTAAGGAGCACAGATACCCTGACAGTTCAGAATGAGCTGCTCCCCATGGCAGCAGGAGGGGATTTTTCTTTGATCCTCACAGTGAGCATCTGGTAGAGCCTCCTAGAGGTAAAACTCACGCAAGTGCGGGGCCTCCCTGGTGTCTGTTCTCTCAGACTTGTCCCCGCTGAGCCTCCAGCAGTTCATCGATGGCAGGTAAGGTTTTCCCCTCCCGGCACTGCTTCCCGAGGCTTCTTACTCCAGTAGGTTGTGAACCTCTGTATCCACTTGTCTGTCTCCAGTCTGCAAGGCAACGGTTTGCCCTGTGACCTTACTTCTCTGATGGGTCGGAGAAGGGTTGTTGATTTTCAGCTTGTTCAGCCTTTTCCTTGTTAACGGTGGAGTGAGGACTTCCAAGCTCCTTACATGCAGGGCTGGAACCCGAAGGGAAACTCATGCTTCTTTATTTTGGGAAATTCCTCATCATGCTCTTTAAATACATTCCTCCTTTATTTTTTTCCTCCCCTTCTGGACTCCTAATATGAATGTTGACGCCATTACTTCTTTATCTCTTCGTTTGGTTTTTTGAAGAGACCTATCCTTAACATTGTTTGTTGAGTGCTTACAGGCAGACCTCAGAGATATTTCGGGTGCAGTTCCAGACCACTGCATTAAAGCAAATATTGCAACAGAGAGAGTCACGTGAATATTTTGGTTTCCCAATGCATGTAAAAGTTATGTTTACAGTATAGTGTAGTCTATCAAGTGTGTAATAGTATTATCTCTAAAAATCCAATATATATACCTTAATTAAAAGATCCTGTATTCCTGGGGCTCCCCTGGAGGTGCAGTGGTCAAGAATCCGCCTGCCAATGCAGGGGACACGGGTTCGAGCCCTGGTGCAGGGCTAAGCCCGTGCGCCACAACTACTGAAGCCCGTGTGCCTAGAGCCCGTGCTCCGCAAGAAGAGAAGCCACTGCAATGAGGAGCCTGTGCACTGCAACAAAGAGTAACCCCTGCTTGCCACAAATAGAGAAAAGCCTTCATGCAGCAACGAAGACCCAATGCAGCCAAAAATAAAAATAAATAAAAGAAATAAATTTATTCTTTTTTTTAAAAGATACTTTATTCCTAAAAAATACTAACCATCATCTGAGCCTTCAGTGAGTTGTAATCTTTCTGCTGGTTGGAGGGTCTTGCCTTGATGTTGATGGCTGTGGACTGATCATAGTGGCTGTGGCAGTTTCTTAAAATCAGTCAACAGTGAAGTGTGCCTTATTGATTGACTCTCCCTTTCATGAAAAATTTCTCTGTAGCATGAAGTGCTGTTGGATAGCATTTTATCCACAGTTAGAACTTCTTTCAAAATTGGAGTCAGTCGTCTTAAACCCTGCAGCTGCTGCTTTGTCAACTAAGTTGCAATATTCTAAGTCCTTTGTTGTCATTTCAACAGTTTTCACAGCACCTTCACCAGGAATAGATTCTAGAGTAGTGTTCCAGGCAGAAGCTGAGGGTGTTTAAACTGGTGTGGAAGCAAGGGAGAGGGAAGGGGTGGGGACCGTGTGCATCCAGGGCTTTCACACACCTTACCTCCCATTTAACCTGATGCTGCTTCATGGGCTCAGGGGCCGCTGTAATCTCTGCTGCGTTACAAACCAGCCCAAAACTTAGTGGCCTAAAACAGTAACTATTTAATTCTTCTTCTGAGTCTGTGGGTTGACTGGCTCAGCTGGGTGTTCTTCTCCTTCATGTGCTGAAGGAAGGGGCACCCTGTGGCTCCACTCAGCTGGGAGCTGGGTCCTCCAGAGCCTGTCTCCGTGTGACCACCAGCCCTTCAGTGGTTGCGCCTGGGCACCGTGGCAGCTGGGCTCGAGGAGGGAGGAAGTGGAAGCCGCCGGCTCCCTTATGACCTGGGCTCAGAAGTCCCAGAATGTTACTTATGCCATGTTCTGACTGGTCCAGTCTGTCCCAGGCCCGCCAGATTCCAGGGGAGGGGACGTTGACTCCGCCTTTCCATATGGGGAGACACTTGTACCTTCAGGCACAGGAGGAAGCATTGGGCCATATTTGGAAACTGTATACCACAACTTTGAATTTCACTTTGAAATGCAAAGTCCTGGAAGAATTTCAGAGTTGGCCTTTGAAAGTTTTGGTGTCCGGTTTGGGAAAGTAATCAGAGCAAATTATTAAGGAAAGAATTCTTGCTCTTCTTCCAGCAAAGTTATTTTCTATGCTAAGAGCAAGCTGTTTCTACAAAAATAACTCAGGTTTCTAAACTTCATCCAGCCCTTGGGAAACCACTTTATAAATGTGCGTTTTAATCTTTCCATCTGAGCTCTTTGCTGTAAAACCCTAATTGTCATGTTCTGTTACGACATGACCAAGGGCCCTGGAGCAGCAGTGTCTGGAGAGCAGACGTCTGCAGCCCTTCTGTGGGGACATCCTCTGGAGGATCAGGACTGCGTCCCCCTTGACCCTCTGGTCGGGCCTCTCCGCTCATGCTGTGTTTTAGGGATGATAATCTGCATCAGTCCTGCTTTTGTCAGATGTACTTGGTAGAGACATATTGTAATAGATCCACATGCAGATGCAGCAGTGATTGACCCCCACGCCCCTGGGATAACAGAGACCACTCATGAGACAGGAGGCCTGTGTGTGTTACCCCTCCCCCCTGATGCTCGGACTGGTGAACATTTGATGAGTGGATTGACTGTGCCTTTATAGACAACATGAAACCTGGAGAGGCTGTAAATCCAGGGATCAATTCTGCATTTCACCTGTCTAAATCTCTTTTAAAATCTTTACAAAACTTTAAAATTGTTTTGCTTTTAAACTATTAAACCGGAATTAGTTTTTCATATCCATTTTTATGTAAAGGTAGGTACCTATGAAGTTTGTATTGAACCTTGAGCTTTCCAATTAAGTCCTGTGGACTTACTTCTGACACATAAAAATGTTGTAAGTACTACTTATCTGTGGAAATTAAACCAATCCTTTGAGTAATTTTATTTTTATGTAACTAGCATGTCTTTCTCATAGACTGCCTTGCCATCCAGGAAAGGATTTCGGCACCAGACCACAAAGTTTTTGTACCGTTTGGTGGGGTCGGAAGATATGGCTGTGGACCAGAGCATTGTCAGCCCTTACACTTCTCGGATCCTAAAGCCTTACATCAGGTATACAGAGAAGAGCTGTGATGTCGAGCGTGTCATGGGGAGTAATGTTTATGGTTTTCAAGCCCTGTTCCCCCGTTGGAGTGAATAAAGACCAAGACCTGTGAGCTGGCATCAGCAAGGACCGAGTCTGTGCTCTGTGTCCAGTCTCATCCTTGGCTTGTTTCAGCTGTACATTTTTGCAGAAAGGATGGTCCTTTGAAAGAAACATAAAAGGCAAGGATAAGTTAACTCTGTTAGATTTCATTATGATTATCATACTCATTGTTTTGTTTTAAATTTCAAAGTTGTATATAAAGTCGTCTGTGAAATGAAAAAATGGGATGATGTCTCAGTTGGGCCTGTATGTGGACTGCTGATGAGTCTCCTTGTGTAGGCAGCGCCCTGGACGCCGAGCTGGCCGGAGAGGCCCCAGCGCTGGGCTCTGCATGACTGACAGTTGTCTCTGCTGACCACGCTTGCTCTGCAGCCCCCAGTCATGCAGTCCTCCTGGCACAACCCCGCCCTCCCGGGCAGACGCCGGGAAGCAGCATGCAAGCCTCCTCCACCTCCTGGTCCCCAGCTGTCCTGGCAGGGTTGGGCCTTCCTTTCCTGGGCTCTGTCCTGTGTCACAGCACTCAGAGGGTTGAATTAGGATGCTGTTTCTGTTTCCCCATTCTGTTCATCAAGGCTCACCAGCACTAGTAGAGTTCCTGGCAGGTACTGAGGGGTTGGGTCTGATGAATGTTGATAGAATGAATTTTAAATTTCATACCAGAAAAGTATTGTAGCTGTTAAGTCAGCCGCCATAAAAGTAGTGCAAATTAATTTAAAATTTCAAACAGATCAAAGAGTTTTGTGAATCAAATGGCTGGGAATAATGGGTATTTTTCTTGACTTCAGTTTGTTTATTTTCTGGGTTCTGGAGGCGTGATTATGAAACAAAGCCACCCAAACTGCAGCTGCTGTCCCAGATTCGTTCCCACCTGCACAGGAGTGACCCTCACTGGACGCCAGAGCCGGATGCACCTCTTGATTACTGCTATGTCCGGCCAAATCACATTCCGACGATAAACTCCATGTGTCAAGAGTTTTTCTGGCCTGGTATGTTCTCCCCTCCCAAACTAGGCAGATCCATTTTCTGTGTCATTCACTTTAGCAGTTTTTAAAATTAGTGTATGTCGTGTGACCCCCAAAACCTTATATGATTTCATTCAGTTTGTCTCTACTAACACAGAAATATTAAAATATAAACATCTCTTTCTTTTCTAAGGTCCAGAAGAAGCCAACAGTTAAAGTAATAAACAGTGTTTTTGTTTGTTCCTCTTCCCTGTTTGTCTCTGGTTCCAGAATAAATGATTCACCCTGTTTTGCTTCCACATGTGTCTAGATCCCAGGTAATGTCCATCAGCACCACACAGGCTGGTAGCTTGGGCGTATTTGGACACTTTTGATTTTTCCTTAATAATTCTGTGTGCTTTGTTTATTTAGCTGGTCCTTTTGAGAGTGTTAGCACAGCCAAAAGTTGTTTTTATTTATTTTTATTAATTTATTTATTTCTGGCTGTGTTGGGTCTTCGTTGCCGCACGCGGGCTGCTCTTCGTTGTGGTGCCCGGGCTTCTCATTGCGGTGGCTTCTCGTTGCAGAGCACAGGCTCTAGGTGCGTGGGCTTCAGTAGTTGTGGCTCGCGGGCTGTAGAGTGCAGGCTCAGTAGTTGTGGCACACGGGCTTGGCGGCATGTGGGATCTTCCCGGACCGGGGCTGGAACCCGTGTCCCCTGCATTGGCAGGCAGATTCTTAACCACTGCGCCACCAGGGAAGTCCCAAAAGTTGTTTTTAAAAAGCCAAATATCCCAACCACAGACTTTGAAAATAAGAATAAATCCAATGTGATTTGTGATTTTATCAGCCTTAACATATTGTCTCTGAAGCCATCGATCAAAGGAACACAATTTCATTGCTAAATATAAACACGTTCTTTGTGGATCTGTTTTACTGCACTGCTTTGGAATGTAAAGGAAATAATACGTGTCTTCTAGGAGCTGG
This sequence comes from Eubalaena glacialis, assembly GCF_028564815.1. Lineage (NCBI taxonomy): Eukaryota > Metazoa > Chordata > Mammalia > Artiodactyla > Balaenidae > Eubalaena > Eubalaena glacialis. The sequence continues at coordinate 54,540,642 of NC_083728.1, read as the reverse complement.
ATAAGATTTTGTCAGGATGTCACAGTGCACGTGGTGGGGGGTGGGATGGGGCTGAAAGGAGCATTCTGGGAGTGTCTGCTACTTCCTGCCTCTACACTGGGTGCCTTCCAAACGTTAAGCATGGAGTTATGTTATATTTTACTCCTTTATTGTAAAATGTGGCATTTGTACCAAAGAGCTTGTCAGTTGTCTGTGTACGGGCGGTCTCGGGATCTTTTCCCAGCCCCCTGGGGTCTGGGTATCTCTCATCTTACCCAAGGCAGACACCAAGGCGGGGCGCTTAGGGATGCGCCAGCTGGCACTCGCGGCCCCGGAGGCCGAGTGCAACGCTAGGTGCGTCCAGTTCTGAGCTTGTGTGCTCTCTCCTACCCATCCTGTCCTGCTTCTCTTCTTTTAACATATGTACGTAGACCAGGCGATGCTAATTTTGATGTTTTCTAAAATTCACTTTTTTATTTTTATGATCTGAATGTGTGGTGTCTATGGTAATGTCTCTGTCTCCAGTTTGGGTGTTTTAGCACGCAGATGCAGCTGAAAGCACAGATTGAGTGGCCTCTTGCTCACTAGCCCCCGAGCCTGGGCTGACCCTGCTGGCCTCTCTCCGTAGGTGTTGACCTGTCCGAGTGCCTGCAGTACCCGGACTTCAGCGTCGTCGTCCTCTATAAGAAAGTCATCATTGCCTTTGGCTTCATGGTCCCCGATGTGAAGTACAACGAAGCGTACATTTCATTTCTGTTTGTCCATCCTGAGTGGAGAAGAGCGGGGATCGCGACTTTCATGATTTATCATCTGATTCAGGTATGTGGTCTCTGCTCGCTGTCTGCCCACCTGCCTCTGGGCTTCCGGGAAAGGCTTGGAGGAGGAGGGGGCCAGCGCCAGGCGCCGCCAGTGAAGAAGAACCGGTCCGTGTCGCTCACGAGGGTATTAACACCCAGAGAGCAGCCTTCACCCCCTAAAAGAGGGTCGCTCCTCACACCCAGGTTTCAAAGAAATCAGTCTGTGAACATGTGTAGTAAATGAAATGAGGAAAGTACCGCCAGTGGGAGCCTAGAGCACTTGTACCGTCCGTGTCATAACTGCTGCTGCTCTTGGAATCACCACAGCGGTGACTCTGAGAAGTGGAAGTGAGAAGTGACTTTTAGTTCTTAAGTATTTTTAAACATTTTAGCAAAGCTATCAATCAGTAGTATGTGCATTCTGTTAATGCTGCTTGTTTTTAATTTTACTGTTGCTGTGAACCTTCTAAGTAATTCATCCCTTGATATATCTGTATCACCTTTGAGGAAAATAGACCATATATTTATATACTAACACCAGAAAAATATGCAAGGATTTTTTTTCCCCCAGAATTTATCTGGAAGCTTATTTAGAAACCATTGGGTATGGAGCATTGTGTGTCACGTGGGCAAGATTCTTTTTAAATAGAAGATGGAGATGATTCAGTGTTTTTTTTTTCCAGTTTTTAATGAAACTTGCTCAATAATTCACAGATGTTGGTGAGAACCTTGAGAACCCTCTATCGAGGAATTGTATTCTCCTCTCCTCTCTTCGCAGTTAGTGTGAGGCTGTCTCCATGATCCCCGCCACACCCCGCCTTCACCGACCCCGTGCTCAGGGCCGACCTCCCCGTGTCCACCCTCTCCTGGCAGGATGGCCACGGGCTTCTGCCTTCTCCTTCACCAGCAAGGGCCAGTGGATAGGGCAGGGGTGATGTTCTGGTGGCACACTCGGTCCTTACTGAGCCTCCCTGGCTGGGAGGAGGAGTGTCCGTCTTTGTATGTGGGTGCCTGGCCCCCGGCCAGACCATAAACCCCGGCCCAGACACAGTACCACCCAGACGGTCAGCTGTGCTCGGCGACGGCGCTGCTGCGACTGTGCCAACTTGCAGCGTAAAGAGGACTCTCGTCCTTGGTGTGCTTGTAGTTCTTTCTTGTCCTAAAAATGCCTTTGGATGCAGAATGTGAGGGAAGCAGGGAAGAGAAGGAATCTGTCTACTTTTGACCTGGGATTGTAAAATCTCAGGAACTCATCAAGTCCAGGATCTCAGTGCCTCCTCATTAAAGAGCAAGTTGTGAATTTATGTGGCTTTCGGGGTACTTTCTTCTGTGTAGCTAACTAAAGAATCCAAGAACTTGCCTAGACTCGACAGAGCAAGCATCACTCTTTTCCCCTAGGATTAGGCCCACGCTAAATGCAGAAACCTCAGTTCTGAGAAGTTTGGGAGTGATGAGAGGGTGTCTTTGGGATTCAGAATGTCTGTATAAGGTATTCAGGTTGTATAATTAAACAGAAGTCTTAATATTTCATATCTGGCTACATAATTTAACATATTTTCTGGAAGGTCTAGGCAGGGAATTTTTACGATTCCCTTGCAGAATGACGTCTAGTTTTTAAAAGCAGAATGTCTTGTCTTGTCCTCTGTTTCTTCAAGATTGTTGTGATGTTGGTATTGATATGCTTGATGTATTTAAATGCAATTGAATATAAAACAGTTAACAGTGAAATATCCCTGTTGGCTCTTTGCTCCAAAGAGAAAAAGAACACACCCAACTTACCGTCCGTTTCCTTGGTCTTGAACGTTTCGGCGCAGTGTTTTGGTGGTGGCGGAGAAGGGTCAGTTTTCCTGCTGTTGCTGGTGCTGCAGTGTCTCAGCTTCAGGCCCCAGTGTCTCTGGTTTCTGTAACTGACTGCCTACACTTAAAAGTTACTTCACCCACTCATTTTCCCTCCGGCTTTTTCGTTTTCACCTTGTGTTTTTCCACTCTTTTGGCAGACCTGCATGGGCAAGGACGTAACCCTTCACGTCTCAGCAAGCAACCCTGCTATGCTGCTCTACCAGAAGTTTGGATTCAAGACTGAAGAATATGTTTTAGATTTTTACGATAAATATTACCCCTTGGAGAGCGTGGAGTGTAAACACGCGTTCTTCCTGCGGCTGCGACGCTGATGTGAGTGCACCCCTTCACAGAGGGGCACACGTGCTCGTAGAGGAGGGCCATCAGTAGACCCCCAGCGGCAGGTGCTCGCTTCACCGCGGGTTCTGATCTCAGCCGAGCCGAGAGCGGCGTGGGCAGTGGCGTCAGTAGTGGGCGCCCCTTCAGCTGAGTCGCTGTCCAGCCCTTTCTGGACAGGCCTTTGCCCACACCTTGGACTCCATGGTCAACTAAAACTGGCAGGTGCACTGTCCTTTGCCCGACAGCCTGTGGAGCCAGGAAAGTCCAAACTGGTGTTCTTGGGGAGAGAGATTCTGTCCCGTTTAAAGTGTGAGAACTGTGATCGCGGTTAAGGGTTCCTGCGGTGCTTCCTTCAGGGGCACCGTGCTGTCCTGGGGTGGTGAGATGATCACACGGTGGACGCCAGCCCGTCCCAGCCTGGCTGTGCTGTCACTGAAGCCAGGGGGACCCGTCGGGCACTCGCTGACTTTGGTCACGGTGTTCGTGTGTGACGTTGCCTCAGCTGTGCCCCTGTGAGCATCCCCCACCTGGGCCCTGGCCTGGGAGGCGGGATCTCGTTCTCCCCTCCTGTGGCCAGAGTAGCTGAGCGGCCTGGCATTTCAGTTGTGCCCCTGGATGGAGGCAAGCGGCGGTGGGAGGGGAGCTGGCCGTGGACAGTCCCGTCTTGTCTGCGGAACGAGGCTGTTGGTGGGTTTGTGAGTGTTGGAGCTGGACTGTCAGGTGTTTTTGGATTTAGCAAGAACATTTCCAGAAGTATCCGATGTTCTCAAATAAAAATCTTTCCTTGTGACAACCCATGGCCAGAGCTTCAGTCTCATCAGTTTGCTTTCAAACTCTTTTTAATTAAGAGCAGTAGTTCTTATGTTTTTGGGACATGAATCCCTTTGAGAATCCAAAAAAGGCTGAACACTCTCTAGAAAACTCTGCACATTTAAAATTTTGCATTGGTATTCCGTGGACCACAGGCATCTCTGTTCTGGAGGCTGTGCTTAGAGGGAGCTTGAATCCCCTCGTTCCAGGGGAATGTGTGTCGCCCCCGCAGGAAGAGTCTGCAGCTGTCCTGTCGCTTATCTCTGTTAACCTGGCTGGGATCGGGGCTCCCTTTCCCCTCCCCCGCATGAGGCCCCGGGCTGGACATGCGGAGTCACTAAGGTGCCAGGATCAAAGCAGCGATGGTCAGCCTCCAAAAAGGAGTCTTCTGGGCTCCTCCTCACCCTCTCCCCTTCCAGAGGGTCAAAACCAGCATTTCCCAGCCTGGCCCTGCGGGGACCCCCAACAGACTGGGAGGGGCCAGCTGTCACCTGCCGCCTGCTTGGCCTTTAAGGTTTAGGTTCTTAAGATTACAGGTATGTTATATTCTACTATCTGAGTGTGTCTGTTTTATGGCTAAAGTGATGGATTTTTCACCCCAGAGCTCGAGGAAGAGCTGACACTCGGGGGAGACAGGCGGTTTGAGCCCCGGCCCGTATGCGCCCCGGGTGTGTGTGTGTCCACGGACCTGCCCTCTCATACTTTCCTCTGCAGTGAAACTCCAGGGCTTCAAGACAGACCGATTTGCACTCTGAGTGACACCTTATAATTCGTGTCATTTTGAGAGAGAATTTCCAGGGGAAGGTGAGTGGGGGCTGAAAAGCAAATATACTGCTTGTATGTTCACGTTTGGCCAAAATGTCTAGTATTCTAGTTAAAGTGAATGTGGCTAAAGGCTACATTAAAACAAAGATATGTCTAGCAAAAGGCAGTGGGCTCCAAGTGGGATGGAAAGCAAAGGCCTGATCTCAGAGGATATCAGGAAAAACAAGAATTGCTGGCAACTGGGGCCTCTGGGGTGTAAGCCTGAGGCGGGGCCTCATGTCTGCGCAGCTGCCTGCCCTGAGCTCACTCAGCACCCAGCCAGGTGGGCTCGGGGGTAGGCAGCATTGAGCAGACAAGGTACAAGGTGCTAAGAGTAGGAAAAATGTCAGCCCTGTTCCTGAGCTCTGAATTCTCCCAGCGACTCCGTGAGGTGGTCGTACCGTTGCCTCAATTTTAAGGAAGAGAAAGTGGGCTTGAGAGGATGAGTAAGTCCGTGCCAGGGCGCACAGACAGAAAGCAGAGGACAGGACCCCAGTGCTGGCGCCGGCCCCTCCCTGCCTGCGGGGCGTGTGACGTTGGGGAGGAGTTCTCCCCGGGGCCTAAGGCCCCTGGACCCTGACAGGCGGCCTGGATTCAGAGCTGATTCGCTTCCCACTCTGACCTTCTATGTTTTCCTTGCTGGGCTCCCAGGTCAGGGTTCGTGGTCGTGTGCAAAGGCAGGTGTGTGTGAGTGTGAATATTTTGGGGGGGGAGGGGCCTGAAGCTTCATCAGACGTTCAGAGGGGTGTGTGAGCCAAAAAGCAGTAACAAGCCCTGTTCAGACTGGAGGGAAGACCTTTCTGGAGCCAGCTGAGTGGTTGGAACAAAGGTTCAAAAGGAATGACTCACCAAACAGTGTCTTAGAAATGTTTTATTTTAAGTTTGACATAATTTCAGTCTTGACAGAAAAGTTACAAAAGAGTACAAAGAATTCCCAGGTACCCTCCATCCCAGTTCCCTAAATGTTAACATTTCACACGTTTGTGCCCCCTGTACTCATACGTGTGTGTGCACATGCACACTTTTTTCTGAACCATTTAAAAGTAAGTTGCAGATACTGTGCCCCCTTTACCCTTAATAAAAGCTAGGAATGTTCTTACCTAACTGCTGTACAGTGACAAAATCAGGGAAGTTAACCTTGATCTCTTGCTGTTAATGTACAGACCTAATTCACATTTCACTGATTGTCCTAATACTGCCGTTTATAGCAAAAGAAGATCAAGGTTGTGTGTCGCATTCAGTTGTCAGGCTCCTTTTGTCTCCTGTGATCAGGAACCGTCCCCAGGTCTTTGTGAATGTGGACATTTCTGAAGCGTCCTGGCTAGTTGGTTTGCACAGTGTCCCAGGATTTGGGGGCATCTGCTCTTTGCTCCTGTTCAGCTTCTGTAGGCACTCGGGCAGGAATACCATGGACATAAGTCCCATTTCTGGCAAGGTTAACTTTTAGTTAAGGCAGGCAGGGTTCACTTCGCAAGTACATGTCTTATGGAGAGGTTCACTGAGGATATGTCAGTACCCTGCTACTCGGACTTTGCACCCCTGGTCTTAGTATCCAGACAATGGCGTCTTAGCCTTCTAGGTTCATATCTCCTTGAGGAAGCAGCTTTTAGAGCGGGGTCCGCAGTGGCCTGAGTTTAAGTGAGGGCCTGCCTGTCACCCTTCAGTAAGATGCCGGCAGGAGCTCCTGCCTCCCCAGGGGCACAGCAGGGTGTCCTGGGCAGGTGGGCTGGGCACTCACTGTTACAGGTGGCGCTTCTCAACACTCACCAGGACTTCTCTGATGACCAAGAGGCCAAAGGATGTCTGTGTTACCTAGTGCTACATAAGGAACCACCACAAACTCTAGCCACTTAACACCATAGCAGTTTCTTTTCTCTTGGGATTCTGAGGGTTTTCTGGATGGTTCTCTCCATGTGGTGCCGGCTGGGGCACTGGGGCAGCCCCTGTCATCTGGGAGCTCAGCTGGGGTGCTGGCCGGGGGCTTCACTTCTCTTCCCGTTTCCCCGTGGGACTGCTTACACCACCTCATGGCGAGGTAGCTGGGTTCCAAGAAGGAACATTCTTCTAGCTTTCCAGGAAGACAGACCCCACTGCCAGTGCTTCTCAAGCCTCTGCTTGCATCGTGCTTACTGCTGACCCATCAGCCGGAGCCAGTGACGTGACCGAACTCCTAGACCACGCCGGAGGGAGGGCTTCACAAGGACAAATACTGGGATATGTGGTTCCCGAGGGGAGGGTGGTGGCGAGCACCAAAGTATAGTCAACCACAACAGTCATTATGGAAAAGCCTCTGAAGTTGTGACACCCAGAGGGCAGCTGCCCATCTGGGAATTGTTCCCCTTTGGGGCAACTGGGTGGGCTGTAGCTGGTGGACACCTCATCCATGCTAGGAAGGCAGTGAGGGCGTTCCTCGTGGCCAGAGTGCAGGAGCTCTAGGTGGCCACGGTTTTTGTTTTTTGTTTTGTTTGTGGGTCAGTCTGTAGAGAACAGGAAGGGTTGAGACAGTCTCAGATAGATTTCAGGTGAGGCCTCTCCCTGAGGCTGGCTGAGGCTCCCCCTCAGGACTGGGGAGGGCTTCCCCTTACATCCATCCCATTTTATAGTAAATCATCCTTCCTTCCTTTTAAAGTTTTATGGAGGTGTAATTTGCATACTATAAAATTCACCAATTTTAAGTGTACAATTCAGTGGTTTTTTTTTTTTTTTTTTTTTTTTTTAATTCAGTGGTTTTTAGTAGATTTATGGAGTTATCACTCAATCCAGTTGTAGAACATGGGGCCAGAGAGGCCCCTGGTGCTCATTTGCAGTCAGTCCCCACTCCTGCCCCAGCCCGGATGACCACCAATCTGTTTTCTGTCCCTATAGATTTGCCTTTTCTAGACGTTACATGTCAAATGACCCTTTTTGCTTTACTTCACGTTGGCTTGTTACCAGCTACCAGAGAGGCTTCTCTAACCCAGCAGAGCCCATTGCTTTAGATATTTTGGTATAAATCGTACAAGGCCTTTTGTCTTATGCACATACATATGCCCTTGCATATGTCATTTTTTTTCATATACTAGTTTTTAAAATGAACTGTGATCATATTGTATATCTTGTTCTATAAGATATATGACTTTTGGGGTTGTGTTTTTTTTAGGTGATCACAAATAACATTCCACGTCATATGTTCTAAAAAATCATATATGATAGAATTATATTTTGTTATAGGCATGTACCATAGTTTAACAAATACCCCTTGTTTCCAATTAATGCAATCATACAACAGGCTAAAGAATAAAAGTCACACGATCATATCACGTGATACATGACAGAATCCAATACCCATTCATGATAAAAATTCTCAGCAAAGTAGGAATAGAGGGGAACTTCCTCAACTTGATAAAGGACTTATGCAAAAAACCTACACCTAAACATCATACTTAATGGTGAGAAACTAGAATACTTAGAACTAGAAGCCCTCCAGCTAAGATGGAACAAGACAAGGGTGTCCTCTCTCACCACTCCTTTTAACATCGTACTAGCTAATGGAAGTTCTAGCTAATGCAAGAAAATGAAATAAAAGGTATACAGATAGGGAAGGAAGATATAAAACTGTTTGTATGCAGATGACATGGTTGTCTGTGTAGAGAATCTGAAAGAATTGATAAAAAGTTGACCCCAAAGTGGAACTAACAGGTGAGTAGCAAGATTACAAGATACGAGGTTATTTATACAAAAGTCAGTCACTTTCCTATATGCCAGCAATGAACTAGTGGAGTTTGAAATTAAAAACAATACCATTTATGTTAGCAGGTATAAATCTAACAAAATAGGTACAAAATCTATATGAGGGAAACTACAAAACTCTGGTGAAAGAAATCAAAGAACTAAGTAAATGTGGCAATGTTCCATATTTATGCACAGGAAGACTCAACATTGTCAAGATGTCATTTCTTCCCAGCTTGATCTATAGATTCAAAGCAATTTCAGTCAAAATCCCAGCAAGTTATTGTGTGGATATTGACAAACTGATTTTAAAGTTTATAACCAAAAGACCCAGAATAGCCAACACAATATTGAGGGAAAAGAACGAAATTGGAGGACTGACACTACTCAACTTTGAGACATACTATAAAGCTACAGTAATGAAGACACTGGTATTGGTGGAAGAACAGATAGCTAGATAAATGGAACAGAACAGGGAGCCCGGAAATAGACTTCCATAAATATAGCCAACTGATCTTTGGCAAAGAAACAAAGGCTATACAGTGGAGAAAACAGTCTTTTCAACAAACGGTAATGGAACAGCTAGGTATCCACGTGCAAAAAAAAAAAAAAAAAAATCTAGACACAGATCTTATATCCTTCACAAAAATTAACTCAAAATGGATCATATAAAACTGCTAACATAGGAAAAAATCTAAATGACCTAGGGTATGGTGATGACTTTTTAGATACAACATGAAATGTTACCAAGCCAAAACTTGGGTCCACTCGCCGGCGTGCAGTAAAGCCAAACAACTGACACCAGGTTGTGGTGAAAGAAAGAGCAGCATTTATTGCAGGGCGCTGTACAAGGAATCCGGGACAGCTAATGCTCAAAGCACACGAACTCGATGGTTTTCAGCAAAGCATTTTGAGAGGTAAGGTGAGGGAAGGGAGTCCCAGGGTAAGTGATCAGCTCTGATTGGCTGATGGTGAGGTCACAGGGTAGTGTCACAGGGGTTCACATCAGTCTTTAGGCTCTAGTAGGTCTGGGGGGCTATATACTCATGGTCATCAAGTAGTTAACCTCTTCTATCTAGTGGGGGTTTTGGCATCTGTAGAACAACTCAGGAAATGTGCATCAGATACTATTATTTAGGTACTTCAGAGAGGAGCTGAAGCAGAGGATGTGGGGGAGGGGTCTGTCCCAGGGAAGACCCCTTAGGGTCCTGGTTGGTTCCACAAAGGCACAATCCATGAAAGAAAGATTTTCTAAGCTGGACTTCATTAAAATGAAAACTGCTGCTGTGTGAAAGGATACTGTCAAGAAATTAAGACAAGCCACGAACTGAGAGAAAATCTTTGCAAAGCACACATCTGATAAAGGACTGTTATCCAAAATATACAGGGAAGACTTAATAATAAGAAAATGAACAACCTGATTTTTAAACGGGCAAAACACCTAAACAGACAATGCACCAAAGAAGATATACGGAGAGCAAACAAGCATGTGAAAAAATGCTCCACATCATGTTATCAGGAAAATGCAAATGAAAACGAGATGCTACTACACACCTATTAGAATGGCTCAGATCCACCACTCTGACAACACCAAATGCTGGCGAGGATGTGAAGCAACAGGAACTCTCATTCATTGCTGGTGAGAAGGCGAAATGGTACAGCTGCTTTGGAAGGCAGTTTGGCAGTATCTTACAAAAATAGGCGTACATACTCTTATCACATGATCCAACAATCACACTCATATTTACCCAAATGATGTTAAAATGTATGTCTATACACAAACCTGCACATGAACCTTTTTTCATAATTGCCAAAACTTGGAAGCAGCCAAGATGTCTTTCAGCAGGTGAATGAATAAACTGGTATGTCCAGAAAACAGAATATTTTTCAGCACTAAAAAGAAACAAGTTATCAAGCGTGCAAAAACATGGAGGAACCTTAAATGCATATTACTAAGTGAAATAAGCCAGTCTGGAAAGGCTGCTTGCTGTCTGATTCCAATTATATGACATTCTGGGAAAGATAAAACTGTGGAGACAGGGAAAGGATCAGATTCTGGGGGTTAGGGAGGGAGGATGGGATTATTAACAGGCAGAACACAGGATTTTTAGGGCGGTGAAAATACTCTGTGTGATAGTATAATGGTATAACGATGGATATACGTCATTATTCATTTGTCCAAACCCATAGTATATGCAACACCAAGGATGAACTGTAATGTAAACTATGGAGTTTGGTTGACAGTGATGTGTCCGTGTAGGTTCTCCTGTAACAAAGGTACCACCTTGGTGGGGGATGTGGATAATGGGGGAGGCTGTGTATGGGGGGCAGGGATATTTGCGAAATCTCTGTACTTTCTGCTCAATTTTTCTGTGAACCTAAAACTATTCTAAAAAATAAAGTGTTAAAAAAAGGTACTGCAATTAAAATGGGCAAATGATTTGACTAGACAGTTCTCTGAAGAAGGTATACAGATGGCCAGTAAGCACATGAAAAGATGCTCAGCATCATTAGTCATTAGAGAAATTCAAATGATATTCACAGAGCTGGCTAGAATCAAGAAGACATAAATAATCAGGTGGCTAAGGCTGTGCAGAAATCGGGGCCCCCATACATTGCTGGTGAGAATGTAAAATGGTGCAGTCGTGTTGGAAAACAGCCTGGCAGTTTTTCAAAATGTTAAACATAGAATTACCATATGACTCAGCAGTTCCTCTCAGGAGAAATGAAAACATATGTCCACAGAAAGACTTGTACATGAATATTAATTGCAGCATTATTCACAATAGCCTCCAGGTGGAAACAGCCCAAGTGACCATCAGCTGATGAATGGATAAACAAATGTGATAGATGCGTACAGTGGAGTACTACCCAGCAATAAAAAGGAGCAAGCACTGATAAATGCTACAACAGGGGTGAAACGTCACGAATTGAAACATTTCAAAGAAGCCAGACAAAAGAACACATGTTGTATGATTCCTTTTATATGAAGTGTCCAGAAAAGGCAAGTTAATAGAGACAGAAAATAGATTAGGGATTACTTACTTGTATCGCTTCATGTTATATCACAGTCATTTTTTTCAAGTTGCTGAATGGTTTTCATGACCATTCTTTAATTGTTCTGTTTTCATATTCTTTTAGTGCTCCTCATTAGGATTCCTGCTTTTATATAAAACATTGCAGTGAACACATTTGTGCTGAAGGTTTTTTGCCATGGATTGGATTTTTTACTTCTGGATAGATCCCAGAAATGGTATTCTTAAGTCAAAAGATGTGAACATTTTCATTGTCACTTTCTCATTGCCAACACTGTCATTAATGTGTTACGGCACCAGTCTCACCTCAAAACTACCAGAATTAGTTATTATCACTTGAAGTACTTGTTGCTAATTTTTAATAGGCAGTAATTTGCCATTTAAAAAATTATTAGTGTGGTTGAACATTTTCCATTGTTTGTTTCCTAGTAGCATTCCTTCTTTTATAAATTGTTTGCATCCTTTGTCTCTTAATCTCCAGGGAGTAGGGAGATCTTGGTGTTTCTCATCATTTATTCATATGAGTTCTTCCCACAATTGAAGTGGTGATTCTCAACCCAGTCTAACTGGCTGGTCCCATCTGGGGAATTTGTGGAGAGGGTCCCTCAAAAGTCCCCTTCGTGTGGTATTAAGGAGGGAGGTGGAGGAGGGGGTAAGAGAAGGGAGGGACCAAGGCAGAAACAAAACAACTCAAAGGCAGGTAGGTCCTGGTCCTCAGCCAACCCCGTGTACTTGTTTCCCGCAGTCCTGGGAGAGCAGGCTGCAGGGAAGAATTGGACATCTGTTCTCTGTCTCTGGGGCCCTCGGCCTGGTTCCCTCGTTTATCTGCTCTCATTAGTCGACGAAGGCCTGGTCTCCCCAGACCGGCCATCCCAGGAACCCCGCTTCCCTCTCTGGGCCCCCCTCCCCAGTCCGACGGCAGACCTCTCTTTCTGCCCACCCAGCCCGGATCCCCTTTTGGGCCTCTTGGAAATTTCTGTCCTCTCCTAGTTCTCAGGTCATTTGAATCACTGAGGTGTGTGGCATGGCTGTAAAAAGCTTGGCTTCTGGACCATTCGGGCCTAAGTCCCGTACCTGCTGCTTGCTGGCTGTGCCTCAGTTCCCTGTTTGCTAAAAACCTGTGATTTGTTGTGAGGAGGACCCGTGAGAACATGTGGAGTACTCGGCAGGCTGCCTGGTAGCTGGGGGCCATGGAACAATGGTGGTTACCCTCAGGGGAGGGGGGAGACCCTAGTTAAAATGAGGCTGTTGCTTAGTGTTTCTCAGCCTCGGCCACAAAATCGCCCACACCTGGGTCCCGTCCTCCAAGAATTTGATGTAGTTGGGCTGGGGTGTGGCTTCCCAGCCCAGGCGATTCTAGTGATGGCCAAGGTTGAGAAGCACAGGCTGGGAGGACTAGTCCGGGGGGATCTGCCCGTCATCTCCCGCCGCCACCCTGGGCCTCCCAAGGGGAGGCTCCTCATCTCACTTTCCGAAATGCATCCCTTCTCCAAGCCCGAAGGCCTACCTGAGCTTCTGGTAACTGACCTTCCCTGGATGAAGCCGGAGCAGGGCCCACTTCCTCTCCTGACTCGGGGTTTAATTCCATTTTATTGTCACACCACCTTTTCTTTTGCACGTGTTGGTGTTTGTTCTTTTCCTGCCTGCACGTCTGTGGACAGAAAACCAGACTTGTTGGCTTCTGTGACCCTTGGGGCATCTTGGAGGCTCCCGACTGTAAACTAGTGTTTGGGAAAAGTGTCTTTCTCCCCAAGCTCGTCAGACATCCCCGGGGCTGGAGAGGATGAGGCTGGGGGAGTGAGGCAGGCTGTGCACGTGGGCTTGGCAGGATACTTTCGGCTGCAAGTAAGAGAAGCACCGGCTCAGAATGGCTCAGAGGACCACCAGCTGTGGTCTCACCCAGCAGATGTCCAGAGGGAGTGCGTCCCATGGTCACACAACCATTAGCGTGTTAACCATTAGCGTCTTAACCATGTGAGCTTGGGCTGGCAGCTTAAACTCAGCGTCCTCGTTTGTGAAAAAGGACCATTGCCCGTGCAGTGAGTTAACATTAGTAAAGGCCTTACAACAATCCCTCATGTGAAGGAAGTGTTTTGTATGTGTCGGCTACTGTACGATCAGTCATCACTGCGTAACAGATGCGAAATTCTCGGTGGTCCACAGCAATCAGCATTTCTTTCCCGTGCGTCTGCAGGTTGGCAGGGCTTGGCTCGGCCCCTCCCATTCAATCTGTGCATATAGCTCAGGCCTGCCCCACACGTGTTCCCCTTGGGTCCCAGGGAGGTGGTGCAGCAGGTGCCAGGGCGATACTGCTCACATAACGGTGGCAGTGACACAGGATAGAGGAAGAACACCAGCGTCGGTCGGGAACTGGCACGTTCTCACTCTGCCCCCTTTCCTTTGGCCCAAGCAAGTCCCATGTCCCAGCCCAGTTTCTGCAGGGAAGGGAGGTAAATTCTACTCACGCCAGTTAGTGGTAGTATCAAGTCACATGTCAAAGGACATGAAGAATTAATAAACAGTGTGTCACTGGTGGATTAGATCAAAGATTGTATTAACATTGTTAAATTCAAAATGTTTTCTCATTTCTCTTGCGATTTCTTCTTTGACCCGTGGGTTATTTAGAAGTGAGTCATTTAGTTTCCATATCTTGGGGGAGTGTTTTCATATATCTGCCTGCTACTGATTTCTAGTTTAATTCTCTTATGATCAGAGAACATACTTTGTATCAGTGTTAAATTTCTTAAGCCAAAGGCTATGCTGTGGTGATGTAATAGAACATCTCTTTTCTTAGAAAATACATGCTGCAGTATTTAGAGGTAAATGTCCATGATGCATGTAACTTACCCTCAGATGGGTCAGGGAAGAATTTGTGTGTGTGTGTGTGTGTGTGTGTGTGTGGATTGCAATTAACTGAAGGTGGGACAGGGAACAGGCACAAATCATAAAGCTAAAGGGGTAAAATGTTAACAGTAGGTGAATCTGGGCAAAGGATATATAGGTGTTCTTTGTACTATTTTAATTTTTGCAACTTTTCTGTAAGTTTAAAATGATCTCTGAATAAAAAATAAAAAGAAAGGAAAAGCTAATAGTCTCCCCCCTACTCCACTCCTCCAGGTGTGTATCCTTCCATACACTTTCCTTACCCACACAAACATATACTAATATTTATACACTTAGATGGGATTTTTATCATTTTATTAAAATAGGATTATTCTCAGTGCATTAATTATCGTGCAACTTGATTTTCTCAACAATACATCATAACGGTCCTTCTAGGTCAAAAAACATAGGTTTAATTTACTTTGAAACAGAGGTTTATATATCACAGTTTCTTCAACCATCCCCCTACTGTTGGATATTCCGGCAGTTTCCAGTTTTTTTGTCACCACAAACGAGGCAGCAAAAACCATCCTTGTACATATCACCCACGGTATTGGTGCCGAGTCCGTGACTCACTTCTGGAATTAGAATTTCAGTCAGAGTCAGGTAGCACCACAAACCCTTTGCGATTCATCATGTTCAAAGCTGTCGCACTGTGGGAGTGAGGCTGGTCTCCAGAGGCCACCTGCTCACCCTCGTGTCCAGTTGCACGCAAGCCCAGCATTTCCAAGGCGGGCCAGAATGTCCTCTGGGAAGCTTTAAAAAAGAGATAAACAGTGCCCGGCCCCACCCACATTTCTCTTTGGACCTGAAGAGACTGCTGGAACGGTCTGCTGTCTTGTGGCAGGGACCCCATGTCGAGGTGGCCCGGGAGTCCAGCATTTCCACGTGTCAGCCAGACCTGGCACGTCCCACCTCAGCCAGTTCATGCACCTGCTAATTATATAACTTTAAGAAGGTTTTGCTAGAAATTTCAGGCAGAGCCCAGGCTTCTGTAGGTGGGGCCACAGGTGGCCCACGAGTGGCTGGTTGGATTCTCAAGTGGAGACAACTTGTAGTCTAGTTGATTTGGCTGAGATCGTAGTTGTGACCTTCACACAGGACAGTGTCCCACAGCAGGGATAACAGTTAACATCCATGGGATGTTGCCTCGTGCCAGGCAGGGAGCCAAGCACATTCCATAGACCATCTCGTTTAACTCTAGCCGTGACCCTGAGGTACAAGAGTCGTATAATCCTATTGCATCACTCACCTGTGGCCACAGCAGTTCTGCATGAAACCACCCCAAACCTTAGTGGCCTGAAACAACCACCAGTTATTTGCCTGTGATTCTGTGAGTGAATGATTTAGGCTGGGCTCACATGGGCAGTCCTGGCTTCGGCTGGGCTCCCCACAGCTCAGCTAGGCTTCTGGGAGTTGGCTGGCTGTTGGCTGGAGCGACGGGGATTTTCATCCATGTGGTGTCTCATCCCACAGCAGGCTAGCCTGGGCGTGTTTACGTGCTGGGGGAAGGGGTGAGAGTGGGAGAGAGACAGAGAGTACCAAGGCTTGCTCAGGTCTAGCCCAGAATCGGCACATCATCACTTTTGCCACATTCTCTTGGCCAAAGCAAATCACACGGTCAGCCCAGATTCAAGAGGTAGGAAAATCAGTCCACCTCTGGGTGGTAGGAGCTGCAGTCACGTTGCACAGGGCATGATACAAGGAGGGGTGGAGGTCTGTGGCCATTTTGGTGGTTTACCTCACCGGCTTTTGCAGGTCAGATGAGTCAGGAACAGAGAGGTTACTTGAAATCGCCCGAGCTCACAGAGCCAGCAGGTGGCAGGTCCGGACCTGGGGGGGGCAGACAGCAGCGCCCCAGCATCCAGCCCCTCTCCCATCTGTCCGCGTCCATGAAGGCTTCCTGACTGTGGAATCATCTCGCCATCTCTGAAAATCTCCAACACCCAGTCAACCTCAAGGAGAAAATCATCTCCAAAGACCCTTGGCTCCTTGAAGGACAAGCATGTGACAGAAGTTGGAGGAGGTTGTGGACAGATGGCCTGGCAGGTGGTTGGGGGGTTGAGTGGATTGGTGGGTGGGCGGCTTGTTGGCAAGTAGATGATGTGAGAGGGCTGAGGACAACTGTCACCTCATCTCCACTTGGGTTTTTTCTGAAGTGGAGGGGCAGGAAAGAAATCTGAGCCTCCAGGTGGACTTTCTTGGGGCCATCAGGCTGAGGGCCTGAGGTGTGGGGTCCACACTGGGATGAGTCGGCCTTTCCAGTCAGAGGTCCTCTGAGCTGGAGACGGTGAGTGCAGAGTCTTCCTTCCTTCAGAAGAGGGAGAGCCCAGAGCGAATTTTAGAAGAGAGTCGTCAGTGCCAGAGTTTGGGCCGATCATTTCCCAAGTCTCTAGCCCTGTGCAAGGCACCAGGATTCCCAAGAGGACTCTTATCTCCAAGGAGTTTACTGTCTGAGTCCCCTCATAGGGCCCTGGGCAAGGCCAGGGACACAGTCTGCAGGCGCAAGTCCTGGCTGATGGCCAAAGAGAAGAGAGCGGCCTTCTCCATCCCTCTTTGTGGGGTCACCTGGGTGACTGTGCTGTGGATCCCTCATGTGTGCCCAGGCTGCGTGTCAAGTATCCCAGCCCATCCCAGAGGGGTTTGTGGGAAAGGCCTTGTCTCTGCTCTGGAAGCCACCCCCAGCCATCAGCCTGCCAGGCGGGCCAAGTGCACTGGTTCATAGTTGGTCATGTCATTGTCCCTGACCCTGTTTCCTCCCCATAGAACTCTGAGGAGATGGGATGGGGGCCGAGGGACCCTCCAGCGCCCAGAGGAGGCCTTGGAGAGCAGCAGTCTGAACAGCTGCCTCACCACCTGCCAGCTTCCACCCAGCACCACCAGGCTCTTTTTTTTTTTTTCAAATTTGTGTATTTTATTGGGTCAGCTTGATGACTTTTTTACCTAGTTATATGAGATACCTAGTTGAAGACACCGGCCCTTTCCAGCACTGCAGAAGGTCACTTGTGCTCATCTGTACTTTCCATGGCCACCACTTTTCTGACCTTTAGGTGAGAAAGGTGAGTTTTGCAAGTTCTCAACTCATCCTGCATCCCATGCTTTCCCGGGGTTACACTCATCGTTAATCTGCACTGGCCTCTCCCCGCAGGGCTCCTTGAGGGCTCTGGCTGCTCCAGCTGGAAAGCCAATACTCAAGAAGCAAGTGTTAATGGAAAGGAGGGTTTGCTTTATTCCAGTTGCCAGCAACGGGAGGAAAAGGCAGACTCCTGTCCAAAGGCCAACTCCCCACTGCCCATCAGTGGGCAAGAGCTTTTATAGGCAGAGGGAGGGGGCCGCATGCAGCACAGCACAGTCAGCTCTGACAGTCATCTCAAAATGTCACCGGTGGTCTGATCAGCATTATCTTGATTGTTTTAAGCACAGTCCGTCTTCAGTTCCAGGGTCGGTTTGTTCCCATTTCTTTGAGGCCAGTTCTCGGAATTGCGGCAGCTTATGTCATGGCTACAGCCTGGTCATCAGGTAGTTAACTTCTTCAACCTGGTGTGGGTTTCAGTATCTATAAGACAGCTCACAGGACATGGCTCAGAATATTATCTATAGCCCTCGAGGAGGAACTAAAGGTCCTTGACTTTGTTTAATGGCTAAACTATTATTATTTTTTCCTGTTTGACTGCTTTCCTTTGTTTCTATATTTTCTCATTTCTCTGATTAAATTTATTCTTTGGCTAAGGTTTTCTACGGACAAGAGGCAGGTGAAGGACACGGGGGGGGGGGGGGTGGGTGTAGGGAGGTTCTGTCCTGGAAAGGCCCCATAGGGTCCTGTTCCATTTCAGGAGTGGGTCTTAATCACCTCTGTCCCTGTTTCCCTTCCCTCCAGGCTAACACAGAGCAGGGTGCCCACTGGATGTGCCTTCCATGAAGGCCAGCCTGCCTCTGTACAGCACAGGGTGATGGGTAAGAGCACAAGCTGCCTGCCTTCCAAGTCCTGACGCTCTCACTTACCACTGTATGACCTTGGGCCAGTTACCTAACCTCTCTGTACCAAACCAGGGAGGATAATATTACTTGCCTTACAGGATCACTGTGATAATTAAGTGCATCAGTATTTATGAAGCTCTTCCAAATGTCTGGGGCATAGTGAGGCTGTTTAAGTGTTTGTTAAACGAAGACATGAAAAAAAAAAAGATATTTTCCACCTGAGCAGCTGAGGGCAAGGTCTAGCCCTGTTTTTTGACCACCATCTCCTGAGTCAGGAGTCAGCAAATTATAGCCTCCCTGCCACCAGGTCTTGCAAGTAAAGTTTGGCGCACAGCCATGCTTTCTGGTTTGTGTGTTGTCTAAGGCTCGTTCACGCTGCGATGGCAGAGTTGAGTAGTTGCAACAGAGACCATTTACCCTCCGGCCTTTTCCAGAGTGAGCTTACTGACCCCTGCCCTGAGTCTTCTAAACCCACCATCAACCATGGTCTGCTGCAGCTTCAATGCGAACTGCTCTGACCTGGGAAAAAGTGGCTTCTGTGGATGTTGCACGTTTAAATGCCTCAGCTGTCCTCTCTGCGCAAACCCCCTTGACCCCCAAGGGTTTCCTTGGCCTTTATCCTGGTCCTCAAGAGCCCCTCCAGAGGCTCAGAGGTGGCTGGTGGGTGGGTTTGAACTGTCATCTCTGAGTGGGGACAGGTGAGGAGAGAGGTGCAGACATGCCCTCGGGGATTAAAGTTCCACCCAGAGAGACAGCGGCTCCCTCCTGCCACAAGGGCCACAGTCCTGTTTAAGGTAGGCTGTTAAGTGTTGGCCTCAGGGCCAACTCTGGCGAGCTTGCATTCCTCCGGCACTTTCCACCAAGCTTGCGTTGCAGATTACTCAGGAAGGCGCCAGAGAGTAGATTGTGAGATGCAATTTATTATGTAAATCTGGAGCTAGTCTTCGTAGGCCATGGGTTTACTGGGGCATCGCTCTGGGCCTTGCAGATACTCCCGTTACTCCGGGCAACAGACCCACCCACCATTCACAATCTTCATTTCCTGGGTCCTATTGCCAACAGGAAAACAAAACCGAACCAAAAAAACCAGCATGAAGGCAGAACTTACTTGAGGGGAGGCGTGCAGGGGGAAAAGGACAGCAGACCTTAGCATTTCAGTAGGAAAAATCCGCTCAGATACCCCTGGGGGGTGGGAGTGTACATTGGAGCCACCTTTCGGGAAGGCAAATTGCAGTATGTACCAAGAGCTTGAAAATAGTCCCAGCCTTTGACCAAATCTACCCTCTGGGAGTCACCTGTTACCACAACCATGGCGTGTAGCAAACCACCCCCAAACGCTGATTTACAA
This sequence comes from Eubalaena glacialis, assembly GCF_028564815.1. Lineage (NCBI taxonomy): Eukaryota > Metazoa > Chordata > Mammalia > Artiodactyla > Balaenidae > Eubalaena > Eubalaena glacialis. The sequence goes on along the minus strand of NC_083728.1, from coordinate 54,521,122 downwards.
TCATAAACAATTTTCTTGCACACGAGTGTCAAGAGCTGTGAAGGGTCTCAGATGTTATCCTATTTCCAAGTTACCAAGTGAGCTGGCCTGTTTCACGGGGGCTGGTAGGAGACGTGAGTCTTCTGGGTCAAAGGTGAGGGGTGGTTTGTTCACCTCAGCCATGGCAGTCACCAGGGCTTCAGCATTTGCCCCAGTTCTTCAGGTTCTGATTCTCACACGGCAGCGCAGTTAGGACAGGGGACACCTGCACACGGTGGGTGACACAAAAACACACAAACATCGATTCAAGGTGGGTTGTAGACATAAATGTAAAAGGCAAAACAATAAAGCTTCCAGAAGAGCATCTTGAGATAGACAAAGAACATTAGCCATTTGGCCTTGATTCCCAGTCCAGGCGGCTCTTGGCGAGGCCAGGCCAGGCCAGACCACCTCCGGGCCACTGGGTCTGCTCATTCCTCCACCCGTTCGTTCATCACAAGTTTTCTGAGAGGCAACCCTGGACAAGGCCAACACACAGCAGTAAAACAAAAAAACAAAAACATTAACCATGAAGGAAAAATTGATCAACTGGACTTTATTAAGAATTTATTTCATGTAGCTTGATGATGTTTCCAACTTTGCTGGTGGGGCCCAGGGATTCTGAGTTATTTCAGAAGATGAAGAAAGAGAGAGAGGCCGCTTGAGAAAATTAACAAGGTGATCCCGGCAGCACCCTTGGCGCGCCCAGCTTCCTGGCTGCTGTCTGGGGCTCTCCCCTCCACTGCCGGGTGCACAGCGTGGGGGCCTGAGACCTGGCTCTGTTACTTACTGGTCATTTACTAGCATGTCACCCTGGAGAGTTACTTCACTTGGCGCACGGCAGTGATGGGAGATGGAGGGCCGGCACTGGTGCTGGCAGCCACCCCAGCAGAGCCCTGCGCACTGGCTGTTCACATCTGCCAGCAGAAGCCATTGATGGACTCCATGACCGCAGTGCCACCACCCAGAGGCTGACACAACCATCTGAAAATGGAACGAGTCAAAATGACTCAGTCTGCAAATGCTTTATTCAAAGCCAAGTTTTTAAACCAAAGCATAAACCATGGCAAGTAGGAGTATTAATTCAAAGGAACAAAAAGAAAAGCTCAACCTTTATGTACTTATTTAGAATCACCTACCAATGTAAAAGCAAGACCTAACTCTGCCGTCTACTAGAGGTAAATTGAAGTGTAATCAACCCGCATGGCTGGATGTCCTCACCTGATGAAGAGTATCCTTGGGTGGCTGGGTCCTGTCAACTGAAGAACAAGTTATCAAAATAGAGCAGATCTCTCTAAAAGCAGCAGGATTCAAGGGGAAGGGACAAAGACCTTAAGAGAGTCAAAGATTTGTGCCATTTAAAAAAACTGCCACAAAGGATAAAACTACCTATCTTACAGGCTGGTGATGAGGATTAGTGTTGAACATAATGCAGGTATTAGGCACGTGAATGCATAGTCACTAGTATTATTATGGCTGTTAAGTAGTGAATGATTTGAATGTACCATCTGGTCAGTTCTTTTAACTGTGACCATCAGAACTACAGTATCATGTAGCTTTTCTGCATGAGGTGTTCTGAAGCTGACTGTCTTGGGTCAGAAGCAGACTGTGGGCTGAGGACTTGAGTGTTAGTGGTTTATTAAGGATGCGCTTCCTGGGAAGACTGATGTGGGAGTAAGGGAAGCAGAACCGAGAGGGGTAAGCAGCTCTGTGCTTTCAAGTTAAGTTCTGTGGCTTCATCCTGGGGGCTCAGGAGTGTAAGTTATGCCTCGGAGTTTCCCTGACCTGAGACAAAGGAATTCTGGCATCCTCCAGACGTTGTCTGGAGGGCTGCGCTCGGGGGAGAGTATTAACTCCCAGATGCTTCTACCAACACTTTACCAGCTTTTTACCAAGAACACTGCTCTATTGAAGAGTATCGCTGTGAATCATGGAAGCACATTCAAGGGGTGATAGCCAAACAGTTAAAGGGATGCAGAGGGGTCTGGGCAGAGCCCTGACAGGCTCTACTATGCTTACTAATCCCTATTAGGCTGAAGAGACATCAGCAAAGGGTCTCCTTTCATGCTGGTTAGGAGAGGAACCAACATCTGTTCAAAGGCCACCATGTGTGAGGCCCCACAAGAGAGCATTTAAAAAACATTGAAGTCGGGGGCTTCCCTGGTGGCACAGTGGTTAAGAATCTGCCTGCCAGTGCAGGGGACATGGGTTCGAGCCCTGGTCCGGGAAGATCGCACATGCCGCGGAGCAACTAAGCCCGTGCGCCACAACTACTGAGCCTGTGCTCTAGAGCCCGCGAGCCACAATTACTGAAGCCCATGCACCTACAGCCCGTGCTCCGCAACAAGAGAAGCTACTGCAATGAGAAGCCCGTGCACCACAATGAAGAGTAGCCCCCCGCTCGCCGCAGCTAGAGAAAGCCCGCGTGCAGCAACAAAGACCCAACGCAGCCAAAAATAAATAAATAAATAAATTTATTTTTAAAAAAAGATTATAGAGAGGTAAAGAAACACAAGAGTTCTACTCCTTAAAAAAAGAAAAAAAATTAATACTTTGCAGCAACCTCTCTCAATGCTGGGAAAATAGTATCTATACCAAAAGCCTTAGGTTTAAGTCAATTCTAAACCTGGCCTAGGAATTCCTGTCGTTGCTATGGGACTTCCTATCAGTCAACAGGACCAAAATAAAATCAGTTTCAGGAATCTAGAAAGCAGGTGGTGTCTCTGCATCAGCCTGGTTTTATGCCCTCTCTGAGCCCAAGGCTGACTCATGGAGAGGGTTCTCGAATCTCAGTCTTCTGTTTTATAACCTGCTTTGCTTTTTCTTGAACACCCCCTGGCTTCTCTGCCGGTCCCCATGGAAAGCATGCCCAGGGGTGCCCTGTCTCATGCTGGGACAAGCTGACAGTGCGTGGAGGCAGAGCCGCAGGCTGAGGAGCCTCGGGACTGGGATTAAGCCAGCCTCTCACTTCTTCACCCCTGCCTGCAAAATAAGAAAACCTCTGAGCTGAAGGGTGGCAGGTCCCCACTGAGGGTGATGATTCTTGGGTCATCTATGTTTTTCTTGGCTGGAGGCCAGAACCAACATAACCCAGGGAACATTTGCAGAGAAAAATCCTTATGTTTGCTTACTTTGCTTTCTTGCTCTTTCTCGTCAAAATTTAAACAGTGCTGAGGCTGAGAATGAGCAGATTCAGGAAAAAATGGCAATAACAACAGTAACAACCTGGAAAGTGAGCTGGCGAGGCCTGTTGGCTGGGCCGGCAGACTCGGAGGCCCTCCGGAGGTGGTGACTTTTTGACTTTCACTTGAATCCCTGCCATGTTCTGCCATCTTTTCCCTTACCTTTCCCATCCTAGGTTCTGCAGTTAAGGTCCAGAATTGAGCGCTGTTCAGAGCATGAGACCTGGGGTGAGCAGAGATGCAATGCAACCATTTTCTCCAGTGTCCTAAGGAAGAGAAACACAAATTCAGCCAAGTGGATAAGTCTTCTGAGGCTAAGAAAGAAAAATGCATGTGTGGAGCTTGCATTCTCAGAGATATTGTTATGACCTACTATGTGCCATGTACTGTTCTAGAAATTACTTAAATGAACAAAACCATAGTATCTAAACTAATTACACAGTTTCTAAATGGCGGTGATATAGAGGTCTGGGATATTACTTTAGTCCTATCATGCAGATATCAATAATTATATTTTGTTTTATTCATGATTAGATAGCAATATCATTTATGCTTCTATTCTAGGACTAGGACAGGAAAAATGCAAGATGAGCCTGAAGTATCTTTTTTTTTTTAAGTTGAAGTATTGTTGATTTACAATATTATCTGTTTCAGGTGTACAGCATAGTGATTCACAGTTTTTAAAAGTTATACTCCATTTATAGTTATTATAAAATATTGGCTATGTTCCCTGTTCTGTGCAATATATCCTTGTAGCTTATTTATTTTATATATAATAGTTTGTACCTCATAATCCCCTATCCCTATCTTGCCCCTCCCCCTTCCCTCTCCCCACTGGTAACCACTAGTTTGTTCTCTATATCTGTGAGTCTGTTTCTTTTTTGTTATATTCACTAGTTTGTTTTATTTTTTAGATTCCAAGTATAAGTGATATCATACAGTATTTGTCTTTCTCTGTCTGACTTATTTCACTTAGCGTAATATCCTCCGAGTCCATCCATGTTGCTGCAAATGGCAATATTTCATTCTTTTTTTGTGGCTGAGTAGTATTCTATTGTATGTATACACCACATATTCTTTATCCATTCATCTGTCGACGGACACTTAGGTTGCTTCCATATATTGGCAATTGTGAATAGTGCTGCTGTGAAGAGCCTGAAGCACCTTGTGGTGCCAGTAAGTAAGGAAGTATTTGAAAAGGGTGGGGACGTGTCAGTGGCTGACAGAGCTCCTAATCGCCAAAGCTGGAACAATTGAAGCAATGAAATAAATAACAATAATGTTGGATTATAACCCATAGAATAAAAAAATCCATAAGCACTATTGGTGTAAGTAAATAAAAGTTAAAGAATCAATCAATAAATAAGGGAGAAAGGACAGCTCTTCCTTATAGGAGAATTCTAATTAATAAATGTAGAAAGAAAAAGGGAAACAGAAAATCTCCTTGAGAAAACAAATCTAATAATTGTCAGATTCACTGATGAATCCTAAAGTCAGCAAAAGTTTGAGGAAAAACAGGATATTTGCAATCTCAAGTATCTCCCCCAAGCTATTTATTAATTACAAAGAGAAAAACAGTAACTTTATGGTACACAAATCCAGGACACAGCACCATAACTAAGTGACCAAAGGCAACATCACTATAAAAAGATATGTCAACACGTTGCTCCCCTGACAGGATACACTGAGGAGGGCACAGTGCCTCAGGGTTCCTGCCCAAACACTTCACCTGCATCTGATGCTGAGACAAACCCAAACTGAGGGATATTCTACTATATAACTGACCAGTACTTTTCAATAATGCCCAAGTCATGAAAGACAAGGGAAGGGACTTCCCTGGTGTTGCAGTGGTTAAGAATCCACCCGCCAATGCAAGGGACACGGGTTCGATCCCTGGTCCGGGAAGATCCTACATGCCGCGGAGCAACTAAGCCCGTGCGCCACAACTACTGAGCCTGCACTCTAGAGCTTGCGAGCCACAACTACTGAGCCCGCGCACCACAACTACTGAAGACTGCGCACCTAGAGCCGCTGCTCCACAACAAGAGAAGCCACTGCAGTGAGAAGCCCGTGCACCACAACGAAGAGTAGCCCCTGCTTGCTGCAACTAGAGAAAGCCCACACGCAGCAACGAAGACCCAACGCAGCCAAAAATAAATTAAAAAAAAAAAAAAAAGACAAGGGAAGACAGGAATGGTCACAGATTCAAGGAGATTAAGGATATGTGACATCCAAATGCAGTAGTGGGAAAACTGCTGAAGTCCAAATAAAGTCTGCAGATTGGTTAATAGTATTGTACCCATGACAACTTCTTAATTTTATACGGTTATGTTAGATAGTAACTTTAGGAGAATCTGGGTAAAGGATAAGTAATAAACTCTTCTCTAAGTCTAAAAAAATTTGTTAAAGGACAGAATACATTTGAAAGTAGGTCTATTTTATGTCTCATAGAAAAAGATTTAGCGGGAATTCCCCGGCAGTGGCTAGGACTCCATGCTTGCACTGCACGGGGCACGGGTTCCATCCCTAGTCGGGGAACTAAGATCCCGCAAGCCACGCATCGTGGCCAAAAAAAAAGAAAAAGAAAAAAGAAAGAAAAAGATTTACCTTTAGGTTCAGAATGGCCTGGTTTTACAAAGCACCTGTTTGTCATGGACTTAGGGTCGTTGAGAGAGGCAAACTTGTGTGTCTGTGGAGAAAGAGCCAAAAACCAACAGTCAGGGTAGCTGAGACTTTCCTCTTGCTTTGACCCTTGCTGACGGTATTTCCAGGTCGTTTTGGTTTTCCAGATTTGTACAAATGAACCCCTGGCTCAAAAGTATTACAAATAATTACAATTCTTTGCATGAGGTAATGTGGCTTATACAGTACCTTGTTCTTAAAAAAAAAAAGCCGTACAGAAACCACTTGGTGTGCATTTTGTTTACCCAAAATCGGATGTCATGTTGACCCTATAATTTCTGGCCTCACATTGGCGCATTAAAGTCCTCAGACCACATCCAGAAAAACCACATCCCTCAACACAATGCTTCGGTTACGTGGACCCAACTGATGGAAAGGAAAATAGAGAACAAGGGAGTTTTCCCTACTAACTAAACAATTAGGCCCTTCTGAGAGAAAAACATCAAATTTCAAGTAACCAGAAAGTTTCACAGGTCATTGTGGTTATGAAAATCACTGTAGCCAACAATTAGCAGAAAATTTGGATGGTGCCTTTTGTACCATCAATGAAACAACTGAAAAGAGTGGAATATTCCCCTTTTCTACCTTTTGTAAGCTTTTCAAAGAAACATTTATTTTTAAGGAAATTGTGTTTTTAACAAAGGCTCTGTGTGTTCTTTATTGGTCTATGAATAATAACACTGGTCAAGTAGGGAAAAAGTGGCTCCAGGCAGGGCCACCACGAACAGTTGTGCATGTTGTGTACTGCAAAAAAAAGGCACCCCGATGAAGGGCTAGTGGGGCTGAAACCCATCCTTCTCTCTGCCCTCCAAGCTGCATGCCTGTAAGGTCACATCTACCCAGAGGAATGGTTGCCTTATTCTAATTACACAAAGGTGCTGAGCAGGCTAGTATTGGCTCTAGCAGTAGGTGTGGTATGACCGGTGTGGGGAGCAGATTGGGAAATGCAAGTTTGGTGTGGCAGGAGGAATTTTGTTGGATCTATGACTAGATCTTAACTATTTTACTGTTTTATGGCAAATATTTCTTTCTAAACCCAGTGTTTTTATTGAAAAGGTAAGACTCTCTGCTATCCCGGAAACCTACCATATTCCTCATATAGCCTTCAGAAATTTCCTACACACACACACATACACACATACAAATTTACACAAATGACAGCTTATTATTATATCCTTTGCTTTTTTTTTTTTAATTAATTTATTTATTTTTGGCTGTGTTGGGTCTTCGTTGCTACGAGCAGGGGTTGCTGTTTGTTGCAGTGCACGAGCTTCTCATTGCGGTGGCTTCTCTTGTTGCGGAGCACGGGCTCTAGGCGCCCGGGCTCAGTAGTTGTGGCTCGCGGGCTCTAGAGCGCAGGCTCAGTAGTCATGGCGCACGGGCTTAGTTGCTCCACGGCATGTGGGATCTTCCCAGACCAGAGCTTGAACCCGTGTCCCCTGCATTGGCAGGCGGATTCTTAACCACTGTGCCACCAGGGAAGTCCTCCTTTGCTTTTTAAAAACATTAAATAATATTCTTTTTATTATTCTGAAAAAATATACATAATATAAAATTTACCATTTTAACCATTTTTAAGTGTACAGTTCAGTGGCCTTAAGTACATTCACATTGTTGTACAGCCATAACCACTATTTTTTTTTGGCCATGCTGCAAGCCTTGTGGGATCTTAGTTCCCCGACTAGGGATTGAACCTGGGCCCCTGCAGTGAAAACACCAAGTCCTAACCACTGGACCGCCAGGGAATTCCCATAACCACTATTTATGTTCAGAATTCTTTCATCACCCCAAACTGAAACTCTACCCATTAAACAGTAACTCCCTATACCCCTTCCCCCAGCCCCTGGCAACCACCATTCTACTTTGTGTCTCTATGAATTTGACTATTTCAGGTACCTCATATAAGTGAAATCATACAATATTTGTCCTTCTGCATCTGTCTCATTTCACTTCAAATAATGTCTTCAAGTTTCATTCAAATAATGTCTTCTATATTATAGTGTATATTAGAACATCATTTCTTTTTCAAGCTGAATAATATTCCATTGTATGTATATACCACATCTTGTTTATCCATTCATCTGTCAATGGACACTTGGTTTGCTTTCAACCTTTTGGCTACTGTGGATAATACTGCTACGAACTTGGGTGTACAAAAATCTCTCCAACACCCTGTTTTTGTTCTTTTGGATATATACCCAGAAGTGGAATTGTTGAATCATACAGTAATTTTATTTTTAAGTTTTTGAGGAACCACCATACTGTTTTCCAGAACAGCTGCACCATTTTACATTCCCACCAACAGTGCCCAAGTGTACCAATTTCTCCACATCCTCACCAACACTTATTATTTTCTGTTTTTTTGGTAGTAGTCATCCTTATTGGTGTGAAGTTGTATTTCATTGTAGTTTTGATTTGCATTTCCCTAATGATTAGTGGTGTCGAGCATTTTTTCTGTGCTTATTGGCCATTTGTGTATCTTCCTTGTTGAAATGTTTTCCCACTACCATTTGTTGAAAAGACTGTCTTTCCCCATTGTATGGTGTTGGCACCCTTGTGAAAAATCATTTGACCCTATATATGAGGTTTATTTCTGAGCTCTCTATTTTATTGCAGTGGTCTGTATGTCTGTCTTTATGCCAATATCACATCATTTGGATTACTGTAGCTTTTGTAGTAAGTTTCAAAACCATAAAGTATGAGTCCTCCAACTTTGTTTTTTTTTCCTCAAGATTGTTTTAGCTATTTGGGGTCCCTTGAGAGTCTACATGAATTTAAGGATGGATTTTTCTATTTCTGCAAAAAATGTCATTGGGATTTTGATAGGGATTACATGGACTCTGTAGATCACTTTGGGTAATATGAACATCTTAATGATATTAAGTCTTCCAATCCATGAACATGAAACGTCTTTCCATTTATCTGTGTCTTCTTTAGTTTCTTTCAGCAATGTTTTATGCTTTTCAGTATGTAAGTCTTTCACCTAAGACTAAGTTAATTCCTAAGTATTTTATTTTAAACTACTTAAAATACTTAATTCCTAAGTATTTTATTTTTAAAATATTCCTAAGTATTTTATTCTTTTTGATGCTACTGTAAATGAAATCATTCTCTTAATTTCCTTTTCACATTGTTCATTGTTAGTGTATAGAAACACAACTGATATTTGTGTGCTGATGTTGTATCCTGCTTTTTAAAAAGTATGCATTGGGGCTTTTTCACACATTTAATATTTAGACATACCTCATCATACTCTGGATAGCATTTCATTGTGTGGATATTCTAGACCTGAGACCAAAGCGACCTATTTTCATACTTGATCTGAGAATAGTTTTAAAGTAGTACCCACATAATAAACTCTATGTTGCCTCTATAGCCTAAAATACTATCTAGCCCTTTAAGAAAAAGTTTGTCAATCCCCATTCTAGAACACGCTTGGCCAGACTCCCGTTGAAAGGCCATTTGAATTGTTTCCAATTCAATGCTATTTTAAACAATTCTCATTTATTGAATTTTGCCCTCAGGTATATCTGTCTATAGGTAAATCCCTGGTAGAGGAAGAATTGCTAGATGAAGAGCTACATGCATTTTAGTTTTTCACAGTTAACACCAAAGGGCCCTAGAGAGCAATCAGAACCATTTACCTCTCCTCATCAGTGCCTCTTTCCCTGCATGCTTACAATGTGAATTATCCATCTTTTTAATTTTTATTGTCTCATTGGAATTTCCATTTCTTTCATTGTAAGAAAGGTTGAGCACCTTTTCATTTATAAATTACCTACTCTTGTCTTTTGTTCCCTTTTCTTTTGGATGTTGGATTATCAATATTTACCAGCTCTTTTTGTTTTTAAATAACAGTTCTTTCAATATTAAGGCAATTGGGCCTTTTGTCGTATGAGAAGCGAATATTTTTTCCAAGTTTGTCATTTTAAAAAACTTCTAAAATAAGTATTTTTCCCTAAATAAACTTTTTTCCTTAGAGTATTAATCTTCTTTTTTTTATTTTTTAACTTTTTTATTTCACTTATTTTTGGCTGTGTTGGGTCTTTGTTGCTGCTCACGGGCTTTCTCTAGTTGTGGGGAGCGGGGGCTACTCTTCGTTGCAGTACGCGGGCTTCTCATTGCAGTGGCTTCTCTTGTTGTGGAGCACAGGCTCTAAGGCGCGCGGGCTCAGTAGTTGTGGTGCATGGGTTCTAGAGCACAGGCTCAGTAGTTGTGGCCCATGGGCTTAGTGCTCCGCTGCATGTGGGATCTTCCCGGACCAGGAGTTGAACCCGTGTTCCCTGCATTGGCAGATGGATTCTTAACCACTGTGCCACCAGGGATGTCCCAATCTACTTTTTTTTAAAGTATAGTTGATGTACAGTATTATATAAGTTACAGGTGCACAATATAGTGACTCACAATTTTTAAAGCTTATACTCCATTTATAGTTATTATAAAATATTGGCTATATTCCCCATACTATACAATGTATTCTTATAGCTCATTTTATGCATAATAGTTTGTACCTATTTAATCTTCTATAAATAAACTTTATATGTACATAAACATAGCAGTTTTTTCCTTTATGGCTTCTGGGTTTTATGTCTTATTTAGAAAGAGCTTCCCTACTTGGAGATGATTTCTTTAAAAAAAAACAACCTTAACTTCTCGTACTTTTATGTTTTTAAAAGTACTTTCATCCATCTGGAATTGACTTTGGTGTAAGGAGTAAGGTATGGCTCCAGCTGGCACTCAGCTGTCCCAAAGTCATTTATTGAATAATCCATCTTTTTTTCACTGCTTTGAAATGCCATCTTTCCATATGTATTTGGGTCTATTTCTGGGTTCTATTATTTGTCCCACTGATCTAGCTGGTACATTCATATACTATTTCAAGCTCCTTTAATTAAGTATGGTTTTATAATACCTTTTATTATTTAGAAGGAATAGTCTCCCCATATTGGCCTTCTTTAGTAGAGTTTTCTTGGCTATTCTTGCATGTTTTACTTTTCATATGAACCTTAGAATCAGCTTGTCTAATTAGAAAGTAGATATTTTCATTGAGATTGCATTTTTAGATAAGTTTAGGGAGAAAAAATACAATATCACTTCTTCCTATTCGAAAATAGGGTATGTCTTGCTATTTATTCAGTTGTTTTTTATTCAAGTTTTGCTAGAGCTTTGGCTCATTTAATTCATTTTAATTGAGTTTATTCCTAGATATTCTGTCTTTTGTGGGTATTGTAAGTGGGGTTTTTCTTTTATTGTATTTTCTAACAGGTTCTTTGCACATCAAAAAGCGATTGCTTTTTGTATGTTAAATTTATAATTAGTCACATTACTGAATTTTCTCATTATTTCTACTCATCTTTCAGTTGATTCTCCTGGGTTCCCAGATACACAATCATATCACCTACAAATAACGATACTTTCTCCTAAGAGTTAATTACACATTTACTTTTACTGCAGGATTTTCTTACAGGGCTGGGCAAGGATCTTCCAGTTCTCCTGTCCTCGAAGGCTGTGTCTACAGCCGGGACATGCCAGCTCCGGATGCTCTGCTCTCTACCCTCAGCCCCAGTGGCTGATTTCCCACCAGCATAAAACTTAACAGAGAAGAGCTCTAAGCAGAGGAGAGACAGGTTCGAATCTGGAACTAAGAAAACCACCTGGCATCTTCCAGAATGACCCTCCTCTCTGTGCCCTTGGCAACATTTTCCAAACCTCTGTTGAAAATAAAGATGATTCAGATCACTCAAGTCATACCAGGCCTCAGCTGGGTTTTTCAAATACTGGAATTATTTCAATATTAAAGACATGTTTCTAGTTCTTAAAGCTAACTAATCCCAGGCAGGAGTAAAATGGCACAACTGCCTTGGAAACCTGTTTGGCATAATTTCCTAAGGCTTAACACACCTACAGCCTCTGACCCAGCAATTCCACTCCTAAGTTTTTATACTCAGGAGTAGTGAAACCCACATACCTACAGTCATTAATCTTCGACAAAGAAGGCAAGAATATGCAATGGGAAAAAGACGGTCTCTTCAGCAAGTGGTGCTGGGAAAGCTGGACAAACTCATGTAAATCAATGACGTTAGAACACACCCTCACACCATGTGCAAAAATAAACTCAAAATGGCTTAAAGACGTAACCATAAGACATGACACCATAAAACTCCTAGAAGAGAACATAGGCAAAACGTTCTCTGATGTAAATCGTACTAGTGTTTTCTTAGGTCACTCTCCCAAGGCAAAAGAAATAAAAGCAAAAATAAACAAATGGGACCTAACCAAACTTACAAGCTTCTGCACAGCAAAGGAAACCATAAACAAAACAAACAACAACCTATGGAATGGGAGAAAATAATTTGCAAATGATGCAACTGACAAGGGATTAATCTCCAAAATATACAAACAGCTCATACAATTTAACAGTAAAAAAACAAACAACCCAATTGAAAAATGGGCAGAAGACCTAAAGAAACATTTCTCCAAAGAAGAAGTACAGATGGCCAACAGGCACATGAAAAGATGCTCAACATTGCTAATTATTAGAGAAATGCGAATCAAAACTACAATGAGGTACCACCTCACACCGGTCAGAATGGCCATCATTAAAAAGTCTACAAATAACAAATGCTGGAGAGGGTGTGGAGAAAAGGGAACCCTCCTATACTGTTGGTGGGAATGTAAGTTGGTGCACCCACTGTGGAAAACAGTATGGAGGTTCTTCAGAAAACTAAAAATCGAATTACTATATGATCCAGCAATTCCACTTCTGGGCATATATCCAGACAAAACTATAGTTGAAAAGGATACATGTACCCCTATGTTCATAGCAGCACTATTCACAATAGCCAAGACATGGAAGCAACCTAAATGTCCATCAACAGATGAATGGATGAAGAAGATGTGGTACATATATACAATGGAATATTAGCCATTAAAAGAACGAGATAATGCCATTTGCAGCAACATGGATAGACCTAGAGATTATCATACTAAGTGAAGTAAGTCAGAGAAAGACAAATATCATATGATATCACTCATATGGGCAATCTAAAAATTATACAAATAAACTTATCTACGAAACAGACACAGACTCAGGGACATAGAGAACAGACTTGTGGTTGCCAAGGGGGAGGGGGTTGGGGGAGGAATGGAGTGAGAGGTTGGGGTCAGCAGATGTAAGCTATTAAATATAGAATGGATAAACAACAAGGTCCTACTGTATAACACAGAACTATATTCAATATCCTATGATAAACCATAACAGAAACGAATATTTTAAAAAAGAATGCATATATATGCAACTGAAGCACTTTGCTGTACAGCAGAAATTAATGCAACATTGTAAATCAACTGTACTTGAATTAAAAAAAAGAGAACTGAGAAGCGAATGCATAGAGCCTCCAAAGTCAAAGGCAGGAATGTTCTCAGTATTTCTGTTGGTACCCTCCTCCAACCAAAACCAACTCAAATGTCCATCAACAGAAGGACAGATAAATTGTGTTTTATTCATACAACATAATCTTTTTTTTTTATTGGAGTATAATTGCTTTACAATGTTGTGTTAGTTTCTGCTGTACAATGAAGTGAATCAGCTCTATGTATACCTTGCTCTTGGACCTCCCTCCCACTACCCCCCATCCCACCCATCTAGGTTGTCACAGAACACCGAGCTGAGCTCCCTGCGCTTTATAGCAGGTTCCTGCTAGATATCTATTTTACACATGGTAGTGTATATATGTCAATCCTAATCTCCCAATTCGTCCCACCCTCCCCTTCCCCCCGCTGTGTCCACATGTCGTTCTCTACGTCTGTGTCTCTATTCCTGCAAATAGGTTCATCTGTACCATTTTTCTAGATTCCACATATATGAGTTAATATACGATATTTGTTTTTCTCTTTCTGACTTACTTCACTCTGTATGACAGTCTCTAGGTCCACCCGCATCTCTACAAATGACCCAATTTCATTCTTTTTTATGACCAAGTAATATTTCACTGTATATATGTACCACATCTTCTTTATCCATTCATCTGTCAGTGGGCATTTAGGTTGTTTCCATGTTCTGGCTATTGTAAATAGTGCTGCAATGAACATTGGGGTACATGTATCCTTTTGAATTATGGTTTTCTCAGGGTATATGCCCAGTAGTGGGTTTGCTGGGTCGTATAGTAGTTCTACTTTTAGTTTTTTAAGGAACCTCCATACTGTTCTCCACAGTGGTTGTATCAATTTACATTCCCACCAACAGTGCAGGAGGGTTCCCTTTTCTCCACACCCTCTCCAGCATTTGTTGTTTGTAGATTTTTTGATGATGGCCACAACATAATCTTTTGTAGCAAAGAAAATGCCTGAAAGAGACATTCACCATGAGAAAGAACGTATTCCTGCTATACTCACAGCGTGAATGGTTCCTACAAATGCATTGTGAGCCCAGAGGCCAGACCCGGCAGAGTGCACGCTGCAGGTTTTTACTATGAACTACTTTTGTGTATCTTCAAAATTCTCCGTAATACAGTTTTTTTTTTTTAAGCTGCTCTGAAAAAAAAAAAGTAAAGATGCGTAAAGCCATTCAGTAAATTTTCCATCAAAATCACTAAAATAAAGTCTGACAGTTGAAGAAGAAAAAAATGCAAGGAAAACAGTATGTAATGTATTTTACAAAAATGTTAACCCAAAATGTTATTCAAGAAGTTTGTGCCTTACAGAGGAGTAGGGGTGGAGTCATCAATGACCTGAATTGGGCAGCCTGGAAGAACTCCTGGACGTGCTTATTCATCCTCCTGAGGTTTGCTGGTCACCCACTGTGGATGGACCGCAGGGACCCGAGCTCTGGGACAGGGGGACTGGGCGCCTGGCCTGCCACTCACCTGTGCCCACGCTGCTCACCCTCTCCTGGTTCTAGATCAGCACCCACTTCACTGGGTCGTGAGGAATAGAGAATCACAGACGCAGATGCTCTCGTTTCTTGTAGGAAACAAAAAGGGGTGTGGGGGCAGATTTGCTTTTGGAATGATGCTCTGAGCAGGCAGGGTGGGTAGATGGCAATTCTTGTAGAGAAGCACACACAGCCCTGAGGTTGGAGTAGTTGAAAGAATGGGCTCGTATGATGACTCACAGCACTGTCCTTGAAGCCGGAGCCCCGAGACCTGTCTGTGCCCCACATCCTGAATTCAGTATGACCTCAAAGACCTGCGGTGACAGTTAGTATGTGGGAAGGTTTAGAAGCACACTTGGCCTGAGTGCTTGATGCAGGTGCTCAACGAACCTACTTACAATAATAATGCAGCTGCCCATTTGTTCTGATAACCCGCGTGCCCCTTAAGGATTTCTGGGCCAGCCTACATTTGCAAAATGATGAGACGCTGCCATGGGTAGCTTGAGCATCTTTTTGCTAAAGCCATAATTGATCCAGGCTGCACATAATCAACTTAGCTAGGGACTCGGAATTTTAAAATAGCCAAATAGACCTTTAATAACGCTTTTTTTGTTTTTTAACATCTTTATTGGAGTATAATTGCTTTACAATGGTGTATTCGTTTCTGCTTTATAACAAAGTGCATCAGCTATACATATACATATATCCCCATATCTCCTCCCTCTTGCGTCTCCCTCCCACCCTCCCTATTCCACCCCTCTAGGTGGTCACAAAGCACTGAGCTGATCTCCCTGTGCTATGCGGCTGCTTCCCACTAGCTATCTATTTTACATTTGGTAGTATATATAAGTCCATGCCACTCTCTCACTTCGTCCCAGCTTAATAACGCTTTTATAGTTCACATCCAAGGTCACGTGCCACGGTGACGCAAACCTCCGTTTTCCTCTCCTGTGAAATGGGTGCACATCCTCAAGGTGCTAGGCAGGTTAATAGGACTAGATCCTTGCATAAGGGTAAGACTAAGAGGTCCCAGGAAGGCCGTAGCCCTGGGTGACTCCTTTCCTCTCTGGGTTTGCCCCAGACTCTCCTGCTCCTGCCCGTCCTCACCATGAGATGCTGGGTGATTCACCAGCTTCAGTCTGGGAGCAGGCGCTGAGGGTCCTGCCCGTCTTCCCAGACACACAATATCCCAGGTTTCCTTCTCCAGGTCTTGGTGTCTCTGCCAAAGATCCCGGGTACGGGCTGCAAACCGTGGGAGAGTGGAGCACCCCTGGCTTCTCCCCATGGGGACAGTGAGGGCATTCGTCCCCGAGCAAGCCCTCTGGGCATTTGTTTAGTAGGTGTAGCAATAGAAATGCTCCTCGCCAGCAACTTCTTTGGTATTCTGACTCTGTCATCTCAAGAGAGCCTCATCAAGTCATGCCATTTACTCCAAAGCACAGCATCTGTAAAAGCATAATGCCAGGCCGGGGTGGGGGGGTGTGCGGTGTGGGGCTCAGCCTGCTCTTTATTTCAAAAGCCCTCTGGCAGCCCTTCTCGAGATCATCTGGGCTCAGGATGTCACTCCCTGGTCACGCCCAGATTCTTGACGGATTTATTAAGTTTTTCTGGGAAAGTTCTTCTCTGTTATTTACTTGGCAAAGCCTTTTTGGCTCCCGTTGGGAGATGATTACAAGAAGCATATGGAAAAGAAGTGGAGACCCCAGTCACATGTGGTCTCCAGAGCTGACCGACAGTCTTCCAGAGGCCCGAGGGGCCAGGTGGGGAAAACATGTGGCTGGATTGGGGTGAGTCGTTCGCTTAAAGGTCTGGACAAGTTGAGAGCAGTGCTGACCATCCCCACAGGGAGTCACAAATGCCCATGCCCTCTGGGTCAGGCAGTAGGGAGTGGTGGGGACTGTGGTGAACTGGAGAGTGCTTGCGCCTTCCAGACAGCAACCCTGCCCTCAGGCTGACCTGCCTTGTGGGAATGAGTGCCCAGCTCTGCCAGATCTTTGATTTGTCAAAAGAGGCCAGGAATTTGGAGCTGTGAAATTTCCAGATTCTTCATGTTGAGAACTAATTTTTTCAATTGAAAAGAAGCTCAACATCAGTCATTATTAGGGAAATGAAAATCAAACTACAGTGAGATACCACCTCATACCCATTAGGATGGACTATTACTAAAAATAATAATAAAACAGAAAAAAATAAGTCTTGGTGAGAATGTGGACAAGTTGGAACCCTTGTACAGTGCTGATGGGAATGCCAAACAGTATAGCTGCTGGGGAAGACAGTATGGCTACTCATCAAAAAATAAAAATAGAATTACCCTATGACCCAGCAATTCCGCTTCTGAGTGTATGCTTAAAAGATTTGAAAGCAGGGTCTCAAAGAGATGTCTGTACACTCATGTTCATAGCAGAATTATTCACAATAGCTAAAATGTGGAAGTACCCCAAGTGTCCATTGATGGATGAATGGGCAACTAAAATGTGGTATATTCGTATGACAGAATATTATTCAGTGTTAAAGAGGTAGGATATTCTGACACATGCTACAACATGGACATTGTCGACATTATGCTACGTGAAATAAGCCAGTCACAAAAAGACAAATAGTATATCATTCCATTTCTATGAGGTACTTAGAGTCCTAAAATTCATAGAAATTCTACAGAAAGTAGAACTGTGGTTGCCAGGGGCAAGGGGAGGGGAGACTGGGGAGTTAGTGTTTAATGGGGACAGAGTTTCAGTTTTAGATGAAAAAGAGTTCTGGAGATGGATGTTGGAGATAGTTCACAACAATGTGAGTATACTTAATGCCATTGAACTGTACGCTTAAAGTGTTTAAGATGGTAAATTTTATGTATATTTTCCCACAATTAAAAAAAATGGAAAAAATAGTAAGTACAACACAAAGAAAACTTGTCTTTGGGCAGGCGGGGCCTGAGGCTGCTGGCTCGTCCCCTCTGCTGCACCTGAGCCTCCACTTCAGCCTGCTCACTGCATCCACTTTCCTGCCAGGCCCAGCTCTGCACCGTCTCCGGGGCTGGGTGCACCTGGGTTTCAATCCTGCTGTGCTTCTTACAAGTCAGGAGATGTTGGAGTCTTCCCCTAAGGATAGGCCAGGGATTATAAAAGCAGCTTTGTCTCTGTGTTTGTTTCCTACCTGAAGGTCCCTGGAGGCACTGACTCCAAATGCCTCAGCCCAGGTGCCCTGGGTGATGGCAAAGGTGAGCTCAGCTCCTGGTCATGTGAACTGCTTACCCACACGCTGACTTGACGTGGTGCTTAGGAATTACAAGCTCTCTTTAAACCCGTGCTTAACAGTTTAAGAGGAGGGCATATGTGCAGGTGGGCCAAACTAAACGTTGTGAAGAAAAGAGGATGGGAGGGTATATTAGCAAAACAATTTTACATAAATTCCCCTCACAGTTTTCTTATAGAGTTAAAGTTTTGCTGTTGCCTGTGTTCTTTGAGGAATTCCAACAGACTTGTTTTTTCTGACAGTGTAAAATTTAGTAAAAGTAAATTAGAACTTTTTTGGTAAAAGTAAATTTGTGAGTTATATTCTTAAAATATACCATCTTTTCTTGGGCATTTACCAAGGATTTGAAAACAAGTAAGTTGTACAAGGTCCTTGTCCTCAAGGAGCTTACACTCTAAAGGAAAGACAAAATTAAAAGTACTTGTTTAGCTTCTGGGTAAAGGGGTACAGTAAGGGTTACTAGGGATTGGTGGGTGACCAGCCGGAGGGGAGAGGTCAGGGGACCTGTGCTGCTGGACAGAAAGCCTGAGCTGACAGTACAGGGGGACCAGGACTGAGCCAGAGAGCCAATGGGAGGGGGAAATGGAGAAACACAGAGAGCAAGTTCTCGTGTCTGTGATGTGAAACCTAAGACGAGGGCCCAGTATTAAGTGCTGCCTTGACATCTGGTGAAGCCCCCAGAGCCTCAAATGCCCAGACCACAGGTTCCCCTCCCCACCCTGCTCCCCAGGATGAGGTCCCCCCACCCAAGCAACCCTCCTTGTCAAGGGGACCAGGCGCAGTTCCTGCTTATCCCTGAGGAGCGGGTTTCAGCCTGTGGAGGTGTTCAAACAAGCCAACCACACCCTGCCTCTTGAGCCGGAGGTCACCCCGCCCCTTGATACCACCGAGCTCACCACCGCAAGAAACAGACTGTTCACTGTATGCCCAAGCGCAGCCCCGGGGGGGTCCTGAGCGGCGTGGGGTCCTCCCCCACCCCCAGCTGTGAGGATGTGTGTCCTTGGCCATCCCCATGACCCTAGGACCGGAATCCCCCCTCGCCAGCAGGTGAATAGGAGGCGGTTAAGCAATGCCCAGCAGGATGCACGTGGGGAGCCGTAAATCAGCCTTGCTGGAGGATTCGGTGAGGCTGGAGCAGTGGGGTGGCCGCTCAGGAAGTGGGCAGAGACCAGCTCACGGCCGTTCTAGCACCTTTAACTGGCCGTGCGGACCTTAGTGGCAGGCACCTCTGGAGTGTGCGGACCAGGGATGAGGACCGGCCATATGTGAGTGTAAATAGGTGACTCTGGGCAGCACATGGCGGGGTTCGAAGAGGATGAAGTTCCAGGGAGCAAGTCTGATCAGGGGGCTACTGCGGATGTCCAGGTAAGAGACAGCGAGGCCCTTAACCAGGACTAGGGTGTGGGGTGGAGAAGGAGGGCGAGCCTTGGCAAGGGTTTATGATGTCGGAAATGTAGTCAGTTTGCCCCACCTGATCAAAAGGCATCAGGTATGTGCTGAATCCATTAGTGAGTGAGTGAGTGTTAAAGGGGCTCTTGCTGGAGCCCAGCAGGACCGCAGGGTAAGGTTGTGCAGGGTGAGAGCTTCCCAAGGGCAGCCAGCCTGAAGATGAGCGAGGGCCGGGGACCCATCTTGAGCTCCACTAACTGGCATGGTGGGGGAGTGTGTAGGAGGTCGCCAGGAGAGCCGAGACAAAGATAAGACCCGCCCCCCCCCCCCCCCCCCCCCGCAAGAGATGATGTGATCTCATGCTCAAGTGCTGACTCAGGCTGGGTGTGAAGAATTCTGACAAGGCAAACACCATCTCTCTCCGTCTTCCTGTGTGAGATGAGTTGGACTTCTTGAAAAAAAAAAAAAAAACAAAAAACCTTTCATTTCTTCCCTTTGGGTAGGATTAACCTTCAACATGTTGACTCAAGTATGAATTAACCAATGGATCCAAATTTAGGGTTTTTTTTTTTTTGAGGCTAGGGAAAAGTCCATAGTCCTCTGGACTATGATTTCAAGAGAAAATTTAGAAAGATGAGAAACTCAGTGAATCAAATGCTAAAGAAATTTATGCTGGTGGTTCTCAACTCTGGCGGCACAGTAGAAATATCTGGGGAGTTCTTAAAAATAGTTAAACCCAGCTCCACACCCAGAGGTTGTGATACAGTTAGAGGGGCAGGGCCCTGGCATCTGTGTTTATGTTACCCCCACCAAAGACAGCTGTAGAAGGGGTGCCTGCCAGCTTGTTAGCCCAGGCACTGGTGGAAGAGAAAATGCATGTTGTGGGACCAGCAAGCAACATTTTATATTAAAGGACTTTCACAATCGCTAGCTTTCATGACCTTATTTTACTCACGTTACACTAAATCAGCACTCAGAAACCTTGTTCATTAAATGGTTCTCAAACCAAGCATTTAAGATTTAAAAATCTTGAATCTTCAAGTTGGAAAAAAAAACTTTCAAGAAGATTCCACCTTATTGATTCACACTTGAGCACATTGTCAAGCACTGTGGAGGGCTGGTTGTTATCCGGTGTGTTAGTTGGGTTTGAAGAACCAGCAAATAAACAAATTAGAGGCAGTACCCAAAAGGTCTGAGGGTTAGGAGGACATCTTACATTCTGATGACAATTTTTGTTTCATCTTCTCCCTGCCCCAAAGTAAACCATAAATCAAGGTTTACAAGGACTTAGAAGATTTTTTTTTTTTCCTGATAAGTCCGCAAAAATGTGTGGCAGACTCCATAGGAACCTGCTTTTCATGTGCTCCTGACTTCAGCTACTGATTCTCCCTGTGGCTTTTAGAAATTTCTTCTCAGTTTTCCCATCAGTGTAATTATTGTAAGGCACCACACCACAAGCACGACACCCACAGCAACACAAGACTCTGTGAATGACTTTCAAAAACAAAGAAAAGACACCTTCCCCTCCTCATACATGCTTAAATTCCAAAACAGCACATTAATTTACGTGGTAGTATAGTGAGCAGAGAAAATCACAAATTCCCAAGCATAATCTAACTAAAGGGGTATATATATATATATGCGTATATATATATGGAATTAATTATCTATGGCAGATGTCCCCGAAGTTTCTCCACTCACAGTGACCTGAGCATCTCAGTAATTTTTTTGTGGCACCCCCTAGACCAACAAGAATACTCCAAACTCCTGTTATTGAGTTCAAGTATTATATAAGTATTTAGTAGCCATTTGAAAAAAATAATACACAATACACATGGCTTGAAAAAATATTTTTTATTTCTTCCTTAAATAAATATCCTGAAACTGATTAAATATTAAGGTGCCTGCTGGGCATTCACACTTCTCAAACCTTGGACCCAGATTGGATAAAACCACCTTCACTTCCTGTACCACGTTGATCTTCACATGATACTTTTTTTTTTTTTTAATCACTGAAAACTCAGCTTTACAAATGTATAATGTTATTGAAAGGAATGAGCATGATCTAAGGTTGAAATTGTGAGCAACTTCAAGCTAGTCCCAACCTCTCTGAACCTCAGTTTCTTCACTCCTGAAATGATGATAAAATAAATGCATCAAATAAATGCATGCCCACCTTACTTGACATTATTGTTGTGAAAAATGAGTGGGATAAAGTGTAAAAATGGTCTCTAAAAAATGTAAAGCACTATGATAATAGACATTCATTTCCAGTAATAAATAATAAAGATGGTAACTTGGAACATATCATAACATGAATGGAATTAAGAAATTAAATACTAAGTATCTTGAAAATTGTTATCATCCTTTAAGTTAAGTGCTAAATCTTAGCACTTAAAGTGTGGTCTGAAGTGTGTTAGACTCTGCTGGGAGTATGTTAGAAGTGCATAATCTCAGCTTCACCCCAGCCTTACTGAATCAAAACAAGATGTCTAGAGGATTCACCTGCACATTAAAGTTTGGAAAGCAGTGATGTAATTTAACTTCATCATTTTGTATTAGTTAGCTATCACGGTAAAATTACTTGTCCTAACCATAATGGAACAACAACAACAACAACAGAAAGAAATCTTGGAAATCTCCAAATGTTTGGAAATTAAATAACACACTTTAAAATAGCCCATGGATCAAAGAAGAAATCACAAGGAAAATTAGAAAATATCTTGAAACTGAGTTAAGATTAAAATACAATATGTCAAAACTTATGGCATGTATCTAAACTAGTGCTTAGAGGAAAGTTCATAGCATTAAATGCTTACATTAGAAAAGAAGAAAAGTCTCAAATGAATTACATAAGCTTCCACTTCAGGAACCTAGAAAAAGAAGAGGAAATCAAACCCACAGTAAGCAGAGGAAGAATATACAGTAAGTCCCCTACATACGCACCTTCAGATTGCGAACTTTCAAAGATGCAAACTTGTGTTTGTCCAATCACATACGTTAGTTCACATGTCTGGCATACATTGTCCCATGCGTGCATCCTCTGCAAGTGGTTATACTTTTGTGTACTGTACAGTACTGTATAGAGTACAGTAGTACAGTATCTTTATTTCAAGCCCAGGATGTCAGGAAGCAAGCGTAACAGCAGTGGTGATGTAGCTTGTCCTGCTAAGAAGCACCAAGTGATAAGGATGGAAACAAAAGTGAAAATAATTGAGAGAGGGCTTCCCTGGTGGTGCAGTGGTTGAGAATCTGCCTGCCAATGCAGGGGACACGGGTTCGAGCCCTGGTCTGGGAAGATCCCAGATGCCACGGAGCAACTAGGCCCGTGAGCCACAACTACTGAGCCTGCACATCTGGAGCCTGTGCTCCTCAACAAGAGAGGCCGCGATAGTGAGAGGCCCGCGCACCGCGATGAAGAATGGCCCCCGCTTGCTGCAACTAGAGAAAGCCCACGCACAGAAACGAAGACCCAACACAGCCAAAAATAAAAATATAAAAATAAATAAATTAATTTAAAAAAAAACCTAAAGAAGAAATACGTGGCAAATATCTTTCTTCTCTTTAGTCCCTAAATTTAAAAATAATAATAATAATAATAATTGAGAGAGTGGAGCAAGGCAAAAAGATGGCAGACATCACTCGTTCTTATAACATGAATCATTCAACCACTGGCACGATTCTAAAGAACAAGGACAAGATCATGGAACGTGTGAAGGCTGCTGTGACGATGATGTCGACAATGATATCAAAGAAACATGGAAAAGTGATGGAGGAGATGGAGAAACTCCTCAGTGTGTGGATGCAGGATCAGCATCAGCGTCGAGTCCTGCTCAGCTTAATGCTGATTCAAGAGAAAGCCAAAAGCCTTTATGAAGACTTGAAGAAGTAACATGGTGAAGAATCAGAGGGCACATCTTTTAATGCCAGCCATGGCTGGTTTCATCGGTTCAAGGCTAGAGCCAACCTTGACAACGTAAAAGTAAGTGGAGAGGCAGCAAGTGCATATATTGTAGCTGCCTGGGAATTTCTTGAAATGCTCCAAGAACTTACTGATGAAGGCATGTATTTACCCCAGCAGGTTTTTAACATGGATGAGACACGACTGTACTGAAAGAGGATGCCAGACTGAAGTTACATCAGTAAGGAGGAAAAGTTGATGCCAGGCTATAAAGCAGCAAAGGATAGGCTAACTCTGTTGTTTGGTGGCAATGCTTCTGGTGATATGAAGCTGAAGCCTGTCTTAGTTTATCACTCAGAGAACCCAAGAGCCCTTAAAAACATAGCCAAGGGCTCTTCTCCTGTTGTGTGGAAGAGTAACCCCAAAGCCTGGGTTACACAGGCCATTTTCCAGGACTGGTTTTTCCACTACTTTATCCCGGAGGTAGAGAAATATTGCTTGGAGAAGGACGTCCCATTCAACATTCTTTTGCTGCTCGATAATGCTCTGGGCCACCCCCCATTCATGGATGACTTTCATCCCAATGTCATAGTAGTGCATCTGCCACCGAATACTACATTGCTCATCCAACCTATGGACAAGGGAGTTATAGCGACTTTCAAGAAATATTATTTATGTCACACTTTTCGTCAGGCCGTAAAGGCAAGTGACAAATCAGAAACAACCTTGCGACAATTTTGGAAGGACTATAACATCTACAAGGCCATGAAAAACATTGACTTCGCTTGGTGTGAGTTTACGGCTGTCACCATGAATGGGGTTTGGAAGAACCTTTGCCCACAGTTTGTTCATGATTTTCGTGGACTTGAGAAGGTGAATGAGGGGTCCAGAGAGGTCTTCAGCAACGTAGTGACCCTCAGCGAGAAGCTGGAGCTAGATCTGCAAGAGGACGACTTCACTGAACTCCTTGCTGTGCAACACGAGGAGCTTACTAATGAAGACCTGATGGAATTGGAGGCCCAGAGAAAGGATGAAGAGGGACAAGAGGAAGAAGAAGTAACTGAAGAACTAAAGAGATTCACGAGGCAGGAAATGGCACGGGGATTTTCTTTATTTGAGGAGGCACTGTTAAGATTTTGAGGCACAGGACCTGAACATAGAATGGTACACGAAGCAGTAGCCATTCAGAATGCAATCCAGTGCTACCTTGTCAGCTATGATGAGAAAAAAGCTACTACCCAGACATCCCTGGATTGTTTTATCAAGAGGGTAGATAGAATTGAATCCAGCAAGGAAGCAGAACCTGTGCCATCAACGTCAGGCGTGGGTGAAATTGCAGCTTGCCCTCCGTCTCCTATTGTTGATGATCCTTCAGCTCTACCATCTCCCACCTCCTCTCCATCCTCCAGTCAGTAGCTCTTCTTGCCTGTTCACTTGATGCCAGCCCCTGTGTGCCAGCTGTTGTACTGTACTACTGTACTTTTCAAGGTACTGTACAGTAAGATTAAAAATGTTTATTTTTTTGTGTTTGTTTTTTATGTATTATTTGTGTGAAAAGTGTCAATAATATAAACGTATTACAGTACAGTACTATATAGCTGATTGTGTTAGTTGGGTACCTAGGCTAACTTTGTTGGACTTACAAACAAATTGGACTTATGAACGCAATCTTGGAACAGAACTCATTCGTATGCAGGGGACTTTACTGTAGTAATTATCACAACGAAAATCAATGAAATAGAAAACAAAAAAATAGAGAAATCGATGAAATACACAAAGTTGGTTCTTTGAAAAATCAACAAAGTTGATAAATGTTTAGCTAGACTGACCAAGACAAAAAGAGTGAAGACATAAACTCTCAAAATCAGAATGAAAGAGGATACATAGTACATGCCCTAGAGAAATCAAAAGAAAGTCAAAAGGAAATATTACTCACAACTTTGTGCCAACAAATTGGACGAGTTAGATGAAAGGAATTCCTAGCAAAATTAGCAAAACTGACAAAGTAGCATCAAGTCTGATTATATTAATATCAAGTAAAGACATTGAATCAGTCATTTAAAATCTTTGCACAAAGAAAAGTCCAGGCGCAACTGGCTTCACTGGTAAAGTCTATTGAACATTTAATGCAAATGAGTGGAATAATACAATCCTACACAAATTCTATTTAAAAATAGGAGAGGAAAGAACAATTTTTTTAAAGGAATGAACTTTTAAAAAAAATGTATTATTTATTTATTTGTGTGTTTATTTTGGCTGCGCAGGGTCTTAGTTGTGGCATGCAGGATTTTTAGCTGTGGCATGTGGACTTCTTTGTTGTGGCATGCATGCGGGATCTAGTTTCCTGACCAGGGATCGAACCCGGGCCCCCTGTACTGGGAGCGCAGAGTCTTACCCACTGGACGACCAGGGAAGTCCCAGGAAAGAACAATTTCTTACTCATGTTTTAAAGGCAGTATTACCCTGACACCAAAGCTAGACAAAGACAATCACAAGCAAAGACTACAGACAAACATCCCTTCTGAATATAGATGCAAAAATCCTTAATAAAATATTAACAAATCAAATCCAACAATATATAAAAAGGAATGGTGGTTGCTGTATACCTTTGAGCATTTTCCAGAGTTCCAACAAAGTTGATTCCGATAGCTTTTGCTCATCTTTTCAGTGTTTCTCTGGAGGGACAGGCCCTTGCTGCTGCCAATCTGCCATTTTCAGTGATGTCATTGCCCTGGTTGAATTCTTGACCACAACCTCATGAGAGATCTTCATCCAAAACCATCCAGCTAAGCCACTCCCAAATTCGTGACCCACAGAAAATGTGAAATAATGTGTTTACTATTCTTAAGCCAAATTTTAGAGCAATTTGCTACACTGCAATAGATAACTAATGCAAGATTATAAATCATGACCATTTTCCTAGGAATGCGAGGATGGTTTTACATTTGAAAATAAATTAATGTAAAACATCATGTTAATAGAGTAAAGGAAGAAACGTATAATCATCTCAACCGATTCAGCAAAAGCATTTGATAAAACGCAACACCCATTCATTAAAATAAAACAAATAACTCCTTAACAAACTAGGAAAAAACCTCAACCTGATGAAGGGTGTCTTGGGAAAGCCTATAGCTAACATCCTTCTTATGGTGAAAGACCAGGTGATTTCCATATAAGAGTAGTAACATGGTAAAGATACCCCTTCTTACCACTCCTAATACAGGTTATGCTGGAATTTCTAGCCAGTATAATAAATCAAGAAAAAGAAAGGCATATAATTAGAATGGAAGAAGTAAAACTATATTATGTTACAAATTACAGGATCTTGTAGGTAGAAAATCCTAAGAAATCTACCCCAAAATGAGGATAATTAAATTTAGCAAGGTCTCAGGACACAAGAATCAAGTTCTCTGTGTTTCTATACACTAGCAATGAACAATCCAAGAATGAAATTATGAAATAATTGCATTCACAATAGCATAAAGAGAGTAAAATATGCATGAAACAGATCAGCAGAAGAAGTACCAATGCCTTTCTATTGAAAACTACAAAACACTGCTAGGAGAAATTGTATTTCTCAAGTAAGTTTCATGTAGGCAGCATATGACTGTGTCTTGCTTCTTTATCCAGTCAGACAATCACAGCTCATTGAAACTGGAATCTTCAGAGCATCTGCATTTAATGTGGTCATCTGTGTCACTGGGTATAAATATACCATCTTGATATTTTCTAGTCCATCTGTTCTGTTTCCTCTTTTATCTGTGTCCCCCTCCTTTGGATTGAGTACTTTTATGGGTTCATTTTATCTCCTTTGTTGATTTACTGTATATGGCATTTTGGTTTTTAGCATTTGGTTTAGAGTTACAGTATACAGTTGACCCTTGAGCAACACGGGTTTGAACTCCGTGGGTCCACTTATACTCAGACGTTTTTCAATAAATATGTACTACAGTGCTACACGATCTGCAGTTGGTTGAACCCATGGATGTGGAACTGCGGATATGGAGGATGGACTGTAAAGTTATATGCAGATTTTCAACTGCACAGGGGTTGGCACCCAATCCTTGTGTTGTTCAAGGGTCAACTGTGTATCTTTAACTTATCACAATCTACCTTTAAGTAATATTATACCATTTTGCATACAATATTAGAACCATAAAACATAATACTTTGATTTCTACTTTTATTAAAACCATGATACATTTTTATTAGTTTTGCTTTAAGCAGTTCAATTTTCTTTTAAGGATATTAAAAATATGAAAAAAGTGTATTATATTTACTTTATAAATTACCATTTACAAGGTTTTTCGTTCTTTTTATAGTTCCAGTTTTTCATCTGATATCATATCCTTCTGTATGAAGGATTTAACATTTCTTCTGGTACAGGGTCTGCTAGTGATTTCTTTCAGCTTTTGTGTACTGAGAAAGTATATTGCCTTCATTTTTGAAATTTTTTTTGCTATGTATAGAATTCTAGACTGACATTTTTTTTTCTTTTCACATTTTAAAGGTGTTCTTGCACTGTCTTCTGTCTTGTACTGTTTCCTGAGGGCTGTCATGCTTATGCTTGTTTCTGTATTCACAATGGTCTTTTTTTTTTCTGTAGCTGCTTTTAATTCTTAAGTAATCTTTTTATGATTACTTTTAAACAGTTTGATCATGTTGCACCTTGTTGTTTTCTTCATATTTCTTATTTTATTAAAAAAAATTTTTTTAATTTATTTATTTTTGGTTGTGTTGGGTCTTCATTGCTGTGCACAGGCTTTCTCTAGTTGTGGCGAGCAAGGGCTACTCTTTGTTGTGGTGCGCGGGCTTCTCATTGTGATGGCTTCTCTTGTTGCGGAGCATGGGGTCTAGGCACATGGGCTTCAGTAGTTGTGGCATGCAGGCTCAGTAGTTGTGGCTCACGGGCTCTAGAGCACAGGCTCAGTAGTTGTGGTGCATGGGCTTAGTTGCTCCACGGCATGTGGGATCTTCCCGGACCAGGGCTCAAACCCATGTCCCCTGCATTGGCAGGAGGATTCTTAACCACTGCGCCACCAGGGAAGTCCGTTCTTCATATTTCTTGATCTTGGAGTTTGGTTAGTTTCTTAGATCTATGGGTTTATAGTTTATATTGAACTTGAAAATATTTCAGCCATTTATTCTTTAATTTTTCCGTTCGATTATTTTTATCTTCCCTCACCTTCAGAGACATCAATTACGTATGTATTTGTCTGTTTGAAATTATTCCACAGCTAACTGATGCTCCGTTCTTCTTCCTTTTTTAGCTTTTTTTTCTTGGTGTGTTTCATTTTGGATAGTTTATATTCCTACATCTTCAAGATCATGAATCATTTCTTCTGCAATGTCAAATCTTCTGTCAATCCTACCCAGTGTATTTTTCATTTCAAACTTTGTAATTTTCTTCTCTGACATTCAATTTGGGCCATTTCATACACACACAGAATTAAGGGGTCCCCCTCTCCACCTCACTCCAGTTCTGAATTCTATACAAACACACACTCTGGCCTTCAGAGGTCTCTTTTCTGGTTGGTTGTGTTTTTTTGTTTGTTTGTTTTTTGCCTGAAAGGTAGTTTTTTCATCAGAATTTTAGATTCCTACACCACCTTGCAGCTCTGTGACTGGGGTATTGTCCATTGTCCTCAGGGCTAAGCTATGAAAGAGAAAAAGGAAAATGGTAATTTCCTCTATGCTTTTACAATGGGGACCGCTTTTCATAGATGCTTTGGTCCAAAAGATGGGATTTCTGTTGAGTTTTATCCACGCACACAATCACCATGTATCTCTGCAACACTGTTTTTGCTTACTTTTAAGAGTACTTAGGCAGTTGTTTTTTGTATTTTGTGCAGTTTTTGGTTGGAGTCACTGAATGAAATAGATTTACTATTTACTCCATCTTGGGCAAAATTGGAAGCCTACTTTTTTCTATTTATTTGTGTCTCTGAGTCTCAAATGCGTTTCTTGCAGAAAGCATAAAGTCAGATTTTGCTTTTCTTTTTTTTAAAATCAAGTCTGATGATTTTTGTCTTTTGTTTAGAATACTTAGTTCATTCACACATAAGGCAATTACTGATGTGTTGGATTTACAGCTGCCAATTTGCTTTTTGTTTTCTATGTGTATCATGTTTTTTTTTGTTCCTTTGTTCCTCCATTACCACCTTATTTTGTGTTGAACAAATATTTAGTATGTCATTTTAACCACTTTGTCGCTTTTCTAGTTTTTTAAAAGTTTTCCCCCACTGGTTGCTGTAGATATTATACTATACATTTTTAACTTATCATAACTCATTTCAAGTTAATACTGACTTAATTCTGATAAAATACATCAATTTTACCCCAATATAGTTTCATTCCCTCCCCTCCCTTATGATATTGTCTTAAATATTATATCTCTGTATCTTTTGTAATCACACATACCCACACAATCTTTATTATTTATACAATATTTATTTTTAACAACTTGAGTTAGTATGGTACATATGTTATAATTGATAAACTACTATTGATACAGTACTGATAATTGAAGTCCATAATTTACATTAGTATTTACTCTTTGTGTTGTATAGTACAGAACTGTAGGTTTTTGATAAATGCGTCATGTCATGTATCCACCATGACAGTTTCAAAAAGAATATTTTCACAGCCCTAAAAATCTCCTGTATACGCTACCTCTTCATCCTCACCCCCAACCCCCAAACCACTGATCTTCTTGTTTCTATAATTTTGCCTTATCCAGAATGTCATATAGTTCGAATCAAACAGTATGTAGACTTTTCAGGTGGCTTCTTTCATGGAGCAATATGCATTTAGTGTTTCTTCATGTCATTTTGTGTCTTGATAGCTCATATTTTTAAATTAATGAATAATAAGCCATTGTATGGAGGTCCCACAGTATGTGTATTCTGTCACCTATTAAAGGTCATCTTCATTGCTTCCTGTTTTTTGATTATGACTAAAGCTGTTCCTGTTCAGGTTTTTGCATGAACATAAGTTTTCAGCTCATTTGGGTAAATACCGAGGAAGGTGATGGTTGGATCATATGGTAAGAGTATGTTTAGTTTTGTAAGAGACAGCCAGACTGTCTTCCAAAGTGACTGTACCATTTTTCATTCCCACCAGCCACTTTAAGAGTTCCTGTTGCTCTACACCCTCACCAGCATTTGGTGTTGTCAGTGTTTTAGATTTTGGCCATTCTATTAGGTTTGTAGTGACATCTCATTGTTGTTTTAATTTACAATTTTCTCCCTGTCTGTGACTTGTTTTTCTTTCTCTTAACAATGTCTTTTGCAGAGCAGTTTTTCACTTCAGTGAAGTCCAAGTTATTAGCTCCTTCTTTCATAGATGGTGCTTTTGGTGTTGCATC
Source organism: Eubalaena glacialis (assembly GCF_028564815.1). Lineage (NCBI taxonomy): Eukaryota > Metazoa > Chordata > Mammalia > Artiodactyla > Balaenidae > Eubalaena > Eubalaena glacialis. The sequence goes on along the minus strand of NC_083728.1, from coordinate 54,490,463 downwards.
TAAAAGCCATTGCCAACCACTTAGCATAATGCCCTCAGGTCTGCCTATATTGTCACAAATGGCAGAGTTTCCTTATTTTTTCTGTCTGAATAATATTTCATTGTGTATATATACCACATTTTCTTTCTGCATTCATCCACTGATGACACTAGGTTGTTTCTATGTCTTGGCTGTTGTGATAATGTTGCAGTGAACCTGGGAGTGCAGGTATCTATCTCTACAAGACCCTGTTTTCATTTCCTGTGGCTGTATAACCAGAAGTGGGATTACTGGATGATATGGTAGCTCTATTTTAACTTTTTGAGGAGCTGTCATACAGTTTTCCATAGTGGAAACGGTAGTGGCTGCACCAGTTTACATTTCCACCAACAGTGCACTATCCTCGTTGCACTATCCAGTGTTGAACTATCCTTGCATCCTGGGGATAAATCCCATTTGATCATGGTGTATGATCCTTGTAATGTGCTGTTGAATTTGGTTTGCAAGTATTTTGTTGAAGATTTTTACATCTATATTCATCAGGAATATTGGCTTGCAGTTTTCTTTTCTTGTAGTGACCTAATCTGGCTTTGATATAAGGGTAATAGTGACCTCCTAAAATGAATGTGAAAGTATTCTCCCCTCTTTTGTTTTTGAAAGTTTGAGAATTACTGGCATTAATTCTTCTTTAAATGTTTGATAGAATTCACCAGTGAAGCCATCTCATCCTAGAATTTTCTTTGTTGGGAGGTTTTTGATTACTGATTCAATCTCCTTACTTGTATTGATCTGTTCAGATTTTCTGTTTTTTCCTGATTTGGTCTTGGTAGGTTGTATGCTTCTAGGAATATGCCAGTTTCTTCTAGGTTGTCCAATTTGTGGTGTATGATTATTTATAATAGTATCTTATCAGCTTTTATATTTCTCTGGTTGTCTGTTGTAATGTCTCTCCTTTCATTTATAATTTTATTAATTGAGTACTCTCTCTTTTTTTCTTGGTAAATCTAGCTAAAGGTTTATCAATTTTGTTTATCTTTTCAAAAAAATCAACTCTAAGGCTTCCCTGGTGGCACAGTGGTTAAGAATCCGCCTGCCAATGCAGGGGACACAGGTTCAATCCCTAGTCCGGGAAGATCCCACATGCCACGGAGCAACTAAGCCTGTGCACCACAACTACTGAGCCTGTGCTCTAGAGCCCATGAGCCACAACTACTGAGCCCGTGTGCCACAACTACTGAAGCCCATGTGCCTAGAGCCCATGCTCCACAACAAGAGAAGCCACCGCAATGAGAAGCCTGCGCACTGCAACGAAGAGTAGCCCCTGCTCGCCGCAACCAGAGAAAAGCCCGCGCACAGCAACGAAGACCCAACGCAGCCAAAAATAAATAAAATTAAATAAATAAAAATTCATTTAGCCACTCTATTGCTTTTGATTGGAGAATTTAATTAATTTACATTTAAAGTAAGTATTGATAGGTAGGGATACTAATACTACCTTATTAATTTTTTAAATGTATTTATTTATTTATTTTTGTCTGCGTTGGGTCTTCGTTGCTGCACGCAGGCTTTCTCTAGTTGTGGTAAGTGGGGGCTACTCATCTTTGCGGTGCATGTGCTTCTCATTGTGGTGGAGCATGGTCTCTAGGCGCAAGGGCTTCAGTAGTTGTGGCACACGGGCTCAGTAGTTGTGGCTCCCTGGCTCTAGAGCTCAGGGTCAGTAGTTGTGGCACATGGGCTTAGTTGCTCCGCGGCATGTGGGATCTTCCCAGATCAGGGCTTGAACCTGTGTCCTCTGCATTGGCAGGCGGATTCTTAACCATTGCACCACCAGGGAAGTCCCTATCTTATTAATTTTTTCTGGCTGTTTTGTATTTCTTTTGTTCCTGATCATCCCATCCTGGAGTACGGGATGTTGTGGCAAAATGAAGCTGTCCTTTCTACTCTTTTTATGCAGTTATTCTCAGGTTTTTTTGTTTCACTGTGTTGCTGAAGCTTTGTAGGTGGACTCCGGAGCTCTCCTAGAGCTGTTTTCACTCATGGATCCCTGTCTAATTGTTGATCTTTGTCAGGGAATGGAGGCTGGGGTCTCCAGCTCCAGCATTTTGATTACCTATGCATATACTTCTAAAGAAAGAATATACCTACTGATTTTTTCACTTAATAAATTGCAAACACAGGGATTTAATTTCAGATAAAATTATTCACTCAACATATATTTATGTACTTCTTATATATTACTATATACAAGTAGAATAGAGAAAAAGAGGTGATGCAGGTACCAAAAAGCCTAAATCCTCACGCAAGTTTGATCCCTGACCTGCTGTGAATTAGAGGAAATGACTTCATTGTGCTGTGTTAGTACTTTTAGTACTTATTTTATAGTGTCTACAAAAGGCTTCATTAAAAACATTAAGGTAATTATGTTACTTATCCCTTAGTTCCTCTTTCTGTATAATCACTGTTAGGGCAGAATATCTTCCTCAGGGCATGATAAAAGATACACAAGAGACAGATAAAAATGCAAGATATAAAATACCCAAATAATTAGGTTTCAAACTTCAAATTTTGAAATTCTCATCTTGGCATTTTCCTGGGGAAGCAACAGGATGCAGTTAAAAGAGTGACGTTTACACAGAGGCCTGCGTTTGAATCCAAGCTTAATCCTAACAACTAAGTTGGTGCCCTCAGCATGTTTTTTAATCCATTAATGTAAAGGGTGGTATGGCTGGTCTGGGTTTCCTGTGCTGCTGTGCATGAAGGCCTATTTTCTGTGAGTGGCTGGAGGGATTACTAACTGGGAGTTGCACTTCTGTCCAGGGCTTACTAATGAGCAGTTTTCCTCCAGTGGGTACAGTCTACAGATGCTCCATGTGCTTAAGTGAGGTGACCTCTGTCCCCCAAACAGGAGGAGTCTTGGCTTTCTCTAGATAGTACATCGATTTTTGTGAGAGAAGATTTCAGTCAACCCTCTGTGAACCTGGGTTCCACATCTGAGGATTCAACCAACAGTGGATAAAAATACAACTCCCCCCAATTCCAGAAATTTCCCAAAAGCAAAACTTGAATTTTCTGTACACTGGCAACTATTTACATAGCATTTATATTGTATTTACATAACATTTACATTGTACTAGGTATTATAATTAATCTAGAGATGATTTAAAGTATAAGGGAGGATGTGTGTAGGTCATATGCATCATATGCAAACACTACACCATTTTATATAAGGGAGACAGTGCCTGGCACAGAGTAGGTGATCAATAAGTGCGTCAGTAAATGATGAGTTCAAGTTTATCATCATATGTTTTTATCAGGGACGCATGGTACACCAGGGTCGCTTAAAGATGTTTGCCAGGCAAACAGCCGAACTGCTCCCAACTGCAGACCGAAGGTGGCGGATGGAGGCACAGAGCAGGCAGTGACGCTCACTTAGGAGTTCGGGAAGAAGTGGAACGTGGGGCGGAAGGAGTCCGTGTAGGTCCCCTCTTTCCACAGCTGCCTCAAGGTGCCTTTGGAGAAGATTAAGCTGGGATCCCCAGGTCTGCTTCTGACTTACCCATGGGACTAGGAGCTGTCACCTGGCTTGCCAGCATTCAGACAGCCAGGTGCCTGCCATATGCGCTCGGAGACTATAAAGAAAAGACAGATTAGTCTCTGACATGCCCTCTCCCTGGGCGGTACTTATGGAGGGAAAGAGCTGGATCTTCTGGAAGGTCAGTGTGGTAGTTTTAAAATCAGTCCGCAGGGACTTCCCTGGTGGTCCAGTGGTTAAGACTCTGCGCTTCCAGATGGGCACAGTTCCATCCCTGGTCAGGGAACTAAGGTCCTGCCAGCCGCTTGGCGTGGTCAAAAAATAAATAAAATAAAATAGCAAAATGTCCGCAAATTCTTTGACATGCCTCCCCTCAAAAGGTGGAGCTAGTCCCCTCCCTGCCCTCTGCCCTTGGATGTGGACTGGGCCTAGTGACTTGCTTCTCATGAGCAGGACGTGGCACAGGTGATGGCTTGTCACTTTTGAGACCAGCTCATACAGCTTCCCCCACCTCTCTTCTTTCTGGTTGTTGGAACCCGGTCACCACGTTGTAAAGAAGCTCAGGCCACACACAAGGGGAGGTATGGCTGTTCCCCCTGCAGCCCGTTAGGCTCTCAGCCCACAGCCAGCATCAGCCACAGACACGTAAGTGAACAAGCCTTCAGATCATTCCAGACCCAAACCTTTGAGTCTCATAAACCACTCCTTTGTGTCCTGAGTTCCTGTCCCTCAGAAACTGAGAAATAAGAAATGATTACTGTTCCTTTAGGCCACCAGGGTTTGGTTAGATTGGTTCTGCAAGGAATGGATGACCAATATAGCCAGTTTTTTGAGCCACGTTAGAGCATCTGAAAGCAATGCGCTGATCAGACCTGCTCAGCGATGCTTAGACACAGGCTGCAGGTGACTGTCATCCATCGAGGGGTCTAGACAAGAGAAGCATTTTCCAGTTTGATAAGGTAAAGCAGTGATCCTCAACAGGGTACCATTCCCAGAGGATGGTTTGGAAGTTGGCGGAAGTGTGGTTGAGGTGCCGCCAGGGAGTCTGGACATGCAGCAATGTGCGAGGCAGCCCCGCAAGGTCGAGAATTAGCTCATGTCCCACGCTGCTTTCAAATGTGCTTTGCCCCCAGCTTCCGCTGGATCTGGCAGTGGGAGGCCCCGAGAGCACAGTGGAGCGTGGAGGAGAGGACAGGGCACTTGCTCCTGGTTTCCTCCCGACCAGCGATGGATCAGCAGTGGCCACGTTCCCCTGCTCAGGCTGCAGCTCTGGGGGCGGGGCGGGGGACCCTCTCCTTCAGCTGCACGACTGACTGCGTTCTGTCAACTGCTGCCTTCCCTTTGAAGCTTCGGGAACCTTTGCTCGACCCTCGAGAGCTTCACCTTCCCTGATGGCTTCCCTTGAGCCTGCCTTGACCTTCATGGAACTTTCCTTACTTCCTCCTTCAAGCATGCCGTCTGTTTCCTGCTGGGTTGCCCGCTGATACCTTGTACGCCCATCGGCTCCTCTCTTTAGAAGTGTTATCCCTGCTTACGGTAAGATTGTTTCCCTATTTCTCTTACTATATGCAAGTAAGTCTGGTCTGTCTTCTCTGAACACTAGCTTTTATTCTATCCTCCACCTTTAACTCTTCTGTTTTATTTTTCTGTACTTCTCATCTGGACTGTAATTCTGAACTTCTCACTTACTTTTTTTTTTTTTTTTAATATTTATTTATTTGGCTGCTCCAGGTCTTAGTTGTGGCATGCAAACTCTTAGTTGCGGCATACGGGATCTATTTCCCTGACCAGGGATCTAACCCAGGCCCCCCTGCATTGGGAGCGCAGAGTCTTAGCCACTGGACCCCCAGGGAAGTCCCTTTCTCACTTACTTTTAAATCTAAACTTATTAGGGAGTTCCCTGATGGTCCAGTGGTTAGGGCTTTGCGCTCTCACTGCCAAGGGTCTGGGTTCAATCCCTGGTCGGGGAACTAAGATCCCACAAGCCACATGGCGAAGCCAAAAAAAAAAAAAACTTATTAATTATAAGTATAACTAGCTTCTACAAAGAGGTGCAAGTATTTGCTCTTTTATTATGTTTTCTAGTGTAGTCATGCTGGAGCAACTACATATTGAAATGTGTATTACATAGTATTTCTTTATAAATTATTTTTCTTCTACTTCTTTATATTGTGGTTTGGAATATGCATATATATATAACATCAAATATATGATATATATACATCACATATATGATATATGATAGATATAATTTGTGTCTGTATGTAATATTTATTATATATGCTTATTATCTATAAATTTCATTTCCAGACAGAAAAAGGAATTTACTTAATATTAATTGTAATAGGGAGTCTTAATTGTAATAGGACTTCTGACCGTTGAGTCCCACAGTGTTGAGAAGGTTTTAACAAAGTCTCCTCCATGACATTGGCCTTGACTCCCCCACAGACCCCTTGAGCAACCTGTAAGATTTTGTGGGCTTCCCAAGAATGGCAGTCCATCAACTAACAAAAAGGACTCCCAAGTGCAGGAAGCTTTCGTTTGAGCCCCTCCCGCCTCCCATCGTCCAGAAGCCAGGTGGGAATTCTGAAACCCACCCCGCCACCTGGCAGCCTCAGAAGGGCTCAAGTTGTTGAGGTCAGAGTCTCCTGGGGCAGAAATGGACAGTGCAGCCTCCTTGGCCGACACTTACTTATCCCATCTGCCACTTCCCAAGACATTGGGAATATGCACCAACCTGGTCTACAGTGGCACAGACAAGGTGGTGAGGACCCTCTGAAGTAGATTGCTGAGTCCAGAATGATCACACTGGGACACGTCAGTGCCTTTTGGAGAGTACCAGGTATTAAAGACTGTGGTAAGAACATGCAGCATTTAACACACTACATGTTGACTGACATTCCTGATTCTCTTATCCTTCTGTGTCCTCATTAAACACCCCACTGTGACCTCACCCCACTGTGACCTCTCATTGTTACAATGAAACTAGACAGAGACAAAGTACACCAGAGCCGATCTCACTAAAAACAATTAGACTCTTGACTGCTGTAATCACCATGGCTCTATAATATTGTCTTCTTCCAAGGAGCTAAGAATCCTTTGCAGACATGACCTCATTAACCTATATGACAAACATCCATAGGCTGGGTATTATCATCCCAATTATGTCTTAGGCAGTTAGGACTGTCTCAAGATTGCCTGGAAAACTGGCCATAAAGATGAGACTGGAAACTTAGTCCTGCAATTTTCACTTTTGTTCTGGACCTGTTAGAGCTTGTTGCCACTGGCTGCAAGGCAAGAAAGACATTTGGAGAAATGCATATGCGCTTTGCCATCCAAAGTGAAAACAGCAATATCAAACCCTAGGTGTCTGAAACACTCTCCAAAAGAGGAAACAAAAAAGATTCTAACACATCACCAAAAGAGGCTGTAGAATAATATCTCTGGCTAATATACATGCCAAAAGCACTTGGGTCTTCCAAGTGTCACACCATGAAAATAAAAGGAAAAAAGGAAAAGAAATACAAATAAAGAATAAAGAGATGAAATCAAGAAACAGTCCCTTTAAGAAAATATTGCAAATAAGAGAGAAACAGATTCCTTCTGGAGCTCGTTGCAATACTCACACATGAGAGGGAAACAAAAAAAGGGAAAGAACTGCATCAACATAATTTGCCTTTTTAAGACATCTAATTTTTTTCTCCAGTTCACTGCAGTCTTCTTCCTATCTGGTGTATCATTCAGTGACAACCAAGAATCTGAAGCGTCTTGGGATCCCAGGTGATACACATGCCCCCAACACACATGATGTGCTCATGACCCATGTGGTTGACGTAAACATCTACCCTTGAGCCTATGGTTAACAGGAAGCTGATTTCCTAAGGCAGAAAAGTTACTTAACTAAGTCTATAACGTAACAGAACACAGTTTTTAAATAAAACCAAAAGCGCCTCTCTAATGCACCGAGTTTAGAGTTTGGTTTCCACCTGGTGCAGGAACGCCAAGCTCTCCTAGCACACCCTTCCAGACTTAGGGCCCCTGTGAAGTGGGATGAGGCACTGGACCTGGCTTGGAGGACTGGTGCTGTGTGGTGACCTGGGTTACCTTGCACAAACCACGGTTCCTATGCCTGGGACCTTCGCTGTAAAGGAGTAGGCCCAAACCGGAAGACTTCGGAAGCCCCGTTCTTGAGCTCCCACCTGCTTATATGTGAATCTGCTTGATTAGACTGTATGCCTTTTTGGCCACACCTGGAGCCAGCTTGTGTTCCCCTTTGATGTGGACCCCAGAGAATTATCTGATGGAGCTTTGGGCACCAATAGCGTGTTAAAGACCTTTCTACACTCACTACATTGATGTATTTCTTGACTTCATCATCTCCCCAGTAAGTCTGTGAGTGTCTTGGGTGCAGGAGCAGGATCCCCTGCTTTGAATCCCAGCAGCCCAGTAAGGACCCAATGCATGGCTTTAGCTGTGTATATGTTATAGCATGTTATCAAACTAGTATAGACATGCAACTAATATTTCAAACTAATAAAAATAGATATATTTATATCTGTTTATATAAATAGATATAAATAGATGTATTTGTTGTTTTTTAAATTAACCTACTTAACTATTCATAATCTAAGATAATCTTTTTGTTCCTTAAGAAAAAAAAATTCTGAAAAAGCCTGTTTTCAGGCAAAAAGAAAATGAATTTGACATTGCATCAATGAATTTGGCAGGCAAGATAATGAGACCCATTCATATTTTATTCTCAGTAGAATCTTGAATTCCAAGGAATTCAAAATATATCAGTAAGACTGATTTCACTTTTGTAATATTTTTGAACACTGAATTGGAAGAAGAATAAAAAGATCACCGTTTAATGTCAGACCACCTTGCTGGAGCCCATAAATCAATTCTAGAACTCTGAACTTGCAATTCACTGATACGGTGATTTTCTTTTTCTTAGTGTTTGCCTTTCTAAGGATGATCACTCTATAGTCAACAGCAAAGATCCTTTTATTTCATTTTGTAAAGCCACAGTCCCATAGAACCCCCGAATGTCAAGAGGACAAAACAGGAGAACATTCTGGAAAGTTCTGATTTTACACAATCTGAGTTTTCTGGCTCTCTGAACAACAGTGGCCCACCAAGGCCACAGCAGCCTCCTCCCTTCCATCCTTGATGCTCATCAGAAGTTGCTTAGCATCCATGGAGTCACCTCGTTGTTCTTATCTTTCCATTTCAAGGTTTCAGCCAGCTCTTGAGTTCTTTCTGAGTGTCAGCTCTGAGAGCGACAGGCGCTAAAATGAGACCCGGCACCTGCCTGGGGGGAGATCATTCCTGATGGGAGAGAAACCATGAGAAACATGTTGCAACACACCATGATAAAAAATATTAAGGCAGAGGTTTGTAAATTGCCCTAGGAAAGTCAAATCAAGAGGGGGTGGGGAAGCTGCAGAGAAGAGGCAACACTTGAGCTGGACCTTGAAGGATGAGTAAGAGTTTGCCAGGGAAGGAGGGGTGACATTCAGTCCATGGGGTCCTGGACGATGGGGAGCTAGAAGCACAATGTTTTGAGGAAATTCTAAGCAGTTCGAAGTGGCCAGGAAGACCTGAGGTGCAGAGGGGAAGCAGAAAGTAGGACAGTGAAGGTTAAAACTAGGGTTGAGTTGGGGTAGACTGGAACAGAGTTGAGATTTTATCCTGAAGGCAGCAAGGAGCCCCTGGGGGTTTATAAGTAGTTTGGGTAAATGGTCAGAGCTCTGTTTAGATAACAGGACAGCAGAAAATTAAAAGGCGGTCAGGAGTTTTCCAAATGCCAGGGCTGAACAGCTGTTGTGTTACTCCCAGAGAGAAAGGACAAAGGGCCCAAGGCTACACCTAAGGCTGAGGCAAGGCAACAGAGAGAATCAGACAGATTTAAGAATCCGGAGCAGGCAGGGTGTGCTTGGTAACTGATTTGATGCTGGGAAAGGCTCTGGGAAGGTGGGTGATCATCGGTGAAACTGAGAGGAGAGTAGTGAAATTAATGGAGATCAAGGGACCAAGGAGGAGAAAGAGGCCTGGGAAGGAAGGGAACAGGCTAAGGTTGAGACTTGCTGAGCTTGAGCTGCCTGATGCCCACCACCGGGCATTGGAGACTAGGTCTGGAGCTCCAGAAAACTCCCATGGGAGGCATCTTATATTCTCCCAGGTATACAGATAGAGCTTGGTTTTGATTCAAGAGATCGAAGACGATTGTAATTCCAAAACAATGGAGCAATACACGTTCAGAAGATGTGATAAAAGCATGAAAGCTAATCTGGCCGCTGAAAAAGATACTCTCCTCCCCCCACCATGCCAGACCAGACTGGGATGTCTTCTGGGTTTTTTTAATTTGTTCTGTTTTGTTTGAGGGTGTGTGTGTGCACAATTTTCTTTGCTTGCTGTTGTGGTCATCTAGCTATTAGCTGAGTATCTTCTCCCAAGAATGTATTTAATTGCTGGGACCTGGTATAGACTTCTTAACCACTGGGGTGAAATTTTATGTTTGCCTCCAGGTAAGAAAAGTTGGTGACAAGGGGAAAGGGTAGAAAGAAAGCAATTACAAAACAGCGTTATGAAATAAGTTGCTCTTCTCCTTCTCTCTTGGTTGGACCTATCAGGAGAGCGGTTTGATATCACCGTGCAGTGTGTACACTGAACAAAACTAAGGAGTACAATTTACATCTTAGACCTTGTAGAAATGAATATCTATTAGGAAAAATTTCAGGAAAAGCAAAATGCCTTGAGGAAGGGGGCATCTTTTTCTAATTTGCACAAAAATGCTATCGGGCTAGCAGAAGCTTTCTTTTCCTGTTGAAGATGGTTCACTGGTGAGATATGTAAGAACAGTAACATATATTCATTTCACCAAGACATTAGAAGGCTGAAAGGAAACACAATCCATTCATTCTCAAGTTGCTGGAATCCTACTATAGATACCAGCCTGGAATTCAGTCTTTAGCCAGAACAAACACAATTTAAGATATAATCAGGGTTAAACTCTTGTTACAGTCAAATGCAATGTTCTTTAACCAGAAGAGAATGTGCAGCATCTCCAGCTTCTGCTTTTATCTTGCGGAGGTGAAGGGCGCTGGAAGATGCCTTGACTCGAGTTCTTTGCTAGGATTCTTGTATCGGTTCCTTAAGTGAAAGATGTTTTCTTACATGAACACATGGCTTCATCCGTTTGTGCTGCCAAAAAAAAAATACTGCGTGACTTAAACAAGTTATTTCCGACAGTTCACTAGGCTGGGAAGTCCAAGATCAAGGCCCTGGAGTGTGGCCTTGTCATGATTTCCATCCTCTTCAATGGTATCCATACTTAAAATACAATGACATATTTCAATCTCACAAACATTTGGAACGATACAAGATCAGTGGATTCCTCTGAGGCGGCGGTCACCTCGGTTGTTCAGGGGATGGCTGGTCTGGACAGCTGAGCCCTGACTGTTGAGCTGCTGGCCTGTGCCCGGTCTCCGCCTGGATGGCCAGAGGCCTACAGGGAGGGAATGGCTCCCCAAGTAGAGGGTGCCCCCTGCTGTTCAGTGGTGCTGAGGCCACTTTGAGAGTAGGGTTGGGGCTTCCAGTGGATGGGGGGTCTCAGGTCAAAGGTCAGAGCACCCTGGACTTTCCTGGAAAGGCCCTGCGAGGTGATTAGTTCAAACCCACGTATTACAGATGGAGAAACTGAGGCCCAAAGAGGTCAAATGTCTTGGCTGTGGTCCCAGCTGGTTAAAAGCTGGATTTCCTGACCTGTGCCACCCATCAAGGGGAAATGGAACTCACAACTCCAGTCTCTTTTGCCTTTTTAAAACCTAAGAACAATTACTGATAAATTTACTGTGCCCATTTCTTATGATTGATACCTTCAACTTCCTATAATGTGAACTATTCACATTTTCAATGCATGATTTAAAAAAATCAAATGATTTAAAAAATCATTCATTTTGTTTGGATCCCAAAGGCTCCCCAGGAAGGAATTTCCTTAAGAATGAAATAGAGGCCTGCCTCTTTCTTTCTTTTCATTTTTTTCATATTTTATTTATTTTAAATTTTATTTATTTATTATTATTTTTGGCTGCGTTGGGTCTTTGTTGCTGCACGTGGGCTTTCTCTAATTGCGGCGAGCGGGGGCTACTCTTCGTTGCAGTGCGCGGGCTTCTCATTACGGTGGCTTCCCTTCTTGCGGAGCACGGGCTCTAGGCGTGAGGGCTTCAGTAGTTGTGTCATGCGGGCTCTAGAGCGCAGGCTCAGTAGTTGTGGCGCGTGGGCTTAGTTGCTCTGTGGCATGTGTGATCTTCCCGGATGAGGGCTCGAACCCGTGTCCCCTGCATTGGCAGGCGGATTCTTAACCACTGCGCCACCAGGGAAGTCCCGAGGCCTGCCTCTTTCTAGCCTAGCCATTTCTTTCATTGTCTTTCTCCATAGGCCTCAGGTTTTTTTAAAGCTACCAAACAAAGTGCATATTTAGAGGAAACGTGTTTTCTCACTTTCAGAGGCACAGACACCCTGCCATGTATGAGATGTTACAGTACTGACTGATATTACCAAATGAAATTCGACGCGTGAAACACTTCAAACAGTGACTGGGACTGTGTGGACTTCCCGAAAATGTTAGCTATTAGGATTGTATCATCACAGCCAAAAGCCAAGGGGAGAAGGGTATTTTTGTCGGTCTCTGCTGCCTTCTGGAAGATTAGTGTATCGCTTCTATTTGATACCTTGAAATACTGAAAAAAAAATCTTAAGAGTTCAAAGGATCTTGGTATCTTTGACAGCAGGTACAGACACAGGTATGTGAGGATGCCCGGAGGCCCAGCAGCCCCACCCTGGGGCTGACCGCTGTAAGTCACTGAATCTCCCACCCTGGGGATAACTCTGCTCCTTGATCTAGTCTGTAGATGTGTCTACCTTGGTATGAAAGGCTTGCCTTGTGAAACCCTCCAAACTTGACCACTTGGCTAAAACTAACGTTTCCTGTAAACTATTTTTTTTTTTTTGGCCGTGCCACGCAGCATGGCTTGTAGGATCTTAGCTCCCCAGCCAGGGATCGAACCCGTGCCCCCTGCAGTGGAAGGGCAGAGTCCTAACCAGTGGACCACCAGGGAATTGCCTAAACTAATTCTTTTCCAGATATATATCTGGAGTCTAGTAAAGGTGTGTTGAATGTATGCAACTGCTTGCTAAAGCCACAGGCTTCTCAAAAAAAAAAAAAAAAAGCTAATTCCATTTATGTGGAGTTCTAGGACAGGAATCACTAATCTAGCGATTGCCTTTGAGGCTGTGGGGATGAGGATTTAGCTGGAAGGGGCACAAGGGAACTTCCTGGAGTGATGGGAACATTCTGTATCTAGAGAAGGATTTGGGTTTCATGGGTGTCTGCGTTTGTCAAAATTTATTAAATGGTACTCTTAAGATTTGTGCACTTCACTGTAAGTAAACTTAAAAAATGGACTGTAAACAAATATTGAACTTTAGCTAATGACCTGCGTGCTGAAGTGCTTAGGGGTGAACTGATGTCTGTGACTGTGAAATGCATCCAAAAATTCGATGGACTAATGGATGGGCAGTTAGAGAGGGGTGTGACAAAAAATATATATGTATATGGTAAAATAGTAACTGTGATGGGCGTCTGGACATTCCGATTCTTCCAATTTTTTGTGTTAGAAAATTTTCACAATAAAATGTTGGGAGGAAAAGAATTAAGATAGATGCAGTCATTTATTATCTCTAATGTTACTCCAGCTTATTCAACTTTCAAGATTCTACTTTGGAAAAGGACATTTGTTACAGTTCTAACCAAAGAAGTCTGCAGAGTGGAGAGCTGGTACCTCTCTGGTCCTTTGTCTAGTAACACGGCCAGACGGTAGTTACTTGCAGACGCATCCCTCTCCCCTATAGTCTGTGCTGCTGGAGCGGGGAATGCAACACATTCACTTAATGAGCCCTGCGAGTGGTGTGTGGTGGGCACTTCATTAATGTGTGGAAAGAGCAGGGTTTGGGGGCCAGACAGGGGTTCAGATTTGGATTCTGCAACTTACTGGCTGCTGCCAGCTCTGTTTCTGTGTCCCCATGCACAAGAAGGGGGGAATCTCCATTTGGCTGTTCTGAAGGTTCAAGAAGGTAATGTGGGCAAAGCACAGTATCTGGCTCCTGAGAAGAGCTTAAAAAAATAGTAGCCTATACCTGAAATTGAGTCATACCTGGGTCATCGGGCCCTCGTGGAACTATTGGAGACCAAAATCCCAAAGGAACCACTAGGTTCTCATCTAGACTGAGATATCTTGTCAACCCATTTCCAGGACTGACCTCATTCAGCTGCTCCTTCTGTAGTTCGCTTTATCCACACCCTCCTGTCATTTACAAGGTGCTTCCAGGGGACTGACAACTGCCCATGGGCCCCGCCCGGCCTGGAGCATCTCCCTTCCTGGGAGCTCAGGTCCCCGAGTCACAATCTGCATCTTGTCTGAATCCCCAGCATTTTCAAGTTTGAAGACGCTAGTCTACATTAGATGAGTTTTCTGATGACTCCCAGTTGTTCGCTGGTAATAAATCTCATTTGTCTTTACCAGGGCTTTACTCCTGTATATTACTTCTTATTGTCCCTAATTTCTTCCTTCTTCAGGATCTGCTCTTCCCTGATGCTGGCATTATTGTCATTTAAAAAAAAAAAAAAATCTGATCATGACGCTCAGTCTTTTCTTTTTTTTTCTGGTTTGCTTGGGACCTACCCAGTTTTTTTATTGTTTTTTTTAAAATTTTTATTGGAGTATAGTTGATTTACAATGTTGTGTTAGTTTCTGCTGTACAACAAAGTGAATCAGTTATACATATACATATATTCACTCTTTTTTAGATTCTTTTCCCATATAGGTCATTACAGAGTATTGAGAAGAGTTCCCTGTGTTATACCGTAGGTCCCTGTTAGTTATCTATTTTATGATGCTCAGTCTTGCTTAACTATGAATATGGTTAAAAAGTTAACTTATTGGGCTTCCCTGGTGGCGCAGTGGTTAAGAACCCGCCTGCCAATTCAGGGGACACGGGTTCGAGCCCTGGTGGGAAGATTCCACATGCCGCAGAGCAGCTAAGCCCACGCGCCACAACTACTGAGCCTGCGCTCTAGAGCCCGCACGACACAACTACTGAAGCCCTCACGCCCAGAGCCCGTGCTCCGCAACAAGGGAAGCCACCGTAATGAGAAGCCCGTGCACCGCAACGAAGAGTAGCCCCCGCTCGCCGCAACTAGAGAAAGCCTGTGTGCAGCACAACAAATAAATAAATTAATTAATTAATTAACTTATTAAGGGACAATCGGCTTTTCTGAAAATATTAAATATATGGGTACCTGGATGCATTATTTAAATTAAAAAATAATATATCAATGAAGTTCCTTTTCTCAGTAATTAGATATTGTGCTGTTATGACTTTATAAGCTCACCAATGGACAGGATTGAGTACGGACACCTCAGCCAGGCAGGCGGGGAAATCCACGGAGCCCTCGCCTCCATCATCATTCCTGCCTCCTGTCACCCGCCCCCTGCCCGCTTCGTGCTCCATTCTCCGAGCTCTCCCAGTCCTCTGCATTTCCGAATGGCTCTGGTGATACTGGGATCAGGGGTTTGAGCATCCATGTCTCATTGCTACCTGGAAATTCTGTATTTTCTCTTTTAAGATAGCATCCTATTTAAATGCCTAGTGCTGATTGTAAAATCATAACTTGGTAACCATCACATTAAAGACTGGTTTAGGCAAGAATCATCAATGGATGTATGGTCTTAAAGTGTCTCCCCAGATATGGTCTTCGGTACAAGGCAGAAATCGAGCAGCACCAGATGTGATGCCCTGTGAAGGACACAATTCCACTCAAGTCAGTGCTGGATCCAACCATGTGGGAGCCTCAGGCAAACCCCAGTAAGAAATGGTCAGCTACCAAAAAGAAGTCCCGGCCCTTCAAGAATGTTGTCACAAAAGACAAAAACACAACTGTGAAATACTCCAGATTAGAGGAAGTTAGGGACATGACAACTAAACTCAAATCCTAGACTGGATCCTGTGCTAGAGTGGGGGCATGTTATAAAACACACTCTTGGGTCAGTTGTCAAACTGGAGTATGGATGGCAGGTTATGTAAAATATTGCATCAGTGTTAAATTTACTGAACCAGGTAACTACTGTGGTCGTGTAAGAGAATGTCCTTGTTCTTAGGAAACATGCATCGACATAACTAAGGGTCTATGGTGTGTGCAACTTACAGATGGTTCAAAGAAGAAAAAGGAGAGAGAGAGAGAGAGCGCGTGCGCGTGCTTGCTCACTTGGACAAGTTAGAGAGAAACCCTGGAGGAAAATGTTAGCGATAAGTGAATCTGGTAAAGGCAGTATTGGTGTCCTGTGCACTATTTTTGCAACATTCTGTAAGCTTAAAATTATTTCCAAATAAAAGTCTAAAGTTTAAAATATGTATTTTTACAAATTAAAAAAAAACACATTCAACTCAATGGCATGTTTCTCTAAGCAAAGGTAAATCACACACTACCAATAACAACACACACCTATTCTCAACTGTACAAAAACATGCAGACCTACCCTGGGGAGATGTGGAAAATCACGTCTTTGTTGTCAGGTCCATTCCTAAGGCAAAGGTCAGCTCTCCCTCTCTTGCCTTTTCTGCATCAAGGGTTTAAGCTGCTCAGTAGGTCAGTTTTAAGTTGTAAGGGAAGCCATAATCACCCAGTGATACCAGGTGGCTGTTATTCTCCAGCACCACCCCTCAGTATGGGTTCTTCGGAGCAGGACTCCTCAGCCTTCACACCTCTTAGGTGAAATCCACATCCACATCCCTGAAGAGCAGTGTGAACTAAAAAAAAAAAAAAAAAAAAAAAGCACAACCTAAAAGTTGAGAATGATATTCTACTCGGTGGACATCCTGAGGATTTAAGCCCGGGAGACAGCCTCTCAGATGGCTCTGAGAGAGTGTTCCATAGAGGTAAGGGAGGAGCCAGGATATATAGGAGTTTTTGAAGAAAAAACAAACAAACCAGGTAGCCAGAACATCGAAGATTCCTGTTATTTAAAGAAAAAACAGACATCTCCAGTTAATGAATTTAGCGCTTTTCTATGTATGGGAAGATACAAGAGTCTAGGCTCATTGAAATCATTCCTTTGATATGCACACAACTACCTAGGGCCAGTACCCTTTTTTCTCCATCCTGAATCCCCTCAGGGTGTACAGTTGGGAGGGGCTGCAGTGGCCACAACAGCCTTTGTTTACTGATAGGGCAGGTGACTTCCTTGACTTTCTTTGTCCACATAGCTAATGTGGACTAAGAATGCCACCTGCCCGATCAGTAAACAAAGGCTGTTGTGGCCACCAAGGCATCAGCCACTGCAGCCACACCTCGCCCCCCCCCACCCCGACGGTGCACCCTGAGGGGGCTCAGGATGGGAAAGAACAGGATACTGGTCCCAGATAGCTAAGGTGTGTAGCAAAGGAATGATTTGAGTGAACCCAGACTCTTGCATCTTCCCATACGTAGAAAAGCACTAAATTTATTAACTTGATGTCTGATTTTCTTTATTTAACAGTAACCTTTTGATGTTCTGACTACCTGGTTTTCGTTGCAAAACTCCTATATATCCTGGCTCCTCCACTCCCTCTTCGGAGCAGTCCCTCAGAGCTAACTGAGAGGCTGCCTCCTAAGATTGAAGTCCTCAGAAAGTCCGCCTGATAAAACATAATTCTCAACTTTCAGATTGTGCATTTTCAGTGGACACTAATTTCTTGGTGAATGACTAGTCGTAGGGTGGGGCAGAGAGGGATGTGGAGAGAGGGTCCAAGTCAGACTGGGCACTTTCTCCAGGGCAGGGGCTGGAGAATGAATGGAATTCATTACGAACAAGGCAGCTTCCGGGCAAGAAAAGGGGATGGATTCAGCCTCCAGGAGCTAAAAAGGAATTTTAGGAAATTCTTGTTTCTCCCTGGCTTTCCGGGCCATGTGAACATTTTCTTGGTCTTCTTAGAGGACAAAATTTCAGAAAGCAAATCTGAGGAAAGTAAACAGAACTGAGAGGGTGCCCTAGTGGAAATGCCCTTCCACAGTGAAGTGGGGTGTGTTCTTCAGCTCCCCAGTTGGGGTATCCCAGATGGCACCAGTGCTGCCCCATTTTCAGGACCCTGAACAAAGACCCAGAGAGCTGTGGACAAAATATATATATGGCGCCTGCCATTCCAATAAACAGCGAATGTTGCCTGCCATCAAGGCATCAGCCTCTGCAGCCACACCAAGGGTGCACCCTGACGGTGCACCCTGAAGGGACTTCAGGATGGAGAAAAACAGGATATTGGCCCTAGATAGCTAAGGTGCCATATCAAAGGAATAATTTCACTGAGCCCAGACTCTTGCATCTTCCCATGCATAGAAAAGTGCTAAATTCATTAAGTTCAGATGTGTGTTCTTTTGTGACTAGTGGTCATCTTTTGAGGTTCAACCACGCGTTTTTTTCAGCAAAAACTCCTATATATCCTGGCTCCTCCCATACCTCTTTGAAACAGTTCCCCAGAGCTAGCTGAGCGGCTGTCTCCCAGGTGTAAGCCCACCAAATGAAACATAATTCTCAACTTTCAGGTTGTTGTATTTTTCCGGTACACAGAGCGAAGACTATGAGGAGATCAGCCCCAAGCTATGGTCTATCAGTGAGGCTCCTGTCCCCCAAGTAGATGGATGAGAGGCTGCCCATAAATCTGTGGACTCCACACAGGGACAAGACCTCAGGGCGCACAGAGGGATGTTTCGGTTGCGGACATGGGCTGGAACCCGCGTCTGCCTCCTTCGGCCATGAGATCCCGGTAAGATGCCTTGTCTCTCCCAGTCTCAGTACCCCCCACCCCCATGGGTTTAAGTGAGTTCAAGGGCTATGTGAACTGGTGGACACCACGCCTGCGCAGCGCTCACGGAGCGCGGACACAGCCTCGCCGCCCCGCAACTGGAGCAGGGGAGACCGCACGTCCCAAGGCCACCCATCGGCGCCCACCCCAGGAGCCAAACGGAAGCTCCCCTGACACGTCACTTCCGCCAACCGAGGGGCGGGCTCGGCACCGGATGCGGAAGTCACTGCAGGGGTCACTGGGGAGGGTAGTCTTTGAGGCGGAGGCGTTAGAGAAAGGGGTCACTGCACGGAGAGAAGCTACATGCTTTCGCTACATGCCTTATCCACGTGGTTTGAAGAAAAAAAAACAGGGGGAATCCGGGCGCCACAGTGGCCATTCTCCGGTGGCCGGAGCATGTCACCCAGAAACGGCTCCCTCAGAGGCCAGTGGGGGCGGCTGGCGGGCGGCGCGCTTGATGGCGCCGAGCATGCTGGGAGGTGTGGTCCCGGCGCCACCCGAAGATTCTGGGTAGTGTAGTCCTGGCGTCCTGCTGGAGTGGCCCCCGAGCTGGTGGTTCGAGTGACCCCTTGTTCTTTGGTGGCGCTGGTGAGTGTGGCTCCCACGGGCCCTCGCTGCAGCCGTGCCCTTCCCGCGCGGAAAGGTAAGTCCTGAAAGACTGGCCTGCGGGCTGGGGCTGGAGACGGTTCGGGTGGCGGGGAGAGGAGGTTCGGGCGGCTGGGACGCGCTGTCGTGGCTCAGGCCGTGCCCTGCCGGGTGTCACATTTTGAGATGTGGGCGCGCATCTCCGAGGGACGTGGGTGAAGCCCAGCCGCGATGCCCAGTGGTGGCGGCTGCTGGGCTCCGGCCTCGTCCTAGGTTCGGCCTTGGCCGAAATAGCGGTATTGGGAGAGGGGGTCGCTCATGCCACGAGTCCCCGGGTTTAGGGGTTTGAGTAAGTAGGCTTTGGGGGCCTTATGTTTCCGAAGGGGTGCCAGGTGCCAGCAGGCCCCGGTGCCAGGTGTCTCGAGTTCTGGTGGGTGGGAGCTGGTAGTTTTCTTTCGGGCCCGGCTACCCCTCGGCTTTGCTGAGGCCTCCCGCGGATGGGCGGCCGGCGTGGGCCAACGCTCCCGGGATGGGCTGGGTGTGGAGTGGCCATTTTGGCGCGATCTTGCGGGGTGTGGGGGGGTGTCTCAGTTTGGCTGGTCGCCCCTGGGTTTGGGACTTGGAGGAAGAGGTCGTCTGGGGCCCACCGAGCAAGTTTTTCAGAGGTAAACCTGGAAACCATCATTGATCACGGGAATCAAGGATTTACACATTTTTGGTGTGGCCCGGCTTTGGGATCTTAGTTCCATTTAAAATTTTTATTACGGAGAAATTTTAAACGGAAATAAATAGAACTCCGTAGACCCATCACCCAGATTTAACCCTTATCACCTCGTGAACAATCTTGATTCATCTCAAAATGATACGTTGAGAATCCTTACAACCCACAGAGGTTCGCTGTCACTGCCCTGCTTAAGAGCCTGGCCTCCAGATTTCATCCAGACTCTGTCACCTTATAACTGTGTCACCTTAGGCAAGAGATTGACCTCACTGTGCCTCGGTTATCTCATCTGTAAAATGAAAATAATAAATCCTACTTCACTGGGTTGTGAGGCTAGAATGAGATAAAACTCATCCAGCGCTTGGAACAGTCTCCGGTATATACTAAGTGCCCAGTGAGTGTGAACTTCCCTAGTAAAGATCAGCGGTGAGAGAGGATCAGCTAAGGCCCTGTGTTCCAGCCTACATCCCGGCTCTGTTCCCAGCAAGCTGCCCGCAGTCTTTTCTTCTGTGGCAGGTCCCTTCCTGGTGCCTTTAAGGAGGAGGAAACCCTACCCTGCTGGAGCTTGAGAGTTTCTAGCGACTCTCCTGAACCTTTCGGTTCTCATTCTGCCCCCTGTGGCTCCTGCCTGCTCAGAGAGGACTGCCTGGTGGGCCAGGGGAGGACTCCTGGGCTCCTGACAGCCCAGCCTCAGGTGGGGACCGTTTGCCTTTTGCCTGCTGAACCATGGGTGGGTTTCCTTTGCTCAACTTTGACATCTTGTGCCTTGTAATGCCGCATCCCGGGATCAGGGCCCCAGCTGGTTTCCCCAGGAAGCAAGGCCTGTTGTAAGGGTGGCCATTTTCACAGGGACTGTTCTTCAGACCCAGCGTCCTCCTTCACTACCCCTCCATCCTTGCGCCAGCGCTCCGTCTCAGCGTTTGTTCAGACCTGCTCACTCCCGGGGCTTGTCTGCCGTGAAGGCCTCGGCCTTCTGGTCTCGTTCCGTCCAGCACCCTCACTGCCTTTTTGTCTCAAGCCTGTCATTACACACACAGATACCTCAGGAGGCAGCTTACACATAAGAACTTCTCGTTGTAATATAACCACAATTTCGTCATTACACCCAACAAAATTAATGGTTCCTTCTCCAGTTGTTTTAAAGTTTCTTTTAGTCAGAACAGCTCTGGTCAGAGACAGGAGAGGGAGATGTATGTGGAATTCGGTGTGGTGGTCTCTGCCCTTCTCCCCGCATTTCTTCTAACCTTGCAGATCTGGTTAACATCTGCAACTTCTGCCCTTGGTACAAGCTGGGCCTCTTTGTTCTTTCCAGACTTACCTCCTGTTCGGTGGCTGCCGTGTTCTCTCCCCTGTGCTGTGCCCTGGATCCCCTTCTCCTTCCCCGTCTCCACTCCTGCAGCGCCCTTGCTCCTGTCTCTTCTCCACCTTTTTCTCCCTCTGCCCCCCGTCCCCCCACCGCTGCCTCTTGTGTTGGGCACCTGAGGTATAAATACTGATCTTGCCATTCAGCCTGCTAGAAAGAGACCTTTCTAATCGTTTGCTTCTGTCACCACTCCAAAGTCAGACTGCCCAGATTCAAATCTCAGTTTCACCATATCTAGCTGTGTGGCCCTGAGCATGTTACGTTACCTCTCTGAGCCTTCTGTTCCTCATCTGCCAAATGGGGCTCAGAATGGTGTCCACCTGACAGGGATGTTGAGTGTGATAACCCTAGCCATGCGGTTAGAGTGCCGAGTACATAAATACTCAGTAATTGTTCGTTAGAATTATTATTAATGCTTCCAGCTTGTTGTCCAAGTCACCCTTTCAGTGTCGTCCCCTATTCCCCATGCTCGTCAGACCCTGCTTTACAGCTGCATGGAAACTTATTCCATTGTCTGCTTTTGTTTCTCCGTACCTCTCTGCTTGAGTATCAACTCCTGTGATGAGCTGGGACGCGCTCCCCTGGCAGAGCACCCTGCACGTTCCCGGCAGTATTCCCGGGCTCCCATTCGCGGTGGGATGCTTGACACATGAGGACCCCAGGGCTCAGGCTGTGTCATGACTGTCCAGCTGTCCCATTGGACTGGGAGGTGGTTCTTTGACGGTCGGGTGCCTCATCCTGTGCTTCTTGAGCCACTGATACAATTCCTGGCACCGGGTTAGACTAAGTGAGTGATGCATGGTGAAGACATGGTTGTCATCCTTGCTGGAAGGATGGAAGTTCACATGGGGAGTCTGATTGGAAAGTGCGCTGTGGGCATTAGTGGAGTGAGCCCTAAATAGCAAGTTAGTGTGGACTTGATGTGGGTGCAGGAGGGACCCAGTAAAGGGTCTTGAGCAGAGCAGGGACCACAGTTTCCCTCCAGCTCTTGCCCTGCAGCTTTCCTCCCCTTCAGAGCTAAACTCCTTGAAAGAATTCTCTTTTCTTGCTGTCTCCATTAATATCCTTCCATTGCCTTTTAAATATTCCAGTAAGGCTTTTCAGCTTTACCCACTAAAAAATATTCTTTGTCTAAGTTACCACTGAGCTTCCTGTGGCTAAATACCAGTCCATGCTCAGCAACATTTTACGTAGTTGCGTTCGTCTTAGGATCTCCTTTCATGTTGCTGTCCCTGCTTTCCAGGTTTTCCTCCTACCTCATAGGCTGCTCCTCCTCTGTCTCCTTGGCTGGCTTCTTTACTCCCAGACCCCCCTGTGGAAGGCCCCGCTTCAGCTCCATCTCTCCTTGGTGGCCCCGTCCACTGTCAAGGCCTGAGATGCCATCTCTCTGAGGTTCAGCCAAGATCTCTGCCTTCAACTCCAAATCCCAGTCTCCTGTCTACTTGGCATTTCCACTTGGGTATCTCATGGGCACCCAAACCTGATGTGTCCAACAACAAACTCTGATCAACTCCCGTAAACATGCCCCGCCCCCGTGGAGGATGGACAGTTCTTTCAGGGAGTTCAGCTGTAAAAGGGAGCAGAGACATGGCAACGCCTTCAGCTTCCTCAGGCTCAGAACTTCGGAGTCGTCCACGACTCCTTTCTTGCTCTTACACTCCATATCCCCAATAAGCAGCCTCCGCCGCTCCCGCCGTGGTCCAGGCCACCACCTCACCTGGATGGTCATAGCCCTTGAGTGATCGCTCTGCTTCCTTCCTTGTCCCCCTCAGTACAGCTGTATTAGTCAGTTCAGCAGGCAGGTCATGCATTTGCTCAAAGACCTCCAGTCGCTTCTCACCTCAAAGTCAAAACCTCCCCCTCTCAGTGTCAGTCACCACATACCAGCCACAGTGAACTGTCTCTGTGCCTTGACTGTGCCAGGCCGACTCTTGCCTCAGGGCCTTTGCACTGGCTGTTCTCTTGCATGCGATGCTCTTTTCAGAGTTAATCACTTGGCTCATTCCCTCACAGCCTTCAGATTTTTATTCAATCATCTTATCAGCAAGGCCTTCCTAACCACTATTTAAAATCTCAAAACCCCGTCTCTTTTGTGTTACTTCTTTTCTGCTTCCCTGCTTTATTTTCTTTATCTCACTCATTACTTTCTGATCTGGTGTGTGTTTTATTTGTTAATTTAATATGTCCATCTTCCTCCTCTAAACTTGCATGTCAGTGAGGGCAGATGTTTTTGTCTTTGTTCACTTCTGTATCCCCAGGGTCTAAGATAGTATCTGTTGCACACTAAGAGCTTAGGACATTTTTAATAAGTAATCCAGCCGTGTGTAGATGGAACTAATTCTGGGAGGAACAGATCAGGCTGGCCGGGATGTTGGGAGATGGTCTGCAGAGCCTCTCTCAGGAGGGACTGTCCCTTCCCCAGCTGGGGTGGGGGTGGGAGGCATAGAGAGTTCTTGGAGGTGGACTCAGTAGGCCTTGGTAACTGGTGTGATTTGGCAGGAAGAGGAGTACACCTGGTGCCCGAGTCAGCATGTGGGTGATGGGAAGGGTGCTTCTGTCATTAATGGAGCTGAAGAAGGCAGAGGCACAGCATGTGTGCGAGGGCTTTCATTATTGATTGCTGCACAACAAGCTCCCCAAAACCATGGCGTAGAGGAGCCACCATGTTATCATCTCTCCCAGTTCCTTGGGTTAAATCCGCTGGGCAGTCCTTTTGCTCCGTGGGAGTTATAGATCCAGCTGAATTTTCCCCCAAAGTCACTTGTGGACTCTTTTGGGTTGGACCATCCAAGACGGTTCCGTCACACATCTGGTGCTTTAGTGGACTGGCTGGAAGGCTGGGGGCACCTGGGCCCCGCACTCTCTCTCCGCAGAGTATCGGGGCCTCTGCTTCTGCGTGGTCCCTCCAGCAGGGGAGTTGAAGTTCTTAAAGTGGCATCTCGGGCCTCCTGAGAGCATAAGCTGTGTAGCCTTCTTAAGACTTAAGCCTGTGGGACTTCCCTGGTGGTCCAGTGGGTAAGACTCCACACTCCCAATGCAGGGGGCCTGGGTTCAATCCCTGGTCAGGGAACTAGATCCCACATGCTGCAGCTAAGACCCAGCACAGCCAAAATAAATAAATAAATATTAAAAAAAAAAAAACAAAAAACTTAAGCCTGTAACTGACACAGTGTCACTTGTGCCACATTTATTGGTTAAAGCAGGAACGAGGTCAGTCTGAAGGAGCTCCCAATGTTTGAAGTTGAAATAATTTGAGCAGCAAAATAGTGATAATATTCTTTTTTTTTTTAATTTTTTCACATCTTTATTGGAGTAAAATTGCTTCATGATGTTGTTTTAGTTTCTGCTGTACAACAAAGTGAATCAGCTATATGTATACATATATCCCCTCCCCCTTGGGCCTCCCTCCCACCCTCCCTATCCCACCCCTCTAGGTCATCACAAAGCATTGAGTTGATCTCCCTGTTCTGTGCAGCAGCTTCCCATTAGCCATCCATTTTACATTTGGTAGTGTATATATGTCAATGCTACTCTCTCATTTCATCCTCTTTTATTTGTTTATTGGAGTATAGTTGACTTACAATGTTGTGTTCATTTCTGCTGTACAGCAAAGTTATCAGTTGTACATATACATATATCCACTGTTTTTTAGATTCTTTTCCCATATAGGTCGTTACAGAGTACTGAGTAGAGTTGCCTGTGCTATGTAGTAGGTTCTTATTAGCTATCTATTTTATATATAGTAGTGTGTATATGTCAGTCCCAATCTCCCAATTTATCCCTTTCCCCCCGGTAACCATAAGTTTGTTTTCTATATCTGTGACTCATTTCTGTTTTTTAAGTTCATTTGTACCATTGTTTTAGATTCCACATATAATAAAGTGATAATATTCTAATATAACCCATAGGATAAACTATAAATCCACACTAAATAAATAAATAAGAAGGGACAACTCTTGCTTACAGAAGAATTCCAATTAATGTATTTATTTATTTTTCATATTTATTTATTTCTTTATTTGGCTGCACCGGGTCTTAATTGCAGCAGGCAGGCTCCTTAGTTGCAGCATGCAAAGTCTTAGTTGCGGCATGCATGTGGGATCTAGTTCCCTGACCAGAGATCGAACCCAGGCCCCCTGCATTGGGAGCATGGAGTCCTATCCACTGTGCCACCGGGGAAGTCCTCAGTTAATGAATTTAGAATGAAAGAGGGAAATAGAACATTGTCATTTGGTCAACACCACAGTAATAATTGTTGCAGACAGGTCCCACAAAATTATGCTGAAATTAGTGGATGGAAGATTGAAGAGAAACAGGTTATTTGTATAATCTCAAAGTGTCTCTCCCAAGACACATATTAATTATAAAGGGAAAAAGAGTGACTTTGCAGTGGAGAAAGCCAGCAGACACTGCCTTAACCAAGTGATCAAGATCAAGGTTAACATCGTCAATAATGAAACATATCAATATCATGAACCCCTTGATAGGGTGCACTGAAAAAGACACATGACTTCTGAGGAATTCTAGCCCAAAATGAACTAATATCATTCTGATCATTTTTTAAAAATCAGATAAACCAAAATTGACGGATGTTGTTCAAAAATGTCACTTTCATGAAAGAAAGAACTGTCACAGATTGGAGGAGATGAAAGATATATGACAGCTAAATGCAATGTTGGAAGCTCAGTTGATTCCTGGAACAGAAGAAGGACAGCACATTAGTGGAAAAACTGTTGAAATGTGGTTAAGAGTTGTAGTTTAGATAATAGTATTATATCAATGTTAATTTCCTGGTTTTGATCCTTGTATTTTGGTTTTCCAAGATGTTAACATTAGAGAAAACTAAGTGACGGTTATATGGGAATTGACATTTTTGCAACTTCTTTTTAAGTCTAAAATTAAAAATGAAAAGTTTTATGGATTCATCAATCTTACATTGAATTGGATGTTGGAAGAATGAGTGTTGAGTTTTGTTAAAGAATATTTCAGCATGTATAAATGCAGTCATGATTTTTTTTCTTGGATCTGTTCATTAATATGGTGTATTATAGTAATGGATTTTCTAATATTGAACCAATCTTACATTTCTGGGTAAATCCCACTTTGTCATGGTGAAATATTTTCTTATTGCTTTGAATGATGGTATGTTTTTGCCATGCATTTAATGTGGTAAAATATATATAACATAAGATTTACTATCTTAACCATTTTAAGTGTATAGTTCAGTAGCGTTAAGTACATTCATATTGTTGTGCAACCATCTGCACTCTCCACCTGCAGAACTGAAACTCTGTACCCATTAAACAATAACTCTCTATTTCCCCTTCCCCCCAGCTCCTCTCAACCTTCATTCTACTTCCTGTCTCTATGGATTACTCTAGGTACCTCATATAAGTGGAATCATACAGTATTTGTCCTTTTGTGTCTGGTTTGTTTCACTTAGCATTATATCTTTAAAGTTCATCCATGTTGTAGCATGTGTCAGAATTTTTTTTGAGGCTGAATAATATTCATTGTATGTATATACCACATTTTGTTTATCCATTCATCTATTGACAGACATTTGGATTACTTTCACATTGTAGCTATTGTGAATAATGCTGCTCACATGAGTATACAAATATCTGTTCAAGTCCCTGCTTTCAATTCTTTTGGGGAAATACCCAGAAGTGGAACTGGTAGATCATATGATAATTTCTTTTTTTTTTTGGATAATTTCTATTTTTAATTTTTTGAGGAACTGCTATATTATTTTCCATAGTGGTTGCACCATTGTACATTCCCACCAGCAATGCACAAGGGTTGAATGATGATTATGAAAAGTCTGATGGAAGTCTGGTATATTTTTTGCCTAGAGTCACTTAGGATTTTTGTTGTTATTCTTCAAAGCCTGATAGTTTTTCCAGTAGATACCGTGAAGTTGTTGGTTGTGAGTCAATTTTTCCCTTGTACTCTGTAAGCCCTTTCATATTTAGATTCAGGTCATTTTTAAAAAAAAATTTTGTTGGCGTACAGTTGATTTACAATGTTGTGTTAGTTTCAGATGTACAGCAAAGTGATTCAGTTATACATATACATATATTCATTCTTTTTTAGATTCTTTTCCCATATAGGTTATTACAGAGTATTGAGTAGAGTTCCCTGTGCTATACAGTAGGTCCTTGTTGGTTATCTATCTATATCTATCTATATATTTTATATATAGTAGTGTATGTATGTTAATCCCAAGCTCCTAATTTATCCCCTCCCCCCCCCCCCACATTTCCCCTTTGGTAACCATAAGTTTGTTTTTGAAATCTGCGAGTCTGTTTCTGTTTTGTAAATAAGTTCATTTACATCATTTTTAAAAATTAGATTCCAGGGGCTTCCCTGGTGGTGCAGTGGTTAAGAATCCGCCTGCCAATGCAGGGAACACGGGTTCAAACCCTGGTCCGGGAAGATCGCACATGCCACGGAGCAACTAAGCCTGTGCACCACAACTAATGAGCCTGTGCTCTAGAGCCCATGAGCCACAACTACTGAGCCCGGGCACCACAACTACTGAAGCCCGCGTGCCTAGAGCCCGTGCTCCACAACAAGAGAAGCCACTGCAATGAGAAGCCCGCGCACTGCCAGGAAGAGTAGCCCCCACTCGCCACAACTAGAGAAAGCCAGCTCATAGCAACGAAGACTCAACACAGTCAAAAATAAATAAAATAAATAAATTTTTAAAAAAATTAGATTCCACATATGAGTGATATCACATGGTATTTGTCTTTCTCTTTCTGACTTACTTCACTTAGTATGATTATCTCTAGGTCCATCCATGTTGCTGCAAATGGCATTATTTCATTCTTTTTTATGGCTAATAGTCCATTGTATATATGTACCACATCTTTTTTATCCATTCCTCTGTTGATAGACATTTAAGTTGCTTCCATATCCTGGCTACTGTAACTAGTGCTGCAGTGAACATTGGGGTGCATGTATCTTTTCTAATTATGGTTTTCTCTGGATATATACCCAGGAGTGGGATTGCTGGATCATATGGTAGTTCTATTTTTAGTTTTTTAGAGAACTTCCATACTGTTCTCCATAGTGGTTATACCAATTTACATTCCCACCAACAGTGCAAGAGGGTTCCCTTTTCTCCACACCCTCTCCAGCATTTATTGTTTCTAGATTTTTTGATGATGGCCATTCTGACCGGTGTGAGGTGATCCTTCATTGTAGTTTTGATTTGCATTCTCTGGTAATTAGTGATGTTGAGCATCTTTTCATGTGCTTTTTGGCCATATGTATGTCTTCTTTGAAGAAATGTCTATTTAGATCTTCTGCCCATTTTTTGATTGGGTTGTTTTTTTGACATAGAGCTGCATGGGCTGTTTGTATATTTCGGAGATTAATCCCTTGGCGATCGCTTCATTTGCAAATATTTTCTCCCATTCTGAGGGTTGTCTTTTGGTCTTGCTTATGGTTTCCTTTGCTGTGCAAAAGCTTTTAAGTTTAATTAGATCCCACTTGTTTATTTTTGTTTTCATTTTCATTACCCTAGGAGGTGGGTCAAGAAAGATATTGCTGTGATTCAAGTCATCTATTTTTGAAGTTTTCTTGGGTTATAGTTTTAAATATTAGTTCTGTTCCCTCCCCCCCACCGCCACCGCAACCCTTTTTTGGTTTATTTCTTTGTTTTCTTCTGCAGGAGCTGCAATTATACAAATGAAATTCTTTGTTTGCCTGTTTTCCATTTCAACAATTTTTCCTCTAACTCTTTTTACTTCTTTATTTCATTTTCATTTCCTCCTGTTAGCTTTCAGTGGCCATCATGTTTTCATTTCACTCTATTCTTCCTTGGTGTCTTATAATTTAGTCTTCATTTCTTTCTTTCTTTTTTTTTTTTGGCTGTGTGGTTTGCAGTATCTTAGTTCCCCGCACTTATTTACAAAACAGAAACAGACTCACAGATTTCAAAAACAAACTTATGGTTACCAAAGGGGAAATGAATTGATAATTCATTCTAATGGCCAGTTTTTGTCCTTCATTATTGCTTTAGGTTTCACTGGTTTTGTTCACAACGCAATGTTTTTTCTGTGTATACTTTTTACTTTTTAAAAGAAAAATCTTAAAAATAAAGGAGGCAATAGCATAATGAACATCCTTATGTGCATCATCTTGATTTAACACTTGTTTATATTTTGCCATATTTGTTGCTTCTGGGTTTTTGGTTTTTGGGTTCCTTTGGTGTTTAATAATTTTTTAATAATTTTTTATTAATGGAAAAATTTCAAACATATTCAAAGCAAGGAAACTATAATAAAACCCCAGCTTTAACAGTAAGCACTGTGTAGCAGTCTTGGGAGGGGGGTGGTTTGTCCAATTTTTCCTGAAGTGTTTTTGTTTTTTTTTCTTTTTTGTAAATACATTTATTTATTTTTGGCTGCGTTGGATCTTCGTTGCTGCCCGCGGACTTTCTCTTGTTGCGGCCGTGGTGCGCGGGCTTCTCATTGTGGTGGCTTCTCCTGTTGCAGAGCACGGGCTCTAGGGCTCAGCAGAGCACGGGCTCTAGGGCTTATGGGCTTAGTTGCTCCACGGCACATGGGTTCTTCCTGGACCAGGGCTCGAACCCGTGTCTGGAATTGGCAGGTGGATTCTTAATCATTGCACCACCAGGGAAGCCCTCCTGAAGTGTTTTTAAAAGCAATCCCATGGATCATTTCATCCATAAATACTTCAGTGTATATTTTTTTAAAAAACAACCACAATAATACCATTTTCACAACCCCTCAAATTAATAATGATGTGTGAACATCTACAGTCAAATAGATAGCCTGAAAAACGTCCTTCTACATTTAGCTTGTTGGGATCAGGAGAGTTTGGGACCAAACCTACTGAAGGCCTGACTCTGAACATTTTTCCAGGGCCCTGGTAAAAACCAGACTGTTACACTTCCACCGTGCCACCCCTCCCCCAGTTGTGGGGTTGGAGAGCAGACCCTGACTCGCTCACTGGGAGAGCATTTCCAGCTGACACCCTCTAATTTCTGGTTTCCTTACCTGGATCTGCCTTCTGAGATAACATCCTTTAGGGATACCAGGAAAAATGGCCACAGGGTCCTGGGATGCCAGGGTAATGGTGAGTGTTTCCTGCATTTCCACACTGGCTGTCGCAGGATGGACACAATCCCTTCTCTTGTCTTGACCACCTTGTTGGCACCTGGCAAAGTCCAGCTCTAGTCCTGGAAGTGTAACTTATCTTATTACCTGCAGCCTGTTTGACCCATGACTTGGTCAGTTTAGGAAGTTACCATCCCTGGAAATATTACCCGTGGAAAGGCACAGGATCAGAACAGATGCAAGAAAAACCTTTAGTTTACACCTCAGATTGAACCCTGGCACGGAGACACACTACAACACAAAAACAAAAACCAAGCAAATCTGGGGAATCTGAGTTCCAGAGTTGCCATACTATAAGATTCAGATATCCCATTTTCAATAACAAAAAAATCACAAGGCATACAGAGAAACAGGACAGTATAGCCCATTCTGAGGTTAAAAAATAAATCAGAGCTAATGGAAAACATGAACGAGGTCAAGAAAACAATGTAAAAACAAAATGGAAATGTCAATAAAGAGATAGAAAACATGAAAAGGAACCAAGAAGCTTAATGAACTCTAAGTAGGATAACCTCTTAAAAGAGACCCACACCAAGATACATTATAATCAAGCCAAGGCAACAGAGAATCTTGAGAGCAGCAACAGAGAGCTCAGAACTTAATCACAGATGTATGATCAGGTGATTTTCAACAACACTACCAAGACCATTCCATGTGGAAAGGACAGTCTGTTCAATAGACGCTGCTGGGAAAACTTATACCCACATGGAAGAGAATGAAAATTAACTCAAAATGGGTCAAAGACCTAAAAAGGTAAGAGCTAAAACTGTAAAACCCTTAGAAGAAAACATTGAGGAAAAGCTTCATGAAGTTGGATTTAGTTATGATTTGTTGGGTAATAACACCAAAAGCCCAGGCAACAAAAGAAAAAATAGATAAATTGGACTTCATCAAGGTTAAAAACTTTTGTGCGTTAAAGAGTATATATTTGCAAGTCATATATCCGATAAGTAATTAATATCCAGAATATACAAAGATCTCAGATAACAACAACAACAAAAACCAAACACCCCAATTCAAGAACCATCAAAGGACTTGAATAGACGTTTTTGCCAGGAAGATATACAGATAGCAAATAAGCACATAAAAAGATGCTTACTGTCAGTAATCATTAGGGAAATGTAAATACCACAATGAGAGATCATTTTATACATTTCACATGATGGCTATTACCAAAAACTCAGAGAACAGCAAGTGTTGTCAAGGATGTAGGGATACTAGAATCCTTTTACATTGCTAGTGGGGATATAAAATGGTGTGGCTCCTGTGGAAAACAGTACAGTGGTTCCTGAAGAAACTGAACATAGAATTACCATTTGATTCAGCAATTCAGCTTCTGGTTATATACCCCAAAGAACTGAAAGCAATTTGTATGGTAGTAGTATTCACAATAGCTAAAAGGTGGATACAAACCCAATGTCCGTCAGTGGAGGAATGGTATATACATACAGTAGAGTATTTTTTAGCCTTAAAAAGAAAGGAAATTCTGAGTACATGCTTCTACATGGCTGAAACTTTTTTTTTTTTGATTTTTATTTTATATTGTAGTATAGTTCACAATGTTGTGTTTCTGGTGTACAGCACAGTGAATCAGTTATACATGTATCTATTCTTTTTCAAATCCATTTCCCATTTAGGTTGTTACAGAATATTGAGCAGAGGTCCCTGTGCTATACAGTAGGTCCTTGTTGGTTATCTGTTTTAAATATAGTAGTATGTATATGTCAATCTCAAACTCCCAATTTATCCCTCCTCCCCACCTTTCCCTTTTGGTAACCATCTTTGTTTTCCAAGTCTGTGAGTCTGTTTCTGTTATGTAAATAAGTTCATTTGTGTCATTTTTTTTTTTTAGAGTCTGCATATAAGCAAAATCATATGATATTTGTCTTTCTCTGTCTGACTTATGTCACTCCAGGTCCATCCATGTTGCTGCAGATGGCATTATTTCATTCTTTTTTATGGCTGAGTAATATTCCACTGTATATATGTACCACATCTTCTTTATCCATTCATCTGTCAATGGACATTTAGGTTGCTTCCATGTCTTGGCTATTGTAAACAGCACTGCAGTGGACATTGGTGTACATGTATCCTTTCAAACCATGGTTTTCTCTGGATATGTGCCCAGGAGTGGGATTGCTGGATCATATAGTAGCTCTATTTTTCGTTTTTTAAGGAACCTCCATACTGTTCTCCATAGTGGCTGTATCAATTTACATTCCCACCAACACTGTGGGAAGGCTCCCTTTTCTCCACACCCTCTCCAGCATTTATTGTTTGTAGACTTGGTGATGGTGACTAGTGTGAGGTGATATCTCATTGTAGTTTTGATTTGCATTTCTCTAATAATTAATGATGTGGAGCATCTTTTCATGTGCCTCTTGGCCATCTGTATGTCTTCTTTGGAGTACATGGCTGACACTTGAAGTCATTATGCTAAATGAAATAAGCCAGCACAAAAGGACAAATACTGTATGATTCCACTTATTTGTGATAAACAGACTAGCCAAATATTGAATACATGGAGACAAAGTAAAATGATGGTTGGTTACCAGGGTTTGTGAGAAAGAGGGAGTCACAGTTTAATGGTTACAGAGTTTCAGCATGGGATGATGAACAAGTTCTGGAGATGGAAAGTGGTGGTGGTTGTAAAACAGTGTCAACATACTTAATGTACTGAAATACGCACTTAAAAATGGTAAAAGTAGTAAAACGTTTCTGTATATTTTACAATAAAAATTTAAAACCTACAGGCTGCTACTACACTCGACCTATTCTGTATTCTACCACTAGGTGCCTTTTATTCCTCCGAAGTGGTCCTGCTTCCCATGATTCAGGCTCTCTCTCTTTCTTGGCCCACAGTGTCCTCTGCTTTGCTCCCCACACGCCTCATCAGGAATACCTGGCACCTTCCTCTTCCCTTGATTCCTGCCCTTCCCTCAAGACCAAGTTCCTGGGCCTCTCATGAAACCTTTCCTGATGTCTGTATTCCAGTGCACTCTCCATTTTGAAATAGTGTTGAGGTAAAGATAGTAAAATGGGGCAGGCGGATGAGAATGGCACGTAGAGATGAATTTGTAGACCGAGTAGCCAAGAACATCCACGCTGAGCATCCACATTGTGGGGCGGGAAGTTTAATGGACTGTTGCCCACATTTCGTAAGTGAGAAAACAGAGGTGCTAGTTGATGGCAGTGTGGGCCCCAAACCAAGGCAGTAGGGTTCAAGTTCGTGCTCTTTACCACTCGCTGCTGTGCCTCTCAGGACAGGGAAGGCCAAAGGGGCCATGGGATTGAAGGGAAGGACAGAGTTGTATTTGGTCTGTGCCGTAGTTGAATTGTGCTAACTTCATTCTGATGCTTCAACATTAAAACCATTGTTCAGGGCTTCCCTGGTGGCACAGTGGTTAAGAATCCGCCTGCCAATGCAGGGGATGTGGGTTTGAGCCCTGGTCCGGGAAGATCCCACATGCCGTGGAGCAACTCAGCCCGTGCGCCACAGCTACTGAGCCTGTGCTCTAGAGCTCGTGAGCCACAACTACTGAGCCCGCATGCCACAACTACTGAAGCCCGCGTGCCTAGAGCCCGTGCTCCGCCACAGGAGAAGCCACCCAATGAGAAGCCCACGCACCGCAAAGAGTAGCCCCTGCTTGCCGCAACTAGAGAAAGCCTATGTGCAGCAACGAAGACCCAATGTGGCCAAAAATAAATAAATAGAAGAACCAAAGCTTAAAAAAAAAAAACAACATTGTTCAGACTATTCTTTTAAATTCTTAAGGTCTGTTGCTTTACTGTTATTTAATTTTTATGTTGTTTGCTCTTCCCTCAGCCTAGATTTAACATTCCCGAAAGTTAAAGACTCCATTTTTTTGTAGGTATTCTCCAAAACAGCCCATTCAGTATCTCGAATGTGTAGGGTAAGTGCCACTGCCCCGATGGTGACACGGGTTAAAAGTCTTGGAACACAGGGCACCAGGGTCAAAGACAAAGTCTAGATATCTCACCTACCTCCCCCTGGGCAGCCTTCTGCCTGCCCCTTACCCTGAGTCCTGGGCAAGTCCTGGGCTCCTAGGTGAGCAGGGCTGTATTCTGTGTTACAGGCACACATGGCATTCAGAGATGTGGCTGTGGATTTCACCCAGGAGGAGTGGATGCTGCTGAGCCCTGATCAGAGGTCCCTGTACCGGGAGGTGATGCTGGAGAACTACAGCAACCTGGTCTCGCTGGGTAAGCCTGGCATCTCTCAGGACCCGTATCCCAGCTGCTGGGTACTTTAGGCTGTGCTTGAAGCAGCTATCTTGCTTTCTGACTTTGCCTTTGGGTTGGACTCAAAAGCAGAGACACTCTGTTCCCTCTTTCCCCAGAGAAGGTCTGATTTTGTAGAATTGAAATGTGTAGAGGTGTGTGTGTGTCTGTGTGTTGTGTATGTGATAATCTGCATTTCTAAGCCTTTTCTCCCAGTCTCTTGGGTAAGCATGACATGTCTTCCTAGTTATTATCTTCTTTAATGAGGGAGTTGTTCTCTCCCCAGGATGGAGTAGGGTCAGTGAGCTGTCATCCTGGTTTCCCCTCCCCTGCAGAGAGCTCCCCACTCTCAGGTCTTTCCCACCACCTTTTGAAATTCCCCACCCAGTGTGGCTCTGAGTTCAGGAACTGGCTTTTGAGCCTGTAACCTACAGCCATCTTGTTTTCTTTTCCTATGAGCAGGGATTCCATTTTCTAAACCAAAACTCATCACCCAGCTGGAGCAAGGGAAGGAAACCTGGAGAGAAGAGAGAAAATGCCCACCGGCCACTGGCCCGGGTGAGTGGGGAACACTGGGCAGCTCAGGGGGTTGGGAGCGAGAAGGCCTCGCTCAGGTGCTGGGGAGGGAGGATGTTGTGCTGGCCCTGGGGCCACCTTGTGTGCTGCCCGCCGTGTGACCTTCCAGCCCTTCATCTGCACTCAAGCTTTCCCTTTTTGCCCCCTCTGCCTCACTCAGTTCTCTCCCACATTCATAGGCTTCTTGCTCTTGTTACTATATTTTTAAAAGATCAAGCAAGAATGTGGAAGTAAAACTGAGTGAGCTAAAGAAAAAAGGCAAGCCCAGTGGGAGGAAGGAAGGCTATAAAAAGCCAATTGGGAAATTGAAATGGAATTCTAAAAAAATTGTAAGAATGGATTTCACCCAGGAGGGTGAAACTTTAAATGGTTATGTAAGTACCTATATAATCCTCAATTTTGTCTCTTAGCCCTCAAAGCCTAAACTAGTTACTATTTGGCCATTTAAGAAAAAGTTTGCTGACCCCTGCTCAAAGGGATTACAATATACAGCCTTCACTTTTCCTTTTCTACTTATTCTGGATACCACTTTATGTAAAATGTAAGAACAGTGCAATTGCACACTTCAAATTAAACCTTTTTCCCCACTTGCTTTATTCTATAGTTGTCATTTGTACTGCACCTCTATACTTTCTAAACTCCCTAATACAATGTTAAAATATTTGTTTTAAACACTCATATGTATTTATTTTTTAATCAAAAGAAAAAATGTTTTTATACTCATCCAGATAATTTACCATTTTCTGTGCTCTTCATTATTTTCCTGAAGATTTGAGTTTCTACCTGATAGCATTTTCATTGTCTAGCATTTCTTGTAGTACAGGTGGCAGTGTATTGATTTAAATTTTGTTTTTCTGAATGTGTATTTCATCTTCATTCTCGAAG
Source organism: Eubalaena glacialis (assembly GCF_028564815.1). Taxonomy (NCBI): domain Eukaryota; kingdom Metazoa; phylum Chordata; class Mammalia; order Artiodactyla; family Balaenidae; genus Eubalaena; species Eubalaena glacialis. The sequence continues at coordinate 54,454,530 of NC_083728.1, read as the reverse complement.
GATATTCTCACTGGATATAGAATTCTAGATTGGTTTAGTTTTTCACCACTTTAAAGATACTGTTCCCCTGTTCTGGCCTCTACTGTTTCTGATGAGAAATCAGCTGTCATTTACACAATTATTACCTTGGTTTTTTTGTTACTTTTCTTTTTAAACCTCTGGCTACTTTCAGAGTTTTCTGTATATGTTTGGTGTTCAGCTCTTTGACTGTGAGGTAACTGAGGAAACATGCTTTTCTTTGTATTTTCCCTGCTTAGGGCTTGCTGAGATTTTTGAATCTATAAATTTATGGCTAGAGCCAAATTTGGGGAATTTTGGGGCATTATTCTATCATGGTTTTTTTCTGTTCCCTTCTCTCCCCCTTTTGGGGACTACAGTTACATGTGTATTAGTCCTTTTTACATTGTCCCACAGGTTGTTGAGCCTGTCTTTTTTTTTTTTTTTTTTTTTCCCCTCTCTGTTCTTCAGATTGATTTCTGTTGATCTGTCATCTCCAATATGCTACTAAGTTCTGGCCAGTGAATTGTTCATTTTAGATATGGTATTTTTTAATTTTTGTCATTTCCATTTACTTTTATTATAATTTTCCATTTTCATGATGATATTTCCTAACTGTTCATTAATGAAGAGCAAATTTTCCTTTACCTTCTTTAGCAGAATAACTCAGATACTTAGTGGATACATTTTATTTATTTATTTATTTATTTATTTATTTATTTATTTTTTAACATCTTTATTGGAGTATAATTGCTTTACAATGGTGTTAGTTTCTGCTTTATAACAAAGTGAATCAGTTATACATATACATATGTTCCCATATCTCTTCCCTCTTGCGTCTCCCTCCCTCCCACCCTCCCTTTCCCACCCCTCTAGGTGGTCACAAAGCACTGAGCTGATCTCCCTGTGCTATGCGGCTGCTTCCCACTAGCTATCTGTTTTACGTTTGGTAGTGTATATATGTCCATGCCACTCTCTCACTTTGTCACAGCTTACCCTTCCCCCTCCCCATATCCTCAAGTCCATTCTCTAGTAGGTCTGTGTCTTTATTCCCGTCTTGCCACTAGGTTCTTCATGACTTTTTTTTTTTTCCTTAGATTCCATATATATGTGTTAGCATACGGTATCTGTTTCTCTCTTTCTGACTTACTTCACTCTGTATGACAGACTCTAGGTCCATCCACCTCACTACAAATAACTCAGTTTCGTTTCCTTTTATGGCTGAGTAATATTCCATTGTATATATGTGCCACGTCTTCTTTATCTATTCATCTGTTGATGGACACTTAGGTTGCTTCCATGTCCTGGCTATTGTAAATAGAGCTGCAATGAACATTTTGGTACATGACTCTATTTGAATTATGGTTTTCTCAGGGTATATGCCCAGTAGTGGGATTGCTGGGTCGTATGGTAGTTCTATTTTTAGTTTTTTAAGGAACCTCCATACTGTTCTCCATAGTGGCTGTATCAATTTACATTCCCACCAACAGTGCAAGAGTGTTCCCTTTTCTCCACACCCTCTCCAGCATTTATTGTTTCTAGATTTTTTGATGATGGCCATTCTGACCAGTGTGAGATGATATCTCATTGTAGTTTTGATTTGCATTTCTCTAATGATTAATGATGTTGAGCATTCTTTCATGTGTTTGTTGGCAATCTGTATGTCTTCTTTGGAGAAATGTCTATTTAGGTCTTCTGCCCATTTTTCAATTGGGTTGTTTGTTTAATATTGAGCTGCATGAGCCGTTTATATATTTTGGAGATTAATCCTTTGTCAGTTGCTTCATTTGCAAATATTTTCTCCCATTCTGAGGGTTGTCTTTTGGTCTTGTTTATGGTTTCCTTTGCTGTGCAAAAACTTTTAAGTTTCATTAGGTCCCATTTGTTTATTTTTGTTTTTATTTCCATTACTCTAGGAGGTGGATCAAAAAAGATCTTGCTGTGATTTATGTCAAAGAGTGTTCTTCCAATGTTTTCCTCTAAGAGTTTTTTATAGTGTCCAGTCTTACATTTAGGTCTTGAATCCATTTTGAGTTTATCTTTGTGTATGGTGTTAGGGAGTGTTCTAATTTCATTCTTTTACATGTAGCTGTCCAGTTTTCCCAGCACCACTTATTGAAGAGACTGTCTTTTCTCCATTGTATATCTTTGCCTCCTTTGTCATAGATTAGTTGACCATAGGTGCGTGGGTTTATCTCTGGGCTTTCTATCTTGTTCCATTGATCTATGTTTCTGTTTTTGTGCCAGTACCATATTGTCTTCATTACTGTAGCTTTGTAGTATAGTATGAAGTCAGGGAGTCTGATTCCTCCAGCTCCGTTTTTTTTCCTTCAAGACTGCTTTGGCTATTCGGGTCTTTTGTGTCGCCATACAAATTTTAAGATGATTTGTTCTAGTTCCGTAAAAAATGCCATTGGTAATTTGATAGGGATTGCATTGAATCTGTAGATTGCTTTGGGTAGTATAGTCATTTTCACAATGTTGATTCTTCCAATCCAAGAACATGGTATATCTCTCCATCTGTTGGTATCATCTTTAATTTCTTTCAACAGTGTCTTATAGTTTTCTGCATACAGGTCTTTTGTCTCCCTAGGTAGGTTTATTCCTAGGTATTTTATTCTTTTTGTTGCAATGGTAAATGGGAGTGTTTCCATAATTTCTCTTTCAGATTTTTCATCATTAGTGTATAGGAATGCCAGAGATTTCTGTGCATTAATTTTGTATCCTGCAACTTTACCAAATTCATTGATTAGCTCTAGTAGTTTTCTGGTTGCATTTTTAGGATTCTCTATGTATAGTATCATGTCATCTGCAAACAGTGACAGCTTTACTTCTTCTTTTCCAATTTGGATTCCTTTTATTTCTTTTTCTTCTCTGATTGCCGTGGCTAGGACTTCCAAAACTATGTTGAATAATAGTGGTGAGAGTGGACATCCTTGTCTTTTTCCTGATCTTAGAGGAAATGCTTTCACTTTTCACCATTGAGAATGATGTTTGCTGTGGGTTTGTCATATATGGCCTTTATTATGTTGAGGAAAGTTCCCTCTATGCCCACTTTCTGGAGAGTTTTTACCATAAATGGGTGTTGAATTTTGTCAAAAGCTTTTTCTGCATCTATTGAGATGATCATATGGTTTTTATTCTTCAATTTGTTAATATGGTGTATCACATTGATTGATTTGCATATATTGAAGAATCCTTGCATTCCTGGGATAGATCCCACTTGATCATGGTGTATGATCCTTTTAAAGTGTTGTTGGATTCTGTTTGCTAGTATTTTGTTGAGCATTTTTGCATCTATATTCATCAGTGATATTGGTCTGTAATTTTTTTTTTTTTGTAGTATCTTTGGTTTCAGTATCAGGGTGATGGTGGCCTCATAGAATGAGTTTGGGAGTGTTCCTTCCTCTGCAATTTTTTGGAAGAGTTTGAGAAGGATGGGTGTTAGCTCTTCTCTGAGTGTTTGATAGAATTCACCTGTGAAGCCATTGGTCCTGGACGTTTGTTTGTTGGAAGATTTTTAATCACAGTTTCAATTTCATTACTTGTGATTGGTCTGTTCATATTTTCTGTTTCTTCCTGGTTCAGTCTTGGAAGGTTATACCTTTCTAAGAATTTGTCCATTTCTTCCAGGTTGTCCATTTTATTGGCATAGAGTTGCTTGTAGTAGTCTCTTAGGATGCTTTGTATTTCTGTGGTGTCTGTTTAACTTCTCCTTTTTCATTTCTAATTTTATTGATTTGAGTCCTGTCCCTCTTTTTCTTGATGAGTCTGGCTAATGGTTTATCAATTTTGTTTATCTTCTCAAAGAACCAGCTTTTAGTTTTATTGATCTTTGCTACTGTTTTCTTTGTTTCTATTTCATTTATTTCTGCTCTGGTCTTTATGATTTTTTTCCTTCTGCTAACTTTGGGTTTTGTTTGTTCTTCTTTCTCTAGTTCCTTTAGGTGTAAGGTTAGATTGTTTATTTGAGATTTTTCTTGTTTCTTGAGGTAGGCTTGTATAGCTATAAACTTCCCTCTTAGAACTGCTTTTGCTGCATCCCATGGTTTTGGATCGTCGTGTTTTCATTGTCATTTGTCTCTAGGTAATTTTTGATTTCCTCTTTGATTTCTTCAGTGATCTCTTGGTTATTTAGTAACGTATTGTTTAGCCTCCATGTGTTTGTGTTCTTTACGTTTTTTTCCCTGTAATTCATTTCTAATATCATAGCATTGTGGTCAGAAAAGATGCTTGATATGATTTCAGTTTTCTTAAATTTACTGAGGCTTGATTTGTGACCCAAGATGTGATCTATCCTGGAGAATGTTCCGTGCACACTTGAGAAGAAAGTGTAATCTGCTGTTTTTGGATGGAATGTCCTATAAATATCAATTAAATCTATCTGGTCTATTGTGTCATTTAAAGCTTCTGTTTCCTTATTTGTTTTCATTTTGGATGATCTGTCCATTGGTGTAAGTGAGGTGTTAAAAGTCCCCCACTATTATTGTGTTACTGTTGATTTCCTCTTTTATAGCTGTTAGCAGTTGCCTTATGTATTGAGGTGCTCCTGTGTTGGGTGCATATATATTTATAATTGTTATATCTTCTTGGATTGATCCCTTGATCGTTATGTAGTGTCCTTCCTTGTCTCTTGTAACATTCTTTATTTTAAAGTCTATTTTATCTGATATGAGAATAGCTACTCCACTTTTCTTTTGATTTCCATTTGCATGGAATATCTTTTTCCATCCCCTCACTTTCAGTCTGTATGTGTCCCTAGGTCTGAAGTGGGTCCCTTGTAGACAGCATATATATAGGTCTTGTTTTTGTATCCATTCAGCAAGCCTTTGTCTTTTGGTTGGAGCATTTAATCCATTCACGTTTAAGGTAATTATCGATATGTATGTTTCTGTGACCATTTTCTTAGTTGTTTTGGGTTTGTTTTGGTAGGTCCTTTTCTTCTCTTGTGTTTTCCACTTAGAGAAGTTCCTTTAGCATTTGTTGTAGAGCTGGTTTGGTGGTGCTGAATTCTCTTAGCTTTTGCTTGTCTGTAAAGCTTTTGATTTCTCCATCGAATCTGAATGAGATCCTTGCCAGGTAGAGTAATCTTGGTTGTAGGTTCTTCCCTTTCATCACTTTAAGTATATCATGCCACTCCCTTCTGGCTTGTAGAGTTTCTGCTGAGAAATCAGCTGTTAACCTTATGGGAGTTCCCTTGTATGTTATTTTTCATTTTTCCCTTGCTGCTTTCAATAATTTTTGTCTTTAATTTTTGCCAATTTGATTACTGTGTGTCTCAGCGTGTTTCTCCTTGGGTTTATCCTGTATCGGACTCGCTGCACTTCCTGGACTTGGGTGGGTATTTCCTTTCCCATGTTAGGGACGTTTTCGACTATAATCTCTTTAAATATTTTCTCTGGTCCTTTCTCTCTCTCTTCTCCTTCTGGGACCCCTATAATGCGAATGTTGTTGCGTTTAATGTTGTCCCAGAGGTCTCTTAGGCTGTCTTCATTTCTTTTCATTCTTTTTTCTTTATTCTGTTCCGCAGCAGTGAATTCCACCATTCTGTCTTCCAGGTCACTTATCCGTTCTTCTGCCTCAGTTATTCTGCTATTGATTCCTTCTAGTGTAGTTTTCATTTCAGTCATTGTATTGTTCATCTCTGTTTGTTTGTTCTTTAATTCTTCTAGGTCTTTGTTAAACATTTCTTGCATCTTCTCGATCTTTGCCTCCATTCTTTTTCCGAGGTCCTGGATCATCTTCACTATCATTATTCTGAATTCTTTTTCTGGAAGGTTTCCTATCTCCACTTCATTTAGTTGTTTTTCTAGGGTTTTATCTTGTTCCTTCATCTGGTACATAGCCCTGTGCCTTTTCATCTTGTCTATCTTTCTGTGAATGTGGTTTTTTTTTTTTCCACAGGCTGCAGGATTGTAGTTCTTGCTTCTGCTGTCTGCCCTCTAGTGGATGAGGCTGTCTAAGAGGCTTGATGGGAGGGACTGGTGGTGGGTAGAGTTGTCTGTTGCTCTGGTGGGCAGAGCTCAGTAAAACTTTAATCCACTTGACTGCTGATGGGTGGGGCTGGGTTCCCTCCCTGTTGGTTGTTTGGCCTGAAGCAACCCAACACTGGAGCCTACCTGGGCTCTTTGCTGGGGCTAATGGCAGACTTTGGGAGGGCTCACACCAAGGAGTACTTCCCAGAACTTCTGCTGCCAGTGTCCTTGTCCCCACGGTGAGCCACAGCCACCCCCTGCCTCTGCAGGAGACCCTCCAACACTAGTAGGTAGGTCTGGTTCAGTCCCCCCTGGGGTCACTGCTCCTTCCCCTGGGTCCCAATGCGCACACTACTTTGTGTGTGCCCTCCAAGAGTGGAGTCTCTGTTTCCCCCAGTCCTGTCGAAGTCCTGCAATCAATTCCTACTAGGCTTCAAAGTCTGATTCTCTGGGAATTCCTCCTCCCATTGCCAGACCCCCAGGTTGGGAAGCCTGACGTGGGGCTCAGAACCTTCACTCCAGTGGGTGGACTTCTGTGGTATAAGTGTTCTTCAGTCTGTGAGTCACCCACCCACCAGTTATGGGATTTGATTTTACTGTGATTGCACCCCTCCTACCGTCTCATTGTGGCTTCTCCTTTGTCTTTGGATGTGGGGTATCTTTTTTGGTGAGTTCCAGTGTCTTCCTGTTGATGATTGTCCAGCAGCTAGTTGTGATTCTGGTGTTCTCGCAAGAGGGAGTGAGAGCACGTCCTTCTACTCCGCCATCTTGGTTCCTCCCCCTGGGGAAATTTTTATTTAGATTAATTACGGAAGTTAACAGGGCTTGAATTGGTCAGGGGCACCCGTCACTGGGGGGCCTAGACTATGTTTGTGTTGTTTATTGCTGAAAGCCTACTGCCTTGTAGAAATTCTGGTACAAAGTAATCCTCTAATGAATATTTGTTAGTGAGGCGGGACACTCCAGGTGTTTTCGCTCGTGATCTCTTTAACCGTGACTATGCTGCCTCCTCCACCAGGGGTCCTCCAGTCCGAATGACTGCTCTCCTTCCACCCCATTCTCCTAGGGAAACAGGGGAGACAAAGACCCTTCCACGAGGGTCCTGTGGTTAGATCTCTCTGTCATAGAATAGCATTTGGGCCCAGTTTCTATCACTGTGGTGGCTGGGCGTTAGGAGGTAAATGTAGCAGGTCCTGTGAAGGAAGTCTTGCCGGGTAGCCCATAAGTTCTAAGCATTTGGAAGAACAGGGAGTCAAGTCTTAACATCAGATGAGGCAGAACTGCTCCGGCTGCCTCGGGTCTCAGTTCTGACTCACGCTCCTCTCTCTGCAGCAGAACCAAAGCCAGAACTCCACCTCGGTCCCTTCTGCCCTCTGGACTTCTCCAGTCAGCAGTTCCGCATGCAGCACACACTGTGTAGTCCCCCTCCCTGGATCTTCACGTGCTGGTGTGCAGAAGAGCCTGTCCGGCCAGGAGACCCGTGCCCTGGGGACCAGCAGCAGCAGCAAGCCTCTGATGGAAGTCCCTGGAACGATAACGCAGACGGTCAGGAGAGAGAAGGCACCCAGCCTTTGTTTGGAAGGACAAAGAAAAGGACTTCAGGCGCGTTCCCCAGGCCGCCACCCCAGCGGCAGCCGGTCAGCTCTGGGGATGGCATCCAAGGCGTGGAGGTAGCGGCCAGCCCAGCTCAGACGGGGAACCCCGAGGAAACAGACAGACTGTTGAAGAGGATAGAAGTCTTAGGATTTGGAACAGTCAACTGTGGGGAGTGTGGACTGGGCTTCAGCAAGATGACAAACCTGCTCAGTCACCAGAGGATACACTCAGGGGAGAAGCCGTATGTGTGCGCGGTGTGTGAGAAGGGCTTTAGCCTAAAGAAAAGCCTTGCCAGACACCAGAAGGCACACTCGGGGGAGAAGCCCATCGTGTGCAGGGAGTGTGGGCGAGGCTTTAACCGGAAGTCGACACTCATCATACACGAGAGGACACACTCAGGCGAGAAGCCTTACATGTGCAGCGAGTGCGGGCGAGGCTTCAGCCAGAAGTCAAACCTCATCATACACCAGCGGACACACTCTGGGGAGAAGCCCTACGTGTGCCAGGAATGTGGGAAAGGCTTCAGCCAGAAGTCAGCTGTCGTCAGACACCAGAGGACGCACTTGGAGGAGAAGACCATCGTGTGCAGCGACTGTGGACTGGGCTTCAGCGACAGGTCGAACCTCATCTCACACCAGAGGACACACTCCGGGGAGAAGCCTTATGCCTGCAAGGAGTGTGGGCGGTGCTTCAGGCAGAGAACCACCCTTGTCAACCACCAGAGGACACACTCCAAGGAGAAGCCTTATGTGTGTGGCGTGTGTGGGCACAGCTTCAGCCAGAATTCAACCCTCATCTCACACAGGCGGACACACACTGGGGAGAAGCCTTACGTGTGTGGGGTGTGTGGGCGAGGCTTTAGTCTCAAGTCACACCTCAACAGACACCAGAACATACACTCAGGGGATAAGCCCATTGTGTGTAAGGACTGTGGGCGAGGCTTCAGCCAGCAGTCAAATCTCATCAGACACCAGAGGACACACTCAGGGGAAAAGCCCATGGTGTGTGAGGAGTGCGGGCGAGGCTTCAGCCAGAAGTCAAACCTCGTTGCACACCAGAGGACACACTCAGGGGAAAAGCCGTACGTGTGCAGGGAGTGTGGGCGAGGCTTCAGTCACCAGGCAGGTCTCATCCGGCACAGGCGGAAACACTCGAGGGAAAAGCCTTACACGTGCAGGCAGTGTGGACTCGGCTTTAGCAATAAGTCAGCTTTAATCACGCACAAATGGGTACACTTGGAAGAGAAGCCCTGTTTATTCAGAGAGTGTGGCCAAGGCTTTCCCCAAAAGTCACACCTCATCTTACATCAGATGACACACCAGGGCAAGAAGCCTTATGTGTGCAAGACGTGTGGACAAGGCTTTAGCCAGAAGTCTCACCTCAGCAGACACAGAAGGATGAAGTCCGCCCACCACAAACTGCGACTTCAGTCTGACCCTGAGGCCTACTCAGAGCAATCTTCTGACCCCTTACACTCGCTTTGAGAGTGAAGATGGTGGCGAGGACTGAATAATCAAACAAACACCTTACACTTTCATGAAATGCATTCCGTAAGTGGTCAAAGGACATTTGACTTCATTTACTTCCTCCATGCTAAGTCTTCATGTTTTGTGGTCTTTTGTTCTAATAAACTGCTTCTTTACAAACCTTGGCTGTGTACCTCATTCACTCCTCTATGAAGATAGGGAATAAGGAGTGTTACGGAAATCTTGAGCTGCTGAGTCCACTATTCCATAAAAATTCAATTCCTTGTAAGACATAAGAACTGAGTCACTCCGTATTTATTGGAAAAGTCTCGTCCTCTGTATAGGGAGAGAATCTGGGGACTGTATTCAGGGGATTCAGGTGAGGGGAGGGAATCTTCCAGGAAATATGGCTTCCCCTAGCCATTCCTCTCATCTGCAGCCCCCTTTCTTGCCCCTCTCCTCCTGGCTCTGAAACATCTACATTGTTGCCTTTGCTGAATCATCCCCTAACTACCTTTATTGCTTTTTTTCAGGCTTTAGTCCCTAGTCCTCATGTCTTGGGGCCCCCTTGACAATATATTGTCCCCAGCACTCCAGTCTCAGAGCCTGGTCCTCCGGCTATGACAACCTTGGGTCTCCAGTCACACCCATTCAGATCACCAAGAACATGGTGTTCTGATAATGAGACAGCCTGTAAGCAGGTGCCCTCCTAAGCCCTACAGTAACAGGACTAAGACTTGAAGCCACATTCCCCAATCAGCCCTGTAACATCAGGGTTAGAACTTCCAGTTGTGCTCCTTGGCACTCCACCCCATGCCTAGCCCTCATGCCAGCCATCCAGTAACTGGTCTGAGGTCCCTTAGCCACACACCCTCAAGAGTTAGAACTTAGTAGTTCTCCAACCACAAGGCTATTTATCATAGTGAAAAGATATTTAATCATATTTGAAGATTCTTAACCATACCTCCTTCATTGTGTTCCCATCCACAGTGGTTTCGCTCTAAACAAGTGGCCTTTAAGGTAAGGATCATCTCAAGGTTGCTATGAAAACCTTTAAGACTTCAGAAGATTTCAGTGTGCGGCTCCTAGACCCTACCAACTCCACAAAATGGTTTCTATGAGTTTTAAGGGTATCATCCCACGGCACCCTACACTCATCCCAAACCAGAGAGGGGCCTGACTTGAAACGGTTTATAGGTTTGGTTTCATCTAATGGAGTGAAATTCAGTAAGAGGCATAGGGAACCCAAGACATTTGAAATAGAAACACCAGCTTAGTCTGAAAAGGATAGAGAAAAACGCCTACGTTTATATGGGCAGGGAGGCAGGCTGAGAAATATACTGATCTGTAAACAGGCCATTTCTTAGGGAAAAGGAAGAATAACAGTGCAGACACAAAAGCCATGAGAGTCACTCCCAGGGGGCAGTACCGGGCACTTGTCAAGGAACTGACGGCATATGCCTGGCTCAACTTCACAGTCCACACCAGGACATGTGGTCAGACTGTCAAAAGAGAGAATCTTGAAAGCATGGAAAGAGACATGCCACGTACAAGAGATCCTCAGTAAGATTGACAGATTAGACACCATGGATGCCAGAAGGCAGCAGGATGGTATATTTAATGTGCTTGAAAGAAAAAAAAGGTCAACCAAGAATTCTATGGCAAAAGTAGAGAAGTTAAGACATTCTCAGAAGGTTTGAGGGAGTTCATAACTAATAGACATGACCTACAAGAAATGCTCAAGGCTGGAACGAAAGGACACTGGAATAGTAACTTCAAGCCATACAAAATGATAATAATAATGCCAGTAATGGTATTATGCATTGGTAGCTATTATGCAATAGTAGCTGCATAGTTAAGTATGAAGTCAGTATTATATTTTTGGCTTGTAACTTTCTTTCTCATATGTGATTTAAAAGACAAATGAATAAACAATAATCATAAACCTGTTAATGAGCATGTAATGTATAAAGATATAAGTTGTGACAACATAAGATGGGATGGAATTGTATAGAATAATTTTTATATGCTATTGAAATTAAGTTGGCATTAATTCAAACTAGATTGTTAGAAAATTAAGATGATAATTGTAATCTCCAGGGTAATTTTGAAGAAAACTAGAAAAAATATACAGAAGTATATCCTGTAAATACGTATATACAGAAATATACAGAATTTATATTTTGAGAAAAAAAATGATACACTTGAAAAAATTAAACACAGAAGGCAGTATTGGATGAATTGGGGAACAAAACTTATATAAGCTATACAGAAAATACCACAGTTGCAAAAGTATGTCCTTTCTTATCAGTAATTACTTTGAATATAGATGGATTAAGCTCTCCAATAAAAAGGGACACCAGCAGAATAGATTAAAAAACACATGATCCAACTATATGCTATCTCAAAGATACTCACTTTAGATCCAAAGGCACAAACAGGTTGAAAGTGAATGAATGGAAAAAAGGATATTCCATGCAAATAATAACCAAAACAGAGGTGAGGCAGCTATACTAATATCACAATATTGGACTTCAAGTCAAAAATTGTTGCAAGAGACAATGACATTCTATGTTGATAAAAGGGTTAATCCATCAAGAAGATGTAACAATTACATACACACCTAATAACAGTGCCCCGCAACATATGAAGCAGAAAATTAACAGAATTGGAGGGAGGAATAGTTCTACAATAATAATTGAAGATTTCAATGCCCCTTAAATAATGGATGGAGAAACTAGACAGAAGATCAATAAGGAAACAGAGGACTTGAGCATTACTATAAACCAACTAGACCCAACAGACATGCACAGAACACTCCACGCAACAACAGTGGAATACACATGCTTCTCCAGTGCATGAGGAATATTCTCCAAAATATGTAGGGCCATAGAAAAGTTCTCAGTAAATATTAAAAGATTGAAATCATACCGGGTATCTTCACTGACCACAATAAAATGAAACTAGAAATCAGTAACAAGGAAAACTGGAAGTTCCACAGATGTGTGGAAACAACACACTTGCAAACAACCAGTGGGTCAAAGAAGAAATCGCAAGGGAAACTAGAAAATGCTTTGAATGGAGCAATGAATGCCTGCTGCTAAGGTTTCCACCACAGGTGCAAGGAAGAAGTTTTCTGATGCTTTCTGTCTGATTATGACAGCTAAAATCAAATGGGGAAACATGGGAATTTTAAAACACAGAGGGGGCAGATAATTTTTCAACTCAACCTTGTAAACAGCAGAGCCTGTTATACTCCAAAAAATGTTAAAAGTGAAAAAAAGGAATCTAAAATTTGAGTTTATATTAGCAATGCTGGAAAATTATTTCCCTTACACCATTGCCTTCTGGTTGATTCCACTCTAAAAACTAAAAGATCAAAATTAATTTTTTTTATTTTTGTCAAAATTAATTTAGATTAAAAGGAAACCAATGACTATTCAATTTAAAATTGCTTTGAGATGAATGAAATGAAAACACACTGAAACTTATGGGGAACAGCAAAAGTAGTGCTCAGGAAATTTATAGCTATAAAGGCCTACATTTAAAAAGAAGGAAGATCTAGGGGCTTCCCTGGTGGCGCAGTGGTTAAGAATCTGCCTGCCAATGCAGGGGACACGGGTTTGAGCCCTGGTCAGGGAAGATCCCACATGCCATGGAGCAACTAAGCCCTCACACTGCAACTACTGAGCCTGCGAGCCACAACTACTGAGCCCGTGCGCCACAACAAATAGTAGCCCCCACTCGCCACAACTAGGGAAAGCCTGCACGCAGCAACGAAGACCCAACACAGCCAAAAATAAATAGATTTTAAAAATTAAAAAATAAATAAAAAGAAGGAAGATCTCTAATCATGAACCTAAGCTTTGATCTTAGGAAACTAGAAAAAGGGCAAACTCAAACTTGAAGCAAGGATAAAAGAACAAAGATTAGAGTGGAAATTAACATAGACAATAGAAATGAATAGAGACAAATCAATGAAACCAAAAGTTTCTTTGAAAAGAGCAACAACACCAACAAACTTTTACCAAGACTGACCAAGACAAAAAGAGAGGAGCCTCAAATGACTAAAATTAGAAATTAAAGTGGGCCGTTACTAATGACTTTACAGAACTGAAAAGGATTATAAGAGCATGCCGTGAATTACTGTGTCAACAAATTAGTTAACCTAGATGAACAGATAGCTTGAAACATACAAACCCTTAATCCTGTATAAATAGGAAATCTGAACAGACCAATAGGAATAAGGCGATTGAGTCAGTAATCAAAAACCTTCCAACAAAGTAAAGCCCGGAATCAGATGGCTTCGCTGGCGACTTCTACCATTTAAAGATTTTACACCATTTCTTCTCAAAATCTTACAAAACCTCTTCCTAATTCATTCTGTGAGGCCAGTATTACCCTGATAGCAAAGCCTGACAGAGACAACACGAGAAAACTACAGACCAATATCCTTTATGGACATAGATGGAAAAACTCCCAACAAAATGCTAGCAACCAAATCCAGCAGCACGTTAAAAGGATTTTACACTATGACGGAGTGGTTTCCTGGTTCAGCACAGGAAAATCCATCAATACAATACACCACGTTCCTAGAATGACGGTTAAAACACACACACAAACACGCACACATTCCATTTATATGAAATATCCAGAATAAGCCAATCCAAAGAGACAGAAGGCAAATTAGTGGTTGCCAGGGGCTAAGGAGAAGGGGGAAATAGGGAGTAACTTCCCTATTAGTGATAAAGGGCTGCCTTTCGGGGTAATAAAAATGTTCTGGAACTAGACAGTGATGATGGCTGCAGAACACTGTGAATGTGTCAAAAGCCACTGAATTGTATACTTTAAAAATGGTTAAAATGATAAATTTTATATTATCTGAATCTTATCTCAGTTAAAAATTTTAAAAATCTTACCTACCCAAATCCTGTAATTGGTAGAAGAATAAAAATCTAGGGACAAATCTGGTGCCACAAAAATATTTGAGGCCTAAAACTGCCAATGTAAAAAAAAGCTTATGGGACTTCCCTGGTGGTCCAGTGGTTAAGACTCCGTGCTCCCAATGCAGGGGCCCGGGTTCGATCCCTGGTCAGGGAACTAGATCCCGTATGCTGCAACTAAGACCTGGTGTGGCCAAATAAATATTTTTTAAAAAATAAAATAAAATAAAGCTCACACACACTTGGTAAAATCCTAAACCGGCAGCAACAGCATTTCAATTGTTTTCTTAAGTTTTCCCAAAACAAATTGAGAGAAACGGTTCTGAAAAACCAGAGCCTTTGCTCTGTTTATGGCGCACAGCTGACTGTTTGGGATTGTTAAATCCTCTAAGTATCTGTTTATTAATCTATAAAGTGTGAAAGCAAACATATCAGAAGCAGGTGTACCATCCTGCTGGCCAGCCAGAATGAGTGCTTGGTTTTGTGATGTCAATTTGCAGGGAGCCTTTCTCGGGAGAAGCAAAATTTTGTGTTCTAATCCTTGTTCCCAAGCTCCATACAGTATTATAGAGAAGAACAACGCAGTCCTTACAGAATATTGAGACAGTCCACAGCGAAAGGCTCATTTCTGTACCCCAGTCTCTCAGTGCTACTGGTGAGCCAAAGGGGATGCCTTCATAGAGGAGAGGGTTAGCCAAGAAAGTTTTCATTAAAGGTGTGGAACTTTAGGAGAGATCAGGGAATGATGACAAGGACTTGGAAAGTCAGAGGAGAGAAAGAATAACCCAGGAAAAACTGGAAGCAGAATTTTAGGCATGGAAATAACAGCTATAATTTCCACAAAGAGACTGCTTTGCCTGGATTTTAGGGAACATATTAGGGAAATAAGATAAATTGTTACCAATGGTCAGGTCAAATTCTAGAGGCTTCAAAAGCCAGTTTGAGGAGTCTAGAATTGGAATTATAAAGGAAAGGGACAAAATAAAATAAACAAAATGCTGAGGCACTTAAACCATGGGAGAAATTCAGTGAAAGGCGGAAAAAAACACCACCAACAGCCTGACAATAAATGGTACTCAAGTCTGGGTATAGAGGTAGGAGAGAAAAGGTAAGATGCCTGGCCTTTTCCAAGTCAACCATTAAATATCTTTCAATGCTAGCATACTTTTCTACTTTTGCTATTTTAATTTATCTCAAATCCAGAGGATACCCTATGCTTCCAACTGCATCTGTAGCTTTTTTTTTTTTTTAAACACACCTCCACTCTCCTTCATGTGTCTAACTGCAGAGATTTCCACCAGGGCTCAGACTGCTGAGTAAACAATGGTGTTTTCCATCCTGAAAAACGTGTGTTCTGCTGCCCCACTGCCCTGAGCTTTGATAGGAGAATGTGGGAACCAAGAGACGATTAGGTCCTGATCTGTAAAATTTTAGTGCTGTTTAGTGTTGATGAGCCTTTTCAGATAGTTCCTTCACGTTAAATTAATACAACCCCAAATATGTATACTGTGTTCTTTACTTGAAGGGAGACACTTGCTGACTGACCCAGAGTCTGAGGTCCTGATTGACGACGTCCTTTTATTCCTCATGATTTGAGTCTAGATAATATAACAATAAGTGGTGAAGCTGTCTGGGTTTGAGTCAATATAAATACCAAGGCTCCCCTGCCTTCCCCTCTGTACCCAAGAAGAGAATTTATAATCTGTGTCTCTGCTTCCAGTTCTCTGAAACAGAACTTGTTTCAGCCATATTCCCTGAGAAAACGGCAACAAATTCGAAATCACTATCAGTTTAAAAAAAATCTATCTAAGCACAAATTTAATGGCAATTTCTCATGGCCTATTGGTTAATAAATCGCATCTGAGAATTATATGTTAAAGAATAAAGAATACGAATATTGGTAAGCTTATAACTGAAAATCCATACTTAGCCAAGTATTGTGGTTGCCCTACTAGTCACTACTAATTAGGCCTTTTTTATTGCATTAATTTGAATAATATTTTTATTTCTTTCATCTTTTTTCTTGGGTTTCTTGGGCTGAATTTCTTCCTAGGTTCTTGGTTTGCACACATACCTTGCTAATTTCTAGTCTTTCTGTTTAAAGCTAAGAATTATTTTTTGAAGAACACTTTGAGGCTTAAATGCATATTGCTAAGTGAAAGAAGCCAGTCTAATAGCCAAGATATGAAAGCAACCCAAGAGGCCATCAACAGAAAAATAGATAAAGAAGATGTGGTATATATACACAATGAAATATTACTCAGCAATAAAAAAGAACGAACTTCTGCCATTTGCAGCAACATGGTTGGACCTAGAGAATATTATGCCTACTGAAGTAAGTCAGACAGAGAAAGACAAATACTGCATATGTGGAATATAAAAAACACAAATGAATGTACATAGCAAAACAGAAACAGACTCAAAGATACAGAAAACAAGCTAATGGTTACCAGAGGGGAAAGGGAAGGCAAGGGGCAAGTTAGGGGTGAGGATTAAGAGATACAAACTACTATGTATAAGATAGATAAGCAACAAGGATATATTGTACACAGGGAATTATAGCCATTATCTTGTAATAACTTTTAATGGAGTATAACCTGTAAAAATACTGAATCACTATGCTATATACCTGAAACTAACATTGTAAATCAACTATACTTCAATAAAAAAAAGAAGCCAGTTCCATCACATCAAAAAGACTAAAATATGTAGGAATAAACCTACCTAAGGAGGCAAAAGACTTGTACTCTGAAAACTATAAGATGCTGATGAAAGAAATTGAAGACGACAAAAACAGATGGAAAGATACACTGTGTTCTTGGATTGAAGAATCAATATCGTTAAAATGACCATACTACCCAAGGCAATCTATAGATTAAATGCAATCCCTATCAAAATACCAATAGCAGGACTTCCCTGGTGGCTCAGTGGTTAAGACTCCCCACTCCTAATGCAGGGGGCCTGGCTTCGATCCCTGCTCAGGGAACTAGATCCCACATGCATGCTACAACTAAGAGTTCACATGCCACAACTAAGGAGCCCACGTGCTACAACTAAGACCCGGTGCAACCAAATAAATAAATAAAATTTATCTCTTAAAAAAATACCAATAGCATTTTTCACAGAAATAGAACAAATAGTTTTAAAATTTGTATGGAAACACAAAAGACCCCAAATAGCCAAAACCATCTTGAGAAAGAAGAACGGTGCTGGAGGAATCACGCTTCCTGACTTCAGACTATACTATAAAGCTACAGTCATTGGGACTTCCCTGGTGGTCCAGTGGTTAAGGCTCCATACTCCCAGTGCAGGGGGCCCAGGTTCGATCCCTGGTCAGGGAACTAGATCCTGCATGCTGCAACTAAGAACCTGCATGCCGTAACTAAAAGAGCCCTCATGCCGCAACGAAGATCCTGCATGAAGCAACTAAGACCTGGCGCAGAAAAATAAATAAATATTTTTTTAAAAAAGTAAAAAGAAACAAGAGAAATCAATTAGAAAAAAAGCTACAGTCATCAAAAGAGAACGGTACTGGCACAAAAAACAGACACATAGATCAATGGAACAGGATAGAAAGCTCAGAAATAAACCCATACACTTATGGTCAATTAGTCTATGACAAATGAGGCAAAAATATACAATGGCAAAAAGACAGTCTCTTCAATAAGTGGTGCCGGGAAAACTGGATGGCTACATGTAAAAGAATGAAATTAGAACATTCTCTAAAACCATATACAAAAATAAACTCAAAATGGATTAAAGACCTAAATGTAAGACCAGAAACCATAAAACTCCTAGAGGAAAACATAGGCAGAATGCTCTTTGACGTAAATCGTAGCAATATTTTTTCAGATCTATCTCCTAAAGCAAAGGAAATAAAAGCAAAAACAAATGGTACCTAATTAAATTTAAAAGCTTCTGCACAGCAAAGGAAACCATTGACAAAAAGACAACCTACTGAATGAGAGAAAATATTTGCAAATGATATGATCAATAAGGGGTTAATATCCAAAATATATAAACAGCTCATACAACTCAATATCAAAAATAAACAACCCAATTAAAAAGTGGGCAGGGCTTCCCTGGTGGCGCAGTGGTTGAGAATCTGCCTGCCAATGCAGGGGACACGGGTTCGAGCCCTGGTCTGGGAAGATCCCACATGCCGCGGAGCAACTAGGCCCGTGAGCCACAACTACTTAGCCTGCATGTCTGGAGCCTGTGCTCCGCAACAAGAGAGGCCGCGATAATGAGAGGCCCACGCACCGCGATGAAGAGTGGCCCCCACTTGCCACAACTAGAGAAAACCCTCGCACAGAAACGAAGACCCAACACAGCCATAAATAAATAAATTAATTAATTAAAAAAAAAAAAAGACTTTAAAAGTGGGCAGAAGAACTGAATAGACATTTTTCCAAAGAGGAAATGCAGATGGCCAACAGGCACATGAAAAGATGCTCAACATTGCTAATCATAGGGGAAATGCAAATCAAAACCACAATGAGATGTCACCTCACACCTGTCAGAATAGCTATCATCAAAAAGAACACAAATAACAAATATTGGCAAGGATGTGGAGAAAAGGGAACCTTCATACACTGTTGGTGGGAATGTAAATTGGTACAGCCGCTGTGGAAAACAGTATGGAGGTTCCTCAAAAATCTAGAAATAGAACTACCATATGACCCAGGAATTCACTCCTAGGTATATATCTGCAAAAAGCAAAAGCACTCATTCAAAAAGATACTTGCACCCCAATGTTCATAGCAGTATTATTTACAATTGCCAAGATACGGAAGTAACCTAAGTGTCCAACAACAGACAAATGGATAAAGAAGATATGGTGTATACACACACACACACAATGGAATACTAAGCCACTAAAAATGAAATTTTGCCATTTTCAGCAACATGAATGGACTTGGAGGGCATTATGCTAAGTGAAATAAGTCAGAGAAAGGCAAATACTGTATGATATCACTTATATGTGGACTAAAAAATACAACAAACTAGTAATATTTTAAAAAAGCAGGGACTTCCCTGGTGGTGCAGTGGTTAAGAATCCACCTGCCAATGCAGGGGACATGGGTTCAATCCCTGGTCCGGGAAGATTCCACATGCCGCGGAGCAACTAAGCCTGTGTGCCACAACTACTGAGCCCGCATGCCACAACTACTGAAGCCCGCGTGCCTAGAGCCCATGCTCTGCAACAAAGAGAAGCCACCGCTATGAGAAGCCCATGCACCGCAATGAAGAGTAGCCCCCACTCGCCGCAACTACAGAAAGCCTGCGTGCAGCAACGAAGACCCAATGCAGCCAAAAATAAAATAAATAATTAATTAATTTAAAAAATTTTTAAAAAGCAGCAGCAGACTCAGGTATAGAGAACAAACTAGTGGTTACCAGTGGGGAGAGGGAAGGGGGGAGGGGCTAGACAGGGTTAGGGGATTAAGAAGTACAAACTATTATGTATAAAATAAGCTACAGGGATATACTATACAATGCAGGGAATATAGCAAATGTTTTATTAATGATAAATGGAGTATAACTTTTAAAAATTGTGAATCACTATATTGTACCTGTAGCATAATATTGTACATTTACTTCAATTAAAAATTTTTTAAAAAGAAGCCAGTCTGAAAAGGCTATATAATGTATGATTCCAATTGTATGACATTCTGGAAAAGGCAAAACTATGGAAACCATAAAAAGATCAGTGGTTGCCAGGCGTTCAGGAGGAAGAAGGGAAGGACTGAGGAGGTGGAGCACATGGGATTTTCAGGGCAGTGAAACTACCCTGTCTGGTTCTGGGATGGATATGTGACGTTATGCATTTGTCAAAACCCATAGAACGTACAACACAAAGTGAACCCGAATGTAAACTACGGTCTTCAGTTAGTAATGACTTACCAACAATGGTTCCAGTGTAACAAATGTGCTACATTAATAGACTTTAAACTAGGGGAAACTATCTACGAGAACTCTCTGCCACAATTTTCTGCAAACCTAAAACTGCTCTAAAAAAAAGTCTTAAATTTTTAAAAAGAGGTTTTTAGTAAAACCATATGAGAAACACATAAAAATTCTTATATAGCTGCAAAATCCAATGAGAAAATATCATTAAAGATAACATCATTTTGATATCAAGAAACACTTTACCTACCATTAACCTATGAAGAAATATCTAAGGTTTAAAAGAAGAACACTGTAAGATTTAACTGAGGATATTTTAAAAGGCACATATAATTGAAAAGACACAAACATGAATTCTGGAAAAGACAATATTTTAGAGGTGTATATTCCTCCCTTGATCTATAAATACAATAAAGTAAAAATAATTTAATAAAATTTTTAGTGGACCATCATAGATTCCAAGTTTCATCTAGAAGTGCAAATTTTGGGGAAAAGCAAAGAATTTTGATAAATGATGGGAGACTTCCTCTAAGATATTTCAAAAACATACTATAGAGCTATAATAATTAAGACAGATTCTTATACATGCAGGCGTTGGGTTTATGAGAAATACTGCATTTCAAAGCGGGAGCGAAAGGAAAGATATTTTTTGAAGTATAATTGACATACGTTATATTAGTTTTGGGTGTAAAACATGATTTGATACTTGTATATATTGTGAAATGATCACCACAATAAGTCTAGTTAACATTTGTCACCATAGCTACAAAATTTTTTATTATGATGATAACTTTTAAGATTTACCCTCTTAGGGCTTCCCTGGTGGCGCAGTGGTTGAGAATCTGCCTGCCAATGCAGGGGACATGGGTTCGAGCCCTGTTCTGGGAAGATCCCACATGCCGCAGAGCAACTGGGCCCGTGAGCCACAACTACTTAGCCTGCGCGTCTGGAGCCTGTGCTCCGCAACAAGAGAGGCCGTGACAGTGAGAGGCCCGCGCACCGCGATGAAGAGTGGCCCCCGCTCGCCGCAACTAGAGAAAGCCCTCGCACAGAAACGAAGACCCAACACGGCCAAAAATAAATAAATAAATAAATAAATAAATAAATAAATTTATTAAAAAAAAAAAAGATTTACCCTTTTAGCAACTTTAAATCTACAATACAGTGTTACTAACTATAGTCACCATGCTGTACATCACATCCCCAGGACTTATTTTATAACTGGAAGTTTGTACCTTTTGACCACCTTCACCCATTTTGCCCACCACCCGGCCTCTGGCAACCACCAATTTGTTCTCTATATCTAAAATGTTTTGTTTTTTTTTTTTTTTCTTTTAGATTCCACATATATGTGAGATAACACAGTATTTTTCTTTTTCTGATATTTCACTTAGCATAATGCCCTTGAGGTCCATCCATGTTGTAACAAATGGCAAGCTTTCCTTCTTTTTCCAACTGAAAAATATTCCATTGCATGTATGTATATATATATATATATATATATATATATATATATATATATATATATATACATCTTCTTTATTCATTTGTTGATATACACTTAGGTTGATTCCATATCTTGGTAAACAATGCTGCAATGACTATGGGGTGTTGCATATATCTTTTCAAGTTAGTACTTTCAGTTTTTTTTTGGATAAATACCCAGACATGGAATTGCTGGATCATATATAGTTCTATTTTTAATTTTTTGAGGAACCTCCATACTATTTTTCCATAGTGGCTGCACCAATTTACATTCCCACCAACAGTGCACAAGGGTTCCCTTTTTTCCACATCCTCACCAACACTTATTTCTTGTCATTTTGATAATAACCATTCTAACGGTTGTGAGGTGATATCTCATTGTGGTTTTGATTTGCATTTCCTTGATGATTAGTGATATTGAGCCATTATCTCTTCATGTACCTGTATGTCTTCTTTGGAAAAATGTCTATTCAGATCCTTTGCCCATTTTTTAATCAGATTGTTTGGTGTTTTGCTATTGAGTTATGTGAGTTCTTTATGTATTTTGGATATTAACCCCTTATTAGATATGATTTGCAAATATTTTATCCTATTCAGTTGGTTGCCTTTTCGTTTTGTTGATAGCTTCTGTGCACAGCAAAGGAAACATTTCAGTTTGATAGAGACTCATTTATTTTTGCTTTTGTTGACTATGCTTTCAGTGTCAAATCCAAAAAATCACTGCCAAGACCAATGTCACAGAGCTTACTGCCTATGTTTTCTTCTAGGAGTTTTATGGTTTCAGGTCTTACATTCAAGTCTTTAATCCGTTCTGAGTTACTTTTTGTGTATGGTGTAAGACAGTGGTCCAGTTTATTTTACATGTGGCTGTTCAGTTTTCCCAATACCATTTATTAAAGAGACTGTCTTTTCCCATTGTATATTCTTGACTCCTTTGCTGTAAATTAATTGACCATATATGCGTGGGTTTATTTCTGAACTCTCTATTCTGTTCCATTGATCTGTGTCTGGCTTTATGCCAGTACCATACTGTTTTGATTACTGTGGCTTTGTAACATAGTCAGAAATTACAGAATGTGATACCTCTGGCTTTGTTCTTTTTTCTCAATATTGCTTTGGCTATTCAGGGTCTTTTGTGGTTCCATATAGATTTTATGATTGTTTGTTCTATTTCTGTGAAAAATGCCATTGGAATTTTGATACAAATTGCATTTAATCTGTAGATTGCTTTGGATAGTATGGCCATTTTAAGAATATTAATTCTTCCAGTCCATGAGTATGGAATATTTTTCTATTTGTGTCTTCAACTTCTTTCATCAATGTCTTATAGTTTTCAGTATACAGTTTTTTTCACTATCTTGGTTAAATTTATTCCTAGGTATTTAATACTTTTTTACACAATTGTAAATAGGATTTTTAATTTCTTTGATAGTTTGTAACTAGTATACAGAAATGCAACAGATTTCTATATATTGCTTGGTACCCTGCAACTTTACTGAATTCATTTATTTGTTCTAACAGTTTTTGGTGGCGTTTTTAGGGTTTTCTACATATAATATCTTGTCACCTGCAAATAGTGAGTTTTACTTCTTATTTTCAAATTTGGATGCCTCTTATTTTTTTTCTTGCCTAATTGCTCTGGCTAGGACTTCCAATACTATGTTGAATAAAAGTGGCAGGAGTGGGCATTCTTGTCTTGTTTCTGATCTTAGTGGAAAATCTTTCAGCTTTTCACCATCAAGTATGATATTAGCTGTGGGCTTCTCATATATGACCTTTATTATGTTGAGGTATGTTTCCTCTCTACCCACTTAGTCGAGTTTTTAATCAAAAAAGATGAATTTGTCAAATGCTTTTTCTGCAACTATTGAGATGCTCATATGATTTTTATCCTTCATTTTGCTAACATGGTCTATCACACTGACTAATTTGCACATGTTGAACCATCCTTGAGTCCCTGGAAAAAAATCCCACTTGATCATGGTGTATGACCCTTTTAATGTACTGTTTTGTTTGGTTTGTTAATATTTCGAGGATTTTTGCATCCATGTCCTTCAGGAATATTGGCCTGTAATTTTCTTTCTTTGTAATGTCTTTGTCTGGTTTTGATATCAGGGTAGTATTCATCTCAAAATGAGTTTGGAAGCATTTATTCCTCTTCAATTTTTGGAAGAGTTTGAGAGCATAGGTATTAAATCATCTTTGAATATTTGAGAGAATTCAGTGATGCCATCTGGTACTGAACTTTTCTTGGGATGTTTCTGACTACTGATTCAATTTCTTTACTAGTAATCTGTTCAGATTTTCTATATCTTCATGATTTAGTCTTGGAAGGCTGTCTGTTTCTAGGAATTTGTCTGTTTCTTCTAGGTTGTCCAATTTGTTGGTGTATAATTGTTCACAGTAGTCTCTTATTAGCTTTTGTATTTCTGTAGTTTCAATTTAACACCTTTTATTTCTGATTTGAGCCCTCTTTTTTCTTGGTGAGTCTAGCTAAAGGTTTGTCAGTGTTGTTTATCTTTTCAATGAACCAGTTCTTAGTTTCACTGAACTTTTCTATTATCTTTGTTATTCTCTTCTACTAACTTTGGGCTTAGTTTGTTCTTTTTCTAGTTCCTTGAGGTATAAAGGTTGAGATTTTTCTTGTTTCTTGAGGTAGGCATTTATTGCTATGAACTTCTCTCTTAGAATTGCTTTTGCTGATCCCTTAAGTTTTTGTACCTTGTATGTCCACTTTAGTTTGTCTCAAGGTATTTTATTTTGCTTTTGATTTCTTCATTGACCCATTGGTTGTTTAAGTAGCATGTTCAGTAGCATGTCTCCACATACTTGTGAGTTTTCTAGTTTAAAAGGAAGCATTTTTAAAGTATTGTTATAAGCTATACCTCTCTTTTGGAAAATGTAAGTTAGGTTCCCTATTTTATAGCCCTCCCCAACGTAAATTCTGGGAAGCAAGTTCTTAGTACTAATAAAGGTACTAAGTAGTACATACTAAAGAGATGTCTCAGGGGGGAACAAAGTAATGCTTCTGGCAATTTACTCTAGGAGGGGAGACAGGACATTCGACTCTGGACACTTGTTGCAAGTTGAGGGGATCAACGTTACAGAATTACAGCTGGAAAAACTCGCACTGCCCTCCCCAGAGGCAGCCCTCACTTTGAGCTGTGTGTGCTCCTTATACTCAAGTTGTCTGAAACACAGAACGCATGGACCTCATGGAAGGACATTTTGGACCATTAATAAGTCAGCAAGGCAGCATCTCTGGGCTTCTGTGGCAACTAACCACCACCAATGCAATTTCCAAGACAAGACCATCTCACAAAGGAACCAGGAGTAATTCAGGTTGGGTGTGCCACCACTGAGGATTTGTTTCTACCCAGTATTCCTGAGTTTTAAATTTATATCATTGTTGCCATTTTCAATAAAGAGTTTAGAGAAAATTAAAGGGATTGACTAACTTGCCCCAAACAGCTCTTTCTGTAAGCATAATTCACACCTAACCACAGAGCCTCAAAATACACGAAGCAAAACTGACAGGACAGAAGGGAGAAATAAACTCAACAGTAGTCATTGGAGACTTCAATACTCTACTTTCAAGAGTGGCCAAAACAATTATCAGCTCAGCAAGGAAACAGGAAGTGAATACCACTCTAATCCAACCAGACCTAACAGACCGTGTAGCTCTACAGAGCACACCACACAGCAGCAGAATCCATGTTCACAAACCTGTGGAAATTTAAATAACACCCTCTTATATAACCAATGGTTCAAAGAAGAAATCACAAAGGAAATTAGAAAGTACTTCGAGATGAATGCAAATGAAAACACAACATATCAAGAGATATGGGAAACTGTGAAAGTAGCGTGCAGGGAAAATTTACAGCTATAAATGCCTAAATTTAAAAAGATCTCATCAGTAACAAACTTCCACCTTAAGAAACTAGAAAAGGAAAGTTAAAAGTACACTCAAAGTTAGCAGAAGGAAGGAAATAAGGATTAGAATGGAGAAAAATGAGAGAATGGAAAACAACAGAATCAGTGAACCCTGAAGTTTGTTCTTTGAAAAAGATCAAGAAAAGAAAAAAAGAGAAAGATGCAAATAACTAATATCAGAAATGAAAGTGAGGACATTGTTACTGACCTTACAAAAATTATAGGGAATACAAGGAAATACTATGAACAATTGTACGCTCTTCAACTAATTAGATAACCTAGATGCAATGTTCAAATTCCTAGAAAATGATGAACTATAGAAATTGATTCAAGAAGAAATAGAAAATCTAAACAAGTAAAGAGATAGAATACTTTAAAAAACAAAGTCTAGTATGGATGTAAGGATGTCAGAGGCATAAAGATCAAGCACAGGGCACTCTGGGCCATCTCCAACCACGTGGGTAGGATGAGAGTAAGGAAGTCAGGTTTGCCCTGGAGGAAGTGAGTTAAATTCCTTCACCTACTCAGTAGTCTGGAATGGGGAAGAACCACCTACCTGTCTGCTTCATATCCGTGCTCCTTAGAGCAAAGCCTGGGAGCTGACAAGCCCCTTACACAGGCCCAGCATCACTATGAACCCGTATGTACCAATCTTGCCAGTCAGTCACTTACTAATACTGACCACCCACAAAGGCCCACCAGACACTGAAGAGCATCAACAATAGTACATGGAAGTGAGCATGACATCATGTGTGGCAGCCAGGTACACACACATACTTGGTTACGTCCATGTGGTTTAAGAGAATTAAAAACTTTCCAGTTGTTCCTTTGGGGAAAGAATGGGGGATTAGTGAGAATTCCAGGAATGAAACTTCTAGACACTGTACACATTGACAGTTTTCAGTAGCTAGATTCCTATATTGTGTGAAAATTTACATATGTTTTCTGTTAAAACTAGTGAGTTTATATTCACGTGAGGTGAGTGTCCCGGTTCAAATTCATATTCCCTAAATAAACAAGGGGGTCTCTCCGTGAAACACTGACATGAGTCTTCACTGAGCAGAAATGGACAAATTAAAGCAATTAGTCTATTAAGGTAAATACCAAATACCGCCTCTGGGAAACAAGAGGGCGAGGAAGAGATGGGGGGGGGTAACACTTAGAAATACAGGTGAGGAGGGGAAGGAGGGGGTGGGTAGGAGGATGGCAGAGGGGAGTGAGAGGGGAGGGGAGAAGGTTAAGGGGGGCGGGGAGGGAGGAGACAGGAAGGGTGAACAGAGAGATGAAGGTAAGGGGGGGAAAGAGTTGATGTAAGAGATGAGGAGGGAATTTTAGAGGAGAAGGAGGCAAAGCAGGGTCCAAAACATTCAGCAAATTCCATGAAGATGTTTCTTAGGTCCTATCCGAACAGAACCATGTTAGACTGGATTTGCATTCTAATAAAAAACTTGGCCAAAACCCAGAAAAAGCCTGTTTTAAGAAATGTATAAATTCCTTTGTCATCAGATGATCCACGTATTTAAGAGCTTTCGCTACAGATACACGCTGGTCTGCCCAACCAAAGGGCAACAAGAACCTTGCGCCACCCCCAGGCTAGGATCCCCACCACATGCAATGTCCACTCCCGACTCACCCAGGAAAGGGTCCTCAACAGAAGGGGGGCAGCAAGAGGGTGACAGGGCTGCCTTTGCGGGGAGCCCACAGCTGCTCCCCGGGCCCAGCTCTGTTCTCCTGAGCTCCCTACCCGTTTCCTGGGACAAAACCACCAGCAGTTTGTGGCGTCCAGTTCTTCCCTGGAAAGGCAGGAGACGGTCCAGCTCTCTGTATAATTTGAGCCTGAAAGCATCTGTGCCCTTCTGTCTGTCACGTCAGGATCAAATGGAGGAGGGGGGAGCAGAGTCAGGAGCCTCTGGTCCGTGTCTTTGATGTAAAGGAAGCCCCCTGGGGTTGCTGGGAATGCAGCTGACTGACTGGAGTGTTGGGAGAAACTAAGTCTTTTCAATTTGTAGTTGGTCAAGGACGAGCAGGAACCTGCGTCTGGAGCATTTGTAAACAGACAAGGGGAAAAAAGCAACTGGAGTGAGTTCTCGGGACCCCTTGCAGAAGTAAATTAAAGAAAAATGAAAAATGGTGTTTGGGACACACTCCAACCAGAGATGTACCTCCATGGCCCAAGGCCAGGATGCCTGAAGCTGGGGTCCCAGCTCCAGGCAGGGACTTCACTGTCACTGGATCAGGCCAGAGAGAGTCCCACCATCCACAGAAGCCATGACTGGCGAGTTTGTGGTCCTGGTGTCCCTGCCGTGTGGACTCAGGATGCAGCGACCTCTTAGTGTATTGTTACATCAGACAGGAGGTTCTGGAACACCATGGGCACAGTCCCCTGGAAACCAGCCACAGCGAACACTGTTTTAAGTAAAAA
Source organism: Eubalaena glacialis (assembly GCF_028564815.1). Classification (NCBI taxonomy): domain Eukaryota; kingdom Metazoa; phylum Chordata; class Mammalia; order Artiodactyla; family Balaenidae; genus Eubalaena; species Eubalaena glacialis. The sequence goes on along the minus strand of NC_083728.1, from coordinate 54,426,803 downwards.
TATTCTAAGTTACAGATGGTTTAAGGATCTCAATTGTGAAGACCTTAAACATGTTTTCTACCCAATATCCTTATATAACTTTGGGCACCTCAGTTGAACAGTTTTCAGAGAAAAAGCTTCTCAGAATGATCATCTAACTTGACCCGGGCAGCTTTTTTCCCCGCCCCCATCATTGTAGCATAATATCAAGATTTTTCTCCATTCTTTATCACAGAACACCTCTAAATCCTCAAGAAAACTGTTTGAAAAAACTTAATATGGCACATTGCATTTGGTATGTGCTCTATAAAAATTTACTTTGAAAAGTTAATGAGGGCTTCCCTGGTGGCACAGTGGTTAAGAATCCGCCTGCCAATGCAGGGGACGCGGGTTCGAGCCCTGGTCCAGGAAGATCCCACATGCCGCAGAGCAACTAAGCCCGTGTGCCACAACTACTGAGCCTGCACTCTAGAGCCCGCGAGCCACAACTACTGAGCCCGTGTGCTACAACTGCTGAGGCCCGCGCGCCTAGAGTCCGTGCCCTGCAACCCCCTGCTCACAGCAACTGGAGAGGGCCCGAGTGTAGCAACGAAGACCCAATGCAGCCAAAAATAAATAAATAAAATAAATTTATTAAAAAAAAAAAAAAAAGTTAATGAATGTGTGAGTGAATGTATAAATCAAAAGGAGAGGCACAGAAATGCACACCAGGCTAGTATCTCTCCTGCTATAATTAAAATTGTGCCAACCACTGAGAAAAGCTGGAATTCCAATAGTCATTCCACGAAAAACAAAACCAAAAAACCCCTGAGGCTTAGCACAAATATTTTTGGAACATGTAATAATTCAATGCTTTGTTAGAGACTTCCTTTTTCTATTTCTAGTAAATCTGACACATACAGGCCTCCTCCTCCAGCCACCCGCAACCTCATTTCAATGACACTTGGTGGCATGTCGGTTTTGCTGCAGCTACACTATCACCAGCCTGCCCAGCCTCAGCCTCCTCCTCCAGGGCTTGGATAAGTAAGCAAACGGCTCTACAGACATAGTGGCTCCCCAGCTTCTGGAAACCAGAGAATCAGTACAAATTATAAGAAAGCTAAGGAATGAAGCCTCTGATTTCTCTCAAATCAAAAGAGAGATTTGGATCTGCCTTCTCCTCTTCTCGCTGGTTGTGACCAGCTCCATTTGCTCACAACTGAGATCAGAGGTGGGTAAACCCACATCCTGCACACCTTCAGGTTCTGCTTGCTGTTTACACGGAGCTACAGGTCTACAGGGATTTGCTGGGGACGGATCCTGGAGCAGAAGGAAGACAGGAAGACAGAGCAAAGCTGGTGCCTTTTGAGGAACCTGCCTTCCTGACAAGTGGAGGGACCCATGGACTAAGCTGTCACTGTCACGGTCACCAAAGGGCAGGCACGCGTTAAATGCTCTTTCAACACCTTTTGATTGGATAATTTCACTTCCCTTGTAAAAGCTGTTCCTGATCTTAAGGAATTTAAGGAAAGAAGAGAGTAGGAGAAGCAGGTGTTCTTTCCCAACAGGTAACATATTTCTTGGTATGCGGAGCAAAAAGTCAGGATATTGTTTTTTTAAACAAGGAAATTGATTTCAATATTATTAGTGTGCAAAAATATTTACGTAAAATAGTCTATCCACAGAGACATTTAGAAAACTCTCTGGATGGTACAATTTTTCCCTCTTCATTTGAATTTTCTGCATTGTTTTAATTTCTTACAATAAGCATGTAATGGTTTGCAAAAACAATAAATTATCTCAGTAAGAGAATCAGTAAATCATTTAGTCTGTCAAAATTTGATGAAGCCTAAATATCTACCTTGATTATAAACGTGCCTAAGAGACAAAACATACTGCAACGTTACCCGTTTTATAACAACACATAAACCCACGTAACCAGGATACTATTTGAAATTTAAAACATTTTGAAGTTTTTTTTTTTTTAGGTTATAAAACAGTTGATACCCAAACATTTTCTAGTCTACTGACACACATACTTTTATTTTTATCTACAACATTATATCAGAACTATCTGATAAAAAAAATAACATGTTTTTCAAACCTCACAGCCAGGATACCCCTGCTGCAAAACCTGCAGTTTGGCTACAAAATTCTTTCGCCCAAACCCAAAAGCCACAGTGAATTTTCTCCACAGCTCTTTGCTGAGAACCTACCTCACCATGTTCATTTTGCCAGACACGCAGGAGCCGAGACGCCGGGGTTTGCAGCAAAGAAAGGATTTATTCACAAAGCAGCCGAGCGAGGAACCGGGAGAAAAAATCTCAAATCCACCTCCCCGAAAGCGAGGGCCTGGGGTCTTTATGGCATAACGAATCAAGCAGCAAGGCGGTCTGAAGCGTGGGGAGCGTGGGGAGAGGTGATTGGGAAAAGGTGTGATAATCGTCATTCTGCGCAGGTGTCACTAGGCTTCAGGCTCCGCACCTTCCAAAGGTCACCCCACGACGCTGGTGCATCTTAACTGGCTGACCTCACACAGACGCAGCTGACTCCAAGCTCCTGGAAACAGCTCGGGTAAACATCTTGCTGTTCAGGCTCCATGCGGCTTGGAGGACGTGCGAATCTGAAAATGACCTTGATTAGTGCCGGCAGGTGAAATGGATCAGACTCATCACCCATGAGCCAGGAACTGGGAGGAGGCACCACGATTCTGCGCCCGCAGGTGTTTAGTCTCCGGGAAGACGGGCCTGTGACCGGGGAGGTACCAGCTGGACGGGTCATCTCTGCTGCAGGGAGAGGCACAAGCGGCTGGGGCCAGTGGTGGAGGGGCAGGAGGGCAGCCAGTCCTGCCCGGCCCGGAGTTGAGGGGCCTGGTAACTTTTTGGGGCCCAGGTAGGATCTCAGGAGCAGAACCAGAGAAGAGCCTGCATCATGGCCTCAGCCTCTGGTCCAGGAGTCCCTGGTCAACTCGGGAAGGGGGTTTGGTTTTCTCACGAGGACAGATGTAGGCCACCTGGTGAAGGGAGGACGTGGGCAGGATGGGAAGGAGGAGGCTGGGGGACCCGGGGGAGGAGGGGAGGCCAGGCCTGAGCAAGGGCAGGGTCTGGAGGTGGGCAGACGGGGTCGGGAGCCCAGAGCAAGCATCATCCCAGCCCGCAGGTATGGGCATCCTGGACACAGCGGCCGCGGGGGGGACCCATGGGGGATGCACTGGGGTGGCCCTAGGCGGGCGGTGACAGAACAGAGCAAGATGACCTGAAAGCCCAGCAGCGCCAAAGCCAAACGCCACAGAAAAGGGAAAAGACAGAAGGTGAACCGTGCAGAGGAGCGAACGCTGCCACCAATCCCCCTCCCTGGGCGGGTGGAGACAATGCGGGGAGAGGTGTTGGGGGCAGAAGGGGCTGAGGGGAGACAGGCCCCCTGCAGCTCCCGCCCCAGCAGGCTTGCGGCAGAGTTCAGCTCCCAGCAGGGAGGCCTTGAGCTCCAGGCGGCCGCCCATGGGTCCCCACAGCCTGCAGTGTGCTTCTTCAGAACCAAAAGAAGGACTCAGCTGTTTCGAGTCTCTGACCTCGAGCCGCTCTTTTAAAGGGCTCCACTGATAAGGTCAGGCCCACCCAGGATCACCTCCTGTTTGATTTAACTTTAAATCAATTGATTATGGTTTTTAATTACATTACAGACTCACGTCACCTTTGCCACGTAACATCCAATGACAGGAGGGCCACCCCACGGTGTCCACGAGAGGGACTCACTGGGCGTCATCATAGAGCTGTCATGCCTGGTCCTCAGCACTTTGTAGCCCCAGTTTGAAGGGAAAAAAGAGTGAATATGGGGATGAATATCAAAGAAAAAAAGACAGTAAATTACAGAAGTGTATTAGCGTTCTCCAGAGAAAGCCAGTCGGATAAACACAGAGAGAGATTTGTTATCGAACTGGCTCATGCTCTCACGAAGGCTGAGAATTCTCACCGCCTGCCATCGGCAGCCAAGACTCCGGAAAGCTGGTGACGTAGTTCTGGTTTGAGTCCAAAGGCCGGAGAACCAGGGGCACTGGTGATGTAGGGCCCAGTCCAAGGGCAGGAGGAGACAGCGGTCCCAGCTCAAGAGCCGGGCAGAGAGAGTGAATTCTCCCTTCCCCCGCCTTGTTAACTCCCATCCCCACGTGTGATGCCACCAAACTGGGAGCTGGGACGGGCGGGGGCACATAGCAGGTGGTGGTGGGGCTTGGATGGAAGAAAAGCCTGGGGTCGCCTGTCTGGTGAGGAGGAAATCGTCTGAGGCCTGAGGGCACGGGGAGCCCAGTGGGCGCTGTGATTGTTTTCCCATTACCATCCTAGGATAATGCTGATTGTAGAAAGATGGGAGCAGGAGCAGGGAGTCGGGTAAACTAAATTTCATTTCTTTTAATGTGAGGAGTCAAATCCAGATATATTTGTTGTAAAGATGTCCGCTTAAACTAGCTAATAAAAATAGCGAATAAAAGAGCTAACATCTAACTCTTCATACTTTATTAATGTGTGCTTTTTATATTTTTATATTTTTCTACGGAGTAACCTTCTGTTTCAGGTGGCCGCATATGGAAAAGTAAGGAAAGTGTTTTCTGAAGCTTATTGACGAGCACAGAGCCTTGTTCTCTAGACAACGCTCTAACCCACTCTCATTTATTCATTCTGTTTATTTACTCACCAAAGTAGCTTCCAAGATGGCCCCTCATGATCCTTACCTCCTGGTATTTGTCCCACGTGGAGCTGAGCACAGCAGGATGCCGTGGGAATGACGGTGGGTGGTCCTGAGGCAGGTGATAAAGAACAACAGGACCGGCCTTACTCTCTGGGACCCCCAGTCGAGGGCAGGCGGCCGCCATGTTGTAAGGCCACTCAAGCAGCTTGGGAGGCTCTGTCGGGGCTGCGCGGCCACCAGCTGCTCCCTCTGCGCCGTCCCCTTCCTCCTCTCACGGGTGTCAATCACCAGTAAACACTCATGCCCTTCCGTCCCAAACCGTCCCAGCACCTGCTTCTGGAGAGCCCGGCCCAGAGCAGGCTCCACAGTGAGGAAGGGGAGGGAGACGCGTCCAGGGCTCACGTGGCTCCACCCCTCCCCACATCACACCCGCCCATTGTTCCCCACTGCGGCCCTGCTGAGCTGCAGCGAGTCGGCTGCAGTCAGACTCACTCACTCCCCGGCTGCCTACCATCCGGTTCCTTTATTAAAGCCCTGACTTTTTATCACTATAGCAGTTCTGCTCCCTCGTCAAGCCCTGATACACCATCATTAGGCAAAGAAAAAGAAAGCTCTATAAAGGACAAGAAAAAACATGATTTTTGAAACCTGAAAGGTCCTGCCTTAAAAGCGTGGGTTTGATTTTAATTTTCTTCCAAACATGTCATTCAATGTTTATATAATGTTTTATGTAACCTTGTAGGATTTCATCAGCAAAGTTTCTGGATTTGAAACTGTGTTCCTGCATCTTAACTATTAAGCTACCTGTTCCCTTTTTAAATGAGGTTTGATTCTGAAGGAGTGAAATTCAAGGGCAGTTTGTGTGAGAGAACAGAGCCCCAGCCTGAGATGTCAGGCAGCCGGTGCTGGGAGGGCCTCTGGGTAGGGAGGGCGGGACGCTCCACCAGGAAGCACGGAAAACCCAGGGAGCAATGTTTCCTGCACTCAGGGTATGAAAGCTTCGCCCAAGAGCCCCGAGGGGACTGTTGCTGGGACCTGCAGTTCCCTGGGGCCCTCCCTGCTCCCTGAGGTCTGGGGAAATAGCCTAGAACTGCACACCCTCCTCCCCCACTGTCGATTCCAGAGCCCGTGGGGTGCGAGCCACAGTGTCGGGTGCCCTAACCCACCTTCCCGGGGTGGTGGCCGCCGCATCTCTTCCATCTTCTGAATCTTGAACCTTGTGCAGTTCCTCTTGCAGCCAACCCTGAGCCCAACCTTAAAGGAAGAGAATTCTGGAAAGGTTGTCCTGGCTACACGAAGCAGACACTGGGCAAACCACCCAGACACCAAACCAGATGACTGTCCTCAGCGGGGCTCTCCGGACACTGGTTACCCTGGCAGCCGCTCCCGCCCCTTCTGCAGGCCGCCAGGCCAGGCGTCTACCTGGGAAGCCAGGGTCAGCACCGCCCAACCCCACTGGGGCTTGGGTCCCACTCTGCACCTGTCCCCCTGCAGACAGTCACCCACCCTGGGGAAATAAAGTGTAGGCAGTGATGCCAGCAGAGTCTATTACTTATTGTCGTGAGTTAATTATTCTAAATTAACAAATATCCTGTTTACAAATGTTAACAGAAACAATTTAGGGACTCCTACTGCAGCGTTAGCACCCAAAGATTGAAATGACGATCTGAAAAAAAGAAATGAATCAAAATTACACATTCCTGCAATTGGTTTATTCGAAGCTTACTTGTCAACCAAAGAACAAGCCATAACAACAGGAATATTGATGAGTTTAGCTTAATAAGGAAAATTTCTAATAAGCTCAATCTTTATGCACTAACTAATTTGGAACCACTTACTAGATATATTAAGCAAACAACATGCAGACCAGTACGTGGTTTCCCACCATTTGTCTTAGACAAGGGGACAGAATATATGTGTTACCTCTACTTATATTTTACGTGTACTCTGTATGAACACATACACGTACTATGTACATTTGCTTATATAATCCTACACTACTTCTGGAAAGACACGACGGACACGGATGTCACTGGTGGCCTCTGTGGAGGGGATGTGGGTGGTTGTGGGGCAGGGACGAGAGGGAGACTTCACAATATTTTATACCTTTTGGCTTAGAACTGTGTGTAATTTTATCTACTGAGAAATAAAATTAAAGAGCAAATTCTAAGACAAGCAGCAATGCACCACTGAAAGCATACACTAAATTCATCACTCTCCAGGGCATTTGGGGAAATACTCATGGGGTGCTGTGGGCTTATACTGTCACATAACTTTTAAAAGCTTATGAGTGCCTCTCGAGCTCAGTTTCCAAACCTCAAATACGCATTTCAGAAGGAAGAGAACAAAGCACAGCCAGAGCTGGATGGTTTCTTTAAAGGAAGCCTGCGGGGCCCTCAGGGCTAACGGTCATCAAGGCTGAGCTTAGCAGCAAGGAGCGAGATGATGGGGTCATCCCCAGTTTCCAGGGCCAGGTCATACGCCGTCTGGTCTCTTGCGTTCTTCTTCTGAACGCTTGCGTTGCATCTGCGAAGGAAATGGGGGTGAGCAGACGGACTCAGGTCTCCGAACCTTCCCTCCCTTGGAGGCCAGTCTGGAAGCTCCTGGCCCCTGTCCCAAACTTCCCCCAAGAGGCCACCATGACCAGCCCTCAAGGGCGGCTCTACCCTGAGACCTGAGGGGTGCTGTGATCTCACACATCCAGTGCCAATCCCGGCCGTGGGTTCCCATTGCATCAACGACCCACAACCAAGTGGGTTTAAGGGGGCAACGATTTCATTGTGCTTTTAAAAGTCCTTAGTGCCCTGGGAGCCATGGGGGGATGGTGGCCCCATTACTGGGTCAGCTGTTCAGGAACCAGGACCCTCTGAAATCCTCACAGGCCAACAGGGGGATCACTGTGGCCATCAGTGTCCCTCGGAGGCCAAGGAACATACCCCAGTAAGGCAGCAATGCACTCCCTTCCTGCCAGGCCAAGCAGAGCTGCTTCATGAAGAGCTGTATTTTGGAGCCTGTTTGGATGGGAAAAAATCCCTGGCTAAATCCTTGGTTCGCATCCTCGAGAAACTGGAGAAGGAGCAGGTGACCAAAGGGGCCTTGGTTTCACCCATGACCTATTTAACTAACCCAGGAAAATCTCTTGACTCTGCCCTCTCTGCTCCTCTCCTTGGAGGATTTGGAGGGTAAGCTTTGATATCAGACAGAAAGTGAAAAGCTATACACATATTCATTTTTTAAAGTGAGAAACCCCACAAGGATCTGGTTTGTAGTCAATTTAGCAAATGCTAATAAATACTATGTTAGTATATTTCCTGCAAGAGTTCATGGAACGCGTTGGACACGGTCTCACCCTTGGCTTGACCCTTTGGGCACTGTCTGTATGACAATAACCTTTCAGGGCTGCGGCTCCTATTCTTGTGTAGGGACAATGACCTTGGCTTCAGTGAGTTTGGCTTGTGTGATATGAAAATAAACACCAATCTTAGAACCCAGAGGGCAGGCCCAAGAAGTCAGACAGCATATTTCACGATGTGCCAGACTGTCTCTACCTTGCCTGGTCAGCTTTGGCCCAGTGAGTGAGCAGTGGATGCTGCAGTGGAGGATGTGGTGCTACCTGCATTCTAGAGTTCATGAAAGGCTCCTGCCCAGAGGTGGCAGGAGTGATGGAAGGTGGGAGTCGTGGCTGAAGACAGAGATGAGATGAGCAACTGGAGGTCTGCATTCACCTGGCCCTGATCTTTCCCTCGACACCCCCACCCTGTCCCCTGCACCTGCAGATGTACCTGCAGCCATACATTTATCCCAATAGAGAAAAAGGATGGTGGCCTCTTTTCTGAAGGAGATAAGCGGAGCCTCTGGCAACTTCCACGCCCAGAGGGAAGCCTTCCACTTGTCCCAGACTGAGAGCAGCTTCATACACCCACAACCCACCCCACCCCCACCCCAGTTGATAAGCTCCTGTCATACACACAGAATTCCCACTCATCTAGCCCATTCCACATTCTCAAACATGGACGGATGACAAAGGATCACAGACATCTGAGAAAAATCTGCAGCATCAAAGAAAAATCAAACACAAATGTGAGAAATTAAAAATGACTGAAGACAATATTAGACAAAAACAGAAGGCTATGAAGAAGAAGCAATCAGAACAAAAAGGAGCTCTTAGAAAGTAAAAATATGACTGTTGAAAGAAAAAGTATTCAGCAGGAGGGTCAAGAAAATCTCTTAAAACAGAGAGAAAAAGGGAAATAAAAAATATGGGGGAAAAAATTAAAAAGACAGACAGGGGGGGTCAATTCAAGTGGTCCACCATCTAACTAATAGGAATTCTAGAAGGAGAGAATCGAAAAAAATGGAGGGGAGAAAATACCAAAGAGATAAAATTTCCCTGAGCTGAAGAAACACATGACTTTTCAGACTGAAAGGGCCAAGTGGATGAAAGAACAACAGCACATCAAAAAAATACCCCTAAGAAATTTCAGAACATCAGGGATAAATGCTTCCAGAAGGAACAAACAGGTCAGAAATGAATAAGAATTTGCTGTAGCATTTTCATGGGCTATGCTGGGTGCTAGAAATCATGAGAGCAAGGCTTGATTATTTTGAACACATAAATTAATATCAAGGTATTAGTAGTCAAGAGTAAAAAGAAAAGAAAGTCATTTTTGATATTCAAGGACTCAAAAGTTTTTTTCTACATACCCTTTCTGAAGAAGTTACCTAAGGCCACACTCTAGCCTGACAAGGGTCAAAACCAAGAAAGCGAAAAATGTGAACGATAACTATAGGTGGATTCCAGTGAAAAGAAATCCCATGATGACCACTGTGCAGCAGGGCCAGAGGGCTGTCAGGCAAAATCCGAGTAGGAAGTATACTCCAAGAGGAAAGTCTCTAAGAAAAAAAACACTGAAAAAGTAAGAAACCAGGTAAGATTATGGATGTGGTGAAGGCATGTTCTTTTTCAAACCAGAAAAAAACAAAGGCAATCAGAAAGTCCAGGAAAATCAAAGTCACACACAAAAACACACAAGTTGTTCATGGTTTATGAAAGAAAATGAAATGTGACCTGATTTTGAATAATTTATGGTGTGTAAGGAGAATCTACTTGACATTTCTGGTAAGAAAACTTTACTTTGAGTGGCCTAAGTGTTGTTTTCTTGAACCTACAAACAAGAAAATGTAATCAGAGTATGCCAATGAACAATATTTATGTAGCTATTATAATGCAATTGCTCTTCGTGCTTTTCAACTATTGCAATCAACCTATGGATGAAGAATGGATGTCTTCATTATGTTAACACAAGTAAATATAGCTGTGATTAGTGTTGTAAAAAGTAAGCATATACTAATAGAACTTGTGAGATGGAAGGGGAAGGAAAGGTAGAGGTAAAGGTAGAGAGCACTAATATATACTTATATGCACTTACATCCAGGTGGGTCAAGAGACACCACTGACATCATTGAAAGATGATGATTGAAATATAGGAGTTTAGGCATATCATTTATATTTTAACAGTAATTAATAAAGAACAAAAACCGGAACAGAATGATCAAAACATGAAGGTCCGGTCAGCAAGCAAAATCATCACCTATGACAGCAAGAATCAGCAGATACTGTCTAAGCATGCTAAATCAAGAGTGATCGGTTTAAGTGTATTGTTTAGTGACAGAGATATAGGTGACTCTCGGGAGAACTTTAAAACATTTACATGTAGTTGTCCTTGGAGACAAGGACTGGGGGTGAAGAGGTGAGGGCAGCAGAGGACCGCCATGCCCTTCCACAGGATTTGATTTTTCAATCATGTCCACGTCTCACTTCGACACAATTAAAAAGCGATTTGGTGCGTATGAATAGTTTTCAATAAACATACACAATTTAAGAAATCTTTCTGCCAGACTAGTCATAAATAAGGCAACGTCAGTACGACTAGGCCAGAAATGAATGATGAAATTGGTGACTAAACCTCCCCATACTGCTCTGTACCTAAATCAAGTTTGTCCCAGACTAATTCTGGGAGTCTCCGGTCCTGGGGGGTGGGGGTGGGGGCCTTTCCTGACCTCACCACGCTCGATTCTCTTACCTGGCTTTATTTTCTTTGTAGCACTTATCATGCTCTGAAATTACTCATTCATTTGCTTACTTGTTTATTGTCTGTCTCCTCCACTAAACTGTAAGCTCCATGAGGGAAGGGAAGTGATGTCTTCATCACTGCTGTATCTCCATCACCTAGAATGCTGACCAGCACACAGTAGGTGCTCAGAAACCACTAGTAAAATGAATACGTCAATGAAAAGAATGAATAGACAAACAAATTAAGGGAAGGAGTATTGCCTCCAAGATTGAAACCCATATGAATTGCAGGAAAACATAACTATGAACTCTGCATCCACCTGTGGGAGGGTAATCCTCTGCCTGATTCGGGCTCCAGAATCAGAACTGACCAGGTAATGAGAAGGCTTCCCATTTTCCAAAGTAAATGAGAAACTTAGCAATTTCACCGGTTTTGTGTTGCAACAGAACTCTAAGTGTCCAACCACCCTAATGGTCTTAGACCTTATCTAAGTTTAGATCTTATCATTCATGTAATTTCAGCTAACTTATTTGGCCAAGGCTCCTGGTGCCAACTAAATCTGAGTGGTATGATTGGTTAGTTTCTCCTCATATTTCTCCAGAGGCAGTAAGTGAAAGCGGCAAGGCCATGTGCCTTATGACAGAATTTCCATGACTTTCCAAAGACCTGCCTTTGGTTTGATACAAACAGTTCCTGCAAGCAACTAAGATTTGGGGATCACCCTTCATATTGTTGTTGCTGGTGGTGATATTATTGTTATTAGTTTGATCAGATCAACATAACTGAGCTGTCAGGTGCGGGGGAGAGTCCCGTGTCCAAAAGCACTGTGAGGTCACTCCTTACCACGGACCATGCTGGGCTGATTCTTAACGTCTCAGTGTTTGTAAGAACAGCCTCTGGACCCTCGCTACTCAAACTGTGGCACCTGGACCATTGGCATCTCCTGAGAGCTTGCTAGAGATGCTGGATCTCAGGCCCGGCCCCACCCAGACCTACCAAATGTGCATTTTCACAAGATCCTTGGCTGATTTACATACACATTAAAGTATGAGAAGCATTTATCAAGTTCATCTTCTTAGAGTTTGGTGCATTAAAAAAATACACATGCCCTTTCCTTAATGTGAAAACTTGGACTTGGGAAGGCTTGGTGACATCTGTTAACAGAAATAGAACTTAGAACTTAAATCCAGTTGTAACACCTTTCACCCAGGGCTTCTGTTATTTGAGCCCCACATGGTTATTCTCCCAGAGCCAACTCACCCCCATCCCCATATCCTATGTCAATCATCATGCAGTTGATACTTTCCGTTCAAATCCTGATAATCCTCTTTTTTCATAATCACAGCTTCACGAATGCCACCATTATAGTCCAATCATTAGGCTCCGGGCACTACAAACGATCTCATTTCATCCTCCACTAACTCTATGACCCGAGTTCGATTATCCCCATTTTACAGATGAGAAGACCTAGCAAGAGGAATATGTTCATTTTCTCCACATTTTGCTCTCTCCTGCCTCCACACTGTCCCCTGTCACCACAGAAGACTCTACTTCCCCCTCCTTTAGCACAATTCCGAGTGGTCACATTCAAAGTGTACATTTCTCACGAGGTCTTTCAGATGACCTCTCCTGGGCTCTAAGTCACTTGAATTATTTGTTCATCTACTCAGCACATGTGTGAGTGCCATCCTGGTGCCCCCAGATGTGCCAGGGCCACCTGGTCACCTGTGACACAGTGCTTGTTCCTCTCTCGGGGAGCTCAGAGGACCTGGCTGTAAATTCAGGGTGGAGGGGTACACAGTATGCTACGGCAGTCTGACCACGGAGGTCTCAGTCACACCAGACACCAATCTCCTCCTCATCTTTCATCTTTCCTGCCTCCCCGGTGGCATAAATAAGGCTTCACTGTCACTTCACCCCCTCAAGTTCCTGGGGCTTCATCACGCATTTACCATTTGAACTCAGATATATTCACAGGGTTGCGGCATCTCCTAGGTAGACTCAAGACCTTCTGTCTTCACAACTCTCCCCAGGCTGAGAGCAGAGTGAGTGTTCTATTTACTCAGTAATGGGGCTGGGGGCGGGAATCGCTGATGGCTAGATTTTCTGGGTTGGTGGTTTCCTGCATAACCACAGTTTGGTTTTGGAAGATGATGAATCATGACTCTGCCAACTCTTAGCTGTGTACCTAGCTCCCCAAACAAGTTAACTGCAACACGGCGAGGGCACGAGACGGAGCGCGTCCTGCCATCAGAACTCCGTGCTGTGAGTCTCCTCCGCCGAGGAGCTTGTCATTGTCACGGCAGACCTTCCAGAACGTGGGTGGCACAGCAAGTACACTGTGGTGCCCTGTGAATTTGTATCATAAAGACACTTTTCTACTAATGCACAAGCAACACAAACTGTTCACTCCAATCTAAGTATCACGGTGAATTAAGGTACACTCTCTCTTTGTAAATCCTGAATTACCGAATAGAATAAATCTCCACAGGTGAACCTCTAAGTAAACCGATGGTTGCATTTTCCTCACTTGCCTGCTAGGGCAGAGCTCAGAGGCTCGATATTTGAAACTGCCAGTGAAGAAGGGCAGCTACTGTCCAAAAGCAAACAGCATCTCTCTGTGTCCCTCTCCTCGCAAGACTTTTTGAATCCGTGTTTCTGAAGTCTGCTGGTAAGAGGTGTCAGCTTTGGTGGAAGATGTGTATTTCTCCTCAGCCATCCCCTTTCTGCTGAGTATGAGTTTATTCTGGTAAGAAAGACACAAACATGGGAACCAGAAACCCTAGGGAGGGGCTTTCTGCTACCGGCCAAGCTGCTGGACAGAAGTTACCTGTATGCTGACCACCTGGGCTGCCTCTCGCCATTAGCCAAACAGGCTCAGGGTGAGAAGAGAATGTTAATCCTTGTTTGCAAAGGACAAGTCACGGAGCCTCTTTTACAGGAAAGTCAGATCGCCAGATGGCTTGTGCCTGAAGAGCTGTAGACAGTGGAGCCTTGAGGTCATGTTCCTGGGTCTACAGAGGTCCAGCTGTGGGGCAGAGGCCGGGTGGACCCAGGCCCAAACCCTGTGAACTAACAAATGTAAGCCACACTCAGCAGAATTGGCTCTCAGTGGAAAAATCTGCTTTCTGAACCCGCCCCTCCCTGACCCCACGTGAGCTATAGTCTGCTAACAGTAACCATGACAATGCAGGGGGAGTGACAAAGGGCTATTACACACTATTCAGCTAGACCATATAACCACGGCGTTAGACTTAGTAGAAATGCAAGGAGATCACACGTGGATAGATGTCAGTTTACAGAATGGTAATGAAGCAACAATGGAAACTGAGGAACACCAAAGAGAGACAGGTCACCTGTTCCACGTCCAGAGTTAGGTTCATCCTGTTAGCCGGACTCTTCATAAAGCCAGGACTCATCACACTTAAGCAACAATTCAAAATGTGCTCAAGCGAGTTTTGTATCAACCACAAACATTATACGTAAATGCAATTAAAAAATCCTTATCTGAATTATCCAAATATAAAGCATACCTTCACACAAAACAAGGTGTCATTATTTCTATTAATAATGATAATATAAGTGTAGGAATGTAAATGACGAAGCTGACAAGGTCTGACGCCTGTGAACCCCAAGAGAACTTGAGAAAGTAAATTCCAGCCATCAAGTGTGTACACCCACAGGCCAAACACTTTGCTACAAAATTAAACTACTGATAAAAAGGGGGTCGTGTCTACTGACACAGGAGTCCTATTGGGCAGAAACTTTAAAAAACGCACATAGAAAAATTAAGAGAGAGAGATTTTGAATAAAAACGCTAGAGGAAATTTTGAAACAGAGGAGAATAGAAGCAAAGCTATTTAACTTTTGTCCCCTGTGCTCCTTGCCAACCTCGGCAGCGTGATTCACAGAGCAGGGCCCCAGTTGCCTCAGTAACCGTGCAGGCGGCAGAGTGGTAGACCTGCGATTCCCCCAGATGACTTGCAGTTCAACAGCTTGGTCAGCGGGATGTAAGCAGCTAACGGTGAGAACCTGGACTCAAAACACTGTCCACCCCACGTCTCCAAAGTAATTTGCAAGGGAACAGTGGGCTCACAAGGCCGGGTGGCGTCAAGGGTGGGAAAGTAACAAAACCATCCCATGTGACTGGGGATCTCGTCATCCCGCTTCCCAGCTGCGGAAACCGAGGCAGCAGGAGACGGCGTGGTGAACCCACATGCACCGCCTCCCCCCGGGGCTGTTTGCATCCACGGACGACCGGATAAGGTTTTCTTTCTGCAGTAACTTCACGGGTACATTTCCCACCATGATGAAAATCATGATGAAAACACTGCTTAACACCCAACGGCTAAGGATTTGCGGGCCCACAAATATAAATAAATTCATGAGTTAACAAAATGTATCATCATTTATCAAAGCTACTAAAAGTTAGACAATCCAGTAGTCCGTTTAAAAACCTTTGTTTTACCCAGATTTGGAAAACAGAAGCAGTTAAGTCTCTCATTAAGGCCAAAATGGGTTGAAATGGTTCCTAAGTGGTTCAAGTTGAACAGGGTCTGCAAACTGACTGCTCGGAGGAGCCCCACCAAGTACCAGCTGGCTGCGACCTCACCCACAACTCTCCCTTCCTCGTGTTTCACTTACGGGCCCCACTGCTGGTCCACATCCGCGCCCCTCTGCACGAGAACCGGGATCGCTTCATGGTGCTTGTTCGTGACCGCCAGGCTCAGAACGGGCTGGTCTTCCTTTTCACTGCAGTTGGGATCTGCTCCCTGCAGCGTGTAGAAAACGACAAACTTGCACAAAGCCTAAGCTCAGTGGCACCCGCTCGCCATCCTAGTAAGTATAACAAACCCTTGATGGAACTAAACTGCTTTAACTCAAAAGATGCAGGAACCCCAAGACCCAACCTATAAAGTCAGAGCTGCCAAGTCATGTGGGCGATCAAACTTGTGTTTCTGCTCCCCCAGCAGGAGGCCAGGCACCTGGATGGACAGCCTTGCTTCTTTAGGAAACATGATGGTCACACAGGGTCACAGACCAGGGATTCTGTCCACCTTCCTGCACTTTACTTGGGCTCCTGTGCACTTTTCTGCCTATTTTCTTTGCTATAAAAATTAGCAACAGGTAACAATTAATGTAAAGCTTTTGACTAGCCGTTTAGCCCACTTCCAGACGGTTTTAAATTAAGCGGCACTGTGATTATCACAATATCGAACAAAACTTCCGTCTGAAAGAGATGGGGTGGCAGGCCTGGCTGAGAGCCTCAGGGAGGCGTGTTCTTGGGCTGCACTTACTTCATCACGTAGCTGTTCCATCACAGACACTCTTCCTTCCCCTGCTGGTCCGACTTCCTTCAGCAGAAGCCTGTTTTCAGGCTGCAGGATCACAGAAGGTGGTCGTTTCCACGGCCGCAAAATCTTTTTACTGTCACGTCCCACTTGTCCAGGCTCAACCCTCAGGGCAAATGTTTCCTCTCCTGGGTAAGTTCTGAGTCCCAGGGACGGGTGAGTGTGAGCACGAGCGTGTATGTGTGCGTGTGATGTGTGTGTGGTGTGGTGTGTGTGTGTGTGTGTGGTCTTCAACGGCCAGCAGCACAGATAAACACATCTAATGTAAATCTAGCCAGTCTCTGAGGCCTTGCCTCGGGGAAGAACAACACACTGACATTTTTTCGTGTTATTAAGGATGGGGATGCAATGAGAAACCTCATAAAACCCCAGAAACCACACACTAGTTTTATTATGAATATTTCTAGGAAAAGCAACCAGGTGAATCCTAAAGTTTACGCTGTGTGCTTTATAAGATGTTCGAAATCAGCCTGAATGTGACCACCTGCCTGCGGAGAACCCCCCCCCCGCCCCTGACCAGGCTGGGTGCCCGTGTACGTGCCGGGAGACCGCGGGGCCCCGCGTGACTGAAGTGGTGGGGCTGGAGGGGAGAACTGACCCTGGTCCACCTCCACCTCCAGCTCGCTGCCACAGCCAAAGAAGGCCGACCGGAGGGCAAGGTGGTGGGTGAGCAAGGGCACCCACTGCCTCTCCAAAGCTCCCGTTAAAACTATTCATGGTCCATAATTGTGAAAAACAAAACTCTAACAGCTGAGGGAAACCGGGAAAGGGTACCGTGCATGGATCAGAAATGGTGAAGAATCCCAAAGATTGAAAGCAGATGGAATCAGACTGACAAGGAAATCAAAGCCAAGAGGAAAACCAGCTGCAGACCCCAGTCATGTGAGCGTGTTCTCTCCAGGGAGCCCAGCAGGAGGGCGGGCGTTGGGTGTGTTATTAAAGGGCTTTACCACGAATTACGGGGATGGCCGGCAGCCTCCCCGCTCTCCCGAGTAGAAGGGCGGGAAGCTTTTGCTCCCTGCTTAAACCCTGATACTATTTTCCATACAGTTCACAATTTGCCTAACAGAGGCCTCTCCTGGGAGCACTGGGCCTGAGAAGGGTGAAGGGCAGAGCCCAGACATGGGATGGGTTTGGAGAGCCAGGAAGGAGTGGAAACCACCACGGCACTCCCACTACCACGCTCACCAGCAGAGGAAAGGCCTTCCCACGCTGGCAACTTCGGGGACCCTCCACCCACAGAGACCTCAGGCCCACAGACCCAGCTGGGCACCCGTGCTAATCAAGCTAGCCCTTCGTTTATCAACATGACCTAACAACCAAGGATCATCACATGTTCGAGACAAACCAAAAGCAAGAAAGAGAAAGATGAGCAGATAGAACTGACCCCAGAGGAAACAGGTGATTCAGGAGACTGAGGAGAACTTTAAAATAATTCCAGTGAATAATCCTGAGAGATTTTAAAGGTCTGCCTCCATAAAATAAAAACACACTGCTATAAAAAAGGGAACAGAAAATGAAAAAGTATTCTTCCATTTAAACAATCTCAAAACAAAACATTAGATGCACAGGCTGAAGAAGACAGCTCTAAGGATCAAGGAGAACACATACCGTAAGCTGCTGCTTCTTCTCTTGAAACGTTTTGGTCTTGAAATTCTTGGTCCTTGTGACTTTCTCCGTGGTGTCTGGGGTGCTCTGGCTGTAGTCACTCACTGGAATGACAGGAGTCGAGGACCAAAGTGAAGCCCCCCACCACCCCCATCATGTAAAGAGCCACTCTCCTGCCATGCCCCCCTCAAGAGGTCAGAAGGAGGAAAAGGCTTTTATAGACATTTCTATTTGATGAAACCTGGCCCGAAGGACTCCTGGGGCTGTCCTTCTTGGTCCAGAACCAGAGGATGGGGGGGAGGGAGGGGAATAAAAGGGGCTACAGTTCTCAGGCCCCAAAGAGCACCCCCTGCCCCAATTTATCTCCCCAGTTCCTGTGAAAGACTGCAAAAGTCTCACGCCTGACTTTGGGGAGGCCAGAGGAATAACATGGGTGGAACGTGAAAGTAAGAGGCCTGGCTGGGCCGGCAAATTTTAAGCAGTTCTCTCCATCCTTGCCAAGTCACTGTGTTGTTTTTGGTCAACGGTTCTTTAGGTTTTTCTTTTTTAATTATTATTTTTTCGTCCAGGTTTACTGAGATGTAACTGACATCCAGCACTGTATGAGTCTCAGGGGCACAGCATGATGATCTGACTTACATATGCCATGAAATGATGACCACAAAGTTTAATGAACATCCATCATGTCATATAGAAACAAAATGAAAGAAACAGAAAAAAATATTTTTCCTCGTGATGAGAACGTGTAGGATTCACTTTCCTGTAACAACATCCATATATAACTGGTCAACCGTTTTAAAGTCCCCAGAAGGGGACAACTCACCC
Organism: Eubalaena glacialis; assembly: GCF_028564815.1. Lineage (NCBI taxonomy): Eukaryota > Metazoa > Chordata > Mammalia > Artiodactyla > Balaenidae > Eubalaena > Eubalaena glacialis. The sequence continues at coordinate 54,408,307 of NC_083728.1, read as the reverse complement.
AGGTTGGACCCGCTGCCGAACAGCCCGTTCCCTCCCTCGGCGACACTGCTCAGAAAGTGGTCGCTGAAATTCACCGCCTTGTTCAGGTAAAGGTTCTGGTCAATGAAAAAATTCCAGCACCATGAAAGATGAGGCCGCCGCGTCCCAGCAGAAATGAGCTCCCTGCTCACCTGCTCCTCTTTCTGTCAACGACAGCCCTGTCTACCCAGACCGTCAAGCCTGCAGCGTGACCGTGCTTGCAGACACCTCCCTCACCTCACTGTGATGTTTTGTCCATTCTGCCTCTTACACAACTCCTCATTCTGGCCCCTCTTCTCACACCGAGATCATTGCAACAGCCTCCAAACAGCTTCCTGCCAGCCCACCTTCCCTGTGGCTGCCCCAGCCCCTTTATACAATGAATGTATACATAACTGTGTGCTTATGTGCTTACAACCTGTGTGCCTCTGTGCTTACAACCCTTCCGTGTCTTGGGATTAGGGTGGCCTGACGGGGAGGTTCAGGCTGCAGAGTCTGTATCCTGGTTTGGTCACTTAGTAGCTTAGGGGCCTTGGAAGAAGCAAGTTGCTTAACTTCTCTGAGCCTCAGTTTCCTCACCCGTAAAGCGGAAATATTATGACCAGCCTCAAAGAGATGTTGTCAAAGCAAAATGAGGTTACGTGGATGTCTATAAAATGAGGATGGGTGATACACAGGCCAGACCCAGGATTCTGTATCCACCTGGACCGGTTCCACAGCGTGGCACCCTGCTCCTGCCATTGGGAGCCACCTGCTACTTCCTGAGCACAGAACACGCGGGCTAAGAAAAAACACACACAGAACCTGGGACACAGCCCCCACTTCTATGTGATGGACAGCATATTGCAGATGCTCTTGTGTCTGTCCACTTCCCCTTAACCAGTCAGGTACCATCCCAGCTGCCACGTTGGCTGCTAAGAGCTCACAGCTGACCCCCGTCTCCAGCTGCCCTCAGTAGGTTATGCCCTTCCCCCCCAGCCTCAAGTGGGGACAACTGTGTGGTGTGACTCGCCGTGTTCTGCGTCCCTCAGTCCCATTCTCCTGAAGCACCTCCCCGCCCAAGCTCTGCTGCAGCCACACAACCGAAAACACAGCATTTAGTGCTTTCCTTGGTTACAAAGCACATTCACGTGTATCTTCCCACTGGACAGTCCCAGCCTCCCTGTGGGTCAGGCAGGGCCCAGGTATCTGTCCCAGTTTTAGAGACATCGTTAGCACCCTGCCAGGTCACGGCCAGGCCCGAGTTCCCCTCCTTTTCCTTGCCATCTTCACTTTCTTCTCAATCCATTAATTATCCTTTTGTATGTTGTGACTTCTTGTCCAATGAAACTAAAGCTGCCTGTATCAGTTAATGTTTGTCACACACTTATGGGCTCCATGGCAATGTTCCAGTTACCCAATGAGAGGGAAGATCAAGGGAGACATGGCCACAAAGTATGGCTTATTTTTATAGGCAAATAGGTCAAAGTACATATCAGGAAACATTTCTGTCAGTCTTTTGCCTATACTCAGACTTCAGTGGGTATAAATAAACCTGAGAACTACAGGACCAATAGGGTGGGTGATAATTTCTGTTCTTACGACATCTTTATGTGCCTGAAAGCTGGCTTCTCTGAGGTTTAGCTCAGTTATTTATCTAATTCTATGAAATTGCTGGCCTCCAGTTAAGTTTCATAATATTCTAAACTCTTCCTTTCTGTGGATTATGCAGAAGCATTTCAATAAATCATAAGCTACCATTTACTAGATCAGTCAATTTTGAAATGAATAACTTCCGGCGGTTTTACTCACCTTGTTTGAGACTTGAATATAATTCAGCCTGATGCTAACTTCATAGCCATCCTCATGGACGGTAGCAGAGATGAGCTTGTAAAAAAGTATTAGAGAGAATTCACAACCATGAGTGTGGGACTCAAAGCCCGGAGCCACAGCCAAGAAATTCTGAGATGCTAAGCTGTACATTTAATCAAACATTTAATTAACACAAAGGAAGGCAGGAAAAGAGAAACAAAAACTAGATGAAATAGGACACAAATGACAAAATGGCAGACACAAATCCAGCCTTCTCTATAATTCCATTAATTATAAATGAACTAAATACTCCAATCAAAGAGCAGAGACTGCCAGATTGGTTAAGAAAGCAAGACCCAAATTGATACTCTCTATGAGAGACACACTTTAATGAAGCCACATGGCTGCAAGTCATCACCTGGCAAAAGGTGACCTGGGGGGGCCAGGCCTTGGCAATCAAGGGCCAAGTATTCAGGTGAGCAGCTGTCTCTGTAAGTAGTGGGAGGAATTTAGATCAATGGGGCTCAGCAAATGCTTTAAGGATCAGATAGTAAATATTTTAGGTTTTGTGGGCCATATGGTCCTTGCCATTGCAGTACAAAAGCAGCTACAGACAGTAAGTAAATGAATGAGTGTAGCTGTGACCCAATAAAACTTGATTTACAAAACTGGTGGCAGGCCAGATTTGCCCCACAGGCCACAGTTTGGAGACCCCTAGATTAGGCCAAGAAATTAATAAACCACCAAAATAGATTATCAAAGGAAATTGAGCAATACTTGACAATGACACAGTTCCAATGTTGGCCTAACTTGGTGGCATAGGAGTGGCTGGGCTAACTTTGAAAGGTTCTTTTAGTCTCATGACAGAGGAAAAGGTCTTCTCACAGATGTGTGTCTTTATAACAGCAGTATCCCTGGGGTCTGACAGACCCTGCTTCAAATCCTGAATCCCCTGAGACCCAGAGTGTAGTCTTGGGCAGGTCAACAAATCTCTCCAAGCCGGTTTTCCTGGATGTCAAATAAGGCGAGGAGGCGTGGAAAGCGGGGCAGGAAAAAGAGAAAGGGCAAGCAAAGTGCAATTTCAGGACAGTCCGTGGGGGCAACCTCAGCCTGATCCCACGGGATACTCCAGAGAGGAAGTCCTGCTCAGAGGCCACTCACCTTTCCCATCCTGGGCTCTGCAATCAAGGCCCGGAATTCAGGGTTGTTCTGAGCGTAAGACCGGAGGTGAGCGGAGATATGGTCCACCTGTTTTCTCCAGTATCCTAAAGAAGGAGAGAAACCCAAACACATGGATGATTCTTCTGAGGTGAAGGAGGAAAAGTGTCAGCATGCAACATGCATTTTCAGAGAGCTCATTTCTCTTTGCCAAACTCTGTGATGGTTTTTGCTTTCTGAACCTCGACTATGTACTAGAATAAGTTCCATGAATATTATAGAATTCCAAAGGAACATATTTTGATTGCCATATCTGGGGTCTTTTTCTTTTATTCTTTTAAAATTAACCATATTGAGAAACAACTTACTAATAAAGTGCCCCTATTTTAAAGGTAAGTGCCCCTGTTTTGAGTTTTGGCAAGTGTATACATCCCATCGATATGGAAAGCATTCCCATCACTCCAGAAAGCTTCCTGTGCCCCTTTCAGTCTGCACAGGGTTTAAAATAATTCGAATTCATTGCCATCATTTAAGGCTTGAGAGATTTCACATGGGTCTGGTTTCTCGTGCACAGGTGGGCGATGCAGCAGCACTGGGCCTGCCCTTCTGCCGGGCCCGGCTGCCTGGGGCCGAGGGGTGGCTGCCCGCTTTGGACGGGGCAGGGCGCTCCAGCCGGCCACAGCCCTTGCAGGCCTGGCTGCCTGCCTTGACTTCCTGGCTCTGCCCTGTGGCCACTTGAGTATGAAAACCTGCATCGGATCCCACCTCATCACCTTACCAGTGAGGACACTAAAGCTGAGAGCAATTGGGTGGCCTTTGCAAGGTCATCCAGACATCTAAATCTTACTCGGCCTTACTTTCCTTACCTGTAAAATGGGACTAATACCTCTCACCTCATACGTTACTGTGACACCAAATAAGAGAACCTCAGTGTCTTAGTTTGGGTTCCCCTGACAGCAGAGCCTGAGACGAATATTTAGGACAGGTAGTTTCTTTTGAAGGTGACCCTGGGAAGCACGAATGATGGAGCAGAAACAGCAGGACAGGGCAGGAAGGGAAGTCAATTAAGAATCCGTTAAAAGCTGGTCAACGCTGTGGGCAGCGGGGCTCCGTCCTGCTGGGACCTGAGAGGAACCCGGCAGAACACACCCCAGGTCTGTGCACCGGACAGAGGGACCGAGGCGTTCACTCTCCGCCCCCGGCCCCGTGTGTGAGCTCCGGCACTTCTGAACTGCACCCGCCTGTGGACCGGCAGTCTTCTGCTGCTCTGAGGCAGCAAAGCAAAGAGATGCTGTGGTGCGTTTGACGAGGGACACGAGCAGAGATGTGCAGAACCAAGCACCACGCTGTGCTGGGATCGGGCGGGCAGAGGGGTCTGGGCATCACGAGAGTCGGCTGCGAGTAGCTGACATAACACCAGAGGGAGCACTGAGCCCAGCACAGGGTTTGGCACAAAGTAGGCACATTCATCCCACAAACAGTCACTGAGCACCTCCTGTGTGCCATGCACTATCTGAGGGCTGGGGATACAGCAGTGAACAAAGTGCTTGCCCTTGAGGAGTTCACAGGTGGACCCAGAGAAAATACAGGTAAATAAATAAATACGCAGGCAGAAGTATGCTAAACACAAAGATCTGACTGAGAATCTACAACAGATGTACAATTCCAAGATCAAATGTCAACTCTCAAAAAAGCCTCCAGGGAGGGCGTTATGGAAAGGCTGGGAGGGGTGAGGGGGTCTTTCGGAAAAGGTCCTGGCAAGACCGTAAGTCCTCTTTTGGGGGGTGAGGTCTGCTCCCTCCTAGCTCGGGATGAAAGAGGGGGTTCCAGGGGCTGCCTTCTGCTATAGGGAACTGAGATCCCATGTCTATTATCTGTTGGTGCCAAGCAAAGCGCCCCAGAACCTGGTGGTTTAAAACGTCAGCCACCTGAGGCCTCACACTTCTGTGGGTCCAGAGCATGGCCAGTGCCCAGCAGGTATGGCTCATCTCTGTCCCCCATGGTATCAGCTGAGCCGTCAGCTGAGGCTGGGGGTCCGAGATGGTCTCATCCCTGTGGCTGAGGCCTCCCCTAAGATGGCGCAGGGCTGGGGGCCACCTGGCCTCTCTCTTCCCGTGACTGCCGCCTGCACCCGCTCAAACGTCAGCAGTCTTTGTGGTGGCTGTTGGCTGGGCCCTGAGGCATCTGTCCTCATTCAGCGATCTGTCCTGACCTCTTTACACGGCACTCACTTCCTGGGGAGTAAGTGCAAGCTCCCAGCCCTCCTAAGTCCAGGCCCGGAACTGTCGTGGCGTCTCTTCTGCCACTTCTGCTGATGAAAGCAACTCGCAAAGGCCAGTCTAGATTCCAAAGGAAGGGAAACAGCATACAGGGGTGGGAGGGGTCATTCTGGTCATCTCTGCGGACGATCGACCAGGACACTCATGCCTGGAAGACAGTGGACTGGGTCCTGACTCCCAGCTGGGAAATCCACGAGGCAAGAGAAGAGCTGGGAATGACTGACTCCCAGCTCCGCAGCCCAAGGAACTCAGGGGACCTCATCCCCATGGAACTATAAAATAAACAAACATTTCAAGTGTCTGGAAATGGTTCTAGGGACATGGAGCAAATACAGAAACATCTGAAGAAAAAACTGTGCTAAAACTCAGAACAGCAAGAGTCTGTGGTGTTTGAACCATGACCCACCCCCTCCTCCCCTCTCTCAGCTGAGCACGATGAAAACTTCATTCCACGTGGTTCAACCATAAACACATAGCTCCCTCTCCTTCCACCTCCCAGCTCCCAGCTGGAGAGCTACGGAATCTTCCCAGAAGAAGCAGGATTTCAGTGTTTCTCATCCTGCCCCCAATTACCTGCTGTAGAGACCAAATTCTGGGCAAATGCAGTCAAGAGTGGGGGCCCCCCTCCTCTGTCCAGCCACCATTTATGGGATGGACGCTCTCCCTTGGGTCTGGTACACTGAGAATACTGCAGTCCAGGTCATCCTTGTCCTGGCTTATTTGTAAAGCAGAGGTCTCATAGTAGAAGAGGCAAGTCAAGAAGACCAGAGGTGACAGCTGCACCCCCTTCACTGAGTGCCCAGCTGCTGAAGAGAAACACACCATCGTCCCCACCCCCTGATCCAGAGCATTGGCTCAGATATTTTGCACAAGGGAAGATAAGACAGAGAGCTCCAAATCTCCATAGGAACCCACTCCTTTGGCAAGAGTGTGAGGAAGTTCAGGCCTAAGGATAACAATGAGTGATGTGGTAAAAAGCAATTAAAAGAAGCCTAGAGATAGGAGTTAAACCATAGGCTGGCCAGCTTACCAAAGAGAACCACAGAAATAAACAGCTAAGAAGAGCTCTCCTGAAGTCTGAAAAATATCTCAAACACTGATCTCAAAAACTATCCCTGTAAAGAATCTCAAATTTAATTGGATCAGGGAGCTGGCAGCAGCCGCACGGCGGGCCCAGACCCACGGGGCCGAAGCTCCTGCAAACTTGGGCGCGCGCTCGCGCCACTGCGCCCGAGCGATGAAGATGGTGGCCCCCTGGACGCGGTTCTACTCCAACAGCTGCTGCCTGTGCTGCCACGTCCACACCAGCACCATCCTGCTCGGCGTCTGGTACCTGATCATCAATGCCATGGCACTGCTGATTCTACTGAGCACCCTGGCTGATCCAGATCAGTATTGCTTTTCAAGTTCTGAACTCGGAGGTGACTTGGAGCTCATGGATGATGTCAACATGTGCATTGCTATCGCAATTTCTCTTCTCATGATCCTAATCTGTGCAATGGCTACTTATGGAGCATACAAGCAACACGCAGCCTGGATCATCCCATTCTTCTGTTACCAGATCTTTGATTTTGCCCTGAACACCTTGGTTGCAGTCACTGTGCTTGTTTATCCAAACTCCATCCAGGAATACATACGACAGCTGCCTCCTGATCTTCCTTACAAAGATGATATCATGTCAGTGAATCCTACCTGTTTGGTCCTTATTATTCTTCTGTTTATCAGCATTATCTTGACTTTTAAGGGTTACTTGATTAGCTGTGTTTGGAACTGCTACCGATACATCAATGGCAGGAACTCCTCCGATGTCCTGGTTTATGTTACCAGCAATGACACTACGGTGCTGTTACCCCCGTACGATGATGCCACTGTGAATGGCACCGCCAAGGAGCCGCCACCACTTTATGTGTCTGCCTAAGCCTGGAAGTGTGGCATAGCTGGGAGCGACGGCTTGACTTTCATACATCAGAGCAATAGGTCTTTAATTTTACTTCTGAGATGAGCTCTCTGAGCTTATTTGTTGCTGAAAGGCTACAATTTAAAATTTTAGATGTTAAGTTGAAACTCTCTGTAGTTTGAAACTTATGCTTTAGCTAGAGCACCGTGATAGAGTAACTGTAGAATTCTTTCTGTGGGGGTGGGGTGGGCTCCCCTAGTCTTTCCTCAGCATTGAAACTACCCAACAATCCGGGTGGACCTTTTGTCCAAGGAGGCTGTTGTACGTGCTGAGCCCCAGAGTTGAAGGATTTGTGACACTTTTCTCTCCATTCCCTCCTTTCTCTTTTGAAAGCGTAAAATAAAATCAAAATTATACAATGCTTTTCTTAGGCCACTCCAGTTTACAGAACAAACCCTTAGGAGAAAAGGAATGTTAATCGTGTAAGGAGTCCATATATACACATAAATAAAACAAGAATTTCCTTAGGTCCTTTATGATTTAAATTCAGTGACAATTTGAGTTTGCTGGTCAAGGATTTTGTCCACGGGCTAAATTGAGACCCTTTGTCAATTCCTGGCAGTGAGGACAGTCAGTCACCACCCTGGTGGCTGCTCCTGTACACCCATGTCTGGGGTCACGGCACGGTGTGTTAGAGGGGAACCGGTTGGTACTGTGTTGTAACAGGTTCTCCCTATCTCACAGTTTCCCATCCCCACTCAGAGCCTAGCCTGACTCAGGGAGGACATCCATCAGCTTTTGTCAAGTGGAATTGCTGATATGTATTTACCCAACAATCTGAAAAAAGGTTTCTTCTCTCCCTGCAAGGCACATCCTACTACTTTGAATTTCTGAGTATGCCTCGTCATCTTTTAAAATGAGTGTAAAACGGACTTCAGAAAAATGGGAGGTGGCGGGGGTGCTTTCCTTGTGAAATGACTACCTGAATTTCAAGGGACTTTTATATATTCATATGTTCAAAAGTCACAGCTCTCCTGTTTGTTCATTATTGAATGTGCTGTAAATGAAGCCATTTGCAATTAAAGTGAGATTTGCCCACATTCCAAAAATAAAAAATTAATTGGATCAGCCTGTAGAGCAATTTACACCCCCAGAGTGTGGTGGAAAGTAATAAAGCAATCAGCCAGCAATAAGTGGAACTTAAAGGCTGGTTATGGTCAGGGAAAGAGATGGTCAAAGATAGCCTCGCCAAAATCATGGTCATCCTAGGGTGACAGGGTGCATGGCCAAGGCCTCACTCTCCAAGGAGCAACTTCAGAGGCGTCCCACTGTGGGGGTGAGACAGAGCTCAGGAACCTGGTCCAGCTGGTCACTAAACAAACAGACAAGCAAATAACAGTAACAAGCCTGGAGGCGAGGTCAGTACCCAGAGTTGCTACAATATCTTATTTTAAATGTCCAAGTTCCAAAAAAATAAAGAAAAAATTAAGAGACGAATAAAGAATGCAAAGAAACAAGAAACTGTGATTCATACACAGGAAAAAAAACAGGCAACAGAAACTGTGAGAGTGGTCATATGTTGGAGATTTAACAAAGATTTCAAAGCAGCCATTGTAAACATATCCAAAGAACTAAAAGAAACAATGCATGAAGAAGTAAAATAAGGTGCCTCATGAAATACAGAATATCAATAAATACATAGAAATTATATATAAAGAGAACCAAATAGATACTGTGTAGCAGAAAAGCACAATGACTGAAATTAAAAATTCACTAGAGAGACAGAAGTTAATTTGAACTGGCAAAAGAAAGAATTAGCAAAGTCAGAAACAGATCAACAGATATTATGCAATGCAGAAGACAGAGAGAAAAAAAGAATGAAGAAAAATGAACAGAGCCTAAGAAACCTGCAGGAAACTATCAAGCATACCAACATATGCATAATGAGAATCCCAGAAGAGGGGACAGAGCAAAATGCAGAAAAAATATTTGAAGAAATAATGGCCCCAAACTTCCCAAATTTGATGAAAGGCATGAATTTACACATCCAAGCAGCTCAACAAATTCCAAGTAGGGTCCACACCAAAAGACACACTTTTAAGAGATAAAAACAGAGAATCTTGAGAGCAGCAGGAGAGAAGTGACTCATCACATACAAGGGATCTGCAAGAGATTAACAGCAGATTTCTCACCAGAAATCATGGAGGCCAGAAGTCAGTGGGATATCATATTCAAAGCACTCAAAGGAAAAAAAAAACCTGTCAGCCAAGAATCCTATTCCCAGAAGTTATCTTTCAAAAATGAAGGCAAAATGAAGACATTACCAGACACTAAAAAACTGAGGGAAGTCATTGCTAGCAGACCACCCTATAAGAAACACTAAAGAAAGTTCTTCAGGCTCAAAGCAAATGACTCCAAACAGTAATGTGAATCCATACACACAAAAAAACAAAGAGCACTGATAAAGTAACCATGTAACTATAAAAGACATTATAAATGCCTATTTCTTTTCTTCTCCTAACAAATATGAAAATATATTGCATAAAATAATATGTATATAGGTGTAGTATTTGTCCTATAACATATAGAAATGTAATATCTTGGTCAATAACAGCACAAAAGAGGTGGACAGGAGCAAAGCTTGACTGGGCTAAGGAAACGGCTCCAGATGGTAACTCAAATTCACAGGAGTAAACAAAGACAACTAGAAATGGGAAGAAAGGAGGCTAATATAACAAAAGCCATAAATACGTAATACAGTTGACCCTTGAACAACACAGGGGTTATGGGCACCAACCCCTTATGCAGTTGAAAATCTTTATATAACTTTAGAGTTGGCCCTCCGTATCCATGATCCCATATCCGTGCACTCAACCAACTGTGGATCATGTAGTACTGAAGTAAGCATACAGTGAAAAAAAAAAACCCACATATAAATAGACCCACACAATTCAAACCCCTGTTGTTCAAGGGTCAGCTGTAGTTCTTTCTTCTTTCAGCATTTTTAAAAGACATAAGGTTATATAAAGTAATAAATATAACAGTGTCTTGTTGGGTTTGCAACATATATAGATGTAATATATATATGTAGGCATTGTTGTTATATATACCTATAAAACCAGGAAGAGGGGCTTCCCTGGTGGCGCAGTGGTTGAGAATCTGCCTGCCAATGCAGGGGACACGGGTTTGAGCCCTGGTCTGGGAAGATCCCACATGCCACGGAGCAACTGGGCCCATGAGCCACAATTACTGAGCCTGCGCATCTGGAGCCTGTGCTCCGCAACAAGAGAGGCCGCGATGGTGAGAGGCCTGCGCACCGTGATGAAGAGTGGCCCCCACTTGCCACAACTAGAGAAAGCCCTCGCACAGAAACGAAGACCCAACACAGCATAAATAAATAAATAAATAAATAAAAGAACGTGAATTTCTTTTAAAAAAAAAAAAATGCAATGCTAAATGCTTTCAATGTTACCGAGGCATATTTCTCCACTATGCTCAACTTTGTAAATTAAAAAAAAAAAAAAAAAAAAAAAAAACCAGGAAGAAAGAACAGAGCTATATAGGAGTAGCATTTCTGTGTCACACTGGAATTAAATTACTATAAATCTGAAACATATTCTGATAAGATGTAAGGTAAGGGGCTTCCCTGGTGGTGCAGTGGTTAAGAATCTGCCTGCTAATGCAGGGGACACGGGTTCAAGCCCTGGTCCGGGAAGATCCCACATGCCGAGGAGCAACTAAGCCTGTGTGCCACAACTACTGAGCCTGGGCTCTAGAGCCTGCGAGCCACAACTACTGAGGCTGCATGCCACAACTACTGAAGCCCACGCACCTAGAGCCCGTGCTCCGCAACAAGAGAAGCCACCACGATGAGAAGCCCGCACACCACAATGAAGCGTGGCCTCTGCTCGGCACAACTAGAGAAAGCCCACACGCAGCAACGAAGACCCAACGCAGCCAAAAATAAAATAAAAATTAAAAAAAAAAAAAAGATGTATAACGTAAGCCCTAGAGCAACAACTAAGGGAATAAGATGGTATGGAAAAACCTGAACGAACTTTTTGGCCAACCCAATATATAGGGGAAAAAACCCATTAAACATTGAAAACTTACATTAGAAAATATGCAACACAAAAGCAAGCAGTAAAGGAGGAATACAGGAACAAAAAGACACAAACATTTAGAAAAGAATGAGTAAAATGGAAGACACAAATCCAACTTTATCAATAACATTAAATGTGAATGAATTTAACAACCCAATGAAAAAACAGAGATTTTAGACACTTTAGATTCAAAGATACAAACAGATTAAAAGTAAAAAATATGGAAATATATATATCATGCAAACAGCAACCACAAGAAAGCTGGACTGGCTATACTAATACCAGACAAAATAGATTTTAAGACCAAATAAAATGTTACTAGATAAAAATAGGGACATTTTATAATGAAAAAGGGTATCATGAAGGTATAACAATTATAAACAATTATAAGTATGTACCTAATAACAGATAACCAAAATACATGAAGCAAAAACTGAAGGAAATGATGGGAGAAATAGACAACTCAGCAATAATGGTTGGACACTTTAATACCCTATTTTCAAAATGGATAGAACAACTAGGCAGAAGGTCGGCAAGAAATAGAACACTTGAACAGCACTCTAAACTAGCAGGACCTAATGGACATCTACGGAATATTCCACCCCCAAGAGAATATATATTCTTCTCAAGGGCACATGGAACATTCTCCAGGATAGATCATATGTTAGGCCATGTCAAGTCTCAATAAATTTAAAAGGGTTAAAATCATACAAAGCATGTTTCTGATCACAATAGAATGAAACTAGAAATCAATAACAGACAGAAATTTGGGGAACTCACTAATATGTGGAAATTAAATAATTCTTAAACAAGCAGTGGGTCAAAGAAGAAACCACAGGGGAAACTAGAAAATTCATTGTTGAAAGAAAATGAAGATACAACACCAAAACCTATGGGATGCAGTGAAAGCAGCACTCACAGGGAAATTTATAGTTGTAAATGCCTACATTAAAAAAGAAGAAAGGTCTCAAATCAAGACCTGAACCCCATGAAATAAATAAATAATTCACCTAAAAAGAAAAAGACCTGAACCTTTGACCTTGAGAAACCAGAAAAAGAGCAAACTCCACCTAAAGCAAGAAGAAATAAGGAAATAATGAAGATTAGAGTGGAAATTAACAAAAGACAGAACAGAAAAGCAATACAAAAAATCAACAAAACCCAAAGTTGGTTCTTGAAAAGAGATCAGCAAAATTGGCAAATCTTTATCTAGACTCACCAAGAAAAAGAGAAGTGACTCAAATTGCTAGAATCAGAAATTAAATAGGGGATATTACCACCAACCTTATTGAAATAAAAAGGATTATAAAGGGATACTATGGACAACTGGATGCTAATAGATCAGGTAACTCAGATGAAATGATGCTCAGCATCATTAGTCATCAGGGAAACGCTGATCAAAACCATAATGAGACTGCTCCACACCCACGAGGATGCTTGTAATGAAAAAGTCAGATAATAACACGCGCTGATAAAGATGTGGAAAAATCGGTACCCTCATACACTGTCGGTCAGAATGTAAAATAGCGCAGCCACGTTGGAAAACAGTCCAGAAGTTCCTCAGAAAGTTAAACATGTTACCATTTGACCCAGCAATTGCACTCCTATGTACATACCCAAGAGAAATGAAAACATATGCCACAGAAAAATTTCTACGTCAATGTTCAGAGCACCATTATTCTTAACAGTCAAACCTGTTTGCGCACACACACACACACACACACACACAAAGCTGGACACAACTCAAATGTCTATTACTGATGAACATACAAACAAATGTCATATATCCACACAGTAGAATATCACTGAGCTATTAAAAAAAAAAGAATGAAGTACTGAAAACATGTTACATGGACAAAACTTGAAAACATCATACTAAGTGAAAGAAGCCGGTCACAAAAGACCATATTATATGCTTCCACTTACATGTCCAGAATAAGCAAATCCATAAAGACAGAAAGTAGATGAGTGATTGTTACACCCTTGGGAGGGGGAGGTACAGGGTTTACTTCTGGGGGGATGAAAAGGTTCTAGAAATGCAGTGGTGATGGTTGTATGCTCATGTACTAAATGCCACTGAATTGTACCCTTTAAAATGGTTAAGATGGTGAATTTTATGTCATGTGAATTTTGCCACAATAGAAAAAGAGATTATGGCAGCCAGCAGTAATGACGCAGACTAAGCACATTTCTGTGTTAGTAGTACACGTTCTTATGTGCGACTTCATTTACCAACACGACGACGGGGCTAAGAGTCAAAACATGCTAAAAGTTTAAGGAAGTGCTATTATTCACACAAAGCAAAATTACTTGAAAAAAGAAAAATAAAGGCACTTCTTGTACATAAAAATGAATCGAAAGGAAGATAAAAAACGGAATTTTCTGTCAGGGAAAGAGTGGGTTCCCTTCTGAGAGGAGAGGGTGTCTCACCTCTCCCTGGGCTGACGGCTGTGAGGAGAGGTTTATGGTCACTCATTTTCTCCTGCCTCTGCTTCTGAGAAGCCATTTCCAGTTCTTTTTTTGCCAGGAGGGTCCCAGATGGGTAGAACAGGCCAGCGGTCTGTGTGCCCACATCCTTCTTAGGCCCAGCATCAGGCTTGGGCAAAGGAACATTTAGGGGCTGCCAGGCAGATCGAGGCTGTATGAGCAAGGCAGAAAACATAAAAACAAAAAACAAAAAACAAAAAACCAAAAACTATAATGTAAATTAATTAATTCTCCATTTTATCACAGAAAACAATTCTAATCAGGAGTAAAAGTATCTCCAAAACACTGTACTTTGAACTAAAAGGGGTTTTCAGGCCTTGCCTCACCTTCTTTGCTTGTTTTTCCCAGCAACTCCCAGCCTGAGCCCTGAAGCCAGCCCCACCCCTTGTCCACTGACTGTCTCAAATTCGGCAAATCAACTGATGCTCCCTGTCCTGCCGCCTGAGGTCTGGAAATCTATCCTCTCAGCTCTACAATCCAGAGGAGCATAGACTTTACTACCCATCCACACTCAACTACTGGGCACCAACATCTTCTCTGAGACACTCTCCTGCATCTGGGCCTGGGGACCTGAGAGGACCACCATGTAAGGATGTGTACGTTGCACACTGCACAAAAGCATTGCATCTAAAGGGGTAATATTCACAAAGTGGACATTGCATGTTTGCATATTTATTAGGACAATTTTTATGGTAAAGAAAATGTCTAACAAAATTAGTAAATTACAATCAATTTCCAACAGATGGCAGTCAATTGTCTTGAGAAAAAAAACACCACGTCTCATTTGCACAAAGGTGCCACCTCGGTTATTGGCAGTCCCGCGATCTGTAAGTGTTTTCATTTGGGTTAAGAAACCATGAACTCCCTAAAAATGAATGCAAAGTTGCTGAGTGCACATGCATTCTCTCTAACAATCATCAATCTTCAAATTCTTCTAATGAAGAGATTTGAAGAATCTAAAGAAGAGAAGAAACCTGAAAAGTCTTTCTGTAGCTTAGGCAAATTCATAAAAGTCTAACACAAAGCTGGTTACAGATTAAGTCCTTCTGAAAATAACCTTGTGAGATTTTCCTCAAATATGCCCAGTTGTTATAAGTGGCGAAAGCAATTTTACGAACCCAATATAAGTTTTCTAAAATATAAAAGAGCAGGGGGAAAGTTCTTGGCGTGCTACATAAGAAATTCACGAGACGAGAGTACATTCTATCCCATGTATTTTAAAGCTCCCTAATGACATTACATCTATTACCTTGCACACACAGTTAGACCTCGATTTACTACAGATAAATGCATATTTACATCTTTGAATTCTGAAGAAATCACTCGAGTGTTTAAAACATAACGTGGTTGAAGTTATTTACACACCCAGTTGAAAGTCCACGAGAAAGGTCTAAGTGTTTCGGCTCTCTTCCCCTGGGTTGGCTCACAGGGTGGAGAACACAAATTCAGAGTCACAACCCCTTCCTGGGTCCAGTTCTTACTACCACGGAGGCCTCACCTCAGCAAAAGGGCCAGGTTCTCCAGCAGCTGGAGCCAAGCTGTTCTCCACACTAGGTCTTGCCAGGGACTTCACGTAAATACCACAGGAGCCACAGAATCGTGCAGATGGGTGATTGCTGGCTCCACATTTATAACAAACGGAGTAGCAAGTTGCAGCGCCAGGCTAGAGGATAGAAAATACTTTTATATTTTCATGAATATCAGAGACACAATTTTCCCATACAAATTACGCCCATACCGTACAATCTGCAGCCATCCAAAGAACACAGGCCCACACCCTCTGACCCTGTAATTCTACCTTCTAGAATTTATCCTACAGATGGACAAATTCACAAAGAAGTATATTCAAGACCATTCCCTGCAGGATTGTGGTTTTAGAGGAAATAACTGGAAACAGCCCTAAACGTCCAGCACCAGGGGATGGTCTAAACACGCCACGGGACATACAGACAGCAGAAAAAATGAGGAGGCTACTAACGAGATACACGGCTAGGAGCAAAGAACCGGGTCTGTGTTCATATTAAACTACCAGTTACTTATTAAGGCATCGAATGGCTGAGAGAAGACCTCAGAAAGTGGGTAACAGTGATTACCTCTGGGGGTTGGAGCTGTGGGATTAGGACGGGAAGGGAGACTAACCCTTCACACGAAACCTCTTGCATTATTTACATGTGACCCTTACTCCAATAAATAATTTTGAGTGTTTCATTAAAAAGGAAAGCAGACAATTCATAAAAGAAGAAAACACCAGGAGTCAATAGATGAGTGAAAAGGTTTAACCTCAAAAAATGCAGATGAAAACAGCAATGAGAGACCTTCTCGATTTGAGAGAACTAATGATCTCTGTCTGCAGATTCTTAGGGAATTGGTGCTAGGACCCAAATCCCAAGAAGCGATTTCAGCAAGGCCGTGGAAGGGAGGAGCCTGGCTCTGGGGCGGCCCTGAGGCACAGAGAAGCTGTGTTAAAACCCCCATGGAGGCTCCCTATCAAACTCAGAAGCAAGCTTCCCCTGCTCGCACGTGACGGGTGGACACAGGGCCATACAGGCGGGTCAATACTCCAATCCCCCTCCCAATCCAGAAGAGAAGGAAGCCCCAAACCAGTGCAAACCCTGGAAATACGGTACTTCTGCCCCAAAGAGTAAAACTATGATGAGCTTCACCAGTGAATGAATTAGAACAAAGAGCATGCGCTCCTTCACGCAAAGTCGATGAAACCGGTGCCTCACATATCTTGAAGCCCCTGTTACCTGGCACGCCAAAGGCAGCGTGCCCACCGCCCTCGCTGTGAGGATGTTACTCGAGAAAAAACCTGAAGAGCGGGGGCGGCCTGAGGGGTCACGGCTGAGGCTCACCCTCTCTCCTTCGGACTCTGGTTTCAATCTGGAAACGTCAACTTACTTGCCACTCCTGACACAGGAGAAGAAGTATTTTCTTTGGGGGAGGGAGTTGGGATTGTCTCGTGAGACTTTCTGAGACTCCGTCAGGCGGACCTGAACTAGAATCTTTGCTCCCGCTGCTAAACCCCACGGCGGAGCTGGCACGCGGGCGCCCTGGTTGGCTCTGTTTACAGATGAGGGAAAGCGAGGCACCGAGGGGCTGAGCCCCGAGATCTGAAGCCAGGCCAGCCGACTCTACGCCATAGCCTGGCTTTCATCCACGACTCCATGCAGCCCCTTCAACACAGTGGCTCCTCGCGGGGCGCTCCTGCGGCGGGATTTCACCTGGTTAAGCGCAGCGCAGTCCGCAGGAGGGCTCAGCACAGGGTCAGGCTCCCTGTGTCAGCTTCCTTCCCACTAGACCTGATTTCCTGAAGGGAAATGACTCTCATTTCACACTTTTCCCCACAAGCACAGGACCTGGGACACTGGCACCTGGGAGCCATTCAAGTAGTTACTGAATGAATCAATCGATCAATGAATAACTGACTCCATTGATCACGGAATGTGTGCACACATTATAGAAAGTGTTTACTAAGGATAATTTTTCCTCAAAGAAAACTATGCGCCCAATGTATCCTGTTTTACTTCAGGGACTGCTCTGTTGTCCTAAAACAGACATCTATCCGGAAAGAGGCTACACCAGCTCCCAATATCCACAGATTCTGAGAAAGAAGACCCCTTTTATATATACTTATCCTCGCCCCATTTATGTGCAATTAAAGGAAGACTCTTTGGGATAAAATCAAAGGAGAAACCCTTTGGAAACTTTCCCTTCAGACTTAAATTTATCCTGCTGTTAAAGCAGGGTTTTGATACAAAACTTGCTAATCTGGGTTTCTAAATACAAAGCCTTCAGACCT
This sequence comes from Eubalaena glacialis, assembly GCF_028564815.1. Lineage (NCBI taxonomy): Eukaryota > Metazoa > Chordata > Mammalia > Artiodactyla > Balaenidae > Eubalaena > Eubalaena glacialis. The sequence goes on along the minus strand of NC_083728.1, from coordinate 54,390,772 downwards.
TTCATTGAAATGCACAGTGATTCAGTTATACATATATACATTCACACGTATATATGTGTGTATGTGTATATATATATATTCTTTTTTCTCTTAATTTCTTTATAAGCCATACAATTGTTTAAAACATAAACCACAACATTCTTGAAGGGTTTATGATGTATAAAGGTGTAATATGTATAACTGTAACATAAAGGATGGGGGAAAGGATAGGAACCTATATAGTTGCAAGATTTCTGTATTTAACCTGATGTGGTACAATAATAACTAATTAGACTAAAAAGTTTAAAATGTATATTTTAATCACTAGGGCAACTACTAAAAAATAATGCCAAGAAATACAGCTAAAAAGCCAACAAGAATATTAAAATATTATTCCAAAAAGTATTCAAAAACCCCCAAAAGGCAAGAAAGTAGGAACAAAGGAAACAAAACAGATGGGAAAACTAAAAATCAATAATCAATAATAAAATGGTAGATCAAAAACCAAACATATCAATAATTATATTAACCTTTGATGGACAAAACATTCCACTTAAAAGGCAGAAATTATCACAATGGATTTTTTTTAAAAAAAGGAAAAACCAAAAGAAAACAAAATTTAAAAATTTAAAAAATAAAAAGGAAAAACAACTATATGGAAGCCACAGACAAGGTCCAACTATATAGGCTGAAAGTAAATACATAGATAAAAATATTCCATGTAAACAATAAAAAAGAAGGCTGGAGTGGTTCTGTATCAATATAGGATGAAACAAGTTTAGGGGAAAAAATGTATTACAAGAGATAAAGAGGGAAATTTCATAACGATAAAGGTTAGATTCACCAGGAAGACATAACAATAAAAAATGTTTATGTGCTTAACAAAATACATGATGCAAAAAGTGACAGAATTAAAGACAGAAGTAAACAATTCCAGAATCATTGTTGGAGGTTTTAATACCCCTTTCTCAGCATTTATCAGAACAATTAGAATATGATCAGCAAAGACATATAAGATCTGTGCAACATTACACTTTGACTTCATTGATATTTATAGAATACCCACAATGACAGAACACACTTTTAAGTGCAGCTGGTATGTTTTCCAGGTTAGACTATATACTGGGCCATAAAACAATTTTCATTGACTGAAAATAACTCAAATCATACAGGGTATGTTCTCTGACTATAATGGAATAAAATTATAAATGAGTAACAATAAGATAAGGGAAACCCCATATATTTGGAAATTAAACAACCAACCTATAAATAAATCATAGGTCAAAGGAGAAATCACAAGGGATGTTAGAAAATATACTTTAATAAAATTTTAATAAAACCAAACTGAATTATAGTAAAAATACAACTTACATAAATTTGTGGAATATTGCTAAAGAAGTTCTTAGAGATAAATTTGTAGTCTCTTTTTAAAAAGAAGAAAAATTTTAAATCAAAGATTTGAATTCTCACCTTAAGAAATCAGAAAAACAATATTAAATAAAATCTAAAACAAAGAGAAGAAAGGAAACAATAAAGAGCAAAATTCCAAAAAATGAAACCAAAAAAAATAGAGAAAATCAATGAACTAGAAGCTAGTTCTCTGAAAAGATCAATAAAAGTTTTAAGTCTCTACAGGACTTCCCTGGTGGTGCAGTGGTTAAGAATCCACCTGCCAATGCAGGGGACACAGGTTCGAGCCCTGGTCTGGGAAGATCCCACATGCCAAGGAGCAACTAAGCCCATGCGCCACAACTACTGAGCCTGTGCTCTAGAGCTCACGAGCCACAACTACTGAGCCCGTGTGCCACAACTACTGAAGCCTGTGCACCTAGAGCCCGTGCTCCACAACAAGAGAAGCCACCACAACGAGAAGCCCACGCACCGCAACGAAGAGTAGCCCCCTCGCCGCAACTAGAGAAAGCCCACACGCAATGAAGATCCAACACAGCCAAAAATAAATAAATAAATAAAATTTTAAAAAGTTATAAGTCTCTAGCTGGAGAGAGAGTCTGAGAAAAAGAGAGAAAAGGCGGGAGAGAGGATGAGAGAGAGAGAGAGAGGAAACTGAGAACACAAATTACAAACATCTGGAACGAAAGAGGCAGTCGCACTACAGATCCAACAGACATTAAAATGGTAAAGAGGGGATGTCATGAAAAAATGCCTGATAATACCAAGTGTTGGTGACAATGCAGAGAAACTGGAACCTCCATATCTCACTGGTAGGAATGTAAAATGGTATAGACACTTTGGGAAAAATGTACGGCAACATCTTATAAAATTACAGAGGAACTTAGATGGAACCAGCAATCCCAGTCCTATGTATTTATTTACCCAAGAGAAATGAAAACTACATCCACATACAAACTTGCATGTGGAATGTTCACAGCAGCATTATCCATAATAGCCTGAAACTGGAAACAACCCAAGTGCCTGTTAACTGGTGAATGGATGAATTTGTTATATTATATCCATACAGTGGAATAGTACTCAATGATCAAAATTTTTTTTAAATTAATACATACAACATGAATGAACCTCGAAACATTATGGTAAGTGAAGGAAATCAAACACACACACACAAGAGCTACATACTTCCTTAAAAGGCAATGCCACAATGTCCAAAGGGATGAGTATTTTCTGGGGCTGGTGATTATGGGAGGGGCTCAGCTGCCAAGGAACATGAGGAAACTTTTTACGGTAACAGGACTGTTCTGTATCTTTACGGCGGTGGTGGTTTAAATGACTGTATATAACTACCAACAGTCATTAACCTGTAAAATTAAAATAGGTGAGTTTTATTGCTTATAAATAATACCTCTATAAAACTTGGAACAAAAAGAGTTCCTTCAAATCAGCTAGACTTAGACTGTCAGTAATTAGACACAGCATTAACAGATACCTTGGGGAATTCCCTGGCCATCTAGTGGTTAAGACTCTGCGCTTCCACAGCAGGGGTGCACGGGTCTGATCCCTGGTCGGGGAACTAAGATCCCACAAGCCACGCGGTGTGGCCAATAAAAAATAAAATAAAAAAAAAGATATCTTGGCCAACCTTCCTGTTAAGGGGTGAATTGTTGTAAATCAACAATTAAAAAGAAAAATTTAAATAAAAAGCAGAGAAAAGAAGTTACAAGTATATGAAAAACAAAGATTTTTTTAAAGGTAAATTGTGTCTCCTCCAAAGAGGAGTCCTAACCCCAGCCCCTGGGGTTAAATTTTTTCTTAAAAAAATGTGACCTTATTTGGAAATAGGATCTTTACAGAGGTAATCAAGTTATTATAAAATGAGGTCATTGGGGGGGGGCCCTCATCCAGTATGACTGGTGTCCTTATAAAAAAGGGAGACAGAGAGACACACACCCAGAGGGAAGAGGGTGTGAAGTCATACAGGGAGAAGGTGGCCAGGTGACTGGGGTGATGCACTCCACAGGGAGCTGGAGAGAGTTCCTTCCCTAGAGCGTCATGGACGACAGGGCTCTGGCAGCACCTTGATTCTGGACTTCAGGTGCCCAAAACTGTGAGACAATGAAATTCTGCTGTTTCCAGCCACTCGGTTTGCGGTACTTTGTGTTGGCGGCCCCGGGATCGCAACCCCCTGCCTGCTGATACTAACGTGCTGACTACACTGATCATCACATGCTTGTCCAGCTTCCCAAGTAATTGCTCCAAGATGAGAAAAAAACCCCCAAACAGAGAGAAATATTATACAACGGCCCCAAGGAAGCAAGTATTTTTCTTCTAAATTGGCTAGTAAATGCCAACTTCTTCATGGGATTGTTAGGCCAGGGCAAGAGCCACCAGGAAGTAATTTTAAACTTCATCAGAACATTTTATAGACATAAAACAGATCAGCTACATGGAACCTACTCACTATATTTAAATTCCTTCATTTTAAACACTCAAGTTAGGCTGGCAGGAAACCCAACGATGGGTGCCCACCATGCTCTCAATTTCAAAACACAGCAGGCATATTGTGGGATTGAGTCTCTTTTTGATTAAAGCCTCATTTCACTTAAGTGCTGAAAACTCACTTATTTTTGTTTAAAATACTACCTATAGTTGTTACCAGCACTTGTACTTCGCAACTTGCTTTCCTAGGATCCGGGATTTGGGACTTGACATGTAGTATAAAATCAGTATGTGTACATTTTGCTTATTGATATGCTGTGATCTGAGGGAATCTGAAATGTTTTACCAAAATAAAGTTTAAATTTTTTCTTAAAAAAACAAAACAAAACAAAAACAAAAAAACACAGCAGGCACAGTCCACACAGACATGCCTGCCTGTGAGTGAAATGTGAACGGCCCCTACCCCACTGGCTGCCGCCAGCCTTCCATGCAGTCACTAAATGAAATTGTAAGGAATTGCTGACTTGATTGAATCACCCTGAAGACTTTGAAAACAGTTTTGTACTGGTGAACATAGAAATGTTGCTTTCACTTTACCATGAGCAGCTTCTTTTGGTCTCTCCCCTCTCCTCCCCTACAAACTTCCTCTCCCCTCTGCAGACTATACTTCTTATCACTAACACTGAACATTTATCAGCCATTAAAATACAGGACTGGCACATGCAGTCAACCTACCTCTTGTGATGAAGGCAGGGGACCCTCACAGGTGACACAGTATCTCAGGTGAGCAGGGTTCCCTGTGCCGCAGGTGCGGCAGATCACTTTCTCCTTGAAAACAGAGAATGAGAAATACGTGTTTCCATGGAGGCTCTCTAATTTCTTCACAGATAAATGTATTCATTTTTCCTGCCAATTCATCTGCATAGTATAGCATACTAGGACAAAAGGGTGTTAATAAGATGGAATAATGTAAGAGGTACATTATCTACCACCATGATGATTAGCAGTCAGATATTCTGATGATTTCATGATCTAAAACTTATCTTTCAAAATAACTTACATGGAACACAAGTTTGAATACACACACACACACACAGACACACACACACCATGCAAAAAGGGAAACCATATGTAGCTATGCTGATTTGAAGTGGCATCTGTAGGTTGATTCAAGTTTAAGGTTTTATTTCAAGGCATACTCTGAAAGCCATGAAAGCCAGAATTGAGAAGTTTCACATTTATTTAATCATACTTTTTATTTCTTTCTCTTATTCAGTATTTAGTATGTAAATTCTTTAAGTCCAATAAATCAAAGTACTGTTCACAAAAAAAGAAAGAAAGAAATAGGTGTTCCTCTGAGCAAACAGCTGTGCAAGGAAATCATTAAGCAGTCTTTCCAGCCGATCAGCCAGCTAGAGACCCTATACTAACACCCAGACCCTGAAATTGGATTTAGGATTTAGGAATTATTACAACATACATAGTGTCAGACAAATGAACATAGTTTTGAAAGAAACAAACCCCAAAATGAAAAAACTGAAAAAGAGTATTCATTTGGCCTTAGGAAGGCAAATTGACTATGTTGCACTGCTTCTGAGTTATTATTTTTTTCATTGTGGAAACTGTGCTACTTGGTAGGCTCCATCTCCTGGCTTCAACAATAAATAGGAAGGCCCAAGACCAGCAAAAGAGTATATGTTTACAAGTAACCTAGTTCTTGGCCTGGGGTCTACCCCACGGGGCTTTATATTAAATGTGAATTTAGATTTGCTCTGTAGTTTCTCACTTAGAAATGGAAAAGTAAAAAGACCGTCTTAGAAAATGGGTCATAAGTTCAACCTTCTGAGTCAGAAACCTGGGGATAAGTTGCAATACAGAAAACAACAAGAGAAAAAGAAGAGATGGTTAACACAGCCTACCCAGAGTTCGGCCATGGAAGGTTGGTAACTAACATCTGTTTAGTCACTGGACTATTCTGCAGAATTCCCCTGTCCTTTCCAAGTCTTCCTCAAGTCCCACTTACGTAAAAGACCCCAAGGTCTTCCTAGGAACAAGAGCCAGCTCGGGAAACCACAGTTCCCAGCCCAGAGAATGCCTCAAGGGCAGAGGCCGACTCACTGCTCCTCAAAATGGCAGAGAACCATAGACTTGCTCTCCGTGGGTCCTGACACCCCCTGGTTCCAGCTTTCTTCCCAGTTGCTTAAGGTCCCCAAAGCGTAATCTGCAATCATCAGAGCTTTTCTGTGAGATTTAAGGCAGTGATCTTCCTGATCTGGTAGAATCCACTGAGAAGTGAAACAAATTTCCTGTCCCTCAGTTAAAATACAGTGAGATCAAACGAAAATAATCCATCTGTTTGGTGCAGGAAATATTCTAGAAAGAGAAAACTATAAACTAAGTAAAACTGCTTACTTATTAAGTCCAACGGCCCTCAACTTGCAGGACCCACAATCTAAAACTAGTATGTTCTGGGACTTCCCTGGTGGCTCAGAAGATAAGACTCCACACACCCAATGCAGGAGGCCCAGGTTCGATCCTTGGTCAGGGAACTAGATCCCACATGCATGCCGCAACTAAGACTTTGCATGCCGCAACTAAGACTTCGCATGCCACAACTAAGGAGCCCACGTGCTGCAACTAAGATCTGGTGCAACCCAATAAATAAATAAATAAATAAATAAATGGGTAAACTTTTAAACAATAAAAAAAAAATAAAACTAGTATGTCCTCCATAGCTGTCATTTGTGTACGTGTGTGTGTGTGTGTCTGTGTGTGTGTGTGGTGAGAGCACCTGGAATCTACTCTCCTAGAAAATTTCTAGTATACAAAGATGGACATGTTAATTAGCTTGACTGAAGTAATCATTTCACTCTGTATATCAGAACATCACCACCTTAAAGATATGAAATTTTTATGAAAATTAATAAATAAATAAATAAATAATGAAAACTAGCATGATAGGGGCTTCCCTGGTGGCTCAGTGGTTAAGAATCCGCCTGCCAATGCAGGGGATATGGGCTCGAGACCTGGTCCGGGAAGATGCCACATGCTGCGGAGCATCTAAGCCTGTGTGCCACAACTACTGAGCCCACATGCCTAGAGCCTGTGCTCCGCAACGAGAAGCCACCACAGTGAGAAGCCTGTGCACAGCAACAAAGTGTAGCTCCTGCTTGCCGCAACTAGAGAAAGCCTGCACATAGCAACAAAGACCCGATGCAGCCTAAAATAAATAAATTTATTAAAAGAAAAAACAGGGCTTCCCTGGTGGCGCAGTGGTTGAGAATCTGCCTGTCAATGCAGGGGGACACGGGTTCAAGCCCTGGTCTGGGAAGATCCCACATGCCGCGGAGCAACTAGGCCCATGAGCCACAACTACTGAGCCTGCGCGTCTGGAGCCTGTGCTCCGCAACGAGAGGCCGCGACAGTGAGAGGCCCGCACACCGCGATGAAGAGTGGCCCCCGCTCGCCACAACTAGAGAAAGCCCTCGCACAGAAACGAAGACCCAACACAGCCAAAAATAAATAAATAAATTAATTAATTAATTAATAATAAAAAAAAGAAAAAACAACTAGCATGACATAACTCTGCCCAATCCCAATACTGCCTTGCAAAACTCTCTTTAAACAGAGTGAAGTAAGTCAGAAAGAGAAAGACAAATATCATATATTAACGCATATATGTGGAACCTAGAAAAATGGTACAGATGAACCGGTTTGCAGGGCAGAAATAGAGACACAGACATAAAGAACAAACGTATGGACACCAAGGGGGGAAAGCAGTGGGGGTGGTGGTGGTGGTGTGATGAATTGGGAGATTGGGATTGACATATATACACTAATATGTATAAAATAGGTAACTAATAAGAACCTGCTGTATAAAAAAATAAAGTAAAATTCAAAAAAATTTTTTTTTGAATTTAATAATCTTTGTTTTTTAGAGCAGTTTAAGGTCCACGTCAAAACTGAGCAGACATTACAGGGAGTTCCCATATACACCCCTGTCCACACACACAACCCCCCACTATGAACATCCCGTACCAGATGGTGCATTTGTCACAACCAATGAACCTACACTGGCACATCCTCATCTCCCAAAGCTCACAGTTTACCTTAGGCTGCATTCCTGTCAAATTCTCTTTAAAATCGCCCAACCGCAGTACTGAAACCCTATAAATACCCTTCCCCATCTTCTCTCTTCTGAGATGCTGCTAAGATGGTCAAAGTGGTGGTTTATCTCACTGTATTAGGTCCAGTAAGCACAGCCTTCTTGGTCGACAGGCTTTCCTCACGGTTTCTGGGGTGGCTTTTTGACACCACGTGGCTCACTTCTTGAAGAGCAGTGACCATGACCCACAGATAAAAACCTTGTATCACAATCGCTACATCATAGATTCATGTATGTCCGTAGGGACGATGTGGGACTCAGGCCACCACCAGACAGCCTTAATGAGGATCCTAAACATTTACAACAAGCACTTTATAAAAAGCCAATACCCTCATTTGCTGCCTCACCCACAGCATTGGCAACACACTGACCAGTTGAACGGTTCCAAGCAATTTCGTGGACCCGGCTTAGTCACTGGGGTAAAACTTTTCCTTACGAAGCAGCTGGAAGATGAGAACAATCTTCTAATCTCCCAAATGATAAGCTTTAATTGACACAAACCAGTAGGTAGTGGCAAACTTAATCTCAAAGCGGATTTTGTAAGATGCCAAGGTCAACTTGACACAGAGCTGTGGTTACACTGGCATTAGCCCTGAATCATTGGGTGAGGGGCTGGGGTCTCATAGGAGGTACCTGTGCCCTCGCTGTGTGAGTCATCAGATCTCTTTCAGAGTAATGACTTCACGAGGATCCCAGCCCTAAGCCTCACAGATTCCAGGAACCCCAGACACAATGGGAGTCCTGGAGGTAAAACATGTGTTGCCAGTTAGAGCCAGAAGGAAGCTGAAGGTCTCTTTCTAAAAGAGTTCATGTGTTCTCGTGAAAGGGGAGATGCTGATATTAGTTTTCAACTGTAGAAAACGGCCAAAGGGATGCCTTTGTTTTTTGTAAAAGAGAGAAAGAAAGAAAGAACGAAAGAGGGACTTCCCTGGTGGCGCAGTGGTTAAGAATCCACCTGCCAATGCGGGGGACACAGGTTCGAGCCCTGGTCTGGGAAGATCCCACATGCCACGCAGCAGCTAAGCCCGTGAGCCACAACTACTGAGCCTGCACTCTAGAGCCCACGTGCCACAACTACTGAAGCCCGCGCGCCTAGAGCCTGTGCTCTGCAACAAGGAGAAGCCACCACAATGGAAGCCCGTGCACCGCAACGAAGAGTAGCACCCTCTCTCCACAACTAGAGAAAGCCCGTGGGCAACAATGAAGACCCAATGCAGCCATAAATAAATAAATAAATTTATTAAAAAAAAAAAAAAGAAAGAAAGAAAAGGGAGGCAGGGAGGCAGGAAGAGGCAAACAAACAAAATCAAATTTAAATGTATGAATATATATAAATATGTTTCTGTGCATCTAGAAAAATACATAGAAGGACACTCACTAAGCTGCTGTCATTGGTTATTTCAGGGGATAGAAATAGAGGTGGGGTGGGGAAATTACACACTTCATTGTGTATCTTTGGACTATTTCATGTGTTACTGAAAATTAGAAAATTTTAAAAAACATAAAATCCTCTCCTATTCTGAAATACAGGCCAGAGGATAAAAGAAGAAACTCCTGCTACTATATCTTCTAATCCTGGCAGTAGAAAAAAGTATCTGATGCAGCAAAATTCCTCAGCGTTGACAAGGGCTTTACATCAACACAGAGAAGCCTGGCACAGCGGGTGGGTCTGTCTGCATCACAGCAGGAAGAGGACCGATGGTGCTTTGTGCACTTTGTGGAGTGAGATGGAGACCAACCTAGAAATGGGAGGGAGGCATCACCTGGCCTTGCTGGCGCTTTGGGGAGGGAAGGCACGCGGGCTTCCGTGAGCAGCTTACACAGGTGTTCCCACTGACCTCAGAGGAGGCTCTCTGGGTGAGAATGTGATCTAAAAATCTGTCGCCCTTGTAACATCTGGGAAAGCCACTGGGATGAAGATTTCCAACCAGGGTCCTTCTGTGGGTAGCAGCAATACTGAATGTCCCGTCGTAAAAATCAGGCATTTCCCACCAGATCAGATGTTATGGTGACAAAGGTCTCTCTAAAAATCAAGTCTGATTAAAAGCCGTCCTTGCTTTTAACCCTCCAGGGTCCATTGGGAAAGAAGGGTAGAGAAGGCACCATTTCCCACAGCCCACGGGCCCCGCCAGCTTTTCTGCAGCTCACGAAACCAAACTGCTTGCAAAGTTTTGGAGCACATCCTGCAGCTTCCGGTCTCTGTGCGTCTTTCTGGCACGCCCCCCTCCTCCACCTCATACCTGAACACACACCCACGCATCACTTCTCTTTGTCCCACCCCTTCCCATATGGCAAATGCCGGTGCTTCCTACAACTTCTGCTCAGATGACACCCCCTCTTCAAAGCTATCCCTGGCCCTGGCCCCCAACAAGAGCTGACGAATCCTCCTCTGTGCCCCCTGCCACCATGGCAAGTGGGGGCCCAGATCACTGGGGCAGTGGGTGCAGGGGTCACAGCCCGGGGAGTACAGTGAGCAGAGCCCTAGAGGGTGGTCCGGGAAGCAGCAGCTGGTCAGGCCACATCAAAAGGTGCCTTTGAAAAAGCTCCTCAGTACCTGAGGGCTGGCATGGGAGGGGCAAGGTGGAACCCAGAGAAACTGGGTGAACCTGAAGGAAGGTTCATGGCTGCACCTTGGTGAGGGATACCAGCTGCCTGGGGACCTCGCTCCTTCCTCAGGCTCCTTCCCCTAATCGTCCCTCTTCAGTGACCCTAGAGCAGGTGTCCAGCGACTGCTTCTCAGGCTCACACCACTGCCTGGGCCACCTGGCACTGCTGGGAGCTCAGACTTATTCCAGTAAATTCTTAGGGTGCAGAATGTATTGTGTACATGGTAAAGTACACAAAAAAGAAGAGGATGGAGTGCCAAGAGTGACCCAAATGCTTTGGTAAAAGCAGCACAACTAAAGCAGTATAACTAATAGTATAAGATGTACAGCTGTTGAAGTCATGTCTTTATTAAAAACAATAGTAAATCGTACGAGTCCAATGTTAAAACAGACAAAACACCAGGGAAAAAAACACCGTGCCAACAGAAATGGTCATGAGATTCTCACTTCTGGAGATAATGATAAATGTACCCTAAATCATTATTTCCTAAGATCTTGAGGAAGTTAATATTTCAGAGAGCCCTTTATTGAAGCTGTGCCTATTTGAGGCATTTTTAGCTAATGTGAAGCTTGGGTACTCAGTAATTTCATGATTCCCTTTGAAAACCCAACATCAGAAGTCAAACAGGCTTGATCTTCTAAATTTCATCATTGAATTATCAGTTGATTTCCTCATTATAAGGTATATGTTCTGCCTTTAGCCCATTAATAGAGTAGAAATCAGTTTCAAGTGATTGTCTCTCTCTCATCAAAACTGTACTTTAAAAAGGGGTCACTCTCAGGAATAAAGACGCAGACGTAGAGAATGGACTTGAGGACATGGAGAGGGGGAAGGGTAAGCTGGGACGAAGTGAGAGAGTAGCACTGACATATATACACTACCAAATGTAAAACAGATAGCTAGTGGGAAGCAGCTGCATAGCACAGGGAGATCAGTTCGGTGCTTTGTGACCACCTAGAGGGATGGGATAGGGAGGGAGGGAGGGAGGGAGATGCAAGAGGGAGGGGATATGGGGATATATGTATGCATATAGCTGATTCACTTTGTTATACAGCAGAAACTAACACAACATTGTAAAGCAGTTATACCCCAATAGAGATGTTAAAAAAAGAGAGAGAAGGCAAAAAAAAGGGTCACTCCTGGATTTGACGCTCCTAATCACTATAGAAGTCCTATGTTTATCTTCAACAGAGGACTTACTTATACCTTTGTACCCCCTGTCTTTCTACAACATGGGAAGAACTTTGGGTTTCAAATGCTGAAGGTGGCATGATACATACTGAACTTGGCTCTCAGCCAACACTTACCCCTATTCCTCCTGTTTTGAATAGTTCAAAGGGTTTGAAATGATATTATCTTCAAATATCCCGGATAATGTAAATATTAGTGAGAACAGGTGCTGCTGTGATTGACAGAACAGCCAAAATCATGGTGACTTAAACAAGAGAGAAGCTGGTGTCTCACTCTCATGTATAGGAAGTTTGGAGACAGGCCTCCAGGGCTGCATGGTGGCTTCCTGCAGTTGACTTCTAAAGTTTCTTAAGATTGAAAATAGTCATCAAACAAAAAGATTAGTAAATTTTCATCTACCTGACTTTGGCCCAGCCAGTTCTTCAAAATCTCACTTCTGAAGGTTTACTTAGCCTGGGATACTTTTGAACATTTTTTTCACAGTGAAGGGGAGCTGGGACATGTAAGAAAAAGTGGACTTACCTTTTCTCTCATAAACTTTGCCCACATAGACTCCACAAGGTCATTTTCGGAGTGTTACAGTTCTAATTGTACGTTAAGTCCATGTACTTCCCTTATTGCTAAAAATTCTTGCTTTTTTAATCCCCAAAGTTATCTTTATTAAATCTATTTCATCCTCTAGTGACCTTTACTTGAGGTCAAGTAAAAAGGAGGTGAATGGGACCATAAATTGAAAAATGGAGAAAAGATACAGTTGTATGTTCAATAATTCTACCAAAAAAATTTTCATGACATGATGTCATTTGTCTAACAAGATTTTTTTAATGTTCATGATACTTAACTTTTTCATCCATGTGACTAGCTGTAATCCTTCTTTTTTACGTAATAGAGACCGATAATCAAACAAAGCAAATGAAAACATGAAGTGACTTTAAGGACAAGATGAAGAGTCAATATTAATTACAATGTTCGAGTTTAAATATATGAAGTAAACAATGGTCTGTGTTAGCTGCAGTGCAATTTGTCCTCCAAATCCATGTTCAGGGAACACATTTCTGTGTATCTCTCTTGATATGTAGATCCTACTGGCAAGTTAAACTCTTGGGCAGATGCCTTTCCAAAAATGAGAGTGGATTTTGTTCACAGGTATTAGCTTATCAATTGTTAGCCAATTCCATCAGCTGAAGAGAGATGTTTAATGGTTCGAACATTAATTTCTATGTGTTTTATTCACACTTTTACAGATTCACATTTCATTACCTTCAAGCGGAGGCTGGCCTGTGGCTGCAGCTGTGGAGCGAGAGGAGCCTCACAGACCACACAGATAGGCGTATTCATGGGCACCAGGTTTTCACATTCTGCACATAAGCCCATCTGCACAAAGAAAGAGGTCAGGTTGGCAAAAACTGAAGGTATAAGTAGATCTTAAAACGTAAGGTTTAATTTGCTTTTGTAAAAATTTCTTTTAAATAATTACCACTTTTATTCTTATTTCTTTCCTATTAAAGTAAAAACATGTTTACTGTAGAAAAGAGAGGTATAAAGAAAAGAAAAAATAGCTTACAGCATGATGGAGTGAGGAAATCGACAAATCTTCTCTCCAAAAAGCAATTATAAAGTTGGGTAAAACTTAAAAAATTCTTAAAGTCAACCAAAGACAGACAACAAACTGAAAAGTAGTGAACTTCGGGCAAGGACACCACACGTCTGTTGGGTCTTGCTTGGGCTGTCCCCATCCTCCTCCAGCTCCGTCAGCGTGGAAGCTCCACAGAGCAGGGAGGGCTGTGAAAAGCAGCAGCTTCGCGGCTGCTGACAGGTAGGGCTCGTGTGATTTGGAGCGCGGTTAAGGTGATGATCTCAGTGGCAAGCAAACAGGGAGGACAGTGGATCCACTAGCCTGAGTTCATGGTCCTGTCTGGGGCAACTGATGAACCAGCAACTAACCAGGGACTTGATAGGGAGTTCCAGAAGGTAGGTCATCTCTAGGGGGCTTGATAAACTCCTCCCACACCCTTAGTTGACTGGAGGATGTTCGCATGTGCAGCGTTAGACCTAAGAGGGTCCAAGCCACCCACACATCCTTGGCTGCACATGAAGATACAAGGGAGCTCAGCATAAAGTAAGAGCTGGGGCAGACCTGAAAACAGCCTGAAGTTTGAATGTTCCACCCAGCCCACAACAGATCCCTCAGCAGAGATTGGAAGCCTTGGAGGACCAAGGTGTTTGAGCACAACTTCTGGCCAATCTTCAGTTGAACTCTAAGCTATGCACACCCAGGGCTGATCCCAGGCTTAAAAATAAAACAAGGGGAAAAACCTGATATTAGTGGCTGAAAACTGCAGGGAAGACAGGCTTGAAAGAGTAAACAAGTAAACAAACAAAAAAACCAAAACAACAACACAAGGAGAAAAATCAGAATCCAGACTTATTATACTATCTAAAATGTCCAAAATTCAAGAAAAAATTGTGAGATGTGCAAAAAACAAGAAAGTGTGACCAGTACTCGGGGGAAACAGTCAATAGAAATTGTCTCTGAGAGGAGGAAAAGAAGATATATTGGAGCAAAGCTTCTGTGTATTACTGGATTTAAGTTAAATTATTCTGAAATAGACTGTGAGAAATTAAGGAGTACGTTGTAATCCCTAGCGTTCTCTTAGAAAATAACTTTTAAAAAGAAAATAACTTTTTAAAATAGTAAAAAAAAAAAAAAAAAAGAAATATAGGAATGAAAATGGCATACTAAAAATTATTTATTTAACACAAAAGAAGGAAGCAAAAGAGGAACAGAGGAACAAAAAAGACGTGAGACAAATAGAAAACAAACAGCAAAACAGCATATGTAAATCCAACCATATCATTAAAGACATTAAATGTGAATACACAATAAAACCACATTCAAAAGGCAGAGACTGTCAGATGGGATAAAAAAAACGAGAGGTATGCCCGACTAGAGACATGCCCTAGATTCAAAGATACAAATAGGTTGAAAATACAAGTATAGAAAAAGGTATATAATGGAAATAGTAAGGGTAAGAGAGTTAGAGTGACTGCATAAATATCAGGAAAAAAGGACTTTAAAAACAAGAAATAATCCTAGAGACAAAGAGAGACATTTTGTGATGATGAAAGGGTCAATAAATCAGGAAGACACAGCAATTATAAGTGTACATGAACATAACAACAAGTCCCCAGAATACATGAAGCGAAAACTATGAGTCAGCCTTAAGATAAGGCTCTATCTATCACCTGGCAACTCTAAGCTCCAACTTTTACTGGTGGACCACAGCGGCGTTTTGGAACTCTAAGGATCAGCATCAACTCAGAGCTAGTATCTAGTAATCCCCCAAAGGTTTAGGCATTTCCTTTTCCTCAAGGCACAGGTCCCTCTGGAAAAGGCTTCAAGGATGACTTATGACATGTACTTGCAATGATGCAGGGTCCATCCTCAAGGACACCCAGCAGCCCTTCAGTTAGGGAGCTGTGGGTTTGTGAATTGACTTAAGTCTTGAAACTGGGTGACACCCTTGGATGTTCCACTGTGGTGGCTCAAGTCACGTATTTGGCTACAAAACATGTGATTTTTTTTTTCTATTATATAAACCAAGCAAGACACTAGTAGGCTGCCCATCTGTTTCATTCTTAGGAAGACCACGATCAGATTCTGATTACTGATATGTTGCTGCGGCCTTTCACAGTAGATGTGCCCACCTTGTCTTTGGCAGTTAAGTGCTGCCACTTGACCTCTGGAATCCCGTTAGCTCCCTGAAATCAGGGAGCCCATCTCAAGAGTGGCATTGCCCCATGATCATGTCTGGCCTCCAAGGAAAGCAGCCATGGAACTTTTCAAGGATGCAGGTGCTCCTTTCACTAATATGTATTCCTCACTCTATGCCTTAGTGAAGGACGTGTCTTCTGGGCCTTCTTGTGAAATGCAGGTGAGAGTTGGGGGCACACAGGACGCACCTGACAAACCTACTCCAACATGATATCAGGAAAGACCTAGCATCGAGTCTCACTAACCATAGGCTACTACTGAGTCCAAGTTTTAGTCAGCCAACCCAAAAAGCAGCTGGAGCCACCGCCAGCTTCATTAGCTAACATATTAAATCAATCCAGAATCTATAAAAGAGGCATGCATATCAGTGAATTTGGCCCAACTTAGTGTTATATTTTGCCCTCATTTAAAATCCACTCCCAGACTTGTCCCCCAAGATTCTGCCAATATACGTTAGCAAAATTGTGCTCTTCTTTTCATGTGTAAGCTTTTTGTCCTGGATCACAGAGTACACCTGTCCCTCTAGAGCAGCTGGGATTGGACCGTAGTCATGCTACAGGATGGCTACGGTGAGTCTTGATGAGAATACACACCCCCTTTCAAGGCCACTGCCCCAGGCGAGGTTATCACAGAGATTTCAAGGAAAGGAAGGCTAGCATCCTCAGACAGAAGGGCCAGCTCATCCACTGGCAGAGTAATTTAGGGAATCAAGAATGTGCGTTTCATCTGGGTCCAAGCCAACATCTCCATTCCCAGTTTCAGGATCCTGTTCTGTCCCAATACAAACCCGAACTTTCACAAAAGAAATGTGGTGATAAAGTGAATTCAGCTTATGCTGTAACTCACCAACATATTCAACTTAAGTTTGTGTTTGCTTTCAGCAGCAAATCCCTGGAGCTACAAGAAATAGGTTCTTTTGGGGCTGCCATGGGAGCACTCTGGTTCTTGGATTATGAGTGAAAGGTCCTGAGCTTGTCGGTTTCTGTGATGCTCCCAGGTGCTCAGGAGAACTGTCCACACCACAGCCCTGGTATCATCATTGCTGCCACAACCGTCAAGTGCAGCGGCCACCGGGCCACCCAAGAAGCTTGCTTTAGGTGATGCTTCCTCACTACCAGACCCATGTGATAGCTTGATTTATTGTGATGCCACTTCATGCTATGAATTACTAGCATCCTGTTTCCCATGGGCAAGGAGCTCAGCACTGCTCCCGAGCAAAGGGAAGGACTGAACCACTTCCCAAACCCCTTCTTTGCAGGTTTAGTTCCTGGTACCAACTCTGTATCAGTCAAAGTCCAGTCAGGAGACAGAAACCTCAGAGTAATTTAAACAGGGAAAGTTTAATATAAATAGTTATTAACTAATAACAGAGGACTAACTGCTAGTGGGTAAAGCGAACTCTAAAGGATACAGGACCACCCAGGATGGGGAGAGCCACTGCTGCTCCGGCTGAGGCAGAGGACCTGAAGAGGATCGAATCTGGAAGAGGCACTTACTGAACTGGGTGTGGCTGTCACCCACTGGATGGCTGAGAAGTTCACTGGGGTGACACAGACCAGAGCTGGCCCCAGAGCAGGCGGGATCCTGTGAAACTCAAGAGGACTCTCCCCCTGGGGAGCTGGCAGGACATGCTGGGAAGCCACGTGCAGGCTGCTGATGAAACGTGCTGGGAAACTGCCCCCTGGGATGCCTGAGAGACTTTCTGGAAGCTGGCTGGGTACCCGTGGAGCCCACTGAGAAGCTGTTCATGAGATGCCATGCAGTTCACCGGGGTTCAGCACAACCAGGTGTCCTGCAGGTTAGCTGAGCACCGTCAGAGCACAGGGAGAGGGGAGCACAGCAGAAACAGGAAGAGGGGTCAAGACCATTCTCCTGCAGTGTCCCTCCCAGCAATGAGCCTCTACTGACAAAAGTTAACATCAAGCCAGCTGGCAACGGAGAAATCCACAAGGCAGGATGAAGAGGCACCCCTCTGCATCTCTCTAATGAGACCCTGAGTGTCTTGGGTCTGGGATCCTAGGAGTAGGATCGTCCCTTTGAGTACCAGAAACCCAGCTGAGAGCAGGACACAGTAAGAACTCAATAGGTCAAATTACAAAGCTGTTTATACATTAGAGCACGTTAATAAATATCATTTACAGGCAGTATAGATGTTTCAAATGTCATCATTTTGAATATTTATAATCCCTGATAACCTTTTCTCCCTGTAACAACAAAGAAAGTCTTGAAAATCTGTTTGCAGGCCAGTAAAAGATAACTTTGACATCGCACCAACGAATATAAGCAGGGAAAATTCAAACCAATGAGACCTGTTCATGTTTTATTTGCTGTACCATCTTTTACAAGGAGTTCAAAATATATCATGGAAGTAAACTGACTTCTACAGCATATCCATTTAGTATCTGGCCACTTGCTTAAATGCATAACTCAATCCTAAAACTCTGGACTTTGAATTTATTGAATAGTGACTTTTTCTCAGGGACTATCTTTTTTAAATGGTTATTTTCAGTCAACTTCACAGATCCTTTTATATCATTTTGTAAACCTTAGTCCAAAAAAACCCCAAAGTATCACGTGCATAAAAGATGAACACATTTTGGTGAAGGTTTTGATTTTTAGTAAGCCAAGTATGTTTTCTAACTAACTACAAACTTAATGGTAGGATAATATCAATTATTATCTACACTTAGCTAAAACTTTTAAATTTAGATATACTGATCAATCTATAGCTTATATAAACAGCTTCTTTGGACAGAATGAAGTATCCTATGGATATACAGACTTGTAATTAGTACTCCTGGTCATTTATTTCTAGAATATATTTCCTTATTGTCCCCAGGTTATGAATAGAAATATCATATAAGTAGGAAACATGTATTTATCCATATGTGAATCATCGAAATAAAAAGATTTCAGTCTTTTTCTGAGCCTATGCTTCTTCAAGGCCACACAAAAGAAATGGCATTGCAAACAAGTTTTTCATTCCTAAGTAGGAGTCTGGATAGTACAAGATTCACTTGCCAGTAATTTTTTCAACAAGTATTTATGTTTGTGGTTCACGTGTGCCAGGTGCTCTGCTCCTGCTGCAAACAAAGATCAGATAAACCAATGGAAGAAGATTTTAAGGATTCTGCTGCTCACCTGAGATCCTTCTGGGGGTGGGAGACGACAGCCAAATATGGGCGGGACAGAAGAGCCACATTCTAGACAGTAGCGGGCAAAGGGGTCAGATGGGCGGGGCACAAGGCAGTGGGCACACCTGCAACAGAAGAGAGTCCTGACTGGCCATGTTCTGAGGAGGGCACATTGAGAAGTCAGGTGTCAATCTTGACAAGCATTCAAACGTTTTTTTGAATAAAATAAAACAGAAAGCAGAACACACTCAAAGCCTATGGAACAAGTTCAAGATGGGAGATGCTTCTCTAGTCATTTTATTACAAAGTGGCCGTACAGCTGGGACCGATGGTGCCCTTCACCTGCAGGCCAGGCCCATCTCACTTCCCGGCCGCGGCAGCAGTTTATCAGCTGCCTTGACCCCAGTTCCCAAGTGGGGCCCCAGTCGTCCCATCACCTTGGATCTGGCGTGTGTGAGGGTGAGCCGTGGGAATTCCAGGCATGTCCACGCTGCACTTTGCTGACTCCCCACCTGAGCACTGAGCCCAGCCTCAGCGAGAGGTCCTCTTACCTGGCACTCTGGAGTCACTGTCAGTCAGGCCCTGCCTTTGTCTTCACTCACCTGGGTGGAGTCCGAGGCTCTGCCCCAGCAACGTCTGGCCCCATTTCCTAGGCAGCTGGGTCCCATCCTTCAGCCCTCACCCACCTACCTGGTTCTGGATATCAGCCAAAGTGAAAGGACTCCAGGAACTGGGCTCCCCTGTGAATAACACTGCTGCTGCCAGGCATTTCCAGGCAGGTTGGGGCCCCGATCCTGTGACCTATCTGAACTGCTCAGCATCTATGACATTTGCATACTGTGCACTGCATGGCTTGGTTGGCTGCACCAGTCTCTACCACGGCCTCTCAACAATCACTAGCCTTTGTAGTTGAGTCCACTTGGGGAAAGGATAGTCTTTTCAACAATGGTGCTGGGCAAACCGGATAGTGACGTGAAAAAGAACAAGGTTGGACTGATTGATACCTTATGCCATATACAAAAACTAATACAAAATGGACCAAAGACCTAAATGTAAGAGGTAAATTTATAAATCTCCCAGAAGGACACAGAAGAAAAAAGCTTCGTGACACTGGATTTGGCCATGATTTCTTGGATGTGATCCCAAAAGCACAGGCAACAAAAGAAATAGATAAATTGAACTTCATAAAAATTTGAATATCAAAAAATACTATCAAGACTGAAAAGACAACCTACAGATGGGAGAAAATATTTATAAATCATATATCTGATAAGGGATTAATATCCAAGATATATAAAATATTCTTGCAACTAACACCAAAAAACAAACAACCCAATTCAAAAATGGGCAAAGGACTTGAATAGACATTACTCCAAAGAAGATGCCCAACATCACTTGCCATTAGGGAAATGCAAATCGAAACCACAATGAAATACTACTTTACACCCATCAGAATGACTATTAGAAAAACAGAAAATAAGTATTGGTGAGGATGTGGAGAAATTGAAACCCTTGAACATTTCTGGTGGGAAAGTAAAGTATGCAGCTGCTGTGGAAAGCAGTTTAGCAGTTCCTCAAAAAGTCAGACATAAAATTACCACATAATCCAAAAATTTCAGTCCTAGGTAAATACCCAAAAGAATTGAAAGTAGGGACTCAAAGAGATACTTGTACACCAATGTTTATAGCAGCATTATTCATGATAGTCAAAAGGTGGAAACAATTCAAATGTCTATCAACAGATGAATGGATAAATGAAATGCAGTATATATATATAATGGAATGTTTTTTACCTTTAATATGGAATGAAATTCTGATACATGCTACAACATGGATGAACCTTGAAAATATTATGCTAGTGAAATAAGACACAAAAGGTTAAATATTGTCTGATTCCACTTACATGAGGTTACTAGAACAGGCAAATTCATAGAAACAGAAAATATAACAGAGATTACCAGGTGCCGGAGGGATAGGGGGATGGGGAGTTATTGTTTAATGGGAGCTGAGTACTGTTTGGGATGATGAAAAAGTTCTGGAAATGGACGGTGGTGATGGTGGCCCAACACTGTGAATGTACTTAACGCACTGAATTGTACACTTAAAAATTGTTAAAATGGTAAATTTTATTTATGTATATTTTACCACAATAGAAGTATAAAGGACTGTAAAAAAATTTGATTATTTCAAATAAAAGTAATAATGTATTGTGGGGTTCATAATATTTGTAGAAGTAAAATAAATGACCACAAGAGCACAAAGGCTGTAGTTATCCAGTTATTGGAAGTATACTGTCATAAGGTTCTTAGGCTATAAATGAAGTGGCATGATACTACTTGAAGACAGATTGTAATAAGTTAAAAATGTGTGCTATAAACCCTACAGCAACCACTAAGAAGAAAACTTATAGCTAATAAGCCAACAAAGGATACAAAATAAAATAAAATCATAAAACATACCCAATTAATCCAAAAGTAAGCCAAAAAAAAGGGAGGAGGCAACAAAGAATAGATAAGACAAACAGAAAACAAATAGCATGACAGCTGACAAATTCAAACATACCAATAATCAGAATAAATATAAATACTCTCAACAGCCCAATTAAAGTGCAGAGATTGTTAGATTTTTTAAAAGCAAGACCTGATTATATATGCTGCTTAAAAGAAACCAACTTTAAATAGAGAAACACAAATAGGTTAAAAATAAAAGGATGAAAAAAGATACATCATACAAATACTAATCGAAAGAAAGCAGTAATGGCTATTTTAATATCAGACAAATTTGATTTCTGAGCAAAAAATATTATCAGGGTTAAAAAAGGTTATTTCGGGGGGGAGGAGGGATAAATTGGGAGATTGGGATTGACATATACAGACTACTATTATTTAAAATATATACCTAATAAGAACCTACTGTATAGCACAGGGAACTCTACTCAATACTCTGTAATGACCTGTATGGGAATAGAATCCAAAAAAGAGTGGATATATGTATATGTATAACTGATTCACTTTGCTGTACAGCAGAAACTAACACAACATTGTAAATCAACTCTACTCCAATAAAAATTAATTTTTTTTAAAAAAGGTATTCTGTAATGATAAAGGGGTCAGTTCAGCAACAGGACATAAGATTCCAAGAGGTTTATATATTTAATAATAGAGCTTCAAAGTACATAAAGCAAGAGCCGATAGAAATACAAGGACAAGTAGACAAATTCATAATTATAGTCACAGATTTCAGCATAATTTTCTCAATAATTGATAAAACAATAGACAAAATCAGTAAAGACAGAGAAGACTTAAATAATACAACATTGTATTAGTTTCAGGGGTACAACATAATGATTCAGTAATTGTATATACTGCAAAATGATCACCACAATGTCTAGTTAACATCCGTCACCATACATAGTTACAGAATGTTTTTTCTTGTGTTGAGAACTTCTTAGATCTACTCTCTTAGCAGCTTTCAAATATGCAACACAGTATCATTAACTATCATCACCATGCTGTACGTTCCATCCCCAGGACTTATTTATTTTACAACTGAAAGTGTGTGCCTTTTGGCCACCTTCACCTATTTCACCCACCCTCCCAACCCCCATGGAGATGCAAATTAAAACCACAACTACCACCTCATTAGAATGGCCAAAAATAAAAATAAAAGTGTTAGTGAAAATGTAGGGAGACTGGAACTCTCATACATCATACACTACTGGTGGGAATGTAGAATGGTACAACCTCTTAGGAAAACAGTTTGACAGTTTTCTTAAAAAGTTAAACATATGCCTACCATATGACCCAGCCATTCCACTCCTAGCTATTTACCTCAGGGAGATGAAAGTATATATGCACAGGACAACTTGTATACACATGTTCATAGCAGCTTTATCTGTAACGGCCCAAAACTGAAAACAACCTAGATGTACATCAATAGGAAATAGGATAAATAAACTGTGACGTATCCGTACAATGGAATACTACTCAGCATTAAAAAGAAATAAACATCTGATGCATGCAACAACATGGGTGAACCTCAAAGTAATTAGGTGGAGTGAAAGAAGCCTGGCAAAGGAGTAAATACCGAATCATTCCATTTATATACGGAATCAAATGCAAACTAAGCTGCAGTGACAAGAAGCATACCAACAGTTGCCTGGAGGTGGGGAGGGACACGTGGGAGGATGTCAAAAGGGCGCAATGTCGGACATTTTTGGAGGTGATGGATTTGTTCATTTTCTTGATTGTGGTGATAGTTTCAAGATTATATGTATATGTCAATTGTACTCTTTAAGTGCAGTTTATTGTATGTCATTTGAACCTTTAAATATTGTAAAAATTTAATAAAAAACAGTTGGGGCAAATACCACTGTTATGTCCCATCCTCAAATTCTTTTTGACCACACTGTGTCTTAGCAGGACTTAAGAAACAGTAAAGAGAATGCAATACTTACTTGAGAAAGTCTGTCTCCCTTTGAATCCTCATGATCTCTGTGCTTGTCAAGCTCTTCTGGCCAGTTATATGTGCAAAACCAGGGAACTAAAATTAAGAATATGTATAAAATCATGTTACAGTACAGTAAAATTACATTAAGAGTTCATTTCGGTGCTTTGCCCTACCGTATCCAGCAGCCATCTTTTAAAAACCATGATGGGGAAAGTCTTAAGTAATGATGAATTATTAAGTAATAATTTTAATTAAAAAATTAAAGTGATGATCATCATCAGACACGTGCATTTCATTAAAAACAAGAGTTTACAAGAAAAGAGATCTGAATTACCATCAGACAGACCAGATTTCAGAATTTAGAAACCCAAGTGAGCATCCATTTTTCTCAAAGATTAAATCCCTAGGAAAAGGACTCACCTGAGAGAACAGTCATCTGCTGTTATCCAGAAACTTAACTCACTTAGATATATTTAAATTTGAGCATCGTCTTTGTACCAGGCACTGTATTTGATGCAGGGTTGGGGGACAAAGATAAACATTACATAGTCCCTGCCCTCAAGGAGCTGAACTGGTGTACATACAAAGTACTGAAACACATGGGCTCAGTGTCATAACACATCTGTGTTGAGTCCCACGAGAACCTGGGGAGGTTACGATCCCATTCACCTGCTCGGAGAGAAGGGCTCCCCGGGGCTGTAATGTCTGAGCTGGGCCTGGGAAAGTAAAGAACAGTTTGTTAAGCAGACAGAAGGACAAAGGGAATTCCAAGTAGAGGAAACCCACATGTGAAGACACAGGCAGGGCAGTGATGGCTCATCCTGGTTGTCGGATATGGTCCAGGGGTCGGAGTGGCAGGGGAAGGGAACAGAAAGGATGGCTGAGGGAGAGAAGCTAACACTTATGGAGGGTCTGAGAGTACGAAAACGTGCCTGGCACATTTCACAGTGACCTCCTAAGGTCAATAGGTAACATTATCCCCATTTTATTTTATTTTTGTAACATTTTCTTCTGATATAATTTCCAACATAGAGAAAAGGTGCAGGGATAGTATAACTAACTCCTTTGTTCGTGTTGACATCTTGCCCCAGGTGCTCCATTCTCTCTCGGAAGCATGAGAATAACCTGCAGACATGACTCCCCTCCTCCCCCCACAAACACTACAGCATTTCCCAAGAACGGGGCGTCCTCCTACACAACAGTGCAAACATCAAAACCAGAAAAGTCAGCGGTGATACAATACTAGCATCTAATCCACATATCTTTGTTCCCATTCCGTTAGTCGTGCCGGCAATGGCCTTCCCAGCTATAATTTCCTCCTGGACTAGGGTCCAGTCCAGTATCACACTTTGCTCTTAGTGGTCATGTCTTTTCTGTCTCCCTTAATCTGGAATCTCTCCTCAGTCTGTCTTTATCTTTCATGATCTTCATCCGTAGAACCTCCCACAATTTGGTTTTGTCTGATGTTTCTCATGATTGGAGTGAGTCATGCATTTTGGCACAAATGCCAGAGAAATACCAAGTCCTTCTCATATTAGGAGGTGCATATAATCCCCATTTTATTTTATTTCATTATTATTATTTTTGTTTTGCCACGTGGCATATAGGATCTTAGTTCCCCAACCAGGGGTGGAACCCATGCCCCCTGCATTGGAAGCGCAGAGTCTTAACCACTGGACCGCCAGGGAAGTCCCCTATAATCCCCATTTTTGATGAGGCTGAGTCTCAGAAAGTCTGAGTCACTTGCGTGGGGTCACATCCTCAGGCCTATCTGACCCCAGTAGGCTCCCTACCAACCACAATGCCTGTGGGCCGAGCTCAGGATGCCAGACTTGACACTGCAGACAATGGGAAGCACCCTGGGGTTTTCAGTTGCCTTTTGTGTCAGATCTAACATGGCCAAGACCAGAAGTCGCAAAGTGGCGGTCTGTTGGCCAAATTTGGTCTGCCATTGACTGAGTTTCACCTGGCCCACACATACTGGTCCCCACAGTGCATCAAAATTTAATTTGATTGTGGGACTTCCCTGGTGGCGCAGTGGTTGGGAATCCACCTGCCAATGCAGGGGACACAAATTCGAGCCCTGGTCCGGGAAGATCCCACATGCTGCGGAGCAACTAAGCCCATGCGCAACTACTGAGCCTGCGCTCTAGAGCCCGGGAGCCACAACTACTGAGCCCATGTGACACAACTACTGAAGCCCACACGCGTAGAGCCCGTGCTCCTCAACAAGAGAAGCCACGGCAATAAGAAGCCCGCGCACCGCAACGAAGAGTAGCCCCCGCTCGATACAACTAGAGAAAGCCCGCACACAGCAACGAAGACCCAAGGCAGCCAAAAACATATAAATAAAAAATAAAATTAAAAAAAAAGAAAAAAGGGCTTCCCTGGTGGTGCAGTGGTTAAGAACCTGCCTGCCAACGCAGGGGACACGGGTTTGAGCCCTGGTCTGGGAAGATCCCACATGCTGTGGAGCAACTAAGCCCGTGCACCACAACTACTGAGCCCACGTGCCACAACTACTGAAGCCTCTGTGCCTAGAGCCCATGCTCCGCAACAAGAGAAGCCACCGCAATGAGAAGCCCACGCACCGCAACGAAGAGTAGCCCCTGCTCGCCGCAACTAGAGAAAGCCCGCGCGCAGCAACAAAGACCCAACGCAGCCAAAAATAAATAAATTCATTCATTAAAAAAAAAAAAAAAAAAACCACAGTAGGCATTTAGTACCCTAAAGATTGTCTTTAGAAGTTACCTGGGGCTGCTGGGTGGCTGGTCGAGAGCCTGATTCTTCACGGAAAGCTGGGGTTTCCCGTGGGCTTTCTGAGAACCGAAGATCTTTCAAAGTTTTAGGGTCAGTTCTTTCACCCACGTCTACGATTATATAAAAAACGTCATTCTGTGAATATCTATAATTATATATGCATTCATGCAACTGTGTCTTCATAGTTAGGAACCTTTTAATAAGGGACCACTGTTGTCACATTCTTTCTCTAAAGTAGAATTATACAAAGAAGCTCCCACTCAGTTAAATTAATAGCAATAAAGAAAAGAATTAGCCCAGACTGAGAAAATTAAAATCTGCCCTGCAACATTCCACACCAGGCCGGGAAAATGGATAAATCCAGTTGCAAGGTTAGCAGGAAACATCATGTGTCCCAAGGACACACTGCAGCTGTAACATGTCGTAACAGCCCCCACTTTGAGTGACTACTGTTTCTTACTTGCCAAGAAACCTTGTTCTCTAAAATCAGATTATCAGAAACTTTGTTGTTTGAAATCTTATCAGTAACAATGAAACATCCAACTCTTGCCTGGAGGACCCAAGTCACTTTGACATAGAGAAGCAGCTTCAATTTCCAACCCTGGTGCAGAGCTTCAGAGAAAGGTTTCTGAACACAACAGTCCACATTTATCTTTGTTGTTTCCAAGGTAACAGAACCCCGGTCCCCTTCTCGGGTCCATACCTCATGGTGACCATTTCACACTGAGCCCTGCTTTGCTTGAGCCTGTCAAAACTCTTCTTTCATTTAAATTTCATCCAAACTCCACCCTTCCCCCTATAACTGTTGTCTGTGCTTTGGTTGATGAGATCCCATGGTTCCTCTGGTGTGTGGTCTCCCACGTTGCAATGAATCGATAAATCTGACTCTGCTGGACAGCTGGACTATCCCTCATGGTCTTAAGCTGTTGGCTAGGACAGCATTAAAAGTCAAATTATAGCTTACTTTATTGTTCCGGTGTTTCTTACCCAACCCTTCTGCAGACAAGAACACAAGCACTGAACCTGTTTGGTGATTTAGAATATTAAATCTTATCTTCGTCCTGTCACGTCATACCTGGAAACTTTCCAAGGTTAACATTCCAACCCAGTTTATTTTCAACATTCTTATATTTCTTCCTCCCTTTTGATTCAACAAATCCATTTTTCAGTTCCTAGGAGGGAAGAGATTGCATATCAATCCCTTGATTCTGCCCATTTAGATATGAAAATTAAAAGTTCCACGGTAGAGACAGTGACATAGCCTGCACTTCTCACTGGAAAGGGTGTACAGGCGTTTTCACAAAGTGACCTCTGTCTCACCTTTCCCTGGAAACACACAGCTTTGAACCTGGGCTGCTTGGTGGGCAGCGTGTCTGCTTGGGAAGCCCCACCAGGTTGAGTGGCCAAGACCGGAAGCAGGTGGCAGCATATACAGACAGGATGTCACCATCATGGGAGTCAGAGTAATAACAGAGGGACCACCAGACCCAGGGGGCAAAGACAGGTTGGGGTCAGGCCAAGACAGTAGTTCTGCCCACTACCTGCCCACACATGGCCCTGAAACATAAACACGCTTCTCTCTGGACTTCCTTCTCCTTGGGCTCAGTCCCTCGTGCTTGGCTGAAGCCTGAGCACCTGCTGCTACACGTGGGTTCAGCCCCTGCCCAGTGTAGACCCCTGACCACACGTGGGCCCCACACGACACCTGCACCCACTGCTCTGCTCCCACAGCCTCCTCTCTGGCCTCTGGTCAATCATTAGGCTGAAGGGACTCCCAAAAAACTTCCCGTCACCCCCAGCGAGACCTCCATGACTGAGACTTTTTGGCTGGTTGCCTTGCCGTGGGCTGGCGCATCCTCTGACCCTGGGATCTAGCTCACTGACGCCCAGAACCCAAACGTCCTTTCAAGACAGGTCTAGTTCATTCTCCAAAGAGATGAGGCTTTGCAGCTATTTGGCAATGAAGGTTTCAACATAATTGAAGGCCATGCCCACTGAGGGCTTCTACTAGTCTGATGCATCTAGTCAACAAATATACACCCTCTGCCCTCTCCTACCTGCCCCCGTGCAAGATGCTGAGTATGGCAGACACGCTCTCTGACACCTGGGAGCCTACAGTGCATGAGGGAGACAGACAGGGAGTAAAGTATTCACAGCATCAAAGCATTTTATAAAAGGAGAAGACCTGGTGCTAGGGGAGCAGAGACGGAGCACCGACGCCCAGGTTAGTTTGGCCGGAATATAAACAGGGGAGTCACAAGGCAAAGAATGACTGAGGACAGAAACTGCTTCTTAGGATGCCAGGCTAAAGGGTCCTGCTTTCTTTGACAGGTAAGGACACAGGAGACAAGGATGCTTGCTAGGAATCTCCAATGGGCAGGGTGGAGGAGGGACTGGCCAAAGGGTGGGAAATCAGCAAAGATACTTTGCAATGGTTGATACTGACCCCAACTATAAGGACCTGAAAATGGGTAGAATGACTGTGGTGGTAAAGGAAGAGGAAGATGCGACCACTGAGAATGGGAGCTGAGAATGCGGTGAGGATCTGAATGCCTTAGAGCGTCATTACGTACCTGCTCTGGAGGGTCTTTGAGAACATTTTCCACATCGTCTTCTGAAGGGACCGTATCTGGCGGTACATAGTCCACCTGAAACACCTTTGTTACCATGGCACTCTGTCTGCAGTCTCTGAACATCATTCAGAACAGAAAAGGTCTGCGTGTTACACAAAGATTCAAAGACAAGGTGCCTAGCAATTAGGATGACTCTATAAAGTCCCTTAGTCTAGAGACTAAATTTATTATATTTTAAATTTGGAGAAACCAAAATACAGCTTCTATAATCTTTCCCTACCTTATTCTTATTCGGGTTATCTCTTGCTATGTAACAAACCGCCCCAAAACATAATGTCTTAAAACACAAAGCTGTGGGTTCGCCATCTGTGCTCCCAGTTGCCATCTCTCGTGTGGCTGCAGTCAGGTGTCAGCTGGAGTCGATTCAAAGACCAACTCAGCCGGAGGTCCAAAATGGTCTCTCCCCTCATGTTCCAAGTCTGGCCTGGGCTGGCCATTCAGCTCTCTCCTTCCCTCTCTGTCCATCTCCCTCTGCAGGTGGTGAACTTGGGCTTCCTCACAGTACGGAAGTGTCAGGGAGGTCAGACTCCCTACACGGTGGTTGGCTTCCCCCAGCATTTATGTTCCGAGAGACCAGAGCAGACACTGCAACACTTCTTGTGGTCTGGCCTTAGCGTCATGTCTGGTGCGTTATCTTAGTCAAAAGTAAGTCACAGGGCCAGCCCAGGTCCAAGCGGAAGGGCTGCCCTGGGAGGCGTGGTTCATGGGGGGCCATTCTGGGGGACCATCTACCGCACTCACCATAAAGATGTCATACGTTAAGTCTCAAACTATTCTAAAACAAAGAATGGGGTTACCTATATATCATTCATTCCATGTGAGCCATGGGGATTTTCCGTACCCCAGTTGTGGGTAGCACTATGTATGCTGCCCTGGGAGATTTTAACTGTTATTCCTCAAATACCATCAAGTTTTCACTTTATTCATAATATTTCACAATGAATCTTGTTCCTTTCAGACGCAATAGGAGTCCACTGAGAAAGCAATGTAGAGGGGCCCAGAACTGAACTCTGGCAGTGATTTCATCTCAGAACCAGAAGTTCATCTATACTTTTTATTTTTTAAAACAGTTTTATTGAGGTATAATGTACATCATATAAAATTCACCTGTTCTAAGTATATAATTTGATGATATTTCATAAATTTACACAATCGTGCAACTCCCACCGCAGTCCAGTTTTAGAACGCTCCATCACCGAAAAATTCCCTTGTGCCTGTTTGTAGTCATTCCTGGCTTCC
Source organism: Eubalaena glacialis (assembly GCF_028564815.1). Classification (NCBI taxonomy): domain Eukaryota; kingdom Metazoa; phylum Chordata; class Mammalia; order Artiodactyla; family Balaenidae; genus Eubalaena; species Eubalaena glacialis. Next base: position 54,360,988 of record NC_083728.1, on the reverse strand, counting down.
ACCTCCTACTCCAGGCAACCATTGATCTGCTTCCCATCTCCATAGTTTTGCCTTTTCTAGAAATTCAAAGTAAATGTAATCATACAAATACAGTCTTACATATCTGGCTGCTTTCATTCATCCTTTTTTTTTTTTTGAGATTCACCCATGTAGTTGCATGTATCAGTAGTTCATTCATCTTTATTCTTGAGTAGTATTCCATTTTATGGATGTACCATAGTTTGTTTATCCATTGCCAAGTGGACGGTCATTTGGATTTTTTCCAGCGTTTGGATTATTATAAATAATGTTGCTATGAGCATTCACATATAAGTCTTTGTAGTATAAGCCCTGGAGGTTGGATTTTCTCTTGTTTGTAACAAACAAGTGCCTGACTTAAGCTTTGCTTGCTGAGGCATCCACTTCAAAGGCGGCGATCTTGAGTAGACACACTGCCGACCACAGGACTAGATAAAGATCCAGGCCACCTCCCCCCACGGAGTCTCCTTTATCTTAGAGGTCTTGGTTGGTTTCAATGACTGACCAATTGGGTTGCTTGTTTTTTCTCTTCCCGCTTTAAATTCTCACTCTTACATTTAAAATTCACCAATAAAGAGTGAGCCCATGGAACCCTAGCACCCTCCCTCAACCCCAATAAAAGCAGAACCTCTGGCCTGTGATTTCTCCCTTCCTCACTCCCTCCCTCCATCCCCATCTCTCCCTCTGTCTCTCTCTCTCTACCTGTGACCTCGCTGTGTGCCACGTAATTTCCAGGACTTGTAAGTAATAAACCTCATCTCTTTCAAATCTTCCTGATGATTATTGCTAAGGGCCTCTTGTAATCATAATAAGAACAAGGCCCAGTCCAGCCACATGTATGGATAGATACACAGGAGCAGAATTGCTGGGTCATATGGTCAGTGGGTTTAACTTTTTGGTTGTTCCATCTTACATTCCCACCAGCATCATCTGAGGGTTCCGGTTTCTCCACACACTCGCCAACACTTGATATTGTCGGCCTTTTTTGATCACCTGTACTCTTGAATATGTTCTCTGTAGGTATTTGCTTGAGATGTGTCCCTAGTGTATTAGGATGCAGGCTTGGCTGTTGTAACACAGAACCGAAACAACAGTGGCTTAAATAAGAGGGCAGCAACGGGCTGTAATCCACCCAGAGCTGCACAGAGGAGCCATGGTGTCAGGGTCTGGGGTCAAGTTTCCACTGTGTTGCTCCACCATATCTAGGACATTGCACGTGTCCTCTGACCCCATGTGGCTGCCCACCACAGCCACATTCCAGCCAGCAGGAACCACAGCCCACCTCTTCCTTTCGGGTACAATCCAGAAGTTGCCATATCACTTCCACATGCATCCACTGGACACACCTGGTGACATGGCTCCAGCTAGGTTCAAGGAGGACTGGGAAATATCCTTCTTCTAGGAAACACGTGTCTGGCTAAAAATCATGGGCTCTATGACTCTTGAAGAAGGGAAACACAGACATTGGGAAGAGCCAGCAGCCCCTGCTGCATCATGGTGACCACACTTTGGTGTATTTGTTTGATATGTTTAACTCTCGCTCCCACTAATTTGCACTGAAAGCTCACAGCTGGAACACAGGTGATTCTATTTGATCAGCCCAGGAACTTAATACTGTTTACATCGCCAGCTGTCTTCTTTCATTGGTGTTTCTTTGTGTGCTTTGCTCATTGATTTTCATATTGGCCTTTGATTTATTTTATCTGTTTCACTATCATTTCTTTTACAATTTCTCAGATTTCTTACATGTCGGTTTTTTATATTTCTTAAAATTCTTGAAGCTTCAAGTAAATATGTGTCCCAAAATGCTTAAAATTCTTTAAGTAAACATTCAGAAATGAATATACATCAGCTCCAAAATAGTTGAGAAATGTTTAACACTAAGCAATGCAGAGGTTGTAAGCCACACTTTTAGAAGGAGAAAAAAATTCTCAGAAATACACAATTGATCTAAACGGCCACTACCTATCAGTGAGTGACAATATTTAAGAAATAACATGATCAGTGGGTACTTGCATGTTCACTGGTTGGAGTGAATTATGGGCGGCTAAACTTTGGGGAAGCATGTGTTTTGTTTTGTATTTAATAACAAAGCTAAATTTACAGATACAGATATGTGGATGCAGATAGAGACAGTCTTTTAGATGAACTGCTTGCTTAACTCATTCACCTCAACATCCATCTCATCTGAATGCTCATCTTTGGCCCATGGTCTGTCATCCAAGATACAGTCGTCCTCCTAGTTAGACACTTCCTGGACCTCACAAACATCTCCATCCAGGGACCATTCAAATCCTGGCAAATGGCCAGGCTTCCTGAATGTGCACATACCAGCCCCATTACGCTGAGCAGAAGCCTGGTTCCCACCCACTTGCTCTACCCCTTTTAAGGTCTAGGTTGTCTCCCCACCATAGCTAGACCTTTCCTTGGGGACCCAGCCAGGGCTCCCACCCATAGACCTTGTCACCCAGAAACCAGCTCAGACTGCCTGCTAGGTGGAAGGATTTTCTGATGGTAATCCAAAAAAGGCTTAGGTTTGGGGCTGGAGCTAGGAATTCTACTCAGAGCCCAAATCTCATTTGAACACACATAAATTTTTGCTAGGATTGGAATCAGGTGCCATAAATATGTATCTTTAGGAATACCAATATAAGGTACACTAGACATAAAAAAAATTACTCATAGCTCTATCCCTGTAAAGATCATTATCCTCTCCATAAAACACCATAATTACTTGAATGATTGCAAGGGAGTGAAAAAAACTGGATCTGGAAGAATTCTGCAACTTGTCCAGGCCAGGTTTTCTCAACCTATTGGAAATTATTGATATTTGCGGCTGGGTAATCGCTGCTGTGGGGCCGTCCTGTGCACTGTAAAATGCTCAGCGGCATCTTTGGCCTCCACCCACCAGCTGCCACTAATACACTCCCGTTTCCAGCGTGACGACCAAAATGTTTCCCCATGTTGCTAAATGCCCCCTTTGGAGCAAAATTATGCCCAACTGAGAACCTCTGGTTTAGGAACATGAAGGGGTTGAGTGGAAACTGCTTATTCACCCAGGCATGAACTTTTCAAATACGAGGCTGACCTTTTGAGGTGGGTCACATGACAGCAATCTGTTAGCCCTTCGTTAAGAATTTGAAAGACAATAACTACAGCTGCCACCTGCCTGATCCCAAGTGTATCACCTCTGCCCTTCACAATGGCTTCCAAGGGCATCCTGTTAACCTCATGTGACAAAGGAAAAAACTGAGATGCCAAAGGCCACATAACTTAGCCAAGGTGACACGAAGAGGAGGCAATAGAATTGGGATTAAAATCCAGATCTGCAGGTCAACAAACTCCATCCTCTTTCCCACACTCCAAGCAGCGTCTTCTTGCCTTTGTCGCTGCCTCTGGAGATGGCATTTGGCTCTGTCATCCACGCAAACACAAGGTTTTAGGTCCAGGGGCGGTAGATGGATGCCTGTGAGACGCCCTGGTAGCCTGCGGATACGTTTACTTTATTAATCATTGCTGCCAAAGGGGGAAGTCCCTCTTGGTTCTGCTGAAGAAAAATGATTGTTCTCAGGGGCCTCTGACTCCCCCAGCTACCTACCTTCAGTTGAAGCAGCTTTTACCTCAGCCAGGCTTGATTTTTCTTGGCCACCATATAAGGTCATTGACAGAAAAAGGAGAACCATGCAAGTTCATTGCCAAAACACTACAAAATGATGATATCAGAGATAGGAAGCTCTTGACCACAAAGGAGGATTTTAAAGAATCAAGGCAGATGTCAGAAAGTTTGCAGACCCTGGATTAGACCATCAATACACAGACCAAAACCTGAAACCCTCTCCCTTTGCTGAGATGTTCCCGAGTCCCTGGCCCCTCCTGCCCACCTGTGTTCCTTACCAGACCATTCTCTGATGTGAAAGTCATAGACATACATATGGGGACATGAAAGCACATGTATGGCAAAGCTCTTATTCATTTCCTTTCAAGAACTATTTTATCGCAAATGGATACAAGCACTAATTTTCTGCCTTGAAAACTCAAAAATTTTTTGCATAGATACTTTCCCTAAGCTGAGCGCATCTGAAATACTAACAGTTTTTCAGAGCAGACACTTAGTGGGCACAGAGCAAGATGGCGAGAGGCATTAACAATGCCCTTATTTTTCAGACTCTTTTGGAAGCTTTATTAACTCCTTTGAACTACATAGTCATTAACTACTACTTCACTTTATGACCACCTGCAGCTTATAAAGGGGCCTGCCTTGCAGCACTGGGCACCAGAGTAATTAGCTTATTAATTTTTAATAATTGAGATGACTTGTTTCAATAGAAATGGTTTGGCAAGTGGGAAAAGACACAGATTCCAATCTTTAGTAAAGAATAATAATGTGTAAGGAGGTTGTTTTGTTTGGTTTTACTTTTATTTTATTATTAAAAAAATTTTTTTAATGCCTAAGCAATCATCTTTGGTGTAGAACTTGTAGCTCTTGTCAAAAAGCCACGCAGTAGTTCAGCCAGCAGGGGGAGCCTGGAGTCTCGTTTAAATTACCTGGGCCAGCCAGGTATTGGTTTGGGGCTTAAAAGTCTTCCAAAAATGTGGCCAGACCTGTCTTGCTGCACAAAATAATTCTTCTATCACAGACACACAAATCTGCAAAGCATTTGAGGGTTTTCTTCTCTACAACCCACGGTGAAGTTTACCAAATTAAGTGGTGTTTCTATATTTGAAAATGAAAAAAAAAATCATTGACTAGGAAAGAAAGGACAAAGAAAAGAATGAAGTAGCTAATGTTTAACAAACTGAAATGACAGTAGCTTTGAAGGCCAATAAAGTCAATACAAAATCAGAGAGAGAACCACAGTGGTCGTAGGCCATGTCCTGGGAAATAAAAGAACCATTAACTAAAAACAGAATTCTCCTCAGAGCCAGGCGAATCTCTTCGGAGGTCCCAAACCCTGAAAAGGCTCTTCCTTCCCAAAATCCCAATGTGAATTTCAAACTAAAAGAAGTATTAATATACATAGCACTTCACTGAGCTGTACCCTTATGATTTGTGTACTTTACAGTATAACTCAACAGAGGACAAACAAAACACAAAAGTTACAGATATGTGCTGAAATTAAGATAATTTTTCTTTAGTGTACTTCTAATCCAGAACTGATTCTCATTGAAATTAATAAAATTAAAACATAATAAATACAAATTATCTTAATCATTATGCTCTTAACTTACTTAGACACTGCGATAGCTTTAACTTGTATTTTTCCATCAGGCAGAGTAATAGGCTTCGTATACTTAAACGTAGTGTTTTCACCATAACCAATTTTCTTTAGGAATTCAGGTTTGCTGCCATCCACGGTATAATATATGTTGACATCTGGGGTGTCTGAAAAACCCAAAGGAGGATATCTGGAATTAACATTAAAGTAGCAAGTCCCTGAATAACACCTATGGGTCAGTTATTTAATGAGTTTTTTTAAATGTACTGTAGAAATGAATAACAATAACTAACAATAATTGAGTTCTTTGTGCCAGGCACTGTGCTTTACATGAATTAGCTAATTTTATCAGTACAACCTTATGAGATAGGTCCTATTTCATACCCACATTATAGATGAGGAAACTGAGTCCCAGAGAGGTTAAGAAACTTGTTAAATAACAGCAGAGTTGTGGTTTGACTTATTGGAGGTTGGATCCATAGGCCATGCTCTTGAACCACTATGGTATTTTGCCTTCCCAATAGAGCAATGATACAAATCAAGCAGGGGTGAACTTTAAAACTACAATGCCTACTTAGAAAGCAGAAGCTAATTTTTCATTCTTGGAGCATTGTTTAAGAAATGCTTTTGTTATATTTTATTTGGACTAGGTAAATGATTCCTACACTTCTTAGAACATTTGTAAAGGTAAAAAATTCATATGATCCAAGATTCAAAAGGTCAAAAAAGGATATACAATGAAAACTCTCCCTCCCACCCCTGACATAAGCTGCCCAAAGGCAACCAATAATATCAACTATCCTTGCAAATATAGTTTACATCCATACAAGCATATATGTACATATTTTTTCCCCCTCTCTTTATATACAAATGGTGGCTTATCATACCCTGTTCTACACATTTCTCTTTTCATTTAACAATCTGTCTTGGATATTGCCCTATATTGGTACATAAAAGCATCCCCATTCTTCATTACGCTGCACTGTATTCTGTCTCTCTATGGATGAATCATTGGCAAACAGCCAATCCCTACAGATGAACATCTAAACTGTCTTCTTTCCTTTTCTTTCTTTCTTTTTGTTTTTCTTTTGCTATTACAAGCATTGTAATGAATAACCCTATAAAGAGTTCTTTTTATAAGTACATCTGTAAAATGTGTAGAACTAGTACTGTTGAGTCAAAAGCTATGGGCACTTGTAATTTTGGTTAACGGTGCCAAACTTCCCTCCACAGACAGTGAAACAATTCACATTGCTATCAGCAAGGCACGGAAGTGCGTGTTTACCCACAATCTCAGCCATATTGTGTGTGACCATTTTTTCTTTTCTTTTTGCCAATATTCCTTTTATATTTTCCTAGGTTAAAAAAAAGTATCTCATAGTTTTAACTCACATTTCTTACATTTTGAGTAAGATTCACTCATTCATTCAACAAATATTTACCAAGTACCTATTACATGCCAGACACTGTTCCAGACACTGGGGATACACCAATGACCAAAGTCCCCGCTGTCACAGAGCTTCCGTTTTAGGAAAAACACACAAGCAGTAAACAAACAAAAAATAACATATAATCTGTTAAGTGGTGATTAAATGTAAGGGAGTAAAAAAAAGCAGGGGAAAAGGTCTGCTCAGCAAGCTGGTGAAGGGGTGAGTAGAAGCATATTCTCATATGTTTAAAAGATATTTGTATTTCCTTTCCTATAAAATGTTCTTTCACATCCTTTGTCCATTTTTCTATTGGATTGTTATTATTTTTGTCATTGAATTGTAGAATCTTTTATTTATTAGACATTTTAAATACTAGAGAATTTGGATATCCTGTCATCATTTGTCAATAATCACCCAACTTCTCCTGAGGGTTATGGGCACATATACTAAGATTTGTATTTTGGTTTGAGAATTTTTGAAAATAATATTGGCTTTTAAGATAAAGGGAGACACAGTATAAAGTAATATATTCTTAGTTGGAACTCTTAGTCTAGGAAGCCCAGGTGTCACACCATCAATACAGATAAATAGTTCGTATGCACATTAGTTATTAAAATACATAACTGGAGTCTCAGAGCCTGTTTTTTTAAATCGAAGTATAATTTATTTACGATGTTGTATTAGTTTCAAATATACAGCAAAGTGATTCAGTTATACATATGTATACTATTTTTTTCTTTTTCAGATTCATTTCCATTATAGACTATTACAAGATACTGAGTATAGTTCCCTGTGCTATATAGTAGGTCCTTCTTGTTTATCTATTTTATATATAGTAGTATGTATATGTTAATCCCAAACTCCTAATTTATCTCCCCCCCTCCTGCTATCCCCTTTGGTAACCATAAGTTTGTTTTCTATGTCTGTGTGTCTATTTCTGTTTTGTAAATAAGTTCATCTGTATCACTTTTTTTAGATTCCACATATAAGTGATATCATATGATATTTGTCTTTCTCTGTCTGACTTACTTCATGTAATATGATAATCTCTAGGTCCATCTATGTGGCTGCAAGTCAGAGCCTGTTTTAAACAAGTATTTGTTCATATGTTCTATCTATAAAACTTTTCCTTCTCCTTATGTTAATTATATATGTATATGTATATATGTGTGTGTGTGTGTATTCCTGGCATTAATAGGAAATGCATTCACTGCTTTATTTCTGCAGAAATAGCTAAGATTTCTTTTGGCATTACCATGTGCCAGACCCTGTGCCCCTCACATCACATATCGATTCATTCAACCTCACAATGGCTGTAAACAGTAGATAATATTATCACTCTTTTACAGTGAGAAAGCTGAGACTTATAAAGGCATAGCAATGTATTGAAGGTCACTAGAAGTTCTCAAAGCCAGGATTCACTCTCCAACCTGTCTGACTGGGAAGCCTGTGTTAGCAGGTCAAACTGAAATCCCAGAAAAATAATGAGAATCCTGGGAAAGTCTGGGGAAGCATCAGGAAATCCTCCCCTGGCTAAGGTGAGTCAAGGCATTGCTACAACTATTACCCACACAAATGGAAGGCTGGCAAGAGCCAACCGTTTTAATCTATATAAATACCACTCTATAAACCACCATTGTTTCAAATTTTGGAAGTTTTACAAACTTCCCAAGATCCTGATTATAGAAAACATGTAAAGAGGTAAATCAACAACCAGATGAATATAAAGAATATGGCAGTGTTATTTTAAATGATTTCAAGTATATTTGATTCTTACCTGATTTCATTTCCAAAAGCGTATTGTTATCAATTTCATGGTTGGCTTTTCCGGGCTGAGGCACCCGCAGGGGAATGATTTGAGGGACACACACTGAACCAGCAGTCATTTCCCCTCCTTACATTAAAAAACAGTGGATGAAAATAAATTCCAATGGGCACCTATATTTGAACACAAACATTGAAGAGAAGCACCTCGTTCAAATACAGTGAGACCAGTAAAAACTAAAGAGAATACTGTTAATCTATCATCTACAAATATCATTTTTATTTTTTATTTTTTGGGAGACTCATCTCAGTTCTTTGTTTTTTTTGCCTTTTTTTAATTGAAGTATAGTTGATTTACAATGTTGTGTTAATACAAATATCATTTTTAATTGAAATAATTATCGTTTCAGCTGTATTTTTGCTGTTGAGATCTTGTGTGGGGTTTTGATTATCTAAATATTTACCTCACTTTGGGGGAAAAAGCATGAATGTATGGGATGGGGGAACAAAATTCTTTTAAATGGGCAAATTAAGTGAACTCATCAGAGCAGAGACCATCACTGATGACCTGACCTGAGCAACCCCTGGGTCATTACCACACTTTTCTGCCACCTCTCTTGGTTTCAGGCAAGTCAGCACACAAGAGGGACAGAAGTAACTCTGTATGTAGCATGAAATGTTAATTTAGAGCCAACTCCTTTGGGAGAGCTCCAGGTTCAAAGCCCTGCAGTTGTCACCAATTGGTTCTTGCATGTGAAAGCTGCAAAAGAAACTTTAGAAGGATGGCAGAGGATCACACCTCAGCCGGAAGAAAGCTGGCATGGATATAAACAGTGAGCAAAAAATACAAAAGTCTCCCACTCCATCTACTGTATTTATAAATAATTAAGTACAAGTATGGAGGCCTTAGTGATCTTTTTCTTGGGGGTGGGGGGTGGGGCTCATAATTATTAATACATAAAGGATTCAGGGGGAAAAAAAACCCACACCTTAATACAGCAACCATTTACATCTCCGACGGTCTGTTCAAATTTCAATGATAATGGATGCATAGGTTTTACTCAATTAAAATCTATATTAAAACTCGAATTTTATAGTGTACTTCTTGCACCCTCCACTATTATTTACAATTTTCCAAGTACTTATATAATCTTATTTATCAATTTGTGATTGGGCATTTAGGCATTTACTAGTTTCTTTTTAGTTTTGGGTTTTGCTATTCTAAATAACGCTGCCCTGGGAATTCCCTGGCGGTCTAGTGGTTAGGACTCCGCGCTTTCACTGCAGGGGGCCTAGGTTCCATCCCCAGTCCGGGAACTAAGATCCCACAAGTCTACGGCACGACCAAAAAAAAAAAAAAAAAAAAAAATTTAAATAAATAATGTTGCCCTTAACATCTCTGTGGTTTGAGGTTTGTCACAGAATATAACCCAAAGGTGGGATAACTAAATTTAAGCAGTGAACTTAATGCCTGGTTGGACAGTTCCAGGTTGGAGGCTAAGAATTTAAATTGCAGATATAGATATAGATAGTGGAGCAACAGCCCCTACAGAAGGGATGGACTCTGGAGCTTGCCCATCCTCACACTTTCATTTAAGTGAGAGACAGTTAAAATAAAAACCGTTTAAAACTAGTTCAAAATAAAAACATTTGGGGAGGGAATAATTCATGCGGCGACTAGGAGCTGCCCTTGGAAGGCTGCCAGTGGGTAGGCCAGTGGGTAGGCCAGTGGGCCCCGAGCGAAGAGGATCAATCAGTAGACCGATCCGCTAGGCCCAAATGGCAGTGTGGCGTCAACAGCATCCCCTACCCCGCAACCCCTCCATCCAGACTGCCCCCTCACCGCCCGCATCCGGAACCGCGTCTGGTCCTTGTCCCCGTCCTTCAGGTGCACCCAAGGACGTCCACTACCTCTCAGCTGGAGTGAGGGCTGCCGTCCTCCTCCTCCTCCTCCAGCCACCGGGACCCGATTGGGAACCCCGGAGTACCTCCGCAGCCCCCACCCAGGCAGCCCACCGCTCACTGCCTTTCGTCCTCTCCTTCACAGCGGTCCGGGTTACCAAAGACGCTGCGAGCCGCGCCCCGCCACCTGAGAGTCGGGCAAGTGATTGGCAGGAATCCGGCTTTCTAGCAACTAGCCCCGCCCCTGCGCTTGGCCCGGAGACTGGTACCCGCCTCGAGCTCCATTCGTCATGCTTCACCATAGGCGACCGAGAACTTGCCCTCACAGAGGTTGGAAAGTGCTACAAGGTGGCGCCCCAACTCAGAATAGGGGAACCAGGCTCGTTCGTCCGACAGGCACTGACATTCTGGAAAAACCAGAATAAGAATCTGGAGCGGCGCAGGCGCGGCTTGGCCACCTCAAGGCGACTGGCAAAGAAGGACCGCTTGCGACACGAGGAAGAAGGCCCCTGTGCCAGCCGCTGTCTTCATAGGTTCCAGGGTTCCCTCGCTTGCTGTCCGGCCACCCGGAGCGTCTCTTCCCCGAGGGGCCGGGACCTGCGCCCTCATGGCCGAGGTGAAGGTGAAGGTGCAGCCGCCCGACGCGGATCCGGTCGAAATCGAAAACAGGTAAATCAGTGAGTGAGAATCGTTTCCCGGCTCGGGAGCCCCCGCGAGGCGCTGGACCCCGTCTCCGGGACCCTCGCAAGTTCAGTAGACGCGCAGGGAGGGGATCGCGGGTTTTGGAACCCTCCTTCCATCCCCGGAAGACAGAACTCTTAATTTCGAAACGAGTCGGACAGTTTGCAAGATTGTGTAGCTGACCTTTCCCTGGTGCTGTTCGGGAAGCTCTAGTGATGCGCTTCTTTCCCACATTAAGGTGATCCACGCTCAGTGAAGACTCGGCGTTTCCCCCGTAGTACTTGTGGATACACGTTCTGATCCAGGATCGCCCTTGTCAATAGGGGAACTCCCGTGGCAGAACGTTTAGCCGAAGTTAGGGTGCAGTTTTCTGTTATGAAGTAACACAAGCCAGATGGTTTTAGTGCAGTATTTAAGTGAAGATTTTAGGGCACCCAAAGCCTCTGCCGATTTTATATTCTCTACCGTGCACTGCAATTTTTAGGTTACCACATAGTTTTAAAGGACCCCAACTTTCTTAAACTATTATGAATAACACATATGATGATCCTAAGACAAGGTGAAAATTTGGGTTTATTTTTGTTTTTTAGGGATAATTCTAAAAGCAGGTCCCAGTTGTGGTGAATTGTCGTAACAAATTTTGACTTCCCACCAGAAGTGTTTGATTTGCCTCCTGCTCACAGACTTATGGCTATCCAAGGCACTGTATCTTCCCTTTGTCATACTTGTTCCGTCTGAGAAAACTGAAGCCTCAGCTTTAATATGTTTTTCTGTGTTTTCATTTGACTTTTGTTCTAATTTAAAGTTCATACGAAAAGGAAAAGAAATGCTTCTCTTAAATACAATAAAAATGTAAACGTGTATTTCAAAAGCATCGTCCTCATTTTTAACATGCTTTGAATCAGAACCATTGTAGAAAACCTAGATTATCTATCAGATGTGAAAAAAGGCACAATTCTGAACTGTTCTGCTTGTATTTTTTCCCCTACCACCTCTTGAAATAGGTAGAAACATGAATATCATTAATGCCTTTGTTCCTAGGATTATAGAATTATGTCACCAGTTCCCTCATGGAATCACAGACCAAGTAATTCAGAATGAAATGCCGCATATAGAAGCCCAGCAGCGGGCAGTGGCCATCAATAGACTGTTGTCCATGGTAAGGTGAATCCAACTAGTTCATGTAATTACTTAAATGTTGTGGTTGTCATTACTTCCTGTTATGTAGTCACGAAACCATTCTCAAAATTGTGTTAGGTTGTGACTGATAAGACTCCAAACCAGGAAACAGCTCAGACTGCCTGAATTAAGGAAAGAAGAAGTAATATGCATTTTACAAGACAAATGAAATACTTGTATTTTAACTGTTATATTTAGTAACTTAATTGTCACTAAGCTACGTAATGGCACACAACTACCTATGGGCATAGTCTATTCACACCTTCTGTTTGCTTCTTACTGCTAGTAAAGGCAAATACATAGTAAAGGCTTTGGATCAAACACTTAAATAAGCTAGTATGAAGATTAAAAGACAAAAATGGAAAAATCAACTATAACTACAATAAACAATTAAGGGATAAACATGTGATGATCAGGAAGAAATAGACAATCTGAACAGTCCAGTCACTAGTAGTAAAGTTGAATTAGTAATCAAAAAACTCCCAGCAAGCAAAAGTCCAGGACTGGATGGCTTCAAAGGGGAGTTCTAGCAAACATATAAAGAAGAGCAAATACCAGTCCTTCTCAAACACTTCCAAAAAATTGAAGAGGAGGAAACACTCCCAAATTCGTTCTATGAGGCTCCCATTACTCTGATACCAAAACTAGACAAAGATACTACCAAAAAAAGAAAGTTAGAGGCCAGTGTCTCCGATGAATATACATGTAGAAATCCTCAACAAAATATTAGCAAACCAAATTCAACAATATGCAAAAAGGATCATACACCATGACCAAATGGGATTTATTACAGGAAGGCAAAAATGGTTCAATATGCACAAATCAATCAGTGTAATACACCACAGTAACAAAAGGAAGGATAAAATTCACATGATCATCTCAATCGATGCAGAAAAAGCATTTGGCAAAATTCAACATCCATTCATGATAAAAACTCTTATCACAGTTGGTATAGAGGGAACATATTTCAACATAATAAAAGCCATTTATGACAGACCCACAGCTAACATCATATTCAGTGGTGAAAAGCTGAAAGCCTTTCTTCTAAAATCAGGAAGAAGGGAATTCCCTGGCAGTCCAGTGGTTAGGACTTGGTGCTTTCACTGCCAGGGCCCAGGCATACAAATGGGAAGGGAAGAAATAAAATTGTCCTTATTTGCAGATGACATGACACTATATATAGAAAACCCTAAAATCTCAATCAAAAAACTCTTAGAACTAATAAATGAATTCAGTAAAGTTGCAGGGTCAAGATTAATATACAGAAATCTGTTGCTTTTCTATACACTAATAATGAACTATCAGAGGAAGCAAGAAAACAATCTTGTTTAAAAATCACATAAAAGGGATAAAATACCTAGGAATAAACTTAACCAAGGAGGTGAAAGACCTAACTTTGAAAATTATAAAACACTGATGAATGAAATTGAAGGTGCTACAAAGAAGTAGAAAGATATCCAATGTTCTTGGACTGGAGGAATTAATATTGTTAAAATGGGGACTTCCCTGGCGGTCCAGTGGTTAAGAATATGCACTTCCACTTCAGGGGGCATGGGTTTGATTCCTGGTTGGGGATCTAAGATCCCACATGCCGTGTGGTGCGGCCATAAAATAAATAAATAAAAAATAAAGACTATATTAATATTGTTTAAATGTCCATATTATCCAAAGCAATCTACAGATCTAACGTGATCCTTATCAAAATACCCAGGACATTTTTCACAGAACTAGAATAAATAATACGAAAATGTATGTGTAGCCACAAAAGAGCCTGAATAGCCAAAGCAATCTTGAGAAAAAAAGAACAAAGCTGGAGGTGTCATGCTTCCTGACTTCAGACTATACTACAAAGCCACAGTAATCAAAACGGTATGGTTCTGGCACAAAAAGAGATACATAGATCAATGGAACAGAATAGAGAACCCAGAAATAAACCCATCCACTTATGGTCAATTAATCTAAGACAAAGGAATCAACAGTATACAATGGGGAAAAGAGTCTCTTCAACAAGTGGTGCTAGGAAAAATGGACAGCTACATGTAAGAAATGAAATTAGGACTCTTTCTCACACATATATAAAAATAAACTCAAAAAGGATTAAATACTTAACTGTAAGACCGGAAACCATAAAACTCCTGGAAGAAAACATAGGCAGGACACTGACATAAATTGTAGCAACATTTTTAGAGAAATGCAAATCAAAACAACAATGAGATATCACCTCACACCTGTCAGAGTGACTATCATAAAAAAGACCACAAACAACAAATGTTGGTGAGGATGTGGAGAAAAGGGAATCCTTGTACACTGTTGGTGGGAATGTAAATTGGTGCCACCACTGTGGAAAACAGTATGGAGGTTCCTCAAAATACTAAAAATAGAACTACCATATGATCCAGCAGTTCCACTCCTGGGTATATATCCAAAGAAAATGAAAACACTAATTCAAAAAGATACATGCACCCAAATGTTCATGGCAGCATTATTTACAATAACCAAGATATGGAAGCAACCTAAGTGTCCATCAACAGATGAATTCATAAAAAAGATGTGGTACATATATACAATGGAATATTACTCAGCCATAAAAAAGAAGAAAATGATGCCATTTGCAGCAACATGGTTGGACCTAGAGATTATCATAGTAAGTGAAGTAAGTCAGACAGAGAAAGACAAATACACATATGATATCACTTATATGTGGAATCTAAAAAGTAAACAAAGGAATGAATATAACAAAACAGACTCACAGATATAGAGAACAAACTAGTGGTTACCAGTGGGGAGAGGGAGGGGCAAGATAAGGGTATGGGATTAAGAGGTACAAACTACTATGTATAAAATAAATTGGCTACAAGGATATATTGTACAGCACAGGGAATATAATCAATATTTTATAATAACTTTAATGGAGTATAATCTATAAATATGAGCTCACTATATTGTACACCTGAAACTAATATAATATTGTAACTCAACTATACTTCAGTTCAAAAAAAAAAAAAAAAAAGCAGTGCACCAGATTGCTGAACCCTGTTCTAGCCAAAGGAAAAAAGGAGTGTTGGTTTTTTCTAGTCAGTTCCCATTGTGAAGGTCTTCAACTCCAGGATGGATAGAGCAAGGGATGCTGGGAAGTGTGGCAATTAAAAATGTTTTTGTTCTCAGACCCCCCCTTTTAGCCTTTTCCTTCTGTCTGAAAATTATCCTCAGCACCTCACTCTCTTTCACCACCTCTGCAACCCCACCTATTGCCAGTTCTGTCAGCTACAGGCTGTAGGCAGTGGTAGAGCTACTGAAGAATTTTAAGCAAGGGAGTAATTATTAATAAATCACGAGTGTTGCTGATTTTAGCTCTTAAACAATTCTCAGATTTGTTCCACTGTTTCCATTCCTGCTGCCCCTGCATGTGTTCAGGCTCTTGGCTTTTACTTGGACTATTACAGTGCATCTTAACGGGCTTTCCTGGCTCCATATGCCTCAGAGCAACCAGCCTGCTCTGTCTTAAATACAGATCTGACCAAGTCACTTTCCCACCAAAAACCCTTCTCTCAACTCTAGAGATTCAAGTCCACACTCCTGGGTTTACCACACTGAGCCCCTCCCTTCTGCACCCACCTCATCTCCCTCCACCCCTCCAACTCAAAAGTCAGTTTTCAGAAGGAACAGATAATTTTTGGTTCCCTAGCACATCACGCTGTTTCATGCCTCAGTTCCTTTGCTCATGCTGTCTTCCCTGCTTAGCAGGCCCTTTTTCCCTTTCCTCACAGACTGACTCCTCATTATTCTCAAGACTCATCTCTGCTGTCGACTCCAGGGATCCTCACTGACCCCCCAGGCTGGGCCAAAGCTGCTTCTCTGAGAGTCCGTCCCACCCTTTACTTAGCTCTGTCTTAATGCCAACCCGGTGGTATTGAAGTTAGCTGTGTAAT
Organism: Eubalaena glacialis; assembly: GCF_028564815.1. Classification (NCBI taxonomy): domain Eukaryota; kingdom Metazoa; phylum Chordata; class Mammalia; order Artiodactyla; family Balaenidae; genus Eubalaena; species Eubalaena glacialis. Next base: position 54,344,869 of record NC_083728.1, on the reverse strand, counting down.
TCTCTTTCAGAATCCAGGTTTGTCCCCCCCAAACATATATCACAGTACAGGTGTTCAGTAAATGTTCATAGGCTGAGATGAACAACTGAATGGAGCCTCCAAATTGGGCTTTGTGGTTTGAGGGAGGGAGGGAAAGTATTGCTGTTCATCCATATATCAACCTAATTCCAAGTCATGGGTCTGCCCAGCCTTAACTTGTGGGAATGGGGCCTCTCTTAGCCGTGCTTCCCTGAACTGCCAGAAGCCCAGTGGTACAGCCATCTGGGTTCTCCTAAGTTCAGACCCAAGGAAATGCAGGAGCATGGCACACATGCTTTGTTTTACTTGTGACTTGTGTAAAAACAGAACTACTACAGGCCTTTTATTCATTGGTTGACCTTTCTGCCTAATTTTCATGTAACACTACAGAAATCACACATATCAGTAAATGTTACTATTCACATTGTAAATTTCATTTAATCATTGTATCATAGAATATTTTTACATGAGTAGCCTTTATTTGAACTTTTTTAGACAAACTACATTTTACTATATTTATTTATATTATATATATTTATTGAATTTATTTGAATTAAGTATGGATTTTTATTTATTATTCTAAAGCTGCTTGTTTAAAATTCTTTACACATTGATCATATAACCAAGCCAGGATCTAACATGTAGAAAATTGTTAGGTATTAGTATTTGGGGAAATGGCGAGATAAAGAGCTAAGTTTTAAAAAGTACATCACATGTGACATGTAGGAAAAAACTTAAGTACTCAAGTGGAGAACTGGCAACTATGCGAGGTAGGCTATTTTAGTCCGTGTAAAATATTGAAGAATGCATTAATGTTTGTCATTGGATTTGATATATCTCCAAAATAATTCACTGTTATTTTCTTTTTTTAAAAAAACAACTTTAGGGTCAGCTGGATCTCTTAAGGAGTAATACAGGCCTTCTGTATAGAATAAAGGAGTCTCAGAACGCTGGGTAAGCACCTAATTTTTTATTTTAAGAAAATTTTAATATTATAAAAGTAATATATGTTTGGGGAAAAAAAGCCAGTACAGAATTGCATCATGTAAACCTGGCCCATGTATCATCTCACCTCCCACATGCGTTCCATTTCCCAGAGATAGCTGCTGTTAATATTTTGGTATAGATCCTTTCTTATAAGTATATATAAATACATATAGATGATTATATATTTATATACCATATATTTATATATAATCTCTCTCTCTTTTTTTTTTTTCTTATTTTAACAAAAATGGGATCATGCTATCCATACTGTTTTGCAACTTGTTTTTTTTCACTTACTATATCTTGGACATCTTTTCATTTGGTACATACAGCCCTGTCTCATTCTTTTTAAGGTAAGCCCTTCTTTTGGTAAATAAGTCAATGTGATGACCTTGTCTGCTCATTCGTTTAAGTAGTCATGTAGATTATTAGATTATCCTGTACCTCTTTGCCTTTTTAATTCTACTTTATTTCCCTGCAGTAAAATGAAAGGATCAGATAACCAGGAAAAACTAGTATATCAAATCATAGAGGATGCAGGAAATAAAGGTAAGCATGTAGAGGAACAGCAGAAACAACATTGTTTTTAGGACCAGATAGTGGGGACTGAGATCCTGGCTTCCCAGGGTATAGATCAGTCAGTTCAGTATGCTGCCATTTGTTAAAAGGAGAAGAAAATATAACACACGCACACACACATATATATATAAATATATAATGTACATACATTTGAAGGACACCCAGGAGTGACACTGTTGTTGCCTCAGGGAGATAGGAACTAGATGGCTGTGGGCAGGGATGGAAAGAGACTTCTGAATTCTGGACCATATGAATGTATTATCTATTCAAAATAAATAAATTAAAACTTAAGAGTTTTTTTTTTAATCCTTACTTGCTAAATTTTGGAAGGCTTCGTTTCTTCCTCTTATCTGTAAATTGTGGATAATAACATCTCTCTGGTTTTTGCAAAAACCCGAGGGACGCCTAGTGCAGTGTGGCAGTGTCTGGTGTAGCTCCCTCAACAGCTATTTAGTTCCTCTCCTGTTGCCCTTAAAGAACTTTATCTAAATTGCTGTTATTACAATTTAAGATCTGTTTGAGTCATTGATATTAGCTTTAACAACTATTATGTAATCTGAAGTCATATAATTTTTATATGTGTTGGGAAGTTAAATTAACATTTTAAAAATAAATATGAAGAAGTCATTCTCTATTTTAAAAAAATCTTCCTATCTTATTATGCCTTCATGTTGGGAAGAAAATACAGCAAAATGTTTTTACATAAATTCCTTTTATACATGTAACACATATTTCCTTCTTTGAAAGAAAAATCATAGCTTTCTGCACAGGCTTTTAGTGACTGTGGGAACTGTAATCTTTCTATTTTCCAAATATAGTGCTGTATAAATAATGGACATACATGCACACAGATGCTCTCATAAAGTGTTTTTTGCTCTCATCGAGGATGGCAGCCAACCCTGACCCAAACTTAAGTTTGTTTTTCACATATACAATCTAAAGTGTTATTTATAGAAAAAAAGAGGTTGGGATGTGGGGGGGCATGGAAAAGGCAATATATGTTAGTTCAGTGACATTCAAGATTTTTCTTCCATTACAAAAATGTCCTTTTCATATGCTTTTTAAAAGGTGCCACACTGGCATTCCAAGAAATTTCCAGTTAGAAAATAGAACATATAACTTATGTATTGTTTTGCATATTTTTGTTACTTTATCTGAGACTCTTACCTCTAATTCATTTTTCCTATAGCTATGATCTAGGAATATATACATATTTTGCTAGATTTATAATGAGATATAAGCAATGGGAAAAGAAACACACATCCTATAGTGTTCAACTTATTTTACTTTACTTTCTTATAGGAATATGGAGCAGAGATATCCGATACAAAAGCAACTTGCCATTAACAGAAATTAACAAAATTCTAAAGAATTTGGAAAGTAAAAAGCTAATTAAAGCTGTTAAGTCTGTGGCAGTGAGTAACCATCTCTTTTCTTCCCCTGAATGTTCACTGTACATATATTGCTCCAAGTATATTTCAGGTTTTTATTCTTTAAGCTATGTCATTTAAAACAACTGGTCAAAAAAGATTTTTAAAATTTTAGCTCATATCGGATGCTTTGGAGATGCTGCTTTAGATATGTCACTGCCAGTTAACTCTTAGAGTCTTACCCACTCAAAAATCTAAAACTACTTTACTCTCTTCAGTAAAGAATTTTGGGGATCATGGACATTTTTCCTGGATTTTGTGGTATGTAAGATAATTTATTTCAACCTGGTATATGAGATTACCCATTCCACAAATACCTGTCATGCATTCGCTATGTGCTGGGCACTGTTCTGGGGGCTTGGAATACGTTAGTGAGCAAGTCACAGAAAGTTCTCTGCCCTGGCCCTGGTGGAGCATCTGTTCCAGCGCATGGTATTTCTCATCCTCCTCTTGCCAGCCACCCCGTCACATCCTCCAGGGGCTCCAGGATCCAGAGCTGGCTCCAGCAGACACATTGCTGACTTCACTGATTGAGGCATCAGAGGAGCTGGGGTACTCCTAGATTAAAGTGTGCTTGAACACAAAATTCAGCAAATAAGAATTTGATAGTCATCAGTGGTTTTATTTATCAATGGTATTTATGTCCTACCACTCCCTCATTTAGAATATTATTTCTCTTCCACATTTTTATTGGATAATTTCAAATGTATACAAAAGTATAGAAAATAACAAAATGAATCCCCATGTACCCATGCCTAGCTTCATTTTGCCAATCATGCTCTACATCTTTATTTTTAGTAGCAGCTTTATTGAGATTTAATTCAATGGGTTTTAGTATACTCACAGAGTTCTGCAGTCACCACACTGTTCTAATTTTTTTAATTATATCTTTTTAATGTTGCTGTGTTTTGTTTTGTTTTGGGTTTTTTTGGCCATGCCGTGTGGCTTGTGGGATCTTAGTTCCCTGACCAGGGATTGAACCTGGGCCAAGACTGTGACAGCACCGAGTCCTTACCACTGGACTGCCAGGGAACTACCAATATGTGGTCTTTAGTGTCTGGCTTCTTTCACTTAGCATGATGTTTTCAAAGTTTCAAACTAAAGTAGTATTAGATTGTAACCCAAAGTATGAAATAAATATTCATGAGAACATACTGATATAAATGTTTGAATAAATAAATCAATGGGCGAGAATAGACAAGTCTCCATGCAGAAGAATTCCAAATAATTTGTGTAGACTCTTCATCCTCAAGGAAGTAGAGCGAACTCCCAGTCTTTAAGTGTGGACTGTGCGTGGTGGCTTCCTACCACATATGGAAAGGGCAGGAAAAAAAAGTAACTTTACAGTGGAGAAAACTGAGAAACACTACCTCAAACCAGGTGATGGATTTGTAATGTCAAGGCTGATAAGTTATATTGATGACAATCAATCATCATTTAGTGATGATCAGGTACCCTTGATATGACATGATGAGAAGGGTACTTCACCTCTGTGGTCTTTTTTCCAATCTACTTGGACAAATCCCAATTAAGGGACATCCTACAGAATTTTTTGCCAGTAATTCTAAAAAATGGCAAATTCACCAATAACAAGGAAAGTCTGAGAAACTGTCACAACCAAAATTTGCCTCATGTATAATAAATGTATAATAATATGGTATTCTGGATAGGATCCTGGACCATTACAAGGACAGTAGGGAAAAACGAAGGGAATCTGAACAAAGTATAGGCTTTATAATTAATATTGACCTATCAATATTGTTTCATTAGCTGTAACAGATGTACTCTGGTAATGTCAGGTGTTAGTACTAGAGGAAGCTGAGCACAAGGTCCCATCTTCACAAGAATTCTGTAAATCCCAAACTGCTCTGAAATATGAAGCTTTGGGGGTTTTTAAGTCTTAGTTTTGGAAGACTATTTTGTTACCTTTTAACCATCTACTGTGCGTGTTTTTTCCTAGGCCTCAAAAAAGAAGGTGTACATGCTCTATAACCTGCAGCCAGACCGCTCTGTGACCGGTGGAGCCTGGTACAGTGACCAGGATTTTGAATCTGAATTTGTAGAGGTGCTTAACCAACAGTGTTTTAAATTCCTACAAACCAAGGTGAGGCATAATTGAGGAAACATCACTCCAAGTATAATTTTTTTAAGTTTCTTCATAAGGAATGTTTAATCTTGTGTATCATATCTTACAGGAATTGAAAATATTGAAATTGGTCATTTTTACTAAACAAAATATGTCCTGTTGTTGTTCTCACTCTATATGACTTGTATTCAGAAGGCACCAGTATTCTTCCTGAAATTTATGTTTCTACCCTTATAGGCAGAAACAGCACGAGAAAGCAAACAGAATCCAATGATACAAAGAAATAGTTCATTTGCTTCATCACATGAAGTGTGGAAGTATATCTGTGAATTGGGGATCAGTAAGGTTGGAACTCGGTTTCTAATTTTCATCTTATTTTTAAAAACTTATTCTTCATCATAGGGATATAGTTTACAATGTATTGCAAACACAGCTGACCCAGACCCTTTTTTCTGGTGATACCCATGTACATTCTGCAGAACCCACTTTGAGGAAGTACTGTCGTAAGGCAGTCAGGCAACGGCGGTCATTGCCGTCGGGCACTTTCTGAACTGTATGTACTTGAGCTTGGGCTACAGAGCAGCAGAGTGGAGGCCTGGCGGCGCATTTCACTACCAGATTCAAAAGTCTGTTCTGACAAGTTCTTGATTCTCTTGGGGACATTTCCATATATGTGCCAAACATCCATCATCATAGCAGTTGTCGTTTATTGGTATTTTCCTACTTATGAGATGTTAGTGGCATTGTCAGCACATTCTCTGAAGATCTGTACAGACAGACACTGTGCTTGATGCTTTTCATCATCAGAGAAGAAGCTGAAGTGGCCGCTTGGACAATTCATTTTCATTTCCTGGGCACCAGATCTCTCTTTCATAAAAAAACAGGAATTTGGACTATTTGATGTCTAAAATACCTTTCTGCTCAAGCATTTTATAAATCTCCATCAAATTCTTGCCAAAGAAATGTTACAAGATGTCTTGATTTTCCTTGGGAGGGTGAAGACATCAGCAAGTGTCAAGCTCAGTGCGAGCTCAGAGCCCTGCCCCTGGCATTGGAGGGTCTACGCTCACTTGGGCCATTGTTCAGCCTCTTTGTGCTTTCATTTACTCTCCAGCATAATCCTTCCCCATTTCACCAAAGAATTGTGGCCTTTTACGTTTTTTAACACCCTCCAAAAGGATGTCTCCTTGTCCTTTTTGGGTCCTTTCTAACGTATCCCTTTTGTAGGTAGAGTTGTCCATGGAGGACATTGAGACCATCTTGAATACACTCATTTATGATGGGAAAGTGGAGATGACTATCATCGCTGCAAAAGAAGGCACCGTAGGCAGTGTGGACGGACACATGAAACTGTACAGGGCAGTCAATCCGATCATCCCGCCCACGGGATTGGTCCGGGCCCCCTGCGGACTCTGCCCAGTGAGTTACAATGGCTTCCCTTTACACTTTACTGCCACCAAGTGCCGATGCCACATAATGTATTGATACCAGCAAGCACACCCTAGTTTTCTCAAACTCAGGGTTGACCAAGAACTGCTGAAACCTCCATGTAACCTTGATGACAGAGCTTTAATGAACAAATCATCACCTTGTATTCTTTCTTAGAATAACCATGTTAAGGAAATTTGTTTTCTGCTCTTGGCCCCAAAATGGACATTTTTTTTCTTTTTGGCTGCACCGCATGGCATGTGGGATCTTAGTTCCCCGACCAGGGATCGAACCTGCACCCCCTGCAGTGGAAGCGTGGAGTCTTGACCACTGGACTGCCAGGGAAGTCCCCAAATGGACGATTTTTGATGAGGGCTAATCATTTCACCTAAGTAGGGAGGGAAATGAGATTTGTTGAGAACCTACTATGGGCCAGACATGTTCTTGAAGATTTCTGTGGTCTCATTTAATCCTCCTTACGTCCCTTGGAGCTAGTGGAGTTACTTCCCTTTAAGTGTGAGGGAACTCAGGCTGAGGGAGACCTAAGCATTCAGCTGAGACGAGACAACCAGGACTCACACCCAGAGGTGATGTGCTTTCCCTCAAGGCCCGCCCCACACTCTTCATTCTTTTGTTCCCAGATAGTCTCTGAAAGCCACCTGTGTGCTGCAGGCACCGTGCCAGCCCTTGTGGCATTTATATTCTTGGGCTGTTAGTCTGTGTTTTATCGTCTACATGCCTAAGCTCTCTATGCCCTGGTTTCAACTCCTAGAAAAAAGGCTAACCTGTTGGGAATTCTATTTAGCACCCTTCACAAAAAGGAAGGTGGCTAAACATGAAACATTTGGTTAGTTAAGATTAAGTCATTCGTGTGTATAGACCTCCCTTCCTGGACTCTTGTTACCTGCCTTCTGCCCAGTGGGTAGGTGGATATGGTTGGCTTAGTGCTACAGTGAAAGGTCTCTCACTCACTCTGTGATCACAGAGCAGGTCCTATTCCAGTATGTTCTTATTTACAGTCCTAACCTCTTTCACTTTGAAAGTTTTAATATTGCTTTAAATAAATGGTTGGGTCTTGGATATTTTGTTAGAATTTTGTTGTAGTTGATATTTAAGACATTACCTATAACGTAATAATTTTAAAACTTCAGTTTGAATATAACCTTTTTTCTTTTTTAAAGGTTTTTGACGACTGCCATGAAGGTGGTGAGATTTCACCATCTAACTGTATTTACATGACAGAGTGGCTCGAATTTTAATAGAGAGCTATGAACTTTACTGACATTTTGCAAATGAAGTTACTTTGGGAACAAATAATTTGATTTATGATGGAACATCAAATTCCCTTGAAAGCAAACTTCAAGATACAAACTTGCTGCTATGAAAAAAAATTTTTTAATCTATGAAGACTAAATTTACATTGGTAGAGTAGGCAACAGGATATGAAACAGGTAAGGTTAGTAGTGAAATCCATTCTTCCATAAGTAAAATACTTTGAACTCCTGGAAGACCACATTCTGAAGCTTTCAAGACCTTTGATGATTCACGGGAAAAGAAGCAAATATGTTCATATTCACCAAGTACTGTGATAACAGCCAGAGCTTTAAAATGCCTGTTTTAAAGTTACTTATTAAGGTCTTCATTGGGAATTTTTTATATATGACCCAGTGTCACCATTTCTGTTTTGTTTTCTCAGAGGTTTCATTGAGAAGAAATGAAAAGTGGTGAAGGCAGGAATAGCAGGGGAGAACGCAGACTTGGGGCATGAGTGGGGGACACAGTGGAACATCCCTTTTCTACACACTATTGATGCCTTTTTATGTCCGAAATATTCTTTCAGAGGATTATGCCTCTGTACTTACCCCAAACCCAAATGATGCTGTTGTCAAGGATATCTTTTTAGTGCATAAATATTAATTACTCTCATCCTAAATGGAATATTTTCACTGGTTCTTCTTTGTTAAAGTCTTACCAAGTTTCACTCTGTGGCTCAATTGTATTATTTGCTAGAATTTTCCCCTAGATTCTTATTTAACTAAAATTAAAACTAAAAAGAATCCATTGCCCTCCATTCATTTTACTGGGCCAGAGGGGGCGGCGATTATCATTCTTCTTTCCTTATCCTGTTTTAGATTTTTTTCCATATTCTGTTCTAAAATTCATGGTGTAATAGGTCTAAACTAAGCAGGAAGCCGTTATAATTGTCCTCAGTTCTAATAGCACTTTCAGTCCCAATCTTCAGCTAGACAGAAAACAATAGGTTACTTGATGTATTGTTACACAGAAGTTAGCTATAGGTCTTTTTAGGATCTCAGCTGTCATATTTTCACTTTGTAGCGCCACTTAAAAGTTTCTGTGTCCAGGCCAAAAGCAGGGGACCGAGGGCAAGGAAAGCTCTTCTGGGGCCTGAGTTCAAACACCAGGTTTGGAGAACCAACACAAGGGTTATTTTGAGATGAACAGTAAAATAAAATTCGGCTCAGTATCCAGTTTTTAAGAACCAGATAAATTCTGTGGCCAGCTGTACAGAATTAGCACTTGACGACACTAGTGCTTTGAAACAAAGATCATTTCAAGTACTAATATGTGTAAGATCCAGAAGAATCTGGGAGCCTGAAACTACAGAGGGTTTCCGATCCACTCTCAGTGAGAGCTGGAATGCTAAGAACAATATCTGCCCTTCCTGGGACCTGGCCTGTCACAGGGGCGCTCGTCTTATTTAATGACAAAACTGAGCTTGGAGGAGACTTAGAAGTGGAACGAAGGAAGCAGTTTGTGTTTTAAATACAGACTTTGTACTATATCTTGACAGCCAGAGATTTTTTTAAAAAGTTTACAATCAGTGGCTAAAACAAAAGTATTCCTTGCCTACCAGAATAAAGAGCCCCTATAAACTTTTTTCCCTCAGCATGTTTTTCATTCTGAATATTAACTAAATAAGGATAGAGACAATAATTTTTTAAAAATTAATTTATTTTTTAAATTAAAAAATTTTTTTTTAGCTGTGTTGGGTCTTCGTCGCTGCGCGCGGGCTTTCTCTAGTTGCAGCGAGCGGGGGCTACTCTTCGTTGCGGCACGCGGGCTTCTCATTGTGGTGGCTTCTCTTTGTTGCGGAGCATGGGCTCTAGGCGCGTGGGCTTCAGTAGTTGCGTCTCGCGGGCTCTAGAGCGCAGGCTCAGTAGCTGTGGCGCACGGGCTTAGTTGCTCCGCGGCATGTGGGATCTTCCCAGACCAGGGCTCGAACCCGTGTTCCCTGCATTGGCAGGAGGATTCTTAACCACTGAGCCACTACGGAAGCCCCGAGACAATAATTTTAAAATACAGCACCACTGTTGATCATTAAATGGGTATTTACCCTACAGGAGTAAATTTTGACCAAAACAAATTGTGGTGCTCTAGACTCACGACAATACCAAAAAATCAAATTGTAAGTGAAGTCCTAACCTTACACTTGATTTCCATTTAGTGTAAGGTATTTTGCTCACCTGAAAATAGATATTCCCTAGAGTCTATCAAGGCCCCTCTCTGCTTTATAAAGATCTGTAGAGAGTCAGAGAATCATGAAAGGCCATAATTTGACGGTTTAAATGAATAGTCCATGTGGGGTTCTTCCCTGAAACTCCTCTGATCTCTTAGTTTGGTGATGAGTAAGTTTTATGGGATCATAATTTTTATGGTGATCAACTAAGCAAACTAGTCAAACAAAAGTAACTTCAAGTTGAGTCACTTCTACGTTGGTGGTGGGTGAGGGAAGCATGTAACACGTGCTCTAGTGCGGTGCTGTCCAATAGAACCTTCTATCAGGATGGAAATGCTCTATATCTGTGTCCAGTAAGGAAGCCACTAGTCAGCCATGGCTGGTGAGCACCTGAACCGTGGCTTCTGTGAATGAAGAACTGAACGTTTTCTTTGCTGGCGCCCTGTGGTTACTGGTTACCGTACTATCAGCCCAACTCAACCATCGTATGCCTCTGTATTCAAGTTATTTTTATAGGAATGAAGAATATCAAATTATTTCTCAATTGTATATATTTGGTTTTTTCTACAGAGGAAGAGGACAATAAAGTATTATGAACTGTTATTTGTATAAGTTTGTAAATTTTTTTAAGAAAGGACTTCAGAAAACAAGGCAGAGAATATGTAGAACAATGACTACGTCCAAATAATTCAAATAGAATCAAGCTTTGATTATAGGCTTGGTCAAGTCAATGCTAAACAGCTTCTCTAAGAAAAGTATTCAATGGATTTATCTACTTTGTTTTTCACTAACTTGTCAAATAAACTGTTTTTAATCTTTATTTTTAATTATAAAAGTAAGACACAGTGCACAAATTCAAATAATCCCCAGGTGTATAATGTAAAAAGGAGACGTCCACCACACCATAACTACCAAAACTCCCATCCCCTAAGATAACTGCTGCTAAAAATTTAGCGAATCTCTCCTGACGTTTTTTGAGCACATTTAGAAATCAAAAGCCTTTTCAGGTTCAAATGATAGCTTTGAATTTTCGTTAGGTATGAACAGTGTGGGAATTCACATTATTGCAGCAAATATCAGGTATGAATTTACTGGAAATTGTTTTGAGATGTTACTTGGGGATAATAATAGCCAAAAAACGTTGGAAAATGAAAAAGGGTTTTTTTGAGGGAGTATGATTAGAAGAAAAATCATGGAATGATGCTGAAAGAGATATAAAGGACCATGGAAATTAAAAGGTAGGACACGTTACAGAACAAAATTTGAGATATGGAAAGATCATTTTTAAAAATATTTAAGACTTTGTGACAAAATCCAAACTCTTCCCATGATTTCATCCTTTGACGTCATGTCTATTTCTCAGGCTTTTCTCAAGCTCCAAAGCACTGGCTAAGTGAATACTTACAGCAGAGATCACACATGGATGGCTTGGACTTTGTGTCTTGCCGTGTTTGCAGATTTTTTATTTACGCTGTAGTTGCCAACTAACATAACCCATATGTCTGTAGACTGAACGTAATTCATGTACATGTGGATTATATATACATACACTTATGGTCCCTAAATACAAAGTGTATTAATTTCTTTCCTTGAAAATGAGAAAACTGGCAATGCCTTGCCAAATTCCCACATGGCAACAATCCAGACAGGGCCCAGCAGGAGTTCTCCCTGTCGCCCTAATCCTTGCCAGTCTGGTCTTAGACCGATCCCTGCCTGACCCTGCTGACCCCTGCTTCAACCTCGTGTGTCACTCTCTCAACATGTTTAAGGACATGTTATGCTGCAACTCCTACAGCATAACATGAAACCTGTTTAGTTTTAGTCTGGACTAGGGATCAGGAAACCTGGGTTTCGTTTCTGTCTTATTCACTTTGGATAGGTAAGGGTGGTTAAGCTGTCCCATGTCCCTTATCAAATGGGAAAAATACTGTTTTAGGTCAGAGTAATTTGAGATGTGGATTCTATTGAAAATGAAAATACTGTTTGTAATTTAGTTTGAACATTGAAACGTGTGTGTTTTTTGGACCTTAATTTGATCTGGTTTGCATGCCCGCTATTCATCTGATAATAGATGATCGTCACCTGTTAATAATCTGATCGTGGCCCTACGCCCACGTTGTTACGTAGAACAGCAGGAACCACCCTGGCTATCCTGGCACTTCCAGCATGGACTTGACCACACTAACCAGTTCAGGAAACTCTGTGTTCTGGAAATGGCCACGGTCAGTGAATCTGTACAATTTGGCTTCCAACCTGTTGGCCACTTCTTGTTGTTCCTTCCAAGGAAGGAAAGGATCGTCGGTGGAGCCAAACTGCACAATGTGAGGGCAGTTGGCTTTGATCTTCTCCCACTGCCAGGGGCGGCTGAAGTATCCTATGAGAGGAACACACAAACTCTCAGTGTCGTGGATGCTTTCCGTTCTCGCCACTCTAGTGAGGACCATGGCAGAGATGCAGAGAGTCAGAGCCCAAGTGTGAGTTAGAAGCCCTTCTTCAGTTTTCAGATCTATAGGGCTTGATACCATAGCTACTGGTGAAGGGGGAGGATAGGGCTCAGGGGTTCAGTTCTAGACTACGGGTTAGATAGTGGCTCACCGCCCTCTCTAAGTGCCTAACTTATACCTCAAGATGGGTGGTAAATATTCCTCATGTGCTGTTAGATTTTGTGTTAGCCTGTTGGAAGACAGTGCTGTTTTACTACCTGAGCGTGCAGCCCCGTGGCTACAGGAAGGGCTCTTCTGGTTTCTGCCTTCAGACTTACCACTTGCCCGTTCATTGTCATCCCCCAGGTCAGACGTGTACGCAGACACTAACACGATAGCATACACCCGGTGGGTCTCTGCATACCTGGAGAGAGAGGAATGGTGTAGCTGATGTTTAATGTTAAATCTGGTCCCAGAAAGTCAGTAAGCCACCCAAAACTCATTTGATTTAGCTTACAGAAAGCACGTGCTAGAGGCTGCTGAGGTTAGTATGAAAAAGAGCAAGGAATATGCAGAAATATGAGCCCGGTGGTTAATCACCTCACCTGGGCTACCTGAGTTTCTACTCTGTTTTCAAGGTAGTGCAAACCTCTTCCGTAATTCTTTCTGAATCAACATAAAAAGTGTAATCATTCCCTTTGATGTGTGCATTCGTCGGCATTACTTGGTTGGTTAACATGTGGATTCCCAGGCTCAGCCCAGAGCATCTGATTCAGAGGATTATGAGTGAGGCACAGGAATCTGCATTCTAAGGCGTGACACCTCCCCAACCCAGATGACAGATGCAAGTGGTCTGTGACTGTACCATCCCAGAACTGTGCCTCTCTCACACACGCTTGTTTGCGTTGTCTTACCTCTGTCCCCCAAGGGCATCCCTCAAGGCCAGGTCTGAGCCTTCTCGATTTTTGTGACCCTGTTCCCTAGAACAGTGCCCAGCAAACAGACACTCAGCTACCTGTAGACAGTTCCCTCACTGAGCAAAGGCCAGGCTAAGGAAGGACCTAGAAAGGTAAGAGCTCTAGGAGGCCTTGGTGCCAGGCAAGATTTAGGGTTGGTATTTTGTTCTTGTGCCTAAACTTTTCCCCCAATCTTTTGCTTGAAAAATGTCAAACTTACCGAAAAGTGAGAACAACAAGCACCCAGATTCGTTAATTTTGCTACAGTTCACCCCTAAATACTTGAGCACGTATCCCCTAAGAACACAGCTGTGCTCTTATGTAACGACAGTATCATTCTTACACCTAATAAATTTAGCACCAAGACAGTAACATTACCTGTATTCATTTTTCCCTAGTTGTACCAAACTGTTCTTTAAAACATCTTTTCAATCCTAGATCTGGTCAAAGATCATGCGTTTGGTTTCATGACTCTTCAATCACTTTTAAATTTGTTTTAAATGAGATTGACGAATTTTAAGAATTTGAGGCCCATTTTCTTGTACGTTATCCCCTAAACTGAACTTGTTTCCTCATGATTAGGCTGAGGTGAAACAGTTTTGGCAAGACCATTATGTTGGCAAAGTTGTGTCCTTCCCACTCCTCCACAATGATGGGCACACGATGCCAGTTTGTCCCATTACTGCTGAGACTGTCAGATTCCCTAGGGTGATACCCCTCAGATCCCTCCACTGTAAAGACACAATTCCCCCTTGTGATTAATAAGTAACTGTGGGGTAGTCCTCTGTATCCTGTTCCCCTATGATCTTAGGTCCCATGGCTTTAGCATCTGGTTTTCTCCTTGCCCACTTTAACTTTAGAAGTTAATTTTTAGAAGGTTCCTGACAATCCTACAATAAATTTCAGGAGTCTTTAAAAGAAGCCACATCGTTATTAGCCAGCGGCCTGAGAAAAATTCAGTTGGCCTTGGGTTAGCACAGATTTCAGCATAAAGGGCTTTCTTCATTTTCCAGACAACCCCTGGCAGCTTGTAAACACTATGTACCATAATTCTGTAGGTCCACATCGTAAAGCATTATTCTCGTAGCTTCCACAGGTGTGGCTGAAAGGTTATGGAACTTGGCAAGATTTCTCCGACAATCGATTCATGTGACATCCTGAGGGGCTGCTGGGGACAAGAGGCCACACAAAAACCATAATCCTGGGACTTCCCTGGTGGCGCAGTGGTTAAGAATCCGCTTGCCAATGCAGGGGACACAGGTTCGAGCCCTGGTCCAGGAAGATCCCACATGCCCCAGAGCAACTAAGCCTGTGTGCCACAACTACTGAGCCTGCGCTCTAGAGCCCGCGAGCCACAACTACTGAGCCCAAGTGCCACAATTACTGAAGCCCACGCACCACAACTACTGAAGCCTGCGCACCCAGAGCCCATGCTCTGCAACAAGAGAAGCCACTGCAATGAGAAGCCCGCACACCGCTATGAAGACCCAACGCAGCCAAAAATTAATTAATTAATTTTAAAAAAAGAAACCAAAAAACCCATAATCCTTTGTCATCCAGCCCCGCAAATACAGTGGAAACCCAACCCTAACAGGCTATTCAGCCAGCTCCATCCTTACACTCCAGGCCTTATAAGCCTGCAGGGTGACGTTCTAATGGGGAGCAGCAGGGAGGCGCCCATGACCCTGGGGGCTGGGGCTGGCCGGGGGGGAGGGGGGTGGAGGGCAGTGCGGGTAACAGCCTCCACCCTCCAACGGGGAGTTATCAGCGCCTACCATATGCCAGACACTCTGCCAGGCACCGGGGTTTCGTGTCAGAGTGAGCAAAGCCCCACCCTCATGCAGCTTACATTCGACTGGCAAGAGACAGACAAGAAATGAATAGGATGTCAGGTGGTGAAAAGTGCTACAGATAAGGGGGGTCATAAGATATAAAGGGGGTAGGATTCAGTGGGGTGAGGCTGCTGCTTCACGTGGAGTGATTACAGAAGGCCTCACTGAAAGGGGACGTGGAGCAGAGACCTAGAGAGGAGAAGGCCATGCAGGTGTCTGGGGACAGAGAGTCCACGTAGAACAGCGGCAAGCACAAGCCTAAGGAAGGCACATGCTCGGCGTGTTCAAGGAACTGCACTGAGGTCTGTAAACCAGGCTGGGGGCAGCGAAGGGGAGACGGCGGAGACGACACGGCGGGTGGGGGGCTTGAAGGCCGAGAAGTTCTTCTGAGGGTGACGGGAGCTGCTGGGGTTTGGAGGCACTTGTGTTTTAAAAGGGTCACTGTATCCCAGTAAGAGCAAAGTATCTTTTTAATCCACTAACCAAACCAGGAAGGAATTAGGACAGATCATGTTACCACTCACTGTCTCCTCTGCAGTGGAAACTTAAGATGTGCACGAAGTAGTTCCCAAGCAAGCTTGACTGGAGCCCACAGGGGTAGGGGGGATGGTGACAATTCAATAAGGACCACACCTCATGGCTGCAATGGCCCCAGAACTGTGGCCTATGATGATGGTCTCCTCGTCACAGTGCAGCTCCGTCTCCATGAAGGGCAGCCAGATGCTCTCTCGAGCTGTGACTAAGGTTCAGGGGAAAGAAAGAGTCCGTCACTCAACAGGGACAGTTTCAGTCCAACGCTGCCCACCTTTCTAACAGAGGACCACTCAGCAAACCGCAGGGCCACAATGCGGGATGGGGCTGTTTTAATAGGGCCAAAGTTTTATGTGTTGCTGTCTGAAAGACTGAAATCTGTAGTTTTGGTAAATACTTTTGTTTTTATTTTTTAGCATTATCTTGAAAGGAAATACTAAGGAAATAAAATATAACTCTGAAGTTTAATGTAAACTTTCCAACTTAAAAACAAAAATCCTCTTGACAATATTGTCTCTCAAGTTCATGTCCATATATATTCTTTCTTCCCAAAAAGGAAATTCCTGAGACAAGTCATAGGCACACTCAGAACAAAAGTGGCCATGTTACATTTTCTAATATTAGGATCTCATAGAGACGCTGTAAGTTTTGTCATACCTCTGCCTCAAATGAAACACCCATAAATTTTGCCTGAAAATATTTGACTTATAGAAGGGAAAATCCGTTGCTTACAAAGTTGAAAATTAAATTCTTCTGAGCCCAGGTGCTCTTCTTGATCCTTACTAGAATTTTCTATCATGGTTTTTGGTTTGCACCCTCCTCCCCCAAATACTTGCCATCATTCACTCTGAGGTACGTATTCCCTTAGGCTTCTCTGCTAGGATATTCCTCTTCTCTACCGGAAAATGGCAAGATCAAAACCCAATAAGAGGAGGCTTTTTAAAGACACGTTTAAAAAACTTACTTGGGTCAGGCATGTTTTTAGCCAAACACTGGAAACCAGGTATCTATGATATGAGGGGGAGAAAAAAAGCTATAATAAAGAGCTTAATTACAACTAATACTTTGCTAATAAGAAATGAGACACCTGATATGAGCTTTATCAATTCAATAAGTAGTTGCTTATATCATGAAATGAAGTGGGGTAAGTGCTACAGGATTACATATGAATATACAATCCCTCCTCATAAACTCCATCTGTCTGTAGTTCTCTATCTAGCCAGCTCTGTAGATCTCTTTATATGTGCATCTGCACATGTACATTTATCACCGCTGGCATATACATATAGAGAGGGCATAATAGATTCTAGACAAACTGACCTGGAGCCAATCAGACTATGCTCCAGGGAGTAGGTAAAATGTGGTACATAAACGTGGTACAGAAAGTTGGAGATCCAATCCTCTTGGACAGCTGCAGCCCTGACCTTTTGGTTTGTAGCTCTAGCCACGGCTCTCAGCCACAAGCCTGGAATTTTATTCTAGAGACCCAGTCTAGAACTCTAGAGGTTAGCAACTCAGGAAACAGTCTTATTGCCTAGTTATGGAAGAGGGTTTAAAAAAAAAATCAAGATGCACAAGACAACCCGCAGTTAGATGCCATTTTTATAAAGCTCACAAAGAGGCCAAATTTAACAATATATTGCTTAAAGGATACATACATAGGTTGAAAAGTACATTAATTTTTAAAAGTGAAACAAATGTTTTAAATTTCATATGGCAGGGAAACAGGATGGAGGGACATACAGGTGGCTCTGAAGGTATTGATAATGTTCTAGATTTCAGTTTGGTGAGGGACCCTCAAGTATTGATTACATTATACTTCATAATGTACGTACGTGTTACATACATCCTTTGTAAATATTAATATTACATATTAAAATGTTTAAAAATCCGAGACAGAGAGAGGACAGGTGTAGAATTATCTGGGAGTCCCAGATCTGAACCCGCAGGAGATACGGGGAGCGGGCTCGGTCTCTAGTTTCTAGAGGTGGAGCTTGTACTCTGAGCCCTGAGAGCAGCCCTCCGGGCTGTTTCACCAGCCGAACTTCCTCCACTACTTGTAGAGTCTAAGACGGGGTTCCCGGCAGGGCTCTGCACAAGGGGGTGGGAGCGGGGAGCCCTCCGGCCTCTCCCGCGCCAGGCCGACCTCCCAGTGCAGCGAGGCGCGTCTCCTACCTGCTCCAGCCCCCTCTTCACCCAGCCGTACCAGCCGTAGGTGGCCACATCTCCGCCCCCGTTCCCGGGGACGATCACCGCCTTGCAGGGCGCCGCCATGAATGCAGCCGACCTGAGGCGCTCAGGGCGCGACCTGGGAGCCTGCCCGTGGCATTCTGGGAATTGTAGTTCCGGGGCGCCAAGAGCGCACCCACTGAGCTTCTGGTTCCCTACTGCACAGGGCAGCCGCAGACAAACCTTGCGGGTTTCTAGCAGCTGTAAGTCACCTTTCACTTGCTTCTTACTGGCGCTTCCATTTCCCCCTCTTATTTGTGACATGCCCAGAATGTGTTATCTCTTACCTAGACTAACTGATATTTGTATAGAAAAGTATGTTTTAGTTTCAAAGAAGCAGAACACAACCCGTTTTCTTTGTTGAGGACTCCTGATTTCAAAATAGTTCTTAATAGAATAGTCAATATCAGCCAATAACAGTCAATACCAGCGCGGCATGGCAAAAAAACAAAACAAAAAACAAAAAGAAAATTAGGACTCAAACACTAGTTCTTAAAAAAAAAAAAAAAAAAAAAAAAGGCTTTGCTGAAACCCTTCGGGGCATTTCCGGGTTTAGGAGGGGCATGAGCCACCCATTACCTTGCACAGCCCTTCAATAAACCTTTCTCTGCTCTAAACTCTGACGTTTCAATATTGTTTGGCCTCGCTCTGCGTCAGGCACATGAACTTGTGTTCACTAGCATATCTAGGGGCCCGTATATCCAAAACACTGAATGGTTCATCCTGGTTTTTGTACTGAATTCCTTTCAGCGTGTATTGTAGGTCAGCGGCTGCAGTAGCTCATGACTTGATCCTTATAGAACTGCATGGCAGACAACATTCTTTGTTTTACACTCTCTATGTGTTTGTGCATTTGTATGCCTTCATGGCTGTAATCGCAAAGGTCTTCACCTCTTGTTGTAAGAGTGTGAAATAGTTTACTAACTTTAGAGAGTTATAACAAATTCGATTATTACATCTTTTAAAGAAGCTTTGTTCTCATTGCCTCTTGCCATATTAATTATTTTAAGCTGGTTATTTTCTAAGAAACAGCAGATGTGGAAAAAACTCTTAGCCAAGTAGGAATTATCCTTTTGTAAGACACATTTACATTTGTAAGGGAAATCTCCATTTGTAGGTCGTCTCCCTCTCTGTACTAGGAAGAGGATGACCACATCTCTATAAAGTTATCAGTGGAGAAGCCAGTGACTTAAATCTGCTCAACAACCTTACCCTTGTTTACTGTGCTTTTCCTGGTGACTTCCCATAACTGACTCCCCACCCTCAATATCCTCTTTTGTCTTTAGCTGAGGATGGTTTTTAAGGTGAGGACTTAAAACATTTTGGCAAGTTACTCATTTTCCCTAGGTCTCTCCCATGTATACATGTTACTAAATTTCTGTTTCATTTTCTCCTGTTAATCTGTCTCATGTCGATCTAATTCTTAGGCCAGCCAGAAGAACCTAGAAGGAAGGAGGAAATTTTCTTCCTTCCCAATGCCTATCAAGATAACTACACAGTCACATAAATCGACTATTCCTAAAATTCACTATTCCTAAAATTAGGAAATTAAACTTCTAATACATTAATGTGCTAGATTTAAAAAAATCCTTCTTACAGTAATTTCTAGCACTAGGAATCCAGGTTCAAATAAGTCAAGCAAATTTTTGGCAAATGATATTTTCTTAATGTTTGGTTAAAAAAAAAAAACAGCTATGTCTTTCTGTAAAAGAGAAGAATGAATCTGACTCCACATTGGATCTGTTTCTTTTACTTTAACCTTTGTATTCTATTGCTTTTGCTTCAAGTTAATCACTAAAGGGATGTTGCCTACAGCTTAAAGTATACATAATGGCCAAACTCGAGGAATTCTGCCTCCCATGCCTGAGTGTTAAGCTAAAATACCTTTGTTTAGCTCACAGGAAACATCCTGACCAGGCCCCCCTGTGAATGGCTGCAGGAAAAAGGAAATTAACACATCCCCTCCTGAGTCTGGCTGGAACTGAGGCAGGAGGCAGATAGGCCCCAGGCTGAACAGTTTCTCCCCTGCGGACAGAAACTCCATAATAGCAGAAACTCCATAAAAGCAGGATGATGGAGGAGGCTGGGCCCTGCCCAGATAAGAGATAAAAGACCACATATTCCTCATTCTCAAAGTCAAGGAGACCTCCCCGACTGCACATGTGCAGAAAGGCTCCTTGGAGGTCAAAAAGGGAGGGGGCGCCACCTCCTAGTATGTGACGTCAACTACCCATAGGCCTCTTCACTAAATCCATCTTGGCTAAGAGATGCACACCCACACAGGGGAGGACCCTGAGATATACCAAATTCGGACTCAGAACCAGGCAAAGCAAGATGATTGGTCAGAAGAAACCATGAAGAAATGCCCCATAAAAGTGATTCAGACTGCCACAAGGGCGTGACTCTCTGAGCCCGCCCGTGTGGCTCTCCACACGTACTGTACCCTTTTCCCTCTTAATAAACACTTTACTTGCTTCACTACTTTCCGTCTCTATGTAGAAGTTCATTTCTATAAAGCCGACGGGCCGGGGCCTTGTCCCTGGCCACTGGTCCCTGATGGTCTAGTGGCTGGGATTCAGCGCTCTCACTGCCACGGCCTGACTTCAATCTCTGGCAGGGAACCGAAATCCTGCTTCAAGGCGCTGCAGGCCGAGGCCACCCGAGGTCAGAACCAGGCTCCTGGGTCTGCGACTTTCCGAATAAAGTCGCTAGTCCTTGCCCCAACTCATCTCTCAATTGGCCTGTTGTGCGGCAAGCAGCACCAGCTTGGACTTGGTAACATTTTCTCACTGTGAAGTATGATACAAATGTGTATTGTATCTTAATTGAGTGTGTCTCTTTACTGAGAGAATAATTGATTTGAACTTCCTGAACTTATACCAGCTTAAGTATTAAAAAACCTACTATTACTCTTACATAACGCTTTAGATACACGAAAAGTGTAAACTTGTTCAATAAAACTGAACCATTATTCGACAAATTTTTGTATTAACAGCAATTAATTTCATAGCAATCGACTTAAAACTAATTTCTATGAATTGTTAGTCACTTAAAACTTTGTACTAATATTAAATTGAGCTAATTAATTCTTGGACGCCTTGATATGCTTTAAGCATACTTTTAAGTTTATATAATTTTGCTTATTTTTATATGCTACAGACGGGCTATATCTCTGGGTCAGATTAATAAACGTGCTCAGTTTTGCCACTTATAAGAAGGGGTAAAACGGCCATGGTGGCTGTAGAAAGCCGTGCTCTATGCAGTTTGGTGTTTTGTTAGTCTCTTAAAATGTTTGACTACGACAGTTCCCAATTATTCACCTTCTCATGGAAGGATGACAGGGATCGAGAGGGATTAGCCTGTGCGCTAACGCCAGGCTCCGCAAAGAGCCGGAAGGCACCTGTGCGCGAACGAGGGAAGGAAACCCTGCGAGGTGAGGAAGAATAACTACACCTGTTTAACGGACAGGACTCCTGCGCGCATGCGTCCCCACGCTCAAGGCTCACGCTCCCTTAGCCTCGCCCCTTTCTGCGCGCCGACACCTCCTTCCGGCCAGCTTAGGTTTCCTCCGCGAGGAGTCCCGCCCTCTTCCGGGGCCACACGTCAAAGTTCTCGCTTCCCGGTAACTAAGGCGATGAGAGGGACTTCCCACTGAAGCGAGCGGTCGTCTTATTGGAGTAGGGCGAGCTCCTGAGGCGCGCTGGCTGCGCCTAGGAAACAGTTCCCTAGGCGCCGGTGTTTCGTGAAGCAGAAAGGTTTAGAGGTGAACGTGCAGAAACGTGTATTCTGAGTAATTGTGATTTTGAAGAGCCAACCACGTCTGTCTTGCCCTGTTCCAAGATGGCGGCGCAGCCTTTCTAAGTGTCTTGCTTCCGCTCGCCCGCCGGGGAGGCGCTCTTTGATTGGCCAACGGCGGCGCCGTGGCGTGACGTACAGTGCGCTAACCAATCGGCTTAGGGCTGAGCTGGACTTGGCGGTGGGAACTGGAGCCCGGGTCTTGCAGCGGTGGGTGCGTACGGCTGCGGCCAGGTGAGCGGCTCCGGCTAGGTGAGTGGGGAGCACAGGTTATGAGAGGCCGAGGGCCGGGACCGGGGTCTCTGCTAGGGGCGGGTGGGTTCCTCCTGGGGCGAGGCCTTTTCTCGGCGGTCAGAGGAGCTGAAGGGCCCGAAGACCCAGGGGTCTGCTGAGAGTGACGTGGTCCCAGCCAGGTGGGGCGGCCGGCTGGCCGGATTCTGGCGCAGGATCCCTCGGAGTCGCGGGGGACGGAAGGACCCAACATCCAGTTTACAGTTGAGGAACTCGAGATTCAGGTTAAATGACTTATGCTTCGTGACAGAGCCGGAGCTAGAACCCAGGTCTTTGGACTCCCTTTAAGGATTAAACCTTGCTTTACCGTAGTTGTGTCCTGAAAAGTCATGCCTTAAGGTGGAATGAATGGTACAGATTTTTTTTTTTTTTGGCAGATACGTCTACAGGATCTTTACAGTTTTACTTATTCATGAATTCATTCATTCATTTGTTAACCTATTCTGAAAGCCTTCCCTTTTGAAAATATGGTGATAGTGGTAGACCCGTGTCTCTAGAAAAATGCACCTTGGCTCATGCACACAATTTTGCATGCCGTTTCAGAGGACTTATTGACCCTGTGAAGTCCCCTGTTGGCTATGTGCCCAGAGTTAAGAATCCATGCTCTTGAGGGAGTGAGCGGAAGAGGCAGTGGGAAATGGAGAGCGCAGGTTTTAATATGTGGATGCCTGGGGACATGGGATGGAGATAGTGCCTTTAATAATGAACTGTTTTGAGAAGGAAAACAGCCACTTAATGAAGTCTGCCGAGGTGCTTGCTGAGAATTGGGATGTTAGAACTTGCTTTCATTCCCACCTGAATTACCCTTTACTAGCCAGGAAGCTGCAGAAGTGTTTTCTGTGTACACAGAGCTACAGTTTCCCGCTTTTGCCAGAGATAACAAATAGATGCCTTAGAGTTTCAGTTGGAACAAACATTTGGAATTTTTGTGGTCCGCGTTGTGTGTAATAGAGTAATTCATTTGCATTTATAGCCCTATGTTCCCTTAGTCCAAATTAACAGTATGGCACTTCTCAAAATAGCTTGGAGACAGTCGTTATTCAGCATTGCGTAAGTGAGCACTAGAGGCCACGTATATAAGAGAGTCTTTTTTTAAAAAAATTATTTATTTATTTTTGGCTGCGTTGGGTCTTTGTTGCTGCGCGCCGGCTTTCTCTAGTTGCGGCGAGCGGGGGCTACTCTTCGTCGCTGTGCGCGAGCTTCTTGTTGTGATGGCTTCTCTTGTTGGGGTGGCTTCTCTTGTTGCGGAGCACGGGCTCTAGGTGCGTGGCCTTCAGCAGTTGTGGTACGCAGGCTCAGTAGTTGTGGCTCACGGGCTTAGTTCCTCCGCGGCATGTGGGATCTTCCCGGACCAGGGCTCGAACCCGTGTCCCCTGCATTGGCAGGCGGATTCTTAACCACTGAGCCACCAGGGAAGCCCTATAATAGATTCTTTAATTTGCCTTTTTCCCATTGTTCTTGAGAGTTTTGTTCCCTTGAACCCTAATAGCTGAAGTGTGTGTTAGCCTAGATTTTAGAATGTAAACAGGATGGAGTTGGCATTATCTGGGTTTGAAAAACGTACTTAGTCTGAATGGCTGTTTTATTAACTGGAATCTTCCAAGGCCTGAGCATAAGCGACTGTGGTGAGGGGACAGGAGGTGGTGAGGGGACAGGAGCTGGTGAGGAACTCACTTAGCATAATAGCAAGTGTGCCTTTGTAATTTTGGTGATCCCAAGTAGAAGTACCTTGGCTAAGAACTGGTAGCTGTTCTCGTTTTGAATAGGATTCGCACTTCAGTATCCAGTTCTTTTCTCCATAATTAACAACGGAAGGAGGGAAAGGGCACAAAACCAAGATCGCTTGGAATGTAAATTATAATACAGTATTTACTCGAATAGAGCAAGGAGGAAAGGGGGTCAGGGAGGAAGGTAGCTGGATGCTGAAACAGGGTTTGAGACTTAACCCTTGAGCACAGGGCTGAAATTGGCTTGGCTGAGATGATATGTGATCTAAGAGGAGACTTAAATTACTATTATTCACCTACATGCAGCTTAGAGATGACCAAATGATTGTAAACCTCCCGCCCCTTTTATTTTTTTTAAGGGCTAGAAAGGAGGGTTGAGAAAGGAATGGGAGAGGTAGCTGTGAAGTTAATTGGCTCTTGAGGGTCAGAGAGAAGTGAGATGTTGTCATTCTCCAGTGACAGGTTCTTCCAGACTAAGTGTTTAAGAAACGTGGCGTTAGGGGTCATCTTTTTTTGAAGTTCAGTTGAGAATTTCACATACAATTAAACTTTATCTTTAGTTTTTTTTTTTTAGACAATGGCAACATACCTGGAATTCATTCAGCAGAATGAAGAACGCGATGGCGTGCGTTTTAGTTGGAATGTGTGGCCTTCCAGCCGTCTCGAGGCTACAAGAATGGTTGTTCCCCTGGCTTGTATCCTTACTCCTTTGAAAGAACGTCCAGACCTGCCCCCTGTACAGTATGAACCAGTGCTTTGCAGCAGGCCAACTTGCAAAGCCATTCTCAATCCACTTTGGTATGAATTCTTTTAAAAACTAGTAAAAATGATGAATACAGTAAATTATGACTTTCCCGTGATTCTCCTAAAAGTGACTCAGTTGGGCAAAATGTCAAATTTGAGATGAGTAGTAAATGGTGAGAGTCTTAGGTGATGAATGCTTGTGGAAATCTCCCTGGCCTGATATTCCAGATAGAATTAGAACTTATGGGAATGAGGTGGAGGTAGAGGGAAAGGATTTGTAATTTCTTGTTTTTCTGATTTTCAGTTTGCTTTTGCCTTAACTGTTGATTTTATTGGTGCCTTTTAAAGCATTTTCCAAAAAAAAATCCAAAAGCTTTAGAGAGTTTTGTTGTACCTGCCTGGTATGGTGATGCTGTATGGCAGGAAGAGGTAATAGGCAGAAGAAATTTGAACTCTTGATGATTTTATTGTTAAGTGTAACTTTTTTGTGCCTGAAATAGTGATCTATGATACCTCTCTTAAATGTGGGCACTCTTTGAAAGAATTTTTAAACAAGTGAAGAGTGTCATAAATGCTCTTTAAAAGATAAAATTTTTATATGAGGGAACATTTTTTACTTCATTCTCCTTGCTCTTACTTGGTGTGCCCATGTATAATAAGATGTTGCTCTTTTAAAATAATAGCTGATCGTTAATTTTCTAAACGTAGAAAGGGGGGGAAAGCAACTATAAAGCATTATCTTGAACCAGTTCTAGGAAGTGTATCAACCCAGAAGCATTCTGCTCAACTTCTTCAAGTGAACGAAGTGTGGTTAAAGTCTGAGTTGTTTTTCCTATGTGTTAAATGTCCTTTTAGTATTAAAATTTCATAGTTTCATATATTTGAACAATAAAGACATTAGAAAAATAAAGACTATGTTTAGATAACAGGGCAAAAGGAAATAACCTATAATTTTTATAACTCATGAATTTCTAAATATTATCTAGGAAATCAGAAAAGAGCAAAAAGGATTTAGTAGTTGTTCATTGTTGCTGCTTGAAGGAGCCTTTTGGTGCACACAGCAGCCAGAACTCTAGCTGCAGAGAATGTGTTGCATACCTTCATCCATTGAGGCACCCACACAGGAACACACACCCATGTGATTTACTGAACAAGAATTTTACACTTAAATGCTTTCTACCTTAAAAATGAAAACGGTATCTGGTTGTAATATTTATTTTTCTCACAGTCAGGTTGATTATCGAGCAAAGCTTTGGGCTTGTAATTTCTGTTTCCAAAGAAATCAGGTATGTGAACTGTAATTATTTTACAAGTATTTTCTGTGTTTCAATTTAGTTGTCCTACTCTGAAAAAAATTAAGTGAGGTTGAATTTGTGTCTGCCTTGGCACAGGACACCTGTCAAGGTGATATTTCTTAAGCCTAATATTGAATGTTGAACATACGTGATTTTTGTTTTGAATGGTCATTCAGTTTCATTATATGAGTCTTTGTCTTTGCTGTGGAGGGGACATAGATTTCCTTTTTTTTTTTTTTTTTTAAATAGGTTTTCTGTAAGCACTGAGTATGTTACCCTAGAAAACAGATAAGGTGTTTATATCACATTTGACTTCAGTTTATTCTAATTGGATAGTGTGCATTACTGGATTTTCATTTTCTGATCTTTCTAACTTTTAGGGTCAAGTTGATCTTGTTTTGATTTAAACATTTTTAACTACTAAACTAGGAGCTCACAAATGATGAGAGAGACTTTTCTTTGAAATGAACTGTGCCTATGGAGGAAATGTTCTAAAAGTGGATTATGGTGATTATTGTACAGTTCTGTGCATTTACTAAAAATCGTTGAATTGTACATTTAAAATGGGTGAATTTTATGGTATATAAACTATACCTCAATAAAGCTGTTAGAAAATAATTATGCCCAACATAATATATAGTGCTCTAGCAGATCTTAAGATATTAATAACATCCACTTGTTTACTCTTATATTTGATCATAATTGATTAACAGTCTCATTCTTAGATAGCACACACTGAGTCCAGTGGTGAAGAGACCAGTGTGCAGTTGATGACTTTTAAGTATAGTCTTGGGAATTAGAAGCAGATACCATACAAGATTTATCTCCGTGGGCGATTCAGAAGTATATGCAGATCTTAAAAACATTGCTACACCCTATTATATTCAGAATTGATGTCTGTTTTATGTAATTTATTGTTAAAATTATAAGGCATCTAAAGACAATGTCAACAGAGTAGAAGTCCAACCCATAGAATGGGTGAAAATATTTGCAAATCATGTGTCTAATAAGGGATTAATATTCAGAATATATAGAGAACTCCTAATACTCAACAACAGGAAAGCCCAACTCAGAAATGGACAAAGGACTTGAATAGATATTTCTCCAAAGACGATAGACAGGTGGCCAGTAAGCACATAGAAAGATATTCATCGTCACTAATCATTAGTGATGTTTACCAAATGGTCCAGCATTCCCACTTCTGGATATATACCCAGAAGAACTGAAAGCAGGGTCTTGAAGAGATACTTAAACACTCATGTTCCTAGCAGTATTATTCACAATAGCTAAAACATTGTGACTGATCCGAGTTTCTGCTGACGGGTGAATGGATAAGCAAATGTGGTCTGTATGTTCAATGAAATATTAATAGCCTTAAAATGCAAGGTGTTCTGACTTATGCTACAACGTGATCGAACCTTAATGATATTACTGAGTGAAATAAGCCAGTCACAAAAGACAAATACTGTATGATCCCCCTTGTATGAGGTACTCGGAGCAGTCAAATTCATAGAGGCAGAAGGTAGAGAGGTGGTCAGGGGCTGGGTGGGGGTGATGGGGAGTTACTGTTTAATAGGTTCAGAGTTTCAGTTTTGCAAGATGAAAAAAGTTCTGGAGATGGATGGTGGAAATGGGTGCACAACATTATGAGTGTATTTAAGACCACTGAACTGTACACTGAAAAAAGATTAAGATGGTAAAATTTACCACGATTTTTAAAGATTGGGGAAAAAAAATCAATGTACAAGCTACAAATTTAAAACGTTTGTAGAGAAAAAACGAAAGAAAACACCTGTGACATTATGTTAAGCACCAAAAAGCAGGTTGCAAAATTGTGTGTATAAGGTGATCTCAGCTGTGCTTAAGTAGAAGAAGTGTGGAAGGAAATACACCGAGACGCTGACAGTAGCTGCCCCCAGGTGATAGGAGCACAGGGGGTTTGTATCTTTTATCTTATATTTTTCTTGTACTGGCCAGTTTTTCTACAGTGAACATGTATTACTTTATTGATAGCAGGTAGAGTAGTAAACCCAAATAAAAGCTTTAGTCTTCCATGTAGATTATTGATGAGACAGCTAAAATTTCAGCCCTTAATTTGCAGGGCAACAATTTTCAAATGGTTTTTAATAGTGTGTGTTTTAATGATTTAGAAGTTACAAGATAACCTAAAACTGCATTAAGAAAAAGTTCCAATGTGATATAGATATAGAGCAGGGTTATAGATTTTAAATTCTGATTAAAAAATGATTGATTGATTGATTGCTGCCCCAGGTCTTAGTTGCAGCATGCAGGATCTTTAGTTGCGGCATGAGAACTTTTAGTTGCGGCATGAGAACTTTTAGTTGCGGCATGCATGCGGGATCTTGTTCCCCGATCAGGGATTGAACCTGGGCCCCCTGCATTGGGAGCACACAGTCTTACCCAGTGGACCACCAGGGAAGTCCCTTAAATTCTGATTTTTGTATTTTAGTAACATGTTCTACATTTTGTGCTTTCAGAATTAATATGTGGTCATTAACTATTTTTATAAATGGAAAATAAAAGGCATAATGTATCTTTCAGCCCTCATGAAGCATTGCTTTGTTTTCTTCTCTACAGTTTCCTCCGGCTTATGCAGGTATATCTGAGGTGAATCAGCCTGCTGAATTGATGCCCCAGTTTTCTACAGTTGAGTACGTGATACAGGTAATTGTTTGCTGCACATTTAAGGAGCAGTGTTAAATTGAGCTTCTTTTGAAATACTTTGTCTTCTGTGTCTCTTGCCTGTCTGGACGATTTAAAGCTGTGAGGCCCACAGGATCCTGAACATTAGGTCATGGCATGTGTGCACGTGTTGGCATTGTTTTCCCGTCTCCATAGAAGGCTACCAAAAAGGTAGCACTGATTCAGTTCAAAACCCACCCTCCACAGCCTTGTCCATCTCAGTTGATGGTACCCCATCTTCTAGTTGTTCAGCTTAGAAATCTTAGATTCATCCTTGACGTCTCTCTTTTTCTCACATCCCATATCTAATCTGTTAGGAAATCCCATGCAGTCGATATTCACACGTGATCCAGAATCCAGCCACTTCTTTCTCCCCACAGCTCCTGTCCTGGGCCAGCCCCCGCCTCTCACTTGAATTATTGGGGCAGTCTCTTAGCTCTTCGCCCTGACTTTACCCTTGCTCACTTATATTTTATTCTTCACCCAGCAGCCAGGGTAACCCTTTAAAAACATCACATTAGGTCTGTGTTCAGAAACGTCCAGTGGCGAAAATGGCTCCCTTTTCACCTGGAGTAATAGACGGTCTTCAGAGTTCTGTGTGAGCTGGCCGTGTTACCCCTCTGACCTCAGCTTCTTTTAGGGTCCTCGTTCAGCCAAATGGGCCTCCTTGACTTTGCTCAAGCGTGCTGGGAACAGACGTGCCCCTGGGCCTTTGCTCTGGATTTTCCTCAGGCTAGAGCTTTCTCCCCTGTATCTGTATTGCTCCCTCCCTCTCCTCCAGGTTTTTGCTCAAATGTTACTTTCTTAATAAGGCTGCCCTGACCTCCCATTTAATGGTGGAGCCTCCCTGCCACCCCCTCACCCGCCCCCATGCCCGGCCTTCACAATCCCTCCCCCTTTCTCCGTTCCGGAAAGTTAGCTCCTGAGGCAGGCAGGGATCTCTGG
The DNA here is from genome assembly GCF_028564815.1 of Eubalaena glacialis. NCBI lineage: Eukaryota > Metazoa > Chordata > Mammalia > Artiodactyla > Balaenidae > Eubalaena > Eubalaena glacialis. The sequence continues at coordinate 54,315,392 of NC_083728.1, read as the reverse complement.
CCTTTTGGTTCGCTGATGTATCGCAGGACCTGGAGCAATGCCTGGCGTTCAAAAATGTGGAATAAATTGTTGGATATAAAATAGTCTTTACGTCTAGTTTGTTTTGATAAAACTTGTCGTTTAATGAGGTAAGTAGAGGTTTGTTTCGATGTTCTTATCCCTGACAGTATAAATAAAGACTTGTTACTTACATACCTGTTTTGCTTTTTTTTTCTGGCTGAGCCACGTGACTTGGAGGATCTTAGTTCCCCGACCAGAGATTGAACCTGGGCCCCGACAGTGAAAGCGTGGAGTCCTAACTACTGGACCGCCAGGGAACTCCCTTGTTTTTTAGAAAGAGCTGTTTATGTCTATTTGTATATTGATCATTGCGCTGTTTTTCTTTGCATAAAGCGAGGTGCTCAGTCCCCTCTGATCTTTCTCTACGTGGTGGACACATGCCTGGAAGAAGACGACCTCCAAGCACTCAAGGAATCCCTGCAGATGTCCCTGAGTCTCCTTCCTCCGGATGCGCTGGTGGGCTTGATCACGTTTGGGAGGATGGTGCAGGTCCATGAACTCAGCTGTGAGGGGATTTCCAAGAGTTATGTCTTCCGGGGGACGAAGGATTTAACTGCAAAGCAGATACAGGTTAGTGCCTTGCTTGTCCCCAAGCAGGACCAGGGATGTTTCTTAAAAATTCATTAGGAAAAAGGGAAAAAAATGTCATTCACTTGTAGTGTTAAGGGAAATGAGTCTTTCTGGTTTGTGTAGGACATGCTGGGCCTGACCAAGCCTGCCGTGCCCGTGCACCCAGCGCGCCCGGCACAGCCGCAGGAGCACCTTTCCATTTCCAGCAGGTGAGCTTGGATGTGCACATGCACAGCGGCGGCCGTGGGCGGGAGGGAGGGACAGCGGGAGGGCTTTTGTTTTTTATTTTTAGAGGGGAAAAAAAGACTCAGCGTAACCAATATTTAATGTTTAATAACGAACATGACAAGTCAGTGTATGTTTAAAATTTATAACTAAGTTAATATATAAATATATATATATACACACACGTACACGTGGGGCAGATTTGGTCAAAATATTCTTACTGTTAGAGTTGTATCATCACAGAGGTTTTGAGACCACCGTACGCAGTCATTCCCCTCTTCTTAGATACATGGCTCTTGTCCTTTTTGATTCTTAAGTAAAGCTGGGGAAACTGAAAAAGCTCCTGTTGGGTGTCCTTTAACAAGCCTGAGATCGGGCACTTCGTTCACATGGCCCGCTGTGCTCCTAGGGCTGCCCAGGGCTGGGTTAACAGTCGGCAAACGTGATAAGATGCTTTGCTGACATGCCTGGCACAGCCTCTTCTCTAAGAAACCGGTGTTCCTCCCTGTATGACTCCCAAGGTTCAAGAGAAACGCAAATGGAGTCTTCAGAACGATGAAGATTGTCCACGTCCATGAACCTTACATGGACTGAGTTCATGTTAGCATGTCTTTAGGGTTTTTTTGCTGCTTAAAATTTAATTAAACTGATTTGCTTCTATTTGAAATTGATTTTTTTTCCATGCTACATATGCAGGTTGCTATATACTAGGCTTTAAATGACATTCCTGAATAAAATTGCTTTGAGTTTTTTGTGTTTGTAGTTAGAGACAACTTTGAAGGAAAAAAAAAACTGCAAGTTTTTTCTACTCTGATACTTATTTTGAAGAGCAGTAGCTATGTGTCATGCAGGCTGAAGACCAGAGTACTTTATTAAATCAGGCTTGACGTGTCCATTCAAAATCATGCAGATTTCTGCAGCCCATTCACAAGATCGACATGAACCTCACTGATCTTCTTGGGGAGCTGCAGAGGGACCCATGGCCCGTACCTCAGGGGAAGAGACCGTTGCGATCCACTGGCGTTGCTTTGTCCATTGCTGTTGGCTTGTTGGAGGTAACTCAGAATTTACTGGGACCTATCGGACCACACAAGCTTTCTCACAGAAGGTGTGTTTGTTGGCCTTGTCTGAAAAATCAGCTGTGACCGCAGTCAGCTGGCAGTGTTAATTTATCAGAACGTGGTTCAGTGATTATTATTATCCACACTGAAGGAGCCCTCGGTGTTTTGAAGATACAAAGTTTTCGTGAGAAACACAAGGCCATTAGGGCACCAGGATCACAGTAAATAAAAGTGCGCCAGACCCTCAGGTTGGAAGAGAGAAGCTGCTTCTCGGCAGCGTCATCTGCGTTTTGCTGCAGTATCATCAGTAGTCACTACAGCTGAGGACAACTCACATTTGGAGCATTTCTGTGGGAAACATGCTTGGGGTGGGCTGTATGTTCCTAAAATGCTGCCACTTACTGCTTTAGGGCACTTTTCCAAACACGGGAGCCAGGATTATGCTGTTTATTGGGGGTCCCCCTACCCAAGGACCTGGCATGGTGGTTGGAGATGAACTAAAGGTTCCTATTCGTTCCTGGCACGATATTGAGAAAGATAACGCCCGCTTCACGAAAAAGGCAACCAAGGTAGGTGCTCCTGGCTCAAGGCTGTAAGTGTGGTCACCCAGGTGGGGTTTAGGCTGCCCTGGAGTGACAGCTGCTCTGCTGAGGCCATGCTTTGTGGTCAGTGAGTTCCTCTTCTGAGATGACCTTCCAGATCTCGGCTGATGTTAAGTATCTGTCCCAGTTCTGAGACCTTGGTTAGAGTGGGTGGCCCTAAAACTGCTAAAAGTGTTTTGAGACTGAAAACTGCAGTTTTATTTTATTTGGATGTTATGAAAGAAACTGTCTGCATATTCCTCTCCTTGATCACCTCCCTTTGGTGTGGTAAGGCACGCCTAGTGAGTGATGCTGCTGTTCCATAAAGGTAATTTTCCTCTCTTTGCAGCACTATGAGATGCTTGCTAACCGAGCTGCTGCAAACGGTCACTGCGTTGATATTTACGCTTGTGCCCTTGATCAGACTGGACTTCTGGAGATGAAGTGCTGCACAAACCTTACTGGGTATGTGGACAGTGAACCCCTGGGGAAAGTGAGAGTGCTTATTCTAAGGAATGAGACGTGAGTGATGGAACCGTGGGAATGGCCAAGGCTGGCTCAGATGAGCGTTCAGGTGGCTCTGGGCTGCGGTTTTGGTGCCTGGGGAGGGTGTGTGGGCCTCTTGGAGGAAGAAGCTGTGATCAGGAGGTCAGGGTTCACTGTGAACTTGTCGTGTCAGAGTAACTTCATTTCTTAGAGTTGTTGCAGACACTGAGGCAGGAAAGCAAGCATGGAGTATGTGGCCTTCAGCACTTCCTTGTGAGAAGGGGGAAAATAGGCTGAAATGCTAGAGCAATTAGGAGCCCCCTCACCTGGCTTAGTAACCGTACCTCGTGACAGTCGGCACTCGCTCAGCCTGGAGGGTGCGGTGCAGGGCGGGCTGGGAGCCCAAGTCCTCAAAGCGGGATGGTGCCCGGCCAGCCGCCTTTGGGGCCCATGGGCACACTCAAGCCTCACCCCAGACCTCCTGAATCAGAGGCTGAGGAAGCAGCCTGGTGGTGGGTTTTAACAAGCTCTCCAGGGATTCTGGTGAGAACCACCGATGGCACCACTAGTCTGAAGGCGCTGCAACATCAGAATCACCCGGGAACATTCAAAACTACTTTTGGTCGGGGTCTTGTTCCTAAAGTCGGATTTAATTAGCATGATGCCTGGCCTGGACGTCAGCATGTTTAAAGTTCCCGAGCGTTTCTGACGTGGAGCAGAGTTTGAGAACCACTGGTGCGGCCCCTGTGTGCTCCAGGCATGCCTGAACACAGACAGCGTCTGGAAAACCTGCGTTTGTCTGCACGTCCCCTGGGATCTTGTTCACATGCAGCTGGAAAAGCAGTGGCAGAGCGCTGTGGGTGGGCCTGGGGTTCTGCATTTCTAAGGAGCTCCCAGGTGGTGCTGTGGGTCCTCACTGAGTAAAGGGGAGGGGGTAGAACCCTTGTCATCTGCAGCTGTCCTGGGACCAGCAGGCGTGTGAGGTGATAGAGGACCAGTGATGCTGGCCTGGCTGTGCCGGTGAGTTCACCTAATACGCTGGACTCCCCCCAGTGCCCTGCAGGAGCTCTTGTCTTGGAACATCACAGGAAAACTCCCATGTGTTTGTGAGCACCCCAGAGTTCACATGTGTGTGTCTCCTCTGTGGAGAGGGACCAGCACTTCCCTCACACTCTCAGTGAGGCCTTTGACCCCTGAGTGACAGTATTTAGGGCACATCACCTGTTGCATGACTATAGTATCGGGGAAATGTGTGAACAGTGACGCTGAAAAAAAAAAAGACTTAGAGGTTTCAGTTGATGGCTTGAAGTGAGCCAACCATTTGGGATGACTTCCAGCAAAGGCGAGGTGACCCTGGGCTGTGTTATAGGGTCCATTATCTTCAAGGAAGATCACAGTCTTGGTTTCCTTGGGGCTAGTCACACTGTATCCAGATTATATCATCATTTATTTTTTTAAACTTTTAATTTTGAAACAATTACAGCTTCACAAGAAATTGCAAAAATAGTACAGCGAAGTCTGTCCATACTTTTCATCTAGCATCTCCCAGTGGTAGCATCTTACATAAATACAGCACCATGTCAGAACCAGGAAACTGACTTGGTACAGCACAGTTAACTATTGATACATCACGGACCGTACTTGGCTCTCACCAGTCTGTACATGCACTCATTTAAAAAAATCTGTGTGCGTGTCTAGTTCTTTGAAATTTTTATCCTCTCTATAGGTTTGTATAACCACCACAGTGATCAAGATACAGCACTGTTCTAAAGAATTCTATGTTTAATGTTTTAAAAATAGTGTCTTTCTTAAGTACAAATTGAACTGGCTGTTTTCCATTATCAGTAAGTGATCAGTAGCACCTCTGTGGACATGCTTGCTTTTTTCTTCTTCTCTAAAATAATTGTTCATAAATACCCAGGAAGCATCAGAATGGCTTTGAGTCATCCTAAAGGTTCACTTTCTTTTTCCTTTTTCCTTTCCTAGAGGCCACATGGTGATGGGAGATTCTTTCAACACCTCTCTCTTCAAGCAGACATTCCAAAGAATTTTTAGTAAAGATTTTAATGGCAATTTCCGAATGGCATTTGGTGCTACGTTGGAAGTAAAGGTAGAATAGATTTCTAAAACCTTAATGAAAGAATAGTGTTCTTACTTACTTAGTAGTCAGAGTTGGGGGAGCCTCACCCTCAGGACACGGGCATCTAAAGATAAGTTAAAAAGTTCCTAGCAAAATAATCCCAACAAAGTATATTCATTCTGTCCCTTTGCTTCTCAAGAATGACCTGCATGTTTATCAGTGTTTTAAACCATGAGATGTCTGCTCTCCCTGCAGAGAGAGCAGGCCTTACAAAGGTGGTGGGCCAAGTGCCCACCCAGCCACCGGTTTGTGTTTAGTGCCTGCCTGCAGACTAGCCAGGGTGCTCTAAAATGGGGCAGCATTGTGAGTTTGGCTTTTGTTTTTCCACGTAGGGACTGATCGCTGTACACGCTTGATTCTGAGTCATTGAGAAAACATTCAAAGGGGCCGTTAGAAAATAGGATGGCAAATATTACTTTGCAAATTGGCAATAATCATTAAATCATCTAGGTTAAACTTTAAACAACATTGTCAAATGTTTGAGGTTTTTTAAAAAAGATGAAGAAGGATGGACTTTGCTGAAATGAATTCAGATTTAAAAATCTGAGTATGTTGGCCTCGTCATTGTGTTGGAGTTCATAAATTAAGTATTTTTAAAGCAACACAAAACAGCATATTCCCTGATTGACGTTTGTAACTAGTTACGACAGGTTTGTGGCACAGGAGAAGAATGCAGTAGTATTGGTAGAATTGCTGCCTTCTGTGTCCACGATAATTTCAGAGTTGAGAAGGCAGAACATGCTGCTGCATCTTTGGAACAAAGATAACTCTATTTCTAAAGGAGGGTTTTATTAAAGTTTTAGTCAGTTCACAGCAGCCCTGGAGAAGCATATACAAGCTTTTGCATGCTAGAATCCCTGTAGGATTTTCCCTTGGTGGAATAATAACCCTGCCGTTTTAGTTGTGTCCTTTGTGAGGGGGTGGTTCTTGGTGATTGTTAACTGTCTGCTCTTATGTAATTCTGCCTCAGACCTCGCGGGAACTGAAGGTTGCCGGAGCCATCGGCCCTTGTGTGTCTCTGAACGTGAAAGGACCGTGTGTGTCAGAAAACGTAAGGAAAACTCCTCCATCACCCTCACCTCCTGTGCCTGGGATTTGACCCCTTAGACGTGTCGGGGCTGAATGACCTTGCATTGTGTCACCTGTTGGCTTGTGTCTGTGGTGAGGGGAGAGGGGTAACTTACTGACACCCACAGCTCTGAGGGGTAGTGTCATTTCTGTCTTTCCATCCATCGGTCTGAACGGTCAGAGAGGTTAAGTGTCTTGCTTAGGGTCAGAGATGACAACGGGGGAGCTAGGTAGGGACCAGGTTCCCCACCCGACTACCCTTGCTTGGGTGGCCACGCCAGAGAGCCACCAGGCATTGCATCCTGTGCGGCACAGTCCTGCAGGGACAGACCCGTGTGCTTATTGCCCTTGGAAGGGCTCCCTCTGTCTTGCTTCTCAGAGACCGTTTTGAGCTGGTTGGGCAGTGGGTGACACTGGTGCATGCAGACGTCGGTGTTCCCTGAGTGACAGATTTGAGTACATGGGAACGAAGTTCAGGTCTCACTAGGTGGGGAGATGGCCTTGCTGGTGGCCCACTTCCTCTGATTACACTTGAGCTGCCAAGTGTACACTTTTGGTCCAGTGAGACCTGTCCAGGGTGGGTCTGGACTGGGTTGTCACAGTCACGTCCTTCCCTCATCGTCCTCTTCAACGTGAGGCTGGATGGGAGAGTTGGGCGTGGGCTTAGGGTGCAGGTGTGGCCCTGACGAGGTGCTTCATGGCTCCGGGATCCAGCGTCTCTGTCTGGGAAATGAAGGCAGTAATGGGACCTACTGTACAGCACTGTTGGGAGGACTCCACGAGCCGCCCAGGTGAGGCACTTAGAACAGTGCCTGGGACCCAGGACGCCACACTGGGTTTCACCTTTCCCATCGAAGTTTTTGTCCTCATCAGCAATGAACACTCGTTAGTGACTACTTAGAGTAAGTTTTTATTGAAGTTACCAGAGGCAGGCGGTTTGAGGATATTCCTGTAACCCTCTGGGTGAGGCAGGTTGTTGCCCAAGCCTCTGTGGTGAGTCCCTCGTTACCCCCATGTACTCAGGGGCATGTACTCTTGTTTCTTGGCAGGGCTTTGGGAGGCTGCCCTGTTCCAGCATATTCTCCATAGACTTAATACCTGCCTAAGAAGGTATTATAACTTAGTACAGCTGTTCCAGGATCCAGTAGGGATCAGCCGTGAAATTTTTGGATGGGGGGTGGAGGAGGCAAAGGGGAGGAAAGTACAGTTTTCAGACACACAGGGAAGCTTTGAGAAGAGCGTAATGAGTCTGTATCCCCACCACGTAGAGTCGGTAATCGTTGACATTTTGTCATAATTGCTCTGTCCTCGTTTTGGCCACATTTGTGTTATCTACCTGATTTCATCTATTTGCCATATTCTTTTATCATATCAATATTTTGCCTTTGAAAGCGAGTTGCAGACGTCTTGACACTTAGTCTGTCAGTGTTTCGGTGTGCATCTTCTGAAGACAAGGGTCTTCTACGTTATTCTCAAACCTGAGAAAACAATGATTTCCTAATATCATCTAACATATAGTCGTATTCTTTCCCTAATTTCCCTTTGCAGCTGTTTTTCCTCTCTAACCACTATTGTATTTCATAATACATATCCTTAGTCTTTTAAAATGTAGGATGGTCTTCCTGTCATTTTATTTATGCTTTTTTGCTTGTTTTGTTTTGTTTGATGATGTTGGTCTGTTGAAGAGACAGTGCCAAGTGCCAGGAGTCTTCTGTAATCAAGTGTCTCCGTATGTTTGTTTCTGTCCTCGCTGTATTTGCTGTGAAGTGGAGGTTAGATGAATGATTATATTTGGGTTAAACCTTTCTGTCCCCCATGCTTCCTGAGTGATCTGTGTACCTCGTGCTGAGTTGTGGTGAGGTGATGACTGTCCTTCAATTACAGGGGCCTGTTTCCTTTTTGCCATTAGCAGGAGATCTGTTGAACAAGATTGTAGCGCAACATGAGTATCTTGTTTGCCAGCAGCCTTTCACCTGATGGTTTTAGGTTATCCATTGATTATCCTGAATCAGTGTATTTGAATCACAATAAACTGGTGATTTCCTAATTCCATCTTTACAGTTCTTCTGATCAAGGCAGGGTAGATGCTTACATAAGGAATTTGTGTATTAGTGAGAGAATACAATGCTTGTGGGACTCTGGAGGGTTTGTGGCCACGCTTGGGGGTTGGTGCTATAGGGGAGGGGAATTTTTCTTTTTCCTCTACCCATCTTAGTTTCATTGGCTGGGACCCTGCAAATAAACTGACGAAACACAGCTTAACAGGAGAAAAACAAACAAGTTTATTAATGTGTGCATCACACACATACACAGCACGTACATACTCAGTGATGAGTCACTCAAAGAGGGGGTTAGACCTTGGGATTAGTTGCATCTTAACAATAAATGTTCTTTTACAATAAATGTATAGATAAGTGACAAGACAACGGAAAGGGACCTTGATCTTCTAGGGGTGGCAAATTGTGGAAGAGTAGACAGATGGGGGAGACGGATGGGAAAGGAAGGTTGTTTTACCGACAGTTGTTACATAGATTCTTCTGGTGCCGCCTCTGGACTGATAAGCATCTAGCGTTGTCTTTGGTGGTTAAGAAGCTCCTGCCTTCCTGGTAGGAGGAGGATAGAGAGTTTTCTTATGTCTGCTTTTAAAAAATTACCTACAGCTTAAAATAATCTTTATGCCAGCCTGGCATATTTTGGGTGATATGCTCTGAATCCCCTTGATTTGACATTTTAACAGGTTTCGTATTAAAAATGGAGTCAAAAGGTGTGGAGAGAGATTTGAGAGAAGGGATTAGCAAGGCAAGAAAGGGGAGCAGACAGGCTCCTTTTACTTCCTTGCCATTGTTCGTGGGTGCAGCCTTCACTGTCCAGCAGATGTTATGTGCCTCTTTTAGAAAAGGCCCTGAAAGGGAAGGTGAACACCTAGGAATCCATCCATCTCACGATCTTGCTTAGGAAAGACTCGTGAAACGCAGGGTGTCCTCCCCAGCCTCCACCGTAGAGCTGTGACTCTTCCCTTTCCCCTCTGACCATCACCTTCCTGAGATTGCTGGTTCTGTGGCCAGGGACATGGGCTCCTGGCATGGCTTTGTAGAGAGACCGGACTGGTGTCAGCTGTACTCAGCTGACAGTGCACAGTTTGGGTGGATTCAGAGTTAACAGAAGAGGTATCATGACTCTCTTAATGCATAATTGTGTTACTTTCTAAGGATGGTATCCCATATTATAATGAGGTGTTAAAACGTATAATATTCACTGTCTCTAGAATGATCAAATGTATGTTTCAGAGTCTAGTGATCTTCTTGGTTAATGGTTCTAGGTATTTGACACCTGCAGACTTTTCTTCTAGATGTCATGCTTAAAACACTGATACCCTTCAAGTTTTAGTGAACTTCTTATTTATCGCTGGGAGCCATTCAACTAGTCAACACAAAGCAGCCTTCACATGACTAAAATCTCAGTTCTCTTACCAAGAATTTATATGTAACTTTTGCATAAAGGAATTGGGTTAAAAATTAATATTTAACAGCTAAAGTTCTGTAATTATTTCTTGTTCTAATAATGGTGGAAGAAGTACATAAATCTTTCAAGCTAAGCAGGTAATTCTTTTTCTTTTCAAGTATTTACTTCTTTCCCATCCCTGACTTGATTCTCTCAGTTGACATCAGTGTTATGTATTGTGTGTGTGTGTGTGTGTGTGTGTGTGTGTGTGTGTGTGTGTAGAGATAAAGCTCAATGACATAATGAAAACTGACCAGAGTGCCAATATAAAAAGCCTAATTGTAAAGTACTGTAATAAATGTTAAACTTTATTCTGGTCTGTAATTGTACATTTTTCAGTGAAATTTAAATTTTCTTTTTTTTTTTTTTCCATTTTTTGGCCGCACTGCGTGGCATGCGGGATCTTAGTTCCCCGACCAGGGATGGGACCCGCGCCCCCTGCAGTGAAAGTGCAGAGTCCTAACCACAGGAACACCAGGGAAGTCCTGAAATTTAAATTTTCATTTGGAATGAGATATTCTAAGGGACCTACCCTTCTCAGAGTCAGTGCTTTTCATCAGCAGGTAATCACAGGAGCATCTTTTTTGTTTCATTTCTTTTTAATCCCTCTTCTCTCCCCTAGGAGCTTGGTGTCGGTGGCACGAGTCAGTGGAAAATCTGTGGCCTGGATCCCACATCTACGCTCGGCATCTACTTTGAAGTAATCAATCAGGTGGGCTGCATTTTTTCATGAATAGTCGCGTCTCAGTGTTGTGTTTTCTGATTTGTTACAGCTTGGTGGCCTCCGGTTTCTTTCTCCACAAAGTGATGCTACTTTGGGCTCGTGTTTGGCCTGATCTTAGTCTGACATCATCTTTTTAATTCCTTCCAGGGTTTGGTCAGAGTCAGACAGCAAACTGCTTTTGTCACTTTGTTGTTGAACTGATAAGGTCATCAGAAGAGGAATGGCTTTTGCCAGCCATCATAATGTTGGTGAATTTTTGAGTGTGTCAGTTTTTCCCCAGTATTTTATTTTTTAAAATTCAAACGTACAGAAGGATAAGTAGAATTGTATAGTGAATACCCAAGTATCAACCACTCAGGTTCTGTAACTAACATTTTGCTCTGTTTGATTTGTTACACATCTAGCCATTCCCCAATTCATTGTGTTTGGATGCATTTCGACGCAAATTGCAGTCATCAGTGTCTTTCATCCCTAAACCCTTCAACGTGTATATCAACTCACGTTCAGTATTTATTTCCATATGGTTCTCTTTTTTGAGGTAAAAGTTGCAAACAGTGAAATGCCCCGATCTTAAGTGGACCATTCAGAATGCATCAAGAACCTTGCAGTCACCGCCGTGTCGGTCGTCTTAGGACGAGCACACAGGCTCTGTGACCGCTTGTGTGGGGTCATGCGGTGACAGTAACGGGTGCTGGCCTCTCGTCCTGCAGCACAACGCCCCGATCCCGCAGGGGGGCCGCGGCGCCATCCAGTTTGTCACGCACTATCAGCACTCCAGCACCCAGCGGCGCATCCGCGTGACCACCATCGCCCGCAAGTGAGTGGCCCCGGCTTCCTCTCCGCTGAACCTCTGGCTTTTTGCTATGGAGAGAGAGTCTAACATCTAGTAGTTTATCTCTGTGATTCCGCTGAGTGAATGGTTCTCACCAGCCCTCACTGGCTCATTTGATCAGAGCAGGACGGGGAGGAGCCACTGCCGGCTTAGAAGACTCTCCTTTCAGTAGGAATAAGGTCATTAAAAATTATTTTTCATTATTTATCAAATAAGTGACCCATAAATATACCCTCCTTATAAAAGATTCAAGCAGCACATAATTATGTAAAGATTGGGTCTCTCCCACTCTCCCCAGAGGTAAAATGCTATCACTGTACTGACATGTAACTTCACAATCCCATCTCTGTGCAGTTATAGACCACGTGTGTGTATTATATACATGATGGCTTATGTGAAGATATTCATAAGTTTTTCTCAAGAATTTGTCAAGGACACCTTCCATGTCAGTACATAAAAGCCTCTACCTCATTCATTTTATTTTATTTTGAAAAAAAAGTTTTTGGAAGTATAGTTGATTTACAATATTATATTAGTTTTAGGTGTATCATATAGTGGTTTGAAACTTTTATAGATTATACTCCATTTAAAGTTATTATAAAATGTTGGCTATATTCTCTATGCTGTACAGTATATTCTTGTAACTTATTTATTTTATACATAGTAGTTTTTATCTCTTATGCCCCTCCCCCCTTTCCTCTCCCAACTGGTAACCACTAATTTGTTCTCTATATTTGTGAGTCTGTTTCTGTTTTGTTATATTCGTTTGTTTCATTTTTTAGATTCCACATATAAGTGGTAACACAGAGTATTTAGTATTTGTTTTTCTCTGTCTGACTTATTTCACTAAGCATAATATCCTCCAGGTCCATTCATGTTGTTGCACACGGCAGAATTGCATTCTTTTTCATGGCTGAGTAATAGTCCAGTGTGTGTGTGTGTGTGTGTGTGTGTGTGTGTGTGTGTGTGTGTGTGTGTGTGTGTAAAAATACAGGAACAGATTGTGTGTGTACACACACACACACACACACCCTCGTCATGTATCCACGTCTGTGTCTTACTGGAGAGCCGGCTCTCGGGCCTCTCCCGCATGCACGCGCAACACTCACTCTGGAATGGTCAGTTGGGCAGATGCACAGAGTCAGCTCAAACACATCGAAGCAGCGTTTGACCAGGAGGCTGCAGCGGTCCTGATGGCGCGGCTGGGAGTGTTCCGAGCGGAGTCGGAGGAGGGGCCGGATGTGCTCCGGTGGCTGGACCGACAGCTCATCCGACTGGTAAGCTGGGGACAGTGGCACTACGTTCAGTCTTGGTCTCTGCTCTAGTTTTGAGAAAACTGTGGTTTAAACCTATTATTTTATACAGCCAGTAAATAAGAATTTTATCAGTGGCTTACCTCATGCCAAACACCAGACGTCCTGAGAATGATGTAAAAGAAGTGTTAAATATGCATCTCTCCCAAGGGCTCACGTTACAGTTGGGAAGAAACACCACACACAGGCCGTTTAGGTAATGGTACAAATCTGAGTGTGTTGAGGGTTGACTTAGATGAGTCCCTGTGAATCCTGTGGTTCTCTGTTTTCCCTCTAGATCTTGGAGGGTTTGGGGGGAAGTAGAGGTCCATGGCCCAGTGAGTGTGAGGAGATGCCTGGTGTGTCATTCGGGGTCTAATCAGGAGAGAGAAGCCACGCGGTAATTTAAACGGGGGAAGTGTTATATAAAGAATTAGTGTCACAACAGAGGATTAGAATAATGAGGGATTGGCTAGTAAGAGGTAAAGCGCAGTCTGAAGGATACAGGATAGTAGATCCGAGGGGTGCTACTTCCAGGCTGAGGTAGAACACCCCAGCAAGACCCGCATCCCCGCAGGGCTAACGGAGCCCCCGGTGGGGCAGGGCCGTGGCTCATTGGGTCTCTCAGAGCAGAGACGTTGCCGTGGTGCCTGCTGGAGGGACTTAGTAGAAATTCACCCTCTGTGGCGCCGAGAAAACCGTTCACCAGGAGGTGTCTCAGCAGGGGCGCACGGGGCTGGGGGGCTGCAGGCGCCAGTGCTGCCTGAAGACGCTGCAACCATCCGCTGACCAAGCCTAATGTAGTGCCCTGGCAGGGGAAAAATATTTAAGGGCCCCAGATCCATTTCACAGCCGGCAAAAAGGGTAAGTTTGGAGCCACGAGGCAATAAATCAATAATTGAGATACCTTATGATCTTACCGTTTGGAAATTCACAGCACGTGTTAGTGATCAAAGGTCCTGAAAAGCACAGTAACAAAACTTATTTAACTTTGTTTAGCCCTATGTGTGCCCCTGCTGTCCCACAGAATCATTTTTTCAGGGAATGCCAGCATTGCAAACATAATGTGAAATTGAGCAGAGGGTCCAAGTGGTTGGCGAAGGCTTCTGGTGGGAAGTGAGCCTTGAGTCAAGTCTTTTTAAAGAGAGTAGAAGGCAAGGCTTGCCAAGTGGAGGGCCCAGCACCCACAAGCCTGTGGGGTGTGCTGGGCATTCAGTTCATGCTGGGAACCCTGGAGAGGCCGCCGTCACGGGTGGCCAGTGACTACGGTGGGGGAGCAGCAGTGCAGGTGCAGGTCGCTTGAGCAGTGCCTTGACGGTAAAGTGACGTCTCTGCCTGGGTGTTAGAGAGAGGGGAAGGGTTAAGTGTGGTTCTTAGGCTGGGGCGTGAGAGCAGCATGACGCTGTGTTCACACTGCCCGTCCCTGTATAAGATAAATCGGAGGGCGAAAGGGCTGCTGTTAACGGAGGCCAGCGGAGGATTTCGCCGGCTCCAGGGAGCTGAGACCAAGGTGGCGGTGGTACAGTTGGAGGGGAGAGAAGCTTTGGAATCAGGCTGTATGCCGAGAGAAGAATTGACCAAACTTGGTCGAACTATACGTGGAATCAAAAATGAAAAAAATCAACGCTAACTCAAGTTTTAAGTGTGGGCAACTGCAAGAATGATGGAGCAGTGGGAAACAGGAAAGGAGAGCAGCTGTGAGGGGGAGGGAGGGGAATCCCCTTTTCTAATGTACTAGTTTATTTTGAATGTGAACTTGCATGTCCAAGGAAAGCCACCCTGTAGTTAGGATAGGTCCTGACAGGAGCTCGGGTCGGAGGTCAGCACTGCATGTGGGGGAGGGATTTGGGTGACTCTGGCCTGGCCGTCATGTCATTTGTAGCTAAGGCAGGGAGGATGGGAGCAGAGGGCCAAGAATTAACCTCGGAGAAACCCACCGCCGTCAGGAGGAGGTAGGGAGACGGGCTGTCGGATGAGGCAAAGAAGATAAGTCGGAGAGGTGACAGGATGTAGGAAGGCACTGCTGCGGCGGCTGAAGGAGAGAGGGGTCAGGAGGTTCGGGGAGTCACGTGGCTCGTGGTGGCAGGGAGTTGAGGAAGGTGAGGTCTGTGCAAGGCTGCGGTCGGAAGAGGGTCACTCCCAGAGATGAGCTCTCTTTAGATGGTGAGCATCTGACTCCCTGGTGAAATGAAGTGTGTGACATGAAGAGGAAATAAAGGCAGGAAGAGAAAATGTTCAGAGATTTGCCTGTGAGAGGAGGAAGAAAATGGAGTTGTAGAATAATAGAACATTAGGCCTGTCTGTAACTGCTAGGATGTCAGAGTCCTGGAGGATTTTCTTATGGAAGAGGCGCCTGAGAAGGCTTCTCTAGCCCCTCGCTGTCGGAGCGGCCTCGGCCGGCATCGCCTGGGAGCTGCTTAGAACGTGGGGCCTTCAGCCCCCCCACCCCAGATCTGCATTTAACACTGCCTGGGTGTTGGGGGGCTGGGCTGGAACTTGGGCAGGCAGGGGCGGAGCTGAGAGTGGGGCATGGCCCTCCTACTCCAGGGAGTTTTCAGGTGACACTAAAGTTTTTTGTGTGTTTTTTTGTTTTTTTTCTATTTTCTCTCAATAGTGTCAGAAGTTTGGACAGTATACCAAAGAAGACCCCTCATCTTTTAGGTTATCAGATTCCTTCTCTCTATATCCTCAGGTAAGTAATATATGTTTTTTAAAATAACTAAAGAAGAAAGTGATAGAAATAAAACTCGCTGCTCTCGGGGTCAAGTCAGGACTCCGTGTGTTTTGAGACTCCATTTGGAGGTGATGAAGGTCGTTCAGTTCAAGGCCAGACAGTGCCTGAGCCCCACGGAAGACGCAGGTGACACGCAGAGAGCAGGTGCACAGACTTTGGGGAGAAGGCAAAACAGGATTGTTGCTGCGAGGCCACAACACGACCTCTGATTTGTAGAAGTTCTGGGTGGATGGTCACCCGTGAACATGAACGCAGCAAAATGAGACCGCAGTTACCATGGTAGACGTTGGTGACGTGTCTGTCGTGACTGTGAAGACCCGCACGTGGGGGGGACCAGGTGTGTGGAACCGTTCGGAGCAGGGAGGGGGTGGTGGAGCGAGGCGCCGCAGGTGGGAGTCTGGGTGCTGCCTTTTCTGAGCCTCCACCCTTGTCTGTAAGTGTGGCAGCTGGGGCTCAGCTCCGCTCCAGGGGCGAGGCTGGCTGACCCCGTGTCCGCTGCGGGCCAGGCACCCATTTGGCTTGGTGGCCAGGAGCCAGCTCTGCAGCTGGGCCTGGGGTGTGCGGGTCGGGCCCCTCACAGGTGCAGCTTCCCCAGAACTGGAGGCAGACTCGACCTTTTTCCCCTCGTCCCTCAAGGATGCCTTAATGAGGAATAAGTAGGAAGAAGTAAACTCTCAATCTTAAGTGAACTTGTTAGGACTTTGGTGCTCCATCGGGTATTACCTTTTTGAATACTCGATTTGGCAAGTGGACGCAGGCTTCAGTCATGAACTTGTACAGCTTGGAGTCTTAGGGCTAAAGGAGCGGGGCTTCAGAGGTCACCTCACTGGACGCTCAGCCCAGGGTAGGGCTCTGCAGTCCCCACCGTGTGCCTGTCTGTCCTGTGCCCGAGCAGTTGAGGCTGGACGGCGCTGTGGAAAGAGGCTGGGCCCGGCCAGGGTCAGGGCTGAACTGGGTTCCAGTGCTGGCTGTGTTGCTGCCGGTCTTGGATGAGGTCCCGAACCTCTTCAGAAGGATGGAGTTGGTCTGGGAAGTGGCATGCAGTCTTTCTAAAGCTGGGGAATCTTTTCTTCAAGAGGAGCCTCTCAACAGCCAGCACAGAGAGCAGACAGACGTGGTGACCCGCACCCCTGGGCCCCGAGGATCCGCTAAGGCTCGGAGGGCAGTTTGAAAACCACCAAATTTAGATGATTTCTTAGATTCCTTCTGTTGAAGCGTCTAGCATAGAGGTCCAGAGCCAGGCAGCCTGGAGCAGAGGCCGGCTCTACCGCTCAGTGGCGAGGGGTCTTAGGCACGTTGCCTGCCCCTCGGTCTCCTTTCCTGTGAACTAGGGGTGGTAAGAGAGCTTTCCTCGTGGCTTGTCGGGGGGACCCGATCATTCTTGTCCAGTGCTCTGTGCCCTGCGCGTAGGATGTGCTGAATGTCAGTCTGGGTCATTATTTAGGAACCTACAATTCATTATATTCAAAAGCTTCTCAGGAAGCTTTGTTTGTTTGTTTTATTTTTGTCTGCGTTGGGTCTTCGGAGCTGTGCGCGGGCTTTCTCTAGTTGCGGTGAGCGGGGGCTACTCTTTGTTGCGGTGCGCGGGCTTCTCATTGCAGTGGCTTCTCTTGTTGCGGAGCACAGGCTCTAGGCGCACGGGCTCAGTAGTTGTGGCTTGCAGGCTCTAGGTACACGGGCTCAGTAGTTGTGACTCGTGGGCTCTAGGCGCGCAGGCTCAGTAGTTGTGGCGCACGGGCTTAGTTGCTCCGCGGCATGTGGGATCTTCCTGGACTTGGGATCAAACCCGTGTCCCCTGCATTAGCAGGCGGATTCTTAACCACTGCACCACCAGGGAAGTCCCTCTCAGGAAGCTTTGTACTTCTCAAGGCAGGTCGTTTTCATCTTCTGGCAGCTCTTTAGCGTGAGCTAACAGCTGCTCTCCCACCCCTGCTCCTTGGGGGCTGGAAGGAATGCATCTCTGTCTGCAGTGGCGACTCCTGGCCCTTTCTCCCTTGAGCTCCTCACTCCCAGCGCTCTGCCTATGTCTCAGCACTCTGGCCTCTCCTGTGCTGTCACTGTGCCTGGCGTCCCTCCCCTGCCTCTGGCTTCTTCTCACACGTCTTTTAGGCCCCAGTGGCTTTGGGGACGCTCCTGCTGCACCTCACCCCCACCCCATCATACCAGGACTTTCCTGCGCTGGGGCCCTGAGTGCGCCTTTTCCCCACTGGACTGTGACCTCTTCAGAGCAGAAACTCTGCTCTGCGACCTGGCCCGGTGACTCCAGAAAGCAGTGCTTCTTTGCCTTACCTCTTTCATGCAGAAGCTTTGACACGCCCAGAGGGCCCCCTCTTTTTCTAAAAATTATGTTTATTTCTAATTGTAGTGAAAACCCCATAACATAAAATTGACCACCTTAACCGTTTTTAAGTGTGCAGTGTGGTGTAGTGTTACGTATGTCTGTTGAGCAGGGAATCTTGAGAACTTTCTCATCTCACGAACCTGAACTCTGTACCGTTAAACAGCAGCTCTCCCCTCCCGCCTCCCTGGCCCCCGGGGCTGCCATTCCACTCTGGTTCATTGAACCCAGAGGCCTTTTTCCTAAGGGCTGGGTTCTCCTGTTTCCAGGGCGGGGGCAGGTCTGCTCTCTGGGTGTCTAGGAAGGTGACAGCTGTGTGCATTTGTCTTTTTCTCTGTAAATGCAGTTCATGTTCCATCTGAGGAGGTCTCCATTTCTTCAAGTCTTCAACAACAGCCCTGATGAGTCGTCGTATTATCGACACCACTTTGCCCGACAGGACCTAACCCAGTCCCTCATCATGATCCAGCCCATCCTCTACTCCTATTCCTTCCACGGGCCTCCAGAGGTAAGGGCCGCTGTGAGTGCTTCTCTCACAGTTGGAATCACCTAATACAGACTGTTTTTTCTAGCACGTTTACTCTTAGAGCAAAACTGTAAAAAAGAAAACTTTGAGTCTTTATAGTAATTTAACATTATTTCTGAGTGTTAAAAAAATGTGCATAGGAAAAAGTCGTAGGACGTGTAAAATTAGAAAACAATTTAAATGTTCAATAGCAGGAAAATTAAGTAATCTAAGAAATACTCACAAAGTTTATGTAACATAATAAGGTAAATCCTTATGTTAAATAAAAAAGTAGAAACTTTTTTAAATTACAACTTTATAAAAGCCTGCAAGAATTAAAAACTGTAAGGAAATAAACCAAAATTTCAATATTTGTTGTTCTTGAGTAGAAATTTTCAAATTTTGCTAAATGAATGTAAGTTTAAGTTACTTATTGAAATAAAAGTCATAGTCAAATGTATTTTATAGTAAACTTTAAAATTTGTATTAAAGGATGTTCTTTTTCATGTAGGCATTGGAGTTCTCTGTCATCTACAACAGTAGATTTGAGAGAAATGTGTCTCTGATAGAATATATTTCTAGCACAAAACTGAGAAAATTTGGAATTATTTCTGGTTCCTAGAGCAAAAGCTAACATTCATCTCACTTCCCAGTTGATGAGGGATTATCTGGAGGCTGTTTTTTCTACAAAGTTGAAATCTAGAACTGCCTAGTCAGGGAGCAGAATGTGGGAATTTGGCACGAAGAGGAGACCCTCCCTGCTGCGTGTGGGGTTGGCGGGTGGCCGTGTGGACACTGAGGGAAGACCCATGCCATCTCTCCCTTTTGCTTCAGCCTGTGCTCCTGGACAGTAGCAGCATTCTAGCTGACAGAATTTTGCTGATGGACACATTCTTCCAAATTGTCATTTATCTTGGTGAGGTAAGATGAAGTTAATTTCTTTCTTACTATCATTTTTTACTAATTTAGGTTTTTATGACATTTGAAAAAAGAATTTGGGCTTAGAAAACCCACAGTTTATTATGAGTATAGTGGCTTTTATGCTAGTGAATAAAATTTTTTTTTCAGGTCCCTGAAAAAAGGGGGTATTTGTATATTTACTAATTTTAATATTACTTGCTATAAGTAAACGTCAGGTTGTCCTTTTATTTTTTTTAATTTTTATGCAGCTTTTTGTTTTTTCTTTGGCCATGCCGCCAGGCTTGCAGGATCTTAGTTCCCCGATCAGGGATTGACCCTGTGCCCTCGGCAGTGAAAGCCTGGAGTCCTAACCACCAGGGAATTCCCTAATTTTTTTTTTTTTTAAATTAATTAATTAATTAATTAATTTTGGGGGGCTGTGTTGGGTCTTCATTTCTGTGCGAGGGCTTTCCCCAGTTGCGGCGAGCGGGGGCCACTCTTCATCGCGGTGCACAGGCCTCTCACTGTCGCGGCCTCTCGTTGCGGAGCACAGGCTCCAGACGTGCAGGCTCAGTAGTTGTGGATCACGGGCCCAGTCGCTCCGCGGCATGTGGGATCCTCCCAGACCAGGGCTCGAACCCGTGTCCCCTGCATCGGCAGGCAGACTCTCAACCACTGCGCCACCAGGGAAGCCCCCTAATTTTTTATACACTTTTTAAGGGTTACTTTTCTCATGTTGTACAACACATCCTTGAGCCAGTTGTTTGTACCTCCCAGTCCCCCACCTGTATATACACTGCCCCCCACTCCGCAAACCACTCGTTTGTTCTCTATACCTGGAAGTCTGCTGCTTTTTTGTTACATCACTAGTTGTATTTTTCAGATTCCACATGTAAGTGATATCATACAGTATTTGTCTTTGTCTGACTTATTTCACTTAGCAGAATACCCTCTAGGTCCATCCATGTTGCTGCAGATGGCAAAATTTCATTCTTTTTTATGGCTGAGTAGTATTCCATTGTATATATCTACCATGTTTTCTTTATCCATTCATCTGTTGATGGACACTTAGGTTGCTTCCATATCTTGGCAATTATAAATAATGCCACTATGAAAACTGGGGTGCATGTGTCTTTTCGAATTAGTGTTTTTTGTTTTTTAGGGATATATACCCAGGGGAGTAGAATTGCTGGGTCTTATGGTAGTTCTATTTCTAGTTTTTTGAGAAACCTCCATACTCTTTTTCAGGTGGTCCTTTTAAATCACTATGATTTATTGCTTTCTGAGTTGTCAGGCAAGATCAGTTTACTTTTCGTCAGTAAACTTTTTATATTCACACTGTCCTTTCAGAGTTATGTTAGAGTCACTAGTAAATACTGCTAGGTTTGGGACTAGAGTTTTTCTCTGAGATAATGTGGCCCAGTGAACCTTATGCCAGGTCTGTGGATCCCTAGGATGGCTATGGATGGTGTTCAGGGCAGCATGCATTTCTTTCTCAAAGAGGTTCATGCCCTAAGGAAACGAATGGCTCCTCAGGAGAAAATCCTTTAACTGAATGTTATATTCAGGGATATATTCTCTTTTTTGTCTATTGTACATTTTTTACCTTCAGTACATTGCTTTGGCAACTGACTTGACTTCCTGGTGTCTGTACATTAGAAGTGATTTCAGATGTCCTGAAAAGATGTAAATTGTGTTTCAGCATTCTTTAATGCCCTAGAAAGAAATGGTTTTTCTAATACTAACAGGCATTTTATAACTTTAAACTATTTTCAGCATATTAACAGCCACTCTGCTAGCCACTTGCCCCCAGGTGCCAGGTCATCAGTAGTGGTCCTAGACTTAAGGCTGGGTGACCGACCAGCTGCTGTTCCCACTGACTCTTTCAGGAGCTTCCTGTGTCTTCAGCTCATCCCTTATAGACATCGCTGACTACAGCCGCTATCCTGTTCCTTCACACGTTGATTGAGCACCTTCTGTGTGCAAGGGATAGGTTCTAAAGATGAAGGCAGATGACCTCGCTCTCGCCCTTTGAAAGTCCTAAGCCTTCTGATTGCGGGGGTTCTTATGAACTCTTGGACCCAAGCAAGCCGATGGGCATTCCCTCCACGCCACCAGCCAGTCAGAAATTAAGACCTGGGAAACGGCGCTGGCGCAGTGGGGGAGGTGAGAGCAGGCTGGTCTCCTGACAGCAGTTCTGTTTCCAGAGCACATTCCTCACTTGTTACGTCTTCTTACTCCATTTTCTCTCTCCATTGCTTTCTTTTTTAGTATCCCCCGAATAATGTGTGAAAGCACTTCCATTTAGTTATAAAGATATATTAATCAGTCAGTGAGTATTTCTTCATTTCCGGCGTGATTAAGGTGTGTTTCCTAGCACAGTTGCTGACGGGAATGAAAGAAGGATTGAGACACCATGTTTAGTTGGGGAGACAGTCTTTCCTTTCCACACTTTGGTGTATTGCCTTCTGCTTGTTGCCTAATTAACACCCATGCTTTGATTCTTACAGTTTATCTCCACCACCAAGAGGCTTGGGGCCTGGGGGAGCAGGGGTTAGGGTGGAGTTGGTCCCACCCGCCCGTGGCACTGCCGAGCCCCGGATGAGGGCGTGAGATGTGTGCCACCAGGAAAGAGAAGGGGCAGTGGAGTCTGTATAGGAAGCCGGCAAACCCCGTTCCCTGCCAGGGGTTGTGAGGACATGAGGGCTAGACCGAGCGATAGCTGGGGAGGTGGAGAGCAGGGGAGCCCAGGGCTCCTTGGGGCACCCGATCCGGGGTGTTTGTCAGTACAGTTAGAAAGGGGAGGGGAGGTGTGGTGGGCACTGACATTTCCGGCAGGACTGTGTAGGCAGGGGTGTCGTGGACGCAGTGCTCGGCTTCCTCAGGCTCCTGGTCAGCTCCACATGGCTCCCCTCGGACACTCGTCTCCCTCGACAGAAGACTTTGTCACTGGAAACAAGTTCCGGGTGGGACGTTAGAATGTCAGGGGTGTCAGAGAAGACTGTCATCACAGTATCTCCACGGTAGTTTTGATTCCTTTGTTTTGGTGTAGACCATAGCCCAGTGGCAGAAAGCGGGCTACCAGGACATGCCTGAGTACGAAAACTTCAAGCACCTTCTGCAGGCACCCCTGGACGATGCTCAGGAGATCCTGCACGCGCGCTTCCCCATGCCGCGGTACATCAACACGGAGCACGGAGGCAGCCAGGTGAGCGAGCCCAGCCCGGCCCTGATGCTCTGTTGGCTTTATGATGCATTCTCGTGGCTATAAATCCAAACTGCCTGGTTCGTATCTTATATGGTGACATAAATTGACACATAGGTCAGCTTCCAAATGTGACTTCTTTTTAAATGAGTAGTCAAAATAGGTTGGTGTAAAGTAGAGGATTGCCAGAATGAAATACACTCCATGTTTCAGGAACCCTAATAAATGGAGAGGCTTTGGGCTTAAACTAAAGAAAAACTAAAGAAATGGATTCCTATGTGGTAAAAAATTTCTCATTTAACAAAAAAAATGTAAAAACTTTTTTTCTATTGCACTAATATTAATGCCACTTTTAATCTTTAAATCTAAATCTCTCTCTTTTTTGTTTTTAAAGGCTCGATTCCTTTTGTCCAAAGTGAATCCATCTCAAACACACAATAACCTGTATGCTTGGGGACAGGTGAGTAATTGTCAGGTATTTGAGTAGGAGGCGAGGCTGCTTTTTTAAAAACTTGTTTTTAAATTCTACAAATTGGGGAATTCCTTGGTGGTCCAGTGGTTAGGACTCGGCGCTTTCATTGCTGGGGCCCGGATTCGATCCCTGGTTGGGGAACTAAGATCCTGCAAGCTGCAAGGTGTGGCCAAAAAAAAAAGAAAAGATAAATAAATAAATTCTACAAATTTATTGAATTGAATCCCTTTTGGCCCAGAGACAGAGTAACTTGGGTATTTTCCTGGGAAGAAAACTTTGAATAATACAGTAATCCCCCTTATCCATATTTTCGCTTTACAAGGTTTCAGTTACCTGAGGTCGGCTGTGGTCAGAAAATTCCAGAAGTAATTCATTAGTTTTGAATTACACACCATTCTGAGTAGCCTGGTGAAATCTCACACCTTCCCGCTCCCTCCCACCTGGGGAGTGCGTTATCTTTGTCCAGTGTTTCCAGACTGTATATGCCAATATTAATTAGCACCTGTACAGGAAAACCTTAGTACTTGCAGGGTTCTGTTCTGCCTGTGGTTTGAGGCAGCCACTGGGGTCTTGGAAGCTGCCCACCCTGGATAAGGGGGGGACTAGGGACTTCTGTGTAGGCTGGGGGTGGGGACATGCCCTGTGTGGATCCCCTTCTGCAGTACACAGTGGAGTCTGACAGGTTCAGGCCAGAGGACAGAATGCTGAACTGTGGCCTCCGCCTGCTTCCCTCGGAGACACAGTTGCATTGCCCAGAGTCCCCACACTTCTGTCTCCCCCAGGAGTGCAGGGCAAACACATGGACTCAGGCTCACCATTCTTTCTGCCTCCTCTTCACTTTTTAGCTCTAATTTCCTTCTTTATCTAATTATTCCCAGCATTTATGTCTTCCTCAAATGAGTCTTTTCTTTCATTCTGTTTTCTTATAACATTTTTTGGGAGGTAATTGTAAATTTATATGCAGTTGTATGAAACAATACAGAGAGATCCCCTTTGCTCTTTACCCAGTTCCCCCCCCGCCCCACCGGTGGTAACATCTTGCAAAACTGTAATACAGTATCGTAACCAGGACGTTAAGATATGCATTTCCACCAGCACAAGGATCTCTCATGTTGCCCTTTTATAGTTATGCTCACTTCTCTCCTGGTCTCCTGTTTTCTATTTCTATAATTTTGTCATAAAAAAGTTAACATGTGTTACATACACAGGGAACTGTATTCAATATCTTGTAATAATCCATAATGGAAAAGAATATGAAAAGAATATATGTATGTATGTATAGCTGAATCACTTTGCTGTACACCTGAAACTAACACAACATTGTAAATCAGCTATACTTCAATTTTAAAAAAACGGTTACATATATGAAACCACATGGTACGTAAACTTTTGAGATTGGCTTTTTTCCCTCAGCATACTTATCTAGAGATTCATTTAAGTGTCAAATTTATAGGTAATTTGTTCCTTTTTATTTGCCGGGTAGTATTCTGTGGTATAGACATACTGCATTTTATTTAATCATTCACCCATTGAAGGACAGCTGGGTTGTTTACAGTTTCTTTTGGTTTTTTTTGGCTGTGTTGGGTCTTCGTTGCTGCGTGCAGGCTTTCTCTAGTTGCAGCGAGCGGGGGCTACTCTTCGTTGCGGTGCGCGGACTTCTCATAGTGGTGGCTTCTCTTGTTGCGGGGCATGGGCTCTAGACGCGCGGACTCAGTAGTTGTGGCTCGCAGGCTCTAGAGCACAGGCTCAGTAGTTGTGGCGCACGGGCTTAGTTGCTCCGCGGCATGTGGGATCTTCCTGGACCAGGGCTCGAACCCGTGTCCCCTGCGTTGTGCCACCAGGGAAGCCCTTGTACAGGTTTCTTATAAACTTTTTTTTTTTTTTTTTGGCCATGCCGCACAGCTTGTGGGATCTTAGTTCCTGGACAAGGGATTAAACCTGGGCCCTCGGCAATGAGAGCACCAAGTCCTAACCACTGGACCACCAGGGAATTCCCTGAACATTTATTAAATCTATTTTTATTTCTTTCATCAGTGTTGTGTATTTTCACTTTTTTTTTTTTTTGAGTGATTGTGAATGGTACTGTACTTTTAATTTCAGTGTCCAGTTCATTGCTAGTACAGATCTTCCTCAGCCTGTGATGCGATTGCATCCCAATAAATCCATCATAACATGAAAATGCATTTAATACACCTAACCTACCGAATATCATACCTTAGCCTGGCCTACCTTAAATATGCTCAGAACACTTAGATTAGACTACAGTTGGGCAAAATCACCTAACACAAACCGTATTTTATAATGAAGTGTTGACTATCTCATGTAACTTATTGAATGCTGTACTGAAAGTGAAAAACAGAATGGTTGTGAGTGTCTTGGTTGTTGACCCATATGATCAGTGTGGCTGGGAGCCACCCAGTATCACGGGGGAGAATCGTACTGCATGTTGGTAGCCTAGGAAAAGACCACAATTCAAAATGTGTATGGTTTCTACTGAATGAGTACTGCTTTTATACCATCATAAAGTCAAAAAATCGTAAGTCAGCAACCATCTATATATAGAAATAAAGTTATTTTTGTATACTTGTCTAATATCCTGTGACCTTCCTGAGTCACTTATTACTTTTGGGAGTTTTTTGGTAGATTCCTTGGGATTTTTTACAGACAGTCATGTCTTCTGCAAGTAGGGACAGTTCATTTCTTCCTTTCCAATCTGAATACCTATTGTTTCCTTTTGTTGTTCTGTTGTCTATTTTCAATGTCATTTATAGCTGCTCTAATCTTTATTTTCTTCCTTCTGCTTGCTTTAGGTTTATTTCCTTCATTTTCTAGGTTCTTGAGGTAGGAGTTTAGATTATTGACGTGAGACTTTTCTCTTCTTCAGTGTATGCATTTAGTGCTCTTAATTCCCTTTGCAGTACTGCTTTTGCTGTGTCCCACAGGTTTTGATTATGTTGTATTTTCATTTTCATTCAATTTGATATATTTTTTAAAAATTTCTCTTGAGGGTTCTTCTTTGACTCTTGGATTATTTAGAAGTATTGCTTAGTTTCCACAGATTTTCTTGTTGTCTTCAGTTAATTGATTTCTATTTTGATTCCATTGTGGTTAGAGGATATACTTTGTATTATTTCAACTTTTAAAAATTTGTTGAAGTTTGTTTTATGGCCCAGGATATGGTCTGTCTTGGCATATGTACCATGGTCACTTGAATAGGCGTTCTGCTATTGTTGGATAAATTGTCCTATAAATGTCAATTAGGTCCTGTTAGTTGATGGTGGTGTTAAGTTCTTATATATCCCTGCTGATTATCTGTATAGTTCTATCCGTTTTTGAGAGAGGATGTTGAGGTTTCCAACTCTTAATGGTGAGTTTGTTTCTCTTTTGCATTCTGTCAGGTTTTTGTTCACATATTTTTCAGCTGTGTTGTTTGTTGCATACACACTTAGGATTGCCCTTTCTTTTTGGTAGATTGACCCTTTTATCATTATATGTTGTACCCACTATCTCTGGTAATTTTGTTTGCACTACTGTCTACTTTATCTGGCCTTTATAAAGCCCACACTTATCTTTCTTTTATTCTTTTTATTTATTATGCAAAAAAATTAATGTTTGCATGATGTACCTCTTTCCATCCTTTAACTTTCAACCTGTTTCTATCATATATTTTTTTCATCTACTCTGCTAAACTCATAATAAATTTGCTTATTTGGACCATTTATATTTAATGTAGTTACTGATATGTTAGGACTTATTAAGTCTGCCATTTTGTTTTTTTGTTTTCTGTGCTTTTCATTTCTCTGTTTTCTTTTTCCTTCCTTCCTGTGGGTTACTTGAACATTCCTTATAATTCCATTTTAACTTGTTCACAGTGTTTTTTTTTAGTATATCTCTTTTTGTAGCATTTTTTAGCAGTTATTCCTGGTTGCTCTAGATATTAGAGCATTACATTACATTATGTGTACCTAGCTTATCATGGTCTACTGGTGTTATCTTTTTTACCAGTTCAAATGAAGTATAGAAAACCTACCCCCGCCTCACTTCATGTCCCTTTACCCTCTCCCATTTGTGATATAATTGTGTTAAATGTTTCCTCTGTGTGCATCAGACAGTGTTACAGTTTTTCTTCAGCCATAATTTATAAATCTAAGAGAAGATGGAAAACCTATTATTTTTATCTGTAGTTTTGCTTACTGTGTCCTTTATTCCTTCTTAATACTCCAGAGTTTCTTCTTTTATCTTTTCCTTTCTGTTTAGAAATCTTCCTTTAGCAATTCTTCTCGGGGTAAGTCTTCTGGTGATAGACTCTTAGTTTTCCTTCATTTGAGAATCTCTTGATTTCCTCTTCAATCCTGAACAATATTTTCTCTGGATATAGGATTCTGGTGACAGTCCTTTTTCTTAGGCAGTTGAAAAATATTGATAAAATGTAATCTTTCTCTGGCCGCTTTCAAAATTTTTTCTTTGTTAGTTTCAGATGTTGAAATACCATATGTTTTTGTGTGAATTTCTCTGAATTTATCCTATTTGGAATTTGCCCAACTTCTTGATTCTGTATATTTATGCCGCTTGCCAAACTTGGATAGTTTTCAGTCATTACTTTCTACAATACTTTTTCAGCCTGCCTTGCCTTTCTTTCTCTTTGGGACCTCAGTGATGCAAATGTTAGGTCATTTGTAGTTCCACAGCTCAGTTGGGTACTTTCTATTATTTTTATCTTCCAGTTTATTGACTCTTTTCTCTGTTCCCTTTCTGCTGTTGCATTCAAACTTTTTATATGTTACTGTATTTTTTAGTTATAAAATGTTCATTTGGATTTTCTTTGTCTTATATTTCTTTTGTGACGCTGTATGTTTTCATTTGTTTCAAGCGTGTTCCTAATGGCTCCTTGAAGCATTTTTATCATGGCTGCTTTAGTCTTTGTCAGGTAATTCTAACACTGTCGTCAACTCAGTGTTAATACCTGTTGACTGTCTCTTTTCTCATTCATTTTGAGATCTTGACTCTTGGTATAACAAGTGATTTTTGATTGATACGTGGACATTTTCGTATTTATTATGAGACTCTGGATCGATTTAAACCTGTTTTGGCTGGCTTTTTGTCACACTGCTCTGGCAGGGAAGGGGGTGGTACATTGTTTCATTTCTGCCAGGTGAGACAGGGGTTGAGGTTTTCCATTGGCCTCTGTCGACACCTGAGGTGGAGGGCGACTTTTTGTTACTGTGTGTGGGGACAGGAGTTCCAGCTCCCCACCTGGTTCCCATTGATTCTGTTGTGGAGGTGGCCTTGTAACTGGTGGGTGATGGTGAAAGTGCTTTCTCTGCACTAAGCCTTCTCTGATACCACCCCAGTGGGTGGGGCATGGACATCTTATTACTACCAGGTGTGGGGTAGAAGTCCAGGCTCCCTGTATGGTCTCTGCGGACACCATGGGTGCAGGGAGACTTCTTACTGGCCAGCAGGGATGAAATTCCTGGCTCCATACTTGGCCTTTTCTGATACCACCCTGGTGGGATTGTTGGGTCCCTCAGTACTGCCATGTGAGGGTGCAAGTCTACACTATCCACTCAGCCTTTTCTGTCTTGCTAGGCTGCCCTCGTCTTTTGCTAGAGAAAGTGGGCTCTTTTTGTTGTAGTTTTTGTCTGTGCTCAATAACTGTTGCCAGCTTTTTCAGCTCCAAGTCTGGTGTGCATGCATGAGGCAAAAAGGAAGCCCTGGGAACTGGCCACTGTGTGGTTCCCTGCATCCCAGGGTCGCTAGTTAATCTGCTGTCTTTTCACCACCTTTCAAAGTCTTCTTATGTTTGTTTTATATAAAACATCCAGGGTTTTTAGTTGTACTTAGCTGAAGGAATGAGGAAAAGTACATCTACTCTTTCTTCCCAGAGAAATCCTTTTATAAAACTTTAATCATGCTTATATTTTTCTAATTATAACAGTAGTACCGTTTCATTTTTAGAAGACTAGTATATGGAAAAAAAAATTTAGAAAGAAAGTTTAAATTACATAGAATGCTACTAGCTAGAGTTAAGTACTTCTGGCTTCTTTCTAGTTAATATAAAAGGTATATATCATGTATATCTGTGTGTGTGTGCGTGTGTGTGCATATGTATATATTTTTTTTTAACAAATTGGAATCTTATTAGAAATCAAGGTTTCTATTCAATACTTTTTCCCTTAACGTTAATTGAATCATAAGCATTTCTTGATAGTGCAGAGATCCATCAGTTTAGTGGATACTGATTCACTCATTTTGAATACGCTGTTACCAAGCTTCTGTTGTAAGCAGATCATTTAAGAGCATCAGGCTGGTTGCGGCAGGGTGGTGGGGAAGATGAGAGATGGGTCGTGTGGGCCCCCAGGAGTTCATGCCTGCTGGGAGCCAGACCCTGGATGAGTCATCAGAACTACACAGGGGGTTAAAGTAGAAGGGCATCTGCTCAAAACTGTCTGTAGTGGCAGGAATGGCCTGATATGAGTGGATCAGGGAAGGGTTTTGTGAGGAAATTATGCTTTAGTTGAAAAGATTAGCTAGGCAGGGCTTCCCTGGTGGCGCAGCGGTTGAGAGTCTGCCTGCCAATGCAGGGGACACGGGTTCGAGCCCTGGTCTGGGAAGATCCCACATGCCACGGAGCAGCTGGGCCCGTGAGCCACAACTACTGAGCCTGCGCGTCTGGAGCCTGTGCTCCGCAACAAGAGAGGCCGCGATAGTGAGAGGCCTGCGCACCGCGATGAAGAGTGGCCCCCGCTCGCCGCAACTGGAGAAAGCCCTTGCACAGAAACGAAGACCCAACACAGCCAAAAATAAATATAAAAATAAATTAATTAAAAAAAAAAAAGATTAGCTAGGCAGAGGATGGGGCTGTGTGGCAGGAGTGCTCTTGGCAGACGGACAGCACTTGCTGATTTTGTGAGGGGAAGGGTCCTTAATAACTCATGAATTCCAACCAGCTTCTAAGAGACCTGCCAGTAAACCTTTTTCATTAAACTTCAGGAAACAGGAGCACCCATCCTGACTGATGACGTCAGCCTGCAGGTGTTCATGGACCATTTGAAGAAACTGGCTGTCTCCAGTGCCTGCTGAGCTGAGGACATGAGAAGGAAATGGAAGAAGACACTGTCACACTGTGCTCACAGTTGTTTATAAAGGCTTAACGTTCCTTTTACGTTTCTGCTGCATTTTAATAAATAATCAAAAGAAGTGTTATGTAACGCTTTAGATTTTAATTTGTTTGTATTCCTTATCTGTGCCCTTTTCTTTACACCATAAAATTATAAGGTCATAAACGTTTTGGTACTGGTAGATGTTTATATGCTTTTTGTATCCTAACTTTTAGAGTCTGTGTAAAATCAGAGCTAATGTATTTTGGCAGCTTGCTTACATGAAAATCATAATGATCAGAAAGGAAATAAATCTGGATGAAGAAGCACTGGTTAAAATAATGCTAATACAAATTTGATTTCTGAGGTCTCTGTGTAAGTCTGTGTGTTTTAAGTAAATTCCCCAAGAGGTAATTCCTGAACTTAATCTTCATTTACTGTCCAAATATTAACAGACAAGGAAAAGTAAGAAATATGTGAAACTTTATTGAGGCAGAGTGGTCTGGAGTGGCACTGTTCCTACCTCACCTGAGATACAGAGAACAGATTGCTGGTCACCAGTGGGGAAGGGGTGGGGGAGGGTGAGATGGGTGAAGGGGGTCAACTGTATGGTGCTGGGTGGTGGTGAGCACACTGCAGTGCATACAGAAGTTGAATTATAATGTACACATGAAACATACAGTGTTATAAACCAATGTTACCTCAATTAAAAAAAAAATTCCAGCTTATTCTACTCAGTGGAGTTCATCCTTGTTTAGAGGTTATATCCCCTTTTAACATGGGCCAATTGCTAGGACAGCTGTCATCCAGGAATTTCTTTTGTTTGGACTCCTAGGTTAGTTCCAGTTTTCCTTTTATCTCATAAGTCATTTTGCTGCTTTAAGTGACTGTTCCTAAAAAGAGCATACAAGAGATAATTCACAGAACCTGTTCTGTCTCCATACCTGACAGCTTTACTGAGTATAAAATCTAGGCCCAAAATAATTTTATCTCAGAACTTTGGAGGCATTTTTTCAATCATTCAACAAGTAATTATTCAGTATTTGCTATGTTCGGAGTAGTCTTCTAGGGCCTGGGAATGTAGTCAATAAAACAAAAATTGCTGTTCTCACAGAGCTTTTATTCTGGGTAGGGAAGACCAACATTAAAAAATTAGAAGTAAATTATATAATTTTTTAAGAAGGTAATGAGTGCTATGTAGAAAAGTAAAGCTGGGAACTCCTATTGATTGGCTGTCGGACCATCTGGATTGATTCCAATGCTCTATCTTTTGAATTTGTATTTACTGCCATTTTTAAAAAAATTTATTTATTTATTTATTTTTGGCTGTGATGGGTCTTCATTGCTGCACGTGGGCTTGTAAGCGGGGGCTACTCTTCGTTGCGGTGCACGGGCTTCTCATTGCGGTGGCTTCTCTTGTTGCAGAGCATGGGCTCTAGGCACGTGGGCTTCAGTAGTTGTGGTGCACGGGCTTAGTTGCTCCACAGGCATGTGGGATCTTCCTAGACCAGGGCTCGAACCCATGTCCCCTGCATTGGCAGGTGGATTCTTAACCACTGTGCCACCAGGGAAGCCCTATTTACTGCCATCTTAACCTCTGCTCAAAATTCTGGGAGGGTTTCCTATCTTAAAATGTTTAACAATTACATTTTAAATGCCTAAGGCTTTTATTTACTGTACCTTTTCCATAGAATATTTTTCTTATATTTGGGATATAAGTTTGAATTAAGGTAGATCATATAGAAGAGTACATAAGCCTGTGTATCCAGATTAGGGTTGAAACTGTTCCTCCTTGGGCCTGCTTCCAATTGACAGGAGGAATGTGATAGACCCAGCTGGCTCTGGTGTCTCTCCAGTGACAGTGAGTGAAGGTGCTGAGGGGCACCCTGAGCCATGCAGGTCCCACCTGTGGGTGCTGGTGGCTCTTTCCAAAGAACGTGGAGGTGGGTGTTAGTGTTCTTTGGAGAGCAGCCATCCCGAGAGGGAGACACTGAGCCAGTGTGCCTAGTAACTATAAACTCCATCTTGAAAGCAAGGAAACTCCTGAAATGATCAATTAGGAGAGTGGCAGCCTGGATGGAAGGAGGCTGGAATCCAGCTGAGGCCTCAACAGAGGCAGCTTTTAGCCACAGGTGACGGATGAGGTGTTAGGTGAGAGGGTGTCAGGAAAGGTTTCTTTCCTGTTGGGGGGCAGGGCGCAGTAGGGGTGGCGTTGATAAATTCAATCCTGGCCGCTCTTGAGTTTCAGGAGCTTGTGGGGTAGAACTGAAAATGCCCTGCAGGTTGGCAGTAATTAGTATGCATTTATCTTTCAGGAGAATGTGGCATATATTTGAGTCATAAACGTATAAAGTAAATAACATGAGTAAAGTTGCTCAGTATGAGAAGAGAAGCAAGCTTGGAACAGAATACGGATTTTCCTGTTTTGTTTTTAACAACCTTATTGGGGTGTAATTTACATACGATAGACTGCACCCATTCAAAGTGTACAGTTCAATGAGTTTCAACAGATGTGCACACCCATGAAAGCACCACCATCACATCACCATCAAGACACAGAACATTTCCACTGCCCCCAAAGTTTCTTCAGGCCCCTTTTAGTCCTTCCCTTTCTGCACACCCTGGTCGGAGGCAACTATTGGTCGGCTTTCTTCCACTATAGGTGAATTTGCTTCCAGAATTTTATGTCTGGTTTCTTTTGTGCCTGGTTTCTTTCTCTTACATTACCCATCTGAGATTTATCCATGCAATTGCATGGATCAGTACAGTAGTTCCTTTTATTATGGAGTGGTAGACTCACATTTCCTTTATCCATCCACTAGTTGATAGACATTTGGGTTGTTTCCATTTGGGGGCTCTTACGAATAAAGCTCTGTGAACACCCATGTACATACGTTTGTGTGGACATAATGTTTTCATTTCCTTTGGGTGAATAGGAACCGAACGTCTGATTCATACAGTAGGGGTGCTTCAGTTTTTAAGAAACTGCCAGTATTGCAAAGAGGTTGTGATATTTTATGTTCCCACCAGTAAGAGGTCTGATTGCTCCAAATCCGTACAACCCTTGGTATTCTCAACATAATTTTTAGTCATTCTAATAGGTGTGTAAGGGTGTCTCGTGGTTTTAATTTGCATTGCTGTGATGACTAACAATGCCCCTGTACTTATTGGCCATTTGTATATCTTCTTAAGTGGTTGTTGCCTGTTTTTCAGTTCGGTTGTCTTTTTATAATTGAATTGTAAGATATCCTTATATATTCTGATACAAGTCCTTTGTCAGATATACCTACTTTGAATATTTTATTTTGTGGCTTGTTTCATTTTCTTAACTGCCTTTCGAAGAGCAAAAGATTTAATTTTGAAAAAGTCCAATTTACCAATATTTGTTTTGTGGTTTATGCTTTTTGTATTCTAAGAAATCTTTGCCTATGCCAAGATGGCAAAGATCGCCTGTTTTTTTAAAATTTTTATTTTATATTGGATGTAGTTGATTTCCAATCGTTGTGTTAGATCTTCTTTTCTTCTCGGTTTGTAGTTTTAGCTTTTATATTTAAGCCTATGATCCATTTAGAGTTAATTTTTGTGTGTGGCAAAACACCAATTTCTAGAGGGTGGGAGAAATGGGAAGAGCCCTGAAGGATAAATAGATTCTGAAGAAAATTATGTTTTCGAAACTATGAAAGGAGCAGGTGGAGTCGGATGCGCTGGAAATCAAGTCTGATTATGGCTGCAAAGTAGTTACTGGCTATGGCAGTTTACTGAGTGTCCACTCTGTGCCCAACACATCCCTTTTGCTCTCAAGTTGTTTGGTTTCTTGGAGTGGGGGTAGATTATGCTTCGAAGAAATGTACGGATAAGAGAAAAGCTGAAGGTGGATCGAGTGGAGACTTTTTGTTTTTGAGGCGCGGGCTCGTTTGTATGATGGAGTGAAGAACAACAGAATGAAAAGGGCGTGAGATGGAGGTGGACAGTTAGAGTGTAGTTGCTGGGCCAGGGCCCTGAAAGGCAGAGAAGAATGGGACCCACAGCCCAGTGGAGGGGCTAAATCAGACGTGGAGGGACCCACGCGCACCAGACAGGGCTCCAGGCAGGAAGATGGGGAAGATGAGTTGCGGGGCGTAGACGGGGTATCCTCGCAAACCTGAGAGTTGGAGGAGGGAAGGAATTAAGCTTTACAAGGGCCACCTAAAGCCTATGTAAGGCAGGCCTTACCATTTTGCAAGTGGGAGGTTTGCCTGAGAGAAAGTGTCATTGGGGCCTGTCACGTGGGAGGCAAGAGCATCTCCTGACCCCAGGCGCCAGACCCGAGTGCTTTGCCCAGCGCGACGTCCGGACTACACGCCGCAGGATGCATCGGGGCCGGCGCAGGAAGCGGTCGCCCGGGGCGGCTCCCCATTGGAGGCGGCGGCGGCGGTGACGCGCCCACCGGAAGGCCCGCCTCCGCCCTGAGGCTCAGAGGAGCGAGGTCTTCCCGGCGGTGTCATGCGTCCGGAAAAGGCCCTGTCTTGGTACCGGCGGATGTCTGTGCTGTACGGACTGGGCGCCTGGACCCTGCTGGGCTCCTTGTTTTTGTGGAATCAGAGAAAGAGCAAGCCGCCAGGTACGGCTCTCGGGCGGGACCTCCGGGGGACGCGCGGCCTTGCGTGGGGCGTGTCCGGGGGTTGCAGAAGTGGCTTCGCTGTGCCGCGCGAAGAGACCGGGAGCGGTGCTTAGAGCCGCGCGTTATCGTGGAATCTGCCAGCAACGACCTTTTAGATCCTCTTCCCCGAACCTTGCTCGTTTATTGAGCGAGGCCGCCCCTATCCTCAGAATTTGAAGAATCCGTGAGGTTCCAGGTGGAATTTCAAAGACCCTGGATGGTGGTTTAAAGAGGCGATGCTTCTGTAATTTAAGCCCTGCTTTGGTCGCATGGTCGCATGGTCGCATTTGGCGACCAAACGATTTCAGGACTTACACCAGCGAAGGAGTATTGAAATCTTCCCAGTTGCTGGGAGGAAAAGGAAATCCCACAGCTTTCAAAAATGTGCTGGAAATCTGTGGCTTCGTCTAGAGAAAGGGCTGCCTGGGGCTGAAGGGGAGGAGCTGGTGGGGGAGCGACTGCTACAAAATAAGGGGTTTCCTTTTGTGGATGAAAATATTCTACACTTTATTTTGGTGCTGGTTGCACAGATCTGAAGATACTAAAAACTGAATTTACATTTTAAATGAGTTAATTGTATAATAAGTATTATCTCAGTAAAGCTTTTTATGTAAAAGCTGTGCTGAAGATTACATTTGGTGATGAAGCTCACCAATGACCTGAAAATGTACATGTCAGTATTAAGCATTTTAAAACATTTATCTCTGTAGTGGTCATTTAAAAAAAATTATTTAAATTTTCTTTTTTACAGAAAGAAAACGGTGTCAGGAACCTGATGGGGGTGGGGGTAATTCTTACCTCAGTTTATTTTATTTCAAAGGCTTTACTAATAATTCTAATGACTGCTGCCTAAGTTAAAAGTTAGTGATCAACTATACTTCAATAAAAAAATAAAGTAAGATAAAATAAAAGTTAGTGATGCAGCTGTTCCTTTTTTTTTTTTTTTAAGGTGGTGAAGTAGAACAAAAGGATGTCTCAACAAATGAACTGTCTGAACCCCCGAAAGGGTTTTATGTGGAAACGATTGTCACATATAGAGACGATTTTGTTCCAGTTACTGGCAGGATCGTCAACTATTTGAAATCATGGACTGGTGGCCCTGGACCAAAATCATGATGCGTGGCTCAATTCTGAAAACAGGACTTTGGTTCATCATATAAATTTGAGAGATACCGTGATTTCCACTTTCTGTTTGTGAAAAGTGTATACACTTAGTTTTGCTGTAAAATAGAATCACTAATAATATGCAATAAATATTTCTTTGAAGAAAAGTAAATTTGCATATTCAGGAGGTGTCCTATACTCACAGAAGTGAAAGATTGAAGTGAAATGTCGTATTGAACTTCCATAAGCTTGGTTTTCTGAAATTAGTTCATGTAACTTTATATTCCTTTCATGTTGCTGTCAGACATAGCTTTTGTGGTCCCTTTAAGCAAATCTCCGTGTTCAGTTTGGGACTTAGAGCAGCCCTTTGGGCACTAGTGGGTGCTCGGTAAGTATGTTGTGAATTAGATTATAACTCCTGGATTAAATAGACTCGATCTGTTCTTTAGGAGCAGTACAGATACCCTCATTCTTTCAGCAGGAGTGGATTAAACCCCAATGGTGGCTACCAGTATTCTAGAGATAGGGGATACAAAGTGAGGACAGTGGAGTTCCTGCCCTTGAGTGCTGCAGTGTTCTCTCCGCTGGTCTCGTTTGGTTGCAAGTAACAAACCCACATAAGTGCGATTAAATCAGAAAGAGATGTTTATTAAAAATGTGTGTGGACAGGGAATTACCTGGTGGTCCGATGGTTAGGACTCGGTGCTTTCGCTGCTGTGGGCGTGGGTGCAATCCCTGGTCAGGGAACTAAGATCCCACAAGCTGTGCAGCGTGGCCAAAAAAAAAAAAAAACTGAGTATGGACAGCTCAGAATTCAAGCAGAGTATGTTGAGGTCTTCGGAGGGCCTGGCAGCAGGAACCGGTATGTAGCCACTCACTGAGCCTGCCTGGGGATTGTCTGCCTTGTTGTCTTTCTCACTGCACACCAGTTTTGTCCCCATTATTTCTGTAGTAACATCACTTTGCAGCTACAGTGTCAAAGTCTGATCAGCTTCTTCCCAAGCCAGAGTTTGTCTTCCACTCCTGTGAGAGTCAGTTCCCTGTGTATCGGATCCCTTCCTGTGGATCACTGAGTCCTGCCTCGGTTAGTAAGAAACTAGCATTCGTTGCCCATTTGGGTAGTGTTTCTTGTGCGCAACTATTTGGGACCCTGTGATGACTAGGGATTCCTGGTAGGACAGGAATGGGACATTTCTGGGTTCCTGCTATAGTACTGTCACCTTCAAACCTTTGCCTTGATTTCTCCTTGGTGTCAGTCCTACCTTGTGGGTGGCCTGAGCAGTGCTTTGGGGCAGTCAACCTAAGTGACAGAGGCTCCAAGATGGCAAGTAGCAGCTTCAGATGGCAGCAGCAGAGGCTCCTCACTGGGCATCAGAGGTCAAGAATGGGTCAGTGCCAGTGGGGTGGGCACCCTGGTGGACCCCTGTGATGGGCATCAAACATGTGCAAGAAGCAGCCTGCGATGGTGGAAGGGAGTTTCTGAATGGCTTCCCAGAGCAGCCTGCTTCGCATCACTCACCTCGGAATCTCAGTTTCATGCCTAGGCCCTGGCTGCCAGGGAGACTGGGAAAGTGCGTTTCTGGCTTCTGCATCAGGGATGTGTTGATCCTCAATGTGGGGCATCTCCTAGATAGGAAGGATGATCACAGCATGCTGGGCAGGTACATACCAGGACAAATGTCCACTCCAGGCAGCAAGCCAGACTTTCATCGGGAGGCACCAAGATACCTGCCTCTGTAGGTCAGTTTCCCCAGAGAAGGTTTCTCCACCCGGGGGTGGATGCCTGGCTGTAGGAATTCTGGAAGCTGAGTGTGTGTGTGTGTGTGTGTGTGTGTATGTGTGTGTGTATGTGTATATAAACAAGAAGGAATATATATATATATATATGTGTGTATATATATATATACACACATATATATATATATATATATATATATATATATTCCTTCTTGTTTAAAACACTTCAACCCCAACTGCTTGTGCTAAGACCATGTTCTCTCTCCATAACACTTATTACTGACCGACCAGTAAAACAATTGTGGCTCCAAACAGCCTGGAGCTTCAAGAATTCCT
Organism: Eubalaena glacialis; assembly: GCF_028564815.1. Taxonomy (NCBI): domain Eukaryota; kingdom Metazoa; phylum Chordata; class Mammalia; order Artiodactyla; family Balaenidae; genus Eubalaena; species Eubalaena glacialis. Next base: position 54,277,782 of record NC_083728.1, on the reverse strand, counting down.
GTAGTTCTGCTGAATCATGGCTTAAATAGGCCTTTGTGGACTAATCTAACAACCAAAATATAAGGTGTTCTTCTGGGAGAAGGTTTTCAGAATTCCAAACGTCTATCTTGCAAGTGCAGTTGGAACACGGTCTGTTCAGAACTTGGGAATCACCCATTGAAGGAGAGTTTGCAAGATTGGAAATAAGTTTCCCAAAATTCTGAGGTCTGGTAATATTTAGAGGGAGTGGGTTTCCTTTTATTTTTTTAAGATGTATGTATCTCCAGGACGTGCGCCCCCTTCCTGACATCCGTCCCGCTGGAGGAGCCATCGGGGACCATTCAGATGAAAAGGACTCCTGAGGGATAGTGGAGCAACAAGAGAAGAGGAATTGGGTTTTCCGGCCCTGTGGAGTACCACACAGCCCAGGGCTTTAGGAGAGAAAGAATCAACTTCTACGTAGTTTAAGCCATTGTGACTTTGGGTCTCTGCTACAGTTGATGTAACTCTAAGCAAATCACATCTCCCTATTAATTTCTTTTTAAAAATGGAACCTAACTTTTCGTGATAGAAAAATCCCCTGTGTTTTCTGAGCTTTGGTTTCTTTTGAAGAAGAGGTATAATATCTAGCCTGTCTACTAATAGGGTTGTGACTGTCAAATGAGAAAGTGTTTGTGCACACGTGATTATTCTTAGGAATAGAATGTCTTAGCTACTCCTGGAAATGAGGCGTGAAAGGCCTTCTTTCTGGTGATAAATGCAGTCCCCTTCTGTCGTCCTCCAGCCGCTTTGCTTTCTTCCCTGTGGCTCCCCACGGAGTTGCCTCGTCACAACTGGCCTGTCCTCTGAAAACAGGGCTTCCATGGGTAGTAGCTTGCTTCTTCAGCACAGCAGGTTAGCAGCGTGTATCAACATGGAAAATGGCACATCCTTTGATCCAGCAATCTCACTTTCAAGAATTTGGGAGATTGCTGAATAGATTTAGGAAGATGCCTCTTCAGCATTGCTCGTTCAACACGGCCTCGAGCTGAAACAACCTCTTGGTCGACCGTGCTGATTGCCTTCCCAGCACCCACTGATCCCACTCCTCTTTTATAACAGACCCTGAGCTCACCCCGTCAGGTGCTTCAGAGGGACTGGCCCAGGTCCTGATTGGTCCAAGTCAGTGTTTCTCAAGGGGGCACTGCAGCCTCCGTGGATGTGACAGTCCATTTTGTGGGCTGCCCCAGGTGTTGCAAGAGCTTTAGCATTTCAAGTTCCCTGGGCACTAAATGCCTGTAACAATCTTCACACCTTGTGACAGCTTCAGACACCCCTCCCCACACACATTTCCGGTAACCCCTGGGGGGCTGGCTCTATGCCCCAGGTGAGAACCTCTTATCTGAGCCAGTGAGGGGGAGTAGGTCCCATCTCCCTTGCTAGTGATTGGGTTAAGCATGGTCATGTGATCTCACTCTGGCTAGTGAAACTCGAGGGGCTTCTGGGCAGGGTGTCCCAGCTTCAGAGGAAGCACCAGGAGGAGATAGTCTCCTGTACTTCTGAACATTGTGTCTGGATAGGATGCCCAGTGCAGCCACAGCCATACTGTAAATCTATGACCCCCTGTTAGCCAAAAAATCAAGTTCACGCATGTATTCATTCAGCAATGTTATCTGAGCTCCAGGCAGTGTGCTAGATGCTTAGGATAGAATGGTAAGCACGAGACACTAATAGAACACATTATCGGGCACTGGAGTGATTGGAAGTTGCCAGGAAAAAAAAAAAAAAGTTGCCAGAAGATTATGAGGGAAAAACCATAGGATAGCGATGGAGAATAATGGGGAACCAGGACTCTTAATTTTGTCTGTGTGGTCAAAGAAGTTCTCTCCGATGAGGAGGCATTTAAGCTGAAAATTGAAGGAGAGGAGCAAGACGGACAAAGAATGGGGGAAGAGCTTTCCAGGTGGAGGACCAGCGGATGCTGAGGTCCTGAGGTAGCAACAAATGGATTAACTGAGCAATTTAAAGAAGATCAGGGTCTGGAACGTGAAGACTTTATATTCTAGAAACCACTTTTATCTCTTATGGAGAATGGATTGGGTGAAGACAAAAGTGGCAGTAAGGAGACCACTGAGCAGCTGTAGTAGATGCAGGTGAGAGATGACGGGGCCATGGAGCAGGATGGCACTGGGGCTGGAGAGAAGAGGGCACATGGGGCTCGTTTGGGGGAGTGAGGAGGTTTGTTGATGGACTAGATACTCAGGGAGAGGGAAAGAGCAATCATGAGTCACTTATGGCTGGAGGAAACAGTGGAGCCATTTATTTGAATCAGGATGGCCCAGCTGGTGGAGTGTGGGGGGCTTGGGGGGATTGCAATTCAGTCCTGGCACGAACCACCCAGACTTAGCACAGACCCTGCAAGTCTAAGGGCACGTCCCCAAAAGGGCAGCCCTCAGTTCAGATGCCAGGCGCACCTTGTGGGTCCCCAAGCCACCTTGACTTCCGACCAACTGGCTACAAATTTGGGAGTTTTTTATGACTCCTACAGTTTTGATAACTTACTGCAATGACTCACTGAACTCAAGAAAGCCTTATACTTACAGTTTTATTATAAAGGATACAAATCAGGACGAGCCAAACGAAGGAACACATCAGGCAAGGTCTGTGAAGGTCCCCAACAGAGAGCTTCAGTGCCCTCTCGGTGGAAGCCGGGTGCAGGCTCCTCAACCGTGTGTTCACCAGCCACGCTCTGCTAAGGTTCAGTGTCCACAGCTTTTATTGGGGTTCCATCTCATACGCACAACTGATGGGCTCATTTGCTGTGTGACTGAACTCAATCTCCAGCCCCATCCCACTGCCCCTCCTCAAAGTCCCACCCTCTAACCACATGATTGGTCTTTCTGGTGACCGGCTCCCACCCTGAAATGTTTCATTAAGAACTCCTATCCCTTGGGAAATTCCAAGGATTTTAGAAGCTCCATGCCAGAAACCCAGAACAAAGAGCAAATTCTTTTTTATACGGCAGGGGTGGAAAGCCTGAATCCCATTTTCAGTCTGTTAATTTGGTTCATGGAAGTGGAGAGGTCAAGAAGGCATTTGGAAGCACAAGCACAGAGGATGTGTTGGGAATGGAAATGAAAATGTGAGAGTCAGTAGCACAAGGTGTAATTCAAAAACATGAGGAGAGTGGTGATTTAGCTGGCAAAGGAGAGCGTGCAGAGGGAAGGAGGCACCGCAAGAGGTGCTGCTGGATGCTTTTGCCTCCTGATATTGACCTTTTCAAGCTCAATAAATATGTAAAAAGAATCCTGGTGTTTTGGTATATTTTTAAAACGTTTTATTTTGAAATAAGTTACCTTCACTTATAGCCCAAGTGGTCAACATTTTACTTTGTTTGCTTTATCACTCTCTTTATTTTCTCTGTATATATCATTCTTTGCCAGATCTGAAAGTTGCAGATATGTTGTCCCTTTACCCCTAAGTACATGTGTGTATTTCCTAAAAACAAGGATGTTCTCTTACATAAAAATCAGGAAATTAATATTGATTCAATGCCATTATCAAATCCAGCAGTTCTCAAAGTGTTCTCTGAGATCCTCCTTAGAGGAGCTGAGATTTCCAACTATTTTTATAATAACATATAGACAATACTTGACTTTTTCATTCCTATTCTTTCAAGAGTGTACAATGGGGTTTTCCAGAGGCTTCATGGTAAGTCAGGATCTCATTGCTCTAATGTCAGTATATAATGGATTTATTATTGTCATTTAAAAAATTATCATAAGTCAATATTTAACAATTTTTCTAGGTTGTAATTTCTAGTACAAGTAAAAATCTTAAGATATAAGCTATTTGGGGTGTTCAATAATTTTTAAGAATGTAAAGGGGTCTTGAGATCAAAATGTTTTGAGATATGTTGATTTGATGCAAAATTAAAAAAAAAAAATTACCAATTGTCCCAATATGCACTTCTTTCTTTTTTTTCTGGCTAGGATAAAACTCAGTTCATGCATCACATTTAGTTTTCCTGTCTCTTTAAAAGTCCCCTTTAACTTGGAACAGTTCTTCAGACTTTCTTTTTCTTGACATTTTTGAAGGATCCTTCTAGTTATTTTGTAGAGTGTTCCTTAATTTAGGTTTGTCTGATGTTTCTTCATGATTGGATTCAGAGTCTACGTTTTTGGCAGAAATACCACAAAAGTGACATGGTGTCTTTCTTGGTGCAATATCAGAAGTATATGATGTTTGTTTGTCTCACTACTGGTGATGCTATCTTTGGCAATTTAGTGTGCAGTATTTAACACTCAAGTATATTGGTATAGTCTTTTCTGGCCAAATGACTCTTCCTTGTTCTCCATTTGAAGCTTTTTCTTGTAGGAGAGGAAAAAGTTTTTCTCACTCTCTTGAGGTCCCTGGCTGGGTCTGAAAATTAAAGTGACAAAGACAGATGAACAGGAGAAAAGCATACAAATTTATTTAAGTTTTACATGACATGAGAGCCTTCATAAGGAGATGAAGACCCAAAGAAACAGACCTGTGTAATTTTTGTTGTTAGGTTTGACGAAGCATGAGTAGTCATGGAGGAACATGATAGGTTAAGGAATATGAGGTAGGCAGAGTAAACTGGGGGAAATTTAGCAAGGCCTGTTGGTTCAGATTCTTCTTGGTGTGCTTTTGTCTTTGGAGATAAGGCTGCTCCCTCCCTCCCAGTATAGATAGGGCACCTCTCACATTTATGACCTGTTTCAGGAGAGAAGGGTGGGGACCTGGGACCCTCTACCTGAGCACTTGCACCTGGACAAACATCTCCTACAGCAACAGATACAAAGAAGCTCTAAGGGACTGCAAATAACTGCACCCATGCACAGTCACAGGGGCAGTTATGAACAATAAGACACAAAAAGGCCACAAACCAACTGCCACTTCTGAGGTGCCAGGAGGAAATGCAGGGCATAGCAGACCCAAGTTTGGTTCGGGAACATCCTGAACTCCCTCCCTCTACACCCACCAGCACTATTAGGCTGTAAGAAGACACACTGAGAAGGGCTTGTTTTTATCAGAGATAATAATTTGTTAGGGTAATACTTGTACAGTCCTTTGCAGCTTTCTAACACTTTTGCACAGTATATATTATTCAAATCTTCTAACAAGTCTGGGAGAGGGGCCAAGTATCAGTATTAGAGGAGGAATTACAATTACAGAATCACGTATCTGCGCACTGCCAGGGCACGGCTAGGTCAAATGAATACCTAAACAGTTAAATGGCTATTTTAGGCAGCAGATACACTCCTGTCTGGTTTTTGAGGAGTTACAGAGGCAGGAAGCCAAGGGAAAAAGAATTTGGGAGAATCTGGGGGCAGAAGGGTGGAAACATGGAAGGAGGCACACGATTAGGATTAGGATTCAGGACAAAGCTGGGATTCAGGGATGATTGTCTCTCAGGCCGGGGTTTGTGAAGAGAAACCGGGGCAGAAACTACTGTCTGGGCACCAGTGAGTCGGGCTGGGGTGTGGGGGCGGGAAAGGGGGTTGCGGGACTCCAGCGTCCGGGCGGGGCTCAGCTAGCTGTACTGGGGACAGGACCAAGAGTGGGCGGGGCCGGACCGAGAGAGGGCGGGGCCTCTCGCGGGGGCGGGGCCACACGGAGAGCTCAGATGGGCGGGACCAACCTGTGGTGGGCGCGGCCGACGTGGGCGGGCCGTCGACTCGCGGGGTCGGGGGGTCGGAGCGCGCTTCCAGGTGTCCCCGGCAGAGGGCGCAGGCAGCTGCGCAGCCCGCGGAGTCCCGAGGCCGGAAGCCGCGCGGCGCCGCCCCGCTCGCCCCAGCCGTCGCCATGAAGGCCGTGGTGCAGCGCGTCACCCGGGCCAGCGTCACAGGTCAGTCAGGCGGGGCCGGGCCGGGCTGGACGCCCCCGGGCCGTCGCCGGCCGCGCGCGAGCCCGGCCGCCGCGGCCCCGAGTCCCCGCCGTCCCGGGGCGCCGTCCACGGGCTGCAGGGTCTCCGCTTAGTGTCGTGGTGACCGCGCCTCGTCGTCTTCTGCAGCATTTCCTTTAGTCCGGAGCGCAGGTGGCCTCCCGCATCCCCCGAGCGTTCCCCGAGCATCCCCCGAGCATCCCCCGGCCCGCCCTTCCACGCGGTGTTGCACAGACGACGCGTGGGGAGCGTTTCCGGGGCACACACCCCCTCCCCAGCCTTCTCCGTGTTTCCCTTTCTAGCCGGTTTTCTCCGTGTCCCGGTTCACCTGGAGCTTGACTCCCTTAAGGTGCCCGCTCGTGACAGGTGCTCGTAAGGCTGGGTTCTGACCGTGTCTGCCCACGTGACCCGGGTGGGAACCCAGAGGATCCAGGATGAGATGTTTCTCTTTTCCACCAGTTTCATGTGAACCGAGCCACGCAACCATCAGTCATGGCTTGAACACTGCGGTCGTTTGAACATCAGGGGTCCAGATGATTAATAGGTAGAAGGAAGTCCTTTTAAAAACTCAAGCCAAGATAAGCAGAAATAGAGACACAGAGGTAGAGAACAAACGAATGGACACCAAGGGGGAAGGGGTGGGTGGGATGGATTGGGAGATGGGGATTGACATATATACACCTACACTATTGATACTATGTATAAAATAGATAACTAATGAGAGCCTACTGTACAGCACAGGGAACTCTAGTCAGTGCTCTGTGGTGACCTAAATGGGAAGGAAATCTTAAAAAGAGGGGAGATATATATATATATATAGCTGATTCACTTTGCTGTACAGCAGAAACTAACACAACATTGTAAAGCAACTATACTCCAATTTAAAAAAAAACCTCGAGTGAAGATAGTATAGATGTTAAAAATTTTTTGAATGATTAACTTTACATTGTCTTCTAGTCTTTCCTATTTTTATTGGCAGAATTCTAATATTGTTTCAGTTCAAGTAGTTCTGGATATCCTTTCCTTCAAGCCTATACCATATGTGTGTTTCTATGTCCAGGAAAGTATAAATCTAAAAACGAAACAACAAAATCCCCTTAAGAAACAATCAAACTCAGTAAAACCATATATTTAGATCCGAGATTCTACTTTTCATTCCTGGATAATGATTTTTAAGCTGTTCTGATAAGTGATTTTGGATATCGTCCTGGAGTAATAAGGAATAGTATAGCTCTGGGATTTATGGAATTTTAAAACAAAGTGGGGTTTTTTTTGGTTTTTTTTTTTAGCATTTTAGTTAATATGTAACTTCACTAAAACTGGGAAAATTCATAGATGAAAAGATTTTCTTGCTTTTTTTGAGAAGAATCTTGCAGCCTGCCCTATGTGGTCATGATGACCAGTGAGCAGACTTTGGAGAATGTAAGTTTTGATCAGAATGGAGAACTCTCCATTGTGCTGATCTGGAATATCAAAAACACATTTCTGTGAGATTAGCTGAATAGTTTGAATGATCTTAGTTTACTATTTAAATTGTATGCTTTTGGTTAAAAACAAATTAACTGTCTGAAGGTGTTAATAAGATGGAATTCTCTCACGGTGCTGGAGGAAACTTTGAGTTAGCCTTGCCTTCTACTTGCATTGTAATGGAGAGAGATTTTCTGATTCCCTTAGAATGTGACTGACTAGCTTCACTTCCACGTGGCCTTTCTCGAAGGGCATTTTATTTCAAAGGTTCTAAAATGTCACTTGCAGTTTTATAGGTGGGACAGAGTATTAGGAGTCACATATTACGTGGCAGCCTCACTTTATGAGCTTGGTCAGGCACATTTGATGACTTAGCATAGTTATTGTGATAATCTACTTTTAAAAGCTTTATGACAGAACACTTCAAACATATTCATGTGGTTACACAGATGGAATAGTACAATAACCCCCATGTCCATCACTCAGCTTTATAAGCCGAAATCTGAATAGAATCATAGAATGTTGGGAAGAGATTGGTTGGGTTTGAATGTGTTCATTTGCGAGCTAGTGAATTCTTCTCAAAGAGGAAGTCTTGGGTGATGCCACTATACATGGCGTCAAATAAACATTGACCAAATAGCTCAGGTCTTTTCTAGCCCTGTGACCTTTTGTCTAAAATGGTGATTCTCAGGTTTTTCCCCTTGGAAATCCGTTTGTCTATAATAAAACATCCCTTTAACCTCCTAATTCTTCTGCCTGAAGGAGGGACAAAACTTCTCCAAAATAAGAGAGAGAATTGTGTCATCTCAAGGCTTTGGTGCATAATTCATTTCCTATTAGGATAATACCACATTATAAAAATGTTGAAACTGTTCAAATAGTGATTTGAATCACTTCAAATAGTGATTCTACTTTTGAGAATCTATTCTAAGAAGATAATCCTAATTATAGAAAAAGCTTTAGAGGGATGAACAGGTGGAGTACAGAGGATCCTTAGGGCAGTGAAACTACTCTGTACGATACTGTCATGGTGGATACGTGTCATTACATTTGTCCAAACCGATAGAATGTCCAACACCAAGAGTGAGCCCTCATGTAAACTGTGGACTTTGAGTGATAATGAGGTGTCAGTGTAGGTTCATCATTTGGAACAAATGTACCATCTGGAGGGGGACGTTGATAGTGGGGAGACTGCATGTGGGGCTGGGGGTATATGGGAAATCTCTGTACCCTCTGTTCAGTTTCGCTGTGAACCTAAAACTGCTCTATACACGAAAGTATATTAAAAAAAAAAAAACACTTTAGTGTATAAAGATTTTCACCACAGTGTTACTTACTGAAGTGAAAAATTTTAAAACAAGCCATTTATCCAGCCAAATAGGATGGTTAGTCCATCCATGGATGGAATGCAAATGTTCCACTGGATGGGCTGCAACTATTAAAAGATGCTTAGGAAAAGCTCATAATGTGGAAAAATCCTTATGAGATGTTAAAAGATGAGACAAAAATTTATACACAATATTATTATGGTAGTTGAGAACAAATATGAAGTAAAATCTCTGAATAGAGGAAATATCAAAAGGAAATCAGTAACATACTAAAGTGCTTGCCTTCGGTGGTTCTTTTTTCTTTCCTGTTTCTTTTATTTTTTAAAGTTTTCTATACTGCATACGCATTACTTTAATGGTGGACATAGTTCAATCATCATTATTTTTTAAATTTTTAAAATATACTCTGGGGAAAATTTTAAAAATATATTGATATTGTAAGAAAATAATATTGACTTACTTAAAGAACAAATAAAGCCACAGTTTTCTGAAGCACTGCAAACAAGCAAGCAACCCCAGTTGTTTACTGCTTATGTCAGGATAGCTGATTTCTGTTTCAGATTTTGAGTCGGTGGCTCAAAGGACAGTAAATCACTCATAGTCCATTATAAAAAAAACAGCACAGAAGAAAATATTAAAATATTTGTGTTTTCTTAATCATAAAACTAAGAGAAGTTAAGCTTTAATAAGAATTATTTCAGGGACTTCCCTGGTGGTCTAGCGGTTAAGACTCCGTGCTCCCAATGCAGGGGGCTTGGGTTAGATCCCTGGTCAGGGAACTAGATCCCGCATGGCGCAACTAAGATCCTGCGTGCCGCAGCTAGGACCAGCTCAGCCAAAATAAATAAATCAATAAATATTCTTTAAAAAAGAGTTATTTCAGGGACAAACTGATGCTCGTGCTCCCCTCGTGTCTGTCAGATGGTCCCTTGTCAGACACCTGCAGGAAGAGGGTTTCTCACTCTTCCCTTAGCTTGCAGGATGTGGCAGCATGGTACAGTCTGTGATGCCTTGTCGGGTATATTTATAAATATTATTATCTAGCAGAAGCAAATAACAAGAAAATGGCAGAGTTGACCTTTCTCCTGATTGGAACATTAGGTCAGTATACAATAAAATAACCAAACATCAATAATCTAATGAGCTTTGGCAAAAAGTTGGCCAAAAAAATTGAAAATTATGAAGATCAACATTTGAAATATGGATTTAGTTTCACCACCATAATGATGTGTCTTGACCTAAGTACTGTGCCAGCACTGAGATACTGTCTAATGGTAGTAGAGTGTACATTTGACGCTAAATACATATGCAAATGTTTGGAATAGGAATCTATGTTCAAAGAATTTTTTTTATGCATGGGGTGCATCACTCAAAATGATTTGGAGGTCATTGGCTTAGAATGCAACCCTAGTAATAAACTGGGAAATAATAGAAGTTTGCTGACTTGAAGCTTAACTTTTATTTTTTAAAAAATTTATTTACTTATTTTAAATTAAATTTATTTATTTATTTATATTTTATTTTTGGCCGCGCTGGGTCTTCGTTGCTGTGTGCGGGCTTTCTCTAGTTGCAGCAAGCGGGAACTACTCTTCATTGTGGTGCGCAGGTTTCTCACTGCGGTGGCTTCTCTTGTTGCGGAGCACGGGCTCTAGGCGTGCGGGCTCAGTAGTTATGGCTCGTGGGCTCTAGAGTGCAGGCTCAGTAGTTGCGGCGCACGGGCTTAGTTGCTCGTGGCACGTGGGATCTTCCCGGACCAGGGCTCAAACCCATGTCCCCTGCATTGGCAGGCGGATTCTTAACCACTGCGCCATGAGGGAAGTCCCTGGAAGCTTAACTTTTAAACTGTGTTTTTCATGTATGATATATTTATCTTTTCTGCAGTAAGTAATCGTTTCTTTATTTTTATGACATAAATGTTTTCCATTGTGCATCGTGTATTGTGTTATCAGGTTTGCTGATTTCCAAGAAAAGCAGGCATCTCCTTTTTGAGAATTACTGTAGCTGAGCTGGATTCTCTGGGGAGAAAAACTTTTGTTGTTACAGATGGGCAAACTCATAGAAAGTTTCAGGGGTCTCAACCAAGGTAGCACAGATGAAAACACGGCCTGAAAATCCTGTGTAATGGTTGTTCACTTCACAACTCATTCATTCCAAATGTAAAATCAGAATGGACAAAGTATGATTATCATACTGCATCGACGTAACCCCTTTCACGTTTCAGTACCTACTGACTTTGCCAAAGAAGTTACGAGAAGTATGTGTGATGTTTAAACTTTCCTGTGGATGCTCAAATGTGCTTCACGGCACCTGTTTGGTTTTCCCTTTTGTTTCCTTTCCAGTTGGTGGAGAACAGATAAGTGCCATCGGACGGGGCATCTGCGTGTTGCTGGGTATTTCCCTGGAAGATACGCAGAAGGAACTGGAGCACATGTAAGAGGCGGATTTCCACGTCACTGCCTTTCTAGTGGGACATGTGCTGGTCATCTAGCTGGCTGGCTAGCTATTTAAAGAAATTATATATGTATATATATATGGAACTTCCATCGTAGTTTGCCCCTCTAAAGTGAGACTCTGTCAGTTTTACCCATGTCCCTTTTGATGCAATGTGGTTATCTCTGTGTCACAGATGGGGAGAGCGAGGAAGAGCCGTCACCCAGTAAGTCAGCAACAGGGCAGGAGCACAGCGTAGCCTCTGTCCCTATTTGCTGCTGCAGCCTTGAACCATTCTCTTAGTGTGAAAACCAAGCCTCTTTTCATAGGAATGTTTTATGTTTTCAGTTTGAGCAGTATGATCTGGGCACTGTTTACACATGTTAAGAATGCCCAGTTGTTCACCGTTCACATTAGGATCTGGAGCTCAGAGAGGTTACATTACCTGCCGAAGGTCATACGCACACGTCCTTAGCAAAAAGCCTGACTCCAGATTAGAACCTAGGCCACCTGGCCTGGGAGCCAGTGCACTTTTTACTAAGGTGGGAGGTTTGTCATTGCTGTTGGCCCTTAGTACAGGCAGCCTCCCCCTCCTCATGTTCACTCTCCCCCCGCACCACTTCGCACATGTACTTCAGGTGCTTGGATCCATTTTCTCTGCCCCTGGTGCCCAGAGCCTACATGTGACAGTTGCCCAGTTGTCCCTTTTGTATTAGGTTGAAAACCAGACTTGGAACCAAGCTCCCGCTAAAGTGTTGATGACTAGTTCAATAACACTCACGGATGTTGGTATTTTAATAGCTGTCCCCTGGATACGCAAAGAGGCAGCTAAGTGGTGTAGTGGTTAAAAGCCGGGGGACTGGTCTGAATCTCTCCGTGGCTCTGGCAAAATGGAGAGCTCGTACTTAACTTGGTTAAGAGCAATGACTCAACATAAGGCGAACCCCGCTGTGGAGATGGGGTGATGAATAGCGCCCACCGCAGAGGGTGCCCATGTAAGGTGTCGGCGAATGAGTATTTGTTCAGGCTTTGAACATGTCTTCAACATCACCCAAAAAGGTGGCTTCAAATGGTGGAATTGCAGCTTTCACGGAGGTAGTTCTTTGTCATTCGTCTCAAGTCTGACCTTGTAAATGCTACCTGGTCCTCCTCCTTGCCAGGGTGGCCGTCCTTTGTCATCCACGGATATAGGGAAAGCCCCGCTGGGGCATAAGGAGCATGTGACATAGTTGTCAAGGTGTCTTTCCCCCGATCTTTTTGCATATCTGCAACGACCATGAGTTTTCTTCAGGGTATCTGCTGAATTGTTCATTTTGAGAAGTTCCAAGAAAGGGTATAAAAACGGGGCATCATTTATTCCAGTGTAAAGATGGAATTCTGTAAAACATCAGAATTGAGCCCATGTTTTGACACCTCCGGTTCCCACCGGAAGCTGCTATGAATTGGAGGGGCTGACAAAAAAAAAAAAGGAAATCATCAATCAATGCTAAGAGGTAGGACTATTATTACCCCTATTACAGATGCGGAAACTGAGGCACAGAGTAGAAAGTAACTTGCCTAAGGTCACCCCTCCTGTAAGCGATGGAGCCAGCACAATGTCCCTAGTCAGCAGGGTGCTGGTGACATTTGGGGGTGTGGGTGTGTCTGGAGGGCTTGTGATTCTCCAGGTAGCTCTCACCCCTGTTTTCCCCCAGGGTCCGGAAGATCTTAAACCTGCGTGTGTTTGAGGATGAAAGTGGGAAACACTGGTCGAAGAGCGTGATGGACAAACAGTACGAGGTGCTGTGCATCAGCCAGTTCACCCTGCAGTGCGTCCTCAAGGGGAACAAGCCCGACTTCCACCTGGCGATGCCCTCAGAGCAGGCCGAGGGCTTCTACAACGGCTTCCTGGAGCAGCTGCGCAAGGCATACCGGCCGGAGCTTGTCAAAGGTAGGCGGGAGCCCAGCGCCCAGGAGGGCGTCCCCTGGACACTTCCTGGCAGGGGAGAGGCAATCTGCAGATGCAACATTTCCTTTTCCAGAAAGTTCACTGTTTACGCTTATTGCTTTCTTAAAACAGCATAAGGGCCGCTGCCGCCACCGCCGTTGTGCGTGTCCTCTGAATGCCCCAGTACCGTTTACCCTTCTTCATTCTTCTGTCCACATTTGGAATGTTTAGCAACCCAGGAGTGCACTTGATATAGTGGTGCTTCATTTCGGTTGCTTATCCTGCCCAACAGAGAAATACAGCTGCCAGCCGCAAATGGGAGCCATGTGTCATTTTAAATTTCTAGGAGCCATATTAAAAAAAAAGAAAAAGAAACAAGTGAAATTAATGTTAAAACTGTATTTCATTTAGCCCAATATATCCACAATATTCTGATTTCACCCGGTAGTCAGTGTACAGAGTTATTAATGAGATAACTCACATCCTTCTTCTTACTGAAGTCTTTCAGGCTCCCAGTGCATCTCGATTCAGACCAGCCACATGTCCAGCGCCTGGTGGCCGTGTGTGGCTCTCGGCTGTCATTTGGACAGTGTAGGCTTAACGGCTTGTCGTGGGGACTGCCAGCCTAGCCTGACTGATCAAGATTAAGCCTAGAAAACGCCTGAGAAGAGTGGGCCTGGTTTGTGGGAGGATTATGAATCGGAACTTATGAATCTTCTTAAGAGGGTGTGTTCCTAGGCTGTTTTCATGTTCCTCGTGTGCTTTTCCTTCAGAGTTACTGGGAAGCGTATTTAGCCTCCTTTGGTGACGCACCTCAGGGTGAGAACTTTCTCAGCAGGATGTCTGCTTCCGTGTCTGACTGCAGCTGCTCCTGCTGCTGTCGGACTCTCGTAGATGTTGAGTAGTTGTTAAGAGTTGACTCTGTAGCGTTTCCTATACTTTAACTTTCTCTCAGTGGGTTAGACAAACCCAGGTCCCTCTGTTATTGGGCCTGTTTTCAACCGTAAGTAATAAAAGTCACGACATGACTTTGGAGCTCTGTAGCAGGGCCCCACATCTCTGAGGGCCGTCAGCTTCTCAGATGGCTCGTGTTCTGAGGAGTGATGTTCCAGGCCCTCACTGGTATTTCCTTTAGTTTTAATTCTCCTCTTACTTGTGTCAGGTGATCATTTGCCAAAAGGACAAATGGATTCTATGTGATCAGGACCCTCCCGCCTTAAATCAAATCCTGCTCTTTCCTTGGGTCCTGGTAGAGCAGAATATATTCGCTTCTTCTGGGAGCATCCAAGTTTAGAACTCCATTGGCACGTCTGATCGTGGATGTCCACTGGGGTCCTCTGTCCGTCGTGGCTTTGCTGCAAACAAGCTTCTTCCCAGAATTAGCAATTAAGTCAAGTGCTTTGAATAATAATTTTTCTTGGCTGAGCCAAGGATTAATGCTGCCAGCATTGTCTTCTCTGCTTGATGTTTATAGAATCATCCCATTTCTGAGTAATCTCAGACGTATTTGGGGATGCACTGAAGTCCTTTGAAGGATGAGCAGAAGGAATATCATGAAAGGACTTCCCTGGTGGCGCAGTGGTTAAGAACCCGCCTGCCAGTGCAGGGGACACGGGTTCGAGCCCTGGTCCGGGAAGATCCCACATGCCGCAGAGCAACTAAGCCCATGTGCCACAACTACTGAGCCTGTGCTCTAGAGCCCACGTGTCACAACTACTGAAGCCCGCGCACCTAGAGCCCATGCTCTGCAACAAGAGAAGCCACCGCAATGAGAAGCCCGTGCACCGCAACGAAGAGTAGCCCCCACTCGCTGCAACTAGAGAAAGCCCGCGCGCAGCAACGAAGACCCAACGCAGCCAAAAATAAATAAATTTATATATAAAAAAAAGGAATATCATGAAAGCACAGGTGAGGGCCCTTTCCATGGGAGAACAGTGATGGTCGTGAAGGAATGCTTGAGTGAAAACAAAACCACTCTCATCTAAAGCCTTAAAGAGGAGCGTTTTATTATTCAGTGCTTTGTGTTCCTAAAAACACCTTTTACGTTTTGAAAAAATCTGTATTTCATCCAGGTAATTATATGAAGTGCCTGAAGCAATGTACTGTAAACAGTATAATTTTATAATGGATCAGAATTTAAGCTCATGGGATATGATACCTCTGATCATTTTGATGAAAAATCAACATGAATTATGCCACGGGTTTTAATCAGAATTTATTTTCTGCTCCTTTGGGCTTTCAGAGGCACTACAGTGATTTCCCGGGGCCTCACTCACTCTTCGCCTTTTATCTCCTTTATGGTCTTTAGTGGAACGAAGTGCAGGGAGCGTGTTTTACATGCTTGCTGTCTTTTGGTAAATTTTGAGATTCTGGCTTCCAGCTCCAGTATGGAAAGTCCTCTGTGACCTGGAGGGAAGATGGAACACAAACTGCTAAATACGTTTTCTTTCTTTTAGGATTTTCAGGACCTCTTTAGTGACTTTAAGACTTAAAGGAGTTTAATTCGAAAACTAAAACATTTAACCCTAACCCTAAAAAATTTAAAAAAATTTCCAGTTTTATTGAGGTATAATTGACCTATAACACTCCATTAGTTTTAGTTGTACAACATGGTGATATACCCATATATTGTGAAATGATCACCACAATAAGTTAACAGCCATCAACTCACATGGGTTGACAGTTAAGGTAAGGATGCTGTACCTCACATCCCCAGAACTGAGGTATCTTCTAACTGGAAGTTTGTACCTTTTGACCACCTGCACCCTCCAACTTTGGCAACCACCAGTCTCTTCTCTGTATGGGTTTGTTTTTTTTAGGTTTCGTAATATAAGTAAGATCAGACAGTGTTTGTCTTTCTTTGTCTAACTTTTTTCACTCAGTGTAAAGCCCTCACGGTCCATCCATGTCGTCACGAATGGCAGGATCTCCTCCTTTTTTGTGGCTGACTGGTATCCCACTGTGTGGCTAGACCACATCTTCTTTATCCCTTCATCACCAGTGGACGTTTAGGTTGCTTCCATGTCTTGGCTGTTAGTTTAATTAGACATTTATTTTCACTCCCTTCCTCTTTAATGACTGAAACTTTATTTCAAATGCATATTTAATCTGCTTCTCTTACGTGTTGTTAAGGGCTGGATGGAGGGTGGGTCATTGCCCTTTTACTCCTCTCTCTTGCTTCTGCGCCTCCACGGGTACCCATTGCCTCTGGCGTTTTCGCCAGCTGCAGCTCCTCTGCACTGCCCAGCCGTGGCTCATGTGCTGGATGGCGAGTCTGCTGATCTTGGCTCCCGGCCTGCTTGGTGCTGTGACCCCAAGCGCTTTCCCTGGGTTCCGTGTGGAATGGGAACCCTGGAGGGCAAGCTGTTTATGGTGTGGTCCTCACATGTTTTTATTATAATTGTTACTATTATTAGTATTAGTGTAAAGCATGCCAGAATACATCTGTCTGGGGCTTAGTATGTGCCAGGCGCCGTGCGAGAGTAAACCCTCTTCATGCTTACGTCACTGAACCCTCACAATGACCCTAGCAGGTGGGCACTGGGATCACCCCCATTCTGCACATGAGAAGACTGAGGTGCGGCAGAGTAACCGAGGAAGGTCACTCAGCGTCTAAGTGGCAAAGCCGGGAATGGAACCAGCCGGCGTCTCTAGAGCCCGAGCTTCATTCTATAACTCACTCCCTCTTGATTTGTTTTCCTTTTCATTATCCTTCTGAATTCATCACATCTATTGGGATGCCTTCTCTGCTGCTCAGACTCAAGTAGGTCCAGTAAGAGGGGAGCAGGAAGGCTTGAGGCCAGGTGGTCGTACATCTCGGAGCAGTGATGTTAATCCAGAATTTTAGTCCTGTTTCCGTTGGGGGAGATTTTACTGGTTCTTTCAAGTCATTTCTGTGCCTACTGTGTCCGTAAGTCACTGTTTGTCTGCCTGCCCCGTGCGGGGCTCTGGGTATATGGTGCTGTCCCTGCTGTGAAGGAGCTTCCAGTCCGGTGGGGAGGGAGTGGGCACATGGCTGCTTCTGTTAGAGCAGAGAGAGCCTCTCATTCTGCAAAACCACCTCTGAAACTGCCAGAGCTCACGGCAAACCACCGATGACCTGTGGCTGGTCCAGAAGGGTGTGCACGCTTGTTTTCACTTTCATAAAATGCAGTCCAAAGAGCTGCTGCTGCCGGTGCTGGGGGCTTTCCCGTGCCCCCGCCGTCCCGCTGCCTTTGCCTGAGAACAGCTTTGACCCCGTGCAGCCTCTGCGCTGTGCATACACTCCCTTGTTTACCACTTGTATATGAGCGAGTTCTCTCTACGGAAACAAGTACGGGGCCAGAACCTTCTGTCATTCTGGTGTGATGCATGCTTTGAAGGACTGACCGACAGGGGTGGGTCCTAAGATAGTGGTGGCTGATGGTGTCTGTTCCCTGTTTACCTTCTTGACCCTTCACACTAATTCCCACCTGCAGGGTCGTTAACTCTTGATGCGTGTACTGGGCTTCTAACTAGCACCCTGGCTACTCGCAGTGGAAACACCCCCGCTTGTTTCTCTTCCCCAAAGTCTAGGGCCTCTTCCCCTTCTGTTGCCTTGACCTGGAGTACTGGACAGACGAACCTCAGAGCAGAGGTCAGGTTTACCAGGACTCTCCTGGTTTTAGCGCTGAAAACCCTGCATTCCCAGAAACCCTTTGGTCCAGGGCCAACTGGGGCAGCTGGTCACCCTAGAAGCCGCCATGCAGCAGGGAGGTGCCCGGAGCTACCTGAGCCAGGTGGGGTCCTCAGTGCAGGGTGCACAGGTGCAGTCCTGTGAGCATGGGAGGTGAGGTGGGGCTGAGGGTGACCGTCCTCCCCGTACCCACCTCATCTTATCCCGCAGGGCCTCCCCACATCGCTTGGCTTCTCAGGGTAGCTGGATTTCTACCATGGTGCCAGGAGTGGGTGCTCCAAGGGACAGGAAGTGGAAGCGCCAGCCTGTGAACCAGGCCTGGCAAGTGGCCCCACGTCACTCCCCAGATGCTGTTGGTCAGAGCAGTTTCTCAGCCCACCCAGCTTCAAGGGGAGGGGTGGAGACCCACCTTGCAGTGGAAGGAGTGTCAGAGTTTGTGGCCATCTTTACTCCCCCCCAGCTCGTAACTGGTACTCTCAAAGGGTTTTCTCTGGGCCCTCTTCAAATAATTGCTGTAGGGGGAAAACCCTACCACGCAAATCCATCAGTTCTCCCCTCTCCTGCAGAACGAGCCCGAGGTTAAGGGTGCTTTATTGGACCCCCAGCCCAAGTGGGTCCTCTGCAGCCAGGAATCTCCATCCTTCACATGAACACTGAAAGCACCGTTCCGTGGGGGTCATTCACCACTCTCATAGTTGGGATTTGAGCATGCATTGCTTTTATAGTTAGGAAGAAAACAAATGTTATACCAGAATGGAATAGTTGAAAAGAGGGATCGCCACTCTCAAGCGTCTTGTTCCAACTCCGAGCCGTTTGTGATGGACCCAGGAAAGCATTCACCCGTCGGCTTTGTTCAGCAAATCAGAAGCTTCCACGGTATTAAAAAGAGCTACCTGCGTATTCCCTGCGGGGCTGATCTGTCGTGGGCGGCAGAGCGCTAGAGAAATGTGGAAGGACGTGTCAGGAGTGCAGCAGCCATCTGCCTGCCTCCCCTCTCTTCCCTCTGGGGGACCCCATCATACCCCAGCCCCTACAGGTTCATCTCGCAGAGAAGGTGCCAGAAGGAGGAAGACCACGTCTAGTCTTTGCTTCATGGTTAGTGTTTAATTTTTCACGGGTTTGCTTAATTTTCTTCTCTTTTTACTACTTAAAACATTTTAGCAGCATGAGTGGGCTTTCAGTGGAAGCCTAGTTTATGTATTTTGGTGATGGCTGTGATGCCAGAGGCATTATTGTTCATGTAAATTTAGGAAATCACAATGTGGGATCACATTTTCGCTGTGATCTGAATATGCAGACCCTGAATCAATAAGGTTTTAAACTCTTCCTATTTCCCCTGCTGAAAGATTCAGACTTTTCTTTTCATCCTGAGTTATTTCAAGTCTTTGGACGGTGACAACAGTGAAAGGAGTTTCTTTCCACCTATACCTGTATCTTCTTTTTAAAAATTGCCTTTATTTCTTCCGATTGAATTGCCATAATAGATTCTGCTGAGCAAGAAGAAAGAGCTGGTCTCGCAATTCACGGCCAGAAGTATGGAGGAAGCTCAGGAAAAGAGATAAAGGGGACGAAAGAGAATAAGAACAGGAGGTAGAAGGAGTCTGAGAGGAAGAGGATGGATGGGGCAGCACAGCTGCCAGGATGAGCCTGCCCTCATCTCCCTGGACCCAGAGGTATTCCTCGCACAAAACAACAGACACCGTGTATGTGAGGTGCTGTGCCGTGTCCTCAGGGTCCTGAACCACTGCCTTGGCACTGACCCTGGTTTTAGGTGGCACAGACACTTAGGCGGGAAAGGAGAGCTGGTAAAATCAGGTGGTCGTTAACTTTGGAATAATCAACTAAGCAAATCAAGGAAATCATGAAGAGCTAGGATTTAAAAACAAAAAAGGGTAGAACTGGCCATTTGGGCAGAGGGAAGGTAAATTATGGTAGCTACAGAAATGACATAGTGTAAGTGTAAAGCAAAAAGAGAAATGAGGAAGTTGATCCTCAAAATACTGAAGAGAATAAAAGAAAAGGAAGGAAGAACAGAAAATATGTATGGATTTGGCCAGAATCAGTCACAGGTCTCTATGAAACTCCTGCGTGACAGCTTTGGCCCAGGCCGCAGTCTGCCAGGTGGGCTCTGTCGGCACTGCATCTTTTTGCGTGTGTGAGGCTGCAGTATCCCCAAAGCTTTGATCTTCTAGAGTTTTTACCACCTTATAGACGAAAGTGGCATCTCATTGTAGTTCTAATGTGCAGTGTGTGTTTGAACATTTTTCAGATGTTTGAGTGACTTGTATTAAATTTCTGTGAACTGTTCAGGTTCTTTATTTCTGTGAGCTTTTTACATAAGCTATGACTTGCAGATATTTTTTCATTTATTTTGTCATTTGTCCTTTGATCTTGCTTAGGGGATTTTTTGCTAGACAGTCATTTTTCATCCTTAATTAGTTGATTATCATTTTTTGGAACTGTTTGTTGGATTTTTACTGTGCTTTTATATCAGGTAAGGTGTGTCTGGCCCACAGTGCTCTTTGGAGTTTTCCTAGCTATTCTTTGTTTTGGCCGCACCACGTGGCTTGCAGGATCTTAGTTCCCTGACCGGAGATCGAACCAGGGCCCCTGGCAGTGAGAGCATCATGTCCTAACCACTGGACCACCAGGGAATTCCCCTAGCTATTCTTAATTGTTATTTTTCTATATGCATTTTAAAATAAGCTTGTCTAGTTCCAGAAAATAATCTGTTATTTTTATTTGATTTGCATTACATTTATAAATTCATAATTCCTTTGTTTCATGATAATAATTACTCTTAGCATATTTCCTTACCTCCCTTAACTGTTTTTTGGGACAAACTGCAGCCCTGGCAGGACGCCAGCCCTCAGCCTACCCTGGGCCCGTGCAGCTGAATGTGGCTGGAGACAAAGTCCACATCAACTGGCCTCACGGTCATGACCGTGACCTGCAAGTTGGCTCAGCAGTTGTGATACATCGGCCTGTTCATTCACTCGACTGTTCTCTCTCCTGAAAGCTCCATCCTCACCTTAGCTATTGACCTTACTTCCTATTTTCCTGAGAAAACGGAAGCACTCAGAAGAGAACTTCCAGAATTCCGTCTGCTCCACCTGCTAGCATCTGCACCAGGAACCGGCCTGCCTTCTTTCGAGGTGGCTGACCCCACGCTCTCACCTGTGCAGGGACTGAGCAGGGATGTTCTTCTGCCCCCCTCTTCTGTCTCCTGAGTCAGTTTTGCTCCCTCATCCCAGACCATCCCCACCGGCTTGCAGATGTGCTGTTGGTCCTCCCATCGTGGAGACAGCCTGTCAGCCCCACCTCCAGTTCCTGCCTGAGTTCTCTGCTCCACTTGACTGCGTGGTCTCTGGAGTCTGCCCCCATCCCACTCCAGTCCGCTTTTGCCCCTCTCACCGCTGTAACTGCTCTTGGCGAGGCGCCGTGCCCTCCACTCGGCCAGGTTAGTTCTCATCCTCAGCTCAGCAGCCCATCAGCAGGTTTAGTCCTGTTGCTTCCTCCCTCCTCTGTGGGACAGTAGTCCTTCACTGGGCGTTTAGGACTCTGCACTCTCCTGCTTTTCCTCCTGCTTCACCGATTGCCCCTTCTCAGTCCTTGGTTACTTCTTCCTACTTCCTCGGCCTTGTAACATTAGAGGGCTCTGGCCTTTGAACTTTTCTCATTTACACTGGGCCCTTGGGCGTCTTGTCCAATGGCTTTTAAAAGCCATCTAGGGAATTCCCTGGTGTTCCAGGACTCCACACTTCCATTGCAGGGGGCACAGGTTCAATCCCTGGTTAGGGAACTAAGATCTTTCAAGCTGCATGGTGTGGCCAAAAAAATAAAATAAAAATTAAATTCTTAAAAGCCATCCATGTGCTGGTGACTCCTGAATTTCTCTTCCAGCCTGGACCTCCCCAGCCTTTTTGTTGCTTTTTTTTTTGCCATGCTGCACGGCTTGAGGGGATCTTGGTTCCTAGGCTGGGGATTGGGCCTGAGCTCCTATATTGGGAGCACTGAGTCCAAACCGCTGGACTAACAGAGAACCTCAGACCCCAGAGAATCTTAATCAGTGTGAGCTCTCTCAGAGGTCCTCATCTCGGCACCAAGACCTGGCTCTGCCCAACTGTCTGCAAACACCAGTGCTGGGTGCCTCAGGCCAAACAACCAACAACACAGGAACACAGCCCCACCCATCAAAAAAAATGAGATGACAAAAAATATGTTACAGATGAAGGAGCAAGGTAAAAACCTACAAGATCAAATAAATGAAGAGGAAATAGGCAATCTACCTGAAAAAGAAATCAGAGTAAGGATCGTAAACAAGATCCAAAATCTCGGAAATAGAATGGGGCATGGATCGAGAAAATACAAGAAATGTTTAACAGGGACCTAGAAGAACTAAAGAACAAACAAATAGTGATGAACAACACAATAACTGACATGAAAAATACACTAGAAGGAATCAATAGCAGAATAACTAAGGCAGAAGGACGAATAAGTGAGCTGGAAGATAGAATGGTGGAAATAACTGCCAAGGAGCAGAATAAAGAAGAAGAATGAAAAGAAATGAAGACAGTCTTAGAGACCTCTGGGACAACATTAAACGCACCAACATTCGAATTATAGGGGTCCCAGAAGGAGAAAAGAAAGAGAAAGGGTCTGAGAAAATATTTGAAGAGATTATAGTCAGAAACCTCCCTAACATGGGACAGGAAATAGTCACCCAAGTCCAGGAAGCTCAGAGAGTCCCATATTGGATGAACCCAAGGAGAAACATGCCGAGACACATATTAATCAAACTAACAAAAATTAAATTCAAAGTAAAAATATTAAAAACAACAAAGGAGACAAGCCTCTTAGATAGCCTCATCCACCAGAGGGCAGACAGCAGAAGCAAGAACTACAGTCCTGCAGCCTGTGGAACAAAAACCACATTCACAGAAAGATAGACAAGATGAAAAGGCAGAGGGCTAGGTACCAGATGAAGGAAAAAGATAAAACCCCAGAAAAACAACTAAAGGAAGTGGAGATAGGAAACCTTCCAGAAAAAGAATTCAGAATAATGATAGTGGAGATGATCCAGGACCTCGGGAAAAGAATGGAGGCAAAGATCGAGAAGATGCAAGAAATGTTTAACAAAGACCTAGAAGAATTAAAGAACAAACAAACAGAGATGAACAATACAATAACTGAAATGAAAACTATGCTAGAAGGAATCAATAGCAGAATAACTGAGGCAGAAGAATGGTTAAGTGACCTGGAAGACAGAATGGTGGAATTCACTGCTGCGGAACAGACTAAAGAAAAAAGAATGAAAAGAAATGAAGACAGCCTAAGAGACCTCTGGGACAACATTAAACGCAACAACATTCGCATTATAGGGGTCCCAGAAGGAGAAGAGAGAGAGAAAGGACCAGAGAAAATATTTAAAGAGATTATAGTCGAAAACTTCCCTAACATGGGAAAGGAAATAGCCACCCAAGTCCAGGAAGCGCAGCGAGTCCCATACAGGATAAACCTAAGGAGAAACACGCCGAGACACATAGTAATCAAATTGGCAAAAATTAAAGACAAAAAAAAATTATTGAAAGCAGCAAGGGAAAAATGACAAATAACACAAGGGAACTCCCATAAGGTTAACAGCTGATTTCTCAGCAGAAACTCTACAAGCCAGAAGGGAGTGGCATGATATACTTAAAGTGATGAAAGGGAAGAACCTACAACCAAGATTCCTCTACCTGGCAAGGATCTCCTTCAGATTCGATGGAGAAATCAAAAGCTTTACAGACAAGCAAAAGCTAAGAGAATTCAGCACCACCAAACCAGCTCTACAACAAATGCTAAAGGAACTTCTCTAAGTGGGAAACACAAGAAAAGGACCTACAAAAACCTGAAACAATTAAGAAAATGGTCATAGGAACATACATATCGATAATTACCTTAAACATGAATGGATTAAATGCTCCAACCAAAAGACACAGGCTTGCTGAGTGGATACAAAAACAAGACCCATATATATGCTGTCTACAAGAGACCCACTTCAGACCTAGGGACACATACAGACTGAAAGTGAGGGGTTGGAAAAAGATATTCCATGCAAATGGAAATCAAAAGAAAGCTGGAGTAGCAATACTCATATCAGATAAAATAGACTTTAAGATAAAGAATGTTACAAGAGACAAGGAAGGACACTACATAATGATCAAGGGATCAATCCAAGAAGAAGATATAACAATTATAAATATATATGCACCCAACACAGGAGCACCTCAATACATAAGGCAAGTGCTAACAGCTATAAAAGAGGAAATCGACAGTAACACAGTAATAGTGGGGTACTTTAACACCTCACTTACACCAATGGACAGATCATCCAAACAGAAAATTAATAAGGAAACAGAAGCTTTAAATGACACAATAGACCAGATAGATTTAATTGATATTTATAGGACATTCCATCCAAAAACAGCAGATTACACTTTCTTCTCAAGTGCGCACGGAACATTCTCCAGGATAGATCACATCTTGGGGCACAAATCAAGCCTCAGTAAATTTAAGAAAATTGAAATCATATCAAGCATCTTTTCTGACCACAACGCTATGAGATTAGAAATGAATTACAGGGAAAAAAACGTAAAAAACACAAACACATGGAGGCTAAACAATACGTTACTAAATAACCAAGAGATCACTGAAAAAATCAAAGAGAAAATCAAAAAATACCTAGAGACAAATGACAATGAAAACACAATGATCCAAAACCTATGGGATGCAGCAAAAGCAGTTCTAAGAGGGAAGTTTATAGCTATACAAGCCTACCTCAAGAAATAAGAAAAATCTCAAATAAACAGTCTAACCTTACACCTAAAGGAACTAGAGAAAGAAGAACAAACAAAACCCAAAGTTAGCAGAAGGAAAGAAATCATAAAGATCAGAGCAGAAATAAATGAAATAGAAACAAAGAAAACAATAGCAAAGATCAATAAAACTAAAAGCTGGTTCTTTGAGAAGATAAACAAAATTGATAAACCATTAGCCAGACTCATTAAGAAAAAGAGGGAGAGGACTCAAATCAATAAAATTAGAAATGAAAAAGGAGAAGTTACAACAGACACCGCAGAAATACAAAGCATCCTAAGAGACTACTACAAGCAACTCTATGCCAATAAGATGGACAACCTGGAAGAAATGGACAAATTCTTAGAAAGGTATAACCTTCCAAGACTGAACCAGGAAGAAATAGAAAATATGAACAGACAAGTCACAAGTAATGAAACTGAAACTGTGACAAAATCTTCCAACAAACAAAAGTCCAGGACCAGATGGCTTCACAGGTGAATTCTATCAAACATTTAGAGAAGAACTAAAACCCATCCTTCTCAAACTCTTCCAAGAAATTTCAGAGGAAGGAACACTCCCAAAGTCATTCTATGAGGCCACCATCACCCTGATACCAAAACCAGACAAAGATACTACAAAAAAAGAAAATTACAGACCAAGATCACTGATGAATATAGATGCAAAAATCCTCAACAAAGTACTAGCAAACAGAATCCAACAACACATTAAAAGGATCATACACCATGGTCAAGTGGGATCTATCCCAGGGATGCAAGGATTCTTCAATATATGCAAATCAATCAATGTGATACACCATATTAACAAATTGAAGAATAAAAACCATATGATCATCTCAATAGATGCAGAAAAAGCTTTTGACAAAATTCAACACCTATTTATGATAAAAACTCTCCAGAAAGTGGGCATAGAGGGAACCTACCTCAACATAATAAAGGCCATATACGACAAACCCACAGCAAACATCATTCTCAATGGTGAAAAGTGAAAGCATTTCCTCTAAGATCAGGAACAAGACAAGGATGTCCACTCTCACCACTATTATTCAACATAGTTTTGGAAGCCCTAGCTATGGCAATCAGAGAAGAAAAAGAAATAAAAGGAATACAAATTGGAAAAGAAGAAGTAAAACTGTCACTGTTTGCAGATGACATGATATTATACATAGAGAATCCTAAAAATGCCACCAGAAAACTACTAGCGCTAATCAATGAATTTGATAAAGTTTCAGGATACAAAATTAATGCACAGAAATCTCTTGCATTCCTATACACTAATGAAAAATCTGAAAGAGAAATTATGGAAACACTCCCATTTACCATTGCAACAAAAAGAATAAAATACCTAGGAATAAACCTACCTAGGGAGACAAAAGACCTGTATGCAGAAAACTATAAGACACTGATGAAAGAAATTAAAGATGATATCAACAGATGGAGAGATACACCATGTTCTTGGATTGGAAGAATCAACATTGTGAAAATGACTATACTACCTAAAGCAATCTACAGATTCAATGCAATCCCTATCAAATTACCAATGGCATTTTTTATGGAACTAGGACAAAAAATCTTAAAGTTTGTATGGAGACACAAAAGACCCCGAATAGCCAAAGCAGTCTTGAGGGAAAAAAACGGAGCTGGAGGAATCAGACTCCCTGACTTCAGACTATACTACAAAGCTACAGTAATGAAGACAAAATGGTACTGGCACAAAAACAGAAACATAGATCAATGGAACAACATAGAAAGCCCAGAGATAAACCCACACACCTATGGTCAACTAATCTATGACAAAGGAGGCAAGGATATACAATGGAGAAAAGTCAGTCTCTTCAATAAGTGGTGCTGGGAAAACTGGACAGCTACATGTAAAAGAATGAAATTAGAACACTCCCTAACACCATACACAAAAATAAACTCAAAATGGATTCGAGACCTAAATGTAAGACCAGACACTATAAAACTCTTAGAGGAAAACATAGGAAGAACACTCTTTGACATAAATCACAGCAAGATCTTTTTTGATCCGCCTCCTAGAGTAATGGAAATAAAAACAAAAATAAGCAAATGGGACCTAATGAAACTTAAAAGCTTTTGCACAGCAAAGGAAACCATAAACAAGACGAAAAGACAACCCTCAGAGTGGGAGAAAATATTTGCAAATGAAGCAACTGACAAAGGATTCATCTTCAAAATATACAAACAGCTCGGGCAGCTCAATATCAAAAAAACAACCCAATTGAAAAATGGGTGGAAGACCTAAATAGACATTTCTTCAAAGAAGACATACCGATGGCCAAGAGGCACATGAAAAGCTGCTCAACATCACTAATTATTAGAGAAATGCAAATCAAAACTACAATGAGGTATCACCTCACACCAGTCAAAATGGCTATCATCAAAAAATCTACAAACAATAAATTCTGGAGAGGGTGTGGAGAAAAGGGAACCCTCCTACACTGTTGGTGGGAATGTAAATTGATACAGCTGCTATGGAGAACAGTATTGAGGTTCATTACAAAACTAAAAATAGAACTACCATATGATGCAGCAGTCCCACTGCTGGGCATATACCCAGAGAAAACCATAATTCAAAAAGACACATGTACCCCAGTGTTCTTTGCAGCACTATTTACAATAGACAGGACATGGAAGCAACCTAAATGTCCATCAACAGAGGAATGGATAAAGAAGATGTGTTACATGTAATTGAGTTGGCCAGAAAGTTCATTCAGGTTTTTCCGTAAGATGTTATCAAGCCTGAACGAACTTTTTGGCCAACCCAGTACAATAGAGTATTACTCAGCCATAAAAAGGAACGAAATTGGGTCATTTGTAGAGATGCGGATGGACCTAGAGACTCATACAGAGTGAAGTTAGAAAGAGAAAAACAAATATAGTAACACATATATGTGGAATCTAGAAAAATGGTGCAGATGAAACTATTTGTAGGGCAAGAATAGAGACGCAGACATAGAGAACAGAGATGTGGACACAGAGGGGGAAGGGGAGGGTGGGACGAATTGGGAGATTAGGTTTGACATAAACACACTACCATGTGTAAAATAGCTAGTGGGAGCCTGCTGTATAGCACAGGGAACTCAGCTCAGTGCTCTGTGATGACCTAGATGGGTGGGATTGGGGGTGGGGGGTGGGAGGGAGGTCCAATAGGGAGGGGATATTTGTATACATAGAGCTGATTCACTTCATTGTACAGCAGAAACTAACACAACATTGTAAAGCAATTATACTCCAATTTAAAAAAATAGTGTATTTCCTCCAGCTTCTATTGATAATATTTGACATGGCCACAGTGCACTTAATAAGACCAGGAAATTAACTTTGCTGAAGCACTGTCGACTGAACTACAGACCTTGCTTGAATTCTGGCAGTGTTCCCACTGGTGTCGTTTTCCTGGTCCCAGGATCCAGTCTGGAACCGACATTGCACTTGGTCGTTGCATCTCTTCCTTATTCTCTTCCAGGGGGTGACGGTTCCTGGGTCCTTCCTTGTCTTTTGTGGCCACTTCTGAAGGGTGGCTTGTTTGGTCAGTTTGTCTGTCCGTGTCCCGCAGCATGTGTTTGCCTGAAGTCTTCTCGACATTAGGTTGAGGTTGTGCGTTTTGGCAGGAACACCACGGAGGTGATCTTGTAGATTATATCCTGGGTACATGCTGTCGATCAGTCTGCTTATTTGCCAGATTTCTCTCTGGTCAAGTTATTCTTTTCCTCTTTGTGTAAATATCCTATGTGGAGGTACTGTGAGACTATGCCAATATCCTGATATTCAACACACCCCGCCCACTGATTTTAGCTTCATCCCTGGTCTTTGCTGCAGCAGTTATCACTGAGGTGTTTGCCTAGTCGGTCCATCTTTTTAAGTGTCAGCTGTGCTGCCTGGGAGGCGGGAAAGGTCATCAGGGTGCCTTCGTTACTCGACTGTGAAAAAGCAGGTCACCACATAGTCTTTCTCAAGTTCAAAGGAGCGAGCTTCCCTTGCTAGCCAAGTGTTTCATTTTTAAATAGGAAGGGGAGTTGACTTTTTTCCAGTGTCTTTTTCTCTAAGTGTTAACCTGGTGAATGGCCTTCCTAATCAGGAGCTGTGCTGACTCACCCTTCACTGGTCACTGCACCGTGTTCCTCTGGTGTGTGTGCCTGCGAGAAACTGCCCACACGTTCCTGTACAGTTTTTGCCTCTGTATTCAAAGGTGAAAGTGGGCTATGCTTTTTTTTTGTATATCCAGTTTTTATATTAGGGTAATACTAGCCTTGCAGGATAAATTGGAAAGCTTTTCATCGTTTTCTGTTGGTCTGGACCAATTTAATCAACAGGAAGTATCTGTTTTAATAGATCTTGTCGGTCCAGCCCTTTGGGTGGCCTTCCTTGGTCACGGCCCTGGTCAGGATTCCCAGGACCCTTGAGCCCCTGTAGGCAGTTTGCCTGTGTCTCCTTTCCATCTGGAGTTTCAAATGCATCGGGAAGAAGCGTACAGATTTTTTTGGGGGGTGATTTAGAACGATCTCTGCATCTAGAATCATACCCTTTTCTCATTGTGGTTTGTTAGATGTATTTTCCCCCTTTGCTCTCTATCAGAGTTTTTAATATTTTTTCAGAAAACTAGCTCTTAATTTATCAAGTCTGGTTATATTTTTTTGTTTGATATTTTATTATTTTCCCTTAATCTTCACTTTCGCAATTCTGCGTACCTTTTGTGTGTGTGGTTTATTTGGCTTCTTTTCCTGATTCCTTACTTCACTTACTTTCAGTCTTCTTTCCTAATAGGTGCATTTAAGGTCCAAAACTTCAGTTTTGCTTGGCTCCTCTTTCCCCGATCAGCAGATCCCGCGGGCCTGACCTTTGACATACACACAGAATCCAGCAGCGACACACGGCGTCTGCGGCCCCCGCCCCGGCCGCCGCCTCTCCTCCCACCCAGATTGTCGCGACAGCTCCCTAGCTGGTCTTCCGCCTCCACAGCAGCCCGAGTGAGTCACTCCCCCATGGATGCTGATCCTCAGGTTAGAACAAGCTTTCAGGTTTGGGAAACATTTTGGGATTCCCTCTGTCTTCTCAATAACAGATACAAGAACAATTACATATATATGTGTACATGGGGCTGGGGGCTTGCCGGCCACTTGAGCCCTGGGGCTCTAGCCCAGGAGGTGGCGGGAGCTGATGGCAGGTGGTCCGGAGCAGAGGCTCCCTCTGGACGAGGGTCAGAGTTTACAGGCTCAGTCCTTTGACTCCATCTTTAAACACTGAGGCTGCTCCTGCTGTGTGTCTTTTGTCCCCAGAGGCCCTGAATTGGGTCAGAACCTTGCTGTGAAGCCCCTCCAGGGCCACTCTGCTCCCAAGGTGAAAGACTTCTTCCCTAGTCTGTGTCCTAAACCGTGTCCAGCCTTGGCCCAGGCCAGCACACGAGAGGTTCTGCAGTGAGGTGAAGTGACGGTATTAATATATTCCAATAATAAATACATGAGAAACTCATAATAAAAAGCCAGCGACATGGAGAGGCCCCGAGCTTAACTATAAACCCTCGCCCATTATCACAGTCCCAGGGAAAAGTTACAGGTCAAGTTTAAGTTCTGTGTCATATTCAAGTCTAAAGGAGTTAAAGTCTGAAATCAGACCCCGTGGCCGGATGAGCTCAGAAGCTGCCCTCCCTGGTTTCTCACTCAGCTGCTCTCGGTGGAGGGGAGTCTGCCTGGTGCAGTAGGTTCTTTCAGAGCCCTGGCCTGGCTCTGTCACACACAGGTCCACTCGGGCCCTTCAGGGCCTCAGACACTGTGTCGTTCTCTCGTGCCTCAGTGAGGAGACCAGGCAGCCTTGGACACGGCTATCCCAGGCAGCAGGACGCCGAGGACACCGGCAGAGCCCGGGGAAGTCTGAGCAAAACTGGTGGTCAGGGATGACCTTGCCTTGAGCCTCCCTGTTGTGCAGGATGGGCGACTTCAGAGCTTCAGCTAGGACGAGAATTTAACCTCCCAGCAAGGGGTTAATTTTGGTCCTAGACATTTACCATCTTAATGTCCGTTTCCCCAGAAGCTGCCCGTGTTCTTAGGTCTGCGGTTTGGAATTGGGGACGCCCCTCTGGGGACAGGTGCCCTCACTCTCCTGCGAGGAGGCACTTTCCATCCTGGGCCACAGGGCCTGTCCCCCAGTGTCTCTTACTGTGGAGTCCCGGTCCCCGGATGCCTGCTGCCTAGAGCGGGTATCTCCCTCCAGTGCCTGAACCACCACAGAGCCAAGCAGAGACCGGCAGTTGGGAGGGACTTGGGTCCAGGGAGAAGCCGCAAGGTTCCGGTCAAGGCTGCTGTCCACGGCCTCTGTGACCCTGAATGTGGCATGGAGTCAGATGGTGGTTCTGACGTGCCCACCTGGGCCTGGCCCTCACGCCCTGAGAAATCCAAAGGGCCTGGAATGTACCGTTTCTGACAACTGAGTGTTTCCCCAGCCAAGGTACTTAGGAGACGCCATTCCTTGAGCCCTGGTCTCTGCTCTCCAGGCCCCCTCGAGCCGGATCCTTACCCCAGTGGTGGTGCCCCCCTGGGCTGAGCTCTCTGGGGAGCCGGGGGCCAGGAAGCAATCGGACTCTGCAGAACGGACAGAGCTGCCCTAGCGCCATGCGCTCCCCAGGGCCACACTCCCACGGGGACCAAACTCCTCCAGCCCCATGGCCCTAGCCTCACCACCTGCTTATTTTGAGCCCCTGATTCCACACGTTTGCTTGATTTCTTGGTCCCCAGCCTGTCACTCGATGTTGGGGTCCCCATCAGTAACCCCTCTCCCCTGTGTGCCCAGGCTCAGAACAGGTTGAAAGGAGAACAGAGAGGAAGACTGGGCGGTGAGGATGCATCCTGACGGCAGAGGGAGCCGCCTTTGGCGGGGAGCTTAGATGGGCTGGCCTGAGGCTCAGTGTCTGGTGCGGGTGTCCAGGACCGTCTGCGGAGGGGGGCCGAGCCCCAGCCGGGTCCCAGCTGCGCAGGGCCGGCGCTGGAGAGCAGAGAACACTTGTGTGCAGGGCCTTCTGCTCTCCCCAGTTTTCTTCAAAAGCATCTTCTTCAGTTTGGTTTTCTGCTATTCCTCCCCCACCCCCCACCTTTTGTTCATATACTTCCCCCCCCCTCCCCGCCCCTTTGCCCATATACACACAGACAGTGGTAGGAGTGATAGCAGTAATAGTGACCAGGTTTCCTGCATGCTGACTGCCGGACTCTGGGCCCGGTGCCCTGCCTGTACTAACTCACCTGCACCCTCCTTGTGGTGACTGGCCTGCTGTCATCCTGGAACAGACTGGGATACAGAGAGGCAGGGCAGGGCTTCTCATTGGGTGGTGGCAGGCAGTCAGCCTTTGCAGGTAAATGGGGCGCTCTGGTTTGGGGCTGGTAGAGCCCTTGGACCCTGCAGGGTTGGCCCCAGTGGGGAGTTTTCCTGCTGGAAACATGTGGGACTTATATTTAAGAATGACTTGATTATATCATCACTGGAGCCTAGATGTAGTTTTGTAGATATGTTTCTGTCTTTTAAGATTATTTAAAAAAATGTTTTTATTTTCCCTGGCCAATGTAATTTTTCTTGGGGGCTTTACTCTTTGATGTGGACTGGAAAAGAATGTTACCATTTTAAGATCTCTTAAAACGTGTCTTTGGATTTGTTGTCTGTACGAATGGAAATTCAGATAATAGTTTTGTTCTTAACTGAAGAAAAACAGGAAAAGAAAATAAATTTCTTGCTACTTGGAATGATAAACACGGTGAAGCATATGCCGTATATCCTGGCAACAGAAATTCAAGGTCGGAAATAATTCCTTTCCTCCTGAGTCTGCCTTCAGCTTCCCTGAGGAGTGCAGGAGCTGAAATTTGCTCCTAATTGTAGCCGTAATTTTAGCCTGCAATTAAACACATGATTTCATCCCAGCTGATGTCTTTTTAGCTCTTCTGACATGGATAACACAAAAGCTCTGTAGATTTGAGCGGCCACTTTAATCTGATGGGAGGTCACAGGAAGTCACCGTTATCTGAGCATGACTGGCTGCCCACTGGGAACTAGATTCATCTTGCCTCTAAAAAGGGCACACAGCTCGTCTTCTCTCGGTTTCCAGGGCTACTGTCTGTGCCTGTTCTGCTGAGACCCTCTGTGAGGTCAAGGGTCATCGGAGCGAGTGCCAGCAGGTGGGGCGGAGTTGAGCTGGTGGGAATCCCTTGCTGCTGCAGCGGGTCTGGTATCCAGAGCCCCGGAGCCGAGCTGCTCTGGGGAGGGAGCTGGAGGGGCTCCTGGTCCAGGCCCGTCCTGGGCTGCTCTTCTCTTCGGCCTGTCCCCCAGAGATTGGCCTGTCCTCTGGAGGTCAGCCTGTCTCCCCAGAGGTCAGCCTGTCTCCCCAGAGGTCAGCCTGTCTCCCCGGAGGTCGGCCTGTCTCCCCAGAGGTCAGCCTGTCTCCCCGGAGGTCGGCCTGTCTCCCTGGAGGTCGGCCTGTCTGCCCAGGGGTCAGCCATCTCCCCGGAGGTCAGCCTGTCTCCCAGAGGTCATCCACCCCATGAAGCGAGGGCTCCCTGCCCGGGGGAGTGTGGGGAGCACCAGAATGAAACAGGTTTCCCTCCTCCAGGTCCTGAGAGCCCGTCCTTGCTGCGGTGCATGGTGACCCCCAGGGCCGGCATGCAGGCGTGGTCCCCGAGTGTGATGCTGAGAGCAGACCCTGATTCTGCACAGGCACATGCCGGCCGCGGTCCTGAGCGCTTCTGTGCTCGGTCTCCTTGAACTTTCACCATGACCCAGGGGTTCTGGTTGGTCTCCCTGTGGTGCAGGTGGGATGCCGAGGCCTCGGAGCTGGTTGGGGGCTGGGCCCAAGTCTTGTTGCTCTTCACATCCTGAACCCGGTGCAGCCTCCTCCAGGGAGCCCCTCTGATTCCCTCCCCATCCCCTAAGGGGGGGACTCTGACCTCCAGGGTCAGGATTCCTCAGGGTTGAACGGTGCCGCATCATCACCACCCTGAACCCATCTGTCCCCTGTGAGACCCTGGGTCACGAGTGCTGGGCTGTGCGCGCCCCTGAGCTGAGCAAGGTCTTCTGGTCTCCAGCACCGAGCCTGGCGCCTCCTTGCTGTGAGTTCATTTTCAGCGGGGCGTGGATCTCACCCTCTCTCTGCTCCTTCGTGGTGGGAGGGAGCAGAAGGGCTCCTGATGGTTCTCAGACTCCGAGGGCTCACGCTGTCTTTACTCTGTGGACCCGGCACCTTC
Organism: Eubalaena glacialis; assembly: GCF_028564815.1. NCBI lineage: Eukaryota > Metazoa > Chordata > Mammalia > Artiodactyla > Balaenidae > Eubalaena > Eubalaena glacialis. Next base: position 54,244,014 of record NC_083728.1, on the reverse strand, counting down.
TCCCTGTTGGGTTGGTCAGGAACGGTGTGCAGTCACTCGAGGAGGTGTCCGCATGTGTCATCGGCTGCGTTTGGACCCAGTGCACATCAGAAGTTCTTGGGTGGGTGGCGGCAACGTTCGGATGATTGCGCGGCACCAGCTCTCAGAGCGTGCGCTGGGCTTTCTTTACAAGCGTCGTTTGCGAAGAGCGTCTTTCAGCATTCGGGGGTTGATCAGACACAGTTTGATTGATCAGACACAGTCGGAGTGGGTTTGGGTTAGAAGGTTCGGAATAGGACATGGAGAGGCGCTCATTTCTGGGGCGGTCCGTGGCCACTTTGGGGACGCACTCCGGGGAGCAGGATGGCGCTGTAGCCTTGCTGGGGCGAGGCGGGACGTGGGGCCGGGGGAGCCAAGTGGCCCCCAGCTCTGGGCAGTCCTGTCCTGCGAGGACCGAGGTGTCCCCTCGGTTCTCTGGCCTGTGGGACCTTCTGTAGGTTGACCTGCCTTTTGGCCTCAAGGTGAGGGACCCCCCTCCGCATCTTACACAGAGGGGCCCGCGGGCCGCTCACAGGACTGTGAATGAGGTTGTTCTGGGGGAGTCTCCTAAGCTTTTTGCCTACTGTGTTCTATCTGTTTAAAAACGTTCGTTAGGAAACATGCAGAGAACAGACACTGGGCCAGGCAGTCTCGTGCCTCACGTGTCTCTCAACCGCCCCGCCCCCCCTCCCCCCCACCCCGGCCTGTGTGGATGTCACTACTGCCCTGCCTTTGCCGTTCGTCTTCGTGCCGTGTTTCTTCATGCATCTCTCTCCACAAGTGATAGAATTTGTTTTGGCGTTTGAACATGCCATCTAAATGGTGTCGCACTGATGTGTCCTCGTCACTGTTTAACGATCACATTGTGGGTTTGAGATTTGCTGCATTGACAGGTGTGGCCGCCGAATGGTATTCTGTGGGAGAATTCAGGCAGAGATTCTGCATTGGTTCCCCTCCGGGACAGTCACACTGGGCCCACTTTCTCTCTTATAAACACTGCCAGAGTGAACACCCTTGGCTGTCTCCTTTTGGATAAGAGATTCTAGAGCAGACGCCCCAAAGTGGAATTCCAGGCTTGTAGGGTTTGTTCAGCTTGAACTTGACCTCCACAGTGGTTGTACACTTTACCTTCTCAGTGTCTCACAGACCTGTTTAACCCACGTTTTCCCTGACCCTGCCCTCTTGCCAGGTCTGCAGGGCATGCGGAGGCGCCTCTGCCGTGTGGTTTTGTATTTTCCTTACTCGGGGGTGCAGAGGGGGGAGTTGGGTGGCCCTGCTCCCGGGTTTCTGATTACACTGATCGAGGTCAGCTTTAATCTGAGGTCTCCAACTCTTGTGACCATTGGAATTGCTCTTACAGATGGCAAGTTTGGTGCCTACATGCAAGTTCACATTCAGAACGATGGGCCTGTGACCATAGAACTGGAATCTCCGGCTCCTGGTGCTGCTACCTCCGACCCAAAGCAGGTAAGCCCAGAGTCAAGGGTCGGGTCTGTCCCCTGGGAGCCGGTAACATCTTTTGGCCTTGATTTAGTTCCTGGAGCTCTTCTGAGTCTGAGGTGGAGAAAACGCCTCATTGTAGTAACCCAGAGTTTATTTGCTATATCCCTTCCCGAGAACGCACCTGTCGCCCCACGTCTCCTCTGTGCCGTGGCCTTGCCTCCTCCCGACTCCATTCCAGAGCTCAGTCCTCCTCCAGGCCGGTCCCGGGCGAGGTGCCTGGGCGCCCACAGGCCGCTGGGTGGCAGCAGAGGAGCGGCACGGCTCCCCTCGGCCGGACCCGGTTCCCGAGTGTGGAATGGTTGCGTGGAGTGGGTTTATCCCAGGTGTGGGTAGATGTGCCACCTGAGGGTCTTTGTAAATCCTTATTTTTCTAAAGTGACGTCTGACCTGGATTTGCTGCCAACTCTGTAAGCTTTCAGAAAAAATTTAATTAAAATAGAGAAAGGAAATCTGTGCTAGTCCTTGTGAGCTGTGTGCTTCTCATAGGTGCTTAGCACTTCTGAAGACTTTAATTAATGCAGCTGCTCAATGGCCTTCGCGAGGCAGGAGGGCAGGAAGAGTGAGAGCTGGGGAGGGGCAGCCCTGTTCTCCCCCGCCCCCGCCTTCTGGGACACTGAAGTGGAAGGATGCAGGGGTGGCGGGGAGTATTATGTAAACGTAAAGCTCTGTGACCTGTTCAAAGTCATCATTTCCAAGGGGAACAGACCTTTTCTTTTATGTTACTGATTCTTTGGATTGATAGAGAAGCAGGAACACATCTGGCGCAGTAGTACTGGGCTTGAAAGGTGATAATTGAGGTTCCTGGAATTACTGATAACATGAAAGAAAATCACAAGTGAAAAGTCCACATGAAAAATTAAACTTTTTATTTTGATGTAACTTGAGACTTACAGGCAAGTTGAAAAGAGTCAGCGTTTCCATACGCCCTTTACCCGGCATCCCTTAAATTTCCCGTCTTATGTAATCACAGTCTGCTCATCAAAATGTTGACGTTAATATTGGTACAATACTGTTGGCTACGCTGCAACCTTACTTAGGTTTCACTAGTTTTCTCTAGTGTCCTTCTTCTGTTTCAGGATAGTCTGGGATCCCACGTGGTGTTTACGGCCTTTCCCGGTCCTCGTGGCTTTGGTCTGCTGGTTCTGTAGAATGTTCCTCGGTTTCCTTCCCTGGGGTTACACTGAGGTTGTGCATTTGACAGGTTCATCTTTACCTGGTTTCGCAGGATACCGGCCTCTCCCGGTTTCCTCTTGCCCCCGGCTGTTCTCCCTCTGCTTTTATTTGATCACTGTTCTGTTGTTTTGATTTATTGTTCTGCTTCAACTGCAAATACAGAGAAAATTTAGTCAAGTTTTTTTCATTCTAAATATTTTTCTAGAAGTGATAGAACAATACATGAAATCTTTAGGCTCTTCAACCTTCTTGAGCAAGCACCCCCTCTTTTCTTCTTTACCGTAAAGAAAAAGACAACATTTTTAAAACTTATTAACAGGCCGTGCTAACTTGTTACGATAAGAAAGTTAGTTTTGTTAGTTCTGAATCTTTTAGGAGCTTTCTCTTCAAATGCAGGAATTGTCCTGAGTCAATTTCAATTACTTGTTCTAGTTAATGGACTCCAGAAGCCTCAGACCCTATAAACTGCCCAGATCTCTGTCCCCGAGCTGTCAGGAGGTACCGATAGGCAGGCACAGGGGGCTCTGAGGGTGGCCTGTCTGCCTTTCCCCTCTCAGTAAGAACAGGCTTCCTCTTCGGGCTTATAGCTGATTTGTTCACTTCTGTGTTGTGTTTTAAAATACAGGTTCTTTAAACCAGAACAAATGAACAATGTGTGTGTGTGCTTTTTTTTTTCCTAATCGAAGTATAGTTGATTTGCAATGTTGTGTTAGTTTCTGCCATACAGAAGAGTGATTCAGTTACACATATACATATATCTATTCTTTGTCATATTCTTTTCCATTATGGTTCATTATAGGATATTGAATATAGCTCCCTGCTCTACAGTAGGTCCTTTTGTGTGTGTGTGTGTGTGTGTGTGTGTGTGTGTGTATTTAGGCATCAGGTGTCTTTTTAGTGTGTGACAGTGTGTTGGGGGGGGAGGAAGTGCCATGACCCAGTCCCTGCTCCGGGGACAGATTCAGGGCAGCATAAACCTGGAAGGTTCTTGACAGTGATGGGGGTAAAGACAGTGTCCGACAACTTGGGACACATCACAGGGACACCACTTCATGCTCCACCTTAAACCCCTCAGTGCCTTCCAGAGACATCTGGGTTCCAAGATGAGCCATGTGCCCGGCTGCTGTGGCTCGTGGCCTGCTCTGCACCAGCCCCCTCAAGACCCCCGCTTCCCCTGCCTCTGGACTCTGTCTCAGCGTTTGTCTTCTCATCGGAGGGTATCCTCTGACCCCTCAACCCCAGTGAGCCCCCGTCAGCCACTCGTCCCATTGCTCTGAGTCTTTTTCACTGCTTGGGGCTGAGCCTGGGGTGCAGTTTGTTCTGGAGTCGTGTGTCCTGGGCCCGTGAGCTGTGTGTCTGTGAATGTCCTTCTGGCACTGCCGTCGCCACAGAGCTGGCCTGGACTCCCAGGGGACTGGTGGTTTTGCTGACCTTTAAGGATGTGAGGTGGGGGGAGGAGGCATTCTCAGTTGTTGTTTCCAAACTTGCACTTGAAATAGGGCTAAATTCCTGTTTTTAAGAGTCCCATCCTGTTTTTAAGAGTCCCAGAGCTCTATTTATGGGTGATGCAGCTACTGCTGGTGAAGACTGGGCTGGTAAAGGCAACTAGTTGTGTGCCCGCCTTAACCAGGTCTCTGCTCGTGTCTGGAAGTGGCAGCCCCTGCACGTTTCCCATGGCTGCATGGGCACCGTGCCCAGCGCAGTAGGGGCTGCAGTGTGGGTCCCCTGATGTTCCCGACGGAGAGAAAGTGGAAGAAGAGGGGTAGTGCTCGCTCTGAGGGACATCCCTCCAAGAACAGGGGGTGGAAGCAGTAGCAGAGCCACCAGACAGAGGCTGTCTTCCCCGTGGCACTTTTGTGGAAGAACATGGTTCTGGTAGGAACATCCTGATTATAACGTAGAGAAGATCGGCTAGTGCGTGAGTTCTTCCGTGGGTGGCTAGATACAGGGAAATTTCAACACCCTTGCCAGTCCGCCCGAAGGGAGAAGCTTACTGTTGCTCTTGTTTTCATCTTAATTGCTTTCCCTTGGAGGGGGGAGGTTTCCTGAGTCTCACGGGGTTGGGATTGCACATGGTGAGAGCAGGTGGGGGCTTCTCCCCGCCAGGAGGGCATTTCGTAATTGGAGGGCTCTTTCCTGGGGCCCAAGGCCCACCTAGTTCACAGTGTTGCCATTAAGTATTTATATTTTCATTGATTTAGTGGGCTTGTAAACCTCACTGAATCGAAAGGCTGGAAGGAGCTGAAAAAATGAACTTTCAAATACACATCCTTGAATTGGCTCATGTGTTTATTGACAGATCTCTTGGATAAGTTGACCAGTGAAGAACGGTGCCAGAGCTTTTCATTTCATGCTTCTCTGATTATCACCCTCACTTGGCCTGTAACTTTCTCTGCACTCGTCTTATCAGCAAGCACCCATCCCTTTGCCCTGAAACCTTGGGACGTCGAGATTGAGACACTGGTGGCTTCTGTAGGGTCATCTGTAGGGTCAGGAGGAAATGTGTGGGCTAGAGCGGGGGTGTGGAGGGAGTGCCGGTCAGCCTCATTTACCCGCACTTTTCAGTAACACGTGCTGCAGAATCCAGAAGGTGAAGCGGAGGACAGGCCAGGACACAGGTGGCAGCCCCCCTGCAGGTGCACAAAGGTGGGTCTGAATTACCGCACAGTTCAGTATGAGGGACGGTCTAACGAGAAGTGTTCTGAATATAAGGAAGAGTTACACTGATGCCCATATGTTTGCATTTCTTCGTGGAAGAACGTTTATTTAAATGTACGTACTCCCTTTTTCGTCCTGTTTTAGGCTTGAACTCTGGTGCGAACTCCCCGGTCTCTGTTGGTGTCAGCGTGAGGTTTTGCGTGGCCTGAGCCGGGCCACAGAGCGAGCTTCTGGGTCTGGTTGCCACAGTGGCACTAGATCCTGTCCTTCACTCCAGTCGCTGGTTCATTGTGTCACGTTGATTTATTGGACAAATGATGACTGAGGGTCCTGCCTTGTTTATACTGAAGTGTTACTTAAGACAAAAGCGGGAACTTAGCAAGAGTTTCATCACAGAGTTTTTGTTGCTGCTCGTGTTCATCTTTGTCACCGTGTCACCGTGGGTGTGCTGGTGACCTTGAGTCCCGGGACCTCACCTTGTACAGAAGCCTTCCCGACGGGGCAGGGCTGGCACCTGCCAGACCGCTGGGGCTGCGGGCATCACTGCTGGTTTTCTCATCCTTTCAGCGCGAACATCCACTTTCCTGCATAACCGTCTGGCCAAGGGTCGGGTATGGAGGCTGGGGGGCTTCTCTGCTCGAGCAGCCAGGGCCCCTGCTGGGTGCCATCGGTGCACGGGCGCCCTGCCCGGGGCATGTGTGTCTGGCTGGTCGGAAGGGTTGGGAGCCTCGTAGAAGTTTCCACCCAGGCTGGCTTCTTCCGAGTTGGGAAGCTGCAAGGGCTTGCTTTTGTTTTAGCATTTTAATTTGTTTTTATATAGATGGTTGTCCTAACTCAGTATATACCATAGAGTTAAAAAGAAGCCTTTCCAAGAGATAACATGACTGGCTCTGCCTGGAGACCAATTGATGAATTGATCAGTCGACTGACCTTCATCTTTGCTTCTTCAATCCATAACGGGTCACCGAAATTGTGAAAACTGAAAAGAGTTTGTTTCCTGCTATTGGAATATGGCTGGTAAATTAAAAACTGCAATCTTCTCCTCTTCCACCTTCGACACATGAAACATTTCTTAATCTCCAACTAGAGAAAAACATCTGTTTTGCTTAAAATAACTCTCTCAGGGCACTAATGGGTTAGTGCATTTAAGGCTTAAGGGCTTTGTTTGTTCCTGTGTATGTGTTTTGGGCAGATTCTTAGTTATTTTAATCTTCTAATCTCATTTGGGGATGTGTTAGAAAAACAAACTCCTTACCTTACTGAGTTGGCCTACTGAAGATTAACTAGCATCTTTCCTTATTCCCAAGGGAGGGAGGTAAAGTTTATCCTGCTAGGGATTATACATTGAGCACAGCAGTAATGTAATCATCCAGACTCAAGATTATAATTGGGAATTCTTAGCTTTTTAGCTAATGTATTAGGAGCTTCATAGTCCTGGGTAATTGTAGAAAAACGTTCGGCCGGTCAGCGGTATTTTGTAGAAAGCCTTGTTCAAACATCTGCGTTACTAACAGAGAGAGAAGAATGATCTGGAAGTGAAAATAATAAAAAGTGAAGCTCTTCCTATAATTTTTTTAAAAAGGACTGCTCGATAAATAAAACCCTTAACTACCCAGAGATGTTTTGCCAACATTTGTCAGCCTGACTGACCAAGGGTTTATCTTTTTTTGAATCTGATTGCTCTTTAAGATAAGGTCAAGATGGGAGGGTGGGGTGTGAATTGGGTCAAGTGGGCTTTTAGGGGTTCATGAACCACCCTGGGCTCACCCAGGTTTTCTTTGTGTCTGTGCGCGCCAGTGCTTTTGCTGGGAGGTTCCAGGGCTTTCATCAGACCCTCCGAAGGCCCCAAGGAAGTGAAGATGCTTGGGGGGCCAGGGGCAGTTGGGTTCAAGGATTACTATTCTCTCTCCACCAGAGTCACTCAGGACCACCGACTTTAAGCCACCGAGGGTTTGTATTAAAGGGAGGAGTCTTGGACACCACCCCACCCCACCCCCCGCCCCCAGGTTTTCTGCATCCGAGTTCCTGGCGTGTCTGGACGTGGAAGGCAGAAGAGTAGCAGGTTTGTGTTTTAACCAGTTCTTCCTGTGCCCCGCAAGGACACTGATGTATAAGAACTGCTGGGCCGGAGGCAACTGGACAGTCGGACGTTGCTATTTTAATCTGCTCCAGGCGTTGGTCTCTTCTGCACCACGCTCCATCCGCAGCTGAAATGTCTAAAAATACTTTACAACCTGTGTTACTGCAGCTGCCAGGAAGCAGGCTGGCTGGGCTTGATTATTGAGGTCACATATGAGGCCGTTGTCATTCATCACCGCCCCTCAGTACCCATCCCCCACCCCCCAGCGGTGATGGAAATATTCCCAGGGCACGGGGCCTTCTCGACGCAATTACAGATGTGTCAGGAAAAGCCAGTAGAGTGACAGCGGCTCAGCACGTTCGTGACGGATGACAGGCCCTCTGCTGAGCGGCCCTGAGGCCTGTGCTAGTGGAATAACTTGTTTCTTAAGAGAGATGAACCCTAAGTGTGGGCGAGATTGTAGTGCTGTAGCCTCTTAGAGTTTTTAGTTGAAAAGCAATTTATAGTTCTCTTGGTTTTTTGGGTACCAGACATGGAATGCCTTACTCACTGGTCGGCTTATTGATTGGACTAGAATAAAAACCCGGGACGATCAGCACCTCAGTCTTTGCTTGGAGAATTGCAGTTTAATGAGATGCATGATGTCGAGGCCTCATGGGCAGTTGAGTAATCACTTTTGTTTAAACACACGTGGGACATTGTTAAACGTTCATCTTTTATGGTGCATTACTTGTTGGGTTGATGGTAAAGGCTTTTCTCATTGAGCTGTAGGACTCGTTTCCTGCAGGTTATTTACTGTTTCTTGAATATTGTGTTTCTGTTCATCCCCCTGAAATGAATTCCCTCTCTCTTTACCTGTTGCTGTCTTCCCCATCTTTAAGGTCTGTTTCAGACAGTGCTTCATCCAAGGCGCTCACCTCAGTGCCATCCAGGCAAGGCCTTCCTGCCTTTGAGCCCTCACTGCGTGGTGTGGTCCACAGACTGAATACCAGCCATGTTTCTCCTTTGTTAGTTTGTTTGTTCATTTCTCCATCTATCCTTCCACCCTTGTGTCCATCCATCTGTCCACTCCCCTACCTACCACCCACTCATCTGCCCACCCAGCAGGTACTCACAGGGTGCGCGCTGCTGCTGGCCTGGCATCGTGAACAGCGCTCGGCAAAGTTGTGCCCTCATGGTGCTTGCATTCTAGTGGGAAACATACACAAGAAAGTATAATTTAAAACTGTAATATTATAAAGAAATCAAAGCTGGGAGAAGTGTAGAGAGGGCTGCTGGGAGGGGCCATCTCTGGCACAGGAGCTGGGGGTGCGGATGCTGAGCTGTGGGGCCGCCATGTGGAGATGGGGAGGAGTGTGCTGGACGGAGGGGCTGGCGGGTGCAGAGCCCCGGGGAGTGGTAGGGGGAGGTCGGGGGTGCAGGGAGAGAGTGGTCATGAAGGCAGAGCCATGACCCCGGCCTCACGGCCAGGGTGAGTAGTGTGGGTTTTACTGGCAGCGAGCTGGAGGGTTACTAGAGGGTTACGTGTGTGTGTGTGTGTGTTCACAGAGCTGGCTGAGACTGGATTGTAGAGCTGGCCGGGGCAGAGGTGGCGGGGGGCACTTAGGAGGTCCTGCAGCCGGTGGCCAAGAGCTGTGGACAGGATCTGGACGCCCCTGGAGGGTCTCGGCTGCCCTGGCGCTCTGCCACCCCCAGCGGAGCTTCCCTAGAAGAGACTCATGTTGGAAATCTTTTATCCCGTGGTGTGAGCATCAGGACACTCTGCAAAGTCCAGCCCCCACCAGTCACTACAGGAAGGACCCTATTCCTGCCTTCCGTGCAGGATGGTGAGGGGATTCCGAGCTTCTTTGAGTTTCTAGGTTAAGATCAGACATTTCGACATCAAGGGGTGTGACACTTGCCCTGGTCCTGAGTGACCCTGGGCACAGGCTGGAGGCTAAACCAGAACCTCTTTTTGATGCGGTTCAAAAAGAGCAGATTTTAGGGATTCAGTTCCCTGTCTTCAGGTCAGCGTGATGCTTCACTATGGCCCAGCTTTCCCCTTAATGCAAAAAACTTTAATTATAAGAAGAAATTGTGAAAAGCCCAAGAATCAACATTTATATTGAATTTGATTTATATGTACCATTTTAGCTTATATTGTCAGGGCAGTTTCTAAGTGTTCAGAACTTGTCAGAGAAAAGAAAGGGTTTATTTTTGGAAGAGTGTGTCTCCCGGCGTTCACTGCTTTTAGGAATTATGGGGAGTAATTGTCAGGAGGGCGCAGCAGCTCCAGGGCTGGAGGAGGTGGTCCAGCCCGGATACCGGGTACCCCTCGTTGATGACAGATCCAGAATCTCACAGCGGCTGCTTTTGCCTGCCTTGTTCCCCAAGCTTCGTTATTTTTGTCAATATGAAACGCAGAAGAATAGCTCTTCCATGAAGATTCTTCACAGAAAATGTATTCCTTTGACGACTTTCCGTAAAATGTGAAGTCAGTTTCTTTTTCCATTTTTAACCATGAAAGTGCAGCCTGCGGCTTCCGTTTCTGTGGGACAGGAAGAGCTAATTTGTGGCCTTGTTTGCATTTCCACCCCTCCTGCCCCATGGGGTCGCGGTGTCCACGGGGGGGTCCGAGCCAGGGTCTGTCAGGGAGCCAAGGCGCTTTGACAGCTTGGAGGGCAGAGGCCGCTGTTAACTGTCGGTGTCGTTGCTGGCTCATGAAACCTTGGGGGATAAGGACAGTTTCTATAAGATTTCATTTCAAAATCCAGACTTCATCTGGCCTTATGCCCTGTGGATTCCTTTTTTTTTTCATTTTATGTTGTCTCTTTGCCCCCTTCATTTTCTACAGGGAAGAGTCTCTTATTGTCATTTAAAAAATTTCATGCCGGCAGTGTATTGACTGGAAAGTACCAGGTTAGAAATGTTATAATTATTATTTTTAAAAATTTTTATTTATTTTTTATTTTTGGCTGCATTGGATCTTCGTTGCTGTGCGCAGGCTTTCTCTAGTTGTGGCAAGCGGGGGCTACTCTTCATTGTGGTGCGTGGGCTTCTCATTGCGGTGGCTTCTCTTGTTAAGTAGTTGTGGCTTGCGGGCTCTAGAGTGCAGGCTCAGTAGTTGTGGTGCATGGGCTTAGTTGCTCCACGGCATGTGGAATCTTCCCAGACCAGGGCTTGAACCCATGTCCCCTGCATTAGCAGGCAGATTCTTAACCACTGAGCCACCAGGGAAGCCCAGAAATGTTATTTTTTTTATTAGTAAGTTTTTATAGTATTCCTGGGTAGAAAGATATTTTTTTGGAAACAGTTATTTTCCTGTCTTCTGTTTTTCTCATGAGCCCATAAAATAACATCTTTATTATCATTTTTTGTTATATATAATATATAAAATAAATATCTTTTAAAAAATTAGAAGTTTAACCAGAAGTTTAAGATATATTAACGTTGCTTTTGACTATAATCTTTCATTCCCAGAGGTAACACCATTCATAAGCTCCATATGTTTTCTTATAGACTTAATAAAAATATGTTTACACACATTTTACACATACTCATAGAAAATACATGGTATCTGTTGGTGTGTGTATGTCATATGGTTTTTTTAAAAATTGTAGTAAAATATACATAAAACTTACCATTTTAATTATTTTACCATTTTTGGGTGTACAGTTCATTGCCATTAAGAACGTTAACATTGTTTTGCAGTCATCACCACCATCCATCTCCAGGACTTTTTCATCTTCCTAAACTATCCTCTACCGATTAAACACTAACTCCCCATTCTCCCCTGCCCCCGGCCCCTGGTAGCCAGTATTCTACTTTCTGTCTCTGAATTTGACTACTAGAGACCCACCATAAGTAGAATTGTACAATATTTGTCTTTGTGCCTGGCTTATTTCACTTAGAATAATGTATTCAGAGTTCATCTGTGTTGTTGCACGTATCATAATTTCATTCCTTTTTAAGGCTGAATAATATTGCATTGTATGTATAGACCACATTTTGTTTATTCATTTGTCTGTTGATGGACATTTGGGTTATTTCCACTTTTGGCTATTGTGAATAGTGCTGCTATGAACATGGGTGTACAAATACCTGTTTGAGACCCTGCTTTCAATTTTTTTTTTGGTATATACTTAGAAATGGGATTGCTGGATCATATTCATAATTCTTTGTTTAATTTTTTGAGGATTTGCCCTATCATTTTCCACAGTGGCTGCACCATTTAATATTCCCACCAACAGTGCCCAAGGGTTCCAATTCCTCCACATCCTCCCTAACACTTGTTATTTCCTGTTTGTTTTTTTTTTAATAATAGTCACCCTAATGGGTATGAGGTGATATCTCACTGTGGTTTTGATTTGCATTTTCCTAATGCCCAGGGATGTTGAGCATCTTTTCATGTGCTTAATAACTATTTGTGTGTCTTGTTTGGGGAAATATCTACCCAAGTGCTTTGCCCGTTTTTAAATTGGGCTGTTTTTTTGTTGAGTTGTAGGAGTTTTTTTTTTTTTAAATCTATTCTAGATATTAATCCTTTATCAGGTATATGATTTGAAAATATTTTCTCCCATTCTGTGAGTTGCCTTTTCACTCTTAATAGTATCCTTTGATGCACAAAAGTTTTACATTTTGATGAAGTCCAATTTATTTTTTCTTTTGTGGACAGTGCTGTTGGTATCATATCCAAGGAATTGTTGCCAAATCCAATGCCATGAAGGTTTCCTCCTATATTTTCTTTTAAGAGATTTATAATTTAGCCTTTCATGTTTATTTTCACTTAATTTTTATATATGGTGTAAAGTGAATGTCGTAAGGTTTTAGTTGCAGGCAAGTTGGAAGAACAGTACCAGTGAGTTTCCCTGAGCCACATGAGAGTAAGTTGCTGACCTGATACCCCATCACCCCTGAACATGTTAGTCTATATTTCCTGCAAGCAAAGACATTCTCTTATAGAACCCCCAAACATCCATTAAAATCAGAAAAACTAGGGAATTTCCTGGCGGTCCAGTGGTTAAGACTCCACACTTCTATTGCAGGGGGCACGCGTTTGATCCCTGGTTGGGGAACTGAGACCCCATGAGCTGCGTGGTGTGGCCGAAAAAAAAATCAGAAAAACTATCATTGGCATTTTAATACCATCCAGTCCTCAGACTCCATTCATGTTTTAGTGGTTATCCCAATAGCTGGTCTTTGGCAGTTGTTCAGAATCATGTTGCATTCAATTGTCATACGTCTTTAGTTTCCTTCATTCTACATTAGTCCCTTGGTCTCTCCTTGACTTTCATAACCTTGACTCTTTGGAAGAGTACAGGTCAGTTATTTTGAAAATGTCTCTCAATTTGGGTTTCCTTAGGATTACATTCAGGGTGGATGTGTGTGTGCACGCATCTGTGTGCACATGCCCTCGACCTCCACGTTATTGTTGGTACTGTTCTACATTTACTGTCCTGAAACAGGCTGCTTTTCCCACCAGCAATGTTGTTTGTGTTGTTACGTCTACAGCTAGTTCATTCATTTTTAACTGCAAGACAGGATTCTGTCATGTGAATACACTGCCTTTGATTAGCTGTTCTCCTTTTGATGGACTTAGGGGTTGTTGGCAGTTTTTTGCTGTTACTAACAATGACGCAAAAATCATCCTTGGGGCTTCCCTGGTGGCGCGGTGGTTGGGAATCTGCCTGCTAATGCAGGGGACACGGGTTCGAGCCCTGGTCTGGGAAGATCCCACATGCCGCGGAGCAACTAGGCCCGTGAGCCACAACTACTGAGCCTGCGCGTCTGGAGCCTGTGCTCCGCAGCAAGAGAGGCCGCAACAGTGAGAGGCCTGCGCACCGCGATGAAGAGTGGCCCCCACTTGCTGCAACTAGAGAAAGCCCTCGCACAGAAACGAAGACCCAACACAGCCATAAATAAATAAATAAATAAATAAATAAACTCCAATCTCTTTAAAAAAAAAAAAAATCCTTGTTTACATTTCTTTTGTGGATGTAGATTTTCGAGGCAACAGACTTTTATTATTATTTTTAAAATTTGAAATATTTCAAACATGCTGAATGTATGGAGAGTAATATAACAACACTCAACTTTAGCCAGTGTGAATGTTGGGTCTAGAATCTTTAAGTTGGTAAAGTTGTCACCCCAGTCAGTAAATGGGAGTTTTACTGACACTTGCTCAACGTTACTGTCTCACTGAGTGAGAATTATTGTTAATGATGAAATTGCCTCAAAAGTGTGTAGCTTTAGGGACTTCCCCGGCGGTCCAGTGGTTAAGACTCCGAGCTTCCAATGCAGGGGGTGAGGGTTCCATCCCTGGTTGGGGAACCAAGATCCCACATGCTGTGCAGTGCGGCCGAAAAAAAAAAAGTGTGTAGCTTTATTAAGAGAGAGGTATTTTGGGAAAACCAGTCAGATTTAAAAAGCAGAAAATGTGGGCCTACCACCCAGATGTGAACTGGGAATAAACTACCACATAGGCGCAGCCAACTTTCCTTTTAGTCTTTCTTCATGTCTCTCTTAATAGAATTTAATGAAACAAGACAGGAGGAGGAATCACCGAAGGTTAAGGATAATGGACCTGAAAGACTTGCTTGGCCCCTGGGGAGACTCACCTCTCAGCTGGGTCCGTTCCTTGGCTCTGGCGTCAGGTGACGTGAAAAGTGCCTTCAGGAGTTCATTCCGAGCCTGCTTCAGGCCCCAGCATAGACCTGTGATAAATCAGCTCTGTGCTCACGCGTGACGTTTGGCAAATCAAGGGAAGGAGAGGGAGGGAATCAGGTCAGAGCCCAGCTGGCTTCACAAGCCACGGGAAACAGAATTCTCTGAAGATAAATAAGTCCATAAATTCAGGGCTTAGAGAGACGCGGCAGTGACAGGCAGCCTCTTGAGTTTTGTTGAAGCGTCTCATTTTTCACCTGTGGAAATGGAAACGTGCTGTCTCCTGATCCCCACCCACACCTGCAGGGAGAGCCCTGCGGGCCACCCTGGACTGCAGAGTCCTCGACTGTTTACAGCCTCGGCCGGAAGCAAGCGTGTGGCCGGCTGTGTCTTCCCCCCAGGAGTAGAAAAGCGTGATCCACTCAAACACTAGCTCCTACAAGGTTAGGAGAGAGACATGGTCTCAGTACCTAGAAGTGAAGTCTCTGTGTTCTGTCAGTGGGTGTTTCCTGGGTTTTGCTTTTAATGCTAAATAACATTCCTCCTGGCCTGTCTATTAATAGTAGAGTAAAGGGAACCACGGAGGTTTCTTAACATTTAAACTGCTTTGGACTCCTGTTCCTGGCTAAAGTTGTGTTTGGTGGGAATGTGGCTTTCACTTTTTAAGTCCTGATACCTGGATTGTGGGTAGAAAAAGGAGAAAAAGGCTCACATCCTGAAAGACAGTGGCAGCAATAGTAACCACAACCAGGAAGCTCATTTGGGGCTCCCGGGGATTCATCGTCCGTGTGTTTGAAGTTCTGTGTCAGCATTTTAGCATACAGCAGAGTGGACATCACTTGTTTCAGTCATCACATGAGGATTCCGGTGTGGATAGTAATCCTGAGGGTTTTTCCTGCATCCTTTCTAGGGATGCAGAGTATTCGGCCTTTGAAGTGATGCCGTCTGGGACCTCAGGCTGCTGCTGCGGGTCTGTAGGCCAGGAAGTGCCAGTGTAATGGGTACCTACTCACATTTGTCCCCAAGGCCCTGAAAGAGACCAGGGCGGAAGTGAGCCCTCTCTGGACAAGGGTGAGAGCAGAGTGGCCACGTCAGACCTTCACCCTAAACACTGTCGCCTGCTTTCTGCATTCAAAGCAAGTTCTGGTTCAGTGGGAATCGTGGCCTCTCCGGGCTGTCAGCACCCCGCTTCCTCAGTCCTGGACCTGACACGCTCACCTGACACCTGCTCCCTGACACTGTGTGCTCCAGGATGCTGTGTGTGGATGGCGCGGCAGACACACGTCGTGTGCACATCTGCTCTGCTCATGCGCGTGCTCCCTCGTCCCACTGGACTCTGCTGCAAAACACAAGAGTCGAAGATAAAATTGTTAAGAATTTCACGATGACAGTGGCAGAGCAGTGGACCAAGTGCAGGTCCTCTGAGCACGAGGCCCCGTGTGCCTGCTGTGATCACACGCCCGTGAAGTCAGCCCTGCGCCCTCTGTCATATCGCAGTCTGCTCCTCTTCTTCCTCCCCCCAGCGCCCACGCTCCCGGCCCCCACCCTGATCACCCAGCATCGTACTGCAGCCTGCCCCTGACCCCAGCCTGCTCTGTTCTTCCAGGGCCTCCTACCCGCCCCACTTCTTGCTCTTTTTTTAAGATTTATCACCTTCTAAAATATTATAACTGTAACTTTCGGTTACCTAAAAGAATTATCATTTATTTCCCCTGCTAGAATATAAGTTCCCAAAGGGCAGGGATCTTCCACCAAATAAGGGAAGGCAGTTCAGAATTGAATATTTGATATTTACTGTGTAAGAATATGACATGTTATAAAGTAGGCATTACACATTAAGGGCAGAGGAGGGATTTCACAATAAGCAGTAATTGGGCAACTGGTTGGCAATTATGGAAAAATTAATCATTTTACATCCTTTTTTTTTTTAGACAGTTCTATTTATTTATTTATTTATTTATTTGGCTGTGTTGGGTCTTCCTTTCTGTGCGGGGGCTTTCTCTAGTTGCGGCAAGTGGGGGCCACTCTTCATCGCGGTGCGCGGGCCTCTCACTGTCGCGGCCTCTCGTTGCGGAGCACAGGCTCCAGACGCGCAGGCTCAGTAGTTGTGGCTCACGGGCTCAGCTGCTCCGCGGCATGTGGGATCTTCCCAGACCAGGGCTCGAACCCGTGTCCCCTGCATTGGCAGGCAGACTCTCAACCACTGCGCCACCAGGGAAGCCCAACATCCTTACTTTTTACTATACCTTAAAATAAATTCCAGTGGAATTAAAGAGATAAATGTAATTAAAAAAAAATCTCACTGAGTGTACTGGCCTTCCTAAGTATAAAATGTATTACAACGTTACAGTTAATAAAAACAGATGGTGCTGGCTGAGCAAGAAACCTATCACCAAGGAGATGAGAGGCCTGAAAGGGAGACCAATTGTCTATGAGAAGTTTGGTTTGTAATAAAGATAGCGTGCAAGAGGTGGGTTTTCATCAAAGGTGTTATGACAACTGGCTGGTTCGTTTTAAAAATTGAACGCAGTAGCGATCTATGAACTTGTGTGAAAAACATAGCAGCTCTGTTATTGTATGAAGCAAGCACATCTCCAAAGAATACATGTAGTGTGATTCCAGTTATATAAAAGCAAAGACTATCTGTTGGTATGTAGTTCACTTATCTGCCTCCCACTCTCAGGGACCTGCCATCTCTCATACATTCTGGTAAAGAGAGGATTTATCTTTTTAAAAAAATTGAGATATAATTGTCACGTAACATTATATTAGTTTCAGATGTACAACATAATGATTCAATATTTGTATATATTGTGAAATGATCACAAGTCCAGTTAACATCCATCTCCATATATAGTTACAAATTTCTTTTTTCTTGTGATAAGAACTCTTAAGATGTGTTCTCTTAGCAACTTGCAAATATGCAGTACAGTATTATTTACTATAGTCACCATGGTGTACATTACATCCCAGGACTTATTTATTTTATTACCAAAAATGTGTACCTTTTCACCCCTTTTATCCACTCTGCCCATCCCCCACCCCACGTTTCTGGCAGCCGCCAGTCTGTTAAGAGAGGATTTATCATAAACCTCTCAAGACTGGTCCCCTTGAGAGTCTCTGCATCTTCTGGCCCTCCCTGCGGGGCTCCGCCGACTGTATTCCTGGTTAGGTTGGAACTCCTGGGTCCTGGTATAGGGTGAGCCCTAGGCAGCCTGCCCCACCTGAGACAGGTCAGTGTGATGTTTCTGGGGGGTGATCTGAGCATCAGAGCTTCTCAAAGCTCCCCAGGAGATGCCAACATGCAGCTAATGCTGAAAACCACTGTTCTTGTTGGATCTGGTAAGAATTCCTCCTTTTGAGGCATCACAAGATCGAGACCAAGAGCCGCTCCAAAGGGTTAGGGCATGGGGCTCAGCAGATTCTTACAGTTATACAGAGACAGATGTGCATCTGCGGTACTTCTGACCAGCCCACTTATTAAAGGGTGCAGAATGCCCTCCGGGGTTGTCTGTCCAGAGGATGGAGATGGGGCCTTTAACTACTGGTTCCCACCCCTGTTGGCTTTCCAGGCAGGCCAGCAGGTTCCCGTGACTTCTGAGAAGGCCCCGGGCCAAAAAGACCCTCAGTGCTTGCTTGAGGGAGGGAGTCCTGGCTGTCAGCTGAGCTGGAACTTGCGTGGTACCATCAGCAGCTGTGGCCAAGGGGACGGTGTGCAGGCACTCAGATAGAGTGATTCTGTGTTCAAGTCATTGCATATCCTTATATGCATATATAAGGATATATATCCCCATATCCCCATCCTTAACATTAAGTGCACTTCTAGGCATTTTGGGGGATTCTAATTAAATGTTACCTGGAAAACAATAGTTGTTAAGAGTGAAATATTCTTTAAAGCGGTGAGGGAAAAGTCTCATTTCTGTTTTATGTTTTCAGTCTGGTAGAGGAGCTCCTAGGAAGAATAAGTCAATCAGATCCTTAGGCAATGCTTTTTCTTTCTGGTTCCTGCTTGGCTCCTGTTTGGGAACCAGAGGGCTGAGCCTGGAGGGGCCCATCCAGCCTTTGGACCAAGCCAGGTGCAGCCTGGAGGCCTCGGCAGGTGGTGAGGGGTGAGGGGACCCTTCTGTGGAATCATGCAGTGACTTCCTGGGCCCAGCTTTGTGAAATGTGTTGCTGTGTGGGTACCTCATCTTGGGTGTAGTCTTGAAGGACATGGGGTCAAGGATGCCAGGTAGAGGGCCCCTCACAGGGTCAACCTTCCCAGCCCCCTCGGGCACCTGGGTCTCTTTGGGGAGTGCACTGACCCCTTCAGCTGTGGGCACCCCCAGATGGGAGGGATAGTGGCACCGGGGCTGGAGGACAAGTGCTCGGAGCAGGTGTTGGCTAACTTGCTTTAGAAATGTAATTTTTTTAAACTTTTTATTTTATATTGGAGTATAGTTGATTAACAATGGTGTGTTAGTTTCAGGTGTACAGCAAAGTGAATCAGTTATACATATACATGTATCTATTCTTTTTCAAATTCTTTTCGCGTTTAGGTTGTTACATAATATTGAGCAGAAATGTAATTTTTGCGGATGTGGCATTTAACAAATATATTGTGCCTGAGTACCATGTCACCTAATATTGATTGAAGAATAGTGACCAGATTCATGAATTATCTTTGCTTGAACTTAAATACTGATCTAATGTATACGAATATTTGAAAGTAGTAGTTGAGTTTGGTGTTTTGAGTGTGAAATAAAAATATGCTAAAAAATGAAAGCAGCTTGTGAAATACAAGTAATTTTACTTACCAGGGGCGTATAATAATATGAGAGGTAAATCAGCTCAACAGACAGCCAGTCTGCTTGTTTACGAGTTAGCCAGACACGGAGTCATCAACTTCTAAACTCTCTTCTCTCTTTGCATAGTAGCTCTGCTGTTCTTTCCAGAAGTTTCTTTTTTTAAAAAAGAAGTGTTGACCAAATGTAAAACTGATAGCTAGTGGGAAGCAGCCGCATAGCACAGGGAGATCAGCTCGGTGCTTTGTGACCACCTAGAGGGGTGGGATAGGGAGGGTGGGAGGGAGGGAGACGCAAGAAGGAAGAGATATGGGGATATATGTATACGTATAGCTGATTCACTTTGTTATAAAGCAGAAACTAACACACCATTGTAAAGCAATTATACTCCAATAAAGATGTTAAAAAAATAAGTAAATAAAATTAAAAAAATAAAATAAAATGCTTAAAAAAAAAAGAAGTGTTGAACTATATCTAAAATAGATAACTAATAAGAACCTGCTGTATAGCACAGGAAACTCTAATAGCCCAATGGGAAAAGAATGTAAAAAAAAAAAAAAGAGTGGATATATGTATATGTATAACTGAATCACTTTGCTGTACACCTGAAGCTAACCATTGTAAATCAACTATACTCCAATAAAAATTTTAAAAAAGTGTTGAGAATTTTTTTTTGGGGAGGGGTGGAGAAATGTATAACTCTAAAAGTAAACCTTGCTTTTGAAAAATGAAGTTATTATACATGAAGGAGGATTATAATAGCAGACTGTCATTGTTAATAAAAACAAAGTTGAGAACTAACAGTTTCTAAGCTTTGCATCCATGCGTATGATCCTCACAACCAGCGTGAGAGGGGAGAAGCTCAATTCTCTCCTTGATTAACTTGTTCAGGGTCATGGGACGCGGCCACTAAGTGAGTGAGCTGGGTTCCAACAGAAGACAGTCTTTTAGGTCATCCTGCCTCAGGCTTCTTCTGAGTGAACTTCCTTAACTACCATCTTTCTGATTTATAACATGGTCTGTTCAAACAAAGACCAGTGGGTGACGTTTGGTCCTTCAGGAGTCAGCTGATCTAGAAGTGGATTCACGTCCTTGCCATTGACCTTCAGTTCACTTGTAGTTGCACTGAGGTTTACAGGTCTGTGTGTTCCTTTTCTCCCCAAAAGTTGGATGGTGTTGACCAGAATCCTCAGTAGCTGCTTGCAAAGCCGTCTTTCAGGGCTTACTTATTCTGTTGTATTTCTCCAGGTTCTGGGAATCACTGGCCCATCTCCAGAGCCTCTGTATCTCACAGTTAGAAGTATTGTCTGTGTTTGACAGGCTGTAAACAATTTTGTTGAGTAAAAGTTTAGGTTAATAAGGGAATCATATGCAGATAAAAGTGCCTTACAAAGTTAAAAGAACCTCCTTTTTTGAGCATTAATCGGTATTAACAGTGTTCTTTTTGGTAAGATCACCTTTATCTATTTTACTGAGGGCTAGTTAACGTATAATACTATGTTAGTTTCAGGTATACAACATAGTGATTCGACGTTTAAATACATTACTAAATGATCATCATGATAAGTCTAGTAACCATCTGTCACCATACAAAATTACTATGGTATTATTGACTGTATTTCTTATGCTGTGTATTATGTTCCTGTAACTTATTTATTTTGTAACTGGAAGTTTGTACCTCAGTCTTATTCATCTTTTCCCACCTCCTCCCTCCTTCCTCAACTACCAGTTTGTTCTCTGTATCTATGAGTCTGTTTCTGTTTTGCTTTGTTTGTTTGTTTTTTTAGATTCCACATGTAAGTTAAATCATATGGTATTTGTCTTTCTCTGCCTGACTTACTTCACTTAGCATGATACCATCTAGATCCATCCATGTTGTTGCAAATGGCAAGATTTCATTCTTTTTTATGGCGGTTTAATATTCCATTGTGTGTGTATATATGTGTGTGTGTGTATATATATATATATATATATATATATATATATATATATACACATACTATATCTTCTTTATCCATTCATATATTGATGGGCACTTGGGTTGCTTCCATATGTTGGCTATTATAAATAGTGCTGCAATGAACATAGGGGTGCATATATATCTTTCAATTAGTGTTTTTGTTTTCTTTGGGTAAACACCCCTAAGTGGAATTGCTGCATCTTACGGTAGTTCTAGTTTTAATTTTTTGAGGACTCTCCATACTGTTTTCCATAGTGGCTGCATCAGTTTACATTCCCACCAACAGTGCAGGAGGGTTCCCTTTTCTCCACACCCTGGCCACACTTGTATGGTCAGTTCATCTATGACAGAGGATGCAAGAATATACAATGGGGAAAGACAGCCTCTTCAATAAGTGGTATTAGGGAAACTGGACAGCTACATGTAAAAGAATGAAACTAGACCATTTTCTTACACCATATACAAAAACGAACTTAAAATGGATTAAAGACTTAATCATAAACCATAAAACTAGAAGAAAATAGGCAGAACATGCTTTGACATTGATCTTAGCAGTATATTTTTGGATATGTCTCCTCAGGCAAGGGGAACAAAAGCAAAAATAAACAAATTGGACTACATCAAACTAAAAAGCTTTTGCATAGTGAAGGAAACTATCAGCAAAATGAAAAGGCCACCTACTGAATGGGAGAAGATATTTGCAAATGATATCTCTGATAAGGGGTTAATATCCAGATTATATACAGAAACCATACAGCTCAGTAGCAACAAAACAAACAATCCAATTAAAAAATGGACAGAGACCCTGAATTGACATTTCTCCAAAGAAGACAGAACAGCCAACAGACACATGAAAAGATGCTCAACATCACTAATCATCAGGGAAATGCAAATCAAAACACCAATGAGATACCACCTCACACCTGTCAGAATGGCTGTCATCAAGAAGACAACAAATAACTAGTTTTGGCACATTATTATTTTAAAAGGTAATCATGAGTTGGAAAATGAATAAATGTTTATGGATCATGCTTCTGTATTTTATCTGTAAAATGTAAAGTTATTTCAAAGAGTGTTTTTGGTTATTAATTTGTTTCACTATGTTTTGATATTCCATTTAAATTTAATTTCAGTAACAACAAAACAAGAACTGAATCTTAGGGTCTACAATATAGTCTAGAAAATGTGGGTCCATTGGGAATGCTTCCTATTCAATATATTTGTTTTTCAAACAAGGTCATGAACTCTTTTAAGTTAATCTAGATCTAAATAGCTTCGATTACCACTGGATTTATGTGAGTGATTTTCGTAGACTGATGAGTTAATCGGCAGCCCATTCTAACCACTGAGGTACTAGAGCAATTGCTTTATCTGCCTGGGTTAGTTTTCTTGCCTCTTTTAGTGAACATAATCATTTCTGATTATTGCAAGGTTTAGTCAGCTTTAATTATGGCAGTTTTTCTAAAATTTACATTTTTAAAACTTTGTATTATAGAAAACTTCGAATTCACATAAATAGAGAGGATGGATAGTGTAACAAATCCCCATGTACTCAGCATCCTGTATCAGTGACTATCATCCATCACAGAAAATTCACATCTTATGGGTGTCCCTGTGCGTGGCCCAGCTGTGGGCACTGCTGATTGAGTCTAGCAGAGCACACATCAGGGAGGTGTGTGGGGACCACAGAGAATAGGTCGTTGAATGGCTGTATTCTTTCCCTGTTTGATGGGCATTTAGTTTAATTTTTTTTTTTTTGCTAACACAAATAGGCAGTGTGGCAGTAAACATGCTTGTATGTAAATTTTTTCGTACTCATGTGAGTATTTCTGTAGGATAATGGAGGAAACATCTACATATGAAGGAGGCTTGGATATTTTCATTCTTCCCTATGAAGATATTATAACCTGCTAAATTTTAGCACTTTTGCTCTTTTCTTAGAAGTTCTAGGTTAGTTATTCTCTGAATGGAATTATCTTTATTGGGACTATCTTAAGAAATGCTAGCTGCCACAGCAGACACTCAGAAATCTCCATGGCTTAACACAACAAAAGTTAGTATCACCAAAGTACCGCCTGGGTTGGTAAGGGTCTGCTCCATTTGCTGACTCAGGGATCCAGGCTCCCTCCAGCTCGTAACATTGGCCTCCCCGGCAGAAGGAGAGAGGGGTGGAGGCACCTTACCAGCTCTGATGCGTCACCTCTGTTCACGTTTCTGTCAGGGTCACTCACTTCATGGGGGGAGTGGGGTGTGCTTGGATGTTGGGTAAGCACCGTGGCTGTGCCTGTCCTCAGCTGGCAAGGAAGGGGACGTTGTATACTTGACTGCCCTTGACTTCCAGCCCCATGTTTGCCTGTCCAGACACTTAAAGTCTTTGCCCCCCAAGGGAAAGGAGGTTTGAAATCAAGCTTAGACTCCTTGTGTCTCAGTCCCCTCCTTAACTATGGCTGTGTTAGAATAGCCTTTCCAAGTGTGTTCTGGGAAACTGGCATCTGAGCCCGAGGAATGGATTTAGTGTCATTTATATTCTAATGGCAATATTCTTTTTTTGTTGCCTTAAATGTGTTCTATTTTTTAAACTTTGTTATCTTGAAAAGTTGCAAAAATTGTACCCAGGGGACCTGTATACCTTCACCCAGCTTCCCCTGGATAAATTCCAATCCACAGATCTTATTTGTATTTTGTCAAAGGAGATACTTTGACAAGTAAAGCCAGAGTTGCTCTCAGGTTCCTGTTTGCACATACCCATCACCGATGGGTGGTCTCTCTTTGCTCACAGGTACTCCTTTTTTTTTAAATTTTGATTTTTATTTTATTCTATTTTTTGGCTGTACTGCATGGCTTGTGGCATCTTAGTTCCCCTACCAGGGATCGAACCCGTACCCCCTGCAGTGGAAGCATGGAGTCCTAACCACTGGACAGCCAGGGAATTCCAGGTACCCCTTCTTTACAAATGAACAGGATGAACTGAGAATCACCCAAAGACCCCAGTCTGGGCCCCACACTGCTGAGTAACCTATAACTCAGTAGTTTATGCATTACTGCTCTATTGACAGGATGCCAGAAAAACAAGAAGGAAAGCCTTTCTTATTTATTAGACAATAACAAAGAACCTTCAATAGTCTTGGAGACTTTTAAGATAAATATGACCTAAAACTCTTCTTAGATCATCACTTTTCCATAATCTCCTCCGAGGCCACAGATAGCACTGCTAACCTTAATTAATTGAGTTATCCAAATATGGGCTTGGACACAAAGGATCAGAATGAGGGCATCTAAGATGAATCAGCAGAAAATCATTCTCACTGCTGCCTTAATTCAAGTCTACTGAATGCCTGGACTCTGGTAAAGAAATACGGGTATATTAGTCATCTATCGCTGTGTAACACATTACCCAAACCTTAGTGGCTTAAAACAACCATGAACTTGTATTATGTCATACATTTTCTGCGAGTCAGGAATTCATTAGTGGGCAGTTCTGACGCGGGGTCTCTTGTGAGGCTGTAGTTCAGATATGAACTGTGACTGGAAGATCTGCTTTCTTTTATTATTATTTTAATTTAATTTTTATTTTATAGTGGAGTCTAGTTGATTTACGATGCTGTGTTAGTTTCAGGTGTACAGAGCAGAATGACTCAGTTATCACTCAGTTATCAGAGGACCCACTTTCAAGACGGCCCGTTTGAGGCTGGCTGTTGGCAGGAGGCCTTGGCCCCTGTCCGCACGGGCCTCCCCGTAGAGCTGCTTGACGTGACCACTGGCTTCTCCGAGTGAGCCGCCCAGGAGAGCGAGGTGGAGGCCACAGTGTCCTTCAGGACCTGGCCTCTCAAGCCACCCAGCACCGTTTCCTCAGGATCCCGTTGGTGACGCACGTTGGCCCTGTTCCGTGGGGGAGGGGGGCGGGCACACATGGCCTGAATTCCAGGAGGTGAGGCTCCCGGGCCGTCTTGGAGGCTGATGACCGCGGTGGGAGATGGAGCAGAAGTGACAGGGCGGTCGTCTTAGTTACCGTTCCCTCATAGTAGAGGTTGGGTAACCAACCAATGAAAAACAGGACAGAATCAAGAACCATCAGCAGAAGGTGGGCCTCGTTGCACTGAGGTTTGGTGGCAGAAGTGGAGCCGTGGGCAGAAGGCATGGACCCAGCTCCGACCTCTGCTTCCTGCAGGGGCTCCAAGTCTCCTCAGACACGGTGGGGACGATCCCTGCCCTGCAGGTCTCACAGGCTGTCATGAAGGGTGAAGTCCAGTGCGAGGGGATGCGTGAATTGTACGGCGTGTTGTGGGAATATTAATTATGATAATGAGGAAGATTTTTAAAATGCACTGAGAGGGACTTCCCTGCTGGTCCAGCGGGTAGGACTCCGTGCTCCCGATGCAGGGGGCCTGGGCTCAATCTCTGGTTGGGGAACTGGATCCCGCAGGCTGCAACTAAGAGTCTGCATGCCACAACTAAGATCCTGCATGCTGCAACTAAAGATCCTGCATGCAGCAACTAAGACCCGGAGCAGCCTAAACAAGCAAACAAATAAATAAATATTAAAAAATAAAATGCACTGAGATTTGTTCAGTACTTAAACCTGGAAGCAACTGATTATGTTGTTCAGACCCAGTATCTTAGGATTATTATTAGTTTTTTGCGTGCTGGATAAAAGCATTGGTGACTAAGTGTCTTTATTACAAGGAGCTGTGAGGTGAAAGCCCTGGGTTGGTGGCAGGAGCCTTCCCGGTTCCGTAAGGAGGTTGAGACACAGGCCGCACCTGCATCTGGGGTCTCCTCGCAGCCTTTCCGTCTGGGCCTTGGCCCTGTTGCCCTCTCCCTTTGGCCAGTCCTGAATTATTGCCTCAGCTCCTTGTCATAGGTGAGTATTTCAGTCTAAGGATCCCCTTCTGCCTCTCCCGTGGTGTGGATGTGAGAACTGACTCAGGGTCCTCAGCCTAATGGTGGTTTACGTGGTCCGGGGCTGGATCCCTGGACCACGAGCAGCAGACCGGGAGAAATGGCTACAAAGTGAGCATCACATCAGGCCAAGATTTCTGAAAATTCACTTCATAGGTGGGAAAAGCTTGAATTATCATAGGTATTTGATATCCATTATTTTGAAATAAGGTTTGTTCATTAGAATTACGTCTGTCTACACAAAGCTATTGAAGCAACCTAAATGTCCATCGACAGATGAATGGATAAAGAAGATGTGGTACATATATACAATGGAGTATTACTCAGCCATAAAAAGGACCGAAATTGGGTCATTTGTAGAGACGTGGATGGACCTAGAGACTGTCATACAGAGTGAAGTAAGTCAGAAAGAGAAAAACAAATATCGTATATTAACGGATATATGTGGAATCTAGAAAAATGATACAGATGAACCAGTTTGCAGGGCAGAAATTGAGACACAGATGTAGAGAACAAACGTATGGACACCAAGGGGGGAAGCAGGGGGTGGGGGGTGGTGGGATGAATTGGGAGATTGGGATTGACATGTGTACACTAATATGTATAAAATAGATAACTAATGAGAACCTGCAAAAAAATACGTTTATTTAGTATAAAAAAGACTTAAATAGATGTACTAGTTGCTCATTTTTAGCAACTTAGAGAAAATTGAAAAATGTAAAAAAATTCAATAAATCCAGGAGACATTAAGAGAAAATTAAATTTGACTAGATAAAAATTAACCCTCCTATAACGTAAAGAAACTCAGAAGATAAATGTTAGACTAGGAGAAAATATTTTCAACATTTTTGATTGAGTTTTTTATTGAGGTAATTATAGGTTCACATGCAGTTGTAAGAAATAATAGTGAGATACTGTGAACCTTCACCCAGTTTCCCCTAATGGCAGAGCCTTGCAAAGTATGGTACAATCAGGACATTGAGACTGATGTAATCCATCCATCTTTAGGTAGTTCTTTTTTTGCCTATGGCTGTCTAGTAGATCCAGCATCATTTGTTGAAAAGACTGTCTTTCCCCCATTTTTACGCTTTTGTCAAAAATCTGTTAGACTTATTTGTGTGGGTCTGTTTCTGGGGTCTCCATGTGTCTGCCGCTCCCCCATCACCACACTGTCTGCTTTGCTCTGGTGTTTATACAGTAAGCCTTGATGCTGAGCGCAGCGACTCCTCCCACTTTATTCTCCTTTGTCAGACTTGTTTTAGCTCTTCTAGACCCTGAGCCGTTCCACATTAATTTTAGAATAAGCTTGTTATGTCTATGAAAACCATGCTGGCATTTGGATAGGAATTGTATTAACGCTCTGAATCAATTTGCAGAGACTTCTCTTTTTTACTGTGTTGTGGCATCTAATCCATAAACATAGTATGTCTCTCCGTTTATGAAACATTTTCTTTTTTTAAAAATAAAGAACTAATTCTTAGAATCTATAAAGAGCACCTACAAATTAATAACAAACAAGAGGCCAGAACACATAGGAAACTGGGAAAAGGCTATTATTAGGCAGTTCCCAGAAAAAAGACAAATGGTAACCAAGGTTTGAATAGAGGCTTAATCTCACCCATGATGCAGGGAGTGCAGATTAGAAGATCCCGTTGTTTTGTCTGGTAAAAATTAAAAGTTGATGGCGTCATTTGATGAGAGTACAAGGAAGTGGGGCTGTGATACACTGCTGGTGGCAGCAAGCGGGTGAAGCGTTTTAGAAGACACTTAGCAATGTTAATCAAAATTAGTAGCAGATAGAACTTGACTGAGCAGTTCCACTGCTTTGAGCATCTCCTTCAGAAGTCTGTGCACCTGTGCACGAAGATATTGGTACAAGGATGCTCCATACAGTATTATGGGAACAACCAAAATGCTAGTCAATAGGGGAAAGGCTGGACAAATTACACCTCATTCATAGTGCAGGATACTGTGCACTAGTTAAAAGACTGAGGCCCACCTGTATGCACTGACATCTCAAATTAGATAAGGATGGCCACCTGTATGTACTGACATCTCAAATTAGATAAGAATAGAGGTCAAATTATACCCCTCCCCCTGTTTTGGTTCTGCTTTCCTTTTAAACAGATATAAAACAGCCACCTGGTCACTACTGACTTTCTTGTCACATTGTTGAACAGATACAGCTGCTTCAGATAATTCCATTGTGGCTCAGGGAGGCTAAATTACTGATAAATTAACTTTCTTTCTATGGCTCTTATTTCGAAATCATTTTTATTGCCTTCATTATGTACCAGGAATGGGGAATAAAGGTCCAGGGCTGGGGGGAGGGCTCGTGCCTTGGCAGGAACGATGTGTCTCTGGCTTTGCCCAGTGGTCTGGCCCTCCCAGTTCCCTGGCCCCTTGTCATCCTACTTGGGTCAGAAGGGCATTGCTAACCCCTCTGAGAAATGGCTTTTCCTTTGACAAGGTTTTAATAGGGCTGGTATCCTGAAGAACTCTTGTTTTCATGATCCAGTTTGGGAGAAAAGTTTCATAAAAAGTATTTGACAATGGTTGACTAAGTACCTTGATCTATGCTCCTTTCAAAATGGATTGTGCATTTAATTTAGTAAATCAAAATATTTATTTTTTTCAAAGAAATTTCAGAACAGAATTGCTTCTCTGAGCCGAGCTCATTTTCTGTACGTTGTTTTCCAAGTAAAAATACTTTACTGTGAATTATTTAAGACAAATAAGAAGGAGTAAGACAGTAGACACTGGTATATCCACTCCCCAGCATAACAAAGTGTTCTTCTTACTTGTAGACTCTTTTTTTTTTTTTGGCCGCACCTCGTGGCATGTGGGATCTTAGTTCCCTGACCAGGGATTGAACCCGCGCCCCCTGCAGTGGAAGCATGGAGTCTTAACCACTGGACCACCAGGGAAGTCCTTACTTGTAGATTCTTGAAGACATTCCAGTGAATGGGGGGCTGGCCATTTTAATGCCCCTTGTGCTAACGCTTTCTGATTGAATGTTGGTGTCTGGGGGCCAGCTCCTTGCTGCTTCTTGTACTGTCCCCTGTGATGGGAAATCCTCCAGCACAGCTCAGATTCTGCAGCAATGCAACACCGGGGGAGCAGACTCAGGAAATGGCTTCTTGTGATTTCTCTGTAGATGAATTTTAATATTTAATACAGGGTTTATAGGAAGCTGTTCCCCTGCTCTTGCCAAGGCTATTGGAATACTGGCACTCTTGGGTGAGCTGGTGAGGCAGTGCAGGAGTCCAAATCTGGTCCCTTTCCCCCTCCTGCTTCACTACCTCCCCATCTGTCCATCCCTCCATCCCTCCATCCATCCACTCCTTCATCTGTTCATCCATCCATCCATCCATCCATCCATCCCTCTTGGCAGTCCTTCATTGATTCAGTGTTCTTTGAGCATTTCCTGTCGTAGGGCTCTGTGCCGGGCATGGGCAGGCTGTTGAAGTCCTGCTTAGAGCAATAAGGGCAGCTTAGACCACCTTTGACCAGTCCTACCCATCATTCTGCATCTTCTTCTGGCCCTGCAGTGGCTTCAAGGTGGAGCCACCCTCCAAGCTGCTCCTGTACCTGGGGGTGGCTGTGACTGGGGGAGTTGATTTGATTGAGGATCTTGGGTCAGGCTCTGGACACCATTTTAAGCACTTTGTATTTTATCTTCAAAGTCTTGGGGGGCCTTGGAAGGATTTTAAGCAGGGAAATGACATGCTCAGCTGCTTTCTCATTCTACCTCTGGTAGTCGTGCGGAGTGCATTGGGGTGGGAGGCAGGTGCGTGATCCAAGGCCAGCAGCTGGTCTGTTTGGAGGCCTGTGGGCCTCCCCCCGCAACAGGGCATCTGGAGCTGGGTTAGAGCCCCCATCAGCCTCAAATCCCACCTCCTCCCTCCCCCTCCTCCAGGAGGGAGACTCGGACACACAGGCTACAGGGGCTACAGACTTAATACACCAGTGGCCTCCAGAGTGGGCTGTGGGGAAGAAAAGCCATTTGGAGAATGGGAAGTAAATATCACCACTCCTATTTATATGCATCTGATTTTTAAAACATTCTATTTTTAGGGCATTTATAACACTCTTAGTGTGCGAGTTCCACAGAAGATGTATGTACGTTATACGTAAGTGAATGTGCATCACTGGGGGCACACGCCCCGTGCCTTTTACCAGTGGGATGGATGCTTCCCGAGGGTGGAGACCATTGCTGGGGGGTGCTGGTCCTTGGGGGGCTGGGGTAAGGGTGTTGGCAGTTGTGCCCAGAGTCCCTTCCCATGACTGGTTGCTCTACTAGGGCCCTGGCGTTGTCTGCAGCACTGTCCTCAGAAGGCCTGTGCTGGCAAGGTGTCCACTCAGCCCTCTGGTGGCGGCTGACCTGCCCACATGCCACCAGTGACTGCCCCTGGTGACCCGGGTCACGGTTGGGAAGCCATCCTCAGGCATCCTCTGTTGTGAGCTGGACGCTGGCTGCAGGGTCAGACCTGCATTCCCATCAGGCCCTGGAAGTGGTGGTAATTCTGCCTGGGGCAGGCCATTCAGATTTTCCAGGGACCTCTCCTGGTTTGTAAAACAAGGCGGGCCTCCTGCGCAGGGCGCTCCAGTGGAAGGGCCTCATGCAGGGCCTGGCACGTGGTGTCCCCACACCCTGTCGCACACACAGGGGCCAGCACAGACCGCAGACTCCTTCCTGACGGTGTCCAAAGCCAGGACCCCAGGGGGCTACCACTGTCCCCTCATTAAGGCCCAGGGTTCCCCTAACACACTGAGTTCCAGGAAGATCCTGGCTCACCCAGCCTGGCTATCCACAGTCCATTTGGATGGTGCCCCTGAGTTCAGAATGTGACAAGTGGCTTTGATAACAAAGTGAAATGTCCTTAGCATTTGAGGAACTACAAACACTAAGGCTCAAACATGCTTTGCTGCCTTTGTTTGCAAGGGTTACTTTGTAGTCTGAAGTCTAAAAACGAAATGAAAGTCAATTTTCATAGTCTTTGCAGTAACCTTGGAATATCTTTACAAAAGAATGCATCTGATCTGCAGGGTTTATTTTTTTAATCTCTTGAATGTTCCTTGCATAATGTATCTTTTCAAACTTTTTATTTTGAAATGGTCTTAGACTTAGAGAAAAGTTGCCAAAACAGTAATAAGTTTCTTCGTCAAGCTCCTTCTGTGTTGACATCTTAGGTGAGCACAACACGGTTATCAAAGTAAGGAATTAACATTGGTACAATACAATTACTAATCCTCAACCCTTATGTGAATTTCTCCAGTTTCCCCGCTTTTCTGTTCCAGGACCCATGTTGCATTTGTCATGTCTCTTTGGTTTCCTCCAATCTGGACACTGCCTCAGTCATGTTTATATTTATATCTTTATGTTATATTTTTGGAAATGTGTAAATCTGAGTTGGTAGAAATCCTTTGACCGTAATTTTGTTTTCTTCTCGAAGCCCCTGTGCCCCCAGCTACGACCTGGCATTTTCTGCTGGGTCCCAGCGGTGTGTGCCTGGCACGTAATAACGGCTCAGTAAACAGCAGCCATGGTCGGCATGTAAACAAGGCATGGTCACTGCTGTGCCGCATTCCTCACTCCCTCCTGGAGAAGCTGGTCATCGGTCTCCTTACCTGGCCCCTGTGGGCAAATGATTTCAGTTTTCTCCAGTTCGGGTCTCCAGTTCAGTTCAGGTGTGAGATGGGCAAGTGCCCCAGACTGTGTGCCAGGAGCGTCTGTTTCCAGTCAGGACGCCAGAGGCCATGGCGGGGCCAGCCCGCTTCTCTGTTACAGACATCCGTGCTCAGGCCAATGCAGGCCAAGCCCGAAAAAGCCCAGATCTCACTGTTCAGGTTTGTGCTCAGTAAACCACACTTCCTCTGGGTAGCAGACTGCTTATAGGGTGGCCTTTCCCAGGACTTTGGGGTGCCCTAGAAACCTCCCTGAGGCTGTGGAAGGACGTATACAAAGGTGGCTCTGTGTTTACAGACCGGGCGTGATATTGGGCACAAACCTGTTGTGGTAGGTGGATGGCAGAGTGGAGGGAGGGCTGTTTTATTCTAGAGTTTTCTGTAAAAGTGAGTTACCTGGACTCTGGAGGTGTGCCCAGCTTTTTGTGTATTCAGTTCAAGAGTCCCAGTGTGTGCACGTGTGTGCAAGTGTGTGTACATGTGCGTGCGGGTACACGTGTGTGCACGTGTGTGCAAGTGTGTACACATGTACGCGTGTGCGTGTGTGCATGTGTACACACGTGTTCGTGCACACTGTGTGTGTGTACGCGTGTACGATCGCGTGTGTGTGTGTATGCATGTGTGTGCATGTGTACGTGTGTGCACATGTGTGTCTCTGTGTGCCTGTGCTTACGAGACAGACACATATTCACACACACGCAGAGAGTCAGAGATCAAGAGGCCCGGGTTTGCCCAGCACCTAGGGCTTCTCTGGGACACGGGACTTGCAGTGTTGACCCTGGGACGGTCCCAGCAAACTGCAAAGGACCTACTTGGGGCAGAAAGTGATAGGGATGGTGAGACCTGAGAGATCTCCTGTGTGAAGTTTCTAGTCATCGTCTTCTGCCATTGGCTCATGTCCCTTTTTAAAGAAATTCTTATTTAAAAAACTCTTTTAAAAATTAAGATTATCAGCACTTCATTAGTCTTGTTTTATCAACTTCCTCCCTATGTTTTGCTGGAGAATTTTGAAGCAGTTCCCTGATACCTTTTCATTCCATTACATCTGATTTTTTTAAAGTAAAATTTTATTTTGGAGTAATTTTAGATTTACAGAAGTGTTGCCAGGAGCACAGAGAGTTCCCAGTTACCTCCCACCCATGTATATCATTGTCACCCTCTTGCATTTCCACGGCACGTCTGTAAAAATTAGAAACTGACATTAGTGCGTGACTGCTGATCAAACTCCAGGCTTTGTTTGGATCTCACCCGTCTTCCATTCACGCCCTCTCTCCGTTCTAGGACCCAGTCCAGGGCACCCCATTACCTTTCCTTGTCTGGGACAGTTTCTCCATCTTTCTCAGTTAACAGAGGGAAAAAGCAGCATTTTTCATGACCCTGAAGTCTTGAGGCGTTCTGGCCAGGTACCCTGCAGAATGCCCCCACGTCTGGGTTTGTCCCACGTGTCTTGTGATTAGACTGGGGTTATGGGCTTTTGGAATGAGCACCACTGACATGAAGTGCCCTTTTGTGTCTCATCGTATCGGGGTTGTGTGACGTCCACGTGACATGAGCCTTGGTCTCCTGGCTGGTGTTGTCTTGGCTGGTCTCTCGGCTGCAGGGCTGCTGTTTTTCCGTTTCCCTACTCTGTTTTTGGAAGTGAATCCCTCAGCACAGCCCACCTTGAAGGGGTTCAGGGAAGAGTGAGCTCCACCTCCTGGGGGCGGAAATATCTACATGTATTATTTGTAGGGTTGCAGGACACCCAGATGACTTTGATTTTTAGATAAACAGTGAATAATTTTTTGGTGTTAGTATGTCCCTTGTGATATCTGAACTTCAGATTTAACTGGGCGTCCTGTATTTTGTTAAATCTGGCAACCCTAATTATTTGGAATTCTTCTGTAAGAAAAATTGGTCTCTTCCTCCCTACATTTGATTTTTAGTTTCATTGCACCACCTTCCTATTATAGTTTTCTTCCCACTTTCTGTCATCTTTAGCAGAGTTTGATGTATTTTAGTGATTACACTTTGTCTACTTAATTTTCTTTTAAAACAACATGGAAAATAGTTTTGTTTTGTTTGCCTCACAAGATGAACTAGCGTGAGTGTGTGTGTGTTTAATCAAAGGATCTTTCTCATTACATGAGCCAAAAAGCACATTAGTTTCCAGCCCCTATAAATGAAACCCAGAATTGAAGGAAACAAGATTTGTGCTGAATTTGCAAGTGTGGATCGTGGGCGGGGCAGGGGAGCAGGACTTCCATGCTCCTTAAGCAGCAGCGGGCATGTGGATTCCACTGGACTTGACCGTGCGTGGCAGGTGTGGTTGCCTCAGCTCCCTGACCTCGGGCAGGTGCGGGAGAGGATGTGCAAGTGTGGAGGGCTGGGGCGGCGGGGACTTCCTGTTTCCTGGCAGTCGCCTCGCCCCTCAGCTGGTGCTGCGTTGCACTGAAGCCGCAGTTCTGCAGCGCCGTGGCCTTGGTGTTCTGTTCCCCGCAGCTGGTACCCATCAGATCAGGGCTGTCCTCTCCTCAGTAGCAGGTGTTCCAGGACGCAGCGGGGACTGCCCGTTCAAAGGCGGTCCCAGGGGCCCAGGGGGTCCTCCCCAGAGCTGAAGTCGCCGAGGGGCAGGCAGAGGGGGGTTCGGGGCTTGGTGAACGGGACGTGGCTTCTCCCTGCCAACAGTTGCCTTCCTAGTTCATTGGAAAGGATGCACTGGACTGGTTGAATGTCCCTTGGAGGTGAGAGCTGCCTGGCACATAGGAGGAGCTTTAGTAAATGTTGTCCATGGAATGAGGGCATCATTCTTTGCCCGGCCACGTTTTCGAGTCATCCTCAGTAATTGTGACAAGGATCTACCTGCCCTACCTAAACCGACTCCCTTTCCTGTGTTAACAATGCCGGTCACTTGTCTTTGCTTAACATCAGTTTTCTTGAACTGTGGGGGCTGACTCCTGCCAGGTCTGCACAGAAAGCCTCCAGCAGTCCCGGGGCTCTGGTGCCCTTTGATCCGAGTGCCCTCCCCTTTTCCCTACGAGGATGCGGCTGCCTGTACCTCTGCTTCTGGAGGGTCCCTTTGCTGCCCCCTCTCTGGCACCGGCCCAGTCCTTGACCCGCCCTCATCAGGCTGGGATTGCTTGCATGGCCCGAATGATAAACGCTTACAGGTGCAAAGATGCACAGGGCAACTTATTAAAATACCTGCACATGCGTACAGGTAATAAATTTAGTCTGAGGCTGCCAATGCTTTTTTCATAAGGAAACAAGGACCATCGTTTTTCATATAGCTTCCCGAAGGTGTTACACGTGTCTGTGTTTGGCTCTTGTAATCCTGTTGAACAGAACAACATATGTTTGTCGATGTGTTTACGTTTTTTCAGATACCAGCTGTCTGTAGTACAAGTTTTTATTATCTATTTTTGAATTATGTTTTGAAACTTAAAAACACATTTTGGGATATTGCTGTGGAAAGGAGTGCTCCATGCTACCTGACTGTGCGATTTGTTTTGGCAAGCTGTTTTGAGTTCTGAATTTTCTTGGATTTCTGTTTATGGGATGCCAGTGTGTTAAATACACAAATTGTAAAACAGTGAGGTCAATTCCTAACCAGCTCTAAGAAAGAGCAGGCAGCTATGTTTTCGGTGAGGACTCTGGAGTGAAAGCATAAGCCCTGAAGAGTGACAGCCACATTCTGCATTATTTGGAGGTGAGGATGCCGGGGGCTGGGCCCTGGGACAGCGGCCCCTGTGTCGGGTCAAGTCAGCTTGACCCCCTGCTTGTCGCAGGGCCCCATCCTGAGTGTGGCCCGGCAGGGAGCTCGTGGTGTGAATGTGGTCACTGTCGCAGAAACAGCCCTCCCATGATGGTTATGAGGTGTGACTCTGGGCTGGTGTCCTTCCGGGTCTGGAGCCACGGTGGAATTGACGAGCGAAGTGAGCCACACAGCTCTCATTTTTACACAGACCACGATCTCTTCTGAGCGGCTCACTGTCCTTTTATGAGGAAACTTAAATAGCTTTACTTGCCCTTTTCCAGATTTTTCTGCTTCTTTTTATAGCTGAATATGAGGTCACCAGAAGGTTTTCTTTTCAGCTTTAATGTTACTGAATTGAACATTTTTGCAGCTGTGGTGCCTTGTTTTCAGATATTTGTTTCCCTTGGTTCTGGCTAACGAGCATCTCGGACATGGGGAGAGTCTCCCTAGAAGAGGGTTCTCTGTGGGGCGCAGCCCCCCGGTGTCTGGGCTCCATCCTCTTTAGCGGTTAGGGAAGGGGACACCGTGGACCACTTGTTTGCAGACTGCCTTAGTGGGGACCCCTTTGTATACATATGATTGCATCCTCAAGACTGTGGGGACCGGGCGAGAGCGAGCCCGCGGGGGCTTAGCGCTGCACCTGCAGGAGGCGGTGGGGAGCGCTGTCTCTGAGGCCACCTCCTAGGAGCCTCCCAGGCCACAGGGCACGGAAGCCGCCCCTCTGGACTTGGGCGTCCGTGGGCAGGGACGCCGCACTCCTCGGGGTCTGTCCTTGGTGCTGCCACCTCCCGCGGGCCAGCAGCTCCCTCTGACCTTTGGGCCAGACGGTCCTGCTCAGAAGCACGTCAGCCCCAGTGTTTCCTTGGCCGTGTTCCTCTTCCAGGTCACATTCAGCCTCTGTTGTCGGCCGGGCCCCTGGGACCTGCCCGTCTTCCTCGGCCTCCTGCTTCTCACGGATAACCAGAGCCTGTTCCTTAGCATCTCGGGTGTAATTGTAACAGCACTAGTGGCCGGTGGTGACGAGGCCCTCGCTGTGTTCTCACCCTCACCCTCGCCCGGGTGACCCGTCCTTCCCGTGTCCTCGCTGAACGTGTGGGCTGCTCACCGCAGGCTGGAGTGATTGTAACTGCCCCCCGAGGGTCTGCACGAAGAGTTTCTGTGCCACGCCTCGCATCCCGGGCTTGCTTGATCTTTCTCAAATCTTTGATCACAGCCATCCCGCCACATGTCCGCTGGCTCCCTTGCCCTCGGGGAAGATGGGACCTCGGCCCGTCCCCGCCTGGGTCACCGGGCCCGTCTCCCACGGCCTCCCTGCGTCAGGGAGGCCGACAGCGTCAGCAGAAGCTCACTGGTTTCCTCACCCCCAGGATGGGGCTCGAGCCCCTTCGCCCCGCATGGCCGTGTGTCCGCTCTCGTTGCCCTGAGATGCACGTTATTTCCATTTGACTTCTCTAGAGCTCGTGCCCTGTTCTGCATTAAATTATAAACTCTCTTTCACAAGAGAACCAGAGCGCCCATCACCGATCACAGAACAGGCAGTCGACAAGCACTCACTGTCTGTTAGACCTGAAGACGGTCACTGCTCTGTGTCCCTGCACGAGGATGCGGGGTTCCTGGGCCCCCGCCTCATTCTCTATCCGTCCACGGGAGCTTCACGCCGAGCAGAACAAAGAAGCCAGTGGGGTGAAACTTGCTCAGGTTTCTGTGTGTCGGGACGTCATCTCAGTGTTGTCTGTTCACAGGCCGCTGTGGGTCTGGTGCCCTGGGGGGGGCATCCACGTGCTCCTGACGCTCAGGACGCGGCCTGGCTCCACGAGTCTCGGCTGCCCGTGGTGACAGCCTCGCGGAAGTGGGGACGAGGGTTGCTTTGTCCCTCCTTGGTCAGCCTTCTTCGAAACGTCTCCAAGGTGTAGATGCGCTTGAACCCGCGGAGCGTGGGGGGCCTGTGTCGTTGGCGGGAGGGAGGGGCCGCCCTGCACGGCTGTCCTCAGGCCGGGGGGGCGTTTAGGGGGGCTCCTCTCTCCTTCTGCAGGATTTATGTCATTCTGAGACTTTGGTCTGATTACAGTGTAAATTTTGTTCTCTTACTTTCGTGGCTTATTTAATTGAGAACATCTGATGAAAAAACATTTAAAACATAGCAGTTGTAAAGGATCTGGGGTCCCACAGAGGTTTTAATTGATCCTTATGATGAATGAAAGAGTATCCTGTAAATGGTCTCCCTGCCATTATTTCCCAAGGCCTTCATCCCATCTCGATCAGCGCGGAGCAGCGTCATGTTTTTGGCCAATTGCACTGTGGGTTATACTGTTTTCAAAGCCTCGACTTCATAACCGAGAGGCTGCACCAGAGTAAGCTGGACCCCTCACTCCAGTGCTGTTCGTTGCACCAGGCATTAAAAACGGCATCAGTGTGGTCATCTGTTCTATTTTTTATAGGCTCTGTCATCACTTTAATTGGTTGTTGTTAGAACAGATGTTTTAAAAGGAAGATTTTGGCATGACTGTATTTGCTTATTTAATTTCTGATGATTTGCAGGACATTTATTTCTACATTAAAAAAAAAAGAGCTGTGGGCCATGGGAGCAGAGCAACCCGTTGGCCCTTTCCAGACCTGGTCCTGGAGAATAATGAGGTTGCTGGGGAGGAAACGTAAACTTGAAGAGCTCGGCCAGCAGGCAGAAACCTCTCCATTTACAGTCAGTAGGACATTCCAGAGCTATCCCAATACCAAACCACCTTGCAGGATGGCTTTTAAGAATGCAGAAGCCAAGTTACCACTGTTTTAACATCAGCAAAATTAAAAAGAAAATCGTCATCCTGTTTAGAGAGACCTTATTAGCCAGTTAAGGCTTTTGCAACTTTGATCCCTTTGTAAAGTACCAAGCTGACTTCAGACTTGGACGTGAGTTTGGTTTACGTGCCACAGCTAAATAATCCAGTGATTATTTTTGGTTCTTTGAATTTGGGCGCTCATAGAAAAGCTTATCAATACTAACTTGCGAAAAAAACATTTGCTTCCGTGTTTGTGCCAAAATATACTTCCTAAATTGGTATTTCATAGCAATGTTTGTAAAATAATATTGTAACTCTGTATTTTAAAGAATTTTACATTCAGAAAAAGCCTCTAAGGATAAAAGAATTCTTTTAAAGGTTCTTTATTCTTTTCTATTATTTGAATCGTCTTCCCTGCCTTTAAAAATTTTTGGGTAGCTGGGGGAACTTGTTGGTTAAACCTAGTAATTCAGCATCGCGTCATCAGTGGAAGTGGTCATGATGAGTCCTGTGGTCCGGCAGTTTCCTTCTGGCTAATCGATACATTGGCTGATTTGGGGCTGTGTGGTTACGATTGTACAGAAAATGTCTGTTATGGGAAGACAGGCAGATGCTGCTCAACCCATCATCAGGCTTCCTCGGTGTAGACGGACGTCTCCTGCTTCTGAGCCAGGGGGTGAGCATCTGCTGTCGTCCAGCTGGGTCCTGTCTTACTCACTCAGTAACTGCTTGTCTGATGAATGAATTGCCACAGAGTGTACAAGTGACCAGATGTCATTTGTCCCTAGGGAGTAGCTTGTTGGTGGAGTGCCACCTGGTCTCCATGGTGTTGTCATTATCTGTGAGTGTTAATTGATAGCCACGCTGATTAATCTGCCCAGGATATTCAAGTCTTAAATTGAAATTCTGAGGTTTTCTTGGATGTTAGTGTGATTTTTGTTTTTATGTGATGTTTTAAACCATTTGAGATCAATTGATCAACTTCTTTTTTTTTTTTTGAACTCACCTAAGCACCTTATGGTTAATAAAACGTCAAACCTTTTCTGGTGTGAAAAATGCTACAAATCGAAGGGAACATGGTAGAACATGTCTATGAGTCATATTTTATTTTGGGGTTGTTATTCATTTATTGGGGAAGGGAGTGGGAGGGACATAACTCTTTGCATGGTCCTACTCTTATGTAATAAGAAGGGAAAGGTCTAGAGTGATGAAAATTATTCTTGTCAAGTTTATGATTCTTGCCCTTTACAGAATAACGTCCGTGCCGGTTGATGAGGAAGGTGGGAGTGCAGTTTCTTTGAAATACCGTCACTCATCGTCTTCAGAAGAACTTCAACTCTTTAAAACCTGGGTCATGTCTAAATTGACACTAAAAGCCTCACTTCCGCAGGGTAGGAGAAGTGGCATTTCTAGCTTATGCCTGGGGAAGCAAGCACAGGAGTCTTTGATGGCTGAGTGGGCTTGAGTATTTTTCAGCCAAGTGTCCTGCTAACCTGTTCTGGCAACATTTATCTGATCCTTTTTCTCCAAAAAAACAAAGTATCCAAAACGAAATAAAACCCTACATTGAGACAGTTTTCTGTTTAGAATTCACAGTTAAAACATTTTGTTATATTCTATTCTGATACCAACCATTTCAGAATCAGTTTTTCAAAAATATTGGTAATAAAGGGGAGAAGATGCCTCTTTTCTCTTCTTAAGTTACCAAATTAAATTTCTCAAGTTTACATTTTCCCCTGTATTTGCATTGCTCAATTTATTTTTCCACATAGATTTATATCAGAGGTACTTCTCTCCTACTTTCTTTTTTTTTTTTCCAATTTAGTGATTTGATGATATAAATATACATGGAAACTGTTGCAATTGAACTATTCTGAGCAATAATAATTTTATTGACTTGGAAACATGAGTTGTCTTGATTTCCAGTGTTTGTTTGCATTGCAGTGTTTAAAGTAACTGACAACTCTGAGAACCTTACCAAAAGTTTGTGACAAAAAAAAAGAAAAAAAAAAAAGGAAGGGGTAGGGTGGGGAATGGAAAAAATGCTGTTTAAATTACAAACTGCTTGTAGCAGTTACATAGGGAGGGCAGTTAACCCATGTCACTTAAAATATGGTCATAACATTGAGAGTTAAAAATAATTTTGATTGTAGAAGAACTAGGAGCAGAAATCAAAAAGTCCCGATGAGTTAAAAGTTCATCAGAGACACTTTTGGGCGGCGGGCACAATTTCGAGTGTTTCTTTGTAGAAGGTCATCCGTGCTGTGGGCTGGCCTGCAGTTTGGGGCCGCACATGTGATCTTATGACCCCAGGTTGATTCAGAGTGCTGTCTGTTGATAAGCTCAGGTGCTGTCTCCTCTGGGGGGGTTGGTGCCCCTCCGCTGCTGTCCCACTGAGAGTGTTCAGCAAGCACTGCTGGCAGCTAGCTGGCCTCCCGGGTGTCACCGGAGGAGCCCTGGACCACAGTGACAGAAACGCGTCCCCGCCCCTGTTCCCTGGGGAGCTCCCTGCAGAGCCGCCACCTGTGCAGAGACCTCCCTGCAGCCACGCGGGTGAGGACCCCCCGCCCCTGAGAAGTGAAGCCTGCCTGGGTCATGTGGGTCGTGCTTTAAGTCAGACCATCTGTGTTAGTTAGCTAGCACTGCATAGCCAACTACCCCAACCTGAGCTGCTCAACACAATAGTAAACGTTTTTCACACAGTTGCTGTGGGTCAGGAATTTGGACCGTGTAGCTGGGTGGTTCTGCCAGGGAGGGATGTCCTGTTAGGTTACAGTCACCATGTTGGCAGGGCCTGTTTCCTACGTGGCCCTCGGGGCTGCCGAGCTGGCGCTGGCTGTTGGCAGGAGGCCTCAGCTTCTTGCCACGGGGACTTTGCCACAGGGCTGCTCCGGTGTCCTCCCAACATGACAGCTGGTTTTCCCCAGAGGCCTCCCTCTAAATCACACGCTGTCATCTGTGCAGTGTCCTGTGGGTACACTGGCCAGCCCTGTGCAGTGTGGCTACACAGGGTCACAAGGTCCTGAAGAATCTTGAAGACTGGCCGCCACACCACCCCAAATGTACCTTCCAGTCAGTAAAATCCATCCTGTCTCCCCATCATGAACTTAAAGATGAACAGAATGCTTACTGAGTGCGGGTACCATATAATGAATCATAACCTGGAAGCTTGCAGGGTGGCTGCCCAGACATAATAGAGGAAAGCTTCATCCTTGCTGAGTGCGTGGCAGAAGCATTTTATTCAAACGTTGTTCTTTTAAAATCAGTGACAATACTTAATCTTGTCTTTACAAAGAAGAAAATAAAATCACCTTTTAATTCTACCCTCCACAGCACCAAAATATACTTTTAGTCTGTTTTCTGTGTAGTGCTTTCCCACACGCCCTCTATTTTGATCCCAAATTTGCAAATTGGGATCACTCTGTACTGTTTTATAACCTAATTTTTCCACTGATGATATCATGGACATTTTTGCACATCTTCAAATAATCTTTTCAACCTCAGTTTTAATGGGTGCCTACTATCCTGCCATGAGATGAATCCTAGTCTATTTAACTAACTCACACTTGCTGGACATTTAAGTTATGTACTAGCCTCTCCTCTTAGGGGCGGTGCTGCGGTGAGGTGCATCGTGTCCTAAGTCTTGCCCCGCACCCCGGGTTGATCCTTGGCATAGTTCCCAGACCTGCAGCCACTGGGCACACACTCAGGGTGTGATGCTTTTATCAAGAGCCTCCTCCGTCATGTCTGCAGGCGCCCCTTCCCGAGCATTGGGCTCTTCACATCAATGTGAATTTTTGCCAATTTGATAGGTTAAAAAGTGGAAAAAGACAGAAATTTTGTTTATTTGGAGTATGCCTCACTTAAGAAAATGTCAGTTAATTCCTAATTGCCCAAAGAAGTTGTGCTGAGGCAGCAGAGGGAGGGGAGGAGCCTGGCCACGTGGAAGGCACGGCCACGCCGTTCAAGCGGAAACCCACGCAGCCTCCCCTGCGAGAAGCCAACTCCTCCACCAACGATGGAGCCAAGAAATTGGAAAACTGACTGTTACGTTTCATCCCTCACTTCTCTCTGCCCACCCCAACCTGCGGGTTCTGTCCAGCTGAAGAGCAGAGAGCGCAGCACGGGGGAGCCCATCCCCAGGGTGATGGGTGTAGCTTCAGAGCATGGGGGGCAGCGACGTCCTGTACCCCTTTGCTGGCTCCTCGGAGGGCATTTTGGTCACACCTGCTCTCGACTTCTGTGCTGTGTGACTTAGGGCTCAGGGATGGACAGACCTTTGGATCCCAGCCTGGCGCCCAATGCTCGTGTGTCCTGGACAGAGACCTGCTGGTCCTTTGAAGAATTCCGGCCCAGGTCCCGAAAGAGCAGGACTCGGAAGGCGCCGGGAGCTGCCATTTACTCAACTCCAGCTCCTGTTTCCCAGCATATTTCTCTTGTTCTTATTCCTACCAACTGCCCCTCCCCTCTCCAAAAAAGGAGCAGAAACAGGCATTTCGTATACATTCTTTTATTCAGGTGACCAAGTAGTTAATCCCAGTCACAAGTAATGTACAACTTAAAAACTTCTCTTGCACGTGAACTTTATGGGGGAGTAAATATTTTCTTCTTCGGGGCTTTTGTTTTCTCTGCCTGGATTCAAGAACTTTACAACCCTTCACAGCCTGTGTGCATTTAAATGTTCGCAGCTTCAGTGTGCTCTTTCTGTCACCCTAAAGAAAACACACAGAGCTCTTTCCATTGAGGAGGTGAGAAGGGGCTGCATTTTTTGTGATCCGGAGCCCTGACTTTTGAACCTGATGCTAAAGAACCCGTGTTGTCTCTTCAGCACTGATGACTCAGGGAACATTTCAGTGAAGAGTCATTCCTGGTTTATTTTACTGTTTTGTTTTGTGTTTCTCTGGGGAGCTGTTTTCTATCATCCAGGATACTGGACACAGGTGTTGGGGGTGGGAGGCTGAGACCGGCTCAGTGGCCCCCAGTGTCCAACCTGTGCTCCAGGTGTTCAGCCAGCACCGCTTAATGAAGACGTCTTACTCCCCCAAATGTCAGAACCTTCCGCAGACACACATCCCCACAGCTCAAAGGAGACCTGCTTCAGCTTTACTGCGGGGAGGGCAGAGAACTGGGGGGCTGAGTCTGGTGAGAACTAGACCACAAACGCCCTATTTTCCTCCCTTTCCTTGTCTTTGCTAAACTCTTATCCAAATACATCCACAAACAAAGGCACAATTCAGGAGCATCTGCTCTACCAAAGTCTTAAGCAGTGATTTGAGAAATAGAGTTGCTTCTTTTAAAAAATTACACCTCTACTCTCCGTACTGGACACACAAGTGTGATCTTCCTAAAACATGGGTGGTGAGAGGGCAGAGGGGGGCTTGATTCTACAACACTGCATCCTTGATGCTCTGGTCTTTTGGGTAGTAAGTGCCAAATGCAGGTTTTCCCGAGGTTTTCGAGATGATAGGAGAGCCTTATGGGTGGAAATATAAAAGAAAGGCACAGAAAAGAATTTGAAACCAAGAGGCAGTCAAGACCCATATGTCCGTGGCGCCAAGATAGGGCAGCAAAGGAGGCGGTAGAGAGAGATTGCTTGTGCGCGGGAGGAATCTGGCGCTGACGGCCTCGGGTCAGAGGGGTCTTGGGAGGGCCGGGAGCCCCACCTCGGCCGGCATCTGCAGGCACCCCAAGCCCAGTCACCTGATGGGAGGAACTAGAGCTGATTGTAAGAGGTCTCCAGGTTCGGGGTGGACTGTTAACACCCCCACTGGTAATTCAGTTTTACTGCCTGGAAATTGTTCTTTCTTTGGAACTGAGTCTTCCTAGTTTAACCCGCTGCCTGCCTCTCACCACCTCTCGCTGGAGATGTGGTGTCTCTGCAGTTCTGATAACTCG
This sequence comes from Eubalaena glacialis, assembly GCF_028564815.1. Lineage (NCBI taxonomy): Eukaryota > Metazoa > Chordata > Mammalia > Artiodactyla > Balaenidae > Eubalaena > Eubalaena glacialis. The sequence continues at coordinate 54,200,204 of NC_083728.1, read as the reverse complement.
CTTGCCGTTTTCTGCACACTCGTGGTAATACACTTCAAGGAATTTGTATTTTGAAACTTGATTACAGGTGAGGCCATATTGTAACTGTGATCTGTTGTGAAAGAAGAGATCTGAAACGTGTGTGAAACTTTCAGGATTTAAAATGAATATTGTCTAAATGCTTGATGTTGAGATGAACCATTTACCATCCAGGAAGACAACATTTTACCTTTTTGGTGTCATGCTCATTTTCTGTCTCGACCTCCCTCTGTCCTGCCCCTTGTCACCTCCCCAGCCTCCCCACTTGCGTCATCCCATCCCTCCCCTGCTCACCCCGGGTCCCCATAGAGAATTGATTTCATTTCTTTTCAGTGTACTTTGGACTTAGAATCAGTAAACTCTTCCAGGCACAGGTCTTCTCCTTGCTGTCCTGTCCCTTGACTTTCTAGGAGAGCGCTTTTCTCCATGTTTGGCTTTACCATCCGTAGGATGGCTCATGAGGAATGGAAGGAAATGCTGGTGAGACCCCAGGCTTTAAGTCATTTGAATATTAAAGAAATGTCAAATTTGCTGTCAGAGTTAAGCTCACAATGAGCCATGTCCTCCTGAAGTCAATCCAAGAGTGAGCCTGGTTTTCCTGAGGCCACACTTTTGAGTTTTGAAAGCTTTCCTGATTTACATTTTCTTTGATTGCAACTGAAAAGGCCTGTTGGCCTGACAACAGTTGCTATGGCGATGATACTTGTGGTTCGTGCTGCTGGGCAGGTGCCTCTTTGTTCACGGTGTGGAACGAGGTCCTGTTACACAGTGCCTGACAGTGACTCATCCCCGCCTTGCTCTCTGCTCTCTGATGATACTCTGGGAGCCACGTGACGCACATCCCATTTGTGGTAGTGATTGTCATTGGCCTCTGCTGTCTGTAATTTTCTAGGGAGTCTGGAACTTGAGGTCCATTTTTTGGAGAACAGATATTAAAGATGAGATTTTAAAATAATTACCCTCTGATTTATATGTGACACTGACCTGTCTGATGGACAGGAGGGAAGATGGATAAACCGCTTCTGGGAACCAACCTAATCAACCTGGCCATGGCATCGCTCATATTCTTTTTGGTGGGTAATAATCACTACCAGAATGTTTGAGGTGGGTGAGGGTTAGTTATTTCCCCCATAACCTCTCTGCAAGATGAGATGGAAATAGTCATCAAACCAAATTCTCCACAGGATTGATTAGAGACATGTGTTAACAAGCAGGTACGGAACAGCTTCTTCCCCTGTCCTGTCAGCTTGCTGAAGCCCCCATGCTCAGGCATTCGCTGCATCTTCTAGACTTAGAGGCAGGAGCTGTTACCTGTAGAGTCTGCACTGGGTCCCTGGGTCTGCATTAGGATCCTGGTGCAGGACCAGAGTACGTAGCATTGCTCACGGGCGAAGGAACCTGGGGCACCTTTCCCAGGCACGGAGAACTACACACCTAGGCGGATTCTTACACTCTATTTATGCAGGGTTGGGGAGTTTGCCTCAAATATTGTAGCCACTCCACATTTCATGCACACCATTTATGTCATTGGTGAGAACCTGTTACGCAGATTAACAAATCACTAATTTGCTACTGAGTGCCCACTTTTTTTTATTTTTTATTTTTTTAACTTATATTTTATTTTTGGCTGTGTTGGGTCTTCGTTGCTGCACACGGGCTTTCTCTAGTTGCGGCGAGCGGGGGCTACTCTTCGTTGCAGTGCGTGGGCTTCTCATTGCGGTGGCTTCTCTTGTTGTGGAGCACGGGCTCTAGGCGTGCAGCGTTCAGTAGTTGTGGCTCGTGGGATCAGTAGTTGTGGCTCGCGGGCTCAGTAGTTGTGGCTCGCAGGCTCTAGAGCTCAGGCTCAGTAGTTGTGACGCACAGGCTTAGTTGCTCCGCAGCATGTGGGATCTTCCCAGACCAGGGCTTGAACCCGTGTCCCCTGCATTGGCAGGCGGATTCTTAACCACTGCGCCACCAGGGAAGTCCCCTGAGCACCTACTTCTTTTTTTTTTTTTTTTAATTAATTAATTTATTTATGGCTGTTTTGGGTCTTTGTTTCTGTGCGAGGGCTTTCTCTAGTTGCGGCAAGTGGGGGCCACTCTTCATCACGGTGCGTGGGCCTCTCATTATCGCGGCCTCTCTTGTTGCAGAGCACAGGCTTCAGACACGCAGGCTCAGTAGTTGTGGCTCACAGGCCTAGTCGTTCCGCGGCATGTGGGATCTTCCCAGACCAGGGCTCGAACCCGTGTCCCCTGCATTGGCAGGCAGATTCTCAACCACTGTGCCACCAGGGAAGCCCTGAGCACCTACTTCTGACATTCATTTGTTGGAGCACGGCCCATTGCCAAGGGGTGGATAACGAAGCCCCCGGCACCGCTGCCTCTGGAACTGGGTCCTGATTAGAACACAGGCCGCCCCTCCTGCTGTGTCGGTTCCTAACAGGCCATGTGGCCAAGGCCTCAGGTTTGGGGAGACAGCAGAGCAACCACGCAGCTACTTTCTGCAGCAGAGACGGTGGCCTTTCACAAGGTGACCTGGAGCAAGTGGGAGCCCGTCCTGCAGGGGCTCAAAGTACAGAGTGAATCCCGTTCAGAGTGGATGGTGGGTTAAACTTTGGCAACATCATCTTTTTTTTTTTTTTTTTTTTGGCTGCGTGGTACCACAGCGCGGAGTCCTAACCACTGGACGGCCAGGGAATTCCTGGCAACATCATCTTAAAATGGTTCCCTGAATTAGTGAGTTGATCACAAGGACAGTTTTCTACACTATAAAAGTCTCCCAGTTGGTTCTTTATCCCTAAAACCACCATGGATAGGCTTCTGTTTTGAATGTGTATCGATAATTTATTGGGCTCATATAGTTTTTAACCATTGTTTCCGTGAAGCTGACAAATAGCCAGCTGCAAGAAGTAAGCGTTCTCTACTCTTTATCCCAGTGATTTTTTTTTTCCGTCTGGCAAGTGCTTGGTGGTTAAATGATCCTGAGTCCCGAGCCACACACCATCCCACAGGAGCTTCCTGAGGGGGATGGGAGTTCGTTATCTCTGGGTCAGCTACCAGCTGGACATACTGAGCTGTGTGTCAGTTTGGGGCATCTTATCAGCAATCAGATTCATTTACACCCGGTTTGCTTGCAAGGTGTGGAATTCTTTTAAGCATTACAATGCAACAGTCAGGCAAGGCCTTTCACAGATGCTTTTTTTTTTTTTAAGAGCTCCTAACTTATTTATTTATTTATTTATTTATTTATTTATTTTTGCTGTGTTGGGTCTTCATTTCTATGCGAGGGCTTTCTCTAGTTGTGGCAAGTGGGGGCCACTCTTCATTGCGGTGCGCAGGCCTTTTACTGTCGCGGCCTCTCTTGTAGCGGGGCACAGGCTTCAGACGCGCAGGCTCAGTAGTTGTGGCTCACGGGCCTAGTCGCTCCGCGGCATGTGGGATCCTCCCAGACCAGGGCTCGAACCTGTGTCCCCTGCATTGGCAGGCAGATTCTCAACCACTGCGCCACCAGGGAAGCCCCACAGATGCTTTTATGACTAGAGGTCATCTACTTGAGCCCCATTAATTTGCCTGGATTGCACATATTGTTCAAAGTTTACCTCACTGAGAATTTTATGGGCTCCATCAGAGGGTGTCTGTTTTTGGAGGAAGGTGTTTTACTGGAAGGTTTTCAATATGGAAACAAAACATTACTACCTAGAGAGGAATAAGAATAGGAATTAGAGGGGCTTCTTGTCAGAAACCATGCACGCAAGAAGAGAGTAGAGAAAAATATTTCAAGTGGTGAAAGAGAATCCCACCAATCTAGAATTCTACATTCAGTGAAGTTACCCTTCAGAAGTAAAGGCGAAATAAGAACTTTCTCAGACAAACAAAAAGTGAGACAGTTCATCACCAGCAGACCTGTGTTGCAGGAAATGTTGAAAGAAGTTGTTCAGGGCAGAAGGAAAATGATACAGGTCAGAAACTTGGATCTCCATAAAGAAGAGTATCAGAGAAGGAATACAGTAAGGCGAGGTAAATGTTTAAACTTTTTTATTCTTAATTGATCCAAAAGTTAGCTGTGTGTTTAAATCTGTAATAGTAATGATGCCCTGGGTGATGCTAGCATGTGGGTGGGTGAGCTGCAGGGCAGCCGTGTCACCAGGTATGGGCAGGAGGAATTGGGATACCCTTACATGGGACCTGCACTCCAGGCGTTAACACTGCAGTGTTATTCCAAGGTAGACTTAGATTAGCTACAAAATGCATATTGTAAGCTCTAGGGTGGTCACAAAAAGTTTTAAAAAGAAGTGTAGTTGGTCCACTGAGAGATTGAGCACACGTTCGTGGAGACGTGTTTATCTCCTATGTTAGACAACAGATGTTTCAGTTGCCCATTTCAATCCTCGATCAGACTCCTCCTCTGAGGGTGGTGTGTGATATGTGTGATGTTTGATGTTTGTGTGTTATGTTTGTGTTATGTGTTATGTTTGATGTGATGTGTCTTTGCCCATTGTTGGACACTGCATGCTGTAGCGTGACCGTCTTTGGGGTAGTTTTATGGTTTGGAGCTAGCAGTGTCCCCAGATGTGGGATATATGTCCCCCAAACCTGAGCAACCTGACCAGGTGCTGTGCCTCCCGCTTGGTTCCCAGGGTTGGCAAGGGCGGCCGTTTACTTTAGTTGCCTGAGGAATAGCACGGGCGGCTCCTGCCCAAGTTCTTCCTAAGAACTTGACTGTTCCTTTGGGCCCTTGAGCACTTGCTGGGTTTATCAGCCAGACTCTGTGAGTCATGTGTGTCACCACTGCCTTATTCAGGCCTAGCTTGCGCTTCCATTTCTGATATTATGTCATCAACGTGGAGTGTTATCACGCTCAGACCTGCATTCGGTACAGACCCTTCCTAACCAGATTACAGCAGTAGCTGGTGAATTCACATAACTGTGGCAACGCAGTAAATGTGAATTGGGATTCTTTCCATGTGAAAGCGAAGCACAGTTGACTCTTTTGGGGTAGGTATTGAGAAAAATGCAATTTACAAGATCAATGACTGAATGTCTCCTGTAGTTTGCACTTGTTCTTTGTCAGAATCCTGTCAGACTGCTGATGCTGTAAGCGTTACTACTTTATTCCAGCCTTGATCCCCTGCAGTTCATCTCCATGAGCCACCCGTGTCTTTCTCAGGCCACACAGGGCTGTTACACAGAGAACATGCTGGTACTTCTAACGTGTCGTTAATTAAGGCGGTGATTTCTTTTCGTCCACCAGGTATTCTGTGTTGTTTCACGTTAATGGTACGAGGTAGGCAACGTGTCCCCAGTCAGACGTAATATCCACCTCCACAGTACATTCAGCTAAGGGGTGTGCGGCCAGTTCACATGAAGTCTGTCCAGACATTCTACTTCTCACGCAGACTGCATCCCCGTATCCTCCCAGTCAGGGCCTCACCAGTGGGTCCTGGAGTCACAGGGCACTGGGCTCCATATCAGGGGGCCTCAGAAAAGGTTCTTCACTCGCGGGCCCTTTACCCACCCACGTGCATGTGGCCTTGGGTCCTCAGCCGGGGGTCAGGCTGAGAGACTGGCTCCTTCATCAACTCTCCTCCTGACTAATCGGTCATAATATCACCCCAGTGATCGGGGGTCAGCCTTCTCATCGCCATCCTTGCCTTCTGGCTTTTACAATTCCTCCAGGCTGTAGGAAGCAGAGCAGATTTGTTTGGGTCCTGTCAGTGTCGGAGGCCCAGCGGGGGCGTCCGTCTGTTGACCCGCCATAGGTAACGTCACATTGAGACCTTTGCATCGACGCCGTCAATGTCCAGCTTATTCACCTATTTCTTAATAACCATTTAGAGACTCCATGCTGTTGGGAGGGGTCTCTTGGCCACCCCCTTAGTCTTTTCCTGTTATCTTGTGACTCGCTCTAATACTTTTTAGCATCTTAACGACCCTTAAGAGGAAGCTGAGACAGCAAATCTGATACAGTGTCTCAAACTGTCCTCGACTTTGTAGCAGTGAGGTTACATGGGCCCCAGGTTAAGGGACCTTTTCATCACAGCAGTTTTCACAACCTCAGTAAAGGGCACACATGTGGATGTACATCCCAGTTATCATACAGCCAGTCCAGAACGGCTTCACATGCAGTATATCAGCCACTTCATCTGGGGTGTTCTATTTTGCATTTAAAGGAGGGGCAGGATAATTCTCCTTCTTCTTGTCAGCAAACTTTACAGTGGCCCAAGTCCAGTCTGTCAGGCTGGCTGTCCCCTTGGGAGCAGGCCGCTGTGTGTTTTTGTCATGTCAGAGCATCACTGATTGTTCAGTCGTGAGCTGTGGGCCCAGCAATGACCCAGACGTGCACCTCTGTTCTGCGGTATTCAGAACCAAGGGGCAACTGATTTTAGCTAAATTCTTCAGGAATCTGGCAATATTGACCTGTAAGATGAGATAGTTCCTTCACTGTACACCCATTGGTTTCAGTGCCAGTAGTTTTCTTGGTTTTGCCCTGACCCCTGGCCACTTGGACTACCTTCTTGGTGACTGACCGCAAGTCACAGAGGTGCTATCTGTTATTCCGGCACAATTTTTCCATTTGGTAGTGACCATGAGGCTAGTGGCCATAGCTCAGACTGCCGGAAATCCAAGCTTGATGCAGCGCTGGGATCTGAGTCAGCACTGTCCGTTACTTTCATTTTAGTTATCCCAGCTAACAGTAATCAAAGGATTGTTCATGTAGGCTGTTTCTCATCATCTTGCATTGTTTATGTGTCCAGTGAGCCAATTCCTTGGGAGTTAGATCCATCATTTCTAAATTCCAGTGGTAACGCACCCCCAGCAGTGATCACAGCACAGCTGCCGTCTGTACCGTGATGACTCATTAGCCACCAGACATCAAAGGTTCAGTGAGTCAGTTGTTCTAGGGAATCCCACTTCTGACATGTCTCACTTCTGTCTTGGGGTCTCCAGGACCACCCTCAGGCTCAGTGATTTGCTAGGAGGACCCCCAGGGCTCAGAAGTTGTTATACTTGTGGTTATGGTTTATTACAGTGAAAGGATACAGAGTTAAATCAGGAAACCAGGTGCAAGCCTCCAGGTGTCCCCCAGGTGCTTCATTCCCCAGGGACGATGTGTGACCATACGTGCAAAATGCTGCCAGCCGGGGAACTCTGCTCCGTCTTGAGTGGCCCGGCCTTGTCCTGCAGGTGGGTCACGTGGGCACAGATACCTGCATGGCTGACCTCAGTTACTGAAGCTCCAGCTGTTCCCCACAATCACCTTGTTAAGTAAACTGTCTGGACAGAGTGACACAGGGCCTCAAGCTGGCAGAACTCTTCATCGTTCAGAAGGTTCCAAGGGCTCAGTTCCCCGGAGCCTCCCCAGGACGGTCATGAAAATGGGCCTTTCTCAGATGTGTGCCGGGTTTGAGCAGCCCAGGCCTGCACACCTTGTAATTTTTTGTTGAAGGCCAGGCGTGTTGATGAAGGCATAGGTGCTGAGGCCGAGAGACCTTGGACGTGAGGATTTACGTTCGTGAGCCTGGAGTCGTCTCCGCGAAACAGTTGCTGTAGCTGGAGGCGCCAGAGGCTCCGGCCCCGAGGTGTCTTCATCGTTGTCTCCCTTCTCCTCCTTGGAGAAGGTCCGTCTCCAGCCCTTGGCGCTGTGAGCCCTCGTGGTTGCTGGAGCCCGTGCCGGGTGGTGAGGGGTGAGTGCGAGGAAGAGTGTTCTGCCGTCTCTCCGTGAGTGTCAGGCCCTCAGCGAGCCTGTGTCTTGGGCTGTGGCACCGCTTCCCCCTCCACCCCCGGCTCCCTTCCCCGCCTCCTTCCTGGTCTGTTTCCCTGAAGCCCTGACCCCTGTGGCTCTGTTTTTCGGCCGCACTTAGACGGGGAGCCTGGAGAGGCTGGGGTGGGAGCAGTTCCCTTTCCGGAGCTGAGGTCAGGCTGTGCAAGGCCGCCTCCCCCAGGAGGAGGAGGAGGGGGCTTTGCTGTGGGCGGGGTCTTCCCCGTGGAAGCCGGCGGCGCAGCTCCTGGTGGTCGGTCACATGGAAGTGTGAGGACCCCAGCGCGCACCGGGCTCCACGCTCCGTGCCCAGCAGCCCGTCGGCGCCCCTGGTCCCGCGGCTCCGGCTCCTGCAGGCAGGCCTCGCTGTGTCTGTCTCCGGGCGCCCGTCTCTCATGTCACGGGTGGTGGTTCACTCTGCGACCTTGGTTCAACCAGAGTGGTTGGTTTTCAGTGTCTTCTGCTTTCTCTCTTTGAATGGGAGTGATGCCCAGGGTCTGCACGTGTCGGAGCTGAAGCCGGAGTCTCTCAAACCCCTGTCTAAGTGACGGGGCCTGAGAACGGGTCCCCACAGAGGCTTCTGGAAGGAGGGAGGGGGTCTAGATGGAGGGCAGCTGAGGGCCAGAGCCAGTCCCCGCCTCGCGGCACTGAAGGAGGGGAAGGGGGGCGGGGCGAAGGCGCTGGAAGCTGGGGGCGATAGGGGTCCGCGGGAGGAGCGTGTGAGAGAGACAGCGGCTCCTGCTGTGGGTCCGTGGCCTCGGGTGACAGGGGACGGTGCAGGGGCAGAGGGGCCATCGGGGAAAGGCGGCCGCCTTTGGGTGACCATGGCTCGAGGGCGCGTGGCGCCTGTGGTGGCCGCACTCACCCCGTTCACTTAGCAAATTTAGAGGACGGAGAAACAGGGTAGTTCATACCTAGCGCTTTGCCTTGGCTTTTCGCAAAGCTACATAAGAGCTTGTGCTTTGATACCGCGTCACTGAGGACTGATGGGGGCGCCGGGTGATGCCGCCCGGAGTGTGGGGCAGGGACACTGACACTGGGAGCCCAGCAGAGGAGCCGCCGCTTCCCCCGCTCAGGTCGCCCTGGGCCCCCTCCTCCCAGCAAAGCCCCGCGGCCTCTGGGGGCTCCTGGTAACCAGGAGCCTGCTGGGCGCTTCTGGGTCTCACCTCCTCTCTCTGGGGCTGCACTTCTGCCACCTGGGTCTGTACCTCCCGAGCACAGGGTCAGCATCGTGCGGGGCACGGGGACCCAGGCTGAGACACATAGTTACACGTATAAATTACATGTTATTTATCTGTATCAAGATAAAAGAGTAGCCATAGTTTGTGTTCTGTACACACTCAGTTATTTTATAAACATTTCCCCATTTTAACTATTCCTCTTTATCATGATTGTAAATGGCCACAGAGTAGTCCATGATGTGAATATAACAACTTAAAAAAAAAATCTATAGTTGGGTATTTAGTTGTTTCCTTTTTTGGGGTGCAACGCTGTAGTGTGTGTCTGTACGTATATTTCTGCATACACCTCTGGTACTTTCTGTAGGGTAAAGTTCTAGAAGTGGAATTTCTATTATATTTCCTTATATATTTTTGTTAGATATTACCAGTTGGCCCTCAGAAGGCTTATAATTTACATTCCTAACAGCAGGGTGTTCTTGCCAACATTTGTGTATGCTTTTAAAATCTTTGTCAATTTTGTAGGTGATAAGTGATCTAGGTGTAACTTACATATCTTTTCTTATACATGAGATTGAATCTTTAAAATATTTACCAGGGACTTCCCTGGTGATCCAGTGGTTAAGAATCCACCTTCCAGTGCAGGGGACGCAGGTTCAATCCCTGGTGGGGGAACTAAGATCTCACATGCCGTGCGGCAGCTAAGCCTGCGCGCCACATCTAGAGAAAAGCCCGCGTGCTGCAACGAAGAGCCCGCGTGCCTCAACTAAGACCCAATGCAGCCAAATAAATAAATGGATAAACAAATATTAAAAAAAATACATTTACTAGCTATCTGTATTTTTTGTGTGTGTGTGAATTGCCTGTTTCTTATTTCTTCTTTTTTTAAAATCAAGGTGTTCTTTTTCCTATTGATTTTGTCTTGCCTTTTCTCCATCCTGTCCTTCCTTGCAGGGGGCGGTGGCTTGGACTACTCATAAACCAGGTTAGAGCAGACGTTCTTGTGAAAGAGATTTCATGAGAAGCTGACTCTCAGTTTTTCTACAGATATTTATCCAGCACCTGCTTTGTGCCAGGTGCTTCTAGACACTGCGATATGGCAGTGAGCAAAACAGGATATGCACAGAGTGTGTATCATGCACGGTGTGTTGGGGGGTGTGTGTGGAGCTCTGGGAAACAGTACACACATAGACAGGTGTGTCAGGTGGTGACGAACGTGATGGAGGAGAGTAAGGCCAGGAAGGACGGGGTGGGGGGGTCCTGGTGGGCCGTGTTTTTAGGGAACCGTTTGCATCAAGGCCTGAGGGGGCAAGGAGCAGTGTCTTGGGAAAGGCGTTCCAGGTAGAGGGAACAGCCAGTGTGGGTCCCAGAGAGGGGCAGTGCTGGGTGGGTTTGAGAAACAGCCAAAGAAAAGTGTGTCTAGCAGGGCACATGGGATGTGAGGATGGTGGTGCTGGTGGGAAGGAGGTGAGGGGTGCCAGGCCGGGGACGTGAGGCCTCAAATCCGAACTGCTTTAGAATTTAGGACTGTGGATTATTACAGAAGGAGCTTCTGATGAGGAAGCAAGCACTTCCCAATGCTGGCAACCCAGGCCGGACTCGGTGAAATAGAGAAGAAAAAGGAGGTTCATTATGTTTGTAGTAAATAAATATAGTGTTTTGAATGATGGGTTCACAGTCTTTTGACAGCAACGAAGAAGGCAGTTTTCTAGAATTTGAGAAAACTTGTTTGCAGAAGGCTGTTTAATCTTAACTCCTCCTTAATCTTTATGCAAGTCTTCCTGACCTCCTCTTCTCCTACTTCTGAGGTCGTTCAGTTAGTCGTTTCTACCTTTAGGCAGAGGGCCATTTCCCAGAAGAGCAGTCTCATGCCAGGGGCTGGTTATCCCTCTGAGTTAGTAAAACCCATACCCCCACCATCTGTGTTTGAAGCTGAAGTTACATCTCAGGACAAGAACACATTTCCTTGACTCTCAAAAGATATTTGTTCATTAGTTGATTTGTTCGTCTTTCAAATATTTATTGGTTGATTACCTGCTGTCCCATGTGCGGTACTGGGACAAAACAGAGCCATTCCTCACTGGTGGTTCAGAATTGTGGGGGTGAGGGAGGCGTTCTCCAAGTAGTCCTACAAATTAGTACGTAATTGTCAACTGCGGTAAATGCCATGAAGTGTAAACACAAGGGGTCATGTGAGTGTGGATCTGGGGTCCTGGACTCAACAGGGGTATCAGGAAAGCTTCCCTGAGGAAGTAGAGTTGAGCTAAAGAATGAGGAGCATGAATGAGGTGAAGTGGGATGGGAAGAGCATCCCGGGGGCAGAAGCCACGTGTGCAAAAAGGCCCCAAGAAAGAGAGCAGGTGACTCTGGGGTGTTCTTCTGAAATGGCAGGGAAATGCATCACAGTTTTTAGATGCATTTAAATACACTCGGGGTGTAAACAGTCACCCTTTGAACATCTGGAAGGACCCTTTTCCAGAACAGTTTACTTTCCTAGAATAGGTAGCTGAATGCTATTTTTGTTGTCTGCTCTCATTTTATTTCCTAGCGTTTGGACTTCTAGCTACGATGCATTCACAGAAATTCCCTGAGCAAAGACTTCCTTCTTGGGGAAGCAGTGCTGGATCCTGCAGAGCCCTGTGCTGGGGAGCTCGGAAGTCCTGGCCCCCTGCTCACCCACGATGGGGGTGGGGGAGGGAGATGGAGCCCCAGTGGCCAGGAGGGGAGGACTGAAGGAGAAATAAAAAATGCAGAACCCTCTGAAAGCATTACAGACCATCATGGGTTGAAATTAGAAGCAGTGTGTGCATTTTTAATATTCTGCTAGGAAAAGGCCCGTAGCCCGTCAATGTTTAATGCCTGGATCGTAATAGAGAGCTGAGCAGTTCTCCCTGGCCCCGTGGGTTCCAGCCTGGTCCAGAGGAAAGAAGTCGGGTTCTATCTTAGGCCTGTCTTTGGGACCTGGATCCCACCGTGTAGCGAGACCCTTGAGATCTGAGTTGCCTTTTCTCTCCCCTATGAATGGGTCCATCTGATAGAAGAAAAGTAGTTTGCTCTGTGTTATGCACCCCACCCCCTTGTATATATGTTATGTGCCGTTTTCAGGGGTTATACACAATTCGGTATTTATAACTTCTTTTACCAGTTTTCTCTCCAGATTTTTGTAGAATCAGTTGTAGGCTTTCTTTAGGGTAGTTCTGTTAGGGACAGAAAAAGGGGGTAGAATACACATTAGCTGTCCCACACCCCCCCCTCCCTTTTTAGCATTCATGTGAGCAGTGATGCGCTGAGATTTTTGTTTGCTTGTGGATGAGTGACCCCCTATCCCCAGGGAGATTTATTTGGACAGTGGCGTGTGCGGGACCGTCGGGGGACAGGGAGGAGTCTTTCGTCACTAATAGTGTTTACAACTGCCAGTGCACGTTGACAGTGAAGACCAGGGTGACTTTTAGTCAGTTTTATGATTGTTTAAAACCATCTAGACTAGCACCGTCCAGTAGAGTTTTCTGTGATGTTGGGAGTGTATTGCGTCTGCGCTGTCCAACACGTTAGCCGCCGGCTACTTGTGACTAGTGAGCACTGCAGATGTGGCTGGTGTGAGTGAGGAGCTCGACATTTAATGTCATTAAGTTTCGATTTAAATAGCCCTGTGTGGCTGGTGGTGACCGTCGTGGACGAGTGCAGGGCGAGGCAGTGCCCGCCTGTTGCCTGCACCCTTGGCCCTACTGCTTGGAGGACCTCATGCCTGGTGACCATCAAGCCAGCTCTCAGGCTGCCCCTCACCTTTTGGTGTTGGTGCCACGAATAGAGGCAGAAGACAGACAAAGTGTGCCTGTGACAAACATGACCACCTCGCTTGCAACTTAAGGTGCAGCGCCGAGTGTATAAAAGAGCATACTCTTATTGAGTGCCTACTGTATTCCAAAGATGTGTGCATCATATCGGAACCGTGCCCTTCTCTATAGTTTATTCCTCACTCGGCGTGCCCATGGCCAGTGCAAGGACTGAACGGAGGTTCCCCTCTTCCGTGTGTGATTAGATAGTAACATGATGTTTGCAGATTGGAGGCTTTCTTTGTCAGAGATGGAGGTAATGAAATGGTTTCTGACTTCGTAGGGGTAAGTCTCTGGCATGTGGTGTGTTGGTATTAATATCAGCTACACGATCTCTGTATCTTTGCTTCCTCTGGCTGTTTTCCAGTGGGAATGCCATGCGTCTGGGGCACTTGGAGGTGTCTGGGGCTCGTCAAGGAAGAAGAGGTCGTCTCCTCTGCCTTTGTCGCAAAGTTGACTGATTTCGCCAGAGCAAGGACTAGCCCGACTAGTAGATAGGGTCGTTGAGGGAAGAGGACAGGTGTTCTGCCAACCATTGGTCTGGTTGTCCGTGAGTCCAGTGGCCTAAAGGGATGTCCTGGAGGCAGGTTTATCAGGCTGGAAGAGAGAACTGTGGCTCCAAACTGGGGTCGTAGCAGCTGACACCACCAGGCTAGGAGTTCCACTTACTTTTATAAAATCTGCCTGATGGTCTTCCTGCCAACAGGATAGAGCTGCAGATGAATTAATCAGCCCTCCTCCTTAAAATACCTCATACCTTGAACTCTTTTAATTTGATATATGCTGCTTGTACATTTGCACATTTTCTGGAAACATGACATGGATATAGATTCATCTTTTCTGCTTTTAATTGGCACCTGAGTAACCATGACTCAAATTTTTGATAACTGGTAAATTTGGTAACAGAATTATTCTTTGCTTTTCTTTCTGACCTTCTGTGCCTCTTCCTTGTGGTAGTTGGGGGTGGGTGGGAAGGGAGGGGCTACTTGTTCTCAAGACTCAACTTATATCAACGAAGAGAAAGTGGTCAGTGAATAATGTTGTTGTTTTCTACCAGCTTTTGTCCAAAAACTGCATCTTCAGCATGAGTCATGCTTATTTCCTTTAGCTTTTCTTCTTGCTCCTTAACTAAACACCTTGAAGGTACCAACCTTCACATCCACTGTGTGTTCAGTGCCAGTGTGGTGTCCACATGGGAGTGGACTTGTGCAGGGTGATGTGGGAGCAGAGGTCTGCAGCATCGTTGGGAAGGCACGGCGCTGCGTTAGAACAGGATAGGTTAGACCCGGCTGACCAGGGGACAGGTACCAGCCACATCTGGCTGTGGAAGTTTAAATTCACGAAAAGTAAATAAAATAAAAACACTTTCCTTCTTTATGGCTGAGTAGTATTCCATTGTGTATGTGTGTGTGTGTGTGTGTGTGTGTATATACACACACCACATCTTCCTTATCCAGTCATCTGATGATGGGCACTCAGGTTGTTTCCATATCTTGGCTATTGTAAATGATGCTGCAGTGAACAGGGGGTGCAGTTAGTCTTTTTGTATTCTTTGGGTAAATACTCAGAAGTGGGATGGCTGGATCATATGGTAGTTCTGTTCTTAATTTTTTGAGGAATCTCCTTACTGGTTTCCATAGTGGTGGTGAGTATGCTGTAGGGTGTATAGAAGTGGAAATATAATGTTGTATACGTGAAACTTATATAATGTTATAAACCAATGTTACTTCACTTTAAAAATAAAATTAAATGAGGATGGTAGTACAACAAATGTTTGTTCCTTAGCCCCACAGGCCACATTTCAAGTGCTCAGTGGCCACATGTGTCTAGTGGCTGCCGTATTAGCGGAGACCAGGACATTTGTGTCACAGAGCAAGTCCTAGCGGAAGGGCTGTGGAAGGTATTTTGGGGATGAGCTTTATTTATCCAGCCGGCAGGTATTGCTGAGCGTCTCCTCGTCAGGCCCTGTTCTGACCGCAGGGCCACCGTGAGAAACAGGGAAGGCCTGGCACTCACAGAGACCCCCGCGTAATAAACATCAGGACATCTGCGCCCACTGCTGCCTGGGGCCCCAGGTGCTCCTGGGGATGGTCCCTCTCGTCCAGGGACAGCATGTTTTACCAAAGGGGAGAGTGGCTAGTGCTGCAGAGAAACAGCCCAGCACATCCTTGGCATCGGTTTCGTCAGTGTTCTGAGCTCCATCTTCTTCCATCTGGAGAGCGGGGCTTTTAGCACCTGTCCTGTGGAGCAGCGGTAGAGGTGCAGAGAAAAGAGGTATTTGTAAAACCCAGTGCTCAGCACTCAGCATTAGATAGAGACTCTTACTACTCTAATCTTTTCCATCACAGAAATGGTTTAGAAGCTTGAAAAGCAACTTCAGCTGGAGGCAGGGGGAGGGGTGGCCTTTTCCGGGAACAGGAACCGCGGGGTCAGGTGCAGCTGCCTCGCTCCATCCCAGCATCCGCGAGGGATGCCGCTCGGCTGAGAGGATGCTCCCAGTGAATCCCTGGTGTAAAGGGGGTGCTGTGCAGACTCCTGTTCTGTCCGTGATTTTATAGATGTTTTGTTGTTTACACCCAGGCTCCGTCGGCCTCTGTGTCAAGAGCACATCTTCACGCACGAGCCTCTCTGAATTCTCCAGGGGAGCAGAACGTGGGCTTCGCTCCCAGCCCTGGTGCATTTCCCCGAGCTCAGGACTGCAGGTGTTTGAGCGAGTCAGGTCACCTGCTGGGACAGCCCCCTCTTCGGGGCAGGGGACAGCAGCCTCTTGCCAAGATGAGACTGGATGGCCAGGTGACACCTGCAGTTTCCACGTCTTTCTCCCAGATCTTGTCTGGTCTCCCCAACCCTTCAGGTCATGCTGACCCCAGGTGCCTGCCCTAGATTCGAGGGTCCTGTGTGGGTGATTGAAATGCACTTAGTGAGGAAATTCTCGGGACTGAATGGCATGTTCCAGCAGTCTAGAAAAGAGTTACTGTGCTCGTAGGTGACTGTAGTTTTTTCTTGTTTTTCATTAAAAAAAACTGAGAAACGAGAGGAAAATCTTGTACTCAAGACAGAGTACATCTTTTAAAAATGATTAAACAACATTACAAAAAAACCATTGAGCCAATGTACTCTTCTTTTTTTAAAAAATTTATTTATTTTATTTATTTATTTTTGGCTGCACTGGGTCTTTGTTGCTGCGCGCGGGCTTTCTCTAGTTGCAGCGAGCGGGGGCTACTCTTCGTTGCAGTGCGCAGGCTTCTCATTGCGGTGGCTTCTCTTGTTGCAGAGCACGGGCTCTAGGCGCGCGGGCTTCAGTAGTTGTGGCACGTGGGCTCAGTAGTTGTGGCTCGCGGGCACTAGAGCGCAGACTCAGTAGTTGTGGCGCACGGGCTTAGTTGCTCCGTGGCATGTGGGATCTTCCCGGACCAGGGCTCGAACCCATGTCCCCTGCATTGGCAGGCGGATTCTTAACCACTGTGCCACCAGGGAAGCCCCAATGTACTCTTCTTAATGCAACAATTTTAATTTCTTCTTTATAGTCTTTTCCAAATATTCACATAATCTTTGTTTTGGTGTAATCACCACAGACTTCTTCCAGTTAAATCTTTTCTTAAATATCTTCAGTGAGGATGACTGGTTTTTATATTTAGCATTTTGTGTTTGTATATTAGTTATTATGTCAGTCTACTATAACTTACTAACTTTCCTTTATGGTTGGACATCTAGATTATTTTTAATTTTTTCACAATTGTAAGTAATGCCAAAGTGAACATCTTTATTCTGATAATGTTTTTTTTTTGATGTAAGAGAAATTCTAAGAAATGGATATGAACACATTTATGGCTCATATATATAAGCAAGTCAGTAAAACTTCATCAAAGCACACATTGAATTTTACTGTTCTGTTAGGCTTTTCTAGAATCTTCTGACGTATTTGTTTTTAACAATAACTACATAGTCAGTTCTGAATTGTTAACGTGAAATGACCTTAACTTTTTATTATGGAAACATTTCAACAGTTTAGACAAATATAGCAGATAGAACCCAATGGACCCAGCGTCCAGGTCATCATCACCCAGTTATGGCACCTCTGATATCATTAACCCTTCCACCTTTGGTTTTATTTTGAAGCAAATCTCAGTACTCACTTCAGAATTGTTTCATCTCATTGATATCTCATTGTGGTTTTCATTTGCATTTCCCTGATGATTAGTGATGTTGAGCATCTTTTCATGTGCCTGTTGGCCATCTGTATGTATGTCTTCTTTAGAAAAATGGCTCTTTAGGTCCTCTGGGGGGTATCATATCTTCTTAATGCTTTCTGAAGATTCTGATTGGATTTTTAAATGTTCATTTCTATTTGCCAAATTATCTCTGCTCAGAGTCAGTTGTTCTGTTTTTTTCTACGTGATCCTTCTCTTTTGAGCTGTGGATGCCCCCTCAAGTATCTGGATGTTTTTGGCTGTCTGTCCGTACCTAAGAATGCTGACCGGAGTAGGTTAGGTAGTTGGTAGGTAGTTAGTTTTACAGGTTGGTTGTTTTGGTCTCCAGTGGGTCTCTTCCCTGAACAGGAGGAGAGTGGGGCACTCAGCCTACCTGCATATGTGGGCAGGAACCTCAGAAAAACAGTGTAGGAGCCCTGCTTGACTCAGGTTTTGAAAGGGTCTGTACAAGAAGTGGATAAAGGGGCACTTAACCAACAGCAAATATGAGAGACTTACAGCAATTCTAAGAACGGCGTTTTTGTTCTTATTTGTTTGTGTTTGTTTTTTTTTTTTTTTTTTTTTTTAGGTAGGAAAATTCTTTTTACTATTTATTTATTAATTTATTTTACTTAAGTAGAACAAAACAGAATGACATTGAAGAGAAAACCCTTAGACTTCAGTGTAAATAATAAGGCTGAGTATGTTTCATGGAATATGTAGGCCCGTTATTTACAAACAGCTCTGAGATGCACAAACAGGTACACGTGCACTAAATCTCAAGGCAAAACACATTTCTTCCTGTAAGTCAAAGAAAAATGTCTGAACATCACTGTTTTGGATACAGCCTATAAATAGCAGAGAGCTAGAATTTATTTTTTAATCACACTCTGATAACCTCTGACCATTCACCATTAGTATACCTGCATCTTATTTGTGATTTCTATTTATCCTGTTTCCCATGCCTTTTCTCTATCTCTTTCCTTCTTTTTGATCCCTACGTTTCTCTAATACCTACTTACCCAACTATGGTTTAAGTTATATTTCTAATGTTTGAGCTGTTATCCTTGTATTTAAGTTATATTTCTAATGTTTGAGCTGTTACCCTCGTATTTAGCCGATATCTGTTCTTAAGGGAATTTAACTGTGCAAACAAATACAGGCTGCCAGTTATATTTTCCCACCACTTTGAACGTACAATCCCTCCATTGTCTTGGCATCAATCACGCTGTAAGAAGTCTGAATTTTTCTCTGCTTGCTTTTAACATCCTCTCTTTTTCTTTTGTACAACACTATTTTACTATAATTTGCCAAAGTATGCATTTAGTTTTATTCACCCTGTTTGCGATTTTTTGTTAATCCTGCATTTAAGTACGCACGTCACTCACTGATTCTAGAAAGTTCTCAGCTATTTTCTCTTCAGATTATTTCCTCTTCCTCATTCTTTTTATTTTCTTCTTCAGAGTTCCTGTTAGAAAAGCGTTGACCTTCTCATTCTCCATGTTACATAAACCTGCTTTCATAATTTCCATCTGTTCATCTCTGTGCTACGTTTTGGGCAAATTTTCTCAGATCCACCTTCTTGTTTACTAAGTTTTCAGCTATGTCTAATCTGCTGCTTTATCTATCCAATGATTTCCAGAACTTCTGTTTTGTTCTTTTTCAAATCTGCTTGGTTATTTAACAGCCTCCTGTTCCCCACTGACACTTTAGAACAATCTGTATTAACCCTCACACTCTGGACGATACCACGCATGTATCAATGGTATCTCTGATTACATTTTCTTCTCTCATCGCCTCTACCGATGATCCATTCACCTTCACTCATCTTATAAGCCTAGCTACACTCTCAGAGTTTTGAAGATCACATTATTCCCATTGAGACAGGCATGTTGATTTTAAAAACCCATACTGTGAAGTCAGATAGCTAAATCCAAATCAAAACTGTGTCACAAACTATCTATGTGAATGAAGCTTAAATCAATTTTGTTGTGCCTCTGTTTTCATCTGTAAAATAAGGATAGCAAGTCTTTACCTCCTAGGGTTTGGGTAAATGAAATATACAGTTTACAAATATATGAATCACAAATAGCACACAGCTGGCACAGTGCCTGGCTCTTAACAGCCACTCAATGGTGACAATACATCAATGTCATCATCTTCACCAGTATTAGCAGTAGCATCTTCATCGCCCTTCACTTGAAGAGGGTCAGCCAAATCTTCCTTACTTTTGAGGATCCAGGCTCCATTCCACTCCTCTGGTGGGTGTGCAAGTTCATACTTCTCCCTCACATTGGAGACACCCATATCCAAATGGAGCCAGTGAACCTCCTCTGACCGCAGGTGACTGAGGCGAAATCCATAGCAGGCCACGTGCTTTACTTTGTGACTGTCCACTATCTTCTGAATGATGCCCCTGACGTCAGTAGCATCTCCATGCCTGATAATACTGGCCCAAGTGGTTGGCTCACTGTTGCTTTCAAAATAATGAAAGACCTTCAACACTCGCTCCATGGCCCCAGGGGAACGTTCCACACCGGTACCCAGGTGAGTCTTGGTACTTGAATTCGGTGTGTGATTCAAGTTTGGGTCAAGGTAAGCAGCTGCCATTATTCTGCTAGATGCTAGGTATCTGTCATATTAGTTCAGAAGGCCACCATAACTCTGCGACGAAGTCAAACGATGATTTACAAATACTCCTAGTTTCTCTTTCCTCTTTCCATAGCAGTCAGAAAGAACTCGGACCGCGCTGGCGCCGGGAGGCGAAGGCAGACGACGACCGGGCGGCGCCGCGGCTGATGGGCCGCGCTCCCTCCCACGCCTCACGCCGCGGGCGCACAGCAGTCCCGGCCCGGCGGCGGCGGCGGCGGGCTCGCGCCCTCGGGGCCGTGCTGCGTCGGCGCCTGTGTTTGTTTTTAAAAGTTATTTTTATTTCTCAACCATTTTGCACCCCAAGGACATTTGGCAGTGTCTGGAGACATATTTGGTTGTCACAGCTGGGGGAGGGGAAGCGCCACTGGCTTCTAGTGAGTAGAGGCCAGGGATGCTGCTGAACACCTTGAAGTCCACGGAACGGCCCTTACAACAAAGCATCCATCTGGCTTCAAATCTCACTACTGCTGAGGTCAAGAAACACTGATCACGGAGAGTGTAGCCCTTTCATAGGGCAGTCAGGGCAGGGTGAAGGATGGACCTTCTTCACATAAGAACCTTGACAGCAGTGCCCATTTGGGGTGAAACAGGTCTTTCTCATAGTGCAGGGCGGTGCTGATGTGTTAGGAAAAGCACCTGCACTGTTCCTGGGTCTGTCTAGAAATACGTGTATTTTGAGGAAGGAGAATCTCGAAAGTAAGGTGGCTCTGAGCATTACTTCTGTTCTCTGATTTCATTGTTAGCAAACTTCCTCGCAGAAGGCGAGACTTCCTGGTGGCTTCCTGAAAAGGGACTTGTGGCTGATGACAAAGGTATCTCTGGGCGGGGTGGAGCAGCCTTTGTTTGTACCAAAACTATAGTGGGCGCTTTTATAAATACGTTTTCTCCCACACAAATGGCATTCGTAAAGAAAATAGTGATAACAAACGTTAGATTTCTGAGACAGTTTGCCTGCTGTGTCCCTGGCTCCTAGCGGGGGATCTCCGTCCGGATCCCAGGACCAGGAGCTCCGCCCCTGCTCGGGGCGCCTGGAGCCGAGGTTTCAGTTGAATTCCCAGAAGCGCCGTTTTCTCTGACGGGCTGCGTGCTTGAGGAGTTTGTGCTCAGTAGTGTTTTCTCCTTACCTGTTCTGTTTGGAGGCAAGTCAGGTTGTTGGAGCTGCTTGGGCAGAGCAGTGGCAGAAGATGAGGTGCTGTCGCTCGTGTGTGTTCTAGAAACATTTATTGCATAATCTGTGGTCGCTGAAAAGGACGTATGTAATGTGCGTGTGTACAAAGCCTACCGTTAGGGTGACCGCCCCCCACTTTCAGATGGGAGCCCCAGCCGCTGCCACCCAGGGCCGTCCCGGGCCCTCCCCCCACAACCCCCTGCCTCCCTCTGAGACACTCCGGTGCTGTGTTTTGTGCTGGTCCCCCCACCCCTTTGTCCCAAGCGGCTTCAGCCCATGTGTGTGTCCCTGGCTTCCTTTCTGGGGCTTGTCTGCTGCACGTCATTCTTTTCTGTCGGGCTCGGCCTAGTGGTGGGACCCTCGTGTTTCAACACCCTCCGCCACCAGTCAGGCCCTCGGAGCTGAATTTGTACTGTTCTCAAAAAGCTGCTTTTTTTAATTGGTGAAGAGAGGGGAATTCTAGGGTTTGATGGCTGCAGCCATAAATTTTCCGTAGCAACACCTCAAATGGTACATCAGTCCGTACAGAATGTCTCATAATTTATTTAAATGCTCTTTCTGTGGACATTTAGATTGCTCCACAGTTTTTACTGTTGTAAAAAGCAATTCAGTGAACATCCTTTTGGATGTGTCTTTTTGCACGAAGCGACTTATTTTCCACGAGATAAATTCCAGGAGGTGAAATTATTGGGTCAAAATGTGCAGACACTTAGTGTTTGAGATGTGCGTTGCCACATTGCACCCCTGAGGTCTACATGTACTCTCCATCACCAGCATTCAGTGTTCCTTTCCTTAAACCCTTGCAAAGGCTGAGTATTATCATTGTTTAATCCTTGTCAGCTTGATGACTCATAAATTATCTCGTTTTTATTTGCATCAATTGCTAGTGAAGTGGCACTCTTTCTCATAAGCTTATTAGGCATTTGTGTTTCATCCCATTTAAAAAGTTGCTTGTGAATCTGAATTTTAGATCCCGATAAGTTTAATTTCTCATTTACATTTTATATTTTCTTCTTCACCAGTTAGTTTTGGGACTTGTCACTCAATTTTATTGGTTATATTACTTAATACAATTTCTTTATTACTCTCTCAAGAGGCTGGAGTTCTTCTGTAATTTATTTATGCATTTATTTTTTAAGGGTGGGAATGGCCATAAAACATTCTGGATACTTGCAAGTTTGGGAACGTCCTGGTTGATCCGGGAATGTTTGGGTCGCCAGCTTTTACCTTCAGGTTCTACAGGTGTCATCCCGATGGTTGGTTGGCCTCCTTCCTTCCCTCTGTCTACGCATCTGTCTGTCATCATGCAGTCATCCCTTCGTTCATCCAACACACGTGTCACCAGTGTTTTACTGCATCCTGGCTCCCTGCTGGCATTTAGTGGTGTGCCCTCCGTGTGGATTTCTTTACCTAAATTTCCCTGTTGTTACCTCCAGGATATACTGGAGCCCATGGGATGTTCTTCTGTAATGTCTTTGCTTATTGCTTTTTTGGTATCTGCTCTGATCTCTCCTTTTCTCCCGTCCTACATATGACTTATACGTTTCTGTTGTCTTTGCTTATTGTCTTTTCCTCTGAGTATTGGAAGGATTACATGAATTCATTTTTCTGAGTCATTAATTTTTTTCCATAGTCTTGGATCTGTTGTTAACTATATCTACTGTATGTGTTTTCTTTCTTAAACAAATTTTAAATTGCTTATTAAAGCAATTATGTACATAACTAAAAATCATTTAGTACATAGAGGCTTGTAATGAAAAATAACCTTTTCTGCCTGTTTTCCCTCATCCTTGTCTTCTTCCCCACAAGCAAGTGCCTTTAACATATTTTAAGCTATTTCTTTGGGTGCTTCCCCCTCTGTCCCTAAATAATAAACTTTTACTGTTTTTTTTAAAAATAAATTTATTTATTTTATTTATTTATTTTTAGCTGCGTTGGGTCCTCATTGTTGTGCGCGGGCTTTCTCTAGTTGTGGGTGAGCAGGGGCTGCTCTTCGTTGCAGTGTGCGGGCTTCCCATTGCGGTGGCTTCTATTGTTGCGGAGCATGAGCTCTAGGCACACCGGCTTCAGTAGATGTGGCACGCAGGCTCTAGAGCGCAGGCTCGGTAGTTATGGCGCACGGGCTTAGTTGCCCCGCGGCATGTGGGATCTTCCCTGGCCAGGGTTCGAACCCATGTCCCCTGCACTGACAGGCGGATTCTTAACCACTGTGCCACCAGGGAGGCCCAAACTTCTACTGTTTCTTGATGTATTAAGTTCTGACATCATTTATTTCATGCTACTGTAGAGGGGGAGCCAGCACTGCTCATGCCACACACCCTCCCATCTTTCCAGCGTTTTGATATCATTTTAATGGAATCAAAAAATGGTGTTTATGTTGCCATGACCCTGTGACTGTGGGTCACCACAGGGCCCAAGTCGTACCCTATCGTTTTTTTCCTTGTTCAGCCTTTTGCTTTTCTGGGAGTATGTACTTGTCTTTCTTCTCTTCTTGAAATCTTGTTGGAAGCAGTGTATTTTCTCCTCCTGCTCCCAGACCTCTGAGCCCAGGCGTTCTCTTTCGAGGCCCTTCCTGCAGGAGCCCCATCCTTCGGAGCGCTCACCCCACTCCCCTGCCCTGTGGACGGGTGGCCACCCCCTGCCCCGCCCCCCGGCCCGGCTGCCGAGCACCCTGGCCTTGACTTCTCTTCAGGTTGTGTGCACTGTTTTTCTGGGTCCCACGTCTTCATTATTTTGCACAATAATTCTTCATTGTTCCAAATCTGTTCTGTTGGCATTTGTACAACATGTAAGACCCAGTGGGGCAGAGAAAAGGTCTCCCCTCTTTTTTAAGATTCTTGCGAATTGAAGAAACATTTTGAATCATTTAAGGAACACTACTAGTTTAAAATGCTCGTGAACAGTTTTCTGGTACCAATTATGCATTGGAATACCAAAGCTGAAATTGTTTTAGTGTCTCCTGAAACTTCGCTACAGCCCGTGATTATTAACCGGACACGTGCCAAGAGAGACTCCAGCCTGAGGCAGATGGTTTTTTGGTTTTTTTTTTTTTTTGAATTTTAGAATTTTATTTATGTTTTTATACAGCAGGTTCTTATTAGTTATCTATTTTATACATATTAGTGTGTGTATGTCAATCCCAATCTCCCACTTCATCCCACCACCCTCCCCGCCGCGACTTTCCCCCCTTGGTGTCCATACGTTTGTTCTCTACGTCTGTGTCTCTATTTCTGCCCTGCAAACCGGTTCATCTGTACCATTTTTCTAGGGTCCACATATATGTGTTGATAATGTTAATGCAGATGTTGATGAAGTAGGTGCCTGTTATTTCTGCCCGCAAAGAGCAGCGGCCTAGAGAGGAGGGGGAGCTGATAGCTCGGCCGTGGGGCAGGAGAAGCCGGACTCCGGCCTCTGAATGCCACAGCCACTGCTGCTTCCTCAGTGGCGGGGAAATAGTTAACTTCTCGCCCATTACTCTCGAAATTTTATAATTAGCCCCCATCAAAGGAAGAGCCCAGGCCACAGGAGTGGGTTGTGTCGTGTTAGAAGTGCAGTTGATACCTTGTCCCCAGTGGGGTTAGGGAACGGAGGGCAACATAATAAAAATCCTGGCTGCTAGAATATATCGTTTGCCATGTATATGGGTTTGCCATGTATATGGGTGACCAGTTTTCAGAGGATTCACGTATATAGTGAGATGTCACAGGACTGTACTGCATCCCTCAGCGCCTTCAGTGGGGGTGGAATCCTCATCACCCCCATGGCCCTCCTGTGTCTGGGGTGCCCACCAGTGGAACACACTGGTTAACACGGGGCCTGTAACATATAAGAAATGGTCACGTTAAAATGTGGCTCATTTCAAAGCATGTAAAATGCTTCTGGTTTGGGTGCCCCCCGAAGTGAAAGGCTTTTGCTACAGATCTTCCCGGTACAGGAAGCACGGTGAGGGGTGGAAGCGAGACGGGGAGGGGGACCTGCATGTCGGTGACCCCTGGGCACCCCCTGGGGGGCCGCATGGAACACATCTCAGGGTGGGTGCTGTGCGGCCTGAGGGGGCTGGAGGTGGACCCCTAGCTCTCATTTCCCCCTGGCCGAGATCACGTCCAGAAGTGCTTGCCTCCAGACATGTCTGCCGCCCACACTCAGGCCAGGTGCCCCGCCCTGGGCCCGGGGGCATCTTCAGGCCAAAGGTGCAGGTGCTCAAGCTGGAGGAGGTCAGAAGTCGTGGGCTGACACTGCCGGGACCTCTGGGCTGGGGGACATGCAGGCCCTGACAGCCTCTGCCGCGGTGATCGAGAAACCCACGCCTTTGCTGACCTCGATCCCATGATGTCCCGAAACAAGCCGCCCCGGGTCCTGAAGGCTGGAGCCGCCCCAGCGTGGGCGTGGACGGGAGGAGAGGAGAGTAAGGATAATGCGAAAGGCAGCCGGGCACCCCACCCTCACTGCCACTTCGCATGCCTAAGAGGGTTTTTGTAAACAATGGGGAATTAGAAAATAAAATTAGATTGCGCGGATGCCTCCTTGCCTGACTTTTTCCTTTTTTAATTCCCACGAAAACCTCAAGCAGAGTTAATAATGTATGAA
Organism: Eubalaena glacialis; assembly: GCF_028564815.1. Lineage (NCBI taxonomy): Eukaryota > Metazoa > Chordata > Mammalia > Artiodactyla > Balaenidae > Eubalaena > Eubalaena glacialis. The sequence continues at coordinate 54,174,838 of NC_083728.1, read as the reverse complement.
AATTAGGTACCATGTGTGCACTTTGCTTTGTAATGTTTTTATTAAGCAGCCAGTTGATTTAAAAATAACACAACGTGACAGTTGACATAATGGCAGATGCTTCGGAGTGTATGGAAACATCCTCTTTGAGTGTTCTGTCAGATTTTCCATTACACAAGGACATTTTTAAAAAAGAAGCTTTCAGAATTATCACATGATATGAAATTATATCAAGTTACAATTTGATAAAACAAAGTTGCCCAAATATAAATTCCAACTGCTTTTTAAAAAATGGCTTAGTCAACTAGAGCTAATCTGTGGAAGGAGGTTTCTACAGATTGTTCAAAATTCCACAGTTGATTCACACTTCTGTCTTCTCAGAGTTTTGCGAGTCTCATAGGCTGATGGGAATTTGCCTTTTCTTCTTCCCCCTTCCCACTCTCTGCCCTCTGGCCTGTAGGCAGCGGAAAGAAACAGGGAGAAGCAAAAGGTCTACTGGACACCCAGGGGTGTCCAGTAGCTCAGGAGATGTCCCGCCTGTGGCACGTGGGCATCGGGCTCGGGTGGAGGCGCCCTTTCCCGGGCTTGAGCGCCGGCCTCCGTCATTCCCTGAAGGGTCCACCCCTGAAGGGGTCCCCGCCTGAGGTGGAGGGGCTGTGGGCTGCTCTGGTCGCTGTGCGGGGCCTCTTGGGCTTTCCTGCATCTCCAGGCGGTGCTGGCAGGCCGCCTCCGGTGTGTGTGGTCGAGCGGGGCACCGGGATTCCACCTGACCCCAGGAGGCCCGTGGAGGTGGAGGATTGCTCCACTCCACGGTGCGTCTTGCTTACTGCCTCGAACGTGTTAGTTATTCAGCAAAACAATTCTCTGGTGTCAGCGTGCTCTGCAGGGTGAGAGAATGGTCAACACACTGGTTTCAATGACTCGGCACAGTCAGGGCATCTTTTCCTGGCGGTGGGAGTTAGTGGACACAGGAAAGACAGCGAGCCTCGTGGAGTGAAGGTTCTAGCGCTGTTGAAAAGGGTTCACGGGCTGGTGGGTTTGGGGCATTTTGTCCTTTAGCTCCTGTCCTTACTTCTAAGGGGACGTGCCAGCCATGTCCTTCTTCTGCAGCTTCCTGTGGTCGCCCGCTCGTGCCTTCTGACGTCAGCAGGGCCACAGGTGTGGGCCAGTGCCCGCGGAGCCATCATACCTTGTGGTATTTTACAACGTAATTGCAGAGGGGACATTTGATCTTTATGACTTTCTTAGAATCTTTGCAAGGGGTTGGTTGGAACAGAACCTTTCCATCTACATCCCGGTCTATAAAAATCCTAGTAACTGACTTCATGGGGCTTGCACTTTTCTTTTGTTACTTTCTTCACTCTCTAATTAGATTTTGCTCATTCACGGGACAGAACAGTCTGGCAGGAAATAACCAGCATTAAAATAACTCAAAGGCAGGGCTGTACCTGGCATCGCCCTAGCAAGATCAGAGCAGGGTTGGCTGCCCCGGACCTGGGGCTAACCTCAGAAGCCCCTGTCCAGGTGAGCTTCGGCCGCAAAGGAGCCAGGTCGACTGGAGACTCGGCTGGGAGTCTGGTGCCCTGAGGCTCCTCCCAGCCTGGCCACTGCCTGGCCATGGCCTTGAGCTTGCTCTCTCAACTGACTCCACTTCCCTTGCGCTCAGAAGCAATCTGGGAGTAATAATACCTGCTCTTGACTTCTCAGAATGCTCAAGGTGACAAATTGGTTGTCACAATCTAAGGGGGCATTTATTTCCCTAGTGTGAAGACAGACTTGAAAGGGATGAAATTAAAATTTCAGGTTATATTCGTGGGCCCTTTGAGGAAGGAGTTGCTCCTTTTAGTCAACTGTAGTCTAAAAAGGAAGAAGAGGAAGACCTGAAATATTTTTGTGGGACTTAACGTGAACATACAAAAGCATCTACAAGAAGCTGTAATTTTTCACATCATTTCCCCAAATCGTGTTGGAAGCAAGTCTGAGACATCGTCTCGCTTGGAGAATTACCCTTCCATCAGGGGTTCCTGGGCACCTGTTTTGTTTGGAAATGACTTACAAAGAAACCATCTTTCTTGAACCCCTCCAAAACCGCTTCTAGTGCCTGTCAGCTGGGTGGTTTGGACGTTCCCGAAAGAGGCAGGCGGGTGGTGGCAACTGCAAACACAGATCTCTCTGCCAGCTCCTTTGAACCCTTGCAGCCTGGATTGGTGTCCCCAGCTGCAGAGCAGAGCCCTTGGCTGAGCTTCCCCTGAACACGTGGAATCTCGGGGACGCCCAGAGTCTGACTGTACACAGAGCATGTCCTGGGAGCTTGTGGTGTCCACAGCAGCCTGGAGGTGCTCCTTCATTTAATGTTCTATGTCGTCATCCACTGGATCAGTCCACAGGGTGAAGGGATCTGCCTTTGGAGATGCTTCAGCAGCGCTGTTCTATGAGAAAGACCGGGGCAGGTAGGAGTAACTCACATGTCTCAGAGCCCGTCCTCCGGTGCCCAGGGCAGGCGGCCTGGCAGTAGAGGCATAGAGGGCAAACGGCCAGCCCGAGGGTCTCTGCTTCTCCCCTTCCAGTGGTCTGCTGTCCGCCCCCTGCCCTGGGAGGGGTCCCTCCCCTGGAGCGCCCACACGGCACCCTGCTCTGTGGGTCCCACGTGTTTCCTTTTCTTGTGCTGCTGAAGAGCGTTAGTTATGCCGCCGACAGGGGCTCGAGCCGGAGCCTCCCGTCCCCCGGAGGCCATCCTGGTCACTCCCCGTCCCCGTGCTCATTTGTCCAGTGTCTCATGTGCACTGCAGACTGCCCATCACCACGGCCGTGGTCGTCAATGGAGACTCAGGGCTCTCCCACACCCAGCCCCCCAGCCGGCCAGCATCCCGTTTGCGCCCCGGTCCTGGGTGACAGTGACCCCACAGTGCGCTGACCCCCTGTGCTCCCGGCCGGACGCCCCCCCTTACCGTGGGTGCTGTGCCCCGGGCGGACTCAATCCCCTCCCCGGCTTCTCCTGGTGGCCTTGACCTCACTCGGCCCCTCACTCCTCAGTCTGTCTTGTGCAGCCCTTGATGTCCAGTTCAGTCACCTCTGTGTCATCACCCTGTGCCCGGGGGGCCTGCAGCGTGGCTAGTGGGGAAGCATGAGCACAGAGTCCCGTGCTGGTCCTGGGAGGCCTTCTCCTCCCGCCTCCAGGGACTCCTGTCCCGCCCTCAGCCCTGCTTCCGTCAGCCCTCCCTGAACTTGGGGGCCTGCCCCCCACCCCCCGCCAGCCCTCCACATGCTGGCCGCCCTGTGTTCCCTGCTACGATGCTCTGATGCTCACTGCTTTCCGGGGCTGCCCCGTATCAGTGGCCGGCCTGGGCCAGACTGGTCTCCCTCACCCTGGTCCTCCTCTCCCACTGCCACTGACGGGCCCCACTGACAGGGCCTTTCCTTAGGTCAGGATCAGGGGCCCTGGAGAGCTCCCTCTGGGCCCTCGTTGCTTTGGGGACTTCCCCATCCTGCTTCCTCCTCCAGCCTCGTTTCCAGCTCATGCATCTTAGGTTTCAGCCTTCTGATTCTTCAGCCACAGGGTAGAAACATACAGTCACGTTGAGGTCCTACAGCAGCTTGTTGCTGAACCACCACGGAGCAGGATCCGGGTTAGGGCCGGTTTCTCTTTAATTAGGCAAAGGGAGATGGCTGAGGTCCCTGCGTGTTCTCCACCAGCGAGGACAAGTGCTTCAGGCAGGATGCTGGGGGCGCCGGCGCCCTCGGCTTCATTCAAAGTAGGGATGGTGATAGTGCCCTTCGTGCATGCCGAGGGCTGAGAACAGAGCCTGGCTCGTGAGTGGGGGTCGCCAGTTATTTATGTGATGGACAGCCGGCCCCAGGAAGCCAGCACTCTGCTTGGTTCCCCTCTGCGTCCCTGGCACCTAGGACAGGGCATGACGTGTAGCCAGTGCTCAATAAATATCTCTGAAATGAAGTTCATAGATTAAGGAAGAGGGGCCATGTGATGCCCTGGAAAGAACACGGAGGTTGGCGTCTAGAGGCCTGGTCCCATCTCTGCCTTTTGCACACCGTGCATGACACCTGAGCAAGCCCCCCACCCTTTTGAAGGCCCATTTCTCCTTTACTTCGATGAGTGTGTGATGAGATGCTTTGCTTTCAGCTGCACGTGCTCCAAACCTGGCCGAGTGTGGCTGAAACAGGGAGGAGCTTAGTGACCCCCACCCCCTGCCCAAGAGGATGGCTGATTCCTCCGGCTCGGCTCCACCCCTCCCCAGAGGCTTCTTTGTACCCCTGGACACCCCATCTTCCTTCCAAGAAATGCCACCGCTCCAGAGCTCCTTGTCTGTCCCCGGGTCTCCATGCACCTCTGTTTATTTGGGAGAGAAACCTTTCTCTGAAGCCCCCTGGCGGTCCTCAGGTCCTGGTGGCTGTGAATGCTGTCCCCTGCCCCTGTGACAGCAGGCTCAGACTGCTACTTCTGAGTAGAAGGCTGCTCATGCCAGCAGGGAGAGAGGAGGGAGCTGGAGGATGGCTATAGTGTAGGCTGCCGACAGTGGCTTCTCCAGGGGATGCTGATGAGAATACAGCTGTTACTGGGTTGTTCGGAGCAGTCGGGATCAGCTGGGCGGAGGTGCAAATCAGGGTACCTATGGGGGGCTCTATCTACCCCATTGACTTTATACCTTTGTGCAGATGCTTGTTTAAAAAGAAAATATGAATGCCCTGGTAGGGCTTGGGGGGGGCTTGTCCTCTGCAGTGTGGCCGCAGTCTCCATCCTGCCCTAAAGTCTTATAGTTACTTCACTTATTTTGCTTCTGCCTGGTCCCTCAGGGCATTATTACATTTGCAGGCCCCGTGATAGAGCATTGTTCAACTAGTTTATTTGTACATTAGGCAATCAGAGCATGGTCATCTTAATTAAAAAGAAGGTTCTTTATTTTATCAGTGGATTTAGGCGTGAGTCAGGGAGGTTTGGGTCTAGATATTCCAGCCCGCCCTCCTCTGGCCCCCCTCTTCAGAGATCCGCTGTGAGAGGCATGGGCTGGCTTTGGGACGGTTACCTGGCCCCTGGCGGTGCCTTGTGCCTGGAGTTGCCTTTGGAAGGTTTGGGTTTCTCTTTAAGGCGCTAGAGCCTGTATGGTTTGGACACTGTCTCCTTTGCAATATGGACACTCTCAGATGATTAAAAAGCAAACAAACAAAGAAACAAAAGTCCTCCATTTTGGTGTCTAGGTCCTGTGTTCACAGGCCTGTGCGTTTTTTATTCTCCTTGACGTAAGTGTGCTCGTTAACTTGAAAGCCGTGGACATGCTACAGGAATCCGTGTGCAGCCCCAATTTCTTCTTTTCTTTTTCTTTCTTTCTCATTTGTTTCCTCAAAAAAAAAAAAAATCCAATTGCTTTCTTGCCTTAAGATGTAAATTCCACATTTTGGCTGCATTGGATTCCAAGTTTTCCGAGAAAAGGCTTAAATTTATTAGGTTAGTTCACAATGTTCCCTCAGAGAACTTTTACTTTGAGGCGTGGAGCCATATGTGGTTGGGTTGTTTTAAGATAAATAATGAAAGAGAATCAGGATTACATCGTTTACAGAAACTCGGGCTGTGCCTGTCCCTTCGGTAATTGTCGCTCATGATTCAGTGATTCACAAGCTTGGTCCAGGGCGGCAGGGATGGAGCTGGGGTGTAAGGTCGCGCTAATGTTTCTGCAGTTTGGCTCGGCGTTGATGGCGCCTCTGGGCCAGTGCAGAGTCAGACAGTGCTGTGGGGCCCTGAGCAGCCTCTGGGAAGCCTGCTTCCATTGGGAATTATTCCCCATCACCCTGCCAGGATCTGGCTTCTCCACAGCTTTAAAGAGTAGAAAGCGAATAACAGGTTGGATCACAAACAAGCCTTTGCATGAGATGGAATCTCAGCATTGCGGGAGCCTTGGTTTGGTTGTGTCACTGGCGATAGTCAACATTTTTTTATATTTACCTCTAAAGAGGGGAAACAAAACTGAGAGGGCCTCTTTTGGAAATAAAAATCATGCTTTCTCAGCGTCTAACTTGGAACATGTTCACGGTTATATATGTGTATTCGTAGACGTATCCATCCACCTACAGATACGTACACATATAACACACACGTGTAAACACACATATAGACACTGATGTGAATGTAAACTGCTGACAGCAGAAGGCGGCTATCACAGTTCACTGCCGAACACTGATTCCCAGATGTCTGGATTTCATGAACTAGGGACATGAAATATAAAAAAGGAAGGGGGCCAGCACGAATTGCCAACTTCATGTTTTCTAAGGTCATTAAAATTTTTTTTGTGATGGACGCTAACTAGACTTACGGAGGTGACCATTTTGCAGTATGTACAGCTATGGAATCGTTATGTTGTACACCTGAAACTAATATAATGTTGTATGTCAATTATATCACTATAAAAAAATTTTTTAGTTGTAAAATACACATAACATAAAATTTACCATCCCACCCATTTTTAATTGTACAGCTCAGTACGGTTAAGTACATTCATGTTGTGCATCCAAGATCATTTTGCAAGAAAAAGAGCAAGACAGAAGGGCCCCCATTTACCATCCTAATCATTTCTTAGAAGAAAGAGCATTTAACACCAAAAGGGAAACAAGAAAGGAAGGCTGGCATCTTGATGAAGGAAATTCCTCCCACATCTGCAGTAGAATGGCACAGAGAAAAATAATCGTTCATGGAAAAATAATCGTTCATGGAAAAATAATAGTGCAGAGGGAAATATATAGCAAAGAGCTCTGTGTAGCCATTACTCAGATTTTTAAAATGCTAACCTTTTCGTTTAGCAGTGTATACAAGTATCGAATCATTACCTTGTACACCTGAAACTCATATAATGTCTGTCAATTTTATCTCAATTAAAAAATGCTAGCCTCTTGTCATCTTTGCTCAAGATCATCCTATTCACCGTGCCTGTACCTGAGCTGTTTTTTACCAGGCCATGGCCAGAGGAGCTCAGCTTTGCCACTGAGTGCACAGTTTAGCAGTGATACTTTTTCACAGTAAGACTTTGTTGACGAAGGAAGCTGTGTGTTGGTTTAGATCCTGGAACGAGTCTTAGCGTCAGTGGTCCGAGGGCCAGTAGCAAGCAGTCCACGTCTGACAGCTGTCAGCAGCTCTGTTCTAGAGCTGGTTTTGTTGTTAGAGAAGTGAAAGCTGGCAGTTACAGTTGGAGCCCATATATATTCATCCCACTATGATCCCATTCTCTCCTCTTTCTCCCCAAAGTTAACTGAACTTGGTTTGTACGCTCCCAGTCCGTCCTCCATCTGCCCGTTAGCGGCACGCAGTGCTTTGTGAAAATGGGATCCTACTGTTATGGCCTCTGAAGCTTACATTGTTTTGTCTTAACGTGGGTTTAGAGACGTATCTGTTTTGGTACATGTCCACCTGCTCTAGATGTCGCTCTGTGTGACTGCCACATTCTAGTTACCTGTCCTCCTACAGTGGACACTCAGGTTGTTTCTAGGTTCTTGCTAAATACAAGCAATACCACAGTGCACATTCACAGGAGCCTTTCCTGCAACACGAGAGGGAATTTATCCAGGTGAGCTTTCTGGGAAGGGAGTCCTGGGTCAAAGGGGAAGTGAAGCCTTCATTCACAAAATTGAATTAGCTTGTTAACCAAGCCAGTTGTTTACTACAGCTGTTCAGGCACCTGGGGTTGGGAGGTGGGGGAGGTAATATCATAAGTCCACCATTAATAAACTTGGTTTTCTGGGCCAAATTGAGAGCTGCTGATTGTTGATCTACCTAAAGGTTTAATTCAGAGTCTGAGAATAATAAAGCTATGATCTGGCAGGTTGGTTACAGTAACTTTTCTTTGCGTCTTTATGGGGCAGAGACCAGCGGGGAGCAGCTGGCCCCTCCCTGTTTCCCCCTTTCCACGTGAATGGGAAAATGTTTGCAGACTTGGCCTGGGAGGCCCTTGAACCTGGGTGTTGCCGTGTGTCAAGCTTTGTTACAGATGGTTTTTATGGTCCAAGAAAATCCCGTGGCCATGGCTTGGCCCATCTCCTTGGATGAGTTTCTTGGCAGGTCTTTCTGGGGTGGCTGAACCATTGTGCCGAGTGTCAGCGGATCTGTCTTTCCACTGTCCGGTCTGTGGTCGCTGAACAAGCTGGGGAGACACCCAGGGCAGAAGTGGCCCTGGGTGGCCTGTGGGACGTGTGCCCTGTGGCAGTGTCCCCGTGTAGCCACCACACAGCTCGCCGGGAGCACCCAGGGTTTGGGCTGTGGACGAGTCAGGCTTCAGTCTCAGGACAAACCGAGGGCCGAGACGATGTCCCACGTGCCTGATGTACTTTATTCGCAGCCTTCTCTCACCTTCAGCAAATGGTGGAGAAAACAGTGAGTGGGAAGACAAAGTGGTGAGAAAAAGCTATAGAGACATCAAAGAAAAAAATAACAGACTAAAAGCCTTTTCATTTACAGGCTCTGCTCAGCCTGTCAAAGAAGGCTGTTAATGGACCCTCCCCAAAACCCCGAGACAGGCTGAGTGGTGGGGAAATCTGACGGACGTCATACGTCTGATGAGTCTGTATTAAGGATGCTGGTGTCTGGCAGACAGACACTTGGTGTGGGATCTGGCACGTCGGAGCCACTGCGATGCCCCATGTTATCAGACAGAAAGCGTTTTTAGTGGTTGCTGCCTGTGAAGTAATTGGTGCTTTGGACATACAGGCACGAGTTTACATTTGTAAAATAATCTTTTTCTTTTTCATAACCAGCTGTCGAAGCTTGAAAAGCAACAGCAGAGGAAAGAAAAAACCAGAGCCAAAGGGCCTTCTGAATCAAGCAAGGAAAGAAGCGCTCCTCGCAAGGAAGACCGCAGCGCCAGCAGCGGGGCCGAGGGGGACGTGTCCTCAGAGCGGGAGCCGTAGGGGGCCGGGGCGCAGGTAGGGCTCCCCCCGGAGCTGCGTTGGCGCCTCGCGTCGGGGGCACCAGTCAGGGGTAGAGGACAAGGTGGCTTTGGAGGCAGAGCTTGTTTTATGGCGGCTCCTCGTGGCTTCCTGAGATCGGCTGCCTCCAGGGCAGAGAGAAGGGTTGTGACGCGCCCGTGTCAGGCAACGACTGCGGCTCCTGGCACTTCTAGAGTGTTCCAGACGCGAGCTCCTGCCTCTGCGCTCTCAGCAGCTGCGGGAGGCCTCCCCTCACAGCCTGCATCCTTCACGTCCCCTGCGCGGCACTGCCCGTTCACTTTCCCGAGACGGGAGTGCCTCGCGGTTCCCTGTAGCTCGGGTCCACCTCACTGACTGGAGGTCACAGGCCTCTGGAGCTTGTCCCAGCCGCCCAATGGCCCTCTGCTCACGTTCCTTCCCTGTGAACACATCTCATGGCAGCGTTCACAGGAGCAGGGAGCAGCGAGGGGACAGTCCCGCCAGAGCGCCGGGCAGTGCGCCGGTGCCGGTACCGCGGGCTGGGCGGACAGGGACGTAGCCGTGGCTCCAGGGAACCAGGGGTCCAGGGCGGGACCTGGAAGGGCTGGTAGAGATGGGGCGATGGGCACCGAGGGCGGGGAGTGGCCCAGCGGAGAGGAGAGAAGGAGCGCGAGTCTTGGGTTCGGGCAGAGGCGGTAGGGAAGGGACATGGGGCTGTTTTCGGGAGCTTGTCTGAAGGCAGGGGCGGAGGAAGGGCCCGGGCCATACAGGGTCCGGTGTGCAACTCGGAGAAATGTGGGTTTTGTCCTGGGATCATGGGGAACCTTTTGAAAGCTGTCAAGTGCACAAGTGACACAGTCAGATCCCGAGTTTTGAAAGGTGACCCCAGCAGCCGTGGGGAGCAGGCTGGAGGCGACAGGCCAGTGACAGGGCAGTTGCAGAAACCAAAGGAGCCAGGCCGGGCGTGCGGTCTGGAGCCTTCGGCTTCTGGACTGTGGTTCAAATCAAGTCAGCCTTGGGTTCGCCCTGGAGATGCCACATGGCGAGAGAGAACACCCGTGAGATGGCTTCTGCCTTCTGAAGGGGGTGGGGGCCAGGAGTCTCCTGTGGAATGTCCCCAGGATGTCCGCTGCCGGTGCTGAGAGAGATTTCCGAGCCCACGGCGGCGGTCCGTCTGGCAGACGTGAGTAGAGCAGACGGGCCGGGTGGAGATCTTGGAAAGGAGGGGTTGCTGAATCATAGTTTTATGGGGGGCCGTGTGGGATTGTCCATCCTGTAAGGCCCTGTTGACTCCCCAGTCACCATGCTCTGTCCGAGTATAACTCCGGGGAGGTGACAGCCGTGCTCACGGGTCTGGGCTCACGCGTGTCACACAGGTGAGCGTGAAGCCGGAGTCACAGGGCAGCCCTTCACACTCGGCCTCATTTGTCGCCCCACCTTGTTCACAAGCCCCACCTTGTTCTGGACCTTGATGCTCTGGCCTCAAGCTGTTGGTTTTTATTCGTGAACTGAAACAGTTGTTATAAGTTAGGGAGAGTCTTCTGAATGTGGAATTTGGTGTATAAATAATGTTAAATATTCATGAACACGCAGTAACCTTTTATGTGGCATTTATGTTACGTAAAACTTCCCCTCCAAGATCATGAGGATTTGCTCATCGTCGACGTGGTCAGTTTTGTCGTCAGAAATAACCGCCAGTGCTTCTGATTCACGGTCCATCCAGAAATCTGAAATCTGGGGGTGAAACGTGCCACATAAAGACAGTGCACAGGGCGGCTCTTTAGGTTAGTTTTCTAATTATGCTAATTAATAAAGTGGGTCCAGCGGTGATTCAGAACCTCGTCAGGTGCTTATTTGCATCCTACCAATTTCTTTGTGACAGTGAGTAAGTTATGTAATTTCTGTTTCCTTGGTTTTTCTTCTGTGAACTTAGTGAGTGAAGCCCATCCCTTCAGCGACGTGGGGAGATGCAGGCGGGTACGAGCCACCATGCCCAGCAGAGCACCCGGGTTTTAGCCACGCTCCCGGATTTGCAGACCTTAAAGGGGTTAGGCTAAGTGACAGCTGGTACTCCACGGATATATTGGGGGTTTTGCTGCCCGTGGACTTTTGTTGCCCCTTCTGCTGGACTTTGTCATCCCAGTCGACCCCCAAAACCACCACCCAGTATTCAGATGTCTGTAAGAGCTGAGTTACATGGTGACAGACAGAAGGTAACCTTGGCATTGGCCCTGTTCCACTGAAAAACAGCAGCCCCCCCGCCCCCAGTGAGGGGAGCTGCAGTTTTCATTTGCTGCAGGTTTCATTTACTTTTCTTTAAAAACGGAAAGAGACCTGGGGAGCCTCACAGGCCCGAAGGGGAGCAGCTTTGAGTTTTTGAGGCATGAGGGAGAAAGAAGAGGCGAGAGAAAATGGAATGAGAAGCTGCATGATCTTGGGTGTATGTTGCTTTGAAAATGAGCTCAAACCTCCTTGGTTCAGAGGACCTCCCCAGGGTGCCGCCATCTCTCTGTCACATTGCAGACGTTTCTTATTTTACCAAATGGACGTGAAACTGCTAAAATTAACTTGTCCTTTGTCCTCTGTCTCATTCCTTCGGGCTCCTCATCTTGCTGGGAGGATTCACGGTTTTCTGTGAGGCTGCAGCTCAGTTTTCCCCCCTTTCTGGCCCACATCTAAAGGAACGAGGGCTACTTCTCATGAAAAGAGTGTGGTTTCTGCCTGTGATCACAGGCTGCAGTATCCACTCGTTTGAGTATTGACTTAAGTGCCGTCGTGAGTGTGTGCACGAGAGGGGCGCACTTCGGGCCAGCACCCCGTGTTTCTGTCCTCAGATGTCAGCCCTCGAAACCAAGCAAGGAAAGCGTTTTGGAAGCTGCCGTCTGTTTGCTTTTCCAACTTGACCTTTGTCTGTATAGTGAGACATGTCCTGGCCAAGCACGTTTCTTCCTGATGGGCTAGAGCAGGGGTGTGTGTTTGTGTGTGTGTGTGTGTGTGTGCGCGCGCGCGCTCTGTAAAAGGCTATTCCATCACTTTTCACGGTTTTTTTCCCTGTAGAAGGTGGGATCTTTTATTCCCAGAGCTTCACTTTGCTTCCCTGTGTCAACATTCATACCACTTTTCCAGTCCCTGTGTATTTCATGGTATAAAATACACTATGCCTCTGAGGTAGTGTTGTTTTTTTTTTTAACTTTAAACAACCTTTTCTCAGTGGCTGCCCTAGAGTTTGCAGTATACATTTTTTTTTCTTCTTTCATAGGCATAACCTAATACTGAAATCCCCAAAACACTTACGGTGTTACTTCATGATATTGAAGGAACATACAATAAGATTCTCAAAGAACACAGTGGCAAAATATTATTTAATCCAAATTCACTGTTATATGGGCCTATGCTTTTTAAAATCCATGATGTTTATATTTACTAAGATCTGGAATATTTGAAAAATAATGTGAGGATAATTGGAAATTTTTACAGAATTCTAGGATGCCCAACAATGCCTGGATAGCATATGCAATTAATGGAAAACAATAATCTATCTTATGTGACATATCAATCAAAGAGAAATGATACCTTCCATTGTGAGGTCAATGAGTTATTCACAATTATGTCATTTATAGGATATAACAGAGTTTGCGGTATACATTTTTAACATATCTGAGCCCACCTGCAAACAGCCTGGCCTCCTCACCTGTGCAGGTGCCTCATGGCAGCATCTCCCAGTGTTCCCTCCCTCGTGTTCCTCGTGACCTTGTGTCACTCACGTCACTTTCATGTGCTCCACAACCCAATGCATTGTTACTGTTATCATTTCATAAGTAGTTTTATAGCTACTTTATTTATTTATTTATTTATTTTTTTGGCTGTGTTGGGTCTTCGGTTCGTGCGAGGGCTTTCTCTAGTTGCGGCAAGTGGAGGGCACTCTTCATCGCGGTGCGCGGGCCTTTCACTATCGCGGCCCCTCCCGTTGCGGGGCACAGGCTCCAGACGCGCAGGCTCAGTAGTTGTGGCTCACGGGCCCAGCTGCTCCGTGGCATGTGGGATCTTCCCAGACCAGGGCTCGAACCCGTGTCCCCTGCATTAGCAGGCAGATCCTCAACCACTGCGCCACCAGGGAAGCCCCATAAGTAGTTTTTTAGATGAACTAAGAATAAGAAAAAGAACAGATCTTATTTTACCTTAATTTCATCTCTGATGCTGTCCCTTTCGTTATGTCAGTCCAAGTTTCGGAGCCGTATTGTGTTCCTTCTGCCTGAAGAACTTCTTTGAGCATTTCTTGCAGGTCAAAGAGAGTCTTTGTTTCTCCTTCACTTTTGAGGGATAGTTTTGCTGGTATAGAATTCTAGTTTGGTGGTTTTTTTGGTTGAACACTTTAAATATTTTATTCCACTCTCCCCTTGCTGGCATAGTTTCTTCTGAGACGTCCTCTGTAATCCGCAGCCATGTGCCCCCTCCTCCCACTCCGCCCTCAGCTTCTTTCAAGATTTTCTCTTTGTTTTTTTGCAGTTTGCATAGGATTTGCCTAGGTGTGCTTGCTGGTTGGTGTTCTCTGCTTCATGGATCTGTGATTCAGTGTCTCCTGTCATTAAGTTTGGTCCGTTCTTGGCCATTGTTACTTCTCTGTTCTCTCTGCCTTCTCCTTCTGGTGTGTGTATGTTACCCATTTTGCAACTGCCCCACAGTTCTTGGATGGTCTGTTCCTTTTTCCGTTCCTTCCTCTCTTTGCAGTTTGGTTTGGGAAGTTTATAATGACCTGTCTTCAGGCCCACTGATTCCTCCCTTGGCTGATGAGCCTGTCGAAAGCACTCTGCATTTCCTTTTGATTCTCTCTGGAGCTTCCATTGTCTCCGCTTACATAACCCATCTGTTCTCGCACGTTGTCTACTTTTCCCAGTAGAGCCCTTAACATATTAATCATAGTTATTCTTCCTTGTCTGATAATTCCAGCGTCTGTGTTAAACACCTAAGTCTCATTCTGATGATTGCTTTGGGTTTTCTGAGCTTCTGGAATCTATAAACGTATGTCTTTCAATACATTTGGGGAATTTTAAGCAGTATTTCTTCCAATGTTATTTTTTGCCCTGTTTTCCCTCGTCTTACTGGGAGGAGATTACTGTTCCCAACCCATAAGTGTTGTTCTGGCCTTTGTTATACAGGATGTTGTTCTGCTTGCTCGCTGGTACGGAGCAGGCATATTATGTCGCTTTCCTGGCAGGGGGGTTGGATTTACTTCATGCCCAGGCTTGCTCCTCAGTTGCCTTATTTATTAGAAATAAATTGGCAAGAATCTGGCCATAATAATTGATTCTGTTTATTGCTCAAGTGCAGAGCTAAGCTTGGTGATAACCTAGAGTGTGCTAATAGAGTAGGCGCTACCTGTATGTGGATATTTAAATGTAAATTAATTAAAATTAAATAAAGTTTCATTTCCTTAGTCACCGTAGCCACATTTCAAGTGCTCAGTAGCCACATACGGCTGGTGGCTGCCATGTGGCACAGAGCTGATACAGGACAGTCAGTCACTGCAGAAAGTTTGCTTGGGCGGCACCAGCCTAGAGGGATCAAAGTAAGGTTTGAGACTGTCATCTGAACCACTGTAAGTTCGGTAAGACGGACATGGTTAAATATATACAAATATACGTTACAAATTCTACATGGGGTAGAATTTAATCCAAAAAAAAAAACTAACTGCTGTCAGAGTTTGTTCCTTCCACAATCAGGTGACATCAGTTGGTTTTTTTCTTTTTTTTTTTTTCCTGCTTGCTTTATTAGTTCACACCAAGCTTTCCTTTCTCAGTTAAACATGGCTTCACTGTCCCCATGTTCTCACCGCCAAGTCAGGACCTGCATGCAGCACTCACGCGCCAGAGGAGTGTCTGCTCTGACAGTTCAGCGGAGGCCTCACTGGGTTTCCTAACTTGCTGCAAGGGCTGCGTGAGTCCTTCATTGATAACATCGAATTCCCAGCAACTCATGTTTTTCTGCGGAACAGCCTGCCTTTTCTGTGTAAATGAGCTCATATTAGAGTCCCAGCTGTGACTGGAAGTAAATAAATAAATAAAACTTGGGTTGGGTTCTTTTGACCGTGGTTTAGAGAGCCGGTCTGTGGTGTGTGCGTATCCTGACTAGCACTCACGTCTTCTGGTTGCTCGAATGGCCTGAAGCCAGAAACAGGTCATCAGCTGGAAGTCAGCATCTTTGAGAGACTCCGTGTTTAAACAAGCTGTTGAGGGATCCCTTGCTCCTGATCCTGGTCTATTCCCTGCTGCCCCCAACGGTTGAATGCAGTGAAAGAGAACCACCCCAGCAGCTTCTTTCATAAGGCCATGAAATGGTGGTGCCAGGCTATTAGACACTTCTTAATGTGTTTATAACATTTTCTCTAAGCAGGTGATTCTATGTCTCTCTAATTTTACAAAGTTAGAGACATACTGTCTGCATAATGGTACCTGCTTTTGTCATAGAACAGACTATCATGGACATCTCGATCGTTCATTCTTCTGTAGTAAACCTTACCATCTCCATCTGCACAGCAAACATTTGAAGCATAAGTTTACTACCGCAGTTCATTAAAACACGTAGAGTATTTAACTGGTGCAAATGTAAAAGAATAATGTATTCAAGCAGGATCCCAAAGCTCATTTTAAGTTCAAAAGCAAAGGTTTTAATCTGTGCCAAGAAGATAGAGTTCCCCAAAGGTGGAATGTGGGAACTCATTTCAGGATTGTGGTTACTAGTATTGCAGTTGAGGAAAGAGGTATTAAAAGGCCCTAGGTTCTTAAGTTTGGGTTAACATCTTGATTAAAATATAGGAGCAAGTGGGTTGCTTTTCTTGACTTTAAAACGGGAGTATTACGGTCTCCAGGAATTAGGTTGTGTATTCTCCTTGTGGTTTTTCCGATATCTCCTAGGAAGTAGTGTTGTACTTTGGCAGCCGGGGTTCAGAGCACGAGGGTAGGCCTGGGGGAAATTTTGATCCCTTATGTGGGTCCAGATAGACCTGAAGAACATGGACAAGGTGCAGTTCCAACCAGCCTTTCCCGTGTGGGCCTGTGAGCCTCGGTGTCAAGCTGGGCTCAAGAATGGAAGGCTGGTCATTCCATGGAGGTGTCTGCTCATAACGTGACCCTTTCTTGAGAACGTGACCTGTGTTGAGTACATCTGGAAGCATGTTCACAGATGTGGCATCACCGTGTGCAAATGAGTGTAATCTTTTGAGTTTACTGGAGTTAATCCAATTAGAGTTTAGGTCTGAGGGAATAGAAACTGCTGTGTGAAGTTTGGGATTTGGTTAAACTTGGATGACAAACGCCTGCCACACAAATCTTGGCACAACCAGCTGGCTTTTGTTGTGGGTTCAGAATTGCAAAAGGAAACGCAGGACGCTTGGGCATTTTATACCGAAGAACCTACCCTCCTTTGAGCAGTATTAAAGATATTCCAAGAACAAGCATTTCGTTTGTACACTGTCCCTATGCTTTCTTTAGGCTCCCCACCCCTTTGCCTCCCTCATTGTTAAAAGGATGTGGAAATGAGACTTTTGTATTTTTTTCAAGGGATTTGTCCATCTTATCCATGTCTAATTTGTGGGCATAATTTGTGATATACCCTTTTTATTCTTCTAATGTGTGTAAAATCTGTACTGATGTTGTCTCTTTAATTCCTGATATTCCTAACTTGTTTTTTCTTTTTTTTCTTGGTAAGTCTGACAAGAAGTGTATCAATTTTATTGACCTTTTCATTTATTTTCTCTTTTGTTTTTCTGTTTGAAACTTCATTCCTTCCTGCTCTTGTTATTCCCCTCCTCCTGCTTATTTTGGGTTTACTTTGCTTTTATTCTTTTAATTCCTTAAGGTGGAAACTCAGATTATTGACTTAAAAGCTTTCTTATTTTCTAATGTATGCATTTAAAGCTATGAATTTTCCTCTAAGCACTGCTATAGGTGAATGTCACAAATTTTGATAGTTGTATTTCAGTTTTCATTCATCTTAAAATATTTTCTAATTTGCCATGTGACTTCTTTTTGATGCAAAGTCCATTTAGAAGTGTGTTGTTTAATTCCCAGATATTTGGTTGGTGGCTTTTTGAGCTGTAAGGGTGAAGTTCTAATAAATTGGCGTCTCTTTGGTGAGAAGGTATTTGGATTTATACATGACAACACAGCAGATTTTTCACAGTAAAGTGAAACACTGTCATTCTCTTGTCGTTGTAAGAACTTGAAAGGATATCTCCAGCTATTTTGTTATGCTTGGTCATGTATTTTAATATGAATTGAAGGCAAATTTTGGGACTCTTCTGAGTAATGTGTCTTATCTTTGTTCTTTTTAGTGCATTATCACTGGGCAGAACTGGATCCTGGAAAATTCATGAAAGATGCTAGGCACCTACTACTTTAAGGATTTGGAACTGAATCCTGAAAAGGAAGATGGAAATAAGAAACTGGGAACCTGAATAGCCCTGCAAAAACAAAAACAAAACAAAATGAACCCACAAAAGTAGCGTTACCGTTTTCTGTTGCTGCTGTGATTTAGTAGAGGAGGGGGTGCTGCCAGTGTGGGGAAGGCGCCCCGTGCACAGGGCAGGCAAGGAATACACCCAAGCGTCCCCCTCAGAACGGCTGTGTTGGTCCCTCTGATGTCTCAGCTTGCTCTTGGAATAGGCTGGCCCAACATCACTTGTCATTGAGTCCCCCTTTCACACTGTGGTGTATTTCCGCGTGTCCATGGTGGGTCCCAAATGCATTCCTGCTGTCTGTGTTTTTCCCATCACTGGCTAAGCCAGGGCTCCTGTTAGGGTGTAAAGAGAATAGTCATCAATGATAATGTATTATGTGAGACCTTTGCATCTTGTAAATTTTATCTGTTTTTTCTAAACAGAAATAAACTCCAAAGCTCAACAGACTACTTTATTCTTAAACAAATCCTGCTATGTTTCTTTTTAAGGATTTTGTCTGTGGAGATACAATGTGTCTGACCCTTCTCTGTATGTATGTACTTCCTTCCAAATAATTCTTATGCAAGAGGCCTTCCCTGACTGGTGCACACAGGCCCCTGGTTCTATGGTGAGAGCCTGTCTGTGGTGATGTATAGCTGATGCCCTTTTCCTTGGACACAAGACAGCAGGAACGGGGAGTGTATGTGGGAAGGGAATCCTGTTTCAGAAAGGCCAGATGACTGATACCACGTGTGTGCGGCTCCACATCTGATTTATCTACCTTTGGGACGTGGGGGAGAGGCTTCACCATGTCGGACCACACAGCTGCCCCTTTTCCAGGAGCTGCATGGTTGTCCGTGTATCCAAGTCCCCACAGTAACATGAAGAAAGAACCACATTCTAGCAAAGAGTTTCTCAGTTAGTTTTGATCTAGTGGTACAACGATAGTGATCATTTTTAGACATTATGGGATGTCAATAGTAATATATCTATTGCCATACATAATATACATTTATATAACATCTATAATATTACTAATGCTTATATAGTTATCCTCTCTTGAAATAATTCTTGCCTAACTATAGAAGAGACGTCCTTATTTGGCATTTTGGTAATGCTGAAACTTTTTTTAAAGCCTACAGCACCGGCTATTCCCAGACAGTCTCCCATATAAGTACTAACCAGGCCCGACCCTGCTAAGCTTCTGAGACCAGACGAGGTGGGGCGTGTTCAGGGTGGCAATGCTGACACTTGATCTGTGACTTTGTAATAACGTCTGAGTCCCTCTCCTCTGACCCAGTTGTGTGCTTCAGATAAGAACACAGCTAGAAAATATGAGGGGAAAAAAGCTCAAATCACATCTCCAGTGTACATTCAAGTACTTGGAACATAGAGCTGGAAAGGGGTTTGCCAAATTGCCTTATTCTGACCCGATGCAGATGGTCCAGTAGAATCCTCGATGGCGTAAACCTCTCGGTGTGAAATCACGTTTTCCCAGATGCAGAGCCTGGTCAGCTCCCCCAGCTCACAGGCACTCAGGTCCGGGAAGCTCTCCCATTTCTGTGGTCTATGTTGGCTTTTACATAGCGAATTCAGATTCACGCTAAAGTTACTTGAATCTCCAGTGTTGTAAACTCAGCTGTAGGGTGGTGGACTTGCTGAACAGATTTGTCAGACGTTTTCCTGCCACAGCGTTTGATCACCAGCAGCTCATGCTCAGTGAGTAGATGCAGCCTGTTGTGGGGTGATGGGCGAGAGGACCGCACAGAGAGAAGAGCCCGCATGCTCGACGTGTGGATGGTGGTGAAACACGACCCTCGTCGCTCACAACCCGGCTCGTGAATCCCACTTCAGAGGGACTCAGACACATCGGAGTGTGAGCAGCGGCGTGTGGTCAACTTGCTGAAAGGTCTGAAAAAGATAAAGGAAGACAAGGAGAAAAAACCAGAACTCTGAAGATCTGAAGGACGTGGAGGAGATGCTGGGTTAGAAACAAAACTGGGAGCCATGGGTGTAAGTGTCATTAACACAGACGCTGGCTTGATAAATGAAACAACGCAATTCAACAGGGGGTGACGATGTTGAGAGCATTGGAGCAGAAGTCCTGAGCCTACTTATGTGTGGCGGGAGCTTTTACTTATTTTCATCAGAGTTCCACGACCCCCTGCAGACACCGAAGTTCGCAGGTGCTCAAGTCCTTTGTGTAAAATGATGTGGGACACTCGGCCCTCTGTATCGGCAGTTTGGTGTCCGCGGATATGGAGGGCTGACTGTATTTTAAAAATCTTCCCTCCCTCACAGTATGCAGGAAAGATGGTAGATGTCTACTTTTGTAGCATTGGATGGAAGGAGGCTTTTGCATCATCCTGAAGGTCACTTTCAACTCCTAGCCACAGTGAAGCAGCGTGTACACACTAAAGACCGGCTGGCGAGGGTCAGATCTAACCACAAGGCAAGGTTATGAAGGAAAAAATGAAAGCTCAGGAAGAAACCCCATGACATCCACAGCTGCCTCAAAGAGGTCCTTAATGTCTCCCTTCCCCCAGCTCCCTTCACTCTTGAAGATCATTTCCAACTCTTGCTGTGGGACAAATGGCTAAAATTAGATTTTGGGTGCAGTTCTGCTTGCAGAGTGTAGAACTCCCAGTCTTCACGTCCCTCCCAACATCTCCAACTCCTCCTTTCTGCTTATTTATAAGCTCGCTGTTTATTGTCCATTAAAACATCGCTCGAATGAGGATGGGAGAGAATCGTACCATGTATGGCTTTCCTGAGAGGTCTTGGCAGACCGCAGGCCTGGGACTTTAAACAGAGCACTGCCTGATGACCCTGGCTAGCAGGGGCTGTTTAATCTTGCCTTTCGTGGTTTACTTTAGAGGAGACCAAGCTCTTCTGGTGACCCAAAACATAGACCAAATAAAGGCGCCTTCCAGGGCTGGACACTCCACAGTATCACTGCACCTCGGTGGTCCTCGCGAAGGTGGTCTTCTCTGCCGGGTGGCATCCTGAGTGGAGGTGGTTGCCGACTGGCAGAGAGAACAGAGAAGCCGTGCCGAGGTCACGCGGAGGGTCAGCAGTGCAGCCGGGACTCCATCTATCCCAGGTCTGTTGAGACCAGGACACCACTGCCCAGAGGCCTTGTCTCCCCAGTGGGCAGAGCTGCACTCACTCTCAAGGCCACATTGTGTGAGAAACTGCT
Source organism: Eubalaena glacialis (assembly GCF_028564815.1). Lineage (NCBI taxonomy): Eukaryota > Metazoa > Chordata > Mammalia > Artiodactyla > Balaenidae > Eubalaena > Eubalaena glacialis. Next base: position 54,154,328 of record NC_083728.1, on the reverse strand, counting down.
GAAGATCTAGAACAAATCGTCCTGGAGAAGACGGAGAGTGATGAGGCCTGAACGCGTGGCAGTGGCCGGCTCACCTGCCCCCGAGGGGCCTATTCCTGCTCAGCCTCCTTCTGCCTGTGCCCCCCCTCATGCCCCCTCCCTGAGTCCAGGCTGCCCACCTGCTGGCGGTTGTTTGGCCCTCCCCGGCTCTCCCCTTCCCCCTGGCCAGCCCCACCTCATCCTGAGGGTCTCAGCTCCTCTGGAAGGTGGGCCAAGCCCACCTCCCTGCTGCGGAGGGGCTGTTAGCTGCAGCCCCTCCAACAGACGCCCCAGTACACCGCCAGCTCCATGGCGGCGCCTCCAACCCACCGCCCCTCGGGCAGGAGTCAAAACCAGAAAAGTTATTTCAAGGCCTCCTACAAGTATGGAATGTATTATCAAAAATGAGTTTAACAAATCTGAAATACCATCACTAGAAGATATTTTGCTATTGAGAATTTAAGGTTCTGTTTACCAGAACCTCTAAAAATTTAACACACTAGCCTCTATACCCCAGGAGAGAACCAAAACATGAACGGCAGCGGCCGGAGACCGACTCCCTTCAAAACTGATTTTCCGTCTTCATCTCTGGTACCATCAATGGGAGGCTCTACCTTTGATATTTAGTCCATGTCTTCTGAGATGAGGTGCTTTAACTCTATTTTTTAAAAGACCTAAATCAGCAATGAATTGCAAATTAAGAATTCTGAAAGTGCCTGGCTGAAAAAGGGCAGAAATCTGACAAATCAGAAAGCTCCCCTCTCTGGTTTTGGAGTTACACGTGATTTGTTCTCTGAGCTCCATCCCCCATCTGTTCACTTGGTGCATGGCTGTAGGGTTAAAGGAGAGAGTACGCCAGGCGCTCAGCGCAGGGCCTCCCGGTGGCGCCCCCAGGCACGCCAGGCAGGTCCCTGAGATGACTCAGCCCCACGTGATGGAAGCTGCTTTCTTGCAGTGGCTGCATCCCTTCTTTGGCTCACACTAGGCCTGCAGATGACTAAAACCCCACGTGTATCCCATGTAATCACTGTCTGACCAGTGAAAGATCCCCAATGAAGAACTTAATTGTATTCCTGTTGGGTGCAGGCCTCTTGGGTCCTAGTGTCATCCCAGCTATTCCTCCAGCTTTGCGTCATCTTCAGATGAGTTTTCTGTCTTTATCCAGGTCTCGGCTAAATGCGCTGCATAGCACGGAGTTGGCACCCTGTTCGAGATCTTCTTACAGATCAATAGATGCATCAGTTATGTTCTCACTCACCCCACACTCCTCCTCCCCATGTCGCCGCTCTTGCCGAAATCAAACTACACTATTTTCACAGTATTTTGGTGATTAATCCAATGATCCTGTCAAAAAATATTAGTACAGCACAGCCTGTTACTTGTGAACTCATGCTGGCTTCCGATGATCGCTGTGTTCTTTTCCACAGGCTCACAAACGATCTATTTCATCATCGGTTCTAGAATATTTTCAGGAGTATATATCTAACTGGCCCGATGTGTCTGGAATCCATCTTTTTGAAACTGGGATTTTGGACATGTTTGGTTTTCTGTCCCCTCTCTTCTTTTCGGAATCTTTTTCAAAGTTATCAGTGGTAAGTCTGTTCCTTAATTGCATATTTAACTTGTTTCAGAATTTTGAAACTTCATTTCATTCAGAGAACCTAGTCTGTGTCTCACCTACCGCAGGACCCCATATCCCCTTTTCCGATGTTTATTTTGCCTTTTTTGAGTTTGAAACAAATAACTAACTTAAAGTGAGCACTTAGCCATGACCAAAGCTATTCTAAGCCCTTCGTGTGCCACCCCTTGTAATCACCAGAGCCCTTTATTTTCCCATTTTACAGATGAGCAGACTGAGGCTTGGAGCGGCGAGGTAGATGGCCAGAGCTGTGAAGGGTATAGATCTCACCCCATTTACAGTAAAAAGCGAGCAGTAGTAGAAGCTGGTGTCAGCCTCTGCCAGCCCCCGAACCCCATCCCCAGGTGACCCGCTGGGCCTGGTGACGCCTCCCAGACAGACCCCCTCCCTGCCCTCTCCGCTCTGTCCACCCTGCTCTTCCCGGAGGCTGACTGCTGTTGGGTTTGGACAAAGGAGGTGTCTGTGGGTGGTCCAAGGACCCGGTGACGAGGGCAGGTGTGAGTCCCCCTCATTGTGGCTCTGGGTGCTTCTCCCCCACCCCAGCCCGCTCCTCCTAATCTCCGGAGCCTAATGGTGACCAGCAGTGGGAGGCATGAAGTCATGAGGACCGTGGCCCGCTCCCAGTTAATTTCCTTGGAAAATTCTGGGGCTTTTTCTCCTATATTGTTCTTTCTGTGTCATATCCGTTGTGTCACAGCTTTCTCTGGCCCCCTGCCCCCCTTTACCTTAAAGTCCCGGGTGGAGGTCCCATGGTCCCGGCCGTGCAGTCCTAATGTTGCAGGCTGGAGCCCAGGGCCACCTTCCTCTCCCAAAGAGTACCTTCAACTAAAGGAAGAGATGGCAATGCCAAGTCTCTTGGTGTCCCCAAGCCTCTTGGTTTCTACCCAGAGTGTCAGAACTTTAGAACTGCCCTGTCCTGTACAGTGACCACCTGGCCACATGTACCGAATTAATTCAAATACAAATCCAGGCCCTCGTTCAGCAGCCACATTTCAGTAGCCACGTGTGCCTGGTGGCAGCTGTATCGGCAGGGCCCTTAGAGAACATTTCCATCATTGCAGGAAGCTCTAAGGACAGCACTGATCTACAGATGCGTTCCAGGCTTCCTTCACAGGAAGGAACCCTGGGCCTCAGGAGCAGGCAGGGCAAGCGGAGGCTGGTCGGCCTGTGTCTCGGCGGGCTCACTCCCCCAGCTCAGGGGTGCCAGCCTTAGGAGGACAGCAGTCACTAAGCAAGCTCATCTCCACAGCCACATCGTCACCTCTGCTCCTTTAGCAGATGACTGTCCTCCTGGGGGCGATCACAGCCATTGTTCCCTCTGCTGCCTCCGTTTTATGTGTCTATGTGCACACCGCTCTGCGTGCATTGCCGTTGGGGCCCCGGGTTTGAGCTCACCGAGGCCCGGAGGAGACGCCTGCCTGTTGAGCATCATACAGTGGCACCTGCACCTTCTCTTTCTCTTACTTCTATTGCTTACAACTCTGGTTCCCTTCTCCTCCACCATCTCATGTAGGTACCATCTTTGTTTTTTTTTTGGTAAGAATGCTTACTTCTATTCTTAGAAAATTTCACATACATGATACAAAATTATTAACTATAGTCACCACCCTGTACATTAGATCCCCAAAACTTATTCATCTCATAACTGAAGGCTTGTACACTTCTTAAAAAATTGTATGTTTCAGGTGTCCAGCATTACAATTCGACATCTGCACACACTGCAAAGTGGTCACCACTGCAAGTCTAGTGACCGCCCATCACCATCCAGTTGCCCCTTCACCCATTTCACCCAACTGCCAACCTTCTTCCCCTCTAGTAACCACTGATCTGATCTCTGTACCTATGAGTTTGTTTTTGTTTTATTTTGATTGTTTTGTTTTTTTAGATTCCACATATTGTGAAATCATGTATCAATAGTATGTGCTTTCTCTGACTTACTTCACTTAGCATATTACCTTCAGGGTCCATCCATGTTGTTGCAAATGGCAGGATTTCATTCTCTTTTATGGCCGAGTAGTGTTCCATTGTGTGTGTGTGTGTGTGTGTGTGTGTGTGTGTGTACCACATTATGTATATATATCACATCTTCTTTTATTTATTTATTTATTTTAACATCTTTGTAAGAGTGTAATTGCTTTACAATGTTGTGTTAGTTTCTGCTCTATAACAAAGTGAATCAGCTATATGTATACATATATCCCCATATCCCCTCCCTCTCGCGTCTCCCTCCCACCCTCCGTATCCCATCCCTCTAGGTCATCACAGAGCACAGAGCTGATCTCCCTGTGCTATGCAGCTGCTTCCCACTAGCTAGCTATTTGACATTTGGTAGTGTATATATGTCATTGCTACTCTCTCACTTCATCCCAGCTTACCATTCCCCCTCCCTGTGTCCTCAAGTCCATTCTGTATATCTGTGTCTTTGTTATTCCTGTCCTGCCCCTAGGTTCATGAGAACCATTTTTTTTAGATTCCATATATATGTGTTAGCATACGGTATTTGTTTTTCTCTTTCTGACTTACTTCACTCTATGACAGACTCTAGGTCCATCTATCTCACTACAAATAACTCAATTTCATTTCTATATATATATATATATATATATATATATATATATATATCTCACATCTTCTTTATTCATTCATCCTTTGGTGGACACTGGTTGTTTCCGTATGTTGGCTATTATATATAATACTGCAGTGAACATAGTGGTGCATGCATCTTTTCTAATTAGAGTTTTTGTGTTCTTTGGGTAAATACTCAGAAATGGAATAGCTGGATCCTATGGTAGTTCTATTCTTAATTTTTTGAGGAATCTCCGTACTGTTTTCCATAGTAGCTGCATCAGTTTACGGTCTCACCAATTATAGAGTTCCCTTTTCTCTACATCTTCTCCAACATTTGTTACTTCTTGTCTTTTCAATGATGACCATTCTAACAGGTGTGAGTTGAAGGCTTGTAACCTTTGACCAGAGTCTTCCCATTTTCCATGCCGCCCAGCCCCTGGTAACCATCGTTCTACTTTGTGTTTCCAGGAGTTTGACTTTTTTTTTGATTCCACATCTAAGATCATACAGTGTTTGTCTTTCTCTGTCTGACTTATTTCACTCAGCATAATGCCCTCAGGTTCATTCCATATTGTTGCAGATGATAGGATTTCCTTCTTTCTCTTCACTGAATAATATTTCATTGTGTATATTGTCCACATCTTCTTTATCCACTCATCCATCTCTAGACACTAATGTTGTTTCCGTATCTTGGCTATTGTGAATAAGGCTGCAATGAATGTGGGAGTGCTAGTATCTCTCTGAGATACTGATTTTGTTTCCTTCAGATATATACCCAGACGTGGGATTGCTGGATCATGTGGTAGCTCTATTTTTAATTTTTTGAGAAACCACCATACTGTTCTCCATAGTGGCTGCACCAATTTACATTCCCATCAACAGTGTACAAGGGTTCCCATTTCTCCATACCTTCCCAAACACTTGATATCTCTTTCTTTTTAAGAATAGTTATCCTAACAGGTATGAGGTGAAATCTCGTGGTTCTAATTTGCATTTCCTTGAAGATTAGTGATGTTGGGCACTTTTTGATGTACCTGTTGGCCATTTGTATATCTTCCTTGGAAAAATGTCTATTTAGGTCGTTTGCCCATTATTTAATCAGGTTACTTATTTATTGTTTGCTATTGAGTTGTATAGGTTCCTTACATATTTTGACTATTAATTTCTTATCAGATATATGGTTTGCAAATATTTCCTTTCATTGCATGGGTTTCCTTTTCATTTTGTTGGTTGTTTCCTTTGCTGTGCAGAAACTTCCTAGTTTTAGTCCCTCTTGTTTATTTGGTTTTTTTGCCTTTGCTTTTGGCGTCATATCCAAGAAATCACGGCAAAGAACAATACCGTGGAGTTTCTTACCTATATTTTCATCTAGGAATTTTATGGTATCAGCTTTTATATTTAAGTCTTTAATCCATTTTGAGTTAATTTTTGTGAGTGGTGTAAAATAAGGGTCCAGTTTCTTTTTTCTACATGTGGTTATCCAGTTTTCCCAGCACCATTTGTTGAAGAGACTATCTTTTCCCCATTAAGTATTCTTGGCTCCCATGTCAAATATTAGTTGAACATATTTTATAAGCATATACATAAATTAGGTTTATTTCGGGTTCTCAATTTGCTTCCATTGGTCTATGTGTCTGTTTTTATGCTAGTATCATACCATTCTGATTACTTTATAATATAGTTTGAAATCGGGAAGTAAGATGCTTCCAGCTTTGTTCTTTCTCAAGATTGCTATGACTGTTTGGGGTCTTTTGTGGTTCCATATGAATTTTAGGATTGTTTTTTTTCTATTTCTGTGAGAAATGCCAATGGAATTTTGCATTGAATGTATAGATGGCTTTGGGTAGTTGGGCATTTTAAGAATATTAATTCTTCCAATCCATTAACATGGGATATTTATACGATTATTTGCATCCCTCTTAATTTCTTCCCTCAGTCTCTTATAGTTTTCAATGTATAGTCCTTTTACCTACCTTGGTTAAATTTATTCCTAAGTATTTTATTGTTTTGATGCCATTATAAATGGGATTGTTTTCTTAATTTTTCTTTCCAATAGTTTGTTGTGTGTAGAAAGACAACTGATTTTTGTATATTGACTTTTTATTCTGCAACTTTACTGAATTTCTTTATTAGTTCTAACAGTTTTTTGGTGGAGTCTTTAGGGTTTTGCTGGTATATAATTGTTGATCATAGTCTCTTATGATCCTTTGTACTTCTGTGGTATACAAAAGTATTAAAGTCTCCTCTTTCATTTCTGGTTTTATTTGAGTCTTCTTTCTTTTTTGTCTAGCTAAAGGTTTGTCAGTTTTATCTTTTCAAAAAACCAGCTCTGAATTTTATTGATATTTTCTGTTGATTTTCTTGTCTTTATTTCATTTATTTCTGCTCTGATCTTTGTTATTTCCTTCCATCTGCTAACTTTGGACTTATTTTTCCCCCTATTTCCTTGAGGTATAAAGTTGCGTTGTTTATTTGAGGTCCTTCTTTTTTCTTAAGTAGGTATTTATCTCTATGAACTTCCCTCTTAGAACTGCTTTTGCTGCATCCCATAAGTTTTGGTATGTTGTGTTTCACTTTCATTTGTTTTGAGATTTAAAAATTTTTCCTTTTGGTTTCTTCTTTGACCCATCAGTTTTTTAGAAGTGTGTTGTTTCATTTCCACATATTTGTGAATTTTCTAGTTTTCCTCCTGTTATTTATTAGTAGTTTCATATCATTATGGTTGGAAAATATCCTTGATATGATTTCAGTCTTCTTAAATTTGTTAAGACTTGTTTTATGACCTAACATATGATCTATCCTGGAGAATGTTTTTGTGTGCTTGGGAAGAATGTGTAGTCTGCTGCTGTTGGATGGAACGTTCTGTGTATGTCTGTTAGGTTCATTACTATTTAAAGTGTAGTTTAAGTCCAGTGTTTCCATATTGATTTTCTGTCTGGATGATCTGTCATTGTTGAAGGTGGGAGTATCGAAGACCCCTATCTTACTGTGTTGTCTATTTCTCCCTTTGATCAATTAGTATTTTCTTAATATATTTAGGTCCTCCAGTGTTGGGTGCATATATATTTACAATTGTTATAGCCTCTTGATAATAAATTGACTGCAAGAAAGTGAGCATCACAAGAAAGCTAGTCACATGAATTTTTGGTTTCCCAGTGCATATGAAAGTTATGTTTACACTATACTGTAGTGTATTAAGTGTGTAATATTGTTATGTCTAAAAAAGTACATTCCTTAACTAAAAAATACTTTATTGCTAAAAAAATGCTAACCGTCATCTGAGTCTTCAGCAAGTTGTAATCTTTTTGCTCATGGAGGGTCCTGCCTTGATGCTGATGGCTGCTGACTGATCAGGGTGGTGGTTGCTGAAGGCTGGGGTGCCGTAGCAATTTTCTTAAAATAAGACAACAATGAAGTTTGCTGCATCAATTGACCCTTTCCTGAACAATTTCTCTATAGCATGCAATGCTATTTGATAGCATTTTAACCACAGTAGAGCTTCTTTCAGAATTGGAGTCAATCCTCTCAAACCCTGCAGCTGCTTTATCAACTAAGTTCATGTCATATTTTAAATCCTTCGTTGTCATTTCAGAAATCTTCACCGCATCTTCACCAGGAGTAGACTTCATCTCAAGAAACTACTTTCTTTGCTCATCCATAAGAAGCAACTCCTCATTTGTGAAAGTTTTATCCTGAGATTGCGAAAATTCAGTCCCATCTTCAGGCTCCACTTTTAATTCTAGTTCTCCTGTTCTCAGATGTTCTATAACATCTGAAGTTATTTCCTCCACTGAAGTCTTGAACCCCTCAGTCATCCATGATGGTTGGAATCAGCTTCTTCCACACTCCTGTTAATGTTGATATTTTGACCTCTTCCCATGAATCATGAATTTCTTAATGGATCTTGAGTGGTGAATCCTTTCCAGAAGGTTTTCAATTTACTTTGGCCAGATCCATCAGAGGAATCACTAGCTATGCCAGCGAAAGCCTTATGGAATGTCTTTCTTTCTTTTTCTTTTTTTTGTGGAATGTATTTCTTAAATAGTAACACTTGAAAGTAGAAATGACTCCTTCATCCATGGGCTACAGATGGTGTTAGCATATATAGTGTTAGCAGGCATGAAAACAACTTGCATCTCATTGTGCATCTCCATTAGAGCTCTTGGGTAACCAGGTGCATTGTCAATGAGCAGTAATATTTTGAAAGGAATCTTTTTTTCTGAGCAGAGGATCGCAACAGTGAGCTTAAAATATTCAATAAACTTCTCCTCTCTAGATACTAAAGTCCTGGAAGGCATCTTCTAATATAAGGCTGTTTCATCTCATTGAAAGTCTGTTTAGTGTAACCACCTTCATTAATGATCTCAGCTAGATCTTCTGGAGAACTTGCTGCAGCTTCTATCTCAGCACTTGCTGCTTCAGCTTGCAATTTTATGTCATGGAGACAGTGTCTTTCCTTAAATCTCATGAACCAACCTCTGCCAGCCTCAAACGTTTCTTCGTTTCTTCATTTCTTCTGCAGCTTCCTCACCTCACCCAGCCGTCATAGAATGAAGAGAGTTAGGGCTTTGCTCTGGATGAGGCTTTGGCTTAAGGGAATGTTGTGGCTGATTTGATCTTCTATCCAGACCACAAAACTTTCTCCTCATCAGCAACAAGGCTGTTTCTTCTTGTTTGTGGGCTCTCTGCTTCCTGGGGCCTTTAGCAGATGCCCAGTTGGCCCTGCAGCTTTGCCTCTGCCCTGTTCGCTGCCCCCTGTCCACCTTCACTGTCACGCTGGTCCATGTTGCTCCCACCTGGACGACCATGACCACTTTTGACAGGCTTCCTGCTTTCCCTGCCCACCCTTCCAGTCTGTTGTCTATGCACTGAATGATGTGAAACAAGCCACTTCCCAACTTAAAACCTTCCTTGGCTTCAGCTCCAGCCTCCTTTTCAAGGTCTGTAAAGTTCCCAGTGCCTTGTGTCCACCTGGCTTTCTGCCCCCCGCCCCCCGCTCCCCCTCCATTCATCCTCTCTGACCTCACCTCCAGCATCACCAGTGTGTTCTAGTTAGTCCAGGTCTTTCCTGGTCTTAGCACTGAAAGTCTGACATCCCAGGAAACAGGGATGGTTGGTCACCCTACGTCAACTCCCTCTGCTCTCAGACCTCGCCTCCCACTCCTCCCCTTTGTTCTTTGTGCTATTTACGTCTTTGACCTTTGTTTTCCGCATTTGAGCCAAGCTCCCTCCTACCTCAGGGCCTTTGCACGTGCTGTTTCCCTGCTGGAATTTTACTCTGTCTCCGGCTGGGTTCTCTAAAGCTTCAGGTCCCTGCTCAGTTGTAATAGTTCCAAGAGGCCTTTGTGAGCACCCAATGTTCAGGAGGATCCCTGTCCCTCCCACGGGTGCTCTAAGAGAACTCTGTTCTTTTCCTTGTGGCGCTTAGCGAAGCTGGACAGTCCACTCCCTGGTGTATGGCCTGGTTGCTGTCAGGCTCTTCCACTGGACTGCAGGCTCCTCAAGGGCGGGTCCATCTGTCTTGTTCACCGGGAAGCCCCAGCCCTGGGCGAGGGCCATGACTCTGTGGAGTAAATGAGTAAATGTACGTGGAGATGGTCACCTGCTCGGGAAGTCAGTTTCCATCTTAACTAGTATTTTTAGTCTTCTCACAGAGAAACAGGTGATTTTCTATTGCTTGAACTATTTTTTTAAAAAGTGAAAGTTTCTTATCATGATCCTCATTCCGTTAGGATTTCCCCAGATCTGCGGATGATTCGTGTAGATGTTTCTATCAATATTTGCTCCATCGACCTTCCAATTAACTCTTAGTTTCCTACTAGGAGGGGAGGAGGATAATAGCGTATCTTAGTGACAAAAGGATCCAACCAGATCTTTGCTCTGTCATGTGGGGGGCACGAAGGTGACCGGTTTCCAAGGCTGCGTGCCAGGGGCCTGGGTCGAGTGCCGTGTTTACCCCCTGCCGTGGGCTCAGACAGCCTCCTGGCAGGTGCCGGCACCCCAGATGCAGGTGGCTCTGGAAGAACACCGGTTTGAACTGCACAGGTCCACTTCCACAGGGATGTCTTTCAATAGTAAATATATATATATATAAAATAGTAAATACGATCTGTGGTTGCAGAATCTGTGAATGCAGAACCACGGATACAGAGGGCTGACTGTAGTTACACACGGATATTTGACTGCACAGTGGTCGACACCCCTAACCCCTGGTTGTTCAAGGGTCACCTGTACATCACTTGGAGTGAACGTACACTCAGTGGTTTTCCATCTGAGGCTTCAGGGCTGCCCTTTTTAAAAATTAAACAGACAAGTCTGTCTTCTCAGCCTCTGCTTTCTGTGGACCAGGGCAATGTTCCCTGCAGCCCCGGAGCAACACAGACTAGAATCAGGCAGTGGAGAGGTTCTCAAATCCACCTGCTGGTCACAGTCACTTGTTGACTTGGTTATAAAAACAGATTCTGGCGAGGGCAGTTCAGCACCTGAGCTGGCACGTGGTGTGTTTCTGATTTGGGAACTGCTTCTCTAACCAAGTGGTTCTCAAAGTGGGGTCACCAGACTAGCAGAATCAGCACCCCCTGGGAACTTGCTGGAAGTGCAGATTCTCAGGCTCCACCCCTGACCTGCTGAATTGGACACCGAGGGTGTGGCCTGGCAGCCTGTGTTGTAACCAGCCTCTAGCTGGTGCTGATACAGCTAAGCGTTGAGCACCACTGCCCTCACCTGTCCAGGTAGGAGGCCCGAGAGGCACGCACCAGGGTAACAAGCATCACATCTCTGGGTCTACCGGAGGCTCTTGGCCTTAGCTTTCTAGAACAGTCACCTGGGGAGTTTTTAACAACCCCAGTGCCCAAACTGTGTCCCAAGCCCATGACGTTCCCCAGGCGACTCCAGTGAGCAGCGAGGCTGAGAACCAGCGGGGTGGTAGACCTTGCGGTGCACTTTCCCCTTACAAAGCTCCTTAACCACACCCTCCTTCCCTTAAACTATAAAGATAATGCATGGGGGATAGTATCTTACATTTAAAAATGCTTTTGCAGACATGACCCCTGAGCTGGAACAACCTTGTGCTGTAGCCAGAGACGGATCAAGAAGGAAACTGACTTGCTCGAGATCAAAGAAATAGAGACTGGGCCATGGCTTGAGCCCAAGGCTTTGTTTATTCATTCGTTCAGCTGTCTATGTCAGCTATTGTACTAGTTTCCAGGCACACAAAGATGATGTAACTGAGCCCTGATCCCAGGATGCCCTGTCTGCTGAGAAGACGGGCAGACAGATAGACAGGTGTGCAGAGCAGAGTGGCGAGTGCTTCAGTCCAGGGTCTGGAGGAGGCTGAGCAAGATTTCCAGAGCTTTCGGGGGAAGTGACCTCTGAGGGGCATTTGCCGGGCAGCTTGCTTGGTGGTCGGGGATGTGCAGGGGTTGCTCAGGTATCAGCGGACAGCTTATACAAAGGTGCATCTGGAGCACGAACCTGGAGAAACACGGAGCACCCTGGGAACCTCAGGGAGATTTACTCTCTGGACAGAAGGCGTCATCCAAGACCTTGCAAGTCTTTCCCATCTGAGTCTTCCTGTGATCCATGAGCAGGTTATTCAATAAAATCGGGGCAGTATCTTGAAGGCAATACCAGTCCAGGTTCTGAACCATTTTTTGGTGGGATTCAGAGGAAATGGGCTTTGGTCTCAGGGTCTTGTCTCTGTCATCTGGGCCAACCACAGAGGAGGCTTTGCCTTCTTTGTGGCATTATGAGGGGGTGCCCTCCTGGGGGGCTCAGGGCAGGAGGTGACAAAAGCCGATGGTGTCCCAGAGCTCAGCATTTGTAGAACGTGGGGCAGAGGAGCTGTAAGCATCTGGGCAGAAGCCCCAGGTCTGGCTTCCGACGTCGTGGAAGTTCTTAGCGGTCGTGCCTTGGTCGGGCCATTGGACCTCGGAGCCTCTTTCTTGTCTGTGTGGTGGCCGTACCTCCCACATGGCATTGCTGTGGGGCTCAGGGTGATGGTGCCCAGGACCCCGTGCAGCAGGACGGCAGCTGCTCGGCCAGGGCTGTGTCTGCAGCGAGGGGAGAAGGGGCTGGGAGTGGGGATGGGAACTGGGCTCCGATCCGGAGCAGGAGGCCACGAGAGGCCTGCCGGGGGCTTCAGCTTCCGGGTTTCCTTCTGGCACACGTGGACGCAACTACTGCTGCTGGAGGAAAACATAAATACCACGTGGACAACTGACAGCAAAGAATGTTCTCCTGGCATTTCTCAGTACTTCCTGCAGATGGGGCGCTTCTAAGTAAGGGCAGGGAAAGAGGAGGCCCTCCCTGCCCGGAGGTGGTGGGTGAGTCCCAGAGATGGACAGACCAAGCTGTGCTTCGGTTGAGAGCAAGGTCTCAGGCATAATTACAATCCTGCCAACCCCAGAAGGCTTTGGCTCTGAACAGAGAGGGATCGTTTCCCCTCACACACGATATTCCGGACGCCCCTCCCCAAGATGATGATAACCCCTTTCAGTAAACTCACCTCTCAGAAAAGCAGTCTATATTAACAAAAAATAAACTGTTTTGGCATTTTGGGGCCAGTGATATGAAGACACTAGAAATATGGAGAAAGATCCCTGGGTTTCCAGGAGTGTGAGATTATGACCTATCATAATAAAGGGTTTAAAGGATTACATTTTAAACCTTTTTTATGGAAATAATTTCAAACTTACAGAAATGTTGTAAGAATAGTGCAAAAAAATACCCTTATATCCTTTATCCAGATTTGCCTATTGCTGACATTTTGCACCATTTGCATTATCATTCCTCCCTGCCCCCTTTGTATATGTGCAAGTCCAGGTGTCACATGTGCTTCTGATGGACGGGCTGTAGAGCAGAGGTCCCAATCACCACCCCCTTGGGTTCGATTAACTTGCTAGAGTGGCTCACAGAACTCAGAGAAATATTTAACTTACTGCATTACCAGTTTATTATGAAAGGATGTAACTCAGGAACAGCCAGATGGAAGGGATGCACAGGGCAAGGGGTGGGGAAAGGCTCAGAGCTTCCGTGCTCTCTCCGAGCTTGCCACTCTCCCCAAACCTCCATGAGGCTCTCCAGACCCTGTCCTTTTGGGGTTTATGAAGGCTTCATTACTTAGGCTCAGTTGATTAAATCACTGGCCACTGGCGATTGGTTCAACCTCCAGCCCCTCTCCCCTCCCCAAGATCCTTAAGTGAGGTCCAAAAGTCACCTCACTAACATAATAAAGAGACCTTTGTTGCTCTTATCACTTAAGAAATTCCAACGGTTTTAGGAGCTCTGTGCTGAAGACCAAATATATACTTCTTATTATAAACCACAGTATGACACCCGGTAATGTCCTTTGTTGCTACACTTTCACTCGGGATTCAGTCTAGGATCAGGCTGCCTTTCTGTAGCTTCTTTTTCCTCCAGACTAGCCCAGGAGAGATCACTTCCCTGCTGTGGGCCGTAGTTTCCTCATCTGTAAGATGTGGGGGCCCGAGTAGCTGACATCCGAGTTCTGTGATATCTGATGGCCTTTAGATATTTAATTGAAGTCCTGCTTTCTAGAGGGTTGGGAGTAGCTTCGTATTTGAGGGAGCTTACGTCTCATCACTTCCCTCTCTAAAACTGGACTGCTGGCATTGGAAGCAAATCTAAAGACTCTGTCCTGGTTTCTAAGAGATCTCAAAGGTTAATGGTTTAAAGTAATAATAGTAACAATGCATTTGGTGATTATAGCATATGGATAAGTGACGTGAATGACACAATGTCACCAGGCATGGGAGGGAAGATTTGGGAATCCTCTGTTATAAGGCACCCGCACTACATGTGAAGTGGTGTAGTGTTAATTGAAGGTGGACCTAGATTAGTTTCAAATGTATATTTTAAACTCTAGAGCAACTACTACATGTTTTCTATAAGAAGCCCATTTTAAATATAAAGACTCTGATAGGTTAAAAGTAGAGGGATGGAATAAGATATACCATGCTAACACTAACCAGAAGAAAGCTGGAGTGGCTGTGTTAATTTCTTCAGAATGAGGAAAGTTATTATGGGTAAAGAAGGGTGCTACTTAGTGGTAAGTGGGTCATTTCCCCAAGAAGACATTACAATGTATGCGCCTGACACCAGATGGTCAAAATACGTGAGGCAGAAATTGATAGACCTAAAATCAGAAATAGACCACCATTAGAGATGGAAACTTCAGCATCCCCCTGTCAGAAACTGACAGGTCAGGCCAGCAGAAAATCAATGAGGATGGAGTTGTCCTGAACAGCACTATCAATCAACTTGATCTAATTGACATGCACAGAATACTCCATCCACCACCAGCAGAATCCACATTCTTCTCAAGCTCGCATAGGACATTCATCAAGACAGACCACATTCTGGGTCATGAAACACATCTTAAATCTAAAAGACCAGCAATTGTACAAAGTTCTCAGACCACAATGAATTAAACTAGGAATCAATAACAAAAAAAAAATGTAGAAACTCCCCCAAATATTTGAAGATTAAACAACATACTTCTAAATAATTCGTGGGTCAAGGAAGAAGTCTTGACAGAAATTTAAAAATATTTTGAACTAAATGAAAATGAATATACAGCTTATTAAAATTTGTGGGAGGAAGCAAAAGCAGTGCTTAGAGGGAAATTTATAGCATAAATTCATATATATTAGAACAGAAGAAGGAGCTAGAATTAATAAGCTAAGCTTTCATCTTAGGAAACTAAAGAAGGAAGAGTAACTTAAATTTAAGGCAAGTAGAAGAAGAGAAATTAAAAATATATTCAGTCCATCCCCCAACCCTGAAAAAAAAGATGTGAGAAAGAAGTAGCTCCACTGCTTGGAGAAACAATTGTGATAGTAATCGTAATAATGACATTAACGATGGTGGTGGTAATGATGATGGTGATGATGGGTGATACTTCCATAGTGCTGTTTAGGTACCAGCACTGCTGTAAGCAGATCTCATGTGCTCACACACTTAAAACTTATAGTAATCCTCTGGGGAAAATACTAGTAGAACCCCCATTTTACAGGTAAGACACTGAGGCACAGAGCCATTATGTCACTTGTCCAAGGACACACGGCTACTCAGGAGAGGAGCTGGTATTTGAATGAGGCCATCTGGCTCCAGAAGAGGCAGAACCATGTTCCGTGGTTCCTATTCCGTGTCCTGTCCAGAAGAACAATGACTGGTCTTCTAGAACAACGTAAGTAGATTAGGAAGATGTAAAGGGTAGAAGGTGGGGCCGAAGATGCCATCACAGGCTGTGCAAGAAAGGCAGTTGCTCTTATGACCCTAGGGAAGTTGTTACTAATGTTTGAGAAATCACATGGGATAGGAGAGCTGCCAGGAGGTTTGTGGCAGGTAAGTTCTCAGCAGAAATTTGCTGGGGGAGTGCTACATGCTGTGCTCCAGACAGGACATTTATCAACAGAGGAGATGAAGTCAAGCTCATCAAGAGGGCAAATTTGTACCTGAAAGGAGAGCCTTGAGTGATGCCAGAACCTAGAGCTCACTTTCAATACAATACAGTTAAACAAGTTTATTTGCGTGAAATAAAACTTGCAAAATACAGGCCAGACAGGATCTAGGTGAAGAGGAGTTTCTGCAACAATGAACTTGGGGTTTAGCAAACCACAAGCTACAGATGAGTTGCAAGTATGATGTAGCTGCCAAACATCTGGTTCTGTCTCCAGCCTCACTGAAAGGGATCTTGTGTTTGTGCTAGCGGTTCTCAAGCTGGACCCCGCATCAGAGTGAAAGGACTGAAACATCTGAGTCCTGCCCCCAGAGATGCTGACTCAGTGAGTCTGGGTTGAGATGAGGGACCGAGAATGCTTAGAAGCTCTTGCAGTGGGATTGAGAACTACCGGTCTCACAGGCAGCTGCCCCAGAAGTGAAGTCAAGGCGGTTCTGAACATCAAAGTGGAGGGAGTGCGAGGAACTGGGCCATCCAGGGTCAGCCTGGTTCACAGTAGGGACCCGAGGCCAATCTCTGTCCAAAGATGCCTCCCAAAGCTGTTACTTCACTTTAGTCTTGGTTCTTCAAAGAACCCTTAACCTTGGTCAACTCCATATGCCAGAGGAGCCTTCCTCAGTTCTGGGCTTTCCCAGCTTTCATTAGAGATGCCGTGGGGATGACAGTGGTGGTTAGAAAAGTGTCTCGGAGGCAGCTGACACACAGCAGGTCCTCCTCCCCAGAGATGCTGTGTCTCTTCCTGCCTCTCCTTTGCTTGCTGCCCAGGTGTGAGGCGTATACTGTAGCCATGCAGCCTTCCCGGGTGGCGTGGTACCTAGCCTCTATGATGGCCCCTGAAGACTGTCACCTCCTGGTATTCAGGCCCTTGTGTAGTCCATCTTTCACTGACCTGTGTGATAAGTAGAACAAAGCAAAACTAATGATGTAGGACTTCAGGGGTAGGTCAGAAAAGCATTGCACTTCAACCTTGTTTTCTTGGGGAAGCCAAGCATCATGGTATGAGGACACTCAAACATGCAGTGCCCATGCTTGATCCCCGCAAGGAAAGGACCCAGCTATAGCACCAACCTGCCACTCGTGAATCAACCACCTTGGAAACGGATCCTCCTGCCCAGTGGAGCCTTCAGATGATGCAGAATCAGCGAACACCTTGCTGAACTGTCTCCACAACCGCACACCTCTGACCTTCTTATCACATGAGAAAAACAAACCACTGATCTAAACTCTAACCCATGGCCTGGCTGCCTGTGTTTTGTAAATAAAGTTTTATTGGAACGCAGCCACATTCATTTGTTTGTGTGTTGTCTGTGGCTGCTTCCACTCCACAGTGGCAGAGATGAGTATTTGTGACGGAGACTGTGTGGCCCGCAGCCTAAAATATTTACTATCTTATCTGGCCCTTGGAGAGAAAGTTTGCCAAGGCTTTATCTGAGCCATTGCTTTTTTGAAAAATCTTTACTGAAGTATAGTTGATTTATAATGTTGTATTAATTTCTACTGTGCAGCAAAGTGATTCAGTTTATATATATATACTTTTTCATACTCTTTTCCATTATGGTTTATCACAGGATATTGAATATAGTTCCCTGTGCTGTACAGTAGGACCTTGTTGTTTATCCATCCATATATAATAGTTTGCATCTGCTAATCCCAAACTCCCACTCCATCCCTCCCCCACCCTCAGCAACCACAAGTCTGTTCTCTATGTAAGTCTGTTTCTGTTTTGTAGATAAGTTCACTTGTATCATTTTTTTTTTTTTTTTTAGATTCCACATATAAGTGACATCATATGGTATTTGTCTTTCTCTTTCTGACTTACTTCGCTTAGTATGATCATCTCTAGGTCCATCCATGTTGCTGCAAATGGCACTATTTCATCCTTTTTTATTAAGCCATTGCTTTCTCCCCCTTACTTGCAGCTGAACACAATACCTAAGTGATGAGTGGTCCAATCCACAGGGCATTTGCTCTTGAAAAACCAGGTGACTCAGTGATGGGGAAGCTCATGGAGAATCTTGTCAGAAAGACCACCTGGCTTTCTAAACTCTGCACTGACCGAAGATTTTGTTCATCTACAGCATTAGTGAGGAAACAGAGTGCATCTTAGCTGCTTCAAGAGACTTTAATGAAAGGACTTCTTACAGAGGTGAGGGAGGGTCAGGAGAGCAAACACAGGACATTGAGGCAGCCAGAGGCGCTTGCCTCCTGCAGGCCTGTGGGGAGAAGGGAGGAAGTGCTGCCGGAGCCCGCTGGTGCCCTGAACCCCACCGATGCATTAGGATCAATGAATAATTATGGTTCGAGCTACCTAAGAATGCAGATCCAGTTTGAACGAGCTGCGTCAGGGCAAAATTGGGTGCTGGAGCAACTACCCAGAGGAGGTAGCCTCTGGAATCTCTCTTGCTGCAAGTCTACCGTCTGAGGAATTGTGCAGAGTAGCTTGTGGCCTCATCTCTCTGTACCATTACTGCCTCTTTACTTGATTTCGCATGAATAAACGGACTTTTTTCCATCTAATCGCAAATGCCCAAACCATGTTTTAGTTGTCATTTTTAACAGACTTTAAAACCACTAGTACTATCTATAATGAAAAGAGAAATGGACTTTTTGTAGCATTTTTCACCCCCAGGGAAGCCCAGAATGTTCAAACTCTCTCCAAAGTACAAAGGAGTCTCTTCTCTAGAGATTTCCCAATTTTATGTTTATTGGGTCAGAGCAAAAGAGCCCTTGAAAAACAGAACCAGACAGGGTCTTCTCCCACTGCCCTCCGCCCCCAATAGTCTTTGGCTCAGAGCCCTGCACTCCAGGTGGTCTCACCTGGTGATTTGCACACACGGCTGTGCTGACTGTTACTTTGGGTGTATTGATGGTCTTACGTGCCAGAGCAGGACTGCCACATTCCTTCTTTTGCTGAGACCCAGGTCCAGCCCCTGCCATGGTTCAGATCTTCCAAAAGAGGGGCCACAGATGCCTTCCCCCGGGCGGCTCCCGAGGACTCTGCCTGCGGTGCAAGCAGCTTCAGCGTAACCGCCCTGCTGTACACGGGCTTGCTTGCCGTTCCAGTTACTATTGCTATTTACAAATTACCCGAGAACTTAGCTGCTTAAGACAACCATCTTATTATGCTTAACAGATTCAGTGGGTCAGGAAGTTGGGCAGGGCATACCCGGGATAACTTGTCTCTGCTCCTTGATTTCTAAGGCCTTCCCTGGGAAGACTCCAGTGCTGGGGCAGGGGTGACTCCACACTTGGGGGCTGGAATCGTCCCAAGGCTCCTTCGCTCTCATGTGTAGTGCCTGAAGCGGGAAGACTTGAAGACTGAGAGAGCTGACACTCACCCTCTGCTTCCCCACGTGTTTGGGCTTCCTCAGAACATGGCGGCTTCCACATGTTGACCTTCCTATGGGCCAGCTCAGGCTCCGAGTTCTGGTGTCCAGTGCACAAGGTGAAGCTGCATGCCTTTTTTGATCCAGCCTTGGAAGTCACACAGCATCATTTCTGACGTTGTCTATTGCTCCAAGCAGTCATAAGCCCACCCAGATTCAAAGGAAGGGAAAACAGTCCCCACTCTCCCCGAAGGGAGCATCAAATAATTTTAGGGTCATGTTTTAAAACTGCCATACTTGCAAATGGGGGAGCAGTTTCCTGCGCCTGGTAGAAAGTGACAGAAACTTAAACGTAGCATTTTCTCATCTGGAGGTTGGAGGAGCCGACCCAAATAGATGCACACAGGGCAGGCTGAGTGGATTCTGTTGTCTGCAACTAACAACCCTGCCCGATATAAACTCTCACTAGCTCCCCTAGTGCTGTAGTGTAAATGTCGAACAGCAGACTCTTTGTCCCCCACTGAAAGCAAAACAAAGCGAAAAGCCCTGTATCATTTTGTGCCTCCATCAGCAGTGTATGAGAATTCCTACTGCTTTGTCTTCTTGCCAACACCTGGTTTTGTCAGCACTTTATTGATGTTGGTAAAAGAAGGAATATAATTTAAAAAAGTGATCCAATATCATAATGTGACTTTGGATGGGGACAAGACATTAACACACAAACACACACACACACATTTTTATAAAGCTTGAAATGCAGTTTAAAAAAAAAAAAAGCATGTTTCTTAGGTCTTTTGTGTCCAGCTCATTTTAAAAAAAATTTTTTATTGGGGTATAGTTGACTTACAATGTTGTGTTAGTTTCAGGTGTACAACAAAGTGAATCATTTATACATATACATACATCCACTCTTTTTAAGATTCTTTTCCCATATAGGCCATTACAGAGTATTGAGTAGAGTTCCCTGTGCTATACAGTAGGTCCTTATTAGTTATCTATTTTATATATAGTGGTGTGTATATGTCACTCCCAACCTCCCAATTCATCCCTCCCCAGCTCCTCATGTTTTTGACCTATATGGTCACAGATGAAGAATTTAGGGAAGTCTTCAAGGTATTGTTTGATTTAAACTAGAAAACCTCTCCAAATCTGTGGACATAGCTTCCCTAATTGTTCCTGTCTTCTCCTTGAAGAAGAAGGGCTGTCTCATCCTGTCCAGGACAGTTTCCTTCACATCCCGGATTGTCCTACGAATGTGGGAGGAGACTATGAGTAAAGCAGCTCAGGTATGAAAGTTCAAGCCCACGACCAGTCTGGAATTTAGTCATTTTCATGTTGAATCAGGAAGCACATTCAGAGAAGAGAGGCATATGGTTAGCAGCTAATTGACGGCCTTGGTGGAATTCTTATCAGTTCAGGAGACGGTGCTAATTTGAAACCATTGCCAGCTCCGTCTGTTAATGAGCTGTGCTCCTTCCCTCCACACTGCCCCCCCAGTGTCCTCCCTGACTCCCAGAGTCTGTTGCAGAACTGGATGAGGATTCCCAGCTGCTGGGGCTGGCGTCTGACCTCAGCTGCCCGGCTTCAGCTTTTCATCCACAGGGAATTTTCTTGTTTCACCATCCAAGGCAACATTCTCAGCACATGATCCCTGATGCCCAGAGAAATCCTTGGTTATCGGTGTCAGGGTCTTTTACAAAGGGACTAGGACCCAGTGTTGTGTTGTGTTTGCTGGTGTGTGTGCGTGTGTGTGGCAGGGACGGGGGAAATAGAAGGCAAGGTGGGTGACGAAGGAGGCAGAGGGGTGGTGAGGTCACTCATTCCAAAGGATCAAATAAATTACTTCCGGGTAGTCCATCATGTCAACATTTCCTGTTGCCTTTTCTTCCCTCCTTGGTGCTGACAACCAGACCCTTTGGGATCCGGTGACTGGAGGACAGGCACGCGCTGAACCGCTCAGGTCCAAGCAGCCCATACTCTGCCTCTTTAAAAGTAGACATAGGAATTGCATTCATTATCTTTGAGGCTTCCAGAAAAAGGAATTTTACTGTCAGGCCTCAGTGGAGGGAGTCCGTTCCCCTAACAGTAAGGAAAAGACTAAAACAGCACACAATGGGGCCTGTAAAGTGTGTCCTTCTTGTAAAATGTCAGACCCAGCCTGTCATCTGGTTTTAACTAACTTGCCCAACTACAGGCACGGCTATACTCACTCCTGAATTCCACGATGGCTGTTTATTCCTGTGTTTTCGCATCATTTGTGTTTGTGATTCTGAGGTGACAGATTTGATTCCCCTTGATTCTCCTCCCCACTCAGTGTTTGACCCAGAGTATCAGTTAGCTTTTGCTGTGTAACAAGCCACCTCAAAACTTAGTGGCTTAGAATAACACATGTTATTTTTAATTGACTTTATTTTTTAGAGCAGTTTTGGGTTCATAGCAAAATTGAGTAGAAAGTGCAGAGAGTTCCCATATACTCCTGCTCCTACACCTGCATAGCCTCCCCCACCATCAATACTCCCCACCAAGATGGTACATTTGTTAAAATCAGTGAACCCGCACTGAGACATCATTGTCACCCAAAGTCTACAGTCTACATTAGGGTTCACTCTTGGTGTTGTACATCCAATGGGTTTTGACAAATTGATGACATGTATCCACTATTATAGTATCATACAGAACAGTTTCACTGCCCTAAAACCCTCTGTGCTCCAGCTGTTCAGTCCCCCCTACGCCCGAACCCTGACAACTACTGATCTTTTTCACTGTCTCCATTGTTTTGCCTTTTCTAGAATGTCATATAGCTGGAATTATAAAGTATGTGGCCTTTTCAGATTGGCTTCTTTCACTTAGTAATATGCATTTAAGATTCCTCCATGTCTTTCCATGGCTTGACAGACCATTTCTTTTTAGTGCTGAGTAATATTCCATTGTCTGGATGTACCACAGTCTATTTTTTAACCTACTGAAGGACATCTTGGTTGCTACAAGTTTTGGCAATCATGAATAAAGCTGCTATAAATATCCAAGTGCAGGTTTTTGTGTGGACGTAGTTTTCAGCTCATTTGAGTAAATACCAACAATAGCTGGATCATACGGTAAGAGTATGTTTAGTTTTGTGAGAAACTGCCAAAGTGTCTTCCAAAGTAGCTGTATCATTTCACGTTCTCACCAGCGATGAATGAGAGTGCCTGCCTGTTGCTCCACATCCTTGCTAGCACTCGGCGTTGTCAGTGTTCTGGATTTTGGCTATTCCAATAGGTGTGGAGTGGTAACACATATTTTTCATTTCTCACGGTTCTGTGGGTTGTCTAGGTGGCTCTTCTCACATGGGCTGCTCAGCTGGGGCTGGGTGGTCTAGGCATCTCACGTGTATTTCTGGGGCCTTGGCCACAATGGCTGGGGCCTCAATCCATGCAGTCTCCTATCCTCGGGCAGGCTAGCCCCAGGCTTCCTCACATGGTGGTGGGACAGTTCTAGTAACAAGAGGGCACGCCCAATCGTGCGGCACTTTTCAAGCTCCTGTTTGTCTTACAGTTGCTACATCCCACTGTCTAAAGCAAGTCACTTGGCCAGACCCAGACTGCAGGGATAGAGAGATGGACTTCACTTCTTGATGGGTGGAGCTGAAAACTACTGTGACCCCATTTCCTCCATCTATGGCAGTTGGTGCCTGGGACATCTAACTCAGCAATGGGATAACCTCTGACACTACATTCGAAACCTCTAAATCTCCAACTCAGGAGTCACCCAGAGAAGCAGTTTCTTGTTAATACAGGGAAATATTACAGGAAGGAGATTAGATAATCTCATTCTTCTTTTCTAATCACCCAGTTGGTTTTGTTCCAAAGGGGTAGGCATCATCTCCTCGGATCCATTAGGAACTCACAGCCTCTGGTCTTAATGCTCCATAAAAGAAGAGCAATACATTAATTCTTGTCTTCATTTCTTAACTACTGAGAAAAATGTTGTTGAGTTTAGGGGGTGATAATAAATCATGCGTCTTCCCCTTCCATCTTTGGAATCAGTTGAGAAATTGATGCAAACAATGGGAATTGGAGGTCAAAGTAGCACCTCTGTTGCTGGCAGCCCTGGACCAGAGAATGTGGTTTGGGCGACAGCCGGACAGGGCTTCCTGCTTCTTCCCCTCCGGACTTGGGTTGCCCATGAGCAGTGGTACCTGGGTCTGCAGAGCAGGTCCACTGGTTTGGCCAGGCAAAAGAATTGTTGCCTCTCACGTTTCAGGTCACGGCAGTCAAGACAGAGGGATCAGAGCGGCGCTTGGGATCCTGGGGAAAATGGGCCACCCAGGATCTGTGTGGCTCTGGCTCCTGCTCCCTCCTCACCACCAGTCAGCCTTGGCCCTGCTGTTCCCACAGGTAGGAGTGGGGAGGGAGAGGGTGGAAGTTTAGGTGGACGCGTTCCTCCAATACTTTCTGTTCTGATTTTCGGGCAGTTTTTCTGTGTGCATAAATATTTAAAACCTCTCATTGAAGCATAATATACCTATAGAGAAGAGCACACATCATAAATGTATGGCTCAGTACATTTTTCCAAATTAAAGACACTCATGTAAACACCCAGATCAAGAATTAGAAAATTACCAGCCCTCTGGAAGCTGTATGAACTCCTTTTTGGTGGGGGGTGGGGGGTGGTGTGGGGAGTCTGGCTTCTTTTGTTCAAAATTATGATTGTGAGTTTCACTATGTTGTGTATAGATGTAGATTGTTAATTCCCATTGCTGTTTAGTATCCTACTTTGTGGATACCCTGTAATTTATTTATCCATTCTTCTGTTGATGGGCATATGGGTGGTTGCCAGATTTGGCAACACATTGTAATATGTGTCTTTTTTGAAAACAAAATGCAGGTATTTCTGGTTGCTATATCCCTAGAAATATCATCTGGGGCCCAGCAATTCCACTTGTACAGATATATCCAACAAAAATACCTAACCATTTTAGATACTGAAACCTCTTTTCCAGAGTGGAACCGTTTGGCGCTCCTGCTGGTGGCATTATGAGAGTTCCAGCTGCCACCTCCTTGCCTCCTAATACTTTGGAAAAGTCCAAAGTTCCTGTTCTATAAATGAGGGTGAAATACCAAGAGAGGGAGAAAATGAATCCCCCTATAATTGAAAAGGGAAAAAAATTTTTTTAAATAATTTTTTAAAAATTAAAAATGCACCAACCCTTCTTATTTTTTGGTGCCTTTCAGAATAAGTTGCAGACAATTAACAGATGGGGTCTTTTTAGGGGCAACACCACCCTGCAAGCAGAAGAGTGATTTATAATCTAACTTTAGAAATGGGAGATGCTCTCAAAGTCTCACCCAGCTCTTTGGAGGAAGGGTTTTGAGGACAAGAAGTTCCCCGCACAGAAATTGTGATAAAGCACCAATTAGTGGCTGCAGCAACGAAGTGGGAGCGTTTAACCTTTCAGGCATGCCAACAACATGCTCCTTAATTTGAAAACAGGGCACAGAGTGTTAGCAAGTGAAGAAGAGTGATTGTTCATCACTCAATTTGATGCATCTCCTTTGCAACAGAGGCGATAGAAGGAAGCCTCTCTGCTCCATTTATTCTGGCTTTCGTCTGACTTCTCAGAGGAAGGACCAGATGCTCTAATGAGGGGTACCAGACACTGAAAATATCTGGAGATCAGGAGAGAACATGCTGACAGCTTTCCCTTCGAGAAGCCTACCTCCCCTCCGAGCTCCTCGGGGCACTTTATATGCATTACCTGGCAGCAAGGTTTATTATCTCTTTTTGCAAACAGTAGAAAAGTGGTGCAGGGAGGCTAAAAAGGCTCACTGGAGGCTACAGGGTAGCCAAATGTTCAGCTCAAAATAGAAACCGAGAGCCCTGGGAAATTCAGACAGCCTGAGAGGGTCCTTTAATCTCTGGACCCTTCTGTGTCTTTTTAGACAATAAGCCTTTCCTTGAAAGAGTTCTTTCTCCCTAACGACAGGACTGCCAGCTCTCCTCCAGGATGTTGTAAAAGGGTGACATTTAACAGTGGAAATTGGAAACTCTAATTGACTTCTCCTACAGCAGAAAAACAAGTGCCCTGTTTTCCTTCTCTTGGCCCAATGTTTGTAATTGTCCCCTTGGGGTTCTACGTTGAGGGAAGCTGAAGAGGCAAAATAGAACAGTTCACTTGAACTGGTGTAGTTAGACACTTGAGATTTGTTTTTCCTGCACAGTGGAAGACGTGGAGAGGCCATTGAAGCAGACAGAGACACTAGACCCTGGCACCGAAGCAGCCCCAGAATCCCTTGCAGTGATAAATAAAGAGCTGGAGGTGAATCCTCCATTTCCAGATCTGGGTGAATGGGGGGGCCTAGGATTATTTGGATTGGTTGTGTTACTTGCTTTGGGTAATGGAATTTTAGCGGAAATGTGAGCAAAGTCTTGGCATGTACTTGTGCAGGAGGTCTTGCCTTCTTGTGTTGTGGTCTTCCTCATGAGAAGAACCTGCCCCCAGGAGCCTGCTGGTCAAGAAGAGTGAGAGACACTCAGGGCCTGGAGCCTAGCCCAATGGAGCACCCCCCCTACATTGGCCAATCCCTAGCCTCTCTGCAACCATGTAAGCAAGAAATAATTGCTTATTGCTGTGAGCCTCTGAGCTTTGTGGTGTTTGTTATGCAGCACATTATGTTATAGCTGACTGATACAGGGCTGATGAATGGAGAATAGGTAGAGAGAGATTCTTCGTGTGCTGTGGACAAAATTTGCCAGTGTTCAGCTTGGACTCATCACATAACAAGCACCTACTAACTGTGAGAGGAACTGAAATCAACAGGGTGATTGCATTTCATATATTTAAAAAAGAGTAGCACGAACCACACTATGTGTTCTGAATGTCTGGCCTGCCTGTGGATATCTTCTTTTTATAGAATTTCTTTTTTGAGCAGTTTTTTAAAGTTTTATTTATTTATTTATTTTTGGTTTTGGCTGTGTTTGGTCTTCGTTTCTGTGCGAGGGCTTTCTCTAGTTGCGGCAAGCGGGGGCCACTCTTCATCGCGGTGCACGGGCCTCTCACTATCGCGGCGGAGCACAGGCTCCAGACGCGCAGGCTCAGTAGTTGTGGCTCATGGGCCTAGTTGCTCCGTGGCATGTGGGATCTTCCCAGACCAGGGCTCGAACCCGTGTCCCCTGCATTGGCAGGCAGATTATCAACCACTGCACCACCAGGGAAGCCCTGGATATCTTCTTTTTAATTGACCGTAACTTTTATGAATCCTTTTCTAACAGTTTTTTTCCCATCTCTTCACTGGTCAGTATGTTAGCATCTATCTACAATTCAATACTGGGCTGAATCATGAACACTCATATACCCACCACCTAGATTCTACAATTAACATTTTGCTGTATTTGTTTTGTTACATGTCTATCTATCCATCCATCAATCCATCTTATTTTTTAATACATTTCAAAACAAGTTGCAGGTATCAGTACACTTTACTCTGTAGAGAATTTTGACAGATGTATATACCTGTCATCCCTGAAAGGCTCTTCAGGCCCCTTCCTAATTAATCTCATCTTCACGCCTCAGAGGAAAGACTATTTTGATTTTTTTCCATTATAGATTAGTTTTGCCAGTTTTAGAACGTCATATAAATGGAATTACATACTATGTAGCCTTTTGGCATAACATTTTTTTTTGAGGATTTTTGCATCTATATTCATCAGTGATATTGGCCTGTAATTTTCTTTTTTTGTAGTATCTTTGTCTGGTTTTGGTATCAGGGTGATGGTGGCCTTGTAGAATGAGTTTTGGAGTGTTTCTTCCTCTGCAATTTTTGGGAAGAGTTTGAGAAGGATGGGTGTTAGCTCTTTTCTAAATGTTTGATAGAATTCACCTGTGAAGCTATCTGGTCCTGGACTTTTGTTTGTTGGAAGATTTTAAATCACAGTTTCAATTTCATTACTTGTGATTGGTTTGTTTATATTTTCTGTTTCTTCCTGGTTCAGTCTTGGAAGGTTATACCTTTCTAAGAATTTGTCCATTTCTTCCAGGTTGTCCATTTCATTGGCATAGAGTTGCTTGTAGTAGTCTCTTAGGATGCTTTGTATTTCTGTGGTGTCCATTGTAACTTCTCCTTTTTCATTTCTAATTTTATTGATTTGAGTCCTCTCCCTCTTTTTCTTGATGAGTCTGGCTAAAGGTTTATCAATTTTGTTTATCTTCTCAAAGAACCAGCTTTTAGTTTTATTGATCTTTGCTATTGTTTTCTTTGTTTCTATTTCATTTATTTCTGCTCTGATCTTTATGATTTCTTTCCTTCTGCTAACTTTGGGTTTTGTTTGTTCTTCTTTCTCTAGTTCCTTTAGGTGTAAGGTTAGATTGTTTATTTGAGATGTTTGTTGTTTCTTGAGGTAGGATTGTATTGCTATAAACTTCCCTCTTAGAACTGCTTTTGCTGCAAGCCATAGATTTTGGGTTGTCGTGTTTTCATTGGCATTTGTTTCTAGGTATTTTTTGATTTCCTCTTTGATTTCTTCAGTGATCTCTTGGTTATTTAGTAACATATTGTTTAGCCTCCATGTGTTTGTGTTTTTTGTGTTTTTTTCCCTGTAATTTATTTCTAATCTCATAGCGTCGTGGTCGGAAAAGAAGCTTGATATGATTTCAGTTTTCTTAAATTTACCGAGGCTTGATTTGTGACCCAAGATGTGATCTATCCTGGAGAACGTTCCATGTGCACTTGAGAAGAAAGTGTAATCTGCTGTTTTGGGATGGAATGTCCTATAAATATCAATTAAATCTATCTGGTCTATTGTGTTATTTAAAGCTTGTGTTTCCTTATTAATTTTCTGTCTGGATGATCTGTCCATTGGTGTAAGTGAGGTGTTAAAGTCCCCCACTATTATTGTGTTACTGTCAATTTCCTCTTTTATAGCTGTTAGCATTTGCCTTAGTATTGAGGTGCTCCTATGTTGGGTGCATATATACATATACATATTTTAATTAATTAATTAGTTAATTAATTTTGGGCTGTGTTGGGTCTTCATTGCTGCGTGCGGGCTTTCTCTAGTTGTGGTGAGCAGGGGCTACTCTTTTTTGCGGTGCACAGGCTTCTCATTGCAGTGGCTTCTCTTGTTGCAGAGCACGGGCTTTAGGCACACGGGCTTCAGTAGTTGTGGCTCGCGGGTTCAGTAGTTGTGGCTCACAGGCTTCAGTAGTTGTGGCACACGGGCTTAGTTGCTCTGCGGCATGTGGGATGTTCCCGGACCAGGGATCGAACCCGTGTCCCCTGCATTGGCAGGCGGATTCTTAACCACTGTACCACCAGGGAAGCCCCATATATATTTATAATTGTTATATCTTCTGGGATTGATCCCTTGATCATTATATAGAGTCCTTCCTTGTCTCTTGTAACATTTTTTATTTTAAAGTCTATTTTATCTGATATGAGTATTGCTACTTTAGCTTTCTTTTGATTTCCATTTGCATGGAATATCTTTTTCCATCGCCTCACGTTCAGTCTGTATGTGTCCCTAGGTCTGAAGTGGGTCTCTTGTAGACAGCATATATATGGGTCTTGTTTTTGTATCCATTCAGCGAGCCTGTGTCTTTTGGTTGGAGCATATGATCCATTCACATTTAAGGCAATTATCAATACGTATGTTCCTATTACCATTTTCTTAATTGTTTTGGGTTTGTTTTTGTAGGTCCTTTTCTTCTCTTGTGTTTCCCACTTAGAGAAGTTCCTTTAGCATTTGTTGTAGAGCTGGTTTGGTGGTGCTGAATTCTCTTAGCTTTTGCTTGTCTGTAAAGCTTTTGATTTCTCCATCGAATCTGAATGAGATCCTTGCCAGGTAGAGTAATCTTGGTTGTAGGTTCTTCCCTTTCATCATTTTAAGTATATTGTGCCACTCCCTTCTGGCTTGTAGAGTTTCTGCTGAGAAATCAGTTGTTAATCTTATGGGAGTTCCCCTGTATGTTATTTGTCATTTTTCCCTTGTTGCTTTTAATAATTTTTCTTTGTCTTTAATTTTTGTCAATTTGATTACTATGTGTCTTGGCGTGTTTCTTCTTGGGTTTATCCTGCCTGAGACTCCCTGCACTTCCTGGACTTGGGTGGCTAGTTCCTTTCCCATGCTAGGGAAGTTTTCGACTATAATCTCTTCAGATATTTTCTCGGGTCCTTTCTCTCTCTCTTCTCCTTCTGGGACCCCTATAGTGCAAATGTTGGTGCATTTAACGTTGTCCCAGAGGTCTCTTAGGCTGTCTTCATTTCTTTTCATTCTTTTTTCTTTATTCTGTTCTGTGGCAGTGAATTCCACCATTCTGTCTTCCAGGTCACTAATCCGTTCTTCTGCCTCAGTTATTCTGCTATTGATTCCTTCTAGTGTATTTTTCATTTCAGTTATTGTATTGTTCATCTATGTTTGTTGGTTCTTTAATTCTCCTAGGTGTTTGTTCTTTAATTCTTCTAGGTCTTTGTTAGACATTTCTTGCATCTTCTCAATCTTTGCCTCAATTCTTTTTCCCGAGGTCCTAGATCATCTTCACTATCATTATTCTGAATTCTTTTTCTGGACGGTTGCCTATCTCCACTTCATTTAGTTGTTTTTCTGGGGGTTTATCTTGTTCCTTCATCTGGTACATAGTCCTCTGCCTTTTTCATTTTGTCTATCTTTCTGTGAATGTGGTTTTTGTTCCATAGGCTGCAGGATTGTAGTTCTTCTTGCTTCTGCTGTCTGTCCTCTGGTGGATGAGGCTATGTAAGGGGTTTGTGCAAGCTTCCTGATGGGAGGGACTGGCATAACATCTTTGATATTCATTCCTGTTGTGTCTATCAGTAAAGGTCCTCATTTAAAATATATATATATATATATATTTATTTATTTATTTATTTAGGCTGCTCTGGGTCTTAGTTGAGCATGCAAGATCTTCGTTGCCACATGTGGGATCTTTAGTTGTGGCCTGAGGGCTCTTAGTTGCGGCATATGGACTTCTTAGCTGCTGCATGTGGACTTCTTAGTTGTGGCATGTGGACTCTTAGTTGCAGCGCGTGAACTCTTAGTTGCGGCATGCATGCAGGATCTAGTTCCCTGACCAGGGATCGAACCTGGACCCTTGCATTGGGAGTGTGGAGTCTTACCCACTGGACCACCAGGGAAGTCCCAGGTCCTCATTTGTTTTTTAAAAATATTTACTTATTTTAGTTTTTGGCTGTGTCATGTCTTAGTTGTGGCACGTGGGATCTTCGTTGCGGTGCATGGGCTTCTCTCTAGTTGTGGTGTGGACTCCAGAGTGTATGTGCTCAGTAGTTGCAGCATGCAGGCTTAGTTGCCCCATGGCATGTGGGATCTTATTTCCCTGACAAGGGATCAAACCCACGTCCCTTGTATTGGAAGGCGGATTCCTAACCATTGGACCACCAGGGATGTCCCAATCAGGTCCTCATTTTTAAGTGAATAATTGCAAGATCTTTGCAGACTCTCTTTACATTTGGGCTTCTGTTACATGTACACAGTTATGGTAACCACTGTTAAATACTTGTACGAAACATCCTTCCAAAACAGGCATCACTCTTGCTTGTCTGTCAGAGATCTTGTTCTTTGGTTTTCATCCCCACCCCCCTCCCAGCTTAGCGTTGATAAATCTTTCAAAACTGCCGAGAGAATTTACGAAGATTTGTCCCACAGGCACAGTGTTTTTGACTTACTGAGTTCAGGAAAACTTAGGTGCTGACCCAGCTCTTACAATTAATTGCATCTGACTTTTTTCCAGGGGGTCGTCAGCAGTTTATCCTTCACAGGTCTCACATCGAGTCCAAACTGTGCATTAGTGGGAGTTGTCTTTTTACTTTGCTCTGCTCTGGTGGGGTGACCACAATCCGTAACAGTGAGTGGGAGGAAAGGAAAGAAAATAAGAATAAAGCGGCATTTCCTCCACAATAACTAAATGCCAGTGCTCAGCTTATTGGACCACTTTACCCCTTAGACTTAGCTTGAGATTTTAACTAGGCTGTTTCTAAAAATCAAAGCACACTGCGTGGTTCCAGCTTCGCTCTTGGACAAATCAGCGCAGCTGGAACTACATTTCCCAGAATTCCCCTCCCCGCAGACTTCTGGGGTTAGCGTGGTTGCTGACCTCGTGGGAGCCTTGGGAGACAAAAGTGATGCACCATGCGTGTCTTTCTACTGGAAAAAGGTGGGCACGGGTGCTCAGGTGCCGTTGAGCTCGAGGGAGCATCCCGGGTCCAGCTGGCTCGCCTGGTGAGCGAGGGCTTCCTCTGCCGCTGACCACTTCCCCAATGTCTGGGACGGGCTGCCGCCACGCTGCCCTCATACTCGGCCCCTGTGTAGCCAGCTCCCTACCCAACGTGGGGAAGGTCACATCCCTCTAACAGGTCCATAATCTGTGCCATTCTTACCCCTGCCCCTCGGTGGTCTCCTGAGTGGAGACACCCTCCTCAGAGGATGCGCAGTGTTCACTCTTGGTTCTTCCTTTTCCTTCCCGACATGCCGATTGGGTTCCACGCTCCTCCACGCAGCCAGGAGGTTAGGGAAAGCTGACTGAGTCCTGCCTCAAAGGTGACTTGGTGAACCTGTCCACTGAAAAAAAATGCACAACCTAAAAGCTGAGGATTATGTTTTATCTGGTGGACAAAACTGACGACTTAAGCCTGGAAGATAGCCTCTCAGATGGCTTTGGGGACTGTTCTGAAGAGGTGAGGGAGCAGCCAGCATATATAGGAGTTTTGCAACCAAAAACCCCCCCAAAAAACCAGGTAGTGGAACATCAAAAGGTTACTGTTCATTAAAGAAAACCTGACACCTCAAGTTAAGGAATTTAGCTGCTTTCCTTTGTATGGGAAGATCCTGAGATCATTCCTTTGATATGCACCTCAGCTCTCTAGGGTGGTTGTCCTGCTTTTCTCCATCCTGAATCCCTTCAGGGTGCACCGTCAGGGGTGGCTGTAATGGCTGAGGGCTTGATGGCCACGACATCCTTGGTTTACTGATCTGGCAGGTGACAATTTCCAGCCACAGACCTAAGCTGATCCTGGTAAGGGTAAGGAACACCGTCCTAGCCAGTGAGATGGGGGCAAAGTCGCCGAAGGACTTGGGGAGAATAGGCCCTTCCGGTAAAGAGAGAGGTGTAGGAGAAAATGGCTCTTTTTGTTGTTCTACTGAATGTTGCCCCAAAGTGTTGCCACCACAAGGGTCACTGGCCTTAGAAGAATGTGCAGCAGGATGATGGAAGGAAGGATCCTGGGTCCTTGAAGACTCATTGAGCTGCTCAAGGAACCAACCCTGGAGTAGCCAACGCCTACCGCTTGCCTGGGACTTGCCGGATTTAGCACTGAAGGTCCTGTGTCCTGGGAAACCCCGGTCCTGAGCCTGCCTGGTGGTCTGTCCCTCTAGCCCCGCCTTAAGACTTCTTTAATGGGAGATAATTCCCTTTACTGTTGAAGCCCGTTGAGTTGTGGCTGGTTTTGGTGCTTGTAGCTGAAAGCATACTAGATGGTGTAGGACAGTAAAAGAACATGCCTTTTGTTTCTGACAGTGGTTATAAAAGAGGTATTCTGAAAAATGTTTTGAATAATGTCAACATCATTGCAAAGCGCACTGCTTTTCGTAGAAACTTTGTGTTTTTGTTTGTTCAAAATCAGTTTTATTAATTTATAGGCAGGCATAACTTATACATTTTATCTAATTAAAAAAAAGTTACCACTTGGGCATACACATGGCATATGGAAAGATAAGTATAACTGTTTTATTTTAAGTATTTGCCTGACTTTGGGCCTTTAGCTGTGTCTTAAAATAAGAAGCCCTTACATTGGCCAGTGATGCCTTTTGGGAGTGTAAGAAAGGGGTGATCTCTGTTCTATATATTTAAAAGTCTAAGTTACTGGGACTTTAAAAATATATTTGTGTGTGAGTTTGGTGTAGTTCAGTGACTTTTTTTCCAGAAAGAAAGGCTTCCAGGGCTTGGCACTGTCTTCCTGTGGGTGTAGTTTATTAATATCATTATCGATCTTTGCCCTTTCCTCTGTCTACACCTGTCTTGGCTTGGGCTGCTATAATAAAAATACCATGGACTGGATAGCTTATAAACAACAGAAATTTACTTCTCACAGTTCTGGAGGCTGGAAGTCCCAGATCAGGGTGCCAGCCTCTTGGGAGAGCCCCATTACATGTTGCAGGCTGTGGACGTCTCATTGTATCCTCATGTTAGAGAGCAGAGAGGGGAAGCAAGGTCTCCTGTGACTTATTAGGGCACTAATCACACTCATGAGGGCCCCACCCTCATGACCTCATCCAATCCTAATTACCTCCCACTTCCTAGGACCATCACATGGTGGGGTTAGGGTTTCAGCATGTGAATTTGGGGGTTGTACAAACATTCAACCCATAACATTCTGCCCCTGATCCCCCGAAATTCATGTTCTTTTTGCATGTAAAATACATTCATTCCGTTCCCTGACCTCGCCAAATCTTAACTTGTTCCAGCATCAACTCTAAAGTCTAAAGTCGAAATTTCATCTGAATATCATCTAAATCAGACATGAGTGATGCTCAAGATATGGTTCATTCTGAGGCAGAATCCCTCACCAGCTGTGAACCTGTCAAGCCAAACAAGTTATGTGTTTCCAAAATACAACAACGAGACCGGCATAGGATAGACACTTTCATTGCAAAAGCGAGAAATAGGGGGAAGAAGGAAGGGGGTATGGGTCCCAAGCAAATCCAAAACCTGGCAAGGCAAGCTATGGGATCTTAAGGCTGGAGTACAATGCTCTCTTTGGCTCCATGCTCTGCCCTTCAGGTTGACTGGGTAATAGTCCCAAATCCGCTAGGGCAGAGGTGCTGTCTCCATAGCTCTCAGAGGCAGGGGTCTCACCCCCAAGGCTGTGCTAGATGATCCCACCCCCAATACTTTGGGCCAATGCCATCTGGCCTGTTGAAAACAAGGCATTCACCCCCTTTTTGAAACCAAGGAGGCAGCCTTGGTCTCTGAATTGCCTTTAGGATCATCCTTCCCTTGCTTTTCTTAGCCAAATCTTTAAGCTCTGCTTCCTTTTTGCTTAACAATTCTGTCTTGAAGTCGTTTCTGCCTTCTCACATTTTGCTACAGCCAGTCAGGAGGAACCAAGCCTCACCTTCCACACTGTGCTTAGAGATTACGTCAGCTAAATATCCAATTTCATTACTGGCAAGTTCTACCTTCCATAGAACACTAGAACATGGCCACAGTTCAGCCAAGTTCTTTGCCATTTTATAACAAGGATGGTCCTTCCTCTGGTTTCCAATACTGTGTTCCTCATTTCTGTCTGAGACCTCGTTAGAATGGCCTTTACCGCCCTAATTTCCACCAATATTCTGTTCACGATTATTTAGGTAGTCTCAAAGAAAGTTGAGGCTTTCTCTACAGCTCTGAACCCATCCTAAATTGCTGGTCCATTAACTCATGAGCTCAATAAATGCTTATTGTTTTAAACCATTGAGTTTGGGGGTGGTTCTGCAGCGTTATCACAGCAATTGATAACTAAGACAACTTTTATCCATCAGGGACAGCTGAATGGGCTGTCGGAAGGAGTTACATATGTTGGCTTTACAGGCAGTCATACCTTATACACTTTCACTCAGAAGTTACCCAATAATCACCCACTTAGGCATGCTTATGTCCTATTTAAAGATAAATGTTACCGGACCATTTTAAGTACATATGTGCGTCTTTAGGCCTTTAGCCTTGTCCAAAAATGGGGTGCCCACCTGAACCAGATCCCACCAATGGGATCTGGTCTCTGTTCCATATGTGTAACAGTCTCAAGTGAGTTATTGGGGGTTTTGGGAAGGGATTTTTGTATGAGTTTGGTGTAATTCAGTGGTTAAAGATGGGGCAGCATCCCCTAGATGACCATGTAACTTCTTTACAGTGGTTAGAATGATGCTGGGGTTGCTTCCCAGGATGCTGATGGGTAATCACATGTGACTACCTAAATTTAAATTAATTAGAGCTAAATAAACTTAACTCAGCTCCTCAGTCGTACTAGCCATATGTGGGTCTCAACAGCTACCACTTTGAACAACCCAGACCCTGAACATTTTCATTATCTCAGAAAATTCTGTTGGGCAGTGCTGGTCTCAATGCTTGTGTTCAACTTTCTTATTTACAGAATCTTTTTGGTCTAAACTTCTAGTTTCTACTGACTATTTGATTCTGACAGCCTCTCACTCTGTACCCTCTGGGAAAAATAAGTTATTATTGTCTAGGTTATCTTATAAAACTCAAGCTAGTCTGTTTTGACACCTGCAATGTTAAATATTCTCTTTGTTACAGATCACAAAGCTAAGCATTAAAGTGGAGTCTTTATTTGTTTACGTATACTGACAGAGGGAGCACCCCTTCTGCCAGGCAGAGTGAGGCTTGCGAGGGAGAGAGGGCAGCGGAGAGAACCAGTTTGAGTTTTTAAAACCCTAACAGCACTTCCCTGGTGGCACAGTGGTTAAGAATCTGCCTGCCAATGCAGGGGACATGGGTTCGATCCCTGGGCCGGGAAGATCCCACATGCCGCGGAGCAACTAAGCCCGTGTGCCACAACTACCGAGCCTGCTGCTCTAGAGCCCGCGAGCCACAACTACTGAGCCCACTTGCCGCAACTACTGACGCCCGCGCGCCTAGAGCCCGTGCTCCATAGCAAGAGAAGTCACCGCAATGAGAAGCCCGCACACTGCAACAAAGAGTAGCCCCTGCTCTCTGCAACTAGAGAAAGCCCGTGTGCAGCCATGAAGACCCAATGCAGCCAAAAAAATCAATTAAAAAAAAATAAAGGGAGTGATGGGCATAGAAAATGACCATTTAGCACACATCACACTGATGGGCCACAGACGGATGCAAACAGAAGTAGGCTGGAGTATGATATGAAACAGGATATGTGCAAAGTCTCAAAGTATCTTCCTGCAAGATACTTATTCATTACAAAGGGAGAAGCAGTAACTGCAGAGAGAGACCCAGTGGACATCACCTTAACCAAGGGATCAAGGTCAGCGTCATCAGCATCACCAGAGGTGGGACACACTGGCATCACGTACCCCCTGATATGATGCACCGAGAAGACACAAGATCACTTCTGTGGTATTCCTGCCCACACTCCTCAACCTAATCATCAGAAAACATCAGGCAGACAAAAAGTGGATTCTGGAGTCATTCTACTTCTGTTTAAACCTGGGTACCCTACGGACTAGTTGTGTGACTTTGGAAAGTCACTCCATTTCTCCTTGCCTCCGTTTCCTCATCTGTAAAAGGAGGATTAAACTTAGTACCCACCTCAGAGGATTATAAGGAGGATTAAGTGTGTTAATACATGTACGGTGCTTAGAACAGTGCCAGCTCAGAGTGAGGGCTGTTAGTGTGTGCAGTCATCATGTGAGACCAGCAGCATCTTCTGCTGATCTCAGGGATATTTGTTTCTTTTTTTTCCTTTTCACTGTGCTTCTGGAAGCTTTCTGATGCAGGCCCTGGTGCTGATTCCTCCTCCAAACAGCTATTTTGTTCTAACAGCATTTCCCACTCCACCCCCGGGCAGGCGAAGCGTGCCTTAAGGATCATATACTTTTGAAGGAATCAGAATATCTGCTCTCTCAGTTGAGAGAAAAGACAGAGGTGAGGACTTCCCTAGTGGTGCAGTGGTTAAGAATCCGCCTGCCAATGAAGGGGACACGGGTTCGAGCCCTGGTCCGGGAAGATTCCACATGCCGCGGAGCGACTAAGCCCTTGCAGCACAACTACTGAGCCTGCGAGCCACAACTACTGAAGCCCGTGCGCTTAGAGCCCGTGCTCCGCAACAAAGAGTAGAAGCCCGCGGGCAGCAACGAAGACCCAATGCAGCCAAAAAATAAAAAATAAAAAATAAAATTAAAAAATAAATAAATAAATAAATTTTATTAAATAAAAAAAAAAAGAGTTGAAAAGACAGAGCTCATGTCACCAAAGAACCTTCTGGGGCCAGTTTCTCTTATTCCCAACATGGGGTCCAGACCTCTCTGGGCTTGGCTTGTGGGACCTTGTGGTTTGGGGGGTGGTGGTGTGGATCTGCCTCACAATGACCTGAGCCCTCACCCCATGCCACATTTTAGCATCTGTTTGGCCAATAAGACTGCGGCACACAAACCAGTCTCATTCCCCACTTGGCCTTGCCTTTGATGTCACAATATGAACTTGTGGATATTAATCTGGCTACAGCTGCTCACAAACCAGTTGGCAAGGTCAAGAGGACCAGCACAGTAAGATGTGGAAGAGAATCGACCATCAACTCAAGATCAAAGCAGGGGATGGGCCTCAGGCAGGCCAGTTCAAGGAACTGGGTCCAGCTCGGGAACTCACCGTGCCACACCCTCTAGCGCTGTCAGAATTCCAGAGCTTCCCCGTGTTTGAGGACATCAGTCATCACATCAAAGAAGTGGGGGCCCAGCTGGTAAAGAAAGTCAATGCCATCTTTCAGTTGGACATCACCAAGGATGGGAAGACCATTCTGCAGTGGACCATTGATCTGAAGAATGGCTCTGGGAACACGTATCCAGGACCCGCCAGGCTCCCAGCGGACACTGTCTTCACAATCCCGGAGCCTGTCTTTATGGAGCTGGTTTTGGGCAAAATGAACCCTCAGAAGGCTTTCCTTGCTGGCAAGTTCAAAGTGAGCGGCAAAGTTCTGCTTGGCCAGAAGCTGGAGAGGGTTTTCAAAGACTGGGCTAAGTACTGAGCCTGCAAAAATACCTAGGAAATGACCAGCACTTCCCTCCGATTATAATGTTGAGCGGAAATCACGCTTAAGCTGAAGATTAAAACAAAAAGTATTCAATATTTTTACTCAAATTCTTCCTATTCAAGTTTAATTAATTTTCCTGCTGATGTGTAAATTTGGAGCGAGGGTTCTAGAGCAGTAAAGAGTATTGGAGTGTATCACCTAAAATCTTTGTCTTTTTCTTATCTTAGGTTCATTTATGTCATAATACGCTAGGGTGAAAGCCCCAGGTAGAGAAATGGGTGGTTTTGACGGTTGGATTTAAATGCTCCAGTGATTGAGTTCCTGGGACTTTTGTTTTGTTTTGAGTCTGGTGCTTTGGGAAAGAAGTGATAACCATCAGTGTGCAGGTCTGCATTCCAGTCGGTAGCTTGGTTCTTCGAGGAGACCTTAACACGGGTGGCAGCGTTCTAAGAGGGTGGGCTCCAGAGCTGTGTGGATGGAGTGAGGCCGTCGAGAGGATGCACTCTTGGCATAGTGTGATTTCTGATGGATTTAATTCCAGGAGGGTCAAAGGGCTTGAACGATGTTCTAGGCTCTTTGTGTTTAAACCAGAACATGCATCAGATTGCCTGGAAGCCCAGATTGCTGGGGCCCTCTCAGAGTTTCAACTCTGTAGGTCTGGACTGGGGAGATGTGCATCCCCAGGTGATGCTGGTGGGACCACCCTTGCAGAACCCCTGCTGCCGTTCATGCATAGCTCTCGGTATTGATCATAACTATTCTACTCTAGACCCACAAGATGCTGCCATCATATAAAGATCTCCTGCAGGCAGATTACACAGCCCGCTTGTGGGCCATCTCTGGAGTGTCAGGAGCTTGTGCGCAGAGCATTTTACAAAATCAGAGGTCATGCTGGGAGACTTTCCCTGCTGGGAACCCTCTCCATACACCGGGAGGGCTGGAATGAAGCGGCTGCAGCCTGATGTGGCCTCCTTGTGAGTGTGTGGGTCATTTGTTCCCATGTGACCAGTGTGTACCTTATCTTGTAGGTTAAATACACACAGTGTGGACCCTCTGAAACCTGCATGGGAGCTCCATGAAAATGGCCATGCTCAAACACATGCCTACCAAACGATCCAGCTATTCCATTCCTAGGCATTTTCCCAAGTACAAAAATTTGTACGTGAATGTTCACAGCAGCTGTATTTGTGATTGTCCCAAACTGTAAATAAACCAAATGTCCATCAATGGATGGACAAATCATGGTCTGTCGTATCCTGGAATAGTACTCAGCAATGAAAAGGGATGAGTTTTTGAAGTGGGCACAAGTACACAATGGATGTCAGAACTGTGCCAAGTGAACGAAGCCAGAGAAAACCAAGGATGTACCATATGATTCTATTTATATAACATAGTAGAAAATGCCAGCTGTAGTGGCAGAAAGAAGATCAGTGGTTGCCAGGAGACAGGGATGGATGGGGAGTGGGTAGGGTTGGGGGGGTATTATAAATGGCTATGAGGAAACTTGGGGGTGATGGATATATGTCCTGATTGTGGTGTTGTTTTCACAGGTGTATATGTAGGTCAAACATCAAATTGTGTGCTTTATATACACACAGGCAGCTTATTATGTATCAGTATAACTCAGTAACACTGTTTTAAAAGCCTCCTGCCTTCCATTCAAAATGAAGTTGTTATAAAGAGAATTCAAGACTTAATGCTTCTCTGGGTATGCGTCCTCTGACCTCATCTTGTGTCTGTCTTCCGCTTTCACTGACCTGATGCCCCCACACAGGCTCCCTAAGTTCTCCACGTCAGAACGAGGCAGAGCGAGTGCTCACTGCTGACAGAATCTCATTCTCTCAGAGGGACGCGAAGAGACCATGTGTTGAGTTGACGCTCAGGTCTGTGGTCAGGAGTCGCTGACGGTTTGGGAGTGGGACGCGGAGCACCCCCTAGTTTCTTGGCTCACCTGGGTCACTCGGCAGGTGAGGAGGTGAACAGTGTGATGCTGCCGCCAGCGCCCCCGCCCAGGGCCATGGTGGGCGTCTCAGAGGCTTCAGGTGACATCAGATACCGTTGATATCCACGCTTACCTTGCCTGGTCCAGGCCCCGCTGTTCAAGCTGTATTACAAGTGTCAGGCATGGCTGGGCAGGCGTTTGGGGGCTGCTTTTAGGGACATGGTTCGCCCGAGCCTGTTCCCTGAGTGGTCCTGCTCATACCTCTGGGGACTGGCCCTAAGACGGGGTTGCTTGGAGATGGGGAGGGGGTGGGGAGGGGAGTTAGGATGGGAGGGGTTACAGAGGGTCATGCCTAGACTGGCATCTGACCACAGCTGGAAGGGGCCTGTGACCCATCATCACTTGGGACAGAAACATGACTCGAACCAGTTAGGTCCCTTCCTCAGGAATTCGGAGCTGGGAAGCTGAGAGATTGAGCTACAAGCGGGCCGTGGGGATGGAACCCGAAAGGCTGGGATGTAGGAGGGGCGGCTGCCGTGGTAGGAGCTGGACAGGAGAGCCAAGGCTTGAATGAGGAGGGGGCTGGTTTCCTAGTGAGGGGAGGAGAGTCCAGGCCTCGGGAAACACACAGCAAACCCCTGTGCAGTCAAAAGAGCAAAATCACGTGATGCCAGGATGCCACATGGAGCAGCTAGACGGACTCAGATTTTGGAATCAGAAGCGTAGTTTCGAGCCAGTCACCACCTCACATCCACGTAATCACAGGGGATTAATGAACCGCTCTGGCCTCAGTGGCCTCATCTGGAAATGGGCCCGTAGCCCTGAAAACGTCAGGTTGTTGGGGGGCTGGGAGTGGGTCCCCCGCACTGTCACTGGGAGAGGTGGGTCTTCCCCGTGTGTGGATTCCCTTTCTCTTCTGGGTGAGGGGAGGGGGGTCCCTATTGCCTCCTGAAAAGGCCCACGCTCGGGGCCCTTCTGCCTTTTCTCTTACACAGGAGGTCACATCTGGTTCAAGACACACGTCTCTGTGTTTCTTGTTATGCACAAGGTTGGCCAGCACAGTGTTTTTAAAGTTTGAATGAGAATATTTTATACAAAAATTGGATTTCTGGATTCTCTTGAGGAGCTGGGTTATTTGGTCACACTGGGCCCTACTCCTGCCAAGCTTGGTGGCCGGGGGCCGGGGTGGGCCCTCCAGCCGGGCCAGGCCCCCCCCTGCGCTCTGCCTCCTTGCCCCCCAGGCTGTGTTGGCGGCCCCCCTGCCATCGAGACTACGCTGTTGTTTTCTCCAGCGGAGCCTGCTTTGCCGGGGTGCCATGGGTACCTGCCTTCGTGACCCCAGCTCCCGCGGTATGGGCCTCACTCTCACCCTGACGGAGCGACCCTGTGTTAGTGCCTAGTGCCGTCCTACAAATCACCACCAGCTCTGCAGCTGTAAACAGCACCGTTGAGGCTCTCGCAGTGTCTGCAGGGGGGCACTGGCTTCTCTGCTTCCGTCTCATCTTGCAGGCCTGAAATCAAGGTGTTGGTGAGGCTGGGCGCTCATCTGGGGCCTGGGGGAAGGATCTGATCCAGCTCCTCTGGGTTGTGGCCTCATTCAGTTCCTCATGGTTGTCAGCCAGGGATGCTCTCTCAGCTCCTGAAAGCCACCCACGTTCCTGGTCACGGGGCCCCTCCATCTGCAAAGCCAGCAGTGGCACGAGGGGTCCGTCTCAGGTCAAATCTCTCTGAACTCTTCTGCCTCTGGGTTAAAGGATGTGGGTGATTTCACTGGGCCACCCAGGTAATCCAGGATAATCTTCTCTCTTAATGTCAACTGATCAGTAACCTTAATTACACCTGCGGAGTTCCTTTTGCCACGTAAGGTAATGCTATGAGGACCGAACAATTATGCCCCCCTTCCACCCAAATTCACATGAGCGCTCCCTTTCTCCACCATGTGAGGACACAGCAGGAAGGCGCCACCTGCAAACCGGGAAGAGAGCCCTCAGCAGAACCTGACCCTGTGCCACCTGACTTCAGACCTTCAGCCTCCAGAACTGGAGAAATAAATGACTGTTGTTTAGGACACCCTGTCTACAGGGTTTTGTTGTAGCAGCCCCCGTGAGACAGGCAGTGTGTTCATGGGTATGATGTATCATCATATCCACAGTTTGGGGGATTGGGGTGTAGCATCTTCCTGGGGGCAGAATTCTGCCTGTCTCCCCCTTGAACCTACCATCTAAGTTCTACCCACCCTTCGGATCCTCCTCCAGGAAGCTGCCCTGATCCAGCTGTCATCTTCCCACCGTTCTTAAGTCCCCCCTTTTTTCCAGCCCTGGGTTCTGGCTATGGGTGGGCATTATCCTGTCTGGGTCAACCAGACATCTTGGTGGCCCAGGGCAGTCTCATTTCACACCGCTGTCCTTATTTGATGTTCAGTTGGTGGCACCCCCTTGGTCAGAGGGTCTCAGCCTGGATGACAGGTTACAGGGCTCGACTGCACACCCCCCAGTGCCGGTATGCCCCTGGGGGCGGGGATCAGTCAGGGCCTCGCCTGCTTTCACTTTATCTCATTCTCTTAATGCCTGATACCCGCTGTACATGCCAAAATTGCTTGTTGAATGAATAAACAAACTCCCTAAAAATTTTTCAAAAAACACACACATGGAAAAAATTCCAAATGGTACAATGGAGCACACAGAAAATTCAATTCTCATACTTCTCCTGACCCCCTTTTCCTGCTTTTGTACTCAAAGGCCCCTGCAGTTACCAGCTTCTTGTGTGTTCTTCCAGATGTGCACACACCCCAGTGGGTATGTTCCACCTCTCACCTTTTTGTTTCTATGGGAATGGCAGCTGGTCTCAGATGTTCCTTTCCACCGTGCATTTTAACTTATTCCAAAAGGTAACACATAGATCTCTTCTTCAAAGAATGACCACCTGAAGGGTCAAAGTTTAGACCTGACTTACCCAACTGAAACTTTTTTCATAGTCGCCTGTGTCCTTTAGGGAGAATCTCACGATGGGCTGCTTTACAAGTGAAGGATGCGAAATGGACTCCTCTACCTTGGAGGGGGATTTACTTCCCTTCGCTGTGTGAGCAGTCCTGCAACCCTCAGGAGCCGTGGGTCAGGCTGGGGGATGCCTGTACCTGTGGCTTCTCCTGATCTTTCTGTCCTTCTGGGCTCCGTCTGCCCGAGGCCTCACAGGAGTGCCTGGTGTGATGGGCTCCAGGGGGAGGATGCGAAGACCCTGCCAGGCACCGGGCCCTCCCTCTGGGTCCACAGTCCTGATCAGTTGACATCAGTAACCAGTCCCTCTGGGACCACACACGGGTTGTCTGAGCTCTCAGAGGGAGCCCTGGCTCTAAAGCAGGAATCACCAGGTAGAGCTACAGAATCAGGTACTTCTGCAGCCAGCAGACGTGGGAGCAGGAGAGAGTGAGGGACTCTGGTGGGTCCCAGGTTCACTAATAGGCATCCCAGTTTTCCCCATAGCCAAGAGTATTGCATTTATTTGCCTGAGCACGAAAGGAGACAGAAAATCTATTCTGATGAAGTATTTTTTAAATCACTTTTTGGTTAGAGGCAAGGAATCTTTCTCCTGGGAGAATGCCCCCACCCCAATTTTATGTGGATGTTAAGGAAACCCACACTTGTGAGATTTTCCGTTTTTCAGTGCCAGGTGATGACTGTGGACGGCTGATATGGAAGTGAGGGGCTCTTTCCAGGAACAGCCCTGAGGTGTGGGGTCGGCTCGGATGCTGAGCATCCTCAGAAGCTGGCTCTTCATCACCTATTCGTAGCCTGCTCTTCAGCTTTCCGGGGACTTGCCGCTCTCTGATTGGGCGGGTAGTGCACGGAAAGGCCTGCAGGCTGTCAGAACTCAGTACAACCTCTTACTGAAATCTTACCATTTCAGGGGTGGAATGGCTCATTCATGGCACCAACATTTATGGTGCATCTTCCCCGAGTGGGCTCTGTGCTCAGAGTTGAGATGCAGTGGAAGAAACACTCTCTCCCAACTCACGGAGACGACACCACCTTGGAAGGGGATCGGAGAGGCGAAAAGCACGCCAAGGCCAGGCTGGTGGAAGGAGTTAGGGCAGGCCCTGGGCTAGAAGAGCTTCCCTGGGATGCCACCTCCTTCAGCACAGAGAAGGCTTGGCCGCGCCTGGGGCCGGGAGGGGACGGAGCAAATGGCTCGTGGCCTGTGGAGGTTTCTCTGGGGTGCCCAGGCCAGGATGGAGACCAGATGGAGATTCCGGAGTAGTGGGGGCCCCACTGCCTCGCAGCTGATTTCTCCACCCGTCAAATGGGAACCGGGCAGCCTCAGCTCCCACAGGTGAAGCCATCCACACGAGATCCAGGACAGCACCAGCAACGAGGCAAGCTTTCCATTCTGGAGAGTCTGAGTTAGGTCAGGTTTGGGGTTTCAGCAGTGAGCCGCCAGGTTGCATTTGTTCACTGACTTATCCGTTCATCTAATGACCTTACAGCTCCTCTGTCATGTGCTGGGCACTCACGATATTAAGCGGGTGTGAACTGTTATTCACGAGGCCGGGGTTGGTCCTGGGTGGTCAGGACCAGTGCATTTCTCCTTCACCACACGCGTCATCCAACCTTCCGGGAGTCGCCACTGGTTCCAGGTGCTGGAGGACAGTGGCCAGCTAGCCCAGGGGCCTCCTCTCCCGGAGATTTTATTCTCGGATGCGGGCTGTGGGGAGACAAACAATAAACAGTAAGTGACCAGACAAGACCTCAGAAAGTGAGTATGATGAAAAGAGAAGCAC
This sequence comes from Eubalaena glacialis, assembly GCF_028564815.1. NCBI lineage: Eukaryota > Metazoa > Chordata > Mammalia > Artiodactyla > Balaenidae > Eubalaena > Eubalaena glacialis. The sequence goes on along the minus strand of NC_083728.1, from coordinate 54,109,854 downwards.
AGGGGGACTGTGCCGAGGGGACGGGGTGGCCCGGGGCGCCTCTCTGAGCAGGGCTGCCTGAGTCTGCCGCTTAGGGAGCAGACCACGGACAAAGAGTCACGTGGGCGGTGGTCCCGGGAAACACCAGTCGGGGTGTGGGGACGTGAGACCGGGCAGGAGCTGCAGGGTTTGCATCTGAGCAGGTCACCACTGTGGGTGGCTGGGACTCAGTCCCACGGGGCATCCGGGGAGATGCTGGGGACGCAGCTCGAGCCTCTCACCCAGGACAGGGCGCTGTGGGCTTCTCAACCTGCCCCTTCAGTCTCTGGTGGGGGGCTGCTCCTGGGATGGGGGTGCTGACTCCCAGGCAGAGCGGGCTCCAGGGACCCGAGGAAGCCCTCAGGCAGCTGTGGTCAGCTGGAGAAGACAGGGGGCAGTGATAGCGGGACCCAGAGAGGGACCCTGGCGGGTGCTGACTCCCAGGCACCCCAGCACTGGGGGCTCTGATTCGTGCGGGCAGCAGGACATGTGGGTGCGAGCCTGGAATCTGGGGCCAGGGTGCCTGGGGCTGGGTCTCGTTCTGGCCACTTCCTAGTTGTGGGACCTCGGGTACATTGCTGTTATTTATTTATTTTAAAATATACCTGTTACAGGAGAAGTCTGCAAGCCCCAAGTGTGCAGCTCTCACAAACTTTCCCGAATGGAACAAACCCTTGCAACCAGCACCTGGCTTGAGAAACAGGACACCACAGCACCCCGGGAGCCCCCCTCACGCCCCTCCTGCTCCTCCCTCCTCAAGGGTGCCCACTGTTCTGACTTCTGACGTCATGGTGGTGCCTGCTTTTGTATTTTAGGTAAATGGCTTCTTCCTCCCAGCATCTTCCTCTTCCTTCTGTGTCTGAGCCCCGGGCACGTTTGTGGGACGTTATGGTTCATGCACTTTACTGCTGAGCGGTGTCCGTGGTATTCGGATTGTTTCCGGTTGGGGGCAATTTCCACCGGGGCTGCTGTGAACCTCCTTGTGTGTCTGTGTGATCGGAGGTCCCTCTCCATCACACACATTAGCGTGTGTTAGCGTCTCATCCAAGTTTGCAGTGACAGCCACCACGTGGCGTCTTGCACCCAGCAGGCGCTTCATGAGTGTTGGCAGAGCCTGAGTCGGGAGGCAGGGCAAGTCCAGGGTGGAGAAGCAGCCCGTGTTGGGGTCAGGCGTCTGGCTCGCTTGGTCTTTGATCTGCTCCGTATGCTGGGACCCCACCTGCTGGACCCCAGAAGGAAGCTCTGTCGGCAGGAAGGAGTCGAGCCGGTGCTCACCTGCCACACAGAGTCCCCACAGCAGATGCCGGAGATGCTCTTCTCCTTTACTTTGGGGAAAAAATTTCTTCCAGACCTGCGACTTGGATAATCACAAGAAACATCTGTGACCTCCTAAAAATATCTGCTTCGTGCCATTTTGTGGAGCACAATGTTTACATAGCCCCGCAGTGTAATTAAACGGGTGTTCAGTTAACTCTCAAGAACAGCTGGAGGCTCCCCAAGCCCACGATGGGATCTGCAGGCGCCTGTGAAGCGGGCTGCGCAGGGGACCCTGGCTTTCGGTGGGGCTGGGGCCTGGAGGGGCTATAGCGATGCGGGCCGGGGAGGAACCGGGCAAGAGACGGTGATGCAGGGCTGCTGGCCCCCTGGGCCATTGTATGGTGCTTAGTTCCATGTTTCCATCTGGCAACCCCTGGAACGTTTCCTACTGAGGAGAGGTTTTCCCTGAAAGAACGAATCAGAAAGTGCCTCATCCCTAAGTGGCTTTTTTGGCTGTTTTGTAGCCTGAGGAGACTAAGGGCGGTTAATGGTAGATTTTTTCTGGAACTGTTCATGCTTGTTTCCAGGGAACTACATATATTAATCAAGGTTTTAGCCAGGAAGGACTGGAGCTGCATGCTCTCTCTTTCTTTTCACCAATAAAGAGCACGGCTGAAGAAATATTTTGATGAAGGATTCCCCTCGCTTTTCAGCTGAGCAAGTTTATTTGAGTCCCCAGAGGCTTGCAAAGCAGGATCAGAGCCTATTAGGGTAGCGATCTCAGAACTCCTCTGAAGCCTGTGAGTCCGAAACATGAGCTGGTTGGGGGTGCGATTCTAGGGACTTTGGAGGAGAAGTCCGGAGCTAGGAAGAAGTCCAGGGACAGGGCCTCTCCCTTGATTACCCCTTCCTTCGGAATCCTGCTCTTCACGTGAGGAAAGGGACAACCCATTGTAAGCACGTATTCATTCATCAGCAATAATTGCTGAGCACCTACTACGTACTGTACCACTTGGCCCTTCACCGAGTATAAAGGATGCAGTGGTGAGCAGAATGGACATCTCTGGTCCTCAGGGAACTTCTGGTGTGGTGTCTGGCTACATACTCTGGTGAGGGCTCCGAAGGAGAAGCTGGATATGGTGAGGGCGGCTTCACGAGGAATGAGATCAGGGGAGTGAATGGGAGGTAACTTGAGGTGGGGCAGAGAAGAGACTACTCCAGGCAGAAGGAACAGCACATGCAAATGTCCTGTGGCTGGCAGTGCAGGATAAGCTCCAGGAACAGAAGACCAGGCCAGTGGGGCTGGAGCACAGCAGTCAGTGATGGACTGTGGCAGGAAGCTGGATGGCAAAGAAGCAGCCTGGACAGAAGGAGGCAGCTGGAGCCTGGCCCTCAGGCTGGGGCCAGGACTTTGCTGTCATCCTCATATGGTCTGAGGCTGGGACATGCCTGCTAAGATCTGGATGCCATGCTGGCTGGCCTTATCTTTTTCTGGAAGAGAAGATTGGGTTGGGGGATGACCCTTTCCAACTGGGTCCAAAGACTGGAAAGCTGGGATTTCCAGAAAGATTTAATTTTTTCCCCTGTCTTGAGATCTGTGACTCCAGACTCCTCCAAGCTCTGATGGTGACCCTCACGATGGAGGTGGCTCTATGACATCACTGGAGGGACAGTGACGAAAGGACCTAAACCCAAGACTCTGCTCCAGGAAACGGAGGGCTTCGTGTCAGTGTCTGTCTAGGCCGCGGCCTAATGGGTCCCTAATAGACTCAAGAGGAGAAACAGCCGAGGGAAGAAGGAAAGCCACCCCCTTGTGTTCCCAGTGGCGCCATCTTCCGAGTCTGCAGGAATCTCAAGGCCATGAATATGTAGCAAGGCGGTGGTGGGCAGTGGGCAGGCTGGCCCCGTGGGGCAGTGGGAAGTGGGCGGCAGGGTCAGAGGATGCTGGTGGCATCTTGGTTGTACGGCCAACCAGCTCTGTGACGCCATCCTTTCCTCTTCAATGGGCTTCTTTGTCTTCAACCCCACAATGGCGGGCATGACCCCAGCCAACCCCCACTTCCCTTGGATATTTATAATTCTAAAATAAACTCGGTATTTGGAAGGTAACTGGGAAAGGGGAGGTCAGCTCAGTGATAATAGTAAGAGGTGGCATTTAGGGCACATTGGTCTACGTGCCCAACACGTGCCTAACATTGCCTGCCTAACACGTATCACCTCGTTCCTTGTCACCTCTGCTGGGAGAGGTCCTGGAACGATTCCCACTGCTTCGGGAGGGTGAAGACCCGGCAAGGTCCAGGCCTCAGAAAGGTGATGGTGCTCCGCCGCCACTTCCAACGCATGTGACTAAAAACAAACAATGTGCACAACTGTAAATCAAGTGCAAGACAGACCGACCAAGTTCTGGGTCTATCTCCATGAGGACTAGTTGGATGTCTTTGAAATATTATTATGTATACTTTTGGTGACTTTTACGTGAATTTGAATGATGTGATTCTGAAATAGTTTAATATAAAAATAATAACAAAGTCTCACTTTAGGACCCAAATGTAAAATGAATACCAAGAACTTAAAGGTGGTCAGGAATTGCGCAGTTTCAAAGCCCTCAAGATAGAACGGTTTGTAAGCTGTGTTTAAGCTACTCTCCATGCCAGGGGGCTGCTCTCAGCTGGTAAAAGGAAAGCCCACCATCCTTTGTGAACACTGTGGAAAGCTTGGTCTTGACCTACATGAGCTGGGATCTACAGGAGGTCTTCAGGAAAGCGTATTTCGGAAAACAAAAAGCCCGAGTGCCTTTGCATTGCATTGAGTGCCTTTGAACTGCAAGTGGCCATGGGAGGGACCCGCTCTGCCTAGTGGGTCATAGGGGTGGGGGTGGGGTGAGAGACCAGGTGACTTGCACCAGGGCACAAGGTCGGGGTGGAGCTGGGATTTGAAAACAGGGCTGTGTCCTTGACCTCCTCCCATAGAATGGTGTAAAAAAAAAATCTAAGAGCTAAACAGGACTTTGGAATTCACCAGATCCAGGGTTTGCCTTTCAGAGTTGAGTAAAAGGAAATCCAGAGAAGAACTGAAGGACGCAGGGCCGTGGTTACCTTGATTCCCTGGGCTTCACCAGCTTTCCAGGGGAACTCCTGAAGGTGGGCCTGAGCTCTGTTTCAAGCTGGTTTCCAGCCTCGTGTGACCACCAGGAGGTCACTTGCCCTCTCTGGCTCCAGTCTCTCTTCTCCCAGGGAATCAGATGAGTTGGATTAAGTGTCCTTTCACATACCTTCAAGATGGAAAGTTCTCTAACTCTGATTCCACCCTCATCTCATTGAGCTAGTTCCCATGTGTCTTGGGAGGGAATTGGGGTGCTGGAAGGGGGCAGGCCCGGCGGGATGGGGTGGTGTAAGTGAACCAGGAATGCAGAAGCAGTCATTTTTCTAAGGGAAGTTTATTTAATAAAGAACAAATAAAATTTTCTTTCCTTTCTTTTCTCTTTTTAAAAAGAAATAGCCAGTATCAGAGCTCAAGGCAACTGACTAGGCATCCCATTAGTCATAAGGCTTTCTCACATCTCCAAATATTCTTTCTGAAGGTGGTCCAGTGTCTTTTTTTTTTTCAATTTTTTTTTGGCTGTGCTGCACAGCTTACAGGATCTTAGTTCTCTGACCAGGAATCAAACCCATGCCACCCTGCAGTGGAAGCACAGAGTGCTAACCACTGGACTGCCAGGGAAGTCCCTCCGGTGTCTTTTTTGCGTGGCAGCATACCACTTACTTACAGCCACAAAAACTGCATCACACGTGACCTCAGCGCTCTGTGGCTTGACGTGGTGCGGTTCATTCTCACAGACCCGCAGGCTGGCCACGGGGCCGATAGTCCAGGCGGACTTGGTTCTCTTCCTTCTGTCTTTCCTCCCCTCTTCCTCCTCCTCAGACCAGCGGGCTGGTCCAGCTGGGCGTGCTTTCCCCGTGGCAGCGGCACAGAGAGAAGACCTGACCAATCCTGTGTGCACATCCCTGGGCTAACATCCCACTGGCCACAGCGAGTCTCAGGGCCAAACCCAGGCCAGAAGTGGGGAAGTGTGTTTCCTGCAGTCAGAGGTGGGGGGAGAGAGTGGCATGTTGGGACAATAATTATCGTCACTGTCCGTGATTACGATGGACAGGCTGCGGTGGCTTTGAAACATGCCTACAAATTCTTCGATGCTCCTCCCACGGAGGGGTGGAATCTAGGTCCCCCTGCTTTGAACGCGGGCGGCCCCTGTGACCGCCTCAATGAATAGAATGTGGCAGAAGTGACCAGCGTGGCTTCCTAGGCTTCTGCCAGGGCCTCGTACCTGCTCAGCCTCGTGGGAGAAGTTCTGCCACCCTGTGGGAGACCCCACATGGGGAGACCAGGGAGCAATGCTCAGGGGTCCCCAGATTCCCAGGGAGGAGTCCTTGGAGAGGAACGCAAACACTGCATCTCTCTGAGCAAGAACTGCCCGGCCGAACCCAGCTAGCCCCCAGACTCTGGGCACAACAAATGATTGTTTTAAGCCATTTTTGGGGGGGGGGCGCTGCTGATTATGCAGTATTAGATAAGTAGGAAATCAAGGTTGCACTTGCTAACAAGGAATGGAACTCAGGGGTGAACAGCAGCTCCATCACTGTGCCCAACTGTGACCTTGGATAAGCCCTGTGACCCCTCTGTGCCTCAGCTTCTCCATCTGTAAAATGGTCGTGTTCCTGGCCTCAGAAGGTTGCTGTCACATTATATCAAACAGGTAGCACAGACCTGGGTCATAGCAGGTGTTCCGTCAATGTTGATGGAATAAATAACGCCTTGCTGGTAAATCTGGCTCCTAGGGTGTGGAGGAAGGGGGCCAAGACTGGCTGGGAGACACCGGGGCCACGGCGTTGGCAAACGTAGTGACTGCAGCATGGCCGTGGGTTCCCTGAGGCTGTGAAGTGCGGCTGTCAGTGGTTGCTGAGTGCGCTGTGTGTGCCTCCGATCTTCCCCTAAAAAGGAGTTTCTTGTACACATTTTGGCTCCTTCCTCCTCTTAGCTGCACCGTAATTCAGCTTACAAATATTCCGACATTTATTTATCCGTTCTACTGTTGGAGGGTAGTTTCCAGATTTGCTTCCCCTCTACCGATCTCCCCAGCATGCTAGAATTGAGGGCAATAAGGATGTTTCTTTTGTAAATTCAAATCCATCCCCCTCCAGCTGCCCACACTGCCCATGTGTCCTCACTGGCTACTCCAGCCTCTCCTGTACTGGGCCAGGTTTCAAGGGGTGGTGGGTAAGAACCCACTTCCCCTCCTCCCCCAGCCTTCCCTTCCAACTGAAGCCCAGTCTTGGAGGCTCTTTCCTTTCCCACTGTTAACATACAAGTACCCGGGAGGCATGTCTCTTGAGCCTTCTAAGTCGTCTGTGCCCAGAGAGAAGAAAGCCAGAAGACTTTTCCTAAGAACCTGTCTGGACCAGGGATCCAGGGATACTTGGTATCTGAGGGAAGTGGTTTTCTGTTTAAGGAGGAAGGGAGAGGGAAGTGCCAAAAAACGAGGGTGGGGACTTTGACCACAGACTCTCTGCAGCTCAAGGTTCTGCCTGACTTTGGCCCCGTTTGGGGCACTGTGATGGAGTGAGAGCTTGGATCTGGATTTGTTAAAGCCCAGGAAATAGTGCTTTCTTCAACCCAACCTAATCCTAAAGGGCACCTTTTTATGATGTCTCACTAAGGAATGGAAAACATCACAATTAAAACCGTGGCATCCTGCTTTCTTATTATTTAGAATGTATTTATTTATTTTATTTTATTTTATTTTTTTGGCTGCACCGCACGGCTTGTGGGATCTTAGTTACCAACCAGGGATTGAACCCGGGGCCAAGCAGTGAAAGCACTGAGTCCTAACCACTGGACCACCAGGGAATTTCCTTAGAATTTATCTTTAACTTATTGAAAGAACATTTTCAGACTCAATTACATGAAGATTTTATCATATATTACTCTTGGGTGAACATAAACAAATACAAGCAAAACAAATTGGTTAATGTATTGTAAATTTCTTAAAATCCAGAGTCTGATTTTTCTGATTCACTTTTGACTCCAAATTGTTGATTCCTGTGGTCCCCTCTTCCCCCTGACAATAGCATCCCAGTGCCCTCAAGAGCCTTCTTGATGTAGCAATTCTTAGTATCATCCACACAAGAACTGAAAGCCATTGGTTTGGGGCTCTCCAGCTGGCTTTGCAATCAGGGAAAGCTGGCCTGCTTCCAGTCTCCGCTTTGGGAGGGCTGCAGACCACAAATTTCCCCTTCGTCTCGCGCCCACCCCAGCCGGGTGCTCTGCTATTGCCGTGCAAGTTTTGATGCTGGTGCTTTTGACATTCAAACATGTACAGGCCACAGCGACTATATGACTGCTGGTTGTCAGGAAGTAGTTGTCAGGAACCTTTGATAATAAGCCGCATCTCACCCTCAGAGCTGTTAAGATGGGAAAAAAAGTGTGTCTTAGATTCGAGGCAATGCCACAGCCCTCCAGCTGCTTGCAGGTTGGCTTTGCCCTCCGCCAGAACCGTGACTTTCCAGAATGCTACTGCCTGGTCACGGATTGTGACCTCTGTCTGAATGCTTGGTTTTACTTCATCTTTCTGGAAATAACTGCATGTAAACTGGTGACATGGCTCCACTCCCCGCACCCCACCCAAGTAAACCTAGGAACACAGCTCAGTGATCTTTCTGGAGCAGAATGAAAAAGTCATATCAGACTTTAGACCCGGGAGATCTGTGGGTGTGTTCACCATCTAGTCAGCATCAGAGCAGCCCTGGGGGTGTCTGTGCGGCCTTCCCCTTCCAGTCCTAGCCCCCTCACGCGGGGTGACCCCCGGGTCTGGACTGACAGGCGTCCAGCCTGTGACAGAAGATGGAGCAAAGACCTAATTTTCTGCTTGACTGTCCGGGTTTGCCCAGGGCTATGCTTTAGCATTGGTGGATGGATGCTCTGTTCTTCACTGCTGCTCCGTTAAAGCACAGCCTGGAGACCCCTATAAAAAAGTCTGTGTGTGTTTTGGACAGGGTTCATTCAGAAAAAGGCTCAGACGATTCCCCAGGCGAACTTTCCTGTTTATTTTTATTGACTTGGGAGCCTGGAAATTCAGTGCTCATCTCCCTGGCTTCAGAGCTTGCCCAGGAAAGGGTCTAGAGGCTTATTTTCCTTTTTAGAGTTTCGTTGTGGATGACTCAGCCACATCCCAGCCACAGACTGAGGGCTCTGCCTCTTCCCCATATAGGTTTTGGGCAAATTTACTTTCTTAGTAAATTTCCTGGAAACGTGTAGGGAGAGATCCACTTTCATTGAGGAGATGCTCTGAGTTTTGGAGACGAAAACAAATGCTTCAAGTTTGAATGAAAGAGAAATAGTTTACTAGAGATGAAGGGAAGGCTTTTCCCGAAGCTCTGGGGAGAGGGAAGAAGGGGGAGGTGGCAGAGGCCTGGGGGGGTTGGCAGGAGACCCCCCTGTGGGAGTCTGAATCATTGATCTCAATTCTTCCCCCAGCCGTAGGATGATGAGCCCACACCCTTGCCATGGCCTCACGGATGGGGGGCTAACTGCTCCCCCCCGACCGCTGACTTTAGGTCTGCCCACTTAACTTGATCTGGCCAATGTGGTGTTAGCAGATATGCCCTGGATTGAGGCTGGAAATGCTCTAGGACAGCTCCTTAAGTGGCACAGGTCACCCAGCTGACATCCAATCTCAATGAGAAAGGATACAAGCCGGGCACCAAAAATGTGGGTGTATTAGTCAGGGTACTCCATGGATATATATATATATATATATATATATATATATATATATATATATATATGTATTATCTATCTATCTACCTATCTATCTATCTATCTATCTATCTACCTGTCTATCTCTCTATCTGTCATCTATCTATCATCTATCTATCAAGATTTATTTTAAGGAATTGGCTCACACGATTATGGAGGTTGGCAAGTCCTAAATCTGCAGGGTGGGCCATCAGGCTGGAGACTCAGGCAAGAGCAGATGTTCCAGTTCAAGTCCAAGAGCAGCCTGCTGGCAAAATTCCCTCTTGCTCGGTGGGGAGTCAGTCTTTCCTTGTATTCGGGCCTTCACCTGACTGGATGAGGCCCACCCATGTAATGGAGAGCAATCTGCTTTACTCAAAGCCCACCACTTTAAATGTTAATCTCATCCAAAAAACTCTCACAGAAACATCCAGAATAATATCTGACCGTATAGCTGGGCCCAGCCAAGTTGACACACAAAATTAACGGTCACAGTGGGCTTTAATCTTTCTCTGGCCCTGAGAATAAGAAACCCTTTTGCTCCCATCGGCAGGTTGTAAGTTACCAGTAAGAGGGCTAGCATCCAACCAGAGTGCTTTCCTTCACCTCTCATCTTACCCCAGTGGAAGTGATGGGGGCCACTGTGGAGGAAATTTCGGATTGGACCTACTGAATTCACTAAGCTTTGTCAAAATATAGTTGCTAACATTCTTTGAAAAATGTTTTACTGAATTATAGCATACATCCACAAGGTGCACAAGTCAGAACAGCTTGATGAATTTCACAAAGCGGACCAACACAAGATCAAAATCTAGACCGTGATGAGTACCCCAGAAACTGGAAGGTCACTATGCCCTTCCTAAGGGTCACCACAACCTCCCTTTCTAAGATCACAGATTAGTTTTGCCAATTTTGTACTCACGGCAGGTATATTTCCCAAAGATGGCATTACTAATCTACCCCTACTCTTCTGAAAACGTGGTGCTGATGTCCCTCCATTGAGAGGTGGGGTCTCTGTTCCTTCCCTGGGAAAGTGCGTGGGCCTGTGACTGTGGAAGAAGTGACACCATGTGGCTCCTGGGGCTAAGTTACAAAAGGCAACACAACCAGGCTTGGAACAAGTATCAGACCTTCTCAGTGTCTCTGTGTCTGAATCTGTCAAATTGTCAGGATGGTCATTTTCCCGAAAAGTAGCAGGAGGACGCATCCTTTACTCCTTGACACTGCAGGGTCCCAGAGCCTTTGGGGGTGCTCCTAGCGGGAACTGCACCCTTGCCGACGAGGTCTTGGGTATTTGGGCTGGAACAACCCCCTCAGGGCTAACCATGTCCAGGGAAGCTGCTGAGAGGTCGGAGATGAGGACAAAGCAGGCAGCAGAACCAGGAAGGAAGAGGGAGAGAAAGATGGAGAAAACAGAACCAGGGAGGGAGGAAGATGCGAAGGAAGAGAGAGCCACGTGCGACAGAGATTGGCCGGGACCTCAGTGGGCTGCTCCCGTGTGCCCGCATAGCACAGAACAATGAACTTGAAGGGGTCACGTGAGCCTCAGGTTCCTCATCTATAAAGTGGGATCATCTTCATCACCATCTACCTCCTTACGTTATCATGAGGGTCCATTGACATGACGGCTATCAGGTCCTTATCTTAGTGTCAGGGCAGGGCCGGGCAGTGGGGAGGAATCCATGTTTAATTAATGCAGTGAATGTCAAGCTCTACACAGATAGGAATCTGGATAGTAAATCACAAATCTTCCTCTGACAAACAAACAACAAATATTTTTCTCTGGAAAATATTCTGGCCAATGTTTTCATACGGTTACACATAAATGATCATTTTTAAAAATAGGCTATTACCAGGAAAATGTAATTGAAGCAGATGTGCTGACATAGAAGACACTTTGGAATCCTCCATCACCCCCGGGTGCTGCTGGGGCCACCGTTTGCCACGGGCAGTAGAGTCTATTGGTCAGAAGCTTATGCTCTGCCCTGAGTTCCAATCCAGGCTCTGCTGTTTATCAGCCGTACGACCTTGGCCAAGTCCCTGGACCCCTCTGAGCTTCTGCTTCTCATCTGTAAAACGCAAATAACGAGAGTGTCCATGACATAGAGTTAGATTGTAAAAGCTAAATGTGGTTAGTAGGTAAACCCTTAAACAAGTGTGGGTACCAACACTCAGTACTTACCAGCTGTCCTACTTGCAGTGGAGGGTAGGTCAGGTTGGAACCCAAAGGAAGCTTGGTCAGTAAATGCTGAAACCCATTTATTCCAGATCAGACCCAAGGGGATGGAATGCAGACTCTGACTCCTTCCTGCCCACGATGCCAGCCCTCACTGTTGATGCCTTGTGTCAGGATGGGCGGGGGACATGCGCCCACCTTGGGAGGTGGTCATGAGCACCTCGTGTGGGTGGCAGCCCTGGTGCCGGCCTTGGTTGACAGAAGCCAGCACCCCTCCCAGAAGGTCCGCATCAGGCAGGAGAGGAATGTGTGCTGGTTTCCCAAGGGCGGTGTCACCCCAGCCTTATCTCTCCTGCCAAGGGACCACACGTTTCCTCTGAAGGGTGGCCGCTCGCTCCTGGGGTCCCCCCAGCCCACTCCACCCAGCACACCCTGAGTGACCTCCAGGTGGCAAGAAGGTGGGAAAGAGGCTCCTGCCGTGAAAGGACCTGGGTGTCTGCAGATGGCTGTGACTCAGGAGCCACCCTCCCGGGCTCCACGTCCCTGGGCATCTCCAGGCCAAGGTGGCGGGAGCTGGTGTGACTGGCCAGCTGCATACGCTGCCCGAGGGACGTGCAGAGGCCGTGCCCCTCGGCTGTCCACCATGAGCACCATCTCCTGTCTGGGAGAGGCTCCGCCTTGTTTATCTTGCTGGAGCACAGGACCTAACCCCCAAGTTCTGGGCGCTAGTGCTCCCACCCTCCTAAGCAGCCTGGGTGTGGGCCGTGCCTTAGACCCTGCCCGTGCACATCACCCCCTCCATGTTCAGACCTCGGCCTGGGAGCTGGTGCTGGACGGAAGCAGAGCTGGACAAAGTCCACTCCGGAAGGGTGGTGACAGCAGTGGTGGGACCCATCCCATTCCCTGAGGCCACAAGGCCATCATCGGATGGTCCAGCAGCAGTGTCCACCGTGGCGGTGTCACTGTCGGGTGGCAGTCAGCAGCAGTGATGCTGTGCTGTTCATGCCTGCCACCCTCGAACCATCCTCTCTGTCCTGAAAGGTGTCCTGAGAGGTTGACCACTGTGGGCCACACCACTGGACTCTCTTGCCTTCAGGTTTCCAGTTGGGTCTGGTCCCTGGGTGGTACCAGAAGGAACAACAGAGGTTGAGGTGTTTCTTCCCTCCCCACTGCCTGCTGGGGCCCAAGTGTCTGGAAGGGACTGTGTCTTCCGTGGTTACAGCTCCGGACCAGGGTCCCTCCTCCGAGGCTCCTGCACTCACTGGGCTCAGATGGTCAGGACTCCCTGCCATCTCAAGGATCTGGGTGTTTCAACGTGCTTGCCTTTATTCCCTTAATCTTTCCCACTTTGATAAATTCCTATCTTGGACTTAAAAGACAGTCTCTGTTCCCCGTTTTTGCTGAACCCTTAAGACACTTCTCTGCCCAGACTTGGGTCTTGCAAAGTTCTTTTGTCTGCCGTTGACAGTGCTGAGATTGAAATGCTGTCCCATAGGCATCACGATGAAAGGGTGCCTTGAATTTAAGCCCACGTGGAGGGAACAGTCCTGGGGTGTTCTTTGACCAAAACTGTTCTATAAAAGCTATCTTGAGTCCGTGTTCATAGGTCTGGACTGTGTGATGAGTAGGCAAAGGGTCCTGTGGCAACTGTGGGAGGCTGGCAAGACTGCAAAAGGGCCACAGCCCTCCCTCGTAGTGTGACTTCACAGATCCTCCCACCCAGAGGGGGTTAGTCCTGTAGCCTTGAATCTGGACCTCGGACCTGCTTCAGCCAGTGGGATGAAGCGGAGGAGACGGGGGCCTGGGCCTGTGCGAGAGGCTGTGCCCGCTCCTGCTTGCTTTCTGCAGGCCCCGGCCCCCGCCGTGTGCGTCGGCCAGAGCTCACTGCCTAGGGAGGAGAGGCCCACCGCAACCGAGCTGCTGCCTCAGTTGAGGCCTGTGCCTGCGAGGGGCCGGGGTAGACCAGCCAAGCCCTGTGCACCTGGCTGCAGACACGCGAGGGCACCTGGCCCAGATCAGAACCACCCCGCTGAGCCCAACCTAAATTTCTGACCCACAGAATTGGGAGCTAAGTAAGTTGTTACTGTTTCAGAGAAATTTGTTGCAGAGCTGTCGCTGATTGGTTGGTACACTGACCTTGAGTGGCCCGGCAATACCTTCCAAGGGCGTGGCGGATGGGTGTGGACATGGGTCACATCAGGCTGTTCACAAGCCCCCATCACGAGCCTCGGTTCTCATTATGGGGGGTGGGAATCGAAGAGAGACTCCCTTGTTATGGAGCTCAGTGAGAGGACGACAACGGTAGCAGAGCCGTTGCTTCTGCCCTCAGTGTCTGGCTCTGAGCTGAGAGCCAGAACTAGCAGCGTTATCTGCTCTCAGTGTCTCGCAACACTGCTTCCTCTGTCCTAACTCCTCTGTTGCTTTTCCTGTGGAAGCAGCTGCCTCCACGCTTCTGGTGCGTCTGTGTTTCAAAGCTCGTGCCGTTCCCAGAAGACAGCCCGCAGAAGCACGGACTCCCAGGTCTGGACTGTTCAGCCGGCTGCAGAGCCATCCAGGAAGCAGAGGGAACCTGCCTCTGTGTTGCTCTAAATGGGCAACTAGCAAACACAATATGATACAATTGCCCCAAATTGGAAGAATTAACGCAAGGATGTGAGATGGATGGGAACGAAAGCCGTCATCGGGAAGAAAGCTGGCCAAGAATGGAGGGAAATGAGGATCCTGGGCGGCACCGGAGCCCAGGCTCGCTGCTGTGCTCCCCACACACTGCCCTCCCACAGGCCTCCCTGCTGCTGGGCGAGCTCGGAGGGCCATCCGTGCCCCTGTGCTCCGGGGGACCCGGGCCCAGATGTTTCTGGAGGAAAGGACGGTGCAGACCCAGGCTGGCTCCCTGCTGGCCACCCCTCCTCTCCCAGACGACCCGGCTGCTATTGGAATCCACATCCTGTGTCCACAGGGTGTCCTTAGTGTGAATTCAAGGGCACCGGCGTGACTGAGGCTGGTGTGCCCGTGTTGTGTTGAGGACTGGTGAACCAGCAAACTTTGTTGTTTCCTCTAGATTTCATGACAATTATACATTTATTTCAATCTTTCCCGATTGCCTGTAGGTTCCCTGAACCTACAGGGGTCTCTTCTGTTTACAGAGGGATCCCCAGTAACTGGTACAGTGCGGGGCACTTACTGGGTCATATGTATATACAATATGCATTGTAAGTCAACTATATGCGTCAATTTGAAAAAACAAGCAACCTTGTTTTTAACATCAACCCTGAGAGGGAGGGAGAGGGGAGACCGAGGCCGCCAGCAACTGTGGTGACCGCAGAGGGGGAGGGGCTGGAGGCAGGCAGTGAGCAGTTTTCTTTGCTTGGGGGGGTTTCTGTACTTGGGGGGGTCCCGAGCTAAATGACCTTTCAAAGTTAGAACCAGACTCCTCAAGAGACAGGCACTCGTGTGCTAATAGTAATCTGAGGTGAGGCTGGCTCCCCGGAGGTCTGTCTTATCTGCATTGGGGTGACCGTGTGATTATGCTCAAGTGACCCAAATGCGGGATCACAAAGACACGGGGCTCTGCAATGGACTCAAACTGCTCTCCAGAAAGGCTGACTCAGTGTCTGGTCTTCTGAGTATGTGTGAGGGACGTTTACTCTGCTCTTCTCAGCACAAGGAATCCTTAGGAAGTGATGGTTGGAGAAGGATATGTCATGTTGGGTCTCATTCATTGATAACCAGACCAAGACGATATGCTCATTTCGATATTTGTATTTCTTCTTTTGTAAATATTTTAATTTATTTGTCCTTTTTTTCTTTTGGGGTTTTAAAAATTGATTTTTGGGGGAAACCCTAGGTCAATTTTTATTTCAAAATGTCTACAAAGTTTTAATTCTCCATTATACAAATTATTTTTTATAATTCAGACATTATTCAATATGTCCTGTAGAAAAATTTTGATTTTTGAAGGCTCAATATGTTAGCTATTGAATATTAATTTATTTCTAAATTAACTTTATTTATTTATTTATTTATTTTGGCCGTGAGGTATGTGGGATCTTAGTTCCCCAACCAGGGATGGAGCCCGTGCCACCTGCATTGGAAGTTCAGAGTCTTATCCACTGGACCACCAGGGAAGTCCCTTGAATATTATTTTTATACTGCAGGCTGAACCTAAGTGACAGTTCCAGTTAACAGCAAACTCTTATTAGTTGGGTTATCTTTAAGTATTAAAGCCATCAACCAACTGTCTCTCCTCTGTGTTGCACATCTCTTTTTTTCTGGATTGAATTTGACTTTCAGCTTTGTATATGGGTTGCTTTTGTCATTCAGAAAGCTTAAATTTGATGTAATCCGATTTATCTTTTCTTTCATAGTTTCTTCTTTTAGTGCACAGAGAAAACTTCTCTACCCAAGATCATGTGGATCTCTATTAATTCTATCCTAGCTTTCTCTCTTACATCTAACTCTTGAAGGCAGCTGGAGTTTATTTGAGAGTCTGTTGTAAGGCAGGAACATACCTTTGTTTTTAGGAAATGGCATTTAGATACTTCAGTGGGGTCCTAGTTCCATACTTCCTGGGCAGGCATCAGGGAAAAGTTGCCTTCCAGCACTTTGGCATCTTTAGAGGTGAATCAAGTTAAACTCTGTGCTGCCTTGAGCCCTGGCGTCCTCTGGTGGGGTCGGGGTGGGCGGCGGTGGGGGGGCAGGCAGGGAAATAGTCTGCTGTTAATTGACAGCATGTTGCTGTTCCAGACCACCCACCAGACCCAGAGCTCAGAGAACAGCTCTAGGCAGGATGACCACACATTTATCATCCACCCAGGACACTTTTGAGAATGAAAGGGAGCACGTTAATAACTATGCAAGGCCTACAGGCTTAAACTGGGATTTTCCCAGGCAAAACAAAGTGTTTTGTTCCCCTACGTACAGGGGACCGACTCTGTCTCCTCTGAGGACTGAGGACAGGTGTCTCCTCCGTGTAGTGACAGGGGCATCTGGGCAGCTTACATTACTGACACCCAGCTTCTAGGTGAGCACAAGTTGACTGGCCAGACCCTTTGACAAATAAATATGTCTCTTTTCAGGGAGGAAGCAGGAGGAGGAGAGAATTGAAGAAAAATCGACGTATGTCCATTAGGATGCACGTTATTCCTGGGAGAAAGGAGGCTTGGGGTCACGTCCCCTTTGGAAGGGATGCTGGTCAGGGTTAGTTACATAGGAGATCAGTGGGCAATTGATGAACCAGTTTGCACACCCAGGGGTCCTTGCTAGCACTGAGTACAGTAATGAATTTCCCAGGATAAGAATGGCCTCGTTTTTCAGGCAAGAGGTGGTCTGATCGGTTTTCTGAAATAAGTGATAGGCATGAAGATTTCCCTGCCTTCCGTTTCTCTCTTTTCAGCACCAGAGCACCTCGTGCAGAGGCAGGATTGGGCATTGCAGGAAATTCGACCCATACTGTACACAAGCTCCTGCAGGCTCCAGCGGGCGATGCTGCTGCTTGGGTTTTTTTCCTGCAGAATCGTTGCTGCTGATATTGTGTGTGTGTGTGTGTGTGTGTGTGTGTGTGTGTGTGTGTGTATGTGTCATTGTGCCCCTGCTGCTTCATTTGATTGATAGAAGAAGGGGTTGGCAATGGCTTAGAAACATGATAGGGTGTAAATGAAAACAGAAGCTTGCCCTGGGAACAGGCTCCTGTTTGAAAGTCAACTGCTTCATCGAAGGTGGTTAAAAAGCACGCTCTGATGGAATCAGAATAAGTGGGGCAAGGTTTATTGTGTCAGTTGAGTAGGCGGGGGCAGTGGATATAGACGTTAGCTTTGCTTCCCCAAGACACACTATTCAGGGTTTACTTATTTCTCAACAGGGTGTGATTGAAAAGTGAGGCTCACATATATAGATGATGGCTCTGCAAACAGCAAAGGGTCGTATTGGTTTCCTACGGCTGCTAACAAACCACCAGAACATTAACGACTTGAACAAGACGAATTTATTCTCCTGTAGTCCTGGAAGTCAGAGGTCTGAGATCGGCTTCGCTGGGCTAAAGCCAGTTCCCTCTGGAGCCTCTGAGGGAGAGTTGGTCTCCTTGCCCTTTCAGCGTCCAGGGGCCGCCTGTATTCCTGGGCTTGCGGCCCCTCCTCTGTCTTCAGAGGGCATCTCTGCTTCCAATATGACAGCACCTTCTCCGACCCTCCTGCCTCCTTCTGATAAGGACGGTGACGATCACATCCAGATCCACCCACGTAGTCCAATCTCCGCATCTCAAGGCCTCTAGCTTAATCATACCTGCTAAGTCGATTTGCCGTGTAAGGTCACATTCCTGGGTTCCAGGGATTAGGATGTGACATATTGGGGGTCATTATTCATCCCAGCACAGGGTGTCTTGATCAGCCTTTTGGACAATAAATTCTGCATTCGGTCAAGGCCAATGGCTCCAAGCAGGCTGTTTCTCCCAGGACAATGGTGATGCCTTTGAATTTGACAGTGTTTTTCCTAATTTATGAGGGAAAACTGGAGGCAGCAAGGCTCCAAGACAAGGCTGCTTGGCAGCTCCTAAGAGGCTGAGAGCTTTAAATGCCAATGGACATACTGATGGAGGTGGACGCCGTGCACACAAGCGGAGGGAGCCAGGCGGTACGACGTTCAGAAGAACGTTTACCCAAAACAGGCTCCCAGATGTCAGAGAAGTTACAGACCACGGAGAGAGCAGTAGAAAACAGGGCTCAGTGTCCTAGGCGGCATCCCAAGGGAAGCAGCTGACGGCGGCCCTCAGAGCTGCTGGGACTCGCTGGTGCTCCCGGAACACAGCCAGCGGGGTTTTCAAATTCTGACTGGCTGGTTCCCTCTCCCAGCTTTAGAGCACCAGTTTCTCCTTGTATTCTGCCACTTGCTCCACTGCCTGCAAATGTGTGGGAGGTTTTGTGTCAGTCACGTCAGAGGGGACTTCACTGCTGTCTTTGCTTAGTCTCCAGCCAGTGGACTGGGTCCTCCTACCCCACGGATGCTTTTAGGTGCATAGAAACAGGCTTAGGGAACAGCCAAGGAAGACCCGGAGGACCTGCTATTTCAGGGTGGGACAAAGAAAGCCCAGACAGTGCCCAGACAAATGAAAATAGGAAATGTGTAGCCACTGTGAAAAATAGTACAGAGGTTCCTTAAAAAAATTAAAAATAGAACCACCATATGATCCAGCAATGTCACTTCTAGGTGTACATCTGAAAGAAATGAAATCATTACCTCGAAGAGATATCTGCACCCCCCCATGTTCATAGCAACTTTATTTACAATAGCCGAGACATGGAAACAACCTAAGTGTCCCTCAACAGATGAATGGATAAAGAAAACGTGGTATGTACATTCAATGGGATACTATTCAGCCATTAAAAGGAATGAAATTATGACACAACGCATGCTACAACATGGATGAACCTTGAAGACATTATGCTGAGTGAAATAAGTCAGATAGAGAAAGACACATACTGTATGATCTCACTTACGTGTGGAATCTAAAACAAAAACAAAGACAAAATGAACTCACAAATACAGAGAGCAGGTAATCAGTTGCCAGAGGTGGGGGGTGAGAGGTATGGGAAATAGGTGAAAGTGGCCAAAAGGCACACACTTTCAGTTGTAAAATAAATAAGTCCTGGGGATGTAACGTACAGCATGGTGATGATCGTTAATGATACTGTGTTGCATATTTGAAAGCTGCTAAGCAGTAGATCTAAGAAGTTCTCAACACAAGAAAGAACATTCTGTAACTACAGTAATTATAAATAATAAAAACAGAGCTCATTTTCTTCTAGTGAAAAAAATTCTGTAACTATGTAGGATGATGGATGTTAAATGTTCAGCAGACTTAATGTGGTGTTTATTTTGCAATATATACATAGATCAAATAATTATGTTGTACACCTGAAACTAATATAATGTTATATGTCAATTATACCTCAATTTTATTTTTTGGCTACACCATGGGGCTTGCAGGATCTTAGTTCTCCGACCAGGGACTGAACCCAGGCCCAAGGCAGTGAAAACACCGAGTCCTAACCACTGGACCTCCAGGGAATTCCCATACCTCAATTTTTAAAAAAGGAAATGTGGTTTGGGCAGCAAGTAAAACCCCAAGACCTTGAAAATCAAGGCTCCCTTTGGGGCATAAAAGAAGAAAATCCTCAGAAAACTGACAAAGGATGGCTGAGATGTTGTTCTCCTGGTGTTCCATGCCCCCACCAGAATCTCACACCCTGCCCCGCCACGACCCTTTTGACCATACAGGTGGCCATGATTCAACATACAGCATCAGGAAAACATTACTTTCTAAGTAGGCTGTGTGAGAGAATGAAAGGCTAGGCGCGCTTGATTCTGGTCTGAGTCGCCCTTATTAAGACTCCAGACTTTCATGGACTATCTGTAAAATGAAGGCTTTATCTAAACCAGTGGTTTTCAATATTTTGGGGTGTCAGGACCTTTTCCAGGAATCCCACACCAGTAGTTGTACTTTTTAGTTGAAAGACAATACAAAACCGTGGCGTCCTACTTGTGTTCCACCGAAAGTAGACACTCCGAGCAAGGACCTGAGTGCCAGGAGTTGGTCTGCAAGGTGATTCCACAGAAGCCCAGATGAGGGGGTGGGGAAAATGAGACTGGAAAGAGAGAGAGAGAAGCCAGTAAAGCGTGTGAGAATGAGCAGGGTCACTCCATGGGCAGTAGGGGCTCATCCTCTGGGGCCCCCTGAAGTGCTTCTCGAAGGGCAATCCCTGAACCAGCGCGTGGGCATCGGCTGGAAGCCTGTTAGAAATACACATCCTCAAGTACCCACCCCAGACCTACTGACCGGAAGCCCTGGTGGTGGGACTCAGCAATCCACGTTATTCAAGCCTCCCAGGTGATTCTGCTGCAACCTGATGTCTGAGAACCACTGGTAAAGGACACGCCACAGAACCGACCCATTGAGAGGTGGAGGGGTGGGGAAGCTGGGGTGATCACTCAGCAACTCTGTTCCTTATTAGTTGAGGTTGCTTGGTGACCTGGACCCCCTGACATCTACACTGCCCTGAGCACAGTCTGAGCAAGGTCCCCTGGTGCTGGGGAAAGCTCTCAGGAAGGGAAGCTCAAGGACACGGGTGCTTCAGGTGGGATGTTGCCAGGGTACAGGAACTGCCCACTGCAGCTGCAGGAAGACTCAAGAGCTTAGCTGAGGGTCACTGGGCGGGACCGCAAGAGAGTCTGCTACACATACTGAGAATTCCGTGGCGTCTATACATATTTACGCATAAAGATGCATATAGTGTGTGCATACATGTATCACTAGATTTATGGTTAGGGTTTAGTTAGAGGTGGAGGGGATACTTATACTCCTTGCTTATTTAAATCAGTATAGAGCTTGCATGTCCGTGGATTTACTGGTCACATGGTGTGTAATAATGTAATTTTGCCCTGTCACCCCTGTTGTAACTTGCGTGGAGAGACATAAATTTTTTTTCTTTTTTCTGTGTAAAATGGCTCAAGGAAAAGTCATCAGCTAGTGTTGGCCATGTAGGTGGAGAGAAGAAAGTTCTCAGCTGGATAAGAGACATAAGAAAAGTGATAGGCAGTGGTGTCATCTGTGCAGTATTTGGGGTGTTGGGATCACAAAGATGTTGGACGGTACCTCTTCCACATGTCTCCGTCTGCAGGACTCTGCCCTTTGTGGTTTCCAAGTTCTCCCTACATGGCATAGGGAAGGAGGCTGGCATGAATTAGGCAGCGTCCCAGCTCAGAGAGCTGGTGTACAAGGCACGGCTCTCGTCCAAATAGAACTGGGGTACCACACGGGAAACTGAGGCAAAGCCCAGTCGTCTGGTCCAAGCCACGTGGTAAGGATTAGGTGAAGGTTGATGGACATCGAGACATGGAGGGGGGCTCCCCGTTTGACGTTTCCCAGCTTATAATTCCACGACTAATTGCTCCACCCCCCTGGCTGCGGGAGTGGGGTGGTGTCTCACAAGGCTGACCCATTGTGTTCTCCAAGAAGTAGGTGCTGACTCAGAGTCAGCAGTGCAGAAGGCTCCCGGGGCAGTAACGCCGAGGAAAGAAAAGGAGGAAACGGAATTGGGTCAGGGGCATTGTCAGACCCAGATGCAGACCTGGCGACGTCTGGCCCAGCCCAGCTGACCATTCGAGGGGTGTTGGATAGAAATGTCTAGGCCCTTATTTGCATCGCTGCCTTGCTCCATCCTTGGCTGGACGTGAGCTCGGCTTAACCCCGAGGAGGTAAAGCTGGAGGCTGTCAGCAGGACCAGCGACATAATTTGCAGGGCCCAGGGCAAGATGAAAATGGGGGCCCCTGCTCCAAAAATACTAAGAAAGTCAAGATGGTGACAGCAGAACATTTAGCTAAGGATGGACCTGAGCCACTGTGTGGGTCACCTGGCCGAGAAGCCAGCCCTGACTGTAGCCGACCACACTGCTCGCACCTGCATGTGTGTCCTGTCTTGAAGGGGATCTGAGCAGGGCAGCCCCACATCTGCCGCAGGTCAAGACGTTCTGTGAAGTCACAGGAAGTAGCTCACTCTTTCCCCGGCTCTAAAATACATGCCCTTGTTCAGGACTAACTCGGGAATGGGTGCCTCTGACAGAACAAGGCTAGAGAAGAAGCTGATGTTGTTCGCAAAATAAGTGATGTTTTCTCAATTTATGGAGGAAGGAACAGAGAGAAGTAAGTTTTGATTACTTGCCAGGAGAAATGAGGCCATCATTTGGTTTGGCTGCAACATGGATCCGCTCCCTCCCCCCCCGCCCCCAGTCAGAGAATCCTTGTGACTGGTCCTCCGAGACCACAGGACAACTTTGAGTTAAGGCTTTATGGACCACGTGTTGACTCCCCCTCTGTGTGAGGGGAGAATAACATCCTCTCCAGAGAATGGAAATTGACCATTATTGGTCCTTTCCAGCAAAGGCCCTGAGTTGGTGGTATGATACCTACATCTAATTTTTGGAAAGAAGGAGGGAAATTTCCAGAAAGCTGTTAAGATTATGGCTGCCCTGGCTTCACTTTTTCCCTATTTTATTGAGATACAGTTGACATATAACGTGTTAGTTTAAGGTGTTTATGATGATTTGACATATGTATATATTGCAAAACGATTACCACATTAAGTTTAGTTAACATCCATCAACTCACAGAGTTATAATTTTTTTCTTATGATGAGAACTTTTGAGATTTACTTTCCTGGCAAATTTCAAATATGCAATACAGTATTGTTAACTATAGTCACCATGCTGTACATTTCCAGGACTTATTTATCTTATAACTGGAAGTTTGTGTCTTTTGACAATCTTCACCCATTTCACCCACCCTCCCACCCCCACCTTGGGCAACCATCAACCTGTTGTCTGTTTCTATGAGTTCGGTTTTTTTAGATTCCTCATAAAAGTGAAATCATATAGGATTTGTCTTCCTCTTTCTGATTCATTTCACTTAGTGTAATGCCTTCAAAGTCAATCCACGTTGCAAATGTCAGGATTTCCTTCTTTTTGTGGCTGAATAATATTCCTTTTTAAAAATATAAACTACATTTTCTTTATCCATTCATCTGTCAGTGGACACTTAGGTTGCTTCCATGTCTCGGCTATTGTAAATATGGCTGCAATGAACATGTAAGTGCAAATATCTCTTCAAGATGGTAACTTCGTTTTCTTCGGATACACCCAGAAGTGGGATAGCTGGATTATATGATACTTCTATTTTTAATTTTTAAAGGAACCTCCATACTGTTTTCCATAGTGGCTGCACCAATTTACGTTCCCACCAACAGTGCACAAGGGTTCCCTTTTCTCCATATCCTCACCAACTCATGTTATGTCTTGTCTTTTTTTTTTTTTTTAATATTTATTTATTTATTTGGTTACACCAGGTCTTAGTTGCAGCAGGCGGGCTCCTTAGTTGCAGCGTGCGAAATCTCAGTTGCAGCATGCATGTGGGATCTAGTTCCCTGACTAGGGGTCAAACCCAGGCCCCCTGCATTGGGAGCACAGAATCTTATCCACTGCACCGCCAGGGGAGTCCTGTCTTGTCTTTTTGATGATGGCCATTCTCACAGGTGCAAGGTGAGAGTCTCGCTGTGGTTTTGATCTGCATTTCCCTGAGGACTGCCCTGGCTCGATTTTTATTTTCAACTGTGTGTGTATGTTGATCATTCACACAGGTGCATGTCAGGGTGAATACTATTATTCTTGAAAAGGACATAAGTCAGGGAGAGTGGGGTTGGGTCCATGCTAAAGAAACTAGGAAATTTTCTTATAAATTGATGTTGGAGGCTGTAGTGGGTTCTGTGATGCTCTGTTCAGACCCACCTTATGAAGCCTAACCTCCCAGCTCCTAGGAGCGCTGCTGGCAGACAGCCCTCAGCCGTCAGCCCATTGGGGGATTGGCTGGTTCAAGGTCAGACCTTCCAAGGTCAGCCGGCCTCCAGGGATTGGTCAATGTGGGGTGTGAAGGCCCGATCCCCGGCCCCTCAGGAATTAGCTCTGATGGCCACTGGAGCCACAGAGCCCCCCCACCAGGGGGTCGGCTGAGGCCTTTGTTGAGACTGCACTGCAGCTCAGCTCTTCCCTCTTCCCAATCCTGCTTCCTCCCCTCGCCTCCCCTCCCCTCCCACAAACACTGATCCCAGGAGCCCTCCCTAAAGGCCTCCTGCAAGCTAATCTTCATTCCAGAGTCTGCTTTCTAGGAAACCCAACCTGGAATGGTGACATGACCCATGACCCCATGACCCCACGAGCTGGGCGGGTGCTCCGCTGTGTCCCGACACATGGGTTTGTCCTGGACTCAAAGTCTTCTGCTCAGCAGCCCTTTCTTAGTGGAAGTTCCAGGAAGCATCTGAGGTCTGAACGCTGATGTTTTTCTTAAGTCTTCACGGAGGTGCCAGTCACACTTCCCAGGGACGTCTCTGCTCTGCAGCTAGGGTAGGACTTCTGTTTTCTTTTAAATTGAGGTATGACTTGCATGCAGTAAAACGCACAGATTTTAAATGCACAGTTCAATGAATTTTGACTACTGTTTATGTGTGTGTAACAACACCCCCGTCACAATAGAAAACGTCTCCTTCCCCCCCCCCCATTTTCGTGTGCCACACGCCCTCTGCCCCTTCTCACCTCCCTCCTCTGGTGGGACCCCAGCCCCAGCACACACTCCCCCTTTTCCCATCCATGCCTTCACCTCCCCTCCAGGGTCAACCCCTCTCCTGCCTTCTCTCAGCATGGCTTTGCATGGCCCCTTATACAGGCTCACATGGATGGAATCATATGGCATGTACTGTCCTGTATCTGGTTTCTTTCACTTAGCATAATGATTTTCAGATCCATTCAATGTCTCACCAGTTCAGCTGGAGCTGCTGTGTATGTAAAAATACCATAGACTGTGTGCTTAAACAGCAGAAATTTACTTCTCATAGTTCTGGAAGCTGAAAACCTGAGATCAGGGTACAACATGGTCAGGTTCTGGAAAGAGGCCTCTTCCTGACCTGTAGATGGATGTTGTCTTCCTGTGTCCTCACATGGCAGAGAGAGACAGAAAGACAGACAGGCAGACACACACACACACACACACACACACAGAGCAATCTCTTTTACTTCTCTTCTAACAAGGGCACTAATCCCATCATGAGGGCTCCATCCTCATGACTTAATTACCTGCCAAATGTCCTGTCTCCAAATACCATCACATCAGGGATTAGGATTTCAACATGTGAATTTTCAGGGGACACAATTATTCAGCCCCCAGTGTCCAAGTTGTTGCATATGATACTGGTTCCATCTTTTTATTGCTGAGGAGAATTCCATTGTTGGGATGGACTGCAGTTTATTCACTTTCCTGTTGATAGACATTTGGGTTGTTTCTAGCTTTTACCTATTACAAATATTCATGTACAAGTGTTTTCATTTCTTTTGGTTAACGAGGGGTGGGATTGGTTATAGGTAAATATACATTTAACGTTATAAGACGTGGCCGAACAGTTTTCCAAAGTGGTTGCATTTATTTTCCCTTCCCAGGGTGAGAGATTGGTTCTTTGATTGTCTCTTGATTCACAGACTCAGTCAACATTAGAACAGGTGGTGATCTTGGAGTTTCTCATGCTTTTCTACCAAGTACCTCTAATGCTAGAAGAGAAGAAAATTATACTTTGGGAATGGAGAGAATGTGGCTTGAAGCAGCCAGCTGAGCACCAGTGGGTCTTGTGATTTACCCTAAAGGTCCCCTGTTCCCCCCTGACCACACCTTCCCTCTCCCCATGGCTAGATGCTCTGAGGTGAACCTCTGGGGAATTTGAGCCTGTTTCTCCAGAAGCATGCATCTAGTCACCACCTTCGTTTTACAGACTCAGGTGCAGGGAGTCCAGTAGCTTCTCTAAGGTGACACAGCTGCCTAATGAAACAGCCCATTGTTAGAACCCAATTTTCTTAACCAACAGCCAAGAAAGATGAAGTTGTACAGAACTGGGGCCCCTGGTCACTTCTCCTTATTCCTCAAGTCGGGGCAGGGAGAGGTCTGGCTAAACGCCCTCTCCTTTGCAGAGGGGGATTTCGCAATGTTTTAGGCTCCCACCTTGCTCCCCACTGGTGAGACCGTGGCCGCCAGTTCCCCTGAAAGGAGAAAGGGGCTTGAGTTTTCCAGACAAATAAAATCCCACCTTTTGCTTTAAGCAGCCTCAGGATGCACGCACACAGAATATTCACATGGATGAAACTGTTAATATACCAAAGGGGACGCCAGCAAGTGGCAATAGTGATTAGAAACGCAAATTTCAAACTGCGGGAAACTGCCCAGAAATAGCAGCCTCCTCCAACCCCCTGATGGGGAGAGGGACGTGTAAGGAGGGAAGGTAACAATGATGCCGGAGAATCTGGCTCTGTGCTGCTTCTGCAGGCATAGGAGTGCCTCTTCTTCCTGTTTTATGCAAGAGGTGAGCAGGGAGCTAGCCAGACCCAATCTAGGGGCAAATTCACATCATGGCAGCTGCACCCAGAGGGCTCTGCTGTGGAGGAGCTCTGAGCTGGCCTTAGGTATCCACCCCAGACATCAGTCCTCTGCAGACCCACTGTGCAGAGGGGTGAGCACCATGCCAAGGTGGTTTTGTCTCCAAGCATCTCTCAAAGGTGGAAAGAGACAGAAGACGTGAGTTCTATTCGTGAATCTGCCACAAACTGTGTAATTTTGGGCAAGACTTTTTGCATCTCACTGGAAGTGTTTCCTCATCTGTAAGAGAGAGGGTTATTTATTGACTCATTCATTTGTTCTATCCTGAACTCAGAAAAGCTATTAAGCACTTACTATGTATTGATACCTGGTCCAGTGATAGGCTCTGGAGATACGAGATGCATAGGTCAGGGCTGCGAAGCCCAGGAGCTTGTGCAGACGGCATTATTGCCCTGGTTCTTTATCCTGCTCTGTATCTAATCCTCCCTTTTGGAGTTTGATTTGGTAGCCCCTCTCGCTAAAGAGGTGGGGAAAAATTCTATTTCCCCAGTCCTTGACTTGCTTGGGATCACAGAATGTGGTGGAAATCACAGGGTACCACTTCTGAGCAAGCCTTGGCAGGTTTCCTTCCTGCCCTCCATTATTGCCATGAAAAGTGTATGCCCCCTGGTTCCAGGAGGAGGATGGGAGACCCATGGAGCAGAACCAAGCTGGCTGCAGCTCACCCAGATCAGCTGACGCCCAGTTAGCTCAGACACAGAAGCAAGCCAAGCCAAGATCAGCAGAGCCTCCAACCCAGACCAGCTTTTCCTAGCTGACCCATTTGGTACGCAGCATTATTGTGGCCATAGTTGGCAGCACAGAACTCTCAGGCAAGCAGACATTTCAACACAGTGGGACGAATACTTGGGAGACAGGGAATGGTGAGGAGGTGAGGTGGGCTATATAAATACAGAGAAAGGCATTTAGCCCAGCGTGGGACTCAGAGAAGGGTCAAGGAGGAGACGAAGCCTTCGCTAAGCCATGGAGAATGAGTAGAACACAGATGGAGTGGAGGGAAGGGGGGCTGGACTAGACAGAGGATCGAACACTGGTTGCTTGAAGTTTGAATACGAGTCACAGTTAATTTTATTTGACCTGCATAACATTTTGGAATTTTTCAATTAGTTGCCAACATTTAAAAATGGGAAGATTTCTTATTAAACTTCAGATTTTACTTTTTCTAAAAAAAATTGCAAAATCTGACATGGGTTTGCTTCCTTGCTTGGCAGAAACATCTTGGAGGTGAGTAGTGGATGCCTCTTTAGAAAGCATGTGTCCTCTCTGTTCACCGTGGTCCCTGGTCAGCCCACTTCACTGACTCTAAGGCTTCCTACTCCTGCAGACGCCTGAGTCTTCACGTCCTGAACTAGGTAATCTTCCTGGTCACTGAGGGTTCACGTTCACTTATTCCCTTAACTCTGTCCAGTGGAGGTTGTCTCATCTATTGTGCTTTTCCCCACAGCTATATTTTCTCTTTCCAAGATTTTGAATCAGTCTTTTTAATATGCATCTGTTCTTTTTCATATCATTTTTTTAAATTAAAATTTTAATTTTGAGGTAATTGTAGATTCACATGCAGTCGTAAGAAAGTACACACAGAGATCCTATGTGCCCTTTATCCAGTTTCCCTCAATGAGAACACCTTGCAAAACTATGGTCCAATGTTATAATCAGGGTACTGACATCAGTGGAACACACCCACCCATCTGATTTAGATTCCCTCAGTTTTCTTGTCCTCATTTGTATGTGTGTTTAGTTCTGTGCAATTTTATCACACACGTAGGCTTGTGAATCCACCAGCCCACTTATGATACAGAGCATTTCAAGCACCACAAAGATCCCTTGTGTTGCCCTTTTATAGCAATTCCCATTTCCCTCCCATTGCTCCCTGATGCCCCCCTCCCCCAATCACTAACTCCCGGCAAATATTAGTCTGTTTTCCATTTTTATAATGGAATTATACAATATGTAACCTTTGGGACTGACTTTTTTCACTCAGTATAATTTCCTGGAGATTCATCCAAGTTGGTTTATGAATAATTTATTCTTCTTTATTGTAAGCACGATCCATGGTGTGGATGTACCACAGTTTGTGCACCTGTGGAAGGATACCTGGGCTATTTCTAGCTTTTGGCTATTATGAATAAAGCTGCTATGAACATTCATGCATAGCATGAATGTCTCTGGGATAAATGCCCGAGAGTACACTTTCTGGATCATATGGTAATTGTGTGTTTAGTTTTTTGTTTGTTTGCTTGTTTGTTTTAGTTTTTGACATCTTTATTGGAGTATAATTGCTTTACAATGGTGTGTTAGTTTCTGCTGTATAACAAAGTGAATCAGCTATACATATACATATATCCCCATATCTCCTCCCTCTTGCATCTGTCTCCCACTCTCCCTATCCCACTCCTCTAGGTGGACACAAAGCACTGAGCTGATCTCCCTGTGCTATGTGGCTGCTTCCCACTAGCTATCTATTTTATGTTTGGTAGTGTATATATGTCCATGCCACTCTCTCACTTTGTCACAGCTTACCCTTCCCCCTCCCCGTGTCCTCAAGTCCATTCTCTACGTCTGCGTCTTTATTCCTGTCCTGCCCATAGGTTCTTCAGAACCTTTTTTTTTTTTTTTTTTGGATTCCATATATATGTGTTAGCATACGGTATTTGTTTTTCTCTTTCTGACTTACTTTACTCTGTATGACAGTCTCTAGGTCCATCCACGTCTCTACAAATGACACAATTTTGTTTCTTTTTTTTTATGGTTGAGAAATATTCCATGTACATATGTGCCACATCTTCTTTATCCATTCATCTATCAATGGACACTTAGGTTGCTTCCATGTCCTGGCTATTGCAAATAGAGCTGCAATGAACATTGTGGTACATGACTCTTTTTGAATTATGGTTTTCTCAGGGTATATGCCCAGTAGTGGGATTCTTGGGTCATATGGTAGTTCTACTTTTAGTTTTTTAAGGAACCTCCATACTGTTCTCCATAGTGGCTGTATCAAGTTACATTCCTTGGTTTCTGTGCATTACCAACAGTGCAAGGGAGCTCCTTTTCTCCACACCCTCTCCAGCATTTATTGTTTGTAGATTCTTTGATGATGGCCATTCTGACTGGTGTGAGGTGATACCTCATTGTAGTTTTGATTTGCATTTCTCTAATGATTAGTGATGTTGAGCATCCTTTCATATGTTTGTTGGCAATCTGTATATCTTCTTTGGAGAAATGTCTATTTAGGTCTTCTGCCCATTTTTGGATTGGGTTGTTTGTTTTTCTGATATTGAGCTGCATGAGCTGCTTGTATTTTTTGGAGATTAATCCTTTCTCAGTTGCTTCATTTGCAAATATTTTCTCCCATTCTGAGGGTTGTCTTTTGGTCTTGTTTATGGTTTCCTTTGCTGTGCAAATGCTTGTAAGTTTCATTAGGTCCCATTTGTTTATTTTTGTTTTTATTTCCATTTCTCTAGGAGGTGGGTCAAAAAGGATCTTGCTGTGATTTATGTCATAGAATATTCTGCCTATGTTTTCCTCTAAGAGTTTTATAGTGTCTGGCTTTACATTTAGGTCTTTAATCCATTTTGAGTTTATTTTTATGTATGGTGTTAGGGAGTGTTCTAATTTCATACTTTTACATGTAGCTGTCCAGTTTTCCCAGCACCACTTATTGAAGAGGCTTTCTTTTCTCCATTGTATATTCTTGCCTCCTTTATCAAAGATAAGGTGGCCATAGGTGCATGGGTTTATCTCTGGGCTTTCTATCCTGTTCCATTGATCTATATTTGTTTTTGTGCCAGTACCATACTGTCTTGATTAGTGTAGCTTTGTAGTATAGTCTGAAGTCAGGGAGCCTGATTCCTCCAGCTCCATTTTTCTTTCTCAAGATTACTTTGGCTATTCGGGGTCTTTTGTGTTTCCATACAAACTGGGAAATTTTTTCTAGTTCTGTGAAAAATGCCATTGGTAGCTTGATAGGGATTGCATTGAATCTATAGATCGCTTTGGGTAGCATAGTCATTTTCACAATGTTGATTCTTGCAATCCAAGAACATGGTATATCTCTCCATCTGTTTGTTCCAGCTTTAATTTCTTTCATCAGTGTCTTATAGTTTTCTGCGTACAGGTCTTTTGTCTCCTTAGGTAGGTTTATTCCTAGGTATTTTATTCTTTTTGTTGCAATAGTAAATGGGAGTGTTTCCTTAATTTCTCTTTCAGATTTTTCATCATTAGTGTATAGGAATGCAAGAGATTTCTGTGCATTAATTTTGTATCCTGCTACTTTACCAAATTCATTGATTAGCTCTAGTAGTTTTCTGGTAGCATCTTTAGGATTCTCTATGTATAGTATCATGTCATTTGCAAACAGGGACAGCTTTACTTCTTCTTTTCTGATTTGGATTCCTTTTATTTCTTTTTCTTCTCTAATTGCTGTGGCTAAAACTTCCAAAACTATGTTGAATAATAGTGGTGAGAGTGGGCAACCTTGTACTGTTCCCGATCTTAGTGGAAATGGTTTCAGTTTTTCACCATTGAGAACGATGTTGGTTGTGGGTTTGTCATATATGGCCTTTATTATGTTGAGGTAAGTTCCCTCTATGCCTACTTTCTGGAGGGTTTTTATCATAAATGGGTGTTGAATTTTGTCAAAAGCTTTTTCTGTATCTATTGAGATGATCATACTGCCCCAATATGCGTTTTTCTCCAAGCCAGAATGTTAAGGCTGTGGGGACTCAGAGGCAATCCGCCCCACATGGCCTTGGACCTCTTCCAATCTGGCCGTGGTCGGACTATCTGGGTAACCAGGGACCAGCCAGCATGGCGGACAAGTGAGAGAAGCCCTTTAAGGGCTTTGCAAACAGTAACACTTCTCAGCCTTTAGCCAGTTATGACCCTTCATGATTTTGACCTAATGGCTCGACTTTGGAATCTTCTGTCTATAAGAGTGCAGCTCTGCTGCACAAAGTAATTTCACATTTCATCCAATCCCTCCCACAATCTTATGAGGTGGGGACTTAGAAAGTGGAAAACCAGACTCAGGGGATGGTGAATAGCTCAATACCATTCATTGCCGAGCGGGCATCGTGCCCAAATCAAGGTCCTATGACTACAGTTTGTTCCTCAACTCCTTGTGTCTCCTTGTGTTTGCACTGTTTTGAGGAAGTTGCAGTGAGCATTCTGCGCTTACCTTTTGGGGGACGTGTGCTCTCTGGTCTAGCAGTGGAGTGGATTGTCAGGGCTGAGGACAGATGTACAGTCTGCCCTAATTATCTGTAGATTCTGTACTGAGAATTTGCCTATTTGCTAAAATGATTTGTAGCCCTGGAAGTCAATACTCACTCACATTTGCAGTCATTTGCCGGCATGCATGGAGCAGTGGAAAATTTGAGTTGCCCTCCCAGCTGAGGGCAAATGAGGCAATGCCCTGCCTTCTTGTTTCAGCTCTCAGACTGTAAACAACTGGCCTTTTCACTGTATATTTAGTGCCACATTTTGTGCATTTTGTGCTTTTTGTTGGTGATTTCAATATTTAAAATGGCCCCAAGCCTAAGGCTGAAGTGCTGTCTGTCTTCCTAAGCTCAAGAGGCTGTGCTGTGCCTCATGGAGAAATCACGTGTGTTAAATGAGCTTGGTTGGGGCGTGAGTGATCGTGTTGTGGGCTGTGAGTTCAATGCTAAGGAGTCAACTGTATGTACAAAATAGGTGTTTTGAGACAGAAACACACATAAAACAAGGTTATGTGTTGATCGGCTGGCAGCAATATTGTGACCAGAGGCTTGTGGGAACCTAAGCCTGTATTTCCCCACGGGAGCAGTGATGCAGCAGTCACGACGTCAGTGAATTCAACTTCAGTAAATCCTGCCCAACATTTTGCTAAAGTGATTGTACCACCAGGGGAGCTTTGAAAACTCCCCTTGGTCAGGCTACACCCAGATCAACTAAATTAGCACCTCTGGCAGAGGGACCCAGGGTCGATGGGGAGATCAGCTCGGTGCTTTGTGACCAGCTAGAAGGGTGGGATAGGGAGCGTGGGAGGGAGGGAGACGCCAGAGGGAAGAGATATGGGGATATATGTATATGTATAACTGATTCACTTTGTTATAAAGCAGAAACTAACACACCACTGTAAAGCAATTATACTCCAATAAAAATGTTAAGAAAAAAAAAAAAGGGCTTCCCTGGTGGCGCAGTGGTTGAGAATCTGCCTGACATTGCAGGGGACACGGGTTCGAGCCCTGGTCTGGGAAGATCCCACATGCTGCGGAGCAACTGGGCCCGTGAGCCACAATTACTGAGCCTGCGCGTCTGGAGCCTGTGCTCCGCAACAAGAGAGGCCGCGATAGTGAGAGGCCCGCGCACCGCGATGAAGAGTGGGCACTGCTTGCCACAACTAGAGAAAGCCCTCGCACAGAAACGAAGACCCAACACAGCCAAAAATAAATAAATAAATGAATTTAAAAGTGGTCCATATCAAAAAAATCTTTAAAAAAAAAAAAAAAAAAAAAAAAGCCAGTGTCTACCGTCACTGAGAAAAACACAGGAGAGGAGACAGGACAATCACAAGCTCGTGTAATCACAATAAATAGTTGTTGATTTCACGTGAATGTGTTCTTTTGTGTTCTTTTTATTCAGTATTTTACTCTCTTCGTCTTTATGTATGGTCTCCGCATATAAAAACATACAGTCAATGGGAAACAACAGTTGCTCACCTGGAACGTAAATGACAAGAACTACCCCCATAGCAAGCTGCAACTCTCACTCGATCACGGTCCTGAGCGTGAGGATAAAGAGCAAACAACCGCTTGGCCAACAGAAATAAAGAAGGACCTACGGGGCTCCCCTGCATCTCTCTGTACCTGTGGTCTTGAGCCAAGGCAGGGGGAGGCATGTAGCACTCAGAACAGCACTGCTGCAGGAAACCAAGGTAAGGACTGATTTCCAAATACAGAGGAGCAGCGCCTTGTTACCAGGAAATCAGTATCTCCTTCCCTCAAAGCCAGCAGGGCCAATTTCCAAAGAAGTCTGCACAAACTTAGCCAAGAAAAATCAGATTTGCTCTGTCCCTAGAGGATTAGCTGTTGTTGAAATTATTATAATCTTTTAGGTTAAATGGTGAGATCCACCTCTCAGTGACCAAGACAGTCAAGAGCTGCTAAAGGCACTTTAGCTGGCCCTCTGGCACCAGCTTCCCACCCTGGAGGCAAATACCCAGACACCTGAAGGTATCCATGATACCTCTGTATTTGCCTCCAGGGTGGGAAGCTCCAACCAGTAGTGTTCAGAGCTGAACTGGAAATTGCTGAAGGGGGTGTCTGGGTTGTTCAGTGGTTCTCAAAGTGTGGTTCCCAGACCACAGCAACAGCATCACCTGGGAACTTGTAGACATGCAAAAGTACCCCCCCACCCCGCCCTGCCTAACCCACCCCATAGGTTGCCAGACAAAATACAAGATGCCCACTTAAATGAGAACTTCAGATACACAATGATTTTTTTTAGTCTAAGTATGTTTCATGCAACATTTGGGACTAAGAACTAAAAAAAAAATATATTTTTTCGCTAAAATGCAAATCTAAAGTCATTTATTTTTATTAGCAAATCTGGTAACCATACACCCCAGACCTATGGAATCTGAAACTCCAGGGTTGGGGCCCAGAAAAGTGTGTTTCAAGGAGCCTTCCAGGTGGTTCTGATGCAGGCTGAAGCTTCAGAACTGTTGCTCTGGTTTCAGCTTCCTGTCTTATCTAGTTGACCTAGGAAAGGATTACGTCTGCTCTCCTCATATCTCAGTGGTTGGATTTTACTAGCAAGAAATATCTGAGACGTAAGCCCAAAGTTTCTCAAAATGGAACTGACTCATTATCTATTTCCCTGTGCTTCATGTTGGGCAGAGCCCTGATTTTAGAGTCTCAAAAATGGGCCTTCTCTCTAGATACAGGTGGATGCTTCAAGGTGCACACGCCTGGTTTTTGGCAACTGCGCCCTTTGCAGTTTGCTGCTGCATGGGACCTCTGACCAGACAGCTGGCAAGGCTGCCTGTGTCTGTGCCCCGTGGTGAGACTGGGGTAGAGACTTGTCTCCATTGTGGCCACAGCACAGTAGAGGCTGGGCTTTCTCACCTCCGGGAGCCCACCAGAGGCTTCTCTTACCTGGACAAGGGGACAGTTAATAGGAGGATGCCATCCCAGGACTCTTTCCTCAGTAGCAGCCACCACTTCACTAGGAACCCACGATTACAGAGGATCTGAGCAGCTTAGGTCCTGGGCAGAATAACTGGAGTCTGAGTAATGGTGATAACAGTGACAATGACCAGCATTTATTGGCACCTACTCTATGCCGGGCATTGTGCTAAGTGCATAACATATATAACATCTCATTGAACTTTCATAGTAACTTTGTGAATTCAGGACTGTTTCCCTCATTTTAAGGTAAAGAAGCTGAGATTTAGCAAGGGCATATAACTTGCCCACAATCTCGCAACGAAAAAATAGAAGATTTTTATAATCTTTTATAATCTTAATAGAAAATTAAGATTTGAACCCCCACTTATACATCTCCAGAGCTGTTGCTCGAAACCATGACGTCCATTGATTTCCTTTTGGGAAACTGACATTAATTAAATGCCACCGTGCTAACCACCACGTGCATTGGCCCATATTGAGCCCCTACTGTGTGCAGGCACTGTGCCAGGTGCTGTGGGAATCAGAGGTGACTTACAGTCCCTGTACAGGGGGTCATACACAGGTGGTGGAACAATATGTTTGAAATAACCAATATCTCTCACCGGTGCATTTATCCTCCCTTCCTGAGCCAGCCCTCTGCACTCAGGAGAGGACTGGGGCAGCAAAAAATACAAAAGAAAAGAGTCTCTCTTATTGGCTCATGAATTTTGGAGGCTTAGATACTTTGGGGAGTGGATAAAAGATTTAGGAAAACACTTCATGGGAGGAGCAAGTATTTTCCCTTTTCCCTTAGACTAGAAAAGGATTTCTAGAACAGGAGAGAGGGACAGGGATGGATCACAAAGGGAGCGGGTTCTTGGTCCTGTTTCCTGGGTCATGTCCTAGGGAGGTGACAGAGCCTCCAGATGGTTGTGTGGGCTATAAGAATAGGCTGGTCTTGGAGCCTGCTGCCAGGGAAGGGCTCAGAAAGTCCCCAGGATAGAAATGTCCCAACTAGCGTTTGGGCAGACCAGGCTTTGGATGTCCAAATGGAGTTTCCTGCACTTCAGCATGGCACAGTCCCAGAGGATGAACTTATATGTACCTAAAAAGGGCACTTGAAATAGCATCAAGAACTTTTAGACGTAAAGGAGCCACTGATGGGAATAAGGGATGTCTCCATGGCAACGTGCACAGTCCGCCGTTTACCTTAGTGCCCTTCAGGGTGGAGAGATGACACTGAAGACCAGATAACCCCTTCTCCAGTAATGGCACTAACTTTAACCCCCAAAACTTAGATACTATCCATGGGAAAGAGGAAGCGACCCCAAATGGACTGAGGTAAGGTTTTTGCTATCTAGGCTGAATGGGGACTTCAAATAGGAATTAAAGCAAGTTATAGAAAAATAGAAACAGTTACCTGCTCAATTGTTCCAGGAAAAATTGGGAAGACTTTGGAATTGGTGAGAAAGATCACTGAGTATCCTGTCTAGGGTACCCTTCCAGACTATCTTTACCTTTTATTGTCTTTGAGCTAGTTTACAGCTCTATAAGTTAAGCAAAACTATAGTAATTCAAATGACTCTTGTCCTCAGAAATATAAATAAATTGTTTCTGATGGAGATGCAATTAATTATTGCTCAATGAGTATTGGCCAGTTTTGTACCTCTTTGAAAATTCATTTCAGGATTTATATTGTCTATATATGTGCGTGTTTTCTTGAATTCTCTTTGGAGCCAATTATAGTATCTTACTGGTTCCCTCATCATTGATGAGTTAAGTAAATTTTTCATATGTATTCATTTTATAACTGTATGAGAATCATAGTTTTGACTTTGAAAAAAATTAACCTTAACTTTTGGTTTCTGGTCTGGTATGTAAGGAGCTTAGAAGTCATCCATTTTAAAAACTAGTAAAAACCTGAACAAACTGGAAAATCAGCAACTCTTCTTAGATTTGTCAGACAAGTGAGGTCACAGGGCAAACTGTTTCCTTCCAAATTGCAGAGATAGATGGGTGGATACAGAGAATCACAACTTACTGGAGCAGGAACCTCCATGGGAACCAGTTCCAGGGTAGGAAATCCTGAACTGTAATTGATGAATTGCCAGATGCTCGATGTGAACAAATCTGAGAAATAAAAACAACTCCAGGAGGGGGCAGTCATGGGGTGGGGAGGAGGAATCCCACACTTTTGTGAGTTTTACCTTCAGGAGCTCTACCAGGTTCTCACAGTGAAGAAGGGAGGAAAAAATCCCTTCAGCAGGAGGAACTGTTTTGAGATATGCCAGAGCATACTGTTCTTCTCAACAAGGCTTGCACTCAAATGACGCTATTTTTGCCAGAACCCAATCTTTTGGGGTTTTATGAGAGCCTAAATGTACTGGGGGAAGGGAAATACCAAACCCCAGCCCTCTCTAGCCACCCTGTATCACCTAAAGGGTGGGCAAAAAAACTGAGGAGCACTTGTAAAGTTCATAGCCAATGATTGAGTTTATATAAGGTGAAATGAATAACAGCAATGAAACAAGGAATAAAAGGGCAGAATTAAGAATGTTTTGTTATTATAAGGTACTTGTATTACCTATGAAGCAACATAGTGTCATTTGGAAGTGGACATGGATTAGTTGTAAATGTATATTGCAAACTCTATGGCAACAACTAAAAAATAGTAAAAAAGAAGTATAATTAGTTTGCTAAGAAAGGAGAGAAAATGGAATCACACAAAATGCTCAGCTAAAACCACAAACAGCAGAAAAAGAGTGGAAGACAAAAATAGGAATAAAGAAGAAGGGCAATGAATAGAAAACAGTAACAAACATGATAGATCCAACTATATCAATAATCACTTTAAATGTCAATGGTCTAAATACATCAATTGAAAGACAGAGGTTTTTGGTGGATCAAAAAACAAGACCCAACTATATGTTGTCTACAAGAAACCTACTTTAAATATGAAGGTCTATATACAGACTAAACATAAAGGGGTGGAGAAAGGTATACCATGCTAATGCTAATCAAAAGAAAGTGAGAGTAGCTGTGTTAATTTCAAACAGAGTGGACTTCAGAACAAGGAAAATCATCAGGGATAAAGAAAGGCATTACATAATAATTCTCCAAGAAGACACAACAGTATTTAATGTTCATGCACATAACCACAGAGCATCAAACTACATGAGGCAAAAACTGATAGAACTGCAAGGAACTAGATGAATCCACTATTATATTTGGAGAATTTAACACTCCTCTATCAGAAGTGAACAGATCCATAAGGCAGAAAATCAGTAAGGACATAGATGAACTCAATAGCACCATCAATTAACTGGATATAATTGACATCTGTGGACTACTTCATCCAACACCAGCAGAATACACACTCTCCTCAAGTTCATGTGGAACATTCACCAACATAGATCACATTCTGGGCCAAAACCCACCTTAACAAATTTAAAAGAATAGATATCATACAACATATATTCTCAGACCAATAACAGAGAATTGGAAAATTTCAAAATACTTGGAGAGTAAACAATGCATAAATCAAAGAAGAAATCTCAAGAGAAATTTAAAAAAATACTTTAAGTGAAATGAAAATACAATTTTGAAGATTTTGTGGGATGCAGTGAAAGCAGTGGTGAGGGGGACATTTATAACATTAAATGCATATGTTAGAAAAGAAGAAAGATCTAAAATGAATAATCTAAGCTTCCGCCTTAGGAAATTAGAAAAAGAAAAGCAAATTAAATCCAAATTAAGCAGAAGAAAAGAAATAATAAAAATTAGAACAGAAATCAATGAAATTGAAAATAGAAAGGCAATGGGGGAAAATCAATGAAACCAAATGCTGATTATCTGAAAAGATCAATAAAGTCAGTAAGCCTCTAACCAGACTAAGAAAAAAAGAGAGAGAAGACACAATTTACTAATATCATAAATGAAAGAGGGGACATCTTTACAGATCATATGGACTTTATCAGGATAATATAAGAATACTATGAACAACTCTATGCCCACAAATTTAATGACCCAGACGAAATGGACCAACTCCTTGAAAGACGCAATCTGCCAAAACTCACACAGGAAGAAATAGACAATCTGAGTAGGATTTTATCTAGTAAAGAAATGAAATCAATAATTAATAACCTTCCAGAACAACAAGTGCCAGGCCTATATGGGTTCACTGGTGGATTCTATCAAACATTTAAGGAAGAAATTACACCAATTCTCTACTCTCTCTTTCTGAAGATAGAAACAGAGGGAATACTTCCCAACTCATTCTATGAGACCAACATTATCCTGATACCAAAACCAGACAAAGATATTACAAGAAAAGAAAACTATAAACTAATATGAACACACATGCAAAAATCCTCAAAAAGTATTAGCTAATCAAATTCAGCAATGTATGAAAAGAATTATACACCATGATAAAGTGGGATTTTTCCCAGGTTTGCAAAGCTGGTTCAACATTTAAAACTCAATTAATGTAATCCATCACATCAATAAGCTAAAGAAGAAAAATCACATAATCTTATCAATAGATGTAGAAAGATAATTTGACAAAATCCAACAGCCATTCATGATTTTAAAAAGTCAATGAATTAGGAGTAGAGCAGAATTTCCTCAACTTGGAGAAGAATATCTACAAAAACCTACAGCTAACATATTGAATGGTCAGAAACTAGAAGCTTTCCCACTAAGACTGGAATAAGGCAAGGAGGATGTTCCCTCTCACTAATTCATTTCAACAATGTACTAAAGGTCCTAACTAATGCAATAAGACAAGACAAGGAAGTAAAAAATGTACAAATCAGAAGGAAGAAATAAAATTGTCTTTGTTCTCAGATGACATAATTATCTATTTAGAAAATCCACAAGACTTGACAAAAAAACAGACACAAAACCCCCAAAACTCCTGAAGAAAATAAGCAATTATATAGCAAGGTTGCAGGATATAAGGTTAATATACAAAGTCAATTGCTTTCCTCTGTATCAGCAATGAACAAGTGGAATTTGAAATTAAAAAACACATTACCGTTTATATTAGCACCCCACCCCAAAGAAATACTGAGGTAGAAATCTAACAAAACATGTACAATATCTATATGAGGAAAATGACAAAGCTCTGATGAAATAAATCAAAGAAGAATTAAAGAAATGGAGAGATATTCCATATACATGGGTAGGAAGACTCAATACTGTCAGGATGTCAGCTCTAACTTGGTCTATAGATTTAAGACAATATCAATCAAGTTATTTTGTAGATACTCACACACTGATTCTAAAGTTTATATGGAGAGTGGAGAGGTAGAGAACTCAGAATAGCCAACACAATATTTAAAGAGAAGAACAAAGTCGGAGGACTGATACTATCTGACTTCAAGCCTTACTATAAAGCAACAGCTATCAAACTGTGTGGTACTGGTGAAACAATGGACAGTTAGATCAGTGGCACAGACTAGAGATCCCAGAAATAGACTCATATAAATATAGTCTCCTGATCTTTGACAAGGGAATAAAAGCAGTACAATGGACCAAAGATAGTCTCTTCAACAAATGGTGCTGGAACAACTGGACATCAGCATTCAAAAAAATGAATCTAGACACAGACTTTACACCCTTCACAAAAATTAACTCAAAATGGATTATAGACCTTAATGTAAAATGCAAAACTATAAAACTTCTTAAAGATAACATAGAAGAATATCTAAGTGGCTGAAGTTATGGTGATGACTTTTTAGATATAACACCGAAGGCAAGACCTGTTGAAGAAATAATTGATAAGCTGGAATTCATTAAAATAAAAAACTTCTGGTCTGTGAAAGATACAGTTAAAAAAATGAGAAGATAATTCACAGACTGGGAGAACATATTTGCAAGACATATTTGATAAAAGACTTGTCCAGAACTTAGAAAGAACTCTTAAAACTCAAAGAGAAAATGAACAACTAGGTTAAAAATGGGACAAAAAGCAGAACAGATACCGCACTAAAGAAGATGTACAGATGGCAAATAAGCATATGAACAGATGCTCCACATCTTATGTCATCAGGGAAATGCAAATTAAAACAACAATGAGATACCACTATGCACCTATTAGAATGGCCAAAATTCTGAACACCAACAACACCAAATGCTGACAAGGATGCAGAGCAACAGCTTTCATTTCTGGTGGGAATGCAAAATGGTGCAGCCACTTTGGGAAATAGTTTGGTGGTTTCTTACAAAATTAACCACACTCTTACCATAAAATCCAACAATTTCATTCTTGGTATTTACCCAAAGGAGTTGAAAAGTCATGTCCACACAAAAACCTGCACATGGATGTTTATGGCAGATTTATTCATAAATGCCAAAACTTGTAAGCAACCAAGTTTTCCTTGAGTAGGTGAATGGATAAATAAACTGTGGTACATGCAGGCAAAGGAATATTATTTAGCAATAAAAGAAGTGAGCTATCAAACCATGAAAAGACATGGAGGAAACTTAAATGAATATTACTAAGTGAAAGAAGCCAATCTGAAAAGGCTACATACTGTATGATTCCAATTATATGACATTATTGCAAAAGCAAAACTATGGAGACAATAAAAAAAAAAATCAGTTGTTGCTAGGGGTTAGGGAAAACGGAGGAATGGCGAGGCAGAGCACAGAAGATTTTCAGGAAAGTGTAACTATTCTGTTTGATACTATGATGGTGGGTACGTGTCATTACATATTTGTCCAAACCCATAGAATGTACCACCTCAGGAGTGAACCAACCACAATGTAAACTATGGACTTTGAGTAATTATGATGTGTTAATTTGGGTTCATCAATTGTAACAAATGGACCACTCTGGTGGGGGATGATGATAGTGGGGGAGGCTGGGCATGTGGGGGGTGAGGGGGTATTTGGGAACCCTCTGTACCTTCCACTCAATTTTGCTGTGAACCTAAACTCTAAAAATAAAGTATATTAAAAAAAAGTCACCCAAGATGAACTCACACACTATGTTAATAGTTTTTTTTTTTAATCTCAGCCCTTGGAGTGTAGAAGGTGGGTACCTTGTTCTTGATATTTTCAAATTTGAAATACAAAATCTGAAAGATTTTTACACCCACGAATATGAGGACAGTAGCGTGTACTTTCCTTTATGCCTCATTTGTTCCCAAAAGAGCTAGAATAGAAAAGGAAATGAGGAGTCCCCTGGTATTATACCATTAGATTAAAGCATTAGAGGGGAACTTGCCAGGTTGTATGGTCATCAGTTTATGTGGACAGAAGGAGGGGACTAACATCACTGAGACATGTTGTCGGCCTTAGTTTTGTTTCTTCCAGAAGATGAGCCTGAGATAAGGATTGAAGTGCAAGTACTTCATCTGGGCAATGAAGGGCACCCCAGGAGGGGAGTCAGGAGGTTGTGCAAGGGAGGGAGAGCAACCACCAGAGAGCCTGTCATCAACTCGGCCGCCACTGTGGGCAGCTGGGGCTTGAGTCCACTGAGGAAACGGTCAGCCGGTATAGAAAAGGCCAGAAGAGTTATTGTCCTCAAGGGGGAAGGGAGCTGGGATGTTAAAAAAAATCCTCTAACACTTGTCTGAGTTGGGGGTTGAGACTCCTACCTGCTCCAGGTGTGTTTGTGGAGGAAGCCGAGGCATAATGCTCGTGCGGCAGAAGGGATGATTGGCTTTGTCTGGGACGTGGGCCGGTGGGTCAGGGAGACTAGGGTGGTGATGCTGAAGGGGGTCTTGGTGAAAGCTTTGTGGGCAAGAGAGGAAGAGTCTTCCAGAATGAAGGAATAGCACGTCCCAAGGACTGGAGGTGGGAAACAGCCTGGTGAGTCTAGAGGACAGTGAGTCATCTGTTCATCTGGCCATCTGGTCACCTGGTCATCTGGTCATCTCGTGCTGTGGAAGCCTGGACTCAAGGAAGGGCAGGTAGTGGAGGGATGGGCTGCAGCCCGGCTCAGAGGGTCTTATTTGTCTGGAATTTGCCCTATAAGCAAGGAGGAGGCATGCAAAGGTTTAAAATAAAGTCAGATTTGCCTTTTAGAAGAGTCTTTCTGGCCATGGTGGGGATGGAGGGTGGGAGGGACCTAGAGGCAGAAGGCCAGCAGGAGGGGGTGGAGCAGGTCTTAGGAGTGCTGTGGGGGGAGGGGAGTGACAGGGAGAAAG
Source organism: Eubalaena glacialis (assembly GCF_028564815.1). Classification (NCBI taxonomy): domain Eukaryota; kingdom Metazoa; phylum Chordata; class Mammalia; order Artiodactyla; family Balaenidae; genus Eubalaena; species Eubalaena glacialis. The sequence goes on along the minus strand of NC_083728.1, from coordinate 54,067,299 downwards.
GATGCAGGCGTCTCTGGGTGGGGGGGGGGTGCACTCTGTAGAGGGAGGAGTTGCAATGGCTTCACTTTTTAAAAAACCAACAGCAGTGCCATGAGGTGGTTACTGTTTTTCTTTTAACTTTAAACTTTTGATGCAATCTCACATCTACAGAAGAGGTGTAAAAATATTTTTCCCGACTGTTTGAGAATAAGTTACAGACACAATACCCCTCTACCCCTTTATTCTTTACCCCTTTATTCTTTAGAGTATATTTCTCCAAAACAAAAATCCTCTTATAGAACCACTACCCCATTATAAAAATCAGGAAATTGAACATTTATAGAATACTATTATGTAGGTAGGCATCACTGGATTTCCATCCTTTGTAGCAGAAAAAAAAAAAAATCCTAGCTCAAACACTGTAATCAGTTGTCAGGTCCCTTAAATCTCCCACAGTCGGGAGCAGACTTCAGACGTTTTGTCTTTCATCACCTCGACGTTTTGGAAGAGTGTAGGCCAATTATGTTGTAGAATGTTCGTCATTCCGAGTTCCTCTGATGTCTTCCCATGATGAGACTCAAGTTGTGCATTTTTGGCAAGAATGTACAGAAGTGCTGGTGCGTCTCCTCAGTGCGTGATGCCAGGAAGCGTGGGACGCTGATCTGTCTCATTACGGGGAGGGATAACTTTGATCACTCAGTTACAGTGCTGTCTGCCAGGCTTCTCCGTTGTAAAGTGGCTATTTTCCCCTTGTAATGCATATGTGTCTCGTGGGGAGATGCTTTGAGACCAGGCAAACATCCTGCTATCACTCAGACTTTCCCCCTGAGATGGTTATTTTTAACCCACACTTTTCAGATGCAGAAACTGATGCTTGGAGAAATGAAGTGACTTGTCCAGCTCAGGATGTTTAGCAAGGAAAACTCTAGTTCGAATTTCCTGACTGTAGATCCCACCTATGTCTTCTCATCTCCTGGCTTCACAATGTCAGTTCCTAAACCCATCCCTCAGGTACCAGATGCCGCTGGCGCCCCAGCTGTGTCCCCTCAGCCCATGTGCTGCAGCCCCTCTTCCAGATCCCAGTACTCGAGGGCTTTGCGTGGCCATGGGCACCTGTCTGCCACCTGTGCCCACCGGCACAGCCCCTGGGAACAGCCCTCAACTCACTAGGGACTGCTCTCTGGGATGGGAGTTGCTGTAGAAATTCCTCAGCGACCCCGCCCACTGGGTGGAAAGCTTGGGGTGAATTCTCCCCTGTTCCTCAGATCTCCCTGGCTGGGTGGAGTTGCAGGCAGCCACAGCAGTGACCTGCTGCACAATTTACTCTTCCCAGCTTCCCTATATCATGCACCCCACATTGTTTCCTGGGATCACCTCCTAAATAAAGTGCTTGCACAGGGGTCCTCATCTCAGGGTGTGCTTCTGTGGGGAGCCAAACTGAGGCTCCTTGTGAAGTCTTGGGTTCCCTTCCCAAGACCCTTTCAGGGTCCCTTAAAAAGCAGGGTCCCCAAGAATGGGCACAGCCCTTGAAGGGGGGTTTGAGCAGGCCAGGTTTTTTCTACTGACATCCGAGAGGGGACCAGGAGGGGAACCCGAGCAATTATACCCTTGCTAAGCTTCAAAGAACAGGTCTGAGACGTTTGCTAGTACAGAGACACGGCTGAGAGTGTGAGCAGCCAGAAACCCGGAGTCTGAGCCGGCAGCCGGGCCGCCCTCTTGTCTCGCATCGGGGGTGAGTAGGACATGGAGTGCGGGTGTCGAGGTGGCTTGAATCTAGGACGTTGGGTGGACGCGTCCTGTGAGCCAATGTCTTGGGTGGGGCTCCTGGGAAGCAGCCTCTGAGATGACGAGCTGTGAGCCAGTGTTTTATTCGGGCAGGACTCTGGGGGAGACATTGGTGAGGGGTAAGAGTGCAATTTCAGGTGGAGCCCCAGTCTCAGCCTGAGCCCCTGGGTGGTTTGTCCCACCTCAAGGCCAGGGAGCGGGGCTTGAGCGTCCTGCACTAGGGCGGGCATCTAAACTCCGCGCGCGGATCGTGGTTCCCGAAGCGTAAGGGCGCTGGATGACATAGGTCCCAGGTGTGACCAGTGAAGCATAGGGCCCCGAAGCGGGGGTGGGCGCACAGAAATGGCATCTTAGTTTGCTAGGGCTGCCACAACAAAATGCCACAGACGGGGTGGCTTACGCAACAGAAATCTGTTTGCTTACCGTTCTGGAGGCTGAAAGCCCAAGATGAGGATGCCAGCGGGGTTGGATTTGGTGAGGCCTCTCTCCATGGCCTGCGGACACCCTTCCTCCCGGCAGAGCTGTCACTTGACTTTTCCTCTGCGCCCTGTTGCCCCTGGGGTCTCCTTTCTGATAGCGATGCCTGTCACACTGGACTACAGCCCCACCTTAATGGCCTCATTTTAATCACCTCCTTAAAGGTCCCATCTCCAAATACAGTCACGTTGGGCATTGGGGATTCAACCTCTGGACTTTGGGGGATACAGTTCAGCCCACAGCAAATGGTGAGGGGCTCTGAGGCCATCTGGGTGGAGCCTGACAGCGTCTGTGCAGGCAGACACCTCCGACTTCAGGTTGAAGCCTGGCTGTGCCTTCTTTAGCGACCACTTCACATTGTGGGTGCCTAGAAGGGGTCCTGTCACCAGAATCCCCAAGTCTTCCCAAGAGCTGCGCCCATCTCCCGGCTGCACACCACCAGGCTCTCAGTCTTCACTCATCTTTTTTTCTTGATTTTTTAAAAAAAGTTTTATTTTATATTGGAGTATAGTTGATTAACAATGATGTGTTAGTTTCAGGTGTACAACAAAAGTGATTCAGTTATACATATACATATATCCATTCTTTGTTTTTTTAGATTCTTTTCCCACATAGGTCATTACAGAGTATTGAGTAGAGTTCCCTGTGCTGTACAGCAGGTTCTTATTAGTTATCTATTCTATATATAGTAGTGTGTATATGTCAATCCCAAACCCCCAATATAGCCCTTCCCCCCACCTTCCCCCTGGTAACCATAAGTTTGTTTTCTACATCTGTGACTCTATTTCTGTTTTGTAAATAAGTTCATTTGTATCATTTTTTTTTAGATTCTGCCTATAAGCGATATGATATCATATGATATTTGTCTTTCTCTGTCTGACTTACTTCACTTGGTATGATAATCTCCAGGTCCATCCATGTTGTTGCAAATGGCATGATTTCATTCTTTTTAATGGCTGAGCTTAGGGTTGGGTACTTCTTGCTCTGCGCCCTGCAATAAATGCTGTATTTTTCTTCACCACAGCCCTGGTGTCACTAAACTGACTTTTACCAGGTATGGTTCCGTAACAGAAGGAAGACTCATTTTATCTCTGGGGGCTTCTTGATTACAACTCAGCTGGAGGTCAAGGCATTTGGCTTCCAGGGTGTGACTACCCCTCCGTCTCTGCAGCCATTTCCTCACAGACTGCTTGTAGCCCAGAGGAAACTCCTCCTTTTCCACCATTGCCACCCTACCCCCACCAGATGTCAGCTGGGGCCGCAGACACGTGGGGGCTTACCTGGGCCAAGTCCAAGATGCCTTCTCACATCGCCGCCACCTGGGGGCTGAGCTGGGTTGGCAGCCTCTTCAGCTCAGGGGTCTCAGGGTGGTTGACTTCTTAGATGGCAGCTGTCCTCACCCCCCTACCCCTGCCCCCTTCCCCCAGGGTGAGCATCCCAAGAAGACCCTGAGGAGCTGCAGGACTTTTCCCACCTGGCCTGGAAGTGACTCAGCATCCCTGCTGCCTCTATTAACAAGTGAGTCCCGGGGGTGAGGCCAGGGTCCCAGGCAGGGGACGCAGAGCCCGCCGCCTCTGTGGGAAGAGGGCTGACAGTTGGCAGATGGTTCTCAAGCCGTGACGGTGGTGGCGTGAATTTTCCACATTCTCTGTGTCTTCATAGACATTTTGGTGGAAACTTGGGAGAAGCCAGAGGAGAGTCTGCTTTCGTCATGTTTAGAGGAAGAATCACCTCCCTGCTGTTGTTTGTGGGGTCTGGTTTGTCCCCCTGGTAGTGGGAGGTAAGCCGGGCACAGGCCGAAGCAGAGGGCTTCCCCTTAGCCAGGCTGACACGTGGGGAGCACAGGAGGGGGAAGCTGGGGGCCTGGTCTAAACAAGGACTTACCTCAGTCTGGAGTGGACCTGCCATTCTGCATTTTAACGAGCTGCTGGGCCACTGGACCACACTGGGAAGAACAAGGGGCTAAGCCGGGCTTGTGCGCCGGATCCTGATGGCGTCAGGTTTCGCATGGGCCATAGGCTAGGAGTGGGCTTTATACTTTCAAAGGGTTTTAGAAGGACAAAGAGGAGCAGCTGACAGAGCCCATCGGTAGCCTGCAAACCTCACGCTGTTTACCATCTGGCCCTTTCCGGAAGACGTCTGCTCAGCCCTGATCTGAGCCGTCCAGAGTTCAAGCTGGGCTGGAGCTGTAGCTTCTCTGCTCTTTGGTCTGTCCCAGCTCCTGCGACCCACGTGGGGCCTTTGCCTGGGACCCTTGGGGACCCCACGTTGGGCTGCACACTCGGGGCTGCCTGAGAAAGCTCTTCCCCTTGAACTTTCACCCCTCTGGTCCCTCCCCCGACGGCCCGCCCACTAATGCTCAGCCTTCAGTGGGCCAGTCCAGCCTTCAGCCCTCACTGAGTGTGGAAGGGGCTGGGCTGGGGGTGAGGGTGGGATGGGACTGCTGCGATCCCCAGGGTAGAGGAGGGGGATGGGCTGGGGGTGGGAGTGCGGGAAGAGGCCGATGTGACCTTGGGGAGTAGTGTCTGAAGGGCAGAGCCAAGCTTTCACCCTGCCAGGATTAATCTCCCATACTTACCTCTCCTATATGTAGTAGCCGTGGTCATTTTAAAACAAGGCCTCTAATTCTTTGGTATTCCTCCCACTGAGAGGTAGGGTCTCTGTTCCCTTCCCTTGAATCTGGTTCCGTGACTGCTTGACCAGGAGAATACAGCTGCAGTGCTGCGGTGCCAGTTTTCAGACCCAGGCTGCTCCTTCTCGCCGCCGGCCTCTTGGGGTGTTGCTATGGGAACCCAGCTGCCATGCTGTGAGGAAGCCCAGTAGCCTGGGGGCGCCTGGGGGAGAGGAGGCAAGGCCGCTGGCCTCACCTGGCCACACCTGGCTGAACTCCCAGCGGACAGGAGCCCCGCCTGGGAATAATGGGAGTGAGTCATATTATAGCGGCCCGGTCCGGCCCCCACGTGGAGCAGAGATGAACTGTCCCAGCGCAGCCTGCCCAAACTGCAGATTTGTGAGCAAAACAGTTGACCGGTTGTTTTAAGTCACTGTTTTGCCGAGTAGCATTGGCTAACTGGGAGATTCACAGTGAATCTTTCTGTGCCTGGGCTCACGTGACAAGGCTCCCAATTGCTCTCCTGGGCCTGGGATGTATCACAGCCCAGGAAGCATAGGGTGACAGAGAGAGAATACAAGCCTCTCCTGCAACAGCTGGATAGGGAGGGCTCACTGGGAGATGACTCACCCACCTTTCGTAAATTCCCACCTGCTTTCCCCACTGGCAGCAGCACTCAAAGGCGATGGAAAATACATTTGTCACAAAAACAATATTCGACTGGACAGAGACACCATTAGAAGAAATCCCACCTCCTCCAGTATCCCCGCTAGGAGCAAATCATTTAGATGGGCTGTATTTCTCTTATAAATGGCCTTGGGTCATGAAGCTTTTCTGTTAGCACTTGGGGGTTTGGGGCATGTTTTCCCGTTATCCTAGTGTTCCTGCCCTAACGCTGCTCCTTAGGTATTCCTTTGCAGGAGGTCTGTTGTATTGACAGATGCATGTTGGGGGTATGTTTGCAGCACACAGTGAATTCTTTAAACCACCTCCCTCATCCACAGAGGTGACCTGTGTCAGCCATAGTTGCCCAATATGACCCCACCTCTCAGGGCCCAGTGGATCAAACTGGGGTGTGTGTGAGTAGGGGGCATGGGACACTGAGTCCAAACTGTGCTTGTGTCTGTCTCTGAGGGTGGTGGGGAAGGGGGAGGTCCAATGGCTCAAAGAGAAGGATGCAGCCACACACAGAGGCAAGTGGAGGCTGGGGGTGAAGAGAAATCCAGGGCTCCGTTCCAGCCCTTCCCGGCCTGACCATTCTTGCTCAGGACTCCCTGGAACCTGATGCCGAGCCTCCTGTGTTACTGATGCTAGCTTGAGCCCATTTCTGTTATTTTTCATCACATTGTTGTGCACAGAACTGTTTTCCCAGAGTCACTCTCCTTGACTTGTAGATGTAAAATGGGCCACGAACTGTGATCTGGGACCAACTTGCTCACGTTTGCTGAGCCACCGGCTCAGTTCAGGGCAGACAGAGATGAGCAGCACAGGGTCCTGCTATGTGCTCCATCTGGCCAGTCCCTGTGAGTCTGTAGAGAATTGCATTGTGGGAAGATCCTCCACCCCCTCAAAGGACGAGGTACCATGGCAACCATGAATGCCAGATCCTGAGTGTACCAAATTTTCATGCTTTTAGTTCCAAAGAAGAAAATTAAAAAGCCACCTAAATTTGCTTTCTCCCTTCAAAGGTTATTTTCTATTGAGGGAAAAATAAAAACAAAGTTGCAGAATTCTTTATTGCGAGGTACTTTTGGGGGCCTAGAGTGACCTTTTGAGCAGGTGGAGAGATCTAAATAAAAACACGAAATCTGAATAAAACTCTGAGACGATTGGATGAGGACCAAGTAATGTTTTTATTTAAGATTCCATCAATGCCAAGGGCAGAGGTTAACTGATAAATTAATTAATTCCCCAAGCAAGCAGGTATCGAGTGCTTGCTCCGTCCTGGCACTAACCAGACCAAGGGAGCCCAGGTGTGTGTCAGACACAAGGCTGGTGGGGTCTCATCTCCCACTAGCAGCGTCAATAAAAATGCACGTGTCTGCCGGCTCTTTGCTAGGAGCTTGGAGAAGCCAGAGGAAGTGTGAGACACTGCTCATTCCCTCCACGGCCTCATCATGCCCGTGGACTACGAAAGCTTATGTAAAAGGACAAAAAGCTCCAGCACAAAACGTGTTCCAAGTTCACATGGGTGGTGCAGATGAGACTTGTCTCTGGGACTCAAGAGGGAGGGCCCGGTGGGCTGGAGCGATCTCGGAAGTCTTCCTGGAGGAGGCAAGTTTTGACTTGTCCCTTAAATGAGAGATTTTTGTTGGGCGGAGAGATGGAGGGAGGGTGTTCCAAGGGGAGGGTGTTGAAGGTGACACAGTCTGTCCGTGTCTCAGTGGCTAGATTGACCGGCTCCTGTACTGGGAAGCCAGGCTGGGTGTGGGCTCTGGAGGCTCAGGGGACTGGACCTTACCCTTCAGGGAATGGGAAGCCATGACAAGTTTTGGAATCAAGAATGGCACATATGAAACTGGGCTCCAGAAATCTCATCCCACCAGGAGTTGACAGCCCAGGTGGAGTGCTGGAGGCCAGAGCCGTGTCTGGGGACGGATGCCGCAGCTGGGTGAGAAGTGCTGGTAATTTCATGAGTGATAGGACCATCTGTAAATGATGTAACAACGAAAGCTGTGGTTGAACATCTGGAATCACCTCTTCCCCGGGTCTGCCCGGCAGGGTTTTCTTCTGGGGGACTGACTTTATTATTTGATGTGATGGGGTTCAGGACACGCTACCCAAAAGATGGCACCTTGGCATATGGAACCTCCACAGCTGGAAGAGTTAGAGAAGCGGCAGAAGCAGGAAGGCCACTCTGACGCCCACCCCCACCTGCCCTCCCTTTTTCCCTGAAATAGGTCAGAAAACTCCCGTGTGAGAGATGCCCGCCCTGTGCCAAGAGGAAGGGAGACATTTTTAGCATCAGAGGTAGGGAACTGGGGCCAAGAAATCTGCAAGCAAACTTTGCTGAACTCACTCTCACCTTCCCACTTGTGTCTTCACCACGTGCTCCCCCAAACCCCCTTGTCTGGTCAATTCATCACAAATATATTGATTCTTCATCTACAAGGTATGAAAGCTTCCTGCTCTGGTCACTTCATTAGGTTTTCATTTTCTCGTGAAGGCTCCCGTGCACATGTGAAAATTCAAAAAAATGTGTATGCTTTTCTCCTGTTAATCTGGCTTTGTCAGTTTAATTTTTGGAGGCAGCCAAGGACCCTAAGAGAGCCAAGGAAAACTTCTTTCTCCCTTACAGATGCCAATCCCATTTACAGAAACCCCAATGACTATGGGCTTGACCAGGGAGGCTGCCGAATAGCAGGTGAACTTGGCCTGAGAAAGGCCACTGCAGTGTCCAAGAAATGGTGCTGGGCTGTATCCCAGGAGGAGACCAGGGTAGATGTATCACTCAGAGGGCTCGGAAAACCCAGCTGTCGAAGCTCGCAAATCTCGCAGTGTCGCGGGGGTGGTTAGTGCCCTGCCCATCTGCCCTCCCTGTCACTGTTCGGGCGTGCTGAGCGCAGCCTCCTGCAAGTACCTCCAGCTCTCCACTGGAGGGCGCTCTCTGGCACGCTTGGTTAGGGTGGGCAGGCGGAAGTTAGCGTCCCTGGGAATAGCCCTCAGCTAACGATGATGGTATTTGATGGGTACACACCCTACGTCCTCTCCCCTGTCCCAAAGTTGGGACAGCTCTGTGCCCTGTTGTACGCCGTCTCCCCGACTGCTCGGTGTGATTGACCCTCAGCTGCCCACAGGATGTCCCAATTCATCCCACCTCCTTTATTGGGTGGCTTGACTTCCTCCTCCCTGTAGCGGTACTTCCTGGGACCACCTTCCAAATAAACTACTTACACTCAAATTTGCATTTCAGGGTCGGTTTCTAGGGGATCCCAACCCAAGATGAATCAATCAAAACCAGATCCCCTGAAATCCTGCATCTGGACATTCTCCTTTAGCATCAGGCAAATTGGAATCACTGCTCTTTGGAGCATGAGTCCACTCTGGGTCTACTTGTCCGGATGCAGGTAAGTTACCGGTGGCTTGCTGTGGGATGTCCCGCAAGTTCCGTGCCTGCTCCCTCCCGGCCCCTACCTTCACTCTGAGTGTTGTAGTGTCTTCAGGTTTCTGTCAGTTGGGACTTTGCACTGTTTGGTAGCTCTATGGATCGAAGAGGGCGCATGGTTGCTCTGTGGCATTTGGAGGCAAGGCCAGATCTAGGTATGGAGGGTAGGTGGCAGCAAAGTCTTGGTCATGTCTACTGGAACTTATCCTCTTTTCCTTAATGTGCTGGAGATGAATTTCAGGCTCACTGCTCCAGGGGTTTGAAAGTCTTTTTCTTGTCATGACTCAGTCTTCCAAAAAGCTAGCATCCCCATCCTCAAACCCAGCAGTCTCCATAGCCATGTCATTTCTGAACTGTTTCCACTGTCAAGTTTGAACACTTAAAGCCAACAGTGGGATGATTCCAATCAGAGCAAATTAAGGAGGACTCTTAAATCTTACAAATCCACTTGTTTACACATCTGAGACCAACACTTTTTGGTGCACGTGAGTAAAAGTAATTTGTTAGCTCCCTTGTCTTTTCTTCGTTTCTCTTTCTGAGCCTGACTCTTCCATGACTCCTTAGAGAGAAAAGTCAATGGGACTGAATTGTTTCTGGTAACTGATCTCCAAGTAAGCAAATCAGACCAAGCCAGGGGACCTATAAAACAGCAGATGTGCATCAAAAAAGTCAGGCAATATGTAATTATGATTTTTTAAGATCAGAAGTGATTCTAAATAACCAGAAGTAATAGGACTGTTGTCCTTTGGGTAGCACAGTCGATTGCCAAAAGACTTATGAGGGCATTTTTCTTGGGCAATTTTAATCCCAATGATGTTTAAAACTTCTCTGTGAGGTCCTAGTTGAGCTCAAATCTCAGCTTGTGTGAGCTTCTAAAGTGGACTTTTATGATCTCAGCCATCAGCATGAAATCTTATTCATTTCTTTTTACATTCTCTTTGGACCTATGCTGATTGAGAAGGTAACTTTGAGGACAAAGTTAGAGCAGCACCGAAAGTAACCAGCCCAGCCTTTTTCATTCCAGAGACATCAGAAAATGTGTCTAGTACCAGAAGTTCTCTATAACATGCTGAGAAGTGGTGGGAGCCTTTGATGAAGGGGTGAAAGTGACTTTTGTGAGAGTGTTACCAACCAGGGTCCTTGGCATTCCTTAATCAAGGGAAATTGACAAGAGTCCAGACAAGAAATACAGGCAAGGCTTTATTGGGGCCCCTGCGGCAGCAGGAGGGAGTGAGAACAAGTAACAGGTTCCCCTGCTCACTCTCTGAGGGGGACGAGGGGGTTCCTTACATGGGGTGAGGGTAGGGGCGGGTCCAGGGGTCGGGCCAGAGGAGTGGCTTAGGTGGTCTGCCCACCCATTTGGTGGTGTTGTGTGCAAGGGGCATACACAGTTCCCTGCTTTTGCTCCCAACACCCTGTTTTTGCTCCCAGCTTTCAGAAGTGGCAGCTGGGTTTTTGGTCTTTTTGTATCTTGTTGTCCATAATTTGCCCTAACTGCATATGCACGCAGTTAGTTTTGGTCACTCATAGTTTCTTTGTATTTTGTTGCTGGCGGAGATGTTTGTCCAGGTGCAAGCTCTGCAGCAAAGGGTCCCAGGTCCCAGGTCCCAGCCTGTCTCAGAAGAGGGGAGGAGGGAGATTGGATAAAGTTACTAGAATGAGTACACTTGTGAACCATGCCCCTTTTTGCACTGGATCTCTAGAAATTACAGAAAATACATAAAACACATCTATTACACCTCTATAAAATTGCAAGTATAACCTGTATTAGCGTTCATGGACCTGAAATTATGAGGAATGCATGAAAGCCAGAAGGGAGATGAAATCAGATTGAAAGTGAAGTTCACTAATCAAGCCACGTGCAGGTGAGATTCTTTAAATGGTGGGAGCAGTCCAGGGGTGCTGCATGAGGGCTCCAGCAGAGCTCCAAGCTTGAGGCTGGGAGGCAGAGAGAGAGGGGTTCTTGGGGTCATCCGTCCAGGTGATTGATGGCGTATTGCTGGAGCAGCCAAGTGTAGCAGGCAGGTGGGAGCGGAGAGCATGGGTACTCAGGAAAGAGGGTAGTGTACCAGGTAGCTGCTGATATTATGGGTTGACAAGCTACTGACACATCTGACATAACATCTTGATATTTACCAAACACCTGTAGCATTCCCATGGAAGTTGGGAACAAGACAAAAGTAGCACAATCGGCATTACTATTAAACGTTGTACTGGAGGTCAGTGCAATAGGAGAAGTAAAAATGAGACATTTGGAGATGATACGATTACCTAGAAAATCAAAGAAAATCGAGTGACAAATTACCATAGATTTCTAGAAAGTGGTCTGGTATAAGATCAACATAAAAAAATCAAAAGATTTCTTCAACATTACCAATAATAAATTAGAAAATGTAATACTAAATAAGATTCCATAGCCATAAAACTAAAAAATATCTAGTAATAAATGTAACAACATGCAAGTTCTACATGAAAAAATTATAAATTCTTATTAAATGTCACCAGTTTGAGTAAGTGAAGAGTCATACTATTTCTATACTGTCTATTTTTCAATTCTCACTAAATTAATCCATACAATACAAACAGGATTTTAAGAAAGCGTATGATGAAGTGTATTACAGGGTTCTTGCCTTATCAGCTATAAAATATTGATAAATCATGATATGCATCACATCTATTATATACAATAAATTAGAAGCCAAAAGTACAAATAACTATAAACGTATTAGAAGAAAGTATAGGGACAGTTGTTAATAATCTTGAGATAGGAAAATTTTCTTAAGCAAGACACAAATTGCATAAGGCATAATTGGTAGATTTTGATGGATGACATGAAAATTAAAACTGCAGTAGAAGTGGTAGCACAAAACCATTGAATTACAACAATGTAATGACCAGAAAATATCTGTAACATAGGGCAGTTAAATCATTAATACTGTGAAAGGCTCTCCAAAAAGCAATCATAAAAAAGATAAAACAATGCTATGTAAAAATGAGTGAATCACAAAATTACCATATATTCAGAAGTGGAGATAAACTATCAATATATTCCACTTTATTTCTCCATGCCTGGTCTTCTCTCTCCAATTGGGCCTGTGTGATTTTGCCCACTCTAGGAAGCTTAATATGAACAAGTACATTACGTGGTTTCTTTAGGTTGATGCCAGTCTCATTTGGGTAAAATGCCCAGACTTTCTGTTTTCCATCCCTACCTCCCTCCTCCCTAAGGTGCAGCTGGGTGTGTGAGTGAAAGGGTGGCTTGTGTGGCCTCATGATGATGACAAGCAGAGGGTTTACCTGTTGACTTCTGGGTCCTCCCTCACGGTGCCTCAGTCCTTATATTGATGACTCTCCAGGTGCCACGTGTCCATCGGCCTCTGCAGCTCAGGTCTGCATCGCTGTCTCTCTCAGCCTGGTCAACACCTGGGGCCCCTTCTGGCTGACCAGGCCCCACTGCTGCCCTTGCTATGTCCCCCTTCCCCCGAGGTCTAGCTCTGTTCTCAAGCCACGTGGCCCATCCTGCCACTCCTACCTACGAGGAAGGGTTAGGGTTAGGGTTAGGGTTAGGTGAGCGAGCCACCTGGAGAGGCTGCAGGAAACTCTGGGTTCCAGCCCTGCCACATGTGGGGTTGCCAGATAAAATTCAAGATGCCTGGTTAAATTCAAATTCCAGATAAACAACAAATAATAATTTTTTAGTATAAGTATGTCCCAAATATTGCACATCTCAAAAATTGTAGAGTGCACAGTTATGTTACGGAGTCCAAGATCGCTCTGCTTGCCACACGACAGGCCAATGAATTGGAGACGAGGTGTTGAGGCAAGGAACGTGAACGAGAGGATGGCCGACTAGTGTCTCAAAATAACCATCTTATCGGGGTCTGGATGCTGGTTTCCTTTATGGAATCAGAGAGGGAAGTAAAGTAAAAAGGCGGAATAGAGAGGGAGAGGCAGGGAGGAAGTAAAGTAAAAAGGGCCATCAGTGTTGCAAAACATCTCCTGGAATGGCCAGCCTCCTGGAGGGGGTGTGTTAATTTCCTCTTTCTTGCAGCCATCCGCAGGTGGGCAGGGTTCCCTGAGGCAGGCCATCATGTATGATTATAATAACAAAAGCAACAAGAAGCAAAGGCTAAAATCAAAGAAACAGATCCAACATGGAGTCAAAATTGGCTCTTCCCTGTTACAATTACACAAAAAACGTATTCATTGTTTATCTCCCAAGGAGCTGAGGGCTGCTTGGGAGAGTTTAACTCAAGCCCCGCCCCCTTCCTCTGCCTGGCACTCGGCCACCTTGCACACTGGGTTGACTTGGGTGTGCCACCCCTGCTGGGGCCGCAGGTGAGCGCGGGGCCTGGCTCCTTCCACAGTCTGCAAGGGAAGCGAGGTTGAAGGTTCTGCTGCCTTTGGCTTTTCCCCCCAGTTTATACACATGTCTCAGCTCCTACAACCCAGAGCAATTAAACTAAACACATTCCTTTCTCAGCTGGAACTATCCTCCCTTCTCTTCCCCATCTCCAAGGTCCTCTCTTAGGTCCTCCAGACTCCTGAGGGAGGGAGATGAAGGAATTTAGAAAATCCCCTTTTCTCTGCACAAAGCCTGGATTTGGAGGCCATTACCTCGTCATAAGTCAAACCTCACAGACAGTTCTTCTCTAAAGAAAAAGGAAAAATCCGCTGTAAGATTAGAACGTTGCCCAGAGGGAACGCTGCATGTTTTATCAAAATGCAATGAGCAAGAATGATGATTTAAACCAAACCAAACCAAACCAAACCACACTTTCCCCACCCCCACCCCCAAACTCTGAAGTGGGAGCAGGAAAGACAGAGGAAATGTCCGAATCTAAACATTAATTCTTGGTATCACCGTTGTAGATAATTCTAAAACCCCTCCCTGGTCCCCAACCCCAAGGGTAGCTGAATTCCTCATGCTGACTAGGGAAAGTCGGCTAAGGTATAATTTTTCAAGAAGTTAGAAACGTGGCATACAAATATAAAATGAATACATGTCCGAGATTTTATTTAGCTCATTAATTATTGAAGGAGTCACTCAGTTGTTAAAACAGATTCAAATCAGAATTCGAGTTACAGAGAGTTATATTCTCTCTGGGACAAAATCCATCTGCATTGCTGCAGACAGGAACCATTTACATTGCTACTAGCTGTCTTTAATTTAACTGCTACCCCTACAGGCATGTAATATAGCCTAATCAATGGCAAGTCAATTAAAGGCATACACCTCTGTAGAATTTGATCGTGCCAAGGCAATGCCCAGACAGCCAGTGAAGGGAGACCCAGGGATCTCTTTTGCTCATTCTCAAATCTTGGACAGTTTTTTCCTGAAAAATTATAATATTCTCAAAAAAATGTTTAACCTGTTACAAATACTGAAAGATAATAAGTTCAAAGAGGAAATATAAATGGCTAATAAATACAAGAGTAAATGTTCAATCTCACCAGCGTATGCATGGGAAACCCATATTAAAACAATGTAAGAATTTTTATGAGTTACTCTCCAGGATGAGGAAGCAAAGATACCCATACTTTGATGTTGGAAGTGTAAATTGGTTACATTTTCTTGAGTACAATTTGGTTGTGTCAATTGAAATTTTAAATGTGTCCATCTTTGGCCCAGCCATTTCACTTATCGGTCTATCTCCTAAAGAAATATTCACAAACATGCAAATGAAGGATCATGAAGGCATCATTAATTCATGTATCCAATATTCATAAAGTGCCTACTGTATGCCAAGCTCAGAGATGCTTCTGAGAAATCAGTGAACAAACCAGGCAAAGATCCCTGCCCTCGTGGAACTTGTGTTCTCACGGGAGTAGATAGACAGGAAGCAATTAATATAAGGAAGGTGATAATTTTCTAGTATTTTAACGGTTTAATTTAAAAAAAATTTTTTTTAAATTTTTGGCTGTGTTGGGTCTTCGTTGCTGCGTGTGGGCTTTCTCTAGTTGCAGCGAGTGTGGGCTACTCTGCTTTGTGGTGCATGGGCTTCTCATTGTGGTGGCTTCTCTTGTTGCAGAGCATGGGCTCTAGGCACGCAGGCTTCAGTAGTTGTGGCTCGCGGGCTCTAGAGCGCAGGCTCAGTAGTTGTGGCGCACGGGCTTAGCTGCTCCGCAGCATGTGGGATCTTCCCAGACCAGGGATCAAACCCGTGTCCCCTGCGTTG
Organism: Eubalaena glacialis; assembly: GCF_028564815.1. Lineage (NCBI taxonomy): Eukaryota > Metazoa > Chordata > Mammalia > Artiodactyla > Balaenidae > Eubalaena > Eubalaena glacialis. The sequence goes on along the minus strand of NC_083728.1, from coordinate 54,052,163 downwards.
GCAGGAGGATTCTTAACCCCTGCGCCACCAGGGAAGTCCTTCTCTAGTATTTTAGACCGTGATAAGTATGAGGGAGTGTAGGGCAGGAAAAAGTTTTCCTTGACCCTCTTAGGGTCTCTGGCTGGGTCTGAAAATTCAACAAAGATTAACAGGACAGAGGCATACAGATTTATTTGAAATATGTTTTCTGTGATGCGGGAACCTTCATAAGGAAATGAAGACTCGAGGAAAGCGTTAGACCTGAGTATTTTGATGCTGGGTTTGGTGAAGAGACAGTCTTAGGATGAGGAGTAAGAAAGACCATTGCCCCTCCTCTCCGATCTCTCCGCACCAGCACACCGCCCCATCCCGCTCGTCCCACCCTCCCCGCAGCAGAACTGAGAAGCAGAGACACCGAGAGCAAGGATAACGGAATCGGAATCCGAGTCAGCCTCGGTCTTGGGAAGGTGGAGGAAGCAGACAAACCTGGCTCGCCCTAAGGTGAGGGGGAGGGGGGTCACCGGAAAGGCGTGGGAACCTGGACGGGGATAGCATTTTCTCATAATACCTCTTGATGGAAAGTGAGGTTGTGAAGTCAGACATTGGTGTTAGCATTTAGGGTCCCCAGGGAAGCGCTAATTTTGACAGATCATGGAGGAAGCCGCTCCTGATTAGCACCCAAGGAAGCTAGTCCCGCAAAACACACAATCAACCCGGTGTCCTGAGGAAGGGGCTGGGTGTTTAATTCACTGTTCGGGTACCAGCCCCTCATGTCATCTTGAGCAAGTCACTCCGCTTTCCCAGGCTTCACTTTCCTTCTAGTGGTGAAAGGAGGGAACAGCATGGGTCCATTGTCAGCATCCGTGGGTCTATGCTTCCTCCTGTCTCGGGCAGCCTCACCCATTTCACGTTGGCAAATGTGTGCACCCCCTTCCTTCACCATGGTGGCAGCTCTTTGGCAACTGTCTGTTCCTGTGGTCTCTCTGGAAGAGTTCTTCCTGTTGACTCACGGCGCCAACCTCAGGGCGTGAGACGGAGGAGAGTGATGATCAGGATACTCCCTGGTGGTTGAGAGATGGGTTTGGACCAGGGTGAATCTGAGGGAGAGAACATTATAATGAGTGTGTGGGAGCAGTGAGACCATCCGTGGGATGGGAGGCACAGCTTAACGGAGATGCTTCCTGCTCCCCGTGTTCTCCCTGCCTGCTCCTCCAGGCTGGCTGCCCCCCAGAACTGTGCAACTTAATTATCTTCGCCGATACAGATTCATGGTAGTCCTTCAGCTTCCGAATGAGTGAAAAGAGAAACTGTGTGTGAGTCACCCAGGGTCTTCTTCCAAACCTTGCTGGAAACTAAGCTGTGTTTTTTATGACTTCTGTGCTTTGCAGGGGCTCTAATTTCCCCTGTTGTCAACCATTGCGGCACTTTAAATAGAAGAGTAAAACCACATGCCACATTAACCTTTGCAAATGACACAGCCAGATGACGCCTTCGTAAGCAGCGCGTGCTGATGCAAACATGGGCAAATGAGACACAGCTTTAGCTCTCTTAAAACTCATGCCCTCTGCTTTGCATAGCTTCCCCCCATGGCCCACGCGACACTTCGGAAGGGTCTCAGACAAAGCTGGCTCTGTCCTTCGCCCCTGGAGGTGGGGAGAGGGGCTGTCACAAACGTCCGATGTAGAGCAGGAGGGGGCGTCCGACCAGTTCTCACAGCCCCCTTGCTCTGGGCCACACCGACTCCCTCCTGGATTATTGCAGTAGCTTTGTGCAGGGCGCCTGTGTCGACAGCTGCCCCACAGTATATTTTCCAGCAGCAACCAGAGGGATCCTTTGACAACATAAGTGAGATCATGTCACTGCTCCTCAAAGCCCACCCAGGCCCCCATCTCACTCCGAGTACAAGACGAAGTCTTTGCGATGCCCTCTCCTGGCTCACGCTCCCTGCACGGGCCTTTGCACTGGCTGTTCCCTCTGCCAGGAATCCTCTTCACCAGATTTCCACAGGACCCCTTCCCTCACCTCCTTCAGGCTTTTATTCAAGCGCTAGCTTTCCATTGAGCTCTTTCCTGCTCTAAAGATGCAAATGTATCCCTCACATTCCCTTTCCTCTTTCTTAATACTTACCAACATCTAACATGCCACTTTAAAATTTAAGGCAAACGTCCACTGGTTATTTTCAAAATCACCAGTGTTGCATACAACATTTAAACAAATGAATTACATTTATGTCACATATATCATATATATGTGATCATATACATACATATATAATATACTATATCATATATAATTTATATACAATATATATTTTATCATATAATTTATATATAACTTATATAAATAAATTATATCTATATCATTAAATATATCATATATAATACTTATCACTATTATCATTTACTGTTTATCTCCCCCACGTGAAATAAGCTTCATGAAGATGGGACTTTTTGTCTGTTTTGTTCCCTATTCTTGGGATTATATACTTTGCATCAGTGTTTCTTACACTTTAACATGCCCGAGAATCACCAAGGGATCTCTCTAAAATGGAGATTCTAATTTGGTAGCTTTGGGGTGGGACCTGAGACCGCATCCCTAACAGCCTCAGGTGGCCCACACCTGGAATAGCAGGGCTGGAGTCCGTGTGGATCCCCGCCTAGAGCCAGGGCCAGTAGTTGTGTTCTTTCTAGCCAAGTTCAAAAGCCCAGGGCTGGGCTGATGGCATCAGAATCACGTGGGAGAGCTTTAAGGTACAGGTTCTGGGCTGTGATGTTACAGGTCAGCAGTAGGGCCTGGGAATCTTGTTTCGTGAAGCTCTCCAGGTGACTGCAATGCACATCCAGATGGTTACCCGCTGCTGGAGAGAAATTAAGAATTTCTTGCATGTGTGAATGTGATTCTGATTTTGCCAAATTGTCGTCTAGTGAGTACAGAATGAAAATTGATGTCTCGATTGAAAATCAAAAAATTTTCTTTTTCCTCCTTTGCATCATTTGGTTGGCCTCCAAAAGAATCTAATGATTTCAACAGAGAAAAAAGGAAAACGAGTATAATCAACTCAGAATATCCCCATTTGTCACTTTAAAATTCTATTTAGTGTTATGAAAATAACACAAGTGCGTGAGAAACAATTCAAACCATAAAAAGGTATACAATGAAAATCTAGTTTTTCTTTCACCCTGGATTTCCAGTCTCATTCCTTGGAGGAAATGATTGTCAACTGTTTCTTGTGAACATTTACAGAAAATTTCTAGACACACACACATTTTTTTTTTCTTGTTAAAAAAAAAAGGGAAATGTGACAAAGCTCTTGTCCCAGGCTTTTTCTTGTTTCTGTGTGTCTTGTTAGCCATGCATGGCAGGCTGTATTTCCTAAGATGGCTGCAACCCTGAGATGCCCTGAGACTGAGGTGTGGGACCTATGGTCCCTTCCTTTGAATCTGGGTGGGCTTGTGACTATGTTGGGAGTGACACCGTGTGATTTTTGAGGCTAGAACATAAAAAGTGATACCATCTGGTCCTCTTGGGATGCCCGGTATGGAACTCAATCACCATATTGTGGGGAAGTAGAGGGACCACACGGAGAAGCCGTATTTAGGCTTTTTTGGCCAACAGTCCTAGCTGAAGTCCCAGCCAACAGCTAGCATCAATCTCCAGAAATGTGTGGGCGTGAGAGTCAGATGATTCCAGCTCCCAGCCTCCAGACACTCCAGCATGAAGCGGAGATGGGCTGCCAAGATATTGGAGACAAAATTTCCTAATCCTACTTAAAGGCACCACAGCAGGGGTTACAGGAGGATAGTATTAAACTGAGTGTCACTCGTAGGTGACCTTGAGCCAATCAGTTTGTAGGCGCTACACCAGGCCAGGCAATGCTGCAGTAGAAAACAAGTCTTCACATCGTACAACTTGACATCGTCAATGTTCGTTTTTCACTCCCATTACAGTCCAGTGAATGTCAAGTGGCCCTCCTCCACATCATGACTCAGGGATCCAGTTTCCTTCCATGTGGTGGCTTTTCTATCTTCTAGAGCCTCCTTGGAATCCTGTACTGTGTCCTCTTCATGTAACTAGAGAGCCTGGAGGATGGCCTAGGAGATCTTATAGCTCTATCATTCTGCCCACAATCCACTAGCCAAGACCCAAGCATCTGGCCCTAGCCCTAACTGCGGAGGAGTCTGGGAGAGGTGGTCTGGACTACTCAGGGAGAGCATCCAGCGAGCTTTTGTCACACACTGCCTCTGTGTCCTCTCTGTGCATGAAGGCAGTGTAACAATACTGGCCTCACCAGGCAGCTGTGAGGATCAAAATGTAAGAAGTTGCCTTGTCTCTGAAGGAGTCGACAGGAACGTACACATTTTAGGTATTATGGTGTTTCCCATCAGAGAAGGATACCTGAGTGGATGGACACTTTTTATCATCATTCCGGGGTCCCTGTGGACAATGGGCAGTGATAATCCCTTGTCCCTCCCCGAGGCTATCCTATATCCTAACCACTGGCAACTGTGGCCCTAATACCAACAATCACTTCTCCCCAGTGGGGAGAAGAACATGTTACAAAGAGCAGCCCGCCCTCATGTTATTCAAGCTCAGAGAAAGGAGAGTCAGGAATGCAGCCAGTTCCTCACCAGGCAAAGTTCAAGTGGTGCATTAAGCAGAGATGCACTTGTTCTGTCTTCAGCTTCGTACTACGCTGGGGCCTACCCAGGCTCTGTTTCCATAGCAGCATGTAGACTTCATATAAACAAGAAAAAGATTAAGTTAAAGAAGCTGAAAACAAAGAATGTCAGTTCTTTCAGATCCTGGTTGTCCAACAGGCTTTCTCATCCATTTCCTCAGTAAGATGCTTACATTTGAGGGAGCCCAGTCTTTTCGTCTGTACGATGGTCATGATGATACCTGAGCTGCCTAGATTAAGCAGTAGTGGAGAGGATCCCTTAAGGAAATGCTCTGGAGGGGGCTTTATAAACCACATCAGGTGTACTAGGTCTGGGTGGGCAATGGTGCTTCTCCTACTATGTATTGCTTGAGAAGCAAGGGCAATGGCCTTGTCGTGCAGCTCTAAAAAAATCACAGCCGCTTTTCTGTTTATAAATTTTCTGTAGAAAACTTGGAAAATACAGGAAAGTCTAATTATAGCTTCTGTTTATTGAATAATTTCTGTATTCAATGGATTCACCCCCACAGGATGGGGAGTAGATCCTGCCCTTCTGCTTGCATAACAGACAGTGGAGCCGATCTGTTAGTGTCAATGCAGTTGTGCCTCTTGCTCTGTCCATCTGTTTCCAAAGCAAGCAGCTCAGCAATTTCACAGCATTTGTCCAGAGTCTTTAAAATGTCCATTTCCTTTGACCCTATAAATTTCTTTCTAAGAATATTTCCTGAATATATAATCCCAAACACAGCCCAGATTTATGGCCAAAGATTCAAAGATGGCCGCTGCAGGTTTATTTATAAAAAGTGAGAAGCTGAAAACGTAAATACCTGTCATTAAAGCAGTGGTTAAGTAAATCATGGAACATTCAGGCAGTAGAATATTATGTGATTCCTAAGAATAATATTTATGTTATACTTTTAATGATATCGGAAATTGTTCATTACATAAATATTCACAGGATGGTGAATGCTATATATAGTTTTATCTCAACTGTGATCAAAATGCATAGAAAAACGCCAGCAAAGAAATAGGCCAAGAGGAACTGTATTGCGTCTGGATGGTAGAAATATGAGACAATTTTGTGCCTTCCCCACCTCACCCCAACCCCTACCCCTGCTTTCCTGTAATACTTTTAAAAGTTTCTACATGGAACAAGATTAGAAAAAATAAATTGCTTAACAAAAATTTCAAAACTCTGCAAATCCCCTCTCACACTGATGTTCCCTGTTTCAATTTTGTCTCACTTGTTTACAATTTCATTTGCTTTTTCTTATAAATGCTATGTTGCCGTTGGTGCCATAAGCACTAGGTGAAATTCAATCCAAAAATATGTAAAAACTGGAGCCACCCACGCACTAAGTCTTCACCTGCAGAGCGGAATCTTCAAAGGAACTGAGAGGTAAGTGGTTCTCATGTTCAATTCCCACCTTCAGGCACAGGTCAGAAAGTACAATCAAATGCTTTACATAACATGCATCATATCTTTTGCAAACAAGATTAAGAGGAAAAGGAACTAAAATCATGGATCCAGTTTTAGCAGCAGCCTGAACCTCCATGAAGAATCAGCTCAACTTAGAGGACCAGTTTACTGAGGATGAGAACAGATCGGGTTTCCTTTAGAATCTGACAACCCCTGAGAACGTTCAGGGGAGTTTCATGTGAGTGGAGACTGAAGGTCCCTTCGAGGAATCTGCAGGGAGGAAAGTCAGTGCAACAACCTCCGGGAAGGATGTGCAAACCCCAGCATCAGAAGAGGACAAAACGTCCCAAACAGGACAAAGTGTTCCCAGCAGCCTCCTGTCTACCTCACCTGTTCTTGCTGGCTCCCCACAAAGCCCTCGAGAAGACTAAGTTCCATGTGGAATGACTTCTGAGCAGAAGCCAAAAAAGTCTGGCATGTATTAAATATCATGCAATTATCCATTTGTGCCAGGTGCAAAGGCAAGGATAGTATTTGCTCTAAGGGTCAATGTTTCACGAGGCCTTGCCGAGCCTTGACAACCGGGACCCTACAGATGTTCACCCTGCATCTTTCCTGGTGGGGGAGATGAGTCAAGCATAGATTTCTGTTATTAGAAATTGCCTCAAACCTCAAAATAAAATTGAGGTTTTGCTCAGAGGGTAGACTCTGTGAATGCAGTGGTGTTTGCTAATCCTGGGAATCTCGAGAGACCCACACTCAGAAGGGAGCTTTGTTTCTTCCTCGTCTTTTCTGACTAGTGTCTGACTGCAGATCAAGGAAGCCTGGTGAGAAGTCTACCACGGGCCTTAAACCTTTCTGGGACCAGGAGTATTTGTTAAGGAGGATGTCATACGTGGGATAGTCTAGTTTTGAGACTCAACCACACTTGACTTGCACTGAGAAGACTTTCATTCCCTTGTGTCTCTCATGATGTGGTTCCCGGTTCCCAGCTTTGGTCTCTCCTCCTCTGACCTCACGAGGGGCTCACCAGCTCCCCTTACCTTCCTGGGCGTGTTCTCAAATTTCCCTGGTGGTCTCTCTGACCAGTTCTGCTAAAGGCACTGCCTTTTTTTCTGTGCACATATAAGTACTTGTGGCAGGCCCTGTCATGTCTCCTGTCTTGGAGTCCCTTCTGTGGTGACCTGACTTGTACCCCTGCACCCTCCAAGTCCTGGAAAGCAGCTCTGCCCTTGCAGGATCCGTGGCAGATGTTAGTCCCTCCTTGGAACCCACGTCTAGGTCTTTCTGGTGCCAACCTTGCCTAAGTCTCACCCCCTCCCATTCCCTCCCCGTGGGAGGGTCGCCAGGACTGTTGTCACCTCTGCTATTTCACTTTGGGTCCCCAGCTTTCAGCTGCTTTCCTGAAATTCAACGTGTTATTGACCTACTCTGAGGACAGCTGCAGGGAGATACCTCCTCCTTAAAAAGAAGCTTTTTAGGTAACTCATTTCCACCCCTCAGACCCAGGAGGTGAGGGTGACTAACTCAGCTTGCTGCCGCCCAGGAGCTACTGCAGGTTCAAGAGTGGACTTCCGGGGGGGAGGGTTTTTCCCTTTTTCTTCTTTTATCCCCCCAGCTTGATTGAGGTATAATTGATTGAGGTATAATGGACAAATACAACGTTATATATTTAAAGTGTACAAGGTGGTGATTCGATTCATGTAGACATTATGAAGTGATTACCAAGGTCAAGTTAATTAACACCTCCATCACCTCACATAGGTACCCTTTTTTGTGGTGAGAGCACTTAAGATCCACTTTCTTAGCAAATTTCAAGTACACAGTGCAGTATTATTGCTACAGTCACTGTGCTATACATGGAATCCCCAGAGTTTACTCATCCTGTAACTGAGGTTTTGTACCCTCTCACCAACATCTCCCCATTTCCGCCACCCACCAGCTCCTGGCGGCCACCGCTCCACTCTCTCTTTCAATGAGTTCAACTTTTCCTTGTTTTCAGATTCCACATGTGGTACCATCCAGTATTTGTCTTTGGTTTAACATTAGCTTCTATTCATTCTGTGTGAGCGAGACTGAAACAAGATGCAGAAGCAGAGACAGATCTCCCTGCACGAAAGCCAGGTCATTCAGGAAAGAAAGACCAAACTGCGAGGATGATCTTGCAGCCTCTGATGGCTGGGATTGTACTGTCCAAGTATCCTCACTGACGTCATGAGATTTCACAGTCAACTGTGAAGCACGTGCATCTTCCTAAATAGAAAAACAAACCCCAGGTTATCCAAGGAGCATATTCTCCAGGTGTGGGGTAGCTGGACCACACAGCCCAGATCTTGTCCTCCCAAAAGTAACCTTCTTCTTGGAGATTTCTCACCCACGTTCTGGCCTGAGTAGGGACGCAGCCTTTCCCCTTAATTGTATATTTGAAAAAGTCTGACACTCAACAAAATTTCCTAAAGTCTTCCGGATTGTAAAATGGAAATATACACTGAAAGGAACCTAGATAATCCGGCTATAAGGTATGAGTTTTTTGGTTTTGTTTTGTTTTAGTTTATTCTTGGGATGCTTTGCAGAGGATGCACTCCTCTTAGGCCCCAGATTGCTGCTATATCAGATCCTGGGTGGATGTTGGGAAATCCACTGATGACTTTCAGCAAGGTCCATTGATGCCCTGTAATTGTAATAGAATGTTTGTGTGCCTGTGCATTTTTCTGGGAATGGGGTCCACAGCTTTCATGAGGTTCTCAGAGATGCCTTTGTATCCCCAAATGGCAGGTACCATCTTAGCCCCTATAACTGAGTCCCACATACCTGGATGTCTCAACTCCTCAAAGCCAAGAGATTAAAAGCAAGAGACATATGGGTCCTCTCTCTAGTTTCCTTCCTGGGCAATTGACCCCAAGAACAACCAGCTTTTTCAAGGGGGACCAAGCCACACCAGTAGACAATTCAAAACATAATTGCCCTAGAAAACGTATACCCCAACATTTGGGATCATGTTAGCCAGCCTCTGCCTGGCTCTTGACAAGGTCCCATACAAACCAAAGTTCATTGTTTTACGGTGTAAAAACAGGAGACAATTTTGTTTAAAACCCTCACATCTTTTCTTCCTGGACTTCCAGTGAATTGGGTTTTGAGAATGTTTAGCAAATTTTGTTTTTATAGAACCCAGTGGGGAGAACTTTAACTTTAACCTGCTTTATGTTCTCAGAAGGTTAGAACAATTAATACTGTGGAAACAATACCACGTATAGTCCCAGGGATAGCTGTGAATATAAAATGATACATTGGTTTAATTCCCCCAATGAATGGCTTATCATCTCTGTCAGCAGATGTGGCTTCATGTGTAGCAGACAAAATCACACGGATACTTTTCCAAAGAATCCACGTTGGGCTGGTAGGAGAATAGTGGCAAAATCACCTGTTCTGACTTGATCAAATGTTGTTAGTGATGGATGGGGTCCTTGCAAACTGAAATAACAGTTTTGAGGCCCCATGGAAAGAATGCTCCTCTTGGGATGGAGAGGCCAGACTTATGGTGCTGCATCGGGCACTAACCAGGTGTGTAAACTTTGGTAAGTTACCTGTTCTGTCTGGATGCTCACCTGGGTACTTGTCTGTAGAATGAGGCTCTCTGAGGTCCAGTGCAGCTCTGATTTCTGTGGGTCTATTGACTGTACAAATTTGAGTGATTCTGAAAAAGCCTGGGAGGGAACACATGGCCTTAAATGTGGGCAAAAGGAGCGAGGATTGGGGTTGAACTAAAACAGGTTCAGGCAATGGTTGGATTAAAAAATTATTGGGACAGTGATAATCTTATTTCACCATTTGGGATGTTCAAATGGACAATCCAAAATGTATCCAATGATTGTATAATTCCCCACCTGTCTTTGGCTCCATCAAAGGAAGCAAACTTGAGCTGGTCTCCAGAAACAAGAAGAGGTACAAGCACGTTTGCTAATTAGGGTCACATTTTCACATCTACCATCATCTATTTGCCCCAGTGCACATGCTTCTTTATCATGGCTGTGATCTGAAATGACAGTTATACATTGGACGACTATGGAATACATTTTAGGCTTATATTTCCCAGGAGGATTCAGATTCATGCAATGTCTACCCTCAGAGACACAGTGCAAGGTCCTAAGCCAGGGAAATATTATCTTTCTAAATAGCTCTACGTAGAGAATAATGGACATGCAGAGTGACCTCCACCTGCAGACTTTGGTCAGTGGTTTAAGCAATGTCCATGCAGTCCTGCCAATGATGTGCGTGCTTTTCCCACTTCTCAGTTGATAATTTATTGTTGGTTAAACCTGAAGCAACCTTGGCCCAGTGGTGATACGGTAAAAGTTGAGTGTCTCCACCTACAGTGTCTACCAGCAAACTCAGGTTTGAGTTTCAGAAATGTTTTTGATAGATGAAACTTACAGCGACCCCATTAAAACTTCCATCCAACAGAAGGCACCATGTATAAGTATTTCCCAGTGAGCCCCAGGATAGCCGAGGATACAGTAATATCCAGGTGAAGATAGAACTCAAATCATTTTATCCCTCATGTATTGAACGTTGTGCTTAGGCCCAGCCAGTGACCTAGAAATTCATGGCTAGAAAGGTGATATTTCAAAATGTTTCTGAGTAAAATAATTTCCAGTAAATGTTATCTTCAAACACAAGTATTATGCTACGCTTGACACAAATGCAAGTCAGATACAGAAAGCCTAACCTAAATGAGCTTAAAGGGGAGGTGAATTCATAAATAACCAGGACATATAGTGACATGGGTAGCAGGGGCCTTGAGGCAGTGGTGGAAACTGCCAGAGTTTCCATAGGACATGGTGCAGGAAACTAAGCTCAGCCTGGGTAGAAACCAGGTTGAAAGGATAGATTGGAGTCAAAACCTGTTCATAATGTTTTTGGCATTACAGGCTGGGACAACCTTAACCTGTAAAAAAAAAAAAAAAAAAAAAAAAAAAAAAAAAATATATATATATATATATATATATATATTCCCTCAACATGAACCTTTTTAAAGCTAACGTGTTGTCCCATAGACTCCTGTAGACCTCTTAGGCAGTTGGAGGCCCCTGTTAGTTACGAGGTTCCCGGGAGGCCATATCCCAGCTGGACTGTCTTTTGAAACTTTTGAGATATTTATTGAACACCTCTTATGAGAAGAGCTCTACAAAGCATTGCAAGAAATTCTAGGAAGAATCACCTTTGAGGATCTTGAACTGTAGAAACAATTATCATTATCTTAAGAAAGATGCAAGGAAAGAGAAAATAGATGCTGAAGAGGCATTTGACGACTGTCAATCTCTGTTTCTGATAAAACTCTTTGAACTAGAAAGAGACGGAAGGATCCTTAATTTGATAAAGATAGTAGTAGGGACACTTACGGTTTTGGGGGCCACTCCATGACTATTTTCTAATTGACAAGCAATTAGCATAACCTGTCCACTTCGCCACAGTGGCTGTTTAGGAATGAGTAAGTGACTGTCCACTGGGCCAGTGTGACATAAGGATATTGCTTCTGGCACCTGGGAAAGCAGCTACCTGGAGAGATGTTCTCTTTCTGTTATACGTGAACAAGAAAACATGCAGCCCTGAGAGGCCTCAGGCAGCCGTCCTGGGACCAGGGGAGGAAGAGACCTTGGACCTAAGACTGGAAAGAAGATGATGGGCTAGATCAAGCCTTGTCTGAACTTCGGGGGGGGCTTCTAATTTACTATATAGGCCAGTTTGAGTTTAGTTTTCTGTTACTGAAAACAGCTGAAAAATTTGCTAACTGATTAAAACATTGATCTTAAATTAAGTGGAAACATCACATTAAATGGAGAAACATTGGAGACATTCTCATTAAAGTCAGAAACAAGAAAAGATTACCACAGTTCCTTCTGAAATTCAATATTGCTTTATGTGGCATTAGCCAGTGAAGTAGGACACATAATGAGGAATGAGATTTGGAGGGGAAGACTTACAGAGGATATTATTATTATTTACCAATTGTGTTATTTTCTATTTGGAAAACTTAAAATAATCAACCAGAAAGCTATTGTAAGAGACTTCAGAAATATGGCTGGGAGTCAAATATAGGGGGAAAAAAATCTGTAATTCTCCCGTGTACCAGCAATAGTCAGTTATAAAATATGAAAAATGAGTTCACTCACAATTGTAACAAATAATACGTAGAACCCGGCTTTAAAATAACAACATTTTACAGAGGGCGGGCATTTCAGAAACATACTTGAATAATCTGCCATGTCAGTGTGAATGCAGCCCCCCTCAGACGAAAATGGTATACTCATTTTTGGAGCTCAGTGATGCAATGAATACCAAAAGCTTTAACAGCTTCAAAACACTATTTCCTAACCTTTATTTGTCCAGAAATTTATCCTAAGGAAGTTACTAAAGACCTGTTCAAAGATTTAGTTCCAAGGATGTTCACTGAAATGTCTTTTAAAAATACAGGAAATAATTAAAATGTGGCACAAAATGGATCAGGTAAATTCATTCTGGTATTTTCATACACAATGGGATAGTTTGCAATTATTGAAAACATGTTATAAAAGAGGATTTGTTGGTTTGGAAAGATATATATGTTTTTTTTCTTTTTCATATTCTTTTCCATTAGAGTTTATTAAAAGATATTGGATATAGTTCCCTGTGCTATACAGTAGGTCCTTGTTGTTTATCTATTTTATATATAGCAGTGTGTATCTGTTAATCCCAAACTCCTAATTTATCCCTCCCCCCTCCCACCTTGCCCCTTTGGTAACCATAAATTTGTTTACTGTGTCTGTGAGTCTGCTTCTGTTTTGTAAATAAGTTCATTTGTATCATATTTTAGATCACACATACAAGTGATATCATATGATATTTGTCTTTCTCTGTCTGACTTATTTCACTTAGTATGAGAATCGCTAGGTCCATCCATGTTGCTGCAAATGGCAAGATTTCACTTTTTTATGGCTGAGTAGTATTCCATTGTATAAATATACCACATCTTCTTTATCCATTCATCTGTTGATGGATGTTTAGGTTGCTTCCATGTCTTGGCTATTGTAAACAGCACTGCAATGAACATTGGGGTGCAGGTATCCTTTCGAACCATGGTTTTCTCCCTATATATGCCCAAGAGTGGGATTGCTGGATCATATGGTAGCTCTGCTTTTAGTTTTTTGAGGAACCTCCATACTGTTCTCCATAGTGGCTGCACCCATTTACATTCCCACCAGCAGTGTAGGAGGGTATATATGCTATAGTAAGTGAGAAAGAAGCTTACTAAGCAGTGTGCCCGGTGCAACCTCATTTTAAAGCAGACGTGACATGCCAGTCGGTGGGGATGGGGAGGGGAAGACTGCACTAGATGTCTTAGAGGATGTCACATAGCGTGGAGGCCACATGTGGATCTCGAGAAGGTGGGAGTTCTCAGGGGAAGGAAACAGAGAGCCAACAAGAAAGAAAGCTACTACGTGCTTTGTTTCTAATTCTCTGCCCCTGTGGTTCCACAGATATTCAGTAAAACGCACTTGGTGTCATTGGATTTCCTGTGGAGGGCACATGGGGCTGAGTTTCCTGCTGTGTCACTGTGGGTGGAGGAGTGTATTAGTTATCTACTGCTGCGTAGCAAACGGCTCCGAAACGTAGTAGCTTTTCTCTCGCGCAGCCTTGATGATCTTGCGCAGTTAGAGGGGCTTAGCTGGAAGGTGCTGGTTCAGAGTCGGGTGCTGTCCAGGCTTGACGGGAGCAGGAGGCCTCTGTCCCTCACCACGTGGCCTGTCCATCCGACTGCCCTCAACACGCTCCCGCCACAGCAAGGGGTCAGAGAGAGAGGGCGCACCCAAAGCTCTTCAGGCCAGTCTCGGAGGTCACAGGGCAGGAGCCACACAAAGGTGCAAACACCAGGAGACCACTGGGCCATCTTGGAGGCTGTGGGAAGAGAAGAGAGAGTTGGAGAAGGCGGGATGGGGAGGGAACCACGGTGATGTGAAGTCAGACATTTGGGAGGGACCACAGATAGTAGGCTGGATTCACCAAGCTGTGAAATTTGAGTTTGGAGCTAAGCTTACCTACATCTCGGAGGGTCACGTAGGCTCAACTTGCCAAATGGAATATACACTGGCTTGGCCGCAGTCTCTTGCTCCCTAATGGGGAAAAGTTGGGGGTCAGAGAGAACGCGTTTGAGATGGTGCTGGAGGGGATATGGATGGATGGTGTTAACTAGGGAACTGAGGGGCTGAGAGGCTCTCCCAGACTGGGGACTAGACTTAGTAAAGGTAGGAAGATGGGAGTGTTGGGGGAAAGTTTTATTTGAGCATAAAATATAGAGAAGGGAGTGATGGGAGAGACCCAGAGAAAGAGCTTCCAGGGAAAGTCTTGTCAGTCGTGCTAAGCCTGCAGGGGGTTTTCGGCAAAAAGGGACATAGTGAGACTCATGCTGAGTTCCTACAGCCATTCGGGGCCGTGGCGAGTGGAGGCCCACCGGGCAAGGGGGGAGGGGAGAGAGGAGAGCGTGCGGCAGGAAAAGAGGGTATTTGGAGACAAGCTGTTGGGCTTGGACGTGGAAGGTGAAGGAGCGGGGAGGGTTGAGGGTGACTTTCAGGCTCCAGTCGGGGAACAGTTGGACAGGGCTGCCGGTGGAAGCAGGGCCAGGTGGGTCAGGCCCAGCTTCGCAGGCAAGTGTGGGTTTGGTGTTGGCCACGTGGGCCAAGGAGGTGCGGAGTCAGCAGGGGACCGGGTGCCCAGTCCCGGGGGTCAGGCCGGGGTGGGGGTTATGCGGGGGTTGCAGGCTACTGCTGAGAGTGGAACAAGGAGCACGGGGGTGGGGCGACGGGGAGGGCTGGGGGCAGGAGAGGACCCTGGGGACCCCAGCAGTCTCGGCACCCACTGTGGGACCAATGAGGGGGGAGGGGCGGGGGGAGGGGGTGGGCTTAAGGCCAGAGGGGCCGTTGGCTCTGCCTGTGGAGAAACTTCAGTGCCTGGGGCCAGAGCCTGGGCACATCTGGTCATGGCGGGAGGCACATCTGGTCATGGCAGGAGGATGGCTGGGAGGGAGCGGGGCAGGGCAGGGGCAGCCAAGTGTCTGAACACAGGGACTGGAGAAGAGGGGCCTGAGAGGGACCACTGGAGCCCAGGATGCTAGCGTTGTGCTGCCTGAGTTCAAGCCCCAGCTCTGTGGCTTGCGGGCTGTGTGACCTTGGGCAAATCACTTAACATCTCTGTGCCTGTTTCCTCAGCTGTTGAATTGCAGGAAAAGTAGTATGTACCTCAAGGGTTGTAGTGAGGATAAAATGAGTCAATAAGTGTATGTTATGACATAATACATAGTAAGTGCTATGTCAAAGCTGCTGTTATATTACACATGACGTGTAGAGTATATATGAATGTATATGCAGTATAAAGAATATAAGGTATATATTATACAGTACATATAGTATGTATGTATTTTATGTACTATATAGAACTATTATATATGCTATACATTTAATTATTATAATAAATACTACTATTATAACATACATATAACCTACTATAGTATAATTGTGTTTAATATATTTAATAATATGTATTTTACTATTATATATAGAATACTATATAATTGTACGCGCTGCTATCATAGATATACTGCATATACGATTACTATAAAGGCTATTACTGTCATCATCATTACTTTATTTTCTTTTTTGTTTTTTTAATTGAAGTATGGTTGATTTACAATGTTGTGTATCATCATCTAATCATTATTATTAGGACCCTTTCAATGCCACAGATGCTGAGGGTAATGGAGAAGCAGAGAGAACAACACAGAACTTTTGATCCCAGATAGGTGGGTGAATGTTGACACTGACTAGAAATAAAGAATCTGGTGTGTGTGTGTATGCGCGTGTGTGATGAATGTGGCCTTAAACGCAGAACCGTAGAAAGGGTTGGTAGAGCTCTCACAGCCTTCTGGTTCAACCTGCTCATTTCACCGACGAGAATGACGCCGGTGCTTCCCTGAGCGGCCTCGGGCCCCTAACCCCTCCCTTCTTGCACACCTGGATTTGGTTGGAATCCGATGGATGTGGTCAGCACAGAGGTCAGGGCGGGGTCACAGGGGAGGTCCCCCACTGGAAGCTCTGTTGTCCTTCCTTTACTTGGGGTTCAACCCGACCTTCTCCTTTGGCCCCCTCCCCTCCCCACTTTCACTGACCATTTAGGGACTGCCTTCTGCCATCCAGGGCTGCTAATGTTTGCCTCTGGAGGGACTCCTGGTGGGAGGCTCAGAGAACAGTCAGGAATATTAGCAGATCAATGCTTCAAAACCCCGATTTAATACAAGAAGGAGCTGGAGCTTGTCTTGTCCTCAAGCCTCGGAACAGTGAGTCACTGTGTCCCTACTGGTCAGTTTCCTTAGCGACATCACCTTGTGGGAACGGGCAGATGGATGAGCTTCCGGGGGGGCATGTAGGATTCAGGACTGTTTTCCCGACCCCAAGGAGCCCAGGGATCGCTTGGTATTTCTGTCGAAGACCCTACTGAGGATCAAAACACATTCTCAAGACTTTCCCACGTCATCTTGGCTTGGAAGAAAAGATGGTAATTTCAGGCAGTTTGTGATTCTAGAGTTATTATGAAACATGTGTTTCCAGGTACATTTTGGGATGTTGTCAGAATAATTCTAACCACTGCCTTTTCTTTCCTGGATTGTTATGGGGCAAATCTGTGATCGATGCTAAGTTTGTCTTTACACCATCTCAGCCTCCCCACGCCCTGTTCTTCTCAGAGACCAGGGGCTCTCATGCTGTCCAGAGACCCCCAGGGTGGCCGACCACTGTGCCCTGCCCTCTCTGTGCATGCTCCCACCTCGCCCCTCCTCACCCTGCCCACCCCCGGCCTCCATCTCGCCTGGGTCATCCTTGGCCAGAGGATGTCTGGGCCAGGAGCAGGGCTGACTAGGGGACTTCACATGAGGATGAGGAGCACGAGGGCCACGGGAATCGGGTCCAGCAGCTATTCCCCCCGGATGGGGACAACCCCTGATGGGGACGTCATTTGCAGATATAAGGGGAAGAGTAAGACCTCAGAGACAACCGAAGCGAGGGTATACTGAGTCTGCCCCATCCAGACTGCCCTTTTCTGTAAGAGTGCAAGCAGCAGGATCTTGACTGTAATTTCCAATTGAGTCTTCCCAATTTGGGCACTTTTTCAAACTAAAGAATTTTTAGAGCATTACTTTGGAGTGATGGCGCCTACTCCAAACTGTACTAAACATTAAACTATAGCTACACACAACAATGTAATACTGAGTTTTTAAAAGTCTCAGCAAATAGCATGCACCATGACATACTTTTAATAAAATTAAAAGCAATTAAAGTGAAACAGCGTATTTTTAGAAATATATATGTGTTAAAACTATATGTAAGATGAAGCAGATGTTAAATCGGTGGTTACGTCAATTGTGGAAAGATGGGGGTAGAAGGGGGGAGAAGCACACGGGTAGGTGTAAATTATTGTCAACATTTTGGGTCTTGTGGTCATGCTGTAGTCACACCTGTGAATTATATTCTATTACTAAAATAATATACATTATAATAATTTAAATTAAAATGTACAGACCAATTATTGACCTGGTTAATGCCAATTCATATGCCAGATACTGTTCTAAGCACTTTATAAATGTCATCAACTCATTGAATTCTCGAAACAAACCTGTGTGGGAGGCATTATTATTATTTCCATTTCCTCGAGGAAACTGAGGCACAGAGAGCTAAAGTAAGTAACCCGACATCACAAAGATGAGCTGGAGTTCTAATCCAGGCTGTGGGTCTCCAGACTCCTGCTCTCTCAAGACTAGTATTAGGATTGATTCACTTCTGTGAATTTGAGGTCCATAAAGAAAGGGGAACAAGTTAACTGAAGGAACCAGCCTCTCGATGAGCAGGGGTAAATGTGCAGGAGGAGAGATGGCTGGCTTTTTGCAGGAGCAAAGCAGATGGTTTTGTAGAGGATAGCCTTGCAGTCAGTTACTGTCTCTACCCTCCCAGGCAAAATAATTGCACATCAGCGAGGTCGTTTTGGATTGATTCCAATAGCGGGAATTTTGTGACGTGGCTAATGGGGGGCAATCTGTTGCCTGAGCCTTTGATCTCCCTTCATGTCGAGGGGCTGAGCTGGTCTCCGGCTGGATGGACTTGGTGCCTCTCACTGTTCTGTCTCAAGATCTGTCATCTATTGAGCAAATATTTACTCCTTGAATTCACTTGTAACGTCTCCTGCAACAAAAATCAATATTTGTTGATAACATATCTGAGGACTGAATAGTGAATAGTCTGCCTGTCAATAGGAGGACCCATGAGGGAAGCCTGCTTTCCTTTTCCTTTTTTTCTTAATGTTAATGATATATTTTCATTCATTATGTACAAAATATCATTTCAACAGGAAATCACTATAAAAATTATCGAGATATTTTACATTATTTTTCTTATTCTTTCAAATTCAATGTGTAATATCAATATATACTTATAATACATCACAATTTGTTTTTTTAACTTTATTGAAGAATAATTGACAAATATAATTGTATATATTTAAAGCGTACAACCTGCTGATTTGACATACACAGCCCACTGCAGAATGATGACCATGATCAAGATGGTTAATACATCCATCCTCAGTGAACATGGGGTGCAGATATCTCTTCAAGATACCGATTTCATTTTCCTTTGTGTGTGTGTGTATATATATATATATATGTATATATATATATATACATATATATATATATGCAGGAGTGGGACTGCTGGATTGTATGGTAGTTCTATTTTCAATTTTTTGAGGACCCTCCATACTGTTTTCCATAGTGTCTGCACCAATTTACAATCCCACCAACTGTGTGCCAGGGCTCCCTTTTCTCCACATCCCTGCCAACACTTGTGATTTGTTGTCTTTTTGATGATAGCCATTCTGATAGGTGTGAGGTGATGTCTCATTGTGGCTTTAAGCCTCCTTTACTTTTAAGCCAGATGTTCTCTGTTTTCCGAGAGTGGTCTCCAGAACAGCAGGACTAACATTACTCAGGAACTTTTTAGAAAAGCAAGTTCTTGGGCCTCACCTCAGTCCTGCTGAATCTGGGCCTCCAGTGTTGGGGCCCAGCCGATGGTGTGCTGGTAAAGTTTAACAACTTGCTCTCTGAAAAAAATGCAAATATTTATGTATATAAGTTTATTATAAATTTTACAGGTATATAGGATAGTTAGCACACAATCTACAAATGATAATAATATAATATTCAACACTCCCTATTATAAATTTCATGTAGCAAATTGATTTTCACAGAATACTTTCATTGATTTTTGGGAAACTTTTGTATTAGAGACAACCTATGGTTGCAATTGATGAATAAGTGTAGTTGCAATGTGAATGTTGGTTGGTATTTTTGTTTAGATTGAGGAGTAAGATGAAAGTAAAAGAAATGAAGATATATGTTACGTTAGAATGTCACTTGTTTGTCCATGACATGAGCAACGTCTTTGCCAAATCAATAATGGTTTTTAAATACAAATACTGGAAGACTGTTTCCTCAATTTTTAAAATCTATTTTTGTTTTTTTTGCTATTCACAAGGTAATAGCTACAGGCTGACATGTTTAAGTTTAACCTGCATTATTAAAAATTCTCCATCATTTTCTTAAGTCTAGATGATCAACAAAATAACACGCCAAGTCCAGACCTGTGGCCTTTGCCCATTTCTGTGATGTAAATACTTCTTTGATGGCCAAGTTCATGACACCACTGAACGAGAAATTAGGAAGAGAGGTGCAGCAATGCACCATTTTATGCTGTTTCTACCACATGATCCAATAGATAGATGCCCTCAAGAGCAGTGTAACAGAAACATGAAGTAAAATAATTAGGAAATGCTTTTAATATAGTTAAAAACCATAATTTCTTTATTAAACATTTTTAGGATTTATTTTTTAATGATAACTGTGTTTCACAACTGGCTTGCAAAATTCCTGCAAATGTAACAATTGGCTCTCCGGAGCTGTTCTGAATTGCTCCAGGACACCACTGGGTCCAGTAATGTGTGTTTCAACAAGCCCTCCAGGTGCTTCTGATGACACTCAATTTGGAGAACCACTGCTTGAGCAGATGCCGAAGACAAGAAATGCATTTACCTGTAATTAACCTGGTGCTGCCTGCTTGGACCTGGCCAACCTGATGCTCTGCTTAAATGTTTAAGCAAATCCAGATTTTGGGAGGAAGGGAGGAGTATTGTCTAAAGGGGTAGAGAGGAATGAGAAGATGTTTCAACTTTGAATCTTTGATATTTTTCTTCCAGATTTGGCCCAGATTGGTAAACGATTAATAGACAGCCAAAGAAACCCTAGACCAAAATTGGCCCACTTTCATCCTCTTGAAACAAAATTGCAGCCAATGTAACTGCTCAAATGACATGTCTTCCGGAGTCTAAAAAAAACTGGTTGATTTATTCAATAAGTACTTCTTAAGCACCTACCATGTGCCAAGTGCTGTCTGGATACTGGCGATGCAGAACAAGACAGACCAGGACCTGATCTGAAGGAGTTTGTATTTTAGGAAGAAGAGAGTAAAAAAAAAAAAAAAAAAAAACCAAGTAAAAGCCAGATAAGCAAGATAATTGCTGGAACTATTATGGGCTACCAAGTAAACAGAATAAAATGATGTCATAGAAGGTGATGGATGGGAAGGGGCTAATTTTTGGCCAGGGTGGTCAGGGAGGGCCTCTTTGAGGAGTTGATGGTTCAGTGAAGAACTCAGTGGTGAAAAGAATCCAGCCAGGGAAGTACCTGGGCAAAGAGTGTCCAGGCAGAGGGGACGATAGTGGTAAAGGTCTTGAGGTGGGAGCAGCCTTGATGTGTCCACGGCCTGCCTGGCAAGGAGGCCAGGACGCCTGGGACAGTGTGACTAAGGTGAGTATGTTAGGAGATGTGTCAAAGGGCAGACCAACAGGGTCCAGAGCAGGTAAGGTCTTTGAGGCCACAGCGAAAGTTCTGGATTTCATTCTAAGTGATGGGAAGCCTTTGGAAGGCTTGAAGCAGGGGAGTGATTGGTCTTGTTTGTGCTTTAACAAGATCACTGGCTGCTGAGTGGAGAATGGGCTGCAGAAAGCAAGAGAGGAAGCAGGGGATGCATCGGGAGACTGTTGGAAGAGTCCAGGGACCAGACAATGCGGCTCGGAAAGGGAGCAGCCAGGTTCAGGAGGCATCACAGTCAAGAGCGGATTGGACTGGCTGAGGAATTGTGACAAATTCTTTGTAAGAACATGATGAACCATTAACCCTACCATCTTTAAGCAAAATGAACTAGAATTCTCTGTATTTATGCCTGCTAATGTCTTATCCACATCTGTCAATCTATCACTTTCTACCTTCTTCACAATCATGTTTACAGTGCCTTGGGAAGGTGGTGGCCTCTTAATTGGGTGGGCGGCTAATGAAGCATCACTCAGAAGACCCTCCATGAAGACTCAGTTTAATCCTCCAAGTCCAACCCCGAGCTTAGGTTGATAAGGGCCAAGCAGGAGTTAAGAAGAAAGCTCACCAGCAGCCCCTTGTGCACCTGTGTGCAGGTGGGGACAACTATTACCAGGGTGTGTCTGTTCCCTTCCCACCCTGCTCGAATTGGGCAAGTGGGCCCCGTGCGCAGATCTGGGGACCTGTACCTTTCCCGTGTTACCTGGCCAGGTTGTGGTGGGCACTTGGCCAGGAGTGGGCTCGGTTCCTGAAGGACACTGGCCTGCAGGCTGCTTCCCCAGTGGTTGGTTGACAATGTCCTTTGATGTATATGGAACAGGAGCTATCACTGAGAGATTCCCAGGGGTCCTCAGCCGGCTGCGGAGGTCAGTATGATGGTGCAGATTTTGTAAATTGTTCAAGATATGGTTTGTAGTCACTGATTAAAAAAACAAACAGAAACACCTCCTTTATCCACTATTCTCTGAGAATATGGCATTTCATGTAAATCCATCTTTCATATATGCCTTTAAATGTCCAGGCAACTATTACGCCATGACCATTTTTGAGCATTTTGGAGAGAAGTCTTTCTAAAGCAGGTGACTCTTAAGCAGCGTGTCTATGTGGTTTAACTCCCCTGCTGACTCACATTCACCATTGTGACTGTCAGTTACTGCTTCGCACTGTAATGCAGCGACACAGCGACTCCATGCCCAAGGAAGCTGACCTCTGTGTGAACTTAATTGTTCTGTGTAGAATTGGACCCTCTGTCCAGTGTTTTACATGATTAGCACCCAGGCTGAGAGTACCAGCAAACAGGGGTCACCCTTTGCTGTTCCTTGTTAGAAAATTGGTGCTTTTAAGAAGATGGATTTTACGGGGAGGTTTCGCCTGAGTTAGCTAGCCTGCTGTTACTGAAAGCAGAAGTTTCCAGAAGTGATGGGTATGTGGTTTTTTTAATCCATCTGAGTAGAAGGCACTATATGTGATCCACCTACATTCGTGTATTGTTTATCAATACAAAACCTTTTTAGTATTGGTCCTGGTTCATAGAAACAGGAATACAGATGAGTCATCAGGATGATAAAGAAAAACACCTCCTGGGTCATCCAAGCAGAAGCCGGAGGAAGAAATTTGACTGGGGCAGACCAGGAGCCCCCCAGGATGTAAAATAAGATCAGTGACATCCCTGAGTCACCAGTCCCTGCTACTCAGGCCACGCTGCCCTCTCACAGCCACAAGACGGGCAGCCACGCATGGACGCGCTGATGGGGAGCTTCGGGCAGTCAGTCACAGCTGTAATGCATCGCAGTTTTCTTAGACCTGGTTTGTGCATGAAAAGAACCTGGTTCCTCGGGGAGGTGACATCATGGAATCTTCTAGAAGGCCCATCACCCTGCTAGGATGTGTAGAAGCTGCCTTGCTCCAGAGTTTGTGATGAGAAGAATTTGATGCAGTCACTGACCTGAAAACATAGATGGTGTCTTTCTTCCAGTCCCTGGGTTTTGGCAAACAGAAGGCTCTCCCCAGTGCTCTGGGTCAGACGTCCTTATCTTTGGTAGCAGTTAAGCCTCCAACAGTAAAATCACAGGCAGCACTGGGACGAGATTCTTCCAACAGGCCAGACACCAGAAGGCGGCCTTCTGAACTGAAACAGAAGAGAGATGGACCAGGAAAGTGTCCCTGTTTTGCCTGCTGTCTGTTCCCCTCCTTTGGGGACATAAATGCTTCCTTTGCAGCTATTTATACACAGATGCAGGTAATCTTTTCTTTTCTAAAGGAAAAGATCAAAGATTGTCATTGTCTGGGTCACATCAAACACACAGCTTTGGCCCCTTCCTCTGTTTTCTGTGGTAATTGGCTGCGTGAGCCACCAATGAGGCAGGTGAGGATTGAATAGGATGGGACCATCTGGGCTTGGGCAAAGGCGCTTTCCCCGATGCGGGGCAGGGGGCGGGTAAGGAACAGGGCTGCCCTGGGCTATTGGCTCTTGCTTGAAGAGAAATCCACGGTCTAAAGACTCTCTTTCATTCCTTGTTTTTCCCCTAGACCCGAGGGACGGGCACTCCACCTGTCCTGTAGGGGGCGCTGTTGGCAAAGTCTTCGTGTCCTGTAAACCATTGAATTGAGTCTTCTGGGCCATTACTGACCTTGGTTTAAGGAGTGCTTTTGAGGAGTAAAACCCTGTGTTGGTTACAGAAACATGAGGAATGCCTAAACATTAAACAAGACAAAACCAAAACAGAACAACAAAACAACCAACCAAACAAAATACCCCCCAAAACAGCCTCCATACCACCCTCCTCCCTACCCCCAGCAATGTCAGCACGATCATTTCATTCCTGGTCTCTTTTACTTGGATATGTGCTTGTTTGCTTGTTGTGGGGAGGGGCTTACGGATTTCCTGAGCTGGAGATTATCCGTACTTTATGCCCAAATAATAGGGCCAGAAGATCTCCCTGTTTTCTAGGTGCAGGGAACACTGTCTGTAACCCCCAGCCATCCGATGATGCTTTACAAAGAGCTTTCTGAACACTGCATGTCATTTGTGGAGGGAAAAAAATGCCTGCATTTAACTTCTGTCTTCTAATCTTCAGCTGACAGAAACCGGGAAACTGCTCAATTTCATATGTTTACTTCAAAATACCCCATGTTAGCCAAGTGTCTGACTGCTCTGTTTTGCAAACGCAAGGCACCACCATCACACCTGCCCTTCTTTTCTCTCCCATCAGTGTTGGCTGATGCTTCTGTCCAAAAGGCAGACTTTCAACAAATTGCATCCTGACTGACTGACCTGGATTTCTGCGGGGAGCTGAACACTAAAGCCAAATGGATTTAACCAAAACTTGCTTTGCTGGGGTTTTTAGTCTCTTTCAGAAACAAGCCTGGGACATGTTTTATGAGACAGCTGAAGGATATTATTCAAGAACAATGGTACAAGCCAGAGTCACAGTAAAGAGGGTTTTAGGGTTGGATGAAACCTTGGGTTATCCGTCCCAAGTGTTCAGCTATTGAAGAAGACTCACGGGCTTCTTATGTGAGCATCTGTTGAGACCAAGTTTCTAGGTTCATTACACCGTGGTCTGCTGAAAAACTACAGCTGGTCTTTTGATTGTCTGTTCACCTGTTCATATTTGTTTTGAGCTCAAAACATACAGCTATTTCAATCCATCTAACCAAGGAGCCTGGTACCCAAAGTGAGATGTGGTCCCACGGACTTACTTCATCATGATCCTTGGTGGTGCTGGGGGTAAATCCCGGGATTCATAACCTTTTGACAGCTCTCATGGACCCTGGTCAAAGCCATCATCACCGACCACAGTGGCTTCCAGATGATTCTTTGGACTCCAGTCATTTCCTCTTCCAATCCAAATGCACTGTTTTCCCAGGCCCCGGGATTATCATGGTACTTTCCCCAGTCGAAACACTTGAATAGCTCCCTATTATTTTTCTAAAACAACCTTTTTAATTTTATAGAGGTTTTAAATTTACAGGGAAATTACAAAGGTAGTACAAAATTCCCAAGTACTGCAAACCCAGTTTCCCCTGTTATTATTTACCATTAATGTGGTACATTTGTCACAATAATGAACCAACACATTTACATTATTATTAACTAAAGCCCACACTTTATTTAGATTTCCTTAGTTTTAACCTAATGTCTTCTTTCTATTCCGGGATCCCATCCAAGTACCACATTACGTTCATCATGTCGCCTTAGGCTTCTTGTGACTGTGGTCGTTTCTCAGACTTTCCTTGTCTTTGATGATCTTGACAGTCTGGAGGAGGACTGACAAGGGATTTTGTAGGATGCTGCTCTATTGGGATTTGTCTGATTTTTTTCCCTCATAATTTTGTACTGTAAAGTTTCATGGGTTTTGGCAAATGCATAGTCACATAGTCATCATTACACTGTCGGTCAGCTAAATAATGGCCCACCAAGGATGTCCACATCCTCAGCCATGGAATCTGTGACTATATCCCTTTGTATGGTAAAAGGAACTTTGCACATACGATCAACTTGAGGCTCTTGGAGTGGGGAGATTATTCCGGGTTATCTGGATGAGCCCAATATAATCACAGGATCACAAGGGTCCTGATGCTTGGGAGGCAGAGCTCACGGTTGGAGATATGATGGAAGCAAGAGGCTGGAATGATGTGAGGAAGGGGGTCATGGTCCCAGGAATGCAGGCAGCCTCTAGAAGCTGAGATAGGCAAGAAGTGGATTCTACCCTAAAGCCTCCAGAAGGAATACCACTATGCTGCCCTGTTGGTTGTAGACTTCTCACCACCAGAACTGTAGGAGAGGAAATTTGTTGTTGTTGTTTTAAACCACTAAGTTTATGGTAATTTATTGCAGTAGCAATGGGAAATTAATATAGATTTTGGTACCTGGAGGTGGAGTGCTGCTGTAACAAATACCTAAAAATGTGGAAGTGGCTTTGGAATTGGGTGATGGGTAAAAGCTGAAAGGACCATGATAGAAGAGGTCAGGGTTGCCTTGAAAAGTCTGTTGGTAGGAATATGGATGTGAGGGCTCAGGAGGAAGCAAGAAGCATGAAAGAGAAAGCCCGTGTTGTCTTGTAAAATACCTCTATTGTCATAAACAGAACACTGGTGGAAAAATGAACATTAAAGGTGTTTCTGGTGAGGGCTCAGAAGGAAACGCAGGAGCACGTTATTGGAAACAGGAGGAACGGGGATCTTTGTTACGTAGTGGCAGAAAACCTAGCTGAGTTTTGTCCTACGGTTGTAGAACTTGAAAGGAATCCACAACTTGTAAGGGATGAATTTAGATATTTAGCTGAAGAGATTTCCAAGTAAAGTATTAAAAGCACAACCTAGTTCCTTTTTGCTGAGAAGAAAGAAATCAGTTGAAGAAAAGAATTGTTAAATAAAAGGGAAAAAGGACTTGAAATTTGGGAAATTTTTAACCTACCCAGATTGCAAAAGATTCCAAAATTAGAAGGTCCACTGCTGGGAAAGTGTGCTCTGGAAAGAATGCAAGGTGTAGCTGGACAAACTTTTGCTAGTATTTCAGAGGAAGAAAAGAGCACAGTTTTCAGTGACACACAGGGCTCTCTAAAGAGATTAGGTTTTTGACTCATGAACCCCCTCTGTCCTCTCAACAGAAGCCAAAAATAGGGATGGAATTACCTGGGAAAGATCTGTGGGAGAATCTCTTGTCTAGTGGAGTGAATCCCCACGACCTACGTGGGATTCAACAAAAACCTGCTGGTTTTTGGATGTGATACCAGCAGAAACACCACCAGCCATTATGTCTGTGGTAATTTGTTTTATAGCAATAGAAAACTAATATACCTCCTAATATACACCTACCTAATATCCGTGCTTCCTGTCTTTGTCGAAGTACCAAGTTTTTTTGTTTTTGTTTATTTTTTGCTTTTTTAAAGACTTTATTTGTTTAGAGCAGTTTAATATTCACAGCACATTGAGGGGAGATTGAGGGAAATGTCTCTCATACCTCGTGCATCCACAAGTGCATAGCCTCCTCCATACATCTGTACCAGATGATACATCTGTTACAATTGATGAACCTACACTGACACATCATAATCACTCAAAGTCCATAGTTTGCATTATGCTTCACTCTTGGTGTTGTACATTCTATGGGTTTGGACAAATGTATAATGACATGTATCCATCATTGTGGTATCATACAGAGTATTTTCACTGCCCTAAAAATCCTCTGCGTTCTGCCTGTTCATCCCTTTCCCTACCCACCAACCCCTGGCAACCACTGATTTTTTTTACTGTGTCCCTTGTTTTACTTTTTCCAGAATGTCACATAGATGGAATTAAATAGTATGTAGATTTTTTTTTAGATTGGCTTCTTTCACTTAGTAATATGATTTTAAGTTTCCTCCATGTCTTTTCATGGTTTGAGAGTTCATTTCTTTTCAGTGCTGAATAATATACCATATGTATATTACCACAGTTTATTTATCTATTCACCCACTGAAGGGCATCTTGGTTGCGTCCAACTTTTGGCAATTATGAATAAATCTGCTATAAACATCCATGGCAGGTTTTTGTGTGGAGATAAGCTTTTAATTCCTTTTGGTAAATATCAAGGGGTATAATTTCTGGATTATATGATAAGAGCAGCAGTTGTGCTCAGCTACTTTTCCCAACCTCCTTCCAACTGGAGAGAGTAAGTTCTGCTATTGAAAAATAAGTGGAAAATGGGACTTCTAGAATTGTTTCTTAAAGTAGAGGAAAAATGGCCAGGAAATGCCTCTTTGGTCTTTCTCTCCTTCCTTTTTCTTGTGCCTGGAATCTAAATAGGATGGCTGGAGATTAAGCCACCATCTTGGACCATGAGGATAAGCCATGGATGAAGCTGGAAGTCATGTGATAAGGAAGGTGGAACAGAAGGAGCTAAAGAACCCATGTCCTCAATGATGTTATACCATAACTGCTATACTCACTGTAGACTATCAACCCCTTGGACTGGGGTCTGTAATAGTTTTTCTTTGCTGAGTAACAAATTACCGCAAACTTAACAGCTTAGAACAGCACGAATTTATTATATCACAGTTTCTGTGGGTCCAGAGTCCAGGCTTGAAATGTGCTTGTGCTGTTGGGCTTGCCTTTTGCACTTCTGCCATCTCTGTGAGGAGAATATGCTCAGGATAGCTTCTGGTTAAGATGGATGAAAGGTACATGGAGCAGAATTGAACCCCACTCATTGTCTGGAGCCAAGCCCAGATAATCCCAGCCAAGGTCAGCCGTTCTTAGCCAAAATGCTGCTGTATACAAGAGTGAGAAATAAACGCTTATTGTTGTATGCCACTACAATTTTGGGGTATTTGTTACTCAGCAAGAGCTGACTAATAGCATTCTCATCTATTCTCCTCACTGCCAAAGTCTCTGTTGTGAAATGCAGACCTGGCTTGTTACTGGTTGGTGTACAGTGTCTGATTTTTCCTGCAGGATGAAATTCCAAATGCTTTTCCTGACCTGTGAGCCCTGCCTTGCCCAGTCGCAGCTTCTCAGTCCCATCTTGTTCCACCATGACCCTGACTCATATGCCATACAAAATATTTGAAGGTCAGAGGCATACTTTGGATTTTGACTCCTTCATACTTTTGTCTTCTCCTTCCTTCTGCCTGGACTCTCATCCCATACCTGCTTTGTCAATTCCTACTTATTCTTCAAAGTGAGCTCCACCCTGTGAAGCCTTGCTTTGCTCTCCCAGAAGTGGCCCACTGGTGACCCCATGGCATGTCACAGACAATGCTTTTGGAGGACTCATCCCATGGAGTTGCAGCAGATTGTGTCTGTAACCTGTTCTAGGCTGATCACTTTGGGGAAGTGGCTCTTTTATTTTTGCTCGTGTACCTTATGTCTCTGCCTAACTCTTTTCCTGGCACATGGTAGATGCTCAAAGCAGGTGTAATGAGCAAATTTTAAGGGGCATCATTTGGCAGACTGCCCTTCTAGGCAGTGAGATGAGCTTGTGGAGAGCAGATGAATTCTGAGGTCTCAGGCAAGCAGCATTCCTGTGGTTCTCAGAGTAACTCTGCCAGGGAAGGAGATGAGCATGGCAGAATCTGTGTTCAAGACTCTGCCGGCTCCATTCCAGGACAGATGAGGAAGCAGCAGGAGCACAGGACAGAGAGTCAGGAGCGCCAGCTTGCAACCCTGCCTTGTCACCAGCTTATCCCTTGTTTCTCTGAGCTTCAGGTTCTTAGCACAACAAGGCTCTTGGATTTGAGGGTCTCCCCAGGCCCTCCTGACTCTGCTATACACTTGCTGCATTCCATAAGAGTTTGGAAGCAAGCAGTCCCTCCAGAATTCCCCAGGTCCCCAGGAGGCATGCGGAGCTGTGTAAGATGCGGCAGCTGGATTATGGGAACCAGCCCCTTATTGTGGGCAGGGAACTTGGTTCTTACCAACGTCCCCTGTACGTGGACTCTTCTTATCTGTTTGCTGGTTAAAAATGACACCAAAACTTAGTGGCTTAAAACAATAATTTATGATTATTTCTCATGCTTTTGCAGGTTGGCTGGGATTATCTGGGCAGGCATGTTCTTGTGCAGTTGCAGTCAGATGGGGCTGGGCTGCAGTTATTTGAGGGCTTGACAGGGTTGGACATCCAAGATGCCTCATCCACGTGGCTGACAGTTGAGGCTGGCTGTCAGCTGAGGCTGTCACTAGAGCACCAGTGTGTGGTCTCTCCACGTGGCTTGGGACTTTCACAATATGGTGGCCAGGCTCCAAGTGGGAGCAACCCAAGAATGAGAGTCCCAGGCAGAAGTTGCAGGACTTCTTATTCTGTTTTTTAACTTTTTATTTTATATTGGAGTAGAGTTGATTAACAGTATTGTGATAGTTTCAGGTGTACAGCAAAGTGATTCAGTTATACATATACATGTATCTATTCTTTTTCAAATTCTTTTCCCATTTAGATTGTTACAGAATATTGAGCAGAGTTCCCTGTGCTATACAGTAGGTCCTTGTTGTTTATCCATTTTAAATAGAGCAGTGTGTACATGTCAATCCCAAACTCCCTAACTATCTCTCCCCACCACCCTTCCCCCCTGGTAACCATAAGTTTGTTCTCTAAGTCTGTAAGTCTGTTTCTGTTTTGTAAATAAGTTCATCTGTATTTTTTTTTTTTTTTTTTTTTTTTTTTTACATTTCGCGTATAAGAGATATCTGATATTTGTCCTTCTCTGGAAAGACTTCTTATGACCTTGGCTCCGAAGTCTTAGAAAATCATTTTTGCCCCATTCTTTTGGACAGGCCAGTCGCTAAGGCAGTCCCCCCACCTCTCCATGCAGGAAGGTTGAGGAACTTGCATCATCTTCAGTTCAGCCTGGGAATGTGCTGAGATATGGATCTTGGAGCTGGAAAATCTTTCGAGACTGGAAAAGCCCAGGTGATGTAGCTGAACATCTCAGGGTGCCTTGGAGGAGTGATCCTCAAGGCGGAGAGGGTTAGGAGAGTCTAGATCTCCTCCCATCTTTAATCATGGCACCTTTCTGAGGTTCAGCTTCAGATATTTTTTTTTAAAGCAGTTCCATGGCTTTTAAAGGTAATGTCATGACTGGGGTTCCGTGTGGGTCCCTAATGTCTGCTGAGTGAGTTGTTCCCTGGGGGCTCAAGGCCAGCGCAGGTGCCTGCAGCAGACAGATTCTCCGTCTAGGCTCGACCTTTTAAAAGGAGGTGCGTTCTTAGATTGGGGCTTCCCAGGAGCATGGGCAGAGCTCAGAGAGAACACTTCTCTTCCCATAGGAAAAAACACGCTTTGGACCTTCATTAAATTTCTCACTGGTCTTTAGGTCTTTTAGTGTCTGCTGTCAAAATTAAATACAAATGGAGACCAGAGCTGAGAATTCCCATAAGCCACGTAAGCAGAACTAAATCTAGCTTATACTTGGGCTATTTCTTATAAATGTCTCTGAGAATCATAAAAGAAACCTAGGTCACCTTCCTAAAAATGTATCAGATAATCACTTGAAACCAACCCCCTGCCACCTGGACACCCCCACTGTCATCACGCATCACTGTAAAGATGAAACAATCTCCCCATTTTCGCTTTATAAACAAACCATCCTGTAACGTCACGCCCCTGAGCGTCATATCAGTTTTAAATTTGAAAGCTCCCAGTTTGCAAACTGTTCTTAATATGCACAAGAAACTCTTACTAAGTACTATTTCTTAATCTAGTGATTTTACTTTTGCTACTTCTGGATTTGGGACACTGTTAACTCAGTTTTCCACTTGAAAATTGGGTCCACAGTTACACCCTGTCGCACCTGTCACACTTTTATCCTCTGGTGTATCATGAAATTTGAAGGGAGTTACTAACTGAAAACCCTTTTTTTTTTTTTTTTAAATTAATTAATTTATTTATTTTTGGCTGTGTTGGGTCTTTGCTGCTATGCGTGGGCTTTCTTTAGTTGCGGCGAGCGGGGGCTACTCTTCGTTGCGGTGCGTGGGCTTCTCATCGCGGTGGCTTCTCTTAGTTGCGGAGCGCGGGCTCTAGGCGCGCAGGCCTCAGTAGTTGTGGCTCGCGGGCTCTAGAGCGCAGGCTCAGTAGTTGTGGCACACGGGCCTAGTTGCTCCGCGGCATGTGGGATCTTCCCGGACCAGGGCTCGAACCTGTGTTCCCTGCATTGGCAGGCGGATTCTTAACCACTGCGCCACCAGAGAAGTCCCTGAAAACCCTTTTTGAAAAAGCCCATGGGCATCATCTTCCTGTGCTGTTAGTTGTCATTTTTCCCATTAGACTGAAATCTCTGTGTATCTCACTTGGTGCCTTATTTGCACACAAGCGGCTCTCCGTGGGGTTTAGACTGGAGTTGGAAGAATTGCGAAGCTCTAAACTGTCTTACTGTTTCCTTGGGAAGCCCTCCATGAGTCTCTGAATGGCCCCAAGTCCAGTGCTTTGAGGAAGATGTTTTGCTCCTAAAAGGGAGAGGGCTGTCTTTTCTCTCTTGATGGATTGGTGGCCAGGCTAGGTGACTCACCACAGGGGTGAGGGTGCACAGGGAGTGGGGAGGTCTTGGCTGGCCGAGCTGCCTGGGGAACTGCTCCCAGGCTGGGCTTGTCATACTCCTCGCCTGCTTTTAGTCATGGGGGTCATTGGGTTCTGGGGCACATGGCCCTGACTCTCCACTCTGAGAAGCGTAGAAAGATGGGTTGAGGACAGTCCAGGTCCAAAACCTGCCATAAATTTGTCATGATTCGACATGACAAAAGATTCCCTTGTAGGGCACTGCACTGCGTCTGTGTATTTGTGTGTGTCTGATGGAGGCCTGGGAAGAAGATAACTCGAGGACAGTTGGCTCCTCGACCACATGTTCTCGGCTCCTCTGGGTGTTCATGTCAGTGGAAAGAATGCAGAGCAATAACTGGTCCCTGGGAGGGCGGCACTCACCCTGCCACCTCCCTCTCCCTAGCATTAGCGCTTGGCTTGTTCTTCAGAATGATGAAGTTGAGTGGTTCTTTCTGGCACACGTGGCTGTCCCCTGGTGGGCCTGGTGGCAACAAGAAGGGCTCTTTCTGGGCTGATGCAGCCAGACAACGCTGAGGTCCTGAGTCATCAGTAACGGAATCTATCTTGGTTAGAGTCGAGTCTGAGACCACAGCTTGGGTGCAGGTAGTTTTCTGGGCGGTGATCCCAGGAGGCAGGAGGGTGAGGCAGGGGAGGAGAAAGAATCAAGATGAGAGTGTGCTAATGTAAGAAGCAGAGCTCAATTTTGCTAAGACGTCTGAGAAGCATAGAGCACGTCCCCCTGAAGGATGAGAGGCCAGGGCACTTACCACCAGCCTCTCATGCCCTCATGGTTGTGGGTAGCCCCCAGGGTGTTGACTTCCCTGCCATCCTGGCTGCTCTTGTGCTGGGCTTTGGAGGGTCCTGTGGTGTTGTAGAACAGCAGTCCCCAACTTTTTTGGCCCCAGGGACTGGCTTTGTGGAAGATAATTTTTCCACAGAAGGGAGAATGGGGAGGTTCAGATGGTAATGCAAGCGATGGGGAGCGATGGGGAGCCGTAGATGAAGCTTCGCTCACTCGCCCACCACTCACTTCCTGCTGTGTGGCCCGGTTCCTAACAGGCCGCAGACCGGTACCTAAGCAGTCCATGGCCCGGGGGTTGGGGACCCCTGTTGCAGAAGGTTCTAGGGTGGAAAAGTGGATACACTGGTGGGATGGGCTTGAGGTGAGAAGCTGTCAGTGAGAGGTGAGTCTGTGCTCTCAAGGAAATGCCCGTGAAGCAGGTTAGAATCAGAGGTGGGCTGAGTAGATGTGATGTAGGGCATCCTCTACTTTCAACAGGACTACCTCTGATGATCTCTTGAACCATAAGGAGCGATGGGCCCTTGGGACTTAATGAGAAGGAACAGGAGCAGTGGGTTAGGTGGTGGGCTTGACTATTTCTGCGATGTCTAGAATAGAATAGTTACTACTGATACGTAGAAGACCCACCACTATTGTTTGCTCCTGGCTCTATTGTTACCAACTTAATATGTTTTCTCATCTGAGACCAAAACTATCTATAAAAATATGTGCTTCGAATTTACCTTCAGTTTTACCATTTTTCACTCTTCATTTCTTTAAGCAAATCCCAATACTTGAAATACTTGAAGAGACAATGACCAAGAATTTTCTAAAGAGCACAAGCAAGAGGCTTGGTGTAACCAGATCAGGAAAAAATAAAACACACACACACACTCCGTAGTCAAACTGCTGATAAATCCAAAGATAAAAACTGGAAGGCAGCCAGAGAAAAAGAAATATTACATAAAGGAGGAAAAAAAAGACTATTTCTTCTGTTTGGCTCTCTCTCTCTCTTTTCTTCAATTACATGTCTGTCCTCTTGATAGTGTCCCACAGTTTCTGCAAGTTTGTTCTATTTTTTCACTCTGTTTTTCTTTCTGGGTTTCAGTATGTATAATTTTTATTGAACTATCTTCAAGTTCATTGATTCCTTTCTCAGCTGTATCCAGCCTGCCAATAAAGCCAGAAAAAGAATTAATCTCTGGAATTGTATTTTACATTTCTAGCACTTCCAGTTGACTCTTTTTGCTGCTCTGCTGAAACTCCCTGTTGGTTCATGTCCCCATTTGGTTCATTAGATTCATGTTCAATTTTCCCATTAGATTTTTCAATGTAGTCATCATAGTTATTTTAAAGTCTGTGTCTGACAGTTCCCACGTCTGAGTCATCTGAGTCTGATTCTATTGGTTGTTTTATCTCTCTACAGTGGGTTGTTCTTCCTTGCTTTTTTTGTGTATCCAAAATTTTTGATTGCATGCCAGACACTGGCTGTAGAAAGATAGTCAAGACTGAAATAAATCGTATTTATGCTCAGAAAAGGGCCTGACTCTCCTGTCAGGCAGTCAGCCCGGGTGGTTGAGTCAGTCTACGTAGGTTTTGAGTTTGCTTCCTCCAGGACACCACAGGCTTCAGACTCCTCCACCAGTGGGCTGCTGTTATCTTGGGCTTAGTGTAGGGATCGGAGAGCTTGGGGGGCGGGGTTCCTGTTCCACACTCAGCTTTCAGTGACACCTGTGTGGTCAGTTCTCCATGATCTTGACACCCCCCAGTAATAGATTGGTGCTCATGATGGGGAGGGGGGTGAAGAGTGTCTCATTTTTCCTGGTCTAGTCTCGGGCTTCTGCGGGGGCTGTGTGTCTCAGAGACAGTGATTTATCAGCACACCTCCCGCCCCCAACCCCCATGGAAATCAAACTCTGCAGCATTTATCTGTGTTGAATCTTGGTTGGGAGAGACGTTCCTGCCCCTCCCCCAGCAGCAGCAGACCTCTGCTCTGTATTGGTGCAAAGGTTCTGGTCTCAGGAGCATTTCCTCCCTACTCCAGCGGTTTAAGGTCATTGTTTCACCCGAAGGAGGGCGTGGGAAGTGGGCTGGGTCCAGCCCTCTGGACTGGAGGGGCAGCGGATCACCACCTGCACCCTTGCACCACCTTGGGATGCTTGTTGCACCCATCTTTCCCATGTGCTCCTGGTGAAGGCCCGTGGCAAAGAATTTGTGAGTGACTGTGAACTCTCATCGTGTCTGGGACTCCCAGTAATTCTAAACTGACATGCTGATCCACACTTGACTTCCAGAATTCATTAAAATTTTAGCTGATTTCTGCTCACCTGCTTCTATCAGCAGCTGGGCGCTGACGAAGGTGAGACAGGTTGTGTCCCATCTCTCCTCCATCCTTTGGAATTTCGTTCACTCAGCTACATTCAACTCTCTGATGGACTCAAAAAAATTACACTTTTGTAGGTTTCCTGGCCTTCCCTTGTTGTTAAGGTGGGAAGAAATATCCTCTTGAGACTTTGCACATACTCTGCGGAAGTGGGGCAGCTGTTATTTGAATGTCTATCATACACAGGACACTGGACTGGGTCCTGTTCCTTGACTTTGCACTGTGACTCGTACCATTTGACCAGTGCACCTGAAAGGCAGACAACTCTTTGGCCACCTTCTTGATTTGTGGAAAAGTCACCTCCTGGATTTCTCCACAGTCTTTGGGATAGTGAAGCCCATCTCAGTTCTGCACCCAGCATTCTGGGGTACCACTTGCCTGGGAGGGGACAGTAGGCACATCTATTTTGACTTCTGGGAGCAGAGTGGTGCAGTCGGAGGGGATCAGGCATGTAGTCAGAATTGCTGACTCCGTGACGGGATTGACCAGATGTCCCTTCCCTCAGGCTGATTCACATCGTCCAGCTGTGTGAGTTCAGGCAAATGCCTCCTCAGACCTGAGTCCCAGTTTGCTCGTCTGTAAGATCAGAGGTTGGACTAAATTCTCTTAGAACAGATGCCCTCCAGACCGTGATGGGCCAATGACTCTATCTGCACACAGGTGTTTTCTCATTCAAGACGTAATAAAAGGGCAGCTGTTCTCATGTGCGGTACGAGAGATGCTCTGCGTTGAAAGTGGTGCTCAGATTCAGGAAGTAGGAAACCACGGCTGAGCTCCTGTGGTTTCCAGACAGGGTTGGCACTCCTCCTGTCCACACCCCACCCCATTTCATCCAGCACAGCTCAGACCTCACAGAGTTCGCTTCCCGGGCTTCCCAACAAATGGCTGCTTGAAGGAAGCGTTTTATGAAAAAAAAAATTGAAATCCACTCAGAAATTAGATCCGTGGTTGCCGGGGGTGGGGGAAGGGATCAGCAGAAGGAGGTAAGAGGTTTGGGGGATAGAAATGTTCTGTGTGTTCATTGTGGTGGTTGTTTCATGGGTGTGTTGTGTGTATTTGGCAAAACTCATGGAAATGTATATATATATATATTTTTTTTTTTTGAGATGAAGAGTTTATTCAGTTTATGTTTCAAGGCAATTACATAATGGTTTATTTTGGTTAACATACTATTTGGTTGCACAATTAGTGCTATTAATCTATACCATCTCTTTACAAGTTGTTTTTTTACATTTTTAAAATTCTTATACAATTGTGAAAGGTTACTTTCCATTTACAGTTATTACAAAGTATTGGCTATTTTCCCCATGTTATACAATACATCCTTTAGCCTGTCTTACACCTAATAGTTTGTATTGCCCACTCCTGCACCCCTGTATTACCTGCCTGGCTCCCCCTTCCCATCCCTGTAACCACCAGTTTGTTCTCTATACCTGTGAGTCCGCTTCTTTTTTTGTTATATTCACTAGTTTGTTGTATTCCTTAGATTCCACATGTAAGTGATATCATACAGTATTTGTCTTTCTCTGTCTGACTTATTTCACTTAGCATAATGCCCTCCAAGTCCATCCATGTTGCTGCAAATGGCAAAATTTTGTTCTTTTTATGGCTGAGTAGTATTCCATTGTATATATGTACCACCTCTTCCTTATCCATTCCTCTGTTGGTGGACACTTATGTTGCTTCCATGCCTTGGCTATTGTAAATAGTGCTGCTATGAACATAGGGGTGTGTGTATCTTTTTGAATTAGTGTTTTTGTTCTTGGAACTGTATGTTAAAATGGGTGAAATGTGTTGTATGTAAATTATACTTCAATGAAGTTGGTTTAAAAATTGAAAGCCACTGCTTCAGATTAGTTTTTCTCAAATTTTTAAATATCCACACTCCTTTCGATTAGACTAAAAGCCTCACACTGTTCTTTAGTCACTTAGAATTTCAAAATAAATTGTAGTGGGAAAGAGCAAATCAAAACAATGGTAATTTTAGCATATACTCTGTATTTGGAGATAAGAATAATAAGACAGGTACCTGGCTTCCAACTACTCGGAACTTGTATTTGCATTTTATCCTTTTTACTTCATTTTTTGTGTGTGAGTAAGTGTGGTGTTGTAAAAATGTATATTATTGGTACAGTTGACGCTCCCTTGGTAACCACGGTTTCATCCCACTTCTCACCTCCCTCCCTGCTTTCCCTCCCTTTTTTCCTGGAGGCAAAAATGTGGAAGTTAGGTGTACATTCCTACAGTCCATTTTTGACATCTTTTCACATATATATATATATATATATGTATGTATACACACACATATGTACGTAAGAACAATACATAGTATTATTTTGAACTTTTATTTGTAAATTTATACAATCGGTTTCAAAATATACAGATCATTCTGCAATTACTTTTTTCAACTACCCTTATATTTTTGAAGTCTACTCATAGTGACATGTATCTAGGTCTAGGTTATTTTTCTTACTGTTGTGCAGATTTCCATTATACTAACATACCATAATTTAGTTTTCAATTTCCCTTTTTTCATTAATGTCAGGAGCAATGTGGCTACGATCTTCCTTTTGCATGCAGAGTGTTTCTCCAGGTTATGCCTACAGCTGGAATTCCTTGATCATGGGGCTAGAATATGCTTTTCCGACTACGCAGTGCATCCCAACTCCCACGCAAAGATTTTTTTTGGGGGGGTATATATTTATTTATTTGTTTTTAAAATTTATTTATTTATTTCTGGCTGCGTTGGGTCTTCTTTGCCGTGTGCGGGCTTTCTCTCTGGTTGCTGGGAGTGGAAGCTACTCTTCATTGCGGTGCGCGGACTTCTCATTGCGGTGGCTTCTCTTGTTGTGAGGCACGGGCTCCAGGCGCAAGGGCTTCAGTAGCTGTGGCTCGCCGGCTCTAGAGAACAGGCTCAGTAGTTGTGGTGCACAGGCTTAGTTGCTCCGTGGCATGTGAGATCTTCCCAGACCAGAGTTCAAACCTGTGTCTCCTGCGTTGGCAGGCAGAATCTTAACCACTGCACCGCCAGGAAAACCCCACCCAAAGACTCTGATGTTCACATTCTCCCTGCCTATTACTTTGGCTCCGAGAGTCACTGTTCTAGAACAGGGGTTGGCAAGTGTTTTCGAGAGTAAATATTTCAGGCTTTGCCAGCCAATGGGTAAAATCGAGACTACGATGTAGGTATTCATATAACCCTTTAAAATGTAACCATTAAAAGATGTAAAAACCATTCTTAGCTGGTAGGTATAAAAAAGCAGCGACTGGCTGGATTTGGCTCCTGCACTGGTGTTCACTGTGCCCTGCTCTAGACTCTTTCAGTTCTAGACAGTCTTCTAGTTCTAGTGTGAATTTACTAATAAACAGACAAATTAATACATGTATCCACCCATGCACACGCACACACACACACACACGCACAGTGTGAGAAGTTAGGTGGTCGGCACATGCACACGGGTGATTGAGGGAAGCCCCGGGGGAAATGGTGTCCCATTTCCTACAAAGTTGCTGATGCCATTGGTGTGTAAAAGCAGTGGACCTGAGAGTGGCTACATTTTCCTCCCCAGTTGCCTCTTGCCCCTCCGCTGGCCTGTGCCCCCGTCCTCCATGGGCACAAACACAGCAGTGATGCTCTGTCTTCCCCACACCCTAGGACTCGCTCACAAGGAATGTGACGTGTGCCTCGGGCGGGATCTCGCCTGTGATCTTGAGGATGAGATGCTGTGGGGTGTTTGGAGGGAGAACGTGGAAATGGGCGGCATTTGGAAAACACAGACATCAGGGAGCGTCGAATGCTTGACTTCATCTTTCTAAAGATGGGGTGGGGATGGGATATGGGGGCAACAACACATCCCACATTGTTCCCCAAGACAACTAGGAGGCCAGGGATTAGCCCTGGTCCTAGGCAGAACTTGGCATGGCCATTCCATCCTCCCAGTGGGACTGCATCCAGATGCACCCGGACAAGTGACATCCAATCTGCTCTTTCCCATTTCTGGGCAAGGCATCTCCATAATCTCCTTCTTCAGTGACTTAGAAGGTGCCCTCGGGGAGGTGACTAGCTTGGGGGACTGTGTAAGTGTCCTCGTTGGTATGAGGACAACTATGTTGTGAGGGAGGGTTGTGGGGAGGGGCAAAGAGGGAATGCGTGTGCAGGTGTGTGCACACGTGTGTGTGTCAGGGTGGGGTGGATAGGGACACTTTCCCTTTTCCAAGTGTCAACTCACACACAAAAGCACCCTTCCAGACCTCCGTGCCTCTCGGATTCTGTCAATCCCTCCCAACGTGAATCACTCCGACGCCAGCCTTCCTCTCCTGCCACCCTCCCGCCCCTTCCTGGCCACCTCTCCAGATTCTGAGACCCTTCTTTTATTCCCCTCAGCCAACACCCTCCCAACTCCCACCCCAGCCCCACTGGGTTGACAGGACCCAGAGAAGACATGACGATAAAGAAGGCCAATTCACGCAAGTTCTTCAAGACCCAGTGTCTAGACAGGGGCAAATCCCCCGAGTCTCTTCCCGGCCCCATCCCTGAGGGGTGGGACTTGTGTCCTGGCTGGACAAGGCAACCCCACCAAGAGGTGAGCTGGAGCCCTTCGAGCTGGTGGACTAGGTGAGGCTAGTGAGGCTTCTCTTCTGGAACTTTCAACCTCTGCCTGGGACGGGGAGCTGGCAGAGCTGTCAGGTGCATGTTTCCACCTGCTGGTTTTACCCTCTAGTCACTAAGCCTCATGCCTTTACCCAGAGCAGAAAGCTCAGCCGTGAACCCAGCTCCCCAGAGCTCAGAGTAGCTGCAGCCCGCACAGAGGGCTGAATTAGACTGTTTGCACCTTGGCTGATGTCTTCCAAACTGTCCTGTGGGTAATGGTGTTTATCCCCTGCAGAGATGGAGTGACGACGCAGAAGGAGGAACTCAGAGGTAGGAGTCCCGTGAGAAAACAAAGCTTGCTAGTGAACTGACCACCCACAAGTTTAAATATTTAAATTCTTGTTTTAGCTGAGGGAGGATGTATCATTACGTATTGTCAGGCTCTGCTGCTAAGTCCCAGCTCTGCAGCATGGAGTTCATCGGAGAGTCTTTTCTCCCCTCTATCCTTTACAGATGCTGCTCCTGGCCATTCACACGCGTCTCCCGCCCACTCTTGCCCTGGTGAGCTCTTAGTCACGGCGTTGACGTCACCCTCGGTGCCCTTCGGGGCTCCCGTGGGACTGGACTCCCCGCCTCGGAACTTGTCACAGTGGGTTGTAATTGCTCATGCACTTACCTGAATCCTCCACCAGATCAGAAATAGCTTCTTTGTTGCTGTCCTCACAGCCAGACACTGTGCCTGGGACCAGACTCAAAGAGAAGATGCCCGCAGAGCATCAGGTCAGAAAAACAAGAATAGCCGTCAAGCCGGGTGCACAGCGATGGCCAGTGGGGAGAGGCGGGAGGTCAGGAGCTGAGGACGTGAGGACCAGGCTTAAGGATGAGTTCCCTGGGCTGGAGTTCTAGATGCTGACCTGGAACCACACCGTACGGCCTGGACTTGTTCCCCAGCTGCCAGCTGAGGATGAGGAGGTCAGGCAGGGGTTTCGAGGTGCTGGGACAGCGCGAAGGCTCAGCGCTGGGCAGGCAGTGCCCTGAGCTGATTCTAGAGGCTCAGCCCGGGGGACGCCAGCCTCCAGGGTGGGTCCAGAGGATGGAGCAAACCCAGGGGTGGCTCTGACGTGGAGCTCTCGCAGCTTAGGCAGGTGAGGCAGACTAGGAGATGCTGGTGACCTGGCGGGTTCCCCTCCCACTGAGGTTGATGCAGGGCTGGGGTGCACTGCGGAGGAGCCAGGCCCGCAGGGGGAGGCAGGGAAGGACAGATTCGTGGCCTCCAGGGTCTGCATGGTGCTGGAGAGAAACAACGGCAAGGCTTTGATTAGGCCGAATCCCCCCAGAAGCAGACCCCAGGCAAGAGTCCCAGAGAAAGTGGCTTATTTGGAAGGTGGAGTGAGGCAGTGGCAGGAGGTGGCTGGCGGGGGGGCAGCCCAGCATCCCCAGTGGATGAAACGAGGTGGTGCCCGATGGGCTCCTAGAACTCCACCTCACCTCCGAGCCGCCCTGCACACGTGTCTGCCCGCCACTTCCTGCCCGGTGTTGGCTGAGAGCTGCCGTCTCAGGACAGTGATTTCTTCTCCCTCTCGGGTGGTGCAGTGATTTTAATGCCAGGCAAGGTGCTCGCAGAGTCCCAATGGGGCCCGAGGGCTGGGGGCGCCAGCAGCCTCAGCGTGAAGACTCCGCCCTGGAGCATCAGGCACCAGGGCGCGTTTTGGGCAGCTGCGCGCAGTGTGCCCATGGGTGCACTTCAACCTGGCTGTCGGCACGCCTCTTGCCCCATTGAACTGGGTGTCGGGGCTTCCTGCTGGATTGCGGCACTTGTGCAGAGACCCTGTCTTGATTCTTCTGTGTCCCTTGTAGAAGACCCTTGAGAGATTTTGATTGAACAGGACTAAACTCCCTCTTGGAAGGGTCAGAGAGGAGAGGAGACCCCCGGCTCATCCAAGGGTCCTGAGGCCACTGTCAGGGACCAGTGTTACCAGGTGGGAGCCTGACTCCCCTGATCCCCGTGAGCAGCCGCGGCAGCTGACGCTGTCCGCCAGACCCTGAACTCCCATCCTTACAGCCTTGACCTCAGGGATTCACCACTACCCCCGGAGGC
The DNA here is from genome assembly GCF_028564815.1 of Eubalaena glacialis. NCBI lineage: Eukaryota > Metazoa > Chordata > Mammalia > Artiodactyla > Balaenidae > Eubalaena > Eubalaena glacialis. Next base: position 54,010,245 of record NC_083728.1, on the reverse strand, counting down.
GGGTGCTAGAGGCAGCCCCTTTGTAGAGAGGAGGAAAACTTGAGAGTCTGATGATCTGATTTCTCTTGAGCCTCTGTTCTTTGATGTCAGTGCCACGGAGGACCCTTACCTGCACCTTACCTATTACTGTGAGTGGGCAGCTCATCCCAAACCCGGGGCTGGTCGTGCCAGGTTGAGCTCGCGGCAGGACCCCTGCATAGTAGGAAGCAGAGATGGACCCGACTCCAGGTTTCCTGCAGCCCAGCCCTCATTTTACAACAAGGGGGAGGAGCGCCTGCTCCAAGGTTCCATAGCTGAGTCAGGAGCCCCCACCCAGAGATGCATCCACTCCTCCTCCACACAGCCGCTCCTGCTGATGGAAGGGCATTCTCTAAAATCATTTTGCTCATGTAGCCATTTTCTCAGTTGTATTTTCCCAGATGAATAGTGTGTGTGTGTGTGTGTGGACGTCTTATAGAATTGTCATTGCAATGTTTAGTCTAGGAGAAAAGGCCAATTATTGACAAGAATTCTGTGGCTATTAGGAAGAGCTTCTCGATGGGACCAAGGGCTGGACCTCAGGCAAGAACATGAGGGAGACAGAGGCAGCCCTGCCCTTGGGCGTCTGCAGGTCCCGCGCGGAAGAAGGGGTTGGCCTGAAGGCAGGGCCAGGCGGAGCCCGACTCCCTGGGTTCACAAGTCCTGCACTCTTATTCCAATATTTAGGGCACTGTCCAGGAGAATAACTTTGCTGCCGGAAAGCCATCTTTCTTCCCCAGATTTTTGGACGCATTTCGTTTTCCAGTTGTGAAACGTGGGAGGGATATTTTCCCGGCTGGGCCTGTGGAGAGGAGGGGCCCAAGGGAGGGGCAGGTCACGGTCACTCTCTGGCCGCCCGTCCTCCTCCCACACACTGGTCTCTGCTGTTGGCCGGGGAGAGCCCAGTGCTCCCCTGGCGCCCAGCCATCTCTTGCAGGGATGTTGTATCTCTGTCCTGGCGGATTCGGCCTCCTTCAGGCTCAGGTTTCCAAGAGACAGAAGACCTGAGTGTCCCCTTCTATACCTTCTATGTGTCCACATCTGACACGGAACTATTCTGAGGCTATTCATCCTGATGGTTCCCCTATATCATCTGTGTCTGGAATTAACCTGAAAAATGCCAAGCCTTTCTGTCATAGGTGGGGCCAGACCAACATTCCCAGACCCCACTGTCTCTGAGAACTGAGAGCAAGAGGGTCTCAGTGCAGGGGTCCCAGTGGAGGCCCCTTCACCACGCCTGCTCCCTCAGCAGGGCCCCCGCTGTGCCCACACGATGACATCTGGAGGAAACGCAGGCAGGAGGTGCTGGTGATGAAGGCAAACACGACTGCACCGTCAGCCACGCCTGGAGGGCTTACAAAATTACAGATTCTGGGAGCTTGTATCGGTTAGCTCTTGCTGTGTAACAACCTACTTCAAAACTTAATGGCTTAAAACATCTGCCATGTATTTAGCTCATGATTCCATGGGGCGTCTTCTGCTCTGTGCCTGCTCATCTGATCTTGGTAAGTTCACTTAAGCACCGTGGTCAGCTTGCAGGTGGACTGAGTCCTGGTTTGTCTAGGAAGGCCTCGTGCACGTGGCTGGTGGTTGGCAGTCTATCGGCTGGGCGACCCATGCAGCTGGGCCACATATCTTCAGCAGGTCAGCTGGGGCTTGTTCACACAGAGCCCCAGATCCAGGAGAAGCCAGAGGATGAGTCACAAAGAACAGGCGCCTTTCAAGTCTCTGCTAGTGTCACGTTTGCTGATGTCTTATTGGTAAACCAAGTCACAGGCACAAGCCCAGGGTCTTTGTAGGGTGGGACCTCCACAGGTTGTGGATATGAGAGCTGTGAGCTCACGGCAAGGGGGCATTACTGCAAACATCCACCACAGATTCTCACTCCAGACCCACAGAACCAAACTCTAATGGTGGCTCCAGGAATCCCTAGTTTTAACCAGTCCCCTGGGTGGTTCCCATGTGGCTGCTGCCAGGAAAGTCAGGCGGGACAGCTGGAAGCAATGATGGGTTAGTTGTGAGCTCAGAAGCCTGCAAAGGCAGGCAGGTGACATAATGTGTGACGTTGCAGCTGTAGGGTGACAGGGAATGTTCTGTCTGGGCAGACTGGACAGTCCGGGAAGGGAAGGAATTCTTAATGTACTGACCAGGCCAAACCACTCATGTCCAAGTGGCACACAGCTGTGAGCCAGTGTCCCTCGGTTTTATGATGACGATTTCCCAAATGTTAGAAGGACAGGTTGCCCTGGGGATGCGGGGCTCCGCATCACCCCACAGAGACCATGACTTTTGTCCCAGCGCCCGGCTGTCAGTGTTTACCCTGGGCAGCTGGCACTCAGGACCCTCCCGTCCTTCCCAGCTTGGACTCAAACTCACGTTCCTGCTTCAATCTTCCCTGACTGACCTCTCTTTATTTTTACTCCCCAGCAATTTAGCACCATATGACACATGTTTTCTGTTTACTGCTTTACTGCCTGCCTCTCTCCCACGAGAACACAATCTCCCGGACTCCTGAGCCTATTGTGTCTACTTCTGGACCCTCAGGACCTGGCATTCAGTGGGCACTTAATGACTCTTTCTTCAATGAATGGAGCCCCCTTGCTATTGGTTTTCATTTCGACTATTTCTCTTTGCCTCAGGAATGGCGCCAGCCTGGCCTCGAGCATCATCTCTCCGTGTTCGCTCTGCGGACTGAAGCCATGTGGATGGAATAGTCTCCGCCCATGTAGGCCCCTCTCGCCAAAGTCCATTTGCATCGCAAGAATTTTCTCTCTGGGATTCTCAGAGGTAGATGAAACCTCCTTGTTCCCTCCAAGCCAGGCCTCATGCGGAGGTAGATGGGGTGATGGGGGGCAGATGTAGGACCTGGGAGTAAAAAGGTGTTTGGAGACTTTTGCTTGGGTGTGCCTCTACTCAGCAGTGATTACTAGTAATTAATGTGTGAGGACATTTGAGTTCTACTCTCAGCAAATTTCAGTTATACAACACAGCGTTTTCAACTCTATCGCCATGTGTACATTAGAGCCTCACCCTTATGCATCTTACAGCTGGACGTTTATATCCTTTTACTAATCTCTTCCTACTTCCCCTACCCCACCGCCCCTGGCAACCACTTTTTTACTTCCTGTTTCAATGAATTTGACTCTTTTTTTTTAGATTCCACATATAAGTGGTACCATGCAGTGTCTGTCTTTCTCTGTCTGGCTTGTCTCAGCACAATGCTCTCAAGCTCCAGCCCTGTTGTTGCCAGTAGCAGACTTTCCTTCTTTCTCATGGTTGAATAGTACTTTGTTGTGTATATGTACCACGTCTTCTTTATCCACTCATCCACTGATGGACATTTAGGCCGTCCCCAGGTCTTGGCTGTTGTGAACAGTGCCGCACCATCCAGCATTTGAGACTAGAAGGACTGCGGCTAGGAGAGAGCTGGGTGGAGGGGGGAGAGGTGTGTGCACAGCCGCCACAGGGCACTCAGCTCAGCACATCACAGGGGCCCTTACTTACCTGGGGGAGCACTTCAGTTTGCTCCCCTGGATCTTACAGGTGAGGAAGCAGAGCTTCAGCAATGTTGGAACTCTGCCTGGGGTCCTAGAGCCAGCTCGAGACTTCCTCCCACCTCTCAGCGTGTTGGGTTCCCACCACACCATCATGTCCCCTCTCGTCCTAAAGGGCAGAGCAAGTCTGAATTTCCTCACCATGCCAAATTCTGACTTGACTGCCCTGAAGTAAACAATACACATGGGCCCTAAAACACTTTTAGAAAAAGAGGAAAGGATTAAAGCTTTTTACAAAGATAAACAAAAACTCATGGGAAGCTGGGATTCAAACTGTTCAAGAGGGAACCAGAACCCCCGACATGAACTCTCGAGAAACGAGATAGACACAGGGGAGCAGGAGGGTCCCATGGGGGGACTGGTGTTCTCCATCAGGGGAGAACGGAGGCTGGGGGAGAGCTCACGTGGGGAGTCGGGGACGATGTTCCCAGCACTTCCCTGGCTCTCTGTTCTCGCTCAGACAGAATCGTCCAGCTGCTTGTTTTCCATCTCTCTGGAGGTAGCGGGGAGCAGCCCAGGCAGTTTTAAATCAAGGTTTGCAGGCTGGACTTGGGGCGTGTTTCCAAAGGCCAAAGGTTTGAGGCAGATGCACCGTGTTCCCGCTCAGAAACCTGGGACTTTTTGGACGAGAAAATCTCCCATAAAACATGAGAATTCAGCAGCTCCTAGGACCAGAGAAGGTGCAGATCCAGGTCCTTTCCTGATATGCCCCAAAGCGCATCCAGATGGCTCGTGGGAAAAGGCATGCTCCTTCCGGTGCCGGCAGGGTGGCGCGCAGGGGTTTCCCATCATCTGGTCCAGGTGCGCCAGGTGGTGGCACTGACTGGGGCTCGATCCAAATGACACTTGTTCAGAGGAGATGCTCTCTGCTTCATTTGTGGAACATTGAGTCCCATCCCCACCCCCACCCTGCCTGGGGCCTGGTAGGAGGAGAGGCTGGTCCAGCCCTGCCAGAGCATCCCAGAAAGTAACCCGATCTTTGGTTTGAGCCGAGCTGCACAAGGACAGTGCTTGCTCAACCTTCCCGCCGTCCGCAGGGTCCTTGGCCTCCATATGGAAAGGCTGGTGCCTGAGGCCAATGGGATACTGATTCTGCAGGGGGATGGCAGGCAGGAAACGGCCTTTTGCCGGTGCCTCTCAGAGATGTCAGCCATCCTGGGGGAGCTTCTAAGAGACTAGGCTGGGGACAAGCGACCGATCGGGGTAAACAAAGGAGAAACAGTGGTGAGGGTGAAAGCTCAGCCCTATGCTCGAGAATTTGGGAGCTGAGCAGACGTGGAAGTGTTTCCTACTACAGGAATTCTACAGGGTTGGCCCAAGACCGAGAAAGGAATCCTACGGGGCTGCCGATAGGATTCATTGTCAACTAACCAAGCCCAGTGATGATTACCGAGGGAGGTAGAGGCACCTGCCAGCTTAACGGGGTTATTATGCACTTTTACCCACAAATTTATGTGTCCAGCCCAGACCTCAGCCCTCATCTCCAAGTCTGTCTATGCAGCTGCCTACGTGGCCTCTCCGCTCAGATGTCTAACAGGCGTCTGGTGTCCACACCCCCAAAACCCGTTCCTGACCTGCCAGCCACTCCTGAGCCCCCAGCCTTCCTGTCTCGACGGCAATGGCAAGTTCCCTCGGCCAGGGGCTTGGGCCGAACATTGTCCGGGCACCCTCTACTCAGCAACCGATCCACTCACCCCGTGGCTGGAAAATACATACCGTCGTACCAGGGTTAACGATTTACTTTCCATCATCCGGTGGAAGAGAAAGGGCTCCTCAGTTCTCAGGGATCGTGGAATTTCAGAGCCCAGGCTTTGCAGATTGGCCTGCGAACTATGGCTGCGGAACAAACAGCCTGAAACTCAGTGGCTTAAGACAATGACAATACTTATTTTGCTCACAGATCTGCAAATTGGAGGGCAGGGCTTGGCGGGCAGCCCGTCTCTGCTCCCACGGCGTCAGCCTGAGGACATCAGAGGCCAAGGCTGAAATCCTCACGACTCGTGTCCGGAAGGTGATGGGAAGGCGTGAGGCACCCAGGTGTCTGTCTCTGCTCGCCATCCCCTCCACGGAGCGATTCAGCCTGGCGACTTCAGGAACCAGGCTTCTGCCGTGGGGCTCGGAGCTCCGAAGACGCACGTCCCAAGGGAAACAGAGTTTCCGCCTTGCTGGCAGCTGAGTTACTTTTTGTGTCTTGACTCAGGACATCACACAGTGTCCCTTCGGCCCTGTCCTGTTGGAGGGCGTCATAAAGGTCCACCTCCATTTGGCCGTCTTTGCCACACAGATCTTTGCTTTTAGGTCTGTGGTGTGATGCTCCTCACGGCCCCAAGCTTGCAGTGTGCGGTGAAGATACCTATGCAGACCCAGAGATGCACCGGCTAATGACGGTGTGAGGGGGGCTCCTCCCGGGGCAGAGCTGGGAAGCACTCTCTTCCACCAGGGTGGTCGGGGGACGTCCCAACCCAAATGTTTGCACGAGTCCCTGCGCACGCTGTGTGGGGTCGTTGTTGAAAGAAGAGGAGGGTGCTTGGCCGGAGAAGAGAAGGAGAGACAAGGGGAGGCAGTGGCAGGGAGTCGGTCCCCGCCCGGCCTCTGGGGCTGTGCGGAATCCCCAGGGGGAAAACCAGAGACGAAAGGCAAAAGACGGTTCCCAGGAAGCACTTTTGTGAGCTGCCGAGCACAGGCTGCAGAGTTGCAGAGTCCACGCCATGAGGTGTAGCCCAGCCACGGGAGCACGGCATCCTGTACTGCTCTGGTACCTTGGGAGCTGGGGTCTGCAGAACTGTGGAAGGTGGGGCACCGACAGTGATGGGCAGGGACTCACAGGGGGCTGGAGCCGAAGAACGCAGGGGTGTTCATTCCTTTACATGAGGAAAACACCACTCTGGGCACATCCCACAGGCATGGAGGAGACGGAGGAGCCTCCACCACCAGGTGCCAGCTTGGAGTGATGTGAGTGTGTCCTCGTCATGTTCACGGTCAGGGCATTTGGGGAGGGTCATAGCATGTTCAAGATACAGTCGTATCGTAGCCATATGTGGTGAACTGTGATGGCAGTCATGCGTGTGTGTGCGCGTGTACGTGTGAGAAAGACCAAAGTCGGGTGGGTAGGACTGACATTTTTACCGAGGACCCCAGCCCTTCTGCAGCACGCTTTGGCACAGGAGACCACTCTTTCATGGTGTGTCTGCCACACCGAGAAGCCCATCATTTCTGTGGCTGGTGGGTGAATCTCAGTCAGAGAAGAGGAGATGGGAATTTTTGGCTGAAAAGAGACTGTAGGGTTTCTGTGTTTCTCTAAGGAAGATGTGATGCTCCTGAGACATCTGGGGACACCACAGCAGTCCTGGGCCTACCCAAAGGGTCTCTAACAATAGTCACAGGGGACTTGGTAATTCCTTCAGGGAAAATGATCAGACTTCTAACTGCTACAGTGTCCAATATATTTTACCATTTAAGGAAAGCTTTTTTCCTCCTTGTTTAGCAAAACACATTTACTTTTGAAAATCTAAGAAAAATTTGAATAGGTAAATCAAGAAAATAAAATCACCCTAAATCTTAATGCTCAGATATATCCAATATTAATTATAGATATATGAAAGGCATTAAACTATTAAATCATGAGTACTTGCATTTCTCCCCTCCTTTTCTGAGACAGGAGGTCTTTATTATACTGGGTAGGGAGATGGGTGGGAAAGAAATTTGGACAAGCTGAGAGGCCCAAGCTGATCTCTCTGTATAAAGGCATGGAGATGCTCTAAGGAGAAGAAGATAAGAGATGGGGAGGAATTTGGAGGAGGTGGGGGGCGAGAAGAGAAGAAGAAGGAGGAGGAGGAGGGGGAGGGTATTAGAAGGAGAATATTAGTGAGTAGAAGAGAGAGAGGTGAGTAATGAGGCTGAAAGTCTGGGAGTTTGGCGGGGGCGGTCAACAAGATCAAAAAGAGAAAGAGAACGAATGCAAGTAGCTGTCGTGTGGAGTAAAATTTTGAGGAAAGGAAAGGATGGCAAAAGAAATGTTTAAAAGAAATATTTGTTACAAACACCACTAGAAACCTTCAGTAAAGACATGCATTACTCTTCAATTCTGGCTTGAAAATGCCAGCCATTTTAAAGCCTAAAGATGACCCAGTTTTATTTGGTATATTTATATCCGTCTCTATAATCCCATATTATTTTTAAAAATCAAAGTGAGGTCTTATTCTATACTTCCACTTAACAATATGTATAGAACATAATCTTTAATGATCACACAATACTCCAGTGTGGGAATGTACCATAATTTATTTAGCTCATCTCTCATTGGCAAGGTGGGTTATTTCCAATTTTTAAAATTATTCTAAGCAATATTGCAATGAATAACTTTATTAGCAAATCTTCAAGCACATATATGATGATTTCCATATATGATGATTTCCTGAGGACGCATTTCTTGAAGTAGTTTTGCTGGATCAATGGGAAAATAAAATGTTATAGCCTTTGATACGCATTACCGGACTGCCTTACAGAAAGGTTGACTAATATTCTCCCATTGGGTGGATAACGCCCAATCTATTGATCCTAAACTATCTTCCCTTGTTCTGTAAGTACATCCTAATGGTAATTCAACTAGAATGTAAGCTCCAGGAAGGCAGCAGCCCTTTCTGACTCTACGTAGCATAGATCTAAACACATAATGGGAACAGAATAAATATGTTGGGATGAATGAGTGATTGGTTGGATGGATGGATGGAAGGATCTGGACTCCCCAAGAGCAGGTTTCTACTTCTCTAAAACCCTCTAATGTCTGGTACACTGCCAAGCACAGGGTAGGTGCCTAACACCGAATCCTCTGAGGAAGTTGGTCTCTGTCCAAACATATTGCCATTGGGAGTCAGTCAGACATTCTATCCATTCTAAGAAAGCAGATTGTTCACTTGACCCTGAATCCAGAAGGAGTCTATGGCCCCAAGAAGGAGTTAAACTCCTGGGAGGATTGGGTCCCAATCTTTACTGCATCATCCATCCCAATGACCTCTGTCAGGAAGTTCCTCTTGGGTGACCCAACATGAGTAAATCGTTATCTTCTTCCAATAACAGATCAAACCACCCTTTGGACATTCCTTCAAGATGCTGTGTTGTGGAGACAGAGGGAGGGAGGGATGGGAGGGATGGGAGGGAGGGATCCAGCACAATGCCCGGCACAAGGTTGGCTCCCAAATGGTGGCTGTTACTATGATCAAACCAACACCATCGCTCTTCAGTGTCACCCCCAGTCTTGTCTACTCAAGAAAAAAAGGTAAATAATTAACATTTTGTTAGTTTTGGAGTTGAACCCTCTCCATGCTGCTGTGACTCAGGTACATTTTTTTCCATTTTGCAGCTCAGGAAACTGGACTTTGGAGAGGCAAAGTGACTTTCCTGTTTTCTCACGATTATTAGTGGTCCGTCTGACTTGGGGAGAGATGTGTGCAGCGTCAGTGCCAGTCACTGGCCAGGCTCTCCGAGCACAGCTGCCTCTTTGACCCATCACAGACAGAGGGCAGAGCTGCTGGTCTCAGGTGCACGGCCAATCACCTGGGTGCTTGTAACGTTCCTCCAGAAGATGGGGGCTCTTTTCATCACAGCCTCTCTGACAACGAGGCAGTCAGAGGCCAACCCCGTTTAAGACATTCCTGTGAAGTCAGTCAGATGAGTTGTGATGGCTCAGGCCAGACACCGTCTAGGAGAATGAGGTCGTCTCCTAAAAACACTCTCCCCAGCATCAGGGGCGGTTCCTGGGAGGAAAGGACAGGAGTCAAGCGTTTGTCACGTCAGGTGGAAGTAAAATGATCACAGTCTCCTGTTGAAAATGAAACCCAAAGGCCGGGTTTTTTCTGTTGGTTGATTCCAGGTGTAGATCTGGCACTTTATTTGGTCCAGATTTGTCTGCTTCTTTTTTTTTTTTTGACTACATGAATTTATTTTTTATTAATTCTATACATTTCTTTGTCTATAATATAAATACAGGGATTAAAATTTTTTTTCAACATCTTTATTGGAGTATAATTGCTTTACAATGGTGTGTTAGTTTCTGCTTTATAACAAAGTGAATCAGCTATACATATACATATGTTCCCATATCTCTTCCCTCTTGCATCTCCCTCCCTCCCACCCTCCCTATCCCACCCCTCTAGGTGGTCACAAAGCACCGAGCTGATCTCCCTGTGCTATGCGGCTGCTTCGCACTAGCTATCTATTTTACGTTTGGTAGTGTATATATGTCCATGTCACTCTCTCACTTTGTCCCAGCTTACCCTTCCCCCTCCCCATATCCTCAAGTCCATTCTCTAGTAGGTCTGTGTCTTTATTCCCGTCTTACCACTAGGTTCTTCATGACTTTTTTTTTTTTTTCTAACTCCTGAGCTGAAGGCAGACGGGGAGTTCTGGGCAGCACAGACCATTGTTCTGTCCTCTCAAGCCCCATTACTTTGATCCTCTTTCGTGTTCTCCCAGCGATGCTGGTGGCAATGGAAAAGGGAATTAGCTCAAGTGGAATGGTTTTTCCCTTTGTATGTGTGAGTTTTTGCTTGTTGGGAACTTTGTTGTGAACCAGATCTCAGAGACTAAACAGCAGCTGTAGCAACCCTGGCGTTTAGGGGTGAAGGGTGGTGTCTGGGGAGGGAGAGCCTTCTGTTTTCTTGTGTCAGCTCTCAGAACGTGGTTGCTCCGGGGGAGGTTGTGTCTGGCACCGTAACTTGTCCAGAGGACGCTTCCAGGGACAGTGCAGAGCCGAGCTGGGCTGTGGGTGGAGGTGACTGCAGCCATACATACACAACAGACAGAGGTTTAGGCTTATACGTTGGGGCTTGCTCTCTTGCAATAACCGTGTTCACAACTCTTCCAACCTGATTTTTGTGTGCGTCTAATTAGGTACTTGAAAGATGGCGTCTGTGTGACAGCCAAGGCTGCAGTGCGAGTCTGAGTGAGTCATGCACCACATGGAGCTTCGTCTTCCATAGAAAGTGGGAGCCGATGATGTCCTAGGTTAGGACAATAGAGGTAAAAGTGCCCAGCACTTAGTGGGCATGTACTAAATTCTCAATTCCATCTTTATTTCTTTGGCATTGGTCTCCTTTCCAACTCTCTGGACTACCTGACATGGACGACTTTTAGGTGGCGAATTGTAAGGACAGTCCTGACAATCTGTGCTGCTTGACTTGCTGCCTTTCCTAAGGCATCCAAGGTCATCTTCTTAGGAAGTCTGAGAGACAAACCTCAGACTGTGTTCATTCTTTCCCAAATGGAAAATGGAAAAATGTGGTCAAGCATCCAAATGTTTGGTCTATAAAATGCTCAGAACATTCAGATGTTTGGTGTTGGGAGGGCAAGGTGCCATGCGAGCATGTGAGTGTCATAAAATCACAACTGGCCCAGCCATTGGGATCGTTGGTTTTAATCAGGTAACCCAGGAGAAATAACCCAGGCCTTGTGGTTTAATTCATTTCTTCTCTTCCTTAGAAAACTTTATATTTTATCCTTACTCCAGAAGGTTATAAAGAAGGTTGCTTTGAAGTTAGTTCATTTGTAGTGGCTGGTTGGTCTTCTTAGAAACTGTATAAATATGTGACTTTATAAGGATTCACATTTGGATACTGGCTCCTTGTTTAGACCCAGCTAGGTCCAAAGGAAATTCTGGATTTGCCTTAGAGAAAAACGAAAATACATTATTTGTTTTCAAGATTGTGTAATTTTTTAAAAGCTAGATCCTGTTCAGATCTTTCATCTATACCTTAACCAAGAAATTTTCATTTTTCATCTTCCTTAGAATATAGGCTTATTTTCAATGCTATTCACAGATGAAAGTCATAATGTTAAATATTGCTCTGAAAAAAAAAGAAACAGAATAAAAAATTCCCATCATCAATGTTCCCTTCATCCATGGAGGTGGAAAGGGTGCTGAGGTTGCGAGATCCACTCTGGTGGGTTACTTGCATTGATGATGCACTTTTTCACTCCTCTCACTGTGGGCAGAGCCTTCTGCCCCCCACCTCCACCCCCATGCCTGGCTCAGCTATGTGACTTGATTTGACCAATGGGTTGTTAGCACATGTGATGGGTGACACAGCAGAGGCTGGAAAAGTGCTTATGCGTTGGGCTTGCTCTCTTGAAATAACCATAAGAACATACCTGAGCTGCTTGGTGGAGTATTACACCTGAAACATGGTCCCATCCTCCCTCATGCCAGCTGAGGCCATGATGACAACCATGAGAGTCCAGCTGAGAGTAGCCAGCCGACCCACAGCTGACCAGATGCGTGAGCAGGCCCGACTGAGATTGGCAGAAAGACCCAGATGACCCACAGACCCAGGAGCAATAATGCTTACATAAATAAATATTTATATAATTATTAACAACTGTTACTTCAATCTACTGCATTTGGGGGTGTTTTGTTACAGAGCATTGTTGCAGACTCATACACTGTTGTCCACACTGCCCTGTGCCCTGAAATCTCACGGACTTGCATCATCCACACTCTCTATGTGACAAGGCGTGTGTCACTCCCTCTCCTTGAGCATCACCTGAAATATGGAGGAAACAACTCCCGTCTGGCAGGATGGTGGAGCAGGTTGGTATGGATCACCACCAAACAACCCATAACAGACCCTTAATAAATAGGGACCACTGCTGCCTTCATCTCTGTCGAGAACAAATGGACCAGTCAGGCAGCTGATGTTTGCTTGAACCACCCTGGTTTTTACAGGGACTCTTGGTTAAAGTCCTTGGGGAAAACCCTGCCAGAGAGAAAACCCTGGGATGTCCTTCTTGGAAAACAGAAGAAATTTTACTGCCAGTAAATAACCTTTGAATCTGGACTATCATTTTAGCCTCAGTTTTCATCTGTGGTCTTTGAGAGAGGATAAGGTAGGGACAGAAACAAACAAATAAACACATAACCAGGGAAATTTCTAGACCAAATTAGTGTCTTTAATGCTGAGCTTTTGGATAGCCATGCAGGACCCACTGATTGTCTCTGAAGCAAGGATATTTGAGTTGCAGAGGGAAACGTATATAGTTTAGGAAGATAAATTCCACCACCTCAATAGGTCTGTTAAAGTGGACACAAGGAATTGAGCATCTGGGTCCCAGTTCCTGGTTGATGGAGCTGTGGAACTGTCCTTTGGGGTCCATTCTGTGTTTGTTTCTGGCTAAGATATGAGAGCTGACCAGTGAGAAAAAGGCCATGTTTGCGCTATGTTCTAATATGTTTCCATGCTTTGAGACCTCTGTATTCCCAAAATACCATTCAACAGAAGTCTTAACAGTTCAACTTTCTGCAGAATTCATCCAGCATTAGAGCATGGCTGAACATGAATACTTAAGAAATGATTGTTGGATGGATAAATGAATGGATGAATGGATTTACCCTTGCCCCAAGATGCTAGTCTTCTACAGACACCGATAAGACCGTTGACTAAGCAAGGTTGGAATCTTTGGATGTGCACACAGAAAGGGGGGTTAGGACACTTTGTTCGGTTCTCTCAATTGATGAGGAAATAGTCTCAGAGAGATGAAGTAGTTTGGTCTCGGTCACTCAGGCAGTGATGTGCAGACTTAGAGATGTGCCCGGGGTGAGAATCCAGCTCTCCCATCTGCCATGCCAGCGTTCTTTCCATTCTGGCCTTCTGGTCCTTCACCTGATATTCTCTTTTTATTGCCAAGTTACAACGTATGGCCCAGGTAGTGTGCTGGGCTCTTCCACATTCCTAGCCTTTTACCTTTACTGTGTGTACTCTTTCCTTTGGAAAGTTCCTTGAGTTGTCAGAATTTCCCTAAAGTCCTGGATTTCATAATTGTATATGTGTATATTTATAATTATTTTTATGTAATATACAATATATGAATAATATATATAAAATGATCCAACCACTGCACAAAATGACTTTCTCCATCCGTTAATTAAGCTACGCCCATCCCACTGGGGCCTCATCGTTTCCGTGGTAACTAACGCACTGCAAAGTGGGGAGCTCTGAGAGGAACTTGGTAGAGGATTAAAAACAACACCATATATGAACATAAATAAAATGTGCTTTTGGAGGGGGCGCGGGAGAGGTCCATAATGTTCTTAATGGAATGTCTGCTTAGGAAAATCCCCGTATCTGACTCACAGCTTCGCTACTCGTAGCAATCAAAACTCTAGCATCCGAGGCTTCACATCCTTTCTGCTAATGGTGTGGAGGCGCAGGGGAGATATTTGCAACTTGTTACGGACGGAGGAGTAGAACGGAAATGTTTGGGTTTCCCATTTTTCCATTTGCCTGGAGATTCTAAAGCTTCCCACCCCCGCTGCACTTGCCCTGTAAATCAGCCGTGCGAATTACCTCCCCGTGCCTGGGGCTGCTGCTGAATCACTAAGGACCTTCCGGACCTGGACATCCGGTTGTCTGGACTTCTTTCTTCCTTTTTTCTTTTTTCCTATTCTGTTTTGATTTTTCTCTCCTTCAGCCTCCCTTCTTTTTCTCTTTTGTCTCCCCCTCCCTTCGATTTTTCTTTTCTGTGAAGCTTCTAGCATCCGTCTTCCTGTGGCTCCTTACTTTGGTCTGAGTTGCCCATGTGGCCGTCCTCCCTGGTACTTAGTTGCTGCAATCACTTGCCTTACCCTCCCTCCCACCAGTCCCCGGGCAGCAGCTCTGTCTCCTCCCGGCTCCCAGCACAGTGAGTGATAGCTGACCCATTGACCCACTGGCCTAAGCCAGTGGTCTTCAAATGTGAGCTTGCATCAGAATCTCCTAGATCTCTGGGCTCCAGCCCCGTAATTTCTGACTCGGTAAGTGTAGGGCGGGAAGGCAACTGAGAATTTGCATTTCTACTAAGTCCCCAGGGGGTGCAGCTGCTGCTGGCCCAGGGAGCACACTTGGAGAACCATGGGCCCAAGTCAAGCATGGACCCTCGATCATTTGACGTCTTGTGATTCCCTCTCTCTCTCTCTCTCTCTCTCCATGTTTAGCAGAATTGCTGTCATGCTACACACAGTTTTGCATCCTGCTGGTGCACTCCACCATTACCCAGGGATGGTGTTCTCCGAGCCCCTGTGCAGACCAGCTCTGAAAAGTTAAATCTTGCTTGAGGGCAGTGGTAATGAGAAAAAGGGTTTTCCTTTCTCTGAACCAAGTCGAAGAATTTACGGCAAGTGAGTCGAGAGTTTCAGCTGGAACAGCCGTGCTCGCCGCAGCTTGCTTACACTGACCTGAGCTCAGAAGTGAAGGCAAGACGCAGCCCAGCGTCCCACGGCCAGGATGTGCTCACGTTTCACCACCGATGAGCTGAGCTACACCCCAGAGGACAGGCAGGGCCTGCGACGCGTCCTGCCGATGGCCCAGGAAGGGGGCGCTTCGTGCACAAGGGGCGGCAGGGTCAGCCTGCCTGTTCCAGTCTGCGATGGGTCCTGGAGGCACTGGAGGAGGGGGTCCTCGGTGCTGACGTGTGAATCGGCGCACAGAGTGGCTGCAGTGGGCACGGGGCAGCCTGCGAGGACATCAAAGGCACACCCAGGGGATAAGTGCTTCTGCATGAAGAAAGTGCCCAAAGGGTCTCACCTCCATTTCCCATAGGGTTTTTGATAACAAAATATGTGATTTTAAGGGGAGACATCTTATCCTTGAAAGACAACCCCATGGCATCCCCAAGAACACGAAGTGGTCCATGTCTGATTTCAGCCACCGCTGGGGGGAACGTCTGTGCAAGCTTCAAGGGTGTGAGTGTGTCCCGGCTGCGTGTCTGTGTGTGTGTGTGTGTGTGTGTGCACCAAACTTTGGCCACTGTGGCCAATTCTGGCATCTTGGAGGCTGGGGGAGGAGCAGCCACCTGTGGTGCCTCCTACATGCCCCTGTGCTCGGGAGACCAGCAGCCCTTGTTCTTGCCATTTAGGGAAGAGGCCAGAGTTCTGTGGTAGGAGCTTCCCGTGATGGGGACAGAAGAGCTGGTTAAAGCCCAGACTGGACGGAAATAGCTGCCAGTGACCTTGCCTGCAGCTCTGTTATGTCAATTTGAAATGTCCCAAGTTCTAAGGTTTCTCCGGGGAGTAATCAAGGCAACCTGCTCTCCTTTCTTCTATAAAGCCACGTATCATCCCTCCTCCCTGATGAGACGTTCAAGGACGTGTCTGCACTTGGTCCTATTTCATCCCAGAGAAAATAGAAGCACAGACTGAGGAAGGCTTTGCTCAAAGTGGGGGTGAGGCCCCAGGGTGCGAGGAGCTGGGAAGGGAGAGGGGAGGGAGGAGAAGAAAGAGGGACACAGACAGAATGAAATGGAGAGAGGGGTGGGAAAAGACATGACAGGAAGGGGCATAACGGATGGAAGACTGGGAGGCAAGAGGCACTCATGGCTGCTCCCAGATTCCGTAGGCCCCAGAGCAGAGGGGGCACAGCGCTCCTGTGTCCAGGTGGGTGTGGTTATCTGCCATCTCCTCCAACGCGTGCAGTAGATGGAACTCCAGGGGGGCCACTGATTAGCTGGACCCTAGTGGAAAGTGCCTGGATCCTTGCCTGCCCCATACAATAGCTCCATGCTGGGAGGCAAAATGGAAAGAGGTATGTGGGACCACCCTGAGTTTTAGGGAAAAGGCTGAAATAAAACCAGGGTCCAGTCATCCGTCATTGCTGGTGCCTTTGTGAACACAGAGGATGGCAATTCTCCGTGGACTAAGTGAATGGACAGCTGACTTCTCATCTTCTGGATTCGGCTATTTACGTTTCCTTTTGGGAATCTGCTCCTCTTGGCATTTGATTCATTTCAGGCTGAAAGAGGTTTTGCTTGGGTTAGCCTTGGTAGCCATGTTCATCTCTTTAGCATGAATTGACTTCTGACTCCATAGTTATCCTCTGCTCTGCACCAATATCCGTCTGGTCTGTCGTCAGCTGGGGGATGGGCTGGTTTGGAGGGTCCAGGTGGCTTCTTCTCAAAGCTGATGTCTTGGCAGGAGTGGCTGGAAGGCAAGGCTCGGCTGGACGGTTGACTGGAGCACCTGCATGTGACCTCTCCAACCTGCAGCTCGGGGACACCAGGAAGGATGTTCTAGGGACCAGGAGGAAGCTGCAACTCTTCCGATCTTCCCCTGAATTCCCAGAACATCACACTGCCCTATTCTCTTTGTCAAGCAAGTCGCTAAGGGAAGTACTGATACAGGAGCTGGGGTTAGTGTAGGAAGGGAGATGTGGCCATCTCTCCTCCACCTCGTCTGCTTTACATTCTCTTTTCTGTAGCAGTCATCACCGTCCACCATGCTATATAGTGTACTTATTTATTAGGCTCACTGCTTATCGTTAATCTAGCCACATCTGAATACAAGCTCTGCAAGGGCAAAGATCTTTGTCTATTTTCTTCACTGGTGTTTTTCTTCACTGAGCACCTAGAATGGTGTCCGAAACATAGTAGGTGCTCAATTAATACTTGTTGAATGGGGAATGAATTATACTTCATTTATTCTTCTCACTACCCCTTGAAAAAGCTACTATTATTATCCTCATTTTACAGATGAGAAATCGAGGCACAGAGAGGTGCAGTCACTCATTCACAGTCACACAGCTAGTGAGTGGCAGAGTCAGGGCTTGAACCCAGGTCTCTCTGATGTACTTTTTTTTTTTTTCTGATGTACTTTTGTAGATCAGAAACTAATTCAATTCCAGCACGTAAGAGGGCAAGCAAAGAACAGTAATCATGGCCTTTCCTTGCTTCTCAGGCCAAATAAGTGACTGGCTGGGGCTCCCAGTTTTCCCTTGAAATGGTTCAACTTATGCATTAGCTCTGCCTTCTTTTTTACCAGAAAGACCTACAGGAAGATGGCTGTGGGGGTGAGCTGCGGCCTCTCTCAGCGCCGCTGGCACTGACAGTCAATATAGGGGCCTTGGACATGAGAGACGTTCCTCGTTTGATTATGAAGTCAAGCCCGGCTGAGCTGTGATAAGCTGCAGCTTTCTGCAGTCCTGTTGAATAACTCTGTGTAACATCCTCTTGGCTGTCTGTAGACGTGACACACGGTCTTTGTGTTTGTTAAGACGACGGCACAACCTAGGGGACAATGTCGCTGAAACCACCCCAGCGGGCGGAGCCCGATGTCCACAATCTCACCTCCCTTCCTGTCCTGTCCCCTTCTCCTCCCAAATGTCAAGCTTTCCGGTGTCTCCAGGGAGAAGCCAGTCTCCCTGGACGCTCTTTGATCTCTGCGACGGCTTTGGTGAGATGACATTATATGACCTTGTCAAATCTGGTGAAACCCTCTCCTAAGTATGAGTATTTTGGTGCGTGTGGTTTCCTCCAGGCTGGAGGGTAGGATTCTGGCACTTGGAGACTCTCTGTGGCTTGTGGAGTGTTGCTCTTTTGTCCCAGCTCTGAGAAACCCCTCTTTCCCTGTCCCCTCTGCTGCGATGCAGCCTGTGTAGGGGGCTGGCCTGATTGCTAATTGGTGGCGCTGGGCCCCAGGGGGAAGAGATGTGCAGGGCAGAGTGGTACCAGGTGGATGATGGAAGCCGTGGCCCAGTGGGGTTGTGATGTAGCTGGGGTAACAAATAGGGCCAGTAGAAGGTGGCAGAAAGCTACCACTCAGCGGGATGGGTTCCAGAAAATTAATGATTGGGGGCAAAATTAGATTAAGGACCAGAAAAAGCCAATAAGTGAATCAGAGATTAGAACAGATCTAAGGCTCAAGGCTGGGGCCATTCATTCATCCCTGGACTTATTCTTTCAGCACCGCTTACAGAGGGCAGACTGGGTACCCAGCACTGCGCTAGGGGCTGCGAATGCAAGGCTCAACCAAACAGTCTCGTTCTCACCCGCGTGGAGTGTGCAGTCTACCTGGGGAGGCTGTAGGTGAACAAGCTGATAGATACACGCTTACAAGTGTGGTGTGTGTGTGAGACAGAAGGATGGGAGGGGCCGTACATGGGGGGGGGGGCGTGCTTTCTGAGGAGACCCAGGGGAAAATATGGCTAAGCTGGAAGAAGAGTGGCAGGAACAGCCTTCCAGGCAGAGGGAAGGGCGTTTGAGAAGGTGATGAGAGTTTGCACGTTTCAGGAATTGAGCGAAGTCTTGTGGGGGAGGCAGATGTTATAGAGAAGCTGGGGTGGGAGCTCCGGCACAGCTGCACCTCAGGAGGATTTTATGGGTTCAGCAGCCACTGTTGCAACTTGTACCCCAATAACTTCTTAACTGTGCTGTGCAGTTCCTGATTCTCTGTAGAGAAAACAGTGCAATGCCCACTCTTCTGTACTTCTGGATGCCTCTTCCAGGAAGCCCCTCTGTATTCTCTGCTAGAACCGGCTCCTCTAGGGTTCTAGGCAGGCACTGCACACACAGCACCACTAACTGTCTTGTGTGCCACACGTCTGCTCCCTTACAGGACTTTGTCCTTAAAGTCACCACCATCTAATTCCAGAACACTTCCCTCAGCCCACAAAGCCCCCTGTACCCCCCGTTCTCACTCTCCTCGCCCCAGTCCCCGGCAGCCACTAATCTGCTTCCTGACCTGCCTCTTCTGGGCATGTCATGTAAGCAGAGTCACACAGTATGTGTCTCACACCCTTCGCTCCCACCGCGAGCTCCGGTCGGGGGCGGTCTGGCCACGCCTCCCCTCAGTGGTATCAGGTTCAGCCGCTCAGCTCTCCTGGTGCAAACACGCCTGGGTCCACCCTTGACCGCTGGGGGACAGGGTGGGGGGGTGTGCCCCTCCCCTACGTCTCAGGTGGACGATTCAGAGGTGCGTTCCTCACAGTCCTCAGAGCGTCCCACCGGGGAGGAGCCTGGGTGCTGCCGGCGGTGACCGGCTCAGTAAGGTTTAGTCGGATCAGCGCGTCTCTGATGACGTATCTTAGGTGGTGTGACGTATCTTAGGTGGTGGCCCCGTTTACCCTCAGCCACGTGCTGATCAACGGGAGCCGGGGCTGAGGATGCTTCTCATCCAAGTCCTGACACACGCCTGTTACAAGGAGCCCTGGTAGGGCCCGGTCAGAAGTCCAGAGACCAGCCCTGTGGGGTTACCTTTGGACAGGTCTCTCCCCAACTCTGGCCTCCAGTGTTCTCACAAGTAGAGTAGGTGGTCAGTCTAGTGGCTCCTACGGCCCCCAGTGGCCCTGAGATGTGGTCCTGAATCCACACTCTCTCCCTGGTGGAGGCCACTGTTGGCCCCGAGGGGATGCACTCTGCTTCCTGATGGCCGTGTCCACCAAACTTTCCAACCTCTGACTCTCATTCTCTGCCAACAACGCTGATGTCCAGACTCCCAGAAAGAGGGCTTCAGGACCCACGTTGTCCAGAAGGTGTGGCCGTAGAGTGTGGACTGGGCCGTGCCCGGATATCAGCCTGACCTGGAATCCTGCGACCCTTGCTGGAGGGCAGGGGGAGACCTCGATGGAGCATCGGTGCCATGTTGCAAACTCAGTCAAAGCCAATCCCAAGGGCATCTGCAGGGCAAAGGCAGGATTTCTCCAAAGGCATGGCTGTAGTAGCGCAGAGGCCGGTACCCACGTCTGCTGCACACACAAGAGTGTCAGAACAGTGGCACTGAAGTTTCCACAGACAAACTCTGGGCTTTTCTGCCCCAGGGATCAAACTGACTCACATTTATCCAGAATGATTTGCTGCTGGTTTAGAAATTCAGGTTTGGAGACCAGGACGTTTCTCAAAAGGGCCCAGAAAGAGCTGGAAAAAATAATCTGTTTGGTCACTTGCCCTCGACCACAGTAGAAACTGGTAGAATGAGTCACGGCTCCTGGGGAGGCGGCTCCCTGCAGAAGCCGTGGGGGGAAGCACTTCTCTGGAAGCATCGGCCAGGGTCAGGGTTTCTGGAACAGGCTGGGAACTCGATAGAAGGAGATTTGGAGGCTGCAGGTGCGCTGGTCAGACGGATGGGTGCCAGAGGGGGATAGATCCGGACGTAGACCCCCAAGGAGGAGGGAGGGAGGCGGGCCTGCCCTGATGGGGCGCGCACCAGAACTGGGGCTTTTGCAAGTGACTCAACCTCTAGCCCACGACTCACGCCCTCCTCTCCTGTTTTACTCCACGCGTGGAGCACCTACTGTGTGTCACGCCCTGTGTGAGACTCTAGTACCTTAAGTGAATACGACCCCGAGACCACCAAGGTCATTGTAACTGTTAATTCTATATAACAACTAATGTTAATCTGATAGAGATCTTATAATACGCTGGATGCACGATTTCTCTTTCTCACTGTGACCTTAAAAGACAGGAATAATAATGCCTACATTTTATAGAGAAGGGACTTGAGTGTCTGAGAAGTTAAATAGTTAGCCTTAGGTTACGACTAGTAAAGAGGAGCTGGGGGAGGAAAATCCATTAGACCAGTGCATTCCAGTGGAAATAAAGTGAAGCACAGGAGTAGTTTGAAGTTATCTGCTGTCCACATTAAAAGCAGTGAAAAGAAACAGGTGAGATTAATGTCAATAAAATATTTTATTTAACCCAATAGATCCAAAATATTATCTCCACATGTAACCAACATAAAGATTTTTGATAAGCTATTTTACATTCTTTCTTTGCACAAGTTGTGGTGTACATTTTACCCCTGACAGCACATCTCAGCCGGGACTAGTTGATTTCAAGTGTTCCTCAGTCGCACGTGGCCCGTGGCATCCATATGGGACAGGGTCGTTCTAAGGCGGACACAGGGCTTTGATGGAAGCTGGCCAGGAGGGTAGGGGGCACTCCCGAGATGCCCCTGTGTCAGAGATGCTTCTAGGCAAAGTGCCACCTAAGCTGGACCTAGGGACATAAATGCCACACCACTGTCCCCTGTTGGAACTGAAGCATCTGCCGAGAGTGGAAGTGCCAGGGGCAGGCTGGGCGGCAGGGAGAGCAGGGTGTGGCCGGCCACACGTGCCACCCCAAGGAGGCCAAGTGTCACTCTGCTCCAGTGTGGACTTGTGACACGGTGACATCACCAAGGGCTTGCTTCTCGGGAGACGACTCGGGCCGCTGTGTGTCAGCTGGATTGGGGTGGGGGAAACAGGGAGACCGGGAGGGCATCTCCGTGGGCAGGAGAGCAGTGTGGGAGAGCTGCCCTCGGGCAGGGGCTGGGCGTGCAGCAGAGACACTAGGGCTGGACTCTGGGGTGAGCTGGGTTTGGGGTGAGGGCGAGGGGAGACTCCAGCAGGCTCCCATCCGCAGGGGAGTGTGCTTTTTCTGCAGAAATCCTCAGAAGCAGGACTAGATGCTCAGGAATTTGGAGCCCGCCCGCTCTGCTTTACAAACAGAGACCGAGATGCAGGAGGCAGCTAGAATTCCCTTCAAATGACCTTGTCACCTGTGTCCCCTCCCCAGCGCAAATGGTCTGCCTCCTTCTGCCCACTCCCCTGCCTGTACTTCTAATGAACGTGGCTATTTCTGTTTGTTTCTCCCGACGGCTCTCTGCTGTATTGGGAACACCTTTCCGTGGGGTCACCTGGGGAACTGCCGTCCGGAGCACAAGGTTAGAGAGACCGAGGCTCACACACAGAGCTCCAGCCACGGCTCCCACGTGGCTCCTCCTAGCTGGGTCCCCCATCGTTTAATGACAGTCGTGGTTCCACTTACGTCGAAGTGCCCCCCTTGCTGTGAGGGGCCTGAGGCTCTGCGTTTCCAACAACCCCCAGGGGTACTTTCGCTGCTGGCCTGTGAACCGCACTGGGGGTCCAAGGGGCCAGAGCCTGGCTCTCAGCCTTGGCCACTCGCCAGAGAATCTCCTGGAGAGGCTGAACTTCCCGACGCCGGGGCTGTGCCCCTGGCCAGTTAAAGTGGAACCTCGGAAATGGGCCCCAGGCCTCAGTCACTGTTGAAGCTGTGCTTTTGCTCTCCCTCTGGATCCAGCCTCCTGTGGGGAGGCTGCAGCCGAGAGCTTGGACACCAGCAGGACAAGCTCCGTCCTCAGCCCAGGCCAGCGGCTCAGCCAGAAGCACCCGGAGCAGAGACGAGCTGCCCCACGGACCCTGCCTCAGTTCCTCACCCACAGCATCATGAGCTGGTGTTTTTAAGCCAGATGGCTGTGGTTTGTGAGCCTCTGAGCCTGGGGTGATTCCTTGTGCAGCAGTAGCTGACAGGTACGGCCCCAGGACCATAAATGCCCCCAGAGGGGGACCTGTGTTGGTTCACACTTAGGACCCTATGTGCCTAGCAATTAAGTAGGGATCCGGAGAACACTGGGGAAACACTGGACGCCAGGGGAGGCCAAAGTGAAGGGCACAGTATTGTCCAGGCCAGTGAAAGGCTGGACGTGGAGGCTGGTTGTTTGGACATATGTTCAGGGAAAACCAGGAGAAAATGGGCACGGCTGCCCTGCTCTCTGGAGGAGTGTTGCCTCCTGTTCCTCGGCCGGTTCTGCCTGCCGTCCTCCCTCTCCACGCTCTCTCCACCATCCAGACACGGCCCAGCTGCTAGGAGCGACAGTCAGTGAAGGCCCCGTGGCTTCAGGGAGCTCCCTGCAAGGTACTCAGGGTCACAGCTGGCCTCCCGTGGTGTCTCCATGGTGACTCAGGCTCCTGTGGGTCTCCCGGGGCCATGGCTCACATGTCGTTGCCAAGGACGCCCGGATTGGGCCCTCGGTTCCCTGGGCTGGGGGATTGGTCAGTGTCCGCGGTGGCCCAGGAAGAGGAGCGCTGGGGTCCCAGGCAGAGTTTGCGGTCACAGGGGCCCTTGGGGGCAGCAGCTCCTGGCCAGTAAGGCCTGACCCTTCTCTGGGACACGGGCCCAGCTCGAGGGTGCGGGGCGGGAGCTGGACCGAGAGGATGAGCCACAGTGGCTTTAGCTCCTCTTGGAGGGTCTCGTTAGGGCTCCTCCTCAGCAGCCTCCAGAACCCTCTATCTTAACTGTGGAGGACGAAGCCCCAAGGGCGGGCCTGGGGGATGCAGAGGTGGGGTCTGCCTGCCTCCACTCCCGGCCTTGGTGTGAGTGGACACAATGATGCAGCCTCCCCTGGTCCTTCTCCAGTGGGTCCACACCTCCTCTGAGGGTACTTCCTCCTTCCAGAGGAAACGTCCACTCAGCCGGTGCCAGGGTGGGCACGTGAAGACCTCTTTGGGTTGGCGAGGTTGTTAGGTGGCCCCTCCAACAAGTGGCCCACAGGCCAGTGTCAGGCCATGAACTCACTGGTCCCAGTTGGTGACAAGATGAGCAGTTAGAAATTTTGACGGCATTTCAACATTGCTGCAGCATCCACGCTTGTGATGTTGTATTTTACAAAAGTGTCAGTTCATGATGGACTGGAAATCAAATAACATGGCCCCATCACCATGGAGAAGGAACACTGTGCGGGGAACCCTGGGCTGCGCGTGGAAACACCACGAGAATCACTCCCGGGAATCCCCCACCTGCCGCGTGGCCCTGAGTTTATGCTAATGAAGCAGTGAGGATGGCGGTCCAGTTCCCCAGTGTTCTGGCTAAGTCCAGCTCTTTCCACTCTGAGCTCTGCTCTCCAGTGTTTCTCAAAGTGTGGTCTTCGGGCCGGTGGCATCAGCACCATGTGGGCGTGTGTTAGACTCCGTCTTCCCCAGACCCCCTGCATCAGGAACCCTGGGATCGGCCCAGCAACCTGCTTCCACAAGCCCTCCAGGGGACTCTGATGCTCACTTAAAAACATCATTACAAGACGAATGGATAAAGAAGATGTGGTATGTATATACAATAGAATACTACTCAGCCATAAAAAAGAATGAAATGATACCATTTGCAGCAATATGGATGGACCTAGAGATTATCATACTAAGTGAAGTCAGCCAGACAGAGAAAGACAAATATCATATGATATCAGTTATATGTGGAATCTAAAATATGACACAAATGAACTTATTAACAAAACAGAAACAGACTCAGACATAGAGAACAGACTTGTGGTTGCCAAAGGGGAGAGGAGTGAGGGAAGGATGGAGTGGGAGTTTGGGATTAGCAAATGCAAAGTATTATATATAGGATGGATAAACAACAAGGTCCTACTCTATAGCACAGGGAACTATATTCAATATCCTGTGATAAAGCATAATGGGAAAGAATATGAAAAAGTATGTACGTATGTATGTATAGCTGAATCACTTTGCTGTACAGCAGAAATTAACACGACATTGTAAATCAACTGTACTTCAAAAAAATAAGTTTAAAAGAACATCATTACAGACACTTTAAGTCTCTGCTTCTTTTGAACAGGTACTTCTTGGAACCATATTCCAAACCTCAAGGGCAGAGACCCAGAATTCTACGTCTTCTGTACCTTCTGCCCAGAGCTGAGACGGGGCTGAAGAAACCAGCCACCGACAGACCCTACCTCCAGAAGTTTCCTCACAATGCCTGTACCCATTACATAGCTGGACAAACCGAGGAGTGGAAGAAGCACGATAATACTTATTTTAGGACCAGACAATGGAAGAATTGGGGTGAAAGGTCTCTCCCCCCCACAACCCGGCATCTCTTCCACCAGGAGTGGAGAATAACTCCTCTTCAGAATCTTGTCTTCACTAATTTTACCACCCCGATGGCTTCCCAGACCCTGAGCTTGCTGGTTGTGGCCTTTTGTAGCATCTGTCAGGTCTTTTAAATTTACAAACAACAGGTTGAGAGGTGATTCACTGTGTTTGGCAATTTGGGCAGTGAAATCTGACCTCTGCGATGTCACTGCACTGCAGACAACACAGAGACAGCTTTGGGCATTTCTCACATGAAGAGACACTGTCACCATCTTTCTAGACCATCCCACTGGCCCTCGGTCGTTAAGTGGTGTCGTGGCACAGCCCTCAGAGGACTGAGGGGTGGGACCACCCATCCTGATGGTGCCGGGGATTCGGGTGGAAGGGCTGGGAGGTGGGCCCTCCTGCCCCTAGGCCTCCAGGTCTGGGGGAGTGACGGCCACGTGGCTCTGGGTCTTGGAGCTCCGTCCGGCCCATGGCCTGCTGAGCGAGGGAGAGAGAGGATGGGGAGAACATACGTGAGCTGGCAGGTTTCCTGTTCTCACCACCGACTAATTGGCGTAACTCAAGTCAGGATATGGCGCGGAATAGCCGCGGGGAAGCAGCTGGCTCCCACGCTGAGGACCCCAACACCCCCTGGGGTCTGACCCCCTGTCCTGGCCTCTCCTTCCTCCGAGGGGAAGAGAGGGTGTCAGGTCCTAAAGCAAGGCCACCCCTCACTCCTGAAACCCCCTTGTTCAGCCCGGGAGGGCAGGTGGCCTCCGAGCTGGCAGAACTCGGGGGACGCTCAGGATAATCCAGAAAAAGCCACTCCTCTCAAGATCCTTCATTTAATCCCACCATTTGCCATGTGAGGTCGTATGTGCAGGTTCCAGGGATTAGGAATCGGACGTATCTTTGAAGCCACCATTCAGCTCACAACAGATGGGAATCATAAGATGTGCTTTGCTCACTGCACAAAATTGTTGGCAAGATCCAAGGACATTTGCAGTAAAATCTGTGTTGAAACCGAACAACTCCCTTCAAATCTTTCTCCTTAGTGACTTCTAGAAGAATGCAAGAGGCAACATAAAAGTGAGTTTTTGCACTGACAGCCAGGATGCTTACAGGCATGGCACCACTGAAATAGGGGTTGGCACGAGGGAAATTTGTTCTGGCCTCAGTCCCCTGGATGTCACCGGCCTGGCTGCCTCTGTTGCTATCACAGCCATGCTCTGACAGCAGCTGCTTGAGTGTTTTGCTGAAAAATTAGACAAGGCTAAAACAATGTGAGGGTTGTAGCCCTCTTGCAGTTTTGCAAACTCAGCAAAGATAACTAGATTTGCTTTGTGTGCAGAATACCGTTGCCTCTGGCAGGAAGCCCACAGTATCTTTCCATTAGGAGAATCCAGCGTCCAAATTAATGGCAGAGATGAAGGAGGGTCGGGATGGGGGAGGGGGTAGGTCAGGAGAGAGAATGACGAAGGTGACCGTGGGGCGTCCTGGTTCCAACTGGAATCAGGTGGCAAATTTAAAGTCCCAACACCTGAGCCCCACCCCAGAGCTTCTGATGTAATCCTGGGTGTGGCCTGGGCAGCAGAGAGATTGTAAAGTTACCTGGATGATTCTAGTGTGCACTAGCCATGTTCCAGATCACTGCACGAGGCTCCGGTTAGGAGGCGGTTATAACTCCATCCAGGCATGGGGGACATGGTCTCAGGTTGGCGGGTTCAGCCAGGTCACTGGATGGGGAGAGGGCAAACTGGGGCTTTCCTTGGGAGTTCTAAAGGTACACACACAGCTTCCCGGGTGATGTATATACAAAACAGGAGCACCCCTGCTTACCAGGTTTCTCTGGATTTGGGGAGCTGGTGATGTGGTCCCTGGGGACAAACTCGCAATCAGTGCTTCTCAAACTTCAAAATGCACGTGAATCACCTGGGGATTTTCAAGTACAGATTCGGATTTGATAGCTCTGGGGATGGGGGCAGGGCTGAGAGTCTGCATTTCTGAAAGCTCCCCGTGCAAGGGGCACAGATGTGATCTGCTTTAGCAGCCCATGCCATCGGGCTTTGTCCGGGAACGTTTTGGAATTCAACGGGGCTGCTTCTAGCAGCAGCAGCAGGATCTATTAGGAGCTTGTGAGAAATGTGAATTCTTAGGCCCCAGCCAGGCCCTCTGAGTCAGGATTCAGGGGTGACACCTGGCAGTCTGTGGTCTGACAGCATTCCAGGCGATCCCGATGAACCCTGTGTTTGAGAACTGACTTTTTAGGATGTTGAGGCGGCATAAAGCTTGCTTATAACCTGCCCACGGCTGAGGGCACGTGACAGGCTGGACACGGCTCTGAATTCTCAGGAAGCCCTGAGCAAAACCGGGGGCTCCTGAGGGGCCTCCTAGGACGCTGTGATGCCAAGAGCCCGTGGGTGACTCAGCACCCTTCTCAGCCCCGCTCTTGGGGGCCCGGCACCTCTTTCGCAGGCCCTTCCAACCCCAGATGCAACAGCTATTTAAAGTCTCAGCTGAATAATATTTTCCACCGTGAGGCACAGACTTGACTTAGGGGTCCTTTGGAGTTTCCCAGGGTCCTGCTTCCAGCTTATCTCTGACTTGCCTGGACCCGAATCCCTGAGACACATCACCCGTCTCTGTTTTTCCCTCCTAATTGAGGCCTAATTGAGGGGGAGGGAGGGGAGGAGGGAGGAGAATGACCTAGAAGTCCCCGGTCCTTGCAGAAAGCTGCCCAGAGCACACGTGACCTTCACAAGCCTCATTCATGTGAAAGGGTGGCTGCATTTGCCCAAATTCACACAGCTTGTCTGGGACGTCCCGGGTTTCAGATAGAAATCTCTGGGCTCAGAGGGCTCTTTGTCGCGACCCCACTGTATTTCAGGGGAGCCTCTCGACCCCCCACTCCATACTCCTCCTGCCCAGGCTTTGAGCCCACCACCTTCAGGGATGGATGTCAGATTTGGGTTAGCGAATTAACTGCCGGGGCAACAGGCCTATTCCCTGACATGTGGGCAGTGGAGTTTGCAAAACACCTCCTGAGAGACGGGGCGCCCGTCGGCATCCCTGGGCTGCATGGCAAGGCCCAGGCTGCCCCTTGTCGGGCTCCCAGCAGTGGCTGGCACACGGGCCCCCTCCCCAGAACTGGGACAAAAGCAGCCCCTGCTCTGGTGCCCCCAGGACCAGTCCAGACACCCAGGTCCAGCGGCCTGCTTCCGGGCCCTCCAAGAGGGCTCGTCTGCTTGTGTGGCCACTGTTCTCGGCAGCACCTGGGACACTGGCCCTGAGCTGGAGGTGCACCCCTGGGGGTGGCGGAGGCGGGGGTGGGCAGAGGGCCAGTGGCCTGGGCTGGATGAAAGCCTAGGGGCTGGGCTTTGTCCTCCCCATCTGCCCGCCAACTCTCGGGCTCCTGGGAGATCCGGGCCTTGGCCTGATGGAGGGGCCCATCGCAGTCACACACTGGCCAAGAGGGGGCTTGGGCTGAGGCGCCGTGTCTCGTGAAGCAGCAGAGTTAACGGCACGGCTGTTAACAAGGCCTGAAAGCAGCCGGGCCTGAATCAGCCTCCAGACTCGGCAGCTGTAGGGTCTGTGGAGGCTCCGGCGGCTCCCTGTGACCTGGTCTCCTCAACTGTGACACGGACACCCTGTGAGCACACATTTTGTTGTGAGCGCTAAAGGAACCGTCACGTGGAGAGAACTTAGCTCAGGGGTTGGCAAAGGGCTGCAGAAACAGCGTTTTGTTCCTGACAAGGACTTCATGAGCTGAGGAGCCCCACTGGAGATGGAGAAGGTGTGTCTGAGGACGGATATGGGCTTTGGGGGTCAAGAGGGTGTGCCCCTTCCTGGCACACGCGTGCACACACACACACACACTCACCCCACAGGGAAGGACGGCGGTGGCTGGCGTGCAGAGGACATTAGGCGTCAGTGCTCAGGCTCTGAGCTTCTACATATGCTCGTGAAGCCCCATGAGGAGGTTGGGCTCCAAGGGCAGGGGAGACCTGAACGGGCTGCCCAGGTGGGACAGCCCCTTTGTGCACCGGCCAGGCTCTGCAGGGCCAGGTTGAAACAGGGCAGAGTTCTCAGGTATCCCTCCAAGTCCCCTGGGACCTTTCTGGGCCCCTGAGATGCAGGCAGATTTGACGGTGTCCTCAGTGGTGAGGACACGGGGCATGTGGACCACCAACCCAAGCCTGCTGGGAATGCAGCCGTGGCCGAGAACCAGGCGGGGCCGGGCAGCTCTGTAGACCCCAGGCTGGGCAGATGCCGCTTACGGTCTGGAGAGCTCGTGCCCCCTCCTTGATGCTGGTGTGCCCGCCTCCCCGGTTTTATCTGAGCTCCCCCGGGAAAAGGAAGGCAAGGGAAAAATCCAGACTAAATCTGCAATTACTGAGTTGATTCTGTTATTTGGGATAGATTAGGCTTCCTCACCCCCACCAGGAGGAATGGGGTCCAAGCGCGTGACTAAGTGAAATTTTCGTAGCACCAAGGCTGCATCGGTGCCCCGCGTTCCAGACCCGGAAGTCCATACCTGCCACTTCTGAGCCTCTGTAGTTCTCTGGAGACTAATCCCCTGCTAGGCACGTCCACTTCTGAGGGTTTCTGCGAACTCCACCCAAAGGACAGCGGGCGGAGTGTTGCAAAGGTGAGAGGTCATCTAGGGAAGAGCATCCCATGGGTGTCACCGAGTCCCACAAATGTCAGAGGTGGGGGGCAATGCGGAGGTAAACCGAGGGGGTCATCCTGAGAAGACGGCCCCCATGCTAGTTCTAACTCAGTTACTGTGCCACACAAAGTCCTAGACATCGTCTCCTGTCACTGTTAGAGATGCATTAATACAGGTGAGTAAAAAGCTCTTGAGCAAGTCATCCTGGCTAATTCTTCTAATTGGAGGGCTTTTTTTTTTTTTTTAAGCCTGTAGACACTGCCTTGGGAAGTTACCCAGCACGAGACTGTCAAAATCCCCTGTTTACAATGTTAGAGTGTCACGTTTCCAAATGCAACTTTCCTTTCACAAAGGAGGGGGTCGACTGCTTTTCTGTGCCGGGTTTGGCCACTTGAGGAGCAGCGTTTCCACCTGCAGGTGGGTTCCCCCTCCCCTGACACCCACCCGCCTTCAGTGTGTCTCTCATCCCCGGTGACTGCTTCGCCCCTTGCTGGGCTCTGAGGCCCTTCTGGGGCTCTGGTCCTGCCTCATGATGTGGGGAGAGGTTTAGAAAGTTCAGGCCAGTTTAAAAGCTTTGGTTTTTCTGTCCAAGAAGTCTGGATTCAAATCCTTGTCTACACACCATGCCCATGACTTGGTGATTCAAGTTAGTTGGGTTTTCTGCTGTGTGAGATGGGCGGGGGGTGGGGAATGCTACTGGTTCCTAACTCGAGACTCAGCAGCAGGGCTGCCGGGCTGTACGCTATGGGTCCACTTCAGTTCCCCCCGACCCCGTCTTCTACAGTTGTTTCTCTGGGTGGATGAGACTAAGCCCCCATCAGCAGAGGTTGCGGTTGAGTGAGACATGCACGTGTTAGTTGATTTGCTACCATGTGCGTTTTCAGGGCTTGGGTACAAGATATGATCAAGCACCCATTATGACCACTGAACTCTGATTGTATCCGTGGTGGACACAGGGGCATGTGCCCAGGTCCCCCTCTGGGGAGGACTTGCTTCCCATCCGTGGGGAAGGCGGTCAGCAGGCTGCCCTCAGCTGTCAGCTCCCCCGGGTCACACCCTCAGGGATGACCTATGTCTTGTGTCCAGTGACAGAACGAGATGGGGAGTGGAGGGCTGGCCATTTCAGCCAGACCTGGGGCAGCTCGGAAGGCACCATTCATTCCAGAACTCCCCGCCAGATAGGCCTGCCTCACGGTTTGACTGCTCTTCTGCCCAATCCTACTTCCTCTGCTTTCCTTTACAGTATTGATCCCTCATAAGCACATTGACCCCTCCTAAGCAAATTCCAGCTCTGTGACTGTTTCCTCTGTAAAACTAAACGTGTGAAAATGTCTGCTGGGGAAGCAGGGTGGGGAAAGCTGGTCCCATATACCCATTTGTGACTAAACACCGTCAGGAAAACATGGGGGGGCTGCAAGGCGAGTGAAAGATGCCAGAGTTAGGAGCCGGAGTCCCTTTTGTACCTCCTCCCTTCCCTCTCAGAAGAGAGCAGATGCGCTGGAAGGTGAGTCCATGCCCTCTCCTCTCGGGGGCCCCGACACTTCCCCACATGTATCCATTAGCTGTCGCTGAGTAACAAACCAGCCCAAGACTCAGTCTTTGGGCCAGTTCTCAGGGGGCTGGAAGGGCCCTGGTGGAGGGGCTTCTTGTGGGAGGGGGGTGTCTGGGGTCACAGAGGCTGAGTAGCTCTTGTTTTGGTTCACTTTCTGCTGCCTTTTCACTCTGTGTGTTACACACACGAGGGTTCCTTCTGTTCTCTCCCTGACATGCTGCAGGTGCTGGAGAGAGAACCATGAACAGGGTCCAGACGCCCTCTTACCTGTCAGCTGTAGTGGAACGCTACTGAGAATGCATCTGTAATCATGGCTCCACCTTTCCTTCCAACTTCCGGTCACATGACCTTACTGGATGACGTCCAGCATTTTATCCTGCATCCCTTCCATCACATAGGCTGCCATGTGGCTGCTGGGCAGCACCTTTCACATCTCCTGTTAGGCACACCTGTGTGGTCTGTGTACATCCTACTTAGAAGCTTCCTTTGCTTTCCCAGTGCATTGCTGGCCTTGGAGCTGTTAGGTGAATTCTCATCCCTTCCCTTTCTCTCCTGGGTCCTTTTTTTTTTTTTTTTGTAATTTTATTTTGCTTTTATGTATTGGTTTTTAAATTTGTTTGGGTTTTAATTTTAAATTAACATACAGTAATATGAAGTTTTGGGGGCACGCAATTCTATGAATTTCAACACGTCTATAGATTCTTGTAACTACCGCCACGATCAGGATAAAGAATGGCTCCATCACCCCTTAAAACGCCCTCATGCTACCCTTTTATAGTCTCATTCTTCTTTTCCACCTAACCCCCGGCAACCACTGATTTGTTCTGCATCACTTGTTTTGCATTTTTGAGAACGTCAAATAAATGGCATCTTACGTTAAATAACCCTTTAAGACGGGCTTCTTTCACTCAACATAATGGTCCTGAGGTCTATCCAAGTTAATGCGAGTATCAATAGTTCATTTTTTTTTCTTTTTACTAATGAGTAGTGTTCCATTGTATAAATGTGCCCGTTTGTTTATCTAGTCCCACACTGAATTGAATTGCTTCAAGTTTGGGGGGTTCTGAATAGAACTGCTATAAACATTTGTGTACAGCTTTTTATGTGAACATAAAATGTTTATTTCTCTAAGGTAAATACCAAAAGATGGATTATGTTTAACTGGGTACATGTTTAACTTCGTAAGAAACTGCCAAAGTGTTTTCCAGAGTGGCTGAACCATTCTGTGTTTCTCCTTGTAATGATGTTCCACATCCCTGCCAGCATTTGATATCATCGGCAATTTTAAAAAACAGCTTTATTGAGGTGTAATTCACACGCCATACAATTCACCCATTCAAAGCATACAAATAGGTTTTAGTATATTTGCAGATACTTGCAACCACAATTTTAGAACATTTTATCACCTCAAAAAAAAAATCTT
This sequence comes from Eubalaena glacialis, assembly GCF_028564815.1. Lineage (NCBI taxonomy): Eukaryota > Metazoa > Chordata > Mammalia > Artiodactyla > Balaenidae > Eubalaena > Eubalaena glacialis. Next base: position 53,977,649 of record NC_083728.1, on the reverse strand, counting down.
GTATCCATGATCTCTTAATCTATGGCCTCCCATCCCCTCCGTTTCCTCCCTTCTCACCCCCCAGCCTTAGCAACCAACAATCTACTTTGTATTCCATAGATTTGCCTATTCTGGACGTTTCATATATATGGAATCATAGAAAATGTGATATTTTCTTTCACTTAGCGGACAGTTTTCAAGGTTCATCCATGTTGCAGACTGTATTGCTACTTCCTTCTATTTTATGACCAAATTATATTCCATGGTATAGATATACTACATTTTATTTATCTGTTCCTTGATTGATTGACATCTGGGTTGTATCCAGATTTCTGCAATTGTGAATAATGCTGCTGTGAACATTTGTGTACAAGTGTTTGTGTGGATAAATGTTTTCAGTTCTCTTGGATATATACTTAGGAGTGAGATTGTTGGGTCATATGGTAACTCTATTTTTAATCCTTTGAGGAACTGCCAATATGTTTTTCAAAGTGGCTGCACAATTTTACATTCCCATCAGCAGTGAATGAGGGTTACAATTCTCCACCTTCTCATCAATACTTGTCATTATTTGACTCTTCGATTACAGCCATTGTGAGTGTGAAGTGGTAGCTCATTGTGGTTTTGGTGTGCATTTTCCTAATGACTAATGATGTTGAGTATATTTTCATGCGCTTACTGACCATTTGTATGTCTTCCTTGGAGAAATGTCTGTTCAAGTTCTTTGCTTATTTTTAAAATTAGGTTGTTCCTCCTTTTGTTGTTGAGTTGTAAGCATTCTTTATATATTCTGGATACAAGTCCCTCATCAGATATATGAATTGAAACTATTTTCTCCCATTCTGTGGGTTATCTTTTCAGTCTCTTGAAAATGACCTTTGCTGTACAGAAGTTTTAAATTTTGATGAAGTCCAATTTATCAATCTTTTCTTTTGTTGCCTGTGCTTTTGGCATCATATTTAAGAAATCATTGCCACATCTAAGGTCATGCAGATTTGCCCCCATGTTCTGTTCTAAGAATTTTATAGTTTTAACTCTTAAACTTAGGTCTTTAATCTATTTTGAATTAACTTTCATGTGTGATGTGCACATGAAAGAGTGCACACTTTATTGTGTACGTGAAGTGCACATGAAGAGTCCAACTTTATTCTTTTGCATATGGATATCCAGTTGGCCCAGAACCATTTTTTTGGAGACTCTGTTCCCCAATCAGTGGTCATAACACTCTTGTTGAACATCAATTGCCCATAGATATATGAATGTATTTCTGGACTCTTAATTCTGTCCCGTTGATTAATATGTCTACCCTTATGCCACTACCATACACTGCTTTGATTACAGTAAGTTTTTAAATCAGAAAGTGAGAGTGCTCAAAATTTATTTTTCTTTTTGGATTGTTTTGGCTCTTCTGGGTCCCTTGCAATTCCATATGACTTTTAGCATAAGATTTTTCATTTCTGCAAAAACACTCCTTGGAATTTTGTTAGGGATGGCATTGAATGTGTAGATTACTTTGGGAAATATTGCCATCTCAACAATATTGAATCTTTCCATCCATGAACACGAATTTCTTTCCATTTATTTAGGCCTTCTTTAATTTGTTCAGTTATATTATCTTTTACAATTACATATTAATCTGTACTGGTGCTTTTTGTTTGTTTGAATAAAATTTGCTTTGGTCCCTTGTGTTCACCCTGAAGAACCTTTGTTAGTGTTTTTTGTAAGGCAGATCTGCTAACAACACATTTTCTCAGTTTTTGATCTGACAGTACCTTTATTTTTGAAAGAGGACTCTGCTGTCTTAGGATGCTAGTGGACAGTTTTTCTTTGATAACACTTTGAACGTGTTATCCCACTGCCTTTTGACTTCCATTGTTTCTAACAAGAAGTCAACTATTTTTCTTATTGGTGTTCCCTTGTAAGTGATGAGTATTTTTTTCTTGCTGCTTTCAAGATTTCCTCCTTGTCTTTACATTTCAACATTTTTACTGTGATTTGGCTATTTGTGGATCTCTTCATATTTATCATACTTGGAGTTTGTTGAACATCCTCAATGTATAGATTGTTTTTCAATAAATTTGGGAAGTTTTTCAAAATCATTTCTTCGAGTATTTTTTCTACTCCTTTCTCAACCTCCTTTTCTTCTGGTAATTCCATTACGTGTATGCTGGTGCGCTTAATGATGTTCCACACGTCTCTGAGATGTTCATTTCCCTTCATTCTTTTTTCTGTCTGTTCTTCGGATTGCATAATCTCTATCAACCTATCTTCAAGTTTGCTAATTCTTTCTTCTGCCAGTTTAAATGTACCCTCAAACCTCTCTAGTGAGTTTTCAATTATTATACCTTTCAGTTCCAGAATTTCCATTTGTTTCTTTTATATAATTTCTATTGCTATTGATATCTTCTACTTAATGCAACATTGTCATCATATATTCCTTTACTTCTTTAATCATAGCTTCCTTTAGTTCTCAAACATATTTATAATGGCTAATTTGAAGTCATTTTCTGTTAAATCTGACTTCTACTCTCTCTCAGGCAGTTTCTGTTGCCTGTTTTTGTTTTCTGGTGTATGAGTCATACTTTCTTGTTTCTTTGCCTGTCATAATTTTTTTGGGAAACTGGACATTTTAGATAACATATTGTAGCAATTCTGGATATTGGTCTCCTGCCTCTGGGACTCACTATTGTCATTTGCTTGTTTACTTGTTTAATGACTAGCTGGATTATATAGTGAAGTCTATTTCCCTCTTCCCCTCCCTCCTTGCTAGAATGTGAAGCTTCTGGTGGTGCTTCCTGGGAGCATATCCTTTGGGAAGCCCACAATCATCCTGGAATGACAGTAGTTTTATATGATTTCAGCTCTTTTTTACATTTATTAGGTCTGTTTTATAACTCAGGATTTGGTGTACATTTATGAATGTTCCTTGTGCACTGGAAAAAAATGTTGTGTGGGGATGTTTTATAAATATTTATTAGATCCAGTTGTTCAATGGTGTCTTTCATTTCTTCTACATCTTTGGTGATTTTCATTCTACTAGTTTTATCAGTGACTGTGGGAAGAGTCCTGGAGTTTCCAACTGTAATTGTGCATTTGTCTACTGTTCTTTCTGTTCTCAGTTTCTGCTAACGGCTATTTTGATGCTTATTTTTTTGGTGTGTGCACATTTAGGGTTATTATGTCTTCCTCTTGAAATAATATTTTATCACTATATTATGCCCTTCTTTATCCTTAATAATTGCTTTCCTCTATAGTCTACTTTGTTTTTATGTTAATAGAGCCACTGTACCTTTCTTTTGATTAATTTTGCATGCAATATCTTATTCCATCTTTTTATTTATAAGGATATCATTATATTTGAAGAGAGTTTCTTTCAGGCAGCATATAGCTGTGCCATATGTTTGTTTGTTTGTTTTTCCTATTTATTCTGACAATATCTTTCACTTTTACTTGGTGTGTTTATAGCATTTACATTCAATATCATTATTGGAATTTTGGATTTAGGGCTTTCTTTTTACTATTTTTTTCTCTTTGTTCCCTCTGTTTTTTTCATTTCTCTGTTCTTCATTTCTTGCCTTCTTTTGGGTTATTTGAACATTTAAAAATATTCCATTTTAATTTATCTATTTTGACTCTATATCTTTTCTTAGATAATTTAGAGGCAGCTCTAGGGATTACAATATACATACTTAATTTTTCATAGTTCACTAAGAATCAATATTTTACCACTTTGGGTAAAATGTAGAAATCCTTACTGCTATATAGATCTCTCTGACTACTCTTCTTTATCATGTAGTTGTCTTATGTATTACATCTATGTACATTGAATACCCCATGAGAAAGATGTTATAATTTTTGCTTTTCACTTTCAATTGCAAATGTATTTTAAAAACTCAAGAGAAGAGTTGTATATTGAGCTGAAGAAATTTCTTTTGCAATTCTATGAGAGCAGTCCTACTGAAAATGAATTATCTTGGTTTTTCTTCATTTGAGAATGTCTTTATTTTACCTTCATTTCAGAAGGATACTTTCACTGCATATAGAATTCTGGGTTGACAGTTCTTCTCTTGCAACACTTAAAAAATATATCCCTTCCTTTTGGTGTTTATGGGTTTTGATGTGAAACCCATTGTTCCCATATAAGGAATGTGTCACTTTTCTCTGGTTGCTTTTGTGATTTTTTTCTTTGTTTTCAGCAGTTTGATTATGTTGTATCTGTGTGTAGAACTCTTTGGGCTTATAATGTTTAAGGTTTGTCCATCTTCTTAAATCTGTACTTTTATGTCTTACATCAAATTTGGGAAATTTCCAGCCATTATTTCTTCAAACATCTTCTTCTGCATTGCCTTCTTTTTACTCTCCTTTTGAGACCTAGATGACATGAATGTTAGACTTCTTAGTATTCTCTCACAGATCCCTGAGGATCTCTTCTTTTTTTTTTTTCAATCTTTTTCTCTTTGTAGTTCAGTTTTTATAATTTCTATTGATTTACCTTTAAGGTCATTGATTCTTTCTTCTATCACTTCCATTTTGCTATTGAGCCCATCCAGTGACTTTTAAAAAATTGGTTATTGTATTTTTCAGTTATAAATTTTATATTTGGCTCTTCTTTATAGCTTCTGTTTCTTTGCTGAGATTTCTTATCTTTTGATTTATTTCAAAAGTGTTCACACCTACTTGTTGGAGCATTTTTATAATAGCTGTTGAAAGTCTTTATCAGATAATTCCAGCTTCTGTGTCATCTTGGCATTGTCATCTGTTGACTGTCTTTTCCACTAAGACTTGTGATTTTCTTGGTTCTTCCTATGTCACGTAGTTTGGGGTTGTATCCTGGACATTTTGAATATTTATGTTATGAACTATGGATCCTTAAAAATCATATATAGAATGTTGATATTCTTATTTAACCAGGCAATCAACCTTGTCAAGCCACAAGTTCTCACCAGCCTCTTTAGTTATGTTTTCAATGTCAGTCACACTTTCAAATCCCTTCAGTGCTGTCTGCATCTGTCCCGCATATGCTTACCCAGTCCCATCTGGTATCTGGGTGTGGTCTATCCAATGGTTCTGTTCTTGAAGTCTATGGTATGCTTTTCATTTTCAGATCCATGCATGTACAGCTTTATGGCTAAGCTCAAGAATCATAACCAACGTATGTGGTTGCTTTCCTGACGTCTGCCTGGCTGTGGATTCCTTAGTACTTTCCTGGAGTACTAAGTTTTCCTGGAGCTTCCCCTTTGTGGTCCTTCTGCCAGAAACCTGGCTCTTTATTTATCCTGCTCTGCCACACCCTTCCCCCAAGTGCACCATTCTCTGGGGTCAAGCAGCAGGAGGACAGAGAGAAAAGAAGCAATGGAGGTTCACCCTCCCACTTGGGATCACAGCTTCTCCAATTGGTGAGGAAAGTTTTCTTCCTCAAAGCTCTGGGCTCTATAGGCCCTGTGATTTTTCTATTGGCACCAGATCTTTTAGAAGCTGGACTGTGAGAGAATGGAAAAAAGAACAAAGAGGGGAGGGTTTCCATGGTTTCCATGCTCTCTCTGAGAGTTAGGAGACTCCTTTTTCCACTCTACAAGCCGGGACTTGAGGCTTCTTCTGGAGCTGTCTTGTCTATGCCTATGCCCACATCCAGGTTTTAGGTGGCATTGAATCCAGGCCAGAGAACCCTGGAAGAAAAGAAAATGGCAAATCATTGCCAGTCCAATCGCACTTGAAGTCTAGTCTTCCTTAATCTGCTTGCCACTGTTTCCTTTTCAGAGTCCTCAAACAGCTACTCTATGCCTTCTGGTGCTCATTGTAGCTACTTCCAGTGCTAAGAACAACCTGGAATGTACTTACTCCATTTTACCCCAAACTGGAACCTCCCCTGGGTCCTTTTCTTGCCTTTTGGAGGTCACTCTCATACTTCCCTCATTACTGAAAAGTACCCTTGTGATCCCTTCCCCTTGTACTACTCCTTTACTCATAAGGAACACTCCAACAACAAAATCTGTGGTTAAGCTAAACCAGAAGTATTGTCAGCCATAGAAGCCCCTCTACCTAGGATGGAACAAAAGATCCAGACCCCTTCCCCTATGACTATTTGTTAGCCAGGTCCTAACCCAAACATTTGCTGAGCAAGAATTACATAATTGGATCAACAAGGATCAATAATGCTCCTTGCTGACCGCTGGGCATTTACCTTTTCTTTTTAAAGCAAATAGGAACTAGATAAAGAGGATGATAAGATACAGTTGTAATAATCTGCCCAGAGTGGGAGGAGAGAAAGATTCAACCAATATTTGTTAAATTCATAGCAGTACAAATTGGTACAGCCTTCTTATAAAGGAGTTTGGAAAAAAAAAAGAAATGTTTAACTGTTCATATATACATACATACTTGGGAATTTATCCCAAGGAAATAGCTCTAAAAACGAAGCTAAATACTAAAAAGATGGTCTCTGATAGCCAAGCATTGGAAATAGCCCCAATGTACCCAAACTAGGGAACATTTCATTAAATTATAAATAATATATATGTATATAAATATATAATATATATAATATATAATTATTATAATTATAATATAAATATATATTATTTATATAATATATAATATATATAATATAATATAAATATTATATTAATTATAATATAGATAATTAAATATAATTATTATAATTATAATATATAATATATATATAAAGGTATATAAATAGTATCATATGGAATATAGTCATGTAAAATGAATATTTTGAGTATTGTATAGGAGCATACGTAAATGGATCAGTTATCTGTTGCTGTATAATTTTAACACTTAACTAGACTAGATTAATATTTTTGTTGCTGAAAGGGACCAAAAAGCTGTGGGTTCTACCCAAATGAAAGGCAGAGAAAAGGAAGTTTCAACAGAATATTGTTGAAGCCTATAATTAAATAAATATAATTAATTACTATAATAAATTAATTAAATAAAAATCAAAACATTTCATGTTTGTACCCAGCATGTTAAAAAAAAACTCCACCAGTTACTTTTATATCACCACATTATTTAATCCTCAGTAATTTTAGCAGTTTTGTTAGCAGAGTTCTTTTGGGGGGGAGGGGGTGTCTAAGTATGCAAGCATATAATCGTCAAGTGAAATTACTTTTATCTCTTTAATATTAGTCCTGAGTATTTTATCTTAAAGCATTAGGGAAAAACCTTCAAAACAATGTTGAATAACCATAGTGATATAGGAAAATCATTTCCTATTCTAGAATCTTTAACATAATGTATTACATGAATAATGTAAAGGAGAAAAAATATGATTATAGCAAATCACATTTAGCAAATGCTAAAAAGGCATTGTATAAAATTCCACATTCAATCCTTTTAAAAGTTCTAAGAATAGTTTGAATAGGAGGGTACAAAAATGATAAAAGAAAAAGTATTTCCCCAAAGCAACTAACAAGCATTTTATTTTGTATGCCACTATAATAAAATCAAAATAGTCATTTAAAATGACTCTAAGTATATTATGTATCATCATTTAGTGAATAGAGTTCAAGAATTATTATGTTAAATTGAATATCCTTGAGAGTTCTCATTACTTTTTTTTTAAGGTTCATCTTTTGGGGCCATGTCAATGAACTCTTTGATTAACCCCAGGTCATGAAGATTTTCTTCCATAGTTCCTCTAAAAGTTTGATACTTTTACATTTTACACTTAGAATTATGATCCATTTTGAGTTAATTTTTGTATAAGGTGTGGGTTTAGGTTGGGGATTCCTCTTTTTTGCGTGTGGATGTTAGATTGCTGTTTTTTTTGAGAAAACTATCCTTCTGCCATTTAATTGCTTTTGCATTTCAATTTTGCTATTCTTAGTCTCTTAAAAATCAGTTGGCCTTTTTTGTGTGGGTCTACTTTTGGCTCTGGTTTTGTTCTACTGTCTTAATTACCATAGCTTTATTAAAAGTAGGTCTTAAAGTCAGGCAGTGTGATTCCTCTAATTTATTCTTCTTTTTAAAAATGACTTGGCCATTCTAGTTCCTTTGCCTTTCTCTATATATTTTAGAATCACCTCATTTATAGCTACAAAAAATTCTGTTGGGATTGTGACTTATATTGTCCAAATTCCATGTGACATTAACTTATTCACTAAAAAAAAAAAAGTGTTCATCTGGGAATTAAATCATCTTTACATTCCTGGAATAAATCCTCTGTAGTCATGGTTTATCACCCTTTTAATATACCAATGGATTCAACTTTGAATGTTTCATTGATAATTTTTTTGCCTGTATATTTATAAATAAAGTTAACCTAGAGTAGCGTTTTGTTTTGTTTCTGTTTTTGTTTTTGTACATCCTACATAAGTTTTTGCCAGTATGGCTAAGGTAGCTTCATTGAATGGATTTAGTACATTTTCCATCTTTTTCTATGGTCTGGAATAGTTTGATAGAGGAATTACACATTTTTTCCCATAGAAAAAATTTCTGTGTCTCTTCATATATTGGTTTTGTGTCTGGGTGTTGGATTCTTGGAATACTGCCCTCATTCAGTCACCCTTAAACATTTTCCCATAGTCTTACCTCTGGTGTTGTAGGCAAGGTGGCTGATGCCAGCCCATTTTTTTCCATTGGAAGTAATCAGTCATTTCTTTTTATAAGCATGTAATATTTTCTTTTCCATAATTGGAATTCAGGAATTTCATCAGGAAATATATATGGAAGGTTTGGGCTTTTTAAAATATTATGATTAATTTTACTTGGGGCTCCTCTGTCACTCCTTTAACCTGAAGACTCAAAACTCTTTTCTTCTTGGAGAGATTTTTCTTTTATGATTTCCTTATTTATTACTTCCTCATTTGTTCCCCTTTTCCCTTCTAGTAAACTTTTACTATTCACATAACCTGGCCTGTCCTCCAAGTCTCTTTTCTTAATTCCTTATGAATTCCACATTTATAAAATATTTCTTCCACTTGACCTTCCAAAAGAGTAATTTGGTTCTCTACAAAGACTACTTCTTCTCAGTTGGTCTACTGAACTTGTAATGTCAGAAATAAGTCCTAGAAAAATTTTTTGTTCTGTGTTAAATTGAATGTTCTTGGGAGTTCTCACTTGCTTTTTGTTTAAGATCATCTGTCTCTTCCATTAGCTCTATTTTGATAGTAGTCATCTGTTCTCCTTGATAAATTTAGTTTTCTCTCTCAGGTTGCTAAATTTCCTTAATTTGGTGGTTCTCACCCTTGGCCACATATGAGAATTACTCCAGGAGGTTTTAAAAATCCCCAAGCCCGGGACACAGTAAAACCAATTAATGAAGAATTTCTGGGGGTGGAATTCAGGCATCAGTAGCTTTTAAGGCTCCCCAGGTGGTTCCAGTGTATCAGCCAAGGGTAAGCACCTCTCTCTTAAATGGTTCTCATTTATCTATTGATGGGTGGGTATTCCCTTAGAATTTGTAGAGGTTATAGCTTTGGTGTCTCAACTGGCTATTTTTGCTCTAGTGAGGTGATGGTGGAAAACCTGGAAAACTGTTCACTCTGCTGGAAAATGGGAGAAACCTCTCTGTCTCTGGGTCTCTTTGGGGACAACTCACAGTCCCCCCCATCCACAGGGACTGGTGTCATTGCACTTCCATGTGCATCACACCTTCAGGTTCACATTAGTCTGTGGAGTAGTCAGGCTTTCTAAGGACCACATGCAGCAGGGTGAATGGGGGCAGGCAAAGACCTTCTTTTTGAAAGTGATCTTGGGTTGTACTTTGCTAGTTGTGTTATTCCAGATTGGAAGATGGGGAAGGGAAGTGAATATCCATGCATGTAAGCAGCCATCTTTGCAGAATCCCCTCTGAGATTCTCCTTAGTAATTAAAACTTTATTACAATTTAGATTTTTAGGATCAGATGATCAGTGTAAATGTCAAATGTCTATAGTCTTAAACTGAGTTCATAAAAAATCCATGTACATATACACAACAACATGGATGAATCTCAAATGCATTATGCTAAGTGAAAGAAGACAGACGTTAACAAGGCTACACATAGTATGATTCCATTTCTATGACATTCTGGGAAAGACAAAACATTGGGGCAGAAAACCTATCAGTGGTTGTCAGGGGCTGAGAGTCAGGGAGGATGCTGGCTACAGAGGGTCACTGGGGGGGAATTAGAAGTGACTGAGCTCTTCTATATCTTGATTGTGGTGGTTACATCAGCATATGCATCTGTCAAAACTCATAGAACTGTGCACTCAAAATGGTACATTTTTTTTTATTGAAGTATAGTTGATTTACAATGTTGTGCCCATCTGTGCTGCACAGCAAAGTGACTCAGTTATACACATATAGATATTCTTTTTTATATTTTTTTCCATTATGGTTTATCACAGGATATTGAATATAGTTTCCCATGCTATACAGTAGAACCTTGTTGTTTACCATTCTAAATGTAATAGTTTTCATCTACCAACCCCCAATTCCCAGTCCATCCCTCTCCCTCCCCCTCCCCCTTGGCAACCACAAGTCTGTTTTCTCTGTCTGTGAGTCTGTTTCTGTTTCATAGATAAGTTCATCTGTGTCATATTTTAGATTCCACTTATAAATGATATCTTATGGTATTTGTCTTTCTCTTTCTGACTTACTACACTTAGTATGATAATCTCTAGTTGCATCCATGTTGCTGAAAATGTCATTCTTTTTTATGGCTGAGTAGTATTCCAAAATGGTACATTTTATTGCATGTAAATTACACCTCCATAAACCTTCGTGGAAAAAAATCCCATGTACCTCCTCCATTGTACTGAGATTTTTTGCAGATTTCCCCCAAACCTCACAGGCCTCTCAACCTTTGTCCATTCTACTTGCCTGCTAAGGAACTCCCATTTAGCCTCCTCTAGGAAGACATCTTCATGTCTGCAAGATTCCTCCTTGTGTTTCTCTAACACCCAGTTCTTCCTGCTCTCCCAGCTCTCCTTCTGTGGGGTTGCAGGAGCTTGTCTCTGTGTTTGTATTCCCTGATAGACTCTAAGTCAACAGAAGCTTGGATTTCATCTCATTTATTATTGTGTCCCCATCACCTCACTCACTTCCAGTTACTCAGTCACCTATCAACTTGGCAAAGGCAAGGTAGGTACCACCCAGCACATATACCGATTTGCCATGAACTTGTGTTTCCAGGTGTAACAGGGAAGAGCCAATTTTGACTCCATGTTGGATCTGTTTCTTTGACTTTAGCCTTTGCTTTTCGTTGCTTTTGTTATCATAATCATACATAATGGCCTGCCTGAGGGAACGCTACCCACCTGTGAATGGCTTCAAGAAAGAAAAAATTAACACATCCCCTCCTGGAGGCTGGCCATTCCAGGAGATGTTTTGCAAGGCTGATGGCCCTTTTTACTTTACTTCCTCCCTGCCTCTCCCTCTCTAGTCTGCCTTTTTACTATACTTCCCTCTCTGATTCTATAAAAGAAACTGGCATCCAGATCCCGATAAGACGGTTACTTTGAGACACTAGTCTGCCATCTTCTCCGTCTGCCGGCTTTCCGAATAAAGTCGTATTCTTTGCCTCAACACCTCATCTCCGATTTATTGGCCTGTCGTGTGGCAAGCAGAGCAAGCTTGGACTCAGTAACACAGGAAGCCCCTAAAAAAGTCAGGAAATGTCCCAGAAATTACTTGCAAAATCCTTGCACTGGAGCACATGTGCTTTGGCTGTGGAGCTCACAGAGCATCCACCTGAGTTTTCCAACCTGAGCAGGGGTACCTCAAGGAAGATATTTTGAGAAGACAAAAGTGAGTTCCCTGAAAATCCATGGTCCGTAACACCGCATTCATTTTTATAGCTGTAATCCACAAGAAAGCTTGTCCTATTTGCTTTCCTTCCTTGAAAAATATAATTTCAGAGACTGATGAAAAATGCTTTCAGCACTAGAAGCAGTACTTCTGATTATGGCCGCCTTTGTGCTCGTCTCTCCCCAGTGGAAACATTGCCAGGAAAGATGGGAAGATCTATGGAAGCCCCACAGCCCTGATTTTTTATCTCCCCAAAAGCTGTCTGCTCTAATCAAATGCTGCATTTATTGTGAAGAATTTGAAGGCCGTGGTAAGGCTAACAGAAGAGACATGATAACTTTGAAGCATTCGCTATAAAGCTGTGGTACCTAAACAAATATGGACCCACCCACCCGTCTCTGCTTCAGAATCACATTTCTTTTCCTTCGGATTCCAAGCCAAAGGCACCTTGTAAAAGCTCTTAGTGAAGTTGGGAGATGTCCTATTGTCCTCTTAATCTCTGCTCCCAAGGAATTCTTGTTCAAGATGGAAGAGAGAACACTTCCATTGGGAGAAGGGGCCTGTACCTCCCCCAAGGGCTGAAGTCCACGGAAGTGTTGCAATCTCAAGCACACCTCCGGTGAGCAAGAAGTGTGACCTCCTCTAACTTCTCTTTTTTTTTAAAAAATTAATTAATTTATTTTATTTTTGGCTGTGTTGGGTCTTCGTTGCTGCACACGGGCTTTCTCTAGTTGCGGTGAGTGGGGGCTACTCTTCGCTGCGGTACGTGGGCTTCTCATTGTGGTGGCTTCTCTTGTTGTGGAGCACGGGCTCTAGGCGCATGGGCTTCAGTAGTTGTGGCACGCAGGCCCAGTAGTTGTGGCTCATGGGCTCTAGAGCACAGGCTCAGTAGTTGTGGCACACGGGTTTAGTTGCTCCATGGCATGTGGGATCTTCCCTGACCAGGGCTCGAACCCGTGTCCCCCGCATCAGCAGGTGGATTCTTAACCCCTGTGCCACCAGGGAAATCCCTAACCTGTTTTTAACTGAATTAATTTCTCTTTTGCATTTGGCTGGGCAGTGGGAACTTGTGCTTGGTTGTTTCAGGGTTTCTCCTCCTTTTACTTCAAGATTGCGTCTCAGTTCTGGGAAACTGCAGAGGTCCAAAGTGTCCAGACGTTAGGTGTAAAGGGAGGCTGTGATCTTGTGATTTGTAATTATAAATATACATATATCAGTCTCTGGACCTGGTTCCTGACACAGTGCTCCTAAAACCCTTATTCATTCCTAAGGGACAAGAACACTTGGAGTATCTCTTGTTCCAGTGTTTGGTCTTTGACCTTGGTTCCTGACACAGGGCTCCTGAAACCCTTGTAATTTCCTGAGTCATAGGAGTGTCTTTTGTTTTAATGAGGTGACTGGGTGGCTCCTGGATGGGGGCTGGTCACTGGGAAGAACAAGCCACAATTAGAAGCTTGGAATTTTCAGCCCACCCTCCATTCTCTGGAGAAGGGAGAAGGGCTGAAAATGGAGTTAGTGATCCATCACAGCTACATGGTGAAGCCTCCATAAAATCCCCAAAGTATGGGGTTTGGAGAGCTTCCGGGTTGGTGAACAATCCATGTGGTGGGGGGTGATACACCTCAACTCCATGGGGACAGAAGCTCCTGTGCTCAGGACCCTCCCAGACCTCACCCCATGTTTCTCTTCCCCTGGCTCTTCGTCTGTATCTTTTATCATATCTTTTAACAAACTGGTAAACGTAAGGGTTTCCCTGAGTTCTGTGAGCTGCTCTAGCAAATTAATCGCACCTGCGGAGGAGGTCATTGGACCCTCTGATTTGTCACCAAATTGAGTGGAAGTTGTGGGTCACCTGGGGACCTACTGCCTGTGATTGGTCTCTGAGGTGGGCTGGGAGCAGTCTCGTGGGGCTGAGCCTTTAACCTGTGGGATCTGATGCTATCTCCAGGCAGATAGTGTTAGAATTGAGTAAAATTGTAGGACACCCAGCTGATGTCACAGAGAATTGCTCGGGGTGGGGAAAAGCCTCAACACATCTAATGATCAGAAGTGAAGTGCTTTGTGTATAAAATAGACCCACAGGAAAGAAAAACATTATAAGGCAGAACTGGGATTTTCCCTCCACAGGTGGAAAGCTGGGTTTTCCTTTTTAGAGACATATTCCATTCTCTGTTCTTATTCCCTCACCATGTAGTTCATCCCACGTGGCCCTTGGTCATTGACTCATGCAGGTCATTGCCTCCCAGACCTCCAGCTCCATCACTGTGTCCTCCTTCAACCCAGCTGCTGGATGGATCTCTCTCTTCCTATCACTGGGTACAGGGTTTCTGAGGTTATCTTGACCCACTACTTAGATGCTCAAGAGCTGTCTCTTCCTCTTCTTATGAGAGCACTAATCCCATCATAGGGCCCCACTCACACGACCTCATCTAAACCTAATAACCTCCCGAAGGCCCCACCTCCAAACACCATCACAGCCTCTTCTCTGTCTTAGGTCCTGGAGGCATTTAGCAAGTCCTGCAGTTCCCGGGTCCATCAGCAAGTGAGGCACAAGGTCCCTGGCTCTTCGGAGTCCCAGTTATGGTCCCCAGCTCCTAACTTACCTGAGTGGAGATGGATGGGTTGTGGGGCCCAAGTCCCTGTCTCAGGGCAGCCACGGGACTCTGGGCCACTAGATGTCACACAAATATATATATGAAATTGCCAATTTTATTGGTCCAAACTGGTTTAATAGTAGCAATTTCACACTGAGTTTAATTAAATAGACTAAATGCAGTGTGGGCCAAACCTACCAAATCACAACACACAACTTTCAGTCTGTCCACCAACTTTGCAAAGACTTTTGTTGAAATGTTTCTAGCAAATTGGATTCCTCCTTGATGACATTTAGTTGTTCTTGCAAACTCATCAGAAGGTGTCGTGCTTGTCTATTTTGAACAAATTGTTTCTAAGCCAGTGACAGTCTTTGTTTGGAAGATTGTTGAAAAGGTTATAAAATGCTGTTCCAAGTTTTTAGAGTGTGGCGGGTGTAGAGTTTTTACACGTAACACACATGATGAAAGAAAAGTCACATAATGTTGGGAACACATCCCAACACCTTTGATAAAAATGCTGTCTTCATAGCACACCTCTCTTTAAAAAAGCAGTTTCTTTTCACTCTTTGTTTAAATGTCATCTTTACCTTGACTGGACATGTGTGGAACTTCTTTTGAATAGAAATCTTTGTCAGATAGCAGAATAGCGACAGCCACTTGTCATCTCAGGAAAGGTCAGCAAATCTGAAACACTTGTCTTTGTAAAAGTAAAGTATATAACTCATCTTTAAGTCTGTCACATCTTTTAAATACTTTGCTGTGAGATAACATACAAGAAGCGGCATATGACACAAACAAGTTTCAAAGTGGGTGCCTTAGTTTGCTCAGGCTGCTGTAACAAAATACCACAGACGGGGTCGGTTAAGCAACAGAAATTTATTTCTTACTGTGCTGGTGGTTGGAAAGTCCAAGATCAAGGTACAGGCAGACTCAGTGTCTGTTTAGAGCCTGCTTGCTGGCTTCCAGAAGGCCACCACCTGGCTGTGTGCTTCTGCACTTTCTGTGATGGGTGCTCATGGGGACCACGAGCTCTCACATCCCTTGCTCTATTTATAAGGGCACGAATCCCATCAAGGGAGCTTCACCTTCATGACCTCATCTAAACCTAATCACCTCCCAAGTCCTACCTTCAAATATCATCACACTGGGGGTTAGCACTTCAACATACGAATTTTGGGGGACCACAAACTTTCAGTTCATTATAGTCTCCTTCTGTTATGAAGTATGGTAAACATTCTACTTCATCTTAAAGGTCTTAATCTTATAAGTCTGCCCATATTACTGACATCCTATAGCTCTGGCACACTTCTGGCTGCAACAAACTTGTTGTAGGAGTTTGCCTATGAATGAGGCAGCGAATGAGTGTGTCTTACATGTAGCATTATCTTGGCAGCCTTACCCCAGAATTCTTTTTTAACTTCATAAGACCTTGTATTTAATAAAAAACTCAGTTGTCAAGAGTATATCTTTCCTTGCACATCTTTACTGTAGTTACTCTCCAAAAGTACCTCTTGTAGATTTCATTACTGAAACCAATCTGTCAAACCCCAGATGCTAAAGCCTGTTAGAAACATCTGTGTTTGATCTGTTTACAACCTCCCGCACTGCCACGCTTGTTCCAATGCTTGTTTCTTCAGCGGTGTGTTCTCTGAGTGTCTGCTGACAAAGTTATGAATTTTAGTTTGTGACCATATTGTCCTCTGTGCATTATTTTAGTCATTTTTTATTGTTGTGGGAGGACAAGTATTATTCCAAAGCTAAGTGACTTTTTGTCCAACACTAACGAATAAAAAGATTCTTGAAATTTTGTAAAGTCTCTGGACAGAGGCTTTAAATATCAATGAAAAAATATCAATATTTGTCTTCTTATTTCTGATGCTTTAAAAAATGTCTTTCTAAACAGGATGGCTTCATTCAGCCATTCTCAATTTAAGTAAGCCCCACAGATAATGATTTGAGTTATTTTTCTGAGTTTCTCCAAGGAAGATGCAGCACTAGCTAGTAGTTGATGTTTTAGGGCATTAGGACTTAATTTTCTGCAACTCCAGATGAGAAAGACTGAAAAAAGTCTTCAGACAAAATATAATTTAGGGTTACATCTATTATTAGTAATAGTAGATATAAATGTTTATTTTAAATAGGCTTATTTGAGATAAGTAAAAATCACCACTAACCCTTTTGCATTATAAAATTCCCATCCTTCCTTCAGAATCTCCGGGGACATGCCTGGCGTATGGATCTAGTGAAGAACCTATGTCATTCCATGGAGTAACCATTAGAAGGCTGAAATCTTTTCTATGTCTTTGAAAAAAATATATAAATATAGGTTTAAGTACTAAATTAGTTAAATATTTTCTTTCTATACCCCAGAGAAGTGTCTGCCCTATTTGCTGGGGTGTGGGTACCTCATCTTGGAAATCACTGGTTCTTTGTCCTTTTTGAGTCACCATACAAGTTTTCATTGAGAATTGAGAAATTGTGGAGGGGGGATGATTATGAAGTGTTGATTTATATAATAGCAAAAAGCCAGGTGGACATGGATTCCCAGGAAAGTGTGGGAGATGGCTCTCTTTGTTATGCAGCCTCATTGCAACAGCGCCCGACTCATGCAGAAGAGGATGTCCCTGTAAAGGAGCTGCAGTGCCTTGATCCTGGTTTACAGAACGAAAGTCAAGCAGCAGAACCAAACCCAACCTGCCACCTGGAACTAAGCCCTGTTGAACCCAGCAGAGCCACAGCTGGCCTGCAGGTCCGTAAGGAGTATCAGCAAAATGATGGCAGATAAACTTCTGAACGTGAGGTCTGAGCGTGCTCAGCATTGATAGCAGCCTCGAGGACCCATGTGTTCTGCTACCCTAAGTTCTGCAAAGATTTGTCAACACAGAAGCACCCGGATGCATACCACCATTCTCCAAGCACTTCTGCTCAGAATTACTTGGCCGTGACTTGGTTCCAAAGTGTATTGGTTTTGTATCACTGTAACTCATACATGTGGCTGTTGAATACTTGAAATGTGGCTGGTAATGTGTTGTTAGTAAAAGATATGAACTAGATTTAGAAGACCTAGTGCCAAAAAATGTAAAATAGCTCATTAATAATCTTTACATTTACTACATGTCAAAATTATAATCTGTTAGAGATATAGGATTAAATTAAATACATTATTAAAATTTAAAAAATGTATTGGTGTTTGGCAACTATGTCAGACTTTGAGCCACTCCCCAAATACACCTGATTATTTCTCATCATTCATGCCTTTGGGATGGAAAATGCATTGGTCTGGGTTTCGTCAGGGAAACAGACTCACTAGCTATGTTACAAGGAAAAGGGATTGGGGTTTACACAAATGCAGGGGCAGCTGAAGGAGTGACGGTCTGAAGGCTGCAGCGGAAGGTTGGGGGAAACCGTCAATTATAACTCAGAGCTAGAAAGACTGGATTCTCAGATGTCTGAGAAGGGCCGCATGGAGCTGCCAGAGCGTAAGCCTGAGATGAGGTCTGCTACACAGCCATGCTCGACAAACCTGCTGAGTGTGACAAGGTGACTTCCCAAGATTCATGGCCCCTGCTTTACTCTGCCTTCTTCCCATGCACGTTCTTCTCAGTGGTCATGAGTCTTTATCATTCAAACCCGGACCCTCTCAGGGAAGATGGTGTGGCTCCCAGTCTTAGGTGGGACTTCTGGTGGCGCCAGCTGACAACAGACGATTTGACCAGAGGACTGACATTTGTTATGTGTTTACTTTGTCAGCTTCCCACCCAGGGCTTTGGGTACCTGACTCTACTTCTTCTAATAACACGGAGGAGTAGGAGTCCCCCACGTCCTCAGATGCTTAGAGACAAAGCCAGGGTGGGCATTGGGACTTCCCTGGTGGTCCAGCAGTTAAGACTCCAGGCTTCCACTGCAGGGGGCACGGGTTTGATCCCTGGTTGGGGAATTAAGATCCTGCATGCCTCTCAGTGCGGCCAAGATAAAAAAAAAAAAAAAAGGACAGGAAGACAGGATGGGTGCTCCGAAGCCCACGCTCTTGCCATCACATCTCACAACCGCCCATGTAGATCCCTCCTTACTACCTGGTGTTGTCAGGGGTCATACGCCTGTCTCTTCTACTGGACTCCAGTTTTCTTGGAGAGGGGCATCTCTCTTATTCACCTATGATTCTTCCATTAATTGGAAACTTTGTATACTTTAGTATGGCATCTGTATATAGAAGGAGTTCAATAAGTATTTTTTTAAAACTCAATTGTTTAGATCTATAAACAAGAAGCCAAAAATGTACATGAGAAGGTGGATAATCAAACTCACCAATAAATACCGTTCTTCTTCCCTGTCATTTAGGGTCTGTGTATTTTGAAACAGGAATTCTTGCCAAACTCACCAAAGCCATTCTCTTGACACCAGGCTGGACTCCGCTCCAACCAGATGGAAGACCAACTTTTATTTAATTAATTGATTTATTTTAAGATTCTCACTGTCTCTCCTGAATTTGCCCAGGAATACGAAGAAAAGGAATGGATGGGACCAAACATTCTGTTGCAGTCCATCCTCCAACAGCACATAACTTCCCTGTGATTTGATGGACTATTTGCATTTAAGAAAAGCATCTGTGCACTTGGTCTCTGGAATTTGCTTTCATTCTCAACCCCACCCAGTCTGTCTCTCCCAGCTTCTAAAAATACAATCTTATTTTTGCTCTCCTTTCAACTTGAAACAGACATCAGATATACACATCTCATACCATTTACACCCAGAAGGCTGTCGGCAGAGGCGCTTGGGGAGAGAGTGTGTTTAATCTTGAGAAGGAAATAGAATGTGTACACAACCAGCAAACTGAAAGGTTTCACCTTGGCTCTGGCGTCCACAGCCCCCATGCGTGGTAGCAGCTACCGAGGCTTAGCTGTGAATCTCCATCATTGTCAGAGTCTTGTCAACGAGAAGAATTGCTAAGGCTTTCCTGCTCCATAGACTCTGAGCCTAGCCAAGCCACCAAGCCATCACTTGCCGGGGTTGCTGGTTCAATCCAGTTTGCTGACTACACTGGGGTAACCCTAAACCACACATCAGAAGGCATCATCGGTACCCTGAGGGCAGAAGTGCCTGGACCCAGGGGTGGTGTCATTTGGTGGAGTCGAATGTCCCTGGGAGGGTCAGACAATTCAATAATTATCAGATAATTCAATATTTACCCCCCCCCCATCACCATCCCAGAAGCCGGCTCCTGTAGCAAGAAGCTGTGCTTTTTCCTCACAGCTTTTGAGAAAGGGCAAAGCTTGTGTTATATTCCCTGACATACTTAAGTGATTTGAAGAGGGAAGACAGGCCACTTTTACATTTTTTACAGGGTCACTGCTGCTAGTTCCTTTTCCTCCTCCCCCTCCCCCTCCTTCCCTTCCCCTCCTCTCCCCCCTCCTCCCCCTCCCTCTCCTCTTCTCTTTCTCTTCCTTCTACTTCAATGATTTTGGAGTTACAAACTAAAATGACCATAGACTCAGGCACTGCTGGTGAAAGTTACATCTTTATTAGATGTAGTTTTTATATATATAGTGCAACCCAGCAATTCCACTCCTAGGAATAAACCCACCAGGAATGCATACATTTGTGCATCAAAAGACTTGTACTAGAACATTCCCAGCAGTGTTTTACATACAAGCCCCAAACTGGAAATAACACAACTGTTCATCAACAGTAGAATTAAGGACCAATTTGTGCTGTATGTAGCCAGTGCAGTCCCACAGCAATGAGAATGAACACAATGAAACCATATGTCACAACATGAATGGATCTACGAACATAATGTTGAGCTTAAGAAGGCAGGCATGAAAGAATGCATATTCCTGGGCCCGACTCCAAGTACATAAATTCTGAAACCAAGAAACGTTCACTGATGGTGTTAGAAGGCAGGATGGGCCATGGTCTGAGACTGTAAGGGGCCTAAGGAGGCTTCGGGGCAGGGTGGCTGCTGGGATGTTCCAGTTCTTGATCTGATTACACTTGTGTGTTCACTTTGTATAAGTTCTTTGAGCAATACAACAGTCATTTGTGTGCTTTCCTGTCTATCTACATATCTTACTGCAATAATATTAAAAAATATGAAAAATAAAAACACGAAGACCATGAAGACAGAGCTTACTTACATGGGGTTTTTTTCCCACAAATTGGCCATCTGCAGAGACAGGAGTTGCTGATGAGCCCCCCACTGCCCACGTACTTGGCAGGGTCCTCTAGCCTGCGGTCCCTCCTCTTCTCCCCGCCCTCAAGCCCAGACTCACCTTTCCCCTTCCCTCTAATCTCACACTACAGGCCCACAGCTACCTCTCTTTCACTTTCCCACCTGCCGGGGTCCCTAACACTTCGGCTCCGCTGCTGTAACTGTGGGCCTGCAGTCCGGGCATTGACAGGGCTGGCCTTGTGCATTGGTAGCGCCTGGTACATGTTGAGGGCCTCGAAGCAAAACCTCAGCTCTTTAGGTCTCTGCATATCCCTGTGGTGTCTGAAATCCCCATGTTACCCAGCTCTTTTAGACGGTGGCATTGTACGCTCCTACTCAAGTGTTAAAGTGGACGAGGTGCACTGACGCAATTTTGTAATCCATCTATCAGCCAGGCTCTCCTTAAGGCTCCTGTGAGCCAGGGAACCTTCAGCCAACGCTTCTTCTGGAGTGGTCATCAGACAGTTGACCTTGAAGCTTTGAAGAATGGCCCAGACATTTGGGTGTCCTTTTGTGTTTAATAATTGTATTCCGTCTTTCTTGACATAAATTGTGGGTACCAGAGATCTATCTAGTGGAGTGGTTTTTCCAACTGTTTTTTTTTACCTGCCATTTTCCTTCTTCAAATGCTGGGTAAATTAGAAGCACAAATACTTGAGATAGATGAGGGCAGAGTTGTTGGGCGGCGGGAGCAGGGTCTCCCAGAGCCCTCCCAGCTCCTCCCTGTGGCCCCCAAGGCCAGTGTTCAGGTCCGTTTGGGGGCTCTGGGGAGCTGAGATCAGAACACCAAGGATCTTGTCCAAGCTTCTCATTTACGGTCTTGGAGAGTGAAATGACCAGCTCAAGGTCACTCTGGCAAAAATGGCAGAGCCACGTCGAGAACCTCCCTCGCCAAACAGGGCTCTTACCTCTGTCACAGGAGGAAGGTTGGTTTTCCTTCTTGCCTCAACATTTGCAAGTCATCGCTCCTTCTCTGTGTGCACGTTGAGTTCTTGAAGTCCAGCTTCTCCCCAGACACTTGTAATCCCTGTTTTAGGCGTGGAGGTTTGTACCAGAACAAGGTGCTGGAAAATTAGTCCACGTGCTTGAGATCAGTCCAGGAACTTGAGTCTTGGCGTCAAAATTCAGGGAGCCTGGAGAAAAGGCTTCTGCACAGATAAAAGACAGAAGGACTAGCTGGGAGAATAATTCAGGCCTAGACACAGACCTTAAACCTTTCTTAAAAATGAACTCAAAATGGATCATAGACCTACATGTAAAATGCAAAACTATAAAAATTCTCTAAGAAAATGTAAGAGAAAATCTAAGTGACATTGGGTTTGGTGTTGAGTTTTCTGATAAAACATCAAAAGCATGATCCATGAAAAAAAACCAAAATAAGTTAGACTTTATTGAAATCAAAAGCTTCTGCTCTGCAAAAGACATTGTTAAAAACATGAAAAGACAAGTCACAGACTGGAAGAAAATATTTGCACAACAAATATCTGATAATTCGTATCCAAAATATAAAAAGAACTCTTAAAACTCAACAATAAGAAAATAAACAATCTGGTTTTAAAATGAGCAAAAAAAATCTGAACAGACACCTCACCAAAGAAGATATATAGATGGTAAGTAAGTATATGAAAAGATGTTCCACCTCATACATAATTAGAGAATTGCAAATTAAAACAGCAAAGGTATCCCATTATACACCTATTAGAAGGGCTAAAATTCAAAAAACTGGCAACACAAACTGCTGGTGAAGATGTGCAGCAGCAGGAACTCCCATTCGTTGCTTGTAGGAACGCAAGATGGTACAGCCACCTTGGAAGACAGTTTAGCAGTTTGTTACAAAGCTAAACCTAGTCTTAACATATGATCTGACAATTGTGCTGCTAGGTATTTACCCAATGGAGTTGAAAACTGTCCACACACACATATACACTACCAAATGTAAAATAGATAGCTAGTGGGAAGCAGCTGCGTAGCACAGGGAGATCAGCTCAGTGCTTTGTGACCACCTAGAGGGGTGGGATAGGGAGGGTGGGAGGGAGACGCAAGAGGGAGGAGATATGGGGATATATGTATATGTATAGCTGATTCACTTTGTTATAGAGCAGAAACTAACACACCATTGTAAAGCAATTATACTCCAATAAAGATGTTAAAAAAAGAAAAAAACTGTCCATACAAAAACCTGCACACGAAGTTGTATAGCAGTTTTATTCACAATTGCCAAAAATTGGAAGCAACACAGATGTCCTTCAATAGGTGTATTGATAAACTGTGGTACATTCATACAATGGATTGTTATTCAAGATACAAAAAGACATGGAGGGAACTGAAATGCAAATTGTTAAGTGAAAGAAGCCAGTCTGAAAAGGCCACATACTGTATGATTCCAATTATATGATATTCTAAAAAAGGCAAAACTATGGGGACAGTAAAAATATCGGTGGTTGCCAGGGCCTCAGGCAGAGGGAGCACTGCGTATTGGGGGCTGGTTTAAAGCATATCGTACAGAACAGCACCCCAATCTCATACACCGTTGTCTCCTAGCTGTGCTGCACCTGAGCCCTCAGCACAGCTTTTCCAGTGCCTGTCATGCCAGCTGCTTCTGGGTGATGGGCACATGGAAAGACAAGTGAATTCCATGTGGGTATGAGCCCTTTGCCACAATTCCTCTGTAGTAAATCATGTCTTCTGAGCAGAAGCTGTGTTGTCTGTGAAACCATGGCAATGGGTCAGACATTTCCAAAGTTCAAGCACAGTGGGTCTGGCAGAAGTGCTGTTGGCAGGATGGCAGCCCTCCTGTGAGGACAAAGCACTGCTCCCACCAGGATGGGAAAGCCCAGTGTAGTCAACTTTCCACCAGCTAGCTGACTGCTGCAGTGTTTAGTATTGGCTGAAGCCACACGGAAGCCAGTGGGTTCTAGGGAGGTCATCCATGCTGTCCATACCCGCCACCTTTGGGGGAGATCCTGTTGGAGAAGGATAGAGAGTCACACGCTGGACCATGGAATCCCCAAATCAAGGTCTCCTGCTCCGAGACTTTCTCAGTGGTCTCTGATGTTTTCACACTTCCAGGCTCTTGTGGCCGCCTCCTCTCCCGCTGTCACGTGGAGCCCTCCTCATGATCTTCTCCATCGTCGGGGCCATGCGAGGTACCCTGTGCCCTTTCCAGCAGCGTTCGCAGTGTTCGCATTTTAACATCACTGTTTAAAGCGCTACTGAATGGAGGTGGCCCATTCCTCCGTGACCACAAAGTGGGGACCCTGGGAGCAGTTATTTGATTTGACTTCTTGGCTCTTGAGAATCACACCTGGGCAGCTGGCTTGCTGGCCAGGTGGACGTGGAAACCCCCGGGGGATTCACAGAGAAATTTGCAGGAAGCCTGATTTGCAGCAGTTCTTGGCAAATTTTATAGAATGAGCCAAAGAGCAACATGGCTCTAGAGTCAGAAAATCCTGGGTTCGAAGGCAGAATCTGGCAAGTCCTGGAGGGTATGACTTTGGGCAAGTTACAAACCCTCAGGGAGATTCAACTTCCTCTTCTGAAAATTAGGAAAAAGAGTGACCCCCCACTCCCCCGGGGGGTGTTGTTAGGAAGTTGGATATGATAGTGCAGGTCAATCACAGTGAGGGTCCAATGGCTGTCACCTGTGCTCTTTTGTCCCCGCGCTGCCCAGGGGCACATCGGACCCCGCCAGTCATCTGTGCATCATCCCTGCACCTTGCCAAACTGCAGAATCGACAGTTATGGTTTTGTTAAGGGGTCTCAGCACAGTGCGGGTGAGGCTGGGGGCTGCAGGATGAGTGGTGGGAGAGGGGAGATAGCTCTTGTCCCCAGAGGCTGGGCTCAGCCATCTTTGCTGTAGAAGGGGAAAAGTGGGTTAGTTTCAGTGATTTGCTGGTGAAGGCTCTGCCTGTGACTGTTTTATCGCCCAGGTTCTCAGCCCTGGAAAGACCGCCAGACTAGCGTGGTTTGGGAAAATTGTGGACGTCCTGTGTTTGTCCTCATGTCTCCAGCTAGTTTGTAAGTGCCTTGAAGGCAGGAACTGTTAGTTACATTTCTCTGATTACGCTGTGTGGGGCATCATATGCATGATCGTTTAATTTAATTCAGCAAATATTTGTTGAGCCCATACTCTGTCCCAGGCACGGTGCCAGGCACTGGGGATTCAGCAATGAACATTTGCTGCAAGGAGGCTTGAGTGAGTCCCTGCAAACTAAGGGAAACCCCTGGGGGTACACCCAGTGGGGCGTAGGCGCTGATGTCTCTCAGCCACTAGGGGGCGGGAGAAGAAGCCCTTTTGCAGAGCCTGTACCACCCCCGAGGCATTGCCTGGAGTCTCAGAGACCAGGCTCAGCAAACTACCTAAGACCCAAGAAGGCGGCAGGGGTGGGAACAGCACTCTTTGGGATTGTTTCTGAGCAATGAGCTTGGGGGTGGGTTTTGTTTTTTCCTTCTTCCCAAGGTATTCTGCAAATTGGAAAACCACTCAGTCATGCTAATTGTGACAGTGTGAGACCTCCGTCAAATTACTGCAGAGCCTGTGCTCTGGGGAACCCTGCCTTTTAAACTGAAAAACGTCTTCTTATACAATAATGAACATCTTTTACCAGCATAAACATGCACCAGAGGGCTCCCAAGAAAATGGCTTTTTCCCGTGGGTAGTTTTCTTCTTCTCCCCCATTCCCATCCCCCCACCCACTTTGGTCTAGAATAATTATGATACAACTGGATTATCCCTAGCTGATGGAGATGGTGGGGAAATCTGCTCAGTGTATGAGCCTGAGTTTCAGACTGTACCAGTTTCTCAGTCCTTGGGTAATTGTGCTGGAAGAGTTCATCACTCTCTGGGTTTTGAGAAATAGTCACATTCCTTTATTTCATTCTCAATTTTCTCAACTTTTTACGTTTATTAACTTCTAGGCATGGTTGCGTAATGAATAGGAAACTCTTGACTCTCTGTTTTCCCTCTTTTGCTGCTTTAAGTTATTCTCATCAGTGGTGGACTGAACCCTTGTCTGCCACTGGGGACCAGCTGGCGGGACGCAGGGGACTAACTGGCGTTTGGGATGGGGAAGTAGAGCTCTGAGGCCTGTCTGTACGAGCTCCAGAGAGAAAGAGTTAATCCAGTAGGTTTTATTCATGGCAGGCCACACAGTTAGTGTGACTGTTTGAACTTTCGCTGGAATTGCCTGCTCTGAGTGACCTGCTGCATTATTTTGGAATTATATCCTCCATGTTTGAGGGAAATAGCAAAGGGAATACATTTAATTGAAAACCAGCAATCACGAACTGTTCGGTCAACAAGACTTTATTGAGCATTTCCTAAAGTGCCGGTCGATGTCTGGATCCTGGGAAAATGCAGCCTGGCTAAAAGGATGTGGTCATGCGGTTGGGCCACATGGCTGTGAATCTTTGTTCTACTTCTTTCAGCTGGTGACCTTAGGGAGTTTGTGTCATCTCCTCGCCGCCCCCCCTCCTCCTCGGTGACCACTGAGACTTAAGCTTTGTTTGTTATCACTGCAGAACCGCAGCTGAAACTAACACATAGTGACCACCTCCTGTCCCCTGCCTTCCGCCTGTCTGCTGAGCCCTCCTCCGCCAGGTCTCCCTGCTGCCCGGACCCCTGCCCCCCTAGTGCCTTCAGGCCACCTCTGAGGGCAGGAGGGACCTTTGATCCACCCTGGCCTCCATCCTCACTTCTGTGCATAGCCTGGGTCTCTCGCTGACCACAGGAGTCCCCGCAACCCCGGCAGAGACACCCAGATCACAGATGCCAAACTCAGAGGACAGAGGTCAGAGTTAGGTGATGTCACGGAGAACACAGATGGACACACCCACTTTATACCTCACAGCCTCTGAACTGGAAACCAGGCTGTCCCAGTCCTATCGTGTCAGGAAGCATGGTGACCGCCCACGGCAGAGCAAGCCCAAGGTGAGGGGCGTTCGTTTTACAGTAACTGTCTCTCCGGACATTTTCAGACAGAAGAGGTCGCCTCAGGGTGTGTTCTGATAGACCGCTGGTCCCCAAGGTGCTCTGTGAAGGATGCTCTGTGGGCCAGGTTAGCTGGGACCACACCGCGCAAGGCGTTCCCGTCGTGAGACTCGGCGTGAACATCAATGCATCCAGGCTTTGAGATGTCCTGCAATAAAACAGCCCTCTAACTTGGTTTAACCAGACTTATTCAACCCTCGGCACATCTTCTTTTGTTTACTAACACCAGTAGGAACAAATTTAGGGAAATGACCAAATAGAGTGTTTATCCTTATTCGCACAACCTCTGACTTTCATAGCATGAATTGGAGCTAGACCGTAGCAGGAGGTCTACATTGGTTGTTGGGAACAGTAGAGAAAGTATAATTCTTTAAGGTGGGCACCTTAAGTGATTTTCATAGTTTCACACTGTTGTCTCCTAATGATGGTTAATAGGAAATAATGTAGTTAAATTTAGTAAATACTAATAAAGTGAAACTATTTTCCTTTTAATATAAGAGTATCAAGGACTTCACTGGATGGGACAGGATGATTTCGACATTGCACATAGTTATACCCACTTTTCGCAAAAATGTGTTCTGAAAAAATGTATAAATCAACCTATTGCAAATAACATCTCGTTTTCTCATTGGCTTACATTATCAGTAATGCTTTCATCTCAGCTGATACCAGTTTGGTACTTATTTTTTCCATCTTTTATCCTCCTAATGTTTCACTCAGTTAGCTAATAATCAATAAGCTCCTAAATGCACAAAGAAACCTAGTAGTGAATCTTTAAATAAATGTTCACTCTCTATAGATACCTTTTGTAGATTTGGATACAGAGCCTTCTACATTGTAAACATTTCCTAAATATTTTCTAAGTGAATAAGTAAATTTTTTCTTTGGATTTTCTTAGTGCAGCATACACCCAAACATGGGGAATATTTGAGCAAAACCTAAGTTTGTGTCGGCTGTCGGAAATGTATTTCTTGGTTGGAAGTCATTTCTTATTTTTAGAAGAAGTGGGAGCACCTGCAGACAGTGTGGATCTAAAGGTTTACCAGGATTCTTCTAAAGAAGTTCTCCTGGAAAGCAGGTTCCAGTAGAAAGTGGTGTTACGTGGTCAGGTTGGGGCAAGAAAATGAAACATACCAAGATCCTGAAGAGAGCAAAACGGGATAGAAGAGTGTGCTTCTCTCGAGAGACAGGCCGTGCAGTGATGTCCGCTTTGATTGTTCTGTCCTTTGCGCTAGCTCTGCGTCACACTGCACCTCGCGTCCCCTTTTGCGCTTGCCCAGTTCAGAAGCATCTGGGTGGGTCCCGCTGTCCATCAGCAGCTCTGCCTTCAGCGTCTCATGGCCCCTTGTAGACCTGCCCGCCCCTGAGGTGGCCTTCCTGTCGGCTGCGGAGAAACCCGCCCCTTCATTTGGGCAGTGCTCCTTTTCACACGCTGTGGGGACAGAAGCGACGTCACCACTGCATGGCCATGGCCACTGGCCTGGGCAGTGCAGAGGCCATCTCCTGCCCTGCTCTGCCCCCCTCCCAGCCGGGCCGCCTCCTCCATCCTCCATCGCCTGAGAGAAAAGGAAGGCCTGGCTGACTCTGGGCAGTGGGACCCCCTCCTGCTCTGCCGTCCTCCTTAGCCCAGCATCCTTCTGGGAGATTGGAAAGAGGTCCAGGCCAGCCAGGTGCCATGTTCCATGGCAGCGGCTCATGTGGGGCACAATGTCCAGATCCAGGAGAGGCACCAGAAACGTCAGCTGTTTACCTGGCTCAGGTATTTCTCCTTGGTGATGCCTGGAAGGATTCTTTTATTTTATTCTTTACATTTTCCGTTGGGATATAACATACCTAATGTGCCTAAAGTGCATTTAGGAGTGTATCAGTCTATAAAACTCTGCATGTGGTATTCTGTGCTAGTCAGCTCAGGCTGCCATAACAAAATTCCGGAGACTGAGCGGCTTAAACAACACACATACTTTCTGACAGTTCTGGAGACTGGAGGTCCAAGATCATGATGCCAGCAAGGTCCAAGGCTGGTGAGAGCTCCCTCCTTGGGTTGCAGACAGCCACCTTCTTGCTGTGTCTCCACACGGTAGAGAGAAAGAATGAACCTTAGGGGTCTCTTCTTACAGGAGCACTAATCCTATTATGTCAGAGCCCCACTCTTCTGACTTCATGTAACCTTAATTACCTCCATAAAGACCCCCTCTCCAATCCAGTCACGTGGGGGTCAGGGCTTCAGCATGTGAATTTCAGGGGGGTGTGATTCACTCCATAGCACGTGGTGTACACACCCGCATAACCAGAACCCAGAACAAGATTCACGGCCCTCCTGGATCCCTAGTATCCCTGGTTCCCCCTCCAGTCAATCACCCCCACAGGTAAACATTCTGACCTCCATCTCCATCAATTAGTTTTTCCCGTTTTGAATGTCCTGTAAATGGAGTCACACCACACATATACTTTTGTGTCTGGCGTCTTTTCCTCAACACTGTATCTGTGAGATTCGTCCATGTGGCTGTGTGTATTCATAGTGGGTCCATTTTTATTGCTGTGCAGCATTTCATTATATGAAGATGCCCCAGTGTATCCATTCTCCTATTGATAAAGCTGCTGTGGATACCCTTGTGTATGTCTTTGGTTGGGTACATACTAACAGTGGAATCACTGGGCCATATATATATATTTTTTGATTGGCACAGTAAGTGATTTACTATTCACAATAGCCCCTTGAAGTTGGCATGGTTACCCCCATTGTACAGACGAGGAAACTGGGGTTGAGTGGAGACAGAGCCAAAGTCTTAATCCAGAACAGTTTGATTTCAGAGCCCAGACTCTCAGCTCTTACTATCCTCTTAGAGGATTTCCCCCATCGTGGTGTTTCAGGGCTGTGCCGTAACATAGTGCTATAGACAGGCTGGCGTAAACAACAGAAATTTATTTTCTCACCCTTCTGGAGGTTGGATGGCCAAGAGCAAGGTGTGGGTAGGTTTGGTTTCTCCTGAGGCCTCTCTCCTGGCTGGCAGATGGCAGCCTTTTAGCTGTGTCCTCACATGGCTTTTTCTCTGAGGACACGCAATCCTGGGGACTCTCCTGTGTTCTAATCTCCTCTTCTTATAAGGACACAGTCAGGCTGGATGAGGGCCCACTCTAAGGGTCTCATTTTAACTTAATCACCTCTTTAAAGGCCTTATCTCAAATACAGTCACAGTCTTAGGTTAGGGCTTTAGTATATGAATTCTGGGGGGGACAAAATTCAGTCCATAACAGGTGGCTTCTCTTTTCTTTTTTTTTCTTTATAAATTCATTTATTTATTTTTTTGGCTGCATTGGGTCTTCATTGCTGCACTGGGTTTTTTCTAGTTGCGGCGAGCGGGGGCTACTCTTCGTTGCAGTGGGCAGGTTTCTCATTGCAGTGGTCTCTCTTGTTACAGCACGGGTTCTAGGCACACAGGCTCAGTATTTGTGGCTCGCGGGCTCTAGAGCACAGGCTCAGTAGTTGTGGCACACGGGCTTAGCTGCTCCACAACATGTGGGATCTTCCAGGACCAGGGCTCAAACCCATGTCCCCTGCATTGGCAGGCGGATTCTTAACCACTGTGCCACCAGGGAAGTCCCCCTGTTTTCTTTTTTTAAAATATAGTTGATTTACAATATTACATTAGTTTCAGGTGTACAAGAGTGATTCAATATTTTTACAGATTATACTCCATTTAAGGTTATTATAAAATATTGGCTATATTCCCTATGCCGCACAATATATCCTTGTAGCTTATTTATTTTATACATAGTAGTTTGTACCTCTTAATTCCTTACCCCTATTTTGCCCCTCCCCACTTCCCTCTCCCCGCTGGTAACCACTAGTTTGTTATCTATATCTGTGAGTCTGTTTCTGTTTTACTATATACATTCATTTGTTTTATTTTTTAGATTCCCCATATTAGTGACAACATACAGTATTCGTCTTTTTCTGCCTGACTTATTTCACTAAGCATAATACCCTCCAGGTCCATCCATGTTGCTGCAAATGGCAAAATTTCACTCTTTTTATGGCTAAGTAATAGTCCATTTTGTATATATAACCATATCTTTTTTATCCATTCATTTGTTGATGGACACAGGTTGCTATTGTAAACAATGCTTCTATGAACATTGGGGTGCATGTATCTTTTTGAATTAGTGTTTTCGTTTTCTTCAGGTATATACCCAGGAGTGGAATTGCTGGGTCATATGGTAGTTCTAATTTTAGTTTTTTGAGGAACTTCCATACTGTTTTCCACAGTGGCTGCAACAAATTACCTTCCCACCAACAGTGTAGTAGGGTTCCCTTTTCTCCACACCCTCACCAACATTTGTTATTTGTGTCTTTTTGATGATAAACATTCTGATGGGTGTGAGGTGATATCTCATTGTGGTTTTGGTTTGCATTTCCCTGATGATTAGTGATGTTGAGCATTTTTTCATGTGCCTGTTGGCCATCTGTATTTCTTCTCTGGAAAAATGTCTATTCAGGTCTTCTGCCCATTTTTAAATTAGGTTATTTTATTGAGTTGTGTGAGCTGTTTATGTTTTTGGGATATTAACATCTTATCAGTCATATTTCCAAATTATTTTCTCCCATTCAGTAGGTTGTCTTTTCATTTTAGCAATGGTTTCCTTTGCTGTGCAAAAGCCTTTAAGTTTAATTAGGGCACATTTGTTTATTTTTGCTTTTGTTTCCTTTGCCTGAGGTGACAGATCTGAAAAAATATTACTTAACTTATGTCCAAGAGTGTTCTGCCTATGTTTTCTTCTAGGAGTTTGATGGTTTCCAGTCTTACACTTAGGTCTTTAATCCATTTTAAGTTTACTTTTGTATATAGTATGAGAAAATATTCTAATTTAATCCTTTTACATGTAGCTGTCCAGTTTTCCCAGCACTACTTATTGAAGAGATTATCTTTTCTCCATTGTATATTCCTTTCTCCTTTGCTGTAGATTAATTGATCATAAGTGTGTGAGTTTATTTCTGGGCTCTCTTTTCTGTTCCATTGATCTATGTGTCTGTTTTTGTGCCAGTACCACGCTTTTTTTTTCTTTTCCTATTGAAGTATAGTTGATGTAAAATATTATATAAGTACCATGCTGTTTTGATTACTGTAGCTTTGTAGTATAGTCTGAAGTCAGGAAGTGTGATACCTCCAGCTTTGTTCTTTTTTCTCAAGATTTCTTTGGCTATTTAAGGTCTTTTGTTGTTCCATATAAACTGTAGGATTATTTGTTCTCATTCTGTGAAAATTATCATGGGTATTTTGATAGGGATTGCATTAAATCTATAGATTGCTTTGAGTAGTATAGACATTTTAATGATATTAATTCTTCCAATCCATGAACACAGGATATCTTTCCATATCTTTGTATCATCTTCAATTTCCTTCATCAGTGTTTTATAGTTTTCAGAATATAGTTTTTCACCTCCTTGCTAATTTATTCCTAGGCATTTTATTCCTTTTGATATGATTTTAAACAGGATTTTTTTCTTGTTTTCTCTTTCTGATAGTTCATTGTTAGTGTATAGAAAAGCAACAGATTTCTGTATATTAGTATCCTACAACTTTAGTGACTATATTTATTAGTTCTAATAGTTTTTTTTTTAAACATCTTTATTGAAGTATAATTGCTTTACAATGGTGTGTTAGTTTCTGCTTTATAACAAAGTGAATCAGTTATACATATACATATGTTCCCATATCTCTTCCCTCTTGCATCTCCCTCCCTCCCACCCTCCCTATCCCACCCCTCTAGGTGGTCACAAAGCACCGAGCTGATCTCCCTGTGCTATGCGGCTGCTTCCCACTAGCTATCTATTTTACATTTGATAGTGTATATATGTCCATGACACTCTCTCACCCTGTCACATCTCACCCCTCCCCCTCCCCATATTCTCAAGTCCATTCTCTAGTAGGTCTGTGTCTTTATTCCCGTCTTGCCACTAGGTTCTTCATGACCTTTTTTTTTTTTTTTTTTTCCCTTAGATTCCATATATATGTGTTAGCATACTGTATTTCTTTTTCTCTTTCTGACTTACTTCACTCTGTATGACAGACTCTAACTCCATCCACCTCATTACAAATACCTCCATTTCATTTCTTTTTATGGCTGAGTAATATTCCATTGTGTATATGTGCCACATCTTCTTTATCCATTCATCTGATGATGGACACCTAGGTTGCTTCCCTGTCCTGGCTATTGTAAATAGAGCTGCAATGAATATTTTGGTACATGACTCTTTCTGAATTATGGTTTTCTCAGGGTATATGCCCAGTAGTGGGATTGCTGGGTCGTATGGTAGTTCTATTTTTAGTTTTTTAAGGAACCTCCATACTGTTCTCCATAGTGGCTGTATCAATTTACATTCCCACCAACAGTGCAAAAGTGTTCCCTTTTCTCCACACCTTCTCCAGCATTTATTGTTTCTAGATTTTTTGATGATGGCCATTCTGACCGGTGTGAGATGATACCTTATTGTAGTTTTGATTTGCATTTCTCTAATGATTAATGATGTTGAGCATTCTTTCATGTGTCTGTTGGCAATCTGTATATCTTCTTTGCAGAAATGTCTATTTAGGTCTTCTGCCCATTTTTGGATTGGCTAATAGTTTTTTGATGTAAACTTGTGCCATAGATTTAAGAATTTATTTTTATTCAGTTAACTTAAGCATGTGTGAATTGGCACAACAAGTAAGTTTTAGCTGTAAATAAAACCTGAATGTCCCAGGTTTCAATAAATTGCATGTACAAATGGAAGTTTATTAACATCAAGTCTGATCACTATAGACTACCTGGCTTGAACCTGTGCTCTGCCACTGAAGTAGGGGTACTTGAGCCCTCGGTGCCTCAGTTTCCTCCTCTGTAATATGTTGATACTGATCATCATAGCTACTTCCCAGCAGTGGTGTGCTATTTGACATCCCGAGAAGATTGTTTCAACACCCTCTCTTCTATATGACAAAATAATATTTAGTATTAACCATGTAGTAATCATAATAACAATTTATTCCTTAATTTGTTCTTTAGTTTTTAAAACAATTAACATTAAAAAAGAAGGATTAAAATTCAACTGTAAAGATATTCAAATTTGATGAAATATTTCACGTCTGAACTAAAATTGTCATTTATCAAACAAAACTTTGCACTCAGTTTCCCTGTTTTAAATTTTAGTCACAAACAAAAACTCCATGTGGTGACATAGAATTGAAGTGACTTAAGTTCTGTGTCTTGGTTTTCACACTCACTGTGCTTTTCTCATTTCTCTGGAAGCTTTGCGCCACACACAAGCATATGCAGGACCACAGGCATTGGAGACACAAAGGGAAGACCAAGCCCCAAGCGGGAAGGGTTCCCAGTGGTTGTGAACTTACGCTTGAAGTGAACGTATGTTACTGAGTCTGTGTGTCAGAGGCCAAATCTAATATTGGGAATTCTCCTCTTTACCTTCCATGTGGAATACAATGTTTATTAAAGGGAAGTAATGAAAATGCGGTCATTGAAGCTTGCACCCTATTATTAAAACTTAGTGGTAACTACAGCAATTATTTCTAACCTAGACCAGCGTTTGGGGAGGAATATTTTATCACTAAAGCTATTCAGAATGACTGGCTCAGGGAAATAAGAAAAAAAGGAGATGGACTCTGGTTGGTATTATTTCTGCTCTGACTTTCTCTCCCGACAATGCATCTGCTTATTTTCTGCACCCGGGACAGAACCCTCCCCACGCCCTGCTCCTGGGACTCTGCTTCCTCCTGGGAGTCCTTTCTGCTTCCACTTTCTTCATCCAACTAGTATGTACTGAGCACAGCGACATGTGAATCACCCACCTCTGACACTGAGGCCGGAGAAGGAACAAATCAGGGCCCTGGGCCCTGTCTTGGGGAGGGAGCAAGGATAGATAATAAAAAGGAAACAAAGACTTATATCCTATGTCAGGAGTGAGAAATGCTGTGAACACTAATAACACAATTTAAGGAGGACAGAGAGATGGGGGATCCAATAGTTGATGGATGATCAGGAAGGCCTCTCTGAAGAAGGGACACGTGAGCCACACGTACGTCCAGGTAAACAGAGGCCCAGGCCGAGGAACCAGGCAGTACGAAGCCATTGGGAGGACGGGGGAGAGGGGAGCATCTCGGGAACAGGAAAGAGGCCCTGGGACCAGGGTCAGACAGGAGAGAAGTAGGGGATGAGGTCAGAAGCAGGGCTGGGTTGGGGGGCGAGGTCCTGTCAGCACAGCGGGGACACCGAATACTACTCTGGGGGAGATGGGAATTCCCTGGGGGCTCAGATTTGAGTGGGGGTCATGTCCTGAAATGTTTTATAGGAATCTCTGAGGAAGGCAAAGGCAGAAACAGGAGAGATCTCTTGGCAACAGCCCAAGAATGACCGAGGATCCAAGTGAGACATGAAGGTGGCTGAGCCAGGTTGTAACAGCGGAGGTGGGAGAAGTGGGAAAAGTTAGGTAGAGCTGCTGGATTTGCTGCTGGAATGTGTATGTGTGTGTGCGTGGGTGGGTGAGACAGAGACACAGAGAGATGGATGGTCAAGGATGACCACCTACAGGAGCTTTGGCCTGGCACCGGAAGGATGGGGTGCCTGCCAGTGCCTGGGCTGAGGAATACTGGAACACTAGGAAGAGCAGGTTGAGAAAGAAATCACCAGTTCAGCTGGTCATGCTTGGTTTGAAGTGCCTTTTAGACATCCAAGTGGGTGGAGGTAAAAATTCAGCAGTCATCTGTTTACATGCTGTGTAAGTGGGACTAGCTGAAATCACCTCAGAAGTGATGAGAAGGAGGGGCCCCGATGTTTAGAGAGTTAGGTAGGGGAGAAGCAGGTCAAGGCAACTTAGAGCAGCCAAGAGAGAGCCCTTCCAGAGGGTGGGGGAAGAAAGCGCTTTGTGGAGGAGGAAGGACAGATCTTGTATCACGTGTGCTGATGGGGCAGGAGGGATGGAGGTGAGACTGACCACAGGGTTCCCGAGGATGAAACCAACTGATGACCCTAGAGCAGGGCCAGGCCCATGAAGCACTCAATCAGCAACACCGTCACCAGTACTGAATAGTAATTGTATGGTTCTTAATATTTTAATAATCGTTAGTATAATAGTTTTACTTATTATTTATAAACCTTGTCGTTTACATCTGGGGTTGCTGTCTGTTAGGCAGCCAGTTAAACCCTTTCTACCATTTGAATAGGAGAGAAGAATGTTGATTCTTTCTCTGTTATGATTATCTCCAGTGTCTTGTCACACACTCCTGTGGGCCCACTCTACTCCAAGGGCAGCTCTGGCCTTGAAAGGACTTGTGTTCAGTCTTGCTGGCATATTGTTGTTTACCTCTTCTATGTTCTCTTACGTAAGCGTGTTGTGTGAGCACATTTCCCTGCTCTTTTACAGTTTTGTAATGAACACGGTGATGATGCATCCACCTTGATAAACGGCGAAGTGCATCCATCTCTTCCCTCTTTTCCTCGGCCACCTGTTCTTGGCTCCAATTTTTCCTGCCAGATGAGTAAGGATGTGTATGTAGCCCTGGCAAAAAATACTCAGGTGTCAATGACATGTATCACACAACCATCCAAGGGCAATGTCCCTCGGAGGGTCTAGGGCCCTTGTTTGAGGTGGTGAGAAGTTGCTCCGACACCTCACACCTACACCCCACAGCTCTCACGGGTGGAGAATGGACAGCCAGTGGTGGTTTATCTCCCCCAGTCTGGGGCAGTAGGCAGGATCCCGGTGTGAGGGTGCAATCAAACACAGCTGCTCTTCTGCTGCTGTGAACACCACCTGCCACCTGCCCGGCCCTGTCTGTCCTCCTCAGCCAGCCCTCTGGCCATTGCCCTGCTCAACGGCATCTCCACCAGGACAAAGATGACAGATGAGCCCATATCCACCTGGAGTCCTGGGGACAACCCGGACGAGGGCTGTTGGCCAGGACTCTTGAGTTTATCCACAGGCTTCATGGCGAATTGTAAGTCGGCTGCAATAAAACTTTGTTATCTGAGAGTGGGGGACAGAAACATGAACCGACTGGAGCCCAGGGTTGCAATGGGGAGAAGCTTGGGCCATTGATGTGCTCCTGCACGTGAATGGACCCCCAGGTGCCTCCCTGACGGGACTATCCCTCCACATCCCCACTTGGAGGCTGAATAACTGTCTCAGAGTGAACACATCCAGAGCTAACCCCCTGATCATGCCGCCTCCAAGGCTCTCCTCCTGCAGCCTTTCCTGCCTCAGTAATGGTGACCTCATCCTTCCACTGGCTCAGGCCCAAACTTTGCAGTCACTTTTGACTCCTTTTTCACGTTTCTCATTTACCACAAAATAAATCCCGAATCCAATCACTTCTCAAGACCTCTGCTTACCGATGGGTCTGAACTACCTTTATGTCTCACCTGGAATCTTCAGTGGCTTCATGACCCATCTCCCAGCTTCTACCCCTGCCCCTCCCCCTCCCTGCCCACTGTCTAGTCTCACCCAGCAGCCAAAGCGGTCTGTTTTAAATATGGCTGATCATGTCCACTCCCTGCTCAGAACCCTCAGACTGCTCCCATCTCACCCAGAGAACACCCAGAGTCCTCGCCACAGCCTCAAGGCCCCGCACCATCTGGTTCCTTTACTCCCCACCTCCGTCTTCTACTCCCCTCCCCTCGCCAGCTCCACCCTGGCCGCCCTGGCCTCCCGTTTGTTCCTGGAGCATGGCAGGCACAGCGGGCCACAGGACCTTTGCTCCTGCTGTTCCTCCTTTCTGGAGCCGTCGTCCCCAGTATTCACATGGCTCACACCCTCTTGCAATGCCGCCTTCTCAGTAGGGACTTTCCTCACTACCCAGTGTCAAATTACTACCCATATACATTCCTCCCACCTCCTCAGCTTTATTTTTCTCTATCACATACTCACCTGACAAACCCCAGCACAGAGCAAAAGGCTTAACAGCATGGACCCCAGGGACAGACCAAGGGGTTGCACGGCTTGATTTCATCATGTGGTAGCTCAGCAACCTTGGGAAAATTGCTTAACCTTCTGTGCCCCGATTTCCTCATCTGTAAAATGGAGATACTAGTACTGCCCACTTGATAGTGAGTTATTATTATTATTATTAATTTGTATTGTCTATCTCTACTCATTAGAACGTAAAATACCATGAGGGCAGGGGATTTTGTCTATTTTGTTCACAGCTGTATTCTTAGTGCCTAAAATAATGCCTGGAGCATAGTAGGTGCCCAGTTAATATGTGTGGAATAAATGAATGAATGATGAAAATATAAAGTAAGCAGTTCATTATCTGTTACTTTGCAAAGAAAAGCCTATTTTTATGATTTTTTTATATTTTAAAAAACTCCAAGTAATAGAGCAGTTTTTTTCGATGGAAATTCAAAACGATTCAGATGAATACACAATAAAAATAGTGAAAATTCTTTTCACATCCTCCTCCTCCTTCCTCCAGAGGTACACCCAGTTAAGTTTGCTTAGTAGCCTTTTCAAGACTTTTTATTTAGTTATGTATATGTGTCTCAAATAAATATATAGTTTTGCTTTATTTTAGATTTCAATAAATAGCAAAAGGCAGGAATTTGTAGTCTTTATGTAGTCAAATATATCAATCATTTTCTTCATGGCATTAGAAATTGTGTCTGGCATATGATCTTTATGACCCTTATATTCTTGTTTTTTAATAGCTATTTTTGCTTTGGGAGCTTTTAGAATTTTCCTCTTCATCCTTATAGGCCAGAAATTTACCAGTATAGGTCTAGATGTGATTTTAAAGTTATCATGCTTATAAAGTTACCATGCTTAGCATTTATTTTCAGTCTCAAGATGCATGCTTTTTTTTCAGTGCAAATAAATACTCTATTCACATTTCTTTGATTATTTATTCCTTTCCATCTTCTCTGATCCTTCCTTCTGGAATTCCTACCAGAATTCCTCCTACATTTTTCCTACAGGTCTCTCGATCCAAGTTCTTATATTTTCCATCTCTTTGTCATTCACCCATCTGTTTTGGCTACAGAGAATTTGATAAAGAGGAAAGATAGTAAATAAAAACACTTACTGGTCTGCTGCACGGCTTATCTGCTTACATAGAATATCTTTTGCAGGGTGCATGTTATTCAAGAGAGCAGTCATCTCTTTATCTGATAAAGACTTTGTGTCAGCTGGGGCCTCCTGGACCTTGAAACATTTAAAATTGCCTTGGACCCCAAACCCATGGCTCGTCGATGACCCAAGACCACCCCAAGATGTCTGTGGGTTCCCCGTAGGCTCAAGTTCTGGCGGCCTCATTGGACTGGGGTCACTGCTTTGTTGCATCAAGTATTTTCCTCCATGTGCTTGTCCAGGGGAGAAACTCAATCCCTGCTTCAGTTTAAAAGTTACCTTCACACGAAACACTGGAGGATGTTATGAAAGAGCTGGGGAGACGTTGCCTAATGGGTCACACCACAAACAATCTAATCGTGTCTTCATTCCTTTTCTTCAAAGTCCTTTCCAAATGCTCAGCTGCCTGGGGCTCCTCCGTGACTTGCCCGTCCTACAGCTTCACCGGATCCTCTCCCCGTCCTCCCTTCTCTCCACAGTCTTCCCCCCTGTTAAGCAGGTCACTCAGCTGCCTGCAGCTTCTGCTGCTACGAGATCATCACAAAGCATTTCTACATCCAGGGCAGACAAAGAGCTTCCCCGGACAGCATCCATTCTCTTTAAAAGGCAGTTTGGGTCATAAGTAACAATATTTTGTTTTGTTTTACATGGCTAGAGATGCTGCCTGGTGATTTTAATTGAATGATTTTAGCATTTCAAAGATGGAAAGGACCTTAACATTTTCTAGCAACACTAATGTAACAAATTACCCTTCTACGACTTGAGTCTGTTGTTTTAGAACCTCCCACTAAGTCCGTGTTTGATCTATCATAGAGCACCACCATGCAAAGCTGACACACCTGGACAGTTCCACTGTTTGTATTCCACCTAAAATCTGGTTTCTTGTGGCTTCTAGTTTTTTCCCCA
Organism: Eubalaena glacialis; assembly: GCF_028564815.1. Classification (NCBI taxonomy): domain Eukaryota; kingdom Metazoa; phylum Chordata; class Mammalia; order Artiodactyla; family Balaenidae; genus Eubalaena; species Eubalaena glacialis. The sequence continues at coordinate 53,938,110 of NC_083728.1, read as the reverse complement.
GAGAGGTAAAGTCAACAGTGATGAGGAGTAACTCTGGGAAGTGATGAAGAAACTCTGAGCTTTTCTAGTTGACTAGGAAGAGGGTGTATCTCTTAGGAACTACATTTCGCTGCAAGTAATTGTGACTTTAAAAAGTAGACACCTATTTGTCTCATGTGAGAGGAAGCCTAGAGGTTGGGCAGCCCAGATTAGTTCAGCATATTGAGACATCATCTGTGACCCAGGGTCCTTCTTCCTTTATGCTTTTCCTTCCTTAGTGTATGGCACTGGTCCTTATAATGACAAGATGGCTGCCGCAGCTCCGGCCACCACTTGCTTATATCTTATTAGCCAGTAGTGTTTGCATGACCACACGAAGCAGTGAGAGTTGCTAGGAGATTAAGTTTTTAGCTTTCTCAGATTCTAATGTAGAGGCAAGCAAAGGAGAGGGGGATAAATGGAATCCAGGTGAGCTAAGGCACAGGGTCTCCCACACATGGTAATGGCTTCCAGGAACAAGGGGACACAGGAGAAAGCACATGCTTTGGCGGGGAAGGCAGATTTGTTTGGGGGCAGATTGAATTTGAGCTGCTGGTAAGGTTATCCCAAAAGACTGGTGGTTAGGTCTGCTCCAGCCTGGCCCATTTTACTGTTCCTTAACATAAAAGTGGCATAGCTAGAAACTCTTGGGTCAAGCCTACCTATTTGTAAATGGTGCACAGGACACGGCCAGGAAGTCAAGAAAGAAATCAAGGCACAGGTCTTGCCAGCCAGAATTTTCATCTCCTTGACCTTCATGATTGTCAAACAATACACACTTGACACATGACTGAAAATGGACCAACACGACTCATTTCTAGAGGTTTGGGGGACTACTGGCAAAAGGAAATGCATTTTTCACTTGGATTGTTGATATTTGGGATATAAGTGGAGCTACTGGTGGCCACTTGGCTACTATATGGCAAGATGGTCTTAGGAGGATGGCCCTGCATCTACCTCATGGCCAATGGACCCAACAAAATGGCATGTGGGGTGAGAAGGCAGATTCTTCTGGGTGCAGGTGGTGGCTGTGAGACTGGGCTGCCCATCCATAGACTAGAACACTTGGTTTTCCTAAAGCAGCAGTGCCAAAATAACAAGAACGAATAAGGTTTCATTAGAAATATTGTAATTTCTTACAACTGTTTAACCATTTTTACAGAAGGCAGATTCCATGCAAGATCTGAGGAAAAAAACAAAGCATGTAACAATAGATATTGCAGCATTGTTTTTAATAGCAAAACCCAGCAAAATGTAAATAGCCAACAACAGTGAAACAGACAGGTGAATTATGGCATGTCCATGCATGAGCATGTTATGTAGCCTTTAAAAATTATGTGTTGGGCTTGCCTGATGGCGCAGTGGTTAAGAATCTGCCTGCCAGTGCAGGGGACATGGGTTCGAGCCCTGGTCCAGGAAGATCCCACATGCCGCGGAGCAACTAAGCCTGTGCGCCACAACTACTGAGCCTGAGCTCTAGAGCCCGCGAGCCACACCTACTGAAGCCTGCACGCCTAGTGCCCGTGCTCCGCAACAAGAGAAGCCACCACAATGAGAAGCCCGTGCACGGCAACGAGGAGTAGCCCCTGCTCACCGCAACTAGAGAAAGCCCGCCCGCAGCAACGAAGACCCAATGCACCCAAAAATAAATAAAATTAAAAAAATAAAAATTATGTGTCAGACAATTTTTAGTGACAATGGAAAGTGCTCATGATGTAATGTTGATACAAAATTACATAAACAGTATAATTCTATTGCTATTTTTTTCTAAAAAGACAATTTGTAGATGTGAGAGACTAGCATGAAATACATGAACATATAATGTTTTGCTCTGGATGGTGAGATTATGAATAATTTTAATTTTCTTCTTTATCCTCCCTATATTTTCCAGTGAGTTCCTACTATCATGATTATGGGAAAAAAACATTATTATTTGTTTAAAAATAGGGAAAAAGAAGCACCATCTCTGGTCATCATTTCAAATCCATCCTTACCATTAAACTGTCTTTCCCTTTTCCCAGCACAGGGGGAATTCCACTGTGAATTCGATTTGAGCCTATATCCAAGTTCATCTTCATTGCTGGACCATAGACTCTTTGAGGGTGGGGCCCCCGCCTTTGTCTTTTCTGACCCTGTGCTGTCCTGTCTTGTACACCCTTAAAATCTGATACATATTTGTTGAGGTGAATTGCTGTGTGGAGCTCAGGCTGATATAATTAAGTGCCGTAGCAGGAAGAAAAATAAAGAGACAAAAAGATCCAAGAAGTCATCCTAGAGAAGGTTATCCCTGGCAGGACAGGAGGGTGTTCTGCTTTACCTCTGCACCTCGCTTTGTTCATCTGTGAAATGGGCATAACGGTGGCACCCTCTTCATGGCGTGCACGTGAAGATTTCACGAGTTAGCAGAGGTAAGGTCCTCGTGGAGGTGCTGGGCACACAGGAAGTGTGCATTGTTCTTACTGTCAGAAGTGCTTGGTCAGAGGCTGCCAGTCAGCCCTGCGTGGGGACTGCCTCTTCTGTTCCGTGATGGTGAACCTGAGGCTGTGTTTGGGCGCCGTCCCCCTCCCCATGTTCTGCCTTTCACTGGCTCACTCACAAACTACTTTACCCTCCGGGATCATAAACCCCCTGAAATTGGAGATTTATTTAACTTTATATTCCCTTCGATACGTGGCACCTGGCAGGTACTAAATAAAGCCTATTTAATTAACTTTAAAATAATGTATTTACTTCTCCTCCCAGGTGCCTTAATTTTTCTTTTTAAATCACAGCATCCCTTAAACCTTAGTGTAAACATTCTCTGCTCTCTGCAAGCCAGTTCCTAGAGAAAGGCACACTCGGCTTCATGGCTAAGGGCAGGACTTGGGCAACTGAACGGGAGGTCATTTGTCCAGGCACACAGCCGGGCAACAGGAAAGACACACTTGAACCCAGGTCCCCAGCTGGGATCCCCTCACTGCTTCCTGCCAGGAGCTAACCTTCAATGTAGAGAGGAAGGGACACACTTCTTGTTTCCTGTTTTCAGCCACCTGTGTGTGCACAGATCCCAGACACCCCATACACGCTCTCTCGAGTGAATATTTATTTATCATAAAATCCATTCATAGCCCCGGGCTGCTCAGTCACCCTTGCCCTACTTCTCTGGCAGGTTTGCAGGGAATGGAAGCCCATTTTTGAATTATTCACAGTTCTGGGTTCTGTTAGAGGTGACCTTCAGAGCATCAGTTGGGGAGGAGCCCTTGCTGCCTTCCAGAGCCAGAACCAGGAGTTTTTTTGGTACCCAACTCCACCCTACTTAATATAGATCTCAGTATAGATCACCACCACAAGGTATTCATGAAGTACAGGGTCAGCCCCGAACCGGAATTCTGTCTGTCCCACTCGGTGGCCTTTTTACATTAGGCAACCTCATTCATTTGCTCCGTTGGAATGTTTTCCTCCAGCGGGTGGCGGGGGGGGGGGTGGGGGGGGGGTGGGGGGGGGGTGGGGGGGGGGGGAGAAGACAGCCTGCTGTGACTTGCTTTCTCCCTTCCAGGAGCAAGGTGAGAATTCACATGTAGATGATCCCTAGCATTTTTCGAGCATAGAGGTGAATGGGCAATCACCATTGGCTCTGTTGATTTAGAAGCCTCTGGAGAACGCTTCCTGTTTGATCTGCTAATAAAAGTTCCACGTTTGATTGTTCGACTGTGGGTTGCTCATCATTTCATGACGGTATTGGAGCATATGCCTTGCTGGCTCATGACTAGCAGGCTGAATTGCCTGCCACCGGATGTCACAAATAATGCTGCTATTCAGAAGATGAGGGATGCTACCAGCAGGGCTCAGAAGTGATTTTTTTTAAATTAAAAACCTTATTTATATTTCCTCCAGAATATTACAAACCCCTCCAGGAGGAGATACAATGCTCTCTGTTTAGCTGGGGAGGCAGAGGAAACAAAAACCACATTATGTGTAACATCCCTGGAGCCAAACTACAATATTTCCCCCCGCATCGTAACTTGACGTGCATAATTATCTGTGCTTAGGAAAGAAAATGTAAGAAAAGGTTCAATGAACACCCACCTGGCTGTGGTGAATAATGTTCCAACAGAAGCAAAAGTTGAGGAGGAGGATTTAAGGGGAAGGAAGGAAGCGTGGTCTTGAACACCTTCAGGCGAGGAATGAGGAGAGTTGCCTGGAGCTGAAGAATCTCTTTCCGTCCCACCAGGGATGGGACATCCTCGAGCAGTCGCGTCATTGTTTCCACCCCGCCGCCCCCCCCGCCGCCCCCCCCCCCCCCCCCCCCGTGAACCACCATCAGTATCCTGCGTGTTGCTCTACCAAAGATCGGGATGTGACAGCTCCAAGGCAGCAAGACAAGCTCTGGGAGCACCTAGAGTCCCCCAGTAAAGGAAGAAGGAAGACCCCATTGTGGCCTTTAAGAGCGGCTCCAGTTCAGTTGGACCCACTGCACACATGATGTGGTGGTCTGCTCACATCCCTTGGCATCCGGCCCCGATGCCTCTCTCGTGGTAGACCGACTGCCCTACCCTCACATCAAGGGCACACGGAGACCCAGAAGTCGTTGACCAATGACTGATGGGTGTGGAAGTCTAGACACTCTAGCTATCCTGTCTTGCCCTCTCCGCCTCCACCCCCATAACTCGGGCAACTCTGATGCTTCCCCTGAGCCCCCCATGGAGTGAGTCAGAGCCCTTTCATGGGACTCGGCTGATACTGCACACTGGTCCCACCTTTCCATTCCCCTACTGGGTTTTCCCGGAACGTTTCCTAGGAAACGGCTTACATGAACCCCTGGGCCATGGATGATGGGCTTGGGGAGCATTCCCATGCGCCACAGAACAGGAGCCTCGGCTGATTGGAGCAGGGATGAGGGTCTGACCCAGAGCAGCCTGTCAGTAGAATGGCTGACCCAGGGAGCCTGCCTAACAGGACTGGTCCTGGATGTCAGCTGGTCACCCCCCGCATTGTTACCTGCCCTTGCTCAGTTCACACTGGAGACAACACAACTGGCTGTTAACCCCAGAAAGAGCGGAAGCAGCAACGGAGAGCAGTTGTCTCACCAAAATGGCGAAACCTTACACTAGTGGCTACTGGTCAGTGGGGCCACGGGACCACCTCCCAGCGTTTGAGCTCGTTTTACCCTGAATGGCCTCGTTCCTGCGTGTCCTCCAGTCTGCTGAGGCCTGGCTCTGGGGAGTCTGAAATTACTGTGTGCTTTTTTCTTCCTTGTATATAATCCTCCTCTCCACCCCCTCCCCCTGACTAACACGACCATGTCCCTTGCAAACTGAAAAAGCTTAACAAGTACAAAGAAGAATAGGGAAAAATAACCCCACTCATCATTCTAGGAATCAGAAATAGTACTACAGTCCCTATTAAACTTTTTTAAAACTTATATACCTAAGTGTATATAGTTTACAAAGTTAGGGTTGTATATTACATAACATGAGCATTTTCTCATGACCTAAAATATTCTTTATGTACATCCCTGACATACTACATAATATTTCATCACAGGATGAACCATAATTTATTAAATCAATCCTCTGATGGACACTTACGTAGCTTCCAAATGTTTACTAATATAAGTATTGCGGTGATGTCCATCCTTATACATAAATCTTAATGTCCAACTCTGAATGGTAAAATTACCTGCTCAGGAGGCACACACGTCCTGCAAGACTTCGTATGGCTGAGTCCATGGTTCCTACATTGGGCTGCTTGCTGGGGTCCCCTGGGGACCTTCAGAAAGTGCCAAGACCAGGCCTCCTTCAGAGATGGCGATTTGAGTGGTCTGGGGGGTGGTCAGGGCTTGGCATTTTATGATTTTTAAGGAGATTCTCAGCTGGTACTATTATAGGTGGGACTCACTGTGCTACATAGTTTTGAAGGCTGTTTAGCTTTGGTGAGGAGAGACTTTGATCATAGGAGACCTGTTGTGTGGGGGGAAGGAGGCACCAAGGCTTGGAGCATCTCCTTTGTTTCAGACCCAGCGCTCTTGGCCGAGGCTGGTGGCTGACTCTATGGCACCAGAGGCCAGGGAGCATCAGATGTTGCCTTCTTCTGCCCCTCACAGCATCCCCTTGCCTGATCTCATCCCTCTGTTATGCCAGCCTCCCTGCAAGTCAAGGGCTACCGGTGGTCCTGCCATGCCAATGGCCGTGCAGCAGAAGTTGACCTTGCCTCACAGAGACTGTACGAGAGACAGCAGGAGGCTGCTTGAGCACTTGCCTTTTGGAACTGGCTGTGGCCCCCTTGGCTGATACCCAGTCCCCCCAGCTGCCCAGGAGGAAAGGGAATGACATTATGTCCCAGATGTTCTGTTACACTCTCCCCATGTCCTGAGCTTTCCCATCGATTTTAAACCTTGTGTCCGACTCTGATGCTGAGGTAGCTAAGGGGGAGTGTTTCTGAACACCCGCAGTCAATCTGCCTCTTCACTCTCAGGTCTGGTGCCTCAGGTGGATGCCTGGAGCAGCTGGGGACAGGCTAGCCATGTGTGTCTCTCTCTCTCTCTCCCCACAGCTAGCTTGGGCTTCCTCACAGCATGGTGGTCTCAGGGTACTTAGAATTTACCATCTTGGCTGGCTTCCCCCAGAGCATGTTTTCTAAGAAACCTGGGTAGAATCTGTGAGGCTTTTTATGACCAAGCTGTGGAATTCACAGAGTCTCACTCCCACCACATTCTATTGGTCAAAAAGTGAGTCGCAGGGTCATCCCAGATTTAAGGGTGGGGACACACAAGCGTATGAATGCCACAGAATGAGGGTCACTGGGGAGCCATCTTTGGAGAGGACTCACCACAGCAACTCCGTGGGGTTGGGTGGGGCTGTTAGAGGTATCAGGAGAAGGTGATAGCATTCATGTCTTTCTCCTTTCCTCTCTCTTTTCCTACTCATCTAGCCTTCATTTTTCCAGCAAATTCTATCACATACACATTCACTCAGAGAGTGGTTGTAGGAAAGCAGAAAGCAAGAGTGACCTTACCCAAAAATCAAGTGAGGGACCTCCTCTGGGCTGAAATCCAGTGCTTTGCTGTACCGTTTTCCGCCAAACTTGATCCACTAGCTCCCTGATGTCTTACGTCAGGAGTTAAGGCTGAAGTTTCTGAGACCTGACATAACTAAGAGCACAGAATTGCATCCTTCTGAAATGCATCCTTCTACCAGGCTCCCCTACGAGCCCACAAGGCTACTGAGAAAACTACAGCTGTCCCTTCGGACCCAAGGGAGATTGGCTCTAGGACTGCTGTGGACACCAAAATCCACAGGTGCTCAAGTCCCTTATATAAAATGGCATGGTATTTGCATATAACCAATGCCCACGCTCCTGTACACTTTAAATCATCTCTAGATTACTTGTAATACCTAATACAGTGGAAATACTATGTAAATAGTTGCTGGAATCTGACAAATTCAAGTTTTGCTTTTTGGAAATTTCCGGATTTTTTTTCCAAATATTTTTCATCTGCAGTTTGTTGAATCACAAATGCAGAGCCCATGGATAGGGAGGGTTGACTGTATATCCAAGGGAAGTAGACATGGTGGAATCCAGTGACCACTTTATTAATGGTAGTTTGAGGCAAAACTACGATTTCTGAATTACCCCAGTGGGCAGATGGGAGGTGCCTTGTTCACTAGGAGCACATTTTTTTCAGGAGCACAAAAATCACTTAGAGCTCAACCACCCCTCCCAACTCGATCCATTCCCAATAAGAGGTATTTCAGTCTCTTCAGTGAAACCAGAAGAAAGACCTGGATATGTTTCAAACCTCTCTGAGGAAAATTCTGTGTGTGATGCTTCCTGTCACAGAGGTCACTGTTGACCTTGAGTGTGGGGACTGGTCGGGACCACTCCACTGGACAGCTCTAGGGGACACCTTGGATCTTGAGGAGTTCAAACCTCAGGTCACCATCTGCAAACTTAGCCCCTAAATCTGAGGCTTGGTTAACTTGCCAGGCAACTCTAATTCAAATCTGAATCACAAATCCAGATTTTAAAAATCACGGTGCCGGGACCTCCCTGGTGGTCCAGTGGTAAAGAATCTGCCTTATAGTGCAGGGGACACAGTTTGATCCCTGGTCAGGGAACTAAGTTCTCACTTGCTGTGGGGCAGCTAAGCCCGCGTGCCACAACTACTGAGCTTGCGTGCCTCAACTAGAGAGCCTGAGTACCGCAAGCTACAGAGCCCACGCACCCTGGAACCCGCAGGCCACAACTAGAAAGAAGACTGTGTGCCACAACAAAAGATCTGGCATGCCGCAACTAAGACCCAACGCAGCCAAAAATAAATAAATAAAATAAATAAATAAATAAATAATAAAAGAAATCTTTAAAAAAAAAAAATCACAGTGCCAAGCACATAGCCTGGGTGACAGACAGCAGGGGCTCAAAAAATACTTGTTGAATGAACGAATGATCAAAGAGATACAAAGCAATTTGCCCAGGGTCACACAGTGAATTAGCCAAGTGGTCCCCTTCCTCCTCTCTCTGTCCCCTGGAGGTACTTATTTTGAGGATATCATTCTTGTGGTGCTGACCTCTCTCTTCCCTGCATAGTAAGTGTCTGTGCAGGCGCCTTGTCTTTCTGGTTGGACAAAAGCTCCTCCAGGGCAGGCATTTGCCATATCCCCCTCTTCCCCACTTGGGAAGCCCAGCTGAGGGACCTGCACATGGTAAGAAATCCACAGTGTGTGTTCCCTCCAACGCTGTAGGCTCTGGGTCTTTGAGTCGGTGTATAAGGTTTTGGGTGGCTTCCCCTATTGTGTGGCTGTAAGTGTTTTGGTCACTTTTTGCTCTTGGTGCCTTCTAATTTGTGGCTTCAAAATTGCCAAAGGCAAGAAATCAAACACCAAAACTGAATGAGTGCGCACACACATGCACTCACACACACAGAGTCAATTCTTGTTATCTGTGGTTGTTGTGTTCTACAAAGTTGCCGTGAACACTGAATTAGCCAATGCTAAGCCATTGCTCCTGGAGGAAGTATAGGACTGGGTTCCCACAGAATAATCCAGAACCCGGGGCGGGCAGTCTGGGTCCTGACAAGGTGGTCCAAACTTGGTCTATCACTAAGACTTTGTGAGCCAGCAGATAAGTTGGTTTGGCTCAATGTTTAGTCACTTCCATGTGAACAAGTCCTGATTAATTTATCCACTTGATAAAAAGTGCCTCTTACTGTACTCTAAAAATGAAATACAAGCAATATTGCTTTTCTGTAATGACAGGAAACTCTCTGCCTGATGAGGCATCTTACAAAGGTCGCTTTTATGCAAACAGGCATACAGAAACACATACTGAGCTCCAGCTGTGTATCAGGCAGTGGAGTAGGCTTTGGAGATGACAAAATGAATACGTCAGCTTCAGCCTTCAAAGATTTCATGATTTCAACTTCTTTCAACTTCTAAGACATTGTTTCTGATAATTTACAAGGGAAAAATAATTTTCTTCTCGCTGCTTGTTTTACTTAGCTATTATTATAATAGCTCTGCATAAAAAACTATAGAGAGGTTACCAAAGGGGGAAGAGGTGGATAAATTAGGAGTTTGGGATTAACATATATACACTACTATATATAAAATAGATAGCCAACGAGGACCTACTGTATAGCACAGGAAGCTATACTCAATATTTTGTGATAACCTAGAAGGGAAAAGAATCTGAAAAAAATAGATACATATGCATGTATAACTGAATCACTTTGCTGTACACCTGAAACTAACACAACATTGAAGACCAACTATACTTCAATAAAAAAATAAAACAAACAAAGAAACAGCCACAGAGTCTTGGAGACATATAACAGCGACGTGCACATGAGCTGGGGTGGCTCTGAGGATCCCAGCTGGGCTCACTTTCAAGTCTGGTGTCGACTGAGGTTTGGCTGATCTAGACTGGACTTGGCTGGGCAGCTCTGCTTCTTGGAGGTGGGCTGGGATGGCTCAGCATCAAGCTACAATGGCTGGGGTCTCTGTTCTACATCTTTTTCATACTCCCTAGACCAGTGGGCTAGCCAGGCATGTTCTTCTCATGGTGATAGCTGAAGCCTCCGAAGGCACAGGCTCACTTCTGCCTTGTTCTGGTGGTCACAGCAAGTCACACGGACAAGCCCAAAGTCAAGATGGCAGGGAAATAATCTTCCTCTTTAGTGGGAGAGATTGCCAAGGCATACAGCAAAGGACATGAACATAGAGGGGGGTAGAATTGGAGCCAATAATGCAATCTAGTACACCCATTCACTGGTCTTAGATCTGCCTTCTAGAAATCCACTCGAACTTATGAGAGAGAATTGTTTAAAGGTGGCTTCTTCTTCTGCTTTGGGGTTGTTCCTCAGATGAACTTGGAGATCTTGTATGGCTCTCTCCTTTCCGGGTCTCACTTTCTTCAAATGGGGAGCCTGGCAGGAGCTATCTGGCTGTGAAAGGGCCCAGAAAACTGTCACTGGTACCTTCATGATGTGCTCCCATCATGACCTCTCTTGAGGCAGTGCTCTCCAAGTTGCACTCTGCAAATCGTTAATTCCAGAGAAGCCGACATTAATGGCAATGCGTTAGGTAGGAGGTTATCTTGAATTTGTGTACTTGCTTCCAAAACCACCCTGAGAAATGTTTGCATCAGGCTAATTTTGCCCATTCCTTTCGTAGGACTGTGTTCTGGTAATAGGATTGGACAGGCTACATTATTTCCTTTTCTGCTTTGCTAGAGAGAGATTGATTCTCTCAAAGTGAAGTATGCGGCAGCCCTTCCATTAAACAAACGAAACTGCTTAGGTTAGGTAGGCTACAAGAAGGAGCAGTGGTGTGTCCATCAACGTTTAACAGCCAGCTCTCTGGAAGAAAATGCCCCGACTTGTAGTGTTTGCAATTTCCGGGGTATAAACATTCCCACCATGGCTGATTTCAAGCTGCCAACGTGGTGATGTCTCTGAACACAGCCTTGGGAGGAGCTACGCCTGAATGGGTCCACTCTGCCACCCGCTGTGCTGTTGAGGTGGAAAAATGGGTTCATTTCCTGGGTGTTCTTAGGGAAAGAGGAGGTGGCTTTGTGTTCTCTCTAGATGGTCTTCGAAGTGAAAGTCAGGACTAAATGGATCAGGGTGAATCTAGAATGCTGACAAAAAGGGCTTTCTCTGGGATGGGGCTGTATAAAAGTGATAATAACATTGGCTACTTCTTTTCTGGTGCCTACATGCCCGGCACTTTTTTCAAGACTTAACGTGCATTGACACAATAACTCCTAACCACAACTCTGTGAGACAGGTTCTACTGGAGAATCTGAGACACGAAGAGTGAAATGGTGCGCCTCAGGGCACACTCATTAAGTCGAGACTGAGATTAGAGCCCAGAGTGCCTGTCTGAGTCATGAAGTTTTCTCAGAAGCTGGGGAAGTGAGCGCTGGGACCAATAGCTCTGCTTGCATGGCTCCCTCCAGCCAGTTGCCCTGGTCCACTTTCTTCATTAGGCAAGTGAACGCTTCCCCTGCAAGATGCAGGAATAAGAACTGCCTTCTCCAAGGATGACTGTGTGTCTGCCTGCCTGGGCTATGACTCATGTCTGTGGCCCAATCATAGGCTACATCCAGTGATGGGCAAACAGCTCACATGGGCTCACATGGGCCATTTGGTGGCTCTTCAGGAATTTTGCAAGCCATTATTAAAAATTAAATTGTGTAAACTTACAATTAAATGTACTATGTTTCTACTCATTACTTCCCAATAATTTTGCTATTATCAATACTCTTGAGGTTATTTGCATCTGTTGACCCATATGGTGGAAATACCCATTTCGTGTGGCTACTGTCACCTTTTCTCAACACCACATTCGGTGACGTGACACTGGTATCTTGAAGTCATTCATGGTGGGAATATTTACACCATGGAAATAAGCAAAACAAGGTTTGTTTTGCTGTTTTGTTGATTGGCTAGACTTAAGAAAGTGATGGAGAAAATATTAATAAGGCAGATTACACTTAAAGGTGTGCCATGTCTGTAATTGCTACACTGTGAAGAGCACAAAACTTCAAAAGCCATTTTTTCCAATATTTGAAAACTATTATTCATTCCAGCAAAGAAGTTGCTCACATCACTGATGAGCAAGTGACATTCCAACATGTAGTTCTGTCTTATTATTAATGTGAACAAAAATATCCACCAGCATTCGTAATAGAACCATACTCACTTGTCAATTGCAACCACAAGTTGACCACAGATACAAGAATTAGACAAAAATCAATGAAAGAAACTTTCATTTTTTGCCAAGATGGAGGAACAGGGAGCAGATTTACCCTCCCACCTGAAACATTTTTTTTAAATGGCCAGAATATATGAAAAGTGGTGTCAAGACATCTGTCACCAAGAAATGAAGGATAGTGAGAGACAGGAAACCAGGTGAGATCCATGGTTACCCCAGCTTACAGTCTGGAGAGAATATCACAGCAGCTAAACAGAGGAGGGGTCCATTGGAGGGGTAGGGGGCAGACAGAACCTAGTGGGCTCCCTGAGTTGGGGAGATGGAGCCGGAAGTCTGGAGATGCCATGATGGCCAAGAGAAGAGAGAGTGGCTCAGCGGGAACACTCCAGGGATCTTCAGAGCGTATCCTTCCAGTATTCAGGGGACTAGTGATCAGCACGATAGCTGTGCATTACCTGGTTTTACCTGGCTCAGGTTAAAGCCTACAGGGTTATGCATAAATAATTGTTACAGACTCTCTCTACAATGGAATAATGGGCAAAAATAGACAAGTGTAGTTTGAGATTGGATGCCTCCTTACACACTGCAAAAAAAATGGTAGATTAGATTTATGTATCAGTAGACACCCTTTAGAGTAATTCAGCTGGGCAATGAAAAAGCCAGGCTTGATTTATTTACAGCACACCTGGGATGCAGCATCATTAAAGGAGAGAGGTAGAAGGGCATGCAGTACTTCACAATGTGTCATCAGCTAACAGAAATCTTTCACCTAAACATCCAAGATGCAGATGTGGGTGTCACAAACAGACGTGGATGTCAGCCTGGGTCAGGGAGCTGGAGCCGAGGTTGTTATGCCTCTGGATTCAGAGTCGTGGACAAGCTGTCAACATCATTATGTCTCCATGGTACTTACTTAAAAGCATTTGTTGAGACTTTCAGTGTTGAAGTTAGTGCTCTAACCATCATGCTAGACGGCAGGGTGGTATGACAGGTATGGACATGTCCACTCAGGTTGGGAGCTCAGAGCCCCAGTGCTGAAGCCTCTGAGCATGGGAGGGGGAAAGCTGGCTTTTGTTGTTTCCCTGGAGTGTCACCCTGAGTTCCTGGCTGCTAGAAATTATGGTTATATCATGCCTTTAAATTCCAACCATCAAATCTGTGTGTAAAGCCACAGAGACTGTAAATCCTACTGCTACTGAAACCATATTTTTTCTGGGCTGTTGGTCAACCTGCCTTTCCAGACATATCTCCCTTAATAGGGGCTGAGGGTTACTTCAGATGAAAATGCAGGCTCAGAGGTAAAGGTATTTCCCAAGATCTCCCCAAATCTCTCAGTGATGCCTTACTCCAAAACTTGCATTTTAAACTTTCATGTTACATGATGGTTCTTAAGGAACGATAGCATAAAACATTATTATTTGTATAGTGTTTTACTGTTTTAACATTTACATCATTTGATTTAATCATGTGCACACTCAAAACCATCCCGTCGCATGGGTATTTTTAACCGGATTGTAGAGGTGAGGAAGCTGAGCTTCAGGCAGGTTGAGTGTTTTGTCCATTTGGGGGCTTGCAGGATGTGGCAGAGCGGGAATCAAAACTCTGGCGTTTCTGCACCAAATCCTAGTCTCTTCCCACTCTGCCACAAGAAGACGAGAGTGTTCTTATATGAAAGAGCACACTGAGTTTGGTGTGGTTTATTCAGAATATTAGAATACAAAGTTGTTCTTGGAAGCAAATGGGAAGACGTTATTTCAAACTTTTTGCAACATGTGCAGTGTTGTTGCCACTTCAATGAGTCATTTAAAAAGGACCCTGATCTTACACCATCCACAAAAATCAACTCAAAATGGATTTAAAAACTTAAATGTAAGACCTAAAACTGTAATACTCCTAGAAGAAACCATAGGGGAAAAACTTCATGACACTGGTCTTGGCAATGATTTCATGAATATGACACCAAAAGCACTGACAACAAAAACAAAAATAAACAAGTGGGACTACATCAAACTAAAAAGCTTCTGTACAGCAAAGGAAATAATCAAGGGTGAAAAGGCAGCCTACAAAATGGGAGAAAATATTTGCAAACTATATATCTCATAATGGGTTATATCCAAAATATATTTTAAAACTTATACAACTCAATAACAACAAAACCTAATAACCTGATTAAAATCTGGGTAAGGACTTTAATAGACGTTTCTCCGAAGAGGACATACAAATGGCCAACAAGTATAGGCAAAGATGCTCAACACCACGAATCCTCAGAGAAATGAAAGTGAAAACCACCAATGACAGATCATCTCACACCTGTCAAGATGGCTACTATCAAAAAACCAGAAGACAGCAAATGCTGGTGAAGATGTGGAGAACCTGGAACTCTTGAACACCATTGGTAAGGATGGAAAATGGTGCAAGTACTATGGAAACAGTATGGATGTTCCTCAGACAATCAAAACTAGAACTCCATATGATTCAGTAATCGCAGTTCTGAGTACTTACCCATAAGAATTGAAATGAGGATCTTAAAGAGATTCAGGCGTTCCTTACTTTATTGAGCTTTGGAGATACTGCACTTTTTTACAAATTGATGGTTTGTGGCAACCTTGCTTCAAGCAAGTCTATCTGCATAATTTTCCCAATCGCATTATTTTTTAATTAAGGTATATACGTTGTGTCTTTACACATAATGCTATTGCACTTGATAGACTACAGTGTAGTGTAAGCATAATTTTTATATGCACTGGGAAACCAAAAAATTCATGTGACTGCCTGTGTTGTGATATCCCCTGTACTGTGATATCCCCTGTACTGTGATATCCCTTTACTGTGATATCCCCTTTCTTGCAGTGGTCTGAAACTGAACCTGCAGTATCTCTGAGGTCTGCCCATACTAGCACTGCCATGTTCATTGCAGCACTTTTCACAATAGGAGAGATGTGGAAACAACCTAAATGTCCGTAGAAAGATAAATGGATAAAGAAAATGAGTCCTATAAATACAATGGAATATTATTCAACCTTAAAAAAGAAGGAAATCCTTCAATATGCAACAGGTCATTGTACTCAGTGAAAAAAGCCAGTCACAGAAGGACAAATATATGATTCTATGTATATGAGATAGAGAAAATAGTCAAATTCATAAAACTGAAGACTGGAGTGGTGGTTCCCAGGAGCTGGGGGAGGGGAAAGTGGAGAGTTATTGATATTAATCAGCAGGTCTGAAGTTTCAGGTAAGGAAGATGCATAAACTCTAGAGAGTTTATGCATCTACAACCTTGTACTACAGTCAACAATAATGTACTGTGCACAAAACATAAGAGGACAGATCTCATCTAAGTGTTCTTACTACAATAAAATTTTTTAATAAAAAAGAAACATAAATTAGGAGTTTGGCATTAAAATATACACACTGCAATAAATAAAATAGATAACTATCAATAACAAGGACCTACTGTATAACACAGAGAACTATACTCAATATCTTATAATAACCTATAATGGAAGAGAATGTAAAAAAAGAATATCTATATTTATATATATGTATATAACTGAATCACTTGGCTGTACACCTGAAACTAACACAACATTGCAAATCAACTACATTTCAACAAAAAATTTTTAAAAATCATGTAAGTGGAAAAAAAAAAGAAACACAGAACCACTTGACTTTTTAGAACAATATCAGAATGAAAAAAACAAACCAAACAAAAACAAAAAGAGAGGGAAAAAAAGGACACACATACTCAGGTCTGGAAGGTTTTCTTTGGCCTCCTGGGTTACACTTCCGGCACATCCCTATGGGCTGGCTGACTTGAAGCAATTTACTTAACCTCTCTGAGCCTCAGTTTTCCTGTCTGCCAATTGGGAATAACCTTGCCTCCCAGGGTTATTGTGAGGTTTAAGTGAGCTGATCCCTGAGATAAAACATTCAGGCTGATCAGGCTCAGGGGGCCAGAGAGCACCTGCAGGCAGAGTCACCTGCTGTCTGGTGCATGGCAGAGGCAGAGGGGTGTGGCCGGGCATCAGCGGTGAGCAGCATCCTCTACGGCCTCATGTACCCTTCCTGGCTGATGTGGATGGTGGGGGCCTGTGCTCAGGGGTGTGGAGTCCTGGGAAGAGACTAGACTTCTGCAAAGCTGGCAGGTGTGGGCGTGGGGGCATCCGGGGGGGTGGTGGTCAACGTCAATGTGTTCCTCCTGGAGGGCTGAGCCTGCAGGACCACACTCCAGTGGCGTTGTTATGCTGTGCTTGGAGCTCGCTCCTTTCTCAGTCAATGTAATGCGACGAACTTTCCCACCAAACACCGTTAAACATCTAGACTCCACTTTACCCTCTGCTTTCTCAACGTCACACAAGGCCCTTCATTATTTTAAGGAGTGAAATAACTCAGTTAAAATGTATTTGGAGAATTTTGCATCTCTGAGATGTTGAAAAATCTGAATAGGGAATCCCAACTATTTTGACTCAAAAGTAATAAAACTTTAGGTTTAAAGAATACAGTTGAAACACTTCCCACTTTAATTGGTCCATGCCCCTGTGCAAACACATCACAGACACTTAGGACCTGTCGGGGAGGCTGAGGCATCACCACGTCATTAGGGTACCTGGGAATTAGGGTACCTGGGTTCTGGTTGTAGTGATGATTCACACACTGGTGTCCTTGGGAAAGACAAGTTAACCCTCTGAATTTAGTTAAAAGTGGGTTTAGGATCATCTGTTGTTCAATCTCCATTTCTTTCTTCACTTTTAAATTTTAAAATTAAATACATGCAAAATAAGTTTTGTAATAAGAAGAGTCACAAATGTGTGAGATCCTATACTCACCACCCAGCTTAAGTGTTGAAATATTAACAATTTCTTTGAAGCTCTTATGCAGCCCTCCCATACCCTCCCGGCCTCTGGCCCCTCCTAGGGGTCATCACCACCTTGGGTTTTCTGTTTATCCCAACCTTGCTTTTATTTATAGTTTTATTACACATGTGAGTATCCGTAATCAACATGTTTAATTCTGCATGCTTTTTCACTTTAAAATTTGACGCGTACCTACCTATTCTTCTGGGACTTGTTTTTTCCCTTAACATTATGTTTTTGAGGTTCTTGCATTTTGTTTATGAGTTCATTCGTTTGCATTATTCTGTGGTTGTCTATTAAAAGACTAGACCGTATACCATCTAATTTCATGGTTTCTATTTGTCCAGTTTTTCTTTTTTCTCTATGCCTCCATTTTTCTGGATTGTTTTCTTTTCCTTTTTTTTTTTTTTTTAAGCTCCTTCAATTGGTTTGGAAGTTTTGCACTCCATGTTTAATCTCTCTGACTTCTTCTTTTTCCATCAGCCAAAGCAGTCTCTGCTTTTAAGGGCCCCTGTGATTGGATTGGGCCCACCTGCATAATTCCCTATCTCAAGGTCACCTGTTCTGTCTAATATGACCTAACCATGGGAGTGATACCTGCCATCCTCATAGGTTCCATGGATCAGGGCCGAACATCTTTGTGGCATCACGTTAGAAATTGTTCCGCAGCTGTGACCGTGTCTGACTAACAGGGTTGGCAGAAATGCCTCGACGTGACTCGTGAAGCTGGGTCGTGAGAGGTGACCCAGGCTTCCTCTTTGTGCACTGGCACACCAGGAAGTCAACTTCCCGGAGGCCACCATGCTGTGAGGAAGCCACACCACACACAGGGGTCACGGGGGGCCCTCCAGCAGGCAGCCCCCAGTCCTGAGGCATCCCAGGTGCGGCCCCAGAACTGTGAGGGGCCACCCCCCGCTGTGGAGTCACTCCCAGTCTTCAAGTCCCCCCAGCCGAGGTCCAGACGTAGCAGAGCAGAAACGAGCCAGCCCCCTGGGCTCTGTTCAAATTCCTGACCCGCGAATTCAAGAGCCTAACGAAATGATTGTCTTAGTCTCTCCTTTGGGTGTAATCTCTTATGCAGCGATGGTAACTGGGACAAATCTGAAGGTAGAAAAAAAAATCAGATTTTCTCACTGACTTTTATTGAAGGGCTGGGGTGGGAGGGGGTGGCACTGCTGAGCATATACCCTTTCCCCGGGGGCTTCTCATATGTGATGAAAAACACAAATTTAAGTATTATTTAAATATTTGTTGAGAATCCCCTGGTGGTCCAGTGGTTACGACTCTGCATTTCCACTGCAGGGGGGCATGGGTTCGATCCCTGGCTGGGGAACTAAGATCCTGCAAGCCGAGAGGCGTGGCCAAATAAATAAATAATAAATAAGTAAATATTTGTTATTTACATTTACCCTGTGCAGGGACACAGGTGCTGGATGGGGTTGGGGGAGCATCCCTCCCGCTGTGGAGCTTAGAGGCTAGTGAGGAAGAACCAAAAACGAAAATCCAAGCAGGTAAATATTCAAGATGCTTTCAGAATGTGACTGCGTCCAGTGGGATTGCTATATTAGGAAACACGTTTTGCATTTGCTGATGTGTGATTTCATTGGCAAAAACACTGGGGAAACACAGAAAACTGCACCCAGCTGAACTGAGCTGCGAAGGAATACAGTCAAGGCACACGCGTGGGCCTCCAACACCTGCCAGCTCCCTGGGCTCAGGGCGTTGGTGACCAGCCATGCCCGTGCATGGCTCCTGCTGTCCGATTCCAGAAAACCTCCCTCCACCCCATTCACAGTAATCACAAGCTACCACCCTGCCGACGTCCACTTCCACAAGCAAACTTCAGGCCTTTTTCTGGGTTAAGGGACACAGTTATGGTCATATTTATGTATTTCTCAACCACTCACATGTGTAAACCTGGGCCACCATTCTTATTAGGTTCCAGTCTTTTTTAATGTGTCACTGACATTTTTGAATGCTGTGCCCCAGGCCCATGGCCCTGTAAACCCTGTGGTTTGGATGGCATGATTCTGCACAGCTCGGCGATTTTCAGGAAGACGTAGGCCGTGTTGTAGCAAGACTGGCTGTACAAGAAGGATGCTGGAGATCCTGGGAGTCTTGGAGCGACAAGGCCACTGTCCCAGAGGCAGGAGCGGGCTTCATGTGCCTGAGGAGCAGGATGACTGCCTGACAGGGCAGAGGGCGACAAGAAAAGATAAAGAGGGGACAACCGGGGTGCGGGGGGGTGCTGGGTCATTTGGGACCTTCTAGTCCATAGTGAGGAGTTTGGATGGGGCACAGTGGAGGGATCAAATATACCATCAGCCTCATCACTGGTGGAGCTGGACCAAGGGGCACAGAGGAGGGGGAGGGGAGGAGAGGGGTCAGCTGTGTGCTGCCCCCTGTGGGCAGTTGAGTGCAAGGTCTCTCAAGGAAGCACCAGCGGGGGGGAAATGGGTTTCCCCCAACAACTTCAATTCACTTTTTTTTTGGCTTTGCACCAGCACACAGCCCAGTGCTCAGGGGTGACTAGGAGAAGTGGGGCATTCGCCCTGGGTGGCATCTTCACCATTACCTGGTCCCACCTCCACTCCAAGAGGGGAATGATTTACTTACGTTCATGATGGCAAACCTGGGTCTGGAAACCAGGTCTAAGTCTTGATTGATTCACTGATGACTGATTGATTGATTGGCAGTGGATGAAGGCACATATTTTCACTTTTCCGGGGGAGCAGTGCCTTACATTCCTAAGTTGTTAATAATACCCACATTGAAGGGATTTGAAGAAATTGTGTTTCTTGCCACCAATATCTGCCCATAAGCGTTATGAACTTCCTTGGCTACCTTAGAAATTTTCCATTATGACATTATTCCCATTCAGAAATGTTGGCGTCCTTGACTTTCTAATGTTCTCAAGGACAAAGCTGTGCTACTCTCTTTGATCTCCCTGTGATTGGGGTGCCTTAATTCTGGGAAGTCTTTTTCCGACACCAGGATGGGGTTTTAGTAGGGTTGATATGTAATTAGTGGAGGAATTCCAGGTGAGCTGTGAGTGGCAGAAGATAAGTACAGTGGCTCTATCCTATGGGTGGGAAAACCGAGGCAGTGGGGGAGGGTAACCTACAGCACAGCAGGTCTCAGGAGTCCAGGATGCATGACTCTACTCCTCTCTCCCACCACCTCGCTTCCTAAGCTACTCCTCACCCAGACAGAGGGACCAGCGCCCTCCAGGTTTTAGCCATCAGGTGATGCTGGTGGGCTCTTCCCTGGGCATTTAGTTTCTTCACACTGTTTAGGGATTCTGCCATGAACCGGAGGTCTCTCTTGGTCTTCAGTGAGGCTCTTCCTCCCCAACTGCCCATACCCCTCTTTCTTCCAAAAGGACCTGGTGTGGGAACTCGCGAGGACCTTCCCTGAGACTTGCCGAGCTTGCCCCATCATCCCTGCCCGTCTTCTGGCTCATCGCCACCATCCAAACCCCTCACATTTCCTAAGGCCTGGGTACATCTTGCTTCCGCCATGAATATCCCCAGTGATTCCAACACTTGCTGACTCCCCCGTCTACATAGGTCTGTAGTCTTTACATCCAAGTCAGAAATCTTTCATTGATGAAGAATAGATTCACACTCAGACGAGCTCAAGTTAAGAAATAACAAAATAAAGGTAGCCTATGGGAAATTTATTCAAGAATACAGCAAGGAATAGGCATGGCTGAATGACTAGGCTTCAGGATGGGTGTGAATGGGTCAATTCTGAGAAGGGAGCTGGCCTTTCCTGCATCTCCAGCTCCACCCCACTGCTCCCTCCTTATTTGTTTCTCTCTGTTATTTTTTTTTTTTTTAATTTATTTATTTATTTATTTTGGCTGTGTTGGGTCTTCGTTTCTGTGCGAGGGCTTTCTCTAGTTGCAGCAAGCGGGGGCCACTCTTCATTGTGGTGCACGGGCCTCTCACTATCGCTGCCTCTCTTGCTGCGGAGCACAGGCTCCAGACGCGCAGGCTCAGTAATTGTGGCTCACGGGTCTAGTTGCTCCACGGCATGTGGGATCTTCCCAGACCAGGGCTCGAACCCGTGTCCCCTGCATTGGCAGGCAGATTCTCAACCACTGCGCCACCAGGGAAGCCTGCTCTCTGTTATTTTTACCCAATCTTTACTTACCCATGGCTCCCCTGTCCTCAACTCGTGTTGCACACTGGCACCCACAACTGACCAGAAATCTTCCTCTCAATCTCTTGGTTCCAATTGTTGGGACAAGAAGACTTTGGTTGACCCAGTTTACCCTTTTGAACCAGGGCACACAAGCCGTAAGTCTGGCCAGCCAATGGATCACCCCACCTTGGGTCAGGTGTCCATCCTCACTCAATCAATGGTGACCCAAAAGATTAGGGTGACATGGCATGATGCCCATTGATCTGGGGGTGCATGAATGGAGGCCTCATTAAAGGGGTGTGTGCAGGGTAGGGGGTAAATTGGCATCTTCAGTTCCACAGAGTTTAGTACTTAATGGTCCTTGTAATGCTTCATACGTCTTACTCTTGCCTCCTTTATGAGATGAGCCTCGGCTGGCTCATCTGTCAAACAGTCCCTGTTCTGCTTGACCCGAATTTTCCACAGTGTTGTGGAGAGGATCAACAGAACTGATGTCTGTTTTAAACATGAAATGTCAGCCTGAGTGTCCAATGAAGGGCAATTGATTAAATGAATTAAGGCAGTCCTGTACAATGGAAAACTATTCTACTATTAAAATGAAGTAGCTGCAAAATATTTATGTGGAAGATGCTTAAAACATTGTTGTTGTTTTTTTTAAATGCTTGTGAGGTGCTGCATTTTAATTTATTTATTATTTATTTATTTTTGGCTGTGTTGGGTCTTCGTTTCTGTGTGAGGGCTTTCCCCAGCCATGGCAAGCGGGGGCCACTCTTCATCGCGGTGAGCAGGCCTCTCACCATCGCGGCCTCTCTCGTTGCGGAGCACAGGCTCCAGATGCACAGGCTCAGCAGTTGTGGCTCACGGGCCCAGTTGCTCCGCGGCATGTGGGATCCTCCCAGACCAGGGCTCGAACCCGTGTCCCCTGCATTAGCAGGCAGACTCCCAACCCTTGCGCCACCAGGGAAGCCCAAGACATTGTTAAATGGAAGAAAATGAATTCTAAACAGTGTAAACATGATGATTTTGTTTGTGAGCATGTGTACACACACACACACACACACACACACACACATTCATCCTTGTATATGGAAAGATGCTCACCAAAATATCAACAGTGATCCAACCTGGGTGGTAAGATTACTGATGATCCTAATTTTATCCTATTGCTTAGCTATATTTTAATTTAAACATTTATCGCTTTTGCAATAAGAAAAAGAAATGAAAGGAACTACAGTGTAATGCAAGGATGTAATTTCCTTAAGGATAAGCTATTTTTTTTTTTTTAGATCTCACTGTAATCAATAATTTGGGGCTCCCTTAAATCTTATCTGGAAAAGTTGTATATATATACATGTCTATGCCTGAATGTGTATGCATGTAAGAATGTGATTACCTTTCAAACTACACTGAATGGCTTTCTTAGGTTGGGCTTCCAAGGAGTCAGTAGTTTACTTGAGAGGTGATCCCGGGAAGTACTGATAGGAGAGCAGGGAAGTGAGACAGAGAATGGAAAAAAACCACAGCCTGTGTGTCATTGAGCACCTGGGGGGCCATCCTACTGGAGAACTCCGAGACAGCGAGAAACTTGCCTCAGAGTTGACTTCCCCAAGGCGCGGGGGAGCTGGGGCATTTGTCCACTACTCCTATCTGCTAACGGTTTAAGACTGCTTCCAGAGAGTGTTTCCTCTGGCACTTCCAGCCTCCAGTGCCCAGGCAGACAGGGCTCCAGGGACCAGCAAAGGCTCTTGGTCTGGCAAAGCCTCTTACAGTTGGAAGGTGTTGAGTTGACATATGCGAGAATGGTAAGTCTCGAGGGAATGTGAGCTGGGTACTAACAGCATCCTCTGTAATGGTGTTCTGCTTTTCTTACCAGCACTACCCCGCCGGGTTTTTCTTGAATTTCTGGCCTGGTGGGCCTGGCACTGTGGCAGGAGGAAGCAAGAAGGTCGAGGTGTAGAAGGCCTACAAGGGAAATGCTATGACTGTGCTTGTTGCTACCCTGTCACCCACCAAACGCCTGAGTGTTCATTTTGAAAGCTAACCCTCCCTGGTGATGCCGGGAGCATTTGAAACAAAAGTTGTGAAATCCAGGTTTCAACACGAACCCACTTTGGCCAGTGAAATTGAAGAATGCACCAGGAAAACAAGATGCACTTAGAGATGTTTATTTATGAGTTTGGCAGGGTCTTTTTTATTTTTTATGATGTGTTTGGACTCTTCTGCATATAAGGCAGATTCCATCAACCCGAGTCTATAAAATCTCTCGCCATTCATTTTATGATGTGTTTGAAACACCGAAGGCTGAATTATTAGTTGATGATTTGTCCTTTTGTTTTGACACCCCAGCTGGGGATTATCCTTCCAAAAATAGGGTTGCTAACTTCTTGGAGACCCGTGACCATGTTTGCTGGCTACACCTGTGCACCAGAACAAATAAATATTTATTTATTGGGCCAAGTGGGTAGCAACAGAGTTCTGGAACTTAGAAGATCTAGGAAGAACATAGACTTGTAGAACTAGACTAGAATCACACATTTTTCATTTTATGGTCGAGGAAACTGAGGCCCAAAGTAACCCCAGCAGGTGTGAGGGAGCATTGGAGTGAAACTCCACTGTCTCTTCCTGGGAAGTAGCCCATGCATGAGGGTTTGATTGGTTGGCTAGTAAACGATGCTGATTCTATAATTCCATGATTCATGTAAATTGTCCATCAGGCCCTGGTGTGGACTTTGATGGAGTCTCCCTCTCCTTGGCCACTGAGTGCCCTGGCAGTGATGTCACCCTCTGCAGCTTTCCTGAGTCTTTTCCTTTCTTAGATTCTCCTTCTTTCTCTCCTTCAGGAAAAACAGGCTGATTACATAAGGGCATTGCTAATCAGCTAGAACAAGTCATCCTGTGTTCCTTCTATAATATTTTGGAGTGTTAGGGATGATTTAAAGAGAAGAGATGGCTGGGAGCCTGTACACTTGCATTCAGGCTGGTCTACTTCCCATCCCTGTAGAGGCAATTTTGAGGATAAATTAGTTAATGTGTGCAAGGAAACCACTCTATAGTGAGATTGAGTTCATCAGAGGTTAAATGTTCAGAGGGAGAAAAGGAAGTGGGCCTCCTCCAGGATTCAAGCAGAACATCAGCTAAGGTCGAGGTACCATGTGTCAGAGCTACATGCCGGCTGGTGTAGGAAGGCAGGGGTTAGCACCAGGCAAGGATAAGGTGGGTGGATTCTGGAGCCCAAGCTTTGGCAGTGCATGTACAAATGGGGCTGAGAACTTTAGGTTACTAAGCTAAGAAAATAACCTTTTCAGCCTCCAGGCATTCATTGGTAAAACTGGGATAATTTTCTTTTATTTCTTGGATAGATTAAATAGGATAAAATAGACCAAGCACATAGAACAGTGCAAAGAATGTAGTAGCATTCAATAGATGTTATCTATTACCTATCTATCTATCTATCATCAGCATCATTAACACCATCAACAATAATGACAAAGTCATGACCAACAGACACAGCTTCCTCTTTCATCTCCTCCCAGAGGCTTTGTGTTTTCATGCTCATGCCTAGCTCTGTGCTCTTGCTTCCAAGGGAATTTTGAGCGGAGCTGTAGCTCACTTCCCTTGGCTGCTCCCTTCACCTGCTCTGCACCTGTACAGACAAGGGGCTCAATCCCTCTGTCCTCACCACCCAACCACCCATGCAAGGTCTCTGCAGGCACTTACTGCAGGCCCTCGGGGGCTTAGGGGGCCCATGGGGCAGCAGCACTGCAGCAGACCTGCTTTGTTCCTAACTAATAGCCATTCCTCCTTCTTTGTTAATTACAGAACCCCAGTTTTGTTTGTGGTGGTGACATCTCAACTGAAAATAGTCACTTCCTCAGACTCCCTTGTAGCTAGGAGTGTGACACACTCTGTCTAACAGGGTGAGCCTTTGCTTTCCTAATAGAGACACCGTATCCTGACTCCTTTGTTCTTTTATCTTCTTTCTGCCTGGGAGGTGATTGGGATGCCTGGAGGTACAGCAGCCTCTTTGTGACCATAATGGGGAAAAAAGCACATGCTAAGGAAGACAGAAAGAATTTTTGCTCTTGAGGACATTACAGAGCAGCTAGACCATCCCTGAATGTCAAATTTGGACTTACTGTCATGTAAAAAAAAAAAACAAAAAAACTTCCATTTGTTTAGGCCTGAGTCAAACGCTACCTTAACATGAAGACAAACGCCAGCCTAAATTGAAGACTGCATTTCCTGTTTTATTACACAGGTCTCCAGCTTTTTCTCCCAGTGTGGGGTCCAGCTTCCAGCTATGGTCCCACCTTCTATTCCCAGCCCCATCCTGATCAGCAACTCCAAAATTTCCTCACACTTTGTTATCCAGAGAAATCCAGTGCTTTTTACATCTTTATTTCCCAGTTCCTTCACTTCCTTAATGATTCATAAGACTTTCAAGGAAAGGAGCCCTATTGACATGAATTAGGATGCTTATTTACCTTGGGAGAGAGAATTGATTAAAGCTAGTATTATTCTATATTATATACATTTATAAGCATTTTGTAGAGTAAGATCATTCATTGCATGCTCATTTTAAATTTTTAAATAAACTTGCTTCATGATGGATAATCAGTGTGCATAGCGGGAAAGAGGATTCAGATTCAAAGAAAAGGACTAAGGAAGCTTTTTATTTCTGGCTCTGATAAACAGCCCAGGGAATTAAAGGGGTTTTCTTAAAAGGAAAAGAAAAGCCACTCTTTCCTTCAACAGAGCCGGACAATAGCTGTGTTGGAAAACAGAGACACATATTAAGGGTCTGGCCTTCTCTAGACAGTGCTGGGCTTGGCTTCACTTTGCATACAGTTAGGAAGTATAGTTATTCATATACGGAATTCTTTTAGAACAAAGATTTGCAGTTTCCCAAGCTCATGGTAGATTATATGTCTGCTTCTCTTGGTTTCACACGTCACACACACACACAAAATCATCTGATTTCTGGGCACAGGTGCGGGTCCTAGAGGCCTCACCCCCTGACCCCCATTAGAGGGGTTCATGGGTGGGGTCCCAGCTCTCTCCAAGGGACCAGCTTCAGCCACATCTTCGGATGAGTCCTCATCATGGGGCTGGCAGAGCAGGCTCTGTGCAACTCCCAAGCCGGCGGCCTCATAGCGCCTGTTCATTAGTATTCGGAAAGGTAAGTGCGGGCTTTTCCTGAGCACCTCCTCTGGGCCAGGCACTGCAATCTCAGTAACTCTGCCCTAAGCCCCCCGCAGAGAGCACTGCTGGCTCTGGGCGGACTGGATCCCAGAGGAGCCAGCTGACCTGTCCAGGTCACGTGCCAAGAGACCCAAACCCACCTGTATTAGACTCCAGAGCCTCTTAATCGCCATGGTGTGATGATCTGTTTCTCCTGTAGTTTATTTTTGGGCAACCTTCTCACATGAGAATAATTTTAATTTTTAATATTTTAATTAATTAATTAATTTATTTAAAAACTTTATTGGAGTATAGTTGATTTACAATGTTGTGTTAGCCTAGCTTCATTCTAAAAAAAAAGGTTTCACCATTAAGGAAAAGCTGGGGTTTTTTTTGTCCACACCATGTGGCTTGTGGGATCTTAGTTCCCTGACCAGGGATCGAACCCAGGCCCTCGGCAGTGAAAGCGCAGAGTCTTAACCACTGGACCACCAGGGAAGTCCCTGAGAATAATTTGAAACGTGCAGGAAAGTGTGGGAGACAAGTTCCCATGTGCCTCTCCATTGTGAACAACTGACATTGCCTTTGTTTCTGTTTTATTTTCTTTCTTTCCCTCTTGAATTCTAAGATTCACCTTTGGACTATGAAAAATTGTTTCTTTCCCTGCTTTTTTTTTCTTTGTCTTTAACCTTGGCCTGCCTGATACCTTCTTTTGAAGGGGAAGCCGACCTAGAACTGTGGAGAACTGACCTCTCAGAGAGGTGAACACTCCAGCCTGGGAGAGAGAAGGAAACCTTCTTGATTTGCAATATGTAAAAGCCTTCAACTGGCTCCTTCCGCCTCCTTCCGAAAATAGAACTTGTCCACTTAAAATGTAATGCTACCCACCCCAGGGAGTCCTCCTTCCGCCCGATCCCACTGTGCTGTGTGTGCGCAAAGAGCCAGCCAGGTGTCACCTGGAGATGAGCTTACGAGACAGTCACCGGGGAAGACTCAGCCAGGCTGCTGAATGAGAGAGTGTGCGTGTGTGCATGCACACGTGTGCACATGCATGTGGCGCTTGTCTCCAAAGGGTGTTTGTGTTTCAGTGGAGGCTTGTGCAGAGGCAACGAGAATCCCGGCCCGGGACTGTCTACGCTCGGCATTGGCGTCTGGTTGCTGTTGCTTTGTCTTTCAGGTTTGGGGACCTCTTGTTTGGTTTCCCTTGTCTTGTTCCAGATCTTAGAGGAAATGCTTTCAGTTTTCACCGTTGAGAATGATGTTTGCTGTAGGTTTGTCATATATGGCCTTTATTATGTTGAGGTAGGTTCCCTCTGTGCGCACTTTCTGAAGAGTTATTATCATAAATGGGTGTTGAATTTTGTCAAAAGCTTTTTCTGCATCTATTGAGATGATCATATGGTTTTTATTCTTCAATTTGTTAATATGGTGTATCACATTGATTGATATGCATATACTGAAGAATCCTTGCATCCCCGGGATAAATCCCACTTGATCATGGTGTATGATCCTTTTAATGTGTTGTTGGATTCTGTTTGCTAGTATTTTGTTGAGGAGTTTTGCATCTATGTTCATCAGTGATCTTGGTCTGTAATTTTCTTTTTTTGTAGTATCTTTGTCTGGTTTTGGTATCAGGGTGATGGTGGCCTCATAGAATGAGTTTGGGAGTGTTCCTTCCTCTGAAATTTTTTGGAAGAGTTTGAGAAAGATGGGTGTTAGCTCTTCTCTAAATGTTTGATAGAATTCACCTGTGAAGCCATCTGGTCCTGGACTTTTGTTTGTTGGAAGATTTTTAATCACAGTTTCAATTTCATTACTTGTGATTGGTCTGTTCATATTTTCTATTTCTTCCTGGTTCAGTCTTGGAAGGTTATACCTTTCTAAGAATTTGTCCATTTCTTCCAGGTTGTCCATTTTATTGGCATACAGTTGCTTGTAGTAGTCTCTTAGGATGCTTTGTATTTCTGTGGTGTCTGTTGTAACTTCTCCTTTTTCATTTCTAATTTTATTGATTTGAGTCCTCTCCCTCTTTTTCTTGATGAGTCTGGCTCGTGGTTTATCAATTTTGTTTATCTTCTCAAAGAACCAGCTTTAGGTCTATTGATCTTTACTACTGTTTTCTTTGTTTCTATTTCATTTATTTCTGCTCTGATCTTTATGATTTCTTTCCTTCTACTAACTTTGGGTTTTGTTTGTTCTTCTTTCTCTAGTTCCTTTAGGTGTAAGGTTAGATTGTTTATTTGAGATTTTTCTTGTTTCTTGGGGTAGGCTTGTATTGCTATAAACTTCCCTCTTAGAACTGCTTTTGCTGAATCCCATAGGTTTTGGATCATCGTGTTTTTGTTGTCATTTGTCTCTAGGTATTTTTTGATTTCCTCTTTGATATTTTCAGTGATCTCTGGTTATTTAGTAACATATCATTTAGCCTCCATGTGTTGTGTTTTTTACATTTTTTTCCCTGTAATCAATTTGTAATCTCATAGCGTTGTGGTCAGAAAAGATGCTTGATATGATTTCAATTTTCTTAAATTTACCAAGGCTTGATTTGTGACCCAAGATGTGATCTATCCTGGAGAATGTTCTATGTGCACTTGGGAAGAAAGTGTAATCTGCTGTTTTGGGATGGAATGTCTTATAAATATCAATTAAATCTACCTGGTCTATTGTGTCATTTAAAGCTTGTGTTTCCTTATTAATTTTCTGTCTGGATGATCTGTCCATTGGTGTAAGTGAGGTGTTAAAATCCCTCACTATTACTGTGTTACTGTCAATTTCCTTTTTTATAGCTGTTAGCAGTTGCCTTATGTATTGAGATGCTCCTATGCTGGGTGCATATATATTTATAATTGTTATATCTTCTTCTTGGATGGATCCCTTGATCATTATGTAGTGTCCTTCTTTGTCTCTTGTTGTCTTTATTTTAAAGTCTATTTTATCTGATATGAGTATTGCTACTCCAGCTTTCTTTTGATTTCCATTTGCGTGGAATATCTTTTTCCATCCCCTCACTTTCAGTCTGTATGTGTCTCTAGGTCAGAAGTGGGTCTCTTGTAGACAGCATATATATGGGTCTTGTTTTTGTATCCATTCAGCGAGCCTGTGTCTTTTGGTTGGAGCATTTAATCCATTCACGTTTAAGGTAATTATCGATATGTATGTTCCTATTACCATTTTCTTAATTGTTATGAGTTTGTTTTTGTAGGTCCTTTTCTTCTCTTGTGTTTCCCACTTAGAGAAGTTCCTTTAGCATTTGTTGTAGAGCTGGTTTGGTGGTGCTGAATTCTCTTAGCTTTTGCTTGTCTGTAAAGCTTTTGATTTCTCCATCGAATCTGAATGAGATCCTTGCCAGGTAGAGTAATCTTGGTTGTAGGTTCTTCCCTTTCATCATTTTAAGTATATTGTGCCACTCCCTTCCGGATTGTAGAGTTTCTGCTGAGAAATCAGCTGTTAACCTTATGGGAGTTCCCTTGTATGTTGTCATTTTTCCCTTGTTGCTTTAAAAAATTTTTTCTTTGCCTTTAATTTTTGTTAATTTGATTACTATGTGTCTCGGCCTGTTTCTTCTTGGGTTTATCCTTTCTGAGACTCCCTGTATTTCCTGGTCTTGGGTGGCTATTTCCTTTCCCATGTTAGGGAAGTTTTTGACTATAATCTCTTCAAATATTTTCTCTCTCTCTCTCTCTTCTCCTTCTGGGACCCCTATAATGCGAATGTTGGTGTGTTTAATGTTGTTCCAGAGGTCTCTTAGGCTGTCTTCATTTCTTTTCCTTCTTTTTTCTTTCTTCTGTTCCACGGCAGTGAATTCCACCATTCTGTCTTCCAGGTCACTTATCCATTTTTCTGCCTCAGTTATTCTGCTATTAATTCCTTCTAGTGTATTTTTCATTTCAGTTATTGTATTGTTCACCTCTATTTGTTTGTTCTTTAATTCTTCTAGGTGTTTGTTCTTTAATTCTTCTAGGTCTTTTTAAAACATTTCTTGCATCTTCTTGATCTTTGCCTCCATTCTTTTTCCAAGGTCCTGGATCATCTTCACTATCATTATTCTGAATTCTTTTTCTGGAAGGTTGCCTATTTCCACTTCATTTAGCTGTTTTTCTGGGGTTTTGTCTTGTTCCTTCATCTGGTACATTGTCCTCTGCCTTTTCATTTTGTATATCTTACTGTGAATGTGGTTTTCCTTTCACAGGCTGCAGAATTGTAGTTCTTCTTGCTTCTGCTGTCTGCCCTCATGTGGATGAGGCTATCTAAGAGGCTTGTGCAAGCTTCCTGATGGGAGGGACTGGTGGTGGGTAGAGCTGGCTGTTGCTCTGGTGGGCAGAGCTCTGTAAAACTTTAATCTACTTGTCTGCTGATGGGTGGGGTTGGGTTCCCTCCCTGTTGGCTGTTTGGCCTGAGGCGACCCAGTACTGGAGCCTACCCAGCTCTTTGGTGGGGCTAATGGCAGACTCTGGGAGGGTTCACACCAAGGAATACTTCCCAGAACTTCTGCTGCCAGTGTCCTTGTCCCCATGGTGAGCCACAGCCACCCCCTGCCTCTACAGGAGACCCTCCAACACTAGCAGGTAGGTCTGGTTCTGTCTCCTATGGGGGTCACTGCTCCTTCCCCTGGGTCCCAATGCACACACTACTTTGTATGTGCCCTCCAAGAGTGGAGTCTCTGTTTCCCCCAGTCCTGTTGAAGTTCTGCAATCAAATCCTGCTAGCCTTCAAACTCTGATTCTCTAGGAATTCCTCCTCCCGTTGCCGGACCTCCAGGTTGGGAAGCCTGACATGGGGCTCAGAACCTTCACTCCTGTGGGTGGACTTCTGTGGTATAAGTGTTCTCCAGTTTGTGAGTCACCCACCCAGCAGTTATGGGATTTGATTTTATTGTGATTGCGCCCTTCCTACCATCTAATTGTGGCTTCTCCTGGGTATCTTTTTTGGTGAGTTCCAGTGTCTTCCTGTCGATGATTGTTCAGCGGTTAGTTGTCATTATGTACTCTTTTGTCTGTCTTCTTTCCTTCAACATTATGTTTATAAGATCCATCCATCTCATTGTGTGTAGCAATAATTCTATCATTCTAGTTGCTGTGTGGTATTCCATAGTATGAATAGACTACAGTTTGTTTATCTATTCTTTTGTTAATGGAAATTTGAGTTGTTTCCAGTATTGGGCTATTGGGCTAAAGCTACTATGAACATTCACACACAGGTCTTTCTATAGACCAATTATTTTCTTCCAGGTAGTTTTTCCTCTGCCCTGCTTCCCCTCATTGAAGCATCTACTCCATTATGTGCTTGGGGGTGTATTTCAATAATTCTAAAGCAGAGAAAGGGAGTTTTCTTGCCTTAATTTTAAAAGTGTGTGCCCTTACAAAGTAGCATGGTGAAACATCTGAGGTCTGGAGGAGACAGGACTTCGTCTGCACAGACCCTGGAAGATTTGCTCGGATAGGAGTGGTCAGGAGAGATGCAGGGAGAAGGAGACACGCAGGGGTCAGTGGACCCCAGAGGAGGCAGACAGGATTCGATGGGGCCATGGGGCCAGAAATGAGAAAAATGTGAGCAAAGGGCTATGGAACTGGTCGAGTCTTGGTTACAAACAGAAAGCTCAGTTAAATTAAGGAGTAGAGGAATTTATTGACTGATCAAATCAAGAGAAAAGCATGGAACCATGATCAGAAAATGGGAAGAAGCTAAAGGAATTTAGGAGGCTGGACTGCTAGCCAAGGTCATGTCAAAGGAGTGGCCTGGTTGGGATGAGATGTGGATCCCGAATGCATGAGCTGACACGTTAGAGCTTGAGTGCATGAGCTGACACCCTAGACCTTGAGTGCATGAGCTGACACCCTAGACCTTGAGTGCATGAGCTGACTCCACCACTGCTGCCACCCTGGAGACTGGAAGGCACAAGCTGACGCCTTTGTCATCTGTGTGGCCCCTGGATGCAGATGCTGAGGCCACGGCCATCTCCAGGCCCTGAATACTGAGGCTGGACCACCACTGCCAGGTTGCATCTTACAGCCACCCTGGGACCTGGGTGCTGGGCCTGGCCCCCACCACTGCCACCCTGGAGGCTAGAGCTTTCTCATCTGGAATTGCCACTGGCACTGCAATAACACTGAACACCCCCACCCTGGCTGCCGGAATGGCATCTAAATAATTCCTGCCTCCTTGAGTCACTGGCTCCAGACTCAAGGACTGGTTTTTCTGAGGTCATGCCCACACACCCCTCACTGGGGAGGGGGAGAGTATCTGGTCTTTTATCATCTCTCTAGTGGGAGACAAGTGCTGTCACAATGGGGATTTCCAGACAGAACAAGGGGCGCAGATACTGGTCAGAGCAAAGCACCCCAACATTCAGCACAGTCTCCCCAAGGGCCTCCTTCAAGCGCCGGGAGCCACGTGTTGCGACCACACACACCCTACTCCATCCAACAGGCACCGTCTGTGACCTGCAGCAGGGCTTTTGTCAGCTGTCCTTGGACGTCCAGTGAGGACTCTTCCTCAACAGCAGCCAGCTGGTCACCAAGTCCTGGCTAATTGGGACCAATGTCTGCTTGTGCTGGAGCCTTAGCTTGGTGCCCACCCACTGAGGCCACCCCCATGGACCCCTTTCCACCTGGGAGTCAAGAGAAGGCAGTGAGGCCCGGAGTCCTAATGGGGCGCTGGTTATGGGAGGAAAGAGCTCTATCACATGAACTGCGGAGGTTTCCCCAAACAGACTAGCTAGCTGTTTATTGTAGGAACTACAGAACATACAATGGGCCGCAATCCATGGATAGTTCTCCTCCTTCTGCACTCTGCTCCATATACCTCAGCCATCATATTATTACTCTTCACTTCAAGATAGTGCAGTCTGTATCTGCATCATTTGAGGGCAGGCAATATACACGGGACCACTCTGACCTCCCCTGCAGAACTAGAGAGGGATGTTCCCCAAATGATCCTCGGGTGTGATCATTCACTAGAAGGACTCACAGAACTCACAGAAAGCTGTTATACTCATGGTTATGGTCTATTTCAGGCAAAGGGTTAAATTCAGCCAAGGGAAGAAGAAGGTCCAGGGTCCAGGAAAGTTCTGAACATGGAGCTGCCAGTTGCCCCCTCCCTATGGAGTCATGGACAGCCTCCCTTTCCTGGTACTGACATGTGACAGCATGCACGGAGTGCTACCACCCTGGGAAGCTTGCCTGGGCCGTGGAGTCCAGGGTCTTTACTGGGGTCCACAGTCTGCTCCCCATGTGGCTGAGCTCACTCTCAAGCACCTCGCCTCAGGAGGCTGAATTGCTACCACATGACCCAAAGCCCCTCACAATCACATTATTAGACTTTCTGGTGTGGCCAGTCCCGCCCTAAATGAAGACCCTCCTTTCAGGCATGACATTCCAAGTGTTGAGAGGTTACCTCCTAGAAGCAGAGGACAAAAGCCAGATCTCTCTTAGGGCAGGGTTAAATTCTTTACTACACAGTATCTCTAAATAAATGCAAGTTTAAAAAAATAACCACTACACAATTATCACACCTCAAAAATGTACAATAATTCCTTAATGTTATCACATAGCTAGTCATTGATCAAATTTCCACTTATTTTATGTATGATAAATTTTTAACAGTTTTTTGTTTGTTTGTTTGTTTGAATTAGGATCCAAGTAAGGGCTACATGCTGGTTGACAAGTATTTAAAGTCTCTTATTTTATAGGTACCCAATCCATACTTTTTCCTTGCAATTTATTTGTTGAAGAAACTAATCGTTTATTCTGTAGAACTGACCACAGTCTGGATTTCACTAACTGTGTGTGTTAACATGTTCCTCTGTCCCCTGTATTTCTTGTAAATTGGCTTCTGGCTCCAGAGGCTCAACAGATTCCTGTACTTCATACATGGTGGTGTGCTCTCCCTTGGGGGCCCCTGTTATCTGGCACCTCTGTTTTTGTGATGCTGGTAGCCATCAATGGTCATTGCTTACATCCAAGCAAGCACACTCACCAAGATGGGCACTCTTTCACACCCAGAGACAACAAGATCTAGTCTCATACAAAGAAAGGACCACCTCCCTCCTTACCAATATTCCCAGAGTCACTGGGCTAAGGATCGTTTGGCCCCCCTGGCTTATATTGTACACAAGTCCGATGGACAGCCACAGTGGTCCTCTCTTATCCACGTCGGATCTGCAGTCCCAACCTCGGTGAGCTTCTTTTCACCTGGCAGAAAGAGAAACGTTCTGCCTATAGCATCATACTGCTGTTTTACACCTGCAAAATCTAAGACCGAGAGAGGTTTAATGACATGTCCAAGGTCACACAGCTGATAAATAGCAAAGCCAGAATTTAAACTCAGGTCTGTCTCTTCCCAAAGTCCACACTCTTCCCCTGTCCCCTTGCATCTTAGGTAATAAGCTATGGGCACCTGTAATTAAGAAGGAAAAAGGGATGCAAGTCCAGTCTTTGACTTAGTTTTTTTTTTTTTATTATAATTAAAATAAAAGGTAGGCTCAGGGCACAAGTGGCCTTTGTGAAATAAAATACAGATGAATGAACCTGGAGCTGCAGGGGGATGTTTCTCAAGGTGAATGAGCAACGTGAGGGCACCCATGCAGAGCAGTGACTCATGAGTGCCTACAGGCACAGGAAGTGGTTAGGAGAAAAAGGCAGGGAAATTATTCAGCTCTACTCTTGTGAAAAATATCTTCCTAAAATGTGTAGCCTGGGAAAATGGAACATGGATCAAACAGAGAAAGCTGGAAGTTCAGAATCACTGCGGGGTGGCAATCCTTTTCTGTGCCACCAAGTACAAAACAGAACAAAACAAAAAGGTGCAGGTGATCATCCGACTGATTTAACTGCATTCACAGAATGCTAATTTTTCAAAACTTTGGAAGCTCTGGGCTTTAGAAACACCTGGAAATTGTACTTAAACTTTGAAATATACTTTTCTGCAGGCTCTTGGTTACTGGTCCCCCAATATGGGGATTATTCATCATGCTGGGAACACTGACGCCCTGCCTACCACCAGGCTTTGTGCCAATGTGCTGAGGGTGGGCAAAGCAGGAGGTCCCTGAGGAGGTGTGAGCAGGTGAAGACAGCCCAGCAGGTGGATGGCAGACGACCTGGATCAGCTGCACACTCACAGCTCCCTGCACGGGTGAGGGGTCGCTGAATATGTTGGAGGTAAGTGTGAGTTTGTGGGGCATGCTAAGAAATGTTATATTTATCAGAACAGAAACATTGAGGGAAATAAATCATTCTTTCCATAGTAAAATAATCAGGATCTTTGGTTCAAGCTTCAGTGTCATTGATATGCTTGTGGGAGAGTAATGTTTTGAAAGTAAGAAAAACCAGTAAGATTTTTATTTCTATTCCTTGTATATTACACAGCAACAATTTTGTAAAAATAGCCAAGTGAGGAGGAGGTGGAGACCCCCCTTGGGAAGGAGGCTTTGACATCCCAGCTGATGGGAAGTAGAAATGAGAGCCCCCAGGGAATTGTGGGAAGGAGAAGGGATGGTGATGGGGAAGATGGTGAGATGCATGTCCTGACTCCTCCCCCTTAGATTGGGGGAGACTTAGAAGCAGAGAACATTGGCCATGTTTCCCACGTGGAGTGAGAGCTCCTCTGATCAGGCCAAGAGGGAGAAGAGAATTCGAGTTAGCGCTTCCCTGAGCCCTTGATACCCCGGCGCCACGTAAGGATCCAGGCAGACCCCTGGGCTCCGAGGGTGGGGAATAGCGGTAAAGCCTTGGGAAATTGACAGAGGGGTTGCTGTGTTGGGGCAAAGTGACTCGTAGCCAAGAGCTGCAGGGAAAGTCACCCAGGCTGGGGACTGAATGTGAGTCCCAAACAGATTTTAGCACCAGAGAGGGCTGGGTTGGGAGGCTAAGTCAAGAGAGGAGATCCCAGGCTCTGACGGGGCCCAGAGCTGGACCACGCACCCACCAGCCACAATTCCAGCCTCCACTGCAAACAGTGGACTAGGGGCCTCTCCAAGGAGGCAGAGGAGCCACAGCTGGACCTGGACCTGTGCATGTGGGCCTGAGCTCCCTCCCCCCATCAGCAAGAAGCCCCCTCCTCAAACACCACATAACACCTGAGAAGGAACAGAGATTTAGAAGGCTAGCCATTAATTCAAAACACGCCGAGTTAAGGGGATTCTTCAGTATTTTGGTTCAAGTTAGAATTGACCAGCTTAGACCTGGTAGGATGAGTGTCCGGATCCTGTGGACGAGCTGCCTTCTTTGAATGTGAATTTGTAGTCTTGTTACATGGGAAAGCAGGGGTGAGATACAAGTGTCCTGACCTCGGCTCTCTAGGTTGAATTCTTGGATAGGTTGAGGGCAAAACTGAAAGCTGAGGGCATTTGACTCATGTCCCTTTAGAAACGTGGAAGGAGGTTGCTTCACAGGGCCCTCTGGACCCACACAGCGAAAATTCAGAGGCTTTGATTAGACAGCGAGCTTGAGTTTAGCTTCCAGGCTCTCCTTGTCTTCCCTGCAGCAAGGAAGTGATGCGTTAAGTTCTACACTGCATGGAGGGGTGTGGAAAGGAGTCAATGGTGCTGCAGCCAGCTTACCATGGGGGACATGGTGACTGGAGTAAAATAACTGATTGGTCTCCTTAGCTGAGGACCAGTCTCACGAGGGGCATCTGTCACTCCGTCCACATCCCATTGGCCAGAACTAGTCATACGACCAGACCCAGATGCAAGGGAGGCTGGGACATGCAGTCTTCTGTGTGCCCTGGAGGTAAAAGAAATGTTTAGTGAACACAGCACTGTTTTGGCTGCAGGACAGACCACAGGTGCACACGCCGTGCCAGCAAGAGCTGAGACGGCCAAGGTTAAGTATGGAAGTTTGCTGAACCCTGACAGATTCACAACTGGAGACCTCAGAAGGGATACTACCAGGGACACTGTCACCCCCTCAGCATGGGGACTCCATGAACAACTGCACAAGGACTCCCCCCACCGCAGTGTTCCCAAGAGAAGATATGCACTTCCTCATTCCCAGGTGCCATCTCAGGGAATAGAAGGAGGAGAGGCAGAATTTGAAAGACCCGAGCATTTACCTGAAAGAGACTATTATAAACTGAAGGAGACGGCTAAAGGCCAAAGAGAGAATTATTGTTCATTGTCAAGGTTGGTTCCCGGTTACCCTGAGGGGTGCGGGCAGGGAGGCTCCCTAGGGAGATTCATTCTCTTATTGTTAATAAGGAAGCCACACTTTCTTTCCCCACCTGAGTATGGAGCGTGTTCATGTGTGGCCTTGCACAATGTTTTATTTAGCTGAGCTCAAAATCCACACCAAGGAATGAGTTTCGCGTGTCCTCTTTTTTTTTTTTAAAGATTTTTTTTGATGTGGACCATTTTTAAAGTCTTTATTGAATTTGTTACAATATTGCTTCTGTTTTATGTTTTGGCTCTTTGGCCGCGAGGCATGGGGGATCTTAGCTCCGCGACCAGGGATCGAACCCGCACCGCCCTCATTGAAAGGCGAAGTCCCAACCACTGGACCGCCAGGGAAGTCCCCTTGCCTGGCCTAAGGTATGTGCCCACTGGGTTGCTCTCCTTTAAGACTCTTCCTGGAACTCTGATGTGGGACTTCTGGGGACAGGACCCCCCCTTGACCTGAGCTTTACCAAGAATCACAGCTTGAGGTCTGGAAGCAGGAGGGTGGGCAAGATGTCTTCTAGTTTAATTGGTCTATGGTAGGTAGCACAGTGTGCCTATCAAAAAATGTGACCGTCAATATTAGTTTAGCTACTGCAAGCTGAAAAGTCAGCTTCCCAGTAACAAAGAGGTAGTGTTTATGGCCAGAGTGAGGCATTAGGGACTTGTGGTGACTGTGGCAAAAAGACCCCATGTCCTGTCCAGCAATATTCAGATTCATTTAAAAAAAAGCGCAAACCACTAAGGGGTAACTAATGGATGTTCCCCCCACCTTACTCTCATCAGCTGCCAGCCCTAAGGGGCCCGTTCACCTTCCCTTGATGGGGACGCCCTCTTACCTGCTCAGCACATGGGCACCAGCAACCACATGGCCCAGAGGGGGATGACGTTTGTCTTCTCATCCCAGCGTAAGTCCTGTCTTCCCAGGTGATGTGCTCCATCCAGTATAGACCTCTTTCCAGTGGTTTAGAGTGTGAACAACCTGCAGAGAAACATTTGCAGGAGTGTGAGTTTGCTGCGTGCCTCTCATGACATCATTGTTACAGAACACGGCAGGCCAGCATCCAGACACACTGTTATCCAGGCTTTGGGATACCAGGGGATGGATGGACCCCCTGAAACATGTTGGGTTCTCCTAGCCCAGTTCAGTTAGTCGTCAGTGTTCATCTAGTATGAAGTAAAAACAGTTTTCCTTGCTCACATTAACTCCTCCTGGCCTATTCATAGAAAATGACACCTATCTTCAGAAGCACAGCAATGATATGGGCAGTTAAGATCCATACTGGGAACATGTTCGTTTCTCCCAATTAAGTAACAAATCCTACAAGCACAGCTCTGCTAGAACACAACAACTTCACGTTCCCCCAAAGAATACTTAACCTCTCACTCCCAACAGCAGCATCAGGTTAACAGTGAACCGCACCCCCCCCCCCAGAACACTGCATGGGCACTTGATTTATTCAAGCCCAATTTAAAGGGCCACGTGTTGAGTTCCTCTTGAGAGTTCCTCCTGAGTATCACATTCTAATACTTCTAGGTCAGAGAGTGACAGAGACTTTTAAATCAGTTTTTTTTAGGATTATGGGGAGAATAAAAGTGTTTTTTTCAAGGCTGGCTACAGTTTGAGCCACTTAGCTTAGGATAAAGGCAGAATTTCTTGTAAGGGAGAACCATTCTGTAATTTAGTTAAATAATTATAATGGGTATATATATGGGGTTAAATAAGGCCCCCCCAATTCATGTCTACCTGGAACCTCAGAATGTGACCTTAATTGGAAATAGGGTTTTACAGATGTAACTAGCTAAGATGAGGTCCTACTGGATTAGGGTGCGTCCTAATCCAATGACTGGAGTCTTTATAAGAAAAGAAAACAGAGACACACAGGGAAAATGCCATGTGACAATGGGGCAGGGATGTGTCTACAAACTAAAGAATGCCAAGAATTGCTGGTAACCCAGAAGCTGGAACGGGCAAGGAGGGGTCCTCCCCTAGAACTGGGAGGGAGTATAGCCCTGCCCACACCTGAGTTCAGACTTCTACCCTCCAGAGCTGTGAGAGAACATATTTTTGTTGTTTTAAGCCACCCAGTTCATGATAATTATTTTCAGCAACCCTAGGAAACTAATACTGTGTATTTGATTTTGAAAGGTGATGTCCCTTTGAGAATAGTTGAAAGTTTAAAAGAAGTTTGAAAGGTTTTTTTTTTAAGTTTTTTTTTAAGTTTAAAGTTAAAAAAAAATTAGAGCTCTGTATAATAAAGAATAGAAATTTTGAAGCTTTCGTTGGCAGGTGCTTCGATGAGGAAGGTGGGACAGAATTCAGGCATAGAATGTGGCAGGAAAGGTGACCACAGGAAGATCAATACCAGGAGAAAATCTTAAGGTTCACTTTGTCCTGGAACACCCCATGACATTAGGACACCATTACAAGAGTTTTGAAAATTATGGTATCTTTTACCAATGATCAGAAACAAGTATATGCTATAGAAAAGACACCAGCAAACCGGAGCTGGTAACTCTCAGTATTTGGGGAACATGCACTATAATGATGTCTGTGGGGAAAACGTCTGGCCAGACCACTTCCTGTTTGGCTGAGTATGTTCTCTGTGGGAGAGAAGCAGCTATACAGGTGCCCTGGAAATACAAGGCATGACTTTCTCATCCCTCTTTCTGTGCACTTCTCAGATGTTCTTCCAGAATCTGTGCCCCAACTCCAAACAGATCCCCTTGGACCCTGTGGTAGGCAGAGCAATGGCTCCCCAAAGACGTCCTAGTGCCTGGAAACTGTGGATATTGCCTTCAAAGGCAGAAGGAGTTTTGTAGATGTGATTAGGGTTGAGGACCTTGACATGGGGGGGGTAGTTTCCTGGATCACCCAGGTGGGTCCAATCTAGTCACATGAGCCCTTCAAAGCAGGGCACCTTTCCAGCTGTGGTCAGAGAGATGTGACATTGCTGGCTTTGAGGCTGGGGGAGGAGAGCCATGAGCCAAGGAATGGAAGAGCCTCCAGAATCCAGAAAAAGAAAAAAAAAGCATTCTCCTTATATTAGCCTGCTCAGGCTGCCCTAACAAAATAGCCTGGTGGCTTAAACAACAGAAATTTATTTCTCACAGTTGTGGAAGCTGGAAGTCAAGACCAAGTCCTCTTCCCGGCTTGTAGGGGGTGCCTTTTCTTGGTACATGCACACAGTGTGAGAGATCTCTCTCTCTCCCTCTTCTTATAAGGCCACTAATCCTATTGGATTAGGACCCCACCCCTATGACCTCATTTAACCTTAATTACCTCCTAGAAGCTCTAGCTCCAAGTATAGTCACATCGGAGGTTAGGGCTTCAACATATAAATTTGGGGTGAACATAATTCAGCTCTCCCCTTACCCTCCCCTTAGAGTCTCCAGAAAGGAATGCAGTGCTACTGACGCCTAGATTTTAGCCCAGTGAGATCCATGTTAGGTTTCTGACCCACAGAACTGTAAGATAGTAAAACTGTGT
This sequence comes from Eubalaena glacialis, assembly GCF_028564815.1. Lineage (NCBI taxonomy): Eukaryota > Metazoa > Chordata > Mammalia > Artiodactyla > Balaenidae > Eubalaena > Eubalaena glacialis. The sequence continues at coordinate 53,897,076 of NC_083728.1, read as the reverse complement.
TGTTTAGCCATTAAGTTTGTGGTCATTTGTTATAGCAACAGAGAACCAGTACAGACCCCCTATCCCTCTCTTTGGCATCCTTCCATCTTTCATGGACTAGGTTTGCGATGCAGACTAAATGGCTACGTGCCCAGCAGTATGCTACACACAGCATCTCTTGTCCTTCAGCACCTACAGGGCCCTATGAGCGTACCTACAGACAAGTACTGTGGGCCCCTAGAGGGTAGAGATTGTGTTGGTCATGCCTCTGGTGGCCTAGTCCAGTGCATAAAACATAGTAGATGTTCAATAGGGATTTGTCAAATTAAAAAAAAAAAAAAAGGAAGGACATTGATGTTTAGAAAGGTTACATAACTTTCTCAGGATCATGGGATCTGATCTGTCCTTCCAAATGAAAGTCATACATTTCCCATCACAAGGTGTAAACCCCCAAATTATAGTCCTTGAATACAAAAGCCAGAGAACATATATTTATTCAATTCCCCCTGTCACAGGTTCTTTTTATGCATTTTTTTCATTTGGGTCTTAGGAGGCAGACATTAATTGTATTCATTGGATGGGTGAGAAAATCAAAACTCAGAGAGGTTAAGAAATGTTCTCCAAGTTTTAAGAGTCGTAGTTGTGGCAGAAACGATTTCAAAACCCAAGTCTGTTAGGTTTTTGCCCAGTCAATGTTTTTCCCACTGCCTCGCACTGTGCATGTAGTATTTATTTTCATTTGCACATGTTCATGAGTTGCCCTATGAAAGCAGAATCTTTGAATGTTCTCTTTGAATGTTCTAACTGTTCACCGTGACCGTGATCTTTCGAAGGCAGGAAGCATGTCTACTCCTTTCCTTTTATTCCGAGTGGCAGCTCATTTCAAGTGGCACATCACATACACACCCGGCAGCAGACTTCCTGAGTTTAACACAGATCTCAGAGGTATGCTTATACTAATTAGAGCTGCTTCAAAACTTTAGAACAGCTGGAAGTATTTTGTTCTAAAGAGCCACTCAGTCAAGACATCTTTTGGATGCTTGTCATACAAGACACACCATATGGAGGATAGAACCAAATCCACCTGGAGGCAGTACGCCCTGGTTGTTGATGCGTGGGTTCTAAAGTCGGACACGTCTGGCTTTCGATCCCTGGACCACATCACTCACTAGCTGTGGGACTTTGGCAAGTTATCCCACCCCTCTGAACCTCGGTTCCCCATCTCTAACACTAGTTCTTATTTCCCAGGTTTTGTTTGGTTTCACTTTATTTTGATTGGTTTTTGTTTTTTTGGGGGGTAAAGATTAAGAGAAATAAATGAGATGCTATTAGCATGGATCCTGGGACATAGAAAACACTTATTAAATGTTAGCTATTAGTAGTAGTAGTACAAAATGTAATATATGTAAAGTACTTATTAATATGATGTCTGGCATATACTGAGCACTGAAAACTATTATATGATATTATTAATAAGATGTGGTCACTGCCATTATGAAACATCAATCCAGATAAGATATAAGACTGACATGCAGAGATTTTAAAAGCCTCAGAGTGAGACTTCCACTTTCTGGTCTAGCATGTAAGGAGCTTGGCAGTCATCACTCCTGTCTTCACATCAAGGAAAAAGCTGAACTAGCTGAAAATCAACAACTCTTCTTAGATCCAGGTCACAGGGCAAACCACTCTCCCCAAAAACTGAAGGGACTGCCAGACACAGAGAATCACAACTTACTGGGCAGAATCCCAGGAGCAGAAAACTCCACAGGAACCAGTACTGAAGTAGGAAAACCGGAACTGTAATTGACAAATTTCTGTGGGGCTCAGTGTGGGCAGGTCTGAGAGTTAAAAACTCTGGGTCTTTGGCAGGGGTCCTCAGACTTGAGTGAGTTTTGCTTCCAGGAGCCCTACCAGATTCTCACTATGAAGATCAGAGAAAAATACCCTCATGCTTTTGGTGTGGGCGAAGAACAAAATACACATTCTTCTCAAGCTCACATGGAACATTCACCAAAGTAGACCACATTCTGGGACATAAACACACCTCAACAAATCTAAAAGAATAAAAATCATACAAAGTATGCTTTCAGACCATAATGAAATTAAACTGGAATTCAGTAACAGACATAGCTGGAACAGAATACTTGGAAAACCCAAAGAACTTGGAGGTTAAACACCATACTTCTAAATAACTCATTAGTCAAAGAAGAAATCTCAAGAGAAATTTTAAAATATTTTGAAATAAATGAAAAAGAGATTGTAACTTATCAAAACTTATGGGGTGTAGTGAAAGCAGTGCTTACAGGGAAATTTAAAGCATTGAATTCTTGTATTAGAAAAGAAGAATCCAAAATCTCTAATTTAATCTTTTACCTTAGGAAACTAGAAAAGAAGACCAAATTAAATCCAAAATAAACAAAAGAAAAGAAATAATAAAAATTAGAAGAGAAATCAATGAAGTTGAAAATAGGAATTCAACAGAGGAAGTCAACAAAACCCAACATTGGTTCTTTGCAAAGATCCATGAAACTGATAAACCTTTAGCTGGGTTTACTAAGAAAAAAAAATTAAAATTACTAATATCAGAAATGAAAGAGGAGCTATCACTAATCCTATGGAAATTAAAAAGATAATAAAGGAATATTATGAATAACTCTATACTGGCACATTTGATAACCTAGATGAAATAGACCAATTTCTTGAGTTTATTTCATGAGTCTAAAAATAAATCAACCACATCTATCATATCTACCAATCTACCACAACTCACACAAAGAACAAGAGATAATCTGAAAAGGCCTGCTAAAGAAATTGAATCAATAGTTAATAATATTCCAAAACAGAAAATACCAGGCCCATATGGGTTTGCTGGTGAATTCTACCAAATAATTAAGGAAAAAATTGCACCAATTTCCTACAATTTCTTAAAGGAAATAGAAGCAGAGTGCATACTTTCTAACTGACTCTATGAGGCTAGCATTACCCTAATACCAAAATCATACAAGACGTTACAAGAATGAAAAACTATAGACCAATATCTCTTGTGAACATAGATGGAAAAATCCTCAATAAAATATTAGCAAATTGAATCCAATACATAAGAAAGAATTGTACACCATGACCAGTGAGATTTATTCCAAATATGCAAGGCTGGTTCAGCATCTGAAAATTGATTAAATTAATTCACCACATTGACAAGCTAAAGAAAAAAATCTGATCATATTAAATGTAGAAAAAGCATTTGACATGGGTATATCCAGTACCCATGATAAAAATGCCTAGAAAACTAGGAATAGAGGAAAATTTCCTCAATTTGAAAAAGAATATCTATTTAAAAAAACAGCTAGGGAATTTCCTGGTGGTCCAGTGGTTAGGACTCCGAGCTTTCACTACTGAGCGCCCAGGTTCTATCCGTGGTTGGGGAACTAAGATCCCACAAGCCCCACAGTGTGCCTCCCACCAAAAAAAAAAAACAAAAACAAAAACCAACCAACCAACCAACCAACCAACAAACAAAAACAGCTAAAATCATACTTAATAGTGAAAAACTGGATATTTTCCTGCTAAGATCAGGAGCAAGTCAAGAATATCTACTCTTACCACTCCTATTCAAGATTGGACTGGAACTCCTAGCTCATTCAAGAAGACTAGAAAAGAAAATAAAAGTTATACAGATTGGGAAAGAAGAAATAAAACCATCTTTTTTTGCAGACAACATGATTGTCTATGTAGACAATTCCAATAATTCACTCCTGGACCTATAGGTAATTACAGCAATGTAGGAGGATACAAGGTTAATATACAAAATTTAATTGCCTTTCTATATACCAGCAATGAACAATTGGAATTTGAAATTAAAAGCACAGTACCATTTATATTAGCACCAAAAGAGGAAATATATAGTTGTAAATCTAACAAAATATGCATAAGATCTATGTGAGGAAACTCTGATGAAAGAAATCAAAGAGCTAAAAAAAATGGAGATATATTCCATGACAGATAAACATATGAAAAGATGTGTAACATCACCTATCACCAGGGAATTGCAAATTAAAACAACAGTGAGATACCACTGCACACCTATTAGAACAGCTAATTCATTCTGGTTCCTCCTGATCATTATTTTACTACATATCCTTTTGATTTGATAGACAAATCTATATTGGTGTTAATTATAAGTTAATTATAAGAAATAGAGTCTACATGGTTAATGAGTACCTTGCATATTTTTATAGGATCAATCGTAACCCCCTCCACCCCAATTCATATGTTGAAGTCCTAAGTCTCAGTACCTTAGGATGTGACCTTATTTGGAAGTAGGGTAGTTGCAGATGTAATTAGTTAAAGTAATATGAGGTCATTAGGTGTGCCCTAATCCAATATGACTAGTGTCCTTATAAGAAAGGGAAATCTGGACACAGAGACACACGCAGAATGCCACTTAAAGATGGAGGCTGAGATTGGGGTTATCCATCCACAAGGCCAGGAACACCAAAGATTGCCAGCAAACTACCCGAAGCCAGGCAAGAGGCACAGGACAGAGTCTTCCTCACAGTCATAAGAAGGAAGCAACCCTGCCAATACCTCGATTTCGAACTTCTAGCCTCCAGAACTGTGACACAATGCATCTCCGTTGTTTAAGCCACCCAGCATGTGGTGCTTAGGTACTGCAGCCCCAGCAAACTAATCCTGTGAGTCCATCAACATTGGCTCTTCCACAGGGATGGCTAACGGCGGTCCCCAGGATAGACTAGCACATGAATGCAGCTGGCTCTCAGTAGCCGCAGATGTGGAACCTGCAGAAACAGAGCGCTGACAGACAGTACGATGTCATTTTATGGAAGGGACTTGAGCATCTGTGGATTTTGGTATCCATGGGGCTGGGTGGGTCCTTTGGGTTACTTTTCAGGGGGTGGGCCTTTATCCAATATGACTGGAGTCCTTATAAGAAGAGGAAATTAGGACAAGGACATGCACAGAGGGAAGACCACGTAAAGACACAGGAAGGAGAAGATGGCCATCTGTAGGCCAAGGTAAAAAGATTAACTTCTGTTGTTTAAGTCACCCAGTCTGTGGTACTTTGTTCCAGTAGCCCTAGCAAATAAATACAGTGCAAATCAATCAGCAGCTCCGAGGCCTGGGTTTTGACTGGTCCTTGTCAATCGAGGCATTGGAATTCCTGTGAAAACAGTGGCTGGTTTACTTGTGAGAGCAATAGATTGTGTATTTAACCTTAATCTTCACCTATATTTACACCCTCATCATGGCTTCATCCTGAGCAGTGTGTACTTTCCTGCCCCTTGATTTTGGCCTTGGCCATGGGACTTGCTTTGACCGGCAGCATGTGGGCAGAATGGACACGGTGCCAGTTTCACACATAGACCATAAGAAGCTTTCTATGTTTCCATTTCTCCTCTTGCACCCCTGCCATTTCTATGACAATAACATGACTCAGCCTCAGGGCCTACGAGAGTGAGCGAGGTGGAGCAGAGCCTTCCTGGCTTAAAGTAGAGCCATTTGGTCAACCCAGCCTACATCAGCACACCCTCACCAACCTGCAGACGCAGGAGTGAGCCCAGATGACATTAGCAGATCTTCTTTCAGATGACTGCCAGCCACATGAGTAACACTCATTGTTAAATGGCACCAAGACGGGGTGGTTATTACACAGCATTTCATGGCAATAGCTAACGTATACAATGAACACGTGACCTGGGATTGTTCAATCAAGATGGAAACCGAAGATATGTTTTTCAGCATTGGGAAGAGTTGTTTTTTCTCAGAGGGAGCACATAGCGTGGAAATTTTTGACAGCCACCTTGTACCCAGCTTGCAGATGATACTGAGGAGCTAAACAGAAAAATGAAAGGAATCTGTGTTCTTATCAGCGTTGTTGAGCCACGAGATCAAATCAAACATAAGTCTTGAACTACCTCTAAAATACCCAGTTACACGAGCAAAGAAATTCCCTTGTTGTTTAAGCCCAAGTGGTTTAGATTTTCCATTACTTCAAAAATATAGACTCAGAACTTCTGGTTTCAGCTCCAACGTGTAAAGAGCTTGGAAGTGATCACTCCTGTTCTTACAACAGAAACATTCTTAGTAAACTGGAAATAAGCAGATTTTCTCAGACCCATCAAGGATTTGAAATCAGAGGGTAAACTACCACCCCCAAATTTGGAGAGATGGTGAGTGAACACAGAGACTCTGCTTACCTGGAGCAGAAGGTGCTGGAGACATAAATGGGTAGAAACACTTACAGGATGATTTTGATGAATTGCTGGAGGTGAGCATGGACTAGCTTGAGAGTGAGAAACTTCTGGAGTCTGAAGTCTTGGTGGGGGGCCCATGCTTTTGAGGACCTACTTTCGGAAACCCTACCAGGTTCTTATCATGAAGCCAAGAAAGATCCCCTCATGGCTATGACAGGAGGAAGGGAAAGCATTTTGAAATACGCCCAGAGAGTTCTCCAAAGCAAATGCTTACTCTTGAGGGGGAAAGATTTTACCAGAACCTAAGGGAAGGGAAAAAAAGCTAAGGAACCCTTGTGAAGGTCACAGCCCAGGGACATAGGCCTCTGAAAAGACTGAGATTTAATCAAATGATTACAGAATGCTTCCTCTCCCCAGCACCTTAGCACCACATCAATAGGGCTCCAGTATAACACTGGATTACAGCTGAAAGAGCTGCAAGGCACAGACTCTATTCAAGGAGCCGAAAGGCAACAGGAGAGATAAAAACAAAGATGCCAGACAAATTTGAAGCCTCTGACATCTACAGTTACAGCAAACATTAAACACAGCCCAACTCTTAGACAGATTAACACAGAACCTTACACTAAAGGCTTTTACCTCAGTTCTTATTACCCAATACATCATGTTCAACATTTAATAAAATATTACAAGGTATGCTAAAAGGCAAGAAAAAACACAGCCTGTAGGGAAAAAGGAAGCATTAGAACCAGATGCTTTTTAATTCCCTGGAATTAAAAATAACTATGATTAATATGTTACAGGCTGTAATGGAAAAACTAGACAACACTCAAGAACAGATGGATAATGTAAGCAGAGAGATGGAAACTATAACAAATAATCAAAAGGAAATCCTACAAATCAAAAGCACTGTAATAGAAATGAAGAAAGCATTTAATGGGCTCATCGGTATACTCAACACAGCCAAGGAAAGAATCAGAGAGGTTAAAAATGTGCCAGTAGAAAGTTCCCAAACTAAAATGAGAAAAAAGAACAATAACAACAAAAAAAAGGCAGAACAAAATATTCTAGAACTGTGGGGAAGTTCCAAAAGTTATAGCATATACACACTTGGAGTACCAAAAGGAGAAGAAAGACAAAGAATAAGATGAAGATGAAATATTTGAAGTAATAATGACAGACAGTTTTCCAAAATTAATGAGAGACACAAAACCACAGACCTAGGAAGCTCAGAGAACACCAAGATAAATACCCAAAAAATCTACACTTAGATAGACCATATTTAAATTACAGGAAACCAGTGATAAAGTCTTGAAAGAAGACACGGTGGGGGTGGAAGGGTCTTATCTATAGAGAAACAAGGATAGGAATTACAGAGGACTTCTCATCAGAAACCATGCAAGCAAGCAGACAGTGGCATGAAATATTTAAAGTGTTGAAAGAAAAAAATATAGAATTCTATATCAAGCAAAATTATCCTTCAAAAGTGAAGGAGAAATAAAGATTTTCTCAGTAAAGCAAAAACTGAGGGAATTCATTGCCAGTGAACCTGTCCAGACAGAAATGTTTAGAAAGTTCTTCATGAAGAAGAAAATTATACAAGTCAGAAACTTGGATCTACATTAAAAAAGGAAAAGCATCCGAGAAGGAATTTTTAAGAAGGTAAAATAAGAACTTTCATTTTTCTTGCTATTTTTTTCCACCTTCATCCATTCTGCAGACCCCCAACCCCCAGCCTCTAGTGATCACCAATCTGTTTTCTGTGTCTGTAAGTTGGATTTGTTTTAGAGTCCACATATAAGTGAAATAAAACAGTATTTGTCTTTCTTTATCTGACTTATTTCACTTCACATAATGTCCTCAAGGTCCACCTATGTTTTCTCAAATGGCAGGATTTCTTTCTCTTTTTATGGCTGCCTTTTCCTTCTTTTTTATCCACTCATCACTTAGTTTATTTCCATGTCTTGACTATTGTAAATAATACTGCATGAACATGGGAGTCCAAATATCTTTTCAAGAGACTGATTTTGTTTCCTTCAGATAAATACCCAGGAGTGCCAATACTAGATTATATGGTAGTTCTATTTTTATTTTTTTGAGGAACTGTCAGACAGTTTTCCATAGTGGCTGCATCAATTTACATTCTCACCAACAGTGCACAAGGGTACCCTTTCCTCCACACCCTTGCCAACACTTGTTGTTTCTTGTGGTTCCCCACCCCTCCACCTGCAACCCGTGGCTTGTAGGATCTTAGTTCCCGGACCAGGGATTGAACCTGGGCCCCAGCAGTGGAAGTTCCAAGTCTTAACCACTGGACCGCCAGGGAATTCCCACGTTTCTTGTGTTTTTGATGATAGCCATTCCATTGTGATTTTGATTTGCATTTCCCTGATGATTAGCAATGTTGAGCACCTTTTCAAATACTTGTTGGCATTTGTATGACTTCTTTGGGAAAATGTTTATTCAGTTCCTCTTCCCATTTTTAAATCAGATTATTAGGGTTTTTTTTTCCTATTGAGTTGTATGAGTTCTTTATATATTTTGTATATTAATGCCTTATCAGATATATGATTTGCAAACATTTTCTCCCACTCTGTAAGTTGCTTTTTCATTTTGTTGATGTTTTCTTTTGCCATGCAGAGGCTTTTTAGTTTTATGTAGTACCTATTTGTCTTATTCTTAATTGATCTTAAAGTATAACTGTTTAAATAATAGTAACAATGTATTGGGTGATTATAGTATATGGATACATGAAATGAAGGACAGCAATGCTATAAGGATGAGAGGGAGGAATTGGGAATATTCTGTTATAAAGTAGCAGCACTACATGTGAAGTGATGGTAGTGTTATTTGAAAGTGAACTTAGATTAATTGCAAATGTTTATTGCAAACTCTAGGGCAACCACTAAAATCTATTAAATAACATAATCTGTATGCTAAGAGAGGAGAGAAAATGGAATAGTATAAAATGCTTAATTAAAACCAGAGAAGGCAAGAAAGAGGGGAAGAAAGAAAAGAAACAAAAACAAATGTGATGAATAGAAAACAGTTATAAGCGTGGTAGATATTAATCTAACTATATCAGTATCAGTAAATGTGAATGTTCTAAATACCAAATCTAAAAGACAAAGATTGTCAGAGCAGATGAATAAAAAAGATTCAAATATACCTTGTCCACCAGAAATTCTCTTTAAATACAAAGGCTTATAAAAGTCGAAAATAAAGGGATAGAGAAAGATATATCACGTTAACATGAATCAAAAGAAAACTGGAGTTAACTACATTAATTTCAGATAAAACTGACTTCAGTTCAAGAAAAAAATGTCAGCTATAAATAAGGGCATTACAAAACAATAAAGGGGTAAATTTCCCAAGAAAGCATAACAATCCTGAGTGTGTATGCATCTAACATCAAAATATGTGAGGCAAAAATTAATAGAATTTCAAGGAGAAATAGAAAAATCCACTATTACAGTTGGTGACTTCAACACCACTCTTTCTGTAATTGATAGACAAAGCAAGTAGAAAATCAGTAAGGATGTAGTTGATCTGAACACCACCATCAGTCACCTTGACATTTATAGAATACTCTTTCCAATAACAGCAGAATACACAAACTTCTCAAGCCTACATGGCCCTTACACTAAGATTGACCATGTCCTATGTCATAAATCACACCTTAACACGTTTAAAAGAATATAAATCATACAAAGTATGTTCAGACCACAATGGAATTAAACTGGAAGTCAATAACAGAAAGATAGCCCCCAAATCCTAAACAGTTGGAAATTAAAAAAAAAAACAAAAACACTTCTGAATAACACACAGGTCAAAGAAGAAATCTCAAGAGAAATTTACAACTATTTTGAACTAAATGAAAAAGAAAATACAACTTGTCAAAAATACACATACCTCACTGTCACAGCCATCATGCTAGACTCCCAGAGAGCAGCCTGTGCTCTTCCAAAAATAAGGGTACTTCTTCACTAAAGCTGTCATCTAATCCCCATGTAAGGATCTGACTCAGTCACAGAAATGATACATTCCCTTCTGAGGTGGCTAGGGCACACAGACGGTCTTTGGTAGATCTGAGGGTCAGGCACACTGTGGTTGAAAACTTCAGAGAATAAGCTTTTGGAGAGCTTGTTCCATACAGAATGTTCAAATGCTGTCCTTTTTTTTTTTTTTTTTTTTTTAATAGACACCCTAACAAAGCTATAAATCTTTTCAGATCGTAAATTTAAAATATTCTAAAAGTGACTTTGCATCCCCCAAAGATCTGAGCCTCTAGTCTGCTAGTGCTTACTTAGGCATTTTGAGTTCATTTGGGTTTCACAGGAAATGCGGGCACAAAGTGTAAGGATGCATCAAAGTTTAGCTTTGACCTCAATACTAGGCTCTGATTTGCTTTTTGGCTTTTCCAGGTCTTAATCTTCGGAAGTCTAAATAGCCTAATTCATCTATTTCACCACTCTGTTTTGTAACCCTATCTTGTGTTTGATTGATGATCATGTGATTGTATAGAGACCACATATCTAATCAGAAACGACGCCACTTTTCCAATGCTGATTGGAATAAGACATGTCTTTTAGATTTATCTTTCATATTTGAATATTTATTTCCAGATATAGACAAGCATTTCAGATGTAGCTGTAGCTTAGAGCGAAAAGTCTCCAAATTTTGAAATTCTGTTAAAGTATAAATACTTTACTTATAAGAAGGAATAAATAAGAGAAATAAAATACTGCCTGCCTTATCAGTAAACTAAAGATGTCATCACTAGCCATTGCAGCCACCCTCCCACCACACCCCAGGGTGAGCCCTGAGGGAACTCAGGAAGGAAACAAAGAATAGCTGCCATCTAGCAGCCATCAGACTGCAGCCACTCTCCAAGGGTGCAGCTTGAGGAAACTCAGGATGTAAAAACATAGATAGCTGAGATGCATATTAAAGGAAAGATTTCGGTGAACCCAGACTCTTGCATCTTCCCGTATATAGAAAAGCGCTAAATTCCTTAACTTGAGATGTCTTGTTTTCTTTAATTAACAATCATCTTTTGATGTTCAGACTACCTGCCCTTTGTTGCAAAACTCCCATGTATCCTGGCTCCCCCACTCTCCTCCTCAAAGCAGTTTTCTCAGGGTTACTTGAGAAGTTGCCTCCTGGGCTTGAAGTCCTAAGAATGTCCGCTGAATAAAACATAACTCTCAAATTTTAGGTTGTAAATTTTTTTAGTCCACAAATGTATATTTATTGTTATAAGAGTAAAGTGTTGTAGTGATTAACGATCACTGAGAGTCATTAAACTTATGTATAAAAGTAATTAGTATTTTCAGATATTTTAACAAGAAAAGAGATTGGTAATTATTTGAATTTTTAAAAGAGAGGGTTTTAGCTAAATAACTGTAATATGGCCAACCTTTTTATCCTTTCTGAGCAAATGTTTATAAAAATTTGAATAATCATTGTATTAGTATGTTTGAGCTGCCATAACAGGATACTAAAGACTGGGTGACTTAAACAACAGGAATTTATTTTCTCATAGTTCTGGAGGCTGGAAGTCCAAGATCAAGGTGCCAGAGGGTTGGTTTCTGGTGAGAGCTCTCTTCCTGGCTTGTAGATGGCCGCTTCCTTGCTGTGTCCTCACATGGCCTTTCCTCTATACATGTGCTCCTGGTGTCTCTTCCTCTTTTTTTTTTTTTTTTTTTTGGGCGGCGCCATGTGGCATGTGGGATCTTAATTCTCCGACCCCGTGCCCCCTGCAGTGGAAACTCGGAGTTTTAACCACTGGACCACCAGGAAAGTACCTCTTCCTCTTCTTAATAAGGACCCTATTGGATTAGGGTCCCACTCTTATGACTTCATTTAACCTCAATTATTCCTTAAAGATCCTATCTCCATATGCAGCCATATTGGGGTTTAGAGCTTCAACATGTGTATTTGGAGGGACACAATTCAGCCAATAGTAATAATATAATGTAAGGGAAATAATAATAATAAAATGTTTGTTGTACCAGCATCCATAGCATTAAATAAAATTAACTTTATGAACTGTATTCATTTTTAATTACTTAATGCCATATAAGCTACAAGAAAAATTCTTATATGGGACTTCTTTATTTCTTATGATGACAGATTAAAAGCGGAACTTCAACTTTGCCACCTCAAGATTCACAGGGAAGAAAAAGATTCAAAAACTGTGATAAAACATCTTCAATCCAAATGTAATAAAAAAGAAAAGAAGAAATACTTTGAAGATTGTGAGACACATTGTTGTTACTTATAAAAATTCAAATCAACAGAATTCCAAGTGCCTTAAGAAGAAAATTCTTTAAATTGTTGAGTTAATAGGAGTTTAAGTTGTAAACAAAATATGTTAAGATAACTGTTTTAGATTGCAATCATTCTCAGTAGCTGTAGATGAAGCCATGGATCCGATGTGCAAAGTTCTTTCAAGAATATTATAAAAACCTTTTACTGAATTAAAAAATGCTATACTCAAAAAGATCAATAATTATTTAATGTGCCACTTCTATATCTTGCATCAGGCATTTGAAGTTGGGTGGGATCAGTCCTCTGAGTTTATTCTTCTCTTTTAATATTGTATTGGTTATTCTGGGTCTTTTGCCTCTCCATATAAATTTTGAAATCAGTTTTTCAATATCCAAAAAATAACCTGCTGAGATTTTTGATTGGAATTGTATTGAATCTATAGATGAAGTTGGGAAGAACTGACATTTTGACAATATTGAGCTTCCTATCCAAGAATACTGGAATATCTCTTTATTTATATAATTCTTTACTTTCACCAGAGTTGTGTGGTTTTCTCACATAGTTCTTATACATTTCTGTTAGATTCATATGTAAGTATTTAATTTTTTGAGTGCTATAAATGCTATTGTATTTTGAATTTCATATTCCACTTGTTCATTGCCGGTATATAGGAAAGTGATTGACTTTTGTATATTAACCTTGTATCCTGCAACCTTACTATAATCATTTTTTCCAGGAGATTTTTGTTGTCTATCCCTTCAGATTTTCTACAGAGACCATCATAACATCTGCCAAAAAAGACAGTTTTATTTCTTCCTTCCCAATATGTTTACCTTTTATTTCCTTTTCTCTTTTTTATTGCATTTGCTAGGATTTCTACTATGCTGAAAAGTGGTGAGAGTGGTGAAAGTGGACATCCTTGCCCTTTTCGTGATCATTGTGGGAAAGCTTATAGTTTCTCACCATGAAGTATGATGTCAGCTTCGGGGTTTTTTGCAGATATTCTTTATCAAGTTGAGGAAGTTCCATCTATTCCTAGATGGCTGATTTTTTAAATCATGATTCGGTGTTAGATTTTGTTCAGTGTTTTTCTGCATCTATTGATATGATCATGTGATTTTTCTTCTTTAGCTTGTTGATGTGAAAGATTATATTTATTTATTTTTGAATGATGAACCAGCCTTGGATACCTGGAATAAATCCCACTTGGTGATGGTGTATAATTCTTTTTATACATTCTTGGATTTGATTTGCTAATATTTTTTGAGGATTTTTGTATCTGTTTTCATGAGAGATATCAGCTTGTAGTTTTCCTTTCTTGTAAAGTCGTTGTCTGGTTTTGGTATCATGGTAATGCTGGCCTTGTGGAATGAGTTAGAAAGTCGTCCCTCTGTTTCTATCTTCTAGAAGAGATTGTAGAGAATTGGTATAATTTCTTCCTTAAATGTTTTATAGAATTCACCAGTGAATCCATCCAGGTCTGGTATTTTCTGTTTTGGAAGGTTATTATTATTATTTAAACATTTTAAAAATAAATTTATTTTATTTATTTATTTTATTTTTGGCTGCGTTGGGTCTTCGTTGCTGCATGCAGGCTTTCTCTAGTTATGGCAAGTGGGGGCTACTCTTCATTGCACTGCGTGGGCTTCTCACTGTGGTGGCTTCTCTTGTTGTGGAGCACGGGGTCTAGGCATGCGGGCTTAGTAGTTGCAGCATGCAGGCTCAGTAGCTGTGGCTTGTGGGCTCTAGAGCGCAGGCTCGGTAGTTGTGGCTCATGGGCTTAGTTGCTCCGCGGCATGTGGGATCTTCCCGGACCAGGGATCAAACCCATATCCCCTTCGTTGGCAGGCGGATTCTTGACAACTGAGCCACCAGGGAAATCCTAGGTTATTAATTATTAATTCAATTTCTTTAATAGCTATAATCATATTCAGATGGTCTATTTCTTCTTGTGTGAACTTTGGCACATTTCAAGGAATTGGTCCATTTCATCTAGGTTATCAGATTTGTGGGAATAGAGCTGTTCTTGATGTTCCTTTATTACCCTTTAATATCCTGGGATCAGTAGTGATGACCCCTCTTTCATTTCTGATATTAATCATTTTTCTTCTTCCATTTTTTCCTAATCAACCTGGCTAGAGGCTTACTGATTTTATTGATCTTTTTGAAGAACTCATTTGATTTTGTTGATTTTCTCTATTGATTTCATGCTTTCTATTTCACTGATTTCTGCTGTCATTTTTTTTCTTTCTTTCCTTCTGCTTACTTTGGATTAAGTTCATTTTCTTTTCCTAACTTCCTAACGTGGAAGGCTTTTAGATTATTGATTTTAGATTTTTCTTATTTTTTAAATATAAGCATTCAATGCTATAAATTTCCCTGTAAACACTGCTTTCACTGTATCCCACAGATTTTAATAAGTTGCATTTTAATATTCATTTTGCTCAAAGCATTTAAAAAATTTTTTTTCTTGAGATTTCTTCTTGACTCATGTATTATTTGGAAATGTGTTGCTTAATCTCCAGATATTTGGGGGACTTTCCAGCTATCTTTCTGTTACCGATTTCAATTTTAATCCAGCTGTGGTCTGAGAGCTTACTTTGTGTGATTTCTGTTCTTTTAAATTCATTAAGGTGTTTTTTATGGCCCAGAATGTGATCTATCTTGGTGAATGTCCATGTGAGCTTGAGAAGAATGTATATTCTGCTCTTGTTGGATGAAGTAATCAATAGATGTCAATTATACCCAGTTGACTGATGGTGCTGTTGAGCTCAACTACCTCCTTACTGATTTTCTGTCTGCTGATCTGTCCATTTCTGCGAGAAGGGTGTTGATGTCTCCAACCCTAATAATGGATTCATCTCTTTCTCCTTACACCTCCATCAGTTTTTGACTTGTCTATTTTGACACTCTGTTGTCAGGCAAAAACACATTAAGGCTTGTTATATATTCTTGGAGAACTGACCCCTTAATCATTATGTAATATCTCTCCTTATCCCTGATAATCTGAAGTGTGACCTGTCTGAAATTAATACAGCTACTCCACTTTCTCCTTATTAGTGTAATCATGGTATATCTTTCTCCATCTCTTTATTGTTAATCTATGCGTATCTTCAAATTTTAAGTGTGTTTCTTAGAGACAACATATAGTTGAGCCTTGCTCTTTGATCCACCCTGACAATCTCTTTTATTTGTTATATTTAAACCATTGGCTTTTAAAGTGATTATTGATACAGTTGGGTTAAGAGCTACCATATTCGTTATAGTTTTCTATTCATTGCTCTGTTTTTTGTTCCTATTTTTGTTCTCCTCTCTGTTTCTGATTGTGGGTTTTAGTTAGCATTTTATATGACAATTTTTTTTCCTTTCTTGGCATATCAGTTATACTTCTTTTGGTGGTTGCTCTAGAGTTTGTAATATACATGTACAACTAATCCAAATTCACTTTCAAATAATGCTACCCTCCTTCACAGTTAGTGAAAATAGCTTATGGTAACAAGATAATCCTAATCTTCCTGTTCATCCCTGTATCATTGCTCATTACGACAGTAATTCACATATATATTAATATATCTCACAATCAAGTACATTGTCACTGTTATTATTTTAATGAACTGTTGTCTGTTAGCTCAATTAAGGATAAGAAAAATAAAAGTTTTTAGTTTACCTTCACTTATCCCTTCTCTGGTGCTCTTCCTTTCTTTATGTAAACCCAAGTTTCTGAACTATATCATTTTCCTTCTCCCTGAAGAACTTCTTTTAACATTTCTTGCAGGGCTCATCTACTGGGAACAAATCCCCTCAATTTCTATTTGTCTGAAAAAGTCTTTCTCCTACACTGCTGAATGATAATTCTCTAGTGTTTAAAATGCCAGGTTGGAGTATTTCTCTTTCAACAATTTAAATATATCACACCACTCTTGTCTTGCTCGCATGGTTTCTGAAGAGAAATCAAATGTAATTCTTATCTGTGCTCTTCTATAGGTAAGGTGTCTTTTTGTCTGACTTCTCTCAAATTTTTTCTTTCTTTTGATTTTCTAACGTTTAAATATGATATGTCCTAGATGGCTTTTTGGCATTTATCCTGCATGGTGTTCTCTGAGCTTCCTGGATCTGTGATTTGGTGTCCAACATTAATTTGGAGGAAATTATCAGTCACCATTGTTTCAAATATTTCTTTTCCTTTCTCTCTCTCTTCTCTTTCTGGTATTCCCATTATGTGTATGTTACACCTTTTGTAGTAATCCCATAATTCTTGGATATTTGGTTCTGTGACTTTTTCCAGTCTTTTTTCTATTTGCTTTTCCATTTTGGAAGCTTCTACTGACACATCCTCAAATTCAGAGATTCTTTCCTCAGCTGTGTCCGGTGTACTAGTGAGCTCATCAAAAGCATTCTTCATTTCTTTTATCGTGTTTTCAATCCCTTGCATTTCTTTTAGATCCTTCCTTAGAATTTCCATCTCTCTGCTCCATCGCCCATCTGTTCTGACATGGTTTCTACTTTATACATTAGAGCTCTTTCTGTATTAATCATGATTATTTTAACTTGGTCTGAAAATTCCAACATCTCTTGTCATACCTCAGTTTGATTTTGATGCTCATTCTGTCTCTTCAAACTGCATTTTTTGTGTTTTAGTATGTCTTGTAATTTTTTCTTGATAGGCAAGATATCCTGGGTAAATAAAACTGCCATAAATAGGTCTTTAGTAAAGTGGTGGTGAGGTGTAAGGGGAGGGGAAGCATTCTACAGTCCTGTGATTAGGCTTTGGCCTTGCAGTATCCTGTGTCTCTGACCTGTGACCTTTGTAAATGCTCCTCAGTTCCCTCCCCCCACTCTCTTAGGTGGGACAGATGGCTAGAGTGGGGTGGAGTTGGGTATTCCCTGAGTCGTCTAGGCTCTGATAAAATCGTTTCTCTTGAGGACAAGCCTGATTAAGAAGAACAGAATGCTCTGTCATATTTCAAAGGGTTCCTTTTCCCCTCCCCATGCTAGAAGCATGAGGAGATTTTCCTTCAATTTCGCTGTGAAGATCTGGTCAAGCCCCAGGAGGAAAAAATCACAAAAGTGTAAGATCCCTCCTGTGACTACTCCACCCCCTGGACTTTTTAACTCTCAGACTTGCCCACCCTGAGCCTCCAGTGGTTCATCAATTACAGTTTGTATTTTCTACCTTGGTACTGGGTCCCTTCGAGGTTTGTGCTCAGGGGTTTCTGCTCTGGTAAGTTGTGATTTTCCGTATTTGCTTGTCTGTTTCTTTAATTTTGAGGGCAACAGTTTGCCCTGTGATCTCACTTCTCTTAATGGTTCTTAAAAGAGTTGTTGATTTTCCAGTTATGTTATGTTAAAAGACATAAGTCAAATTGTTAGGAAAGAGTGACAACTTCCAATCTCCTTATATGCTGAACTGGAAACTGGAAGTCCATATCCATGTAGATTTCAGGATCAACTTGTTTTTTCTTTTTTTTTTAAAATAGATTTATTTATTTATTTTCCATCTTTGTCTGTGCTGGGTCTTCGTTGCTGCACGCGGGCTTTCTCTACTTGCGGCGAGAGGGGGTTACTCTTCATTGCGGTGTGCGGCCTTCTCATTGTGGTGGGCGGCCTTCTCATTGTGGTGGCTTCTCTTGTTGCGGAGCACAGGCTCTAGGCGCGTGAGCTTCAGTAGTTGTGGTTTGCGGGCTCTAGAGCACAGGCTCAGTAGTTGTGGCGCATGGGCTTAGTTGCTCCATGGCATGTGGGATCTTCCCAGACCAGGGATTGAACACGTGTCCCCTGCATTAGCAGGTGGATTCTTAACCACTGCACCACGAGGGAAGTCCAGAATCAACTTAATTTCTGCAAAACGGCAGCTGATATTTTAACAAGTATGGCATTAAATCTGTAGATCAGTTTAAAGAATACTGCCATCTTAACAATACTAAGTTTTCCAATCCATGAACACAGGCTGTCTTTCCATTTCTTTAGGTCTCTCTAGTTTCTTTCAGTGATGATTTGTGGGTTTCCAAGGACTTGTTTTGCTAAATCTATTCCTAGTGTTTTATTTTTTTTGCAACTATTAGAAATGGAATTGTTTTAAATTTTTATTCTCAAATTGTTTATTATGATGGTGGAAATTCAACTGATTTTTGTATGTTGATTTTGTATCCTGCATCCTTGCTAAACCCATTCATTAGCTTTAATACTTTTTGTGCAGATTCCTGCCAATAGAAATACTTTGCCCTTTTCAATCTGGTGCCTTTCATTACTTTTTCTTGCCTGAATGCCCTGGCTAGGACCTCCAGTACCATGCTGAATAGAAGTTTTGAGAGCAGACATCCTTTTCTTTTCTCCCAGTCTTAAAGGGAAAGCTTCTGTATTTTACTATTATGATGTTTCATAGGGTTCTTCATAGATGCCCTTTGTTGTTTTGAGGAAGTTCTCTTCTATTTGTAGTCTGTTGAGTATTTTTATCATGAAGGGATGTTGGATTTTGTCAAATGGATTTTTGAATGTCAAACCAATCTTGTATTCCTGGGATTATTTACACTTGCTCATGGTGTATAATCCTTTTTGTATGTCTATAGATTCAGGTAGTTAGTATTTTGTTGAGGATTTTTTCATCTATACTCATAGGTGTTTTTTTTTTTTTCCCTGTGATGTCATTGTCTGGTTTTGGTATCAGAAAAATACTGGCCTCACAGAATGAGTTGTAAAATTTTCCCTCCTCTTCTATTTCTGTAAGAGTTTGTAAAGCATTCATTAAAATTCTTCCTTAAACATTTGGTAAAACTCATCTGTGAAGCCATCTGGTCTGAGTTTTCTTTGTGAGAAGTTTCTTGATTACTAATTTTATCTCTTGTTATAGGTCTATTCAGATATTTTATTGATTCTTGAGTCAGTTTTGGTAGTCTGTGCCTTTCTAAGAATTTGTGTATTTCATATGGATTATCTGATTTCTTGGTATACAATTGTTCACAGTATTTCCTTATGATTTGTATTTCTGTGGGGCTTGTAGCAGTATCACCTCTTTCGTTCCTTATATTAGTAATTTGAGTCCTCCCTTTTTGTGTTTTCTGGTCAGTTTAGCTAAAGGTTCGTCAATTTTGTTGATCTTCTCAAAGAACCATCTTTTAGTTTTATTAATTTTTCTCTATTTTCATAAATTTACTTATTCCCACTCCAATCTTTATTATTTCCTTCCTTCTTCTGGCTTTGAGTTTAGTTTGCTCTTCTTGTTTTTTGTAGTTTCTTAAGGTAAGAGATTAGATTATTTATCTGATTTATTTGTTTTTTTAAAATATAGGCATTTACAGCTGTAAATTTCCTTCTAAGGCTGCTTTAGTAGAATCTCATAAGTTTAGGTATGCTTTTGTGTGTGTGTGTATGTGTGTGTGTGTGTGTGTGTATGTGTGTTTTCTATTTTGTGTGTGTGTGTGATTTCTTCTTTGACCAGTTGGTTATTTAGCAGTGCCTTGTTTAATTTTCATCTATTTGTGAATTGCCCAATTTTCCTTCTGTTATTGATTTCTAATCTCATTCTATTCTGGTTAGAGAACATACTTTTCATGATTTTAATTCTTTTTAATTTGTTTAAACTTGGTTTTTATCCTAACATATGGTCTATTCTGGAGACTGTTCCACGCATAATTGTGAAAAATATATTTCCTGCTGTTGTTGGGTGGAGTGTTCTATAAATGTCTGTTAGGTGTAGTTAGCTTATAGTGTTGTTCAAATCTTTTATTTCCTTGTTTACCTCCACTATAGTTGTGCTATCCATTATTGAAAGTGGGCTACACAAGTCTTCAACTATTATTTTTGATTTGTCTATTTCTCTATTCTCTTATGCCATATTTTGCTTCATGTATTTTGGGTACTGTTGTTAAGTGCGTATACATTTACAGTCATTATATCTTCTTGAAGGATTGACACTTTTTATTATTATAATATGTCCTTTGTCTCTAGTAATAATTTTTTTGTCTTAAAGTCTATTTTATTTGATATTAATACAGCCACTGAGCTCTCTTTTTGTTACTTTTGCATGGTAATCTTTTTCCCACCCTTTCAGTCTCAACCTATTTGTGCCTCTGAATCTAAGGTGTGTCCCTTACAGAGAACATATAATTGAAAGATACTTTTTATTTCATCCATTCTGCCCATCTCTGCCTTTGAACTGGAGAGTTTAATCCATTTCCATTTAAGGTAATTAGGCAGGATTTATATCTGCCATTTTGCAATTTTTTCTCCCATTTTTCTATTTTTTATACTTTTTGTTTTCTATGTCTGATGTTTTTGTTTCTCTATTTTTCCATTATTGGCGTATTTTGTGTTAAATAGATATTTTCTAGGGTATTATTTTCATTTTCTTGTCATTTATTCTACTTTTAGAAAAAGTTATTTTCTCAGTGATTGTTTTGGGGACTATAATTAACATCTTAACAATATCTCAGATTCATACCACCTTAAATTCAGTTGTATATAAAAATTTTGCTCTTATATAACTCTATTCCTTCCCCCAGTGCTGTTATTGTCATCCAAATTACATCTTTATACATTGTGTTACCTTCAACACAGATAATTATAGCTTTATACAGCTGTCTCTTAAAACATTTAGTATAAAAAGGTTACAAACATACACTTATAGTGTCTTATATATATATACCTATGTAGTTATCTTTATCATGCTTGTTATTTTTTCACGTGGATTTGAGTTACTCTCTTGTGTCCTTTTATTTTAGCCTTAAGGAATCCCGTCAGTATTTCCTGTAGAGCAAGTCTACTAATGAAGAGTTTCCTGTTTTGTAAAAATCTGGCAATGCCTTAATTTCTTCTTTATATTTGAAGGATAGTTTTGCTGGATATAGAATTCTTGGTGGACAATGCTTTTCTTTTAGCACTTTGAGTTTGTCATCCCACTGCCTGCTGACTTCCATGATTTATGATGAGAAATCAGTTGTTAATCTTATTGAGTTGTCCTTGCATGTAATGAGTCACTGCTCTCTTACTGCTTTCAGTATTCTCTTTGTCTTTCAACACTAGGAAGTTTACAGCTTTGACTTATCCTTCTCTTCCTACTTGCTCAGAGCCTCAAGTCAGCCAGAAGTGAGAACTCAGGGCCTTCTTGGGTCATTCCACAGCACGGGTACAGCCCTGGGCATGCACACTGTCCTACACATGTGTGTGGCTTTCCATAGTCCCAGGAATACTGGGAGTTTTCAAAGCCCTGTATGAACATCTCATTCTGTATTTTTTGTTTCTAAGCTTTTGGTTAACCTAATGTTTGTCCCTGCTGTTATTCACTGCCATAGGCAGCTATGATGTTAAACAATTGTCACTGATTGTTTTCAACAAATTTCCACAGGTAGGAAGCTGTTTGTCTTTAATGAACTCTAAGTCAGGTCAAATAAAGAGAGGTCTTCTAGAGAACCACCAGGCATGTCAAATAATGACAACTGCTCCTTCCACTGGCTGCTAGGCTGCTTGTTCTCACTGTGACTGTGGGTTATTTGTTTTAAGGCTACAGTGGAGCTGAGACATGGGGGTGGGAACAGGGCAAGTTAGAATGCTATGAAACTTGCTCTTCTTATTTAGCTTCAGTCATTTTTTCTTGACTAAATGCCCTTCCCCCAAGATTGCTGGTTAATTTTCAGAGCCCTTAAAAAGTTGATTTTAATTACTTTCCCAGTGTTGGCATTGCTGTTATGGAGGGAAAGATTTTTGGACATATTCCCTTTACAATTCTTCTGCTCATGGAACTTTAAAGAGCCAGTGAAACACTGCCCAGGTGAGATTTTGCAGCACAGTAGAACATCTCAGTAATCGTATTACATATGATGATTACTATAATGAGGAACTCACAAAGATCAAAAGCCTTTATGCTTGTGACCACCATGGGAGGGGTTAGCAGTTCCTCCTACCAGAAAGTTGAATTTCCTGATAACTGTATACCACTATGAGTGATGACATAATAGCTCTCTATCTTAGAGAGAAGAAAGAAACTGAAATTTTTATGATTGAGAAAAAATGCACCTGCGGTTCTGACATTCTCCTAATCCTACATGTCATTGGAAAACCCAGAAATATCTCCTGGTTCCTTTCAGCCCTGTTTCTGGCAAAATATTCACTCATAGTTTTGGAACCAGAGATTGTTGCTTAGGAAGGAATAAGCATGATTGACATGTGGAGCAAGGAGCCCTTGTTGTTACTTCAGTGCCTCTGAGGTTTCTCTTAAATACAAAGAGAGAAGAATGCATGTTTTAAGAACAAAACCAAACACCTTTGAAGCATGAGGTTTTTAAATTGGTCACCAATAGCATAATACCCAGTAAGTCTGACCAAAGACTTCTCCAGGAAAACTATTTCAAGTGATCAAAGAAAAAAAGGTGGCTATCAAAAGAGTTTGTTAATACTAAAAAAAAATGGATGACTTAAAAATAAAAAATGCCATCTATTTCATTGTAAATAACTACCTCAGCTTGACTTATACACTTAACTAACACTAGGTTTGGGATCATGTAGGCAGTTAGTTATTAGATTTTCCAACTCTGAACAGCATTCTTGTCCTTTAAAGGCACAATTCTAAGTCTTATAATCCTTGATTCCTTAACTGGTAGATTCATATCTATGGAGAGGTTGTGAAATCTTATCTAGGAGATCTTGAAGTTGAGTGTTGCACTTGCAGCTCCCTGGGATTCCAAGATAGGACAGAACTACAACATGTAGAGGGGCCCTTTTGTTTTTCTGTCCCCGCCCCTCATTTATTATTTGAACATAGCTCCCCTCCCTTCTCAAATTCCCAGCCTGCTCACACACACTTAAGAAGTCTCCTCCAGTATTTATTAAATATCTCAGGGAAATGGTAAGTAACTTTTTATAAAATGGTTGAATACCACAATAATCATTGTTGGGGACAAGATCCACCAATGGATGCTAAAATTAATGCGTGAAATTTTGAGGAGAAGCAAGTTCACATAGTTTCAAAGTCTTACCTCCCTTGATATGATGCACTGAGTATTCAGCATCATTTCATTGCCAAAAAACGTTCGACCTCATGCAAATCATGAGAAGACATTAGACAAACCTAAATTGGGGAACATTCTACAAAATAAACCATCAGTACTCCTCAAAAGTGTCAAGATCATGAAAGATAAGGAAAAACTGAAGAATTGTCAGAGATTGGAGGAGACTAAGGAGAAAAAAAATAACTGAATGCAATTTGGGAGACTGGATAATTCTATCTGGAACAGAAAAAGGATATTAGAAAAAAAAAGTGATAACATTTGAATAAGGTCTGTATTTTAGTTAGTAGTGTTGTATCTGTGTTAATTTTATAGATTTGATTATCGTACTATAGATACCCAATGTAATAACCTTAGGGGAAGTTCAGAGGGGTCTACAAGAACACCGTACTATTTTTGCAACTTTCTGTAAGTTTAAAATTTGTTCAAAATAAAAAGTCAAAAAAAATTGCACACAATTTTTAGCATGTCAAAGGACTATTTTTTTCATTCCTTTGATCATTTTTTGTCATTCTACTCAAAAACTTGATATTTTTGGATATAATATTCTAATGAGAATATAGCTAATGCAGACTATGGGTGGAAACATTTTGAAAGAAAATAAAAAGTATTATACCAACGTAAGGTTGTATTCTCAAATTCTCATGCTGCTTTTTCAAAGTTTAATTTATACCCTGTTTTGTGTTTAAAATGCATTGTACACTGGTGGTGTTGTGAACTCACATAGTTTATGACAGGCGTGGGATTTAACTTAGATATTCTTCTTTTGAATACTTTCCAGATTGGAGGGACTCGCTATTCACAGCTGAACGTTTAATGGTGTAGCTGGAATTTTTATTCCTTAGGGACTTCAGAATCTATTGCTTGTAGACTAATTTAAATGCTCAAACATTAGGAATTTGGTTTTGTTGGTTTTCTATATTTAAGAAGTGTTTAAAAGCAAATGAGACACGGAAAGTTGAACAAAATAAAATGGTACATGCAATCTTGAGAGTTATAATTTGTAGTTAGCCATAACTAGGGGAAGTTATGAAGTCCCAGTCATCTCATCTAAGAGGAAGTACCAACCGAGTCCATGCTTCTCCATCTTAACGTGTACAGAAATCTTCTGTGGACTTGGTTAAAATGCAGATTCTGACGCAGCAGGCGCGCGGTGGGCTCCGGGATTCTGCATTTCCAACCAGTTCCCAGGAGATGATCCTGGTCCATGGACGACATTGTGAGTGGCAAGAACCTAAATGGCTGGAAAGGACACGCTATGTATGAGTTCTGTCTACTGCAGGTATACATTTTCAAAGTGGATTTAGTTTTAAACAAGTGAAATGTTTAAGTACCTTCAGGCAGTGCAACCGATAGCAAAATTTTGAGGAACTCTCTCCAATGAAACAAAGTCTGGAGGAAGGGAGTGCTGCGTGTGACGCCCCAGTCACCCCAATGTCAGGCGTTGCCTGAGCAGAAACTCGGAAGGAAAGAGACTGGATTCAGTCTGAGGTGAAGCTGAACCAGTCCACGCCCTGCCCGTAGGGTGGAAGCAAACACATCCCCAGGAGCATGTCTACCACCGCCACCAGGGGGCGCGCCGCCACAGCTTTTCCAGGCCGTCGGTGTGGACCGTCAACCTCACCTTGGGCGGCGCGGGGATGAACCGAGATAAGGAAACGGATACAGCACCTTACGGTGGTGGTGGGGCCATCCCACTGTTTCAGAACCTGACTCCGGATTTCTCCGGTGACAGGGACTTGGTGATGGGTAATGTGTAAACAACTCTTAGGATGTTACACTGGCGTTTGAGCTGGGCATGAATTGAATCCAATTCCAATCTGCGGTTAGATTCCAGGTGTAGGGGAGGCGGGGTTTGCGGTGGGGACCCTCACGCGGATAACACAGGGCTGTTAAAGTGAGAAGAGCGACTGACTTCGGCATCTCTTTCTTTTGAACGTTGTGTGTCTTCAGAAGGCCTCCTGGCTGCAAACATCCTGCCGAGGAAGGGCTGCCATCATCTTTCTAGTTATCAACGAGGGAAGAAACGGCCTGCACATAGATCTGTGGCCCAATTCGATGCACAAGTCCAGCTTCCTGCAAAGGCCGACCCTCCAGGGTGGGCTGCCCTCCTCGGCCATCTTCCGGCCCCTCAGAAACCAGCAGGGGCGTAGGGCAGCCAGAGAAGCGCTGGGTGCATGGCTCACGCAGGCAGGCGGGGCCAGCATCAGACCGTGTCAGTTCCCTTAATTTAAGTCAACTTGTCTTAACTACTTACACATGAACAGATGCTTTTAATTGTTCCTTATTTTTTAAATTAGAAAAATAGGACCTGCTGATGCCAGAAAAATAATTCTAAAAATAAAAAACACTATAAAAGTGAAAGTCCCTCCTCATTCACTAACCTCCACCCCAAATCCTGAAAGCCCACCTCCAGAAGTAACCATTGCTGACCACATGTATATATAAATATATTTATATGAAAGTATATATACATAGAGACATACACTCAAGTGATTTTGCTTAACTTTGCAAAAATGACATTATACAATTCATAATGCAGCTTGCTTTTGCCACGTAAGATGCATATTGTAGTCTATCAGGATGAGTTTTGAAACTTAAAAATGATCAAACATTTTACAGAACTGTCTTCTTCATTGAAAACAGGATTCCTAAGCCTAATATTTATATGTTAACAAAAATATGCCCCCAGGGCGCTTCTTAGCTCCCCCTGCCACACTCAGCATCCTGTCTGCCCTAGTCTACAGTGACAAAATAAAATGAGTGGGGTTTACATGTTTTCTTTCCGAATGATTCTGATAGAATGAGCAAATTGCTCAAATTGTGAATGCTTAATTTTTGTCCTCTGAGGATTTAAAATTTTAACCTCTTTATTATTTTCCCTGGCTCTGGATTATTATTTTTTTTATAGGACTTTTTTTTTAAATAGCACTTGTGTGAAACAGGAGACAGATGTAGCCATAGCTATAGGATATGCTTGTGTACTCTCTATTTCTTCCAAATAACCAAAATAAGTCAATTAAAAATATTGACAAAAAGGGGGTAGGTAATATATTTTTCCTTTTTAGATTTTCTCTCCAGGATCCACCAAAAAAAGATGCCAAGCTGTCCTTTTCTTTAGAACAACAGAGCTCAAACTTTAACACAGAAGAATCCCTGGAAGCTTCTGAATGATGGAGATTTCCAGGCCTCCTGAATCCCATTTCCTCAGGATGGGCTGGGAATGGATGTTATTAACAAGATCCCTTGTACTTTTTACGTCCACTGACATTGGACTGAAAGGATCCTCCATGGCTCTGCCCCAGCTGTGGGGGGTGGGGGAAGGAATCTTTCCTGACAGTACCTTAACTCTACTTTCCTCTCATTTAGAAGAAACAGGGGATGGAAAGAATGTACATGAACTGGGTTGTGCTTTTTCCATTAAAAGCTGCCTCCAAATTTTATGCTCATCTTAGGAATTCTTCTAGGCTTGTCTTGAAAAGCCTAACCCCCTAAGTTTGCCAG
This sequence comes from Eubalaena glacialis, assembly GCF_028564815.1. Classification (NCBI taxonomy): domain Eukaryota; kingdom Metazoa; phylum Chordata; class Mammalia; order Artiodactyla; family Balaenidae; genus Eubalaena; species Eubalaena glacialis. The sequence goes on along the minus strand of NC_083728.1, from coordinate 53,870,111 downwards.
GTGACCGGCTGTCCTGCAGTTACCCCTGGGTGGTGTAACCGGTTTGAGAAGCAGCCCATGACTGTTTCAGTTTCAGCTGAAGTTCCTTCTAAAACGAGCCAATCTGGGAGGTCACTTGTCTCTGATCCAGAGGCAATGGTTTGGTTATTCTTGGCTTACACTAAACTTGGAAAGGAGCTGAAGCATCAGGTAAAAAACAACCTACACCTACGCAGCACGAGAAAGAAACAATCACAGCTCTACACACCCGTGTGGAAAGATCCCACAGAAACAAGGTTGAGAAAAAGCAGCCTCCATTCACCTGAAGTTCAACGATAGGCACCCATGACCCAGGGTGAGAGAGAGGTGGGAAGAGGGGTTACCTTCAGAGGGTTATCGCCTAGTGGGGGGTTGGCACGAGGGGGACTTCAGGGGGGCAGAGAACGTTCTAAGTCATGATCTGGAACCTAAGTACATTGTCCATGCACAGATAAAGTCATTGAGCTAAATGCTAAAGCTGTGTGCAGGTTATTATACATAAATATACTTCAATAAATTAAAAAAAAGATGATGGGCAGCTCTATGACAGTGGTCCACTAGGAAAAAATATCTACAGTCACATCCATGTAGTGAGTCCAGATCACTCAACAAATGCCAACCATTGGGCAAAAAGAAAATCAAAATTGGAAACAATTATAAAGTAACTGATTCACTTTACTGTACACCTGAAACTAACACAACATTGTAAATCAACTATACTCCAATAAAAATTGAAAAAAATAAAAAAATAAAACAAGCAGTTTCTTTTAAGTCCGTGTCTAACTGAACTATTAAAATCCTGTGAGCGGGGCTTCCCTGGTGGTTGCAGTGGTTGGGAGTCCGCCTGCCAATGCAGGGGACACGGGTTCGAGCCCTGGTCTGGGAGGATCCCACATGCCACGGAGCAACTGGGCCCGTGGGCCACGGCTGCTGAGCCTGCGCGTCTGGAGCCTGTGCTCCGCAGCAAGAGAGGCCGCGATGGTGGGAGGCCCGCGCACCGTGACGAGGAGTGGCCGCTGCTTGCCGTAACTGGGGAGGGCCCTCGCATGGAAACGGAGACCCAACACAGCCAAGAATAAAAAAAAAAAAAAAAAAAATCCTGTGAGCCCCACCTTGCTGAGAGGGTGCTCTCACACACCTCCCGACCTGGAGTGTGGACACATGCACCCACATCTAGGAGTGAACGTTTTGTGCTCTTTGAAATGCCGACAGCTCAGGAAGCATCTAAAGGACCAGTTTTACCAGCTTTTTGATGAGGGCATCAAACAAGGATGGGGAAGGGATAAGTGGTCAGGCGCCCCTCGGTGAAGCTGGGGTTTTGTTGGCATCTGAGTGACTGATGTGCAGGTGACACGTCTGGAGGTGAAGAGCAGCCAGACGGTTCTCCCAGGGCCGCAGTTGACCAGACCTGGCCTGAGATGGGAGGCCTGGGAGTTTGTGTCTAGGCAGACGTGAAGGGGGTGCCACATCCGAGGGCTGTCCCAGGGTCACCCATGCAAGAGTCTCTCCCTGTTCTCCCAACCACCGACACTCGGCCTTGTTGTGTTTGGAGGTGTTCTATGAACATTTAGCGTCTGTCCTTTCTTTACTTGGGTTTTGTCTCCCTGTGTGAGAGGTGGCCACAGCCAGGAGGCTGACTTGTCGCCTCACCAAGCAAGTGGCTCCCCTGATTTTCTCCTCTCCTCCGTCCCTTCCTCCCTCTCCATTGGTGGCTTGTCTAACAACTGGCATTGTCTGGCGTTATAGAGGCACAACCCTGCCTTGTTGTGGAAACTGCTCTGTCAGGTCTGGGCGCTTTTGGCTGGGAATGAGGCCGGAGGGCACAGAAGACCCTGGTGGTCTGGGCCTCACTCACTGGGCTGACATCAGCACGTGCATGTGGTCCTTGGTGATGGAGGCAGAGCGATGAGAAAGACGAACCACTTCTGTGCCCTCATAACCAGTCCAAAGTCTCTGCAGGGAACTAAAATTGGAATGATTTTAGGAGGTAAAAACAGGGGGCATGGATGGTGACCCCAGCATCCAACCCAGGGTGCCAGGCTGAGGAGGTACCGTGTCTGGCTCTTGGAAGGGTGCAGGCCCTGGCACATCTTGGGGTGTTGCTTCTCTTTCCAAGCAAGCGAATTCTCAGACTAATGTATCAGGGCCTGGAATTTTCTCCCCGAGGCTCTTTGCACAAAATGTGAGATCAAATGCAAACAGATTAAGAAATAAAAGGCAAAAGCTGCCTCGGGATTGATGAGGCTCCTGATGGTGAAAGATAAATAGCACATGAGTTATTTCAGCTCCTGCTCCTTCCAAAATTCAGTTTCCTGGGGGAGCTTCCAGAGACTGGGAGAGGGCAGGTAGGACAAAAATAACTGTTTTCCTGGGAAGAGGAGCTCACGGGGGGGCTCTGTCTCCCTCCTCCAGTGCTGCCAGAGGACTTGAGAGCCTGCTCCCCCCAACCCTACCCCCGCCCCCCAAGCATGCCTGCTGGAGGGAGGGGGTGCTTCCCTCCTGCGGGGGGAGCCAACCCTGTGCCGGGCGAGGGACCGACCGGCCGAAGGTGCTGTCAGGCTGGGGACCGGAAGTGCCTATTTTTCTTCTCTGGGTGGTTGGCTTCTCAGGGGTCTTTGTCTCTGCTACACCCCACTTTGCTCTGAAACCTGTCAAAATGAATATGAACTAAAAATCATTTCTAGGCACCCCGGGAGTGATCTCTCATCTCTCTGTCTCCCTCCCCTCCCCCAACCTTCCTCCCTTTCTTCCGGTCAGTGCAGGTGCGGAGAGCATTTCCAGGGAATTGCCAACTCCTGGTTTCTCCCCTCCTCCCTCCTGCTCCCTCCCCCGACACCTCTCCCACCCCCAGATTACACAATTCCTTGTGCCTGTGGCTCATTCCCTAACCCAATTAGTTCCAGATTCCCTCTCTCACTTTTAGTTTTCCTATTTACACGAGAAAAAGCGATTTGGGTGTCTTTCCCGGTTAGTTGAATAAAGGACAGTATTCCAAGCTCCTAAACTTTCCTGTCTGTGTCTCTGAATGTTGATGGAGAACCACCCTCCCCCGCCTTCAGCCTGGACAAACTTCCACGTTTAAATCCTCCTCGGTACCTGGTAACCAACCGGAGTGGGAGTGAAGGGTCAAGCACAAGGGCGTCGTAGGAGAGGTACATCCCGGAAGACACCAGGCTGAGAAAGGAGTAAAGGAATGATATGCCCAGGCAGCGAGATCTTCCAGGCTTGTTGGGTGAAATGACCCCTCTGTGGTAAGGAAGCCACCCAGGAAGGACTGTTTTGTCCTTTGCCATCACCTGCTGTCCCCAGATGCTGTTGGGTGTCATCTGGGAGGCGTGGGCTAGGAGGTCACCCACAGGTGGGAACACACTTGGACTCCGTGGGTCCTCCCAGACCTAGGAGTGGAGAAACCTGTACAGACCTTCCCTCCTTCCTCCTCATCTCCCTGGCCATCTGCAACTAGATTCCCTAATATGACCGGACTCCACGGAGAAAGTCACCTGGATTTCAGTGATCCTCTTTTGAACAAGCCCTTCTGTTTTCAGCCCTACCTCCTCCTTGGGGCTAGATCCACCATCCCAGCCAGGAGCCCAAGCCAGGTACCAGGGAGGAAGCCGGAAACCCCGGGAAGGAGGGTGGGTGTGCCTGAGACCACTAGGTGTCCTCTCTGCACAGGCACCTTCTGCAGGGCTGCAGGTGAGGGCTGGAGCAGAACTGGGGGCAGAGGAGTAGGGGGATTAGGGCTCTGACCTCAGGGGTGGGGGCAGGCAGGGGCCTCCTCCTGAGGTTGGCTGGGGACCCTCGGGACGCCTTGACCCGGGACAGGGCCAGCTGCCCCCCTTCCCTCAGCCACAGCCCTGGGCTTGGTCCAAGACGATCGCGAGTGAAGTGTGAGCCCGGGCCAGAGGGGGGAGCCAGGACATCCTCAGTGAGCCAAGAGCCTCCGGGGAGTCCTGTTCCAGATCCCGAGCCGGGCGCGCAGGGGGATCCCCGCAAGGGGGCGGAGGGAAATCCAGGAGGCCCGCGGGAGGAAGCGAGCCCGGCGGCCGGGCGCGCGCACCCAAGAGCACTCGCGGCGCCCTTCTCCGGGCACAGGGTGGGGAGGGGGCGGGAGAGACCCTCGGCTCCTCCGAAAGTTTCGGGCGAACCCTTTTTCCCAGAGAGCTGCCTCTCGGCTGCCCGTGTGTCCCGAGAGTGGGCCTCCCGCGCCGGCACGAGCGCAGGACCGCGCGCGGGGCTCCCTCCCCGGCTCAGTCTCCTCCCCACGCGCCCCCTCTCCGCCGGGCTGGCCAGCGCCGCCGCGTCCCCGCCGCTGCCCCCCGCCCGCGCCCGCGCCCGCGCCCGCCCCCGAGCCCGAGCCGCCGCGTCGCCGCAGGCTGCCGCCTTGCCCCGAGCTCCCGGCGCGCTCGGCCCCGCTCGGCCCCGGCCCCGCGCGCGGACCATGGAGTAGGCGGACGGCCCCGCGACGCGCTCCCGCAGCCCGCGAGGCCGGAGCAGCCCCGGTGGCCTCGCCCGCCGGCCGCGTTGGCCCGCGGCGGGTCCTCCTCCCGGCGGTCCTCCCCGCTCCTCCTCCTCGGCTGCCGCCGCCCCCGCCTCCCGGCCGCCCCCGCCGCCCCCGCCGCCCCCGCCGCGCCGCCGCCCGAGGCCGAGCGCGGACGCCGAGCGTGGGAGCCATGGAGCGCGAGGAGGACGGGGACCCCGAGCGCCGGGAGGCTGCGGCGCGGGCCGGCGGCGACGAGGAGGAGGAGGAGGAAGAGGAGGGACTGAGCGACAGCGACGACGAGGACGAAGACCGGGAGACCCGCGGCGGCTGTGAGGAGGAAGAAGAGGAGGCGGCGGCCGCCGGGCGGGAGCGCAGCGAGGACGCGCCGCCGCCGCCGAGCGCGGAGCTGCCTCCAGACGCCGTGCCCGCCGCGGCCGCCCGCGACCGGAGCGGCCGCCGCCCGCCGGGGCCCCAGCCGGGGCCGCTGCCCTGCCGCCCGAAGAGGATGCCGTCGCCCGACGAGGAGGAGCGCGAGCGTCGCCGGAGCCGCCGGAGGGACCTTTTGCTGAGCCAGATAGGCTTCCTGGCCCTGGTGGCGCTGCTGCTCTGGTCGCTGTCGAGCATGCAGGACCACGACGGTGAGTGCTCGCCGCCCGCCCCGAGTGGGCGCTGCGGCTCCGGCGGTGCCGGGCTCCCCGGCCGGGCCGGCGGGCGGGGGTGCCGGGCCGAGGACGCCCCCTGCCCCTCGAAGGGGGCCCCGGAGGCGAGGACCACGCGGTGAGGCCGCGGCAGGCACTCTGGGCGCCTGGCTGCCCTGGGAACCCTCACCTGTGCCTCCCGGCTCTGCCCTTCCTGCCACGAGCTGGAGGGACTGGGGGCGGCGGCGGGGACGGTTCGCTTACACGAGTGCCCCGTGGCCAGTAATAAAGTTGTCCTGGTGAGCTTCGGGCTCCTGTGCGCGTGACCACCTGTGCACTCCTTGGCTTGTGGAGGGAGGGCTGGTTGACTGGTGAGCATACAGTTCTCGAAAACCTCTCAGGCGGGATGGACTGGGTAGGAAGCTCCATCCCCGCCTTTCCAGAACAGGTGCAGGGAACTCCTGATAGGAAAAAAGTGCTGGCCCCCGGCTAGGGTTTGGGACTGGTTCTCTTCCATTGACCACTCGCTGGGAAGACGGATCCCTTTTGTGGACTTGCAGCTGGGGAAGAAGCCATTAGGCTGGACTGTCCTTCATTCTGTTCACTACTCTAAGGGTGCCCTGCGGTGGGAGCCCCCTTTACCCACTACTTCTGTCTTATTTTTGTCCTTGGCCTTTCTTGAGCTGAAATAGACCTGGTGGAGGAATGTGCTCAGAACAGTTGTCCACGGTAAAGAGTTTGGACCCTGGGTGTGCAGCTGTCAAAGAAACGGAGGAAAGTCTTGGAAGAATAACTGTTGTAAAACGGTTTTATGTCCCGGCCATTCAAGTGGCACGGTTCCTGGGAAAACAGCCATGGAAATGGTCGTGAGGAAAAGCAGTTCCAGATACAGGCTTTGGTGTTAAGATAGTTGGAGCTCCAATACAAGGTGTTATGAAGTGCAGAATGAAGGCATTTGGATAGTGATGGTCAAATATTTTTAAGGGTGCTATCAATTAAAAAAGGGACCTCCCCCAGTTGACTGTCTCGTGCCTGGTGGGGAAAGCAGATGGTCGGTCTTGGTCCAGGTCGTAGCAGACTTCAGCATATATGGTAAAAGGAGAGAGCCCGTCCTGGTCTTCAGTGGAGCCCTTGAGACTCCCGGGTTCTCTCCACTTCTCCTGGATCCCAGACTCTCTGGCCATGAGGACTGACATCAGGAAGGGGACCGTGCTGGGTGAGGGAGGCTCGACCTCTCCAAGGGCAGAGTCTGACCTGCCAAAAGCAGTTCCTGGCCGATTCTCACAAAGAGGGTTTTCATTAACCCCCTTTTCATCTTCTCAGTTTTGATGAGTGCAAAGCCAGTCCGTACTTCATGCCACCTTTGGAAAGGGGAGTTCCAAGTCACTTACATGCCGGCCATTTTCCTGCAGGTTGGGGTTCTCCGAGCCATCGAGTTCCACCACTTTCAAGGCTACAAAAGACATTTTTCTGGATAGAGGATGTGACCCAGATGGTTAAGTCCGTCAGTGGCAGGGGGCTGCCTGGGCCCTGGGAAAGCTGGGATGTTCGGAGGGAGGGGGGTGTCAGACACTCTGCAAGCTTGAAACTTGGTGACTAGATGTCATTTGGAGATGGACAGAAATGTTCCTGTTAGGGACTCATGCACAGCCCTTTCCTCCATACCTTCCCTTGATCTGTCTTCTCCTTCCTTCCATCCACATTCTTCTTTTTTTTTTTTTTAATTTAATTTTATTTTTCTTGGCCTGCACCATGTGCTCAGCATGCGGGATCTTAGTTCCCCGACCAGGGATCGAACCCGTGCCCCCTGCAGTAGAAGCACGGAGTCCTAACCGCTGGACTGCCAGGAAGTCCCCATCCACATTCTCCTTCTGCCTCTCCACCCCTCTCCACCCCCTCCCATAAATGTGGCGCTTGAGAAGACCCCCAGCCCAGTAACTGAAGATAACAATGAACATCAGTGGGGGGAGCGTGTGCCATCGAGCCGGCGGATGGCATGCTAGTTGTAATTCTGTCTCAGATCACCTTTTCTTCCACTAGATATTGATAATTTCATTACACGATGCACAGCAAGATTTCGCAAGGCCCAGGTTTTTCGAGACAATTTTTTAAGATACTAATTAATGTGTGTGAATCTGCAAGTGATTATTTTGCTTGAGGGGTTGCCATTCAGCATACTTAACCATCTGAATAATGACTTTTACCCCGGAAGCTTGGGGATGCTGTACTTGAGGGTCCTTCAGTATGGTTAAAATATTTGGAATTTAGCCTTGTTTTAAAGACACCGCGACTTGGAGAGGCCAAGTGATTCGCTTAAGGTCACACAGCAGTTGGGGAGCAGAGGAAGAAACCAACCCGAGGTGACCTGGCTCTTTGATCCCACCTGTGTCCCCTGGTATTCATGCCACCATCTGGGTGCAGCTTTGTAATATTTATATAACCACATAGGGGGGTACCTTCATAATGATCAAAGGTGATATTTTTATTTATTCACCTTGAAAACCACGAATGATTAAGTGTAACTTCTCAGAAGACTCTTTTCTAACACATATTGATTTTTCTTTTTTTCAAATAAAAAGGACAGTTCTTTTACCAAACCAGAATAGAGATGTGTGGAAGTTATGTTATATAATCTTGTATAACATTTCTAATTGTATGGAATCGGAGATCCCTTTCAGGACATCTAACCAAACTCAGTATAGATTCTTTCCTGCTCAGATGGGACAGGAGCATTGTTAACCTTAAGTCAGGAAGAATTAGCGCTGGAATCAAGAAAAATGTTAATTCTCACAACAACAAAAGCAATAATAATATTAACCGGAATTTGGCAGGCTCTTAAGTGCCAGGCCCTGGGCTAAGTCCCCTTTCTATGTGTTGCCTCCTTGAAGCTGCAGACACTTGAGCCTCCAGTGGTGGAGAAGGAAAGAAGAGCCCTCGGTGCCCTATTTAGTTGTTGTTGATGAAGACCTTGGTTTTGATCTGTTTTCAGAGCCAGTTGAAATAAGGTGTCAGATTTGCTAACGCGATTTTCTTTTATATTTTTGCAGTGTGAATGGATCACTTTGTATGTTTTGAGTGGTTTAAAAGTGTTTAATTTTTCTTTGCAGTAAGAAACCTGGTCCTCTTTTTCCATAAGTGGTGTGGACAAAGCCCAGAGGTCCTAACTTGGGAGTAATAAGAGACATCCCCTCCCAAAGGTCCCTAGGGTGGTGAATAGTGAAGAAGGACAGTCATACACAGGTATATACGTATAAACTTTGAGATACTCTTTGGCCCAGTTGCTGTTGCTACATAACAGATCACCCCCAAATAGTGGTGTAAAATGACTCTGTCATGTTTTTACTCAAGGATACTTTGTGTCAGGGACTTGGTCAGGGCCTAGTGGGGATGCCTCTGTTCCATGATGTCTGGGGCCTCAGCTGGAGACACTGAAGGCCTGGGGGACTTGACAGCTGGGTCTGCAGTCGTTTGGAGGCAACATCACTCCCGTGTCTGGGGTTGATGAGGGTTGTTGGCTGGACCCTCAGCTGGGCTGTCAACCAGAACACCTACGTGTGGCCTCTCCACGTGCCTTGGTTTGAACTTCCCCAGAGCATGGCAGCTGGGGTCCAGGAGAACAAGGTGGACGTGCCTGGCATTTTTATGTGTCAGCCTCAGGTGTTGCGTAGTACCACTGCCACTGTTTTCTGTTGGTTAGGGCAGTGACAGATGTCAACCTGAGTTCAAGGAGAGGGGGCATTGATGCCACCACTTACTCCATGGAGGATTGTCAGGTTACATGGTAAGGTGAGCACATGTGATGGGAGATACTGTTGTGGCCATCTTTGGAAAACCAGGATCTAAAGGGATGATAACTTAGGAGTGATTGTAGACATTCCCCAAGATGGTAAGAGGCAAATAATACATACATATATACACACACACACATATATGTGTGTGTATGTATATGCGTGTTTGTGGTGTGCATGTATGTGTACGTATATGTGTACGTATGCTTATATGTGCGTATGTATATGCACGTGTGTGTATATGCACGTGTATATGTATATATGTGTATTTATGCGTGTGTGTGTATATGTGTATATGCATATATGCATGTATATATGTGTGTATGTACACGTGTGTATGTATGTGTGTATGTATGTGTGTTTATGCGTATGTATGTGTGTGTGTGTGTGTGTGTGTGTGTGTATGTATATGTGTGTATACAATTTCTATTGAAATACCATCCAATCATGCTGCTCGCCTTACCTGGTTGGGTCCAGAGATGATATTTGAAGAGCGACTGCAGTGGGGATTTGAACTGCACATTTCAGTTGCAGAGCTGAGAGCTCACGTTTAGCTTTGTGGCTTCCCGCCCCTCAGAGCACCCTGACCATGACCTTTCGGTTCCTCCTGTGGCTTCCTGGGAGGCCTGGCTGGACTCTCCAGCTGTTTCTTCCCTCCCTGCCCTCCCCTGTCCGTGCATCACCACTCAGGCCTTTCTTCTGCTCCTCAGAAAGGGGACACTTCTGGTCCTAGACCTCTAGCGCCTGCTGGTCCCACTGTTACCACCCTAGCTAGTTCAGCCTGCATCCTTCACTTCCAGGCCCAAGAGCTTCCCGGCTAGACCAGGTCCCCCACTGGTCTGTTTGCTCGCTGAACACACTCTGTTTTACCTTTGTAGCATTTTGTTGGCAATTATGTGTTTCTTTGGTTATGATTTGAGTACCATCTCCTCTTCACCAGAGTCTAAGCTCCAGGAGGTCAGGGATCCTGTGACCTTTCCTCACCTTTGTCACCCCATCACCCCACCCAGAGTAGATGCTCAAAAGGCATTTGTTAAGTACAGAAGCTGTTTTGATGTCTGAGCGACAGTGCCTGTGATAAAACCTAGCGACTGTGTGTCAGAGGCCCACTTACAGGCACACTGTATTTTCATGATTTCTAATTCTGCCTCCAATCCAGCAAATTCAGTGTTGTTACCCATTTTTCATGGACTGACCCTGAGCTGAGAAAGGTGAGAACCTCCATCAGAGACACTTCATTAAGAGGCAGGGTTTGAATTCAAGCCTGCCTGCATCAGAGCTGCGTGCCTCTGCATCCCTAGCCCCAGCCTAGGAGGACTCGAATAGAAAATGGGAATCACACTGCCTTTTTCAGTCGACTCGGGAGTAAAGGAGTAACAGAAGGTTGCTTTCATAGAAGCAGTATTTTAGAAAAACATTCCTTTTCAACCTTTTCTATTTTCTGCCTAAACATATATAGATGTGTCTCCTTCCTCCTGGCTTTTCTTAGCTGCTCATCAACCCAGATTTTTCTCAAAGATTTCCTCCCCTTGTGAGTCTTAAATCCTTGTGGGAAGATTTTTTTTTACCCTGGAGGGTTGGCAAAGCCAAAAGAATTGCAAAACCAGCCATTTGCTAAGGATTCCAAGGCCTGGTGGAAGTTGGCTGATAGGATAGGATTTTGGCAACGCTCTTTTTCCTTAAGGAGATTTCTCTTCCTTGAGCAAAATAATTTCAGAGGGAGAAATAACAGTATGCAGACTTTTATAATGAGGGAACTAAGGTCCGGGGAGTTCAGAAAATGTCCCTGAAGTCTCAGAGCAAATGGGTAGTCCTGCCAAGAAGGGAATTCGAGTTTTTCTCGCCTTTTCCTGCCTTCAGTTTCTGTAGAGCTTATTTGGCAGTGGTTTTTGTTTCTCGTTTGCAGTGGTCTCAAACATGGTGTCATCGTGTGGGATTTGAGAATTTCAAGTATTGAGGATTCAGTGGAAGAAGGTTTTCTATGAGTGAAGCGGTGATGGGTACCTTTGGGCAGTTTAAATCATGGAGTCATGATTTCCCAGACTTGGATGCCATCTTCCAGGCTTCCTCTTCCTGTTAGGTCTCAGTCTACCTGCTGTTCTCTCTTCATTCTCATCCCTGGGCTGGTGATGCTCTTCATTGTTGTGAGTCCTGGGGGCTTCACCCTCCCTCAGTGGTCTTCCCAACCCTGCCCCCACTTTTGTAAACGGTCCCTTATGAAACTCCCTTAACAGCAGCAGTTTCTTCCCAGACCTGACCGGTGTAAGATACAGGGACCTTCTCGCCTTCATTCAGTAAACATGTGGCTGGGGTGACAGCTGTGTCTGAGACAGTTACCCAGAGTATCCTCGTGATGCTCAGACTTTAGTGGGAAGAGAGGCATTGAACAACTAATTTTCAAGAATTATGAGAAATACAAATGAGAAATACAACATGGCATGGAGGAGATGTTGGTGATCAGGAGAAGCTGGAACCTGGAAAATAAAGGAATTAGGTTGGTGAAGAATGGAAGACAAAAACAAACTTATAGAAAAATAGGTAAAAGAAATGGGAAGGGAATTCGCAAAACCAACCAACCAAACAAATTGCAAATGTCCAATAGACACAAGTAAAAATCCTCAGCCTTGATAGAAACCAGGGATATCTAAATTTTCAAATTATGGGTTATCATTTTTCAATATCGGACCTGCAAAAGTGAAAATGAAGTGTTGGCAAAGGTGCAATGGAGACCACGTCTCTCATTTACTGCCGGTGAAGATGTAAATACATTGGTACCCAGCGTGGTGGGAGGCTGCAGCAGGTTGATCAGGTGTTAGGCACAGACACTCCATGAAGCCTCAGCCTTTTAACGAGATCCATGTGTAGAAAGGGGAGAGGTGGGATGAGAATGCCAGTGCAGGGGTATTTGAGACTTGGATAGAAAGGCAGCTTGCCTGGACCCGTCCGTGACCGTGGAGCAGGTTGGTCCTCACCCTGTGAATCTAGAGCGTAGAGATTAGCTGAGTGTTCCAGGGAACAGGGGAAAGGCCCTTGTCATTTCTGGAGCTGTCCAGACCCATACAAGTTGCTTATTCAAATGGTGAGATCCAGCCATTATTCTTGCTTGTCAGTCAGTCTTCACTGCTGGGAGAGGGGGAACAAATAAAGTCAGCTCATCAGTGACCTAGTTCAGGGGAATTTCACATTGCAACTTTGTATTTTTCTTTTCATTTTTCTCTTTGTGCTTCTGCATTGTTTGGCCTGAGCAGAAGTCATTTTCACTTTGGTGACCTGAGACTGAACTTGTGAAGGACAGGAAGTAACGAATGGGTTTCTTGAGCAGAATTTTGACCTAAGAACAAAGGGCGTGGGCGACCAGAAGAAAGGGGGTGTCACAGTGGACATCAAGAAGTCACAGCGCCATTTTTTTATATATTCTTTTTCAGATTCTTTTCCATTATAGTTTATTCCAAGATATTGAATATAGTTCCCTGTGCATTACAGTAGGACCTTGTTGTTTATTTCATAAATAGTAGTCTGTATCTGTTAATCCCATACTCCTAATTTATCCCTCCCCCAGCCCGTTGTGCCTTTGATAACCATAAGTTTGTTTTCTGTGTTTGTGAGCCTGTTTCTGTTTTGTAAATAAGTTCATTTGTATCATTTTTTTAGATTCCACACATAAGTGATATTAAATGATATTTGTCTTTCTCTGTTTGGCTTACTTCACTTAGTATGATAATCTCTAGGGCCATCCATGGTGCTGCAAATGGCATTATTTCATTCTTTCTTATGGCTGAGTAATATTCCACAGTAGATATATACCACCTTCTTTATCTATTCATCTGTTGATGGACATTTAGGTTGCTTCCATGTCTTGGCTATTGTGAGTAGTGGTGCAGTGAACATTGGGGTGCATGTATCTTTTCGAATTAGAGTTTTCTCCAGATATATGCCCAGGAGTGGGATTGCTGGATCATAGGGTAACTCTGTTTTTAGTTTTTTTTATTAGTGCCATTTTTAAGAAAGAACATGAAATACGCATTTTTGGACATTTTGACTTCGATTACTGGTAGGACATCTAGGTGGAATATAGCTGATGATTGAAAGTCAAGATTATAAGTAGTTGCTACAGATAAAGGTCTGTGAGGTTATGCATGAGGGTGAAAATTGTAGCTTTGGTTAGTTCTGTGGGTCTCAATCTTCTGTGCCTGTTGTAATCACCGGGGAACTGTAAACCTCACGCCTGGGTCCTACCCCCCCCCCCCAGGGATTGTGATGTTATGCTCCAGGGTGTAGCCTGGGCATTGGGATTTTCCTGGAACTCACATATGTGTCTTTCTTGGTTTATTCCTTCATTTTTGGTATGCAGTTTTGGGATCACACACTCATGGTGCCTCCTAAGACGGGGGTGTGGAAATAACAAAACAAAGGTTTGAGACATTGTGGGCTTGAAAATATATTAATTCTACCCCCACACTTAGAAGGTCTTTAGGGTGCATCAAGGGTTTGGGTTGGAGCACATTTTCTTTAGAATTTTGAAGGCATGGCTCTTCCAGCCTCTGGTGTTGCCTCTGAGAAGTCTGACGCTGTCCTAGTTTTTAATTGTTTTGTATGAAACCTGTTTTTTCCTCTCTAAAAGCATGTGTGCTCTTTGCTTTGTTCCTGATGTTCAGTCCTATCACAATTAGATGACTGTTGAGGTTCTGTTTTCATGCATTTTCCTGGGTACACTTGCCTGGTTCTTTTAATCTGGAAACTTATGTCTGGGAACTTGTCTTTTGTTATTTCCTCCATCCTAAATTCTCTCTTTACTCTTTCTGGATTACTTATTATTTGGGTGTTTGACTTCCTGCATTGATCTTCTGATTTTCTTATCTCTTCTCTCCTGTTTTTTTCTCATCCTTTTACTCAAATTTCTTTAGGTTTTCTTAGCCGTATCTTCTAATTCTTATGCTGAGCTTTTGATTTCTGCTGTCATATTTTTAACTTCCAAGAGCTCTTTTTTCCTCTGAAAATTATTTTTGATACCATCCTGTTCTGCCTCATCAATACAGTATAATTTCTTATATCCCAAAGTATATTAATAGTAGTCTTCGAGGTTTTCTTTTCTTTGTATGGACTCTCTTTCTCCAAGTTGCTGTTGTCTGTTTGTTGTTATTTTTCATATTATGTGCTTTCTTCTTATGTCAAGGGATCTTTGGCCTCTACTCATATTTAAGTGAGGCCATTAACAAGAGGATTGGGAATTATGCACATAGGAGGGTCTGCTGATGGTGCCTCTGTAAGGTGATCTGACTGGGCCATGTCACTGGGCAATGCTCCTTTCTCTAGTTTTAGATCTTTATCATGGGGTGGTGAGATTTCCCAGAGGAAGGTCACCCAGTGCCCTGTCCTGTGGGCAAAGACCTGGTTACTTCCGGGAATCCAGTGGAGATGAAGTGGGGGTTGTGTGTATGTAGGGGTTGTTCAGCAGAAACACTCCTATACTCAAGGGCAATTGTGAGTATGAAAGAACTGACAATTTATTTTGATACATTGCAGGACCATCCCAAGCTGCTTGAAGTCTCCCTCCCTCCCTCCCCTCCTCCCTTCCTGCCCTCCTCCTTTTCTTTCTTTTAACTCCTATGCACATGAAACTGGAAAGAATTGTTGCCTCCTGGCATGGCTAATGGTCAGGGTAGGGGGAAGGCATAGTTTTTTACCATATCCTTTTTTATTACTTGAATTTTTTGTATTGGGATAATTGTAGACTCACTGCAGTTGTAAGAGAGAATATGGAGAGATCCCTTGTATGTTTCCTTCGATGGTAACATTCTTGCAAAACTTGAGTATAATGTCATAACCAGAGTAGCAACAGTGATGCAACCCACGAACCTTATTCAGATTTCCCGTTTCTTTTTCCAGCGCATGTGTGCGTGCACGCACGCACGTGTGTGTGTGTGTGTGTGTATTACATTCTATCCAGTTTTATCACCTGTGTAGGTTCCTGTAACCAACCCAGTCAAAATATTGGACTGATTCAACATCACAAGGATAACTTGTGTTGCCCTTTTATAACCACACACACTCTATGTACCTTTTTGTACAAAAGGAACAGTCATGTTAAGTAACTCCTATCACCTACTCCAAAAATAAAGCTAATTAGAAAATTATAACTTTAAGAATTAAGGGAGAGCTTGAAGATGGCAGAGGAGTAAGATGTGAAGATCACCTTTCTCCCCACAAATACATCAGAAATACATCTACATGTGGAATAGTTCCTACAGAATACCTACTGAACGCTGGCAGAAGACCTCAGACTTCCCAAAAGGCAAGAAACTCCCCACGTACCTGGCCGTGTGGCTGACAGAGTCTTGGAGCTCCAGCCTGGTGTCAGGCCTGAGCCGCTGAGGTGGGAGAGCCGAATTCAGGACATTGGTTCACCAGAGACCTCCTGGCCCCACGTAATATCAAAGGGTGAAAGCTCTCTCAGAGATCTCCATCTCAACACTTAAGACCCAGCTCCACTCAACGACCAGCAAGCTACAGTGCTGGACATCCTATGCCAAACAACTAACAAGACAGGAACACAACCCCACCCATTAGCAGAGAGGCTGCCTAAAATAATAATAAGTTCACAGACACCCCAAAACACACCACCGGACGTGGTCCTGCCCACCAGAAAGACAAGATCCAGCCTCATCCACCAGAACACAGGCACCAGTCTCCTCCACCAGGAAGCCTACACAACCCACTGAACCAACCTCACCCATTGGGGTCAGACACCAAAAACAACGGGAACTATGAACCTGCAGCCTGCAGAAAGGAAACCCCAAACACAGTAGGTTAAGCAAAATGAGAAGCCAGAAAAATACACAGCAGATAAAGGAGCAAGGTAAAAACCCAGCAGACCAAACAAATGAAGAGGAAATAGGCAGTCTACCTGAAAAAGAATTCAGAGTAATGATAGTAAAGATGATCCAAAATCTTGGAAATAGAATGGAGAAAATACAAGAAGAGTTTAACAAGGACCTAGAAGAACTAAAGAGCAAACAATGATGAACAACACAATAAATGAAATAAAAAATTCTCTAGAAGGAATCAATAGCAGAATAACTGAGGCAGAAGAACGGATAAGTGACCTGGAAGATAAAATAGTAGAAATAACAACCACAGAGCAGAATAAAGAAAATAGAATGAAAAGAATTGAGGACAGTCTCAGAGACCTCTGGGACAACATTAAACGCACCAACATTCGAATTCTAGGGGTCCCAGAAGAAGAAGAGAAAAAGAAAGGGACTGAGAAAATATTTGAAGAGATTATAGTTGAAAACTTCCCTAACATGGGAAAGGAAATAGTCAATCAAGTCCAGGAGGCACAGAGTCCCATACAGGATAAATATAAGGAGAAACACACCAAAACACATATTAATCAAACTATCAAAAGTTAAATACAAAGAAAAAATATTAAAAGCAGCAAGGGAAAAGCAACAAATAACATACAAGGGAATCCCCATAAGGTTAACAGCTGATCTTTCAGCAGAAACTCTGCCAGCCAGAAGGGTGTGGCAGGACATATTTAAAGTGATGAAAGGGAAAAACCTACAACCAAGATTACTCTACCCAGCAAGGATCTCACTCAGATTCGACGGAGGAATTAAAACCTTTATAGACAAGCAAAAGCTAAGAGAATTCACCACCACCAAACCAGCTTTACAACAAATGCTAAAGGAACTACTCTAGGCAGGAAACACAAGACAAGGAAGAGACCTACAATAATAAACCCAAAACAATAAAGAAAATGGTAATAGGAACATACATATCAATAATTACCTTAAATGTAAATGGATTAAATGCTCCAACCAAAAGACATAGACTGGCTGAATGGATACAAAAACAAGACCCATATATATGCTGTCTACAAGAGACCCACTTCAGACCTAGGGACACATACAGACTGAAAGTGAGGGGAAGGAAAAACATATTCCATGCAAATAGAAATCAAAAGAAAGCTGGAGTAGTAATTCTCATATCAGACAAATTAGACTTTAAAATAAAGACTATAACAAGAGACAAAGAAGGACACTACATAATGATCAAGGGATCCATCCAAGAAAAAGATATAACAATTGTAAATATTTATGCACCCAACATAGGAGCACCTCAATACATAAGGCAAATGCTAAGAGCCATAAAGGGGGAAATCGACAGTAACACAATCATAGTAGGGGACTTTAGCACCCCACTTTCACCAATGGACAGATCATCCAAAATGAAAATAAATAAGGAAACAGAAGCTTTAAATGATACAATAAACAAGATGGACTTAATTGATATTTATAGGACATTCCATCCAGAAACAGCAGATTACACTTTCTTCTCAAGTGCACATGGAACATTCTTCAGGATAGATCACATCTTGGGTCACAAATCAAGCCTTCGTAAATTTAAGAAAATTGAAATCGTATCAAGTATCTTTTCCGACCACAATGCTATGAGACTGGATATCAATTACAGGAAAAAATCTGTAAAAAATACGAACACATGGAGGCTAAATAATACACTACTAAATAACCAAGAGATCACTGAAGAAATCAAAGAGGAAATCGGAAAATACCTAGAAACAAATGACAATGAAAACACGACAACCCAGAATCTATGGGTTGCAGCAAAAGCAGTTCTATGAGGGAAGTTTATAGCAATACAATCCTACCTCAAGAAACAAGAAACATCTAAAATAAACAACCTAACTTACACCTAAAGCAATTAGAGAAAGAAGAACAAAAAACCACCAAAGTTAGCAGAAGGAAAGAAATCATAAAGATCAGATCAGAAATAAATGAAAAAGAAATGAAACAATAGCTAAGATCAATAAAACTAAAAGCTGGTTCTTTGAGAAGATAAACAAAATTGATAAACCATTAGTGAGACTCATCAAGAAAAAAAGGGAGAAAAATCAATAGAATTAGAAATGAAAAAGTAACAACTGACAGTGCAGAAATACAAAGGATCAGAGAGATTACTACAATCAACTCTATGCCAATGAAATGGACAACCTGGAAGAAATGGACAAATTCTTAGAAAAGCACAACCTCCTGAGGCTCAACCAGGAAGAAATAGAAAATATAAACAGACCAATCACAAGCACTGAAATTGAAAATGTGATTAAAAATCTTCCAACAAACAAAAGTCCAGGACCAGATGGATTCACAGGCGAATTCTGTCAAACATTTAGAGAAGAGCTAACACCTATCCTTCTCAAACTCTTCCAAAATATAGCAGAGGGAGGAACACTCCCAAACTCATTCTACGAGGCCACCATCACCCTGAGACCAAAACCAGACAAAGATGTCACAAAAAAAGAAAAATACAGACCAATATCACTGATGAACATAGATGCAAAAATCCTCAACAAAATACTAGCAGACAGAATCCAACAGCACATTAAAAGGATCATACACCATGATCAAGTGGGCTTTATCCCAGGAATGCGAGGATTCTTCAATATATGCAAATCAATCAGTGTGATAAACCATCTTAACAAAATGAAGGATAAAAACTATATGATCATCTCAATAGATGCAGAAAAAGCTTTCGGCAAAATTCAACACCCATTTATGATAAAAACTCTCCAGAAAGTAGGTATACAGGGAACTTTCCTCAACATAATAAAGGCCATATATGACAAACCCACAGCCAACATCATTCTCAGTGGTGAAAAACTGAAACCATTTCCACTAATATCAGGAAGAAGACAAGGTTGCCCACTATCACCACTATTATTCGACATAGTTTTGGAAGTTTTAGCCACAGCAATCAGAGAAGAAAAAGCAATAAAAGGAATTCAAATCGGAAAAGAAGAAGTCAAACTGTCACTGTTTGCAGATGACATGATCCTATACATAGAGAATCCCAAATATGCTACCAGAAAACTACTAGAGCAAATCAATGAATTTGGTAAAGTAGCAAGATATAAAATTAATGCACAGAAATCTCTTGCATTCCTATACACTAATGATGAAAATTCTGAAAGAGAAATTAAGGAAACACTCCCATTTATCATTGCAACAAAAAGAATAAAATACCTAGGAATAAACCTACCTATGGAGACAAAAGACCTGTATGCAGAAAACTGTAAGACACTGATGAAAGAAAATAAAGATGATACAAACAGACGGAGAGATATACTATGTTCTTGGATTGGAAGAATGAACATTGTGAAAATGACTATACTACTCAAAGCAATCTACAGATTCAATGCAATCCCTATGAAACTACTAATGGCATTTTTAAAAAAAATTATTTATCTATTTATTCATGGCTGTGCTGGGCCCTCGTTCCCGCACGAGGGCTCTTTCCAGCTGTGGCAAGCGGGGGCCACTCCCCATCGCGGTGCGTGGGCCTCTCACCATCGCGGCCTCTCCTGTTGCGGAGCACAGGCTCCAGACGCGCAGGCTCAGCAATTGTGGCTCACGGGCCCAGCCACTCCACGGCACGTGGGATCCTCCCAGACCAGGGCTCGAACCCGTGTCCCCCGCATTAGCAGGCAGACCCTCAACCACTGCGCCACCAGGGAAACCCACTAATGGCATTTTTCACAGAACTAGAACAAAAAATTTCCCAGTTTGTATGGAAACACAAAAGACTCGGAATAGCCAAAGCAATCTTGAGAAAGAAAAACAGAGCTGGAGGAATCAGACTCCCTGACTTCAGACTATACTACAAAGCTACAGTAATCTAGACAATATGGTACTGGCACAAAAACAGAAATATAGATCAATGGAATAGGATAGAAAGCCCAGAGATAAACCCACACGCATATGGTCACCTTATGTTTGATAGTGGAGGCAAGAATACACAATGGAGAAAAGACAGCCTCTTCAATAAGTGGTGCTGGGATAACTAGACAGCTACATGTAAAAGAATGAAATTAGAACACTCCCTAACACCATACACAAAAATAAGCTCAAAATGGATTAAAGACCTAAATGTAAGGTCAGACACTATAAAACTCTTAGAGGAAAACATAGGCAGAACAGTCTATGGCATACATCACAGCAAGATCCTTTTTGACCCACCTCCTAGAGAAATGGAAATAAAAACAAAAATAAAAAATGGGGCCTAGTGAAACTTAAAAGCTTTTGCACAGCAAAGGAAACCATAAACATGCCAAAAAGACAAGCCTCAGAATGGGAGAAAATATTTGCAAATGAAGCAACTGACAAAGGATTAATCTCCAAAATATACAGGCAGCTCATACAGCTCAATATCAAAAAACCAAACAACCGAATCCAAAACTGGGCAGAAGATCTAAATAGACATTTCTCCAAAGAAGATATACAGATTGCCAACAAACACATGAAAGGATGCTCAACATCACTAATCATTAGAGAAATGCAAATCAAAACTACAGTGAGGTATCATCTCACACCAGTCAGAATGGCCATCATTAAAAAATCTACAAACAAGAAGTGCTGGAGAGGGTGTGGAGAAAAGGGAACCCTCTTGCACTGTTAGTGGGAATGTAAATTGATACAGCCACTATGGAGAACAGTATGGAGGTTCCTTAAAAAACTAAAAATAGAACTACCATATGACCCAGCAATCCCACTACTGGGCATATACCCTGAGGAAACCATAATTCAAAAAGAGTCGTGTACCACAATGTTCACTGCATCTCTATTTACAATAGCCAGGACGTGGAAGCAACCTAAGTGTCCATCAACAGATGAATGGATAAAGAAGATGTGGCACATATATACAATGGAATATTACTCAGCCATAAAAAGAAACGAAATTGAGTTATTTGTAGTGCGGTGGATGGACCTAGAGTCTGTCATACAGAGTGAAGTAAGTCAGAAAGAGAAAAACAAATACCGTATGCTAACACATGTATATGGAATCTAAAAAAAAAAATGGTTCTGAAGAACCTAGGGTTAGGACAGGAATAAAGATGCAGACGTAGAGAATGGGCTTGAGGACACAGGGAGGGGGAGGGGTAAGCTGGGACGAAGTGAGAGAGTGTCATGGACAAATATACACTACCAAATGTAAAAATGGGTAGCTAGTGGGAAGCAGCTGCACAGCACAGGGAGATCAGCTCTGTGTTTTGTGACCACCTAGAGGGGTGGCATAGGGAGGGTGGGAGGGAGATGCAAGAGGGAGGAGATATGGGGCTATATATTTATGTATAGCTGATTCACTTTGTTATACAGCAGAACCTAACACACCATTGTAAAGCAATTATACTCCAATAAAGATGTTAAAAAAAAAAAAGAATTAAGGGAAATTCCACCACCAGTAATGTTATTCTACTCCAAAGACTGCTTGTAAGTTTTGGGAGGGGAGACAAGTGTAAGGAAGGTCAGTTTGCATTAGTGAAGTTAGGAGGGACGTTGGGGGGTGGTTCTCAATCCCTGCAGTTTGATTACTTTCAGGTACAGTAACCTGAGCTAACTGCCAGATAAAGGCCATGCACGGCTAGCTAACAGTTTCATTGATGAATAATTTTTTTCTGTCATTTGCACAATATTTCCGAATGAATGCTCTGTGAAAATAGTTCACTCAAGTACTTTGTTCCTCCAAGTAGTTTAGATGCTCTTTGAAACACTGCTTTCACCATTATTTGTTGGCTGTTATAGAATATTGGAGATGGAGATCTTGGGGACCTTGTATTTTAACATCTGATTTTATGTTTGAGGAAACTCATGTGAAAGAGAATTTAAATTGGTGCCAGAACCCTGGTTTTCTGACTTGTTGCTTAGTAAATACTTAAGAAAAAAATAGCAGAAAGGTCAGCTCAGAAGTATATTTAATGCAGATGGCCTGGGTGAAATTATTTCAAATTCAGAAATGTTTTTGAAGTGCTGGCATTTTGCTGGGAATTGTATGGCATGCAGTGTGATCACTAAATGGGGAAAATTAGGGAATTTTTGAGTGAGCTACTTCCTGTAGCAAATAAGAGACTTGTTTATTCAGAAATATTGGTTCTCGGGACACTCTTAGCTTGCTTTAGGAGGAAGTTAACATTTTGGCTTACCTTCTACCTGGGTAGTCACCTCATATAGCCGTGGGAATGATTGGTCGTTTTGGAAATTAGTGTCCATTGATTTTTCTTGTTAGGGGTCTTTGAGTTTACAAGATTTCAACTATTTTCATCCCTGATGTTGTAATTCTAGTCTGTGATCTGAACATGAGTTCCAAAGAAAGCAAAGTTTCCTAGGACCTTAACAACCCTGGCTTTGAAAATCTGATAGTGAAGACCTGCTGTGTGGGATTTTATGGTTTGGTCATTTGACATCACGAATGTTTGTTGGGGTATGTGCAGAAAGAAAACTCATTGAACCTACTTTTGATAAATCTGGGCATGAGGACAGGTCAGTTTCAGTGTTTTCCAACATTGTGGTATACTTCCTCCCTTACATTTTAAAATTGATGTAATACTGTATATAGTGTCTTGAATCGTGCTTTTAAAATTAAAAGCAACTAACATATAGTGGAACTGACTGACAGTCAGGATGCAGAACAGAAATATCACCCCTCAAAACTCCCTCAAACTATCCCTTTGTAATCACACCCTCCCCCATCCCTAAACCCCTTGTTTTCTGTTCACTATAGTTTTTAGAATGTCATACAAATGGAATTCTACAGTATGTAATGTTTTGACACTGGAGTCCTAGTTTGTTGAGAATTTTTATCAGAGGTGGATATTGAAGTTCATCACATGCTTTTTCTGCATTAAATGGTTGGATCCATGGTTTTTCTTCTTCAGACGGTTAATATGGTGACAAGGGTGTGTTTTTCATGGTATATCTTCCTGGATTTGAATTGATCATATTTTCTTGAGGACTTTTGCATCTATGATCACCCAGGATATTAGTCCTAGTTTTCTTTCCTTGTACTATCTTTATCTGGTTTTGCTGGGCTCATACAATGAAATAGGAGGTATTTCCTTCTCTTTTATTTTCTGGGAGAGGTTGTGCGGTGTTGATGGAGTCTGCGTTTTAACTTATCATAAACATTTGTCTATGGCATCAAACTTTAAACTTAATTTTTAATGTCTGCATAATGTTAAAAATCACAATATTTCTTAGTATTATGTGACATTTATTATACATTATATATTTATTACATATAAATATATGTATATATATATAATACTTATTACATATTAAGTGACATTTATTGAACACTGTTCAATGTTTGGGGCACTGTTCTAAGTGCTTTACCTGTACCAGTGGAGTAGGTACAATTATTATCTCCATTTTACATGCAAAGAAAAGTAAGGCACAAAGAGTTTAAGTCAGTTGCTCAAGCTCACAAAGTTTCTATGTGGCCAAGTAGGATTTGAACTCAGGCTGTTTGATTCCCCATCTCATGGTTTTAACTATGACATTGTACCCTCTGATTATATCAGAATTTGTTTTTTAGGCCTCACTTTGAGATATTTAGGTATTTTCCATGTCCTCACTGTGATGCATATTCTTGTCCTGAAGTCTTTGATCATCTCTGACAGATTCTTTAGGTGGGATTCCTAGAAGTGCTGTTTCAGTGTCAAAGTGCGTGCCCGTTGTAAAGGCTAACACACACCACTGTATAACTTTCCAGGAATTTGAACGAATTAGAAATTCCAACAGCACTATTTGAGAGTGCTCAATTGAGTGTTCTCTGCCAGAATTATTATAGTTATTTTATGTATTTTAAATTCAGTTTGATTGCAGAGAGACAGTATCTCATTGCTTTAGTTTGCCTTCCTTCTTTACTAGTAAAACTGAATATTTTTAAAGATCATTATTGGTCATTTATATTTTTTTCCTTGTGAGAAAAATTTGTTCCTGTCAGTTCTCCATTTTTTTTTCCTAGTGGGATAACTGTGTTTTTCTTAGTGATTTGTTTGAGTTCTTTATATATTCTGTATATAAATCTTTTATCCTATCTCATAAGTTTTGCCTGGATTTTTGGTATACAGAAGAAATTATTTTTATCTAGTCAAAATACTCTCTCTTTTCCCTTGTGTTTTTTTCATTGTTTTATTCTCAGATCCAGGATCTCAATTATATATATATGTATTTTTAAAATAAATTTATTTATTTTATTTATTTTTATTTTTGGCTGTGTTGGGTCTTCGTTGCTGCACGCGGGCTTTCTCTAGTTGTGGCGAGAGGGGGCTACTCTTCGTTGTGGTGCGCGGGCTTCTCACCGCGATGGCTCCTCTTGTTGCGGAGCACGGGCTCTAGGCATGCAGGCTTCAGTAGTTGTGGCACGTGGGCTTCAGTAGTTGTGGCACGGGGGCTCAGTAGTTGTGGCTCACAGGTTGTAGAGCGCAGGCTCGGTAGTTGTGGTGCACGGGCTTAGTTGCTCCGTGACATGTGGGATCTTCCTGGACCAGGGCTCGAACCCGTGTCCCCTGCATTAGCAGGCAGACTCTCAACCACTGCGCCACCAGGGAAGCCCCCTAGATGGATCTTTATTTCATATAATTTTGATCAGTTGATAGTTCTTCCCAGGGGCAGTAAAACCTACAACCCCAGTTTGTATCCTTCCCATGATTCTTCCTGTCTCTCTTCTTTTCTCTTGTTCTCCAGGAGGCAGTATACCCTCATCCCTCCCCTCTTCCCTGGTTGAGTTGCATTTCCAGGAATTGGGGGTCTGTGAGTAGATATAGAAACATGTATTCTTGGGGTGTGGGTGCCCTTGAAAGCAGTTTCTTTCAGCAGCTTGTTTCTGAGAGAGAGGCTCACACCTGGCGGTCCCTGTGTGCTTTTCCAGGTCCACCTGTCACATCCCATTCTTGTGTTTCAGGGACTCATCCACACTCAGTGTGTTTTATGTATCACTGTATTTTTTTCCAGTGGGAACTCAGGAAAGGGTGAATCACATGACATTGACTAATTATCATAATATCCCACAATGCCTTTCAGATGTTAGCTTAAAATTTCTAGTTTATTACAAGAAGAAGTTTAATTCATGGATAGAGGGATGCAGCAACAGGTAGGCTGATATATTAACCAACTGGTCATTGTGTTTTCCAGGTTCACACCTCTTTCACATATTTTACCTCACTTAATTATTTCCACAGAACCCTGGGTTAGGTACTAGTACCCTCGTTTGAGTCAAAGTGACACGCCCGAAGTCTAACACATAGGCAGAGGTAGTTTCCACTGTGCTAAACATCTCTGAAGAAAGAGGTTATTGAAGATTTCATGTTGGGGAGTTCAACCAGAAGCTGTCCCAGTGTGGTGGTCAGAATAATTCCCCCTCCCTCTCAGAGATGTCCATGACCCAATCCCCAGAGCCTGCGAATGTGTTCTGTCCTGTGGCAAGGGGGAATTAAGGTTGCAGGTGGGGTTAGGGTTGCTAATCAGCTGACTTTGAGCTGGGAGATGATCCTGGGTTATCCAGGTGGGCCCACTGTCATCACAGGGGTCCTAATCCATGAAAAGAGGAGGCAGGAGGAGTCAGGGAACGTGCTAGGATGGCGATACCATTACCGACTTGGAGGTGGAAGGGTGCCAGGAGCCAAGGAATATGGGCAGCCTAGGATCTGGAAAAGGCAAGGAAAGGGCTTCTCCCCTGGAGCCTCCAGAAGGAGCACGGCCCTGCCGACACTTTGAATTTAGCCCAGTGAGACTCCTGTTGGACTTCCTACCTCCAGAAATGCAAGATTTGGGTCTGTTTCAAGCCACTAAGTTTGTGGGAATTTATTACTGCAGCGACAGGAAACTAATATACTCAGCATATCAAGTAATGGCCATGATCTGACTTTCTGAAAAGCGAACAGGAAGTCCCGGAGTGGTCGACTCTGTATGCACCTCACATAGGCATTTACCTGAGCAGGTGCTGTGTCCTCATTTGATGTTCTGTGTAGGTGTTTTCTCATTATGTTGCTGCCACCTCTCCCCCTACAATGGGAACATCAGCTTTCTGGGAGCAGGAAGAGCCTGGTATGGAGGAGAAGCTCAATAAATATTTGTTGGATTATTTCTTTTTGCCCAAATGATATTGTACCAACTAAATGAGACCTGATTTGCATCCCGGATGGAATATGGCCAACTATATAAGTAACAAATAAAAAGAAAAAAGAAATTGAGTTAAAATTATCTAGGATCAAATATTAATTTCCAGTGCTCTTTCTAGTATTCAGTCATATGCATAAATATTTTTATATATTCCTCACACTCTGAATGATCCTCCCATAAAATAAGATAGGTGGTCATCATAAAATAAATACAATGCTGTACTTTACATTTTTGACTTATAAATATGATGTTTCATGTTGCATTTTTGGGACTTAACATACTTTAAATAAAGAGAACTGTCAATTTTTTGTAATTACCGTTTCACAGACTGGTTGACATTCCACTGAGTGTGTAGGACAGTCCACTGAATATATTGAATATATACATATATAATTAATTTATTGTTGATTATTGAAAATATTATAGTTTATTGAAAATATTTGATAACTATTAATTAAACACCGTTGTGCCTGAGTCTGTGTCACGTCACTGTGACTGTCTAGTTATTACTGTGGTTGTAGTCAGCCGGTAGGCCTGGGCTAACTGGTAGACCTGCAGACAATGCCTGTAGAGTTATAGGCCTTCCACATGTTTCTGTATAGAGCTCTGTCCACAAGGGTCCCTGTCTTAGGATGCTTTGAATGGCTCTTAAATTTTTGTTTAATTTATTCATAAGGCATTCTCTGCCTGGCATCAAGCATCCCCACCTGTCTCAACCTCAGATTGACCTTCTACCGAAAATTTTTCCTCATCAGAAATCCCCAGAACCTCTACAGGAACTGGAGGCAAAAGCAGAGTGTTAATGGGACAGTGATGACAAAGAAGAAATACCCACTTGGAACGCACATCAAGAGGGTTATGAGTATCAGACGAAGGCATCGCCTTAAAATATGTCACATGATGACCTTCACTTTTTTAAACAGACGTTTTGTTTTCCTTATCTTCTCTTCTTGACAGTTGCTTCGGTTTTCCTACATGCTGACTGCTCCTCTGATAGCAAAATAAGAAGGAAAAACAAAATTTTAACTGTTGACTCAATTTCGCAAGAGCAGTGACCAGTCTGGGAGTGGGGGAGGGGATCTCCCCAGGCTCCCTCTGGTTGTACAAGCCAGCAGTGTGCACTGAATTACAAACAACAGCTCTAAGCCTGTGAGGAGAAGGATGTCCCCTCCGAGGCAGATCTGGGCCGTTGTTTCGCCTAAGATGGCAAGAACATCATTTTTCAATCTTGAGCCAAGAAAGCCGTAAATGGACACATCTTGTCCTGCCTGGGAGGGGATGCTCCTAAAGGCTTCTGGGGTCCCACAGTGTCTCTTGATGGCTCTTTCACTTTGGTGTTTGGTTTATAAATGTTTTTGAGTCCATCGGGAGGTAAGGTGGGAAGGAAAGGAGGAAAGGGAGGTGAGAGGTGTGCTTGCCTGGGAGCATTCTTCTGATGAACCTTCCGAGTGTCAGCACAGAATGAAGGTTTATTTTAGGAGACAGCAGGAATGAAATCTTTTATGTTAATATTGTGCAGGACTGATCCATCTTGTTCCAGCCTGAAAGACAGTAATAGTTCACGATCCTCCTGCATCTTTGTAGTTTCTGCTGTGAAAACATCCATGGATAGGAAACTTGGCTCTTACTATTCATAACAGGAGTGCTGGACAGCGAGTCTGGAGACACGGGTTCTGGTCCCACTCCTGTAACTAACCAGCAGGTTCACCTTTGTTCTCAGTTTCCTCATCTGTAAAATGTGAGCATTTATGCTGAGTTGTGAATTTGTCCATGTAAATTGTCTTTACATTGGTAACACTAAAACGCTAAAATTCTATCGTTAATTTTAAATCACTAGCCTCCCGGAAAATGTTGGAAATACGCTTCCTTTGAAGGCTAATTTACAGCTGGACCTACATAGTTTTGCTGCTGAGCCGGCCCTGAATCATTATTCATTTTTATTTCATGAGAATTACTCTTACAAAGGTTGGTTTCACAGAGCCATTGAGATTGCATGGCTCTATGGATTTCTGCTGCATGTCATAAATTTTTGCTCCTAGAAGCCGGTAAGGTTCAGAGCCAGATCCTTGGATCAGTAACATCAGTATTGCCTGCACCCCCTGTGAGCTTGCTGGACGTGCAGAATCAGGGGCTCAATGCCAGCCTGCTGAATTGGAATCTTTGGGGACGGGAGCCAGGACACTGGGTTCTAACAAAGTCTCCTACTGCATGTGACGGAAGTTTGAGAAGCGCTGCTACAAGTCACGGAGCAGACAGGTGCTGGGATCTTCCCTCCGCACGTGTACAAACCCCAAGCGTACGGTTTGCTCCTTAGTGACTGTGCTTCAAACAGGCCTCGAGATGCCAGGATAGAGACCTTCCTCATTCTTGAAGCTCCTGCTGCCCCATTGAGGGCCTGAATGTGTTGAGAGGGAAATGCAGACCTCCTTGGGGTGGAAGGGAAGATGGGCTTCCTTTCCTTACAGGATGGCCTCCAGTCCATCCTCCTTGCCACCCCAGGGAAACATTTATTTTCACTAAGATGCCTACCTTCATCTTCAAGTGTGAATGTTACTAAAAGAAAACTCATGGACTTACCTCCTAAACCAGGGTCCCTTCACATTTGGGTACCCAGGTGTGATACCTGAGCATCCTGGGTTCCTGTGTCTTCACTACACCAGCATCCGGGAGGCTGGAGTTCTACATCTTCTTCCTTCAGTTTCTCCCTCATCTTTAAGCTTGTCTCCCCTCAGGTCCAGGTTCTTGTCATCTCGTACCTGCACCTTCTGGCCCCTTGTCTCTCTGGCCTTCAGCCCTCAGTCCCCTCGCTGCTGACCCTTCCAGCACGGGGCACTGAACCGAGCTTCCAGAAGTGGCGCTGGGATGGTGGCAGGTGCATCCCCACTGAACACCTGTTCGTATTTCCTGATTCTTCACTCCTTCTGGAGTGTCTTAGCTTGGGCTGCTACAACACAAATGCTCTAGACGGGGTGGCTAAAACAACAGACATTTATTTCTCATGGTTCTGGAGGCTGGTAAGTCCAGGATCAAGGTGGTGGCAGATTCCCTGTCTGGTGTGGGCCCTGTTCCTGGTACATGGACAGCCGTCTTCTTGCTGTGTCCCCATACGGTGGAAGGGGTGAGGGAGTTCTGTGAGGTCCCTTTTGTAAGGGCACTAATCCCACTCATGAGGGCTCAACCCTCATGCCCTAATCACTTGCCAAAGGCCCACCTCCTATTACTGTCACGTTGGGGATTAGGATTTCAACATGTGAATTTGGGGGGGGGGGGACACAAATATTCAGTCCATAACATAAAGTAAGGCGGATCCCTGAAGTCTGCAGTTGAAGCTTCCGGAATGTGACTCCAGCTTCACTTGGAGATGGAGCGCCAATTCCATAGCCTGTAGGGTCAAGGCGGCCTATGGCTTGTGAGTGAATTTGACAGGATGGAACCCTGGGTGGCAAACCAAAGGAAGCGACAGCTTTGCTCCTTCTTCCCGCATGGGTTGAGTGCTTATACTATGGCAGACTCTCCAGTATTTAATCCGACCCCTCTTTCAAGGCCTAACTCAACTCCTGTGTCCTCGATGCTTTATCTAATGGTGAACTTTTCTTTTTTTGAACTTGTTCATAATTAATTTGAAGTAATTAAACCAACTTTTATTGGGGCACCACTCTCTGTTGGTACCATAGGGAGCTAAGTAAGACACAGCCCCCCTAGTCCATTAGGGAAGTAGGATGTGTAAACAACAGATCCTAATGCCACATGTGAAGTGCCCTTAAGGAGAGTCATAGGAGTTTCAGGAAGGGGCACCAGCTCTGGCTGGCAGGGTTGGGATGCAACACACATTAGAGGTGGCTTGTGCATTCACCTTTTTAAATGAATTGTTATTACCGAAGAAATTCATGGGTTACTTCCTGCTTGTGAAAATTTAAGACATCACGGGTAATGCTGATGTTGTCTTGAGCCCCCTGGGTCTGTCCCCAATATCTGCAGCTGTGTCCAAAAGCCACACCGTAATTGGTTGGGCATGTCTCCATTTATGTACCTCTTTCTTTCTCTGTAGTAAATGGGTGGTATTTCGTTGTAGTTCAGTGGTCTCAGTCTGTGTATTTCATTGTGTCTGGCTTATTCTCATTCAACAATGTTAGAGATTGGTCTACCTCCTTTTCCATGTCAGAATAGCATGGCAGGGTATCCTGTGCAGGCTGGGACACCTTCCTCACCCCTCCCTGCTCTGCTCTCATCTCAGGGAGCTGCACTCCCTAGCTCCCTGGCCCTCTGACTTCCAGGCAGGTTCGGCAGGAGAAAGTGCAGGAGCGGGCGAAAAAAAAAGAGCATCTCCCTCCCCTCCCTGCTTGCCTCCCCTTTCCCTCCCCCGCTCAGGCAGCCTCCCTGGCTGTGACTTTCTTCCTGCTGGAAGCCCCTCCCTTCCTGGCTTGGCTCCTGAGCTCTGATAACACCTGCTTCTCCCTATGCCCCTCCCACCCTAGGGATGCTATCAGCTCCCTGCTGTTGCTAATCTCTGGGTGCCCCACCAGCCCCTTCAGCCTCTAAGCTACTCTGTCACCTGTACAGCCAATTCCCTGTATTAAATTCCCTCCCCTTGAAATATCTGGTGTGGCTTGTTTTCCTGTCTGTTCTGACTCATTCATCCGGATATCGCGGAGATGATTTTGCTTTTTAGCTCTTCCCATCGTGTTGGACATTTGAGTTGTTTTCATTGTTGTTTCCCCATCACAGTGCTGGAGGTGAACTAGGTGACACCAAGCAGTGGGGTTATTCACCTTTTCACAGGGACATCTATTCAGGTGGGTTCTGGATCTCAAATGCCTCCACGTCCCTGCAGTACATAGTGAGTTACTCTGCAGAGAGAAGAGTTGATGAAGTAGCTGTTGAACGAATGAACGAATGAATGAATTTCCATTTGCAGATGGAACAAGCATTGCCTAATTGACCTCAGGTGAAACACCCCCAGGCCTTTGGCTCTGTTCCATGGCCTGGTCACCTTGAACGGAGTCCAAGGGCCCCTTGCCCTAGAGAAGCTGATCCAGGAACCAGGGTCTGTTGCTTTGTTCAGGATCCAACACTGTGTCTAGGGGCAATGGTGTGGCTGGTGTAAAAAGAGAGCTACAGAGAAAACGCCTCCATTTCTCTACGACAGGGCTTAGGAAACCAGGTGTCTACCGTGATTTGGGAGAATGTTGTGACTTTGAGGGTGGGTGTGGGTGTTAATAGTGAGCGATGTGGGTTAAGACCAAAAAATAACTCAGGGGGGCGGCAAGCAGCTCATGCCTCTAGAAGCTTTGGGTCTCCATCCCTCCCTAGAGAGGCAGTAGGCTGGCCCATATTTCATGGTAAGCTTCTCTACTCTACCGCCATGATATTTTTATTGATAGATAAGAAACAAACTTACAATGAGCGTCTAGGGCATATTGAAAGGCTGACCGATGTAACAGAAGACCCATCGCCAGGAAAGCAGGTGAGGAGAAGGAGGGAGGGAGAGTCCCTTGGGGATGGTAGACGTTGTAGCTCAGTGTCTGCAGGTTAGTAAATCTTAACTTTTTAAACATAGTTGAGCCGGTGGAGTTTCCCCTGTTCGTCCTTAGGCTGTTATTCCCCAGACAGCTGCCCAGACAGTTCCAAGTCCTGCGATTAACTTTAAAAAGGAATATTATGTGATGCTTGGCCTGAAACGATGATAGTAAGAAATTATGGCAACACAACAAACACTGGATGAGCTCAGCCCTCATACCCACCCAGGGCAGTGATCACACGGGGTCCGCTTTTGGGGAGGATTCTTTAAACTTTGAGTTTAGAGCCCTCCAGGTTTCCAGAGCTGCAGACATTCATTCCTTTTTCTTGTAAAGCAAAGTTCTTTCTGTGGTGGAAGGGGAGGGTGTGGGGTTAGGAATCATGGTGTCCAGTGTTGCTGGCCAGGCAGTGGTGAGTTCTGGCTTGGTGGCGGATGGGGTATCGGTTTGGTCAGCCAGTGGTACTGTCTGCTCCTCTCCCAGCTCGGCCACTTGCCTTCGCCCGCCTGGCCATCTGTAAGTCATCCTGCAAAGGGATTTCATGAGAATTACCTTAGGACGAGGCCTAAGGTAAGTGGGAGTCTGTGTTTTCCGGGTCCAGCATCTGCTCAGGTCACATGCGAGCTCAGCTTTTCCAGTCTCTCTGAGGCATCCGGAAATTGGCGGGGCCAGGCTGGAATTTGGGGTGCACCTTTGACCCCTCACACATTCTCCTCGTGTGGTACCTCCACCTCTGGTTCTGTGTCACCTCAATACACACGCAGGGTAATTTGCATGAGAAATTGATAGCGGAGCCTCAGTGTGTGGCCGAATTCGGTTGGGTTGAGGTCTGCCCCCATGAGAGGAAGACTGGGCAGGGTGGAGAGATGTGAGTCACCCAGTTCTCACGTGGGGCTCTGATTTCGGCTCCTTCTCACCAGTTTCCCACCCCCACCCCTGCTTTCCCTCCCAGCCTCACTGTGCCTGAATTAAGCCCAGACCTGAGTCTTGCTTTCCTTGATTTCACTTCCAGGGTCTAAGCCCCTTCCACATTTTCTTCGCTGCCTTCTATGTTCAACCCGAGTCAGAAATGACAAGGATGGTTTCAGTGCAGAGAGAGTGTGATTCATTTTGTTACTATTAAAAACTTTAAAAAGTATATATATATTAAACTTCAAAATACATACACACAGAGAAAAGTGTATCTACGTAAGTGTATAGCTTGATGAATTTTCACAAACTAAACAGCAGCTGGCAGATAAAGAAACAGAGCAGGACCTGCACCCCTGAGGCCCTCCTTGTGGACCTTTCTGGTTACCCCAAGAGTCACGGCTGAGCCAACTTCTAACAGCATAGTTTTGCGTGTTTCTGTGTTATTTCACTGTAGCCTGTGTATATATTCTTTTGCTGAACATTATGCTTGTGAGATCCATCTACATCACTGTGACTGGTTGTAGATTATCCATTATCATGGCCACTTAGTATTCGATGGTGAGAATTGATGGGCATTTGAGTCATTTCCAGCGTTTGTCTCTTGTAAGTCGTGCTGTTCAGAACATTCTCGTACGTGCCTTTCTGTGGTCACCGTGTGCGTTTCGTTGAGGTCTGTGCCCCCCCAGCATGGAATCATGGGGTCTTGGGACGTGCCTGTGTTTGGCTTTTGTAGATCCTAATAAGCAGTTTTCCACCGTGGATGTGCCTTTGTCACGTGTACCTTGGATTTTAAAGCAAAGTGGACAATTGAGCTTGAACTCTGTGGTCCTGTCTGTTGGATTGAAAGGCTTTGTGGGCAAAGCAGAGCCAGGAGGGGTTGGAACTTTGGGATGGAGGAGTCGCTGGCACCATGGTGTCCCCACTGTTGTTTGGTGTGGAGGCAGGGGGTGGCCTTCTCTAGGCTGAAACAATAACCGCACAGTTATTATTACTGTTACCCATCCTTCTCTGCTTCTCCCTCCCTCCTCCTCCTCCTTCCTCTCCCTCCTCCTCCTCTTCTCCATAGACTTTGCTTTCTCTCTTCTCAGAACTTCTCCAGAAAGGAGTTGTGTTCCTATCCCTCCCCCGCCCCCCCCCCCCCACACACACTCCACACACCCGTGTGGGAGGACAGCTCCTGAGGTCGGGATGCAGCCTGGCAGTCGCAGTGTGGAGCAGTGTTAATTACACGGGAGACGGTGTGATTGAAATCACCGGAGCTCTTCAGGGAAAAGCTTATTTAAGGAGAGAAATGGTAGAGTCTTCCCAAGGTCACGGCGTCTGGGACGGGAACTGCCTGGGCACCCTCAGGGGAGTTGACGGGGGCGCCTCCTCCCCTGTCCCCTCCACCCCATGTTCCTGCTCAGGGTCCCAGGGTGCGCCCCCGGGACACTTGTTTGGGGGCGTTTCTCTGGGACTGGAGGCTGCGCCTCAGGCGGGTGACTGTCCCCACGCATGGGCTGCTTCCCCGGGGACGTCTGCAGAGGCCAGCTCAGACCCTAGGGGTCTCGGTCACGGTGCCGTGTGTCCTGGGGGCCCGCAGGCCACGTGGCCCTGGCCCAGGGCTGGACACGGGGCTGTTCTGGGGGGCGGCCCGGCTGGGTAAGCAGGCCCACAGCCCTCTGCCCTTGACCTCTGCAGAACCCAGGACTGGGAGCTGCCCCTTGGACGCTGGGAGGCACCTCGGTCCCTGGGGGGGGGGGGTCCTCATCCACCTCCTCCATCTCCTTTCTGCCCCTCCCAGGACCTGAGAGACAGTTTAATGAGGCGTGAAGATGGTGGTTTTAAGTGCCCGTTTTATGTTCTTCCACCCATCCGATGTCTGAGAAGATTCTGTTGACTCATAAGTCCATGTTAATAAAGCATGAATCTGTTCATTTTCCCTGGAAAATCGTCAAAGACCCACATGGCTGCTTTTCGGGGCTTTGGGTCGCCCCATGATGACTGGTGCTGCCAGTTGAGTTGTTTTTTTTTTTTTTTAAAGGAATTCCTTTATTTTTATTTTATTTTTTTATTTATTTATTTTTGGCTGTGTTGGCTCTTCGTTTCTGTGCAAGGGCTTTCTCTAGTTGTGGCAAGCGGGGGCCACTCCTCATCGCGGTGCGCGGGCCTCTCACTATCGCGGCCTCTCTTGTTGCGGAGCACAGGCTCCAGACGCGCAGGATCAGTAGCTGTGGCTCACGGGCCTAGTTGCTCCGCGGCATGTGGGATCTTCCCAGACCAGGGCTCGAACCCGTGTCCCCTGCATTGGCAGGCAGATTCTCAACCACTGCGCCACCAGGGAAGCCCCACTTGAGTTTTATATAACTGCAGCTGAACGCAGAGGCTGGTGGCATTTCCATCGGTCACTGCGGCCCTAACTGGAGTGGATCTGAGGCTTCTGAAACTTGGAAGCAGTGTGTAGATCCTCAGTACTGCGTCGACCAACCCCTCGGTGAGCAGACGTTTCCAGGGCTCTCCTGGTTCTTGGGTGCTGGGAGCTCCAGGGACTATGGTGGCCTGAACACGTGTGTGAAGACCTGCAGCCAGGCTCCAGGAGACCAGGGAAGCCCGCCCGGGTGCCGCCTGCAGTAACTCATCCTCCTCGGCAAGGAGTGGAGGAGTTACAGGGTGTCCGCCCGCTCTGGTCGGTAGGGCCTGATTCCCGGGCAAATGAGTTATGAGGGCGGGAAGCAGGTAAAGTGGAGTGAGGGCGGAGGCAGGCTGAGCTGGGGTCAGCTGATCCCACAGGGAGCTCCAGAGCAGCTACATCCAGAGTCGATCCTGTCTGGGGGCACAGGGGCTGCCTTTACCCCCCCCCCCATCAGCCACTCACTGGCCCCTGGTGGCCCCTGGCATGGGGCGCGGGCTTACCTGCCAGGTGAGGCGGCTGCTCTGGAGAAGGGGCAGGTGAGAGCCATTCACAGCCAATGCTCACCGCAGCTGGGGTGGTGTCCTCGAGGTGCAGGGGGGCTGGGCAGGTACCAGCAGTGAGCCTGCACCCCCCCATGACCTGGCCGGCGATGGGCCACCACCTCTCCCAGCCCCGTCCCTGGGAACCAGGCCTTCTGGACCCACCAGCTTGGGTCATGCCACTTGAACATGTCTCTGTGAGCCTGCTAGGACCTCGCAGTAGCTTTCCAGAAAGCAAACCACGTGGATCCAAGAAGCCCATGCATGGGGGCAAAGCTGGGCTTCAGACATAGGGCTGTGAGGAGCGGACAAGGTACGCAGGCCTGTCACAGCTGACAGCCCTGCATTCTGCTTAGTCCGTGGGCTCTGAGGGACCGGGATCTGTGCAGACACCCAGCGGGCCTTGGAGACTCCATCAGGTACCACCAGGACCACAGCTCTGCTGCCGGCCCCCACCGCCCCCGTGTCACCCCCTCTCAGGCTGGGGACCCTCTCTCAGGAGCGCCTGGCTCCCCTTCAGGCCGTTCCTCCGTTGTTGCGATCTTGAGGGTGGGGCTGGTGGTGAGGAAAATCTCTCCCAGGTCTCACTCAGGTCCGGGCAGGTCCGAATTCCGAAAGCTGAGAAAGTGTTCGCAGGTGGGTTTG
Organism: Eubalaena glacialis; assembly: GCF_028564815.1. NCBI lineage: Eukaryota > Metazoa > Chordata > Mammalia > Artiodactyla > Balaenidae > Eubalaena > Eubalaena glacialis. Next base: position 53,834,201 of record NC_083728.1, on the reverse strand, counting down.
CTGAGCCTGCCTGGGGTTCCCAGGGCCGCACTGATGAGCGGGTAACAGCTGCATCCCTTCTTGGTGAAGATGCTCCTTCCAGACTCATCTGGTGGCTCTGAATTCAGGGCTTTGGCGCACTTAGCTCTCATTGAGTGCCATCGGGATGAATAGTGAATCAGCATCCTGGACAGTAAGGGTCATCTTACTGCAGAATGGCTGCCCTTTGTCTCTCTGGCAAAAGGGTGCTGAGAAATGAATGTTAAGGGCTGTAGAAATGCTGAATAATAAGTGAACTTGATCCCCCCAGGCAGCAAGGTCTGAAAGGCTCCCTTTGATTGACCCAGTTATACCGTCAAGGTCCCGAGACTGGTGCTTTGGGAAAAGTGATTGGCTCCAGCATCTCCCTGCGTGCTGTGATGCTATCAGATCTCCACTGCAGACTTTCATCTTACCTGGGAGTTTTAGGTTTTGAGAATTAAAACTCAAAGGATTTCCTGGAAAAGGAGGAGGAAGGGAGGTGACCTGTGGGATGGGGAGTGGGTGTCCTGGAGTCCCAGATCTGAGAGGAAGGTTAGTTTACATCTCAGAGGGAGGGGGATAGCTTAGTCTAGGAGCAAGTCTGCATGGGCCCTGATGGAGTAAATAAAAACCCCAGTTTTTGTAGGTGTTCAGCTTCATTCATCCATGTACTTACCTGTTGAGTCAACAGACAGGTGTGGGATGAGGTCAGTTTTGCTAGCGTTGTGTTCAGGGTGTCCCAGTAGATGGGGGTTTGGACAACAGAGGCCTGGGCTGTGGGGAGGAGCCATTCTTTCCCCAGACTTTGTTGCCAGCAGCTGGGATTGCAGCTGACATTTTCTGCACAGTCCAGTGTTCAGAAAGGACGGGTCGGTTTTTAATTTTCTTTCTAAACTCATGGGGTAAGTTCCATCACTCCTTGTTAAATAATAATTTGCAGAGATGGTGGACCTCTCATACAGGTATAAAATGAACACATGTTAAAGATTTTATTCCACTCCTTGCGGATGAGGAATCTGGTAAGATGTTACAGACATTTCAAAGGAGAATCCACAAAGCAGACGCAGGGATAGATCAGGAAGATTGGAATGAATGTGCAAAACTGGACTCTTCCTCAGTTGGGGAGAGAAGTCAGGTGAACCTACTGAACAAATTTGCATGTGTAGACAGTAATTATTTCGCATCAATTTACAGAGCTGTAAAATAGCTCAAGGGCAAAGAAAAGGTAGGATCAAACATCCAGGAAAGGTGTGTACTAGACAATGCTTAGTTTTCTGTTGAAGTGCAAATTTTCCCCTGTACTCTTCTTAGTAAAGTCCAATTTTTAAGCATTAAACTTATTCAAAAAGTGCCTTTATTGTTCCTTTTTAATGTATAAGCAGCAATAACAAAATTTTTTGTTTTTCATTTGGGGATGCTTAATGTCTGTTTTTATGATACTAAAGCAAGGTTATTACTCTCCAAATAACTTGAAGAGCTATTTTGGAAGAGAATTACTGAACTTACCCTGTGGTTTCCTAGGATCTAAATTAATGAGTAGAAAGTATGATTTATAATTTTACATATATGATCTATAAGGTATTGGGTATATTGATAACATTGGAATGGTGAATCTGTGAACCAGAAATGAATTGGCTCAAATAACATAGAAGGTTCCGAATCGTAGCTGTTGGGGGGGGTCGGAGGTGGGAAGTGGGAAACATCTATATCATTCCAGAACACAGTTCTCCCCAAAGTAATTGCGAATTTCTTCATCCATTAATTTTTCGTCTCTGATAACTGTAAACGTAATGTAATTGAAACCAACATTTTTCACAGTTCAAAAGGACCCGGGATCCTACATGCTTCTATCTTGTCTGCCTTTCTGGAGTTTATCCTGAAAAGCTGTGTATTGTTACGAAAAATGGGAGTACTGGGGCATTTCAGGCAGGATTTAGCTTGCACGGCCTCTTTTGGCTTATTGTGAAAGCATTTCTTCTTGACCCTCTACTGCAGCCCTTGACATCGCTGATCCAGCTCTCCTGTCAGAAACCCAGCCCTTCTTTTCTTGACCCTTCACGGTCCCTGTTTTTCATCTTGGGGGCTATTCTCTGTGTCTTTCATTGGCCCCCCCTTCCACCCTCTTTCCATTTGCTCCTAGGATGCCACCCCTGGTGCTGTGTGCATCTCTCCCAGCCACCTCCCCCTGACGCTGCATCCTCCTCCAGAGAACACCTCCCCACCCCAGTTCACATGATCACCATCTTCAATCTGCTCAGGAACCCCACGCCAACATTTCCAGCTGCCGCTGGACATTTGCACCTGAATATTCTTACACTTCATACTCAGTATATCTAAAATGCAGATAATCCAATTTGTTCTAATGAAATGTTGCTCTTCTTTGAAAGTATTCTTCCACCCACTTACCAAACACTGTCAATTCTTTCTTCCCAGTGTCTCTCCTACCTGACTTTTCCTTTCATTGCATTGTTGAGCCATAATCCAGGCCCTCCCTTCCCCAGTGAGTCATTGCCATGACTTCTGCATTGATCGTCATTCAGTCAGTCTTCCTTTAGTGCCGTGAGTGGACACCATGAGCCAGACCCTGACCCAGCTGTGAGGGCTCCAGTGCTCAGGGTCCACTGAGGAGACAGACACCAGAGAGATACACTGTTAAGTGTGTCATCATAAGCCGAGATAAGAGCTAGGAGGTGTCAACGAAAAATGAATCAGTCCATCTAAGAAAGAAATGGAAAAATTTTTTTGAGCCAAATTTGAGGATTATAGCCTGGGAACAGCATCTTAGAAAGCTCTGAGAACTGTTCAGCCTGTTAGAAGTCAAGGCACAGTTATGTAAGTTTTTTTGAGACAGAGGGCTGTACATCAATGACGTATTATTGACAGGTTACATAATCCAGGTCTAAGCATCATCGTGGTGGGTCATGTGACCCTGTACAAGATCAAGGAGGAACGTAATCTTTTAAGGAGGGAGCTGTCTTGTGGATGCTGGGAGAATGTTGCTCTTTATGGTTGAGCAGGTATGTCTGCTGATTGTGGAAGCCTGGTCGATGCATAAGGCAGATCCACAGTGCACAGTGGGGGAGAGAAGAGGCCAAAGGGCAGAGAAGAATTTTTTATGTTTAGATTTTTCTTGTCTTACCATAAAATATGAACTTTATTTCACAAAGGAAATTGCTGCAAGAGCATGTAGTGGGAAACCCTGCATTAGCCTGGAGGGCCAGATAAGGCTTCTCTGAGGAAGTGATCACCGAGAGCATCTAAGAAACGAGTTGGCACTGAGTTCATGAAGGCAAGGAGCCCAGTGTTTCCCACGTCCTTGAGGTGGTTGGAGACTGAGCATGAAAGACCCACGTGCTGTGGTGAAGCGAGTGGGGCAGAGGAATGTGGGGGAGGGCAGGGCGGGCTGGTGCTACGATGCAGTAAGAATTCAGGTGTCTACATGGATGGACCTTGAGGGCATTATGCTAAGTGAAATGAGACAGAGAAAGACGAATACTCTATGATCTCACTTACATGTGGAATCTATAAAAGCCAAACTCATAGAAATAGAGAATAGAATGATGGTCGCCAGGGGCCAGGGGGAGGAGGATATGGAGGGATGTTGATCAGAGGGTACAAACTTCCAGTTGTACGATGGGTAAGTTCCAGAGATCTAATGTACAGCATGGTGACTATAGTTAACAATACCATATTACATGCTTGAAAGTTGCTGTGAGAGTTCTCACCATACACATTCCATACACACACACCTGTGTTAGGTAATGAAGGTGTTAACTAGCCTTATTGTGATAATCATTTTGCAGCATATATGTGTATCAAACCATCCTCTTGTGCACCTTAAACGTACAGTGTTATATGTCAATTATATCTCAATAGAGCGGGAAAACAAAAAACGAATTCAGGTGTCTCTTGTCAGAGCAAAAGGGAGTCTTTGAAGGGTTTAAAGCAGGAGGGAAATGACATGCCCAGAGAAGCCCTTCATTGTGACTGCTGTGTGGTGTCCAGAAGACACGATAACCTGAAAATCCTCCTGATCCAAAACAATAGGAAATGCTGGATAATATTATAGCCGAGCTAAACTTATTAGGAAGTAAGAGATGTCATTGGAACTGTCCATAGAGAGACGGCTGAATACTCAGGGAGCATCCTGGCCCTGACAGCTTCATCTTCTCTGCTGGCGTTGACCTATTCCAGTAAACAAGGGAGAAGGCAAGGCTGGGGGTGTAACTGGATTGGGGAAGTTTTCTGAGACCCTGACATGAAAGAGGAACCCTGTGATTAGTACAAGAGGGACCATGATATGTCTCCCCATGAAAGAAAATGCTAGAAAGTTTGTCTCTTCTGACCTGGGCTTTGGATGGGGCTGGGACAAGTCTTCTCCAAGAACATCTTACCACGGAAATGCCCCAAACTGGTTTGGGACTCTTTACATGACCTGGAACCCCATGCCAAGAAATTAGCAAAATAATGAGTCTCACACTGGTAATCACCCTGGGATTTCTAGAAGAAGCATCACAGTTTTCTCTGAAATTCGAAGTAGAATTAAACCCTAAAGAATGTCATATGACAGAATGTGTGTGTGTGTGTGTGTGTGTGTATAAAGAATTTGAAAATGTTTTAGATTGTATAAAGCAATATTGACCCTGTAAGTAGATCAATTTGGGCAGGTAATCAGAAAAACATTTTAAGTCTTTGTACTTTTGCCAGAAAGAGTGACTATATTGATTGATTACAATGTTATTAGTTTATTAAGTTAAATGTGCATGTTAAAAGTTATGGGGATTACTAAAATGATAAGAGTAGGATATATAATTTCCAAACCAATAGATGTAGGCACACACTACCCGAAAGACACCATTGGGTTAGATAAGATTGGGTATTATTATTCATTAAAATAGATTTTAAGGCAAAAATTATTCTTTGGGATAAAGAGTCAGTGTTTAGTGGTGATATGGTTAACTGAGAAGATGTAATAATTCTAAACTTCTAAGAACTTAATAATAGTCTCAAAGTAACAAAGCAAAAACTGATGGTTTTCAAGAAGAAACTGAAAAAAAAAAAAAAGAAGAAGAAACTGAAGAATCTGATGAATTTAGAATCATATTGAGAGATATTAATACAATTTTCTAAGTACAGTAAGTCCCCTGCATACAAACGAGTTCCATTCCGAGAGCGCGTTCTTAAGTCCAGTTTGTTCCTAAGTCCAGCAAAGTTAGCCTAGATACCCAACTAACACGATGGGCTATATAGTACTGTACTGTGATATGTTTATAATACTTTTCACACAAATAATACATTAAAAAACCACAGAAAATAAAACATTTTTAATCTTACAGTACAGCACCTTGAAAAGTACAAGAGTACTGAGCTTCTTAGCAGGACCAACTACATCACCACTGCTTTTATGCTTGCGTCTGGACATCCTGGGCTTGAAATAAAGATACTGTACTACTGTACTCTCTACAGTACTGCACAGTAAAGTACACAAAAGCACAACCACTTGTAGAGGATGCATGCGTGTGACAGTGTACGCCAGACATGTGAACTAACTTATGTGATGGGACATGTGAACGCACGTTCGCATCTTTGAAAGTTCGCAACTTGAAGGTTCGTATGTAGGGGACTTAAGGTGACTCATTGATCAAATAATAAAAAAGTCATTAAGGATAGGGAGGGTTTGAACAAAGGTTTTATCTGATGGACATATAGAGAGCACTATTCTCAAAATAGATAATACACATTATTTTCAACGTATATAAAATAGAACATATATAAGAATTTACCTTGTATCAGGCCATAATAAAGGTCTCAAAAAATGTCGCAGAATTGACATCATGTAGATTAAATTCTTTGATCAGAGAGACATGTATAACCTTGTTACATATAGTATGTTACACTATATTGTATTACATTGTATTTTATTATATCAGAAAAAAGGGAGAGTAAAAATAAATGAGTTAATTTTCAGTTTAGGAAGTTAGAGGAAAGAACAATAAATAAACCCAAAGCAATTAGAAGGAAGGAAATAATAAAAATAAGAGTAGGATTAATGAAATAGAAAACCAAGCTATAATCAATAGAATTACCAAAGCCAAAATTTGGTTCTTCATAAAGAACAATAAAATACACAGACTTATTGACAAGCCTGGCCAGCACAAATTAATAATATTAAGCATGAAAAGGGGTGCATAGATACAGCTATAGCAGAGATTAAAAAGAGTGACTCTCAAGATATTAGGAAACTCAGATGAAATTAGCATTTTTCAAGAAAGATGTAGCTTAACAACTTGACTGAAGAAGAAACTGAAAACCTCAAGAGCTGTGTAATATTAAAAATGTAATCAGTAGTTTAAAATATATTTATTCATCTGTTTAAATGCATTAATGTGATTTTCCTCACGAACAGATAAAAGAAGAGAAACGCGATCATCTCCACAGATGCAGGAAAATATTAAAAACTTCAAACCTATTACCTCTTTCTATCTTGATTTCTGTTTCTAGCTCTGCACACCAGGATTAACAGGCAGGTAAAGAGTATCAAAACCTTAAAATAAGTATGTAATCATTAAGAAACATTAAAAGCTCTTCCTTTAAAATTAGGAATAAGCAAGAGTTTTCTTTATCTCTTGTGATCAACTTTTTATCTGAGGTTATAGCCAGTGTGATAAGTCAGGAAAACAGTCAAAGGTGAAGGCATTCCAATGCAACAAATAAACTTAGTTACAAAACTTATGGTTACCAAAGGGGAAAGGGTCGGGGAGATAAATTGGGAATTTGGTATTAACAGATACACACTAGTATATATAAAATAGAACACCAACAAGGACCTACTATATAGCACAGGGAACTATATTCAATATCTTGTAATAACCTGTAAGGGAAAAGAATCTGAAAAAGACTATATATGTGTATGTGTGTATATACACACACATACATATATATATGTATCTATGTATGTATAACTGAATCACTATGCTGTACACCTGAAACATTGTAAATCAACTCAACTCCAATAAAAAAAGAAGATTGAGATCAACTTGGAAATCACTTCAAAAAAAGAAAGAAACTTAGTTACAAATATTGTGATTTTCTAATTTAAAAAATACAGATTATTAGAATTAATGAGAAAGTTCTTCCAGATTGTTGGATAGAAGCTCAATATACAAAAATCAATTTCCTGTCTATTCATCATCCACATATAAATAGAGCAACATATACCACTTAGAAAGCAAAGCCGATGCCCACACTCAGGTACTGTCTCCCTCTGTGAGGTTTCCCTGACCAGGCCACCTTCCTGCTTAGGTGCAGAAACTGTTCCTTGTACATCTCGACGCCCATCCTCACCAGAGTTCCTTCCTCAGTTACTTGGCTTCATAGTTTTCTGACTAAAAGAAAATTAAAAAGAAAAAAATTTAAATCCAATTTCTGCAATGTCTTCAGCTCTTTCTAGAGATCTCTGACTTTCCCAGTATACTCTTTAGGAGGCAAGGGTATAATTGCCAAGGCAGTAATTTTGTGGATGAAAATATGAGGCCCATAGCCACAGAAATGTTCGTTCCTGGAGACAGAAGATGATTCCCTGTCCTGTCCAGCACGGTAGCCAAGGGCCACAGGCAGCCAGTCAAGCACTTGAATGTGGGTTGAGGGATCTGTAAGTGGAAAATGGCCACCAGATTTTTAAGACTTGGTTCAAAAGAATGAGAATATCTCCTTAATAGTTTTGTATTGATTAATGTGTTGTAATGATAATACTTTTGATATACTGGGTTAGTTAAAATGAATTAGTAAAACTCCGTTTTCTTTTTTACTTTCGTAATGTGAATACTAGAAAATTTGTTACATGTGTGGCTTGCATTTGTTTTTTGTTGTTGTTGTTCTAGGTTTCTGATTCCTGCTTGTGTGGTTTGGGGTTAGTGCTTCATTTTCTCTCAGGCTTTTTTTCTCTTTTATAAATAGGGGTGATGAGTGTCTCATGCACCATAGATAGTTGAGAATATTCAGTGGGAGAAACCCATTCCCCAAATGAGTACTTGATAAATGGTAAAGGTTTATACCTGCACCAAATGGTTTTGTTTCTTGTTTGTTCGTTTTTGTTCCAGAGCACAGCATAGTCCCAGAATGAGGGGGCAAAAAAGGTCCTGGAGAAAATTGACCACATTGCTGGCATCTTGCTTATTTATCAGAGGCAGAGATCAGGACCAACCTCTAGGCAAAGTTTTGCTATTTGTCTTCTTTATGAGCTACTTTTAGAGATAATTCTGTGTGCCTGACATCCTTTTAATCCTGCCAGGGTTGTACAGAATGGTAAAAATGACCATGCAAGCTGGAACTATCCAAAGCAATCTTAAAACTCAGTGAGAAAAATGATGGCGGTTTTGTGAACTTGGAAGTTTTTTGTCCCATCATGAAAAACTGTCTCACTGTTGGTTATAGATGTATAGTGAAATGAATAGTAAAACTAGTATTTAGTACACTGAACTAAAAATATTAGAAATATCAAGAATTAAAGTGTTTCATTTCTTTGTAAAGAAACTTAGAAGAGTAGTTGAAATAGCGCTGACAGTATGGGCTGAGCATCTTTTCTATGCCTTGGTGAGCTCTTCCACCACTTTCTGAGTTTGGATTGGTCCCCAGTATTTTATCTTCTGCACGTTCCGTGTCATGAAGCATCTCCAAGAGTTCATTTAACGTGAAGCTCTTCACTGGCCTCACTGCCTCCAGGACATCTTCATCCTTTTGGTCCCAGCCACTCTCTTCATTTGTGCTGCTGAGTTTGTCTTCCCTACGTTCCTCTGGCTGCACCTCTCAAGTTTCTCCAGCCTCGTGAGTGTCAGCATCTCCTCGCTCAGCGTGTCTCCTTGGGGTCTTTCTTTTGATTACGCATCTTGTAAAACATCACATGGGTTTATCACTGTGAGACGGGGCAACACCACCGCACGATTTGCGGTCTGTTGGTGGCCCGAGTCACTGATGCAGTGACTGATCGTGGTGGGCTCTGAAAACAGTGATGTGCTGGCCGCTGATCATGGCATGCCTGTTATTTACATACTGACTGTGGACTCAAGAGCTAGCAGTGAGTTTGCGCTTTTAGCAGTTCCTCATGGCTAATACATCGTGGTAACGGAAACTCGAACTGTGTTGTTGGGTCACAGGTGTTATTCAGCTAAACTGTGGTGCCTGAAATTAGTGCCTCTGAGAACCATGCAGAATGAGGACTACCTGTTCCTGGAATGCTCAGAAGGTTATTCCTGGGGGGAGAGACACACCGTGCCCTTGATCTTTGCCTCTTGTCTCGTCTCATCTGGAAGGCCATCTTTCCTATTTATAGTTCTCAGACCTTCTCTTGTGGACATGCCATGTGTGCCGGGGGGATGTGTAGGGGTTGGTGATCATTAAGTCTTGACAACTGTGTGCTCCGTGTCCGTCTGTGCTGGGTGCTGTTAGGTGCTGGCGTGTTTTCTGGCAACTGAAAGTACCTAAAATTGTTCTCATTTTTGGTTTTTGGCAACTATCCAGCATATTTTCCAAACCACCACTTACACCATTTGCACTAGGTTTTAAAGTGACTTCTCACTGGCACAGTTTCCCACCGTCTTGATGCTGGGATGCACACGCTGTAGGAGCATCGCGTTCCTGAGATGGGGGTATGGTCTTGGCATGCCAGATGGGACGGTCCCCTTTCTAAAGCCAACAGTCAACTACTGGCCACAGTCTCAACTTGCATAGTTGATGGTTAATTATTCAAAGTATGTGTCATCCAAGCCAATCACATTTCTCAGCATCTTCTTTCTTGTGTTTTTAATTGAGCTGGGAATTATGGCTACCACACTCTAAAGGGTGTGTTATGGTTTATTCAGAATCAAGTGTCTTTGTCTGGAGGGTTAAATTCCATGGAAAAACTACTTCAACCAGAGGAAAGGTGTGGCCAGAGGGAGAGGTTTATGATCTTAGAGCTTTAAAAAAAATGTTTTAATCCTTTTGAGAGTCTTTGCCATTAAATACATTAAGTAGTTTTGACAAATAATGTATTTGCTTAAGAAATCGAAAACACGTTTTATTAAACATAAAATAATTTGGTTCCCTGCACCACTGGCTCCCAGTGGTGCAGGGAACCAAATGCTTATTGAGTTAGAAGTGTGCCAGGAGCTTTTATGTATCATCACGTGCAATCCCCGTAAGAGTTTTGTAAAATAGGAACCACGATCTGCATTTATACAGTTGGGGAATCTGGGACCTAGACAGGTGGATTAAGATGCCCAAGATCTTCAGTGTTAGAGCTGTATTTTCAGTTTTGAGTTTGTCTGATTCCAGAGTCTTTATTTATACTTTTCCGTATAGAAAGAATTGTAAATGCCTAGCATACTGGCCACCATTCTCTTATCCTGGTCACATTACAGACATCACTAATTGAGAACCGATTTATTCTCCCTGCCTTATGCCATGCTGCTGCCCATGAAGATGCTGAATGGTTCTTAGAATGGAAAATCCATCTCAGCCCCTAACTGAAGGGTCATGTGAGCAGAGAGATTTTAGGGATGTCCAGACTAGGGAGGCACTAGCATAGCTGCTGGTGGGCAGCTTTCAGGCCAATTTGGTCTCTCACTACTGTTGAGACAAAGGTGTCCCTCCCTCCTTCTAGTATTTTCCCTTTGCCCACTATTTCTATATTTGGGAAGCTAAGGGAGAGCTAAAGTGCTCCCGGTAGAATAAGCCACAGACAGGAAGGAAAATAATTATGAATTTAAATCCTGTCTGTTGAGCCTGTGTCTTGGTTTGGGTTTCCCTAAAAGCAGACCCTCAGACAAGGACTTGGGCACAGGAGGCGAGCCAGGACTTCCTCCAAGAGAGGGAAGGAGGAAAGTGAGACAGAGTGGGAGGACACACTGATAAGAGGTGCTGTCTTAAGCAGAATGCTGCCGTGGACAACTGGTCAACCCTGGACTTCTGGTAGGCTGTGTGAAATATGCCTTAGGGGCAGGAAGCAGGGGTGTTTAGCCACCATATCCAGTCTCCTACTGGGGGAGGGTTGCTCACATTCCTCCCCTCCCCCAGAATTAAATCTTCTAACACTTGTCCCTCAGCATCTGCGGGGGAGTCATTCCAGGACACCCCTGATACCAAAATCCACGGACTCTCAAGTTCCTTATATAAAACGGTGGAGCACAGTCAGTCCTCTGTATCCACGGATGCAGAACCCGCAGATTCAGCCAACTTTGGAATCCACAGTTGGTGAATCCGCGGATGTGGGGAGCTGTGGGTAGGGAGGGCTGACTGTACTTCTCAGCTGCTTCTGTGTTGATTAACCTCCCCTGGTGCTGGAGAGGGCCCTCAGGCAGAGAAGCGGCAGCTGCAGGCAGTGGGTGGGGAAGCCGGGGGCCACTGCATCAGGGATACTCACCCGGGGGCCTGGAGGGGTGGGCTTTCCCAGTCTGCCCTAGCTGGCTTCTGTTGGACGATTTTCCCAGAGAGTGGGCAGAAAGTTAAGCTGATCCCATTTCCCTCACTTTAGAAAGTCACCCAGATTCTTTATATTTTGAACCCCTAATGCCATGGGATGTACAGACCCCAAATGGCCTTTCTGTGTGGCCAGGCTACATTCTTAATGGTTGCAGCCCAGCAGAGTGGATTTGAAATTTATGGTGGTGGTTGATTCCATCAAAGACAACACAGAGCGCTCCTAATAAATTCCTTGTTATCTTTTACAACCATCTCGGGCAAGCATTGTTCCTCTCAACACCATGTCAGCCAGAGTGAATGTTACCCCAGACAACCATGAATTGAAGGCTAAAGAGTTTTGGGGCCGACATAACTAGCTTTGAAATGGAGCCAAAGAATCTTTCACCAGTGGAAGGGGCAGATCTGAGGCAGGGTGAACTCAGATGACCTTTGCCTTGAAGAGACCCTTAGCTTCGGGAAGTCCCTGAAATTGTGGGTAACACAGTCTTTGCCACCAAAGCTTGGAGGAAGAAGAAAAAGCAGTGGTGGTGACAGGGTAACGATGTATTTGTGGTAATAGGCGCTAATTAACCCAGACGGCTGATTTTAATCATTGCTGTCATTTGTTGAAATCAGCTAGCTGACAGAGTGGTACAGATTGATCTTTTCCAACAGGCAGATACTCAAAAACTCTATTTTTCCTTTCTACCTCTCCTCTTAGCTTAAAAAAAGCCTAAAATTAGAATAGGGACGCATTTTTTCCCAGAATCCCCTTAGTTTCCCTTGAGTTGTCTTGGTACATTCTTCTGTATGTGGCTTTGCTCACTGCATTGGGTGAACTAGACAGAGAGCAAGTCCAAATTTCTTAGTCGACAGTTTTTTTCATGGCTGCCATGATAAGCTTCTCCGGATCTTCTAGTAGAGCTTCAAGTATGGGGGCAGGGTCAACATACACTCAGCATTGCTGTGTTGATAGCTCTGTGTTACATGCTAAAGAGATGCATGAAGAGGTGGTACTTGATTTCACAGCCTCATGGGAGCTGTGTGTGCATTTAGATTTATAGAATTATACAATGGGTCCTTTGCCTCTCGGAGTGAAGCAAGGTCATGTGGAAACATCTGGGGCAATGCCTGGATGCTTGGTCTCCCCACGGGATTAGGCAATGGTGCTGGTCCAGTAGGCACCCCGGAAGTGGACAGAATGGTATCATTTATGGACGGCATCCCAGCATTTGCCCCTGCGGTCCACGGGCTCATCCGCCCTTTCCTATAGGAGTGGGTGGAGGAGGGGGACAGACCTGAAGCTTCCCCTCCCCTGGGTGTCCATCCAGGTGTCCCAGGGTCCAGCTCATGTCCTGGGAAGTTCAATCAGCGACCCCACATGTTGAGCGTAAGTGATCTGCCTCCGTTGGTTTGAGGAGTTGGTCGTTTTTAAGGCATTCTCACTGCAGGAGAGGCATGAAATTGTTTCAGACTGCAGGGTCTGATGAAGGCGTGCACGGCACATACTGGTGAGTCCCGTGTCAAGTGTCTGCCTGGCACAGCCCCAGCGCTACCCCCGGGGCCTGAGCTCTCTGAGCAGCGGGGTCGGAATCCTCTGCACTTCTCAGACCCTTGAGCCGCACCACCTGGCATTCACTTCCTCCATTGTCTCATGGTTGTTAATTTTGAGTCATCGGCATCTTTGCTGATAGGAACCGTGTCTATTCATGCTCCGTGGCCTTCCGAGGTCTTGGTAGAGGTTCCACCAGCAAGAAGCTGCGTGACGTGCTGCGTCTCTGCCCCGGTCCTCCTCAGATTCCCCATCAGACTCTTCTCCTCATGCACATCACCTTGTCAAGTGCGTACCGTGGGCCCAACCCAGTTTGGCAGGAAAAGGAGCTGAGAGAAGTATATGAAATGTTCCTTTCCTCAAAGAGCTTCTGGAATGGATGGAGAAATGAGGTATTCACATGTGAGAGAAACACAAGCTCTGACTTTCCAGAATTAAATAGGAGCAAGAGCAGCCCGGAAGTGGGAGGGCCAAGAAGGAAAGGCCTCGAGTGCAGAGAGGGCAGGTGTCATCACAAAGCAGGAGGGATGCAGGCTGCCCCGGCTCCAGGTGTGCTGTGGGCTTGGCTTAAGGGGAAAGATAAGCCGGGGCTGCTCGTAAGCCGAGCTTCACCATCATCCTCCTGGCAGGTCCAGTGCACGTGTTCTGAGTCTGTGCCCAAGGGCCTGGTGAGGGACAGTATGGAGCGGTGGGGACTGGGGTGAGGGCAAGAGGGCTTTCCTCTTCCAGAGGGGTGGAGGTGCCCCGCTAAATGCCTATGTGGCAGGTACTCAGGCCTGCCTTGCCAGGTCTTCTGGTTTTTCCAAAGAAGCTGGAAATCTGGCTTTTTGTATGAAATCGGGGAACTCTTGCAACGCTGTATGAACCAAACTAAACATATCAGCTAATCTTCAGCAGGATTGTGACCTTTGGCCTTTGCCATCCCAGTGTGTCCTCCTACAGGGTGACATCTCCGGGGCAGCCTGATATCCATCTCTCTTTTTTTTTAACATCTTTATTGGAGTATAATTGCTTTACAATGGTGTGTTAGTTTCTGCTGTACAACAAAGTGAATCAGCTATATGCATACATATATCCCCATATCCTCTTCCTCTTGCGTCTCCCTCCCACCCTCCCTATCCCACCCCTCTAGGAGGTCACAAAGCACCGAGCTGATCTCCCTGTGCTATGCAGCTGCTTCTCCCTAGCTATCTGTTTTACATTTGGTAGTGTATATATGTCCATGCCATTCTCTCACTTCGTCCCAGCTTACCCTTCCCCCTCCCCGTGTCCTCAAGCCCATTCTCTACATCTGCGTCTTTAACTGGACACCAACCAGCCTGACTGCCTTTGTATGGTCACCCCAGATGCCCCGGGGGGTCCCAGGGGGAGGTTAGGTCATGGGGACCCCACTCCATCCTCAGTGAGTAAAGGCTGGGGAGAGATGGCTCACCTGTGGGGAAACTGCCTTTCCCGCCCGCACTGGGCTGCTTGCTGTCTTGGGCTAGGATTTCAGGCAGTTGGGTGGGGGGTGGGGAGCATGGTTTTGGGGACAAAAGCAGTGAATCCAAGGGTTGTGGAGTCTGTCATTCCTCAACAACAAACTCAGCAGCTCTCCTTCCAATTTAATAAATCCAGACCCTTGTGGCTCATACAACAAGCATGATGACAAGTAATAATAACTCATAAGGAACATTTTTTTTGTCTTCCTGACTCATGCCTTTAGTATGGGAAATCTAGGCAGGAGTGGTCACAAGCAAATGTTCCCTGGAGCTGGAAGGTGTGATTCCAGAGACCGAGCTGTGTGGGCGGGGAGGTCCTCAGGGGTCCAATAAAGAGGAGGAGAAGTCGTGGGGAGAGACCTGGGCTCCCTGGATGTGCCAGGTTTCTCCAGGGAAGTGTGGTGTCAGGAGGCTGGATTCTGGAGCCCACTGCCTGGGTTCAGATGCCTGCCATGCTGCTTACTAGCTCTGTGACCTTGAGCAACTTACTTAACCTCTCTGTGCCATACTCTTTTCATCTTCAAATGCAGATAATAATAATTTTAAAAATCTCTCTTCTTTTTTTAAGTTTTTTGAGGAACCTCCATATTGTTTTCCATAGTGGCTGCATCAATTTACATTACCACCAACAGTGTACGATGGTTCCCTGTTCTCCACACCCTCGCCAACAATTTTTATTTGTGGTCTTTTTGATGATGGCCATCCTGACAGGTGTGAGGTGATATCTCATTGTGGTTTTGATTCGCATTTCTCCGATTATTAGCGATGTTACGCATCTTTTCATGTGCCTGTTGGCCATCTGTGTGTCTTCTGTGGAAACAAATTATTCAGGTCTTCTGCCCATTTTTAAAATCAGATTTTTTTTTGATACTGAGTTGTATGGGCTGTTCATATATTTTGGATATTAACCCTTTATCAGTCATATCATTTGTAAATATTTTCTCTCATTCAGTATGTTGTCTTTTTGATTTGTGGGTGGTTTCCTTTGCTGTGCAAAAGCTTTAAAGTTTAATTAGGGCCCATTTGTTTATTTTTGCTTTTGTTCCTTTTGCCTTAGAAGACAGATCCAAAAAATATTGCTACAGTTTATGTCAAAGAGTGTTCTGCCTATGTTTTCTTTTAGGAGTTTATAGTTTCTGGTCTTATATTTAGGTGTTTAATCCATTTTGAGTTTGTTTTTGTGTATGGTGTTAGAGAATGTTCTAATTTCATTCTTTTACATGTAGCTGTCCAGTTTTCCCAGCACCACTGAATGAAGAGACTGTCTTTTCTCCATTGTATATTCTTGCTTCCTTTACTGTAGATTAATTGACCATAGGTGCATGGGTTTATTTCTGGGTTCTCTGTTCTGTTCCATTGATCTATGTGTCTCTTTTTGTGCCAGGACCATATTGTTTTGATGACTGTAGCTTTGTAGTATAGTCTGAAGTCAAGGAGTGTGATACCAACAA
Organism: Eubalaena glacialis; assembly: GCF_028564815.1. Classification (NCBI taxonomy): domain Eukaryota; kingdom Metazoa; phylum Chordata; class Mammalia; order Artiodactyla; family Balaenidae; genus Eubalaena; species Eubalaena glacialis. The sequence goes on along the minus strand of NC_083728.1, from coordinate 53,818,281 downwards.
TTCCACTCCTGGGTATTTATCCAAAGAAAATGAAAACACTAATTCAAAAAGATACACACACCCCAATGTTCATAGCAGCACTATTTACAGTAGCCAAAATATGGAAGCAACCTAAGTGTCCATCAACAGATGAATGGACAAAATGATGTGGTGTATGTATACAATGGAATATTATTCAGCCATAGAAAAGAATGAAATTCTGCCATTTGTAGCAACGTGGATGGACTAGGAGGGTATTATGCTCAGTGAAATGAGTCATACAGAGAAAGACAAATACTATATGTTATCAATTATATGTGGAATCTAAAAACTAACACAAATGCATGACTATAACAAAACAGAAATAGATTCACAGATATAGAGAACAAACTAGTGGTTACCAGTGAGGAGAGGGAAGTGGGGAGGGGCAATATAGGGGTAGGGGATTAAGAGGTACAGGCTACTATGTCTAAAATAAATAAGCTACAAGGTTATATTGTACAGCACAGGGAACACAGCTAATATTTTGTAGTAACTTTAAATGGAGTATAATCTATAAAAATATTGAATCACTGTGTTGTACACCTGACACTAATGTAATATTGTAAATCAACTATACTTAAAAAAAAAAAAACCTCCCACAAAGGGTTGTGAGAATGAAAGCTGCTGTATATAAACTGCTTAGAAGACTATCTCATGCATAATAACTGCCATAGAAGTATTTGCTATTAATTATTATTACTGTGCATCTACAGAAGAAAGAATGCATCTGCTCTTTCCCATCAGTAGTGAATGCCTTTGATTCACTGGGTGGGGATCCACGGGCAACATTATTTCTAAGGGGTGGAAGTTCACCCACTCTCCTTAACCCAACAGACTCTCCTCCTGGTGTGTATGTATCTCCTCTCATGAGCACCCCATAAAGTAGGGGATGTGTGTATCATCCCTCTGTCATAGGGTCTCAGGGAAGGTGAGTGGTTTATTCATGGTGACCCATCACTTTAACCTTTGTTGCCTTTCAGCAGCTACTTCTGCTGGGAGTCAGCTGGTCCAGATGGTGGAGAGGTGCTTTCTTTAGGGTGACTGTGGGTGGTACCCCACCCTTGCCCCACTGGGCCTGTGCCCTGGTTGAAACAGAATGATGGCCAACCAGGTTGGGAGTGTTGTTGAGGAGGGAGAGTGGACCTCCGTGGATGTCTGTCTAGCCTGTTCCTTTTCATCTTTATCCTCTCTACGTGGCCCAGTGCGTAGGTGAGGAGAAAAAGCATGGTGCCGTCAGATGGGCCCAGCACTGGGGTTCACACTGAGATGTAGCCACTGACCAGCATGTGGCCTTGGACAAGTAATTGTCCTTCCAGGGTTTTATTTAATTTTCTAAAGAAAGATGACAGGATCTGCAATAATATTGGAGCCGTGAGCCACATGTGGCCACTGAGCAGTTCAGCTGTGTGCCACGTGTACAAGACACAGTGGCTTTTGAAGGTTTGGTACAAAAAGAGAGTGTAAAACGATTCATTGATAATTTTTATCCACACAATGGGACATTATTCAGTCATTAAAAGGAATGAAGCACTGATACTGCTTCAACATGGATGAACCTTGAAAACATTAAATCAAAAAAGCCAGTCCCTGGACTTCCCTGGTGGCGCACTGGTTAGGAATCTGCCTGCCAATGCAGGGGTCACGGGTTCGAGCCCTGGTCCGGGAGGATCCCACATGCCACTGAGCAACTAAGCCCATGCACCTCAACTACTGAGGCTGCACTCTAGAGCCCGTGAGCCACAGCTACCGAGCCCACGCGCCTAGAGCCCGTGCTCCGCAACAAGAGAAGCCACTGCAATGAGAAGCCCGTGCACCGCAACGAAGAGTAGCCTCCACTCGCCGCAGCTAGAGAAAGCCCACGCGCAGCAGCAAAGACCCAACACAGCCAAAAATAAATTAAAAAAAAAAAAAGCCAGTCCCCAAAGACCGCATAGTGTGTTATCCCAATGATATGAAATGTCCAGAAGAGGCAAATCCATAGAGACAGATTATAGATTAGTGGTTGCCTAGTGGGCAAGGGGGCAATGGAGAGTGACTGCTAATGTGTGTCTTCGGGGTGATGAAAATATTCAAAAATTAGATTATGTTGATGGTTGCACAGCTCTGTAAACATATGGAAAACCATTTCACTGTACACTTTAAGTGGGTGAATTTTATGGTATGTAAGTTATATCTCAATAAAGGTGATGAAATAGTTTTTATACTTATTGCATGGCGAAATGATAATATTTTGGATATATCAGGTTAAGTGAAACATATGATCAAAATTAATTTCACCTGTTGCGCTTTACTTTTTTAATGTGTCTGTGAGAAAATGTTAAATTGCATACGTGGCCTGCAGTGTATTTCTGTTGGACTGCACTGCACTCACATTCTCAAAGGACCTTCCTAGTTCCAAAATTATATTCTTCCACGAAACCCTCCCAGGTTTGGACTTCTGATGACTCATCTAGTACCATGGCTAAAACCCAACTTGAAAAAAAAGTTCATTTGGGTCTTTTTTTAAAACCATTTGCAAAAATAGGTTTTTAGAGAGAAATCCTGGAAGGAGACGCAGAGTCACGTAAGGTGAGCCAGAGAGCCGGGCTATCACTTTCTCCTGCCCCCATTAGCTTTCCAGAGCCATCTGTGACTGTGGACAGGGCTGTTTAAAAAAATTTACTGTCTGAGCCTCAACAATGGTTTCCTCAATCGATCCTCCTCTTGGAAAATTGACTCTGGGACCGCCACTGCCCAGAGGAACAGGCAGTAAATCTCTGGTTGGCGAAAGGGCTTAACAGTTGCCTGGCTGAGCCCGTGTGCCTGGCTTCCTCACGTCCTTACGGCCCAGCCGGAGACCACTAGAGTGTTCTCTATCCCCTAAAAGGCTCATTGTCAAAGCCCGAAACTTGACCTCCAATCTCACCTCCAAGGAGGGCTGAAGATGATCTTGGGAAGTGTCTTTTTCCTCTAGGAATGATTTACTGAAGGCCCATTCTCTCTCCTGCCTTTTGCTGGGTGCTGGGAAATTCAGAAGTCAGAGTTATAGCGCTTCGTGGAAAGACCTGGCTCCTGCGAGAACTGGGAAGTATCAGTGCAAAAAAGCCCCTGTACACGGCCTGTATTTCCCCTGTCCCCTGTGAGCTGGGCCTTGCCCCTTTGCTCATTCAATGACCTCTTTAAGACTGGAAGAGTCTCTGAGCCCTGCGGCCACAGGCCCTGTCCGCCCTGCATTCTGCAGCCTCTGCACCAGGGTAGGTCCCTGTTGGGAGTGCTGAAACTCCTTTACCTCTTTTTGTACCTGTTTTCATTTCAACAAGGGATGCCAGTGTTCACAGTTTTGAGGTCCTGGAGACTGGCACCCCTGTGCCACCTGCTCCCACCAGCCGTCACCCCGTGTCCTTTGATGGGCTGCTTCCTGCACCGTGATCTCTTCTCGCCCCTTTCAAAGTTTGGGCAGGGGCGTGGGGAAGTGAAGTCCTTCTGTAAAAACCACTTTTAACATTTCTTTAGGGAACAAGGCAAGAGGAAACTTCTTTAGTTCCTGGGCTTCTTTTGAATTAATTGAATTCACAGAGAAAGAGTAATTGAAACAGTCATGATGAGGAAGATAGGAGGGTGAACGGTTTCCTGTAGCTTTTCCACTAAGTCTGAGCTTTCCAGAGACCTCCAGAAAAGAATAAGCAGGCCTGGAGCTTGCACAGGGGGATAAAGCACAGGAGCAGAAAATTCTCTAAAGGCTTGGGTGGTCTGTGGGATGCTGAGTGACTAACGTTGAGGTCCTATCTCGTCCTGGCAGTAATTCACCAAAGGAACATGCCGTTCCTCTAGATTTCCATTTTAGCATCCGCACAGGGATAGGGCCTGTTTCACAATTGAATTAGAGTCAGGTACGTTCTCCTGTCAGGGTGATATCCAGAGGAGGGCTTGGAAATAGAGCTGTTCAAAGACAGTTGGCCTCTGAGCCGAGTCATTTCCTGGCTCTCCCAAGAGAGGACACTTTGCTGATACAGCTTTGCTACTGAAGGGAAGCCCTCCAGACTCCTCTGATGAGAAGATAAGTCCGGCCGAGGTTCTGGAAGAGGAAGTGAAACAAGTGTGGGGCTTGGGAGATGACGAGGAGCTGGGATGTCTTGCCTCATGTGGCAGGGGCGGAGGCTCTGGCATCCACGTGTACTGGTTCCGGAAGGGACGCTGCCTTGAGACTCTCTTCTCAACGATGGGTGTTTGTGATGCACTCGGCCACGGTGTGGGTACCACGGCACCCAGGGCCTTTTAGGCGTAGTGGATACGGTCTTGGAAGTAGAGCATGGCTGAGCCGCAGTACCCCAGCCGAGGTGTTGGACCACGCAGTGGCCCCTGGCCGGCCCCCTCTGGAGGGGTTCCCTGTACACATGGATCTTGGCCACGTTGCAATAATCTTTCTTCTTATCACGCTCAGATACTATATAGGGGATGCCATGAATATTCACGTACCTCTGGGACCTTCTGCAACATTACTTTCCCCTCAGCGTTTTATATGAAAATATCCGTCCATACAGAAACATGGAAGGAACTGGGCAGTGAACACTCGCATACCCACCACCTAGATTTCCCCATTAACGTTCTGCTATACAGCGTTTGCTACTTATTTTTGCCACAGTAAAATCATGATTCTCCTATCATATTTTACTTTTATAAAACCAGCCGTGTCCCTCCCATGTCTCAGATGGAAACATCAAGGGGAAGATTATACAAAACAGCATCTTAGTGAAGCTGAGGCAGGAATCCAGGCATCCTGAGCTTAGGGAGGTAAAGGGAAAGGAAGGATTCCCAGCGTGGGAGCTACCAGGCGAGGTGCCAGGCCAGGCTTTGCTGCTAAAAAACCAGAGGGCATCTAAGATCTGTGTCCTGCCTGGAATGTCCCCAGGCTGACCTTGGACTGGGTGCTGCCTGCGATCTACTTCAGGACTGGGACCTTGGGCAAGTCGCTGGCCTAGGGTCCAAGGGATTGGTTTCTCACAGGGGAAGTGGGAATAAGAACACCCACCTCCCAAGACTGTTGTAAGATGTGTGAAGCGTTGAGAAGCAAGACAAGGGCCCCAGTGGCACCTGGCAGGAGGTGGGCCCACGCAGGAAGTCAGACATCCTGAGTCCGGGTTCATGCACACCTCTGTATGGCACCCCGCGTGCCTTGCTCACGGGGGGGGGGTCCATTCATTATGCTGCGGAAGTTACAGCTGTATTGTGTTTAGAGATAGTGATAGCAAGAGCAATAGTGATTGTAAGGTTAAGGAAACCTGAAGCAAAGACAAAAACAACCAGAGATTTTAAATGTCCCAGTTTACAGCTCGGGCATTCTCTGTAGACATTTGTGGAAAGAGCTGTTACATCTGACTCCGGAGAAGAGAATTTTCTGGTTTATTGCTTCCCATAAAAGATGGAAGCGTGGAAGCTACGAGAGCGCTGCCCTCTGCAGCCCTTTGGAGACTCTGTGGGCCCCAAGGCCCTGGGCTTCCTGACTGTGGAGGACACGGGGCCAGGAGCTCTGCCCTCCTGAGTTAGGTGACCTCCCCGGCCCGGACCGACACCTCTTACTCGGTGACTTCCTGCTGATCATCTGGCAGTGGTGACAGCTCACGCCTGTCATCAGAAAGGATGGGATGAACTCAAGTCACAGATGCAGTGTTTCTAATTGAAAACCCCAGCAGGGTGGCCCCGCAAGAATAGGCTTCCCAAGCACCTGGGAGGCTCCATCCCCTCCCGGGGCTCATCACAGGCTTCAGGCTCCTTGTAAATCAAGTGACAGCGTTCAAGGTGCCTTTTGTGGCTTCGAGGAACTCTTCTGAGGAGGAGAATCCTCTTGGAGAGATGGGGATTTATTTTGGGATCCTCATCCTTTTCCATCCTTCTTTATTGCAGTTTTGAGCTGAGGGCTACTCGGGCGGGCTGTCAGCCTGCCGTGACGGTGGGTGGGGGAGACAAGGGGATGTGTGAGAACATGCCAGGTGCTGTCACTCACGCCGCAGGGTGATGCTGATGTGACCTGACGAGTAGTGGATCCCTGAAGGGGGAGACAGTGAAGAGCTTTCACTGCCTTTATTATTTTTAAAAATTTTGGTTTTCTACTATTATTAAAGGTACTCTCCATTTATAGTTATTATAAAATATTGGTTCTCTTCCCCATGTTGTACAGTACATCATTGAGCCTGTCTTATACCCAGTGGTTTGTACTTTTGGAGGTACAAACTATTGGGTGTAAGATAGGCTCACCACCTTTACTAAAAAGCTTTGGTCCAGGTAGGCTGGTATTTGGGACAGGTCACATGTGTGTAAGGCCAGCTTCTAGGAAGAGGTTCATGCAGTATAAGGTTGGAAAGCTGCAGAGCCAGAATTTGAACCGAAGTCTGATGTTTCTCAGGACAATACTTAGATCTTAACACAAGGTTTCATCTGATACATCAGTCATGACACTTCTTGCTGTCAAAAGCAGAAGACAATTCAAAATGCCTAAGGCATTGGGGGATTTATTAGAGGCTGTTTCTGCAGATAGGTTGGTGTCATCAACGGACCAGCGATGTCACCAGGGGTCCAGTTTCCTTCCCTCCCCTTTCTCCCTTCGTGTGAGTACACGATTCCGGAAGAGATGGATATGGCCCTTGGTTCCCAGAATCCCTTGTTGCATCACCCCTTCTCAGCCGGTGTGTGTGTGTGTGTGTGTGTGTGTGTGTTTGTGTGTGTGTCTTTTTATTGACCGCCTCTCCCTTGTTCCCTGCTTCCTTCACTTTTAGAAACAATGGAAGAGGCCTTTCACTTTCCCGTTTTCTCTCTGGCTCCCGGACAGAGGACTTACTGGCCTTGGCTGGTGGTGGCTGAGATGGATGGGATCTCTCAGGCTTTGGGAGAGAGAGTGGGCCGGAGGGGGAGACAGGCGTGCGCGGTGCAAACCGCACAGAGTGGGATGAGGAGCCCTTGGCTGGAGGCATGTAGCGGGTGGGCCCCAAATACTGAATTTTGATGATCATTTTCTGCTCTTCCTGGGGCTCTAGAAAATAAACAAAGCCTGATTCCTTAGGCAAATCCTGAATCAATAGAAATTCACTGGGAGGGATTCACGGGATGAGAGCAGGGGAGGTACTGCCATCGGGCTGAAATGACAGAAGCAAACCTGCCCTTGCTTAGGTGGCAGGTGGTGGCCTGGAAGGTGGTATGCGTCAGCCCATCCCCGTCTGGCCATTCGTGGGGTCGTTCCCTGTCTTCCCCTTCCTGTTGGTGGATCTCTGACTCGTGATGGAAACCCGGGGCAGGGGGGCATGGATGCTCCTTTCTCTCTGCTCAGCCTTGTTGCTCTCCTGTGGTGGGCGTCAGTTTCCAACTTGGAAAGCTGCAAGCAGCGTGCTGAAGAGTAGGAAAATGTGAGAACCAAGTGACTCTCCACCTAAAAGATACCCACACTTCCCGTCCCCTCTTTAGTCCTGTGCTCTCACTGGGAAGCGTCCAGAGGATATTTTAGTTCTGGCGTCAAGTTCCATGGTGAGAGAAGAGGGAGAAAAGGAAAACATCATTAGAAAATTTACGTGTGGCCCTGGACCAACCACATCTTCCCACTTGCTTCAAGAGAGACTGTTTCCAAGATGAGGCCAAGGTTACCTTCGGTAGCTGGCATCACTGGGCGTCCTTCGAGACACCCCTTCCACCCTCCTTCGGGTTCAAGCTGCAGCTGCAGCAGGCAGGGCAGTGTGGGTTCAGACTCTGCTGCAGTGACGGTGCTACCTCAAGCGTGGGCCACGTGTCTCTCTGGCTCGGGGTGTTCCCGGTAGGTGGGAGCTGACGTGGCCCACCCAAAAGTGCAGCCTGGAATTTGGGGGAGTTCATGCTCCTGGGGCTACCCTCAGTCAGGGGGTGATGAGAGCCACAGCCCTCATCCTGCTGGAGGACAATTTTGGGAGGAATCTTGGGTACATCTCCGAGCTTCCAGTGGGATGGTGTCCTAGTTGCCATGGCAGCAGCCATCATATACATCCTCCATTTATAACTTCCCTTATAGCTCCTGTTTCCCTTTCCCCATCTTGCTTTCCACGTGCCCTCACTCCTTCATCCTGGGATCCCCTTCAGAATAAACTACTTGCGCTCAAGTCTTTGTTTTGGACTTGGCTTTCAGGAAACGCAAACCAGGACGCCTCCCAACGTGGCAAATGCTGCATTGCAATCTAAATCATTACTACAATTTCACAGTGACATTTGAGGGTTTCCCTTGTTTGCCTGGGCCAGCCTCTGGGTATTTGGGGGGGTTGCACAGACTCTGTATCTCCACCATCAGGGGCCAGCCTTCACTCCTGGCAGCCTGTACTTGAACCCCTTGCAGAGAAAAGAAAGCTCTGGGTTTGGCTCTGCTCACCTTTGCATGCTGGCCGCATTCCTGGACTCCCAGCATCCATGCCCTCCTTCCAGTTTCAAGCTCACTGGGAGAGAGTGGGCTAGGCTCTCTCCTGGGAGCTCTGCTTTGATTGGCTTGTCTCAGTTACAGGCACACCTGGGAACCAATCATCATGACCTGCAGGATGTGGGGCTTTGATTGGCCAGGCCCTTAGTGAATGAGTGAGTGATGCACCACTCAGACCAGGTAGACAGGGTATGGGGGAGGGGTCGTTCCCCAAGGAAATTCCAAGGTTGATTCAAATTAGGGGAGAACGGATGTCGGCAGGGAGGGGTGCAGGCACCACACTCCAGTTTAGTTTAAAAAATTAATTTCTTGATGGAGATTTATTGAATCCCTCCTCTATGCAAGTACTGGGGGCCAATAAGAAAAAATTGGTGTCATCAGGCAGCTTACAGTCTAATGGAAGAAATAAGAAACGTATACAGGTGTTGGAACACCATGTGTCATCTGAAGCTGCTATCTCCGAACTATTGGAGAATGGATATTTTTTTAGAAATTGTGCATAATTAATATTGTAATATATATTATGTATACACATATTTAAACCTTGTATCTAACTTTGTATTTGTAAATTTTTCTGTTTAAAAGAGGGAATTCCCTGGTGGTCCAGTGGTTAGGGCTCCATGCTCTCACTGACGAGGGCCCAGGTTCAATTCCTGGTCGGGGAACTAAGATCCCACAAGGTGTGTGGCCAGACAAAAAATTTAAAAAAAATTAAAAAATAATAAAAGAAAAGAGGGACCTCAACATTACATAAGCTTCAGGCCCTACAAAACCTGGATCTACCCCTGACTTTTATATATCAAGAAACATAAAGTTAAGAGGAAGAAAGTAAAGATTTTATTAATAGAGCAAAACATTTCAATTTTACTGGAATATTATAATTATTAATATTGTTATGGTCCGTGAGTACTGTTTTATTGAGGACAACATGATTGAATATATTTAAATCATTTTTGAAAATATTAGTTCCATACTTTGAGGAACAGCCAGTTGGAAGTCTGTTTATTTTCATTTAAGGTTCAGTTTAATATTGACATTTAATGGCTGTCCTAACTGAAATAGATAATTCACCAAGATACACAGATCCAAATGGAAGAAAAGCATCATAGACCATACCTACTAAATCAAGACATTAATTTTTCAATTTCACCCACCAGTTATGCAAAAACTTTTGTTCACATCTTCCCATTTTTCCTGGTTTCAATCAATTAATCATGCTACTTTTCAGAAGGTGTTGAATTTATGTATATTTAACAAATGGATTCAAAACTCATTGAAACTCTTTGTGTGTGGAATGTTTTTAATCAGGTGACATAATTCTGCTTCCACGTTTTAAGGTGGAAAATATGATTGTTTTAGGTGCTAATTTCTGTCAATTTTGGAGGGTAACACAATTTCTTGATATTTGTTTTCAAAATGTTCTCTCCATAAAACAAATTTCTTTAGGAAAGTAGGTGCCTTTTCACCTGGTTGTTAAAATGTCACCTTGAAGGGTGTGTGTGTGTGTTCTGAAAATACCTGCTAGGTGCATCCTTAGCTGGTGGCCACAATGTCTTCTCAGAAAAGGTGGGCATATTTGTAGCAGTTGTCTTTTTGTAAGAGAGAAATGTGTAATTCATCTTTAAGTTCAACAGTTTAAAAGAATTCTTTGCCAAAAGATAGTCGGTGAACATCCGTATGGTAGAAAAAGATGGCATGATCATGCCCCCATCTCATTTCAAAATAGTGTTGTAAAGATTTTACTGTCTCAAATAATATCTGCAAATCTGCTCCACTGAGTACACGTAAAGGGCCCTATGCCGGACACTCTGAGAGCAAGTGAGCCCGGAGGGCCCCACATCCACCCTGTGCTCTGCCTTCAGGCCCCTCACCTACCTTGGGTGACAGTGCCCTTCTATTACATTAATTTTGGGGCATGCTGGCACGTGGGCTCAGTGGTGGTGCTACTGTCAGCCTGCATTATAAATATTAAATATGTAATAAGATTGGCACGTGTTACAGACGTGGGGGTTCTCATATTTTCTTCCCACTCTTCAATAAGTCATATAGCCCAGCCTCCTGGGGTACACAACGCTACCCAAGATTTTTTAAAAAATCCAAGCTCAAGGACTTTAGTAGTCAGATTATTCAGGCCTTTCAGTTTTCAGATGCAGCAACTGAGTTAAAGTGATTCAACTTCCCAATAGCCCACAGCTAGGGACAGATCTGGCCCTAGAATCCCAAGTCACCAGATGCCCAAGATGGCGAAGTCCTGAGACCAGAAGCCCAGTCCCCAGGGTCCTTGGAACACACCCATTTGCTTTAGTTAGTAGGGCAGTGAAGAAAGATGGAGCTGTTTGGAAAAGAGGAAGCTCTGAAACCTGGCTGCTGGGACCTGGTCTTCTCAAGCCTTTCGAGGCAGATGCAGGAGGAAGCGTCTCAGGGCGGCCAGCCAGCTCCGTGGATGCCGGAGCACGCCTCCTGCAGGGACTTGTGCTCAGCAAGGGGCCTTCCCGTTCCCTGCGGACGGGACCTAGAGGTGGAGAGCTCAAGCAGAGCGCTGTCCTGGGAACTTGAAGGTGCTCAGCGACTGATGTCTGTGAACAAATGGGAAAAGAAACACCCAGCCCAGCACTGGGCTGCAGAGCTGCCCGGACCCTACTGTGCACACACGTCATCTGTTTAAATGCAGAGTCTCACGCGGGGGGTCTGATGCCACATTTCTAACAAGCTCCCAGGGGAGGCTGATGTGGCTGGTCCAGGGACCACACTTTGAGTAGCAAGACTATCTAATGCATACAGTTTTGTCCGGGAACCCCGAGCACTTGGATTCTGTTTTAGGTTTGCCACTAAAATTCCCAGGCCTGGCATTTAAACTTAGCCTCAAATCAAGGGGCATGACCCCTGAGGGAAGATGTAGGGGTCTTTCCTGGGAATTGGGCAATGACTCCCCAGCCCCACCTTGAGGCAAGCGCTGTGACATTGTGGCTGTTGGACACCCACCGGGTTTCAGGCAGGGGTCGGGGGGAGGGGTGCAGGGAGGAGAATAACCCAGACAGCCTGGGTCTCCTGGAGCCTGGGACAGGTCGGGGTCTCAGGGCGGGGGGAGCAGCGGAGACCGTCAGTGATGAGTCCATCTGTGATGTGAGCTCTGAAGGAGAAGTAGCTCCAGGGCCTTGTGCTGAGGGGACGTCCTGGAAGGTCAGGAAGGCTGAGTGGAGGAAGGGGTTCTCCCTGGGAGCGGCCGGGGTCTCTCTGGGCTCCCCCACCTTGGCCTCCAAGTCTCACAACCAGACCTGCCTTGTTTTGCCCGACAGCCATGGCAGAACCTGCATCCGGGGCCAGTTCGGACTCTCGCCTTTGGGCTGGGTGCTTTGGGCTGCCCTTGTTCCCAAGGCTACTCTGTCATGGGCTCTGCCGGCCTCTGTGTCCTGGGGAGGGTGTGTGGCCTGGGCTGTGAGGGTTGGTGTCAGGAGGGAAGGGGAGGCACAGCAGCAGTCAGGACTTCTTGGGCTGCCCATTCCCTCCCGTGGGAGGGTTTGCACGGGGACAGGTCATGGGACCGGCCTCCTCGGATGCAGGACACGACTGGACAGCACTTGGTCCACAGCATGACCCAGAGCCCCGGCAGCCTGCTCCCGTTCTCCATCGGGACCCCAGCAGTGCTGGGCAGGGACCCTCTGCCCACGCCCTGCAGCCTCTCTCTGCCTCTTGTGCTTAGAAACATTGTCTTTTGGCAAATAACACTTGAAGCTGTTTCCCGGGGCCTGGGAGCAGCAGCTCAGACTCCACTGTGCTCCTTGCAGAGCCCCGCTCCGCGGCTGGGTGCTGCATTTCTCTCCTGCCCCCAGGAGATGCTCTTGCTGCGGCTGACCTTGCGCTCTGTGCAGGAGCCCTGCAGAGGGCGGGCATCGGCGGAAGGGCCCGTATCTGTGTGCAGGTGGCCAGGGGTTACTGTTCCCTCTTCCCATTAGAGGGACCGAGAAACCTCAACCTTCCATAGGGTTTTCCTCTTGAGTGGAGGTACGGCGCCTCGATACTGGGATGCGGTTTAAGTGCAGCCTGAGAGCTGCGGCTTGTGATCGCCATGGCGCAGCCGGAGGGCAGGAGATGGGGGACCCGCTGGGCAGGGCATGTAGATGCAGAGAGAGGAGAGGTTTACATGGAGTCTGTGGCCTCCCCGCAGCTCCGAGTTCTCTGGGTCTGCCCTTCTCTGTCTTTCTGGAAGCTTTGAGGCCGTGGAGGGACCCAGTGCCCAGGCCGTTCAGCCTCCGGCTTCTTCCTCTCCTGGCGGGTTTGGAGAGCTCGCAGCCTCTCCACAGTCTGTGCTCCTTTCCAAGGACCCAGAACCACTCAGAGCCACACTTTTCCTCCAGCTGGAGAATCCGTGTGAAGATCCACAAGCAAGGGCCAGCCCTGCCCTCCTCCCCCGTTCACCCACAGAGGGTGAGAACCTCGGCGGGTGGGGGGGTCAGGATGGTGGCCGTAGGGAGAGGGCGCTGGAGGGGCAGCTGCGCCCCACTCGTTTGCTGGAGAGTCTGCAGAAGGCGGTCTCAGGGCTGCAGGCTGATGCAAACCCGCCCTCTGACCCCGGGGTGAAGACCCGGGGCGCCCAGAGTGGGGACAGCTGTGTAAACTGCAGGGTGGGGTATTTATAGCCCTGCTGAGCACTCTGAGCCTGAGCCGGCCTGAGGGCCGCAGCCAGTCCTGCCGCCATGGGCTCTGTCACTTGTTCTGTTCACTGAGTTTTCTGGACCTTCTGTCCTCAGGGTTGCATTAGGCTCTGCAAGACTCAGTTTCCTTACCTGCTGCCCTGATCCTCTGGGTGGTTCTCTCCATCCCAGTTTTCAAGAAGAAATGCTGTGTTCCAGATCTGGGGGAGGGGAGAGTTAACATGACCCTTCAAGGGGGCCTGCTGACCCCAGGAGGCCACTTCCCCTGGGCTCCTGAGCTCTGGGACGAGGTGGGACACCCACAGCTGGGCTTTGGAGTCAGATCTGGGCTTGAGTCCCAGCTCGCTGCTTTACCCCATCAGTGAAATGGACGAAACTGCGGGGGTAGTGCGGTTTGAGAAGGTGCAGGACGGCTGTGGGCACATGGGCAGGGGCACAATTCTGATGCTGCTGCAGCAGACCTGCCTGTCTGCAGACCCTCATCTGAAAGGGGTCCTCCCCTCCTCAGAGGGTGGCAGCTCCACCTCTCCGCTGGGCCTGGGACCCCATGTGGGATGAGGGTGCACATGGGAGAAAGCGTGTTAGTCTTAGGGTGAAGCTGGGACGTGGGGCACCGAAGGAAATCCATTCTTGGGGTCAGAAAGCCTTGGGCTTTCCAAGCCCTGGTCATGGGGAGGCGGAGGGGGACAGGGAGACAGAGAGAGAGAGAGAGAGAGGGAGGGAGAGAGCGTGCACTAGCGAGCAGGACAGGACGAGGGCACAGCTCTGTAATGGAAACTTGGCTCCCAGCCTCACACTCTCTCCCTCCTTAGTGCATGTGCTTGAGTCTCAAGTTGAGGACCTCTTCCCCTCCAGCAGGCACCCCGCGCTATCTCCACGGCCCACCCCTGCCGCCCTGCTCGGAGCTGGTGACATGTGACATGTGAGCCCGCTGCCTCCCTCTTCACCGCCCCCACCCCCTCCCTGACTAATTAGGCCAGCTCGCCACTTCCAGGGTCTGGCAGGCGGAGCCAGGCACGCGGTGGATGGGGGCCAAGGGCTTTTGTTGACGTTGCTCAAGTGTAGCTTCGAGGAGCAGCCCCTGCCGAGCCAGGAAGTCCAGGGAAGCGGGGGGTGATGAGGGGAGAGCAGCGGGCGCCTCCCCCAATCCCCTCTGCCTTCCCCACTGCCCACCCACTCCTCCTCCCTAAATCCAAGACTGTAACCCTCCATGTTGTGACCAAGAGGCCAGCTGAGTCCCTGAGAAATCCACGCTCAGCCAAGCGTCCTGCATCCAGTGAGGTTTCAGGACCGTTTTCTTTTGTGTGTGTGATGCTTTCACGGGGTGATGCTCCTGACTTGCCACTGTTCCTAATAGTTTCTGGGGGAAGTAGGTCCAGTGAGACTGTCTCCGCCCCTCACCTATTATAAGGTGCAGGCTGCATTGTGGATCTGTCTTGCTATAGCTGAGTAATATGGCCAGATGGATTTCATCCTCTGCAGGGATCTACCAAGAATGTGGCTTTTGGGGTCACCAGACCTGGGTTCACATCCCCATTCTGCTCTTTGCTTGCTGGGTGACCTTGGGCAAGTCTTTTAACCTCTTTGTGCTTCGGTTTCCTTATTTGCAAGTGGAGTTAATAGTTCAAAATAAGATGTTAAGATGAAACATGGCGAAGAGTGGCAAGTTCTTTGCACATAATAGACACTCAATAAATGGCTATCATGATGATTATTAACTGGCAGTGGATGTGGCCATGGGTGGGTTCTGAGTTTAGGCAGATCACTTCTATTCTGACTTATTTACTCCAAAGGTAAGTTGACCCGAGAACCAACTGCCCTTTCCTACCTTACCAGCAGTTTTGGGGGGTTTTTTGACTTTTTTTTTTTTTTTGGCTGCGTTGGGTCTTCATTGCTTTGCGCGGGCTTTCTCTAGTTGCGGCAAGCGGGGGCTACTCTTCGTTGCGGTGCTCGGGCTTCTCATTGTGGTGGCCTCTGTTGTGGAGCACCGGCTTTAGGCGCATGGGCCTCAGTAGTTGTGACATGCAGGCTCAGTAGTTGTGGCTCATGGTCTTTAGAGCACAGGCTCAGTAGTTGTGGCGCACGGGCCTAGTTGCTCCGCAGCATGTGGGATCTTCCTGGACCAGGGCTCGAACCTGTGTCCCCTGCATTGGCAGGTGGATTCTTAACCACTGCTCCACCAGGGAAGTCCCTCACCAGCAGTTTTGTGAGGACAAAGAGAATGGGGTGTAATATCGTCACACGTGGTCCTCAGTGAGAAGTGAGTAAACGCAATGCTTTGCTTTCATCATTCTCATTTTCTCAGATTCTGGTCTCCACATCTGTATATCAGTGGTCAGTGGTCATATATATTTTTTTGAGATAAAAGTTTGTAGGTTTTGGAATCCAGAGGCGCTGCCTTAATGGTCTCTAATTCCTGAAGCTATTGAATCATCATGTAAAAAAGTCCTCTAATTTTCTGCTACAATAGCTGGCTTTATTTTTATATCTCTTTATTGGTATCAGCTTTTCTCTCAGAATTACAGAACCATGGAAATTTGGCCTAAGCAGGAACTTTGCAAGTCACTGGAAGGGATGCTTTTGCTTCTTTGCAGATTTTTAGAATCTTCCTGGAAGGCAGCTATGCTCACCACTATACAAACAACGCACATTGGGATCTTCCTGAATGTTAGGATTGCAGCACCACAGAGCACTTTTCTTTAACCCAGATTACAAGAAGAGCAGAACGGCCAATCTGTTTGTCTCGTGTAGGCTGGAAGATGCCATCGGCATCCGGCCCGCATCACTTTGTCCTCATGTCTTCAGTGCACATGGGCACCGTCCAACTTTCAGCACCTGCGTCTCATTATCTAAGGCCTTTTACTGGGTACCAGAGCCCACTTTGGTTGGAAGTGCCAGGGAATTAATGTCCCCTGGGAACAGCCTACATTCAACCCATGGCAGACCAAGAACAGGTAGATAAATACCCCAGCTCCCTCACCCCTTAGGTGTCTGAGTTGCATGTCTACACTGGCCCCCAGAGATTTCCAGAGGGGTCAAGTGCTAGTTCACCCATTTTAGCAATGGACTTGAAACACACCTCCAATGGCTGGCTCCCCGGCCCTGTCCCACCATGGCTGCTTCCTGAGATCACCCCCCCATGTAAACCACCTGTGCTCAAATCCTTGTCCTCAGGGGCTGCTTCTGCGGAATCCCAACCTGAGACAAACGGGGTGTCCTTCTCCACACTCTTAGATCCTTTATGATAATATGGTATAATATTCACATTTTAGGTCTGCCTGTTGAATTTTAAGGCAACTGACCTTATTCCTTCTTTATGAGTTTTTTGCAGTTTTTTTTCTCTGCTTGTCACTGTTCTTAATCCTAAGAATTAACCATTCAGGTGAACAAGACTACACAAATGCCTTGCTTTGACCTTGAAATATCTTTGGGATTGTCCTCACAGTTATGGCTATATATATATCTGGCCATCATGTAGGTTTCTGTATTTCAGAGTCTTAAGTTATTGTTTATTCTAGTTGGGCCCCACGGTCTACATTTTTTGGAGAATAAACCTAGGGGCTGTCCTAGCTAATGTGTAAAAGTTGTAATTAGCTACTTGATAATTTTACATGTGGAACAGGTTCCATTTGACTGAGGAAGACCTCAGTTTGTGAGCTGCGGATGTTACTGTGTGTCCTGTTGGCTTTAGGTGAGATGCCTACAAGCATTGTGATTTCCAGAAACTTCCATGAGTTTTACTTTACCCATCCACAAAGTGGGAATGGTTACTCTGACACATACTTACTGAGTACCTACTCTGAGCCAGCTGTGATTAGGTGTCAGACAGACAGCAGTGGACAAAGAGACAGTGCCCAGGCTCCCTCTTTCTTTCCTGAGCATTGTCATTGAGGTTCCAATTATATAATGAAAGTGACATTATTTAGGAAACTAAAATCCCCATGGAAATAGAGGAAAGGGTATGATGACCTTCAGCTCTTCATTGACCATTTCAGAACACTGTGCTGGTGTGGCTCGGTGGGGCGCACCCTCTGGCCTTTTGTGAAGGCCGCTGGGCCCATGAATTAGAACCTTGTCTCGTTCTTAGATCCATTTTCTGACCACAGCAACTCTGGACACTCGAGAGGTAGCCAAAGCCTCATGTCACATCTTTCTTGAGTTCCAAGCCACTAGAAAGAGCCATCTGTGCTTGCTGTTTCCACATCCCAGTGACCCTCTGAGGTCTCGCTCTGTTGTTTCTTTGCATTTGTCTTACATGATTTGTCCATGGCGGTCAAGGCCATCGGCCACGCTTTCCTTTTT
Source organism: Eubalaena glacialis (assembly GCF_028564815.1). Taxonomy (NCBI): domain Eukaryota; kingdom Metazoa; phylum Chordata; class Mammalia; order Artiodactyla; family Balaenidae; genus Eubalaena; species Eubalaena glacialis. The sequence continues at coordinate 53,800,905 of NC_083728.1, read as the reverse complement.
GAAGTTCTCTTTCTGCTTACCTTCTGTGACACCACTTCCCTTGCTCTTTTCCTTCCTTTCATGATCTTTTGCTGAATGCTTTGACTCTACCTGCTCTCTGAAGGAATGTTGAGTTTCCCATGGTTTCTTCTTCCATTCCCTTCTCTTGAGGAAACTGCATCCATACACATGCCATACTCTTCCCTATTTGCTTATGATTCTCCTGATGTTCTGTGTAGCTTAGCTGTCTGCCCTGCAGTGTCTGCACCCACATTACCCGGGCAGCACACTGCCCTGTGGATGGTCCACAGACACTTCAGATCCAACACGTCCTAAGCAGAAGCCACCATATTCTCCCCCAACGGGCCCTTCCGTCTCTGTTCTTTATCCCGGCACTTCCATCCCCATGGTCATCTCAGCCGGAGACCTCAGCCCTAGTCACGCATTCAGTGATCGACTTTCCCCTTGTTCATGCTCTCATCTCGTGTTTACTGAAATCTTGTTATGTGGGATTCACTGGCCCAGGCTCTGGGCGTGTTGTTGTGGTGTCTTAGCCTGGGTGACCCCGAGAAGCAGATCCTGAGCAGGTGTTCAGTGGCAGGTGGTGTATTTGGGAGGCGGTTCAGGGAAGTACTGGTCACAGTAAAGGAGTAGATGCTGGTGGGTAGGTGCCAGTCACCCTGACTTAGTGCACCCAACCATGCCCTTTTTTCCCAAGTCCACGTTCAGTGAGGTCACGTTGGTAGCTCGAAATTGGACATGATGGGAATATTTACACCATGGAAATTGTCCAGTGGATACAAAACCAGGACTTTTTCACCTGGAGAGTTGGTTGTTCAACATTTCTCAGCATGTTATTGGGTGCAGGGAATTAAGACAGGGAAGGACAGCGGCCAATAAAGTGTGTTTTATCAAGAAAGTCACCTTTTAGACACCTGGAGAGTCATCCCAGTGGAGAAAACTGGATTCCAGTGTAGAACACACATTTCAGAGTCATCCCACTGGAGCGTGAGGTGTTTATACACCGCCCCCTCCCAGCCGTTGGCTGAGGGCTGCCGCTGTGGGACCCAGTAGGATCCAGGAGCCGAGGAAGCCCTTGGGAGCTAGGGGCAGGATGGTGAGCGACGGTGGTGAGAGGTCTAAGGGGTGTCGGCAAGACTGAGTGCTGATGGCTGAAGGCGCTGGGCACCCAGCCTGGGGAAAGGTGACACCCAGCTCTTAGTGATGCGTGGCTATGATCTCTTTCTCCCCAGACCTTGACTTCATGGACCTCATCGGGCAAGACAGACAGTGGACCGTGGGGAGGAAGTTAATGCAGGTGAATGACTCGCTGACTTCAGAAGATGCAGGGCCGCGGAGCAGCAAGAACTGCACTGAACCAGGTAAGACGGCGGCTGCACTGGGGGCTTCGCGCTGCGGGCTGGGCTGCCGTTCTCTCTGGTGGAAGCCCAGGAAGGGCCGGATGCTGTGTTTTTCCTTTGAGTTCTAATCCAGAGAGACTCTGAGGATATTTAGGGACAGGTGTCTAAGAAACTCAAAGGCAAGATCCCAGGGGACAATTCAAGTGTGTTTCTGCCTCTGTTTTCTTTCCCTCGGACAGTGGGGGAGAAGGTGAGTCAAAATACCGGTATCAAATGTGGATGCTGGTGCTACCCAGAGGGACACTGAGTCAGGAGCAGGATGGGTGAGGACGTGCTGTGGCGTCTTCGCTTTGATCCCTGGAATCCTCTCTGGCTGGTTGTTAATCGGGAGCCTTGTTTCTGTCACAGTAAAGGCACAGGTGTTGAACCAGATGCTCACCTGTGATGTTGAGCTCCTTGGAAGAAGTGAATGTTTGTTTATCAGCTATTATGTTTGATAGCTATTGTGCCTTTCCTCAGAACATTTTATGTCTGATGTTTCTGAACTTAAAGGGAAAACTAACATAGGGGGATGAAGAGGACTTGGAATGGTAAGGACTCAGCTCAGCCACATCTCAGGAAACGGCAGGTACCCTCTGGACGGCTGAGGTCCTGCTCCTTTAGACCCGAGGTCAGCAACCTTGTCCCGGAAAGGGCTAGACAGCAATATTTTAGGCTTTGCAGACTCGTTACTGTGTCTATAGTATATTTTAAAAGATTTTTATAATCCTTTAAAAATTTAAAAACCATTCTTAGCTCACGAGCTGTGGGATACACCAGGCCTGTGGCCACTTTGTCAACCCTGACATGGAGTTCTCAGATCTTGGGGGGGTCTTCCTTCCCTGCCTGGCGGGGTATTGGGTCTCAAGTGTGTGGTGAGCTCGACCACACAGTGATCCCACATGCAAAGGCCGGCCTCGTTTTGAGTGTCATCTTAGAAGGACATACGCCATCTTCATTGCAGCCCAAAGAGCCTTAGTCCTCGGAGTACAGAAGGTGAAATTGTGTGTCTGCGCTTTTTTGGGAAGGTAGATAGAGGTTCCCTTTCCCACAGCTGGAAGAACTAAAAATAGATTACCCCCTCCCGGCCAAAAAACAACCTACAACCTTACATGATCTATATCCCTTAAGCTAGAGAATTTAAGGGTTCCTGTGGCTGTTATTAATGCTTAGAAGGAATACTCTCGGAAGTGAGTGAAGCATGTGGCAGCTGCGTGAGCTAGAAATGAAAACTGGGGACAGAGGTTTCAAGTGCCCCACTGTGCAGACAGAGCCACGTGTCTTCTGAGAGCTGGGCATGCAGGGGCCTGGCCTGAAGGGCAGGTCATTGCTGTGCTGGGAACCCTGTTTGCTGATCTGGTCTTACAGCCGAAGATTTGTCAACATCTCTGCAACTAGTAGGCAGGCGGTGACTGGGATGTCAGAGACAGGAGATTCAGTACTAGGGGCCCCAGCCATTGCCTTGGGTGTACCTTCGTATGGGAAAGAATGGAGTCAGACAGATACAGTGCCCCGCTCTCGGGATTGGGGTCCAGCACTGCGCAGGGCCAGTGGTGATGGAGGGCTTCTGTTTCCTGTAGCTGGGATTGTGTGTTGGGGAGGTGGAGCTGTCTCTCTGTGAGTGGTGCTGCTTACTGTTTCAAGACATGCCATTCTCAGAGTGACAGGTGTAAAAGAATAAAGCACGTGAAAGCCATCGCAAGAGAGGAATGACTCAGCTCACAAGTAGAACAGAAGATGTCCAGGTTTCTAAAGAGAGCTCGAGCCCAGCACCTGCTGGTGTTGGCAGGGAGGGCACAGGGCAAGGAGGAGAGGAAAGCCTCTAGAAGGACAATGGCGGGGGGCGAACAAGAGCTCGTCGTGCTGCCGCGTAAGGCAGGTCCAAGAAGAACAAGGACGCAGGAGGAGCATCCTTGCTTTCCTCACCTGTGGACCACGACCACGGGCACTGGGCTTGATTTCTGGGGTCCTTGACTCCAAACCAGATTCTACAGGGAAGACGATCATGCCTGAAACAAGGGTCCTGTTCAAATCCTAGCACATCAGGGGCCTGCCTGGAGCCTCTGTCCTGCATGAAGCCTGCTATGACCGTTCTGTTTTCTGAATGTTTTTGGTATAAAATATCTCTAACTACACTGTCCGATATGGACATTCAGCGGCCCCTTAAGTTCAAATTAATTTAAATGAAATACAATTAAAAATTCAGATTCTCCGTTGCCCTAGCCACACATCAAATAGCCAGTGGCTGTGTGTGGTTCCTGGACAGCACAGAACATAGAACATTTCCGCCATCGCAGAAAGGTCCATTGGACAGGCTGGTCTTCAATGTCCATTTGTCTTTGGACGTATCTCCTGTCTTTCCAGCTCAGTTGCAAACATCTTGAGGGCAGAGAGTGGATATGTAAATCCGAGAGCCCGTCTCTTACCTGGGTCTTGGGGTCACACTCACCTGGGTTTGAATCTTGGCTGAGAAGCTGAGGGCAAGATAGTCAGACTCTCTGAGCCTCTGTGTGCTTCTCTGTGAGATGGAGGTGATCATTCCGACCTTCCGCGGCTACTGTGAGGGTTGGGAGTGACGTCATCAGGCGTGTGTACCCAGCTTGGTGCTGCGGATGGAGGGTCCACAGTGGGACCTCACTCCCAAATTTCCCACTGTCTGCTGGGGGCACCCATCCCTCCATCACAGGAGCATCAAGGAACTAAATACATTTTCCAGCCCCTTGTCTCGGGGATGGGCAGATGTGGCCTGTCTGGGTCAGTCCTCAGGCGGCCCAGGCCCGAGCAGTGGCCCGCTGGGTGGAGAGGCTCAAGCACCATCTTGTAACAGAAGATCTCCCCGTGTTGTTGAGCTCAGTGCCTCTGAGGAGCCCTCTGTTTCTATAAGAATGTCATCAGGTCATCGGGACTTCCCCGGTGGTCCAGTGGTTAAGACTCCGCCTTCCGGTGCAGGGGGTGCGGGTTCGATCCCTGGTGGGGGAGCTAAGATCCCACATGCCGCGCGATGAGGCCAAAAAAAAAAAAAAGAACGTCATCAAACCATTGTCACCCAGTTGCCTCGGTGCTCTTTCCAGAAAGCTGTCAGAAGTCTGCTCCTTACCCTTGACTGAACAGATCTTTTATGAAGAAAGTTGAGAGCACTCAGAAGATCCTGATTTTGAATTGAAACACAAGGGTATTCATCTTCTCTACCCCCAACCCACTGGAGGATGAGGGGACCAAGCTGGCGTGAGCCAAGGCCCGGCCAGAAAACGATGCCCAGCTGCCCTGAAGGGGCTGGAGCGCCCTGTCCGTGGTGGGTGTTACCCGTACTGGGGCGGCGTGGGGTTCTGCTCCCAGGGTCTCCTGTGTGGGGCTGGGAGGCGAACCATCTGGACCAGCCTCCTTCCTGTTTGTGACGGTGTCGCCGAGCGGGGCGCGCTCACAGGGGTGGTGTCAGGGCTCTGTCTGTGCCGAGGGCTGGGCGCTTACACGGGGGACCTGAGCGTTTGGGGGCCAGGCTGGCCGTGGGAGCAACCGTGTCAGGGTCACAGATGGGAGATAATTTGGCTCTTGTTGTAAAGTGTGCCTAGTGCTGCTCTGACGTCACAGGGCTTCTCGGGCTGTGTTCTCGGAACCCCTGGCTGGAGATGCCGTGGGTGTGAGTGAGGTTGATTCGGAGGCTGGCGATAGGGTGACCTGTGTTCTGGTCCTGAGAACGGTTGGGGGATGGGGCTGGCTTGCTTCGCAGACGTTCATTTCCTCACCTGGGAAACAGACCTGGGACTGCTTTATCCCATCTGTCCCTTCCGTTGCACAACTGCAATTGTTTCAAGCGATTTCAAGAATAGGAATTCACAAAATCTTCCACCCCCCAAGACGCCCAGCTCCACTTCCCTTAGTAAATTACTTCCTTGCGTTCCCAGAATCCCATGTCCTACTGTCCACCCTCCTTTTATCCTTCTCCCCCATCCATTTTCCTCTCCCTCCCCCTCCCCCTCCATCTCCTTCTCCCCGCTCTTCTCCCTCTCCCTCCCCATCTCCATCTCCCTCTCCCTCTCTCTGATAACCAGGAGCCCTGCGGGGCAGGGGCATTATTCAGTGGCAGTTCTGTCTTTGGTGGGTGTGGCAACCTTGAGATGGCTCACTCTTCACATGACAGCTGCCACTTTAAAGACATGTTGGCTGAGAAATATTCCATGGTATATATGTGCCACATCTTCTTTATCCATTCATCTGTCGATGGACACTTAGGTTGCTTCCATGTCCTGGCTATTGTAAATAGAGCTGCAGTGAACATTGTGGTACATGACTTTTTTTGAATTATGGTTTTCTCAGGGTATATGTCCAGTAGTGGGATTGCTGGGTCATAGGGTAGTTCTATTTTTAGTTTTTGAAGGAACCTCCACACTGTTCTCCATAGTGGCTGTATCAATTTACATTCCTACCAACAGTGCAAGAGGGTTCCATTACTCAGCCATAAAAAGAAACGAAACTGAGTTATTTGTAGTGAGGTGGATGGACCTAGAGTCTGTCATACAGAGTGAAATAAGTCAGAAAGAGAAAAACAAATACCGTATGCTAACACATATGTATGGAATCTAAAAAAATAAATAAATGGCTCTGAAGAACCTAGGGGCAGTACAGGAATAAAGACACAGATGTAGAGAATGGACTTGAGGACACAGGGAGGGGGAAGGGTAAGCTGGGACAAAGTGAGAGAGTGGCATGGACATACATACACTATCAAATGTAAAATAGATAGCTAGTCGGAAACAGCCCCATAGCACAGGGAGATCAGCTCAGTGCTTTGTGACCACCTAGAGGGGTGGCATAGGGACGGTGGGAGGGAGATGCAAGAGGGAGGAGATATGGGGACATATGTATATGCATAACTGATTCACTTTTTTTATAAAGCAGAAGCTAACACACCATTGTAAAGCAATTATACTCCAATAAAGATGTTTAAAAAAAAAAAAAAAAGACGTGTTTTTTTGGATTTTTTTTTTTTTAATGGCATTCTTCCCTTGCTCCTCCAAGACATGGTTTTGGTGAAAATTTGTAAGTTTTTCCTCTAGATCCGTATGAAAAAGACTGAGTTCCAGGCTCTAATTTTTCTGCCATCGTTCCAGCCCTCTGTGAATTTTTAAGGTTGTTTTCTTAGCCTGACACTGCGATTTCATCTCAAGCCTGGAAACATTGTCTTTTGGCAAATAACACTTGAAACTGTTTACTCAGATGACCTATTATGAGAAATTCAACTTTGAATAAATTCGATCCATGGAAAATTAAGTTAGCTAAATGTAATATTGAGGGTGGTACACAATTGTAGCAGAGATGGATTCTTGGGAATATTTATTGGTACACTTTGCAGAATTTTCTTTCTATGCTTTGCAGTCTGTTTCCAGAAAAAAAATCTATCATCTTTTGGTTTTTAGTTCTTTGATATTTTAAGGAAATGAGCTTTTCCTCAGAGTGCCTTTTTCAAAGAAACTTGGGAAGAAGGAAGCTATTTAAAATGATAGCCTTTGGCATGGGCTTCGCTCTGAGATCACTGTATTTTCTTTCTTTCTTTTTTTAAAAATTTTATTGGAGTATAGTTGATTTACAACATTGTGTTAGTTTCAGGTGTACAGCAAAGTGATTCACTTATACATATATTCATTCTTTTTCAGATTCTTATATAGGTTATCACAGAATATTGAGTATAGTTCCCTGTGCTATAGAGTAGATCCTTTTTGGTTATCTATTTTATATTTAGTAGTGTGTGTATGTTAACCCCAAACTCCTGATTTATCCCTCCCCCCATGTTTCCCCTTTGGTAACCATAAGTTTGTTTTCGAGATCGGTAAGTGTTTCTGTTTTCATTTTCTTCTGATAAAGTGCTCGGCTCCCTCCCTCTGCCTGGCTTGTAGGGTTTGAGGTCTCTGGGGATGGGGAAGCCACCCTGAGCCTTTGCTGCAGGACAGAGAGGCTGGTGGGCACTCGCCCCACGGGGCTGTGCAGGAATGTTTACTGGATCAGGTGGTTGTTTACTGGAGTGGCCAGAAACCACACAATCTAAGAGTCACATGTGAGCTGTCCTAGAGGAGAAAAGTCAGAGGTAGGGATGAGAGAAGCAATACGGGGTGAGTCCAAGGGTAGGTGCGGGCCATGAACAGAACCTGGAGGCCAGGCTTGGAGTGGCAAGCACGCGCAGGCTGGTCCAGGTACAGGCTGTGACCAAAAGGAGGGTTTGGATCCTGCTGTTCTTGAGTTTAAACCGTAACATCAGGGTCAGCTGGTTTAATACCACGGGGCTGGGCATGACCAATCTACAGAGCACTAAAGGTCCAAACCTCTCCCCTTTTGCATGAAAAAAATGAGACCCAGAGGGCATAAATGACCCCCATCTGTCCCCCATGGATAATCAATGCATGTCAAAATAATTATCTAGAATATCTGACCTTTGCATGATCTAGAGGAACACAGTCCTATAGAAATATAATGCAAGCTACAGATGTAATTTTAAAATTCCTAGTAGCTACATTCAATACTTGAAAAGAAACAGGTGAAGTTAATTTTAATACTATATTTGATTTAACCAGATATTTCCAGAATATTAGGAATGACAATTTTCAATCACCTCCGTGTTTTATCCCTGGGTTCAAACCCAGGAAACAACTAAGATTTTTTTTTAAGTTTTAAAATGTTTACTTTATTGTACTAGCTCACATAACTTTCACTAACTTCTCTCTGCAGTTGGAATTTTCATAATGATTCAAATAATTGCTGTTGACATTCTTAAGTGGAACACCTTACAAACTCATTGAGATCTGCTGTTTAATCTGTGTCAGATTCTTTACTGGATTAGGGTTATTGTAGTTGCTGTAACAAATAAGTCCTTTAGATCTTGGGGTAATATAAAAGAAGTTTCTTTCTTTCTCATGTGAAGTTCTGGTCTGTGGGTGGCCCTGTTGCTAGAGGTGGTCCATGGACTCTGGAACCTTCCATTTTGAGGCTCCCTGTCCTCACACTTGGTTTCCAAGATTACTGTGCTTCTCTGCTTTAAGGGGAAAGAACCAGGAGGGCTGTGCATAGCTGAGTTTTATGGACCAGACCCTCCCTCCCACTCACATTCCATTGGTCAGGACTCAGTCCATGACCACTTCTAACTGTAAGGGAGCCTGGGACATGGATTTTAGCCCAGTGCCCTGGAAGAAGAGAATGCAGTTTTTCCCCCCAGACTTGTTTCTTATTGAAAAAACAAACGTCTCAGTTTTCCTTTATGCCTATCTTATTTCAAAAGCAGTATACCCCCTGTATAGAGAAATCGTAACCCAAACTTACATCTTCTGAGGCTGGCCTAGCTCTTGGTTTAAGCTTCATGATTCTCACCTGGTCAGGTGACACAATTCGATTCTCTTTTCACCTTGAGAGGATCACAAGTCAGGTAGAAATTGTCCCAGTTGTGTCTGTTTGCAAATTGCATCTTTTCTTTGTAAATGCAAGGAGCCTAGGAAAAGCAGTGAGTGTTTGAGAATGTGTGAAGTCATTGGCTGTAATGTGGAAAGAGCTTGGGTTCCAGAGTAAATCCTAAATCTCAGTTTTGTCACTCTCGACCTATGTGATGCCAGGTGAGTTTCTTAAATTCTTTGAACCTCATTTCCGCCATCTGTAAAATGCAGGTTGAGATGCCCGTGCATGAAGTGACGTAAGCTTCGTAAAACAGCAAAACCTCAATCATAGTAGGTGCTTAATAAATCGTGGCTACGTTATCTCTGTTACCAGAAGGATCCTTGGGGGTCTTGTTTAAGAGAAGAATAAATGTTCATCCTCTAAAAATGCTTGAAAACCCCTGGTCTGGACTAACCCCTTGTTCCAGAGTGTCTGGGTGTCCAGACCACCTGTCCAATCTTCCTTGCACCTTGGAATTGCTTCCCTTTGGGTCAGAGGGTGACGCATTCATGCGGGGTCGGCCGCAGGTGAGCGCGTGGTGACAGTGAGCGTACCTGTGTGTGGAGGCCACAGGCAATGGAATGGGGGGGCTGGGGACACCCACCATGGGGTCAGCTCAAGCATCAGCCAGCTCCTGGCCCCACAGCTCTCCTTGGCTGCACCCTTGTGGTCTGTGACAGCAATGGCCATTTCTTCCTTGTGGCCAAGGAGCAAATGCGGCCCTGGGTGCGTCTCCAGCCCTCTGGGGTTCATTCTTGCCTGGTCCCCACTCCTGAACTACTTCTGCAGCAGCACCATGCCTGGGGTGACTGGGGGCTCTTTCCTTGAATCATGCATTCGGAACTTATCTTGTTCCACAGGTAATCTCGTTTCACTGATGATGCCAGGACCGAGGTCTAGAGGCGTGAAGGGGCGTCTCTAGGGTCCCCCTCTGGCTGGCAGCAGAGCGCGGACCAGCACTTGCATTTCCTGCCTTTTCTGGCCTCTGGCCCCAAGGCTGGGCTGTGTCCCCTCGCCTTTTTGTGAGCGGAGTCAGCCTGAAGTCACATCTGCGTATGGGGTTCCCCAGGAGGGCACCACTCTGTCCTCATCCGAGTGCTCTCAACTGCCTGAGGGCAGCGGTTCTCAAAGTGGGGCAGACCAGTGCCAGCAGCAGCCCTGGGAGCTTGTCAGAAATGCCCCTTCCTGGGCGCCACCTGAGCCCTGCAGGTCAGAATCTCTGGGGAGGGGGCCCAGCCATCTGGATTTCCTAGGCTCCTGTGGCGTGGCGTGTGCACTGCGTTGTGAGGAACCCCGGGGAGACTTCCAGTCCAGGCCCCGCCCCAGGCCAAGGAAACCCGAGTCTCTGGGACTGGGAGCCAGGCACCAGTGGTTGGAAAGCTGCCAGTGATGCCAGGGTGCAGCTGAGGCTGAGAGCACGGCCTGAGACCCCCTGCACGCCCTGGACAGCTCTGGTCAGCCGGCCCTGGGAGTCTGGCCAAGGGGAGGGTAGCTGGGCCTCATCTCCTTCTGCCCCTCAACAAACAAACTAACAAACAAACAAACAAACAGAGGGAGGGTGTCTGCCACATTTAAGGCACCAGGCCTGTCTTGCTGGGGGCTCCTCATCCATTCAGCATTTCTTGTGAGTCACACGGATAGTCATTCATTTGGAGACTCCATCTCGGGGGTCCCTGGGTTTTCTAAGATTTCTTCCCCTGAGAAACACCAGGGTGGAGTTTTACTTGGCAGTGTTTTAAAATGTGTGTTCTAAGAGGAAAGTTTGTAACAATAAAATCCTACCTCAAGAAACAAGAAAAATCTCAAATAAACAATCTAACCTTACAACTGGAACTAGAGAAAGAAGAACAAACACAACCCAAAGTTAGTAGAAGGAAAGTAATCATAAAGATCAGAGCAGAAATAAATGAAATAGAAACAAAGAAAACAATAGCAAAGATCAATAAAACTAAAAGCTGGTTCTTTGAGAAGATAAACAAAATTGATAAACCTTCAGCCAGGCTCATCAAGAAAAAGAGGGAGAAGACTCAAATCAATAAGATTAGAAATGAAAAAGGAGAAGTTACAATGGACACTGCAGAAATACAAAGCATCCTAAGAGACTACTACAAGCAACTCTATGCCAATAAAATGGACAACCTGAAAGAAATGGACAAATTCCTAGAAAGATATAACCTTCCAAGACTGAACCAGGAAGAAATAGAAAATATGAACAGACCAATCACAAGTAATGAAATTGAAACTGTGATTAAAAATCTTCCAACAAACAGAAGTCCAGGACCAGATGGCTTCACAGGTGAATTCTATCAAACATTTAGAGAAGACCTAACACCCATCCTTCTCAAACTCTTCCAAAAAATTTCAGAGGAAGGAACACTCCCAAACTCATTCTATGAGGCCACCATCACCCTGATACCAAAACCAGACAGAGATACTACAAAAAAAGAAAATTACAGACCTATATCACTGATGAATATAGATTCAAAAATCCTCAACAAAATACTAGCAAACAGAATCCAACAACACATTAAAAGGATCATATGCCATGATCAAGTGGGATTTATCCCAGGGATGCAAGGATTCTTCAACGTACGCAAATCAATCAATGTGATACACCATATTAACAAATTGAAGAATAAAAACCATATGATCATCTCAATAGCTGCAGAAAAAGCTTTTGACAAAATTCAACACCCATTTATGATAAAAACTCTCCAGAAAGTGGGCACAGGGGGAACCTACCTCAACAGAATAAAGGCCATATACGACAAACCCACAGCAAACATCATTCTCAATGGTGAAAACTGGAAGCATTTCCTCTAAGATCCGGAGCAAGACAAGGATGTCCACTCTCACCATTATTATTCAACATAGTTTTGGAAGTCCCAGCCATGGCAATCAGAGAAGAAAAAGAAATAAAAGGAATCCAAATTGGAAAAGAAGAAGTAAAACTGTCACTGTTTGCAGATGACATGATACTATACATAGAGAATCCTAAAGATGCCACCAGAAAACTACTAGAGCTAATCAATGAATTTGGTAAAGCTTCAGGATACAAAATTAATGCACAGAAATCTCTTGCATTCCTATACACTAATGATGAAAGATCAGAAAGAGAAATTAAGGAAACAATCCCATTCACCATTGCAATAAAAAGAATAAAATACCTAGGAATAAACCTACCTAAGGAGGTAAAAGACCTGTACCCAGAAAACTTTAAGACACTGATGAAAGAAATCAAAGATGACAGAAACAGATGGAGAGATATACCATGTTCTTGGATTGGAAGAATCAATGTTGTGAAAATGACTATACAACCCAAAGCAATCTACAGATTCAATGCAATCCCTTTCAAATTACCAATGACATTTTGTACAGAACTAGAAGAAAAAATCTTAAAATTTGTATGGAGACACAAAAGAATAGCCAAAGCAATCTTGAGGGAAAAAAATGGAGCTGGAGGAATCACACCCTGACTTCAGACTATACTATAAAGCTACAGTAATCAAGACAATATGGTACTGGCACAAAAACAGAAATATAGATCAATGGAACAGGATAGAAAGCCCAGAGATAAACCCAAGCACCTATGGTCAACTAATCTATGACAAAGGAGGCAAGGATATACAATGGAGAAAAGACAGCCTCTTCAATAAGTGGTGCTGGGAAAACTGGACAGCTACATGTAAAAGAATGAAATTAGAGAACTCCCTAACACCATACATAAAGATAAACTCCAAATGGATTAAAGACCTAAATGTAAGACCAGACACTGTAAAACTCTTAGAGGAAAACATAGGAAGAATGCTCTTTGACATAAATCACTCTTTGACCCACCTCCTAGAGTAATGGAAATAAAAACAAAAATAAATAAATGGGACCTAATGAAACTTAAAAGTGTTGGAAAGCAAAGGAACTATAAACAAGATGAAAGACAACCCTCAGAATGGGAGAAAATATTTGCAGATGAATCAACGGACAAAGGATTAATCTCCAAAATATAAACAGCTCATGCAGCTCAATATTAAAAAAGCAAACAACCCAATCCAAAAATGGGCAGAAGACCTAAATAGGCATTTCTCCAAAGAAGACATACAGATGGCCAAGAGGCACATGAAAAGCTGCTCAGCATCACTAACTACTAGAGAAATGCAAATCAAAACTACAGTGAGGTATCACCTCACACCAGTTAGAATGGGCATCATCAGAAAATCTACAAACAGCAAATGCTGGAGAGAATGTGGAGAAAAGGGAACCCTCTTGCCCTGTTGGTGGGAATGTAAATTGATACAACTGCTATGGAAAACGGTATGGAGGTTCCTTAAAAAACTAAAAATAGAATTACCATATGACCCAGCAATCCCACCACTGGGCATATACCCAGAGAAAACCATAATTCAAAAAGACACATGCACCCCAGTGTTTATTGCAGCACTATTTACAATAGCCAGGTCATGGAAGCAACCTAAATGCCCATCAACAGATGAATGGATAAAGAAGATGTGGTACATATGTACAATGAAATATTACTCTGCCATAAAAAGGAATGAAATTGGGTCCTTTGTAGAGATGTGGATGGACCTAGAGACTGTCATACAGAGTGAAGTAAGTCAGAAAGAGAAAAACAAATATCGTATATTAACGCATATATGTGGAATCTAGAAAAATGGTACAGATGAACCGGTTTGCAAGGCAGAAATAGAGACACAGATGTAGAGAACAAATGTATGGACACCAAGGGGGGAAAGTGGGGGGGCGGTGGTGGTGGGATGAATTGGGAGATTGGGACTGACGTATATACACTAATATGTATAAAATAGATAACTAATAAGAACCTGCTGTATAAAAAAAATAAATAAAATAAAATTCAAAAGAAATAAAATAAAATGTGTGTCTATGAGGGTCAGGAGGGAATGTCTCTGCCTGGACCTTAAGTGGCTCTGACCTTGCCTTCCTCACCTGGAGCCTCCCCAGCTCCCTCCCTCCTTAGCGGGGGCTGACCCAGGGGTAGGGCTGACCCACAGGCAACCATGGGCCTGAGGGCAGGGCCTCGGGGCACAGACTGCCTCTCCCTGCTGCCCTCCCATCCTGATCTGGACACCCTCAGGCCTGGGATGGCCTCTGGGAGCTTTGGGGTAGGAGGTGGCCCGGGGAGGGCCCAGCCTCTGTCCCCAGAGGCTCCCAGCAGCCTCCCAGGCCTCAGACTTTTTAAACAGGCTCCCAGGAACAACCGGCAGTGTGGCCAAGGGATGGGGGAGCGTGTGTCCGATTTAACCCCATGAGTGTGGTTCCCACTGACTGCACACTTGGGCATCAGGCAGTAGCCTGTTTCTCCCTCCACCTGGGGGCTCCCCATGGCCACCCACCAGTTTGCATCCCCTGGGACTGGCCTGGGATGATAAGGTTCCCTTCCCACCTTGGAGAGGAAGGTTAAATGAGTCCACGTCTGGGTTATCATACTGGCGCTTCTGAGGTTCCTGATATAGTGTGAAACCATTAGTGTGGCTGAAATTTCTATCATAGAACAATAAAATCCCTGAATTAAAGATTAGCAGCCTGTTTTAGAAGCTTACTCAGAACGAAGTGGATGTGAGCCCAGCCCAGTGGCTTATCCATCCCGGCCAAGACCTTGCACCCCAGTCCTGAGCCTGCAGCGGGATCTCAGGGCTCATGCCACTGGGGTCGGGGACGCTGGGCTGAGGAAAGGAGGAGATCAGGCTGCAGACCAGCGGGTCAGGCCACGCTGGCAGGAGCATGGGAAGGGGGTCTAAGGTCACTAAGTAGGCACTCAGAGTACCCACCCTGCCTCAGCATCATTTTGAGAACCAGGAGATAAGGGATATCCACGTTCTGTAATCATAAAGTACCTCTGGGTGGAGTTAGGGATGTGGTCCAGGGTCCTACAGACCCGGAGAGGAGTCCTGCTTTGACATCCATGGTCTGTGGGGCCCTGGACCAGTCACTTAACTTCTCCAAACCTGGGTTTCCTCCCCTGCGAAGTGGGGATAATTCATGGCACAAACAGAAAGGGTTGCCATGGAGAGTCAATGGAATAAAGTGTGTGAAGAACTTAGCACAAAGCAAATACCCAACTGTGAACTGATGCCCATTTCTGGAGCACCCACCATGTGCTCAGGGGTCCCACACACAGAGACTCAGTTAGTCATGCATAGGAGGATGTGGTTATTACTCAAGCTCTGATTAGGGCAGGGAGACTTCTCCTCTAGGAGGAGAGTAAAGTCAATCTGGCCTGTACTAATACTGTAATAGCTAGGTGGAAAGTAAAAATATTCTTAATTTTTAAAGCATACATGTTGGGCACATGAACAGCCTGTTAGCATCAGCCTCTGCCTCCCAGGGGACCTTTCTTGGGGAATGGGAATTCCACTTATGCTGTAATCTTGTTGACTGCCCTGGGAAAATCCATAGAAAAGTCACCAATGATGGGAATTTGGGTCTTAAGACTGAGTATGCAAGGTTGGGTGGGCAGAGTGGATATCAGCGGAAAGAGGAAGAAGAAGTGAAGGGCGGTGAGAAGGTGGGGAAGCAGCTGGGCTTGTTCTGTGCTCAGTTCTCTCCCCTTTCACCATGGTGGGTTTGCCCTTTGGACAAGCCTTAAGTCAACTCATCCAAAACAACATGGGCAACTGTCCTTCCATAGTCCAGAAACATAAATTTTCCCTACTGCCTGCACCATTTAACCACAAATACTAGACCAGTTCATTAAGTTAAATTATAATTTAATACTGAATTTAAAGGAAGGAAAGATGTAACACAGCTGTATCCATCCTTCTGCCAGGTGTTTTTTATCATTGACACTAGTTTCACACAGAACCTTGGCCTCTTTGCAGGAATCATTGTGTGTTTGTGGCTCACAGAAGGATGTTTCCTTTTATGGGGCCCAGGACAAATAATGTGGTGCCTGGTGGATCTGCTTAGCGGTTCCCAAGTGTACACAGTCTCTCAGTAGTAGCTGTTATGAATCTAGAATTATTGTCTTTTCAACGCCACAGTGTCATCTGTTGTTAAAATTTTGCATCCTCTCTCTCCCCATCCAGTCTCAAGAATCTTGCCTTTAGGTAGTTTTTTCCCTCACTCCAGCATTTTATTATGAAAATTTGCAAACATACACAGAGAAATTGAAAGAATTTTACAGTGAACACCCACAGACTCAGCACCTAAGTTCTATAATTTGCATTTCACTCTACTGGCTTTATCATGTTTATTCATCTCTCCACCCCTGTATCCATCCATGAAGCCATCCTATTTTCTTTTAGTGAATTTTGAAGTAATTTGCAGAAATAAGATACACGCCATCTCACATAGGTTTAGCATGTGTGTCATTAACGAGAGTTTATGATTTATTTACCCCTCTTTTTGGGTAACATTTATACACAGTGAAGTTTACAAGTCTTAAGTGTACCATCAATGAGTGATGACATATGCAAACTCCCGTGCCCAGCTTCCACCAAGATATAAGACATACCATCATGCCAGGAAGTTTCCTCATGTCCCTTTTCAGGAAATCCCCAGCCCAGCCCACCCCAGCACAACCACTCTTCTGATTTCTATTACCATAGATTAGTTTGTGCCTGTTCTACAACTTTCTATACACGAATCATACACTATGTGCTCTTTGGTGTAAGGCTTCTTAAGCAGCACGCTGTTTCTGAGATTCATCCGTGTTTCTGTGTGTACCTACGTCCTTGACTATACACGCACACACACGTACACACCATGCAGATAGACATGTATGCGTATAGATTACACATACACATGTGACACACTTTCCACACAAATGTTAATATGTTGGGTACATTTCTCTCCAGGAAGTGCCTTGTAGGATTTTGGTCACTTTTCTTAGATACTTATTTTAGGTCCACTTTCAAAGAGACTTTTGTGATGTCTGGCAAATTAGTAAGAGCTTTGGTTGGCCAGGGGAGGTTAGTTATTGACAGGGCCAGTCGTCCCTAATGTCCCCTCTCACTTCCCTCTGGAGCAGAACTGTGAACTGGACTCTGCAGCCTTGTGGTTGTGAGAAGGGAAGTGGAGGAGGGGGAGGGGAGGGGCCATCTCCCTCATCCTTAAGGCCTTATAACCTCTCCACATGCAACACTGCACATTCAGTGATTCAGTGATAACAGGAGGTGGGCGAAGAAGGGCCGAGAAGGTCCACAAAACGGTCTGATTCATTGAGTCAACAGCCATGCGTGTTCTGCTGTGGAAGCTGCTTCCTGGGGGTCGGCGTGGCATCCTTCCCCGCTGGAGCTGGGCATGCTCCTCATCACAAACAGCATCAGAGAGAGAAAGGGTTCCCTCTCTAAGCATCTGCACAGGGAACTAGATGCCTGGTTAGGGAAGGGGACCAGCCCCACACTCAAGTGGGAACTGTGTGGGTGTTAGGGTCTTTGGAAAGGCCGAGAGCCTTGTTTTCCCAGACAAGCTCTGTTCCAGCAGAACCCTTTGTTGGCCCAGATCTTCATTTATCTCTTGGTATTCCTTGTTTACTTGTCATTTCCTGACACACAAGTTGACTTGGAGTAGGTCCTCTGAGATGCACACACGACTATCCAGTGATGGCATACTCTGGGCAATCATTCATTTCTTGCTGTAACCATCAAGTACCTTGACTCAGTTCTGGTTCTGGTTCTCTTAGAAGCAGATGCTGAGGCAAGGGTTTTGGTTGCATGTAGTTTATTTGGGAGACGAGCCCAGGAAACACCTGGGAGCAGGGAGTGGGGAAGTGAGACAGGGGAGGGAGGGCAGGGTGGCCAGTGCCTGGCATGTCATCAGCCAGTTACCACTGTGGCCAGCGGGGTTAATGACCTGGGATAGAGTGTAGAAGACACCTCGATGTTCTCCCGCCCAGGGGTGAGGGAGCTGGGGTATTGATACACCGGCTCCTTTCAGTCACTGGTTGAGGGCTGTTCCCAGGTGCAGTGATGCCCTGGTACACCCAACCTGCCCCTTGCACAGGTGGAGCAGCGCCCAGGAGCAGAGACAGCCCCAGGGGAAGGAGGGCAGGTGCTGGCAGTTAGAAGTTGGGCCAGTGAGCACCCAAGAGCTAAGGAGATGGAAGGTGAGCAGGGCAGCAACAGCGATTGCTAAACACCTACTTCCCTGTTTCCAAGGGCATGGTTTCATGTTGTTGAATAGGTTGGAAAGCTCGTCCTAACCCAGCAACGGCAAGTAGCGGCACTTTGCACTTCCTCTGTGTGTGCATGGGTTTGTCTTGCTAGAAGAAGCCGTTGGATTCATCCCATTCGTTTTTACTGTATCATACTGTGTTTGTACAAGTGCTGACTGCTTGCCAGGCCCTACTGCCACAAGCAGCAGCTTAGGTGGACCCAACAGGGAGCCTTTCAGGCCCGGCCGAGAGCAGAGGGCTTTCGAGAAAACCAGGAGACATCCTTCCCTTCATCATTCATCTGACTGCCTCCGTGCCTGCGCTGGCCTTCGGGGGACCTCAGGGAAGCTCAGGACATGTCAAAATTGAGAAAAGGGGAAACCAAGAAATCCTACTTAAGCTCTTTCTGCAAGAAAACAGAGCCTTTGCCCACCAGGCAGATCTCTTCCTTTTGCAATCAACTAAAATAAAAGAATTCTTTCTAGAAATGTTGCTGGGGCCTGAGTGCTGGAACTTATGTAAACTCAGGGTCGAGACTGAATGTGAACCCTGAATGGAAATTGGGAAATGTGGTGTCACTGTGCACATGTGGCCCGTCCTTCGATCTCTGGCATATGTGTTATTTTAGGGGCATTCACTGGCTTTTCTGGCTTCAGAGTCAGAAGCCAATGTATCCATATCCCCAGGTAGCCGTTTAATCCCTCACTGGGCTCTATCTTGTGTGAAATGGAATCCATACTTTGCACAAAATCATCTTTCAACGTGACTTGATATGTTTAAAGTGGGGAACCCTGTAGCCCTGGTATTTGGGTCCTACGTGCTTTCATATTCCTAGAGCCCCCCAAAGGTGGGACTTCCAAAGGCTTCCAAAGGCTTCCCAAAAATACATCCAACTGAGTGATGTTCTTCAGCCCAAAGCCTGGCACAATGAGAGGTAATTCCCACCTGGAATTTGAGGTGTCTAGGTTCCTTGAAGGCTGAGAAATGTTGCTTGTAGCCCCCGAGGAGGACACCCCCGTATGGTGTTTCGAAACGTGCCCACAGGTGCTCTGATGTGTCTTTCGACATGAAATGGGCCTTGTTCTCCTCCTCTTGAATACGACTGGCCTCCGTGATTCACTTCTAACAGATGGACTGTGGCAGAAGCTCTGTGATCTCCAAAGCTGGGTCATCAAAGGCAATAGAGTTTCCACCCAGCTCTTTGTCTTGGGACGGTGGCTCTTGGTACCTGGCCGCCATGCTGGGAGGAGCGCAGGCATCACCGAGGCCACGGGCAGGTGCTCCAGATGACGGCCCCGTCGAGGGCCTTGCCGATATTGGACAGCCAGCATCGACACCAAGACGTGAATGGAGACACCCTCTAGACGACCCCAGCCTCCATCAGATGCAGACACACGAGACCCCCCTGAGGGAGAACTGCCTAACTGAGCCCAGTCACCCCAGAACCAGGAAACATAATAATAAATGGTTGTTGCTGTTTTGAACTGCCAATTTGGGCTGGTTTATTATGTAGTCGTAGTGACTGGTACCCGTGTCACTCTTGGTCATTATGCTAAAGAACTCCTGCTAAAGAACTTCTCCGCTGTTGATCACCTACTTCTTTTGTCTGGAGCAGTGACTCACTTCTTGCTCCCTAGGATCGTGTCTTGGTGTCTGGGGGGAAAGAGACAAGGACGGGCGTGTTTCTCGGATTTCCCGAGTCACCAGCTGGCCACCAGCTTGGCGACCTCGAGGCGGCATGAGGTTTCTAGCTGTTCCGACCTCAGCAGGTTGGGGGTAAAGGGCCTGGTTTGAGTCTGGCTGCAGGGGGGCGCAGCAGCTGCTGTCTCTCTCCATCACTCGAGATCACAGCAGTGGCGGCTGCCTTGGGGAAGCACCCTTCCGCGTCGTCCCGGAGCTCTGGGCTCCTGGGCTGGCTCTGCACACCTAACTGGCTTTTGTGTGGTGACCTCCATGATCTGGCCTCTGCCTGGGGAGCAGCCGGCTGGAGGGTGTGCAGCAGTGTGGCTCCACGGCCCCATCCAGTGCTTCAGGCCTGTGCAGTGCGGGTCCCCATGCACCCAGCCAGGGGGCTTCTCTCTCATGTCCCCCCCGTGCACCTCTCCTGGTTCAGCCCAGGAATGGCTCCCCCATTTCTTCACTGTGTTGGGGAGAAATGTGAAAATGCATGGGAGAGAACGTTGACAGTCTTGCAAAGGTGTTGCCACAATTGCCACAAACAGAAGGTACTACTGAGGGATTAATAAGCAGGTCCTGGGTCGGGCAGGAGCGGCACACCTACGCGGCTGCTTTATCTGCTCTGAAAACCGTAAGTTAGAGTCACAAACTCTCAACGCTCAGAGACTCTGAAAAATCATGTGGCCCAGCAGCCCATATAAGGCCTGAGTTCCCTTTGCAGCATCACTGGAAAGTGGTCCTCTGTCGTATCCTCGGATGTCCCCAGTAACAGGGAGCTCACTCCCCTCCTCCTGTGAGACGCCTTTTATTCCCTGGGCAACAGTGATTATTACAGTTGTCTTCCTTGTGCTGAACCAGAGCCATCTTCCTTTTAGTCATTCTGAGTTCTAAAAAATAAATCGTATTCCTGTTCCACATGGCATACCTGTAAGGTCAGCTTCAGGTCTTCCTTGTTTGGGTCTCCCTCCCTTCAGTTTTTCAGCTGCCCCCATCCTGCCCCCAGCCCCTGTGTGACAGGAGACCCCCCCCCCCACTATCCTGGTTACCTTCCGGGCCAAACATTAATCTCCTCTTCAACTCTTAAAAGTTATGTTTGAACAACACGTGAAGAAGTTGAACCTGATTCAATCACGCTCAGGTGTTGGATATAATTATTTCAGATGCAAACCCAGCATTCCTGAGCTAGGGTTTAAAGCCATAGGTTCTTTCCAGGGACAAGGGAAAGGGACCGGGCATTTGTCAGGCGCCTCCTTGGAGTCAGGGCTGGGCTAAATGTTCTACCTGCAGTGTCTCTGTAATGTTCCTACCATGCCCGTGAGTCAGGCATCCCTTGGGCAGCGGGGGGAGGGTGGCAGAGCTGGAGTGAAACCCACCACGCCCAGGTGCCCCTTCCAAGCACCTCGGCTCTTCCCTGTGCTGAACTCCAGGTGGGAATGTCGTGTTGATGCATCATTTCCACACGTGCTGGTCCTCGTCTGAGAGAGGTAAACACTGTGTGGGCAGGCAGCCGGGCTGTCTTGTTCACTGTTATATCCGCAGCGTCTAGAGTATTCCCTGAATGTCTCAAATATTTGCTGATGTTAATTCTTAGTTGAACAAATGATTGAATGAATGAACGGATCCTTGGAACTTCTTTGTGATGGTTGTTGTTTTTTTTACATTTTATTTTATTTTATTTTATTTTAATTAATTAATTAACTTTTTAAAAATATTTATTTATGGCTGTGTTGGGTCTTCGTTTCTGTGCGAGGGTTTTCTCTAGTTGTGGCAAGCGGGGGCCACTCTTCATCGCGGTGCGCGGGCCTCTCACTATCGCGGCCTCTCTTGTTGCGGAGCACAGGCTCCAGACGCGCAGGCTCAGTAATTGTGGCTCACGGGCCCAGTTGCTCCGCGGCATGTGGGATCTTCCCAGACCAGGGCTCGAACCCGTGTCCCCTGCATTGGCAGGCGGATTCTCAACCACTGCGCCACCAGGGAAGCCCCTTACATTTTATTTTAAAAGAACAAAAATTTTAAAACTATAAGGGAAAATATAACAAATTCCAACGTATCTGCTCTGGGAATGAATAAATGTTAACATTATTTGCTTTTAGTCTTTTTCCATTTATAAGAAATACAACATTGCAGACCAGGTGGACATTCTCTTTATTCACTTCCTCCAGACTTCCACCTTCAGAAACAACCATCAACCTTCTTTTGGTTGACCCATGTTTAATTTTTTGCCTCGTGTATTAGTACATATGAGCAATAAATAATATTGTTTGGTGTGCTTTCAAATTTACATAAATGTTATTTTACTAGACTAATAGTCTGCAATGTTTTTTCCATAAATATATTTTTGGGATCTATGTGTACGCACTAGTTCATTCATTTGAACTGCTGTCTTGTTTTCCATCATATGACTCTGTTGCCATTTATTTGTCCATTCCCCGGTATTACAGATGTGCGTTGTTTTCAGGTCCCTGCTGGCGGTAATTCATATTCTCCTCACCCTAAGTTTCAGAAAAGGGACCTTAGAGCCAGCAGTTAAGTGACCCGTCTAAGGCGTCACGGTTTTAACAGACACTAGAGGCAGAGAATGAACGAGACCTGTCTTCCGTCTCAGGCAGTGGTCTCTCTCACGATTCCACAGCTGTGTCCCTTCAGGAAAGGAGATGATAAAGTTGAAGGAAGTGAAAGAAAAGCTCCAGAGAGGAAATGACCATTTTTAGAGAATAGTGTAAATGTTTGATGCCAAATGAGGTCACCCCACGTATTTCAAGGCAGAGAACTGACCTTTGTGTGGTAGGAGGGTTGCCCCGGACTCGGGATCTTGTCTGTACCCTCCAGGGTGGCTCCCTGGGCAAACAAGACAGGATGAGTGTTACCACCACCTTGAAGCCAGCCTGCATTTCACAAAAACAGCAAGAGGCCCCGGTGACTTTTAATCTCCCAGCTCAGGGGGTCCCTGAGGGACCCCTTCTGTCTTGGGGGGCCCCATCCTTTTTTCCATTTCAACTGACTGTAGTGTCACCACAGAGCAGGTTTTGAAACCAGTTAACTTAAAAAGAGACTAATCATGTCTCGCCTCATTGCCCGTTAAAAACGAGGGCTTTGAAAACACTCCTCAAGCTTTACAGATTTACCAAAAGACGGTAGAGTTTCTGAGACAGTAATGACCTTCTTTTCCCTCCTCGAGGTTGGCATCACGGGCTTGAAGCCACCTGGCTCGGTTACTCGCTTTGGAGAGGTCCCGGGGCCATTCTCGTAACTTCCTGGAATTTCAGTCTCCTTGTCTTTCAGTGCAGATGCCGTTGATAACCACCTCCCTGCCAGACCAAATGGACCAGGAATGTGAGCCTCAGGGTTCCTCACTCACTGGGGCCCTGCCAAGATCTTCTATCTTAAATTTATTCATGATTTGATACGCTTTTTTATAAAGAGGGTCCCCCAAATTGTGTAAGCTTCGGCCCCAGAAGCCCTGGACCCGCCTCCTTGCATATAGGTTGCTGTCAAGACGCCTGTTGCATAATTAGTGCACAGTAATTGTGAGCCGTTGTTGGGATAATTATTTAATGAATAGTGTGTGCCGTTGAGTGTAACCCCATTCCTGGAACTGGGTCGGGGCTCAGTGAGTGGCAGCTTTGGTTCGTCTGTTCTCAGGTTCTGCAGAGTTCAGCTTTCCTAGGGTCTCCATCTTTGAGGACTCTGTGAGAAGGACCAGAGTTACTTTCTCAGGCCTCTGCCACAGATTCTCTGCGATAGAATAGATGAAAATCCTTTCATTCCTCAAGAGTTTTCCGCCTGTTTTCTCTCTTCTTTTCTCCATCCTCTGGCTCACCTGCGGGGTCCAGTTGACCCCGCGCCCCACGGGGAGGCAAGCAGACAGCTAGGCAGGAACACCAAGAGGCTGAGTGTCATCTTCTTCTGTGCTTTTTTCTCTTCTTAAAAGAACATGAGTATGGCAATGCCTCATCTAAAAGCTAATGGCAAAACATTTTACAGGAAACAAAAAATTTATGAGAGAATGCCAATTACCCAACAAAACAGTGTTTTTGGAGAGGATGGGATTGTCAAGGAGGGTGCAGTAGTGATGAAAAGTTTATTCTTGGGCATCCTCGGCGCCTTGGCTTCTTAACTAATCCACACCCTGCAAACTTGGACCAGGATCGTTGGGCCCCGACTGAATTTTTTTTTTTTTTTTTTTTAAGGAAAGAAAGGGAAGTCTATTTTTTTTTTTAAATTAATTTATTTTATGGCTGTGTTAGGTCTTCGTTTCTGTGTGAAGGCTTTCTCTAGTTGTGGCAAGCGGGGGCCACTCTTCATCGCAGTGCGCGGGCTTCTCGCTATCGCGGCCTCTCTTGTTGCGGAGCACAGGCTCCAGACGCGCAGGCTCAGTAATTGTGGCTCACGGGCCCAGTCGCTCTGCGGCATGTGGGATCTTCCCAGACCAGGGCTCGAACCCGTGTCCCCTGCATTGGCAGGCAGATTCTCAACCACTGCGCCACCAGGGAAGCCCCCGACTGAGTTTTAAGACCTGATGAGTTATTTTTCTCTTTCCTTCTTGAATGCAATGTGACAGTTGTGTTTCTAAATTTAACTCTTCCTGTTTTGGTTGCTTGCAATATTTGTTCACGGAAGACCTGTGTGGGATGAGAGCAGCTCTCCATGCAGGATCAACACCGCCAGCAGCTGTCACATCCCTGGGGAAGGAAGCCTGGGGAGGGATGGTCCCAAGGGCCTGGGGATTAGTACCTCTTGGATGTCACCTTTCTTTCTTTACAATGATATATATATTCCCCCCGGCCCGGGGTTAGTTCCTCAGGCTCCCCAGTGCACCCTTTTTTCTTAGGGTGTCCTGGACACTGCCTCTTTCATGAGGAAATGTGAAGGATGGTTGTTCTTTCTGTGTAATTCGGCAATGATGAGAAAAGATAGAACCTCAGTGAACAAGGTGTCTTGTTTGTCAAGCACTTTGCAGAGGAATATTCACCCCAGGAAACCTCCTGAGGGCAGGTCTTGGTCTGGCAGTTCCTGCTCTTCTCCCAGAGCCCGCACCAGGCCTTGGACAGAGTGGGCTCGTCTTGGATGTGTGGGAGATGAATGAATGGGCAGCATGCCTGTCTTTGGAGACCATGAGAGCCCAGCGTCAGCTGTGGTCCCCAGATGGGATGGGTCAGAGGAGGGCAGCTCCGTGGATGAGGAATTGGCTTCAGCTGTCCATCTTCCTGCTCAAAGACTCATAGAGCTAATTTAAATAAAACAAATAGTAACACTTGCCTGAGAAGTAGGTGCAGCCTGGTACATACTGAAAACGTGTTCCATTTTCCAGCAATCTGGCCTGACTTGGAAAACAAACCTAGGGGGAGGGGCTTCCACGAGCCGCCAAGCTGAGGAAATGGGCCGCCTGTTCTTGGAGACTTTCATGTGGAAGCCTCTGAGAACTTCAGGAAGAAACCTGTTTGAGTTTAAGCCCTCATTTTCCAAAACAATTGGGTAACAGAACCCCTTTCTGGTAATTCTTGTTAGCTTCCTTGGAGTCCAGGATTGCATAAAAAACACTCGGGGAAATGCCCATCCAGGTGAATGTGAATTATGTTGCCAACTGTGCTTTTCTATCCAAGACATACAGTTCCAACTGTTTTCAAAATCAGGTTGTGTTCCTCTGGGATGTCTCATTCTGGGCAACTGATTAAAATTATAGAGGTGCATGTCTTTGGTGCCCGGGAACCCTCTGAACTAATCATATATCTGTGGTGACCAAGCAGATGCTGGTTTACTTACCCTAACGCAGCACAGGAATATTTGCATTTTTCTTGTGCCTGATTTTAATGGAAACCAAGAAGTTTTGAAAGTGAAATGTCGTCATCTTTGTTTGTCATTATAGCTGTGTGACACAGAGTTCCCTCCAAAGGGGTATAAAGAGGGACCTTGGGAAGCGGACGGGGGTTTCCCAGGTGGATGAGGGCCTGGTTAGTTCTCTTCCCTTCAGACGGGCGGGCCATGGTTTAAACTGCGGATGGATCATGTTAAGCAGATTTTACTTCCACGCTATGAGGTTTTCTGATGGACAGATAAATGCTCTGAAAGGGGAAGGTCTTTTCGAGGCGTGTTGACCAACCCGATGTTACCAACTCCTTGACTTTTCGTTTCTTCAGCTCCACGGCTGTAAGCATTGCCACAATCGCCCTTGCAAAAAGAAAGCTCCTATTTAGACCGGGCGTGGTTTCATTTTGAAATTGCAGAAGACTAAAGACACTTTTATTTCCATATGCATTTTGAGAGTCCGGAAATCAAACTTGGAGTTCAGCTTTGCATTCTCCAGACCACTAGCTGGGAGGGGTGGCGTCTGGTTTCTTCCAAAAGCAGATGTTGGAGCCCCCATTGGCTGAGGGCTTGTTGGGATAGATTTTTTTACTTGATGCACCCTGCAGACCTTTGTTGAGCTCTTTTTTCATTAAAATGTCTGAAATCAGCTGTGTCATTTGGAACGTGGGGTGGAAAAATATGAAACTGGGCTGCAGTAGGGGCTTGATTTCATTGTCAAAGAGCCTGTATCATGACCTAACTACCTCGTTTATCTGGTATCATCAAGACATCTTTTCGAGCCTTGCACATCTAGAACTCAGCAGGTGTTTGTCGAATACGGTTGAATGAACTAAATGAAACATCCCATCAAATGTCAGACCATTTAAAAACGTGATAAGCATTTGATTGGTCTCTTTCTAAAGTAGATTCCATACATTCTTGCCTTCTGAGACCCAAGGCACTGAACGTAGATTGGACTTTAGATTGGACTTTCTCGTGATAAACTGGGGCCCTCATTTTGTTGAGAAAAGAACATAAGCATTGGTGACTAGACTTGAAATCCAGACACCCCCATTTTCTAGCTGCAAAACTCAATCAGATTTCCTAATCTCAATGACTGTTGACTTCTTCATCTGTCAGGGGAGTGTTGGTGCCTGACCCCATGGTGTTGCTAGTAGATTAAATTAACTAATGTAAATGAAGGGCCTCACCAGGTGGCTGGCACACTTTCTAGTCTTTTAATTCTCAAAGTGAAGCCCAGGGACCAATGCAACAGCTTCATCTTTTGGGAGCTGGTTAGAAATGTGGAATCTCACACCCACCCAGACCCGCTGACTCAGGGTCCAATATTAACATTTCCCCAGGTGATTCTGTGCACATCAAAGTTTGAGAAGCACAGGCCTAGAGCTGCCCTTTCCTCTCCTATTTGGGAGAGAAAGCACTGAGCCAGCTTCAGGGAGTCAAGGGGCTTTCTGGAAGGGGGCAGGGTCCTGAGCCTCCTGAGAAGTGGCCTACGAAAGGAGAGTGGAAACTGGGTTCTGGATTCTTCTCCGTGTAGGTGGGCTAATTTGAGATGGCCCCTTCTTGTTCATTTCTCAGCTGTCCACAAGCAGATGTAGGGTCATCGTTTGGGGGGTGTAGGGACAGGGACGCCCCTCCCCCCAGGAGAGCTGAGCTTCTCGCCTGTGCCCCGTGCACCCTGTGCTCTGGGAAGATCCCGGGTCATCCGCCAGGTCAGGGGGGTGGGGCAGAGCATCACCCTCTCTCCACTACAGCATCCAACCTGCCCAAGTCCTGACCCTGCACGGCGGGAGAGCCCAGCAGGTCCTGAGGGCCTGAAGCAGAGCCAGGTTCAATGCCAGAGGCAGCCCCGGGGGATGGGTCTGGCCTGCTTGGTCCTGGGGGAGCTGGTTCCACCTCCCAGCCACCTTACCCAGGAGCCTTGGCATCTAATCGCTGATTTTCTGTTTCCTGAGCAGATGGGCCCTCGCTTTCATGCTGCCCCTTCTAACATCGTTCTACCTTGTTCTAAACTCATGCTACTCAGTGTGGTCTGAGGACGGAGGCGTCGGCATGGCTGGGGGCTTGTCGGCCACCAGAAACTCAGGTCCACCTGGACCCACTGAATCTGAACGTGAATCTCACTCGTTCCTAACGATTTACGTGCACAGGAGAGTTTAAGCACCGGGCTAGTGTGTGCTCAGCAGTTATTAATTCTCTCTCCCTTTGTTAAACATTGTGTTTCAACAGGAATAAAGACACAGACGTAGAGAATGGACTTGAGGACACGGGGAGGGGGAAGGGTAAGCTGGGACGAAGTGAGAGAGTGGCATGGACATATATACACTACCAAATGTAAAATAGATAGCTATTGGGAAGCAGCCACATAGCACAGGGAGATCAGCTCAGTGCTTTGTGACCACCTAGAGGGGTGGGATAGGGAGGGTGGGAGGGAGACGCAACAGGGAGGAGATACGGGGATATATGTATATGTATAGCTGATGCATTTTGTTATAAAGCAGAAACTAACACACCACTGTAAAGCAATTATACTCCAATAAAGATGTTAAAAATATATATATTAAAAAAAAAACAACCCAAAACATTGTGTTTCAAATAAAAATGAATGAGGAGGCTCTGCTTAAGAGCTTGAGGAACGAAGTGCAAGATTTCGGGGAAGGGATTTCGTGGGTGCCGTCTCCTCTGTGTCTGGTCCAGGCCAGGCTGCTCCAGGACCGACCCGTGGTTACCTGGGAAGGAACCATGCTGCTCTGGCCACTTGTTCCTCATGCATGGCTGCCGCCCTCGGAACCCTGGCTGGAGACAGCCATCGCCTGTGTCACAATCTTGGGGCTGCAGGAGTGTAAACAGAGCGTGATGCCGCCGTCCGCTCTTACACAACCGCCCTGCAGTCCTGCTCTCCAGATGTTGTAGATGGACCCACTCTCTGCCACTTACACTTACCTGTTTCTTTAGCCGTGTTCAGCTTCTCCGGGGAAAGGTCAAAGGCAAGCTCCAAGGACAGCCGGGGGCTTTAAATCTTCTGGGAAAATGCCTTTTTTGAGGTCATTCTAAGCTGTGTTTATTTGCCTTCCTGGAGTCTCTCTGAATTTTTTTTTTCTCTCTCTGTAATCTTTCTTCCCTTCCTCCCTCCCTCCCTCCCTCCCTTCCTGCCTTCCTTCCTCAAGACCACAGTTTGGGGCCATTTGAGCCTCGGTTTTGGTTGCTCACATGCTCCTGTGAACTTGAGTTCAGATCTCGGAGGACTTTGGACGTGAACCTGACACATGTTCAAGGGCTCAGGGCCGGAGGAGAACCGGCTTCACAGTGGGCAGCTTTGGGCTACCGGGTCCACCAGTGGTTTCTCCCCATGCGATGAATCACTCCAGGGCCACACACAGGTAGTCAGGACGAGGTGCTGACTTACAGACAGACCCACCCCCGCCTGACTTTGGGGCTGGCGGGCCGTCTCCTGAGGGTGGGGGGCTTGGTCTGAAGGATGGGGCACATCTGGCTGCTTCCCTGCAGGGTGATGATCACTCTGCTGAAGCTGTGTGTGTGCACCTGGCGGGCTCAGAAGAGGGTGAGCACGATGGCAGGGGCAGGGGAAAAAGGCTTCCAGGAGGAGGCGTCTTTGAGTTGACAAGCATCTCCAGAGGAGAACAGCGGTTACATTCTGTCACCCCTGGGAAGACAATGGCGCGTGCAAGGAAGTGGGCGGTGGGATGAGCGCGGCCTGTTTCACATTAGCCACAGCACGCAGTTCCCTTCTCGCTGCCCTGGTCAGCACAGAGCGCATTCTGCAGCATCGGCTTTCAAAAGGATGACACCGAAGAAAGGCAGTTATAGTCGCCTGGGGTAACCTTGGCCCATCTGAGAACGTGGCTGCCCAGGCTCCGTTTGTGGCATGAGGACTTTTTTCCCTGATTCTCTCTCTTTCCTCTCTCTTGAGTAATGAGTAATTTTGCACCCATTTCCTGCTCGTGTTCTAATTCACATTCCAAACACTGGAATAGCAAATGGACGTGAGCGTATAATCTAAGAACAGTAAATTCAAGGTAGCCTACTGTCAGGATGGAAAACTACCCTGCCAACCAGGGCACTCGATTACTTTATGAAGGTGATGAGGTTATTTTTAAGTGGCAATGGATGTCCTTCAATTAAGTCACAGTATTGGAAGAGTGCTCTGGAGGCTAAGACCCAGGGCTCCGTTTTCCCTTTAGCAAAGGGCTCCTTTCTTACTCCTGATGTGCGTGCGGGACGCCGGCCAGCTGCCCGGCATGTGGGCAGGTGGAGGGGAAGGCGTTCCAGGAATCCATCCAAAGGTCCAGTAATATGGAAGCTTAGAACAGCTTAAGTATATATAGCTTTTATATCTTTGGCTCTTTTATTTATTTATTTATTTTTCTTTGGCTTTTTTAAATTGTAGGAGTCATTTAAGAACACACACTTAGCCTAGAAAATCCACACAGTATTGAACCCTGTAGAGTAAAAGTTAAATTCTTCTTCAGGCACGTGTCACCTCCTCCACCTGAGCTCCAGGGAGACAGTCGTTGCGAACGGGGCGGCCGGGAGGGCAGGATCCATTCAGGACCTCTTTTTGTTAATTCACAAGTGCAGAGAGAGAGATTATTAAAACATAGGCGGGACACGTTTTACACTTTATTTTGCTGTTTGCTGAACTGCTACCCCTGATGGGTTTGTTTTCTTTTGTCTCCTGCTCGCCTTTTTGTCCAGACCGCATGTGACACATGTGATGGGGAAGGGCCTGGGGTGCTGGTGAGCTTTATTTCAGCCCTTGCGTGAACTAGGAGATGCCACGTGCTTATACCATCGCTCAGCATCTCAGAGCCCCGCGGACCACCCTCCGAGGTGGAAAGCAGTCAGAGCCTCCCCAGGAAGATCTGGGGGGAGGCTGGTTTCTCCCATCCCAGGCACTGCACCTGCCTGGCACTGAATAGGCCCCAGGAGCCTGGGTGAGTCTGGAACCCAGTTCTGGACCAGGGCCCATCTCAACTCTGAGGTGAGGCCTCGACTTGCCTCTTGGAGGCCTTTCTTTTCTTAGTTGACTTGACAAGTCCGATTTTGAGATTGAACTGAGAATCTGGGGCGTGAAGTCTCCTGTGGCTGTGGTGTTCTGGCTGCTGGGTCCCAGTGGACACGTGGCAGCTTCTAGAGTCGGTCCTGGGGTTACGAGACGTGGGGCGAGTCGCTTTTGTGCTTGAACCTTTTCTTCTGCCCTTTTCCAGCCGGCGACAGGGAGGTGCCTCGCTGACAAGTTTAATCCCTCTGGGGCTTTAGAAACTTGTTGGGTGACCTCCCTGCCCCTCACTGGGAGATTCTATGATGCAGAGGGTGGGTGGAGGGTGGGCGATGCTGCACAGGTGGGCCGAACGATACGAGTTCAGGTATCGGGGCACAGGGAGGAAACCTCTTTCTGTGAGCATTTCCTGATGCTGTGCATGGACCAATCACCTGTGCAGGTATCCAGCTCCCCTTTATAAAACCAGGCGCTGTTGAAGGACGACAGAAGCTTTTGACCTGAAAACTCTTTGCCCCGAGTTTTTCTCTGGTTTTGTTGCAGGGTCAAGGGTCACAGGGCTGCAGACAGGCAGGTGTCCTTCCAGGGCCAGTATTTTCCGAGGAAGGCTGGAGTAAGGGAGCAGCTGTTGCCTGATCCTGTTCTAAGCATCTTCACTGGTGTTCTGGACACTTGAGTTTCCTCGCTTGAGTGAGGGTTTTCCCTGTCTGCTGGTTGAAGGGTGTTGCTGTGGAAGGTTCTTGGCTGAGCAGGCAGCCTTGTCCTCCCACTGCCAGGCACGCTGCCCATCCCACGGTCTCCCAGGAGGAGTGCCAGCGAAGGCTTGTCCTGACACAGTTTGGCGTTTGCCAGGCTGTGGCCTGTCAGTGTGTCTGGACACGGGCAGGAGGCTGCATCAGATGTGTGATCTACACGTGGTGTCTGCCCTGTGCAGAAGTGCAGAATCACGCGTCATCTGAAAACACTAACTACATGTTTCGGCCTTTTGTCAAAGGCCACGCAGGAAAAAATGCTGAAGGAGAAATTTGCTTTGATTTTATGGGTTATGGGGCCAAGCAGGCTGGCAGTCAAGTCACCTGCTTTTGGGGCACCTACATTGTGTCCCAGCTGGCGGAGATCATCTGTTTTGTTTTTGCCTTTTTGCAAAGAAAAGGGCCTTTGTGTCACTGTACTCAGACCCGCTCACCTCACACCTGTATCTGTTTCCTGCACTTTTACACATGATAGGTCGGTTCCCTCTGCACCCAGTAGACCTGTTTTTCCCTCTTTTCCACCAGAGTAGGAATGTTTTAAATGAGAAATGGAAAGTAGGCCCTGGGCAGCAGCCTGGCAGTGGCCCCAGGGCTGGTTTTCCAGAGCGTGTTGCTCTTAGGACCAGTTTTCAGGGCGGAGGGTGTGGTGAGCCTCAGAGACTCCCACTCAGGTACAAAGTAGGAGGCATGCATGGGAGGGATTTTCCATGTAGCACCAAATAGGAATAAGTGGAATGCTCTGGAGAGAGGTGGGGTCACGGTCCCACCCCAAGTAGGTTCAATGGCTGGGGGCAGCTTCTTGACCTTGCAGGGCTGAGGCCTCCCCTCTCTCCTGCTGTAGTCATGGTGATCTCACGGGAGGGGCTCTGTGCTCATAGTTTTACCATGATCACGCATGCTGGTGATTTTTTTGTCTGTGTGGATCCAGTGGCTCTGCTGGTAGGAGGGTTGCTACTCTGCTGGGTAGCACCGCAGCCAGAATCCCCAGTCCTCTTGTTCACGTGTGCACACAGATATTTGGAAGTGTGGGTGTAAGGGGTCCTACCCCTGCACGCTACCTAGGTAGCTGGGGAGAGATGTGAGATGGAGGCTCAGAAGCAGCCAGAGGAGGTAAGCAGGTCCCCAGGGTTTATGTGAATCAAGAAAGGGAGCCTGCCTGCAGCCACCTTGGGGGTGGGGGTGTGGAGCGCAGAGGACATCAGAGTCTGGCCTCCCGCGAGCGAGGACGTAGTCCGTTTGCAGGACAGGGCTTCCCTGTGTAATCTGAGCTACGGTTCATATATCAGTCAAATAAAAAAAATCCAATCTTGAAAATGTCCAGTAGTTCAGAAACTCTGGAATTAAGTCACCCCGACGGGAGCCGTAAATCGGCGGGAAGCTGAGTCACCCCGACTGCCAGGAGGCGGGTATGACCCCACCTGAGGTCAGAGGAGGTTGCAGAGGAGAAGGTGAGGAGGACTGAAGCCTTTTAGGGCACCCGGCTCTCTTAGCGACATTCTGAAATGCGGACTTCCCTGGATCTTCTGGGGAGCGAGTGAGGCTGGGCGGACGCCTCCTTCACGGGATCAGAGTCACCTTGTTTCTGTCTCAGCGATGCTTGCATTTCTCCTCTGCTCCCACGGTGACTCCTCCCTGACCTGCTGTGTTTACAGAAAAGAAGCAAAAGGGAAAAGGGCTCTTCGGGGCCAATCAGCCCGGCAAGGCCACCACCCTCACTGCTGTGAGCTGAGTGGTAGGAGAGACCTGGGTCCCCAGTCTCACCTGCGACCTGCCCGGAGCACCTGTCCATAGAAAGCAGACAAGGAAGAGCCACCGGGGCTGCCTCTCCTCCCTGAGTCGCTGTGATGGGCTCACACCCCTTTCGGGGTCCTTCTTGCCCTTCCCTTCTTGTCGGGGAAATAGGATTGCTTTTCTGGGTGTGTGGTCCCGGCTGGTGTTTCCAGGACACCTTTCTTCCTTTACGTTCCCGTGACCTCAGGCAGCCTGGCAGGGTGGTCAGAGCTGCTCTGGGTCTCAGGGAGCAGAGGCTGCCCGGCCCCGCTCTTGGTTCCTTCCCCCCGTCCACTCCATCTACTCCAAGCACTGGGCCCCACCCCTCCCGCTCACTCCTGCCCGCTTTCCCTGGAGTCAGAGCCCACTTCGCTCCCCTGGTGACAGGCCAGAAGGTCAGGGGCCTTAGTGGGACAGGACGGCGGTGAGGACCAGGGGTGAGGGGCGGTCATGCCACGGCCACTCACAGAGTTACAAGCCACCTCGAGGGGAGAGAGATACCCCATCTCCAAGGTGGTTTCTTTTCTCCTTTTGGGGCAGCCCCTGTGCTTACATGTTGACCTTCCCTTTGTTTCCAGCCTTGTCTGGACCTCAGGGCGCAGCTGTAAAGGGTCCTGGTCTGGGGACATGAGTGTCCTCACAGCTGTTCCAGGGGCCCCCCTAGTTTGCTGTCGATGAGTTCACCCCAGGGCTCTTCTTGGCCTCTTCCTGCCCTAGACTTTCCAGGCGGTTTCAGCTTCCTTTCGGGGAGTGGGACTAGACCACAGTGAAGCTAAAGGAACCCTGGGTTCCACTGTCCTGCAAGTGGGAGGTGGGAGATACTGGGAGGGACCGAAGAGGCTTAGTTCCTCATTCTGTGTGTGTGTGCGCGTGTGTGTGGTATTGTTAACATTTCTCTCAAGTCAGCACTTTCCAGCAGAACCGCCTGAGAGAACAATCAGGGCTTCAGGCGCAGCGCCTCCTGGGACCCGCTCCTGAAATGCGGGTGTGGCCCTAAGGCAGGTTCGGCCTCAGCAGGTGCGCTCCCCCCAGCCCCACCCCCGCCCCCTCCCGCAAACCTGCCCCGTCACAGGCGCTCCTCTGTATCTGCGGATGCGCTGCACTCACTGTTGGAAGTGCTGGGATGCTTTGCGGAAACGAACAAAGTAGACCCCTCACCCTGGAAGCACTGGCATCTGCAAGGCGAGAGTGGGGTTTAAAATACTCAGCAGTGACGAAGCGCGGCCCTGACAGATCAGAACCGGCTGCTGTGTCGGATGGAGCGAGAGCCCTGTTCTTGTCATTTGGATCATGGGGACGCGGTGCTGGGGGTGCTGGCGGGGTTTGGGGGAGCAGTTATGCACCACGTGGTACAGAGTGTTTTGATATTTTCACAACAGGTACATCGATCCATACCGTGTGCACAGGCACCTGTGCCCGTTTGACAGTGGGGCACGGGTCCCTGACACCTAAGGAATTGGTGCATGGGGCTCGCCAAGGGCAGCAGCAGCTGGTGGGTGGGGGGTTGCATCGGTGGGGACTCCCAGAGCTTCAGCCCACAAACTCCAGGGGGTGCTGGTTCTCCTGGGCCTGCCTGGCTCCAGGGCAGCAGCAGGGACGGACTGGAAAAGCAGGGTCCACCCAGCTTGCTCACCTGTAATTACGTTCACTTGAATCTGCCGGCGTGTCAAGGCTGCACCTGGAACCCAACGTGTCTAAAGGAAAGCTGGCCCGGGAAGTGCCGACACGCTGTCCTGTGCTGCAGCCGGTTCGTGGCTTTGTTGAGTCTTGTCGGGTGCAGAGAAGTCAGGCTGTCGTTTGGAGAGGTGGTGCACGCGTGTGTTTTGTGTTCCAGTCAAAATATGGTGATTTACTAACATCATAGAGGCCGAGTTACGAAATTAACATGAGGGGGTGCCCACGTGGCGCTTCAAAGATTATTTCCACCTCATTTGGGAGATGGTTGCAGAATCGCTATTGTGGAGCTCCTGGGTTTGGACATCTGCTTGTCTTTCTGGGAGGCATATTGCCCCTCATTTGGTTCATGCTGTGGTCCTTCCACCTCGAGTGTGCTGCTCTTACGGACGCTGAGCATTTCTGGCTCTGTGTCCACATCCTGTGTCGGGGGTGTCACATGTGCTTGATCTCTCTCTATGTCTATACGTAAGTGTGTGTATTTCCTCTGTGTGTTTTCCAGCACCATGAAGCAGTTCTCTAATTCCAAGTGGACACTGGGTGTCCTGCAGATTTGATCCAAATCCTGACACTATCCACCTGGAGAGCGTCAGATC
This sequence comes from Eubalaena glacialis, assembly GCF_028564815.1. NCBI lineage: Eukaryota > Metazoa > Chordata > Mammalia > Artiodactyla > Balaenidae > Eubalaena > Eubalaena glacialis. The sequence goes on along the minus strand of NC_083728.1, from coordinate 53,765,689 downwards.
CCACAGGTTAAGGGCTCAGTCCACAAGACTGCCCCGCTTCAGACACAGGTCACAAGTCTGGGGTGTCACCTGTGCTTCTGACCCACTGGCTATAAATTGGAGGTTCCTACCACCCCCTTCTTGGAGAAACATTTACTTACGTTTACCAGTTTATTTTAAAGGATATTGTATGCATCAATTATATCTCAACAAAAAAGTGGGAAAAGGCTTTTATAAAAGGATACAGATACAGCCAGATGAAGAGGTACACGGGTGAGGTCCTGCACAGAAGCTCCGTCCCCATGGGACTAGGGTGGTACCACCTTGCCGTACACGAATGTTTTCACCAACCTGGAAGCTCATCAACTCTTGCTGGAGTTTTGATAGAGCTTAATCTGCAGACCCTGCCTTCCCCTTCCCAGAGGTTGGTGGGTGGGGTTAAAAGTTCCAACCCTCTAATCACTTGGTCTTTCTAGTGAGCAGCTCCATCCTGAGGTTCTCCAAGGGCCCCACCTGACTCACCTCATTAGCCCCAAAGGGGCTCCTTAAGAGTAAGAAAACCACCCCCATCACTCAGGAAATTCCAAGAGTTCAGGAGCTTTTTGCCAGGACAGGGACCAAGACCAAATATATTACATTGAACATGTATTATTATTATTATCTACACGTATATATGTGTGTGTGTGTGTGTGTGTGTCTATATATATACATATAAAACTTATTTATTTGGCAAAATCATTTGAAAGTAAATTGCAGACAAACATCACAACTCTTTGTCTCTAAATACTGGGGGCTGATCTTCTAAGAATGTACATCCCCATCCACGAACACAATGCCACTCAAGAAATGGAAGAGCCACCTCAGAACCTTTTAAAACAATACAAATGAAGTTTTGATCAAATTAAGACCTGAGTCTCAGAAGCATGCAACATTATTAGTAATTTATTGAGCAGACATTTACCAAGTCATTGGTATGCACAGGTCACTACACTAGGCTTGGAACTAACGAAACAGAGGGCAGAGGAAAGACTGAATTGATAGATACTGAAAATACGTGAGGGGGAAAAAAATTTTGAGGCTCATGCTAAGTGACTTCAGTCTTGGAAAATTGAAAGCCATGTCTATTTCCAGGCTGTCAGATCATCCAGGAATCAATACATATCATCTTGAGGAGTAAGATTATCTTATTCCTTGGGTCTCTGAGACATTTGTTACATTTAAATGTGTTTAAAATAACTAAAATAACTAAAAGTGTGTCAGAGGACCGCCGAGAAAAGATGCTGTAGAGTTTCGTATAGCTCCCTTCCAATATGTTAAATAAACACAGCTCCATTTTCTGGTCAAAGAAATCATGTCAATAATATCTAATATGTACCCATATTGATATTTCTCACAGTTGTCCCCAAAAGCCTTTTATTGTTTTATTTTTAAAATCAGGGATCTAGTCAAGCTTCACATATTATGTGTGGTTGAGTCTCTTTAATCTACCTTATTTTGGAACAGTTTCTTGTCTTTTTCTTTTTCTTTCCTGCTGTTGACATTTTGACAAGTCCGGGCCTGTTACCTCATAGGGTGCCCCATGCTCTGGATTTGCCTGATGGGCCCTGATATGACACAGGGTGGACGTTTTTGACAAGAATTCTGCATAAGTGCCCTTCCCAGTGCATCTCATTGGAGGCATGATGCCAAGGTGTCCCGTAATTAATTCTGATCGGTTGGTGATGGTGCATGCCCTGGACTGACATGTGGCATTTGTGTCACTGCCCTGCTTCCCAGTAGCCTTTATCCCTGTGGCTTTAGCATCCGTGGATCGTCCTCACCTGGATCAGTTATTATATCAGGGTCTGCAAAACGGTAATTTTCCTATTCAGTCACTTCTTCTACATGAGCTGGCCTTCTGCCCAAAAAATGAGCCCTTCCCCCTTTAGCATCACCATGGAGTCTTTTTTACCCCCTTTTTTAAAACGTTCATTATCATAATTATTTTTTAAATATTTTTATTGGAGTATAGTTGATTTACAATGTTGTGTTAGTTTCTGCTGTATAGCAAAGTGAATGAGTTATACATATACCTATATCTATTCTTTTTAAGATTCTTTTCCCATATAGGTCATTACGGAGTATTGAGTATTGACCTGTGCTATACAGTAGGTCCTTATTAGTTACCTGTTTTATATAGAGTAGTGTGTATATGTCAATCCCAATCTACCAATTTATCCCTCCCCCTCTTTCCCCCCTGGTAACCATAAGATTGTTTTCTACACCTGTGACTCTTTTTTCTGTTTTGTAAATAAGTTCATTTGTACCATTTTTTTTTTTAGATTCCACATATCACATAGGCAGAACACTCTCTGACATAAACCACAGCAAGATCTTTTTTGACCCATCTCCTAGAGTAATGAAAATAAAAACAAAAATAAACAAATGGGACGTAATTAAACACAAAAGCTTTTGCACAGGAAGGGAAACCATAAACAAAACGAAAAGACAACCCCCAGAATGGGAGAAAATATTTGCAAACAAAATATTCGACAAGGGATTAATCTCCAAAATATACAAATAGCTCATGCAGCTCAATAACAACAAAACAAACAACTCAATCAAAAAATGAGTGGAAGACCTAAATTGACATTTCTCCAAAGAAGACATACAGATGGCCGAAAAGCACATGAGAAGATGCTCAACATCACTGATTATTAGAGAAATGCAAATCAAAACTACAATGAAGTATCTATCACCTCACACCGGTGAGAATGGCCATCATCAAAAAATCTACAAACAATAAATGCTGGAGAGGGTGTGGAGAAAAGGGAACCCTCCTACACTGCTGGGAATGTAAATTTGTGCAGCCACTATGGAAAACAGTATGGAGGTTCCTTAAAAAACTAAACATAGAGCTACCATATGATCCATCTTTTTTTTTTTTTTTTGATGAGCAAACTGCCCCAGTTTTGGCCACAGAGCCCATTCAAGCTGACAAGTCTGCTGATAACTTTCCAGAGTCCCTTCACCCTGCTCTTTCCTGCAGAGGTTTTTAGACTTTCAAAGACCTGGGATTTCTCTCTACCTGCACCTACCTGTTCTATGAAATCCACCTAGACTATAACAATTTTTCTTGTGATAACTGAACGTTGGTCTTAAAAATCTGACACCATCCCCAGGCCAGACCTGAGCCAGCAGCCATGAGCTCGTGGAAGTCACAAAGGCAAGCAAAGCCCTTCTCTGAGCTTGTTGGGATGAATCCTCCTTGTCAGCTAGAGCTGATGAAATGACAGTGAGACACAAAACACGGGGGCACAGAGACACCTCTTTGGATGAGTGGCATGTTCCTTGGAGGAGAAGGATCATCTTTATTCTTCCAGCCTATGAAGCATTGAGAAGACTGTTGTAAAAAGAATGACCTGGAGCGAAGTTTGACTGTAAATTGCTAACTGGTGGGTAGAGGGTGAGTGGGTCGACGACACAGAAGCCTTTGGATGGTCCAGCCTGGAGATGTTTTAGGATCTGGAGGTTTCACCCAGGTTGGGGGTTTTTGCCAGGGTTGTTCATTTCTTTTATATCGAAGACTTTCTCTGGTCAGGGCACCTCAAGAAGCAACGGGATCAGGTCCTGTAAAGCCAACAGGACTAGACGTGCATATTCACGTGACAACATGCCACGATGCCAGCAGCATCTTTAGGCCTCTGTCGGTGCTCTCACTCTGCATCCCACACCCCGCAGCTTCACCAGGAGGGTACCATGAAGGCTGAGGCCTAAGGGGGGACTTTTGCAACCACTTACACGTGTTATGGAACCTTCCATCAGAGGGGTCCTGGAAACCACACTTACCCCGGGAGAAGCTAAAACCAGGACCTCATTTGCCAAGAGGGCCGAAGAGTTGGCTTTAGCTGGAAAATTACTCCTTTCTCCTGCTCTGGTCTAAGAATTATTTTTTACAGCTCGGCCAACCATTTAATTGATGTTATTATCATCAACACCATCATTAGCATTCAAACAAGTCTACTAAATGAGGACCGTTTGCTTTCTAGTATGTCGGAGGCAAGACTACCTTGCTCCCAAGATCTCTCAGCGCCAGATGAGACCAGGCACGGCGGGTTCCCCACATGATGCCTGGTGCAGGATCGGAGCTCAGAAAACATCGGTTATGTTTATTGAACATATTTGGTTGCTGTGACAGTCTGGCTTTGGAACACTTCAGAATAATAAAAAATGCTCTTCCCAGGTCACTCAGTGGTTCCTCTTTTTTCAGTCATTTGAAATCTGGCTGTCTGCCCTGGTGGCTGATAACTTACAAATTGATGTCAGAGGGCTAATTTGACTGCCCCTCCTCCTCGTTAGAGGAGGGAAATCAGCCGGAATGCTGCTTTTCTTGGTGTTAAAACTCCACTCAGATCCATTTGAAACCATTTTTAGTTTTAATGTTTTCCTTGAGGACTGATAAGATCCACAGTGAGACTGGGCAGCAAACATATCATCAAATCCAAGTTATAAACCTTTTGACGTTTACCATGGGGCACTTTAAAAATATTTTTTAATTAATTTTTTAATAAATTTATTTTATTTATTTATTTTTGACTGCACTGTGTCTTCGTTACTGTGCATGGGCTTCTTCCAGTTGCAGCGAGCGGGGACTACTCTTCCTTGCGGTGCACGGGCTTCTCATTGCATGGCTTCTCTCGTTGAGGAGCATGGGCTCCAAGTGCGCGGGCTTCAGTAGTTGTGGCTCACGGGCTTCAGTATTTGTGGTATGTGGGCTCAGTAGCTGTGGTGCGTGGGCTCTAGAGCGCAGGCTCAGTAGTTGTGGCGCATGGGCTTAGTTGCTCTGGGGCATGTGGGATCTTCCCGGACCAGGACTCGAACCCGTGTCCCCTGCATTGGCAGGCGGACTCTTAACCACTGTGCCACCAGGGAAGCTACCATGAGGCACTTTTAAAAAAAATTTATTTTATTCAAGTATAGTTGATTTACAATGTTGTGTTAGTTTCTGCTGTACAGCAGAGTGATTCAGTTAAACATATATATACATTCTTTTTCATATTCTTTTCCATTATGGTTTATTACAGGATATTGAATACAGTTCCCTGTGCTCTACAGTAGGACGTTGTTGTTTATCCATCCTATATATAATAGTTTGCATCTGCTAATCCCAAACTCCCAATTCATCCCTCTCCCATTCCCTGCCCCCTTGGCAGCCACAAGTCTGTTCTATATGTCTGTGAGTCTGTTTCTGTTTTGTAGATAAGTTCATTTGTGTCAATATTTTAGATTCCACGTATAAGTGATATCATATGGTATTTGTCTTTCTCTTTCTGACTTACTTCACTCAGAGTATTAGAGTATGATAATCTCTAGGTCCATCCATGTTGCTACAAAACCATGGGGCACGTTCATTGCTCCAGTTGGTGGATGGGAAACTCTGCTTTTGAGAAAAGGTCTTTCTCTGATTCACACCAAGAGGTGTTACAGTCCCACAAACCAAGTTCACGGTCGCAGAGCTCTGTGGTCCCGGCTGCCCTGGTCATCTTCCTTTCTAGACTCCACACCGTGATAATTTGACATCGCCACTCATCCATTTAATCAGAGAAAACCAAGTTGTGGATTCATTAAAGAGATGCCCTTAGTCTATGTCTATGGAAGGCCAGTTATGCAGCTGGACATGGGGGAAAGTCAATGATCTTATTCTCCCAAGGATTTGAACAGTCAGATATTTGCATTAATATTGTGGCACATGCTGTCCCGGGGAACGTCTCAGACTTTGGTTCAGTGAGCTCATCCTCCCTGTATGTTCACGTTTCAGTCTTCGCCCTGGCAGTTGACAGCCCAGGAGCACACTTTTTGGTTTTGACAGCTCGTGGAGGTGAATGGAAGGTGGGGCTTTTTTTTTTTGAGGTGACACCGTCTCATTCTTAGCCCTGGGCGTCATCCTCTTGCATTCCTAAAATAACTTAGGTGGCCTTGAGGTCAAAGTGGGGTCCACCCCATCAAGAGAGGCGCCCAGACAGCAGCCTCAGCCCGTTTTCAGAGTCCACAGCCAGTCTCTAAGCCCTGCTCCCCCCTGACCGCCTCCGTGGCTTAGGATGCATGGCTGCCAGGACTGCAGGGGGTGGGGGTGGGGGGCTGTCTTTCCCTCTGAATGTGGTGCCCCCCCCCCCCACCCCGGAACATGAGCTCTTCCTTCAGCCAGGGTCTGGGAAGCAACAGATGGGATGCTCCAAAGAGGCGACGGGGATAGTTTCAGGAAAGATCCACTTACCAAGAAATGGGCAGGACGAGAGGACCAAGAGATGGTGCAGCCCCTAGAGTTGCCATAGTGAGGGGCCATCACTGCCTGGGCCTGAGGAGCAGAGGAGGGCAGGGCCCCCCAGCACCGGGAGCTGTGGAGGGGCTTCCTGACAGGAGCTCTGGGCTGGGAGGGCAACAGGGAGTAAGTGCCCTGGATGCTCTCCTCCCACTCTTTAAGCTCCTGCCAGTGGCCAAATCCGCCTAGGAACCAGAGGCCCTGGGAGCGGGGTCTGACCTCCTGGGGCTCAGAGCAGGGACGGGGGCCTAGGGACAGTGGGTCGGGAGGGGCAGAGGGAGAATCTCCAGCACATTCAGTTTTCCTTTTTTTAAAAAAAAAAAAAAAAAAGAAACACAGAACAAAGCTTGTTTCCTCTGTTTTATAGAAATGGATTCTGTGGAAAGCCAGGAAAAATAAATCAGGCCAATAATTAGGTTTCTGTTTAGAGATTCACTAGAACTGGACTTTGCACCAGGAGAGAGCGGTGGCCTGACCGTTTCGTGAAAGTTTACTGTTCCCTCCATTTATTTTGATTAACATTTCTTTATTTCTTTAATTTTATTTTTAAAATATCCTATTAATATTTCAGTATAGTATTAGATCATTTTGTTCTGTTCTGATTCACACAATGGGAAGAGAACTTCTGAAGCCCTGCCCGCTCGTGATGGCTGGAGTCTGGGATCCTGGGAGATACCTTGAGCGGATACCGTGAGCTTCTCCAGCTTCTGAGAGGGTCCGGTTGCCTCCCCACGTCCTCCCGCTCTGTGGCTGGGCTGGAGAGGGCTGCAGAGGCAGGTGGCGACAATGGCTTTGTCCCCAAAGTCAGGGCACACGGGTCACCAAGAGAAAGACCTGCTTTCATTTCCCTGTGCAAGAGTCCCCCCAGGTAGAGATGCCAGGGGTGGAATGCATGGGATGGCGTGGATGTCACAAGATTTGTTACCTGCACAGAACGTGTTGCTCTGTCTCCATGACTGTTTATTCCATTTATATGTGGGTTTTTAAAAAAACTGAAGTATAGTTGATTTACAGTGTTGTATTAGTTTCAGGAGTACAGCAAAGTGATTCAGTTATACATATACATAAATATGTACTCTTTTTCAGATTATTTTCCAGGTTATTATAAGATATTGACTGTAGTTCCCTGTGCTATACAGTAGGTCCTTGTTGTTATGTGGGCTTCGTCATTATCCTGTCATGAGGATGGTACTGATTTGCACTTGTCTGCATCCAGCCTCGAGACCCTCTGCGCATTCTTGGCTCACCATACTTTAATGGTCTGCTTGTGTATCCTTATTCTGTCCGCTTTTCTACAAGGTTGTGTAGAGACACGTTCATTCATTCCATCTGTATCTATTGGGCGTCCACCATGTGTCGCCGTTATGTGTTCTGAGACCTACGGACAAGGAAGAAAAAGCTGAAGTTCCTACTTTCCTGGAGTGTCCATCTGGGGTGGGGGAGGAGCCGTGAGGACAAACAAAAAACAGATACAAGTAAATGTAAAGGATGCTAGAAAATGGTAGTTGCTGTGAAAAAAACTGAACCAGGTAAGAGGTTTCTGTGCGTCTTCGAGAAGGTGACTTTCGATCAGTCTCTGAAGAAGGGGCAGGAGGGAGCCTTGGAGACATGATGTGTCTGAGGATGAGCATTCCAGGCAGAGGGGAGAGCCCAGCATGCTTGATGCGTCCAGGAGACAGGCGGGGACGGGGCAGAGTCAGTGTGGCAGGAGCGGGACGAGGTGGGAGGGAGGCGGGAGGTCAGAGGGCCTGGCAGAACTTCATCGCTTAGTGCCTTGGAGGCCAGTGAGGTCTTTGGCTTTTCCTATGGATGGAAAGCTGCCTCTTACTCCAAGAAGTGACGGGACCAGGCTTATGTTTTGAAAGGATCGACCAGAATGTGGGTTGATCATATAGTGTAGGGGGCAAGGGTGGAGAGCGGCAGACCTGGGAGATGATTAAAATGGTTTTGGCTCCGAGCAAGGTGGTGACCAGGGAGGGTGTCAGGAGACATTGGGCTTTGGCTCCAGCTTGAAGGCAACAGGATGTCCTGAAGGGAGAGATGCGTGTGGGGGAGAAATAGAGAATCTGGGGATTCTTGACCTAAGCTGTTGCAGGAGTCGGGGAGCAGGCTCTGTGGGGAGGTGTTAATTTTGAGGCGTGCACTAGGTGTTCAGGTGACAGTAGTAATGAGTAGGAGGCTGAAGTGTGCACCTGGACAGGGCCAGGCTGGAGGTAAGAACTAGGAACCCTGCAGCGTATCCAAGCCATGGGATGGAGGAGGTTCCCCCCGCGGAGCAACCATGGAGAGGGGGGGCCCATCGGGGAGCCTGAAAAGGAGACTGGGAGCCAGCAACAGGGCAGGAGGCACAGCGGATGTGGTCAGTCCTGGCAGCCCAGCACCTGGGAGGTGCGCGTGAGCAGGGGAGTTGAACATGGCTGATCCATCGGGTGACACCAAGGCCATCGGTGACATGCACGAGAGCAGTCTCGCTACTGGTGGGTCCGAGTTCCTGACTGAATGTGTTCAGAAGTGGACGGGACGGAGGAGAATTGGAGGCAGATCACATAGGTCACTCTTTTGAGAAGTTTTACTACAAAAGGATGAAGAGAAATAGTCTAGTATCTCATAGGAAAAACGGGAATGAGAAGAATTCTTACTTGTTAGAAAAAACCCAATATCCTTGTCTGCTGGTCGAATAGTCTCTGCTCACCTGGATGTAAATGTGTTGACTTTACAGAATCTTTTTCTTTTTCACTTAATACATTTATTCCTCTCTGCGTCCTTCCACAAGTGTGCCTTCCCTCTCCTCAGCAGATCCAAACCGTCATCATTCCTCTAGGAAATGCACAGTAAGACATCCTTGAGTTCCAGTTTTAGTACATCTGTTCATTGGGTGCATATAAACCATCTGACAGTGCTCAGCAGATAAGCCTGTTCTATTACTTTGATCATTGTAATATTTGATGGTTGTATTCTATTATATAGCCACGAAGCTATTTTTTTTTTAATTAATTAATTAATTTATTTTTGGCTACGTTGGGTCTTCGTTGCTGCACGCGGGCTTTCTCTAGTTGTGGCGAGCAGGGGCTACTCTTTGTTGCGGTGCACGGGCTTCTCATTGCGGTGGCTTCTCTTGTTGCAGAGCTCGGGCTCTAGGCGCGCAGGCTTCAGTAGTTGTGGCACATGAGCTTAGTTGCTCTGCGGCATGTGGGATCTTCCCAGACCAGGGCTCGAACCCGTGTCCCCTGCATTGGCTGGCGGATTCTTAACCACTGCGCCACCAGGGAAGTCCCTCACGAAGCTCTTTTGTATGTACTGTTATTAAATTTGTTATTTAGTATACAAGGGAATGGGAGCTATAGAGTCATTGTTTGAGGATGGTTCTTCTCCTTCACAGCTGCTTTACCCAGGTCTGTTAGTTTGTGGTTGAAACCATGTTCATGAGTCCTGAGTCTGTTGTTTGGCCCATCCTGTCCACTCCATACACAGTACGTCCTGTCCTTTTACCTGTGCCATTTCAAGGTCAAGATTTTCACCTTGGCAGCTTGCAGGGACTTCTGTGATCTGACACATGTGAAATCTTGCTTGCTCTAGCTTGGAGGCCTGTTACGTGGCTGGACATCCCTTGAGCTGGTTGAGATCTGTGCTTTAATAATCTGGAGTCTCTCAACATGATTTTAATTGAAAAGGGCTCCTTAACACACATCAGAAACCATTTTATCCTGCGTTTGTTGTAGCATGATTCTTGGGCTAACCAGATCACACGCTCATATTTTGAAACATAATTATGCCTTCATGCGGAACCGTCTTAGCTATTTGCAGGCACAAAGTGCTGGTGTCTCTCAGCCAAAGATTCCCGTGGGCAGGGCTGGCTGAGGAGGGTCTGTTGGGCCCTGGGTTTGGACATGCTAAGACTTTGCAGGGCTGGTTTCTCTTCACCCCGGAGGAGTGAAGGAACTTCGCAGAGCTGTGGCTTGGCCAGTTAGATGGCCCCCTAGGGTCCAGAGCCTCAGAGTGGAGTGCTATAGACTGCAGTGCTGTGTCCCCAACATTTATATGTTGAAACCCTAATTAGATTTAGATGAGATCATGAGGTTGAAGCCCCCATGATAGGATTAGTGCCCTTATAATAAGAGGAAGAGATCAGAGCCCTCCCTCACACTGAGAGGGTGACTGTCTACAAACCAGGAAGAGGTTCAGAGGTTGCAGATTCTGAAGCGCATGGCACCTTGACCTTGGACCTCCAGCCTCCAGAACTGTGAGAAATAAATATCTGTTGTGTAAGCCACCCAGGCTATGGTATTTTGTTACAGCAGTTTGCTATACCAAACCGACTATGACATGGGGGAATGCTCATTTTCCCCAAAGTCACACTTTAGGGAAAAAGGGCAACCAGGATCTTATGAATGTACTTAAAAGTTAGCTCTCTTTAAAAACAAACAACCCAACCGAAAAATGGGCAGAAGAACTAAATAGACATTTCTCCAAAGAAGACACACAGATGGCCAACAGGCACATGAAAATATGCTCAACATTGCTAATTATTAGAGAAATGCGAATCAAAACTCACACAGGTAACATCTCACACTGGTCAGAATGGCCATCATTAAAAAATCTACAAACAGTAAATACTGGAGAGGGTGTGGAGAAAAGGGAACTCTCCTACCGTGTTGGTGGGAATGTAAATTGGTAAAGCCACTATGGAGAACAGTATGGAGGTTCCTCAAAAAACTAAAAATAAAGTTGCCATATGATCCAGCAATCCCACTCCTGGGCATGTATCCAGATAAAACTATAATTCAATGAGATACATGCACCCCTGTGTTCATAGCAGCGTTAATCACAGCATTAATTAGTCAAGACATGGAAACAACCTAAATGTCCATCGACAGATGAATGGATAAAGAAGATGTGGTACATATATACAATGGAATATCACTCAGCCATAAAAAAGCATGAAATAATGCCATTTGCGGCAACATGGATGGACCTAGAGATTATCATACTAAGTGAAATAAGTCAGACAGAGAAAGACAAATACCGTATGATATCACTTATATGTGGAATCTAAAATACGGCACGAATTAATTTATCTATGAAACAGAAACAGACTCACAGACATAGAGAACAGACTTGTGGTTGCTAAGGGGTGGGGGTGGAGGGATGGAGTGGGAGTTTGGGGTTAGTAGATGCAAACTGTTACATATAGAATGGTTAAACAGCAAGGTCCTGCCGTATAGCACAGGGAGCTATATTCAAGATCCTGTGATAAACCTGAAGGGAAAAGAATATGAAATAGAATGTGTATATGTATGTATAACTGAATCACTTTGCTGTACACCAGAAATGAACACAACATTGTAAATCAACTATACTTAAAGTAAAAAAAAAAAAAAAATTAGCTCCCTTTACATAGGACTCAGCTTGAAGGGGCTCCAGTGGGACAAATCTGGGACAGTTTGAACACCAAAATATATAAGGACAGGAATGAAGTATAAACAATAAGAATCCATGATTCCATACTTACAATAAATAGATAAGCAAATAGAGAAACAAATGGGGAGGTAGATGCTAAACACTGACTGGTAAATGTAGAGAAGGTGCTGGGCTGGGAAAATCATAATTTTGCTATCATCACAGTAAGGATTGGATCAGGTAACATCATCAAATCTGGGGTGCAAAAGCTGGGGAAAAGTTTTGATGAGGAAGAGGCTATTTACATGGTCTTAAAATGTACCCCCCCCCCCCCGCCAGATTGCTTATAAATAGCAAGAGAAAATATAGTAACTTTGCAGTGAATAAATTCGATAGAGTGTTGACTGGATTACTGGAATTGACTGGATCAAAGTCAGTGTCACCAATGAGACCAGGTGGTCCAGAGGTGATGCTCCAGAAGGAAAGGTGACTTTTGCCTCCATCGTATTCTGGCCAGGAGTACACAACCTGAATCTAAGTATGAGGAAACGCCAGAAAACCCTGAACAAGAAACATCCCCTTTAAATGAGGAATTGTGTCCTTCACAAATGCCAGTGTCATGGAAGACAGAAAGGCTGTCCCCCATGAGAGGAGACAGGGCAGATTGGGCAGCTACGTACAGATCTTGACCAGATCCTGTACTGGAGGAAAAACTGACAAAGTTTGAATATGGACAGTAGATTGGATAAAATAATCATATCAGTGGTAAACTTACCAAAATTAAGTGTACCTTGGTCCTGTAAAAGAACGTCCTTATTGTTGGGAAAGAAGCATTGAAGTATTTAAGGGTACAGGGCCATGATGTGTGCAACTTACTCTGGAACAGTTCAGAAATACTGATGGCTGGCTGGCTGGCTGGCTGGATGGATGGATGGAAATAGATGGATATAGATAGAAATTATATAGAAAGATAAAGTGATAAAGCAAATAGGGAGCATATTAATAGGTGAATCTGGATAAAGGGTTTATGGGCGTTCAAGGTACTATTCTTGCAATTTTTCTATAAGTTTGAAATTGCTTCTGGAAAAAAAAAATGTTTAAAAAAGTGCCCCTTTGTTGATGGGTTGATTGATTCACCCATTAACACAGGATTTATGGAGCATCAGTCAGGTCCCATTTTCCGGGCAGTGAGCCACACACGCAGACAAGCCCCTGGTTCTCATGAAGCTTCTGTTCTAGGGGGAGGTGACAGAGTAAAGGAATATACAAAGAACACCAGAAAGTGTCAGGTGGTAATTGGTGCTACGGGGAAGGGAAACAGGGTCATGAGGTGGCGATGGGGTTGATGGGAGGGGTCTCGTTTAGGTCGGGGCCGCAAAGGGAATGTAAACCTGGTATGGGAAGGAGTTGATGCTGTATCCACCCAGGGAAGAACTTTCCAGGTGGAGGGACCGGGCACTGCAGAGACCCACCTGTAGGACAGAGATGCTTGTGGGACAGAGAAGGACATTGGGACTGGGGATTAGGGACAGGGACGAGTCAAAGCCTTGGGGGGCCGACCGTCTGAGGCCTCACCAGCCACAGTAAGGAGTTGGGACTTTATGCTAAATAGGAACGGAAGCTGATGGAAGGTTGGAAGAATGGAGGTGATGTTAATGAATTCATGTTTGCAAACATCGCTCTGGTTACCTCCTGGAGTATGAATTGTAGGGAAACATTGAGCAGGAGAGGAAGCCCGGGGGCCACGTCTGCAGCCCCCACCAGGACCAGGAGAGGCAGCCCAGGCGTCCCTCCCCTTGTCCGTCCTCCCCACCCCGACTGGTGTGACTCTGTCTTGGAATACAGGGTGACTGTGTATGCACATTGTGTCTTTTATACCAAAACACGTCTTTAGTGCAGTCACTCAGTGCCTCTCATCAACTCTAAAAATTGACCAGACTTCTTTTTCCAGCATGACTTTGGCAATGCCAAGAATGACAAGAATGCATCTCTCTCCAATTTTTTTTTTCTTTTGAGCTACTTTCAGGCCGGAGTGTTGGGGAAGAATAAATAGAAACCCAGAACATGACCAAAGAGGCCCCGTTCCACAGGGAGAAAACCACCCAAGATTCCAGAAAGTACTTGAGGGATCATGGGAGCCCCTAAAATAGGAGGGGTGACAAGGTGACATAAGTCCCGTGGGCACTCGGAGGCCTCTTGGAATATTTTAAAAGAAATAAAGGCTTTTAACCTGCTTCTGCTTTGTGCCATCAGCAACACTTTTCTAGAATCTGGAATCCTGAAGTCTGGGAGCTGGGACAGTTTAGGGAGGACACTGTAAATAGCCCTTGTTTTTGCTCCCGGTGTCAGATATACCGGGTTTTGTCTTTAGCAGCTGCAGGTGCCCGGGGACTGGGTTCTTTTGGCTGCTGGATGGCTGTTCTGTTGAGACGCGATCCTGTCAGCAGGTAGAAATGGGAGGCCTGGAGAAGGGGTCCTCCAGGGCAAGGGTGATTCTTCAGCGCACGCAGCTCTTGACCTTTAAATGTCAGGCCGTGTGTGTGTGGTGAGCGTGTGTGTGTGCGTGTGCATGTCTGGGGGGCAGGCAGATACACACCGGGACGGTGAATGTCTCTGGGAAGACATTTTCCTGGGACGTCAACTGTCCTAGTCAGATACTTTGATGGTCATGAAGAGTGGTACCCTTTTATCTTCCCTCTGCATTGGTTTTCTTGTTCTACAGCACTCACTCGCCCACTACAACCAGGGTGCCCAAATCAGGGTGTGTGAAGCAGGTTCTGGTGGGGGCTTAAAGGGCCCCAAACGGATGCTGTATGTGTGTCTGGGGGGAGGTGGGAGACTTGGCCTATAGTAGAGCAGTGTGGGAAGAGGAGAGAATCATACATTTCACCAAAGCGGTTTGTGGCATCAGTAAGAATCAGAGAACTCGGAAGGAATGGAATTTTTAAAAAAGAATAAATTTGTGTGTGTGTGAATTTGCATTTTGTTGAGCAAACAAAATGTAACTGAGTCCGGTCTTGCTAATTTTTATTTTTGGCAGTATGAATAGGTGAATTGATAACTGAACGTGGTAATTTCAGAAGGATTGGGGGGAAGAAGGCAACGTTAGCATGACTACTGCTTACTCTTTTGTAACCCTTCAGTGGTAGTAAATGATCCTCCAGTGAACATGATTTTGAGTTTTGAATGTAGTCACAAGGCCGTAGAGAAGGAATAATGTGAGATCTCACTGCCTGTTACCATCTATGGTGAAAGAAGACAACAAAAGAGATGGTTGCGCAACCCTGTGAATGTACTGGTGGCCGAAGGGGATCGGTTCCAGGACCTGCCTTGGGTACCAAAATCTGCAGATGCTCAAGTCCCTCGTATAAAACAGTGTAGTGTTTGCATGTAACCTATGCTCATCCTCCCTATACTTTATTTTTTTATTTTAAAATTTTTATTTATTTTAATTTTTTTGGCTGCACCGCACAGCTTGTGAGATCTTAGTTCGCCGACCAGGGATTGAACCCGGGTCCTCGGCGGTGAGAGTGCCGAGTTCTAACCACTGGACCGCCAGGGAATTCCCCATCCTCCCTATACTTTAAATCATCTCTAGATTACTTATAATACCTAATGCAATGTAAATGCTATGTAAATAGTTGCCAGAGCGAGGCAAATTCAAGTTTTGCTTTTTGGAACTTTCTGGAGTTTTAAAAAAATATTTTCGATCTATGGTTGGTTGAATCTTCGGGTGCAGAACTATATTAAAAAGGTTGACTTGCACATTTTAAATGGGTGGATTGTGTGATATGTGAACTGTGTTTGAATAAAGCTGTTAGGAAAAAAAGGCAGCAAAGGAGAAGTAGGTTTGACATGAAGAAATCAAATTTTTAAAAGTCACACTGGGGACAACACACACACACATGGGTGCTCGTAGTCTTCCATGTGATACAGTTTGCTTATTGTAAAGATGTGATATTGGCTGAAAGGTCCTTAAGCTGGACTCTGGGAATAGCTTTCAGAATCAGGGACTTACTGTCTTCGGTTTTCTCAATGGGGTCAAATGTCTTTTGAGGGTGGTTTGATTTTTGGAAACAGCTAAAATGATTCAAAGGTAGGTTTGGCAATTAAGCAAATAATCAAGCTGAGAAATTTCAACACAGTAAAATTAAAAAATTTAAAAATGCTATAGAGTAGAAGCAGGTATTTTCTTTTGGGAGATCACATATACTGACTCCATAAATGAGCATCTTTTTCTCCAGTGAAATTAACTGGTTTCCGAACACCGAGACCGGATGTCAAGATAAATAGGACCATCTTACGATTTGTGAACGACGCAGGCAGTTGTCTTAGTTGGGTTCCTCTGGAAGCCCACCCAGTCGAGCCAGTGCAGGGGGTGTTCCCAGCAAGGGAGCAACAGCAGGTGGGCAGCTGGGGCTCACTGTCACCGGGCATGTCTGGAAGCCCCTGGGGAACGCCCCCAAGTCACCCGAGCCAGGGAGCGAGGAATCCACTGATTTCCATGTGTCGTTTGTTGAGCGCTGCCAGACTGCCCTGCACGTGAGCCGAGGTGCTCTCCCAGCCAGAAACAGAGCCTTCAGGCAGAGTGAGAAGTGCTAGTAGCAGTTACTACTTTACTTTAGTCTAAATCAGCGCTGTCCAATAGAACTTTCTTTGATGGGTGACATGTTCTATAACCTGCATTGTATGGTAAGATAGCCACTAAACACTTTGAAATAAGACTAATGTGACTAAAGAACTGAACTTTTAATTTTATTTAATTTTAATTAAAAACACATTTAAATTGCTGCATGTGGCTAGCGGCTACCATCGTGGACAGTGCAGGTCTAAATAGAATTGTAGGAAACAAATCCATCATGGCCTCAAAGTCTCAAAATCAGGCATTAGGATGACTAGAATATAATGAGTGGTACCTAAAGATGTATTTTCAATGCGTCTTAAATCTTCGGTCTTTTGCACTTTAGCTGGATAGGTTTTCAGCATCTGTTAGCTGACACAGGTGGTACTTTGTGTGCTCAGCTAAAGAGAATTGCTAATTAATGCAATTCAGGTCTTTCAATGACTGCTGTAGGAAGGTTCTGTATCTCTGCATCCCAGCTCCGAACACAGAGAAGGGTCACATGTGAGAGCCTCCACTGATGCCTGTAGGACTGCCTGGTGCTTGACTCCGCCCAGGTCAAGGCTGCCCAGGTAAATATTGTTGCGAGGGGGTTACTGGAATTATTCATTTGGCTTGATGCCTATAATTGAAAACAGTAGTGGTTAGGCAATTTTGTTCAGTCCTTTTTAGCTTCATTATATTGAGCAGCTCTTGACTTTGGGGATGGTGTGATTGAATATGTTAATCAGATCCCTGGGTTAAGGGCATTCAGAAGACTATTCACACCTGTCTGAAAAGCAGACTGAATGGTCAACAATTAATTTTTATTGGAAACAGGCAGCAACAATATAGACCACAAATGACAAAGGTGAGGGAAACCTAACTTCATGCCATCTTTCTCCCCTCCCTTGCCCAAGGCAGAGATTGCTAATCAGTGCTCTTTCTTGTGGATCCAAGATAGAACCTCTGGGTCTTTCTTAACACAACACTCCTGGCAGACACTGCAAGTCAATCAAGGTTAGTATCTTCAGTAAGAATCAATGAGTCTCATACCTGACGGAAAAGAGTGGGTGATTCAGAGGTCACTTATATGTAAGAGACTTTTAATACACTTTTACTCGTTTTTTTTCTTGACTCGGGGGATGGAGGGCAGTAACTAGCCTATTTCCCCTGCCCTGTCCCTACCCACTAGGCTAGAGCTCAGCAAACTACCCCTGTTTCTCTAAGTAAAATTTTACTGGACATAGCCACGCCCAATTGTGTATGTGTTGTCCATGGCTGCTCTTTTGGTACAAGGACACATTCAAGACCACATGGCCTGCAAAGCTTAAAATATTTACTGCCCATCCCTTTATAGAAAAGTTTTCTGGACCCTGACTTAGATTCTTCTTTTGACTTTTTTACGGGGAGAAAAAATCTCTGCTTCCTTTCGGCACGGGGAGCAATTCGAGGAGTCTGTGCTTATTCCCTCCTGGACTGGGTGAAGCTGGTGAAACTTCCAATCTGCAGAATATATATGAACTTGATACATGGCCCCAGTGCAAACTTTTTAACCCCAACACATTGCTGTTAATGAATTACAGAGACAGAACTTCTGAGGCACACTCTGGAAGCTTGTGAGCTTGGGAGAAGTTGGCCTTGGGGTCACATGTTGGATCTGCCACTCAGTGTGTAGCCTTGGGCCAGTTGGCCCCTCTGAGTCTCTGTTTTTCATGAATAGGAGAATGTTACATCACAATCCTTATGAGTGGCTGTCGAGAGAACTTTGCAGGGATGATTAAATAAGAAAATGGACTACAAGTGCTATCCAAGGGCCTCACACATAGTAAAAGTCCATAAATGGGAGTTCTTCTCAAAGCAGCATGTTTTAGTAAATAAGATGATGGCCTAGGAGAAATGGCTTGCTCAGAACAAGCTCATATCTGCCATGTGAGTGTCTTGGGGAAATAGTCTCCCTTCATACTTTGGGAACCCTATTGTGTCTGTTAGCTATAGCTGTGTAACAAGCCACCCTAAAGCTCAAGTGTTTAAAATAATAAGCATTTACTGTGGCTTCTGAGTCCGCGGATCAGCTGGGTGGTGACACTGATCTGGGTCAGGGTCGACTGATGTCAGCTGAGTTGGTTCCTGGGCCTGTGGTCAGCTGGTGGTCAGCTAGGGGCTGGATGGATAGGGTGGTCTCATGTGTCTTGAAGCATCATTCCCACCACATTCTCTTGGCCAAATCAAGTCCCAAGGACAGCCCAAAGTCAAAGAATAGCTACCCCCAAAGATGGAATGAGCTGAAGAATCCGATTGGAAGGGGCGTGGACAGGGATGAATGAGGAACTGGGAACATTTTTTGTAATGGATCACATTGGCTCCTTCACCAAGATGATAAAATGTCAAGAAATTGCAGACATCATGCCTCTCATCCAAATGAATCGTTTTGTCAAGCATCCAGATATTTCAGCTACTACTGTTTAGCTTTATCTTAATGAGTATACAATCTCTACCTTTAATAGAAAGAAGCTATGAAGTGAAACTTTTGATGAGGAAGTTCTGCATGGCAAACCCCAGTTCTCACTTGCCCTGTCCTCCCTCAGACTTGGGCCAGCAGAGCCTTTGATGGGACCTTAATTTGGGGTCTGCCTCCCACGGTCTGTCATGTCATAGGGCCGCCAAACCTCAGGGCCCATTGGCTGGTTGCATAGCGGGTTTCCCTGACATTTTTACAAGCACCCCAGCCCTTGGATTCGTCTGCAGAGGAGCCCTCAAGCCCCCACGTCT
This sequence comes from Eubalaena glacialis, assembly GCF_028564815.1. NCBI lineage: Eukaryota > Metazoa > Chordata > Mammalia > Artiodactyla > Balaenidae > Eubalaena > Eubalaena glacialis. The sequence continues at coordinate 53,746,643 of NC_083728.1, read as the reverse complement.
AAGCCTTGTACAGCTCCCTGAGGCTGTGTCTGCTCACTGCCGCCGAGGCCACTTGAGAAGTGAAAATCGTGGCTGGATGGGGCACCGTCTTGGCCTCCGGGATCAGGCAGTCCTGGATGACGTGCTGGTTTGATCTTATTGACTCTTCAGTTTCAGCCAGTTGTTCGGAGTTGGACTAACTGTTGAAAGCATGAGGGGCTCAAGAGCTTGGACTCTGGAGTCAACAGAAGAAGGAAACCTGGCTCCACCACCTGCAGGTGTGACCTTGGGGAAGATGTTGACCTTGAGAGGCTGGGGGTCAAGACCTTGGGCTCTGGAGCCAGTAGAACAAGGTAACCCGGCTCCACCACCTGCAGGTGTGACCTTGGGGTAGATGCTGACCTCGAGGGCTTCGGGTTTTACATTAGTAAGCTGGGAGCAAGAACAGGGCTTATGATCTGGGGCTGCAGAGATGCCACGAGTTAGCACTTGGGATGCATCTGACTTCAGTGTGTGGGGTAAGCACTCACTTGATGACAGCTCTTATTATCGAGATTATTTTTATGGGTCTGACTCCAGTGTAGTGAGCCCCTAGGCGATTTTTAAGTCTGTGTTATATGCCCAGTTTTGCCTCTTTGAAGGGGTCTCCACCTCCTTTCTTAAGCCGGGTCTGGGAGGCCCTGTTTGAGTGGAAACATCCGTGGATTGCCATGAATATGTCATTTTTGATTCGCACAGGGACTTTTGGGAAGGGGGTGGCTTCTCTTCAGCAAAGGGACGGCTGCCAAGCTTGCTGAATCGTGGAAAGGCATCCTTGGACCTGACGCTCCCAACAAACCAGACCCTGTTTGTCATTAATTTGAATGCTTCCAGAGCGTCGTATCAAATCCGCCCTGGTGTATTCCCGTGGGGCGCTCATTGGGCAGTGGCTACGGTTTGGAAAACCCTCTGCAGTCCTCATTCTTATCGTGTGGGCCACGTTGCGGGGAGGGCAGTTATTTTTTGTCTCCAGGTAGCTGTTTCATTAATTTTTCTCCCTGCTCAGCATCTGTGTGGGTGTTTGCATTGTAGAAGGGAGCTCGTAACTCAATATACTTGGTGAAAATCCATGGGGATATTTATTCCTACGCTGTCTCTGAAACCGTGTAACAATTTATAGGAGAACACAATGTCAGTTCACTTATTTAGCTGTTCAGAAATTCTGATATTTCCTGTTTTCTAAGGAAAAGTAAAAGGAGCAGACTAGGAACACAGAAGCTAAGGGAAAGGGTGGCCATGTTAGAAGAAAGAGAAATGGCTTAATAAACATTGGTGTTCACATTGCACTTGGCTTCCACGTGGTGTTTCAGAGAGACCCCGCCCTGACCTACCTGCTGGGTAGAGCTGTGTTCTTAACCCAGGGCTGTGAGGTTTGCCAAGCCCTGCGGGCTGAGGACCAGAAACCGTCATGGGTGGGGACAGGGCTGGGCTGGAGACAGACTTTGTCGGGTCCTGACCTCGAGCTGAGTCGCTTGGACGAAGCTCTGAGTTAGTAACACCTTAAGTGTTCCATCCATCATGTGTAACCCGTGGTAGGTTGGATAGAGGGAGACAGAGGGATTCCAGACAGAAATAAAGTGAGTTGTGAATAATCCCCAAATGAAGTATTTGTGATGGTGCATGAAGCAACGGATGTTTGATGAAGCGACCTTTTAACCAGGACCCTCACCCCTGCACATACTCTGCAGCCATCTCTTGTCACTGGGACATGGGGCACGGGCAGGACCCAGGGGGTGGTCTCAGATCTTTAGTGTTAGGATTGTGTCTGTTATGGATTGAATTGTGTCCCCCAAAAAGCTATGTTGGTGTCCTAACCCTCAGCACCTCAGAATGTGACCTTATTAGGAGATGGGGTCTTTGCAGAGGTAATCAGGTTAAGATGAGGTCATGGGGGTGCACCCTAATCCAGTGTAGCATGTGCCCTTGAAGAAGGGGCCATTTGGAGACGATTCGCTTTCCCACACAGCAGAAACTAACACAACATTGTAAATCAATTAGACTCCAATACAAATTAAAGAAAAAATTCTGTACAACCAACAAGGACCTACAGTGTAGCACCGGGAACTATAGGCAATATTTTGTCATAACCTATAAGGGAAAAGAATCTGAAAAAGAATATATGTATATATGTATATGTAACTGAATCACTGCTATACACCTGAAACTAACACAATATTGGAAATCAACTATACTTCAATAAAAATAAACAGGTAAATTAAAAAAATAAATACAAATTAAAAAATTTAAAAAAAGAAGGAGGCATTTGGACACAGACCCAAGGAGACGCCATGTGAAGGTGAAGGCAGGGATGGGGTGATGCTTCTACAAGCCAAGGATGCCGAAGATGGGCAGCAAACGACCAGAAGCCGGCAGAGAGATCTGGGACAGCGTCTCCCCGTAGCCTCACATGGAGTCAATCCCCCTGATGCCTTGATCTTTGACTTCTAGCCTCTAGAACTGTGACACCTGTATTTCTGTTGTCTTAGTCACACAATTTGTGGTACGTTGTTGATGCAGCCCTAGCAAACATATACAGCTCGCATCGAGATAAAGGGCATGGATGTCGCACCCATCACCCCACTGTGCCGTGCAGAGGAAAGAGCGGGGGCTTGGGGACCAGGGATTTCCAGGTTCCCCCAAATGAGGCTGGGAACCATTTGGCAACTCAGATTCATATTTCTAATAAACACCCAGAAATAACATGACAAGATGTGGACTTCTGCCTCTTGTCATCTGGATTTTCTGTGTATAACAATAATGATAATATTAAAAGTACAGTTGTACGGCGTGCTTCGTTGAGGGAGTGACGTACCTGCACGGGAGAATTTACATTCAGGCCATGCTTTGTCTCCGCCACCAGTGAACGAAAGTCTTGTTGGGCCCATTTGTGAGGAAACTGAGGCTCCAGAGAGGAAGTGACTTGTGCGAGGTGAGTGAGAACCAGAGTTCAAGTCCAGGACTCTTGCTTTGCAGGATCTGTGATCTCCCCACTGTTCTGGGGGACAAGTGCCCAGCTGGGGCCACCTGGAGAATTCTGAAGGTACTGATGCCTAGGTTGTCCCCAGAGGGGCTGATTTAATTGGTCTGGGAAGTGACCTGGGCATGGAGAGTCTTCCAGTCTCCCAGGTTGAGACCCAGCACAATAGGAAGACCAACAAAGTATTTTAGGTTGAAATTTTTAAGTTAGCTTATGGAGAAGTTCTGACAGAGATTGGTGAGAATCACCTGGGGAATTTTTCCTTGAGTACAGATTTTTGCTCCTGCCCCGCCCCCCTGCCAGGCATACTGGATCAGAATTTCTATGCGTGGAGTCCAGGTGTCTGTATTTGACAAAAGGTCTGATGGTCATTTGAGGATCATACAGGTTTGGGTTCTGGGGTGTGTTCTAGAGGGATTCCAGACCATGAAGAACTTTATGTCTTCCTGTAAAGCCTGGGCTGTAACACCCTACCTACTGACCTAGGGAGTATGGCCGTCTGTTCACTTCAAAGATTCTAAAGGTAAATATTATAGTGTCACACAGAAAAGACCCGGGACTTAAAGATGGAGTAAATACTTTTGCATTGTAACTGGGTATAACTCCCTGCTACACAGGAAGCCTGTTTTGGAATTTTACAGAGTTTTGAGGAGGTCCACCAAATGGAAGAAGTTTCCCATTCCATAAACCCATAGAATGCAGCCTTTTGGACATCACTGGGCTGATTTCTCTGTTCTACACATGAAGAAACTGAAGCCCATAGAGAGCGTGGCCACCCATCTAATCCCTACAAAAGGTGGGTCTAGGATTGGAGGCTCCAGATACCAACTTTGATGTTCTTCTCGTTGTCTCTGTTTCTGACCCTGCACCCATCTGGCTGCAGCTCACTGACACAGCTCATTGACCACTGTGAGATCTGTGCTCTGGATGGGGCCCTTCCTGCAAGAGTCACTACGATGTGGTGACCAGCAAGGCTCTTCTTGGCTAGGACCTCGGCTAGAAGCCAGGGAGTCTGCCCAACGAGAGCAAGAAGAGCACGCTCCACGCTGCATGGCTCAGAGCAAAGGGGGTCAGGGCTTCTGCTCAGGATGTTCTGTGGAATGAATGACACGGCCTTCTCTGGAAGGTTGTCCACACCACCCTAATTCCGCACCCTGTAGACCTGTGCATGTCATCTTGCACACATCAGGGACCCTCTGTTCTGGGGGGTGTTCATCATGCTGTTTGGAAAAGAGACCTTGGAGAAGGAGTGTGATGTAGTGGAAATGAGCACAACATCTGGGCTTGGACTCCTGAGGTCTAAGTCTCAGCTCCACCCTTAATTGCATTAGATAAATTCATCTAATTTATGGGCTCTCCGGACTCTCATTTTCTCATCTCTAATAATATCTACCTTTGGGGTGTTTGTGAAGAGTATACAAGATAGTAAGTGTCGAAAAGCACTTTAAAGCTTTATAAGATATTAGTTATTACTGTTGTTATTATTATTGGATTGTTGGTCTGCATCAGGTCGATATGGAAACTCAAGATGGGGCACCAACTTTACTTTGTACCTTCAAGAAGAGTTAAGTACCAATTTCTATTTGTGGGTTTGGTTTTCTTTTGCTGGCTTTCAGAAAATTTAGAAATATAATGCCCTATACAGTAAGTTAAGCTGATTAGCTCTCTGTTCTCCTGAAGCTTAAAATCTAAGGCAGAAAATATTGGCAGTGACAAAGGTGATTGGGCCGTTGGCCAGAGCTGGTTCATTAATTAATCTGCCTTTATATCTTGCTCAAGCACTGTGGGAAGCTGGGACAGAGCCATGGCACCTATACCCTGCTCTAGGTGTACCCATCAAGATAAATTTCTGCTGAGTTGGCAGTGTTAATCTTTGGACATATCAGATGATCAGATAAGATCATATTCAACTGTAGAACAAACATACATTGGAATATCAGTCAGTTATTAAAAATCAGGTTGTTGAGTGTTGAGTGACATGGGAACATATTTACGATAAATGTTTTAGGTGCAAAAAAGCAAGTTACAATATGGAACTATAGGTACCAAATATTAAGAATGGGTTTCTGGTGGTAGAAAGAAGGTATTTCTGTTTTCATCTTTGTATCTGTTGGCATTTTTCAGGGAAATACTAATTCTGCCTGATGGTGGTGGCTTCTCTTGAATTGGGTCTTTTTTTTTTCCTTTGGTTTTGTTTGTTTGGTTTTGTTTGTTTATTTTTGTTGTTGTTATTGAATTGCATCTTGATGGATGCGTAGGAGTTGAAAAGGCAGGAGGGCCATCCTGAGGAATGGGAGTAGCATTTGTGGAGGCATAGAGGAATGAAAACCTATGGCCTGTTCTGGAAATGGCTGGGCCACATGCAGATGGTCAACCAGTTAGGGTTTGCAGCAAGGTCTGGCTGGAACAGAGAAGGACTCAGGTGCATTGGGAAGCAGTGTTGGATAAGTCCAGTGAAGCCGGATGATGGAGGGCCTTCCAGGCCTTCCAGGCCTGGATTTATTGCCTGTAAAGGGACAGGGGATTAGTATGTGTTGTATGCTTGTTACATATGTTGGAGCATAAGGGGCCTTGCCCCTGCCATGTTTCCTAAATCACTGGGTCATGGACCTCACCTGGGCCAATACTGATCTTGAAGTATTTTGGACCTCAGTCCACAGTCATGGAAATAAGCCCTGGTTTCTGAGCCTGGAAGGAATCATGGTGGACTTCTCTTCTGAGCATTGGTTTCTGGGTTGGGGAAATCAGCTGAATATCTGTGGGCACTGCCTCCTCCGGTGAATAAACAGGACATTGATCGATGGTAGGGAGAGAAGTAAACATGTTCAGGCCACAATAAAGGGTATTGCTACATTACTGAAAAAGTTTTTGTGTGCCGTTTTATTGTTTTAAATTTAATTTTTTGCTCCCTCATTATTTTTGAAATTTAGTAATAAGGTTGAGTTATATATCTGGCTGAGTTTCTAGCAGAACTGCCATTCCATCTCTGAACACTATGTGCAAGCATTCTGAATCCTAATTTCTACACCTGTGGATAGAGTGAAACCAGTGTTACCAGTTATAGCTTTGCGTATGCACAAGGTTTGGGCTTTGGTTGGGTTTTCCAAGAATCAGACTCTAATAGTAGGATTTGAATTTAACTAGTTTATTTGGGAGGTGATCCCAAGAAGCACTGGTAGGGGAGTGGGAAGTGAAACAGACAAGGCAAGGAAGCCAGCAAGCAATGTAATAATGTGTAGGTCACTTCTTTGGGCAACAGGGTTCAACTCCCCTGGGGGCCACTGGGAGCCTGCAGAGATACATGCAAGGTTGTCCCCCTCGAGGCGTGAGGACACTGGGGAACATTTATCAGCTAACCCATGTCCACCATTGGTTGAGGGTTACTTCTGGGGAATTAACTCCCCAGCACTCCTGGCCTTCTGCATGTAATGGGCTGAGCCTGCTCTGTGGCCAGAGAAAGCCCTCAGACAAGGATAAGTGGGTGCCAAGGGAATACGGGTGGAGTATCTACTACTCCATGTCACATGGAAGGCTTAACAATAAAAGTAATGGCCAGAAACTAGGTGCTTTTCCCCTAAGATCGGGTACAAGGTAAGGATTTCTGCTCTCACCACTCTTATTCAATATTATACTGGAAGTCTTAGCCAATGCAATAAGACAAGAAAAAGAAGTAAAATGCATACACATTGAGAAGGAAGAAATAAAACTGCCTTTGTTCACAGAAGTCATGATTGCCTATGAGAAAATCCCAAAGAATCAACAAAAAACCTCATAGAACTAATAAGTGATTATGGTTATGTTTCAGGATACAGGGATTCAAAAGCCAATTGCTTTTCTATATACAAATAACAAATAATTGAGATTTGAAATTAAAAACACAACACTACATTAACAGCAAAATAATGAAATACTTAGGTATAAATCTAACAAAACATGTGCAAGATCTATATGAGGAAAACTAGAAGACTGTGATGAAAGAAATCAAAGAACTAACTAAATGGAGAGATATTCCATGTTTATGGATAGGATGATGCAATAGTGTTAAGATGTCAGTTCTTCCGAACTTGATCTTTACTAGATTCAAAGCAATTCCAATCAAAATCCCAGCAAGTTATTTTGTGGATATCAACAAAGTGATTCTAAAGTTTATTCAGAGAGGCAGAAGACCCAGAATAGCCAACTCAATATTGAAGGAGAACAACAGAGTCAGACTGACACCGACTTCAGCCCTTACTATACAGCTACCGTAATCAAGGCAGTGTGATATTCACCTGAAACTAATTTAATGTTGTACATAAATTATACTTCAATAGAGAAGATTTAAGTAAATTTCTGTTGTTTATTAAAAAATACACTGTGATATTGGTGAAAGAATAGGCAAATAGATTAATGGAACAGAATAGAGAGCCCCCAGATTGGAAGCAACCAAGATGTCCTTCAATATGTGTATTGGTAAGCAAACTGTGGTCCATTCACATGATGGAATATTATTCATCAATAAGAAGAAATGAGCTGTCAAGCCACAAAAGAACATGGAGGAATTAAAAAACCTATTGCTAAGTGAAAGAAGCCAATCTGAAAGGGTTACATACTGTAAGACTCCAAGTATATGATATTCTGAAAAAGGCAAAATTATAGAGAGAGTAAAAGATCAGTGATTGCCTGGGGTTCCAGGGGATGGAGGAAGGGAGGAATAAATAGGTGGACCATTTAACCACATATATAAGATATTTAGAGTGGTGAAACTCTTTTGTATGATACTATAATGGTGGATACATGACATCATTTGTTAAAGCCCATAGAACTGTACAATACAAACAATGACCCCTGGTGTAGATTCTGGGCTTTAGATAATAATAATATATCAATATTTGTTCATCAGTTGTTATAAACGCATCGTACTAATGCAGGATATTCATAATAGGGGAAACTGGGCTGAGGAGGGACTGGGGGTGGCACATAGGAACTCTCAATTGTACATTCCACTCATCTTTTCTATAAACCTAAAATTTCTCTTAAAAAAGTCTATTAATAAATGAAAAAATAAAGCAAACATTTTATAGTCTGGAGTTTTAAAAGTATTAATATTTGTGAGTGATTAACTTATAAAATAAGTTAGAACAGTCCTGATCTTGCCCATAAAAAGTGATTCCAGGGTGAAGATGAAAGGGTGACGTTATCAAAATAAAAAATATTGTGGGCACGTATATGGTGCAGGAGAAGACCCTGGACTCAGGAGTGACTTATGCTGAGCCCCATCCCAGCCTGTGCCTTAGAAGCAGACTTTAGATGAGTTAGAAATTGGCTTCATATGGTAGTGCTATTTTTAGTTTTTTAAGGAACCTCCATACTGTTTTCCATAGTGGTTGTATCAATTTACATTCCCACCAACAGTGTAGGAGGGTTCCCTTTTCATCACACCCTTTCCAGCATTTATTGTTTCTAGCTTTTTTGATAATGGCCGTTCTGACCAGTGTGAGGTGATACCTCATTGTAGTTTTTGCATTTCTCTAATAATTAGTGATGTTGAACATCTTTTCATGTGTCTCTTGGCCATCTGTATGTCTTCCTTGGTGAAATGTCTATTTAGGTCTTCCGCCCATTTTTTAACTGGATTGTTTATTTTTTTGATATTGAGCTTCATGAACTGTTTGTATATTTTGGAGATTAATCCTTTGTCTGTTGTTTCATTTGCAAATATTTTCTCCCGTTCTGAGGGTTGTCTTTTTGTCTTGTTTATGGTTTCCTTTGCTGTGCAAAAGCTTTTAAGTTTAATTAAGTCCCATTTGTTTATTTTTGTTTTTATTTCTGTTACTCTAGGAGGTGGGTCAAAAAAGATCTTACTGTGGTTTATGTCAAAGAGTGTTTTTCCTATATTTTCCTCTGAAAGTTTTATAGTGTCTGGTCTTACATTTAAGTCTTTAATCCATTTGGAGTTTATTTTTGTGTATGGTGTTAGGTAGTGTTCTAATTTCATTCTTTTACATGTAGCTGTCCAGTTTTCCCAGCACCACTTATTGAAGAGGCTGTCTTTTCTCCATTGTATGTTCTTGCCTCCTTCATCGTAAATTAGGTGCCCATATGTGCGTGGGTTTATCTCTGGGCATTCTATCCTGTACCATTGATCTATATTTCTGTTTTTGTGCCAGTACCATACTGTCTTGATTACTGTAGCTTTGTAGTATAGTCTGAAGTCCAGGTGCCTGTTTCCTCCAGCTCTGTTTTTCTTTCTCAAGAGGGAGGGGATATGGGGACATGTGTATGCATATGGCTGATTCGCTTTGTTGTGCAACAGAAACTAACATGTTATTGTGAAGCAATTATACTCCAATAAAGATCTATTAAGAAAAAAGTCAGCTTCAGACTTCTCATATGCCAAGTGAGGGTGGGGCTGTGAAGGGAAGGGAGATGCTGTCTGTAAAGAGGTTAGATGACAGCCATTGGAACTCGGCTCCCTCACCCCTTGCCTTGCCTCCAGACCTCTCAGGGTGCCGTACACATGCTTCTCTTTGATCCAGTCAAGGGCTGTCCATCTTTGGCAGCTGGGCTGCCAACTGATGACAGACAGCGACTCTGACAGGTCACGACAAAGTGGAAATGGACCTGGCTCCTCAAGGACATCTTTTCAGGCTCTGCTAGAAGCCAAGGTCTCCCCATGTGGGGTTTCAGTTTCACACTAGCACTCCAGACTTTCTTTATGGGTGGCAAAGGCGTTTCACACTTCAGACGGACCTCTTGAGGATGATTTGCTTTCTACAAGGAGAATTGGGAATTCCCAGTTGATTGGAAGGTTCTGTTCACTCTCATTTTAGCACTTGAGGTAGAGTCTCCCATATGTGCAAACGCATCCATATGTGGACGAGCAATCAGTCTGGGGTAGGAGCTGAGCTGTCACTGGGTTGGATGGTGTAGATATGGATGATTTCCATCATCTCAGAAAGTTCTGTCGGACAGTACAGATAAGGAATATTCCGTCTCACTCACTAACTGCCTTTTTATCTCCTGCTTGCATCTGCTCCTTGCTGTGTGTGTGGTCACCACCCCAGTTCTGGCCCTCAGTGCCCATTAACATGCTGATTGATTGATTGATTGATAGAGCTGTCCCTTAACAAGGCTGGCAAAATGCTATACCTCTGGCTTCTCAGATGGCACAGCTGTGCCTCTGCTGGGCACTTGAGCTCTTACCAGGACCCCAAATCATTTGTACCACCCTGTCTCCTCCCATTCCCCAGCACGTGCCTGAGTGCATGGCACATGCACGCCAGGCTTCCTGCTGTCCTGTGAGCTCATCATTCCCCTCCATGCCCCTGTGCAAGGTCGCATGTCACCCTCCACTCTTGGAGTGGTCTCCCTTCTCTCCACCTGTCCTGTGAAAGTCTCCTCCATTCTGTGGCACACTTCTTAAATATCACCTCCTCAAAGAAGGCCTTCATGGCCACCCAACAAGATAGTTTCTTTCTCCAGGAAATTCTCTGACAATTTATTTTCCCTCCCTTGAGATACTGAGCACATCTTGCTTCAGGAAATTTATCTGTTTCATTACCCATCCTCACTTCCTCCTGGAATATACATCCCTTTGAGGACAAGTGCTCTGTCTCCTTCATCTGTGCAGACTAGCCCTATGCTTTGCCGAGCAATACATATTTTGCGAATTAAAAGACCCTCTGGCCAAGAAACAATCTCCAGAGTTACTTCTCCAAGAAGCTCTTTCCTAAACCACCTTAGGAACAAGCCAGCACACTTCCCCGGACCCCACGTAGGGAGACCCTGCAGGACTCCTATCTCACCCTGTCTCTCTGCCCCTAGACCAACATTTAGCCACACTGGTCATGTGTCCCCTTCTGCACACTAAGAGGATTGGCTTGTGTACCAGACACTGTTGATGCCCAGATTATGTCTCTCAGGCCTTATTCCTTACATGTGTACTGCCCATGCTTCTCATTGCCTGAACCTGAATCTCTTTGCCTGAGGGTTTTTGGATGTTCTCCAAAGCCCGAGAAGACCACTCTACCTGACCCACAAAGCAGACCAGAAGCTCCAGGGAATGAACATCCTTGGGAACAGTGCTCAACCAAGAACTGATGAGAGGTGGTGTATAGATACCCCAGCTCCATCTTCTGTTGTGTGGACGGCTCTGAGCTAGTGCTGTATGTGGTTTCCAGGAGGATTGAGCTTCCATCCCCACAGCCCAGCTGGCTTGATAACTTGACCCTTTGTTGGCTGCCTTGCTCCCCCATCCTGCTTCCCCACTATCAGGGTTCCCTTTCCCTCCCAGTAAACTAGCTGCCTTGAATCTTTGTCTCAGATTCTGCTTCTGGGGAACCCAATATCAGATTAAATGACTGCAAAGTCACCTTCATTTCTGACATTCTGGCTTCTTTGGTTTTGTCATCCTTCAACGGGCTCTGGTTGGTATTTTGTCTACACTGTTTGCTCCCTGTGAGGCATACATCCCTAAGCTCTTAGCTGGAATGATTGCTTCATTCATGTCATAGGGCTAATCCTTGGGAGTGACATGTTCAAGTGGGGACCCAGCCGGATGAGGAACATGCCTTGAGGCAGTGAGCACAATTGGAGGTCTCCAGGAATTCCAGAGAAAAGGGTGCGGTGACGTTCTTGGTGGCCCTAGCTCTACCTTAAGCCAGGGATTATTGAGAGTTACCAGATTTGCTGTTTCTAGGGAATGAATTTATATATGAAAAATGTGAAATACTCTTTTAATGTTAAATATCTTTTTTTCTGTAGTTCACAAAAAGAACATTTAATTAAAATAGAACTTGGTGGAAGAGATCAAAGTTACTTTGCAGAATTTCTTTGACAGACTTATTTTTATCTGAATTTACTCTTTCCTGAATTCATGCCCTTCTGTCCTCTCTTTTCATTCTTTTCCTTCTTTTCCTTCCTTTCTCTCTGCCTCTCCTTTTACCACTATTATTTGTGCTACTGTATTTAGATGATGTTAAAATGTTTTCTTTTTAAAATACATATACAAGTAATTTGATCTAACCGTTAAGCATTTGAACTCATTAGAACTTTCTAAACAAGACAAGGCCCTATCTGTGGCACACGTGCTGCTCTCTGACCTCCACGGCTATTGCCAGACATCAATAATCAATCACCATACCCTTCTCAACCCAGAGCTTAAAGAAGCCATTGCCGATTGATTGGCATTTGCATAGGAGATGAAATTTTCATGATTTAGTATAAATGATTAGAATAGGGAGACCAATTCAGACAGATACTTGATATGCCTGTTCCTTTCATGTATCCTTTGTTAGGAAATTGTTAGAAAAAAGGAGGGTTCCAGGACAGCTTCTCCTTGAGTTCTGTGGGTTGTGAGTCAGTCTTGGGTGCCGCACTGCACTAACCTGTTCATCACCTTGAGAGAAATCCAAGAAAGAGGAGAACCATGAGCTGAGTTTTCCCCTCTCCTCTGTCCCAGCCCCAGTGGCAGCTTACTGAAGATGTTTAACAATAAGTACAGATGGGATTCTTGCCCTTTCTCTCCTCCCATGGGTTTTATACATACTAATGCCGCCGGCTTTCCCCGTAAACTAGCTCCCAGGTCCCTTGATCACTGTCATCACCTCCCTCGGATGCTTTCACGCTGGGCTCTCTGCGATGGTCCCCAAGGGCTCAGGCCGGGGCTGGCCTCTATAGCGTGTTTCGAGACATTTTCCCTGCATCCGTGCCTCATCGGTCTTCCCCAGAAACCAGGCCTTGGCGTCAGGGGCACCTCCCACTGCTGCTCTGCCAACCCCGCTGCAGGTGCAGGCTGACTCCTGTAGATTTGGGGGGATCATGGCCTGCTTTTCAGAAGTCGCAGCTCACTCCTGCTCTTCCCTGTCTATCTCATCCCTGCATCGCGGGTTAAGCAGCATCTGGGCTGACCCACGGGGCTCAGCTGCTTGTTCTCTATCTGAGTCCAGACGTGACTCAACGGGATCCTGGGCCTCTGACTTTCTGGCCACCCCCATCGCTTATGGCTTCTTCTCCCAACTTGTCCTTGTGTCTCAGCCTGGGAATCAGCTTGGAGAACTTCTCCAGTGTTTGCTGCATCCCTGAGTTAACTCATTAAGCTTCTCACCAGCCCTTGTCTGGGCATCAGCGCTGGTCACTCGCAGCCTCCCCCAGATTCCTCTCCTGGGGTATTTGTCAGGGTCTTTTATGCCGCTGACACTGACCAGAGGTTTGTCTTTGTGCAGCCATCTTCTGTACCTCTCACGAGGCTCCAGGAAGTGCCTCTTGTTCAATTGCTCCGTGGCCTTGATTTCCCCCAGGTGATTGGTTTGGGTGATCAGTTGAACACTGTAATACCCAGAGATTCTGTGGGTTTTAACAGGCACAGTGTGTATGGAAGACTTCTTCAGACCCTTCACACTCCGCTGGCCGGAGAGTGTGGCTTCAGAAAGTCGTACCCTTGGCATCAGTGCATCAGGAGGAAATGGTGCCCCGCAAGTTCCTGGATGTCTCGGGTTCCTGGAGGGCAGGAAGATGGGGATTGACGAGCGCACGTTTTATTGAGGGAGAGCTCTCAACAGGACAAGGCAGGGGAAGAGGCCAAGAGGGATGCTTTCTCAGGCCAGGCTCAGCCTTGACCTGATGCGGGGGCGGGGGGGGGGGAATCCTGTAGCTCAAATCACACCCAGGATCGTCCCCGCTTGAGTTAGGGGTCTGAGGGTACTTGTATCAGTCAGTCCTTGGACATCCCCAGGGCTGGGGAACCCAGCCTTCCAGGGGGCAGTTCTGAGGACAGAGTCCCAGCTTTAGCCCCGGGAGCTGGGGGCTGTGGTACTAGCCACCACGGCCACGGCAGCTCAGGAGGAAGGAAGCTAGCAATTATTGCAAGGCTGCTGTGAGCGGGTGTGTGGGGAAATTCCACATCCATCCTCTCATTTAATTCTTAAAATGCCCCACAAACACAGCATTGTTTTCCCCTCGGTGGGATTCAGGAGCTTTCTGAGGTCTGAGAAATCAGGAGTGGAGGAGTCGGGATTTGAACCCAGATCCCTCTTTCTTGGTTTCTTTCCCCAAAGCCCCCAGTTGTCTACGCTGGACCTCACTGCTGAATTAATGCTGCACCAGGGACCCCAGTTTCAACATGTGGATTCTCAGCCCTTGATGGGGAAAATCATTACATAGGAATCTCCCGGACACTTTTCCCAAAAGTCATCTTTTAAAAGTCTGTAAGGCTCTCCTTCAAACCTATTTGCTTTTATTTATATGGTCACCCATGTAGAAGTCAAAACAAACTTCTTTGTCTGCTTCCCAAACAAGCCCACAATATATTCAAATCACCAGTTTGGGAGGTGGGTTAGCTGCAGGTGGGGAGAGACGGTTTAATCACAGCAATCAAAAAAAAAGATTAAGTCTTGGGCCATTCAGTGTAGAAAAACCTACAGTTTAACACTCTATTAGGCCCTGACAATGTCATTATATTACATCCCAGAATTAACTGGAATTCATTTGCTCAGTTTTTCAACAGACTTAATTTATTGACTACCTACCAGGTATCAGGTACTGTGCTAGAGAGACACAAGGATTACTGAGACATAGTCCTTGTCTATAAAGAACTTACATTGTAAAAACTGCTTAAAGAGGAAGCAAGTGTCTTCCCCTGAGCAGGGTCCTTTATTACATTAACCTGACTAATAAACATATATAAGCTGATAAGCTCATGAAAGGATGCACAGCATCATTAGTCGTCAGGGAAATGAAAATTAAATCTACAATGAGATACCACTGCACACTCACTAGAATGGCTCAAATTTAAAAGCTGATAATGCCAAGTGTTGACAAGGATGTGGAGTAACTGGAACTCTAATCTATGGTTGATGGAAATGTAAAATGGTGCAGCCACACTGGAAAACAGTTTGGAGTTTCTTATAAGTTAAACATACACTTACCATATGACCCAGCCATTGTACTCTTAGGTAGTTTCCCCAAAGAAATGAAAACATATGGTCATGAAAAGATATGCACATGAATGTTCATAGCAGTTTTATTCATAATAGCCCCAAACTGGAAAAACCCAGATATACATCAACTGGTAAATGGATAAACAAATAGGGGTACATGCATGTAATAGACTACTACTCAGCTCTTAAAGGAATGAACCACCAAAACATACAACAACGTGAATGGATCTCAAAAACATCATGCTAAATGAAAGAAGCCAGACACCAAGGGGTACATACCGTGTGATTCCATTTGTATAAAATTCTAGAAAATGCAAACTCAGAGGCAGGAAGGAGATCAGTGATTACATAGGTGCCAAGTGGGCCCATGAGGGATGCACCAAAAGGGACACAAGGGAACTTTGGGGCTGATGGAATCGTCCACTTTAAATGGCTGCAGTTTATTGCACGTAAATTATACTTCAGTAAAGTTGATTTTTCAAAAGCACCTAGCAACATACCTAGCTCATAGCAAATGCTCAATAAATGGTAGATTTAAGGGAAAAATACATATATGTGGCCCACCACCTGCCAGGTTCTCGCCAGCCTCACTCCTAAGATACATCACTTCTCCTTCTGTGGGCAGCAGTGGGATACAGAAACCCCCCACCGTCTTCCCTGTGGGGCAGAAACACTAACCCAACTCCCCTTTTCGGCGGCTCTGAGTGGCAGACAAGGCTGCTTCCTCCCAGAAGCAAGAGTGTTCTCTTCCATTTTGGCATCCTGTGACTTGGAGTCAGACTTCCCAAGGCCTGGCCACACCCCCAGCCAGGCTGAGTAGGGAAACCAGCCAGCTCCCCGAGCCTCTGCCCCACCCGGGCATCCTTCTGGCCTGAAGGGAGGAAGCTGCAGGTGGTTCTAATCACCAGATTACAGACTCAGCCTTCACTTGGGTTGCAGTTCATTTTGGAGGCTCCCTCACAGACTCGATCCACTGGTTGCATTTCAATCTGAGCTCAGAACAATTCACAAGCTAGGCCCTGGGTAAAAATCCAATAAAAGGAGACTGAGAGGAGACGGAATAAGGGTGATGGCACATTTGAAAATAGCTCATCTGGGCTCTGCTTTCTTTACCTGCTGAGATAAACAAGTGCAACTTTCCTTTCGTCCTTATAATGGGATCTGATTTTTATATCTGACCTCTCTGTCCTGAAGCTGTGGGGACCCCCAGGGACTGTCTGTAGCCACTGACCCAACTCTTCGGGGACCCCCAGCCCCTCTCCTCCTCCAGGGGTGCTTAACCCCATTGCCAGTCTGGTGAAGGATCTTGTTTTGAATACACAGGATAAAATACATAGGGCAACAGAAAGTATCAATATTTTACCTATGTTGAAATACAGTTATGGGCATAGTGAATAAACAACCTGGTGATGGAGTAATAATCTATGTGCTTCTTTATTCCCACGTTCAATAGCAAGATCTGGTGGAGGGTCTGATAACTACTGTCATTTTGAATTGCTGATGAGCATAAATGCTATCTTGAGATATCTGCACACTGTCATGGGCTGTAAAATACCTGACAGCTATTGGTGATAAAGGCAAAGAAATTGCTAATATACCATGTGGTTTGCTGCCCACATTCATAAGTAGAAGGAAATGCTGCATTTCAGGCAGAAGTTAGTTTAAAAGATGTATTCCTCATTCCTGTTCAGGGTCCCCTACATTCTCTCCATAGACCCCTTGGTTAAGAACCCCTGGGACTAGGACCAAACTCTCCTACCTGCCAGGCCTTCCCACTGGTCTGCCACCACTCTTGCCAGCCATACATCACCTCCTAAGTTAAAAAAAAACACATTGTGACAAAATATTTCAGACATAAAGATGTATAGGGAATAATAAAATGAATATCCACGTAGTCATCACTCACCTAAGAAGTAAACTATTGCAAATACATTTTGAAATCCCCTTTGGATTTCTCACTGCTCACATTTGCATTCTGTTCCCTGCCTCCCAGGGGCCACATTGTGTCTAGAACTGGGTGTTTGTGAACCTCCATATGTACCTCCAGGCTTTTATCACAAGCGTACATGTCCAGAAGCAGCATCAAGTATCAGCTGCATGTGTTTGAACTTGGTATATAAATTATTTCACACCCTGTGTGGCCTTCTGCAACATGCATTTCTCCCTCGATGTTATGTGCATGAGATTTGACCATGTCAGTGTCTGAGGCTCTAAGTCACCGACTTTCAAAGCTGCATGGTACCCATGGGGACGACTACATCATGGTTTAGTTAGCTGTTCTCCTGTGGATGGACATTTGGATTGTGTCCAGCTTTTCGACATGACAGGGCCACACCAAACACTCTTGCGGGTGTCTCCTGGTAAGATCAGTTTCTCGAGCAGTGGAATGGCTGGATGGTAGGGTATGTGCCTCCTTAGTTTTTATAGATTCCACCAAACTGCTCTCTGGCATGGTTGTATTGATAGATTTACACTGTCACCAGCAAGAGATGTGGGTTCCCATTGTTCTCCACTGTCATAAATGCTTGGTATTGTCAGACTTTTTAGTATCTGCCAGTCTGATGAAGTGTCTAAGTGTGGCTTTAATTTGCATTGCCCGGGTTACTGGCTGGAGTGACATGAATGGTGTCCCCCAAAGACATGAGGTTCCAACTCCTGGAACCTGTGACTATTACCCTTTAGGGTAAAGTTTTTACAGACGTGATTAAATTAAAGATCTCAAGATGAGGAGATTACCTTGGATTATCCACGTGGACCCTAAATGCAATCACAAGTGTCCTTATCAGAGAGAGGCAGAGGGAGATTAGACACCCACAGGGTAGAAGGTGATGCAAAGATGGAGAGAGTTTGGAGTGATGTGGCCACAAGCCAAGGAGCACCAGCAGTCTCCAGAAGCTGGGAAAAGCAAGAAACAGATTTTCTGGAGAGCCTCCAGAGGGAGTGAGGCCCTGCTGACTCCTTGACTTTGGACTTCTGATCCCCAGAACTGTGAGAGGACAAATTTCTGCTGCTTTAAGGCACCTGATTTGTGGTAATTTGTTACAGCAGCTGATCAAGTTCAGCTTCTGCTTACAAGTTTATTCCACATTTGCATGGTCTCTTCTGTGAATTGCTTACTCATAAATTTTGCCTGTTTGTTTCTTATGAACTGTAAGAGAAATTTACATAGTCTGGATATAAATTCTTTGTTAGTGTTATATTTTGTCCACGGCTTGTCTTTTCTCTGTTTGATGGTGGTTTTGATACACAGAAGTTTTAAACCTTAATGTAGTCAAATGCATCATTTTTTTTTCCTTTGTGGTTTGTGTTGTCTTTCTAAAAATGTTTTTCTTTTCTAAATGTTTTTCTTCCAGTTTTATTGAGCTATAATTGACATGCAGCACAATGTAGGTTTAAAGTATACAACATAATGATTTGACTTATATACATCATGAAATGATTATCACAATAAGTTTAGTGAATATTCATCATCTCATATAGATACAAAATTAAACAAATAGAAAAAAATGTTTTTCCTTATGATGAGAGCTCTTAGGATTTCCTCTCTTAACAGCTTTCATATATAACATACAGCAGTGTTCATTATATTTATCATGTTGTACATTACGTCCCTAGTACTTATTTATCTTATAAATGACTCTGTTTCTGTTTGGTTATATTTGTTCATTTGTTTTGTTTTTTAGATTACACATATAAGTGAAATCATACAGTATTTGTCTTTCTCTGATTTATTTCACTTAGCATAATACACTCTAGGTGCAACCATGTTGTTGCAAATGGCAAGATTTCATTCTTTTTTACGGCTGAGTAGTATTCGTGTGTGTGTGTGTGTGTGTGCGTGTATCACATCCTCTTTATCCACTTATCTATTTGTGGGCACTTAGGTTGTGTCCATATCTTGGCTGTTGTAGATAATGCTGCAGTGAGTATAGGGGTATATATATCTTTTCAAATTAGTATTTTCATTTTCTTTGGATAAATATCCAGGAGTGAAATTGCTGGATCACATGGTAGTTCTATTTTTCAATTTTTTGAGGAATCTCCATACTATTTTCTGTAGTGTCTGCATCAATTTACATTCCCACCAACAGTGCACAAGGGTTCCCTTTTCTCCACATCCCTACCAATACTTGTTATTTGTTGTCTTTTTGATAATAGCCATTCTGGCAGGTGTGAGGTGATAGCTCACTGTGGTTTTGATTTGCATTTCTCTGATTATTAGTGATGTTGAGCATCTTTTCATGTGCCTGTTGGCCATCTGTATGTCTTCTTTGGAAAGATGTCTATTTAGGTCCTCTGCCCACTTTTTAATACAGTTGTTTGTTTGTTTTTTGATGTTGAGTTGTTTGAGTTCTTTGCATATTTTGGATAATAACCCCTTATTGGATGTATCATTTGCAAATAGCTTCTCCCATTCAGTATGTGACCTTTTCATTTTGTTGACAGTTTCCTTTACTGTGTGAAAGCTTTTTAGTTTGATGTAGTCTCATTTGTTTGTTTTTGCTTTTGTTTCCCTTGCCTGAGGAGACATATCCAGAAAAATATTGCTAAGAGAAATGTCAAAGAATGTATTGCCTATGTTTTCTACTAGAATTTTTATAGTTTCAGGCATTATATTTAAGTCTTTAATCCATTTCGAGTTTTTTTTATATCTGGTGTGAGAAAGTAGTCCACTTTGATTCTCTTGCATGTAACTGTCCAGTTAGCCCAACACCATTTATTGAAGAGGCTGTCTTTTCCCTACTGTATGTTATTGCCTCCTTTATCTTAGATTAATTGCCCATATAAATGTGGGTTTATTTCTGGGCTCTGTAGTCTCTTCCATTGACTTATGGTCTATTTGTTGCCAGTACCATACTGTTTTGATGACTGTAGCTTTGTAGTATAGTTTGAAATCAGGGCGTGTGATACCTCCAGCTTTGTTCTTCTCTCTCAAGACTGTTTTGGTTATTCAGGGTCTTTTGTGTTTCCATACAAATTTTAGAATTATTTGCTTTTAGTTCTGTGAAAAATGCCATTGGTATTTTGATAGGTATTGCGTTGAATCTGTAGATGGCCTTGGGTAATACGGTCATTTTAACAATATTAATTCTTCCAATCCATGAGCATGGTATGTATTTCTATTTGTTTGTGTCATCTTCAGTTTCTTTAAAAAATTTTTTCTTATCGTTTTCTGATACAGGTCTTTTACCTCTTTAGTTAGATTTATTCCTAAGTATTTTATTGTTTTTGAATTGATTGTAAGTGGGATTATTTTCTTAATTTCTCTTTCTAATAGTTCATGGTTACTATATAGCCATCCAACAGATTTCTGCATATTAATTTTGTATCCTGAAACTTCACTGAATTCATTGATGAGTTCTAGTAGTTTTTTTGGTGGCGTGTTTAGGATTTTCTATGGATAGTATCCTGTCATCTGCAAACAGTGACAGTTTTACTTCTTCCTTTCCAATTTGGATTCTTTTTATTTCTTTTTCTTGTCTGATATGTTGCCTCTTGTTTAGGAAGTCCTTTACTACCCTGAGATCAGAGATACAAATATCCTGCTATTATCTTCTCAATGTCTCCTGCTATTTAGGAACCTGGCCGGCCCCTGCCTTTTGGGTGAGAGACCCCAGCAGGGGAAGCAAAGCCGCCCGACATTCCATCAGCCCATGGAGCACTGGCCTGGAAACTGGTGTAGCTTGCCTTTTTCACACCTTGATTTTGCCAAATGCCCATGCAAATTAGTTTGATGTTTAGCTTTCAAAGCTATATCTACTTTTGTACTTTTTAACCGTCACTTGTCATTTGCCACTTTTCAGTTACCACCACTGGTAGGTCCAACTAAGGCAGATTTGCCCCTTCTTCTCAGCTGTGAGTCGCCAGTATTGTTCTCCCCCTCGCTCCAACTGTATCATCATTTTTGTTTATTATTTGTCATTTCTAAAATTCCAGTAATGACAGTTTTATTTAGTCTTTTCCTGTTGATAATCCAGACCAAGTGCCATGACCTCAAATGCCTTCCGGGTGAGGCATGTGGTGTAAGAGGAAGGAGGTGGGTGTGTGAGCTCAGGGGTGGTTGCCTGGGGGTGAGTCCCATCTGAAATCTGATACTGGCCACACACATTCCACCTACCCACCTCACCTGGGCACATCCCACCCACCCACCACACCTGGGCACATGCCACCTGCCCATCACACCTGAGCTCTGGCTCCATGCTTGATGACCTGTTATAGATCGCCACCATGTACACTGTGACCTCATTTTGGAAAAAAAGAAGTAGAACCTCTAGCAAATAAGGTGACTCCTCTTGATTCCCTTTGTAGCCTTAACCAAGTCATTAACTACTCTGCATCCTTTGTGAGCTTTAAATGGGATTAGAGACTAGCTTACTTCTGAGGCCCCTTTCAGCTCATAAAAGTGTCTGATGACCCTTAAGAAATCCAAAGGTGTTCACTTTCACAGACTTCTCTATCTTACTTTTTTTAAAAGTGTGGTAAAATATGTATAACATAAAATTTACCACTTTAACCATTTAATGTATACAATTTAGTGGCATTTATTCCATTTACAATGTTGTGCAACCATGACCTCTTTCCAGTTCTGAAACATTTCCATCAACCTAAAGGATGACCTGTACCCATTAGCAATCACTCCCCACCCTTCTCTGCCCCCAGCCTCTGCAAAACACCAATCTGTCTCTATGGATGTGCCGATTCTGGATATTTTATATAAATGGGATCATTTATATATATATGTGGCCTTTTGTGTCTGTCTTATTTCACTTAGCATAATGTTTACAAGATATAATCTATCTATAATCATGCATCAATATATGTATATATAATCATGTATCAATATAGGTATATATATTATCATGTATCAATATATTATCACATATAAATATCAGTATTGGCATGTACCAATACTTCATCTGTTTTTATGGCTGAACTGGACAATATTCCGCTGTGAGCCTCTACCACATTTTGTGTATCTGCTCATCTGTTGGTAGACATTTGGGTGTTTCCACCTTAAGCCTACTGTCCGTGGTGCTGCACTGAACATAAGTGTACAAGTTTTTGTTTGAACGTCCCTATGGTCCACTTATTGAAGAGCCGCCAAACTATTTTCCACAGAAGTTTCACCATTTGTATCTTTTTTTGATCCTTTCTCCCCCAATAAGAGATTCTTATTCAGTCAAGTTGCCCCTGTTCTAAGATTCCTCTGTCTCTGTAAGCATCCTTCATGCCTGCTCACCCAGAGACTCTAGGAGACATTTGCTGCCAACAGTCTACATGGAGCTCCAGCACCTCCTCTCCCCATGGAGGGACCCATCGTGAGAGCCCCCCTCCCCACCCCCTACCCCAAAGAAAGCTGTCAACTCCTGTTGCCACTGCCTCACATGGGCATCTGGAGGGTGGGGGAGAGAACCTGCCCTTCCCTGTGATGTGGTGGGAGGTGAGCTTGTCCTCCACCCGGGAGGGATGTCATGGATGTGAGGCACCTCCATGGATTTCCATCATTGGTGCCCCTCCTTGTCCTCAAGGAGCAGGTCCCATGCACAGGCTTCAGCAAACGTGCAGTGAGGAGATGGTGACCTGGTCACCTGCGGATGAGGATGTGTCCCCTCTGATGAGGTCCTGATTCTGCTCTCTGACTGTCTGCTTGGAGACAGGACTGGTGCTTTGGAGATGGCTTAGTTAGGGTTCCCACCAAAATCAACGATTTGGGTACAAATAGATTGTTTAGGAGGTGATCTCAAGAAACACCAGTCGGGGATGTTACCATTGAGGAAGCTGGGCTTAGTTCCAGTGAGGACCCTCTGGGAGACGGTGTCGAGCCACTGACAGGTGAGGAAACTGGGGTGTTTATCCCTCAAATCTTGTCCACATAGGTTGAGGGTCACCCCAGCATTTCTTGTCTGCCCGTGTAGAGGATGCGCACCCACCTGGGCCCAGATAACATCCTCCGGCAGGGAGACGCGGGACGCCATGGGCATGGATGGAAACTGTCCGTGGAGACCTCCCGGGTGGTGCTGGCACTGCTGCAGGGAAGGGATGTTGAAGATAGTTCCGAGATGGAGTCCATACCTGCGTGTTGGGACTGCCTCAGGTCATCATGTTTGAAGTCAGATGAATGAGAAGGTCTTTACATCTCAACCTGTGGCTGTTTCAACATCTCAACATGGGACTGTCTCGCCAGGTCCTGTAAATGTCTGTACGTATCAACATGTGAGAATCTCAACATCTGGATCTGGGAACGTGTCAGCGTGTCAACCTGAGAATGTCTCAACGTTGAATATCTTGACATGTCAGTGTGCAAATGTCTCAACATTTCAACATGTGAACGTCTCAACGTCTTGACGTGTGGATGGCAACCTGTGAACGTTTCAACAGTCTTAATGCACCCATGTCTCAACATCTTAACATGCAAATGTCACAGTAGATCAATGTGTGATGTTGACATGTGAACCTGTGTATGTCTCAACATCTCAACATGCAAATGTCTTGCCATCTCAACGAATGATTGTCAACATAACAACACATGAATGTCACGGCACCTCGGCTCCAAAGAGTTGAGTGAGCCATTGTCTTCCTTCAAAACCCAGTCCCTCAGAACCCTGGTGAATACTAGCACACGGAAATCTTAACCCTTATGGAAGTTCTCTTCTTGTACAAACCAGCACTAGATTTTACAGGTGGAAAGATACTTGGTCAAGCTTTGTAACAGTCCGGTAGCTCTCCATTTATACAGAAATCAGGCTGCTGGCAAAATCAGGTACTCTCAAATCCTTATTGGGGGAAATGCGTTTCAGCCTCGTGGAAGAGACAACCCAAAGGCCCACGCACTTTCCTGAAAGTGGCTGTGAATTACTCTCACGATCCCACCCAGATAAGTGCAGATAAAATGAGGTCACAGATTAGAAGCAGAATCTCTGACACTTGTAAAGCTGACCTCAGGGGGAGGAGAAGGAAGTCCTGTAGAAAGTAGACTCCCTTGGGAGGGAGAGTGGAATTGACTAGGATGGGGGCCAGGGAACCTTCTGGGGCAGTCATAGTGGTCGTCATCTTGATAGAGCTTTGGGCTACAAAGGTGTATTCATTTGTCAGAACTCAGCGAATGTTCACTTAAGATTTGTGCATTTCATTGTATGTGAATTGCATCTTGATAGAAAAGTACCATAAACAAATATTGATTTGATAGGCATGCTGAAGAATTCAGGGAGAAGTGTGCTAATCTCTGCAATGTAATTTTAAATGCATTTTTTAAAAGACAGATTGGTAGATGGATAGAGGAATGGATAGATGGGTACCTGTGTGATAAAACAAGCCTTTTACAATGTTATGTTACAGGCTAGGTGGTGGGTTACGTTTTTTTCAAGTTTTTGGAATATTTGAAAATTTTCATAGTAAAATATTCTGGCAGAAAGTAGGCTTGTTAAATGAAAAAGTCCAGCCATTTGGGGCTGCCTTACTCACATCATAGACTTTGAGAACATTGCTCGATTGTATCTCATTTTTATGCCTCATACTCATTAATGTCCTGAATTATTTTTAGAAATCTTAAAATTCGGATCCCTGTGTATTTAAGATAGCAAAAGAGAATGTAATTACTATTGGAAATTTTCCATTAAAAATCTCTGCAAGGTCGATTCTTCATTAGGGGTAACCTTTAGATACCTGGAACGTCCCACTTAAGTGAAATTGCTCATTCCCTGACAGTACAGGACACATGAGATGCCATTTTAATTAGCATTTCTGGTTCATGGATGATCACATCATCTTACCTTTGACTTGGCTTCAGCGTTTTCAGGGCATTTTTACACGTACAGTTTCAGGGTTTTAGGGAAAGGGCTTTGGGGCTAGAGTCACCCAAGTTTGGATTCTATCTAGGTTGTCCACTTGCTGTGTGTGTGGCCATGGAGGCATTTCTTGATCTGTTTGATCGTGATGCTTTTATGTGACAAGCACACGATGAGGCCTAACATACAGGTTTCTCCTAAGACATAAGTCACATAATGCAGGCAAAGCCCATTAAGGAGCCTGACACGTAGTAGGCTCTTCATCGGGTGGAGCTGTCTGCCTCAGTTCCGTTCCCAAAGTCCCCATGACGTTTCTGTGAAGCAGAACGAACACTGTCTTACGCGTTTCCCAGAGACGACGGCTAGCATTTGGAGACATTCAATTACCTGCAGACCGCCAGCCATATGGGATCCCAGAGTAGAGGGAGGACTCGAACCTGTGTCTCTTAGTGCACTGCCGTTTCTACTTCAGCCAGTCTTCCCCCAAATCTAGTGAGATGATAAAGGAAGCAGAAGGAGGGTGTGAGGATGAACTGAACTGGAATCTCCTGTGGTCTCAGGAGAAAAAGGATGTTGCTCATGCTGCTGAAGGTCGAAAAGAATTTTGTTGAAAGTTATTAACATCCATGGGGGAACGGTAAAAAGGCAGGCTGAAATTACACAGCAGACCTGCGCAGACCTTGCCAAAATCTTTAAACATTTGAGCCTCACACGTGCCACCCAGGTAGCTTGGTCTGGGGCGACTGCCGATCATTTGAAGTCACACTGTTCGCACCAGCCACTGTCTTCCCATCGTCGGGAGTGTCCTGGATGTGAGGACAGCTCCCACATTGTCACATCCAGCTGCTCTTCACTCCATCCCCCGGGACCTTCACTGTCCTGCACGCCCTGCACTTCCCATCTGGGACCAGGCAGTGGTGAGGAAGCCGAGGGCACAGCTGAGGGCACTGGTGTTTGGAGACGTTCAGTGACCTGCAGACACCGACCCTGTGGACTTAGACCCTTCCAAAGTAGACGGAGGATTTGAACTCTCACCTCTGAGTCCACCGCTGTTTCTGCTTTAGCCAGTGGCAGCAGGTCAATGGTGCCATGATGGCCTTCCAAAGGGCCCTGGGTCCTTTACAGACATCTTCTTCTTTTCTTCCTTTCCCTTGGCCAAAGCTGTTGAGTTTCCGCACACAACGACTGAAGAACAGTTGTGTTACATACCAGACCATTCCCCTGGGACATCGCATCTGCCTTAGACCTGGTCGTCTTAGATAGCTTTATGCCAGACATTTCAGTTGGTTTTTTTTTAGAATGTAAATTTTTTTTATTGAAGTATAGTTGATTTATGATGTTGTGTTAATTTCTGCTGTACAGCAAAGTGACTTTGTTATACATATATATATATATATATATATATTCCTTTTCATATTCTTTTCCATTATGGTTTATCACAGGATATTGAATACCGTTCCCTGTGCTCTACAGTAGGACCTTGTTGTTTATCCATCCTATACATAATAGTTTGCATCTGCTAATCCCAACCTCCCAGACATCTCAGACATCTCAGTTTCAATGGAGGTTTGCCTATCTTCTTAAGTTCATCACCCAGAATTGGCTACTGGCTTTGTTTGCCGCGTAAAGGAAGAAAAAAGTGTCTACTTGAGAACGACGTCAACTGTTTGAGTGCCCCACCAGTGCTGAAAGGAGAGCCTGGAGCCCAGCGTGTGTGTCTGGTGGGGATGCCCATTCAGGGTGCTCTGTGGCATCACAGAGACCATGGAAGGAACAAAGTGAAACCAACCCCGGGAGAGGAGCGATGGCCAAAGAACACACACCCTCAAGGGGCTTATTGTTCTTAGAGCATGCTGGGGAGTTATGACAGACTGTTTGGAGCCTTAACAATCGCTTATTTTGTATTGGATGTTTTAAAAAAGCAAAGGGTTTTTTGTCCTTGTATGGTACACGTATGCCAGGAAAAATAGTTCCTGGAGAATGAAAACACCTCGAGGGTCAGTTTGCAACTTGAGAGGGGCCGTTGGGCCCTGTGGCCAAGATGCCATTTTCTCCTGAGTGATGCATATCCCGGGGGGTGGGGGGACACAGATGCGGCCAGGAGGATGGGCTGATGTGGGAAGGTCTCCCCTCTTCAGAGTGGGTACTGCGGGTGCCGTAATAACCTCACCCCTGGCCCGGAGGGACGTGGGCTGCAGAGTAGCCGGTGTCCAAAACCTAATGGGGAACAGGACTAGGCAGAGCCACGCTGGGCTGACGTTGCCCAGGCAGGCCTGATGTCCGCGTCTCAGGAGCAGTTAACGTGTAAAGCACACGTTGCCTCAGCGACCCACCCAGACTCCGGACCCCAGGTGTTCTCTGGGCAGTGCTGTCGTCTGTGGGGCTGAGAACGGGCCAAGTTGAGAGCTGTTGGGGGGATGGCACGGGGAACAGCAACAGCAATGGCAGGAGAACGGAGGAGCAGCCCAGCTTGCCGTCTGCCCGGGGCTCCCCAGAGACCACGGAGGGGCCCTCGGGCAGCTGCTCATGGTCTCCTGAGAATGACACGCCCACACGGCATGCGGCAGGGCTGCTGCTGACACATGCTCTCCTGGGAGGTCTTGCACTTGACGGCAAACGAGAAGGATGCTCCCCCACTGGCCTCTTCAGCCTGACTCTCCTTGCAGCAGACTTGTGGGCACCACAGGAATCACTCAAGCAGCGAGTGTTTCTCAAAATGCAGTTTTAGGACCAACAGTTCCCTGGGAGTGTGGGAGAAATGCATGTTCTCAGGCCCCGCCCCACCCCTCCTGAGTCAGGAGCTCTGGGGCGGGGTGGGCCCAGGAATCTGAGTTTTCCCACGCTCTCCGGGTGAGCCCGGTTGCACTCCTAGTTCAGGATCCAGGGATGGAGAGGAACAGGATGGCTCCTGCAGAGAATGGGGATTCCACTTCGGGTGTTTTCAAGTCTCTTTCACATTGTAGGTTCTCTCCGTGGGCTTTAGTGGGGTTTCTGTACAGGAGGGCCTTTAGGAAAAGTTGGGGCAGGATCTGGCTGGAATGGGGGCACTGGGGGATTTCTTTTGAGCTGATATACAGAAAAGCACAAGGTTGCTTCCTAAATGATAGGTTATAGGTCAATACAAGCAGTAATGTCTTTCTAATGATGTTTTTGTTCACACTTTACATAAGAATGAGAAGAACTCAGTGGTTCGTTTCCAAGGCTAGTCTTAGTAACCCTGGTCTGTGAGGGGTGGTGCTAGGGCCCCCGCCCCCAGCCCCTCCTTGAGGCTCCATCACGGACACGTCCATCCAATAGCAAAGGTTACCTGTTTCCTGATTCAGGACCTACCTTGTGAAAATGAAGATCCTTTTTTTTTTCTTTATGATTTTTCCCTGACACATGGGTCCAGGTATTATTTATTATCTGGTTTTGCTCCCTGCCTCTAGGCAAGGACTACATTTAAGCCAATTCAAACTTTGCAAGTCTTAAAAATCACTCTCTCTTTGCTCACCCCTTCCAGGTTTGCCCATGATCTGTTCTTATTTTTTCAAACTACAAATTGACAGGGTCATTGTGTGTGTGTGTGTGTGTGTACAGCGGAGCGGGGCTGGGGGGCAAGGGTGGGGAAGGGTGTCCACTTTTCCCCTTCCATTGCCAAGGGTCCTGATGTTCAGTGTGGAAGGTTAGCTTCTTTAAAGGCAAAGCAGTCATGGCAGCCCCTTGTGAATAGTTGTGCCTTCTGTTCATCTTCATCTAATTGTTCCTAAAAGTTATCCCAACCTTCCAGAAGTGAAAGTTACTGTGACTATTTTAAAGAACAGCTTTTAAATACTGCAGGCCCATGGCATACATTTAAGCCAATAATTATCTCCACCGTGAATTACTTTCATACAGAAAGAAGACCTCTGGAGATTTTTCTTTTCCTGTAGTTCCTTCATTTTAATGGGCTGTTGAGTGTGATTGTGGATCGTGGATTCAGATTCTCTTCCCCTACTGCCTCCCCACCCATCCCTAATGACTAGACTTTTTCTGTCCTCCAAAAACCATGGTATTCATCAACTCTCCAGTCCTGGAGGGGACCCCAAATTACGTATGCCCCTCTCTTCATGAAACCCTGAGTAATAATGACGGAATCATTGGTCACAGAGAGACCTTTGGTAACATCAGACTTACTTTATCAAAAGTTAAGGAAAACAACAGGAACCAACGATCAGGTTCCGTATTGAGGCAAATGTTTCAACTTGGTGAGAAATGAAGTGGGAAGAATTTGGAAGGTGAAAGGTCAGTAGAAGAAAGATAAAGGTCAAATGCCTCCCCTTCTTACCTGCCCACCCCCAGGTGTACACCCTGCACCCACCACCGTCCATGGGTGTGAATGGAGAGGATGCTCTGTGAGGTCCCAGCGTGGCTCTGACCCAGCTCCCTCTTCTTTGACATGGGGGGTGGGCATCGGCCAGCCCCCATCCAGGAGAACTCCCTGCGGAACAGAATGTTCTCTGCACTGTTCATCGCACAGAAGGCACTTGCCGTACGCGTCCCATGAGCACTTGACCTGTGGCTAGTGCAACTGATGAGCTAAATTTTGACTTTTATTTAATTCTATTTAATTTACATTGAAGTGGCCCCAGGTGGCTAGTGGCTGCCACTCTGAGCGGCGCAGAGCCTGAGGGAAGGAAGCAGAGTGGCCGGAGCGGGGCCAGCTCTTCCTCAGCCCCTGGATAACTCCTTGGGACGGTGGTACCAAAGCAGGCTCCCCACAGAGGAGGCTCTCCTCCATTTATGAAACCTGGAAGCTGAGAAAGGAAAATACCATGGTTTTGCAAAGAAATTGAGATAATTGAGGCTTGAAATTTTCACTGAGGTGAAACAGAGCTTTCCTTCATTATTAACAAATAGGCTTGGAATGAAAGCAGAGGACTCAACAGAAAGGCCTGCCTTTTTTTTCTTTTTTTCTTTTTTTAACCCTTCTTCATCCACTAGGGACAAATTGGAGAAAACTCTGGGAGTGTCCGGGGGCTTTTTCTTTTTTTTTTTGGACTAGGAAAAGGGTGGGGCAAACAGTCGTCTGATTAGACACCCAGCTTCTCGGAGTGTCTGTGGTCTACCTACCTTCCGTTTTCCCATCTGCTGAGCTGCACCTTACCTGGGAAGGGAGGGAATGAGCACCAGTTGGTTTTGCCCTTGTTGGCCATGTTCGGGAGAGGGTCTGGTGGGGAGAGGTGTGAAACATCCCCAAATCTGGAAGATCCTAGGTAGCCCTGTGCCCATACCACTTGGCATTGGTGAGTTCAGCATGTTTGTCTAAGAAAACTGCTCTGTTTTGGAATGTTCTTGATAATGATTAACCAGCATCCATCACTGGACATCTGCTGAGTAACAAGCTCTGTGTTTCATGCTATGAGATTCAGAAGAAGCATTAGTTACTACCACGGCACATGGCACCATAGAGTAGGAAAGGTAAAATACGTGCTCTTGGAATAAATGGTGGAAGAGGTAGCTATCCAAGTGTTAATTTTTCAGTAAAGAATAGGAATGTGAGTGTGTGTGTGTGTGTGTGTACACGCACACATTTAGCTAACACGTTGGTGGCAGTCAGTGGGACAAAAATGTTATTGGAGGGCAGTTAGATTCCTTTTAAACTGAGAACCATCTTGGCTGGTATCTCTACTGAGAACAGTCTTCTAAGTGGTGATCATGAATGCTGATAGGCAAGGTCCAGCCAGAGAGAAAACGGCGTAGACAGAGTTAAAAGTAGCCAGCTGGGGTCCAGAGACTGTGCTGGGAACCTGGCACCCTGCTTGTCTTTCCCTCCCTCTGACGTTGGCTCGCGTCACCAGCCTTCCTGGCACACCCCTGTGGCCAGTGTCTGCACTGGTAGCCTCTCCAGCTTGGCTCTGGCTGCGGGGCTGGTGTGTGCCCTGCGTACACACCGCGGGCCACTGCGTTCAGCCGAAGCCGGGCCTCGGCCCTCCTCCTGGGTGCTAAGTGGGTTCCACCCACCCCCTCTGCAGTCCCAGGCCCCCCGCTATACCTCTTTCCCCGGACAAGCAGCCATGACAACCGTTGGCCCCAGGACCCAACAGTGTAGCCAAAGGATGCTTTATTGAAAGAAGAGCACTTAGTAAAAGTTAAATCTCTTCCGAAACAAAAATGGGGCCTGTGGTCTGTCAGTGTCCAGAAATTTCTCAGTCCTGACATGGCAAAAGGACACAGCAGCCAGCTTTGGAAGGAGCGCTCACTGGCCAAAGCTGGGACAATTTGAAATCAAAATAAATAATGACAGTAACAGGTTACAACCCATAGAATAAGATAGGAATCTGTGAGTTCACATTTGAATCAGTGAATGGATGAATGAATGAATGAGATGGAAATAACTCTTCCTTTGTGTAGGAGAGATGGTGGAATTAGAAAAATCACCATATGGCAAGCATCATAATTGTTTCAAGCAAGAACCATAAATAGTACTACAACTAGTGACTAAATGCTTGATAAACAGGATATTTACATAGTCTTAAAGTATATTCCCACGGGATACTTACTAATTACAGAGGAGAAAATGGGAACTTGATAGTGAGGAAGCTGGCTGACCCTATCCTAACCGAGTGTAGGGACAGGTTGGCATCGTGCCTCCTGATGGGATGCCCTGGAAAGGGTGCACATCACTTCCGGGGTTGTCTTATCACAAGAAATCATCAGGCAAACCCAAACTGAGGGGTAGTCTACAAAATCTGGCCTGCAAGGGCATGAAAGCCCAGCAAGACAGAGCAGCCGTCCCAGTTTGGAAGAGGCTAAGGGGACAGTCCAGGTAAGTGCTGCGTGTGATTCTTGATTGAATCCCGTGCAGAAATGTTTCCTTTTCCTCTAAGACATGAGTGAGATAAGGAGCAAGATGAATCAGGTGTGTAGCTTCGATCATAGCATTGGTATCATTGTTTATGTCCATATTTTGACAGTTTTGCGGTGCTTGTGTAAGAGAATGTCTGTGTTCTTGGGAAGTACACTGAGCGGTGTAGGCGTAAAGGGCATGAGACCTGCATTTGACTGGAAGGGGCACAGGGGATCTGCTGGGGGTGATGGGATGCTCTGTCCCTTCGTTGGATTGTGGGTCACCAGGGAGTCTGCATTTGTCGAAACGTACTAACTCTACACTGAACTTCTGTGCATTTTCCCGTGTGCAAGTTATGCTTCACTGAAAAATTAAATCAGAAAAAATTGAACACTTTTTAAAAAAGACAATTCCAAAATTTTTTAGTGTGTAAAGCCATTGAGGTGGGTGAAAATCCTTCCGAAATGGCTACGTTAAAATTCTAGAGTTGTCCCTGATCCAAGCATGTTGATTTTTAAAAGTAATTCACTACTTCATGGTCGTATATGATTTCGCCTCCTAGCATTTTGCACAGTGAATATTAGCCAATTGTGATGATTGCCATCTTGACACTTCATCCTATTTGAGACCTGGCAGACAGGAAAGACATCTGTGCTACTAGGGGAGGGACAGAAAGCCATCCCAGTTCAGAACTTTCCAGGTGCTGACAACCTTGATGGAAACACTTTCCACCCTAGGAAACGCTCCTCCATCTACCAGGCCGGCTGCGGGGCTTGTGGTTTGGAGCCTGACAGTCTGCTTATTGGACTTTCCTTTTAAGGGACCCCAGCCAGCTCCCCGCTTTGATTGCAAAGGTTGGAGAATGTATTTGTTGCTTTTCAAATCACCCTCCTGTGCCAGGAAGCTTCAGGATGGTGTCATCTCTCCACCTCCGAGTCAGATGGTATAAAAATTTCATGCCAACCTCGCCCAACGAGAGGACGGGGAGGGCGGACGTGAAGTCAGGACTCTGAATCAGGAACAGAGGAAGCAGAGTCAGGGTCTCACCTGGACAGCACCTTACCTCCCTGTGCTCTGGCTGCTCAGAAAAGGAACCCGACTCCCACGTCCAGCCAGCACGCGGCTATCGGGAGCCTGGCAGGTCACTGTGGTGGTCCCTGTCCTTTATTACACGCTTGGGTTCCCGGCAGCATTTTGACCCTCGTTGCAGATGGTGACACTTGTTTCAGAGGCTCAGAGAGACCTAATCACTAGAGTCTGGGCTTTCTTCCCTCTTTTCCGAGGTTCTTCCCGGTACGTCACACAGCTTGTCTTTGCTTGGGTTCCCAGGAGCAGCCCTGAGCAAGGACTTAAATGTGGTCCTCAGTTTGGGAGGTGAGCCAGGGAAGGCAGGGAGGCCCTGGAGGGGGAGGGAGCAGAGGTATATATACACCCACTCCCTTAGTCATTGGTTGAGGGCTGTGGGGAGGGGAGTGTGCATCATTCCATCCATCACACAGTTGGGCAAAGAGATGTTGATGTTGATAGTGAAGTCGAGGGGGCAGGGACTGAGGAGGTGGGGGGGCACCCCAGGCTGTCTGTCAAGGGCCAGACCACATGGAATAGAGGCTCTGAGGGCTTTGAGGGGGAAAGAGCATCATGGCCTGGAGTCTGAGCCAGATCTTGGCATCGGATCCCTCTGCCCGGCAGCCAGTGACTGAGCCGTGGCTCAGAAAGGCAGTGGGAGGGGAGAGGGACGGAATTCTCTGATTAATTCCTTAAAAGGGGCCTAGGCTTCCCAGGTGCCTGCGGTGGGTAATAACCACCCCCCACCCCCCAATGTGGGGCAGGCTCCCTGACAACACTCCCTCCCCTGGGGGGAAAGCCTCAGGCTGCCCCTGCTTTTGAAGGTCCTGGATTTCCTTACCCTTGAGGGTGGGACCTGGGACCCAGTTCTAAGCCCATGTCTGGAAGCCTAGGCGCATGACACTGAGTGAAGTCTGTGACTCTGCATCTAAAATCCCTCCTGTGCTGCGGTTGTATTTGCTCGGCACCTTCTACTTCCGTGAAGAGGCAGAGACTGAGGGCAGGCAGGAGAGAGAACAGAAGAGGCCCCGGAGGAGGCGGGCGCATGACCTCCTGGCATTCTTAGTCGTTGCCACATTGCACCCAGCCAAGGCGGCCCTCTGAGGGTGAGGGATGCTTTTGGAGGAAGAAGAGCAGATTGAAAACAAAAAACAAAAAAAGGCTCATGTGGGAATAAAGGTCGTGACCTTGGCCTCATTGCAGTCCTCACCCAATTATGTCATTCGTATGTTTATTAAGAAAATGGTGAAACAAAACAAGGAACAAAACAACAGGCAGACATACCCAACCTCCCACCTCAGAGAAGCTTCCTGTCTGTTTCCCAGCAGTGGAATCTCCTGGAGAAAATGGGCATTCCCTCCTCTGAGTCCCACTGGCCCCTGTGACACTTAGACCAGGAAGGACAGGTCCCCAGGGAGAATCAGCGAATGTGGGGCTTTCACTCCACGCGCTCACCACCACCGAGCAGGGGACTTGGGAACAACCAGCAAATTTCCACCTTTCTCCTTGGCAGCCAGAATCACAGATTTAATCAGGTGGCATCAGAAGGCAAATATTTGGACCTGTCTATGGAAAGTTCTTGTGCTGCACCATTTCCTGTGGTGGCCCGGGGCTGGTTGGGACCACAAGGGAAATGAATTACATAGAGAGGGCACATGCCTGACTTAGTTCCCAAGAAAGAAAGAGAGAGAGAGAGAGAGAGAGAGGGAATGAGAATGAGAGAGACAAATCCTTTAGCTTTGTGACTTTTTGTCCCTTTTCATTAAAGGGAGATCCTGGCACTCGGCTCTGGTCGGGGGCCTGCAGATTGGCTCCCTGCCCTTGTCCCACTTTGTCTTTTCAAATGGATGCTGTTCGGTCTGGTTTTTGTTTGCTGCTGGTGTTTAGTTCCTGAGAGAGGATCTGACTTATACAAGCTAATTTTTCCCTCTGCAAAGGCCAAAGGGAAGCCAGCCAGAAGGAGAGGCCTCTTGCGGGGGCCCCTCTGGGTCTCGCCGGCATCAGCCCCACCGTCACCTCCCCTGCAAAGGCAGGGCCTGAGCCGGGCAGTTGGATGGGGAGCTGGGGGTCTGGATGAAGCAGTGCACCATATTGGTTTATGGCATCAGAAGTTCTGGAAACCAGAAAGGACTGGGACTCAGAGAGAGAGAGACAGAGAAGATGGACTTTGGCTTCTCAGAGAAGGGGGCTGGCCCTGGAGGGGACTCATGACTCTCTGACCCTCATCTCCAGCTCACCACATGCCTTTGGAAAATCTGGACCTTGTTTCCTCATTGGAAGAAGAAGAGCATGGTGCATTGTGACCTCTAAACCCCAAAAGGAGAACCAGGGGGAAGAGAGACAAAGCCAGGGGCCCCGGGCAGAGGGCCTGGGCTGGATGTGCTGCCAGCCTAGGGCAAGTCACTTAACTGCACAGAACCCCGTTGGTCCCCCTTGCATCTTCCCTGAGTGGCGGACGCATCTTGGGGGACCCTCGGAAAACCACCACTGAGGCCATGAGGATGTCTCAACCCCCTTGCCTCCAGGGTTCTCTGCCTGTCCCTCATTGGGTACGTGTAGCCAATAAACTCAGACAGCCTTCTGAGCGATCTGATTTATTGGAAGGTTTGAGGGAGGAGAATCACTTCTGAGGCTAAAACAAACAGGAGTAGATTATGCTGTTCATCTAAAATGTGCTTGAATTTTAAAGATGATACTTTGAGAATAATGCCTGTAAATGGATTCCATGCCTGCCTTAAACCACTTGTGACAGGAACCTGGCCACTGGTGTACCTGTTCTTCATCCCTCTGGTTGGGGCACCTGGGTGAACATTAGCTGGTGTATAAATACCCCAGCTCCCTCACCCCTGGGGCGAGAATAACACTGAGGTGTGTGGTCTATGCATTTTCCCGAGAATTCCCTGGGAACTGGGGTTAGGCCCCACTTACCCACAGTGATAACTGGCTTCCCGGCACATGCTTTACTGGCCACCTTCCCTTCCTGGAGTCACGTCCCCAACTCCTGCTGGCCCTCCTCCCCAAGTTAGTAACTTGCATCGGCATCCTTGTCTCAGAGTCTGCCTCTGTGAGAACCTGAACTAAGACCCAGATTCTTGGGCACCAAATCCTGGCTTCTCCCATCTGGGCAGCAATGTTTCCCCCACTACCTTCTGGGTGCAAATTCTCACCGAGCTCCTTAGAGAGAAGCCAAGCTGTCTTCCAAGGCTAAAGCCAAACAGTCTTAATAATACTGTGGTGCAGAGCATGTAGCTAAGGTCGGGGGATTTTCTTTCTTTCTTTTATTCTGAACAGAAAAGAAAGTGACTATACTCCCTGGCACACGCCCCATCCACCTCCCAGATCAGCACTGCTTCTTATCCCTAAAGGGAAGCTGGGGAGGGCAGAGACCTAGGAGGAAACCCCACTGTCAGAGCTTCTGACCTCGGAAGACTGGGCCCAGAGAGGTGACAGAGTTCACCAGGTTACTGCAGTTACTCTGCATGTGGCGTCACATTCTGTCAGGAGAGGAAGGGCTGTATCAAACTCAGCTGCAGATGTCGTAAAGCATGGAAAGTGTGCTGAGGCCACCTCTGTGCTGTGGCTTGGAAATGAAGCCATCTGTCAAGCCAGGAGGCCAGGCTGCAAGCCTTACTCCCCTGGGCTGGGCCTTGGCTAGGAGAGGGGGCGCTACTGAGACGGGGGGTGGTGGCGGGTTCTGCACCGCCTTGAAACACTCCTGAGAATCAGAGAAGTTGAGAAAAACACGTCGAAGTCTGCTGAGAAATGTTTTCCACGTTTGGCAAAGATGAACTAGGATTTGCCATGCAAGGGGAGAGGACCTTTTTAAGTAAAACAAGGTCTCCAAAATTCTTAGGCCTGTTTAGAAGCTTCTCTTGTGTGTCTTGAAAGAGGTTGAAACAAAGAGAAGGTGTTGAGGACAGCCTGGCTTTCTTAGTTAAAACTGATTATTGAAGTTGGATCTTTCTAACCCAATACAAGAAGCGTGTATGTGTGCACATGTGTGAAGGCAAACGTTGGAAGAAAATATATGAGGGTGAGGGAAAGTGGGCAGATAAAGAGGTCTCATGGAATACATTGTGGAACCCAATTTATATTTCCTGTAATGTTGTTTGTAATCTTATTTGTTGTTCATGAACTACCAGCGTAGGAACAATGTTTTGGGTGCTAAGCGCAGTTTCCAACAAGAAACCAAAAAGGGAAAGGAGAAATGGAGGCCTCTCTGCGTTCGAGATTGCTGCTTGCTGGTTTTCTGGTGAATGATAGTCATAGAAAAATGAGGAAGGAGAATAAATTGGAACCATCATACACAACAAGGGGCCAACATCCTCCCCGGCTTGCTTGTGACCCTGTTCTATCTGTGGGTCCTTAGCGTGGATAATTGTGAGCAGGCTGTCATTCTGGCCTTGCTGGGAGCCTGTTCCCAATTCATTATTTCACTCTCCTCCCGGAACAAGCCAAGGGAAAGACTGTGCCCAGAACCAGAGTGTTCCAGGTTTTCTGAAAGGTCACGGCTGCTTTTTTTCCCGGTCGCACCCAGTTCAGCAGACATGCCTGGACGTCCACGCTGTCCCTGTCACCGGGGCTTCTGGCTGACTCCGTTTCTTTGAGATAAAACTTCCCTCCTGGTCCAGTAGCATTCACGGCTGACTTGGCCACGAGACAGAGGACCCTGTGTTCCTCATTATTTCTGGATGAGAAGTCCCGCAGGCGAGTGGAGATTCAGGGCCAGGCTGGCTAGGTGGGGCAGGCCTCAGTGTGCAGTGGATTGTAGAAGCAGAGAGATAATTAAATTAAGAGCGCCAGGTGCAGGCATTGAAAGATAACTATGGGTGTTAATTATGCAGCCCGGCTTCATAGGCCAGTGTCTAGCGGAGGAAATGCCATGGGCCTGTCTGTCACGTGGCAGCTTGAAAGGCTTGGGGGAGAAACATTCATGGTTTCTAGAGAATTTGCCAGGGCTGCCTACTTGGGATTCTGGTGAAGCAGGGATTATGTATGAGTGGGAATGTGTGTGTTTTTTTCTATTTCACACTGAGCCAAGGTGGTCCTTTGGTGTGGGAGGTGGGAAGGGGGGCTTTGATCCACATAGAAATTTGAGTGTAGCAGGGAGAATGGTGGAGTAGGTTGTTTCTGATTTAGGCACTTCTGGAAGTATTTATTCTCTCTGATTTGAAATGAGTTTGATCCTAGGGATCTGGGGCAGTGTGTCCCCATCATAGACGAAGCGATGCATCTCACGGTGGCCTGCAACACACCCGTCAAGGGGTGTGGACACTAAAGCTGCAGCAGAAGCACGGCCACATCAGACACTGAATTTTTTTTTTTTTTAAACAAACACAACTTTACATGTTCTTTTTTTTTTTTTTTTTTTTTTTATTTATTTATTTATGGCTGTGTTGGGTCTTCGTTTCTGTGCGAGGGCTTTCTCCAGCTGTGGCAAGTGGGGGCCACTCCTCATCGCGGTGCGCGGGCCTATCACTATTGTGGCTTCTCTTGTTGCGGAGCACAGGCCCCAGACGCGCAGGCTCAGTAATTGTGGCTCACGGGCCCAGTTGCTCCGCGGCATGTGGGATCCTCCCAGACCAGGGCTCGAACCCATGTCCCCCGCACTGGCAGGCAGATTCTCAACCACTGTGCCACCAGGGAAGCCCCCATGTTCTTTTAATTAATTAATTAATTAATTTTTGGCTGTGTGGGTCTTCGTTTCTGTGGGAGCGCTTTCTCCAGTTGCGGCGAGCGGGGGCCACTCTTCATCACGGTGCGCGGGCCTCTCACTGTCATGGCCTCTCCCGTTGTGGAGCACAGGCTCCAGACGCGCAGGCTCAGTAGTTGTGGTACACGGGCTTAGTTGCTCTGCGGCACATGGGATCCTCCCAGACCAGGGCTCGAACCCGTGTCCCCTGCATTGGCAGGCAGATTCTTAACCACTGCACCACCAGGGAAGCCCCAGATACCGAATATTGAGCAAAAGAAGCCAGACCTTACGGTCCATTCTGCCTGATTCCATTTTGGTGCAGTTCTAGATCGGGTTAAACTGAGCTCTGGTGATGAACGTCAGGTCTGTGGCTGCACCAGGGAACTTTACAGGGTGACTGTATTGCTCTGTTTCTTTCTTGGACTGAGGGTTAGTTACGTGGATGTAAACATGTTTCAGAATACATTGGATGTGCACTTAAAATCTGTGCATTTCATTGCATGTAAGCTATTCGTCACTGACAGAAATGTGAAAAGACCTTCCAGTGCTGTGCCCTGACGTGGGTTTTGAACCCTGATCGGTCTCTCTGAGATTTCATGTTTGTGCTCCGTCCTCACCAGGCAGCCTTTCCCTGTTCACTGAGTTGTTCAGAAAAGCCTTTCATTAGATGGAAGCAGAGTCTAATGCCTGATGCCAAACTGCAGCCTTTGGGCCAAATCCATTCACCTCCCATTTGTGTAAATACAGTTGTATGGGAACACGCCCATTAGTGTATGCTGCAGAGATCCCTGGTCCACAAGCCTGAAATATTGACTGTCTGTCCCTTTCCAGAAAAGGTTTGCAGCAGCTTGGTCTAAAAGGATGGTTTCTTTTTGGAACTTCTCACTTCAGCCCTGTGTGGGCAGAGGTTTGGGACCGAGAACACTGGGGAAGAGTCAGGTAGAGATGTCACAGTTTAGATCAGTGGCTTCTCACCCCTTGGAGTTTGCTGGGCATGCTTGGTGCCGGGGACCGGTAGTAGAGTACAGCTTGGCCTATATAAAGTTTAAAAAAAAAGTTGTCTGTGTTGCTTTTGTTGAGGAGTGGGAGATAAATAAGGCCTGGAAGCTGTCCATGGCCAGAGCAAGACTTCCATTTTAAACGCTCAGCCTTTGCCTGTAAATTATCCCTGCTGGGAAAATAGAACTCAGCCAATTGCTTTTGAGAAAAGTACCTGTGGTCTGGGTGAGACCTGATCAATGTGGTTGGCAAGGTTTATTCAGTAAATGAAGTAGCACGTTGCACAGATGACCTGATGCCAAGGTTTAGGTTTGAATTTGGGGCTTCATGAGCCATTTTGTCGAAGATGCTGTTTATTGTTGTTGATTGTTTACAAAGGTTTAAACTTCCTTTTCTGCTTTACGTTCTCCCCCAGATGAATGCTCGTGACCAGGCGGGAACTCTCTGGACGGCTTGGTCATGTGGCACACGGGCCCCCAAGCTGAGTCTTTCTTCATTTTGCAGTTATTCTGTATTTCCTTCATCTGCCTGTTTCCTTATTCTGTAGTTAGCAGAAATAAAGTGTTAGGTCTTGGGGAAGAGGCATCAGTAGTTTTTTTAATGAAAAGAACTAAATGTGATCAGTATCACCTAAGCTTGAGATTCAGATCTCTGTTCTCCTTAAGAAAGGAAGAAAGAAAGAAAGAAAATATATATATGTATATATATATATGTATGTATGCCCGGAGCTAATTATAGACCCCAAGAGTCCACCTAATTGGGGACTTAAAAAATCAAGGCAGTGCTTTAGTGGTACATTAGCCTGTTCCTTAATGGCTCCGGGTTACAATGGCTACGAGCAGGTGAGGCATAATTGTTGGAACTGGAAAATTACTGTCTAACCGAGAGACTTTCAGAAACAAGCAGATGAGTCATGCGTGGTGGAGATGTGCTCCAGAGAGTGGAGTGGTACTGATTTGACCATGTGTCCTGTGCCTCTTAAGTGGGACCCATTCTTTCCGTCAATCGCGTATACATAGCGCCTCCTATGTGTCGGGCGCTGTGCGGTGCCATTTTTTACTTCTTTAGAAATGAGGGGTCCCAGGGCATGTGCTCATACTCACACACCTCTCACTTACCTTTATTAACTGGAGCATAATCAAGGATTATCAGGTGCTCAACAGAACTCAGCCAGCACTGCTTCTACTGCATGGTAGTGTCTAAAATAATTTTTAAGTCTCTACAAAAGCCTCCCTTCTCCCTCGGGGCCACTGCACCTGACAACAACAATAGCATCAATGGCCACTACACACACACACACACACACACACACACTCAGACAGACACACACACATCATAATCTGATGGTTTTTTCCTTATGGCTTCAGGTATGGATTTGGGATTGGGGGAGAATACGATATTTCAGATTTTTATAAAGTATTTCTTTTGTTAGTATTTGTTAGTGTTATTATAGAATTGCTAACAGTAACCCTGTGATCCAGATGCTGGCTGGGTAGTATTGAATATGCATTCATTCATCCATCCATTCATTAACTCATCTTGGTGGGACAGGTTGCCCTTTGCCAGGTGCCATCCTTGGGGCCAGGGAGTAGTTAATGAGCAAAACCAAACCCGGTTCTTGCCCACAGGGAGCTCACAGCATTGTCATAGGGGAGATTGGTGGTCATCAAATAATATTCAAATGTCTCTTTACCTGTTTAGTATTGTATAGTAGTGTGACACAGTACCGTGAGATCACGCAATGGTTTGGGGTCAGGAGGGGTTCATAGAAAAGAAAGTGACCCTGGGGCTGGAACCTACAGGAAGAAAATTGACCAGGTGAAGGTTGAGGGAGGTTGTGCAAAGGCCCTGTGGTCAGGAATGTGGCACATTGGAGGAACTGAAAGAGGGCTGCAGGGTGGGGAGGAAGGGGACGGGTTCCAGGTGAAGCTGGAGGCTCAGCGGTGATGCGACAGTGCAGGTCTCTGTGGGTCGTGTTCGGGAAGCAAACTGGATTCTGAGAACAGCGGGAGCCGCAGCAGTGCTTTCCCAGGGTGGATTCACGTCTGGAGAAGGTGCATCTGGAGCCACATTTGGAAGGATTGCTCTAGCCACCATCTGGTGTGGACTAGAAAGGAAGGCTTAGCCTGCAGTGACAGTGATGACTTTCCTGCCCGTCTGTTTTTCTTCTCTCGCTTTTCCTCTGGATGGTGGGCTTTGGGCTGACTTAGTCTCTGGTGGTCTCTGAGGAGAAGGACAGGTCATGGGTATTTATTAAAGGAAGGGTGGATGGAATATTCTGGAATAGTATTCCTTGGGATCTGGAATGAGTAGGAATATCATATACAGCATTAATGGGTGAAGCAGAGTAATTATGGTGCTGACAGGTAAACTGATGTCTGAAATGATTCCATTCACCAAACCTTGGCTGTGAAGGTTAAGTTCCTATTTTAAACCGGTTTTTCCTTTGACGTCCAGAATAAAGTGTAAGAGGTTTTACTTGGCAGCAAATCTTAAATGACAGAGCGCTGGGGAAGGATTTCCAACTCTTTGTAATTATGAGCCAGGCTAAGATCAAAATAGGTTAAGACACCCAGGTGATGAAGAGACGAAGGCGGAGGGGGGGATTGGGGGAGGGGAGGATAGAAGTACTTAACTCATCAGTGTCCTGCATAGATGTTGGCTGTTATTAACATTAGTACCACTATTACCAATAGGAGTGTGCTGCATCGCTCTCTCACCTATTGTATTTACTTATTCATTCATTCAGTTCATCCTTTCAGCAAATGTTTATTGAGCACCTACCATACCAGGTGTTAGAGAAGTAACACGGAGCAAAACTACCTTCTAGGTGCCATAAAGCTTATGTTCTGGTTGGAGGAGGTGAATAAGTAAATAAACACCAAATAAATAAATGCATTATCTGGCCAATGGGAATAAGAGCTGATTAGAAAAATAAAGCAAGAAAAGGGAATGGAGAGTGATGGATAAGATGGTCCAGGAAGGCCTCTCTGAGGAGACACTGTTGAGCAAAGATGGGAGTAGAGGGCATGGACTATGCAGATAACCAGGAAGCTGGAGCAGCAGGTGCAAAGGCCCTGTGGCAGGAGGTGCTTTCAGGACTTGAGAAGGAGGGAGGAAGCTAGCACGGCTTGGGGAGTGCTCTGTCCTGTGAGTGCTGAGCTTCTGTTATTGTATAAGCACAAATCCTTAATAACAGGCGTGGGCCCCTCTTCTGGGTGGAGGAGGTGGGCAACTCTGCTAGGAGTGATTGGCATCCACTTTCAGTTTTCTTTCTTTGTTCCCTGGGGCTCTGATGCCACCTCCCTCCCACTGGTTTCACGCGGCTTAGGTCAGCAGCCATTCCTATACGAGGTGAAGGTTCCCGGAAGAAATGTCTTGAGAGTTCTAGCAAGTCAAAGCGTTATTGTGTCTCCTTTTTGACAATTTTCAAGATTGACGAAAGTCCCCATTTGTCTAGCGACATGGTGACAGGAGGGGCAGGCGTCCTGTTGAACACGGAACGCAGAAAGAAGCAATGGGATTTGACGTGCTGAAGTAGAAATGCAAGGAAAGACATCTTTGGAGGAAATGGAACCACCCCAGTGACATTTGAGTTGTCTGCTCTGCCTTCAGTAGATGATGTTCCTTCCACGAGCTGAGTCTCTCCTGGGGGCCGGGAAGCATTCTTCAGTGTGTCAGCATCTCTGTAAACATGTCAACGATTTGTGTGATTCACTCCGCGTGCATAAAGGCTGTGATTTTGGCTGATCGATCGGGATGCCAGGGCCCGCAAATGTGGGAGAAAATGCCACTTCTTATCTGTGGGCGGAAATGTGAAAACCAGAAGCTCTCCCCAGGATGGTTGTTACACAGTGAACGATCGGAGTCCGTGAAAAGTTCCAGAAACTCGATTACTGTTGATGATGATAATATGATTAATTAAAGCCACGTAGAGATTAGTCTAATTTACCACAGTGGGAGGAAGAAAAAAAATTGGTTTAAAAGGAAAAGAAAGTGAGTTTTTTTGTTTTGTTTTGTTTTGTTTTGCTTTTGTTTTTTACCCCTGAGAGTCATAGTGATTAAAATTAAGCAGCTTCCTCATCTGTTTAGCGGAGGACCTGGAGAGGCTGTTACCTGTGCCCTGGGAGCCTGGGGGCTGGTGGACACGTGACGTGGACTCACGTGTCTTTCCTGATGGGGGCTCCCCAGGGCCTTGGTGTGACCAGAGTCTCTCTGTGCAGTGCCTTTCCCTCTGACCTTTCCAGGCAACGTAGAAATCTCTGGAACATACCAAGACAAGATAACTAAAGTGCACAAATGCGGAGGGGAAAAGAGGGTTTAATTACAGCCCCCCTCCATCGCCTGTTCTGTCTTTTCCCACCCAGAAATCAAGTGGTGAACAAACACAGCATATTGGGCCGAAGAGGACCAAGCCGGAGCCTCTTTGGCTGCAGCCGGTCCAGGCGATGGAGCTGCCGTTTGCTCGGGGCTCCAATGCAGTCAGTCGAGCAGCTGCCCCACGTCTCTATGGCAAAGCCTGCAAAATTGTGAGCATTCAGCTCTTACAATTACCACTGACTCGGCTGCCAAAACATATTTTCCATCCATTTCTGACAGAGGCTTCTGTTTAAATAGAGAGGGGAAGAGAGATGATGTCTTTTAAAAGTGATTCCAGCCCGATTCTCTGAGTGCAAGTGGTAAAGTCACCAAGTCCAGTTGGAATGAATTGATTTATCTTCTTTGGCAGCCCTGATCTGCACCCTCCCAAGAGGCTGGGCTATAAATGGGAGGTAATCATAATGATATACATATTTCTCTGGATGCTGCTTGGCTAATCCGGTTCATTTTCCGTAGATATTATCACTTCAGGCAGCTGCTATTCCATTGCTGGTCTTGAGTTCTTTGTTTAACCC
This sequence comes from Eubalaena glacialis, assembly GCF_028564815.1. Taxonomy (NCBI): domain Eukaryota; kingdom Metazoa; phylum Chordata; class Mammalia; order Artiodactyla; family Balaenidae; genus Eubalaena; species Eubalaena glacialis. The sequence goes on along the minus strand of NC_083728.1, from coordinate 53,702,483 downwards.
TGTCCTTCAGGAAAAGAAATCTGGTGGTATTTTGAAGGCAGTTGAATTCAGAAAAGATACAGGAGGAGCCCACTCTCCTGTAACATTTTTCTATGGAAGTTGAGCGTTTTTGTTTTTTTTTTTTTTACTTCCACCTGGACAAAAATAGAATGATCGTTTATCCTGTGAAATGACATAAGCATGTACATAGCATACACATAATAATCAATTCACATGCGGGCCTAACATGCCCATAATAATCAGTTCCCATGCATGTACCGACGTTCTGTGTTTATATGTTGGATCTACGGGGCTTCCAGTTGCATTTTATCTGTTTTGTTTGATCCACTGGGTTAGGGGCTTCATTCGGGTGAAACTTGGTGTATTTGCATGACCTCCTCATTACCCCTGCTGACTCCTGCGTAGAAACCTTGAGAACCATTTCCCTCTTGACCTGTTTTACCCACCAACTGCTTCCACCCCAAAGCTGACAGCTTTCTGCAGGTGTTGCTTATTAATTTCTTATGACCTCAGCACTTTCAACTGTTCAGTGCTTTGTCTACTCTTTCCTTCGCAATTGGTCGGACCTCAAGGTTTCACTTGGTTTGGGATGGTGTCCTCATCCGTCTCTGTACTTTGCCCCCTCCCCACAGCATGCTTAATACACAGTCATTGAGTCAAACCTTTGTCCTTCCCCCAAATGGCCCGGTGGTTCTGTTGACCTTATCGGGGGGCTGTCCTGATCCAAGATTGCAGCCTTCACCATCACAGGCACCTTCTGCTTTGTATTGCCTCATGAGATGTGTTGCAACCTCTGATATCAGATATTTATTTGTTAATTTTTCCCCGTCCCCAGTATAAGCTTGATAAGAGGAGGGATTTGATTTGTTTATTGCTGATTTTCCAGCTTAGGACAGTGACTAACATAGCAGATACCCAATACATTTTTATTCAATGAAAATATAATAGCTTAACTACTCACAGACATAGATAACAAACTTATGGTTTCCAAAGGGGATAGCGGGGTGGGGGGATAAATTAGGAATTTGGGATTAACAGATATACACTACTATATATAAAATAAACAACAAGGATCTACTGTATAGCATAGCGAACTATACTCAATATCTTGTAATAACCTACAATGGAAAAGAATCTGAAAAAGAGTGTGTGTATATACATATATATATATTCAGTTATATATAACTGAATCACTCTGCTGTACACTTGAAACTAACACAACATTGTAAAGTAACTATACTCCAATAAAAAAAAAGTGAAGGACAGTACCAGACACTACTAGAATAAAAAAATATGTATATAATAGCTTAACTAATAGAAAAGAAAACATAAAACTTACCCGTACTCACAGCTAACATCATACTCAGTGGTGAAAGATTGAAAGCTTTTCCTCTAAGATCAGGAAAAAGACAAGGATGCCGTCTTTCACTACTTCTACTGAACATGACACTGGAAGTCCTAGCCAGAGCAGTTAAGCAAGAAAAAGAAAGAAAAGCCATCCAAAGTGGAAAGGAGGAAGTAAAATTTTCTCTTTGCAAATGATGTAATCTTCATCTAGAAAATCCTAGAGATTTTACCAGAAAAAACGAATTCAGCAAAATTGCAGGATGTCAATACTCCTCTAAGTAATCTACAGGCTTAATGCAACCTCTTTCAAAATCCCCACAGTGTTTTTTGCAGAAATAGAAAAATACATCCTAAAATTCATATGGAATCTCAAGGGACCCTGAATAGCCAAAATATCTTGAAAAATAAGAACAAAGTTGGAGATCTCACACTTCCTGATTTCAGAACTTATTACAAAGCTACATTAATTGAAACAGTGTGGTACTGGCATAAAGACAGGCATATAGAGCACTGGAATAGAATAGAGAGCCCAGAAATCAACCTTTGTACATATAGTTAAATGATTTTGACAAGGGTGCCAAGATCATACAATGGGGAAAGGAAAATCTTTTCAAAAATGGTGATGGGAAAAGTGAATATTCACATGCAAAGGAATGAAGTTGGGCCTGTACCTTATACCATATACAAAAATGAACTCAAAATGGATCAAAAACCTAAATGTAAGACCTAAAACTATAAAACCCTTAGAAGAAAACAGGGAGGGCAAAAGCTTCACAGCACTGGATTTGGCAATGGTTTCTTGGATATGACACCAAAAGCAGAGGCAACAAGAGTAAAAGTAGATACACTGGACCTGTGCAGCTAAGGACACAATCAATTAAGTGAAAAGGCAACCTACAGAATGGAATAAAATATTTGCAAATCATATATCTGATAGAGGGTTACTATCCAGAATATATGAAAAACCCCTGCAAGTCAACAACAACAAAAACCCCAAACAACCCAATTAAAAAATGAGCAAAGGACTTGAATAGACCTTCCTCCAGAGATGATATACAAATGGCCAACAAGCATATGAAAAGATGCTCAATATCACAAATCATTAGGGAAATACAAGTCAAAACCACAATGAGATACCACCTCATACCCGTTAGGATGACCGCAGTTAAAAAAAAGCAGAACATAACAAGCGTTGGTGAGGATGTGGAAAAATTAAAGCCCTTGTGCACTGTTGGTGGGAATGTAAATTGGTGCAGCCAGTATGGAAAGCAGTATGGAGGTTCCTCACAGATTAAAAATAGAACTACCATATGATCCAGCAATCCCACTTCTGGGCACATATTCGAAAGAATTGAAAGTAGGCTCTCAGAGAGATATTTGTGCACTCATGTTCATAGCAACGTCATTCACAGTAGCCAAAAGGTAGAAGCAAACGAAATGGCCAACCGTGAATGAATGGATAAACAAAATGTGTGTATGCATACAGTGGAATATTTTTCAGCCTTAAAAAGGAAGGAAGTTCTGACACCTTTGAGGACATAATGCTAAGAGAAGTAAGCCAGTCATAAAGAGACAAAGACTGTATGAAGGTATTCTAGAATAGTCACACTCATAGAAACAAAGTAGAATGGTGGTTGCCAGGGGCTGGGGAAAGGGGTGTTTAGTAGAGACAGGGTTTCAGTTTTGCAAGTTAAAAAACTCCTGGAGATCTGTTGTGTAACAATGGGAATAAACTTCATGCTTCTGAACTGTACACTTAAAAATGGTTAAGATGATACATTTTATGTTATGTGCATTTTACCGCAATTAAAAAAAAAACACCCATAATTCCACCACCAGAGTTGACCACTCAACGTTTTGCTGAGTAGCTACATTAGGTTTATAGATTTTTCTTTCCTATGCAAGTGTGTTTGAAAATATGTGTGTACATGCGCACATGCGCACATGCACACACACACACACCATTCACTGTGTTGGCCCGACAAGGTTGTAGGCACTTGGAAAGGGACAGATGGAAGGAGAGCGGACAGAGAAGTAATTGAATCATTACAGGGAAACCCGGCTGTGCTCTAGTAACTAAATGCTGAGAATGTTCTGCGGGGGCAGAGCAGGAAGGGTTTGCAAAGGAGGAGACATCTGAGTTGGGTTTTAAAGTATGAGTAGGAGTTTTACAGGCAGAGAAGGAGGATCAGAGCATTCCAGAAAGAGGGAAAGGCTGCGAGGCGTTTGGGAAACAGTGAAAAGGTCTGTGGATGTGCTGAAGTATTGGGATGAGATGGGCAGCAGTGGGGCTGGGCCTGGTTTGGGGGCTCCCATCTTCTAGCTGTCAGCCAGGGAGGTATCCCCCCGTCCCTGCCCCAGAGGTGGTTTTTTGGTTTTGTTTTTTTTTTAATAATGAGAATGACGTTTTGGCTGCGACATGACATTAAAAGGATCCCCAGGAACCAGTTGTCACTGCATAAGCTGCACAATAGCCTGTGATGGTGACCATTTACTGCTCTGAAAGAGGAAATTACCCATCACCTGGTGCTCCCAGAGGATTAAACTTTAATGTGTGTGGTATTCGCCGAAAGGATAGTCTCCCCTTTTTTGGTTGCTTTTCAAATCTACATACTTTAAAGTAGAACAAGCAGTGAGTCTATAGGATATATTAACCTTTATTGTCTAGAATGGTGCTACCTAATAGAGACATAACGCAAGACACAGGTGTAATTTTAAATTTCTAATAGTTACATTAAATAAAGTAAAAGAAACAGCTGAAATCAACTTTAATATTTAACCCATTTTATTACTTGTTGAAATAGTATTATTTCAACATGTAATCAATGTAAAGTCACTAATGAGGGATTTACAATCTCTTTTTTATTCAAAATCTCCTACACTTAACAGCACTTCCCAGCCACAGTGCTGGCACTCAGGAGCCACATGCCATTGGACAGAGTAGGTCTAGAACACGCAATGGTTTAAGAGAAAGAAGTAAGTGCCATGCATTCTCTAATCCTTTGATTGGAATAAAACATGATCAGTAGCAGCATCCATTTTAGAGACTTTGCTCACAGCGCAGATCAAATTACTTCCCTGGCATTTAGGAAGGTTTAAGCTGATGGAGTATAATTTTCACTGACACTTCCATTTGCCAGGATCATATGGTGTCTAAAAAATATGCAGTCATGTCAAATCATGGTAATTAGTGCCAGAAAAAACTTGCCAGGGGTAGGCATGTAGACTCCATCACTTCCCCTTGGCAACCCTGCATACGGATGTTCTTTTGCATTTTCATCCCAGTCAACAGAACTGAATTCTGCTTCAGGATACATCCACGTGGCCTGTGTTAGTAAGGGTGGGATTGAATTTAGCAGGGAACTTGGCCTGAAGGGTAAATGAGAAAGTGATCATTAATGTCACTGTTGGAGGTAACAAACACGAGACACTTTGATATGTACTGTATGTCATGTGTGCATTTCAACCCAACTCAATAGAATCAGTGCTTTCAGTCGCAATGTAAGCACATTCTCCCCGCTCTTCAAAACTTCCCTTGTTCCCTTTCTTGCATATTTTTAACATACAGATTTGGAACTCTTAAATCATACATTATCTTTTTCTCATTAGCAAAGTTTCTTCTGTAAGCCGTATGTTTTTCTCCCCTCAAAATACAAATGATTTGTTTTTCATCATAACCAGTTAGGTTCTTGCCAAAGGTATGAAATAATCATTTGAGATGCAAATCTTGACACTCAGCCTTCCAATCAAGATAACAAACTAGTTGGAAACCACAGCATTTGGAAAGAAAATGAGACCTAAGCCCAGGAGTTTAGCAGTGTTTTCAAACTTTGAACAAAAACAAAATCCTAAAAACAGCTTATTAGACAACAAACATTTATTGTCTTCCAAAGAAGGACTGGCTTTGTCTTTATCTCTTATTTCATTTTACCTTGAAAATATGTGCCTTTTTCAAAATGTTGGTGGTTATAAAGGGAAAGATTGTGCTTTTTAAAAAAGGGGTAGTTAAATAGATAAGGGAAACAAGGTGAAGACTTTCAAGTTTGAGGCTGGAGAAAACAGTGAGGCTGTTGCATCTATTATGTAAGTTGGAAGCTTCAGGTAAAGAGCATAATTTGGAACTATCTTTGTGATGCTGAAAGGGCTGTTAGTTCTTGATGCAATCTTATGAGAGCTTGAAGAAGGAGTATTGCAGCAAAAGCTTTGCTGTCTGAGGACCTCGGTCCACAGGAGGTGAGATTCCAGTAGGAAGTGAGACGCTAGTAGGAAATGAGAAATGTGGCTCATTTTCCCTCACCTACAGAGGAAATCAACACCATTTTCTTAAAATATTGCTTTAGAAGAATGTAACCTCCCTTACAGGCATTTTATACTTCTTTATTCTTTCTCTTAAATCTTTCCTTTCTGCTTATTTCAAGAATTGGAGCCTTTTCTCTTCTCCCATTGGTAATCATTTCCTTTGGGCTTATGATTTAACTTATAAGACTCCTAACTGACATGGCTTCATTACTTAATTTAACTTTAAAGTGCCATAATTTTTTTCTTCTTCTTCAAAGAGCCTGTTGGGATTTTGTTGAATCTGTAGGTCAAGTTGAAGAGAATTGACATCTTAACAATAATGAGTCCTGCAACACATGAACGTGGTGTATCTCTCCATTTATTTAGTAGTTTAATTTCTTTCAGCAATATTTTGTAATTTTCAGTGTACAGATATTTGCATTGATCTTGTATTCTGTAGCCTGCTAAATTAAATATTAATTTTAGTAGCTGTTTATGTATTACAGCTGTTTGTGTTAGTTCTTCTATATAGCGGATTGTGGTGTCTGCCAGTAAATACAGATTTACTTCTATCTTTACAATCTGAGTGCCTTTTATTTCTTTTTCTTGCCTTATTGCACTGGCTAGAGCTTCTGTAACATTGAACAGAAGTGGGGAGAGTGGACATCCTTGTCTTGTTCTGTATTGGGGGAAAGCATTCTAATCTTTCACCATTTACTAAATGTGAGCTCTAGGATTTTTCTAGATGCTGCTTATCAATTGAAGAAGTTCCCCTGTATTCCTAGTTTGCTGACAGTTTTTTTTTAAATCAAGAAAGATATTGGATTTTGTCAAGTGCTTTTTATGCATCTATTGAGATGATCATAAGATTTCTTGTTTTAATTTGTTAATATGGTGAATTGCGTCAATTGATTTTTGAATGTCAAACCAATCTTGACTCCTAAGATACATCTCACTTGGTCATGGTATTTTATCCTTTTTAAATATTGTTTGGTTCAATGTGCTAAAATTTTATTTATAATTTTGCATTTATGTTTACGAGGGATATTAATCTATAGTTATCTTTTCTTATAATGTCTGTGTCTGGTTTTAGTAGGTAGCAGATTAATACTGGCCTCATAAATTAAGTTGTATGGGAGCTGGAGGAGTTTATGTAGGATTGGTATTATTTCTTTCCTAAGTGTTTGGTAGAACTTACCAGTGAAACCATCTGGGTTGAGTTTTATTTATATTAAGGTTTTTAACTGTAAATTCAATTCATTTATTAGAGAGCTATTCAAATTATCTATTTCTTCTTGAATGAGCTTTAGTACCTTGTTTGTCAAAGAATTTTTCATTTCATCTAAGTTGTCAAATATATTGGCATAAAGTAGTTCAGAATATTTACTTAGTATCCTATTAATATGTATATAGAATCTGTACTGATGACACTTATCTCATTCCTGATTTGTAAATTTTACTGATAATCTCTAGAACCAACTTTGGGTTTCACCGATTTTCTCTATTGCTCTTTTGTGTGTTTCTTTTATATTTCGTTAATTACCACTCTGATATTTATTATTGTCTAACTTCTACTTACTTTGAATTTAATTGTTCTTTTTTAACCACTTTATTGAGGAATGATTGACATACAGAAATATCAAATGTACACAACTTGATGAGTTTGGAGATAGTTAACATCTGTGAAACCGTCACTACAGTCTATGTCATCAGCACATCCATCACCTCCAAAAGTTTCCTCCTGCCGTCTTTATTTATTTGTTATTGTTTTTTGTGTGATAAGAATACTTAACATAAGATTTATCCTCTTAGAAAAAATTTTAGTGTACAGTACAGTATTGTTAACTATAAACTCTATGCTGTACAGTAGATCTCTAAGACATATTCGTCTTACATAGCTGAAACTTTGTACCCTTTGACTCATACCTCGCTGTTTCCTTCTCCCCCCAGCCACAGGCAACCACTCTTCTACTCTCTGCTTCTGTGAGTTTGTTATAAGTGGTATTACATAGTACTGTCCTGTAGTTGGCTTATTCCACTTAGCATCTTCTCCTCCATGTTCATTCAGTTTCCACAAATGGTGGGACTTCCTTGTTTTTTAAGGCTGAATAATATTCCATTGTATGCACATACCACATTTTGTTTATCCATTCATCTTTCAATGGATGTTTAGGTTGCTTCCTTGTCCTAACTATTGTGAATAATGTTGCAGTAGACATGGGAGTGCAGCTATCTCTTCAAGATACTGATTTGAGTTCCTTTGAATATATACTTAGAAGTGGGATTGCTGGATCATATGGTCATTATTTTGGGGGACCACAACAAACTAAAAAGCTGCTGCAAAGCAAAGGAAACAATCAACAAAATGAAAAGGCAGTCTATGGAATGGGAGAAAATATTTGCTAACCATTTATCTGAGAAAAGATTAATATCCAAATTTTATCCCAATATAAAAGGAACTCCTACAACTCAACAGCAAACAAAGAACAAAACAAAACAAAAAACAAACTACACAAATAACATGATTAAGAAAATAGGTGAGGGAACTGAATACACATTTCTCCTAAGAAGACATGCAGATGTCCAACAGGCACATGAAAAGCATCACTAATCATCAGGGAAATGCACATCAAAACCACAATGAGATATCAGCTCACACTTGCTAGGATGGCTATGATAAAAAATAAACAAACAAACAAAGTGTTGGCGAGGATGTCAAGAAAAGGGAACCTTTGTGCACTGTTGGTGGGAATGCTTCATGATGTAACCACTGTGGAAAATAGTATGCAGGTTGTTCTTTGCCTAATTTTTTAAAGGTGGACGCCAAGGTGGTTGATTTGAAACTTTTTTCTTTTTCGGTATAGATATATAGTGCTATGATCTCCTCTTTGTGACATTCCACAAAGTTTGATATGTTTTTATTTTCATGAAGTTCAAAATGCCTCCTATTTCTCTGTATTCTTCTTTAACATGTGGCTTATTTAGAAATGTATTATTTTGCTTCCACATATTTGGGACATTTTTCAGATATCTTTCTGTGATTGATTTCTAATTTAATTCCATTGTGGATGGACAACAAACTTTGTATAACTTGATTCCTTTTACATTAATTGAGACTAGTTTTATGGCCCAGAATATGGTTTATTTTGATAAACGTTCTGTGTGCTCTTGCAAAGAACATGCTTTCTGCTGTTGTTGTGTGGCATGTTCTGTAAATGCCAATTAGGCCAAGTTGGTGGGTAAGGTTAAGTCTCCTATCTCCTGACTTACTTTCTGTCTGTTTATTATATTAATTATTGAGAGAGGGGTGTTGAAATATCTTTGTTCTCTGTTTTATTTTAGATCGTTTCTATTACTGTATCTTTAAGGTCACTAATCTTTACTTCTGAAATGTCCAGTCTGCCATTAATCCTGCCCAGTACCTTTTCACCTCAGACATGGTAGTTTTCATCTAGAGAAGCTCAGTTTGACTCTTGTTAATATCTTCCATGTCTCTGCATAACTTTCTGAACTATGGAATGCGGTTTTAATGTCCTTGCCTTCCAGTTCTAACATCTGTGTCAGTTTGGGGTTGGTTTTGACTGATCGCTTTATCTCTTCAATACGGGTCCTATCTTCCTGCTCTTTTGCATGACTGGTAATCTTTCACTGTTATTCAGACATTGTGAATTTTACCTTGCTTGGTGCTGGGTATTTTCGTATTCCTATAAATATTCTTGAGTTTTGTTCTGGGATCCAGTGGTGTTACTTGGAAACTTGAATCTTTGTCTCAGTATTGGCTTCTGGAGGAACCCAGATGAAGGCCAGCAACTGCATGAGATCATTTATAAGCATCAGGAAGGGCAGAATCAACTAAGACAGAAATCCCCCCCTTTTTTTTAAATTTATTTATTTTATTTTTATTTATTTTTGGCTGCGTTGGGTCTTTGTTGCTGTGTGCAGGCTTTGTCTAGTTGCTGCGAGCAGGGGCTACTCTTCGTTGTGGTGCACGGGCTTCTCATTGTGGTGGCTTCTCTTGTTGCAGAGCACAGGCTCTAGAGTGGAGGCTCAGTAGTTGTGGCTCGCGGGCTCTAGAGCGCAGGCTCAGTAGTTGTGGCTCGCGGGTTTAGTTGCTCCGCGGCATGTGGGATTTTCCCGGACCAGGGCTCAAACCCGTGTCCCCTGCATTGGCAGGCGGATTCTTAACTACTACGCCACCAGGGATGCCCCTAGAAATCCATTTTTAATGTGATGTTATGAAAGAGGAAAGAAAGAATTACTGCTCTAAATCTCTAATCTAAAGATTAGACAGAAGCCTTGAAGGAAATGATCACGAAATAATCAAATCCGTGATGAACTCAGTAGGAATAAAGCCCAAAATGAAGAGTCCATTTCAGGAAAGCAGATTTGCTTAGGTTTTCTCTCCAGCTACTTTTTCCCGAGCATTATATGAAAAGTGAGAGATGAATGCAGATATTGGAGCTGTTATTCAACAACCTTAACTTTTCTTTAGAAACAAATGAGCCAGAGTACCAGAAGGACAGAAATGATGCGAGACCAGACTCCAGAGTTAGGACTCATAGGGAATGAGGCCAGATCCTCCAGGAGTGGCCCAGCGACACCAGGGGCAGCCCTGAGAGGGCCAACATCCAAAGGAAGTTGTTAGCAAAGGGTGTGAAAATAAGGGAAAAAAAAAAAAACAAAAGAAAAAACCTAGAACATTTAAAATCTATGGGGTAGAAGGAAAGGATCAGAGAAGCTAGTTTCTTTGACAGATGAAAGCTTTTAAAATCTCACTGTGTCCTTTCGGAGAAGACCAGCAGTGAACTAGTTCCAGTTCCAGTGTTAGGAAGGAAGGTAAAGCCCAGATAGGGGACCATGTGGTCCAGGATGACCCAGAAATATGGCGTGTGTCAGGCTAAGCAGAAGCTAAAACAGTGCTGGCCAAAAAATGTTCCACAACTTCTTTATCTATTCATCTGTCAATGGACATTTAGGGTGCTTCCATGTCCTGGCTATTGTAAACAGTGCTGCAGTGAACATTGGGGTGCATGTGTCTTCTCGAATTATGGTTTTCTCTGGATATATGCCCAGGAGTGGGATTGCAGGATCATATGGTAATTCTATTTTTAGTTTTTTAAGGAACCTCCATACTGTTCTCTATAGTGGCTGTACCAATGGGATTGACATGTACACACTACTATATATAAAATAGATAACTAATAAGGACCTACTGTGTAGCACAGGGAACTCAACTCAATACTCTGTAATGACCTATATGGGAAAAGAATGTAAAAAGGAATGGATGTGTGTGTGTATGCGTGTGTGTGTGTGTGTATATATAAAACTGATTCACTTTGCTGTACAGCAGAAGCTAACACAACATTCTAAATCAACTATACCCCAATAAAGATTAAAAGAAAAACAAACCCCCCCAAAAAAGTTCTGCAATGGTGTTAAACGGTCTGTATCTGCACTCTCCAGGACAGTAGCCATTGGCCACATATGGCTACTGAGCCCTTGAAAGGTGACCAATGTGACTGAGGAACTGAATTTCTCATCTCATTTCATCACTGCGCTCTTAAGAACATGTGGCTAGTGGCTTCCGTATTAGACAGTCCAGATGTGGAAGGCACACCCCAGGGTAATTTGAGCTTTGAGACATCACACAAGACAGAGGATGAACCAGAGGACTGGGGAAGGCCTGGTGTGGTTTCTCTACTTTTACATGAGAAGTATGACCTTGGCCCTGGCTTGTCCAGTGTTTTTCAAGTACTTGCGATGGTACCCCCACAGTAATGAACTTACTCAGCATCTTATGCAACATCTTAATGCCTGTTAAATTTGTCATTCATTGCTTCAAGAAGCAGCTATTGGGTAGGACATGAATTCAGCTCTGTATGAGGACAAAGTTGTGAACAAAATAGACCCAGTATCTGTCCTCATGGAAATGATAATTTAGCAAGAGGAACAGACATAAGACCAAGGATGGCACCGATTTAGTTCACTTTAACTGTGAGAAGTACTCTTAGTAAACAGGACAGATGCTGTGAGAACAAAGAATAGGGTCTCAGACTCATCTGAGAACAGCAGGGGGCTTTGTTGAGGAAGTGACCTTTAAGTAGGAATTAGTCCAGCAAAGATGACGCCATGGGAGGCTAGGGAAGGGCATTCCAGGTGGAGGGAACAGCATGCAGATGGGTCCTGGGGAGTGAAGAACTTTGGGGTGTTCTAGGAACCATGAGATGCCAGTGTAGCCAGATTTAAGGAATTATAAATATTGTCAGGTGGTAGTGTCTCACCGACAAAAAGGTCAAGTGGTTTTTACTGCCTTTTATCATTAGCAGTGGAATTCTTTAGTCAAACGAAAAATTGTGGGAAGTCTACTAATCAAACAGATGAAGATGAAGGCAGGGTTCCTGTGCATCTCCTACACAGAAGCATCTCTGCAGAGCTTTGGGGCTCGACGTAACAGACTTGGAAACACTGCAGAGTCAGCTCCTGTCTTTTCACAGGTGAGGAGACCGAGGCTCAAGGCAAGTGTGTAACTTGATTAAGGCCCGGCAGCTTGAGGAGGGCAGAGGAAACCAGCACTGTGGTCGTCTGCCTCCCGCGCCAGCCCTCCCCCGCCCCCCCCGCTGCTGTGTGTTCTTTTTGCTTTACTGCAAAGGAAAACATTCTGAGCCTGTCACTGGGGATTCCTTGGAACCCCTTTCAGAATTCAGTTCTATTCAGCAACTAGTTTTGAGGACCTGTTAGATGTGCCTGTATCAGTTAGCAAAACAGGCCACGGTCCTTTGTGGAGCTAAATTTCCTGAGCTTGTGTTCAGACAGTGAAATCCTGGGCTGGATGAGCCCACAGCCATTCTAGCGGTAGAAATCCTTAGGTTCTTGTGACACAGCACTGTGGGCAGAGAAAGATGCCCTTATCCACTTGCCCTGGTGAGGGTAAAAGTGGAGAAGTCAGTGGTCACCGAGTGGTATTGAGTAAGTAGACTTTGGATGGGCGTTACCAGGAAACAGGAGACTATGGGGTCTCAGGCTTTCCCTGCCCTTCCACTGGCCCCTTCCCATGCATTTGTTCATTTGCGTCAGCCCAGGGTGAAGACTCGGGCATGAGTTTTAATCCAGTTCCAGGCAGACTTTGATGCGTTGCCGCGTGGTATGATGGAGCCCAGGGGTCGGGTTAGACAACCCATGGACAGTCAGGGGTGACTTGTTCCAGGTATGAGGCAGTCATCATGCAGTGTCTGCCACTCCTCATGGGAGTGCTGACCGATGACCAGTTGAAGATGTGAAGGGCTGTCCCCCTTCATGGAGCTGTGGTTCTTTCCCCTGGCATCCAAGCCAGGTGGCCTCCCACTCCTGGTTTCTTCAAAGCCTATCAGGGTTGACATAGTCTTATTTATTTATTTTTTTAAACATCTTTATTGGAGTATAATTGCTTTACAATGGTGTGTTAGTTTCTGCTTTATAACAAAGTGAATCAACTATACATATATCCCCATATCTCCTCCCTCTTGCGTCTCCCTCCCACCCTCCCTATCCCACCCCTCTAGATGGTCACAAAGAACTGAGCTGATCTCCCTGTGCTATGCAGCTGTTTCCCACTAGCTATCTATTTTACATTTGGTAGTGTATATATGTCCATGCCACTCTCTCACTTTGTCCCAGCTGACATGGTCTTATTTTTAAAAGCCCACTCATTTTCTTCCACTTTCTCTCTCAGGGTCCTTAGGACAGAGATAACAGAGGGTACAACACACCCCAAAGTGGTCCCCCCCCACCCCAGTGATTACTAGCCAGTGTCCCAGGCCATCCTCTGCCTGTGGGGTGCACTCTTGCTCTACGTGACTCCCTCTAGGAGTCAGGAATCGCCTCTGCCCCCAGCGTGTCTGGAGTCTTAATTCCAAGGTCTGGTGTTTTTCTCCATCACCTTGGTCACTGTGTCACCCAGAGGCCCACTCCTGGCATCCTCTCCAGCATGGGGGCAGGAATAGGGAGCTAGTGTGGATATAACTTAAACCAGGCTCCCAGTTCAGTGCTTCTTCCATCAGGCTCTTCAGGAAACCAGGACCCACCAGTACTACCAAAACATCAATCTCTAATCCATCTTTCCATTTCTTCTGTAAAGTTTACAGCTAGGAAAATCAGTTCATGTTTGAGAACACAAAATTTTGGTGAGCCTTCTATCAGCCTTCTGTCCTAGCTACCTCAAATTCCTTTTCAATTTGAGGTAGGACAGACACATGTAACCAAAATGCCATTGGTACCCTGGCCACATCGATGGAAAACATAATTGAAACATAAAAGGCAGAGTGGCACCTTGGGTTTGATCATAATGGTGGAAGCAGAATTTCAGCGGCATATCACTTCACAATTGTTGTTTTCTCTACATTTTCATCAAAAAATCATCCTGACATCAATAACCTAATTTCTAGTAGTACATTTGGCATCAGCACTGTTTCCAACTGGTTTAAAACAAAATCCCAAACCTTGAAGTATTTGAAGAATTTAAATTTTATTTCTACTAAGGAAAATTAGGAGTGTACACACCAGACAGTACATAAAATGTAGGTGTTTTTTCTTTATGTAGAGAGAACTTCGGGTGAAATAATGAAATCGTTTTAACACATGGATTTGCAAATATATTCATGTTTGTTCAGCGAATGATTTCCTGTGCTGAAGGTGTGTATTAATAAATATTCCGACAGCAAATGCAATTTCAAAAAAGAACCTCTGAAAACCTGATTTTGAATTGCCTCATGGAACTTGCTGAAATCTTGTACCTGCCCTTTCTTCTTTGTTTGATTGCTTTGGAGAACTTACAGTTCAGACTGAGAGGCTTACTGGCCTTCCACGATATTGGGGTGACATCACCCAAAGCACTCAGTATTTTAGCAGAATGTCAGTGTTCTTAAATATATATGATTCGTGTGTGTGTGTGTGTGTGTGTGTGTGTATGAGAGAGAGAGTACTTGAATGTTGGTACCAAATCAAACCCCATCCGGAAGATTCCATTCTCTTTGAAATTCCACCTGAGTATTCTTGTATTTGCTTACATGTGAGAACATTGGTGAAATGATAGAGGACTGGCAAGGTTGATTTAGAAACTGAAGAACTTAGAGTTCAATTTTAGAGCTTTTCTGCCTCTTCCTTTCATGAATTGACTTTTTTAATTAATTTTTATTGGAGTATAGTTGATTTACAATGTGTTAGTTTCAGGTGTACAGCAAAGTGAATCAGTTATACATATACATGTATCCATTCTTTTTCAGATTCTTTTCCCATATAAGTCATTACAGAGTACTGAGTAGAGTTCCCTGTGCTATACAGTAGGTCCTTATTAGTTATCTGTTTTATATATAGTAGTGTGTATATGTCGATCCACTTTTAGATCTTCATCCGGAGACCCAGTTGAATTCCATTCAAAAATGTTTACTGAGAAGCCATTCTCTGCCTGTCCACTCTGCAAAGGCAGGATGTGATGTGATTCCTACCTTAAAGGAATCTTCCGTCTCGCAGGGGAGAAAGACATGTGACAGATTTACTAGAATGGAGTGATGGCTGCAGTGAGCAGGGGAGGGTCGAGGTCCAGGAGTGTGGCAGAAAGAGCGAAAGGCAGCACGAAAGGGACATGATTAAATTTGAGGGCCTAGGGCTACAGCAGGGTGCGTGGCATTCCCCATGTTCTCCATGGCCAGTGCAGTCCCCCTGGCTGGAGTGAGGCAGTGCCATGGCCTCCCAGTGCGTGGGTGAGGTTATTTAGTTGCTTTATCTATTGTATATGAGAGGAACCTCCCACCCCACTTCTAAGGTATGAAGTTGCAAAGATACAAGCACAAGCCTTGGGGAAGGCGGGGGATGGATCTAGTAGGAGATGGCAGCTGGCGATGTGAAATAGTCCCAGATCCCCTCCACGGCTGTCACAGACAGACACCACTAATCAATCATGGCACTCTTTCCTGCTGATCTCTGACAAGATGATGGACCAGGCAGTTTCTACCAACCAGTAAGGTTGGTACCAGGAAGATACCTGTTGACTCTTACAGAGGGTCTGTTTCTGAAAACTGAGTAGAAAAGTGGGCGTTTATTTGGCTTGTTGATCCAGGGACAGTGGAGACTCCCAGGGACCAGAGCTGGTTCCTGTCAGTGAGTCCCTGGGCAGAGCAGCTTGGCCGTCCCGGAAGAGCCTTGGGCAATGGTGCCGAGAAGCTGCTAAAGAAGGTCCAAGGGCAAGAAGTAGTGACGGGTCCTTGGGGTCATCCCGTGAAATGATGGAGGTGGGAGATTCGGGGAGAGTGGGACGTGCCCTTCAGACGGCAAGCATTTGTCATTCTTTAGTTTCTCTGTGTCCCACTTTCCATCTTCCTCCTGGGAGTGAAGAAGGGGCGGGCTGTGCTCTGATGGTACTCACTCCAGCTGCTTCAGGCATCCAGGGAGGCCACTTGGCAAAGGGGGGCTGCCTTTCATGTCAGAAACAAAGAAGGGAAAACACAACAAAGTTGTCCTGGCTTCAGAAGAGAACTGCAGGAAAGATGCAGCAGAAAAAGGTCTTCAAGGAGAATAAATGTATCGCAAAAGTGTCTATTTTAGGAGTCTAGTTACTGGTAATTATCTCAGGCATGGGAAGGAAAAAAAAGGAGAAATCTAACCTACAACAGCACCAGTAATAATGAGAGTAATTATTTAGATATGTCAGTTCCCCCTGTGGTTCCCTTTCTCCACCATGTTGAACCATATATATATGTGCATATACTGAACCTTCTATAGTTTAGCAAGGAAATGTTGACAATGCTGTGTTTCTGTTGTGGTGTCTACACCCTAACTAACTCGGCAGAGGGTGTCAGTGAGATAGAGTAAGTCCTGGTGCCTCTTTCCACTTTCGTGGGGTTAGGGTACAGCAAGGCTAAGGACTGCTGATGCTTCCAAGGGAACCTTGCAGGTTTTATAGGATTAAACCTGTAAATCCAGGTGCCAGGCCCGGCCCAGGCCCTCCGTGTGTGCAGAACGAGGAGATCGGGGCAGGCCTGCAGGGGCAGCTGGGCCAGGCTCAGTGGGCTGAAGGGAGCAAAAACGTGGGCGTACATGTTGACATTGAGGGATCTGGGGGCAGGGTGGACCCATCAGGTGCAGACTGGGCTGTGCAGCTCTTGGACAGGACAGATGCCCTAAGGAAGAGAACGTCCTGTACCTGTTCTGACCAGTAAACTGGAGAAAGTTCAGGGCATGTTTGTGGCTGAGCCACCGAGTCAGAAGGATGCAGCCCAATTAAATCCAAATGTCTGCTTGGAGAAGAGGTTGAGGGAGAGAAATTCCTTACACAACTACAACCCCAGAGGGAAAACAACCCAAGTGTCAAGTTAGGAAATGATGCAATAAATTAGATCCATAGTATAAAATATTAGGCCACTAAATCATGACTATGAAGAATTTTAATAACATAGGAAAATGTTAATGATACTATATTAAGTTTTTTTAAAAAGAGCTAACTTTTTTTTAATAGTAGTACAATTATGTTAAAAATATATATACATGCACAAAACATATACAGAATAGAGTGGTCTCGAATGTTGATGGGGGATGTCTCTGGAAAGTAAGATTATGGTTATCTTTCATTTTTATACTTTTCTGCATCGTCCAGTTTTTGCATGTACATGCATTACATCTCCAATCTGAAAAATAAAATATATGGACCCTTTTTTGAACGCTGGAATTAAGATGAAATTCATTGCACAGATACTCAATTATAGAACAAGACAGAGTGGTGAGAAGAGGGACATTCCTTAGAAGAATGTTGAAAGGGGCCAGGGAACAAAGCAAGTGCCTTACAAGGAGCCGGGAGACTTTGTCAGAAAGCTTCTTAAGGCCTAGAAAAAATACTTACAAAGAAGCAAAGCAATGTGGTCCCCAGAGGGGGAAAAATTAAACCACCCATTTGCCAAAAAGCATTAGACAATGTCCTTGAGGAAACTGATCTGCTGTGCAGTTGTGACCCCAAAAGATAAAAAAGGATGGAAGGAAAAAAGGAAGGCATTGCTTTGCTGTGCGTCTCAGAACAGAAACTGCTGTGCTCTGTCCTGAGATGCTGCGTGAGACTCAGGCCATTTCACTGCAAGGACGGTCCGCGGAGGAGAAAATGCAGGCAGGGGAGTGGGAAGGAGACAGCTGGGGGGGGGTACTTTAATATTTAGCCCCCCCTCCCTGCCAGGTGCACGCGCTCTCCATCTTTAACAGGTGAGTGGTCAGATTTCAAGCCTGAGTCAGTCCCCCTCCCGCCTGGAGCCCCCCGTGGATCAGGGATGCAGAGATTGTGTTGTAGGAAGAGTGATGGTCATTTGAAGACAGACTTAAAAGAGGAACAACGCTGGATGTGGAAAGACTAGAAGAATGTATCAGATCGTGAAATGATGAAAAGGTGGGACAGCGGGACTATGCCACTTCCTCCCCTACGAGGCAGAAGATTATACGTCAGCGTTGCCATCAGGTCTGTGGCTTCCACGAAGGCAGAACCACATCCCGCCTTGCTCTCCATTGGAGCCCCAGCACCAAGGATCTTGTCTGTCACATAATAGGTGCTCAGGAAACACTGAAAATAAAGGGATGAAAGCATCCAGTGAACCATGAGTTGAAGGTACCTTAAGAGGTGACGCTATGAACAAATTCACTTATTCTTTCTACAGATATGTATTGAGCGTTTTCCTGTGCAAGACACCATCTTCAAAACCGATACGAGTTCATAACAAATTTGACATTGGAATGTGAAAGGGAGCGGAGGTGGGTGGTGTTTCTGGAAACACCTCTGCCCTTTTGAGGTGGAGTCTGGGAGAAGCCACGTGGTTCCTTCCTGGTTCCTTGGTCCCTCACGGTGGCCATGCATTGACTGACTTGCTTCTGAATCCCTTCCAGTCGGGTCGACTCTCGGGGGGGCGTGTCCTGGACCGAGCAAAGGTGGCTTCTCTGCTGGCTGGTGTGGGGAAGCCTGTTTTGCCCCGGGGTCATCACGATGTGAGTGACGTGACCCTCAAGCACATTCTTGCATCGGGGTACTCCCAAATCCCTCTTCTCCCAGACGTCGTGAACCACCCCTGTGTCCCCAACCAGGGCCCACCCCCTGTGTGTCTGGAAATGGTCCTTCTTCAAATTCCTCTTCAGCAGAGAGTGTGGTGTTTTTAGGGGCACAGACACCACTTGGTAGCACGAGTCTTCAGCATCCTCTGGTGCCATGTTCGTTGGCAAGAAAATGAAGTCGGTGTTTGGGAAACGTCAAGATATCATTGGACCTAGCGGCCTTGGCCATCACCAAGCAGCTTGATGATGGCTTCGGCCCTATTTTTGGGTCTGGATCTTTCAAGGGCGTCAGTGGCGAGACGTGAGTTGGATTTCTCAGGGAGGGGAAGGCTCTGGCCATTGGAACGGCCTCATTTCAAGGCAGGAGTGAGTCAGGCGAGCTGGAAGTAGAAGGGAGTTAAGGAAAATAAATAGGGAGCAATGGAGGAGTCACTGGGGAACATCGTATTTGCTTCACCCTCAAAGCTTTGGCCATCTTTCCATCAGCTTGGATAATTGTGGGTTATGGCTTTGAGAAGTGAAAACCCAAATGTTCTGCTTTAGTGGCCTCCGATACGGTCTCTCTCTGGCAGCTGCGCACCGTGGCTTTGGGCCTGGGGGTGTTGACTTTCCCTTGACACTTCCAAAATACTCACATTTTGTTTCTAATGTATTTGGTGAACTTCCTTTGTGTTCATCTCAGGATCTCACAGGGTGTAAGAAATGCACAATGTGAGCTACAGCAGGGTTGCCTATGGCCCCTCACTCCCCATACCTGTTCTTGTCGTGTTTTTAGCTGTGGGTGTGCATAGGGTCATAACCTCTCCTTATTCTGCAACAATGGGGGACACTTTTGAAGGTATTAAATGACAGTAGTGTTTAGTATAGCACTAGGCAGACTTCATACCCCAGAAAGTAGGAATTTAAAGTATTTGGCCTGTGAATTTATCTCATGCTATTTTTGTTCAGACTCATCCAAGGCATCTTTGTTTCATGCCTAATGAAATTATTCAGGCAGAGGGAGTGACCCAGACAAAGAAAAATGCGCTGGTTGGGATGGCAAGACAGAGCCGAAAGCTCACAGAGAAGACCTTCCTATAGGACAGAGATGGGAAAATAATGGAGAAGATTGTGACGATTACATTTCCCTCGTGGGTGAAATGCCAAGTTGGAAAATAAAAGGGGGTGGGGGGAGAAAGAGGCAGGGAGAACCACCATTTTAAAATTTCTCTTCGTAACGCTATTAACAAAATTAACCAGCAGATATCAAGCAGATATCAAGCTGGGAAATATTTGAAACAAATAGGACAGAACAAGAAGATTAATATTCCTAATATATAAGGAATTCATACAAATCAATAAGAAAAACATTAAGACCCAGAACAGATACCCGAGTAAAGGACAAACAAATACCCAAAGAGGAAATGCAAATGGAAAATCAACATACAACAAAACGTCCAGGCTCACTGGTTTTCAACAAAATGCAAATTGAAATAGCCAGGGCACATCATCTCCCCCACCAAATTAACAAAGATGCTAAGATGATGGTCCAGAAAAAGGTGCAGTCAGATAGAATGTTTTGTGCCACTCAGGCAAAGAACAGACTTTCTGGAAAACAGTTGGCCCGTACACACTGGCCCGTACACATCAAGAGCCTTAAAATATGTGGATGCCATTTGACCCTAAAAGTCAGCTTCTAGAAATGTATCTTGAAGAGGTCCTCGGAAATGTGAGCCCTCGTTGGTGTGCAAAGACATTTGTAACAGACATGTGGTTTATTAAAACACTAATTACAAAAGAGCTGAAATGCACCAAATTATGAGAACAGCTCAATAAGTATGGCTTTTCTGTTCCATGAAATATAGAGCCTTAAAAACGATGTGTGTGAAAAGTTTTTCATGGCATGGAAAAACTCAGGATAGAACATGAATAGAAAAAAATAGGAAACTATCACCACATATGATTTCACCTATATTTTAAAAATGTTCCACGTAGAACAGAAACCTCAGGCCTCATCCTTTCCTGCCGTGATGTGCTTCTTCAGAACCGTCGAGACTCTGAGCCTGGGTCATGCAGCCAGTTCCTGGGCACTGTGAATGACGCCCCCCCCGGACCCCCCAGGGAGGCTGCTGTCAGCCCTTTTCTTTCTTCTCAGAGGAATTCCAGCTCTGTTCACATAGTGTGGGCAAAATCTTATGACAGACCCCAGGGCCCAGTCCTGTGGATCCCTACATCAAAGTGGAGGTGGAAACAAATATTTCAGCCATATCATCCGTTTTCCCTTATAAAAAAAAAACGTAAATAGGTATTTGAAATTCCACTTAAAAAAAACAAAAACAAAAACACTTAGGATCGAAACAACCTTTCAAAACTAACTCTGGGGCCCCGTCCAGGGTCTTCTGCTTTCTTCTGGCATGAGGTGTTGTAACCCTGCACACGTTTCAGAGAATGTGCTCTGATTTGTCATCAGATTCTGTTTCCAGGAGGGGAAACCTAGGATATATAATTTCAGCCTCCAGTTAATGTATTAAATTAAAAGAAATGGCATCTTTCCTTCTGGATGTGAAAGGTGGTATACCAGGGTTTGTGGGGTCAGACAGACCTGGCTTTTTTTTTTTTTAATAAAAAATTGTATATATTTAGGGTCTACAGCATGACGTTTTGACACATATACACAGTGAAATGGTTACTGCAGTCGAGTGAATTAACACATTCATTCTCCTCCCAGAGTGACCTTTTGCGGGGGGTCAGAGCACCTGAGATCTACTCTCCTAACAGATTTCCAGGGTGCACTACAGCGTTCTTAACCACAGTCACTGCGCTGGACTTGACATCTCCAGAGCTTATTCATCCTGCCTGACTGAACTCTGGACCCTTGGAATTACGGCTCTCTCTCTCACGGCTCTGAGCTTGGAGGTGATGCTTAATTCTTCTGAGCCTCAGTTTTCCCATTCGTAAAGACAGACAAAAACAATAGCTAACGTTCTGTGTATTAGCCCTGGGCTGAATGTCTCACATGTATTCACTCACCTCACCTCTCACCACCGCCCCGAGGTGGGCTGTGCGTGAAGTCCGGTGACAAATGAGGAAACAGGCACAGATAAGCACAATAGTCTGCTGTGATTCACACAGCTTGTTAAGTGGCAGAGCCTGGATTCTCGTTTAGGAAATGAGGCCCCAGAGCCTGTGTTCTTTTTTTTTTTTTAAAGATTTTTTGATATGGACCATTTTTAAAGTCTTTATTGAGTTTGTTACAATATTGCTTCTGTTTTATGTTTTGGGTTTTTGGCCCCAAGGCATGCGGGATCTTAGCTCCCATACCAGGGATCGAACCCTCACCCCCTGCATTGGAAGGCGATGTCTTAACCACTGGACCGCCAGGGAAGTCCCAGAGAGCCTGTGTTCTTAACAGCCGTGCCCTGGCTGGTAGCATCTACCTCAAAGGATCCCCTGAGGATTAGGTGGAAGGTCATGTGACCCATTCCCCACTCACCCCCAATTCCAGACAATGATATCAGGGGAAGTCACACCTTGGGAGGAAAATTAACACTCCCTCCCTTTGACTGAAAAGACTTTTGCTGATAAAAGCCCCCCCTCCCCGTTTCACAGGTGAGGAAACAGAGGTCAGGGGAGTGGACTTGGCCATGGACACCTGCAAGTTGGCATCCTGTCCCAGTGATTCCTAATCATGGCTCTTTGCTTGGTGCCGTGATGCCTCCTTGATTAGAGTAAATTGATAGTGCAAGAGAGACTTAAGGAAAAGGTGGGATTTGAACAGTTCACTGATGAGAGCCTAGACTTAAATAGGAGGAGAGGAGAATAGGAATTATAGGTTTGGAAATACGAACATTCACTCATTCCCCTGCTTGGTGATTCTATTAATATTGAGCATTTACTGGTTCCTGGGCTCTGCGCTAAGTTTTTGAGAAACAGACACAAGGAGTCTTGCAAGGAGCTTCCAGACTAATGGGAGGGACATACAGATACCACACAATGTAACGAGTGATGTAGCAAAGCTTTGCATAGGTGCCATCAACCCAGAATCCACAGGAGTAATCTTGGAGGACTTCTTGGAGTAGGTGACATTGAAGCTTAATTTTTTAGGATGAATAGGAATTAGACAAGTGAGGGGAGATGGGAAAGACAGCACAGTCTGGAGGGCAGCATGCACAAAGGCCTAAGGCCGGAGAGAATATTAGGTGTCCAGGGAACTACGAGGAAATTCATGTGTATTAGACTGGAGAGGTAGATGGGGAAAAAAACGTGAAGGACCTTAAATATTAACAAATCAGATTTTATCCTGAAGACAGTAAGGAATGTCCAAAAGGAAGTAAGATGGTCAGATTTGCATTCTATAAAGAATTCCTCTGGCAGAAGTATAGAAAGTAGATCAGAGATGACATTTGACTAAATATGGCGCATTATATATTCCTTCACAAAACCCGTGGACGTGATAATAACATAAATTAAAAAGGCATCAATGGAAACTAATATAATGTTATATGTCAAACATACCTCAATAAAAAAAGAAAGGCCTCAATCCACAAGTTCTAAGAGAGCGGAAGCAGATAAGACGGGTCAACATGGTTCTACCACCTGTCAAGTGGAGGGACGGGCAATACCTGACTTAGCAGACAAAGCTGGACCCCCACCCCTGCAGGATGGGAACCAGGGGGAGCCAACCAGAAAGCAGCTGGTTCACTTTGAAGAACCTTTGAAAGGCTCAGGCGTCAACGTGCCGGGTACCTATGAAGGCGCAGACTTGAGGAAGGGCTGGAAACAGAAGACTCGGCTGGTTCTTTGTCAGAACAATGATGTAACCTTGTAAATATCCTCACCTCCCACACCACACAGTCAGGAAACCAGCCCCACCCCAGCCCCAGCAGAGAACCAAGGGCACCTTCTCTGAGATGACCCTGAGACGTTCTGACTCAGGTATCAGCTGAGCTGAGGGTGCTGGATGTGGCCCCATATTGCAGCAACGGGGGGTAAGTGAAAATCTGCATACTGAATGGCCAGATTCCTGCTTGCAGTCAGCAATGGGAGCCAGACCTGTACGCTCCAGACAGGAAGTTGGAGTGGGGGAGCATTTGGGGAAACTCATCAGCTAAAAGACCTACAGTATAATGTGGACATTTGAAGTCCCCTGAGAATTTGCTAGATCCCTGCCTGGTCAGTCTGCACTGAAGCCCAGAAGGAGACAGCCTCTTCCTCCCCAGAAACATGGCTTTCCATCAGCACTTCAGTGCCTTACTCAGATATGAATGAACAACAAGGGGTCATCAGACATTCAAAGGAGAAAGTCAGCAACCAAAGTGAGAAAGTAGGACAGAAAGGAATTTGATGGACAGAGAGAGTGTGGAACACATACGAAATATCCAGAAAATGGTGAGTTATAGCCTTGAATGTAAGAGAACTTATTGCACCCATGGAACAAGAACAGCAGGCTATAAAAAGGGACCTTCAGAGAACATAAAAGAAATCCTGGAAATAAAACATCTAATAGCAAAAGCAAAAAGTTCAACAAAAGAGTAGTAACATACAGTTGAGGAAATCTCCCAGAAAGTAGAATAAAACAAAAGTGGAATGGAATAAAGTAGAGGGAGAATTTTTTTTAAATCAGGGAATGGGTCTATGAAATCTAAAACCCAGATCAACATGAGTTATAGAAACAAAACAAACAAAAAACAGAGAATATGGGGCTTCCCTGGTGGCGCAGTGGTTGAGAGTCTGCCTGCTAATGTAGGGGACACGGGTTCAAGCCCTGGTCTGGGAAGATCCCGCATGCCGCAGAGCAACTAGGCCCGTGAGCCACAACTACTGAGCCTGCGCATCTGGAGCCTGTGCTCCGCAACAAGAGAGGCCGCTACAGTGAGAGGCCCGCGCACCGCGATGAAGAGTGGCCCCCACTCGCCGCAACTAGAGAAAGCCCTCGCACAGAAACGAAGACCCAACACAGCCAAAAATAATAAATAAATAAATAAATTTAAACAAAACAAAACAAACAAACAAACAAAACAGAGAATATGGAAAAGGAGAAGAAATTATCAAATAAAAAATACAAGAAAATGTCCAACTCACAGGTGGGAGTTGCCCACTTTGAAAGGACCCACTGAGTGCCCATAACAGTGGATTTAAAAAGACCCTCATCTCTAAATACCATTCCCCTTTAAAAGAACCAGAGATCCTTGAGGAAGTGGTTGATTGTAGATCTGGGGTAGGAAATATACAAGATGGAACTTGGGTCAAACCAGACAGCAAAGCAGTCATCGAAATCTGGGTCACGTCGGTAGGACTCAGGAGCCACTTTGGAGAGGTTTCCACTGGCCAAGGATGTGATGACTTGAGCCTCACTTAGAATAAGGACTGCACACATCAAACCACAAGTCCATCATGACACTTAAAAGGAGAACTCATTGGGTCACTTTTGGAAGATGCTAGGGAGCCAACTCCTTATCTTGAAAGCTGGTAAATAACAAGAAAGAATCAAGCATTTATTTTGTCTTCCTTGTAAAACTGTACCTCGGGTAACCAAACAGTTGATGAGAAGAGGGTTCTCTATCAAACTATTTCAACTAATAAACAAAAAAAGGAAGGGAAAGAATGAGAACTTCACCATTGCATTTCCTAGTGAAATTCAGGATCCAGGTAAGGTCAGTGGTTGTCACTGACAACACAAAAAGAGTGACACAAAGAGTGATGTGTGCCTCCCAATAGAAGTACACACCACTGCCTGTTGGCACCAACCAGACAGTGAAAGGCCAGTCTCTCCTTTTCCCGGCTCCCTAAGACAGAAGAGAAAACTTCAGGCTGAGGCTGAGTTTATTACCCAGTTTGCACAGGGACTGGGGATCTGGCATAAAGGCTTTTGCAGGTGATTGATTTAATCATTTAAATGAGTATGCTGGTGCCTCCAAGCAAAAGTCCCTGAACCTCTGCCTAGAAGGGATATTGGAGGTTTAACCCAGCTGTCCATCCATCAGGTGGGACAGCGCTGCAGCCCCTCAGGACCCCATGGGGAGGGGTGTGAAGGAGCCTCGCTCAGGGTGGCATAGTCAAAGCTGCTCACCTTTCCTACCTGTCCACGCCCCCCACACCCCAGGAAGCAGTGAGCCAAGCTCCTTATGCAGTGCCTCTGTCCACTTCTGCGGCTTTTAGAGAAGCCTGGGCTCAGAGAAGTGACCTCAAGTTCTCCTGTTGTCTTAGCTTGGGTTCCTCCAATGGCTGAGTGTAAACCAGGGCTTGGGTGTAGGAGCTGAGCCCAGGAAGCAGGGTGACGGAGGGAGGAAGGGAAACAGGAGCATCAGTGCAGGATGCATCAGGGGTCCAGTCACTGTGGGCAGCGGGGGCTTAGCCCCACTGGGGACCTCCGGGGTGACCCTCCAAGGGAGGAGGGTCATCCACCCATCACTTCCTCCATCGGCTGAGAGTCTTTGGGATGCTCACTCTCTGACCCTCTGGTTGGTCCCACTGAGCCCACTCTCTGGCCAGAGACCTCTTGCAGATGGGGGGACATGGGACACTGCCTATCTGGAGGGAACTGCCTGCAGGTGACCTCCGTGGTGAGTCAAGGTCAGCAGAGCCAGACTTCCTGGCTCCCGTGCTGTGCTTGTAAGCACTACACTGAATTGGTCTTGGGGTCTTTTATAAGGTGCAGACCTGGAGCTCGGGGAGAGAGGACAGGCTGACACGGCTGAACTTGCTTAAGTCCAGTAGGTGATGACTTGCAGGTGTCACATGTCAGGGGAGCAGGCACTTAGGTAGCTAGGGCTGTGCGTGGGTGCCTCTGGCATGATGCACCCCAGAAAGAATCAGGGATACTCTTCTGCTCCATGTGCTGGCTCCAGGACCTGGCTTCTGACCTGGGTAGTCCTCCCGAGTTTGGCATCTTTGGCAGCCATCTCTTAGATGGGGAAATTCTGCCCCTTGCCTGGCAGCTTTGGTGAAATGCTTCTGGCAGTTCTCAGCCTTGGCAACACATTACGGTCACCTGGGGGCCTTTCAAAAGATGGATGCTGCTGTCCCGTCCCCAGAGTGACAGAAGGAGGTAATTGGTCTGTGGTGAGTGCTGGCGTGGGGAGCTTTTAATGCCCCCCCGCCCCAGGTGTTTCTAATGAACAGCCACAGCTTATAAGAAAGTTCTAAAAGCTTAAGCAGGAAGTCCCTTTTGTAAGCAAGTATTATTTTAGCAATCAGGAAGGAATTTCTCACTTCTTTATGAAACCCCACCCACTAAGTGGGGTGGTGGGGCCGGTGGGGCGGGGGAGAAGGAGACTCAGCAGAGGCGTGTGTGAGCAAGTCCCTTTTTCCTGCAGGTCACTGGTAGAATCTGGGAGTTCCTACATGGAATTGATTAGTGATTGATAAGTGATTTGGAGAGGTTCACCATTCAGAAGCCCCTGTCTCTGTCACCTCCTGGCCGTAAAAGCCTGTTTACTTTCTGCTGTGCCTCTTCAACTCCCAAGCTTGGTTTACACATCTCTAAAATGAGGACGGGCAGGCTGCCCGAGAAAACGCACATAAACTGTGTGCCGAGCACGCGCAGGGCAGACGCGGGCAGCCCCCGCCCCACATGCAGCTGGGTGGACCGAGGGTGGTGCTGTGTTCTGGGCCACAGTGAAAAGGCGTGAGTGGCGCAGGGGATGTTCATTCCTCTGTGCGGGGCCGGGCAGCCGGATGCCATGCCAAGGAGACATTTGAGGAACCAAACTCGGGAGGGAAGATCGCCCTTCCTCCAGCTTTTCCTGCTCCACCCACTCAGCCCCAACTGCAGAAGCTGGAAGCCAACAGCAGTTCGAGTGCGACGTGATAAAAGACCTCCAGTCAGCCTGAAGGAGGTGGCTGGCTGTGGTCAGTAGGACAGAGGCATTTACACACTTTTAGGGTGCTTTCCCTCCCCAAGAGCAGTGAAGCAGGAGCCCCCAGAGGTGGGAGGGATTTCCTGGGCATCAGCAGCAGGAGGGTTTGCAGAATTGCTACCTCTGCTCCCAGGGTTCGCTTTCTGACTTGTTACGGGCACTGAACGGTCTTGGCCTTCCAGAACCCCGTGTGCTGTTATTCACAGCCCAGGATCATCCAGAGCTTGAGCAGAGCCGGACAGTTAGGGAAGCAGGCATCCTGCTATGTACAGAGGGCAGTGTATTCAGAGACATCCTTGTTGGCTCCCATGGTCGGTCAGTTCTGTAGACGTTGGGGGTGCCAGGTCCTGATGGTGCCATCAGGATTTGAAGCCACTTCTCTCTGGGGAGCCTACTGTTTAGTGCAGGACACTTGTCCAAGGGTTCATTTCTATGCACCATGATGCAGGATGTGTTAGAGGTAACACCAGCGCCTGGAGCGGGGTGGGAGGATGTGCAGAAAAGATGTTTGTCCAACAAGGAGTCTTCTCTGAGATGAGTTTAAAGGAGCAGAAGTTATAGTATGAAAAGGCAGGAAGAAATCCTTAATGGTGGAGGGGACCACATCAACCCTGGCAGAGTGGGGAGGAAAAGTGTGATGTGACAGAAGAAGTGCACACAGATGGGTGTGGATGGGGTGACAGGTGCAAGGGTTTGGGAGGTGGCGGGGTGACAAGAGATAAAGCGGGAGAGCGGGCGGAGACCAGACACCCAAGACCTTTTACTGGGTCAGAGTCTAGACTTCACTCTGTGAGCGATGGAGGTGAGGAAAGACTTTCTTGCTCTCCAACTTTTTATTGTGAAACTTCCAAACCTGCAGAAGCGTTGAAAGACTAGTACAATAAATAACTGGACACCCTACACAGGGATTCCCAAATTATTAACATCTGCCCATTGGCCTTCTCTCCTTCACTCTGTATTATTTTTCTCAGATTCTTTGAAAGCAGATTACAGACATCATGACTAAATACTTGAGCGTGGGTCTCTAGGAGGAATGCACGTTTGTTTTCCTACACGACCCCGATGCCATTACACACCCAAGGACTGAACTTTGATGGTACCTTGGATGTGTTATCTGACATCCGGTCCATAGTTAACTTTCCTCCATTTCCCCCAAAATGAACCTGACAGCTCTTCTGTTCTTTAAGTAGAGTCTGATCAGGGAGCCATGGTGCATCTGGGGATGTGGCTCTCAAGTCTCCTTCAACGTGGAACGGCCCCCAACTTCTTCTTGTGTTTGGTTTTTCCTGGTTAACGTTTGTTGAGAGGAGAGTGCAGGCCACTTGTGTATAGACTGTCCCCCAGTCTGGACCTGTGCGATCGTTCACTCACAATTAGACAAGGGTTAGACATTTTTGGCCAAAGCACCGCGTGGAGAGGCTTGGCCTTCCCGTTGCCTCACTGCAGGAGGCTCGTGGTGCCAGCGTGTCCCCACATTGCCTGGCTGAGTCCTTCCCTTGGTGTCACCAGGCCCCTCCATTGTGCAGACACGTCGTACCCTTCACATCTACGCGTGGGTCTGCAGCTCTGTCCTTCCTTCTCCATTTGCAGATTGGCATCCTCTCAGGAAAACCCCACACACCCCACTTTTTAAAAATCATCACTTTAGACAGGGGATTCATTTTATATTCAATGTGTCAGTGCCATTGTTAATTCATTAACACTCTTATGCTTGTGGATGCCCAGATTGTCGCAAACTGGGCCCCTGGGAGACCCCTCAAGCCAGCTCCTGGGTCCTCATGGGTCCCCGTTTGATTGAGCTCTTCCGGGATTTCTGCCTAAGTTGGTACTTTCGTGGCCCAGACTTGGAATTAACCTCTTCTCTGAGGAGCCCTGGTTCCTTTTCGTGAGGAATCATCATCAGAAACCATGGTTTGGGCACCGACTGTGCTCCATGACTACAGAAATGTCATTGCTTCCAGGTCTTCGGGTAGAGAGTGTGAGGAAATGTGTATGTTCTAAAACTTACAAGTTTATGCCAGTAATACCAATTCATCACAAGTTTCTTCCCCCTACTTCCGTTTCCCCACTTTGGTTCCCAAATATATTAACACATTCATTTATTTGCTGCATCCTACAATATCCACAAAGTCATTCACAGATTACTATACCAATAACACCACCACCACCAGATTTACTCAGTGAGAGGTAAGATTTCTTTGCAGGTATTTTCCTCTTTAGAATATATTCCACCAAGGGTATACAGTCCAAGTACCTGAATTTATTATTTGTGTGTGCAATTTATAAATGTGTACAAATAGATTCATCTGTATATAATTAGAGTTCACTTTTTCATCTGCAGTTTTACTTTTTGGAAATGTTAAGAAACTTACATTTCAAAAGTCAGTACTTAGGAAATTGTTTATGTAGCCAGTCTCTCCGAGGGATGGGCATTTGGTTGGTTCCAACATTTCGCTCTTGCAAATATTGCCACGGAGAATTACTTCAATTCATGAACATGCGTCATCCAGGTAAACTCCTAAAAATGGGGTTGCGTACTGATGGACAGAGGCACATGTGATTTTGTGAGATGTTGACACGTTCCCTTCCGTCCGGCTGCACCATTTGAGTTTTCAGGAGGTTCTGTTGGACAGTGGGTTTGAGAGGAAATGAGGTCAGACATAGGAGGTCCCCATGGCCGTCCAGGCAAGTGATGGTTCAGGGTCTGAACTGTGACAGTGGGACTGGGGTGGGGATGAGGGCCGACTGAGGGCTTTAGCTCTTGATTGGTTGCGGGTGGCAAGGGAATAAAAAAAACAGGAGGACAAGGGAATGAAGACCCCCAGGTGTTTGGGCTGAGGTCCACACTGAGACAGGAAACAGGAGGAGAAAGAAGATGTGTGCGTCTGTGTGGACCTGTATGTGTGTCTGTACGTGTATGCGTGTGTGTGTGCATCTGTGCATGTGTGTGTGTGTGAGCCTGTCTGTGTGTGTGCATGCACACATGTGCACGTGAGTTTGGGGTAGAGACGTGCAGAGCCTGGAGCATGCGTGGTACAGCCGGCAGCAATAAGCCCCTGACACGAAGAGGGCCCTGAAAACCACGATTATGGTTGAGACCAGTCCATGCACCACCTGGTGTCCCCAACCTCTGGACGCACAGGGAAAATGGTACATTTATTTTACTTTCCTCAGATGCACACATGGACCCACTGCTTGAAATTTACAGGTCCTTCACCCAAAAGGGCGTCTGAAGGTTGAGGAAAAATATAGTGAGCACATTATGTAAAATATGTAACTAACTGCTGTTAAAAAGTAAAGGGACTTGATGTTTCCCAGACCACACGTGGTTTCATAGCCCCCTTGCGGGCAGGAGGATGCCCACTGGTCCCAGTATGAGGCATGATGACTCTGGTTATGAAACAAGCTGCTGGCAGAAGGCCTCGTGGGCAGTTCCTGTGGTGCTTCTGTCCGGCAGAGACCTGTCCTTGTCCTCGTCCCCTGACTGGCCTGTCCTCGGCTGACCCAAGGGTGGTAAAGTGTCCGCCGGAGGCTGGGAGCACTCAGAGGCGGTGGGGGTCATTTCAGGGATGTGCTCCTCGGGGACCTACACAGGCTCCCTGGAAAGGAGCCCTTACCTTCCACCAGGAAGTGTGTCTTCACGTCCAGGGTAGTTTATGTTTGGCTAAAGGTGGGGCCCCCTGTGTTCATGCGCAACTTCACGGTGGACGAATCCCACTTTTAGAAGCTTGTCAACAATTCTGCTTTCCGCGCACACGTCAGCTAGCGTATTTGCAGGGACACATCAGGGATCCGCATTGCCGTCCTCCTCATATTTGAATTACTCAAATAATTGAGAAATTCCTTCAAGCACCAATTCAACAACGATAACTTGGTTTATCGTTTACTTTGGTTTTCATTGATTCGAGTGCAATCTTTCTAAAATCTTTCTCACCTCCTCACCCTGCCTAGCGCACGTGACGTAGTCATTTCTTAATAACTCAGTAGAATTAAGAGAGAATTCGCCTGGCCTGCTTGTGATGATTGCAGGTTCTGTCTGCTCTCTTCAGGGTTGGCTGCCAGCTGCTACCTCTGCTGCTGACAGCTCTTTTCACACCCGTATAACCTAGTCACCCTCCTTTCTGTTTGCTGACTTGAACATGCAGTGGACTTGGACACAGTGACCCATTCTCTGTAGTGTTAATACTCTGCATTGAAGAGGAGTCCTGAGGCCCTGAGAGACTTCTCCGAAATGAGTGCCTGACCAGGCTTCCTGGCACCACTCCAAGGGCTGAGGACTTCTCCCTGAGAGTGAGGAGGGGCAGGAAGTTCTGCGTCTGGATGGTGGAGTCCTACCTCTGCACTGGCCTACAGGTGTTCCTTTTCCTCGAAGTGATAAAACCTCCAATACAACTGACCCAAAAGAAGCTTCCAGTTTAATCAAGGCTGTGAATTCTCTCCTTTGAGGGGATGCGGGCAGTATGGGCAGTCCTCAGTCTGTCTCTGGGAGGCAGAAGAGAAGAGAATGGCTTCTGAGTTCGCACCTACGAATGGAGCTGTTACCTGCCTCGCCCAGATGGTGAGCGTGGAAGGGTTTTACCCGAGCCACGCGGCTACTAACACAAAATACCCTTATCTACACTTTGGGGCTACTTTAAATATATGATAGATGAGGTATGGTTTTCCAATTGTGATTTTCTCAGCTACAGCAAGTGTGGGACGTTTTCTTTCCATCTTCAAGTTCCCCCTCCCCTCTCCAGGGCTTCTTTTACCCACCTCTACCCCTAAACAATTTTAGAAGGAAATATAATGCTGTTTGAAAAAATCTGAAATAGGGTCCCCCCGGAGGGCTGTAATTACCAACAGCCAGAGTTTCACTTCTCTGAATGTCACCCAATGTAGGAAGAGGTGTGAACCATGTGGACAAAAGCAAACAAGTCTGCCGTCCCCCGCTAATCTCACCTTTACCTCTATAATCACCGAGAAAGGAATCCAGGGGCTGGGGTGTGAGGCTGACCCATAGGGAGCTGCCGACATTTGACCACTTTTAACACACACAAAAAATGCCAGTTTCCAGTGGTTTCACCTAGTGATTTCTAGGAGAAGAGAATCATCCTTGTTGTTCAGGGTTATTCAAGCAGTATTGCAAGATAATGCTGCACCTCTCATTTTTATGGTGACAAAATCTAGGAAATAAACGTAGGGAGTGCCGTGTAAATGAATGCAAAGGTAGTAAGTACACACAGCATCTCCACTGCTCTGTTTCCCCCCGTATCCAGGAGATACCGTTCTTTCTTGAGTCTGGTTCAGTCCGGGATGGAGACACACGTCCATGTGGAAGTTGGGAATTGAACTTGGATTTATTTTGTCATTTTAATATGCTGTCCCCTTTACTTGACAGTGAGTTTCGATGAGCACCGTCTTTGATGTACCGCTGATCTGCTAAATAAATACTGCCCTGGGCTGGCGGAACCTATAGACAGTGCCTCGCGGAGGCTCATAAATGTGCCCTCCCAGGAGCACTGCCCGGCAGTCACTCCGTCTTTATTTCCCACTGACCCATAAAAGGCATCGCCTGTGTGGCTGGTGACCACCTTGTCATCTGATTTGAAGTTAGGTCCCCCTAAAGCAGGGAGAATCTCCTCACAGCCCATCTCTCATGTTTAATCCAGAGCTGCAGTGGGGAAGCCTGTCTGCACAGCTTAGAGAAAGAAACCTGGTCCTGTGATTAAACAGATGCGGGATGAAAGCATTGCCGCGCTGCTGGCTGTGGGAAGGCATTCCCTGGGGGCCCTGGGGTCCGAGACCCAGGAAGAGGGGCTGTGCTTGGTCTCTTCCTCCCCACCCCACCCACCCTGCCGTGTCCTTTGCTCTAAGCTTCAGTTAAGCTCTTGCTGGGGTAAAGCCTGTCCTTGGTCGGGGTCCTGGGGCTCTCAGCTCTGGGGCATGGGTTTTCTCCAGAAGTGGCAAAGACATCGTGGGCTTTCCGGGCTCATCGAAGAAAAGAGGACAGAGGCTGAAAGCAGAGGGGACAGAATGTCTAAAGACAGTCCTCCCTTGGCTCCCTGCTCAGGAGGTCCTGTCTCCAACCAGACAAGGGGGCCCGATGCCCAAAGAAAGAAACCAGAGGAGTGAGGGGAATGGGGAGAGAAGGAGGAAAAGGAGTGGGGGCAGGAAGGAGGGGGGTGAGGGGAGAGGGACGTGGAGGCTGGAGGGGAAGGAGAGGTGAAGGCCGCTCTCCCAGGTGATTTGTGTGGAAATTAAAAACAGACCCTGGCCTGTAGGGTTTCCGCAGCCTTCATGGAGAGCGTTAATGGGGAAAATAGGGCAGAAAAACGCAGCTGATCCATGGTAGGCAGCCCTGCTCCCTTGAGAGCCCCCTACCCCAGCCTGTGACCGTACACACATATGCCTGCATACGTGCACAGGCGTGGATGCGCACTTGCACGGGGACACGCGTGCACAGGCACACACATGCACACACGCAGGCGGGATCACGCCCTGCCCCTTCCCTCCTGTTTTGAGTCTTGGCCTCTGCCCTTGACTCTGACCCTGGTCCAGAGGTGGGGTCTCCACAAGGTCCTGTCCCTTACCTGCTGCCTGCCCTCAGGACCCCGCTGGTCAGCTACCTCTGCCAGGATACGGGGCACACCACGGGCTTTAGGGTCAGGGCAGAGCAGCCTTTATACACCCGTGAAGGTTTTAACTGGCTGGTCAGCCGACAAAAAGGGAGTGTTGACACGAGTCTGGTGAGGCCTTGGGTTTTGCCCTTGGCTCAGCTCCCATGGGGCATCCCAAGGTCATCGTGGGAACCTCCGAGGAGGGACAGAACGTGCAGGGACTTTGTTAGGGCAAAGCCTGTAAGGAGGGGATCTGGGGAGGCAGGGGGGCAGCGTGGAGCAGGTGGGGGAGGAAGGCTTGCCGGAACCTGCTGCAGGAGGGCTGCGGCCTAGGAAAGGTTCCTCGGGGCCATCAGGGAATTACCGAGCCAAAGCCGGCCCTCAGGGGCACCCCATGTCTCCCAGGGACAGGCCTGCCTTAGTGACCCTGCTGATGTGGCCGTGCATCCCGCCCCCCGCCCCGTAGTCAGCAGGCGAGGTAGGTCGGGAGCTACCGGCCAGGTGCGCGGCCCCAAAGCAAACAGAAGTCGACTGAAACTGAGCCCCAAGGAAGAAGCTCTCTTTCATACTGACTTGAAACAGAAAATCAACAATTCAAGAAAGATGTTCACGTAAAAAAATAATTTTAGTCAAATAATCATTTGCTAACAAGGTGTTTTCTCCATCTGAATTCGGGGCGGGGGGCGGTCTCTGCACGGCCAGCTGGGCAACATGCAGGCCCCCTGTTCCCAGAACCGAGAAACGCCAGGATGGTAAGCTGAGTCAGGGGGCAGTTGGCCTGGAGGTACGGAGGACTTGCTGGGTGGCGAGGGGGGCTTTAAACATTGCACAGCGTTGTAGAATCATTTTGTTTTAGGGTCTTTAAAAATCAGGTTCGAATCCTATTGGTTTCAGATCAGTTGAATGACCCTGTCTCAGGGGAGAGGCTTTGTCATCCTAACTTCCCTGACGACCTAAATGCCCCTCTCCCCCGGCATTGGGCTGGGGTCAGCAAAAGGCATTGATGGGATGATGGGAGGTCAAGGTCTTCCCATTGAAGCCAAGGAAACATCCACAGAAACACAGCACTTAGCAAACGCCAACCCCCAAAGCAGGTAGTCTGAGAAGAGTCGTGGTCACCTGACATCATTCTCACGAAATCAAACAGGTGTATATGTAATCTTAAGGATCATCCTGATAAACAATGGAAAATTTCAGAGTTAAAAAAAGCACCCCGTCAATCACAGAAGGCAAGATGGTGCCTGACTATTTTTAGTCTGTGGTTGCTCTTTTCCCAAGATCATCTTTAATTTTGCCCATCTAGCTTTCTCTGCTGCCCACAATAATTCAGGTAGAGGCAGATGACCCCATGGAGAATTCCAGGCTGAAATCTGATTCCACCACTGCATGCATATCTCAGGCCCCAAGACATTCATAAGTGAAGGAAAAATGTCAGCAACAAAAGTGAAAGGAAGTCTTCGGTCAGGAACGGGGTCTCTCGTCTGACTGGGTAAATGTTACTGCAAAGACCCGTTCAGCTCTGCTGACCCCCCTAATAGGGGGAATGATTTGCCAGTTCTTAGTAGCCAGATGCATTATTGAGCCTGTGTTCACCAAAGCATCGTAAAACACTGATTTCGTGCTGTAAATTGCAAGAAGTATAAATCCCTGTGAATGTTTCAAGCTTTCAGTGAATTTTCTTTAAATGGTGGTGGTTGTAATTCTCTGTATCTTAACTAACCTTAAGACTATAGTTCCATTCTTCAGGTAGCTCCAGTTAAGATGTAGATATTTTATCCAGTGCAAGAATCTCAGGATTCTAATTGGAAGTCCTCCCACTCAGGATTTAATGGCATATGGGCTTTCTCCATGGTGTATCATCTGGAGGTATTTTAAGTTATGTGTGGGGCAGTATGGCCCCCCAATTTTATTAGTAGATTAATGACACATGACCAAATCCTTATACAGAAAACATTTATATTTTATTTTTAGACTTTGGGAGTTGAAAGTGGGTCAAATCCCAGAGAGCTCTTACACAAACTAATGAGGTTACAAAATCCAGATCCTCAGAAATCATGCTTTTGCAGTGATTTTAATGAATTTTCCAGAGGGAATGCACCAAGAGTTTTCCTTTGAATCAGGCAGTGACAAAGTTAGGTCACTTTAGGTAACTTTTCTCCAATATGCAGAGTATTAAACTTGCATCTGCATATCTTTGATTCTTTTTTCAATCACAACTGTTGGTTTTCTTCTTTGAAAAGCACAATAAAGATGAAGCACTCAAATTTTTCTGCCATCTTGTGGGAGGTGGATGTGGAGTTTGGTGAGAGTGACTTAGTAGAGACTTCTATCTTGCTTTAAACTAAAAGGTATATTTATAGAAAATTTGAAGTATGATAAAACCAACAGGTCAGGAGATGACTGCTATTGAAAGCACAGTTTGGTCCTCACAGCTCCCCAGAGAAGGGGGTGTGCCAGGCTCGCAGGGCCACATGGGGAAGCACCAGGGTGGGTCAGGAGTCAGAGGGTGAGGGGGTCTGTGGACAAAGCCTTTATTGTAGTCTCCACAGGAAGGAACAGAAGAGGAAGAGTGGGCAGCCTCAGGCTTGGCCTGTTTGGTTAGTCTCAGCAGGCTCTGGGGTATAGTGACTATCCTGGTTGTCCGGTACCTGGCCCTGGGTTCCAGATTAGGGCAGGTGGATAGTGGCCTGGAGGGTAAGAGCTCCACAAAGGAGGTGGTTGGCATGTGGGCTCTGGATCAATTGGCTCGCATTTGAATAGTGTGTTCATTTTTACTATTACCCACACATTTGCTCTAGGAGTTGGCTGACCCTGCGAGAGACCCTACCTCCTGGGCCAGCAAGGCCCTAGATGGCAGCCCATTAGCATTCAGAAAGTAAAAGACAGGACTCATGCACCTCTCCAAGCTGAAATTCCAGTGGTTTATCAAACAAGAGGAGTGAGGATTTAGAGCTACATTTGTGTTCACAGAAACCCCCATATAAGGGAAGTTTTCATGGGCATTAAAACAAAGAAATCACAGAACTTTATTCTCCCATGGAAGCCGGCAAACCTGGTGTTCATCAGCCTCTGCTGGTCACTCAGTCGAGAGGCCTGGGTGGCTCCGCCGGCTTTGAGAGAAGGGGGTACAGGGATGAGCTCCAGTGCGCAGGCTGGAGGGGGCAAAACAAATGAGTAAACATTTTCCAGGTGGCCTCAGCCCAAGAAGGTTTACACTGCAGGAATAACATTTCTATTGCTGGATGAGATGGAGAGTATTGTAGAGCTGCAGCCTGTACTGTTGGCTTTGGGGATGAATGACCTTTTTTGGGAGAACTTGCCATTTACTTAGGAAGAGGGAAGGTGGCTGTCCATGGTTCCTACCACGTGGCTCCCTGCCCACCCTTCTCTCTCTCCCTCTGCACACCTTGCGCGAGCTGCACAGCTGCCTCTTGGTGGTTATTTGTTCTCGGCTAATTACAGAATGAAGGGATTTTACAGTCTTTACAGCTAAGAACCCACCTTTTCCCTCTTTTCTTAGAAAAAATGGAGCTCATGCCTAATTAGAGAGTCCTGTAGGCAGGGAATCGAAAACACTGGTGCCCACGTGGAGGGAAGGAACCCCTTCCCTTTGGGCCGACAACATGCAGTGATTTCATTTTTTGTTTTAGAAGCTACATAACAACCCAGAGTTCCCTTGGCCACAGCCAAGAGTCCCCTTTCCTTTGCGTTGCCACTCACTCTGGGGTACTCAGCGCATCTTTCAACAGGTACTCTTTGATCAACTGATCCAATTACTCTGGCATTGGATTCTGCCAAAATGACTACAAAATGACCGTCCCTCTGTATTTGGGGACAGTCTGTAATGGAGAGAGAACAGAATTCCACGCCATGCAAGTCCAGGTGCAGATCCTGGCTGAGCCCCATACGAGCTGGACACATTTGGGCCACTTCCTCACCTTCCCAGAACCAGAATTTCCTCCTCTGTAACATGGGCCCGCCAGCACCACCTGCCTGCAACAGGAGGGTCAGATGTTACTGTTTGTGAAAGCCCTCGAGGGGGCAGACTTGTTTTTCTTTCTTTCTTTTCTTTTACCATTCACTTTATTTATTTTATTTTTTAATTAATTTTTATTGGAGTATAGTTGATTTACAATGTTGTGTTAGTTTCAGGTGTACAGCAAAGTGAATCAGTTATACATATACAAATATATCCCCTCTTTTTTAGATTCTTTTCCCATATAGGTCATTACAGAGTATTGAGTAGAGTTCCCTGTGCTATATACAGTAGGTCCTTATTAGTTATATCTATTTTATATATAGTAGTGTGTATATATCAATCCCAATCTCCCAATTTATCCCTCCCCCCACCTTCCCCCTTGGTAACCATAAGTTTGTTTTCTCCATCTATGACTCTATTTCTGTTTTGTAAGTAAGTTCATTTTGTTTTTCATGTCTTTTTAATATTTCTACATCAAACAACACAAAAGTATTTTGATTAAGAAAGGCACTTACTGTCACCATTTATTTTCTATACTCTAACAGTGAGGACAGTTTCAAGGAGAAATATTTTAGAAGGAGCTCCACCTGCCCACTAAAAATGTTAGGAATCCAGAAGGATCTATTTGCCTAGAGGTTGTGTTCACAGCTGGGTGCTGGGCCTTTTGGGGGGTGTTTCAGGGCAGTTGTTATGTGAGGAAAGGGCTCATGGTCAGCTTTAGAGAGCTGTTTCCCCAGGCACAGGGTTACCCAGTAGGATCCCCCTCCTGCCAGGCGCCAATGTGTGGACTCAGAATCTGAAGGTGATTGTAGTTTTCTCGTGTGTCCAATGAGAGTCGGTGACACCTTTCTTCATCGTAGGGTCCCCTCCAGCTGGGACAGTCAGTGGTTATAGGAGAAGCAGAACAAAGAGAGGTTTATCCTCGTACATCGTAGTGGTCACCCATACTGGTTCCGAGAACGAGGGCAGTGGTGACCCAGACGCTCGTTGCCCTGTGTCTCCGGTCTGCGGCTTGACCACCTGAAGCTCCTTGTCCTGAGTGACCTGCTGCCATCTCCTTGCTACCAGTGCTGACCCGGGCTCGGTGAGGAGACTGGCTTGAGGTCTTCCTCCCAATACTCATAAAGTGATAACAAGAGCTGACATTTATGGAGTATTTACCGTGTGCCAGATATTGTCCTGAGAACATGACACAGTCAGCTGAGTCCTATCCCCTATGTGAGGTGAGGACCAGTATTGTGGGGGCGTGTACAGACACACCACATTTGTATTCGCCCGGGGGAGGAAGCTGAGGCCCGAGCGGTCCGCTGCCTTTGCACGTGGTGGCTCCTCTTTCGTGATGCTCACGCTTTCACACTGAGTGGAGCTGCCTCTTTTTCATCCTTCAGATCCCAGGGGAAAAACACCTCTTCAGAGAAGCCGTTCCCAAGCTCCTGATCTAAGTCAGGTCCCGCTTTATTTTTCTCCTTTAGAGACCCCTTTTTCCTTCAGAGCACTCACAATAAATCTTCGTCATTCATTGAAATGTTTGTTTATTTGTTCCTTGCCTCTGGGCTCTGGCTGTTGGCTCCCCTGTATATTGTCAGTGCCTCTGCAATGCTTGTCAATCAGTAGGCGCTCAGTAAATACTGGAGGAATAATGTCCCTGTATGAGTGATGGTTTTATGGGGAGATCAAAAACAGATGGGCTGTGCCAGTGCGGGGAGGAGAGGGCAGAGGGAAGAGAGGGAAGAGGAAGGACCCCGGAGTCAGAGGGAAGAGCGAAAAGTGATCAGGGCAACAGGGTGCCCCCGAGACTCCCAGGAGGTGGTGGGAAGGGCCCCCGGCCCCCGTTTCGTGTGGGGTGAGAGTTTACGTCGGCAAGGCGAACATCCAAGACGGTGATGGGCGGTGGGAATCTGGGTTGTCACGGCTCGACCTACTCTGTGTGCTCTGTAGCACATGCATGTGTCCGAGGGGAGGTGGGTTTCAAACACAGGCGCTGGGGGAGCCCTCGTGCTCTGTGTGCTCTGGGTTCTGTTCCCCATCTCCATCCTCCTGCCCCTGCCCGCCGCCCTCCCCGCACCCCCGCTGCTGTTGGGGCCCAGCTGCAGACCATGCCTGCCT
The DNA here is from genome assembly GCF_028564815.1 of Eubalaena glacialis. Taxonomy (NCBI): domain Eukaryota; kingdom Metazoa; phylum Chordata; class Mammalia; order Artiodactyla; family Balaenidae; genus Eubalaena; species Eubalaena glacialis. Next base: position 53,662,287 of record NC_083728.1, on the reverse strand, counting down.
CTCACACCACGGTTCCAGAAAATTCCCCACTGCCGCTTCCCCCCCACGACGGTGAAGCCACCTTATGGAGGTCAGTGCTGTATTTTCAGAACAATATTCTGTGCGCAAGCCTCACTCCCCGGCAAACCCGAACCCGTGGAGAGCACAGTGGTATCCCTGACCAGCTCTGGCGTTCGTGCCCCGAGCCCTCTCCTCGCTTCCAGGTTGAACCCAGTGGCCCTGTGTTTTCAAAACGTGAACTGATCATTGAGAAAAGGAAGTCAATTGAGCTTGGCGGGTCCCCAGCGTCTGGGCACCGTGCTCTCAGCTGTGAAAGGACAGCGCTGGCCTTTGAGCGTACAAAAAGCGTCTGACAGAATGAAGTGGCTTTTCATCACTTTCAGGAGGATAAATTAAACCTTTAAAAGGAGGCCTTCATTTCAGGGAGGCCTGGTTTATACAGTGACTGTTTCTGAGTGATATAGCAAGATGATCTTGGAGACCCTTAAAGTTGGTTCCCCCGACCCATTGCCTGTTTGGGGGGCAGTAGGCAGTGAGACAGCAAGCCCTTCCTTGGCCTCTGTGCCCCACGGAGTGATTTTCAGACCTCACCCGTGGCTGACCAAAGTCCTTTGATCACGCCCAGAGCACAGCCAGGGCGAAGACGCCCTTTGGTCCTGGCTTTCTGGAATTAGAAGTAGCTTCCTTGAAAATAAGGCTTCTTGCCCCCTCGTTGGCCCTCTCTCCCCTGTACAGACGGTCCCTCTGCTGCTGTTTCCATCTCCTCCCTGGTGTCCACGGTCGCCGGCGGACCTGAGGCCCCCGAGCGCACGGAGGCTCCTGTCTGGACCGTGACCCCGTCGTTGCATTGATGTCACAGGGCAGCCATCCCTGCCTTGAGGGCCAAGCCTCCCTCATCCACAGCAATGTTCTTGTAAGTTTAAGGCCTTGTAAGGACATGGCAGCACATTTTTATCTTTGTATTTTTCCTTGGTTTTTTTAAAATTAATTTTATTTATTTATTTATTTATTTATTTATTTTTTGGCTGTGTTGGGTCTTCGTTTCTGTGCGAGGGCCTTCTCTAGTTGCGGCAAGCGGGGGCCACTCTTCATCGCGGTGCGCGGGCCTCTCACTATCGCGGCCTCTCTTGTTGCGGAGCACAGGCTCCAGATGCGCAGGCTCAGTAGTTATGGCTCACGGGCCTAGTTGCTCCGCGGCATGTGGGATCTTCCCAGACCAGGGCTCGAACCCGTGTCCCCTGCATTAGCAGGCAGATTCTCAACCACTGCGCCACCAGGGAAGCCCCTCCTTGGTTTTATATCATCTTTTTCTCCCGTAGAAAACAAACACACAAACAAAATCATATACTGGGAGAATAGGGTGGCCTCTCCATGTCGATTTGACTGGATTTCTCTAACTCAGAGATGTACTCGTGGAACATTTGTGAATGACATATATCTCATGTCATTTATGTAATTTTGTACAAATTTTGTGGGCACATGTAAGTGACTCCTCAGGACCTCACAAAAATAGAGTTATTAGTAATAGCCTGAATTCACCAAAAGCAAACCAAACTGATTTCCTTCCAAATGTCTTGCATTTTCCTTTTCTTTTGTTCATAAATTATGTCTTCGTAGAGTCAGAACATCTGGTGGATTTGATCTTTGTGGTGGGCAGTTCAGAGGTCTCTGAATGAATACGAACTTCCTAAATGGAATGCCTCATGGATCAGAGTGTCTGACTGGGCAAAGGACTCAGTCTTTCCATCCTCCTGGGCATCAGAAAAAGGGAGAGAAAGGTTGAACCATCATTGGTTCCACATTTAGCCAGCTTTGGGTGGGTGGTGGAGGGGTGAGGGTGATGTCAGTGGCTGGATTTCTGATTGGATACTGGCATTTTACAACTACATAAGAGGAAGTACATGTTCCTTTAGCTTTATTATATTTCACTGTTTCAAATATGGGGAAAAGAATCAGACCTAACCTTGACAGTTTTCTTTGCTGAAATACAGTGTTCTGAGAATCCTTGGGCATTGAAATCAGACATGACTCTAGCATTCATATTTTCTTCCTATGTGGGTAAATTTAACTTATTTCAGAGCTCAGAGATACCAAATGTGAATTGAAGAGCAAAACCATACTCCATGCTATACTTTTATCATCCTAGAGCCATCTGACCATCCACCGTACCTGCCAAACACCTATTCGTCAGTTTGGTGCCGTGTGGCCTTCAGAGGTGAAGGCTTTTGTCTGTAGTCTAGGGAGGAGCTGGTAAGGAAGGGGGCAGGGACAGAGAAAAGGGGATACCCACGTGTCCACAGAGCTGTTACGTCCGATTGTGGCAAATTCCTTCAAAGTCATGTGCTGCGGAGCCGTGAGGAAAATAATGACCCAGCCCCTGTGGTCCCCCCAACGAAGGGCAAGCTGTGTTCGGCACCACTCACTTGGCTCCCAAACCGTGAAGTTGGAGAGAGATGCTGACCACACCGCCATCCCCATACTGCTTTAACCAGGAGAGGTTGATTTACTTGGAAACATCCAGAAACAGATCCCGGAGGAGAGGCTGGCTGACTTACTCTTTGCAGAATGAGTACAATTCCGTAAGGGGGCAAGTCCAGGTTCGAGAAACCGGGTCAGAAGGGAGGAAGGAGGCAATGGTGATGGTGACCAGGGCTTTGGCGGGTGTCAGAGGAGGATGCGTGGAAGGTGAGGCCAGGCGGGGGGCTGCCGGGGCAGGCACAGCACTGGGGAGGTGGCAGCCGGGCTGCGTTTGGACTTAGACAGGACTTTCCTCAGACGTGGCCCACGGGCCGTGTGACTTGGATGCGTCAGAAGCCAAGCTCTCGGAGTTCGGCTGGATTCTGAGACTGTCATCTTAGGAATTTCATACTGCACCCCTGCAGTGTTCCAGACAGGACTGGGGAATGAGGCCTGGTCAGGCCACTTTTGAAATCGCCTCTGGAAACTTTAGCCTTTCTGCGGCCCCAGCGGGCCGGGGACTGGCTGCCCTCCTCCTGGGCTGTCCCTTTCTAATCCCACTTCTGATGCTGACAAACTCTGTGACTTTGGTGAAGTTATCTATCTTCCTGGGCCCCTGGCATCCCCACCTGGGTGCCGGAAGTAATGACAGCCGGCATCTCAGTGCCAAGTGCAGGACCCGTGCGGCCTGCTCTGGACACACCGCTCTTGTCTCCAGGAGAGGGACCCTGCACATCGAGAGCGAAGGAGCAAAGGTCGGGGGGCAGAGCGTCGAGGGAGTGTTGACTCACTGTTCACAGCCCCTCCCCTGCCAACCGGATCATTCTGCTTAGAGCCCCAGGAAAGAGAAATGCATTTACAAACTAAAAATAATATGTATGGATATGTACATATGTATGTTTGGTGTTTGTTTAAGCTATCTTACATTTTAGAGCAGCTTTAGGTTTACAGGAAATGAGTGGAAAGTGCCCATATACCCCGTCACCTCCACCTCCCAGTTTCCGCCATTATTAACATCTTGCATTGGTGTGGAGCATTTGTTACCACTGATGACCGAATAATGATACATTATTATTAACTAAACTCCATAGTTTACATTAGGGGTCACTCTTTGTGTTGTACAGTTCTATGGGTTTCACCAAATGTGCAGCGCCATGTATTCACCACTACGGAGACTACAGAAAATCCTCTGTTTTCTCCCTGTGCATCCCTCCCTCCTCCACAGCACCTGGAAACCACTGATCTTTTTACTGTCTCTATAGTTTTACCTCTTCCAGAATGTCATACAGTTGGAATCATACAGTCTTTTTAGACTGGCTTCTTTCACTTAGTAATATGCATTTAAGGTTCCTCTGTGTCTTTTCATAGCTTGATAGCTTATTTCTTTTTATCACTAAATAATATTTCACTGTCCGGATATTTGTTTATCCACTCACCTACTGAAAGACATCTTAGTTGCCTCCAAGTTTTGGCAATTAGGAATAAAGCTGCTGTAAACATTCACGTACAGGTATTTGTGTGGAGGTAAGTTTTCAACTCATTTAGGTAAATAGCAAGGAGTGCAACTGCTGGATCATATGGTAAAAATATGCTCAGTTTTGTAAGAAACTGCCAAACTGTCTTCCAAACTGGCTGTACCATTTTGTGTTTCCACCAGCAGTGAATGAGAGTTCCTGTTGCTCCACATCCTCACCAGCATTTGGTGTTGTCAGTGTTTTGGATTTTGGCCATTCTAATAGGTGTGGAGTGATATCTCACTGTTGTTTTAATTTTCAATTCCCTAATGACATATGATGTTGTGCATCTTTTCATATGCTTATATGCCATTTGTATATCTTCTTTCGGGAGTTCTGCCCATTTTTAAATTGGGTTGTTCATTTTCTTATTGTTATGTTTTAAGAGTTCTTTATATATTTTGCATTAACGGTCCTTTATCAGACATGTCTTTTGCAAATATTTTCTCCCAGTCTGTGGCTCTCTTCTCATTCTCTTGATGGTATCTTTTGCTGGGCAGAAGTTCTTAATTTTAATGAAATCTAGCTTATCAATTAATTATTTCTTTCATGGATCATGCCTTTGGTGTTATATCTAAAAAGTTATCACCAAACCCAGGGTCACCTAGGCTTTCTCATATGTGATGTTATCTTCTAGAAGTTTTATAGTTTTGCATTTTACATTTAGGTCTTTTATCCATTTGGAGTTAATTTTTGTGAAAGTTGTAATGTCAGTGCCTATTTTTACTTTTTGTGTGTGGATGTCTAGTCCCAGCAGCATTTGTGGAAAAGACTCTCTTTTCTCCATGAATTGCCTTTGTTTATCTTGTCAAATATCAGTCAGCTATATTTGTGTGCATCTATTTATGCATTGTCTATTCTGTTCCATTAACCCATGTGTCTATTCTTCCACCAAAATCACACTTTCTTAATAACTGTAGCTTTATAGTAAGTGTTAAAGTCAGGTGGTATATCAATCCCCTCTCTTTGTTCTTCTTCTCCAATATTATGTTGGCTATTCTGCATCTTTTGCTTCTCCATATGAACTTTGGAATCAGTTTGTTGATATGCACAAAATTATTTTCTGGGACTTTGATTGGGGTTGTATTGAATCTATAGATCAAGTTGGAATGAACTGATATCTTAACAATATTGAGTCTGTCTGCCTATCCATGAACATGGAATATCTTTCTACTTATTTAGCTCTTTGATTACTTTCATCAGAGTTTTCTAGTTTTCCTCGTGTAGACCTTGCACATATTTTATTAGATTTATACTTATGTATTTCTTCTTTTTGATGCTAATATAAATGTGTTGTGTTTTTCATTTGAAATTCCAATTGTTCATTGCTGGTATGTGGGAGAACAATTGACTTTCGTATATTAATCTTGTATCCTGCAACCTTGCTGTACAGGCATCCCTCAGAGATATTGTGGGTTCAGTTCCAGACCACCACAGTAAAGCGAATTTTGCAAAAAAAGCAAGTCACATGAACTTTTTGGTTTCTCAGTATATAAAAACGTTATGTTTATACTATACTGTAGTCTTTTAAGTGTACAATAGCATCATGTCTAAAAAAACAATGTACATACCTTAATTAAGAAATAATGCTGTTGGAAAAATGGTGTTGATAGACTTGCTTGATGCAGGGTTGCCACAGATCTTCAATTTGTAAAAAACGCAAGCTCTGCAAAGCACAATGAAGCAAAGTACAATTAAATGAGGTATGCCTGTAATCACTTATTAGTTCCTGGAGTTTTTTGTTGGTTCTTTGGAATTTTCTACATTGACAATCATCTAATCTGTGGGGGGAAAAAGACAGTTTTATTTCTTCCTTCCCAATTTGTATGCCTTTTATTTATTTTTCTTGTCTTACTGCATTGGCTTGGACTTCCAGCATGATGTTGAACAGGAATGGTGAGAGGGGATACCTTGCCTTGTTCCTGATCTTAGGGGAAAGGTATCTAGCTTCTCATCATTACTTTTACTAAGTCCTTCATATGACATGGAGTTGTGGGTGCTCTATTCATAGTCCCTTGGCACTCACTCCTCCTTGTCTGAGGGCTTTCTCTGGCTACAGATCCCAGGGTCAAGGACACAAGGGCAAGTTGTTTGTTTGGCAGTGCATTTCAGGGAATGGGAAAGTGAGACAAGGAAGGGAAGAGCACCGAGATAGGTGCATCACCAGGGAAGTTATGACCCACAGTTGTAACCACAGTTATAACTTCCAGACGATGCAATCTCTCTTGGTACTCTTCCTTTCCTTGTCTCACTTTCCCACTTCCTGGACTTCACTGCCAAACAAGTGACTTGCCCTTGAATCCTGTGGGTGACTGCAGCTTGGTCCCTGTGGGGACATGGGAGGTGGGGTGTAGAGCACACACAAGAAATGAGGACGTGGATGTTTATCCACAACTCCTGTCAGCTATTGGCTGAGAGGGGCCCTGGGGGACATTGAGCCCCTGGAGTTTCTGGCCGAGGACAAAGATGGCTTTGACAGTCAGAAGGATCCCTCGGGCAGAGAGGTGCAGGTGTCAGCAGGTGGAAGTCAGGCAGGTGTGTGCTGCATTGGTCAAGGTGAGGGGATGTGAGCAGCCCACCAAGAGCATCTGCTAAAACCTCTTACAAAAATGCCTTTTCTGAGGCTTAACTTATTTAGTAAGTATGTAAAAAGGAAAAAAAAAAGAGCACCTGCTGTGTGCCAGGTCCTGGAATCTCGTTCTGTCCATGTAACAACCCTGTGAGGAGCTGTTGTGACCTTTATCCCCACTCTCCAGATGTGGAAAGTGAGGCTGGTGGGGCTTCAGCACTAGAACTGACTCACCAGTCCAGGGCCCCAAGCTGCCTCTCAGAGAGTGTGGCTCAGTGACCCTGGAGAACATTCCGGAAGGAAAAGGCTGTGGGGGCAAAGAAAGCTTATTCTGAGCCAACTTTTGGAGGCAGCTACAGAGAGTGCTGGGAGCCTTTTAATTAAACATTGGAAAGCACAGGAGATTGAAAGTAAGCTGCTTCAATGGGAAAGCTAATATTTACAGATAAAAAAAGTATAGAAGTCTGGAGATCCAGGTCTCTCATTAGGTGCAGTATAATTACCGAGTTTCTGTTTCCTAGCAATAAGGACAAAGATGTTAATTCTGGGCCCACAGTTTACCCTGGATTTGGTCACTGGCTGAAGACTGTTGCCAAGGGACGTGTCTTCCGGTGTTTGATTGGAGGCTCATGTCCCAGGGAATTGCTGTGGGAAGGACGGAGTTACTTTTATCCTCTGCCTTCAGGTGACTTGGACGAGCCCTTTGAGCAGTGAATGTCAGAAAGGGAGAGTGCCCTTCATGTGACCTTGACTCATTCTATCAGCATGTCTGCCTACGGTGGGGATCTTTGGGCAACAAACAAAGAGACTTCAGCTTTGCCACCAACAGGCTGTTGGGCTTTGGACAAATCCATAGAACTCTCTGGATTTAGTGATTTTCTGTCAGGTCCTGTTGAGCTCTCTTAAGTGCATACGGCAGACAGGCAAACACACGGACAACAGAGCCTGTGCCCAGAGGCCCACACTGCACTCACAGGGCTCAGGGTCTGCTGCCAGCATCTGCCACCAGCTCATGTCACTTGTTGTTAAGTGGCATCCCCCAGGCCAAGCCTGGCGGTTTACTGCAGGGCCCCATTGTTCAACATCTCCCCCGTGACTTGGATGAGGGCCCTGAAAGCATCCACACCCACCTTATGGATCCCATAATGCTGGAAAGATGAGCCGAAAGCACATTGTTGAATTACTTAAGGTGGCTCTAGCTGCTGACATAGATAAGACCCCAAATTCCAGCGGCTTAACACCATAGAAGGTTACTTCTCACTCTTGCAAGGTCTGATGCAGTACTCAGCAGGCACCTTCCATACAGTGACTCAGGACCCAGGAGCCCTTGCGTCCAGTTCCTCCCGACCTAGCTCCTTCTGAGTCCTAGGGGAGGCCCACGGTAGCATCCACTCCCTCCTTTCAAAAGGCAGGATCCAGGGTCACCGCCAGTCCTGCCCAGGCCAGGAGGGCCAGACCTGGTCTCCAAACACCCAGCCCCAGCTCAGCTGCAGGCACGACACCAGATGCAGTGCTCTGAGCTTATCTTAGCATCACTAATCACCACATTGGTCCTGATGGCTGCCATAAATGGGTGCTTGTTATGCACAAGTCACTGATGCTTACTTTGCATAATCTTTTAATCTCAGGAATAAGTGTAAAATTGTCTTTATAATCCACATTTTCCAAAGTGAAAACAAAATCTTGGGTTTCAGAGAAGGTACGTGGCTGTTGCTCAATGCAAGCCTACTCCGGCCTTACAGCAGTGTCATGTGGATGGCGCACGACTTCTCTGAACCCTGAAATCACGGCACCAGACAGGTGGTTATTCGTCCTTTCTCCCCAGAAGAAGCCTTGAATGGTGCCCCACGTCCATGTTGTATCCCCTTGTTTGTGCCAGTGGTTAATCGGATGAGGCCCCCACGGTCACGGTCAGGGATGTGAGGCTGGACTTCACACCACCTTCAGGTCAAATCTGGGCCCCATCATTTGGTAGCAGATCATCCTGAAGCCTTAGTACAGTGTAGGTGACACTTGAGCCAGTCTCACAGGATGTTGTCCATCATTCAGTGAGATAAACCTGCAAAGCAAATTAGCACGGTCCTGGCACCTAGTACATGCTCCGTGAAGTATTAGTATTAGAGGGAGAGCAGAGGCCTGCAGGGCATTTCTCCTCTTCCTTTTAAATGGGGGTCCGGGGGAACCTCACATCCTGGGCAGGGAGAGAGAAGCTGGAGGCAGTCCCTCGGCAGCCCCTGTGTGCACAGCCCTGGGGTGGGTACCTTCAGGGACCCTGCCTGTGTGGTTCAGGACCCCCTGAAGCAGCAGAGTCGAGACAAGGGGTGGAGTAGTTCACTGGGGGAGCGATGGCAGGAAATAGAATTGGGGGCCGGGAGTGGGAGGTGGGAAGGAGGGAGCAGAGGAGGCTCTGTGGCATTAGAGCTGCATACACCACTCCTGGAAGCTGTCTTGCAGAGATGACGGCAGGGAGAGTCCTCCACCAGTCCTGCCCTCTGTGCAGCATCACTGGCCATGGCCTGCATCCCACGGTTGTCATCTTGGTACCTGCCTGTCCCCTTCAGCATGTGGTATGGTCTTGAGGGTAGTGGCCACTTTTCTCGGGACACCACTGGCCTATAGAAGACTTTTGTGCACACTTGGGAAAGGTATCCCTTGCCTGGTCACAGCGTTGGGAGCACTGGCTTAGTGAACAGGGGGCACCTTGGTTCACATTTTTTAAAGGTGCCCTTTGGTGGAGTACTTCTGGGGTCCTTCTAGTGTTCTATTTCTGGACCTGGATGCTGATGACCTGGGTGAAAATTTGTGAAAATCAATCAAACCTGGAACATTCAATTTATGCACTATTCTTATATATATATAATACTTCATTGACATTTACCAAAAAATATTAAAGGAATTAGAAAATATATTTAAAAAAATACCACTTCCTCCAGCTTAGCTTGGCCAAGGCACCCAGTGGCCTCTTCAGCCAGGGGCCCTTGTGCACTGCACATCCTACACAACTGTGCATGACCACCCTGACCTTACTCAAGGTCGTGTCTCTGGGGGGCTTCCTGTAACTGTGCCTGGCCCCTGACAGGTCATCTTGTCAATGGGCGTCCACTTGGTCTATTCAGCAATCGTGTTGGGTCTCTCCAGCCCTATGAGCAGAGCCAGCTCTTTGTCCCCTGCATTGCTGATGACAACTCAGCTGTGTGGCAGGCTCAGTGGAGAGGTCTCTTGTGCAAACTTGAGAGTTTTGTCACTCGAGCTAATCCCCTGCCTTTGTAAGAGCAGATGAAAGGCTGGCCAGCAGCCCCTGCGGGGAAGACGTTGTGAGTGATGGCTGCAAGTGCACGTGGGACCGGGAGGTTCTCAAGGTCATCAGGAGCTTACATGTTCAGCTGTTGCTAAATAACTTTCCACTGCTTTCTTAATGACTCCATCCTTTTCTGGTGCTGTTTCCCTCTTCCCTGCCTCTGGAGGGGACCACAAGCCACTGGATCGTCAGATCTCAGGCTGTCAGAGGAAAATCAAACTTTGCCTCTATTTCTTTTTTCTTCCTAGCATTGCTAGAATGGGCTTTCAGCCCCAATAAAGGGAGAGAAGGAAAAATTTACCAAGAGCTTACTTCCCCAGCCTTTTCTGCTTTTCCTGACACGCCTCTGTCTGTCCCCACGTTATAAGACAGGATTGTCTCGGTGGCTATTTTCAGGAGCCCACGCCACATCTCTTCCCAACACAAGGACATAATTCAGAGGAGCCCAGCTCCGCTCCAGGGAAGCATTGTGGGTGAGAGATAAGGCGCTTGGGGCTTATCCCACATGTGCAGTAGTTCTATTTCAGCCACAGACCGACGTTTGAGATGCCAAGGGGAAGAGATGGAGTACTTTTTAAAGAACAGGGTTAGAATTCTCCAAGGGTGGGGTTACAATTTATCAAAGACCTACTATCGGGCCATCAGGCTCCCAGCAGAATTTCTGTTCTAATTGTCAGAACTCATCAGTGGCAAAGCTTAAAAAAATGGAAAGCAGGTGGCTAATGGGGCCTGAGGGGTGTGTGGGTGGGGGAGGGGAGGCAGTGGGGAGAAGGATTATTAGGGAGGAAGGGAGGGTGTGGAGAGTGATGGCACAGTCTGGGATGCTCACTGGGGATGACTGAGGTGCTTGGCTGGGAAACGCCCAGAGGACAGCAGCCAACCCTCCTGCTGGGAGTGTTAGGCTCCGCCCTTCCGCAGGGCATCCTTGAGGGGCTGTGGGGCATCTGTTTGATCCCAACCCTGATCCCACCCTTTGGAGAGGAGAGTGTATTGATGGACACAGGAGCGCACTGTCAACCACCGGCGTCCTTAAGGAGCCTGAACAAGTTCTGGAGGGCCTTGGCTTCTAGTCTCAAACGAAAAGCTGCCAAGATTCCAAGGAGATGTGAGGAGTGGTTGGGGGTGGTTAACGCTGGAGGGGAGGAGCCTGGGGACGGAGGTGGTGGGTGTTGTGGTTCTTTTCTTAATTGAAATATAGCTGATTTACAATGTTGTGTTAATTACTGCTGTACAGAAAGTGATTTAGTTATACACATATATACATCTGTTTTAATATTCTTTTCCATTATGGTTTATCCCAGGATATTAAATATAATTCCCTGTGCTATACAGTATGAGCTTCTTGTTTATCCATTCTATATATAATAGTTTACATCTACTAATCCCAAATTCCAATCCTTCCCTCCCCCACCCCCCTCCCCCTTGGCAACCACAAGTCTGCTCTCTATGTCTGTGAGTCTGTTTCTGTTTCATAGACAAGTTAATTTGTGCCGTATTTTAGATTCCACATATAAGTGATATCATATGGTATTCGTCTTTCTCTGTCTGACTTACTTCACTTAGCGTGATAATCTCTAGGTCCATCCATGTTGCTGAAAATGGCATTATTTCATTCTTTTTTATGGCTGAGTAGTATTCCATTGTATGTATGTACCACGTCTTCTTTATCCACTCATCTGTCGATGGACATTTACAGGTTGTTTCCATGTCTTAGCTAATCTGAATAGTGCTGCAATGAACATTGGGGTGCATGTGTCTTTCTGAATTATAGTTTTGAATGGATATATGCCCAGGAGTGGAATTTCTGGATCATATGGTAATTCTATTTTTAGTTTTCTGAGTAACCTCCATACTGTTTTCTATAGTGGCTGTACCAACTTACATTCCCACCAACAGTGTAAGAGGGTTCCCTTTTCTCCACACCCTCTCCAGCATATGTTATTTGTAGATTTTTTTTTAATATCTTTATTGGGGTATAATTGCTTTACAATGGTGTGTTAGTTTCTGCTTTATAACAAAGTGAATCAGCTATACACATACATATATCCCCATATCTCCTCCCTCTTGCGTCTCCCTCCCATCCTCCCCATCCCACCCCTCTAGGTGGTCACAAAGCACTGAGCTGATCTCCTTGTGCTATGCGGCTGCTTCCCACTAGCAATCTGTTTTACATTTGGTAGTGTATATGTGTCCATGCCACTCTCTCACTTCATCCCAGCTTACCCTTCCCCCTCCCCATGTCCTCAAGTCCATTCTCTACGTCTGCGTCTTTATTCCTGTCCTGCCCTTAGGTTCTTCAGGACCATTTTTTTTTTCTAGATTCCATATATATGTGTTAGCATACGGTATTTGTTTTTCTCTTTCTGACTTAACTTCACTCTCTATGACAGACTCTAGGTCCATCCACCTCACTACAAATAACTCAATTTCATTTCTTTTTATGGCTGAGTAATATTCCATTGTATATATGTGCCACATCTTCTTTATCCATTCATCTGTCGATGGACACTTAGGTTGCTTCCATGTCCTGGCTATTGTAAATAGAGCTGCAATGAACATTGTGGTACATGACTCTTTTTGAATTATGGTTTTCGCAGGGTATATGCCCAGTAGTGGGATTGCTGGGTCATATGGTAGTTCTATTTTTAGTTTTTTAAGGAACCTCCATACTGTTCTCCATAGTGGCTGTATCAATTTACATTCCCACCAACAGTGCAAGAGCATTCCCTTATTTGTAGATTTTTTAATGATGGCCATTCTGACAGGTGTGAGGTGATACTTCATTGTAGTTTTGATTTGCCTTTCTCTAATAATTAGTGATGTTGAGCATCTTTTCATGTGCGTGTTGGCCATCTGTATTTCTTCGTTGGAGAAATATCCCTTTAGGTCTTCTGCTCATTTTTCAATTGGGTTGTTTGTTTTTTTTGCTGTCAAGCTGTATGAGCTGTTCGTATATTTTGGAAACTAAGCCCTTGTCAGTTGCATCGTTGGCAAAATTTTCTCCCATTCTGTAGGTTGTCTTTTCGTTTTGTTTACTGTTTCCTTTGCTGTGCAAAAGCTTGTAAGTTTGATTAGGTCCCATTTGTTTATTTTTGTTTTTATTTCTCTTACCTTGGGAGAGTATCCAGGTTCTGACTGAAGCATCTTCATGATGTCTGCCTCACATGCTCCCCGTCTCCTTGTGCTGTCTTTGCCATGTGCTCGGCGCCCCCGCGCTGTGCCCAGCGCCTCCTTTCCTTTATGCAGGACCCTGGCCCGCACTCACCCCCACCTGAGCCTGCTTCCCCTCCCTCGATGACTTGCAGGCCCTGCCCACTGATAGAACAATGAGGGCATCCAAAAACAAATGCCCAGGAGAGGGCTTTTGGGGATGGAGAGTGTTCTCAGGCTGCCCTTAAAAAAAGACTAAAAATATACCCGAAGACTTCATTTATTGCGATCATTTGGGCAAAAGATCGCCAACACCACGGACAGAGCCATTTTCCATGTTACAAACTGCTGTCTCCAAATTTTATGTGAATTACTCCTTGCAGAAATCTGGCTAGCTTGGTGACATGACCTTTTCATAGTTCAGGAGGTGGAGATGCTGGGGGTTAAGAAGTGTGCTCAAAGCCAGGGATTTAGAGACAGGTCTGATGTCATTGAATATTTACAGACCCAAGGTTGGGGGAGAGGCCGGCAGCTGGTCCTGCTCACTTCCCGACCATCTAAGGAGTCAACCGTTATCAGGCCAGCGAGGGGAGGACATATAGATGTTGTGTGGTCCCCAACCTGTGACCCCCCTGACCCATGATGGATTTTAGGTTCGTGGAGGGCATCTTTTGCCCTGGTCCTTCATTTCCTGGTTTGTGATAGGATTTCCAGGGCAGTGATTAAGGACTATGAGGTAGACAGAAGGGGTCTTGGATAGAATACAGCTGGTGTGTTAGCAGCTGGTTGACAGATTGCTTCAAAACTGTGATTAATGGCCTTGGGCAGGGGAGGAGTCCTCTCTCATGGCCCTTTTGACTCCAGCAAGTTCATCATTTTTACAAATGACAGTGAATGAGAAAAGTCAAGCCATAAAGAATTTCGCTGAAGACATAAAAGGCATAATTATCACATTTGCAAGAGACCCAAGGGTTGTAGTCGTAACCACAAAGCGTAAGGGAGAACCAAGGTTTGAGACTGTCTCCCCAGCCTGCAGATGAAGAAGATGAAATTTAATCAGGATAAGTGCAAAGTCCCACACCAACTATGTTCCCAAAACCAACTACACAAGTGCAGGGTGGGGAACTCTGGCTGAAAAGCAGTCTCTGTAGAGGGCTTGTACCTTCCGGTTTTCATCGTGTTCCTGTGATCAGATGGGGCTGAGGCTGTGCATTATTAGGAATGGAGTGTATGTGGTAGCATCGCTCTCAGAACTCCTGTTCTTCTTCCTTCCCTCCCCACCTCCTGCTCTGTCTCTTTTTCTCAGCGAGGCGGACTCTCAATGCCCCCTTGAAGACTTCCCCCTCACATCTCATGCCCATCCATGTGGATGGAACCACCACATGGTCCAGTGCAATGGAACCACCGTTATTGGTTCCTGAATTCCTGCTCGTGAGGAGAACTCATCATGCAAAGCAGAATCGGGATCTGGGGAGGAGGAGGGAGGGGAGAGCTGGGTGTTGGGGAAGCAGCCAGAAATGTCAGCTACTCTTTGATTCTCTGGTTCTCTTTTATCTTCCATAGAGCCTGGTCCAGAGTTGGGTCATCGGTGGGTTGGTTAACTATCAGATTTTTCCCCGGCCTTGGCCATGTGCTCAGCCTGAACATAGAGCAAGCCGAAAATGCCTGGAAGTTAATACCCCGGCAGCAATCTTCAACCCGTGATGTATAGGAGTTAGGAGGTAAACACCGGCTCCCCTGTCCCTTTGTGGAACTGTTCCAGGGTGATTCAGCCTCGTCTCTCAGAGCCTTCCCGGTGGGATTGAGCTCCAGCTGCCCATTGAGGTCACAAGCTCATGACCACACCTTGGACTGGCTTCCTTCCCTCCCAGGTCTCATGCCCCCACTCCCTTACTGCTTCCTGGGACCACTCCCCAGATAAACTACTTATCTTGGGGTCAGCTTCTGGAGGAATCCAAATGAAGATAGAGGCTGAATAATTCAAACTGCTTGGTTGGGAGACTGAAATGACGAGTGTCACCATAATATATAATCAGTTCCTTAAGTGACATTTATTAGGCTCCTATTATACATACTCCATATTAGACATTTTTACACAAACGAGTGAGCTGTCAGTTTCTAGTGTCCTGGGGAAGGTCAAGTAGGTGTATCCCACCTCACAAGTTCTCTCTGCGCTAGGCAGTGCAGCGTCCCCCATGAATCCTGTGCTCTGGTCTTTTTCCCCATCTGTATCCGTAGAACTTCTTCTTAACCTTGAAAGACCCTTTAGAAAATGAGATTTGATGGAATGCTGCTGTTTGGGGCCCCATGATTGGGTAGCCTTGGGAGGAGGGCTATGGCCAGAGAAAGGCATGTGTTCATTTCTTCTTGGAGCAAGCATCCATCCCCTTTTTCAAATCCTGCCATCTTGTCTTGAGATGGCCAGCATTTCAGTGGCAGACTCTCTCCCAAACTGCCGCTCTGCAACGCGCAGTGGCTTAGAAATCCTGTCACCCCACAAATCCCAAACCCCAGTCGTTGGGCCAGGCAGGCTGGCAGGACCAAGAGAGGGGCTGTGGGCGGCACCTTCAGCCTTGGGGGGGCCTTTGACCTGGGCATAAAGCGCTCCCCAGTGTTCACTCTGGCAGGCCCGCTGTGTTTGCAGTGACAAAAGATGATACTGCGAATTTGGGCAGAGCCCCCGTTAATGTCTTGGAAGCTTAAATATTAGATCCCGAGCTTTCTCTGGGGATTAATATAAGGGGAGGCGTGTGCCAGATATGGCTTCTCCGTGAGCTCTCTGATGCTATAAAAAGAAACACTGCAAAGGGCATCCAGAAAAACGTCTGAACTCAAGAAAAAAATGAATAATGTAGTACTTACCGACATGTGGTTTGGGATGTAAAGGGAAACCGTAGTGGCAGGATCCCAGATCTTCCTGGAGCCTCACGTTTTACGAGCAGAGTCTCCAGTCGTGGTGGTGGAATGTCCAGAGGAGGACAGGCCTCTGGGGCTTAATTTGCTGGGTGACCTGGGGCAGATCAGTTTACCACCTTGGGCTTGAACTTTCAGATGACGGAATTGGACTGGGTCATTTTCAAGCAGCATATCTTTTTTCATGATACAAATTCAGACTAAACTAAAAATTATTTATGGCCTACCTTTTTTTAAACTCAAATGAAAATGCTTGATTCGATTCTATTTGAGAAAATGTGTATTTAATTAGATGATTTCCTCGACTGAATCGAAGAACTCCAGGGAAAAAGTCAGCACTGCTTTTTAGCCTCTGAAACGTTCACGGCTGGGCGCTTTGAGAAGTGGTGTAAAGGGGGAAGCTTTCCAGTGTTCTGCCCTGACCTGGCTCTCTGGGCTGTCTGGGGAGGCCAGGCAGATGCATGCATCCTGACAGCTGCACATCACTCATCACAGGACCAAGGCTTCAACGCAGGCTCCCTCTGAGGACAGACACTCTCTGGGCCTGTGACTCGGGCCCGCCATGTGTCCCATCTGGAGGAAGGCGAGGGAGTCAGCTGGGTGAGCACGCAGAATGGTCCCCGGAGAGGCCCACGTGGCTTCTCCAGGAATTAATTACCTCCAGGCCATGGTAATTGAAAGTGGCAGCTCCAACTATAAGGCTTGGAGGTGGCAGAGTCTTGGGATTAGGTGCCCCCAGGCGAGTCACAGAGCATCTGGGGGGCGGCGATGGATCTGTTCCCCAGATTTGTCCTTCAGAAAGTCCAGATTGTACACACTTTGCAGTTACATAAGTATCTTTTTCTACGTGACTTCTGCACACCTGGGTTGGCAGGACTGGGTGGGAGCTGCAATAGGTCGTAGGTCTGGACGAGTTCTGGATTCATGCGTCCTACATCTTGCACAGAGGGTGGCTTCCAGCCCATCTCACGCATGTGCACACACACGTACACACATCACATGTATGCACATACACATGCATACAAACACGTATATACGCATATGCATGTCTCTCTGTGTGTCTGTCTGTATCTCAGCGATAGTGGAAAAAATTGCTGAGTTTTTAGCTGTATGAATTTTGTCAAGTCACTTGATGGACTTAAGAATTGTTATCTGTAGGTGCTTGAGAACTTAGGACTAGTTAACACACTTGCCTTGGCTCATTAGAGTGGTTAAAATATTAGTGTTATCATTGGACTCACTCAGAACTCACTTCTCCCCTCCAGCGTGGGCCTGGGGGTCCTTGGACTGTCCTGAGATTTTGGAGGACTGGTCCCAACACCGGCCTGTGGGAGGCTGTGAGCATGGTGGGTGATGGATCAGTCTTGCTCGACTTGAATTGGGTGATTGACATGGCTTACTGAGTTGGGTTGCTTTTAATGGAAAGTATATACAGTCAGATATATTTTAAGAGATATTGAAGGTAACCCTGAGCATCCCAGCCAGTCTTGCTATAGTCACCAGCATCTTCTTCCCGGTCACCAGCATCCCCTAAAATCACCGCATCCAAGGCTCATCAGATAAACCGGTTGAGTCACCGTGGATTTCTTGCAAGACCTCCTCATATTAGTAACCTATTCATTGCCGTTCTTCACATCTTTCAGTTGTGCCAGGAATGGGAACTTGGGCATGCGCCTGACACATTATTCTTTAATTTCTGGGTACATTTGAGACACCATGTAAATATGGATTGATTTTTATTGCACAGACTGTATTGACATCATGCAAAATTAAACAAACTCTTAGTACTGTGTAGAACCTTATAGGGCAGTGGTTCTTCCATCCAAATGCAACGTGTGAGCTTTGTTACATATTTAATAAATGGTCAGTAACTATTTTAATCTAATCAGTGTGCTGTCTCTCTGGGAGACGGCAAATACCAGGCAAGCCGCAATTTCTGCCGTTCCTCAGCCCTGCCAGCTCTCAAACTTTACTTTTGCCCATATGAATCCCCCGGCATCGTGTTAATATGCAGGTGATGACTCGGTAGGTCTGGAGTGGGACTGAGGTTCTGCATTTCTAACACGTTCCTAGGTGATGCTGATGCTCTGGTCTGTGGATCACTCTGCAGAGCAAGGCTCCCAGGAACAGGGGTGTGGAAGGAGCGGGGCCAGGGCTGGGGTCAGTGAGGAGCATCCGGGGCACAAAGACTAAGGAGGCGCTTGCCCTCAGAGTTATCCAGGCGCACCCGGGGCTGCTCGCCCTCTCTGCGTGTGCAAGTGCAGGCTGCCTTCGCCCCGAGGGCCGGCGCCGCCTTGCATGCTGTGCCTTGCTCTCCCTCGTTCAACGGGCCTGGCGGAGGGGGAGGCGTTCCAGCCGGGTTCTCACGGCTCTAGCTCCCACCCTGACATCCGGCCATGTGCCTCACACTCCCTGAGGCCGGCTCTCGCTTTGACCCCTCCCCCACCGAGGATGTACTTGACGCTGACGCTTTTCTCCGTTGTAGCCCGTGACCCTGGTTGCACACTCGGGGGCCTGCGTCTTTGGCAGGTGGCCACACGGCCCGTCCTACCGCCCACGCCTCTGCCGTCGTATAGTGACTGCTCTTCATTAGAGTCCCGGCCCTCCTACCTGTCACATCCCACGCCCTTGAAGCCAGGGGTCGGCACGTGACAAGTTTTCCGCCAACGAAATGTGGCAGAAGTGACGTGTGCTGTCCCCTGCGGGAGCTGTAAGAGCTGAAGGGGATTCCTCACGTCCTCCTCCCCACGAGGGGGTGACCGTGGGGGCGGAGTTGAGATGGAGCCTCCCTGAGTGATTCCCAGGGAGCTCAGGCTCCTGCCACCCCACGCCAGGCACGTGTGAATGAGAACCACCCGAGGTGTGTATTACCGCAGCGTGGCCTCGCCCACCCCAGTGATGCTGCCTGCTTAGGTGCAGGGTTACCTGTCCTCACGTAGGCCCATCACGCTCCGTTATGCAGGTTCAAGTTGCTGATTGCTCCTCCCAAGGTTTTCACAGAGGAACCCGCCTCCTGACTGCTTTGAGCTTGGGTTTGCTCCCGCGGTGTCCGGACTCCTCCTGGGCACTCTACACATTCCCTAAGGTGTGTTTGGAAAAGTTTTTCAGGCTAAGTCTGTTCTCAACATCCATCTTCCTGAAAAGGTCCCCTCTTGTTGATTTTCAAGCAACTGCCTCTTGCCATTGCCTTGAAAAAAAGAAAATATCAGTGAATGGAGTTGGGATTCTGGTTAAAGAATTCCATTGTTAATCAGAGGGAACCACTGACAAATCCCCTACACCCTCATTGATGAGTTCCAAGTAAGTGATGAGACCCGTGGGACCATCCTCCTCAGTGGACCACCCTCGACCTCTCCAAGGGTGGCCACTAAGGGTCTTTGTTCAATTAGCCCACGTGTTATGGACGCCTTTCCTTGTCAACATAAAGAGAAGTATTCCATGGCAGTTAATAACTGCGTGCCGTTGCCCTACCTGGATGCTCCATGTTTATTCCCCTAGGCTTCTCTGGTGAGGCACTTAGTTGACTCCCAGTTTCTCTGCATCGTAAACAGCACTGCATCCTTGTGCATCCACCTTTCCTGACACCAGATTCCTGGAGTGTATTTGCTGGGTCCAGTCATGACGGTGTTTCCTGAGTGAGCTCATGTGCATCGGGCTGGCTCCCCTCTTTGCCAGGGCGAGGGTGTCCTGCACAATCCCTCCACCAATTAACACTTCAGCCGTGATGAAATAACGTCGCAGGTGTCTGTTCACATATTTGTGTGGAGAAACACCCCCAGAACCCCTCCACTGAAGCATTTATCCCTCATCATCCTCTTTTTCTATCAACAAATATCAAGATACAGGAGAGCTTTTTACCATCTTTTCCGTGATCTGTTCTGAGACAGCTCCCCGGGCAAATGCAGAGCATGAATTAGAGGTGGTGACAGGAGAGGGATAGACAAGGGGTCGTGGACCATCACAGATGGTGGGCACCGTGGTGGGCTCAGCCAAGACAACGAGGGCGGGAGTGCCCTGCTGAGAAGCTGGACCGAGCAGACGGGCGGCCTCTCCTCTGCTACGTGTGCAGACTGAGAAATTCGGGAGAAGGTCCGTCTGGCAGGGGTGGCCTGGAGATGGAATTAGGGCTGAGAAGGGCATGGGGAAGGGAGGTAAGGGGCTCCTCCTGGCTGGGTGGGGGGTTCTGTGGGGAGGGGTCGCAGCCCAGGCTGCACTTGTCACCCACCAGGCTCTCCCAGGATTGCTGGGGGCAGCCCAGGTGGAGGTGGGCCGTCCTATCTGCTCAGAGCTGCTCTGTGAAATGCCTATGACTTACCCACCCTCCTCTGTGACCGCTGGCTCCTGAGGCCCTGAGTTCACATACATGTGCATGCACGTGTACGTACACATGCATACACACGGACACACATGCATGCACATACACGCACTGCCAGTCGGGGTGTGGCCCATCCGAGCGTGTGCTCACAAAGAGAGGGGCAAAGAGAGGGATGAAGTCAGCTGGGAAAGGACAGACCCTGCAGATTCCTGTCTGGTCTCAAACCAGATGAAGACCTCTCCTCGCTCATTTGCTCCCTGTCATTTTTCCTCCTGGGCCTGGTTTCTGGGGGCTGTTTGTTAGTGCTTAAAGTTGTTAAAATGAACAATAATAATAGCATATTCTATGTTCAGAGTACATTTCTCAGGAATTTGTCTCCCTTTTGGACAAGCCTTCATGTACATTGAAGCGTAGAGAAAAAAGGAGAGAGTGTGCCCATTATACAGGTTAAGAAACTAAGGCCCCCAAACACACCATGAGTTCTTCTTTTCCCAGGAAATCGTGGATGCTACTTAGACATTTGATCTTCTTTCACTTCTTCATTCCCTACTCAGTGTTTCTGCAGGGACTTTGGCCGGGATGCTGTAGGTCCAGAGCAGTGCTGCCCAAGAGAACCTTCTGCAGTGACGGACATACTGTGCACCAGTCCTGTCCAATACAGCGACACCCACCACACCGGCTGTTGAGTGCTTGAAACATGGCTAGTGCAACGGAGGACCTGAAGTTTTAATTTTACTGAAATTTAACTAGTTTAAATTTAGCTAGCTGCATGTGGCCTGTGGCTGCCGTATTGGACAGGCCTGGAGCATGTACAGGAAAGCGCACTTAGGAAGGCAGAGTTCATGGAGTAGATGGTAGGCGTTCCTGGGCGGCCTTCCATCTGGGATTCCTTCCTGGGAGCAGGTCAGGAGGGCGGAGCGGTGGAGAGCTGTGAGCACCCAGGGCTCATTAACAGCGTGAAAGCATCGGCAGTGTCCAGTCCTCCAAGAGAAACTTCCCACTTGGAACAGGTTCTCCCGTAAGGGACTTGGCCATATTTCTTTTTCCAGAAATATAAGATGTTTACTCACATTGTTTGCTAGAATGCATATTGTTTGCTGTGACCCGGCAAATGAGCAATGACATTTAGTTAAGACACGTCCCGCCAAAGCCAGAGTGGATGGTGTGCCTGTGATATTACTGATTCTATCCATATGGTCAATTCATGCTCGATTCTGGGGTCTTCCAGGAAAACAGGAAATCTTATCTCTGCAGAACAACTTGCAGTCTCCCCCAGCAGAAAATGAATTGGTGTGGCACAGCATGTTTCCGTTTTGTTGTCTTAAAACAGCCAAGCAAAGTCACTGCCCTGTCGTGCTCAGTGGTTTATCTCTGAGATGTCGTAGAATCTAACTGTGTTTCTTCTGGACGGCCCTTCTACCACTGGAAGCATATTAGAATCACCAGAGAACTTTAAAAATAACCCACTGAGGCCCAGACTCCACACTGGGCCAATTAAACCAGACTCTCTAGATGCAGCCTAGGAGCTCACATCTTTTGAAGCTACCGGGGAGCGTATATTGTGCCCCCGGGTGGTGCACCTGGCTTTCGGTGGTCTTTTCTGTGTTCCCCTAGCTGCCTAATATTGTATTTCATTTCCTTGTAAGCTGCCCCAGGTCCATTAAGAAGTAGACTGGTAAACCTTAAATAAAATTCTCCATCCTACCGGTTAGAGAAAGTATACCATATTTTCACCATATATAGAAGTTTAGCTTTTCTTGAATATAGGATCCCAAATGATAAATCTAAGCAGAATTGCTGTAAATGTCAAGTGATTGCATTATTTCAGACCGATTGTCTGCTACTACTCCCTACGATAGTTCTTTTGACCAGAAAATCTCATTGCCTCAGGAAAGATGCTTCAGACTTTCCCTATGTGGGGATTAAGTCAAATGCACCTAAGAAAAGAGGGCAGTGAGCAGCTACGATGCCTGCGGCGACATGGGGAAGGGAGTCCAGCTAGAGCCACCTCTTTTATCGGCCGATATGCAGTGGAAGTGGCCCGTGGGTGTGGTGTGTTTGCATCAGAGGGCAAAGCATAATCTCTGCTCCAGAGGGAAGCCTCTTGTGCTTCTGGAATATCGCCCTGGTCCTCCTTCCCTCAAAAGGTAATAAAGTATGTGCCTTTGCTGATTAGGAACAAATGTCAAGTGTCCACCATGATGGAAATCTCCGATTTCCATGGCTCTGATCCATTGCAGCGAGAGCTCATGAATCTTTAATGGCTGGCCTATATTTAGGGGCTTTCAGTGTCTGAGGGCGATAAAACGTCCCGCAGAGATAGACTTCTCCAAGTGCTCTGTCTTCTGCCAAGACTGGGGCCTATTTGAAGCACATCTTGTCTTTCTAATGCACAGAGATTCTGCTGACCACAAGAAGCTGTTCTGGACTTGAGATTAGATGATAAGACCTACCCCCCCAAGTGTTTATTAATTTTTCCAAAAAACATGATAGTGACTGTATACTACGTGTCTGGCCTCGTGCTGGACACAGTGGTGAATAAGACAGGGCCCCTGACCCCTGAGCTTATATTCTAGTTGGAGGAGGTAGACAACAGACAAGAAAACAAATAATTGAGGTAATTACAGGCTGGGATAATTGCCGTGAAAGCAATAAGCAGGGTGGTGTGACACGTTTTAAGCACAGAAGTGACATGAACTGATTTGCATTTTGAAAGACCACTCTGGTCACCAGGGGTGGGGGGCGAGGGAGAGATGGATCGCAAGGGGGACAAAAGTGAAAACCAAGACACCAATAAAGATGCCATTTCAGCGGTCCAGGAAAGAGATGGTAATGGCGGTAGGGGTGGAGGGAGAGGGCAGACTTGTAACCTACGTGAGAGGACAGTGACGAGGGCTTGCCAGTGATTTGGATGGGAGAGCAGAAGGAAAAGGAGCAAGAAAAACTCCTGAACATGTGGGTCAACAACTGGGTGGATTTTTGTAACTTTTCCCAAGACAGGGAAGATGGAGGTGTGGGTAGAAGGGACAGGTCTGGGGGGAAATATTGAATGTGCTGTCATCTAAGTGATCTAAGTATGGATGTCATCTAAGTGTAGATGTCCCTAGGCTTCTGGCATATCTAGAGGTGCATTTTGGAAACGTAGCTTATAGGTGGCATTTAGAGCTATGAGCTGACCTGGACAGACGTTAGAGATTGAGCCCTCTGGTCCTTCACCATGCGGATCCAGTAGAAGAAGTACCAGTGAAGGAAGCCAAGATGGAGTGGCCAGCGGGGAAGAAGGAAAAAAGAGCACGGCATCCTCAAAACCAAGAGAGGTCAGGAGGGTGGTCACCAGGGAAACAAGGTCAAAGAAGCATTCATTGAGATGCCTGGCACCGTTCAATCTATAGCAACATGGCAAGAGCAATTTTTGAGGGAGGTTAGAGGGTGGGGAGTGGATTAAATGATCAAAGAGTAGCCGAGTCCAAAAGTAAGATGAGGAAGTTGAGTTTACCCTTCTGCAAGTTTTTCTTTGAAAATGGAGGACAGAAATGGGGCAGCAGCTTGTAGGATGTTGAACTGGGGAAGGCTTTGTTTTTAAGATGAGACACTTTTGGATGGAGATTCTGGAACCTTTTTGTTTGCTGATTGAAATGATGGAGGAGAAAGGGAGATTCAGTGTTTCAGGAGCAGAGGGGAGACTAGGAGGGTAAAGTTGTCGACAGTCTGGGAGGGGATGAGACCCAGAACACGCGTTCCCTGACCTCCTTCTAAAGCAGCGGGGACACTCCACTTTAACAGCAGGAGGAGAGAGAGGATATGGGTGCCTCTGGGATCCGGTGGAGGAAGATGAGAGCCTGATTGCTCCTAATTTTTCTGAACATATGGCAGAGTGATGAGCTGATGGAGAGGATGCATTTGAGGAGAGAGAAGAAAGTATGAAGCCATCACCCCAAAGAGTGGGGAGCAAATTACATAGCAAACGTAGTCAGATTGCCTGCTCCCTGGGTGCCCCTTTGGGTTTTGGTGACCCCGTTTGAGGGGAGCCCTTCTAGCCCAGGTATGTCGTTTTTCTCTGGCCATGTCAGTTGCTCAGGGGTGGCCCATAGGAGGTAGAGGGTTGGCTTTAACCACAGTCTGAAGTTTTGTCACTTGAGTACCACACAGGACGAGAGGGGCCAGGAGGCTAGGAGATTTGAAAAAGAGTGATTAGAAGGACAGACAGTGGGACCTGGTGGGCCACAAGGGCAGTGAAGAAAGGAAGATGATGGATAGTGAAAAGGGGGTTTTGGCCCTGGGGGAGTGGTTCTAGAGTAGGTGGCCTGGACTGCTGGGAGGTGGTGGTCAGAAAGGATGCTTGTAACAAGGATGTTGGATGTTAGTGATGTCAATCACGATTACAAGAGTCAAGTCTTAGGAGGGACAGAGAACCTGGACATTGGAAGTGATAGGATCAGGAAAGTGAGAGGTCAGGGCCCTGAACCGCTGTCCCAGGGATGCTGACGTCACCATGATGATGCCAGGAGCAGAGATGGAGAAGCAGGGACCGAGCTGGGAGCCGAGGAGAAGGGAAGAGCAGCAGAGGGGAGCTTTGGTGGAGATTAAGACTCTCTGGGACACTTGAGTTTCCTCACTGTCTGGGCTGGGAGCTGGGGTTGTACTTAGTGCTGTAGAAGCTTTTTGGAGAACACGTCCCCAACCTTGAGGACTCCCAGCTGCTCCTGACCGACCTGCTGTGTGGACGAAAGTACAGCTCAGGGCCGAGCAGGGGGCACGCCCCGTGGCTGCCTTCCCTCCTGAGCGGTCAAGTCCACATAGTAGATGCGTTCACCTGGGGACGTCAGGGAACCTGAGGACCAGCTGGCTCTGCCAGGCCATCCCTGTGTGACTTTGGACATGTGATGCCACTTCAGTTTACTCATGTGTAACCTGAGAGGGTAAACGTACTTCTTGATCTAGATTTGTTCTTGCTCTGGCCTTCTATGTCTCTTCATGTCCACACCTGGCCTGAGGTCTCTCTCCATTAAGTCTTGAGAAAAACCAGCAAGCCTCAATTTGTTGAGTTTGATAAAGAATGCCATTAGTTTATGAGTATTGATGAATCAAAGGGCTATTGTCACAAGCCCATGCATGCATGTCACCTTGCCAACTTCAACTCCTTGAGCCTAAAAAGATTCCCATGCAAATGGGACACCCATCTCAGTGCCAAGGGGGTATCTGTCCACATAGACCTCCTCTCTGCAACCTTACAGGTGCTCTCAGCCCACCACGGACCTTCGGGTTGCCTGTGTGTGCACGGAGGTGCCCCATCCCGACCCTGCCCCTTCAGCGCCTTGGAGAGTCCAGCGCGACCTGCCTTGTCTGGTAGTTGGGGATTCAAACTGGGGCTCTAAGCCCTGCCTGCAGAGGTTCACCCAAACATCCTTCCTTTCCTTTCTGCTGTAGGACTAGTGATATATCTGGCTTCCCAAAGCGGAGTGGCTTGGCATGTGGCTCCGAGTTTGAGACAGGTGTCCTGGCGGGTCCCTGAGCAGGGCTCTTATCTCAGCGACTCTAGTGTGGGATTTTAAGGCTGGCCTTCCTTCTCTGAGAAGGGAGTGGATTGAAACAGGAGACCAGGCTGCACCATCCAAGTGTGAAGAGAGGGCTCTTCTCTCTCCAAAGCAGCTTTTGCTCAGACGCTAAAATACGGATGATATCATGGGCTGGGAGATGACTGCATGAAGTTTGCACACAAAACTCTTCCCCCTCCTTTGTACATACATGCACGTGTACGCACACACATGAACACACGCAGACAAGACCACTCATGGCTGATACTGGCACTGACAGCGCCAAATCCCAGAAATTAGACACAAGGGAAGACTGACCCACTCCCGTGTGTCCCCTGTGCCTACAGGTAGATCGCAAATGCAAGCGTCAGTTCATTCGTTTGTTTATCCCTCATCCACGTTAGTGATGGGAAACCCACATCATCCCCCCACACTTTGGAAGGCGCAGTCTGGTAGAGGTGAACACACACACACACACACACACACACACACACACACAGAGGCTGTATTGCCAGTGTAGTAAGTGACATAAGATACCTATCAGCCAAACACCATGGAAGTTCAAAGTAGGGTACATTTCTCTAGAAGGGGGATTCAGGAAGGCATCAGTGGGAGGTGGCATGGGGATACCTGTGAAGGAGCAAGCCCCCAGCAGAGCAGGTGTCAGGGGCTCGGAGGGCACGTCAGGGATTCTGCGCCTGTTGTGATGTTTTGGGGTCAAGATGTCTTTGAAGAAGCAGAGGGAGAAGCAGAGTGGGGGGGGGGGCCTCTGTGCCGACACTGCGCGTGGCAATCTGGCGGACAGTGCTGGGTGTGGCCGTGACTGTTACCCCCCCCCGCTGATGGCAGATCCCCAATTTTGCCCGATCTTCACTCTAAACTCTAAACAAACGAATGAACTATTTCAGTCACTCCATGAATGTGGTCCCAAAACATTCACAGAAATTGCTTCAGACTTCATCCTTAATTAATATGCCATTAAAATCAAGTTTGGCACCAGTTTCTTCCCTAGGGTTCATTGCTAATGCATTTCTGGTTTTGGTCTGGAAGCCAAAAAGCCAGGCGCTACCTCTGTGAACATTCCAGGTTGACTGAACATATCTAACTATGTATCTACTATCTAACTGAGATGGGGATGCCTGGTAAACTGGCTCTGGGAAGAAAAAAAGCCCCCGTTTGTGATTGGTAGCCTTTGCCGATTTCTTGGTGTAGATACTCCCACAATGGTCAATGTCAAGGTCATAACAATTTAACAAATGGCTTGTAGAATTTCTGAATGTTTAACATGTGGCTTCAGAGCTGGTCCAGGATGGACCGAGCCCATCACTGGGCGGAAGAAAGGGTGGGGATGCAGAAGTAAAAGCAGGAAAGTTCTAAAAGTTTCCTTCCCTGTGGCCTGCTGTCTCTGATAGCACTCCCCATCACCAGCTGCTATGTTTCAAATTAAAAAAAAAAATTTAACTGAATGGATGCAACCAGTTTATGTACCTATACCAAAAATTTCAAACTGTTCCTTTAAAATAGAGCAACATTTGAAAATTTGAAATATAAAGATAGGGACTTCCCTGGCGGTCCAGTGGTTAAGACAATGCACTTCCAGTGCAGGGGGGAAGTTTGATCCCTGGTCGGGGAACTAAGATCCTGCATGCCTCGCAGCGCGGCCAAAAAAGAAAAAAAAAAAAAAAATATATATATATATATATATATATATATATTAGTATATAAAATACCTATATAATAGTCTGCAAATCTCTGCATAACAGAGAGATTGTTGCTTTACAAAGGAATTTGCCATGTAGTTCTTTAAATACCAAGTAATCTCATGGTTTACATACGATTCAATTTTGCAAATATTTAGCTTACTGTTTCTTAAAATATTTGTCTTATATAAAGCAATGGTTCTTCATTTGGGGTCCATGAATCCCTAGAGGGATGCACTGGGGTGAGAGTTTAGGGAGTTCGTGGATGCTTTGCATTCATGCACATATGCTTTTTCTGTGGAGATGGTGGAGCTTTCAGCAAATTCTTCAATATGTTTATTACTTAAAAGGTAATGGACTCTGTCACCTGCCACGGGGCCCCATGTCATGAACATCATAAATGCATGGGTGGTCATGTCTGTGGATCCAACAAGGCATTTCAAAGTTGAAGGCGCATTTAACGTTGGTGCAGACTTAGTCTGTGTCACGGTCACCTTTACCTGCTGGAGAAGTTGTCTTGCCCTGAAGTAAGAGGCGGGACATGGACTTTTCAAGGTAGGGTCAGTCTGATGGTGACAGTGACAATAATGATGCCACCTCAGCTTTACAAATGTGGGAAAGAAACCAAGCCAGAAGCCAAAGCTCTTGACCTCCCTTCTCCGTTTGTTGAGGCCACTCTGCCTGTTTATGAGTCTCTAGGGTTAAAACACATGTGCTTTTCACCAGGGCTATGAGAAACAATCTTCCAGGACAATATTAATCACCAGGGGGTCTTACAAAAAGTTGATCTCAGGCTCCTGGCTCATTAGGGGAACCAAGTCCTCCCATCTGGCCTTCCCAAGGACTGGGGGATTTTCTGCTGGAGGAAGGGGATTGTGGCTGGCTGCCCCCCGCAACTCCGCACTTCCCAAGATGTCAGAGCCAGTTAAGCTGGGGCACTGCACCCCTTTCAGTCATGCGCGTTCCTGCCTGGGAGACCCCAGACTCCCAGACCGTGGTGGGGTCTCCCTGTCAGCTTCACGCTCACACATCTGTATAGGCCCCAGGTGTCAGCAGTGGTGGGAGATGCTCCTAAGGACCCCAGGAAGGCTGAGGAGGGAACATGGAGCCTTCAGGCCATAGTCTGGAACACTCAGCCTGTGTAGACGCTCTGTAGGTGTTGGGAGCCATGGGTTAAAACGGCTTGACCGCCATGTGGCGCCCCTACAGCATCTGGTCCCAGACTTAGCAACCGGCCTCTCCCCACCTCTCTGACCCCCAGAAGCCTAGCTTTGCCACAGATATTTTCTGAACCACAGATATTGCTGCTGAGACGTGGTGGGTCAGGGTTTTCCTTAGCCGGGGGCTCTAGTTACACATTCAGCAGCACGGAAAGCCTCACAACCACCAGACTCTTCAGGATGTTATTTAATATTTTTATGTTCAGGTGGTCATCGTTTAGTGAGCAGGATTAAATTCAGTTTGTAAATCACTGCTCGTCACCGGGAAACTCACTGAGAGAACGCAACACTTTGCTCTGTGATGACCACGTTGGCTGGACCTGGTGGGGGTGGAATTCTCTCGGGCTCCCCCATAGTGGGGTCAGTACGAGTTCTCGTCTCAAACTCAGTAAACACCCCGTGTGGTCAGACAGCCCATCTCCACTTGCCCAGCTCCAGGTGTGTCCCTGAACCACCTGCAGGTGATACTTCTGCACATCTCTGGGCAGGCATCTCATCGTCTGCAGAAACAGTGCTTTGTTTAAAAAATCATGAACAAATGATACATCTTCACAGGGTTGATATATAAATGAACACTATTCCGAGGCATGTGAGTATTTCAGTCTCAATATAGTTGCTGTATAGGGAATGTTTTTTCTCCATGAAATTTGTTTGAGAATCTATGGGATAATTTCTTTCTTTTCTTTTCTTAGCCTTCAGGATTTTAAAACACATGTTCCTTAGAACTCTGTAGAGCAAGCTAGACAAATACTACTTATTTACATTATAAAAGTAAGAGAACTGAGGCTGGGAGTTTATGGAATTGGCTAAGGTCAGAGGTCTAGATTCCTAGGGCACAGTCCACCGCCTGTCTGCCAGGGAGAAATAATAATAATAATTAAGCAGTGGTGGCACTGGTCATCACACCAATGACAGCTGACCTCCCGTGGGCATTTCCTGGAACTGTGCTCAGTCCTTTAGTTGGCTTTTCTTCTTTCATCCCACACCAACCCGTGACATCCGTAGGCACTAGCATTATTCCCATCTCCAGGGTCACCTGGCAAGTCACTCACCCTCGTCCAGGTAGCTGGGGCGCTGGGGTGCCGGGGTGCCAGGATCTGAACCAGCTCTCCCTGACCTCACTAACCCCTTCTAGTAGCATCTGTGCAGCCCACACAAGACCCTCCCCCCAGGAGCCGTCCTCGCTTCCACGGAGGGCCTGGGAGCTCCTTTGCAGATGCAGATGCGCTGAAGAGCTCCGGGCAGGGCCCCCGGGTGGTACAGGAGGGATGGGCACTTGGGCTGGCGCAGGCCTTGGCACCAAGAACCTCTCCCTGTTCTTTCCAGGCAGATCAGTCCTTAATTTGGCAGTTGGGTCTGCAGAGACTTCTAATTAAAAGATGGATTTTTTAAATGAACTTTTATTAATTCAGCAATCTGCCTGGTTGCTGAATTGTCATTTTTGCTAATAGAGAAAAAGGTTGGGTTTATTTTGCAGAACAGTGAAAGTCACTCAACTTAATTAAACTGTCTGAGGAGATTTTCTCCTTGTCTCACTGAGCTCGGGCCTGTCAGCCACAGTCGAAACTCGAGTCCAGCTTTTCTCCCGAAGTTGGGGTGATTTTGGTGGCAGCTGCTTCTGAAGTTCCCAGCGTGTTCTCCACGGCACCGACCTGAAGCAAAGCACATAGGGTGATGCATTTGCTACGCGGGGTTACCGAGAAGGCCCCCAAGTCCTCAGGGGACTCTCCCACTGCCCCTGGGCAGGGTAGCCTGGCAGCGGTGGAGGGACGTGTTTTATTTCCAACGGCTTAGAACTTTATCATAACCCAGAGTTTAGACTCTAACTGAGAGTGCCTGGAGGAAAATTAAGAATCCAGAACTGCTAAAGGAAACACTAACTAGATTTGGCAGGACATTAAAAGAAGTTTCTCTTATGAGCAGGTAGGAGTTGATCTCAGTGATGCAAAGATTGATTAATAGTGGAATATCTATCAGTGTCCTATTTTGTAGAGACGGGTCCCCATGGGGGGGAGAAAACATTATATGAAAAAATGTGATGTTAAAGGGAAGGGTATCCCCCCATTTTGAAAAGACTCTCCCTGATCCAACAATCATCAGTGGAGGTGACCAGAAAACACACATGGCCCATAAAAATCACAGCCATGATAAAGAATGGCCACCGTGATCATGTTTATTTAACATGCTCACTTCAAAGGTGCTGGTGAGTAGCTATTGTCAATAGAAGAATGAATATTATTTGAGGATAATGTAATTATATACCTAGAAAATCATAAGAATCTATTGGTTATCTTTTTTTTTTTTTTTTTGGCCGTGCCGCGAGGCATGTGGGACCTTAATTCTCTGACCAGGGATCGAACCCGCGCCCCCTGCAGTGGAAGCATGGAGTCTTAACCACTGGACCACCAGGGAAGTCCCTACTGGTAATCTCTTAAAATTAGTAAGAAAGCTTTAAATGGTCAGATACAAGATAAATATGCAGACATCAATAGCTTCCCCAAATATTGATAGTGACCAGTTAGAAGATACACCAAATCTTTTATTCAGATAATATCAACATAAAAAGTAGTAATATAATAACTAAGATTGACTTTAACAGTGCACAACCTCTATAAAGAAAATGTCAACATGTATCTAAATATATATTAAGATATTTTAATAAATAGGTTTCTTGGGGAGAAGATGGAAACTTATTTTTAAATCGTCTTTCCAATTCAGTTTAAAAATCTGTAAGATTTATTTTTGGTTTTACCCGAAGCCCTGAAAATATTTTGAAGAAGAGCAATGAAGGAACATTTTTTTCCCTACTCTATATGGAAATGTGTTTAACATTTTATTAAAGCCACAGCACTGAACCAGACAGGTAAATGGTACCCAGGAGATAGCCTGAAACTGACATTAGGACGTGAGCCTAATCTCTAACAAAGAAACAGCCTTGACCAAGGCAGAGAGGGGAAGGCTTTTTAACAGTGTGTGGGAAGGTCGGCAAATTACTCGGGAAGACTCCAGTTAGCTTTATGCCCGAGCACACGTGTAAGGTCCTCCTACCTCTCCCACTCCTCTGTCAGACCCCACACTCTACTCGCAGACGGCGGGGTGCGAGCTGGCTGCCCTCCCAGCCTCTTTCTCGCGGGCCTTGCCACTGGTTGCATGAATGGCTCTTGGAGGTCCATTTTGATGAGCAATTGCTATAACCCCAAGATGTTGGTGGTTAAGTCATGGTAAGTCTGAGCTCGCCTCGGGTGCAAATCCTGGACCTGATAGAAGACAGAGCTGAAGGCAGTCCTGGTGTTCAGACTACTTAGCAAATGACTTTAGTTATAAAATAGAGGCCTGAACGTAAAATGAGGAACTCTTAGAATGTAACATGGGAGAAAATCTACATGGCCTTGGGTTTAGCAATAACTTTTTAGATGCAACTCCAAAGACACAAGCCATGAGGGGAAAAAATGGTAAGTTTGGCTTTATGGGAAAAGAGTCTAAAAAAGAATAGATACATGTATATGTATAACTGATTCACTGTGCTGTACACCTGAAACTAACACAACATCGTAAATCAACTATAAATTTTTTAAAAATGGAAAACTTTGGCTTGGCGAAAGCCACTGTTAAGAGAATAAAAAGATAAGCCACAGACTGGGAGAAAATCTTTGCAAAACACAGATATGATAAAGGCCTAGTATCCAGAATATGTAAAATTGTACAACGTGTTGTTGGAGAGAATTAGGTGAGTGCTTGGCGGTGGTTGCTTCAAAGAAGGAGGGAATTGCGGTTGTGAACTTGTGGCTTTTGTCGGGGAGTGTTTGGGATGTCATCATCCATAATTACGGAAGCCTCAAGGGGTCTCTCCCAAAACACAAAGAATTCCATAGGCGGTCCCTGGAGGAGAGATGCCAGCAGTGCACGCTTGTTAATCCTCCTTTTCTCTATTTGTATCACCGTCCTGACTCTTCTGGGCACCGTATGGGATTTCTAGGAGCTGTGAGTTAGGCACAAATAACACTGCAAGGTAAGGACTCATCTTCCTTGTAGTGGTTGAGCGCACAGGACATCTGCTGAGGTGTGGACTGCAGCGTGTAGGACATCACAGTAAGGACTGTGGTCCCCCCTAGGTAGGCGGTTGAGCGGGGACAGGGTCACCACGTGAGCAGAAGTGAGCAGGAGAGATTGGAAAAGGAAGGATTAGAGCTGGAGAAACATGCTTGTCACCAACGCCCAATCACATGGACCGTGAAGGGCCTGCCCCCGATGGTCATGCGGTGGAGAAGAGCTGATGGGTGGAGGACATAGGCCTCCTGATTTGGAAGCCCCTGGACATGAGCTGGGTACAGCATAGGGAGACCAAATGATTCCAGATCTTCTGTTCGGAGCCTGTGTAGGGGCTGCCGCTATTTATAGAAATAACGAAAGCAGGAGAAAGAGGCAGGTGTTTGCAGCTGGAGAGACCTGCAGGGAATAAATAGATTGCCAATTTTAACTGAAGGCAAGCTAGGTCCACCAAAAGAAGGGATTTTAACTGCAGATTAATTTGCTACCTGGACGTATTTTTGAGTTACAGAGTTTCTCTTTTATTGTATACGTGTGTGTTGAACTCTTCAGAGAAAGAACTGTGCTTAACCCAGAGTTAAGAATCACAAGTATCCTAGTTCTTGGATGGCGGAGAGTTCTCAGCCAAGGGGTCACCAGCTCTCCCTGGCCTCACCTGTCAGGGGGACCCGGTGTCAGTGACACCACAGTAAAGGCAAGTGGCTTGATTAGCGTCTCTGATGATTTCTCCCATTTGCCAGCCTGGCACGTGAATACAGTAGAAACTCTGTATATACTCTATATCAAACCATTTAGACTTGATGCCAAAAGGAATTAAATGACTAATATTAGGCTTGGAAGGTATTGGAAGTGAATGAAGTAATGTGGTTGTCATTTTCACAAAGGAAATAGCCTCTAGAGGGAGATAGAAAACCCTACAGAGAAATAGAAGTCCCAGGTCCCTGGACATTCACTCCTTCCCTCGGACGGCCTTCAGAAGTCCCATCCATGGTGTCAGCAAGAAGGCCTCATTCATGCTCATTTATTGCCATTTGTCATCTTGATTATTTGTAGGCATTTCGTTTAGTGGTCTGAATCCAGAAATTATCTGTCCGGAGTCAGGAGCCAGAGGGTGACCTTGTATGGCAGCTCTGGTCTGTCCCAGCCTTCCTGCAAATGATAAATGACACAGCCCTCCCCAGACCCCCCAGGGAGAAATGAAGTGCAGGCTCAGGGCCTTATTGACTTTCCATAACAACAGATGCATCTTTAGGATTCTATTTTGATTTCAGAATTGACCTTCTGACCTGATTCAGGTCCGTAAATCAACTGACAGAATGTATTGCTGCTGCCCTTCCTGGCATGATCCTTCGTGCCATGGTTTTTTCTTTTTCTTTTTCTTTTTTTTAATTTTTTTTAAAGTTAATTTATTTATTTATTATATTTATTTTTGGTTGTGTTGGGTCTTCGTTTCTGTGCGAGGGCTTCCTCTAGTTGTGGCAAGCGGGGGCCACTCCTCATCGCGGTGCGCGGGCCTCTCACTATCGCGGCCTCTCTTGTTGCAGAGCACAGGCTCCAGACGCGCAGGCTCAGTAGTTGTGGCGCACGGGCCTAGTTGCTCGGCGGCATGTGGGATCTTCCCAGACCAGGGCTCGAACCCGTGTCTCCTGCATTGGCAGGCAGATTCTCAACCACTGTGCCACCAGGGAAGCCCCGTGGTTTTTTCTTATATTTGACATGGAGACTATCCATGGGGTTCAGGTACACCCCCTTCTCCACTGGGGGGCTTTCCTGATTTGTTTTTAAAAGGGGAGTGTCAGGGCCACAACCCTTGATCCGTTTGGTTTGACAAGTCAAGCTCAGAAAGCTATGGTGCGCCCCAAGTGTGACTGCGCTCCCGGGGACCAGCAGTGTTTCTCAGCCCCCCCTGGTGGGAGGGGGACCATTTCCACCAGCAGGAGTCTGGGCCCGCAGCTACTGTGGCCATGGGTCACTGCAGAGCTTTTATGCTCATGTAAGGTAAAGGTCAGGCCCGTCGGGCCACTCATATTACATGACAAGGAACCATAAACAGTAAGCACTTTGAGGGCAAGAACTGTCTCAAGTTCATCTCTGTCCCAAAACACAGCCCAGGGCCTGGCACAGTCAGCTCCCGTGGCTGAATAGGGACTCGGTGGCCTTGGTTACCAGTGTCGTCTCCTTAGAAGGTAGGCATTGCCCAGGCACTGTCTGAAGAACTTTTTGTTTCCTCCTCTAGAAAATCACACTGTTGTCTCCGCGTGCAGGTTCCTGGGATGCTGCAGAATTCTCCCAGGCCTCTGACAAGCCCAAGCCAGGTTCGCTCACCGGCTACCCCTGAGTGGAAAGATCAGGGTCCAGCAGTCACCGCCCCAGTCCTCTGAGTCTTCTGGAGCTGACATAGGCACCTGTGACTTCCTTTCCGCCAACCCCTGATTGGTTTCAGCCCCCTTGTCAGGAATGGCTGACCACGGGCAGGTCCACAGGTTAATTACTTGTTGCCAAAGTCTTTCACTTTATCCGTGTCGCACGTGGCTCTTCTTGGCTTTGTAATTGCTCCTCGTCTGCGTTTGTGGGGGAAGCCACCACCTCCCGACTGGCTTTCCTGGCATCTCTCTTATGCTTCCTGTTCTCACAGACATGGAGAGAGGACAGCCCTGCCCTTCTCTCCTGCTGTCTTAGCCTGGGCTCCCCAAGGACAAAGATGCAAGTAAGAGGTTTACCTGGGAGGTGATGCCAAGAGGCATGGGCGGGCCAGTGGGGAAGGGAGGTGGGCAAAGGAAATCAGTACAAGGTGCATTAAGGAGCAGGTAGCTTTTGTGGGCAGGTGGGGCTCAGCCCCACTGGGGAGCTCTGGGACACATGACGGAGGAGGAGGCCGGGGTTTGTTACCTCCCACTCCCACCCCTCAGTGGCCGGGGCTGCTCCGGGGGGCATCCACCCCCGGCTCTTCCGGTCTGCTCCACAGTCCCACCTGCAGGATGGGGGAAAGCCCTTGGGTGGAGGGTTTCTGCCCCTCACATGAGGACCACGAGTGTGCAGGGGACACGGCTGGGACACTAACAGCGTCTTAGGTTTTGAAGGAAAATTCAGCCTGGGGCTTTGGCTCCATACGTGCTGGCTAAGCGGACTGGGGCAGGTGCCCAAACTCTATGAGATGCAGTTCTTCCCTCGGTAAAACAGGGATGGTGGTTGTACATACCTGATACAGTGGTTGCAAAAACTGGGAAATGCATATAAAGCACTTCTCATGGGGCCTGGCTGAGAAGGTACAAAGACATCTTAGCCACTGATGGTGGTGTTATCATACTTGTCTTTTGCCGCTTGTTTTAGACTGAAATTTGTTGAACAGTGTGATCTGCAAAATTTGGAATTACTAGGAGATGTGAGGGTTTGGGTGTCCGGCCTTAAGATGAGTGAACTAAGAAGTCGTTTCACGTCTCTGGGCCCGTTTTCTCATTTGGAAAGTTTGAACTAGAGTGGAGACACGGGGGGCTCTAATCCTTAATGATTATCATGGGAAGCCATACTTTACTCCCCACTGTTCATTTTGCCTCTCAAACCCATTTTTGCACACCTTAGCGACCTTGGACTTAGGAACCACACTTACACCGTTGGACACACAGCTGCCTGAGTTTGGGGTTTTCAGAAAAATGGTACCAAATTTGAGGTGCACTTGCAGTAACTAATTAGGGACTTGCCCCGCTGGTGGTCCAGCTGATAGGAGGTGGGGTCCTCCACTCTAGACTTGGTTCTGTGTCTTTGTCAAAAAGCTAGCCCATTTAGCTCCTGAGACCCCACTCACAGAAGAATCCAGAATGTTCTGTAGACCCCGTATCCTTATCCTCACACTCAGCTGGGGGAAGACTCTGTGTGATGATTTTGGAGAACAGAAAAGTCCCAAGGGGACAGTTGACTTTGCTGAATTCCCTGGGGTAAAGGGCTGAGTCTGAGAGCTGAGTTTACTGCTCAGGAACATTTGGGTCCTGGGAGACCTGTCTTTCCTGGCACCAGGGCCTTAGTGTCCTCCTGGAAGGCTTCAAAACAGCAAAACTGAGTTATGTAAGAAAAATCCAGTAGGATTCAAAAAATGCATATTGACTCCATTTAATAACAAGGCTCTGAGAGTCCTCCGCGTTCTTGGCGGGAACGTTATAAATGCTTGTCCTTCCCGCTGCCAACAAGCTGCCTGGACTTGTCAGATGCCTTATGACTGCACTTGCGCAGGAGGAACGGCCACTTATGGAGCATGTTCAGGGCGTTGAGCACGTTCAGGGGGAGCTTGGGAGGCAAATATGAATGAGAGACAGTCCCTGCCTATGAGGGGTTGGAGTCCAGAGGAAAAAATGGGTATTTGAGGCGCCGCTCTCAAGAGAAGGCACTGCACTGCTACGTCTTGGCTGTCAGTGTGCGCAAAGTGGGTTGAAAGAAAAAGTAAAATAATGATGACGAACATGTATTGAGCAATTACTGTGTGTCCGACAGTAGATTTAGGACTTTACATGCCTCCATGCTTAACTAGGAGGCAGTGGCCACGATTTCAGGTGAGGACTTCGAGGCCTAGAAATGCCCAGCCGGAGGCAGAGTGAGAATCTGGGAGGCCTGGCTTCAGACCTTATTAGAAATCCACGCACCAGGGTGAGAAGAGTCTGATGGGGTGAAGGGAGCAGGGGCCTCGGAGATCTGGGTGTAGGGCCATCAAGCGTCTGGAGAATTCAGGCAGACTCAGATGTTTCAGCTGGGTGCCTGGGGAAGGAGCGGTCCTACCCGTCCATAAAGAGAATGCGGGATGAGAGCCCAGCGTGGCTCTGAGACAGGAGGACAGAGTGAGCCTGGTTGGGGATGGGTGGAGTTAGGTGTTGGTGGGATGGCAGGGATGGGGGTGTGCAGAGGGCTCCCTGGGGAGTCAGAAAAGTAAGGCCAGTTCACTGGGTGACCTTCCCACATGACCTCTTCTCTGCAGTGGCTTTGAGGACCTCCCCTATTTGACCTCTGCCCCGGGGTTCTCCTTTGAGCTCTAGACCCAGCTGACACCTCCTCCGGGAGAGCCATGGGGTCCTTACACTCCACGTGTCCAAACTGACCCCTTGACCACCCCCGGACCGGGCGCCCCTCCTACCTTCCGGTTCTCTGTGCCCCACTCAACCAGCCACGCACTGCTGAAGCCAGAGACCCGGACGTCCTCCTAGACCCGCCTCTCCCTCACACCCCACACCAGCTTCCTGCCCAGCGCTGCTGGCCATCCCTCCTTGCAAGCTCTCGAATCTTCTGGCCACACCTCCTCGCGGGATGCCTGCCCTTCTTCCTCTCTCCTGGGCTGTGCTGTGGTCCACGTGGCTTCCACCCTCCCACGCTTGCCCCATGTGACGGCCAGCGTGATCATCCCACAGATGGAACCTGATCAAGCTCCCCCTTTTAAAGAATGCACCAAAGGCGGCACTTCCCACCTGGCCCACCTGGGTGTGTGGTCTAGCATCGCCCCCTCCGCCTCACATGCCCTCACGCTCCCCTACTTCTCTCCTTCAGTCGCGTAAATACCAGGTCCATCTCCCTGCCTCCCGGCTGCACTAGGCTCTTTATCTTCCTGGACAGGTTTCCGTCTGCTTACCTGCCTCACCCCTGCTCTTCTTCCTCCCTACGTAGTAAGGGGGGGTCACAGCCCCCATCGTACGAGCTCCTAGAGCCCCAGGGAGCGTTCTCCTTGTGCTCATCCTAGTGGAAACCTTACCCTCATTAGTGAAATTAAATGATCAATCACTAGGCAGGAATCTCTCCGGATTTAGCAAACAGCAGACAGGTAACAGGTGCTCAACTGATGTTACCTGAGTGAACGAATGAATGAATGAATGAATGAAGCAAGCCCAGGATAGTCTCCCTTCTTTCCCATTTGGAGAGTGTTCTTGCCTCTGTGAGGACAGAACCCATCCCTTGCTGAAATGTTCCAGACAATGAGAAGCCTTTGCTGAGGTATTTCCTCCAGCCGCTGACTTGGAGGGACCTCAGAGATTTCAGGAAGGAGCCTGGGCAGAGTTTGAGGACACCCTGAGCATGGGCTCATTCGGTACCAGCCTCTGCCGCCGTGTGCACTGAATTGAATCACAGGGCTCCTGATCCAGCACGAAGACCAGCCCAGCAGGGGGGAAGTGTGCCGGCTTATGGGAATGGGCCATGGGGTGGCCCCGGCCTTTCCCTCTCTGAGGCGTGGCCTTCTGGCTGAGCTCACATGTCAGCACACCTCCTGTGTCCACTGCCGCCATCAAGGCTCTGCAGCAATAAATTACCTACTTATGATTAGCTTGTTTGCTTGTGATCAATGAGTGCTGAGCCAGGCAGATCAGAGCCAGTGAGCAGATCAGATCTGACTCATTGATCCAGCTTCCCCACTGACCAAGGCCTCCAGAAACACCTGCCCTCAGTCACCGATAATCCTCCTCCTACCCGGGCAGTGGAGGTTGACGTTTCACAAGCAATAGCTCCTTGGCAGATTTCTGGCTGAGCTTGGCTTCCCAAAGCAGTGGGAAGGGGAACCAAAAAAGAAAAAGAGTTCTTTGCCGTTGAAACAAATGGAAAAGAAGTTCTAGAGGCAGCCAGCCTGGGATGCTGGACACAGGATTTCGCTATCACATTTCAGTGGCTTGTGGGGTTGTGGAGTAGTTGTGTGTGTGTTTGAACCAAACCTAAATTTAGGGTTTGGGATATTTGGATCTGAAGGATAGATGGCATTTGTATCAGCTGTACCAGCTGTTTTTCTTGCCTCTGAGGTTAAACGATGTTCCAAATGCCCAAAGGCCCCGCCTCCTTGGTGCAGGCACTGGAGTCGCTGCAGCTGTGAGCAGGAGAGAAGCCGGCAGGTCTACGCAGCCAAGGAGGCTGGGGTCCACGCAGCCTAGTGCCCCAAGGCCTGAGCAGATGCGGCCGCTGTGTCACTGTGTCGGGGGCTTCGGGAAGGGCCGCTCTGCTCATGGCCAAGCTTTTTGCAACTGCAGGGCCAGCTGCTAGGAGTTTACCCTACAAATATACCCGTCCAGGTACACAAAGAAGTGTGTGTAAGAATACAGCAGCCCGACTTGTACAGCTAACAACTGGGGGCGGTGTAGGTGCCATCACCAGGGCCCTGGGTAGATGGGTCATGCCTGCGCCCCAGGCAGTGATGAGGCAGCTGACTTGATATGCCCACATGCAGAGCTTTCCAAGATATGTTAAAGGAAAATAGCAGCACACAGACCATGCTGCCATTTGTGTAAAATTAGCTACCATTTATGGAAAAGGAAAGGAGGCCCTACGTGTTTGTAGATGTCTAAGAATATCCCTGCCAGGGCCCCAGTTGGGCACCTGGTTGTCGCTGGGCCTGGCGTTGGGTGATTGGAGGACATCATTCCTTCTAGCAAGATTACTTTTCACAAGCTTATATTACCTATTCCAAAGAAGTGCATGCACGCCTAATGTAGGCATCCAAACAAACGTACACTTTTTCAGAGTTGGCTGTGATAAGGAAGGCCCAAGGCCAAGCAGCTTCTCTGAAGCCTCTTTGGTCCACGGCTCTGCGAACCAAACCACTGAGACTCACCCACTTGTAGAGACCCCCGCCCGCCCCAAAGGTCTTCCTCACACGGCCAGAAACACTCAGCCGGGGATGGTAACAATTTGAGACGCCTGTGGTCGCTGAGGGTTAGGATTTTTATGATTTTTAAAGAATATCCTTATCTTGGCCTTCCCTGGTGGCACAGTGGCTAAGAATCTGCCTGCCAATGCAGGGAACATGGGTTCAAGCCCTGGTCCGGAAAGATCCTAAAAAAAAATAAATAAATAATGTCCTTATCTGTCATTTATAACTTCATCTGTGTTTATCGAATCAGCTTGCTTTCCTCTTAAGACTTTTTTGAGGGTTTTCCTACTGCAGGAAGATGAGTTTCAATTGTGAGAGAAAAAGAAAAAAGAGGAGAAGCAATTTTGGGGCACAGGTGCTTGGGGGCGCAGAGCAGGGCTCATGCTGAGGGAATCTGGGGGCTTCAGAGGAAGCTGCACCCCAGCTCCCACCCAGAGGGGAGAGAGGAGGCCCCAGAAAGTGGGAAGCAGGTCAGGCTGGGGAGGGGGCCCCATGGCCACAGATCTGCTTTTTCCCCCAAAACCCCGCCTCCCTAAACCCACTTCGAGAGAGAGAACCCCCCTTCCAGGACAGACAGTGCCCCCTCCCTCATTCTGTTCGTTTGGGACCAACAGTGCTATTTCTTTTCAATTCTCCTATGTTTTGTCAATCCAGTGGCTTAATCATGGGGACATAAATATCTAAGAAAAGAGAGACTTGGGTGTGGTTTATGTTGTGGTTGAATTGGAAGAGAAAACCTGGGTTCCAGTGTCCCCCCTCCAGACCCCCTAGGCCTTGTAGCATCAATAAAGAATGTGATTCTGGGGACTTCCCTCATGGCACAGTAGTTGAGAATCACCTGCCAATGCAGAGGACATGGGTTCAAGCCCTGGTCCGGGAAGATCCCACATGCCGTGGAGCAACAAAGCCCGTGCGCCACAACTACTGAGCCTGTGCTCTAGAGCCCGCAAGCCATAACTACTGAAGCCCGAGCGCCTAGAGCCTGTGCTCTGCAACAAGAGAAGCCACAGCAATGAGAAGCCGGTGCACCGCAATGAAGAGTAGCCCCCGCTCGCCGCAACTAGAGAAAACCTGCATGCAGCAGTGAAGACCCAACGCAGCCAAAAATAAATAAATTAAAAAAAAAAAAAAAAAAAAAAAAAGAATGTGATTCTGCACTGGGAGCCTGGGAATTGAAGAGACTCCTGCCTCTTTGGGTGGTGGTTAGAGTTATAGACGCTGGGATCAGTCAAACAGGGGATTGAGTTCTGGCTCCAAATCCTTGAACGCAGTTGTTTAAATGCCTAAACCTCAGTTTTATTCATCTATAAAATGGGGACAATAATAAGAATACCTTCAAAGAAGAATTTGGAAGATCCATTCAGTAAATGCAGAGCATTAACTGTTTTTTACAGCTTTTCTTTGGCATCAGAACCAAGGGCTCCAGTGCTAAATAGAGTCCCTCTTGGACTGAATTAAATGCCCTGTGATGTGCTAAGAGGTTCTCAGAGTCTGGAGTCCTCCGGGCCACTGGGGATCCTCCTGCGTTTCTCCCGGGAGTACAGGAGGGCTCTCTATTTTCTCACCACCTTCACTCTCCCTCTCTTCTTTTCATAGTCCATTGTTTTCATTTCC
Source organism: Eubalaena glacialis (assembly GCF_028564815.1). Taxonomy (NCBI): domain Eukaryota; kingdom Metazoa; phylum Chordata; class Mammalia; order Artiodactyla; family Balaenidae; genus Eubalaena; species Eubalaena glacialis. Next base: position 53,620,353 of record NC_083728.1, on the reverse strand, counting down.
GTCATTCCTTTTTTTTCACTGCACTCTGACTAAATCCGATTGGTTTTTTTTGCAGCAGAATCAATGCTTCTGAGTAATGATAACAGCACCTTATAATTTCCAAAGCAAAAATATCTTTTGCATGATTTGGTAGATGAGGAGACTGCAGCTCAGAGGAGATGCACGACTCGTGTGGTGGACACAGCTCTATAGAGAACTGCATCCCGGCTTGTGCACAGCTTAGCATCAGTATTAGAAGACTTCAAGAAATTCCATCTTGAGTCAATCCCACCCCCTAAACCTAGTGAGTCCCTGGGTAGAGAAGATGAAGGCAAAGGTCTGTATACTACACCCGCTGCCCAGCGACTTTACCCAGCTAGCCGTTAGCTACTGACCTTTAGAAATGCTCTCTGACCACCAAGATGCCGGTGCCTCTCGGAGGTCAGGAAGCTCTGTTCCAAGCCTTCTTAGAATGATGTCTCTTTGTGGTTAGCTGCTGCTTCAGTTTTATCATCAAATTCCCCACTGAGTTTTGTTTAGCTTGCTTTTTTCCAGTAAGGCTATATAGGTGGGATGTTTCCTTCTTCAAATTCGGGCTAAATTGGGAAAGGTATCGCTAATCCTCTCTGTATGTTTATGTCACTACATCCCAAACAAACCCGTCCATCATCATACCTCCTTCTCCAAAGACTGATGGGGAGGGGACAGTGTCACCAAGGAGACTTTCTTACACTAAGGAAGAGGAGGTAATGTGACTGTGCGTGTTGACTCTGGCTTTCCTCCCATGGTCACAGCTGCAATCACAGGACCTTGGGCAGTGCTCCGTTCCCTCATCCGGGCCAGGCAGAGGCTGGAGGGCAGGGGCTTTGGAGCAGAGCTGGACCCCTAACCTCAGCTCTGCTCCCTGCCCACCTTTGAGGGTTGATCGCACCTCCTTCTTCCTGCCTTGAACGCTTCATGGATTGGGCTGAGAAGTTAGGGAGTGACCCTTTACTTGGAAGGTAAATCAAAAACAGGGCAACGCTTTGTGGAGAACTTAACAGGTTGGGTTCTGTTCTCCTTCAGATCGAGAGAAAGATCTAAGAAAGTACCTCCCGTAAATGAGTGAGAAGGGCAGCCCAGCCCCACCCACCTCATCCTCCCAGAGGAGAAAACACCTGGGACTCTTGGCGCTCCATTCCAGGTGCCACCAGGTGATGCTTGTTTTCCTAGACTTCTCATTTCCGAAGTCTCTGTGGGCGAGCTCATTGGGAAATTGGCCAAACTACATTTCAGCCTAGTTACCAATGGGCAGAGTAGTTTAACTAAACTGCAGTCACCGAGATCGGTCACAGAGCAGAAACCTGGACACTTCCTAGCTGTTTTCCCTTTTTCTGCACTCAGAAAAATGGAATATTTCAGCTGCTCTTAGAATTTCTGGGGCAGATGCATGGCCTTACACAACCCATACATCCAAAACTCCTGCTTCCGAAATCTGAAAAAGAATGGATATATGTATACATGTGGCTGATTCACTTTGCTGTACAGCAGAAACTAACACAACATTGTACAGCAGCTATACTTCCATAAAAATTAATTTTAAAAAACCTCCTGCTTCCTATAACTTCTTGAGACAAAAGGGCATTGTGCCATGTTGTGATGGAGAATTACTAGACTCTCAGCCCCATTCACAGGGACTAATCAGTAAAGACACGGGCCCCCTTCTCCATATGATTGACCACTGGCTCCATGAGGTTTTTATTTTTTTTTCCTCAGTGTATATGGGCTTTCATATTTCAGAATCCTGACTTAAGATCATAGCTTTTAATGGCAAGTATTTCATTTTATTTTATATTATTTCATTTTAATTATGACGGCAGGATAAGGCAGCCCATGACTCCAGAAAATTAAGCAAACACCAGAGTAATATTTTCAACAAGGGTCATATCCTTTGTTCTCAATTCATAATTTACATTTACTAAATGCCTGAAGTTCAGTAGATACTATTATAAACATTTACATATTTTGCTCTTTTATGGATTTTTTCCCAATTAATTTTTTCAGATGAGCTCAAGGGCCTTTGGAAGAAAAGTTAAAAGTAGGGTGTTCCAGGATTCCGTCAGCCAAAAACCACTATTCAGAGACACCAGCATGCTTATCAGTGACGTTTTTAACTGCTGTTGAGTTTAATAGTGGCCCTGAGGGTCTGTGGGTCCTGAACTGTCTTTTGAACTTGGAAGAAAAATCAAATTATGTTCAAAAATGTTGGTGCTGGGTGTATTTTATGGCGTGTGGTCTTTTTAATCAACAGGCGGTGTGTCAGCATCCTGACGGTGGCTCCCTCTGCAATGCTCCATTCCCTTGACCCTACTGAATAACAGAGTCAGGTGTTGCCCCATTCTCTTTCTGAATCCAGCGCTAAATCTTGGAGGCTTTGGGTAGAAGGAAGTAGAAACTATCTTTGGGAATAGAGAGAGTTCGTATCATTTGTGTGCGTGTGACCTTGAATTGCTTACCTATCTCTAAATCTGTAAACTTCCAAAGATCCCTCCCAAAGAGATCCCAGAAACCATGCCTCCTGCTCACCGTTGGCCGTGTGAACTGTCCTCTTGAGCACAAGGGGCACCTTTCTCCCATCTGTCCCTGCGGACAGTAATGAGGTGACCATCAGTCTTGAGCCCAGGGTAACACCTCTTTAACGCACAGCCCGTGGCCCTTCGGGAATTGAGAGAGTGGCACCTAGTCGAGTCCCCACGGAAGAAACTCTTCTCAGACTCACAAGAAAGCTGGCAGTGGAAGCTGTCTCCTGACCCTCACTGCATCCTCCTCCAGCCACTAAGCCCAAGCGAGAGGCAGGTCAGAGCCCAGGGGTCCTCCTGGCTTTCTTTGTTGCTAAACCACCTAGTTTTCCGGGGAAAGAGATGTCTGGGTGCCCCCATGTTATCCTTCACAGAATTAACTACCTTAAAAAAGCTCCAAAGACAGCTATTTGAACCACTGAAAAAGCCTGACCGGGACATTTGCCAAAAGACAATAGTGACTCAGTGATTGATACAATTAGAGCTGATATTAAGATCGGCAGGTTAGGTACCCGTGAGCAAAGGGCTTGGGGCAGGTCCCCACCGTTGTCCACTGTGCACCACATCTGAAAGTGTCAACTGAGATGAGAGGAAACTCTGAAACCTTCTGACCTTGACAGAGTCATATGCGTCTTCCTTAACCTCTGGACCAAATACTTGCTTCCTGGTGATCAGGACAACATCATGGTTAAAGCGTGGGCTCTGGAGTCAAAGGAAACTGCGTTTTAGGTCTGACTCTAACTCTGAGGCCTTGGGCAAGTTGTTTGCCTTCCTGAGTCCAATCTTTTCATCTGTGCGATGGTGACAATTCCATTCATCTGCCAGGCTGCATGCATGGCCTGGCACCAGGGTCCAGCCCACCATACCCGATCGATACGTGGGAGGGCTTATGGTCATTCATCTGTCTCATCTGGGAGCCTGGGAATCCGAGAGGTCAATGCTGCCATAGAACCCCACTCACTGTGGACCTTTGACCCTTTAATCCCCAGACCAAGGTGCCTGTACTTAGTTGCCTGCATTCCATAGTTATATGTTTGCCACGTCCACATACTTCATGGATAATTATTTCCTTTACACTTTTCTTAAAGTAAACTCACTTTCAAAAAAATCTATTTCTTTTTAAAGGTGATTTTTAAATCCCTCTCTTCCGTAAATGAACGTGGATATTTTATAATAACAGGAAAATAACTATTAACGTGAAAAAAAGTTTGTCCTTGAATGGCCCAGCATCACCTCACACGTCCCTGGAAACACACCGGCGTTCCCGCGGTGCACACTCCCTGCTCTTTAAGTGTCATCCAACCCCAGCAATGGACTTCAACAGCCCTGTAGCTTGGGGGGCATTTACGAGTAAGGTATTCCTGATCTTTCCAATAATGTTTATTTATTTATTTATTTTTAAATAAATTTATTTATTTATTTTTGGCTGTGTTGGGTCTTCGTTTCTGTGCGAAGGCTTTCTCTAGTTGCGGCGAGCGGGGGCCACTCATCATCGCGGTGCGCGGGCCTCTCACTGTCGCGGCCTCTCTTGCTGCGGAGCACAGGCTCCAGACGCGCAGGCTCAGTAGTTGTGGCTCATGGGCCCAGTTGCTCCGCGGCATGTGGGCTCTTCCCAGACCAGGGCTCGAACCCGTGTCCCCTGCATTGGCAGGCAGACTCTCAACCACTGCGCCACCAGGGAAGCCCCAATGTTTATATTTTTGATGGCCAATGTCTGACTCTAGGCAGAGAATTCTTTCTAGACCCTGTGGTTGCTGGTGGAGCTGGCAGGTAGGTCTCTGAATTAAATGGTGGGTTCCGACCTCATCGCCATGGTGACAGGAATCCGTACCAGCTGACCAGGTGACCAAGTGTGTGGGGCTGAGTTACAGGTGTGAGCCATTTCTTTGTCTGTGGTCTCAGTGACTCTCATTCCCATCCCCTTGGGCGGGTCACACCAGCAGTACCATCCCAAATTACATCTCTGGCATCTCGGTTGGGAGGACCTGAAAACCAGGGAATGCCACCTACTGTGCATACCTTGGAAGAGGCACATGATGCAGTGAGGTGTATATATGTTAAAAAAAAAAAAAAAAGTGAGAAAGCTAAGCAAACAGGGTAAGCATTGCCTATTTCCTTACAGATACAGTGCCTGGTGCAGAGTATTTACTCCAGAATTTGTATCGAATAAATAAACCAGGTACTAAAACCATACTGTATAATAGCCATGCATCTACTGCAACCACCATTTACTGACTATTTTCTGCACTTTAGGACCAGGTTCAGGATAAAAGAGCAGAATAGTTGAAATGCAAAGTGCTCGTGGAATGTGAGGGGGTGGGTGGAGGGGTGGGGAATGTGGGAGTTTCTTAGGGAAAGAGGACCAAGCAGAAAATGGGAACACTGAAGGGGTCAGCAGTCGGTGTCAGGGGTCCAGCGTCAGGAGCGCACCTGTACCGCCCACAGCCTGCTCATCCACTGTCTTGACAGATGGTCCAGCCCGCCCCACCCCCACCCCCCCACCCCCCCACGCAGAAATGCGGCTGATTCTCCTGGGGCGAGCTGCGGGCAGACCACGGTGCTTCCTGCCTCTTTGGGTCCTCGGAAGAGACCTGATTTGTTGGGAAAATGCTCTCTTGGGCGTGCTTGCTGTACACTGTATCTCTTGGCTGTGGCTCCGTTGGCCTCGCTTGCCACATTCCAAGTTAAAATAGCTCACGCTCCTTCCGGGCGGGACCTAGCGGAGTCCCCAGGGCCTGGGGTGTAGATCTGTGTGGAGGGAGGGAGGGAGGGTCTGCGGTTGCCACTCTTCCTTTGGACGGGCATCTGTCCGCACCTCTCAGCCTCAGCCGCCAGGCCTTCGTGGGACCGGCAGAGATGCCACCTGTGTTATCTGAACATTTAGAGCCTGGGGTTATCCATCTGCAGTCCCTCCTGCCCAAATCAGTCATGTGATTGGAACTTTCTAGACATTTTTAATCCTTGCCGTGGAGGAGAGCAGTGTCTCCCTCCAATAGCGAAGTACTCCTGCAGTGACGAGGCTCAGACTCCAAGAGGACAAGAGGTTCAAAATTAACCAAGGAAAGTGATGCGAGCACTAACCTTTGGGGCATCTCAGCAGGGATGCCCGGTTCGTCCACATTCATTACCTTCCAAGTGATGGAATCATCTGGGAAATAAATTTCTTATTAAAATATAAAATCTCCCCAGAATCCCTCTTCAAACTTCAAAGGGAGATTTGGGGGAAGGAAATCCTACCCAATTTTAATTATTCCAGGGATGTTTGTGGTAGGGGGGCGGCAGGAAGCAGAATTGTTTCTTGGTGCCAAATCCAAATCTGCTTCTGTGCTATCAGTCGGTTTCCAGGGCACACAGCTTGGACTGCAGCTTTGCTCAAGCCTGGGGCTTCGCTCGGAAGAGAAGGAGTTAGAACCACTGGTCCAGCTCTGGCCTGCAGTGATTCGGAGGGAGAGAAAGAGGTGAAGCTTGCTCTGGTCATCCCTGAGGGCACGGGCACTCACCTCTCCCCTGGATGTGCATTTTACGTTTCAGTGAGAGACCTCATTCCCTTGGAGACTTGAGAGCAAAAGCCAACTCAAGAGGCTCTCTTGGGTTGGGTCCCTGAAATAGTGATTTATTGATGGACAGTTCTTATGCAAAGGGGAGTGAGACAGGCTCAGAAGGAAGAGTCAGCAAAGGCGTATTCTCAGCTGCATGCTGGCCTCAGCCTGATCCTGCTGGGACCAGAGGGCATGGATGGCACCATGGAGATATCCCACCTTGAGGCAGGGGTTGGCTGCACACTGCTCTTGAATCTTCCAGGCATTTAGGGTGAGGTGTCTTGCATCAGCAGAGGGCAGTTCTCAGGAGAAGGATGCACTCAACCTTCATGGCAGCGGGTGGTGGGTGCCCCAGCCCAGTGGAGGGGATCTAGGTAGCCACCGAAAGCATCCCCCACAGGGATGCTCCCTGCTGTCCTGCTTGACTTCACCCGGACTGGTTATAGTAAAACTACAAGTTCTTTTCACCTGGACAAGGAAGCACCACTCATCTGTCTGTGAGAGGTTCACTTTCCTTTCCAGACCATCATACCTTAGCAGGTTTCAGATGTGTTCTATAGAGGGATGGGGAGGAAGGTGGATACATAAGCTAATGTAGCTGGTCAAACATTATAGCTTTTCCCTCGGACCCAGCACCGCCAGACACGGACGTAAGCAGTCAGCTATTCATCCAGGCTTGTTAAAAATCAGGGCATAAAAAGAGCTGATTTCATTCATTTTATAACAATGCAGTTTCCCCCAGGAAAGGCAAGACTGGCCAAGATGTGTGTGGTCCATACCTTTGGTGTGAAAGATGTTTTCGAGACTTTTCTCCCTTGTATATGCCTGGCCCTCCCCCTGACTGTTACCGTGGTTCTCGCGTAATACCCACTTACTTATACTCTGCAGCGTAAGCATACTTAGGCTGTTTCCAGCACTTGCCTTTCTGTTATTTGGAAATGGTCACCAAAATTTACAACTTTTTCCGTTCCCAAACCCAAGTTGCCATTTCCTTTCACACCATGAGGTTCTGATCTCCAGATCCTCCACACAGCCCAGATTTGGGGCTGGGTGTTCTGTTGTCACCTGAGTCTGTTCCTGCTTCTAACAGACCAAGACAGAACCAGAAATCCTATTCTGTTTGGCTATTTGGATCTGAGCTTCCGGGTAAGAAGACTTTTTTTTTTTTTAAATGATGTGACAGGAGAACGCAGAAGTGTCTGGAAAGTGTTCAAGACCAGGGAAAACACTGTGAGAAGACGATCCCACTGCGTCCTCATGGCTCAGACAATTCAGATGTGCCCCTGGCTCCGTCAGTGGCACTAGCCGTGGAAACTTTGGCCACGGGTAGCTATTTCCGAGGCTTCTCCACTCGCCGCCTCACCCCATCTCGCTCTGCTTCTCCCCGCCCATGTCTCAGAGCAGGTCCAGTCCAGCGTTGTCCCGTCCTAAACCCCAGCCAGGGCATCTTCAGGCGGCAAGGACCCACAGGCAGGCTGGAGTCTCGATGAAGAAACGCCTGTCACTGAACACGAACAGGCCACTTCGGAGCTGATGGGCAGACAGGCGAGGTGTGTGGCTCATTTGGGATCCCGTCATTTGTAGGGAAGGGAGGACGGACTGCCATGCGCACACCCAGGGACGTGGGAACAAGTTGCCCCCCCCTCCCCTGCAGCTTGCACTCATGTGGCCTGGATCCCATTCCTGCGGTGACTGAGCGCAGGATTCCTTCGGGATGATCAAGGGGATGTTTGTGGGAGAAGCAGCATTCGTGTGGTTCCCGGGTTAGCCTGGCTTCCCAGAAACGGAGCCTGGCATGAGCGCTCATGTGAGAGTGATTTGGAAAGGGCTCCCTGGAAAACTGGTGGGAGAGCGAATAGTGGGACCAGGGAGGGTGGGGACGCCATGCCAAGCAGAGACTTTGGCTCAGAGGAGCCCTGGATGCTGGCTCTTGGGGGTGGAAACACCCTGGCGGGCCGGCGTGAGGAAATGGTGACGGGTCCGCGGGGAGGCGGGTGCAGCACAGGCAGGGCTGGCTCGGGTCCCTCCCAGCGACTTTCCGTGGAGTTCACGGGAGCGGTAACTGCGCCAGGACAGTACTTCCTCCGTGTCAAACCTCGCTCTGTTGTAAGCTGGCATCTTCCGGGAGCCCTGATACCAACTCTTTGCATCTTACACTGTGGGTCCCAACACACCAAAGCAGATATGGGGGTACCAGCATCCCATGGCCAGAAATGTGCAAAGCATAAGATGGCGCCCTGGGATGGAGCTCCTGCAAAAGGTGCCAACATGCCTTCCATCAGGATGTAGCTCAGGTCCCAGGAGAATCTAGGTCGACTCCTAGCTCATTCTCGGCCGATGACAAATGTCAAGATGCAGGTAGACTTTCCCAGCACTTACATGAGGCAAGAACGCTGGACCAGTCCCTTTTGGGGTGGAAGGGGCCAGAAAATTGTTCTGTCTGAATAGGAAGCCCTGGATGCAGAAAACTATTCACTGCAAAGCGCGTGGTGGAGCAGAATCCCAGACTCGACACAGTCCAGGGTTCTGTTTCTCTAGCCCGAGGCTTAGTAAACAGCTAATCAGGAAAGCTGACCAATTTTCGTCTTGGGTCCCATTCTGGGTTCTAATGTACCATGAAATTCAGTGCAATTCCACAGGCTCTTTCAGATTCTGGGTGAAGTCTTTTCTTTTGGAAAAAACAAAGCTAGGGTTTGCATAAGCATGTGCTTGATCTCTGTGAGCCTGGGGAAATGTGAGCTGAGCCCTGACTCGTGGATTCTGAAGAGGCTACTGTGGTGGAGAAGAAAGGGCGCCTGCCCTAGAGGGCCTGCCCCAGGGGCACGCTTGCTTTATGAACCTGGCCTCGGTTTCCCTCTCTGTAAAGCACAGAGCTGTGCGGGTAGCCATGAGAATTAGGAAAGGTCACATTAGGGAAGCAATGACCTCGTCATGCATGAATAGCTCCTCCTGTTTCCACTGGAGAACTTGGCTTTCATTCAGGGAGAAACACATGGAAGAGTCCCCACCTCATTAAAACCCAGACAGCTGTGCTCCTTCCACCTCCACACCTTGGTCTCTGAGTCCTCCCCACCTGGAGGGGCATCCTTAACGACCTCCCCTTCTTCAAGGCTCCACTCAGGACTAACTCACCCCGTGCAGCCCTTACGCACTGCTCTGGTTCATGCGGGCGCTTTAGTTCCTGACCCCAAATACCGCCTACTCACTAACCCATGTTCATGTAGCTACAGATCAATTATTAATGTAGTTATAGATAAAGTTATCATTTCAGACAGAGGGAAATAGTGGCAGAGTTCATCTTCCCAAATGGCTGCAACAATAACTCCAGGACCACTTGTGCTTCCAGAATCCTGTCCATCCCCCAACCCCCCACCAAAAATCTAGACAAAGAGTCTACTGCCCCATCCCCATCAGGGCAGTCAGGCCTTTGTAAGCATCTTACCTACAGAAGGTGGTAGAAATGCTCTGTGTGACTTCCCAGGATCCGTCATAAAGGGCTGTACAACTTCCTCCTGGGTCTCTGTCTTGAAACACGTTCCTTGTAGCTCTGAGCCCGTGTAAGAAGCCCTCACACTGAAGAGACCCTGAGGAAGAGAGAGGGGAGCCCAGGAGCCCTAGCAGTTCCAGCCCCTGGTGTCTGAGTCTCCCCAGCACAGGTGCCAGAAAGGCAGTGAGGGAGGGAGTCGTGTTTCCAGTCCCAGCCTCTAGGTCATTGCAGTTGTGTGAGTGGGGAGCTAAGGACCACTTACCTGGGGCCAATCAACCCCCAGAGTCCTGAGCCATAATGATAAAATGTTATGGTTGTCTTAGACGGCTACCTTTTGGATAGTTATTATTCAGCAATTGATATGTATCATATACACATACACATATGTGTGTGCACATATATACCTACATATATGTTTGGGGATATAGCCTGCTTTCTATTGTCCTCCAGTTTGTGTGTTTGCACACTTAAATCTGGCTTCCTCAACTGGGCTGCAAACTCCAGGAGGGCAAGGCTGTGTGGTCTGCGCCCTAGTTATCCTCTGCCGGAGTTAGACCAGCACGGTGGGTGTAACAACTACGCCGTGCATTGTTGAGTTAAATGGATGGAGAAACGTCTGTGTGCACATCTGTGTCCCTGGAAAGCCTGCTAGCATTACAGGATGCCTCTGTGATCATAAAGAAATCAGAGTCTTTTTGGTCTTTGAATCATTCTCAAAGGAACCTTGTACCCTTGGAGAGAACCATTTGCTTGAAATCACTGAGAGTAAGCCACTTGATTTGCTCTGCTTCTGGGTCATAGATAACACAGCTCTCGCCAGCCCTCCCACCTGTAGGCACCTGACCACCGGCCTCTTAGATTAGCCGGTGATTATGACGGACCTTGTTTCCTTGGTCCAGGACTGCCAAGGAGTTTGCCATTTCCATCTTCAGATGAAAAAGCAGCCCCTTTGCCCATCTCCTCATCTTCATGTTACCTAGGATATCAGAGATCTTTACGCAGTTAAGTTTGACAGTCTGGTCATATTTATTTGAGCGATGCAAGAAAACATAAACGTCGGAGTCGATCCTAGAATAATAATATTATTTGTTCCCTCCCACCCCCCAAAAATACATATCTCAAACATCAAAAGGGTCTTTCCTTTAAAAAATTATTTCAGTAGATTTTCTCCATCGATCTATATGAAATGCTCCCAAATTCGGTGTTTACATGAGAAAAGGTCAAAGAAGTAATGATATGAACTTCTTTTTCATCCTTTGAAAGTCTGCTAAGTCGTCCCACCCTACCCACCCGTCCAGTGTGCCAGGTGAGCTGCAGGCCCACATCCTTAAGTACGTGTTAAAACAGTCCTGGGGTGGTGGGGGTGGAGAGAGGATGCTCATTGCCTTTGACTAGCCTTTGCCTCAAATGGGCCCAAGATTTTTCCTGATTTATGACAGTAAATGCGTACGTTTGCCTCTGGCCTCTGTGACATCATGATGAAGTTTATTACATCACAAAGTTTATTACATCACAAAATTTATGCCACCGCCTCTGCATCTTCCTATCCCAAAATAATCATGTGGATTTCTTTAAGGAGTTCTTTGACTGTTTTCAACTCCAGCCAACCCTGTAATGAAATATAAGCACATAGAAAGACACAAGCTAGCCAGAAATGACAAAAAGTCCTAGACTCTGAAGGGGGCAAGCAGTCATTGACTTGTCACGGGGAATGTGAGGGAGTTCTGACACCAGAACAAAGTGAAACCTTTCCTTCTGCCTTGTTTTTAACACAGGTTCTGCTATTTATGAGTTTGGTCTCAACCAACTCAGGAACTGAGCAGAATTTTCCTTTTCTTCCTTTAAAAAAAAATTAAACATTACTACTTTTATGTGCTTTATGTAATGGCCTGATTTAGTCAAAAGTTTGTTTGCTGCCTACCTTTCTTTTCTGTTTCTGAAGCTTCATAAATTAGTCTGGACTTGGAAAGCCTTTATTAAACACCTGCCTTCTATTGCTGTGAATTCCAGTTTGCCAGCTTCATGTGTGACATCAAAATCTGACACTTTGGGGAACATGTATTCCTCCAGACTCCAAAAGGAAAGTGGGATGTGATTTCCCTGCTTTGGCTGTAACTGGTTTCTGATATCACTTTGCCTCCTAACACACTTTCTTGCTTCTGAGCCTTCGGGCATCACCTCCAGAGACATCAGAACTGCCACAGATGCGCCTTGACCTTGAAATATTTATAGCTGAGGGCTTTGGAAGCCTGCAGGATCTCTTCCTGAATCTTTCACTGTGCTGAGTGCACTATGTCCAATCCTTGGTTTAACCATATGAGTTGGTATGAAATTAGGTCACCTCCCAGCCCTTTCATCATAACTTGCCAGCCCATCCAGTGACATTCACTTTCCCCAGCATGCTATTTACCAGTGGGTCACACAGTTATTTCGGGCTGCATTAGTTCCATGGAGGACTTAATGCGGCTAGTAGCAAGTTTGGGGAACATGTCACGTGCATTTAGTTTACTGGAAATTTTCTGCAGCAGGTTATGATCTAGGATATATTCTGGACTTGACTTCCCATCATTGGATGCATTGGATTAATGCTCCTGTAGGAACAGTTATCAACTCTGAACAGAATAAAGAAAAACAATTGTTTAAAAGCTCTGGAAAGTGAATAGATAAAGCAAGCCAGAGACTGGAGGGTTTATGATGCTTCAGAGAAGGGAACCACACTGTGCGAGGGCCACACCCATTGGCTTTTCCCAGTGCAAATTCCCAGGATGTGCACTGCGTGAGGATAGAGCTCTAGCAGAGCTACACCCGTGATCTTATTGGGCTGAGACATCAGAGATTAGAGTGAGGAGCTCCCGAGCAGCTGGAATTTGGGGGACATCCCAGAAAGGAAGAATTCACAGAGGGAGAGCCCAAAACATGCATATAAATTCCCCTGAAATTCTTGACTGACCCCAAAATTGTGCATGCCTTCGGGGCAACTCCAGGCAGTTCCTGGGGACCAGCAGCTGAAAGGCTGGAACTGCTGAGTAGAGATTTCAGTAGCTACCAGCGCTGGGGAGACAGAGTTTGCAGTTCAAGTCGCCAAAGTTAAAGAGGGTTGCTTAAACAGCTCAGACTTTCCATTGAAAACCTACGGACCGTATATCAGGACTAAGAGTATAATAAAAATAGCCTTAATTAGAAAAAAGCCTAAGACCAGCACAAGAGATGACCCACCACTAATTTAACTTTCTGCTCCAACAAAACTCAACACTCTTCAGAGGAAAACAGCAGAATCCAGAGTCTCCTCAGTGCATCATCTTTACAGTCAAATATACAGTCAAAAATTACTAGACACACCTTAAGTAGATTCTAGATCCTCTTGCTTTGATCTGCCTGCTCCATACTGTGGCCAGTTTTGCTCTGCTAAATACCAGACAGGACAAGGCTTTCTTAAGATACCTTTTTTGTCATCAGTTCATATATACCCTTGGTCTATACCCTGAGAGCCTAGTTGGAGAACAAAGTCCATTGTGGAATCAAAAGGCATTTAGTCTCTTTCACTCAAAGCTGTAATGTGCCATTACTTGAGCCCAGTGATGGGCTAAGAAAATGGAGAGAAATGGCTATAAGAATTACTTTTTGTTTAGGATTAATTATAGTCCTCTTAATTTTCATTCATATTCAGTGACAGATATTTTCCAAAAGATGGATCCATGATAGTTGGAATCTAGACTTTGGATGCACAAACTTAATGATCCAACAAAAAAAGCCTTGAGTCCTAGTCTACCCTTCAAAGAGTTTCTGGTGTAACTAGAAGGTCCTTGAGTGTTTTGACCCCAAACCATAGGTAAATTGTCAAAGGTATCTAATGTATGGTAACATAAAGGGAAAATGGTTTCCTCCAGGTAACATCTTCATTTTTCCCTCAAGGAGAGTCCAGGGGTTGCCAAATACTAAATTAAGAGTAAATACAGCTTGTATTTTGCCAACTGAATTAGCCAATAGTTTGTCTGTTTATTTACATCTCTTCCTACAACTAGCTGTGAGTTTTCTTAGATATTTATTTTGTTATTATAGACTAGATTTCAAGATAATATTTTATAAATGGGTAACCACCTAATACATCTGCTTGAATATATTTGGCATATTTGGGCGATCATATTGAAACTTTTTTTTTTCAGTATGAGTTCTGAATATGTTGTTTTTAATTGAGATATAGTTGATTATTGAATCACTTTTAATCTCCCTCCAGCTTTTCAATGGATTATACTGGAAATCAGGTGCAGATCAAAGGAAATGACTGTTATCACTATTACCAGGAGTAACAAGGGCCAGTTATTCTTTCTTTTTAGGATTTTGTCAGCAAAGCTTCAGTGCAGGGAAATAAGAAGCACACATGCCCCCATTTCCTTTCCCATAACCATGGCAGACATTGTTAGCAGATCACGATGCTCTACCACAATGAACCCCATCCAAGATGCAGCCTAACAGTCAGTCATTACCAATCAACTGATGAACATATGAGATGAGATCTACTTTCTGTCCCTGAAATTGATGATCATGGAATAACATCATGGAGAAAAAGAAAGCAGGTTTTAAAAGGGGAAGTAGAGGAGAACTTTTAACAGTGCTTCTCACCAAATCCTTCTGCTAACTACCTTTCCATCTATAGACCAATAGAACACTAAAGGTTGCTTCTAGCTCTGAAATGTGATGAGTTAACATTTTAAAAAATCACTGATTTTGAAACTCCCAGTCATTTGGCATGCACACTTCATCTTCAGTAGAATAAATGCTTAAAGAGTGAACGTTTTCAACATAGATTCCTGTAGGGAATTGTTACATTCAAAAATAACTATTTTAATGACATTTCTTCTAAGAAAGTTTTTCACATAGCCTCATCCTCTCCAAGGGTGCTGAGAAGGAATGGACATTCTTTCCAACCCTCGTGTGTTGGAGCCATGTAGTGGGTTTCTGCATACATCAGAAACCCACTTGTTGGTCTGTATTTCTCTGGATCGAGAAGCAGACATGGGAACACGAGAGATGCAACACCTGGGTCAGACCCCAGTTCATCCATCCAAATGTTCTGTCTCTGCCATTGGCACCAAGGGGCATTTTGAGGAACAGAGCAGCCCAAGGAGAGCATAAAGTTCTGAACACCACAGTGTTATTTACCATAAATATTTCATTTCCTTTAATAAGAATTCATTACTGACACAGCTGTGATGATCCCACAGGAGCAACAACTGTGAGTGGTAGGCTCTTGCCTCTGCAAAGAGGCCTCCTTCCCTCTGTGGCCATGCCTGTGGCCTGAGAACACAGCATTATTCATGGGATCACTGTATTTTCTACAGTAGCTGCTGGCTCAGGCACTTGAGCAGCATGGATGCCTTGGTGTTTTATTATTGATAAAGAAATATGTTTCTAGTTCATCAAATTACATTTCAGGGCCCTGCCAGGCCAAAATTCTATGTAACTAATGACTGGGGTTCTTCAGTTGCAAAGAATGTCTGTTCCCTTCCAGGAGAAAAGCTTGTGGGATGATTGTTTAAAATCATTTGCCAATATGGACATGAGAAAAAGAGCTCTGGAGTGGAAATCAAGGAGCTTGTCATGGGTGTTGGATCAACTTCTGCACCATGAAAAAGGGGCAAAGACTGTCTCCCAACCTGCGTTCAGGAGGGAGGGGGTTCTGTGCTGCTGTTGATAATGCAGGATGCATCACTTCTCTATAAATGCATGGAAATGAGGCCATTATTGGAGGGAAAATTCACCTGAATATGGATGAATTCTCTGCTGGAAAGACTAACCTTTGTTGAAATGGAAGGGTACAAGAGTGCAAAAGTCCTAGCTCCCTCTGTCTAAATATGGATTTGCCAGAAGTAGGCCCTCAGGCAAACTCAAGTACAGGTTTATTTTGGAGATGGTTTAGATAGGGGAGTCGGGAAAGGAGACAGGGAGGGGAAGGCAGCCAATCAAAGGAGTGTTACAAAGCCAGTTGTCACTCTGGGCAGCTGGAGCTTAATCCCACTGAGAACTGTAGCAAACAGCACAGAATACGCCTCAGTTCTCTCAGCCAAGCGGTGAGGGAGCTGGGGTACTTATACACCCACCTCCCATCAGACTTTGGTGGAGGGCTTCTCCTGGGGCAAAGAGACATAGGGATTCTCCAGCTCATCCAGCCTGCAGGATCTGGGCAGAGCTCCCATCCTCAGCTTTGGAGAAAGCCCTCAGGCAAAGAGATGCAAGTGCTGGGGGTTACCCAGACTGAAAATGGTAGGACCCCAGGAAGGTGGGCAGGGCGTTGATGCCTTGGGAAACACCCCCTGTCCCTATTTCTCCTTCTCCATTATTTAATAGAGTAAAAGGACCTACCATTTAATCATTACTTACCTGATTCTAGGTACTACATATTTCATAAGTTTCATCACAATTAATCCTCATAATAACTGTATAAACTGCTATTGTTTTCATTCTCTCATTTGCACATTAAGAAATTAAGACTGGAAAAGGTTCAGGAATTTTTTCCAAGGCGACAGAGCTCATGAGTGGTGAAGGAGGGCTTCAAATCCAGGTGTTCAGGCTCTTATAAAACCCTGGCTTCCTGTGGTAAGCAAATGTCACCACATAAGCATTTGGCTGAGACGACCTTTGTCAGCGAATTTGACTCTGCTACCTTTTTGAGTAATAGTTTGAGGGGCCCTGGATTGAGGCTTCTGGTTACCATGACCCGTGTTACATCCTCCTTCACAGAGACGTTATCCACCATCTTGCTTCCACACACACATCAACCCATTTGAGTCCAGGACTTCATTTCTGGCTTTTGAAAGGGAAGACTTGCACACTTAAAAGTCAAGGAAAACAAATGGTCCATTTGCCTTTTCTAATACAGAGGGACCAACATGCTAGAAAGTCAGACCTCAACTATGACGTCTCCTCCATGAACATGGTGTGAACATGGGCTGGTTACTTGCCTTCTTTGGGCCTTGGTTTGCTCATCTATAAGTTGAGGATAATGATTCCTATCCCATAGAAGCAATGAAAAAGTGGTAAATACATATTTACAGTACTCCATAAAGATGAGTTCTGCGCTTCAATTCAGGACGCTTAAATTATTGGTGTGATTTCAGAGTTGAGGCGTCCCTTGCTTCCAGCCTAACCTTTTGTTCACTCATCTGTTAAATCCTCAATGATCAGGACTGTGCATCCTTTATCTTTCTGGGACTGGGCTTAAGTACAGTACCCAGAGTATGCATGGTAAAGGCTAAATAAGTACTTTTTTTTTTGCACAATTTTGATTTGTTAATAAATTTTCCATTGTTATTGACAGTCCTTAGAATGAGATGCAAATTCCACTGATGACCTCACAGCAGCCTGCACCCTCCTGTTGCCATCAGGCTCCCCCTTGTACCCCTGTGTTCTGCTCGACCTCACTGAGCCTGAAATGCCTGAAACTGTTCTTCTTTTTTTTTGTTTTTTAATTTTTATTGGAATATAGTCGATTTACAATGTTGTGTTAGTTTCAGGTGTACAGCAAAGTGAATCAGTTATACATATACATGTATCCACTCTTTCTGTTTTTTAGATTCTTTTCCCATATAGGCCATTACAGAGTATTGAGTAATTCCCTGTGCTGTACAGTAGGTTCTCATTAGTTATCTATTTTATATATGGTAGTGTGTAAATGTCAATCCCAATCTTCCAATTTATCCCTCCCCCGCTTTTCCCCTGGTAACCATAAGTTTGTTTTCTACATCTGTGACTCTATTTCTGTTTTGTAAATAAGTTCATTTGTACCCCTTTTTTTAGATTCCACATATAAGCAATATCATGATATTTGTCTTTCTGTGTCTGACGTACCTTACTCAGTATGACAATCTCTAAGTCCATCCATGTTGCTGCAAATGGCATTTTGTTATTTTTTTATTGCTGAGTAATACTCCATTGTATATATGTACCACATCTTCTTTATCCGTTCCTCAGTTGATGGACATTTAGGTTGCTTCCATGTCCTGGTTATTGTAAACAGTGCTGCAATGAACATTGGTGTGCATGCGTCTTTTCAAATTATGGTTTTCTCTGGGTATATGCTCAGGAGTGGGATTGCTGGGTCATATGGTAGTTCTGTTTTTAATTTTTTAAGGAACCTCCATACTGTTCTCCATACTGGCTGTACCAATTTACGTTCCCACCAACAGTGTAGGAGGGTTCCCTTTTCTCCACACCCCTCCAGCATTTATTGTTTGTAAATTTTTTGATGATGGCCATTCTGACCGGTGTCAGGTGAGCCTGAAACTTTTCAAGGTGTGGATACATCCACTTTCACAGATTCTTTTGCAGGTAATTTTGTTCAGGGGCCTTCAATCATGACAAATGTGTTCATTTGATCAACGAACACTCATTAAGCAACTGTTCTATTACAGGTGCTTAGGTAGGCACAGGAGATACAAAGAAGAATACATTTCCTCCAACCTTACCCACCCTTCCCCAGTCTAGTGGAGAAGACAGGAGAAACCAAAGGTTGCCTCGAGGCCTCACGTGCAAAATGCTCTAGGGATGCTGAGGACATGTTTGCTATTGCATTGCTTGGATATGCTGGGTAACAAACAGCCCCAAATCTCAGTGGCTAAGAAGCATACAAATGCTGTTTATTACTCATGCTACCAAATGTGCACATCAGGGGGATGGGATTCTGATATCAGTTACTCAGGGACCAGGCTGATGGAAGATTCATCCTGACAGATGTTTCCATGAAGGCTTAGCCAAGAACGCGCAAGGTAGTGAGTCAGACACTGGCTGTGAAAGTCTGCCTAGAAAGGGCCTGTCGTTATGTTCACATTTCATTAACCAAAGCATACGGCATGGCCCCATCTAACCATGCAGCGGGCCTACACGTGTGCTCCTTCCAGGTCTTGGAACAGGAAGAAATGGGATATTTGTCCACAGGCTGAAAGGCCACCCAAGTTGGAATCCGGTTGTTGGGTGTTTTATTGAACTGTCCCTCCCAGTGTCCTTTCTCAGCTAATAATTCTGTCCTGGGTGTACACAAAAGCTGTGTCCTGGGAGAAGGGCTCTCTGAGTCCATTCACTTGGTATTTGTCATTCTCTTTCGTGGACCCGGACCTGGTGGGTGCTACCCAGAGAGAGGTCCTGCCTTCCGGGAGCTCACAGGATGGTTGAGTCCAAGGTACGACTGCAGTTTGTTGGAAAGTCACGTGTTGGTACCCACACAGTATGACAGGGCCACCAAAAGAGGGTCGGGAAGGCTCTGTGGGAGGCTGAGTGTTGCCACACCTGGCAGACTGGGTTTCCCAGTGTTCGTGCCAGGGGACCAGGGAGCTGCAGGCGTCACGGGGGCGAGGGGTGGGGGAGCACCAGGACAGATCAAAGCGTCTAAAAGAGAAGCATGAGGTCACCCATTGCTGCCGGGGAGGAGTTGGGCAGTGTCAAGACCCCAGTCCTTGGTGCGATCCCCAAGGGGCCAATCAAGATGCTCTAGGTATTTTGTGATTAAAAAAATAAACAAACCCTGGATGAGAGAAAGGCGTTGTGTTGGTTGCAGCCGCACAGATTCCTTTCACTCCGGTGTTTTAAGGGAGCCGGGCCTTTTCAGGTGTGTTGATCTTCACTTTGGGCCGCTCCATTGGATCAATACGTAATTAGTACGTCTAAAGATGCCGTGAAAGCCCCTGCTGCGTTACAAAAAAACCCAAAAAACTCTCCATCCCCTTCAAACCTCCATTTAGACTCATCAAACTCAGGCCTCAGGAAAGCGGCCAGGAGAGAGAAGCAGGCCGCTGATTGCCGTTGCCTTGGTAAGGGGAATCCGCTCCCTCCAGGCTCTGTGGTTTCCATGGGAACAGCACTGCTTGCCTCTGCCGCCCCCGGGGCTGGCAAGATGTACTGGAAAGAAAATTGGGGGAGAGAGAGAGAGGAGCAGAAAGAGACTTTGAGGATTTTGAAGGTGTTTGGGGGAACCCTCAGCTGGATGTGTTGCTGTTCCTAGCATGACACGGGAACCTCGGGCTCCCGACAGCCCGAACAGGGAAGCACTTACCAGAGGCTCATGCACTCACGCAACTCCTTCGGGCTGAACGCCGCCCTGGAGAAACAGACGCAGAGGCCAGGCAGGCAGGAGTTGGTGACTGGTGGATTTTAACACCAACACTGTGAGGAATGTGTCCTCGGCCCCCTGCCGGGCAGCATCCCACCATCATTATAATTAGGAAGAAATGCAATAGGTACCCGGGAAGCATGGCGGGAGGTGTTTCACACACGCTGTCTGTGCTCTCCCCAGCAACATTGCACGGATGGCATCCACACATCATCTCACAGATGAAGGAGGTGGGCTCAGAGAGGAGAAAAGATAACCTGTGTGTGGTATAGGTGGGATCTGAACCCAGCCCTGATTCCCCATGGTGGGTTCTTACATGAAATCTAACCAACAGTCCCAGGGTAACGTTAAGTTCCCAACGATGGTGAGCATCCTAGCTCAGGCCTTAAGAAATGCCCTTGGTTCTTTTGGATTTGGATGCAAGGAGCACCGCCAAGCAGAGGGCAGCTGGGATGGCATCAGTACCGCCATCAGCTCTGCGGGAGGCACTGCAGGCCCCGCCTGGTTTTACAGATGAGGAAACTGAGGCCAAGAAGTGCTGGGCAGAGTCTTCCAGTCTAGCGGGCCACCCTGTCTCCGTTCACTCTTCTTGGTCAACTGCAGCTCTTCTGAAAGCGCCGTTTCTGGGGCGTGTCTGAATCTGTGCCAACCTCAGGTGGGGCTTGCTCGGCCTCAGAGAAGCAAGCTCAGCCACTGCCGGCAGCTCTTTTCTTGAACCATAGGGCCAGCTGGGGAAGGCTGACTCACTCCATCCCCGGTCAGTGTCCCAGTCCCCTCCCTTCAGAGCTCTTCATTCTGCGGACACTTATTAGGCACCTGCTGTATGCACTGACCGTACTGTGCGCGTGGACCGGAGGGAGCGGAGATGAGGAACCGCAGCCATTTTTCAGATGGGCCAACAGGCGGATTGAGGCCCGCAGAGGTGAAGTGACACGTCGACAAAGGCCACACCGTGGGAGGCCTGGGTGTGAACCTCACAGCTCCAGATGCCCAACTGAGGACGCTTTCCTGGGCCCAGGCTGACCCCTTCTTAGGGAGATTAAACACCATCACACCAAACTGCTTTAGAACCTGGACAGAGCAACGCTGTGTGAAATAACAGTGTGTGTACTGGTAGGCGCTGTGTGGGGTGCATAGGAGGGGCTGATGAGATAAGTCATGAGCACTGGGGGCCTCCCCCCAACAAAGCTGCTGCTCCAGTGGGTCTCTGGTGACAGGGCTGCTCCTGAGTCACATCCTCTGTCGCCAGGGTCGTCTGCTACTGCCCTTTGCAGATGAGCCAGCTAAGATTCTAACGTGGTGGATTCGATGCTTAACGTAAGAACGCGTTACAATGCAGCTCACTGCGATGCACTCTGAACGCTCAGGCCCTGCCATGCTGGACTCGGAAGGCACAGCACAACGGCAGTTTACCCAGACTTTTAGGCCCGGGCCCAGGGTCTTCCTTCTGCCACCTCCACCCCACGCCCCGCCGCTCTGTGCTGACGCCAGGTATGCATGAGCAAGTTAGGGGCTCTTGCTCCTATTCATAAAGACACCCTGTCCCTCTTCCCTTCCATTCCCTCACAAGGGCGCTTGGAGGATCATGGGTGTCCCCTGCAGACCCCATGCAGGCCATGCAGGCATCACCACGCCACGTGCGAGGATGGTTTCTTGATGCACCTGTGACTCTGTCTAGGGCCTTCTCTGCTCCCAGGAACACACCTGACTTGGCCAGTGCAGAGCTGAGCAGAAGTGTTAAGGGTCTGCCCTAAAGTGTTGAAGACAGCCTTAAACATGACGGATGGGTGTCCATGTATAGCCCCGGGACATGTTCTGTAGTGTCTCCCGGAGGGGCCCTGGCAAGTCTGAGCCTATGTATCAGCTCCTTCCCTTTCTTATCTTACCTCTCCACTCCCCTCCTGGGATCACCTGCTGGCCTTCAAACCGTTGTCTGGGGGCCTGCTCTGGAGGGACCCGCCTATGAAGGAAGCTCATCTCTTGGAGGGCAAGAGGAGACAGCCTCAGCTCAGTTGTTAAAAGAAGCCTCTTTTCGTGACCTTTTTCCAAAAGATGATGTATCTCTAAGAGGGAGCATAAAATATCTGCAGTATTGTCTGCAAGGTGTGCATCATTGTAATAATTTCATCGGCAGCCCGATGCATGTTTTCAGAGGGGCTGCCATGAAGGGGCGGTCAGAGTGGGAACCGCGTCAGGTGAGGCTTCCCAGGCATACTTCTCCTGGCCGCTCTTGCCACACGCCTGGGAGCCACCAAAGAAGAATTCTGTTGCTGTTCGGAAGCAAACCAATTTGAAAGCGTTTAACTAACTCTCCACTGCCTTGCATTCCCCCCAGCTGACCCCCGACACACCCACGCTTTGTCTCAGCCACTGCCCAGCCACCTTCAGCTCAGTGAGGAGGTCCGGCAGGGCCAGCTGCTCTGCTCACAGCCCCCAGCCCCCCTGCTGCTACACTGGGATCATCTCACGGAGAATTTCACCGATTTTCTCGTGGCCAGTCATGGGTTCCGACAGGAGGAGACACCCCTGACCGAGGACTAGGAGTTTCCGGCTGGTGATGAATCAGGCACTAGGCCAGGAAGAGGAGATCAAGATGGAGACACTGCCAAGCCTCCCACTCCCCAGAGAGAGAGAGAGGAGGGTCCCTGAGCCGTAAGGAAGGAGGAGCCTGAAGGAGAGTGCTGTGGTCCCCACGCCCACTCCCCCCTCTCGTCCCCCCCCACTCCCCCCCACAACACGTGCTTGGCCAGGACTTTGGACAGCATTCAGCCCCTCCGGCGTCAGCACTGGGCTCCGTGGGTCCTTCCCCATCCAAGGGCACAGCCCTCAGCCTGGTCCTGTCCGAGAGCCCCAGCCAGGTCCCAGGGTTGGCTGGGCATCCAGACCTCCGCCGAGACCCTCCCCTACCAAAACTCAAAGCCCAGAGGACCCACCTGGTCATGGTCATTCCACTCACTGTTGAGTGCCAAGGGGATTTAAAACCAAAACGCCTGGATTCAAAACATAAATGTATCACATACTGACATAGTACCCTTGATCGAACCATTCCTGCGGGTCCTGGCAGAGAGGCAGGGATGACGGAGCTGGCACGGTGTGGGCGCCTTGCAGACACAAGGCTGCCCGCACCATGGCCTTCACTCCCTTCATCTGCTGCCCTCAGCCAGGGTGGAGTAGGAGGGATGAAAGTAGCTGGCTTCCGTGTATCAGCGCCAGAGGTACCTCGATGCCCCCTCACTTTTCCCACCTCCTCCTCGCTGATGGTAAGCGGTCCCCACGCATGAATATTGTGCGTGGCACCCATCACAGGGCAGACCCTGGTTTCAGTTTCCCCAGGATGACGGCTGTCCTGATCGATACACTGACCAGGCCGACCAGCCAGTCTCCACTTCTGGGGGTAGGTGGGCAATGGGATGGTCACATTTACCCGGGAGCTGCCCGGCGCTGAAAAGCCCCATGGCAGCTGCACAGAGAAATGCAAAGGAACAAACAGCCCACCTGCTTCCCTCTGGGGTGTGGAGGCAGAATTTAGATCAGATCAGGTCCCCTGCTTGGAGGGGGCCCCCAGGAGGAAGAGGTCACCGGGTGGAGTAAGATGGCAAATAGATGCCGGGAGCCGGGATCACAGCAGTGAGGGTGGCCCCGGCCCATCTGCTGGGTGCGTGGTCCTCGTTGTGGACCCTCTAGGATGGTGTCCAGTCCAGCTGCCCCTCGGGTTCCTCGTCTACAGCGCGGGAGCAGCAGCTTTCCGTCCCGGGTCAGAGGCACAGTGGGTGCGAAGTGCAGGGCCCATGCCTGCCAGGAGCAGAGCTCACTGCGTGCGCCGTTGTCAACTCTGCACAAGTCTGTGTGGCCATCCTGCCCTCAGAGCCTCTGTCTCTGCCCAGCCCGGCCTGTCAGCAGCCAGCCCATCCCACGGGCGCTGAGAGTTCATACAGACGAAGGGCACATCAGGAAGGAGCAGCGCGGCTGTGGGCGGGGCTTGTCATCTTCAGGACCACGGAGTGGGGCGCAGGGTCAGCCAGGTCCAGGCGCACGGTGGGCCAGATGGTGACAGGAAATCTGGGCTCTGGGTGCCCGAGGGTGAGAGACAGACCTGCCCTGCAGGGTTCCCTCTCCTTCGCTTTGCCCTACAGCGGCCATCAGCGTCCTGGGCTTGGAAAGTGGGCAGAAAGGAAGATTTCTCGTGGTTTCTGCCCTGTACTGGACTCCCTGGGGAGGGGAGGGCAATGTGTTATAGAAGTGAGAGCTGGGAGGGAGTCATAAGAGGCCCAGGCCCCAGGCCAGGGCAGGAGTGGGACAAGGAAAGGAGGGACAGAGGGACGGTTTAGAGCTGGGACTTAATCCTGTGTGTGCCACGGACCCCTGGGTAATCCCTGAAGTCTGCAGACCTCTGCTCAGGAAAACATTTCAGTGTTTACAAGATGTGTGAGGTGACAGAGGGAGACTGATCCGCTGAAATGAAGTTGTCACTGTGTTAGAAGGTAGACCTGCATGATCGTGGTTCCCGTGTTTTCTCACGAACCCTTGGTCACAGGTGGCGGTCTGCAAGCCACCCTCACGCTAAAGTGATGAGTGAGCCATGCGGATGGCAGGACAGAGGATCATGAACGTGTCTCCTGGGGGCAGAGCCCGGGTGCTTCTAGCACAGCTGCAGTTTGTTGCCTCCATTCTTATCTGGAGGAAACACCAAATTCCAGTTAGAGATTTGTGAACATAAAGATACAATCTTTCCTCATCCAGGTTCGTGGACCCCATATCAGAATGAGGATGGCAGCGCTGTCCCAGACCTCCCGCCCTGAAAGTGTTGTCACCTGTACTGAGCTGGTTTTCTCTCTCCCTTCTGTAGCCCTGCACGAGTTCCCCAATGACATCTTCACCAACGAGGACAGAAGACAGGGGGCGGTGGTCCTCCACGTGCTCTGTGTAAGTACCCCTCTGGTGGCCCTGCCTTCAGGGCCGGAGGGAAGGCCTGGCGGGGGTCGGGGTGGGGCAGAGAGGTGCCCTCAGAGGAGTCTCCCCTCTTGTTCACATACCTGGTGGGGGGGCCTGTGAGCCCCAAGGAGGGCGATCTCCAAATGTACTTTTAAAAAAATGTTTTTATTGAAGTATAGTTGATTTACAATGTTTCAGGTGTGCAGCAAGGTGATTCACGTAATATACGTAATATACGTATATATATATGTGTGTATATATATACACGTACCTATTCTTTTTCAGATTCTTTTCCATTATAAGTTATTACAAGATATTGAGTATAATTCTCTGTGCTTTACAGTTAGTCCTTGTTGTTTATCTATTTTATATATGGAAGTGTGTATCCAAATGTACTGTTTCTAAGCGGCCACAGGTGTGTACGCTGGAAGATACCTGGATTTTTCTTTCCTTTATACCCATGCCCAGGGCGTGGGTTCTGAGGTCAGACAGAGCATGGGCTCTCTCTGCTGAAACGCCACCTTCTTGGGGAGGCCTTCCTTTCCCAACCAGCCTTTGTAAACTGCCTGTCTTTCCCCTTACCCGGCTTTGCTTTTCTCCACGGCACCGAGCACTCTGTGACATAATATTATAGAGTTATTTGCTTATTGCCCGTCACCCTCACTCACACATCAGCCCCATGAGAACAGGGATTTAGTTTTGTGCGTGGCTTCCTTCCCAGGCCTGTTCCTGGCACATGGTGGGGTCAAAGCATTTGTTAAATTCGTGGATTAAATGTAATGGCACGTAGTAGGTGGTCCATAAAAGTGTGTTCTGGCTCTTAATATCCACCACTGCCCTAGCACTTCGTCCACAGGCCCAGTGGCTTGAAGGCCTTTGATTTTCCTTGTCCCCATTCGGAGAGTTTGGGGAGGGTGCAGGGGTGAAGCTGTCTCGAAGGAGTGGCTGCAGAACGAGAAAGACCCAGGGCAGATGCTCCACTAGGTTCGTCACTGTGCTTTCCCATCTCGGTGGCATTCACTCTCCCCCAGAATGCTCTTAATTCCATTCTGGTTACTTATTGCTGGGAAACAGTCTCCAAATTTAGTGGCACACCCAATAACCACTTTCTGTTTCTCATCGGTTCCAGGGGTCAGTAGTTCAGAAAGGGCACAGAGGGGATGCTGTACCCCAGGATCCGGGGCCCGGGGTGGGACGATTCGGATGGCTGGTGGTGACGCCGATGGCTGGGGCTGGAGCCATTGCTGCTGGAGGAGCCCTCGGAGAAGGCTCGTCCACTCCCTTGTCTGCTGTCTGTGTCTGCGGTGCCCAGAGGACTAGCCCGGCTGCGACTGCTGACCAGAGCACCTCGGTGTGGCCCCTCCAGCGTGGCTCCACGTGGCAGCTGAGGGCTTGCAGAGGGAGGGTCACGGTGACAAGGAAGAAGCCCGTGGCCTGAATGGCCTGGCCTCGGAAGTCACACACGTCGTTTCTAGCGGCCTCTATTACAGTCACATATACACCATGACTCAGGGGAGGGGACAGAGACCTTACTTTTCCATCCACGCCTGACCTGAGTAGGTCAGTGGGCACACCCTGGGCTCTGGAGTCAGACCAGACGTGAGTTGGGGCCCAGTTCTGTGCTCCTTGCTTTGTGCGTGGCTTCTGGTAAGATATTTACCCTCTGGACCCATAAGTTGCCCTCAGCGTGACTCCCTTCCTGGTGAACGTCTTTCCCCACTCACCCCAACCGGCCAATACTCTGCCTGAAAAAAAGGCACGAGGGATCTTCTGTCAGCAAAGACATTCTCTAAAAATACCAAACGATAAAGCAGACTCTGCAGCCTCCTGCCCTTCAGGACAACTGCAGGCACAGAGCAGTTACTGTGGATGCCAGCTGCCACCCCTGGCACCAGGGAGCCTTCCCGGTCACCAGGCTGAGAAGGCCCAGGCACTGCGTCGGGTCCAGAATGCCCCAGCAGCCTTAGCGCCCTGATGCCTCGGCATCTGAGAGATGGGGCTTCCACTCTCGGCCTGGGCCCGAACAGCGCGAGCTTCCGTCTCCCAAGGCAGTGTTGTTGTCTGCCAATGGCGGGGCTC
The DNA here is from genome assembly GCF_028564815.1 of Eubalaena glacialis. NCBI lineage: Eukaryota > Metazoa > Chordata > Mammalia > Artiodactyla > Balaenidae > Eubalaena > Eubalaena glacialis. The sequence goes on along the minus strand of NC_083728.1, from coordinate 53,593,680 downwards.
CAACTCCCACCGGGGTTCTGTGAATCCAGCTGAAGGCAGAGGAGGGTGTGTGTGCCTCATCCTTCGTGAGCCGAGGGTCCCCGTAAGGCCTCTGCCGTCTGTGGCAGTGCATCCCAGGCAGGCATGAAGGCCAAGTAGACAAACAAGGGTAATTTCCCCCTTTGCTTAAAGGTGCTTTTCCCCCCTTTGCTTAAAGGTGCTTTTTTTCCCCACGTGCCTAAAAGAGTGGACATAAGCCTGCAGCTTCACACTTTGTCATCACTGGTTCTGATTCCCATCCTTGGCCCTGGGCCCTGCATCATAGAAACCACAGGGCAGGGAGTCCAGGGGCCAAGGTCAGTGTCCATCCCTTCAAGACCACGCTCCAGGCACCCGGAATTTCAGAATTCTCCACCCAGGCAGCCTGTACCTGTGGCCAAGGCCTGCGCAGACCTCCTCCCCGGACCCACCTCTCAGAGGGAGGAGACCCCAGTGGAGAAGCCTGACCTGCTGCCTAGGGGGGTGTCCACGTGCAGGCAGGTGCAGGACGGGGCCAGGCTCGGGCCAGGAGGGGCCCCCTCTTCTCCACCTGTCAGGGTGGGCCTGCTGGTGGCCTCCCCAGGGCCAAGGAGCAAGTCTATGTTATCCTACCCTTGAGAGTATAAGCCCCCTGGGGGGACCTGAGCATCACGAGAAACCCTTGTGCAGCGTCTGACGAGTCGCAAAACAAAAGCTGCTCAGTCCCTGATTGTTCAGCACTGAGACAAACCATTCTTTTTACCCCTCCACCCACTATGGCACCCAACACATTTAAGGCGCTCAGAAATTGTCAGATGAACGTTGTTGGATGTAAGAAAGGCTGCCAGGGCTAACCTGAGCCGTTTCGGTGGCCAGTGGACAGATAAATGCATGAGTCAGAGCTGCAGGAGCTACATACAGATTCCTGCACTCAGCCTTCTGGAAAGCATCTCCAAGCCCCTGCAACATGGTGGCACCGGGCTGGACCCTTCTAAAAGCCTGGACACAGCTCACCCTGCAGGAGCCCGCTGTCTTGTAGGCAGGCCCACCTCTGGACCGCTCCCACGGTGTGTGAGCGTGGCCGTGGCCCCCCCAGTGCCGTGGGAACGCAGTGAAGCCTCCATCCAGTACTGGGGAGCAGCTGAGTGGGTTTGAAAAGTGGGCAGGCATTTTCTAAAGGAGAAGGGGGAAGGGATTCCAGGCAGGAACCAGAAACCCCTGATCGAAGATGTAGACCCTTGAGTCCAGGGGGTCTGGAGTGAGCGGAAACTAAGGTGGGAGGGTGGGAGGTACCAAGAGGTGACTCAGCTGCTGGCTTGGAAGTGCGGGGAAGCAGCCCCCAGTCGCCATCCCTCCTCGCCTGGGGAATTGGATCAGGCATGGCCAGAGGTGACCCAGAGAAGTCTGCTCCCCAGCCAGGCGACAAAGGTCCAGGAAGTCCAGCGAGGAAAGCTCAGGGCCACTTGGGTAGGGGTCCCAGAATCCAGGTACCTGAGGAACACTTCTCAGGGCATCATAAATGGGATGTGGGGACTCATCATCTGGCCTCCTCCAGTGAGGGGAGGGAAGCCCTCTGCGGGAGGGTCCCAGAGCTGTGTCCTGTCACCCCGGGCCACCCCAGGGAGAGGGCCCCAGGAACCGACTGGCAGTGATTTGGGGTCTCCACCAGAGCGCCTGAGCCTTTCAGAGTATATCCCAAAACCTCATTAAACTTCACATTTGCACCTAAACTCACATACCCCTTTCCACACAGACCCCGTGAGTTTGCTTTTCACGGGAGGCTTTTCACGTAGCTGCTGACCTCAGCCGGGTGCTGGCCTGTGGTCACAGGTGGTTCCGAGGACTCCCCGAAACAATCCTTCAATCTTACTTGTCAAAAAAGCTTACCTCTCTTTTTCTTTTCTTTCACGCAAATACTTCCCTCTTTTGTGTGAGCTTTGTGGAAATCACGTAGCCATTTCTGGTTAAAATTTCCCCACACTGTGACTTTAACTTTCCCTTGGCTCTTTTCTGGTTTTGTGGCTGTCAGAAATGCTCAGGCCTGAGATTGCACTAGAAAAAGAGCCCTTCCGACTCTTCTTTCCATATGGGTTCCTTCCTAGAGTGGAAATCCGTTGTCTGCGTAACTTTATCAACAATGATTATCCCCAAGGAAACACACTTGTCTGAGAACTTGCTTTACAGTCAGCCTGTTCTAATGTTGAGTTCCTGAAAGCAGTGTTCCTGGTCTGTGAGGAAATGTGCACCCTAGAAACTCATGGGCCCTCCCCCAAATGGACGAACAAGCCTGGAAATAACTTTCTAGAATCATGCTTTGTTGGTGATTTATAAATACCTTGTGAAATTTTGCTGCTTATCCTGCATGTAGACAGCTGAATCTTTGCGATTGTGAGCCGGGCTCCACATTTTCTCTTCCAGTGAAGAAGCTTTAAGTAATCAATATTTGAGATTCTTTCTCAAGACTGGTCTGTCTTTAATAAATCAGCCTCCACAGCAGAAGTAAATGCCCCCTGTGTACCTTGTCAGCTTTCGAAGGGATTCTGCCTAAGTTTTGAGCCTTCTTTTTGCATTTTTAGTGTGATTCCTCTCTTTCGGCGGGCAGAGATTTCTACATGCTTGGGTGTGAGGTGGTAAAGTATCGCACTCCTGGAAATGAACACGGAGGCCTTACAAATGCGAATTCTGCTAAGCGAGTCTGGAAGATAGGCTGCTAGCTGGTCCAGTGACTCAGACCCACCCATGGACCAGCCCAGGAAAGAAACATCAACGAGAATGTTTCTGACATCCATCCTTATATTCTAAAACCTAGACACTCTGTGCCCACGGAAGAGACTTCTTCCTCCGAGGAGCTGTTATGGTCACATCAGGCTTCCCAGGGTGGCCAAAGGGATGCTCAGGCCACCAGGAGGTCCCTGACCATCTGCCTTCAGCCAGCTCTGTCCAGTGGGGGGACTCCCTTGTCCATATCTCCATCCTCACTGCATCCCAGTGTCCAGTGTCCATTTTTCGTGGCTCCCACGTGAGGAGAGGAGGTGGGCTCCCAACAGCGTGGGTGTTTGAGAAGCACGGGCAGGAGCTGTGTGCTGGGCCATCATGCGAGTGTGCTGGGCCATCATCCGTGAGCTGGGCCATCATGCGAGTGTGCTGGGCCATCAGCCGTGTGCTGGGCCATCATGCGAGTGTGCTGGGCCATCAGCCGTGTGCTGGGCCATCATGCGAGTGTGCTGGGCCATCAGCCGTGTGCTGGGCCATCATGCGAGTGTGCTGGGCCATCAGCCGTGTGCTGGGCCATCTCTGCCCAGGGAGGTGCTCCAGGAGCAGCAACGGGGACCGTTCATGTCAGTCCCTGCAGCATCCCCATAGGATGGTGTCCAGGGCTGGATCCCCAAGGCTGGTGGTCTCCCCAAGCCCCCAGCACCTGTCCACATTTCTCTCCTCCTTCTCTGCCCCGGAAGTTTTTAATCTGGTCTAGGAATTGGGGAAACTCACTCTGTGAGCCTGCATCCAGATTCTCCCTTACTCCCAGATCAGCTTTCTGAACTCAGGAACTTGCTCACTTCTGTCTCGTGATTCCATGAAGACCTCCTGTCTCCCCAGAGCTGCAGAGGAAACCAATTGGCACTGGAGGAAGGCCCCTGGGACAGAGGTGGTGAAATGTGGTTGGGATTCGAGGGTGAGGCTGTTCAGATATCGTCCTCCCTCTGCAGTTGTGGTTTCTCTAGGTCCAGTCTGTATTTCCTTGATATCGCGGCATTGCCCGCCTAGCCCAAGCAGAGTGCCTGCGTGCCCTGGCTCTCTCTGTCCCGCCCCCTCCAGGCCGTCTCTGCCCCCGAGCTGGCCTTGCCTCCCCCTGGTGTCCTCTGCCCCTGCTCTGCTTGCTCACTCCCCGCCCCACCCGCACTCTTCACTGTCCCTTAATTCACAACCCCCAGAAGCCTCGTGTTTTTCCTGCCAGACCATGGGTCACCAGCCGACCTGACCCTTGGTCAGGTCTTCATCAGTCAGGGTGACTGAAGCACAGGAGGGTGGGCGGATCCTGAAGGGGGACTCTGGGCTTTGCAGCCTGCACCCTAACGGCAACCTAACCCCCCACCCAGAGCGAGGTGAAGGCTACTTTGGATGTGCTCCTTGGGAACCTGGGGGAGAGCCCATCTCAGGTGGGAAGGACTCCCTTCCTCTCCCTGACTCCTCCGAGCTCCAATCCCCTTTCAGTCCTGGGGGAGGGGGCTCTCTGGAAGGGGCCTCACTCGGTGGATGTCATTTCCTTGTGGGCTGGGCTGCTTCCAGTTATCTGTTTAATTATAATATCTAGAAAATGGTTTCCCTGGATCCAGTCCCTTCCCTGGGGCCTAGATTGCTTTTGTTAAGAGCCAAAGAATAGTTTATTTGAGATGTTTCCTGTTTCTTAAGGTAGGATTGTATTGCTATAAACTTCCCTCTCAGAACTGCTTTTGCTGCATCCCATAGGTTTTGGGTCGTCATGTTTTCATTGTCATTTGTTTCTAGGTATTTTTTGATTTCCTCTTTGATTTCTTCAGTGATCTCTTGGTTATTAAGTAGTGTATTGTTTAGCCTCCATGTGTTGGTATTTTTTACAGATCTTTTCCGGTAATTGATATCTAGTCTCATAGCGTTGTGGTCGGAAAAGATACTTGATACGATTTCAATTTTCTTACATTTACCAAGGCTTGATTTGTGACCCAAGATATGATCTATCCTGGAGAATGTTCCATGAGCACTTGAGAAAAATGTGTATTCTGTTGTTTTTGGATGGAATGTCCTATAAATATCAATTAAGGGAAGAGATATGGGAACATATGTATATGTATAACTGATTCACTATCTTATAAAGCAGAAACTAACACACCATTGTAAAGCAATTATACTCCAATAAAGATGTTAAAAAAAAAAAAAAAAAAAAGGCCCTAGCCTTTTGATGCCCCAGCCGGTTCTCAGGGGATGGAGGGGCTGGGGTACCAGCAGGAGGTGGAGGGGGCCCTTCCTGCCCCCCCCACTTGGAGAGGCAGCTTTGCATGTCAAAGCTCCACCTCAGCCCCAGGGGTTATTTTTAGCTCTCCAAGGCCATCCTTTTGCTTTTTTGGCCCTGAGACTCAACTTTACTTGTATAGACCAGCGCTACCTAGTAGAACTTTTTGTGCTGATGGAGGTGTTCTCTCTCTGCTCCTTCCAATATGGCGGCTGCTGGCCACCTGTGGCTACTGAGCATTTGAAGTGCGGTTAGTCTGACTGAGAGGTTAGTCTGATTTTAAATTTTATTATAATTAATATAAATTTAAATAGCCACAAGTGGAAGGGGTTCCCCTAGAAAACCTAGAGATGAATTCTAATTCAGCATCATCCCTCCCTTTGCTTATGTTGTCAACTCAAAATCACGAAGCAGAGGTGGCCGGGAATAAAAGGTCACCAGGAAAGAGGCGCTGCTCCTTTACCTCAGCCTCTGATGGATTTAGCAGCTCCAACAAACGGGATGCAGAGAAGGCACTGCCAGGCCACCAGGATGGGATGTTTGATGAGAGAGTAGGACACCGAGATTAGGAGTGAGAAAGTTTGTATATCACCAACATGCTGGGGGCTTTGGAACAAGTTACAGAACTTCTCCTGGCCTCAATTTCCACATCTGTAAAGTGGGAGCACATAGTAGATACTCAGGAAATGTTAGGTTCTTTAGTCTTCACCTTCTCCCCACCCCACATCCCTCTAAGGGCAGCTCACCTGTGCTTAACCCATCACAAAGGACCAGAGACAGACCCACTGGGAGACAGCCCCGTCCTTGAGAGCACCAGGACAGGGCGTGTCCCAGAGACCTCTGTGCAACTGGCATTTCCACCAAGCCCAGGGCTCTGCGAGAGGGGCTGCCGCAGGGGTTTTAACATTTAAGGGGACCCACAGGATCTGGTCAGCAAGGCCCTGGCAAAAACTCGCTGGCGAGGCAGACGTGTTTAGTTAAGGGATTTCACCCTGGAAGAGAAAAATGATTAGAGGAGCTTGTGGAATTTCCTGTTTACTCTTGTAAAAGTGCTGAGCATGTCCTTAATTTGTCAGTGTCAACTCAAAGCTAAAACTGGTGTCCAGAGAGGATTAGTACAAAGAGGGTAAATTATGTTCCGATAGATCTTAAGTTACTCACTCCTCTCCTTGCATGAGACCTAGTTCAGACGACCCAGGGCTGACCATTAGGCCCCATGGGCTGCACACAGGTTGGCTGGTGGTTGATTCTCCAGGACCCCGAGCTGGATATAAAGCCTGGCGGTTTAGAGCATGCATTTTGAGTGAAACCCACCTGAGTGTCAGTCCTGGCTTTTCTACCGATAAGCCGCGTAGCCATGGCAAGCTGCTTTACCTTGCCAAGCCTCAGTTTCCCCATCGGTCACTGGAGGTAAATGCAGCACCCACCTCATCTGGCTGCTTTCAGGAATGCATGAAGATAGGCGTGCAAAGCTCTTGGCAGAGCATCTGGCGCTGCCTGGATAATGCCCCACCTGTACCCACTTAGTATTTACAGCTTGTGCGTGCCTGCCTGACCCCCATCATCCAGCCCCCATGACTCTGGGCTTTTTCTGGTCCCCAGAGCCCATTCTACCAGAATGCAGGGCAGCGCAGATGTGCCAGGAAATCACCAGCCCCCAGAAGTAGCCCTCAGACAGAGAGGGGTTGGTGAATAAATACCTCGGATCCCTTGTGCCTCGGATGTGCTCACGGAAACGCCACCCTGTCTCCCGCAGTTGTCCAAGCAGGGATAAGCTCTAGGTGCCCATCCAGCATCTTGCTGGATAACACGCCCTGATGAGCTGCCCGTTCTTCCCCAACTCATTTTCTTGCTCTTCTCTGGGGGGCGCTTCCTGAGATTCCCCCCTCCCAGTTAAAAGACTTGCAATGGAATCCTGGAATCCGGTTCTGCTTCTGAGGCAAAGGCTGAATAGATATCACCTACCATTATTACTATGCACATCCGTTCCCTCTCTAATATTGAGCTGCATGAGCTGCATGAGGCTACAGGAGATGCAGAATTCTGAGACTCCAACCCGTTCTGGACAGGCACACACTAAGGTGCGACATGGGTTGATCTACTGTCTCTTTGGTTCACGTCCTGAACCCAGCACAAGAGAGAAAGAAGCTTGGGGGGGAATGAGCTTTGGAGCAGACAGTGTCACATTGGATCTTATGAGGAGCCCCAAATGGTGATGGGAGAGAGCATGCACATTGCTTAGACACCAAATATTTACCCATGGGGACTGGACACCCGCAGCCTGCTGTATGCTCCTCTTCATCTTATATATCTAACTTATCACTTGGTCCACCCTTCCCCACTCTAATTATTTTATTTTCCTTTATTTTCTTACATACAAAACAAACTTAATTTTTGTGTTCCTCTGAGATGACATTGCCAACAGTCCCAATTTGTGAATAATAGTTCTATACTGACTACAATTTTGTAGTATTTTTCCCTCTGTAAAGTATAAGTTCAAAAGCTAAACACACAATGAGATACTGATACTTAGCCTAAAGAACTAGTCTTTAGCAAACGTTGAACAAATCAATCTGGATAAAATAGCCCATTACATGCTCTAATTTATCAGAAAACACTCCATGTATTTTTTTTTGAATTTTATTTATTTTTTTATACAGCAGGTTTTTATTAGTCATCCATTTTATACATATTAGTGTATATATATCAATCCCAATCTCCCAATTCATCACACCACCACCCCCTGCCACCACTTTCCCCCCTTGGTGTCCATACGTTTGTCCTCTACATCTGTGTCTCTAATTCTGCCCTGCGAACTGGTTCATCTGTACCATTTTTCTAGGTTCCACGTATATGCGTTAATATACGATATTTGTTTTTCTCTTTCTGACTTACTTCACTCTGTATGATAGTCTCTAGATCCATCCACGTCTCTACAAATGACCCAATTTCGTTCCTTTTTTATGGCTGAGTGATATTCCATTGTATATATGTACCACATCTTCTTTATCCATTCATCTGTCGATGGACATTTAGGTTGCTTCCATGACCTGGCTATTGTAAATAGTGCTGCAATGAACATTAGGGTGCATGTGTCTTTTTGAATTACGGTTTTCTCTGGGTATATGCCCAGTAGTGAGATTGCTGGGTCATATGGTAATTCTATTTTTAGTTTTTTAAGGAACCTCCATACTGTTCTCCATAGTGGCTGTATCAATTTACATTCCCACCAACAGTGCAAGAGGGTTCCCTTTTCTCCACACCCTCTCCAGCATTTGTTGTTTGTAGATTTTCTGATGATGCCCATTCTAACTGGTGTGAGGTGATACCTCGTTGTAGTTTTGATTTGCATTTCTCTAATAATTAGTGATGTTGAGCATATTTTCTTGTGCTTCTTGGCCATATGTATGTCTTCTTTGGAGAAATGTCTATTTAGGTCTTCTGCCCATTTTTGGATTGGGTTGTTTGTTTTTTTAATATTGAGCTGCATGAGCTATTTATATATTTTGGAGGTTAATCCTTTGTCCGTTGATTCATTTGCAAATATCTTCTCCCATTCTGAGGGTTGTCTTTTCGTCTTGTTTGTAGTTTCCTTTGCTGTGCAAAAGCTTTTAAGTTTCATTAGGTCCCATTCGTTTATTTTTGTTTTTATTTCCATTACTCTAGGAGGTGGATCAAAAAAGATCTTGCTGTGATTTATGTCTAAGAGTGTTCTTCCTATGTTTTCCTCTAAGAGTTTTAGGTCTTATATTTAGGTCTCTAATCCATTTTGAGTTTATTTTTATGTAAATAAAATGGTGTTAGGGAGTGTTCTAATTTCATTCTTTTACATGTAGCTGTCCAGTTTTCCCAGCACCACTTATTGAAGAGACTGTCTTTTCTCCATTGTATATCCTTGCCTCCTTTGTCATAGATTAGTTGACCATTGGTGCATGGGTTTATCTCTGGGCTTTCTATCCAGTTCCATTGATCTATATTTCTGTTTTTGTGCCAGTACCATATTGTCTTGATTACTGTAGTTTTGTAGTATAGTCTGAAGTCAGGGAGTCTGATTCCTCCAACTCCGTTTTTTTCCCTCAAGACTGCTTTGGCTATTTGGGGTCTTTTGTGTCTCCATACAAGCTTTAAGAATTTTTGTTCTAGTTCTGTAAAAAATGCCATTGGTAATTTGATAGCGATTGCATTGAATCTGTAGATTGCTTTGGGTAGTATAGTCATTTTCAAAATATTGATTCTTCCAATGCAAGAACATGGTATATCTCTCCATCTGTTTATGTCATCTTTAATTTCTTTCATCAGTGTCTTATAGTTTTCTGCATACAGGTCTTTTGTCTCCCTAAGTAGGTTTATTCCTAAGTATTTTATTCTTTTTGTTGCAGTGGTAAATAGGAGTGTTTCCTTAATTTCTCTTTCAGATTTTTCATCATTAGTGTATAGGAATGCAAGAGATTTCTGTGCATTAATTTTGTATCCTGCAACTTTACCAAATTCATTGATTAGCTCTAGTAGTTTTCTGGTGGCATCTTTAGGATTCTCTATGTATAGTATCATGTCATCGGCAAACAGTGACAGTTTTACTTCTTCTTTTCCAATTTGTATTCCTTTTAGTTCTTTTTCTTCTCTGATTGCCGTGGCTAGGACTTCCAGAACTATGTTGAATAATAGTGGTGAGAGTAGACATCCTTGTCTCATTCCTGATCTTAGAGGAAATGCTTTCAGTTTTTCACCATTGAGAATGATGTTTGCTGTGGGTTTGTCATATATGGCCTTTATTATGTTGAGGTAGGTTCCCTCTGTGCCCACTTTCTGGAGAGTTTTTATCATAAATGGGTGTTGAATTTTGTCAAAAGCTTTTTCTGCATCTATTGAGATGATCATATGGTTTTTCTTCTTCAATTTGTTAATATGGTGTATCACATTGATTGATTTGCGTATATTGAAGAATCCTTGCATCCCTGGAATAGATCCCACTTGACCATGGTGTATGATCCTTTTAATGTGTTGATGGATTCTGTTTGCTAGTATTTTGTTGAGGATTTTTGCATCTATATTCATGAGTGATATTGGTCTGTAATTTTCTTTTTTTGTAGTATCTCTGTATGGTTTTGGTATCAGGGTGATGGTGGCCTCATAGAATGAGTTTGGGAGTGTTCCTTCCTCTGAAATTTTTTGGAAGAGTTTGAGAAGGATGGGTGTTAGCTCTTCTCTAAATGTATGATAAAATTTACCTGTGAAGCCATCTGGTCCTGGACTTTTGTTTGTTGGAAGATTTTTAATCACAGTTTCAATTTCATTACTTGTGATTGGTCTGTTCATATTTTCTATTTCTTCCTGGTTCAGTCTTGGAAGGTTATACCTTTCTAAGAATTTGTCTATTTCTTCCAGGTTGTCCATTTTATTGGCATAGAGTTGCTTGTAGTAGTCTCTTAGGATGCTTTGTATTTCTGCGGTGTCTGTTGTAACTTCTCCTTTTTCATTTCTAACTTTATTGATTTGAGTCCTCTCCCTCTTTTTCTTGATAAGCCTGGCTAATGGTTTATCAATTTTGTTTATCTTCTCAAAGAACCAGCTTTTAGTTTTATTGATCTTTGCTATTGTTTTCTTTATTTCTATTTCATTTATTTCTGCTCTGATCTTTATGATTACTTTCCTTCTGCTAACTTTGGGTTTTGTTTGTTCTTCTTTCTCTAGTTCCTTTAGGTTTAAGGTTAGATTGTTTAGAGATTTTTCTTGTTTCTTGAGGTAGGCTTGTATAGCTATAAACTTCCCTCTTAGAACTGCTTTTGCTGCATCCCATAGGTTTTGGATCATCATGTTTTCATTGTCATTTGTCTCTAGGTATTTTTTGGTTTCCTCTTTGATTTCTTCAGTGATCTCTTGGTTACTTAGTAACACATTGTTTAGCCTCCATGTGTTTGTGTTTTTATGGTTTTTTTTCCCTGTAATTGATTTCTAATCTCATAGCATTGTGGTCAGAAAAGATGCTTGATATGATTTCAGTTTTCTTAAATTTACAGAGGCTTGCTTTGTGCCCCAAGATGTAATCTATCCTGGAGAACGTTCCATGAGCACTTGAGAAGAATGTGTAATCTGCTGTTTTTGGATGGAATGTCCTATAAATATCAGTTAAATCTATCTGGTCTATTGTGTCATTTAAAGCTTGTGTTTCCGTATTAATTTTCTGTTTTGATGATCTGTCCATTGGTGTAAGTGAGGTGTTAAAGTCCCCCACTATTATTGTGTTACTGTCAATTTCCTGTTTTATAGCTGTTCGTAGTTGCCTTATATATTGAGATGCTCCTATGTTGGGTGCATATATATTTATAATTGTTATATCTTCTTCTTGGATTGATCCCTTGATCATTATGTAGTGTCCGTCCTTGTCTCTTGTAACATTCTTTATTTTAAAGTCTATTTTATCTGATAGGAGTATTGCTACTCCAGCTTTCTTTTGATTTCCATTTGCATGGAATATCTTTTTCCATCCCCTCACTTTCAGTCTATATGTGTCCCTAGGTCTGAAGTGGGTCTCTTGTAGACAGCATATATATGGGTCTTGTTTTTGTATCCATTCAGCAAGCCTGTGTCTTTTGGTTGGAGCATTTAATCCATTCACGTGTAAGGTAATTATCAATATGTATGTTCCTATTACCATTTTCTTAATTGTTATGGGTTTGTTTTTATAGGTCCTTTTCTTCTCTTGTGTTTCCCACTTAGAGACGTTCCTTTAGCATTTGTTGTAGAGCTGGTTTGGTGGTGCTGAATTCTCTTAGCTTTGGCTTGTCTGTAAAGCTTTTGATTTCTCCGTCGAATCTGAATGAGATCCTTGCTGGGTAGAGTAATCTTGGTTGTAGTTTCTTCCCTTTCATCACTTTAAATATATCATGCCACTGCCTTCTGGCTTGTAGAGTGTCTGCTGAGAAATCAGCTGTCAACCTTATGGGAGTTCCCTTGTATGTTATTTGTCGTTTTTCCGTTGTTGCTTTCAATAAGTTTTCTTTGTCTTTAATTTTTGTCAATTTGATTACTATGTGTCTCAGTGTGTTTCTCCTTGGGTTTATCCTGCCTGGGACTCTCTGTGCTTCCTGGACTTCGGTGGCTATTTCCTTTCCCATGTTAGGGAAGTTTTCAACTATAATCTCTTCAAATATTTTCTCAGGTCCTTTCTGTCTCTCTTCTCCTTCTGGGACCCCTATAGTGGAAATGTTGGTGCGTTTAATGTTGTCCCAGAGGTCTCTTAAGCTGTGTTCATTTCTTTTCATTCTTTTTTCTTTATTCTGTTCTGCAGCAGTGCATTCCACCATTCTGTCTTCCAGGTCACTTATTCGTTCTTCTGCCTCAGTTATTCTGCTATTGATTCCTTCTAGTTTATTTTTCATTTCAGTTATTGTATTGTTCATGTCTGTTTGTTCTTTAATTCTTCTAGGTGTTTGTTCTTTAATTCTTCCACGTCTTTGTTAAACATTTCTTGCATCTTCTCGATCTTTGCCTCCATTCTTTTTCCAAGATTCTGGATCATCTTCACTATTATTATTCTGAATTCTTTTTCTTGAAGGTTTCCTATCTCCACTTCATTTAGTTGTTTTTCTGGGGTTTTATCTTGTTCCTTCATCTGGTACATAGACCTCTGCCTTTTCATCTTGTCTATCTTTCTGTGATTGTGGTTTTTGTTCCACAGGCTGCAGGATTGTATTTCTTCTTGCTTCAGAAAACACTCCCTGTGTTTTAAATATTGGTTCTCGGTGGTTTTGCTCTTTGTCAAGTTTCATGATGATTTCCCTCTATCATCCTGCCCCTGGTGTAACATGGAGATTCCAGATAGGGGGTTCAAGTTTAATCAAAAACCTGACCTTAAAGTCCAGAAGCTTCCACACCCCAGGGACCCAGATCTGCAGCCGGTTCTGAGGACCGTTCCCTCCTTGCAGATCTGCAGCAGAAGAGCTCCCATGGCCCAGACATGTGTCTCAGGCGGGGGCCCCCCAGAAGCCAACCCTGAGACAAGGTCCAGGGAGGCACTTCATTGGGGGATGACCCCACCCTGGGGCATGAGGCAGAGAAGGAAAGTGGCCAGTGGAGGGTATGTGCTGCAGCCAGTTACCCTGCAGCAGGCGCTGGAGCTTATCCCTCAGGGACTGGTAGCTGGTGGAGAGCACGGGCCTCTGATGATGACCCGAACCGAGGAGAGAGGGAGCTGCGGTATTTATCCCCTGCCTCCTGTCGGGCACGGGCTGAGGGCTGCACTTAAGCAGGAGACGACTGCTCTGAAACCCTCAGCCAGTAGATGGATGTTGTTGGGATGGAGGGATGGAGTTCCAGGAGCGTAGGTGCCAACAACGAGGGCGGACACTCCCTGTCTGCCGAGACCAGTGCCAGCCACGCCACCCCAGATGGGAGCCAACTGGCACCTGTGCCCACACCTTGAGCTCACCCTCAAGATCTTCTCCCCAGCCCCACCTGGCTGGGAACTCCCGAGGCTGGAGACTGTCCTGCAGCTTTGCACAGTCTGTCTGAACCAACGGAGGTGGGCGGGTGGAGTGGAAAAATGATGTTATCAGTCGTCCAGTGAACGGGGAGGAATCTGCATGCAGCTCCCCAGTCCCAGCAACCCCCGTGTCCCCTCAGGTGTGCTGTGTCATCCCTCCTCCCCCACCCCAACCGCTTTTCTTTCTGTTCAGCCCACACATTTCCTTTCCTGCCAGCATAGCAAGGCTCTTGTCTTGTCTTGTCTGGGCTTTTGTTTCCTTTGGTGCGTCTCCTCGAGCACTGCATCTGACTTTGGACTTGACAAATTCTATTAGTCCTACCATTTCTCAGGATTAGTGAGAAGGGCAAGAGTGTAAACCACATGCTGCCTGTGTGGTCTTTAATGCTCTGGGCCTCAGTGTCCCCATCTGCGTATGAGGATAAGGCTAGCCGCGCCCTCATGGGAGTTCCGCTGTGGGTTAAGATAAGACGTGTGATGTGCTTGGTCCAGGGCCAAGCACAGAACATTAACCATCATTTTCATTGTTCTTCCCTGGATCCATCTATGGTCACCTCTTGCCTGGATAGTGACCATCACAGTGATCTTCCAGCTTCCTTCTGGCCCCTTCCAGTTAGAGTTCAGCACCACAGGCATCAGATTAACATCTCGAATGCGATGTCCAGGTCCTGCTTTGCTCAGGACTCTCCCCCCAGCAACGTCCCCACGGCCAGAGAGCCAGCTTGGCTGGGGCAGGGTTGGGTCACAGTCCGAGGGCCTGAGTTCGATGCCAGCTTCATGGCTCTTTAGGTACGTTGCCTCGGGCAAGTTACTTCGCTCCCCTTAGTTTTCAGTAACACGAGGATAATGACAGTGTCTGCATCAGAGAGCTCTCTGTGTGGGGGGGGAGGTGAAAGAAATCCATCCTCCCAAGCGCTTACATCACAGCCTGGTGCTAGAAAGGGCTGGGTAATTGTTGGTCATTGTTCTTATTCTTATTTCAAAGTGTCCCCACCATCCATGTGCCAGCCATTTGTCTTTTTTTCCCTTCTTCTCTGCACTCATATATCATAGTCTCACAAAATCAGATTCTTCCTCAACCCCCAAGGAATGCCAGGGCCTTCCTGCCCCCAGTTCCTGGCCAGGCCACTATCACCTTTGGTCTCCTTGGAATCCTCCTCTGAGCTCCAGCTGGATGCCATCTCCTCCTTGAAGCTTTCTCTTACTTCCCATAAGGAAAAGTGGGACTTTTCACTGGCTCAGATCTGCCCCTGCTCTGAATCCCCACTTTCTTTGTTTGTCTCCCAAGGACTGTCATGCAGGCCGCCCTCTGTTACAGTGCGTCTTACCTCTCCCCCTCCCCAGATTAGTGTGAGCGAGCATGGGCCACGCTGCCTTGGTGGCACCTTGCACGTAGGGACAGCTTATCCAAGGTGTGGGGTGTGCACGAGTGAATGAGTGACGTGTGCTTAATATCTTGGCTGCTGAGTGTAGGGTCTGCCCACTAGGCTGGTGGGTAAGAGTAAAGCAATGAAACTAATATGATGCTTCTTAAGGCTGGGCGATCCATCAATCCTGAGTATAATGAGATGGCCTTTTGGGAATGGACTTTATTGAGAGATGTGTCCTGAATTAAATGCTCAAGATACCCCAGAGTACAAGGCAGGAGAGAGTAGATTAAAGCAAAAACACCGATGCCACCTACTCCAGTTACCATGCCTTGCCTCTCTCCACGATGTCAGTGGCGCCAGGTAGCTTGGACTTTGCAGAGATCCAGGGACAGCAGAGACCCTCCCCTGCAGAGCTGTGTCTGTTTCCCAACTTCACAATGACTCAGCGTCCTTTCTGAACATTTGTACCAAGATGTAGCATCCAAACAAACATGTCATCGATGACAATCACAGTGTTCTCTTACGCTATTAAGTTAAATTCTTTCCCTGAAGTGTTGGCCTCTATTTACTGAGCTATTTAAATAGCTATCCTCTATTTACAGCAGCCAAAGCCAGTGCCTGCGTATGAAAACCACCCAAATGTGTTATCAGTTAAGGAATGGGCAGAGGTGGGGTTTGGGATGTCGTGGAAGGAGCCAGGCCTGTGTGTCTCAGACAGCAGGACTCCACTCCCCTCCCTTTCCCTGAGATCCAGAGAGTGTCTCACCCTCTTCAGAGGCTCCTGAAGATTTTCCAGAACTGTTCCCATTGCTAGTGCTCTCTTGTCCTTACACTTTAAGGAACCTCAAGGACCCCCAGAGATAACTTGCCCTTTCAATAGGCACCCCCTCTTTCATTGGGGAATTTGGGACCCGTTCCCAAGGAGCTGGCTTAGAGGATATTTGGAATAAACTGTCAATCATCGACCTTCCCACTCACTGTCAGCCAGGGACCAAGATGGCGCCCACCTACCCAACTCCTAAACCAACGTGTGTGTCCTTGGCTCCTGGGACACCTATGATGCTTTCTCTGAGAGTCTTGTTTCCTAAGGCGCGCTTCACCTTTCTCCCAAGGATACTAGGAGCTGTTTAAAGATAGATTTCTTGATGAAATGCTCTTTCACCTGGAAATCACAAAGCAAGAATGCAAGTTAGGTCCAACTGTGGCCTCATCCTTGGGCCTGTGGCTGGGATGCTCTTCGTGGATCCTTGTGATGTACTCTCAGAATACTGAGGACTTCCTGCTCCTTGCCCGGGAGTGGACTCCAAAGGTAATCATGGAATCTGTCTTGTCAGCTGTTTCATTAGCGCTCCGTACAAGGGTAGAAACCTGAGGATCTATTTTTTTCCCCTCTTGAACTTGTGAAAACTGTCTTTTCCTCAGCGCTGTGGACTACAGGGCTGAAGGCAGACGTGTGTGTTGGGCAGTTAGCAGAATGCTTTTCAGCATCTGAAGCTGTGATGGGCCCAGCAGTCTTGGCTTGTGCTGGGTCCTCTCATCCTCTCCTGAACACAGGCCCAGCTTCATTTGACTTCATTGCTTTCCTGTTTTACAGAGTTGGCTGGAGGCAAAACCCATTACTCTCCTCTGCAGAGGGCGGGTCCCGGAGGGTAATTTTATCCCCAGGCTCATGTGCACATACAGCACATCTGAATGCACACGTGACACACACAGATGCTTATCTATGGATACCATAACCCTCTTTTAAAAGACAATAGGAAAGAAATTTTAACATCTTAGGCATGATTACTTAAAATGGGATTCTGGATAAATAAAGGTGTGTGTGTGTGTGTCTGTTTTTAATCTCTCCCTTGGCAACTCAGAACTCCATTGAAGAGGGAGCGTAGGTTGACATGGAGTCGGAATACAGTTTGAAATGGAGCTGTGAGTTTTTAAAAGACAGCAACCTTTCATTCTCCCCTGAAAACCCACTTGCCCCTTGGCTTGGCCATCTCAGAAATCATTGCCGACGTCCATTGAGTGGCTCAGGTTGGAATCTTAGGAATCAGCTTTGGTTTCTTTCCTTCCCACCCCGCCCATCAGCAAGTCCCGGCCATTCCATCTCTAACCTGTGGCTCTATCCCAGTCTCCTGTCTATCTTTGCTGGCACGGCCATTATCCAGGCCACCATCATCCCTCCCCTGGACCAGCATGCCCTGCTCATGTCCACGTTCCACGTTATGGTCCAGGCAGTCCTTTAAAGACATACGTGGGGGTCGGGCTGCATGTTCTGGGTCTGCTCACCTCTCCAAATTCATGTCCCCCAACCCGCCCACCACACTTCCTCCCCACACACCTTCCTCGTGTTCCTTAAACATGTCAAGCTTGTTCCACCTTGGGTACCTGGGTGCACCCCTTCCTTCGATTCCACGTTGACCATCTCTTCTGCCATCTTGTGCGTTTTTTACACACGCCTCGTTTCTCACGTGCGAACACTCCCTAACCACCTGCCGCCTGAAAGTTTTGCTCCACTCTTTGCTGGCAAAGGAACCAGATTTTTCTATACCAAAAACGGCAAAAAGTGGATCCTCTTGTCTCCCTTCCTATAGTAAATAGACAAGTCAGTTCAGAGAGGAATCTGTCCAAACTAGAAAGAACTCAGTATGACTAACGAGATGATTTACTGTGTCATCCCTTATAAAATTAGCTGGCCCTCGTTTAAAAAAAAAAACAAAAACTGTTAGGAAGGAGAAAGCTCTTCTGTGAGTGTTTCTGTCTCTACGTGATTTAGTGATGGTGTTGGCATGGAGACGCAGCATGGGAAGGGAAGGAGGTGTCCTGCACTGTCAGATGCGGCAGAAGCTAGAGTGTTTCCCGTTGTGATATTTCTCATAACAAGGTGCAAAGAAGTAGCAGTTGCTGGGCATCAACAGGAGAGCGATGCTGCTTTGAATGCCTTCAAACCAGTTGAGTACCGAGGGGTCTCTCTCTGTTTGTCTTTGGGGTAAATGGGCGATGGCACCGTTCACCAAAGGAGAGAGAGTGTGGCTGGGAGAGGATGTCAGTATCTTAAGCTTGCTGATTTCCATGACGGCCCAGTGGTAGTGGGTCATTCTGTCCCAGAGCTACCGCTGTCCATCTCTATGACCTTGAGTAGGTCACTTGCCCTTCTCAGATCTTGGCCTCTTCACCTTGAAATGAGAAAAATGTTCTCAAGGCTCAGTCCAACTCCAAAATCCACAATTGGTGCGGGAAAAGGTGAAAGGGCTCCCGAGTGACTTCAAGCGTCCATCCCTGGTCAGCCGCAACACTGTCTGATTCCCTGGGACTCAGCCCCTTCCGAGGAGCCTGGGCTGCCTGGAAACACACAGGGGCATTGATATTATTGCCCAAGTGAAACTCACCAGGCGGTGGCTGGGAGCTGGAGCACTGGGGGGCAGCCAGGCACTCTTGGAGGCTCTGTACACAGGCTCACCTCCATGGCCCTGGCGTTATATCAAGTCATGTGACCGGTGTGGGCAGAACAAAGGCCCGCAGCTGCTTCATATAAGGAGCAGGACTTCTGTAGAGAAACAAGAGCCACTGCCCCCAAAATAACATTCATGGCTAGAGGCAAGGTGCTAGACAACTCCAGAATCAGTTTGCCGGTGGTCCGTATACTGCAGTCCGTTACCTGTGCACGAGCCCAAGGCATCAGGGTGGGAGCTGGACAGAAAGGTCCCCCGATAATGCTCAGCTGAAGCTCAGCCACCAGGGTAACAGGCCACTATTGCCCCCGCGCCATTTTTCAGCCGTCAGTGGACCTGGCAGTGGTCCAGGTGCATCAGAGAATTTCCCAGAAGCTCAGAAAAACAATCAACCAAGTAGTTACGAACTTCTCTCCCTTTAAGACGCTGACAAGGGAGAGCGGGAGAGAGCACCGTGGTACTTGTGAATATACAATGCACAAACACGGCGTCCAGCTGGTCCGCTCCAGGCTGTGAAGGGAAAGGGGAGGGGGAATGGCATTGGCGGGTGTCCTACCCCATGGAGAGGAGCATGCGGAGTCTTCCTCAAACCTCCTCCCTTAATCCTCCCATTTTATAAATGAGTCAACTGAGGTTTGGCAGAGTAAACGGTCCAAGGGAGCAAATTGCTGACATCGTGTTTAGACGAATGTTGCGTAAATATCTCGGGTTGAATCAAAGAAATAGTTATGGAGACGTTTGTAAGTGAGCGATGCGGGACGGGGACGTGGTCCTCACCTCCCAGGGGTCGGACATCTCGTAAGACGTGAACTGAGAAACATCACACAATAACGGAAGGTGAGATGCTCTGAGAGCACTGTGTGTGCATCAGCTTCTCCTGCTGTGAGCTGTTCTCGTTTCCGTTTTGCAGATGGATCGAGGCTCTGAGAGGGTCAGTGACATAATACCTAGGATGCAGGGATTATTTCCCCATTTCACAGGTGAGGAAACTGAGGCACTGAGAAGTTAGGCAACTTGCCCAGGGTATAGAGCTCAGGAGTGACAGCTGGGGTTGGACCCAGGTGCACGGCTCTGGAGCGGGGGCGGTGGGGAGAGAGGCCCCCTTCCATGGCAGTGACCTAAATGATGATTTTGGAAGGGCCTCCAGGCATGGTCAGTGAGCATGTTGTTTGCTCAGTTTTCAAAGCCTTTATTCTGGTCACAGCTCTAGGAACCTCCCAGTTCCTATAAGCTGCCAGCGGACCCGGGGGTTCTGGGGTAGCCCCGGGGACTGTGGCCGTGCTGCCAGGGCAGTGTCGCCAGCCTCGAGTCCAGCACCAGGGCAGGCTGGGCATTCTTGGATGGGCTTCACATCCCTCTGTGTCCAGACCCCTGAGTGCCTGCAGTCTGCCCACGTTACTCCCCCATCCACACGCCAAGGAGAGGGGCCATCAGGCCAGCCCTGGTTACGGCTCCAGCCAGGGCCCTGCCCTGCCCTTTGCTTTTACCCGAGCAGCCAGGCCGTGTGAAAGAGCAGGAGCCCAGGGCACGGGGTTTGCAGGGCTCAGCCGACTCTATCTGTGACCCTCGTTTGTCTGAGATTCCGGAAGCCTTTGAAGAGCACTCATGATAATTACAGAATTCCCACATATATTGATGAGAAACAGCTACATAAATAGCACAGCTTGGTATTTACAAAGTGCCAGTTTTCTGTAAATAGAGGATTTTGGCAACCTCTGCCAGGCAGCTCGTCCACCTCCTGGAGGCAGCACTTGTCTTGTTTCAGCTCTTTCCAGAGGCTGCTTCACATCACCTCGTGGTGGCCAGTCCCGTGATTTCAGCAGGTACATGGAAGCCTCCACGTGGGTGGGAGCCAAGAGCTGAGGCCCGCCCCCCATCTATTCTGTAGTGTGGGGATACCTGGTTGCCATCCGAGGGGTGTTGCGACCACCCTGCCACCATCTCTGCATAGACGCCTGACCCCCTTACAAGTGCTTGGGCTTCTCAGTGGATCTGTGGTCTACAGGCTGGAAATAAAGACTCCTTTATTGATCTGGAACAGCATTTTCCAAACTGTTTTCTCAGGACACTGCAGAAAGAAAGATTGCCATAGGTGTTGTGTGGACAATAGGATTCTTTAATCAAGTGTTCAGGAAATGCTAAGTTATTGTCTGATTATTTCTAAATGCAGGGTTTCTCACAAACTTTTAATGTGCTAATTTGGACCATGAATCTCCATATGGAAAGTATGATAACAGGGTTTACAGAACTGACCACAGAACTCTCCTTTTCACAGAGTATTTTACAGGAGTTTGCTAACATCCTACTTTGAGTAACAATGACTAACCACCCTCAGGGCTCATTAATGATCTCAGCACTAAAGGAATGATGTTGTATCAGTCAGCTTCAGCTGTGTAACAAAGGACCCTCCATTTTAGTAGCTTAAACCAAGAACACCTTATTTAGCTATGGTTCTGTGGGTCAACAGTTTGGGCAGGGCTCAACCAGGTGGTTCTTCTGGTCTGGGCTGGACTTCCTCATGTGTCTGTCATCAGTTGTCAGCAGCCAGGCAGCTTGGCTTTGGGCAGATGACGGGCTGTCAGCTGGGGCCACCTGTTGTGTCATCCTCCATCGAGCTAGCCTGGGTTTAGTCACATGGCAGCTGGACAGGGTCCCAAGAGATCAGTCAGAAGCTGCCCTAGGCTCCCTACTGGCATGGTGTCACCTCTGTTGCATCCTGTTGGTAAAGGCAATTCACAAAGCAGCTCCCATGGATCCAAAGCCAAGGAGAAATGAGCACGAGAAAATGAAGGCTTCCAAATTTCTGGGCAGGAGGGTCTTTGGGGGAGGTGATTTGGTTGGGAGAACAGGGCTGGGGTTCCTGTTGAAGCTGTGTGTGCGGAACAAAGAAACAGAGTTTTGGAACTAGATGGCATGTTTGTTTGGGGTGTCGGGAGCGGGAGGGCCTGCTGATGGAGATTACACAAGACTAAAACCACCCTAGAATCCACTTTTCCATGCCCCCACTGGAGGTGAGTCTACACTTCTCCCTCCCAATAAAATGGGATTCTCAGGCATCAAAGCCCAGCAATCAGAGACGACCAGGAATGCTCCTTCAGTCACTCCAGCACAAGGTTCAGTTCTTTTCATTGTTGCAGCAAGAGGATTGGGGGGGACAGGCCCAGAGGAGCTTCCAGAGCATCTCTGGAAGGGGGAGGTTAACCTGGGCCACACGACTCTGAGGAGAGATAGTAGAAGGAGGCGGAGGGTGCCTGGGTTGGATGCGTCAGAAAATGTGTACTGCTGGCGATTGGATTTCTCCGTGGTGTCTGTCCAGGAAGCAGGAGAGTGTGAGCAGGGATGCTGGTGTCACAGGATGGAGGCACCAGCAGTTGCCCCACAGGCAGGATGGGGGTCATTTGGGGCTTGAGATTTGGCTTTGTCTGCATCCTGTTAGACACGTTGCTCAGGATCTGTAGGCCGGTGTGGAAATGATAGAAGTCTGTCGGGAACACTGGGCTTTGGTCACCTGTGGGCAGATCTTTACATCGTCATAGGCCAGGATGGAAATCGGTCTGTTAGAGACTTGACCATGTGCCAGCCTCAGCCAGCTGCCATCCACGGCCCTGGGCTTCTTCAGTCATGTTGGAGGCATGGCAGCATCAAGAATGAACCCCCAAATGGGGAAAATAGTTGAGCCGGCAGGTGACAGCCTTGGCCCTCTGCTGGTCCATCCCATTGCCTACAGGAAACACTACACAGATGGACACTGCCCAGAGGACCCCTTGGTTGGTCAGCCTTGAAAGGAGCACATGCATTGGAAGAGTGACTCTTGGAATATCCCAGGACAAACCACTTGACTGCCAACAGGAATACCAGCATGCGGCTACCTGGCCCTGCTCACCTCATAGGCCTCCAGGGGAGTTTGTAGAAAATCATTCAGGGAGCACTTCGAGAGGCCACCACTAGCATGCGTAGTGTCTCCGGATGCATGACAAAATGGCGCCCCTTCCTGGGCAGAGCAGCCCAAACAGGGTGTAGAACTAAGCCACTGGGTAGAGGCTGGGAGCTCCCTCCCCTCAGCTGAAAGGCTTGTGCAGTGCACACACTGCACGGCTGTTCCCAGCAGTCTCTGCAGTCTTTGGAAGAAAGTTTTCTCTTCGTGATCTGTAGCAGCGTGAAAGCATGGTCATTGCTCTGCTTAGTTCAGTATTTTACTTGAGATCACTGTTTGCTCAAGCGCATAGCACTTAATAAAGAAGATTCTTTACCTTGGATCAATCAACCAACAAATACACAGTTAATCTCATTATTCACAGATTCTGCATTTGCAGATTGGCCTACTTGCTAAAATTTATCTGTAGCCCCCAAATCAATATTTGTGCGCACACTTTCTCAGCTTAGGTCGAGCGAGGCAACACTCGGCCTCCTGCCTGGGCTCTGATACTGTCAACGAGCATCCTACTCACAGCCCACTTGGTGCCACACTTTCCTCATCTCTGTGCTTTTAGGGGGTGATTTTGCTGTTCCCAGTTGCCTCCGAGCACAGTGCTGAAGAGCGGTCTAGGCTTCCTGCGCGTGAAGGCTGGGATGTGCCTGACGGAGAAAATACACATGTTAGAGGAGCTCCATTCTGGCATGAGTGACAGTGCTGTCGGCCATGAGTTCAGTGCTAATGACTCAACAGTGTGTGTTAAATAAGGTGTTTTTAAGGAGAAACACGGATAAAACAAGGTTCTGGGTTGATCCTTTGATGAAAACGTTGTGACTCGAGGCCCGCAGGGACCTGGCCCTGTATTTGCTCTTGGAGGAAGGGGTTGGTCCTCGCTCTTCGGTGTTTGTGGCAACTTGATGGACCGTGGCTACTGTGCACAGGAGGCTGGGTGGTGTCAGCATGGTCGCCTTGTACCTGCAGCGGGGCAGCGTGGTGGACCGCCCATCTCACCGCAGCGGGATCCCTGATTTCAGGACGCGCCTCATGTCAGCGGCGGGGTGGGGGCAGGACCGCACGGTAGTAGGCGGGTGGGCAACAGGAGACCTGTGTTGGGATTCCACCTCCCCCGAGGGCCGGGGCGAGACCGTGTACCTGTTACGTGGCCTTCCTGAGCTGAGTCTTCCCTCCTCGAAGACAAGAAGATAATATAACCTACAGCGAGAGGTTGCTGTGCGGATTAGATGGAAGATGTATATAAAACACTGGCCGGTGCTGGACTTCACCAGGTCCTCAATGAGTGTTGGCTCTTAAGAGAGAGATGACCCTGGCTTTTCTCAGGAGGAGCCAGAGAGCAGGGGCGGATCAGAAGAGGACCAGCTGAGACCATCCTTTTCTTTCCAGCACTTTGGATTTCCTGAAAGGTGGAGATGCCTTTGTTCATGTGCTAATACCAGTACCCCTTCAAGAGCCAAATATTAATGCATTTGGGACTATTTGTGTTCATGTCCCTCTACGTCAATGCAACGTTGAGAGTTAACGGTCTTTTCATTTGCATTGCTGTTACTGAGTCCAGCTCGTATGCACGACAGGCCAATAAGTTTGAGATAAGAGTTTTTGGGGCAAGGAATAGCGACTTTATTCGGAAAGCCAGCAGACCGAGAAGGTGGCTCCCCAAGAAACTTCTTGCCTGCGTTAGAATTCAGGCTTCTTTTATGCTAAAAGGGAAGGGAGTAAAGTCAAACATTTCCTGGTTCCTGTAAGCCTCCGGATGGGATTGTGAATTTCTCCCCCCCGCCACCGCAAGTCATTCACAGGTGGGCCTGGTCAGGATGTTTCCTGTGAGCTAAACAAAGGTATTTTAGCTTAATGCTCATTACCTGGGAGGCAGGGTTCCCAGAGATGGGCCATTACGTGTAATTTAAGCTCATAGGCAACATCTTTTTAGTGATGAACTCGTAATAGAATACAAAAGGTTCTTCCCTATTACATTGTAAGTTTTGAAACTGGGTCTCTCTTTCGTTAGTACAGCCTCATCCCCTGCAGAAGCCCCATAATGATGAGGGATTCTTATAAAAATCAGACCTTCTATACAAGGAGGACATTTCTCCTTTGTTCCTCATCCTGAATCGTATTTCCAGGCACCTGAGAGACAGGGCCCCTCGGGAAATGTGACACGTGCTCTGCACAGTTGTTTGCCCTCCTCTGGCTATGTTTGGGGCACCTGTATTTTACAGATTATATGAAATTTTCTGAGGTTCTAATTTCTCATGACTCTGGGTCTCTTCACTCTCCTTTCTAGTTCCTTTTATATCCTTTCTCTTCTTGACTGGCATTTTCAAGGAAGATTTTTTTCCCTTGTTTTTTGCCTACTTTAATAGCAAGAATTCCATTAGCCACAGACGAAGACCAAATTCCCTAACTGTGTCTGTCCCAGAGACTTCCAGAACTGTCACTTCTCCTCTTACTCTTCTCCATGCTCTTGTCCTCCTCCAGGCTAAGGGCTTTATCCTAACCAGAGAATCGAGTTCTAGCCTCATTCCCCATCCCTTCCAGGCTTATCCCTTTATTTCCTTTTTACACTTCATTACCCAGTGGCACATTCCCAAGGCTAGTGGTATTTTCAAAATACACACACACACACACACACACAGCAAAGGATGCTTATTCAGAATCTATTAAAAATCTGTTACAAATCAATAAGAAAAAAGACAGACAACCCCATAGAAGAAAAAGAGCAAAAGAAGTGAACAAACACTTCATTGAAGAGGACATTCAGATGGCCAGTAAATGTATGAAGAGTTGCTCAACTCCATTAGTCATCAGGGAAATGCAAATTTAAAAAGTAGTGCAGTACCAACTCCACATCCACGGGCACGGCTGAAATGAACAACTGGCAATCGCAAGCATTGACAAGGATGTGGAGCAACTGGAACTCCCATCTGCTGCTGGTGGAATTATGCATTAATGCAATCACTTAGTAAAACTATTAATATTTGGCAGTAAGGACTGAAGCTGAACAGCAATGTGGGGTTGCTCTGTGACCCAGCAATCCCATTCCTGTGCATCAATAGAAATGCATATTGTGTGTGCACCAAATGTACTAGAACGCCCATGGAAGCACCGTTTGTAATAGCCGAACACTGGAAACTATGCAAATGCCCATCAGTATTGGAAGGGATAAATAAATGGTGCTAATGTCACACAATGGAAGACTACACAGCCATGGTAGTGATCTACAACTACTTGCAACAGTGTGGCTGAATCTCACACCAGGGTACTGAGCCTGACACAAAAGAATGTGAACTGTATGATTCCACTTATATTAAGGTACAAAAACAGATATAAGTCAGGATAATGGTTAGTCTTAGGTGTTAGTGACTATGACGGGCTTGTGGGGTACTGGTCATGTTCTGTTGTTTCTTCATCTGGTTACTGATGCCATAGGTGGATTCAAGTGTCAAAATTTATCAAACTGTTCGATTATAATATTTCCATTATAATAACAAAGGAAACATAAATCAGAACCCTTGAGTCACTGGTGAAATGCAGCCTAAGCACAGAGACCGCTTCCTGCCTTCTGCAGCCCTGGGCGGCAACCTGGAGTGCACACCCACGCTGGATCTCAGCTGGCTGAGGGTGCTGTTCACACCAATGGCCCAAGAGCTCGCTGGGTCTGCTACTCACACTTCTCCTCCAGGAGTTCAAGTTGCCAGGGGCACAGCTGTTAGCCTCACAGTGTGGGTAGGCAGTTAGCGCAGACCCTGGGGGCGGGGACCAATCTTCTTTCGATACCGGTGGTTGATGGACGTCAGTACTCATAACACAGGCACAGTAAAAAAGCGTATACCTATTTGCTATAATCTGCTCCATTTTACAAATGAAGAAACTAAGGCTCAGAGAGGACAGGTAGCCCATCCAAGGTCACTCAGGAAACAAGTTCAGAATCAGAACTAGGGTCTCCCACACTCCAGAATCTGCCTTCTAAATGGTGGTCCCTTCTGCCAGGAGGAGGAGTGTGGGAGACTCAGTCGGTCCTGCTCTGGCACAACCTGCACAACCCAGAATGCTCATTTAAAATGCAAACTAGTTCTCTAATCTGCCTTGAAAATGCAAAAGCTGTTCCTTTACAGAAATGTGAAACCAGAAGGTTCTCAGAGGCCGGTAACACCAACTCCTCCACATTGTACATTCCAAACAGTATGGAAGGGATGAAGCCAGTGCCAAAATGAGGAATAAACATCCCATGTGTTACGTGTGGGTGGTTAATAGTGCATGAAGACTGGCGAAACGGATTTCCTGACATTCTGTGCTGCAGGAATGGGGAAGAGTTTGCATTTGATTTGCTTTTCCAAAATTATTTTCAGAAATGGTAAAGGAAGCTGAGAGGAAAAAGCAAAACATCTCCGACCTCCCTTTCCTTTATAGTGTAGTCCTAACTCATCTGTTACAATCACCAAAGATCAGTGACAAGTGTTAATAAAAAGAAAATCTCTTTAAATAGCAATGTCACTTTAAATGTATTTGAAATGTATAAACATTGAAGTAATTTAAAAATTACAAATAAATTAGTACTCTCCCATGCCCCTCCCCTGCTTCTTGTGGAATAACCCTGAAAAACCATGCTTGGTAAGAACATGAAATGGTGAAGACCTGAAAGCTGGCTGGTATAAGAAACCCCATACATTTAGCTCACGCATTCTGATTTAAAAGCAGGTTTTTACTCTCTTCTCCCTTTTGAGTGAACATATTTTGCTTAAACCTTCCTTTTAGACCAAACTCATGATGACTTGTGTGAAAGAGTTAATAATAGTAATAACGCTGACAATGGCAGTGCACTGGGAGACGTCTCTAGATGTTCAGGCTGCCCTAATCCTTCTCCATCCCAACACATGTTTTATGCTCTGGGGGATAGGTCTCCTGCTCCACCCAACCATCTCCTTTCTTTCTTTCCTGCTTCCTTCCCCGCTTCCTTCCCAAGTCAACGTAAAGCTTTCATTCACAAGTATTATTGTTTACCTTGTGCTGTCCCTGGTTATGACAAATCCTGAAGGAAGACGGTTTGGAGGTATAATCCAAGGATGCGGAAACCTCCCCCTCTCCCTTCCCCATTTGCCTGGAATCCCAGCATCCTCGCATCTCAGAACCAGTCTTAGGATGCGTGGTCTCATTCCTCATCAAAGTCATTTCTTGGGAACTTGGTCATTATTTCCAGAATGTCCCCGTTAAAATATAAAATGCTCACCTGAAATATAAGAAACGTTAGCATCATTAAAATAAAAGGGGTGGGGGGGGGGACGTGCTTACCAGTTGGGACTTTAGCAAGCAGGCCTGTGGGATGGGAGCTGTGTCCAGCTGGTCTATCCAAGTTCCTCTTCTCCCACATCCTCCTGGTTTGCAAGTCATCAGCTGTAAGGGATGAGTCAACACGCATTGTGACACTCTTACTAAGTGCAGGCAACCAGGCCTGCCAGGGGGTGGGGGCGGGGGCAAGAGAGTAGGGAGAGGATGAGGATAAAGCCTCCACTCCTGCCTCCAAGCGTTTACAGTTTGGCAGGGATCCAAACCAATGGCAACTCCAAATGAGACTCCAAGGGATCCCACCTGGCAAAACATTATCAAATCAACCAATCGGTTTGGGGGACCTGTAGCTGGGCTGGAAGGTGGAGTCAGAAGGGGAGAGATGGGGGCAATGTTGAGAGGCAACGCCCAGAGCAGGCACACCTGAGCTGGCTATTGAATGCTGAGGCCCAGGTGAAATTGCGCTCCTATCTATACAGAAACCCTGGAGCATGTGAAGTTGCCAGATGGTGCATGTGTCACTACCCCTGGAGGGGGCCCTGACAAGGAAAGGGAAAACTGGACACTGGTGGATTTTTGCAGAGAAACGGAGTTTTTTTTTTGAAGTGCTGGGTCATAGAAAATATTGAGACAGCTAGTGATGCCGGGCTGTCATTGGGAGCCTCCGAAGGACCTGGCCCACAAAGTATTCATTCAGCAAGTCTTTATTGAGGTCCTGTTATGTGCCAAGCAGGTGCTGGTGCTGGGGACACAAAGGCGAGGAACAGAGAGGTGACCCGGAGGCTCCTGCAGGAGCCCTGGGGAGGGAGCCCTGGGTGGGATGGGAAGTCTTCAGAGGCCATAGAGGAAGCACTGAATCGTGTGTTCTGGGAAGAACCAGGCACCACGCTTTGTAGGTAGCCGACAGCCAGTAAGTGTTGGTTAATTTGAAAAATAAACTAGGTTTCCAGGGACAGCTGGTTACCTAAGGGTAGTATCTGTGCAAAGAGGACGGCAAAGCTCTGAGCTTTAGAATCCAGTGTTGCCTCAGGTGCAATTCCTGGTGTAAACAGCAAGGTTTGCCTTTACATAGATTCCAGAATGTACTGACTGAAGTGAGCCATGCCCTCTGCAAAACAGTGTCCTGGAGGCCACACATTCATTCCAGTGACCTGCCCTTATCCCAAGAGTTGCAGAGCCCTTCCTTATCAGGGAAGAGTTTGGGATATATGAGTCCCTCTAGAAAATCAGGGTCCTTGTGTTACCTTCATTCTTTGTTTCCATCGCGAATATGATTATGTAGGCTGGCCATCCACTGGGTTCACATATTTTACCTCCAGAGAGTTTGGACCACTTTCCAAAATCAAAACTACCTACTAAGGACCTCATCTACCACATCTGAAGTTGTCAGAAAGGACCAGCCACAGGCTGGGAAGGCGATTCCAAATGACTGGTGACATCTCAGGCTCCTCCCCCAAGGGGTGCTGAGAGCTGCCCGGTGTGCACCTGGCGCCGTAGAAACCCAGCCAGGTGAGACCACACCCTGTCTTCCTGCGGAGCGGGGAAACTAGAACAGCCTGGAAGGTGGACGGTTCTCATTCCTTCTCTTCGTTCTGAGATTCTAGCCATCCAGGCAGGGCGCACAAATAGCGTCACCAGAGACCTCGAAAGAAAAAAAAAAGCATAAAAAGAGCACCTGAAATTCTAGCGCTTGTGCATAGATATGCAACCGAAAGTCTGCCCGAGTGGTGTCATTCTTGCCCCCAGAATGAAATTCTCCAAGGAGGAGGTGATGGGGGGGTGGTTGGTAATCACCACGCCTACTCCGCCTGTCTGGGGGCATCTCGTAGCAAAGGACAATAGCAAAATGAAGAACTAGGTGAGCATCTGACAATCACAGTGCCAAACTCTGATAGTTTGGTGGAAATATATGCACAAGGCCGAGGTGGCACAGTCGACACTATGGACCTGATACGCATGTGGGACAGAAAGAAAGGGAGCAGGCACACGCGCAGGTCATTTTGAGTGAAGCAACCTGCGCACTAGTAACTTGAACTCTGACCTCAGATCAGCTTCCCTGCAGGACACCAAGGGCAACAGGCAGGGGGATAGGAGCGGCAAGGAGGGATGCCGCTTCCTCCTAGCACCGGGTCTGAGGATAAAGGAGGAATAAGGCTGTGTATGTTCATCATGAACACAAGACCTAGCGGGAGTGAGCTCACATGGTGTTCAAGAACCACACAGCTCCCTTGTTAGGCTCAGAGTGGTGACGGAGGTGTGGGGAATACGTATGGGGAATAGGAGAAGGGGCTCGTTCACCCGAGATGCTTACAATGCAGGTGGGAAGACCACACATTGCTGCACACAGTTAGTCAACCCTCGGGAGCAGGTCTGAGTTGGTGAGTAGCTCAGACAGGAAGGGGGACAAATGCAACCCTGGAAGGAAGGACTCCCAGCTTCCATACAGGTACCATACAGGTACGCCTGAGCTCCGCATCAGAGCTGCTACCCTGGGGTCAGCTGGCCTCGCTCCCACCCTTGTTCAGAGCAGCTCCCTCTATGCACACTGTGTTTAATTAAGACCAGATAAAAGGGCTTCTGTTTTCCGACTCTTGCTCCCATGTGGAGTTGAAAGGAAGCAAACATCTAGGTCAGCCATACTCCCTGGCCCTTCCTGGGAAAGGAGGGATGTTATTACCGAGTCCCTCAGAGACAGGATTGGAGATGCAGAGTCTGGGTCCTGCTGCTTTGCCACCTCCCTCCCCCATCCCCCCGTGTATCCCGAGGCCACCTGCCCCCCACTGAGGGACAACCTGCAGCATGTCCACGGAGCAGGGATGAAGTGCAGTTTGGAGGCATGTACTTTTTCAGTTTCCTGGAAGAGACAGAGAACTGTTTAAGTTCCATTTTCCCTTTTACTGATACAAACTGATTTGTAGGATGCTTCCATTTCCTTAGAAGTAAACACCATTCCTTAAAATCCTCCAAGCAGGTAGCTGGCCTGAGCCTTTCTGCCCTGGCCCTTCCCCAGGATGTAGCCGGTGAGGAGCATTTTGTGGCTGGTGTGGAATCAGCCACACCCTCCCCACACCCCTGAGCATGTGGAGGAACCTGGGGCCAAGATGATCAGAGCTAAGAGGACTTTTCTGTGACGGCCAAAAATCAGGCCACAGTCTCTTGATGCCACATGATACCAAATCCTTTCATTCCTCCCCCTATTTTTGTTTTTTGGTTGTTTTAGAAATAGATTGTAAACCAAATCTCATCAATATATAAAACAGAGCTGCTTTCCAGAAGTTGCTGGAAGAACCAAAGCCATGCTCCCCTACCCCATCACTCTTTATCCTCCATCCCATTCCCACCCCTGCCCCCCACAAGGCAGGAAACACCAAGAACTGGGAAGCATGGTCTCCCTTCATTTTCAGGAATGGCAGATGAATCATTTTGAAGGTCTCTTCCAGTCAGAGATTCTCTTCTCTGTGGCGTAGTCACAAGCACTCACGCTCAAGCTCTCTGCGCAGAGGAGTAAATCCAGGCCTTGCCTCCGAAACCTGGCCCCTTTATGGACTCTCCTTGCTCTGAAATTGGAGCTGCCCTTCATGTAGTTGCAGAGCCTGGAAACCTGGTACCATCTGCCTTGCTGAATCCACTACCTGGCCTTCTCGGTCTTGGCTACTCAAAGTGCGGTCCATGGGCCACCAGTATGGGTGTCACCTGGGTGGCGGATAGGATGCAGAATCTCTGCCCCCCACCCCCCGCCCAGATCTACTGAATCGGAATCTACATTTTAGCAAGATCTTCTGGAAACTCGTATGCACATTACAGGGTGAGAAGCAAGTGGTACCCAGCTCTATTTACTTTCCATTTCTATTGCCCATTAACCCATGGGCTCTTGCCTCTGGATGGGACAGCTTTCTGGGGCCATTCACACTCCAGAGTCCTCCTCCGGATCAGGCTGAGGCTAGCATCCCCCCAGGTCCTTCCTTAACCACCCACGCTTTGCACCCCCGCCGTGTGCTCCCACAACTGTGACCTCCTTCCATTCCTTCAGTTGTCTATTCTCCCTTTTTGTAAGGTTAATTACTGTGTATCCCTAAGATCTCAGCTAAGGCATCACCTCCTCTTTGTAGCCTCCTGTGACCCAGATCGGATCACATCTCCTGTCTGTGTGAGCTAAGAGCACTCTGGACCTTTCCTCTGATAGCAGTTATCAGAATGTGTAATTATACATCTATTTATGGGATGGTTTGATTAACATCTGTCTCCCTGCTGTTCTCAGTTCTCCATGAAGGTAGGGACTGTGTCAGTTTCACTCGTCACTCTATCCCACAGCCTGACTTCAGGCCTGACACATCATGGATGCCCGCCAGGCATTAAGCTGAGCCAAAGAAGCCTGGTACAAAGGACTAGATGCTGTGTGATCTGTTATGTGAAGTTTCCAGAAAAGTCAAACTGAAGATATAGAAAGCAGATCATTGGTTGCTCGCATATGGGGGTAGAAGTAAGGAGTGGCTCCAAATGGACTTGGAGGAACTTTGGTGGGGGGGGTGGAAGTGTTCTAAAACTGGACTGTGGTGATTTTTGCACAGTTGTATAAAATTTGACAAAAATCATCAAACTGTACAGTTACATGGGTGAATTTTATGGTATGTAAATTACACCTCAGTAAAGCTGTTCGAAAATGAGTGAAATGAAATGAACCAGAATCTCACAGGTGACTACATCGACATGGCTGCTGTCATGTTCCCTCCCCACCCCCTTCCAGTGCAGAGATGTGCTTGTTCGGCACGGCTGGGTGAATGACCAGGTCCAAATCAACTCCCTCCCACACCCTCCCTTCACCCTGAGCCGAGCTCAGATGCAGGTGCTAAAACTGCAGTTCCTTTGATGGTGCCCCAGAGCCAGGGCAAGAGGAGATTCATGATTTCTAATAAACCTCAGCCCTCGTGGTAGCTCCACCCTCTCTCTAATTGGACAAATCTGCTTTGGGCACAGCCCAGAAATCAGGACATCTTTGTAGCGATCGCTGCAGAGTTTAGCAAAATAACCAAGTATTGGGAGCTGTGGTACAGTCAAGGATTCCCCCTTCCCTCCCAGATCATCAAAAATGCCCAGCCACTTTTAGTCATACTAGAATTCTTCTGACTGCATTCTTTTTTTTTTTTTTCAATTTTTGAAGTATGGTTGTGTTTTTGTTTTTGTTTTTAACATCTTTATTGGAGTATAATTGCTTTACAGTGGTGTGTTAGTTTCTGCTTTATAACAAAGTGTATCAGTTATACATATACATATGTTCCCATATCTCTTCCCTCTTGCATCTCCCTCCCTCCCACCCTCCCTATCCCACCCCTCTAGGTGGTCACAAAGCACCGAGCTGATCTCCCTGTGCTATACGGCTGCTTCCCACTAGCTATCTGTTTTACGTTTGGTAGTGTATATATGTCCATGCCACTCTCTCACTTGGTCCCAGCTTACCCTTCCCCCTTCCCATATCCTCAAGTCCATTCTCTAGTAGGTCTGTGTCTTTATTCCCGTCTTACCCCTAGGATCTTCATGACCTTTTTTTTTTTTTTTCTTAGATTCCATATATATGTGTTAGCATACGGTATTTGTTTTTCTTTTTCTGACTTACTTCACTCTGTATGACAGACTCTAGGTCCATCCACCTCACTACAAATATCTCAATTTCGTTTCTCTTTATGGCTGAGTAATATTCCATTGTATATACGTGCCACATCTTCTTTATCTATTCATCTGATGATGAACACTTAGGTTGCTTCCATGTCCTGGCTATTGTAAATAGAGCTGCAATGAACATTTTGGTACATGACTCTTTTTGAATTATGGTTTTCTCAGGGTATATGCCCAGTAGTGGGATTGCTGGGTCGTATGGTAGTTCTATTTTTAGTTTTTTAAGGAACCTCCATACTGTTCTCCATAGTGGCTGTATCAGTTTACATTCCCACCAACAGTGCAAGAGGGTTCCCTTTTCTCCACACCCTCTCCAGCATTTATTGTTTCTAAATTTTTTGATGATGGCCATTCTGACCGGTGTGAGATGATATCTCATTGTAGTTTTGATTTGCACTTGTCTAATGATTAATGATGTTGAGCATTCTTTCATGTGTTTGTTGGCAATCTGTATATCTTCTTTGCAGAAATGTCTATTTAGGTCTTCTGCCCATTTTTGGATTGGGTTATTTGTTTTTTTGTTATTGAGTTGCATGAGCTGCTTGTAAATCTTGGAGATTACTGCATTCTTTTCTCCTCTGAATTTGCATGGCTTTCTCAGTCATCCTGCAGATTAGTTCAAGCCCAGTACGTGGAAGAATGTGGCTCTAGCATGAAAGGTGTTGGCTTACAAGCCAGGCTGACATTCAGCCCTTCTCAGCATCGCTGATTGGGCCATATCTATTCTGATCTGCTGGTGTTTGTCCTTCCCTGGTGCTGCATAGTTAGAATGGCCTCTCTGCTTTCAAGGAACACGCTTGTCACAAATTAGAAGGCTTGGCCTGCAATGTAAGATATTTGTTTTCACATACACTGACACTATAAATAACGGCCTTGGAAGATCTGTGTCATTAATTAGAAGCTTTCTTTATCACTAATTTTCTAAAAATTTGACAGTGAGATGTTACATGGAGTCCACCTCTAAAGTAAATAGGCCAATGTGCCAGTTAGGGGAGGTTAATTACAGTGACAAATAGATCCTGTGTTAGTTTCCCATTGCTGTGTAATAAGTGGCCACAAACTTAGAAGCTTAAAACAGCACCTATTTATTTTCTCACCATTTGTAGGTCAGATGTCCAGGCACACTGTGACTGGGTTCTCTCCTCAGTGTCTCACAAGGCTAAAATCAAGCATCAGCCATCAACGGGGAATATCCTTAAGGCAGGTACCTATCACTCTTTGAATCTCTTTCACCAGGAAGAGCTCACCTGTGTAGGTTAGCCCCACCAAGAATTATCTCCCTGTCTGAAAGTCACCTGCTTAGAGATCTTAATTATACTGGCAAATTCTGTCTTTAGCAGCAACTATATTAGTGTTTGAATAACTGCGAGAAAGTGTATGTATATCACCAGGGCCGTCAGAATTCTGCCTACCACAGACCCCTAAATGCATCATGGCACAAACCGAACAAAAGACACCTCCTCCTCACACAACATTTCGAGGAGTGGAGTTAGCCCATTTCCAGGTCAGCCAAGGGCATGGACCCATGGGGCCTCTGCCATCTTCTACGTGTGGCTTCCAAGATCTTCCTGACCATGACAGCAGCCAGCAGAAGGGGTCGGACATGGAGGAGCATGATATGAAAGGTCTTTATGGACCAGGCGTGAGAGTGGCAGCCCATCACTTCTGCCTGCTTAAATTTGATCGGCTGGAACTCAGTCACATGATGGCACCTCACTGCAAGGGATGCTGGGATGTGCTGTCTTTAGCTGGGTACCACTTCCCAGTGGCATCTATACAGCCTGGTTAGGAGAGCACCCGTTTTTGGTGGATAGCTAGACATTCCTCTGCTACAATTGCTCTTTGGGGAAACAGTACGGAATGAATCCATCCAAATGAAGGATATTGTCCTCCAAGGTTTAAAGTTGACATGAAAGAACCAATATCTCACTTTTGACCAAAAGACAGACACCATTTTTAAAGATATCGACATACATATTACTCCTAACTTAATTTCATTGTATTTACTAGATTTCATCTCAAAAGCCTTTGATAGTTTGAAAAATCATATCCACTCCCAAATGATGAAGAGTTGAATGACTGGACTTTTTCTGAAGGATATGATACTCAAAATCTGAATTCCAAATATGTTTTGAAAGATAGAAAACTTGAGAAAAACGGTATCACCTCCCAAGGTGACTACTTTTAATTATGACATTAATTAGAAAATAAAAGTTCTCGATATTTTCTTTAAAAAAATCTTGTGTTTGACTCATACCTAATCATTGTCAGTCCTTCATATTAGGAAAAATTTTGTTTGGGTGAAATAAATATAAAGGTTCTGAATTGCCAAGACAGCATTTACTAAATTTGGTCTACTCAAATTTCTGAAAGTTACTTTCGCCATGCTATTCTAGATACAACTCAAGAATTACAGCAATTTCCTTTTTTTTCCCACTCCGCTTTTCTACTTTACATACTTCCTTTTGGTTCTTCAAAAGGCAACAGATAAAATAAATTTTAGAGGAAAAACAATTTTTCTAAGAATGTGCCATTTGAGAACCCCCAGACAATGCCCGTGGTATCAGTGACCTAATTTCTATTGTGTCCTGTAAGATTCAACACTTCTCACAAAGGAGTGAGGAAAAGGGAGACCCAGTGGGAGGATGGGGCTGGCAGTCGTTTTCAAAGACTTACCTTAGTTCATGCAATGAGGCAAATGAACAACTGGAAATTGAAAGAAGAATTCTACCTTCTTGACTTATGTGTAGCCACAAAATCACAATTAGAGAAGCTTGAGGTTTGGTGTGTTGTGTGTGTGTGTGTGCCCATGTGCACATGTCCGTGTGGACAAGAAAAGTGGAAATTCATTTCAACCTTTTATTTTGAACTTGAAGCCTAGCGGCATGTTGTCAAAATGAAATTAGGTCTTTGCACAAGGAGATGTCACTCCGAGCCTTCTCTCTGTGTCTGCTAGACCCGTACCTTGTACCTGTGTAGAATGGTAATCGCTAAGTCTGGTTAGCGAGACTTAGCGAGAGAGGAAGTGCCTTGAAAGTCATGAGCAGTTAAGGAACTAGACTGAAAAACTTAAAAAGAGGCAGTAATTCAGAGCAAATGAGGGTAAAGGTGAGCGTGGTAGGTACATTTGAACCAAGTTGTCAGTGAGGTCTGAGAGCAAATGAGAGTGGGGAGGGGACAGGAGAAGTGGAGCCACGGCTCAGGTGGGCTGTGCATCACTGGAGTTGTGTTCAGTTACAGGGGATAGAAAACTCAATGAAGAGTGGCTTAAACTCATAGGTGCCTATTTATCTCCAGGGAGGGATTTCCCAGGAGTCAGTTCAAGCGCTAGCGCCGTGCCTTTGCTGTGTCATTGATGTGCCATCTTTCTGGCTGGCAAACCTTCTCTTTGGTCCTCGTGGTTTCAAGATGGAGGCTCTATTTAGGGAAAGGACTGTTGGAGTCGTGATGTTAGAGGAATACACTGGGAAGGCGGAGGAAGTGATCAGGGTGGAAGGGATGGATTTGAGGTATTAATAATGACAAAGTCTACCATGGTGTGATTCCACAGGTGAGTATCTGAGGTAGGGTGGAGGATAAGACCCTTGGACGGGAAGAATTCCAGAAACGGGGAGTCAGGATGTTGAGAAGATCATCCACATCTATCGTATAATGAAATCTCCAAAAATTAAGACAGAAATGGTATTATTTTTTAATTAACGATCACTCCCTCTTCCCCATCACACATCCATATGACCTTCCACTGCCCTCGGGATGGGCGTAGGAGAACAAATTCCTTGGTGCAGTTGCTATAACACACCATGAGTCTCTTGTTTTTCTTCGTACTCTGCGTCCTCCTGGTCTCCTTTAGAGACCTCTAGAGACACACCGCCCTGTGTTGGTGGGACAGGCGACCTTTAGCCTGGGAACACTCTGTTCCTTTGGCTCCTGGGGACTAAAGGACTCCAACAGAAGGCCATTCTCCTGCCGATCACCCACCCTGTGGGGCACACTCTCAACTTTCCTCTTAACGAATCCTAGGATCGCTTTCGAGAGACTACGTTATTACCTTCTTTCCTCCTTCCCTTCACTCCCTAGAGGACCAAACAGCCTGACCTCAGCTGCATGATCCACTCTTGGGGCTCAAACTATATCAAAATCTCAAAAGCCAAAACATAAAAAATAAAACAAAAACTAGAAAGATGATTTTGCTGACTGTGTAAGAAGCTACTCACTTCCTTGCTGCTGGCTGTTTTATTGGCTTGGAAACAATTTTCAATTTAGTTACCTCTCACCTAAAAGATTTCCATTGCCTTAGAGATTTATCTTGAGAAAAACTTCTTTCTTTCTTTGAATGTCTCATTGTTAGTACATTCTGGAAATAATCCTCTCCCCGTAGGATACAAAATTGGGGCTCAGGCTTCAGCCAGGAATAGAAAAATTCCGCTAAGCCTCTCCCTTTAGCAGAGGAAAAAGCAGATAGGAGCAGCTCTCCTCCCACATCCCCAGATCTCTGCAGACAGCTTTGGTGTCTGCAAAGTAAAACTCAGCCCTGTCGTGTTGCTGTCTCCACAGCTGCCTCCCAGCTGAGGGAAAGACCACCCAATACATCCTGCTGATGTGGACATTATTCCAACACCAAATTGTTGAGGTCTTTAGAGCATAGCTGCTCCTCCCGCGGCCATCTCCTTAGAAGTTTAGGAATATAGAACAGGTCTCCCTACTTTCCCCCAGTTGTGGCGTTTCTTTCCATTATTTTGTGCCCCAATAGGATCCATTCCTTCACTGTTGACCAGCTGGATCTCTGGGCTCCAGCAAAGGGGCCTGATATAATTTCATTACAAAACAGCATCTGATTTCAGCTGATTCCATTCACTTCTGACCTGGAGGTTAAGCATTTCAAAAGATCTGGTTTTCTTCCTTCTGCCCCCTCTTGAAATTCCCTGTTTGGATTTGCTCGGCCACCTCCACTCTCCTGGGCTCATAACTCTCACTGTTGGGGAGGTTCCCTCCCGACTACCTTGGGTGTCAGTTTCTATGAACAAGAAGGGACAAGATTGGGTGACAGCCTACACCTGTGTCATCTTGCATCATCAGAGGAAAGAAGGGGGACATACTTACCAGAGTCCATAAATGCATACTCAGTAGGACTTTGTCATGTCCATGTGGTGGGCAAGAGCCAAAGGGTACAGTTCTCAGAGCTCGCAGAGACCCCAGACCGGCTTGCCTCTCCCTCTCTCCCTTCCTTTTCTTTTAATGTCTAGAGAGTTGTTCTGCCACATCATATGCGATTTACAGCAGACGGGCAGCCTGTCCACCTGTGTGTGCGTAATTGTGCGTACCTGTGTGTGTACACCTGTGTGTGGTGGATGGCAGTGGTAGTGGGTATTGATAGAACGCTTAAAAGCTGTGGGGAGAGGGTATGCAGATTACAGATACTATAAGGTGACTGCATCGCAAGAAACTGAGGTGACTTTCACAGTGAGAGGGATACCCTCGGCTCAGAAGCTGTGAGCTCTCACTCATCAAAGGCTAGAACGGCCTCTCTGAAACACAGCTGTGTAAACTTCAACAGGCTGGAGTCCAGATGGGAATAATCCTTACCTCTTCCTCAGCCCCTCAGGATGTGTCTCTGACATTGTGGGCACTCGGTAAATATTTAATAACAGAATGCCTGACGAGGTGTGTAAAAGGACCACGGATGAAACCATTTACGTGCAGTGATGCCATACATGAGCTGACTGTGGGATGGCCACCCCAAGCCTCTTAAATGATCTTATGCAAGTGAAGACGACACCCAGGACCAGGGGGGTGGGGCAGAGAGAGGGTGTGTGTTGAATGGGCAGGTCTGCCTTGGGATGTTTCCAGGAACGTACACCATGGAAATATAAAATGTTGGGGTATAAAAGAGAGGGCGCATTCAGAGAGCCAGACAAGCCGGTGCCCCTTTGGGTGATGTCGTAGGGAACTTATGCAGGTGGGCGGACCACCTGAGAACAGCCGGCAGTGTGGGAAAGCAAGGAAGATGATTCAGAAAAGGCAGACAGTGAATCCGAGGTGTTGATCACAAAGGCAGAGGAATGGGTCCAACGGCAACAATACGATTTGAGAAGAAATAACCCAAAGATGGAAAACGGGGCATTCTTTGTGCATACCCAGCGTAGCTGCCACCAGCCACAGGTGTCTCTGGAGCCCTTGAAGGGTGGCGTGTCCCAACTGAGGTGTGTGGTAAGTGTGGAACACACCAGATCACAAACCCCTAGTGTGGAAAAGGAGAATGTAAGATAACACATTAATATGTTGATATCAATTGCATGTGATATAATTATGTGATTATCATGTGGATATATTCAGTTTTTAAAAACATTAAATTAATTGCACTTGCTTATTTTTACTTGTTTTTTTTTAATTGGAGTATAGATGACTTACAATGTTGTGTTAGTTTCTGCTGTACAGCAAAATGAATCAGTTATACATATACATATATCCACTCTTTTTTAGATTCTTTCCCCATAAAGGTCATTACAGAGTATTGAGTAGAGTTTCCTGTGCTATACAGTAGGTCCTTGTTAGTTATCTATTTTATATATAGTAGTGTGTTTATGTCAATCCCAGCCTCCTCATTTATCCCACCCCTTCTTTCCCGCTTGGTAACCATAAGTTTGCTTTCTACATCTGTGACTCTACTTCTGTTTTGTAAATAAGTTCATTTGTACCATTTTTTTTAGATTCCACATATAAGCAATATCATATTTTACTTTTTTTGAACTAAAAATATTACTTCAAAAGTAGAAATTTGTAAATTGTATGTGTAGCTCACGTTATATTTCTCTTTGCTAGCCCTACTCTAAATGCACTTGCAGCAAAGTTTAGGGCAAGGGGAAGAGGAAGGGTGGGGAGAGAGTGTCATGGGAGTAGCAGTCATGCTGGGCTTGGGGTGAGCTTCCTGCTGTGGGCCGTTGGGCAAGCTACCTCATCTCGGTGAGCCTCAGTTTCTGCACCTGTAACACGGTGCCTGCTGACGATGTCAGTTTCATGGCGATGCTGTTACACCTGAGTAGGAAATCACGCAGAGCCTCTCACAGGACACCGTGCATAAAGCATGGGGTCCTCAAATAGCAGTTCCTATCCTCCCAGAGTAACACATCAGAGCATCCAGAGGCAGCGAGGCGGAGCTGAGATAAAGGTTAACAAACTCTGAACGTGTCTCGACTTTCTCCATGTCCTGGTTTTGCAGTGGACTGGGCAAGTGAAGAGAGGAAAGTCCATTGGAGAAGTCAAACGGAGGCGAGAAAGGACTTCCACCAGCCCACGATGACAAAGCCAGTCTACCTGGTTTGGAAGGAGCTGGGGATGGCAACACAGAAAGGGTCCTGAGAGTTAGCAGGAGAGCTCAGAAGGGCCCTGTCCAGTATTGCTAAAGGCTGCTCTCTCATGTACTTGGATTAAGCGGATACTTTTGCTTCTGTTAGGTAAAGCAGTGTGGTTTTCTAGTTCTGTGCAATTTTGGGAAACTGCTTTGAGTTAGACACAGCCTTGGCAGACTCCGGCATTAATAAACGCCCCAAACAGCTGTTAGCATCCCCGAAAAAGACAGCAAAACCTGTGCTTATTGTTCAGCTCAAAGACTCACAAGGAGGAGAGGAAGCCATGTACTTGCTGCTAATAAATAAGAGACATCACCTCTCAGAGAATGTCCCGCGATCCTGGTGGGGCTCGGCAGCAACAAAGGTGAATTCTTTCGGAGGCCCCTGGTGGTGATTGGACACTTCCTAACTAAAGGAAACTGAAGCCAAAGAACACTGATGGATGAGAAATCCATCATCCAATTCCGACCTGTCAGATTCACAGTTCAAGAATGGTCAATATGTCTTCTTTCATTAGTCTCAAGGAGGGGAAAGGAAAATAGATGCCTGGCTAGCTTAGGACAGCAGATAATCACCAGATTACTCCAGGCGGTGTCCCGAAAACCACCGGTCTGGAAAGAGTTCACGAGACCTGCTTCTCTTTGTAAATCGTATGTGTAGCTTACGTTATATTTCTTTTTGCTAGCGCTACACTAGATGCACTTGCAGCAAAGTTTAGGGAGAGGGGAAGAGGAAGGGTGGGGAGAGAGTGTCATGGGAGTAACAGTCGTGCTGGGCTTGGGGTGAGCTTCCTACTGTGGGCCGTTGGGCAAGCTACCTCCTCTCGGTGAGCCTCGATTTCTCATGCAGTGGCGCCCATGACTTGGTCCATCCCCCCAGGCGCATCCAGGCCCTGTTCAGTGGAACTCAGTTTCTTATTTATAAAATGAAGATCATCAGCACATCAAAGGACCTCCTCAAACCAGTTCTCTTATCTTATGGGGAAAAGGTGGCCCCAAACGTCATTCTGTAAATGACTGGAGGGCATTGTGAATTGCCCTGAGCTTTCAGGGACCCCTCTCCTCTGGATGGCAAATACACCACACCGATGGTTTCATCAACCCAAGCCGAGGAGATGCCGACCACCTGAAAGATGCACAAAAAGACATACTACGAGCATTGAAAATGGCCCACTACTCACATTCTTCACTGTGCGCCTTAGGCATAAAGGAAATTCCAAAATACAACTCCTTTCTCACTGGCAGTATGTTCTCGTGGGGAAATTGGTCTCGGTGTTAATAATCAGTTTGTCTTATTAAATTGTCCTCTTCCCTGCCCCATCACCCAAATGGGCAGAGAATTCCAAGTCAGCTGAATAATGTCACCATTGAGTGAAGCCACTTAATAAGTGTGGGCTTTCTTCTGGCAAACCCTAAATAATCTTGTCACATTGAGAAGGAGGCAATGTTTTTAGCCAGAGTGTAAAAATGTTGCTTTAGTAGCCAATGTGTTGAAAGGAAGGAAGAAAGGGAGGCAGGGAGGAAAGAAGGGAGGGAGGAAAGACAGTTTCAGCTTGGCAGCTCAGACAACTCAGATGTAACTCGCTTCTCCCACAGGTCCGTGACACCTGGTTGGGACACTTTTCCCCAAGACTCCCAAGTGGTTAGGTTCATGCCATTCTTCCTCTGTGTTGCATTTTCTCTCTTAAGGCACAGACAGGCCTGTGCTACATCCTTACTGACCTCAAAACCCAGAATTATAGAAAAGGAGTCTAATTAGAAAACACTACATGTGAATATTCCCCACACTTCTCCAAACCCAGTTTTTAAAAGTCTTCCCTTCACTCCCAGTGGCCTGAGATGTAGGGCCTTCTCCACCATCTGATTGGTTTTTCGGCCTCTGCCACGTGCTGCCAACGAGATACTCAGGCCTCTGGGCTTGTCCAGAGCCCCGGCCCTTTGGGGTCTGCAGGCAGCACGCTCTTCTTTGGCACAGCATCCTCGTGGGGCTCGGGTCCCTGGATGATTCCTAACTCTGCAGCTCACACACTCGTGAGGGCAAACTGTGGTTCTTTTCTCCCTACGTCTTCTTTGCTCTCCTGGGATGGTGACAACGTGACTTTTCTATGGCTTTTATCAGCCAGATAAAGAGGACTCTTCCACCTCCAAACACTCGTGAGATCCTCTTTCCCAGTCACCAATATACTGAGTCCTGCCCCCTTCGCCAGCCACATCTGTCCCATGGTGTGCTGGCAATGGCTCCACCTGGCTCACAAGAGCCAATCATGCACGTCTCTTTTTTTTTTTTTGCCACGTGGGATCTTAGTTCCCTGACCAGGGATCGAACCTGTGCCCCCTGCAGTAGAAGCACAGAGTCCTAACCAC
Source organism: Eubalaena glacialis (assembly GCF_028564815.1). Classification (NCBI taxonomy): domain Eukaryota; kingdom Metazoa; phylum Chordata; class Mammalia; order Artiodactyla; family Balaenidae; genus Eubalaena; species Eubalaena glacialis. Next base: position 53,550,808 of record NC_083728.1, on the reverse strand, counting down.
CGGACCGCCAGGGAATTCCCCCATGCACATCTTTTCCCGACTTCGCCATCACGGAGGTGGCCTAACATTGGCCATGGGGGTGGTATTTATACCATGGAAATCGGCAAATGCTGCGTATCAGGACTTCCCCTGCACCCAGAGTGTCGCTTACTAAACATCTACCAGATCATCACTGTGTCCATGTACTGGCATCACCACCTCAAACTCAACAGCCATCCCCAAAACCACCTGCCCACTTCCATTTTTCTTAAAGATGGGTTTCTTCCCCAAAAAAGTTAGACCTAAATTGAATGTTTAAAAACATAATCCTATTGTTGAAAAAGTTTAACAGTTCTTAGCAGTAACATCCCCGCTTTTTGAACGAAGACATAAGCAGAATAAATGTGTCTGTATATATATGTATGCATGTACATATGTATTTAGATGTGTATATAAAACAGGGAAAAACAGGTCGTGCTTGACTGAAGCATAACATAAGGTAGCAGATGGGTCGGGGGAGACATGAGGAGGGAGCTTCCCGTGCTTACCATGTCCTCATTTCAGTTTCCTCAAAGAAACAACAGACTCTCTGGGTCACATTTTGAGAAATGTGGAACTGCTTATTTTTTTGATCACCTTTATTGAGGTATAATTTGCATACTAAAAATCACCATTTTTAAAACTTTTTATTTAAAAATAACTTTAGACTTACAGAAAAAGCTGCAAACATAGCACAGAGAATTCCCACATACGTTTCACCTAGCTTTCCCTAATGGTAACATCTCCTACAACCAGAATACAGTTATCAAAACCAGGAAACTAACACTGGTATGGTACTATTAACTAACTACAGAACTTATTCAAATTTTACCAGCTTTTCGTTTTCTAGTCCAACCCAAGACCCCACATGGCATTTAGTTGTATGTCTCTTTAGTTGCTTTCAATCCATGACACATCCTTAGTCTTTCTTCATGACCTAATTTTGAAGAGTCCTAATTTTGAAGAGTCCAGGCCAGTTTGAGTTTGTGTCCTGTTTTCTCATGATTTGGTTGAGGTTATACCTGTTCAGATGAAATACCTCTGTGACCTGGTGCTCTTTTCAGCATGTCCCATGGTGGGGGAGTGGGGGTGACGTTGGTATGTTTTATTACTGGTGATGTAACCTTCATCACTTAATGCTTTTGAGATCCATGCATGTAGTCGTGTGTATGGGTTGTATACAGAGGGAGTTTATCCCATGTTATTGCCAGGTAGAATCCCATTGTACAGATGTACCACCATTTTTATCCAACCACATCTGGGTTGTTTCCAGATTAGTGTTCTTATGAAGAAAGCTGCTATGAACATCCATGTACAAGAGTTAGTGTCTACAGATGGTCTCATTTCTCTTGGGTAAATACCTGGGTGTGGTATGTAAGTGTATGTTCATCTTTTAACCTTTTTCCGACATGCATGTACCTTTTTGTATTCGCACCAGCGATGTATGAGAGTTCCTGTAGCTCCACCTTCCCACCAACACTCGATACTGTTGGTCTTTTTAATTTCAACCATTCTAGTGAGTGTGTAGAGGTATCTCATTGTGGTATTTACTTGCATTTCCCTAATGACTATTAATGTTGAGCATCTTTTTTTTTTTAACTTTATGAAATTAAAGAGTTATTATTTTTTTATAAATTTATTTAATTTATTTTTTGGCTGCATTGGGTCTTTGTTGCTCTGCACGGGCTTTCTCTAGTTGCGGCGAGCAGGGGCTACTCTTCGTTGCAGTGCACGGGCTTCTCATTGCGGTAGCTTCTCTTGTCGTGGAGCATGGGCTTTAGGCGCATGGGCTTCAGTAGTTGTGGCACGGGGGGTCAGTAGTTGTAGCTCACGGACTCTAGAGCACAGGCTCAGTAGTTGTGGCGCACAGGCTTAGTTGCTCTGCGGCATGTGGGATCTTCCTGGACCAGGGCTCGAACTCATGTACCCTGCATTGGCAGGCAGATTCTTAACCACTGCGCCACCAGGGAAGTCCTGTTGAGCATCTTTTAATGAGCTTATTTCTCATTCATTTATGTTCTTTAAGTGTCTGCTCGAATATTTTGCATGTTTTTAATTGTGTTGTTTGTCTCCTTATTTTTGAGTTCTAAGTGTTCTTTATATATGTTGAATACAAGTACTTTATAAATATATATTTTGCAACTTTTTTCCATGTCTGTGGCCTTCCTTTTCATTTTCTTAACAGTGTCTTTGAAGAGCAAGTTTTGTTGTTTTTTTTTAAATTTTATTTTGATGTGGTCCATTTTATCGATATTTTTCTTTCCTGGTTTTCCTTAAAAGTTTAGTGTTCTATCTAATAAATTTTTGTGTAACCTGGGGTCCCAAAGTTTTCTTCTATATTTTCGTCTTGAATGAGTTTCAAGTGGCAGTAGCTTCTGGTGGTTTTTTTTTCAGTTTCTCTGCCTACTTCCTTAACGCTTAATATAGAAGCCAATCCTCTTCCAATAGTTGAGTGCATGAAGAATCATGAATTTGGCCAGTGAAGGAGTGCTTGTAATAATCGTGGCAAATTTGATTCTTTTGTTCCATAAGTGCTCATGGGGTGGTTCAGTGGGGCACCTACTACTCACACTCTTAGTCTGGATGCTCCCAAAACAAACCCGGAAGCAAGGACTAGGCTGAAGACTGTGGTGTACTGGTAGACATTTAACAATTGGCTCTCCTGGGGGAAGAAAGCTGTGATTTGTAGCATTTGCTCATTTCCATGGTGTAAATACCTACACCATGACCAATTTTAAGCTACCAATACATCAACGAACTTAACAACACTGCTGAAAGTTTAATAACTGGCCCTTGTGAGCTGACACGAGCCTGCTCCAGCACACCGCCGGCTGCAGGAAGTTTATTTGAGGTGAAGCCCTGGAAGCAGAAGCGAGGGAGTGGAGGGGGGAGACAAGACAGGGAAAGGAGGGGAGCCAACCAAGGGGGTATGAAAGAGCTGGTTAACACTGTGAGCAGCTGGGCTCAATCCCACTGTGGCTCTTGGGGGAGCGGTGTAGACCCGACTCAGAATTGTCCAGCTGGGGCTGAGCAGGCTGTGAGTGTGTGCGGTGACCCCTACTCCTGTCTCTCTCTTGTTGATGGTTGTGCCCTTGTTATCCTGGGCACCTTCAGGCAGCTCTGCCCGTGGGCTGAGGAGAGCTCTCTAGCCCTGGAGGTGGCCTCAGGCAGAAACGCACGGAGCCACTGGCCCCAGGTGAGGTAAGAAGCCATCCTGGGTAGGAAGCTGCCAGGGTGTCTTAAGTTTTCCAAGGGGCGTCAACAGCAACTGCTCCACGTACCACACGCTTCTTTACACACTGGATTACCACTAGTAAACAACCCCCTGGGTCCCTCTAGGTCCATGGTCAAAGGCACCTTGTTTGGTGCAAACTGGCTGATAAAATGCAATGGAGAAGAGGTGCTTTCCGCGTCCATTAGGTAGTGCTTTCTCTATCAGCTCCTATCAGTGGATTCAAAGTCCCCACCTGACCAGACCCAGGGACACTGGCATTCCCTACAGGAGCCATGACGTTTATTTTTTCTTCCTTTCAATTAGTAGATTTTGTTTTCTTCAAAGAAAGGGCAAGGGAAAATTACTTCTTTGTCAGTTCTTAAAAAGACAGGTAATGGAAGTATGAAGAATAGAATACAATCAAATAATTCCCCCATCCAGGGCACTTAATAACTGGAATTATATATGGGGTGGGTGTGGGGATGTTTTACCAACCAGAACACAAGTCATATTCAAATATTTTCTTATGTCCAAAATGCTTCACTTGTGGTAAGATCTTGAGCTTGGGAAAGCCGTCTGCATTCCTGAGGCTGTCCCACTGACCTTGCGTTGTTGGCTGTCTGACCTAACGTTTCTGTGGTTTTCTCTGTAGATCAGAGACAATCTTATCATGACAAATAATAAGATATTTTCTTAAATGCAAAAGTCCCGTGTTTCTTGGGGCAAGAGGAAGTTGTTTGTGGTTCTGTCTTCTCTGCTGGGGAAACTTCCCACAGACGGGGAACAGATGGGCCTAGATTTCGACACCATCTGCTTTTCAGTTGTAATTAACATCGGATCCAGGGGTGGGTTGGATTTTACCATTGCGTTGGCCATCCCCATTGACCGCTGGGGAATCCTAAATCACGTGTTTGTTGGAATATGAAACTTGGGTTGGGTTTCCGTGGATAGGCAGCAGCTCTTATGAGAGGAGGAAGGAAAAGGAAACCCTTCCTGAGTGCCTGCTTCCATTTAAGTGGCCCCCAGATACAGTTGAAGAGAGGAAGATGCCTGCTCATCTTGCCTTGTGTCTGTGTAAAGAACAAAGCGTGAATGATTTCCTGAGTCCATTTCAGTTCAGTTGGTTCCACTTTTCTTACAAGTTAATTGAAATAATCATGACCCTGGCAACAGTAATATTATCCAGCATTTATTGAAGGCTTGCAACATTCCAGCTACGATGCTATGAATTTTGCATGCATTATCTAGTTTCAAAACAACCAGATGAGGGTAGGTATTGTTATCTTTCCCATTAAAGACAAGGAAAACTGAAACCTTAATGAAATTGAGATACTCACCTTGGGTCACACAGCTGAGATATGGACCAGGCTATCTGATTCCTGCTTCATAACCACGGTTCATCACAGCCTCCACCAACTTCTTTACACCGAGGGAGAGTAGGAGCAACCGGCCGGCAGCTTTCTTCCATTCCTGCTTTGTAGGTTCCAGGAGAGAATGCAAAAACTCAAAGCTGCCACTGTTCTCCAGTCCCTTTATAACCTCAGGGGAATTTCTCTCTCTTGTACTTCAGCGTGCTTTACCCCCATGCCTTGGGTTTTTAGTTGCAACTCTGCATCTTGCTTTTTCTGAGCCCTGGGGGAGGTGAGTGAAAACATGATTAAATTTTACCTCTCTGCCTTGAAGCCCCAGCTCCTAACGTTGGTGTCAGCATCTACAAACTGCAGCAAAAGTCAGTCCCCTTCTCATCATCAGTGGTATTGTTCCTCCAGCAATGGGGAGGATTTTTAGTAGAACATCTGAGAACATCTCTGTTTTGAGCCCTGATGCTTTCTAAGGGCACACCACATGAATAGAACACAAGAAGCACACCCAAGACCAGCAGTCATTCGTGCTGTGGTCCAGGTACAAAGGATTCCTTGGAATACCCTGAACATCAGCCCAGGGGAAGGACCCTCTGTGCCCAGCTAAGCTAATTGTCTGGCAAGAGAGGTTTTGAACCTCCTAGATAAAAGTCCATAGTAATCACCTGGGAGTGATTTTAGTGGATTGTCATTGAAGTGTGAAACTGAAGTACTGTAATATGAAGCTTTGGTCTGGCTTCGTTAACTGCACTAGATCTTAAGCAATAAAACGAAGGTCAGAGTTTAAGCCCCACTTAGACACACAGCCCCAGACTGGACCCCTACCCACAGCCATCCAGCCAGTTGGCGCTTTATACCAATCACAAGCGGGACGACCCAGGGTCACCCTCCACCACTAATGGGAAATCTCCTTCCACTCCCGGAGCACATGATCCTGGGTCAGTTCTGATAAGAGGACACAGTAAAGACACGCAGTTAAGGAAGTGGTTCCAACCTGGCACATCACCATGGCTTTCAACTGGGTGCCCAAAGCTAGATTGTGGGGTGGCCATCTGAGCACCTTCTCAAGTCACTGACCTACCAAGAGCACTAAAACAAGAAATATGGTGCTGCTTAACTCAGGTTCCCGCACAACGCAATTGAAGACAAATAAATTGATTCCCTCCACCTGAAGCAGACAGCCACCTATAATAGAAATGAAACAGATCTTCCTGCTTTTTGCTACTGCCAGCCTATTTCTATCACATGTACTTTGTAAGCACTCACATCATCCCACCAACTGAAATTTTATTTTTTTTTAAATTTTAGTGAAGTATAGTTGATTTACAATGTTGTGTTAATTTGCTGTACGGCAAAGTGATTCAGTTATACATATATATTGATATATATTTTTTTAATATTCTTTTCTATTATGGTTTATCCCAGCATATTGAATATAGTTCCCTGTGCTATGCAGTAGGACCTTGTTGTTTATCCATCCTATATAGAATAGTTTGTATCTGCTAATCCCAAACTCCCAATCCATCCCTGCCCCACCACAGTTCTTCCTTGGCAACCACAAGTTTTTTCTCTACATCTGTGAGTCTGTTTCTGTTTCATAGATAAGTTCATTTGTATCATATTTTAGATTCCACATATAAATGGTATCATATGGTATTTGTCTTTCTCTTTCTGACTTATCTTCTCTTAGTATGATCATCTCTAGGTCCAACCATGTTTGCTGCAAATGGCATTATTTCGTTCTCTTTTATGGCTGAGTAGTATTCCATTGTATATATGTACCATATCTTCTTTATCCATTCATCTGTCAATGGACATTTAGGTTGTTTCCATGTCTTGGCTATTGTTAATAGTGTCACCAGCTGAAATTTTAAAGTAGAACAATGCATAATGTGTTTTACTACCTAAATATTAGATATTAAAACTTTGAATTTACCAACAAGAAGTTGCCTACTTAAGAGTAATCCTTTTGCAAAAGAAACTTGAAAGAGGATAGCAATTACAGAAAAAATGGGGGGAAGATTTTGCAGAATATTTTTCAGAATATTGACTATGCCTGAATCAGCGGAAATGCATTAGTAAGAGGCTTGATTTCTATACACATTTTTTTATTAATGGAAGATGAGTTTCTCCTCCCCCCTCCACTAAATAAATGTTGAGTAAATATTTAAAGAGCATGGGTTTGAAGAGGCGCCAGATGATGAGCCCGCCTGAAGCACCCGTGTCTCGGGCCAACTCTGTTTTTGGAAGTCCTGGTTGCCTGCCCAGGATTCGCCTGCCATCCACTGTTTGATGTTATCTGGCAGCTGTGGTGCCCACAAGTTCCCAAGACTGTGTTTGGACAGAGAATAACAAAAAAATGACAGAAAGGCAAGAATGCAAATATCTTGATAACTTTAACCAGCCTGGTATCTTTCAAAGGCTCCGCATTGCACAATAAGCTTAGCTCTGACTTTGGCATGGAAATTCCTGCTGTATTGTGGTTTGCCTCGGAAAGGCTCGGCTCGGGTTACTAATAAAAGCTTTAAGGCAAGAAACAGGTTTCTCACCAACTTTGAAGTGAAGAGTTCCAGCATCTTGCAGTTAGTTGAGTAAATGTTGGAATTTCAAAGTCCTCCAGAAAAGTTAAATTCTCTATTTTTTACACTATATCCTCAAGGTAGAGGTCATTATCATTTTCTCAACGAGCCTGAAGAAGAAGAGGCCAGTGCTGGCAAACAAACCTACTGTTAGCCCATGTCACATGGGGTTTTCAGAACTCCCAGAGTATGTCACAAGGGTTTAGGGGCGATGGAAGAGGGGGGAGTTGCATGGAGAAGTAGGAGAGGCAGAAAGGGAAGAAATAACTCAAGGAAGCATGAGAGGTCTTGAGAAATCTTCAATCCAGTGAGCATCCTGAGGATTCAGACCACATCTCTTCTCTTGCTGCTGAAAGCAATTTGGGTTCAAACCATGACTGGCTTGGGTTGGAGTCATACAAATGGGGTTGAAGTCCAATTTCTGTTTTGTACTGGTGCTGTGACCTTGGGCATATATTCTCTCTGCCTCAATTTCCTGTCTGAAGGGTAGGGATAACAACAGTACCTACCTCATGGGCTAGTTGAGAGGATTAAGTTTTCAAGCAGTTCTGTGCTTAGTCATATGGTCAGTATGCTCAGTGGTCATGTGCTCAATGGTCAATATTCAAAAACTGTTAGCCGTCATCATCATCAGCATCATTATCTTTCTCATCATCACCACCATCATTATCATTGTCCTCATCATCATTACATCACAATCACTATCATCATCATCATCATCCTCCCCATCACCATCACCATCATCATCATCACCATTCTCACCACCACCACCATCATCATCATCACTGTCATCATCATCATCACCATCCCCACCACCACCACCACCACCACCACCACCACCATCACCACCATCATCATCGCCATCCTCCCCATCACCATCATCATCATCATCATCATCATCCTCCTCACCATCACCGTCATCATTACCATCCTCACCACCACCACCACACCACCATCATCATCATCACTGTCATCATCATCATCACCATCCACCCCGTCACCATCACCATCATCATCATCATCACCATCCTCACCACCAGCACCACCACCACCACTATCATCACCATCCTCCCCATCACCATCATCATCATCATCACCATCCTCACCATCACCATCATCATCCCCATCCTCACCACCACCACCACACCACCATCATCATCATCACTGTCATCATCATCATCACCATCCACCCTGTCACCATCACCATCATCATCGTCGCCATCCTCACCACCAGCACCACCACCACCACCACCACCATCACCACCATCATCATCGCCATCCTCCCCATCACCATCATCATCATCATCATCATCATCATCATCATCCTCACCATCACCGTCATCATCCCCATCCTCACCACCACCACCACACCACCATCATCATCATCACTGTCATCATCATCATCACCATCCACCCCGTCACCATCACCATCATCATCATCATCACCATCCTCACCACCAGCACCACCACCACCACTATCATCACCATCCTCCCCATCACCCTCACCATCACCATCATCATCATCATCATCCACCCCATCACCACCACCACCATCATCACCATCACCATATCATCATCCTCACCATCACCATCATCATCATCACCAGCATAATCACCACCATCACCATCTTCATCATTGTCCCCATCGTCATCCCATCACCATCGCTGTCATCACCATCAACATCATCACCATAACAACCACCATCACACCTTCAAAACCACTTTCATCATCACCATCATCATAAGGTTTTTCCAGTAGAGTCAACAGTGATTCCTGATCATCACAGATAGTCTGCACCTGTGCATCCAAATATCTCAGCCTAGAGTACAGGAGCCTCTCCAAACTGACCTTTGCCTATTTCTGCAGCCTCATCTGTCTCTGCTTCCTCACTCACAATCTGCACTCCAGCCATAGTAAATAATCTGTAGTTTTCAGCACAAACCATGATAATTTATGACACCATGTTTTATTCATCCTGTTCCCTTGCCTAGTCAATTCTGTCCTGGTTTCTTTGCTTGTCTAACTCATGCTCATCTTCTCAGACATGATAGAAGCACCATTTCCTCCAGATAGTCTTACCACACCCTTTCCCTCACTCTCTGAAACCTAGGTTCCGTATCCTTCCTTTAAGCTCACAGAGAATCCAGTGAAGAGCTCTGTGTTTAGCTTTAATACCAAATACTGTGCTTAGGGACTTCCCTGGTGGCTCAGTGGTTAAGAATACGCTTGCCAACGCAGGGGACATGGGTTCGATGCCTGGTCCCGGAAGATCCCACATGCCGTGGAGCAACTAAGCCCGTGCGCCACGGCTACTGATCTTGTGCTCTAGAGCTCGAGAACCACAGCTACTGAGCCTACGTGCCAGAACTACTGAAGCCCACGTGCCTAGATCCCGTGCTCCACAACAAGAGAAGCCATCGCAATGAAAAGCCCATGCACTGCAACGAAGAGTACCCCCTGCTCGCTGCAACTAGAGAAAGCCTGTGCACAACAACAAAGACCAAACGCAGCCAAAAATAAAAATAAAAAAATAATAATAAAATAAATTTATTTAAAAAATGCTGTGCTTACATATTTAGCAGACATGTTGGTGTTCCATTTTCCTGATCAAAGAATTGGGCAGTTGGACCCGACCTGACGTCACAGTGCTGACAGTTGACAGGTTTCGTGTGGTTGGCTGAGTGCTTTACAATTGTTGAATTCAACCATTCATTCAGGAAGTATTTATTGAGCACATACTGTGTGCTAGCCCTGTTCTGGGCACTAGGGATACATCAGAGGACAAGACAGACAAAGACCCCTGTCCTTGTGGAGCTCACATTCCAAGGAAGGAGACATACAATAAAATAAGCATCATAATAAGAATTGTCTGGTGTGCTGGAAGATAATCTGGGTAATGGAATAAAAGAGGAGGTGGAGCAGGGTCAGAAGTAGGAGTGGGGGGGGGGGTGCAGGAGAGGCACATTGAAGGGTCAGTGGGCTCCACAAGGGTGAGGTTTGAACAAAGCCTGAAGGAAACGAGAGACGGAGCCGTGTGGACGGCTGCGGAGAGAGTGGGGCAGGCAGAGAGAACAGCCAGTGCAAGGGCCCGGAGGCAGAGCCAGCCGAGCTCATTCAGGGAACAGTCAGGAGACCTGTGTGCCTGGAGCAGAATCCGCAAAGGGAGAGTAGGGGCAGCAGAGCGTCTGTACTCATTACTCAACATCAAGAGATGTTACCTGAGTCCGGATGTGCAGCTTCTCTCTTGGAAGATCAGAAGTTCTGGCCATACTAAGCACATATTCTCATGCAACGTTGGTCAGGGCAGAGCACAGCCTGCCCACCTGAGATGGGCGTCCACTGTCCAGTGAGCCACAGACCCTGCCCCATCCACGTGTCTCATCTCCACACCCTGCGGGCCCCTGTGGGCAGCTGAGGCCATGGCGCTGGGCAGCAGCCTCTGGCAAGGATGCCCAAACCCGCCACCACCTCCCTGCCCTCAGCCCTGCCTTGACTGTCCTCCTTTCCCTATGCCCTGATCTGTGCCTGTTCCGTGTAAGCCCAGTGAAGACTTCTGCTAGGCAATACTCTGAAAAGGAAGGAAGCCCACATAGATGAAAGGGAGTTTTCATTCCTGATTCTGCAAAGGAGACTCTTCCTTTGGAAAGAATGAATGGACTTCTCGAAATGTGTGCACATGCTTGTGGAGAGGGTTGCCGGGGGACCCGGGAAGCATTGCTCTCGCTCTGTCATACTTGTCTCCTGTCCTGACAGCAGGGCTTCAGGGGGATTTTATTTACTTTTTCAAAAATGAACTTATTAACCAAACCCAAAACTGTGTCTTGATCACACCACCTCACACCCAGTAGGATGGCTACTATGAAAAAAAAAAAACCCAAAAAACAGAAAATAACAAGTGTTGGTGAAGATGTGGAGAAATTGGAACCCTGTACACAGTTGGTGGGGATGTAAAATGGTGCAGCCACTATGGAACATAGTATGGCAGTTCCTCAAAAAATAGAACATAGAATCACCACATGATCCAGCAATTCCACTTCTGGGTATCTACCCCCAAAGCACTGCAAGCAGGGACTCAAACAGATATTTGTACACCATGTTCTTAGCATCATTATTCACAACAGCCACGAAGGCGGAAGCCACCCAAATGTCCAGTGACAGATGAATAGATAAACAGAATGTGTGTATCCGTACAAGGGGATGTTACTCAGCCTTGAAAAGGTAGGCCATTCTGACACCTGCTACAACATGTATGAATCTTGAAGACATTATGCTGAGTGAAATAAGCCAGTCACAAAGGGACAAATACTGTAAGATTCCCCTTATATGAGGTCCCTAGAGTATTCACATTCGTGGAAACACTAGGGATACTTTCTACAAAAGTAGAAAGGTGGTTGCCAGGGGCTGGGTTGAGGGGGAATGGGGAGTTAGTGTTTAATGGAGACAGTTTCAGTTTGGGAGGATGAAAAAGATCTGGAGAGGGTGGTGGTGATGGTGGGACAGCAATGTGCACACAATTAATGCCATTGAACTATACACTTAAAAATGGTTAAAATGGTAAAGATTGTGTTGTGCATGCTTACCCCAATAAAAAAATTAAATTTTTAAAAATCAAAAAATATTGAGAGATATAGGTATCTCTTTATAATATATATCTATACATATCTATATCTTTGTATCTGAATCTATATCTATCTATCTATATGTATATAGACAGAGAGAGAGAGAAGCATGTACTGGAGAAGTGGGTCATTGGGTTCACATCTTGCCTCTGCCACCTAGTAGCTGTGTGACCTGAGCCAAGTTAATGAACTTGGTCCCCTCTGCGAGGAGGCGGGATTAACCCAGTGCCCCGTCCTGCAGCCATTGTTGTCAGGGTCACTGGAGCATGTGTGTGCCCGGCCCCCAGGGAGCCCCTGTAAGGCCCATGTGGACATCAGCCCAGCTACAGAAACCTGTCCCCAGACCCTGCCTTTAGTGGATATTGAGGGGAAATGGCAGTTATCACCCCCACTCCCTTGACAAACTGACAACCAAGTGAAATAAATGAGGTCCACAGGGACTCTGGAGCCACTCTCAGAGTGGACCCTGTGCGAGAGGCATCTGGGGTGGGAGGAAGAGAGAGGAGAGAGAAAAAAGGAAAAGGACATTTCTCCAGAGTAGGCAGATCTCATTCCCAAGGCTCCAAAACAGTGACCCCAGTTGTGCTGACCTCCGAGAACACCGTCAGCCATGGGCTTCATCTGGGCATCGTGAGAGGCTTCAAGTAACATAGTTACAGGGTTTATGCCAATGAGCAGGTATATTAACATATACTCACTTCCTTTAGCATTTGAGTCCCTGTGAGAGAATCCTCTTCAGGTGGAAATGGTTCCAAAGACCTTCGGATGCCAACTACAGAAGGACTAGGGGTGGGACTAAGGGGGAGCGTTCCCATGTTCTGTTGGTCTCAGCTTTGAGAGTGATGCCCTGGCTGGGTATACACTCACCTGGCTCCCGTGGATGTTTCCCCAGCAGGAGCCAGTGTTGAGGCTGGGCTTGCCCTCCTGGTTCTATCACAATTGCAGGACACACCTCAACAACAATCCTCAGGGAAATTTGGAAAGACAAGGTTTATAACTCACAGATCCTGGGGGGTACATGGCATGTCCGGGGCCACACAGTGAGGTCACGGGGAGGGGGTGGGGGAAGAGAGAGAGAACAGTCTTGAGGTTCTGCCTTTATTGAGGTCAAGGATGGGGTGTCTAGGGTTGCTCTGGGTCGCTCTTTATTGGCGAATTTAAAACATAAGAGCAGGAATTATGGTGCAGGTAGGGAAAATCAAGGTCACTCAAGTGGTCGCTTATCTGGGTCACCCAGGATTTCTGAAAAGGGAACTTCCAGGGTGGGGTCACCTGTCTCCTCATCTAGTTGTATAGCTGGCGATGTGTTTACTGAGGTGGATGCCTTTGGAATGGATGCCGAATGGGGGCATCCATTAGGGGATCAAAGCCTAATGTCAGGCACTTATATTACAACCAGAAAAGCTCATGGCCAGGCACTTACACTACTGTCCCCACTAGACTTTGGGAAGACAGTTGTGTCTGAGAGTGGTCCAGCTTGATTTCATACTGCGTTTTGTTCCTTCCACAGTCTTCCTTAACCCACTTCCCTCTTGTTTTAATTCGGGCTGTCCTAGAAGCAGACCCTGAGACAAGCATTAGAATTCAGTAGTTAGGGACTTCCCTGGTGGTCCAGTGGCTAAGACTCCGTGCTCCCAATGCAGGGGACCCAGGTTCAGTCTCTGGTCAGGGAACTAGATCCCACATGCTGCAACTAAGAGTTTGCATGCTGCAGCTAACACCTGGTGCAGCCAAATAAATATTAAAAAAAAAAAGAAAGAATTCAGCAGTCACTTGGAGTGCAGGAAGTAAGACAGAGAAGGGACAATTGCTAATAAAAGGTGAGCGATGGAGCTTACAACACTATGGGTACCTGAAGCTTAATTCACCTGTGGGAACCCAGGCAGACAGCGTGGAGGGACCCCACCCAGGGGGTGAGGGAGCTGGGACTGATGCACCAACTCCCATCGGTCAAGTCTCAGGAAATTGAGGCAGATTCTGACCCTTGAAAGGCAGTAGAGTTCTCTAAATTAGTAACACCTGAATAATATGGCAGGCCCAGGGGGCACCCCTAGCCATCTGTTACCTTCCTCTTCCCTGCAGCCCTCATCCCCAGATCCTCCTGGTCAGAACCCAAGTCTGGCTTGAGGCTGTATTTCTCTGTCTAGTCACCAGGGCAGTGAGCACTTTCAGAACGATGGCCGTGGTGGTAGCAGAGACAGAGAATGGGCATGTGAGTCAGTCCTGCCATAACATCATGGGGCCACTGGACACCAAGCTTGTCAGGGGGGAGAATGATTTTTAAAGAAATAACTTTTATACCAAGTTTAATCATATATGATCACCTGAAGCTATGAAAAAGACAGAGAAGGAAAAAAGGTAGATTTTTTTGGTTATTATTCTAACCGTATTCCCTGGGAGATTAGAACAATTTCCACCAAGGCCAGAGTTCTATAGATCTTCCCTGGAAATTGCTTCTCCAGCACCACCTTCACTGAAATTAAAGACAGAGCAACACGAGTGCAGATGATGTAGTACAAGGAAATTGTCTGTGAAAATCTCTGACTGTAGATGCCACATAAAACGGCAGGGTTAATGTCATGCTGTTGGGATACATTTGCCCTCACAGTATGGAAGTCCTTATGTGTATCGACATTTCAGCTAGAGCCTGTTCACCTCCATTAAGCCACAGGCCATGACGATTTCCTGTTACCTTAGGTATTTTTCGGTTTAACCATTGTCACCAAAGTTCTCTAGTTTTATTAGTCCCAATCAACCTTTAAAATTGCCTGATGAGATAGAATTTATCTTTCAAAATCCCAGTTCAGTAACCACTTTCTCTGTGAAGCCTTCTTTGACCTCCTTCTCCCATGCCCAGCAGAATGAATCTTCTCTGCCCTGTATTGGTTAGGGAGGCACATGGCTGCAAGTACAGAAACCCCAACTAATGGTGACTGAGGCAAATAGGGGATTCATTTTCTCACAGAGTAAGAAGTACGGAGGGAAGTGGTTTCTGGCATTAGATCAGCTGGTGAATGGTGTTCTCAGGGCTCTGCTCCCCTTAACATGTTGGTATGTATTGTCATGCTTATTGCCGCGTGGTCACATAATGGCTGCTGGCATTCCAGACATCACATCCGAGTTCAAGGCAGGAAGAAAGGGTGACTTTAGTTGAATCTGTCCCTTATTCTCATTGCCCAAAATTGTGTCACATGACCATGGCTAGTACCAGGGAGGCTAGAAAAGCTGAGTATATTGTCATTCAAAGCAACAAGAAAGTTTGATTTCTTGGAAGTTACTTCTCATTATTATTGTTTTCACTCTGGCTCTTTTTATCACCTTGGCTGTAGCTGTTACCTGTTGCCACAATAATGCTGTGTAACAAATGGCCTCAAAACCTCAGTGACATACAACAATAAACATTTATTTAGCTCATGGGTGTTTGGGGTTCAGCAGAACTGGGTTGAGCTTGGCCAGGCTCAGCGGGGCTCGCCCGTGTCTGAGGCCGAGCTGCTCGCCAGCTGACCTTTGACAGCCTCAGCTGGGAGGGTGCGGATGACTGGCAGCAGCTGCTGTGCCAGTCATGCTATTCGGCCACTTCCCTTGACAGCTTCCGAAGGTGACACCAGCTACTCTGTGAGCACCCCCCACCTTGGAACCCATTCACTCCAGGTGAGTGGGACCCTCATTCTGTGCAAGCTTGGAACGGGGTAGAGAGGAACGTGTGAAGGACACTGATGCTGCCCTTCAAGAGAAGGGAGACAGATACATAAACCTGAAACATGGCCCGTGGTCGTGGCAGCACATGGTCGATGTCAAAGTACAGATGCCCTGTTAGGTTCCTGGGGAAGAGAAGCCCCTGTGGTCTGAGACTTGAGCTGAAGCTCACACAGGTGCCCCTCTCCTCTCCAGACACTGTCACTCATCTTTAGAACATGGCCCGCATTGGCCTTCCCTGGTTGCTGTAGCCGGGCTGCAGTTTCCACGTGGACCAATTTCCATGTGTGCGGTCCCAGGGTATTGGGCCAGCTCAACCGTTTTTGAGACGTCCAATCTGTCTTGTGTTTTGTAGCACACCTTGTAAAAATAATAACATTAAAGAACATCGTCTAACAACTCCCCATCTGGAAGTTTATCCTACAAATGCAAAAGGATATATGTTTAAAGATTTTTATTGCAACACTGGTTGTGGTCCATTCATTTATAAAGGAAAATAGGGATTCACTCAAAATACAGAGGTAGCGAGGGTTTACCCGTGTTCATGCTGATCACATTTATACTTGTATGTAAATGGTATATTTATGGACGTAGAGAATGGGCTTGAGGACACAGGGAGGGGGAAGGGTAAGCTGGGACGAAGTGAGAGAGTGGCATGGACATATATACACTACCAAATGTAAAATAGATAGCTAGTGGGAAGCAGCCGCATAGCACAGGGAGATCAGCTCCGTGCTTTGTGACCACCTAGAGGGGTGGAATAAGGAGGGTGGGAGGGAGACGCAAGAGGGAGGGGATATGGGGATATGTGTATACGTATAGCTGATTCACTTTGTTATAAAGTAGAAACTAACACACCGTTGTAAAGCAATTATACTCCAATAAAGATGTTAAAAATAAATATATAAATAAATAAATAAATAAATGACATTGGTGGCTGTGAAACGGCAGCCCCCAAAAGTGGATGGCTAGGATTCTGAAACCGTCCCTCCCTCTGCGTGGTTGGAGAAGACAGCTTATTAGTGGGCGAGCTGAAAATAGAAAGTGGAGATGGGGTAGCAGATCAGAAACGACCTCTGCACGGGGCGGCAGCCGGGCCCCATGGGAAGGCCTGGAGAGGGTGCTTGGCTGAGTTACGATGCTCTCTGAGGTGCCTGGGAGACGGGTCCGTCACGCCCTGCCTCCCGTGGGAATTAGAAGAACTGAGTGAGAGAGTCCTTGTGAAGGACCGGAGCAGGCCTAAGTTTCTGGCCCCACGAAGAGTGGCAAATATTATTAATAGTGATGGTATTATTATCCTTGTCAATGATGCTATTATTATATCCTTTGGAAATATAGGAATGGTCAAATTAATCCCCAAATGCCTCATTCTCTAAAATACGTGGACCAAGTGGTATTGATAGGACCATCGATATCACACTTCCAGGAGGCCCTCTGCCTCTTCAAGTTTGACTTTGTACCTTTGTTTTGTTCCTTGATACTGTTTTGCTTTTGTGTTTTTATTAGTAGTAGACCTTTTTTAGAGCAGTTTTAGGTTCACAGCATAACTGAACAGAGGATGCAGAGTTCCCACGTCCCTCCGCCCCCGTCACACACGCAGCACCGCCATCAATATCTTGTTCTGCTTTGTTTGTTTTTCCGGTGGGAACCCGATTTCCAGTGGGTAACATGGTTAGAAGAGAGTTTCTTGTAAGCAAAGTGGCATGCCACCCTCAGATGCCAGGAGGTGCTCTGCAGCTGGAAAGGAGCCCCATGGCCTGGCAGGCCCCTGGGTGTCAGAGGAGCTTTGTCACAGGGTATCTGAGGGTTGGCGTCCCCACCTCACGCTGTCTTGTGCACGGCACTAACTTGGCTTTCAACAGCCATCACCCTTGAAAGCACAGAGAGCCTGGCGGATCTATTCATTTCTGGTCCTAATCCAAGAGTTGACATTGCCATGCGTTAGATGGAGCTTCTTGCCTCAAAACAGGATCAATACATAATATTGGAACATGGTCTTGGAGAGAGAGTTTATGGACTTGTAAGCAGCATTGGGGGTTTTAGCCTGTTGAGTATGTCAGCTACGGACAGCTTATTTAGTTCTTGGTTAATCCACAGATGTGTAACTCTGTATTCCAATTACTGCATTTGGCTGTCCCTTCAAAGATAATGATAAAGCCTGCATAATATGGGATCAGCCAAATCATACGGCAAAAGAGAGTTTGAGTCCATTGCAACTTGGGAATGTATATTCTGACTCACCCACAAAGGTATAAAATACAGCACTAATTTTTTTTTTAATTGACATTTCCACTCTCCCCCCGAAAAAACACCCCATAGGCAAAAAACTTTGTACAGCTTATGAATAGACCAATCAGTAGAAAGTTATTTTTAAGGCTTCTCGGCATGGCTGGCTTCCCAGGCTCACCAGAGATTAGAAAAGTGTAAGAAAGAGTCCTGACCTCTCAAATCTCCCACCACCTACAAAAATCACATAAGAAACACAAATTCAAGGTGGACAAATCAGAAAATATGGATAGGAATTATAAAGTGCAGATAGAGTTATACCAACCAAGGGAAAAACTATTTTGATTTATGGTCTTACAAACTCTTATATGCAAATATCAATATATAAGTGTGTGTATATGTATGCACTCATATACATAGATAATTTAACAAAAAAGAGATTGTACACAATATTTTATAGCATTTTTTTATTTAATAAGGGATCGTAAATGCCTTTCCTTGTCACTAAATATGAATTTACATAATCCCTGTTAACAGTATTTCCTTGAATGATGAATCATTACTTATATAACCCACCCCCTATTGTATATTTTGTTAGGCTTTGGTAATTTATTATAATCATCGTTTTGGAATGAATATCCCTGTTGCATATGTTCCTGTGCCCTTGTCTGATACTTCCACAGAATCAAGTGTTAAGATGCACTTTAGAATCTTACAATCTGGTTGAAAAGACCAAACACATAGATGTGAAAAAGAGAACCAGTTCATAAAGGGGGAGGAGTGTCTAAATGAGTGCAACAGCCAGGAGTCAAAGGCCAGAGAGATCGTCTCATGCTTGAGTTGCTCCAGAAGGCTTCTAGAAGGACAGCTGCAAGTGACAGAAACGCAAATCAGCTTAAGTATCAAAGGCACATTATCAGCTCATGAAATTGGAGAGTCCACGTTGGTTTCAGGCTGAGCTGGGCCCAGAGTTCACGTGGCGTCACTGGGCACGTGTGTGTGTGTGTGTACACACGTGTGTATCCACCTGTCCCACCTCTTGGTTCGGCTCCTTGCTGGGTGAGCTCACTCTCAGGCAGGCTCTCTAAGACAGCTGCAGACTCAGGGAGTGCTTTTATCTCCAAGGAGAGAGGCCCCCTTTCCCAGCTTCTCTGTTGACCCCTGCCCGGCCCCTTGCAGACCTCTTGCCCACCCACCACTGCCTGATGGAGAATGGCGTGTTCCGGTGCCCAGCCTGGGCCCTGTGCCCGTGCCCTGTGGTGAGGCGGGTGGGGTATGTGATAGAGGCCCTTCCTGCAGAGCAATTAGCCAAAGGAAAAGATGCTGGGAGGTCAAAATACGAGAGAGCAGTGACTCCTGAGGATGCTGGAACTTGAAGGATGAGCAGCCACGCCCATTAAAAGTTTGGGGCTGCAAGTAACAGGGAAACTCCAAATCAAATGAGCCTGTTTGCCGGTATGTTATGCTATGAAGTCCAGAGGCAGGGGGTGGCTCAGGGACCATGTGATCAATGGCTCAGTGACGTCATTACATTGACTCAGGGTCAACTTCATCTCAAGTCAGAGTTCTCTCAATTTGTTGGCCAATGGCAGGCAGGACTCCCAGCTTCCGGGTCCACGGCTGCAGGGTGAGGACCCCCTCTCTGTGGCAACGACTGTAAAGCCTTTCCTGCCATCTGATTGGGCCAGCGAAGGTCACGTGCCCACCCCTGAACCAATAGCCATCCCTGAGGAATACTGCACCCTGATTGGCCTGGAGGAAAGGGTGGAGCCACCTTCCACATGGGAACAAAACTGGGGTCCTATTAGGAAGGAGTGGAGGATGGATGCTGAGTGGTCAACCAACAGTGGACTGCGAATAAGATCTCATGAATTAGAGAGGAGACATAGAGTTGGTTACGGTAGAGAAGTGATTTGTGGCCCAAAGGTAGAATTCCAAGGAATGCCTTGGTTATGGTTGACCAAGGATATGGAAGCAAGATTGCAGGGGCTGTCCTGCAGGGAACAGGAGCGTGAACAAACTCAGTAGGAAGTATTCATCTATTTGTTCCTTCATTGCACATAAATTTATTGAGCACCTACTATGCACCAGGCCCTGTGCTGAGTGCTGGGGATCAATGAGATAAAGTTCATACCCTCATGGACTTTTAGAGGGGGAAAGAGACAACAAACAAATTAATCAAACATAAAATAGGTCAAGAAAAACAAAGCAGAATAAGGGGGGTGAAGAGAAAGGGAAGGGAGGGGAGTCCAAGGCCCCTTGCTTTGATTGACATTAACCCAGGGACCTGAAGGACATGGAGAACGGAGCCAAGTTGATCTGGGGGGAACGTGTTCTGGGCAGAGGGAACAGCACGTGTAAAGGCCCTGGGGCAGGCATCCGTGGTGTGTTTGGGGACCTAGGAGGTGGACAAGGTGGGAGGGTGGGAGGTGGCAGGCATTGCAACGACTTTGTACATGGTGTAATGACTCTGACTTTAACCCCTTCTCTCCTCTCTTCCAGGCCATGTACATGTTCTATGCACTGGCGATTGTGTGTGATGACTTCTTCGTCCCCTCCTTGGAAAAGATCTGTGAGGTATGTGTCTGAGCCCCGGTACTGCTCCAGCCTCCCCCACTGAGGCCCTGGGGAGCCCTCCATGCAGCTGGGGTGGGATGGCCAGGCACCAGCATGCTTCAGAGCCGTGGGCAGCATTAGTGCAAAAAACATCTCCAATCTGCTTAGAATTTCAGTGTGCAGATCTGCAGTTGGGCTTTAACCCTCATGGCCAGTGGTCCCTGCCACATTGGGCATAACTCAAGGTACCGCCTGTGCCCTGCTCCTGCTTTCTTTGTCTTTAAGCCTGGTTCTTCCTTTCTCCCCTCACTTCCTCCATCTTCCTTGCTGCCCTTTCCTTCTGCCACTGCCGTAACCCTCCCTCGTGATTCGATTCGTGGGGTCCTCACAGAGTGAGAAGGCTTCAGCCATACCTCCACTGCCCTTCCTCTCCACGTATGTGCAGAGACGCTCCAGGCAGAGGCCTGAGAGGCAAGACGATGAAAGAACTGGCCACAGAGACCAGGAAATCAGCCGGGTGAACGCCAGGCTGAACACCCAGTTACACCCCTTTCATCTGAAAACACTTAGCATATCTAGAACTCGTTCATTCTCTTGCTTCTTTCATCTCTTTTTCTGGTTTGAAATGTAGTTTGCTTTATCTGGAAGCTTTCTGTTTCATTTTATTTTTAATTCAGAATCCCATTTGCAGAAGGGGTCTCTTCCCCAGATGCACTTCCGGTCCATCCAGAACACCTGCTCCTTCACGTAGCCTTCAGCCTGGGCTGACCCTCCCTTTCTTCCCTCCCTTCCCCCCCAGTGTCTGATTCGCTGGGTCTTGGGGGGGACAGTGGGGAACAGAAGTAGCATTTCTAATAAGTTCCCAGGTGATGTGGAGACTGCTGGTCTGGAAGACACACTTCGAGAACTGCTAACTGAAGCAGTTTCTTCCACATTCTGAAGTCTGTTAGTTTTGTGTACTTAAAGAAATAAAAGAGAATCATGCCACAGCAACCGTGGAGAGGCCCCGGGAGTGGAGGTGGGAAGTGGGAAAGGAAAATCAGTGAGCTGGTCTCTGAGATGGACGCCGGCCAGCGTGGAAGCCTTTTGCCCAAAGTGATTTAACGTGAGAACAGGGTCGCCTGATGGAGAAGAGGAGAAAGCACGGAAGCACCTGTAATCGGGGTCATCTGTGATGTCTGAAATCCACCATTTGGCAGTTTATTCCTCATGGGAAGCGAACTACTCTCTGTCCCACACGTTTTTTTAATAGCAACGTTAAGACCTTGTGCTGGAAATGTACATACAATTGTCAGAACGTGTTCTCCATTGAGGAGACCCATAGCACCTGTGAGCACAGCCCTTGGGGAGGAATCAAGGTGAAACACAGCGTGGGCCTTGCCATCACGGGGCCGTGGGATGTGGGGCAGCTCCAGAGTGAGACACAGGGGCAGGTGAAGCGCTGGAGCTGGAGATGCAGAGGGAAGAGGAGGTGAGAGAGTGACTCGGCCTTGGGATCGGGGAAGGGCTTGTGCAGGGGCAGGATGGGAGCAGCGGTCTCAGTGGCAACGTCTTACAAGGACGGATATTTAAGCCAAGAAGAGTCTGAGCAGGAGAACCAAGCTGGGAGAACCCGGGGCGGGACTCAGCGTGCGTGCATGTGGGGAGCCCTGAGGACGCCAGGCTGTGGCATCCGGAGGGAGCTGGGAAAGCTTCTGAGGACTGTTCCGATAGATGGAAAGGGTCCTGAGGCAGGAAGACCCCCCAGCTGGTGACTCTAAGCACCCAGTGCCAGGTGGCCAGGGCCAAAGTGAATGAGGGGTGAAAGGGGAGGGGAGGTGAAGGAGGAAGAAGCAAAGTGAGTGAACGACGGAGCCAGAGGAACAGGAGATCAGCCCGACTGTGGAGTCCACAGCTAATGCCCGAGCTGGAGCGGACACAGCAGGGAGAGGACAAACCAGCCACGGAGCGTGAGCGCTGTTAGGGTACCTGCCCGGTGAGACGAGCTGCCCGGCACCGCTCACAGCCACACCTTTCACCTTGAGGTATCAGCACCTCCATCTTAGGGTCTCTTCAGAACCACATGCAACGTTTAGCTTTTCAGTCAAGATCGAGGGAACCCAGGTTTCCAGGTCAAAATGCTCAGTAGGGCTCTGGCGGCAGCCTCTTGATGGTCATTCGAGCTGGTGGCCTTCGCCGAGGCCGTGCTGCCCCTCCATGGCTGAGCAAGGAAGTGCAGCTGTGGTGCCGCTGGGAAAAGGGACCAGGGACTCTTAGCTGGGATGCCCGGAGGGAGCTGGCTATTTCCTGACAGCCAGCAGCTTCCTTTCTATCAGGACTGGATGCAGAAAAGCTCCCCACACTACCCAGCCTCAGTGTCACGTGTCTTCTTGCAAATCACCTTTCGGATCAACAAACGGGGTAACCTGGACAGTTCATTGTGTAGCTTATCTTGGCGGGGCTCATCATCTCTTTCTGCTCATTCTCACCATCCCCCATACTCCCCCTACCCCGGGATTCAAGACTGCATTGAGAATGGGGGTGGGTTTCAGGAGGGTGACCCTCCCCACTCCCAGAAGCTTCCATAGCCTCCTAGACTCAAGGCTCTAAAACTGGTTACCAGGAGCCTGATGTAGCCCGAGATCATCAGCATAGTAATGAAAAAAATCAGAATGTTTTACATAAAAATGTGGATTTGGGGGTCTCTTTAAATAGGGATACTTGGCAACACAGAGGGCACTGAGCTTTTAAAAAGGAGGTGAAGTCCCACTTGCCTCACATGGCCCGTGCCCATCCCCCCATTATGTGTGCAGCCCCGGGGGCATTTGGCTTGGGATCCCTGGATCTTGTCAGAGCCTTTAATTGGAGGGAACATGTAGCCCCCTCCCTGATATTGCCCCAGAGAGGAGGTGTGGCCCAGCGGGGGGTGGGGGGGGGAGGGCCAGAGAGGCCCAGCTGGGGAAGAAGGGGAGGCTGAGGATGGACTGAGCTTGGGACCTGGGGAGTCCCAGTCACCTCCATTCCAGGAGAATCCCGACTCACCTGTGCTTTTGCTCCTCTGCAGCGCCTGCACCTCAGTGAGGATGTGGCTGGGGCCACGTTCATGGCAGCAGGCAGTTCAGCTCCAGAGCTGTTCACATCGGTCATAGGTAGGTGCCCACCTGGGGAACGTCTCACCCCTGACCTCCCTGAAGGACAGGGCCTCTGGAAACGAGAACCCTGAGACCCCCAAGGGGCAGAACACCAGCCTCCCACCCGCTGGGGTGGCTGTTATTATTTTATTAAAGTGATGCTTTTGCTTTGCATCAATGGGTCCCAGACCCAGTACCAATGGTCCTGTGGGACAGAGGGCCCAGCAGACATTAGCAAGCTCTCTCCAACCCCCTGCTGTTTCCTGTAGATCCTGAGAACAGTCTAATGTTTACAAAAGCTTCCCTGCACCCACCTTGGGTGCAGCCCACTCCAGCAGCCAGCTGATGTTGGTCTGTGTTTCAGGCGTCTTCATCACCAAGGGTGACGTGGGAGTGGGGACCATCGTGGGCTCCGCGGTGTTCAACATCCTGTGCATCATCGGCGTCTGCGGGCTCTTCGCGGGGCAGGTAAGACTGGCGGCAGAACGTGGCATGGGGAGGGGGAGGGGCGGCGTGGAGGTGAGGCCGGGGCCTGTCTCCCTGGAGCGCACCCACGTGGGGGCCAGAGGCCTCGGGCGGGGTGACGTGGGGTCTCACGCCCCAGGAGGCTGGCCCAGCCGGGACTGGAAACCCAGGCACCATGATTTGGTCTCCGTGACGATGGATCGTGGAGTGCGCAGATCCACGTGAATAAGTAACCAGCCCGCGAATCTGAACGTGTCACGCTCATTTTGATATGTTACTGAACTGAACTAGAATGATGTAAAAACAGTCTTAGGAATGGAAATAGAGTAAATGAGAGAGAGAGAGAGAGAGAGAGAGAAAATGACAGATTTTTTTTCTGCTAAAAACAATTTGCACTTGTCACACTTTGGGGCGAGTTCTCTCTTTTTCGACAACGATCAAGCATTTGACTTCTGTGTCCACTTTAGCTTACTTTGGGGGCCATGAGGGGCTTTGCATGCCTGCCTTTTATCTACAGAGACTATTCCACTGCCAGGAGGTGTCGTGGGGCCCGTGTCCATCTGGTGTCTGTCTTGGAAAGTCTTGGGAAGACACCCGAAGTCACCAAAGTAATGAGGCTGCTGGGCATCCGCAGCATTGCAGTGGGTGGCTGGGGGTTTGCAGTCACCCTGGCCAGCTCTGATGCCCTAGTTTCTTCGTAGGGAGATTATTCAGAAACACAGTCCAGAGCTCTCTGCCCAAACAGCCAGGACTCTGTATCTTCTAGGAAAAGCGACTTCTAGTCACTAGCCCATGAGGGTCCCCAACGTGCAGTATTGAGACACCGGGTGACCCCACCAGCCTCCTGGCTGTGGAGGGAGGATGCAGGGTCCTGCTAGAAGCGGCTGGTTGGTTTGCAGGGCTAAGGAAGCTCCTGCAAACCTTCTCCCACATCCTTTTCCAGACCCCTCGTCGTGTGGTCAGCTGGCCAGGGGCGCCCAGCTCGACCCAACTCTCAGGCAGACTCCAGAGTCTATAATGCCGGCTGCGCCCTGGCACCACTGCCCTCCGCATCGCTTGCTTTTCACTCCTGTCTGTCTTCTTTATGCCAACTGATTTGTCTGGGTTGCCTGGTGGGTTTGATGCTTCTGGGCAACAGGCAGAGGGACACCTTGATCTCGTCAGAGGTCGGCTCCAGAGCCCACAGGTGGATGCTTACTTCTGAGAGGAAGCTGCTGGGCAGCTGGGTCCATACGCGGTGATTGAGTTCCACCCAACTTGCAAGACTGAACATTTTCTTTCTTCATTCTTTCAGTCAGTTATCTCTTGTCTTAGATTTTGTGGACCCACGATGTGGCGTTTTTTTAGATCTCCTACAAATGTGGTTAGTATCGCAAAAAATGAGTGTCCGTCTTTGCCGTCGGGGCCGTCTGTACTTTCTGGTTCTCACCTGTGCCGGCCACCCTCTCATTGCCTCCCAGAGATGAAGTCACATTCTGCAGAGCCTGTGGCTGTCAGCACTGTCTTAATTAGCATCGTCACCATTAGCAGTATGAGTATTAGTGCTGTTGCTAGTTCATTAGTCATTCGTACCTGAAGCCTGATGCAAAGTCAGGCCCAAAGGGCGAGAAATAACGTAAAGAAATGAAACAACTGGCTGGAAAGTGCTGAGTAAATACCACGCAGCTAATTACGTAGGAGGTGGGTTGAATGCATTTGTGTTTCATAAGTTATTAGCAATGAGGGTGATCACTGGCTTGGTTAGAACAGAAAAGACACATTGCTTCTTGAACTTTAGCAAGTGCTGGTATCAGTCAGTTCACCCACCACCCCGGGAAGGTCTTTGCCAAGCTCATCTCACATGATTGTGGAGAGAAACACCAACTACCACGATGGTGTTAGGCGCAGCCCATGGGATGATTCTGGGGGCCGACCCTCCCTGCTGACTTTCCTTGTCCTGTGTCCACTCAGAGAGCTCCAAGGCCACCCAGCTCTCTTTTTCAGACCTTTGTAGAATCCCAGAAGTCTTCGCAGAGGGAGAAAAATGATGTTTTGGAAAGAACATGAGCCTGGGGATCAGACTGGCCTGGGTTTGAATCCTGACTCTGCCATTTGCTGACTGTGGAGCCTTGGAGAAGTTACTTTACCTCTCTAAGCCTCAGTTTTCTTGTCTATAGGATGGGTACAAGGGCATCTACCTCCTAGCATCTCTGTAAGGATGAAACATAACATGTTCAGCATCAAGCAACACCTGACCCACATGGTAAATGCTCAATAAAAGTTAGACGCATGATCAGCTCTCGGAAGAATAAGGTTCCCTGGGGTCCCTGCCACTAGATTCCACCCTAGGTCACTGCAGTAATTTGACCTACCCGTTGACAGAACTTTTTAATGAAATAGTGGAACAGGCACAGGATGCCTGGTGAGGAGGGACAGGAAAGTCAGGGAGAAGGTCTTCTAAATGAGAATCAAGAGGAGGAGGAGTTGGTAGAAGAATGATCTCAGAGGACTGGTCCTTGCCTCTGTGCTTTCTGATCAGTGGGAGGAAAACAAAAATCTGTGAGACACAGGCACTGCCTTACCTATTGAGAAGCCTTCCCGGGCAGTGGCGTTGGTACAGAGGAACGTTACAGCGAATGATGGATATGGGGAATTGAGCTGATTAATAAATCTAGTCGTGGGTCTCACTTAGCAGTGTTATTTACATTGCTCCACACTTTCATTTGCTGGGAGAATTACCAGTGAGTGCCCGTGGGCCTCTCTCTAATGTATCCCGGCATGAAGGGCTGCTTGTGACCAAGTCTGCTACCCATCTGAAATTAAAGTAATAAAGCCATAAGGTTTGAGTTCCTGTCTCAATTAGGGTTTAGATGAATTCGATGTAATTAAATGTCTGCTATATTTTCAGTTTGCAAACATAGCCAGTGCTTTGGTGTTCGCCTAAGGTACTTTGGGGAGTTTTATGGGACAAGAAGGAAATTGCTTCTTAGAAAGTGGCTTCTAGAGAAATTCTTGGCATCCCACCAAGACGTTTACAAGGCTGTGGTCCTGCAAAGTTTCTTTATGTAAGAGCAAAAAATAATAACAAAGAGAGAACCCCAAGCTCTGGAGGCAACTTGCTAATGTATCTCAGGGATTGTATTGAAAGAACTTCATGCCAGTTTTGCAAAACAACGTACTT
The DNA here is from genome assembly GCF_028564815.1 of Eubalaena glacialis. NCBI lineage: Eukaryota > Metazoa > Chordata > Mammalia > Artiodactyla > Balaenidae > Eubalaena > Eubalaena glacialis. The sequence continues at coordinate 53,523,803 of NC_083728.1, read as the reverse complement.
ATGAATTTAAATCTACCATTCAGAGTGTATTAAGCTTTAAAAGCATAACCACAGACAGACAGTAAACCGTTTAACTGAATCCCAGATACCGGACTTTCATATTCCGGTTATTACAGGCTGTCATGAGCCCCCTTGTCAGCTCTCCTGGATCCTAGAAACGTGCCTGATGTTCTTTGGTGAGGTCCACCTAATTTTGGCTGGGTTTGCCTTTCTTCAACTAACACCCTGTCCATGCCGGCCCCTTTACACAAACCCAGGCAGCACCCAGAGGTGGTGCCTCTGAATGGAAACCTGCCTTGGATTGGGTTCCCCCAGAAGAGAATCTAAGACACAAGTTCAAGTTCAAGTAGTTTAGCTAAAAGGTGATCCCAGGACAGCCCAGCCAGGAAGTTGGGGAGTGAGATAAGGAAGAAAAAGCAGCCGAGGAAGGTGTGTTCCCAGCAAGTCCCTAGTGTGGGCAACTGGTTTGACTGCTTCTGGGGGGACTGGGAGACGGTGTAGAACATGGCCTCCAAGTTATCTCACCCAAGGGGGAGGGAGCAGGGATGTTTATCCACCAGCCTCCCCCATCGTTGCCTAAGGACTGCCTTTGAGGGATGTGAATTCCCCAACATTCCAATTTTCTGGGCATAGGCAGGATGGACTTTGGGGTCCAGAGAAAACCCCTAAGCAAAGAGACATGTGAGGCCGGCTGTTGGAAGGACCTGAAATGGTAAAGGTGGGGAGATATGAGTGAGGTCCATAAAGCATGGCTACAAACTCAAAACTCAGCCTTCAAACATAAGCCGTCCAGTGGGTCTCATCTCCAGCTCCCTGGGAGAAGACAAGCCTCAGTGCCAGGCTGCCTCCCAAGAGCTCAGGGCCAGGATAGCTTGCACATAGGGAAAGCCCTTCCTGTTCAAAATAACAGCTGCCATTCTAGGTACTTTTGCTTCCACTTGGGATGCAGTAGACCTGAGCTCCCATGGGAGCACAAAGAGAAATCTGGATAAGGTAAAAATCATCCTTCTATATGGATATCAAGGAACAGTGGAGACAAGAAAGGCTTGATGAACTGATTTCTAGAGAGAGCAGCCCATCGTACGTGAGCTGTGAGCCCTGGTGGGTCTGGATGCAGGGGAGCAGCAGGTCCCAGAACTTCACGGGGTGGAGACAGGTCAGCTGAGCATCAGCAAGGGTGGAGAGGGGTGGGATGCACTGGAGTCTGAAAGACGATCCAGGACAACAATGCTTTGATCCACCCACCCCAGATCTGTTGAGAAAAAAAAACGGAAGTGAAGGCAGGGCCGACGAACAGAAAGAAATCGTTCCATCTGCCCCATCTCCCACCTTCTCCTGAGACCTGAAATGGAGGCACCCAAAGGGAATTGGGAATTTGCAATGCCAGACCAAACCCTGATAAGAACTGTGAGACTGGCCCTTCCTTAGGAAGCTGGATGCGGTTGGGCTGAGCCGAGGTGAGCTGACATTTGAACCCAGGCTGACATCTGAATAATCACCTCCTCCCTTTAGTCAACAGAGGAGAGAAGAGCTGGAAATTTCCAGAGGGAAAAGAACCAGTATTATTCTTCAGTTCTCACTCTTCCATATATAATTTCCAGGATGCAACAATAAATTACAGGACCTGTGAAGAGGCAGGAACAAACTTATAACCAAGGAAAAACAGCGGCAGAAGTAAACCACAGATGATCCAGATACAAGAATTGGCAGAAAAGAATTTAAACTGTCTACCATCTGTCTTAAATAGGGAAAGGTGGGAAGAATAAGTAAGGATGGGTAATTTCAGCAGAGAAATGGAAAAAATAAGAAAAACCAGATAGATGCTATATATGTTAAAAAATAATAAGTTACTATTTATTGAGTTTCACCAAACTGCAGGCACCACACTAGATGCTTTATAAATATTTGTAGAAATACACCCCCTGACTTTTAAGATAGTATTGTCCTCATTTACAGACAGGGAATTGAGTATCTGTGGGCAGAGGGCTACCATGAAGTAGTTCAGCCTGGATTTGAGCCCACATCTGCTGACTATAAAATCCATTCTCTTTCCACATGGGAAACTTATGAATTAAAAACCTCCAGATGTTATTATTGGGTTCTTATAATTATCCCTTAGCCCGTGTGTGTTCCTTAGAAATGTTGAGTGTAGGAGCTCGCGACAAAGCGAAGAATAGACATGCCAGCATGATGGTGGTGACCCAAGCTGGGTGATGGAAGCTCTCAGCCCAACAAGTGCTCATGTAGAAGCTCCTCTTGTAATCAGATGGCATCATCCTCTGCTGGGCTTACACTTCCACCAAACAGATGAGGGATTCAGGCTAAGAAACACAGTGAGAGGTCCACAGACCACCCCAGTTACCTGTACACCTTGGTTCCTGGCTTATTGTTCCCCAAACAAAACCCAACAACAAACACATCACCTATCAAGTTCCAGTTCTGAGAAGCATCCAGTTTCCCCAAGAGACCAGGGACTGAGGACAGGTGAGGCTGAAGACCTCACCCCGCTAGTTGCCAAAGCTAAAAATAGGAGCTGGAGGCCTGCCACCACCACTAGAGTGGGGGGAAAAAGGCACAAGGAAGAGAACGAGTGATCTGCGGAGAAAGGAAGGGGGCAGGTGCAGGTGGAGGCCTCATCTGGGAGGCAGGATGCTATAATATTTGATCCGGTGAGGAGCTGGAGAGGAGAATTTGTGGTGCAGGAGTAGACCAAGGCCAAGGTCAGGTCCAGCTGGTGCAGTCGCTGGATTCTCCCACATTCCAGGAAAAGAGAGTTTCTCCCAGTGTCATCTGCAGGCCGCCTGCCTCAGGAGGACCTTGTTGAAAGCAGATCCCCTGCCCTAGTCCAGACCAACTGAATCAGAAGAGCAGCTGTACCTGCTTGAACCCCATCTGCAGGCTTAGCTCTGCTCAATTCTCAGACCAAGCTTGACCTTGGGCAAGAGGCAGCCCTCCTTGGGCAGTTGGCCCAGGCAGCATAAATGGTCCCCTCTTGATGCCCCCATCCTGTGACTGGCTGTCTGCCTGAGGCCGTCTCCCTCACTGTTCCCTGGTGTCTTTTCCCTGGCCGGTCTCCCACAAGGCCCGGTCCTGATAGAGCCCCACACCTGACCTTTCCCTGATATATGCTGTTGTTCCTGGCCCAGGGTTCCTTTAAGGTCACCCACAGCTCTGTGCTGCTCCATCTCGATGGCCTCTGCATCCTCATCCCAGATCTCTGTGCTCGCTTTGACTTTGGCTCGCAGTACTTGTTCCTGGTTTGTTCTACTTCCTTGAAATGATCTCTGGAGATAAGATCCCACATGTAGATTAGGTAAGAGGTTTTTGGTTTCAGGTAACAAAAAATCCCCAACTCTAACTTGGCCTCTTAAATGATGGAAATTTATTAGTGTCTGAAAAATACAGAAGAAAATGGACATCAGGCATGGTTTGATCAAGACTCCAGCACCATTTTCTGTGATTCTCTTGTCACTAACCTCCTCTGTTCCCTTCCTCATACATGTTTTCCTTCATGGCACAAAAGGAGGGGGGGGCTGTAGCAGTTTCAGGCCTCATATTTCACACTGACCAGGAAGGAGGAGAATATCTCCCCACCCTTCATCCCTCACCTGGCATCATCAAACAAAAATCTGATTGGGCTGAATCAGGCCACCTGACCATCTCTGAACCAGTCACTGTGGCACAGGAACTAGAGTTACCCAGTTGGCTTAGATCACTCAAGAACCACCCACCCATTTCCTCCTTCTCCCCAGAGGTAAGGATATGATTGGTTCCACCTCAGATATATAGCTTTTGGTCCCTGGTTATCATAGAAAGCAGATAAATGACTACAGAACAAAGCCTGTGTAGTATCATGTACTGCCTCACTGGCTGTGTTCCCTGGGCTGGTGTAACATAAATGATCAAATGCATACAGATCCGTCACAGGTCTTTGTGTGGACATATGCTTTAATTTCTTTGGGGTAGATAACGCAGGAGTGGGATTGCTGGGTCATATGGTGAGTATGTTTATAAGAAACCACCAACAGTTTTTCAAAGTGGCTGAAGCCCTTTTGTATTCCCACCAACAATATGTGTATTCCAGCCACTCTGCATCATGACCAGCACTTGGTATTATCAAGTTGTTTTGTTTTAATTTTAGCCATTCTAGTGAGCATGCGTGGCACCTCGTTGCGGTTTTAACTTGCATTTCCCTGATGAGTCATGATGTTGAACATCTTTTCATGCGCTTACTTGCCATGCATATATCTTGTTTGGCAAGAGTCTGTTCAAATCTTTGCCCATTTTTAAGGGGGGTTTTCACCCTCTCATTCTGTGGTCCAGCAGTGTCTGTACCATGACACTCAACTACCCTTCTGAGACATTCTGTCCAATTCATTTGCACCTCCAAATCAGCAAAGACTAGGGCTGTTACAAATGCTTTAAAGTGATCGTGGCAATGTTTTGTTAGCTTTGTTGGATGCATTTGGGTTTGCAAGAGAGGTCCTCTGAAATGGCGCTCTTCAATCATGTGGGAGAAAATGGAGAGGTCACTTCCCTTTCGTCCCGCAAAGGGTGTAGCAGTAACGAGACCTGAGATGCATCCTTCCAGAACGTGAGGAGGACAGCAGGAGTCTCTGTGGCTGGGGATGAACCTTCCTTCCGTGTAATTAAGTCTCACGTTGCTCCTTAAAATGGGCGAAGGGGATAGAGTTTCAGGTCACCATCTAGGTCCTTGGAAATGCTGCCCTCGGTGCTGGTGAGGGCTTTCAATGTACAAGGAGCCCAGAACCTTACAGCTGTCCCAGCTGAGCGCCACCCCAAGAGGAAGGTCCGTCTTTAGGGCACAAATGTCATTTTCTTGTCATGATCATGCCCAGACAGACGCCACACCCCCCATGCTGCCTCTGGTTACAGCCAGACCCCCGCCCCACGAGCAGCTGAACCGGGGGCTGAAGGGTGAGTGGAGTGGGGACAGAAGCCTATCTGGCTGGTGGATGCTTGTTTAATTGTTTCTCTTGAACAAGCATCCCTAGTCGTCAGCCTGGCACTATTCTCACGGCATTATACGTATCAACCCCTTTGGTCCTCACAAGAACCCTCTGAGAAGGACAGTGTTTTTACAAAAGAGGAAACTGAGGCTCTGAGAGGCCAAGTAAACTGCCAGTCATAGAACCATTAAGTTGGGAGGCTTTTAGGGCTGTAGGGGTCCTAAAAGCACAGCAATGGGAAGATCCCCCTCCAGACCAGCTCTGCCAGTAGATCTGGACCAGAGGCCTCATACATTAAGCTCCCTCCATACCACAGCCATCCTCCCCATTCACAGCTCAGCACCTTCCCATCCCAGTAAAACCCGCCTCACCAAGGAAGCAGAAGGGCGTGACCCAGTGAAAAGGGAAAGGTGGGCCATCAAATGCCTCCTTCACCCCAAGGTAGCATGTGTGGCATCTGCTGAACTTCCGTTCTGGTGGGTCTGGCATCTTGGGCCCCGCAATCCACTCCTGAGCTCCCTGAAACTGCCAGGTGACCCCAGGCACCCCCAGCCTGGCCACAGAGACCAACTGCCCCAGCACACATGCCCTTAATTCACAGGCAGAGCCTGCAGAACTAGGGAAGGTGAAGAATTCCAATCAGGGCGTTCTAACTCCATCCCAGGTGGAAAGTCACTGGGAAACTTCCAAAGTAGAAGGGACCAGAATGTTAGCAAGTGGTGACTGTGCATGTGCAGAGGATGAGGAAGGCTGCTGCGTCTCTTCCCGTAGCCCGGTGTCCCCCGGAGTCCGCATCTCCCCTCCTGTCACCCCGCCCTCACAGGGCACTGCAGGGGCCATGACAGAACAGACCACATTTCACGCTTTGGGTACTACCGGCCCCCGAGGCCTGTGGCTATCCAGTACCTAGAATCACAAGCCTGTTTTTGCATAATAATATTAACTCAAGGTGGTTTGTTTCTTATATCGTCATCTGTGAATTTAAACCCATGGTAGTAATCCATGGATTGTGTTCTGGGGGAAATGTTTATTATATTTCTTCTTTGGGCAGTAAGTCCATTTATTGATTCAACAAATGTTTTCTGAAAGCCTGCTGTGTACCAGGCACTGTTCTAGGCCCTGGTGAGACACCAGTGAAGAAAGGACAGAGTTGGAGCAGGCTGTGGGGTGTTGAATATCCAACAGGAATGATGGATGGGTGGATGTGTGGGTGGATGGGTGGATGGGTGGGTAGATGGGTGGGTGGGTGGGTAGATGGGTGGGTGGGTGGATGGGTGGATGGGTGGGTGAATGGTTGGATGGATGGATGGATGGATGGATGGATAGATGGATGGATGGGTGGATGGATGGATGGGTGGATGGATGGAGAGAGGGATAGAGTCTGAGATAGTGGGATAGTGAATAGGGAGAGGGTATATGTGTCCAGGGGTGGTCAGTGCTGTGAAGAAAAATAAAGCAAAGTAAGGATTACAGAGAGTGGGTGGGAAAAGAGATATTGATTTATAAAGGATTTCCAGGGAAGATCCCTCTGCGAGCGTTGATAGTGTAATGGAGTGAGAAAATACCACTAAATTCCACTCCATAAAGAAAATGGCACCAAATAAAATTAAATGATTTTTGAAAGACTCTGGTTCCAGCCACTGTTTCAAACATTTGAGCTCCTCTTTGAGCAGAGGGAACATGCCGGCCAAGCAGATAGACCGCCATTGCCCCTGGGATGCTGTGAAAGGCTGGTGGGCTAACCTCGCAGGCTAGAGTGAGGAAAGAGCAATGCGAAGGGCAGCAGGAACCGCCATTGCCCCTGGGATGCTGTGAAAGGCTGGTGGGCTAACCTCGCAGGCTAGAGTGAGGAAAGAGCAATGCCAAGGGCAGCAGGAAGAGGTGTGTGCACTGACCACCCCCAGCCTGGCGATGATGGGATGCATGAGGAGGCTGCAGAAGTGAGGGAGATGATCGCGGTGCCAGGCTGTGAACTCCCTGAGAGCTCAGCCTCCCTCCACTGTTTCCCACTCTGTCCGCAGTGCCGAGAGTATTGCCCGCATATGGGAAGCACACGGTCAACTTTGATGCATTTACTAAGTGATGGCGATACCCTTGATACCAGAGAAGGGGAGGGTTGTTGTATGGATCAGAGAGAGAGTTCACGGTGCCCCACAGCTGGACACAAACGCGCCCAGGAGCTATTTGACCAGTGTCTGGGGCATTAGAAGATGTGTGGATGCATGTCACAACTTGCCATCAGGTGCCCCAAAGACCAGGTGAATTGAAACAACTTGAGACACAGTCTTGAAACAAATTGATTGGTGTTCTTAGGATCTCCACTCACTGCCTATTATGTGCAGAAACAGGGCATACAGAGTTGAGGAGGATGGGAAAGGTCCCGGCCCTCCTAGAGCTCCTAGACCAGTGGGGGGACACAGACAAAGAGTGTGGAAACCAATAAATGATCACATAATAGTATGAAGAAGAGACCTTGAAGGAAATGCATTGGGCAATGGGATGGGAGAACTGCAGGGGAAGGGGAGGGGCAGCTTTAGGGAGGTGGTCAGGGAAAGTGTCGCAAAGGAACCCCGAATCACGAAGGCAGCACCGTATGGAGACCTGGGAAAGAGAGTTACAGGTCGAAAGACTAGTTGGGTGTTCAGACAGGAACAAGCACGGTGTGTTTGAGGGTCAGAGAAAAGGCCAGCTTGGAGCCTAGTGAAGGAGGGGTAGGGGTGTGGCTGGGAGAGAGCTCTGGCAGGGACAGATCATGGTGGGGATTCGGGTGCTGTGGGAAGCTGTCAGAGGACTCTAAGCTGTAGAGCAACATTATCTGATTTTTCCTCTGGGAAAGTTCACTCCAACTACTCCGTGGAGAAAGGAACCCGATGGTGACAAGATGGTAGCGGGGAAACCAGTGGTGAGGCGTCAGTTGAAATCTGGGCAGTAAATATAAGAAGTGGTTGCTGGATTTAGAATATTTTTGGAGGTGACACCAAGAGGATTTGCTGGTGGATTGGAAATGGGGGTGATCGAATGAAATAAATCAGGGAAGATTCTGGGATTTTTGTCCTGAGCGATATACATGGGTCCTGACTCTACAAATGAGAACAAACTGGTCATGAGAAATTTGGAGAGTTTGTTTACAGAGAATAGACAGCCCTTTATCTAACATATTCTGAAGTCTCCCATGGTGTGTCAGATCCAGAAACATGGTAGGGTCACTGACACACACTGTGAGATTGTTTTTAATTGAAAGTTTGGTTGGCCATCGGTTACTCACTGGCCACTTGGCTGGGTGGCTTCTGTCACCAAGAGCCTGGCTCAGCCTTACCGAGCAGCCCCCCAGCTCTCTCCTGTTGGTGTCACTTGTGGGGAAGGACCTCATTAGCTCCTTCCAGGATCCCAGACACAGGGATACCTGAGTTCTGGACAGCACTGCCCGTCTCGTGCCAACCAGCCTTTGTGAATTTACAGTTGGCACCTAGGAGCTCATAGTCGTGATTTTGCATATGGTGAAGCCGGATCAGAACAGTTGAAATCCACGGCAGGTAACCTGGTGTGTCTTGACCCATCATAATCTCCATTGTCCCCTTCCCCCGCCCCTCCCCCTGCCCAACCTCGGTCCAGATAAAGCAGGGATATTTCATCAGATCATACTAGGCTGCAGTACCATGGGGTTGTCCAGACTCTCTGAGTTCCTGATGAGCCATATCACTACCCGCGAATTCATCAGGCAATAGGGACTCGGAGAAGCAGGGGAGGTGACCAAGGAAAATTTTGTTCTTTTGGTTTGGGGGGCTTTTTTTAATATAACAAAATACTTTTCTGGTCCTTTCTTTTTTATTCTGGCCAATCTCAATTTATTTATGTGAGGTAAGAATTTATTCCCTCCTCAACCTGAATCTCCAAGAGAAAGAAACAATAGTCATTAACCTTTCCAGATAGTGTGCGGACCATCTGGGGCAACAGGTGAGCTCATGTACCAAACGTCTGGCTTTTACAGGCAAAGGGAGATGGAGCAGTGGTGGGCCTGGGGCTCTCGCTCCCCTGACTCAACCACAGGGGATGCTCTTTCCATGGCAACGAGGGGAATTCTTCCTTTCTTGTAGTGGTCATACATGAGTGCCACTCCCCGGGAGATGGGAAAGAAAACAGCCTCGTGGGCTTTATTTGTTTGTGATTATTTTTCCAAGATCAAGCTATGGTTACAGTTGTTAGAATTAGGGTACTCAATATGGTAGCCAGCAGCTGGGAGATTCAAGGGCTAGGTCAGCTGTCAGATAACATTAGATCCTTGGCTTTAATCGTTTTAAGATCTTGGTCATCATACTGTAAACCTTATTTCTTACCCCTCTTGGTCTACCTTTGGTCACTGCAACATGCAGCTTCTAAAAACGGGTGTCCAGCATCCCCATGGCATCTTTGCTTCCTCCCCCCACTTTTTTTTTTAACAAAATACAACTTTCTTCTGCTCCCCATCTATTTTTCTATTTACTTTTATTTTAAAGTAAAGACAGTTTTCAGATTAATAGCTAATCTTTATTGGGATCTCAGCTGAGTTGATACAAGATTATATGTATTAACTTGTTTTAATCCTTATATCTACCATGGTGTAGATATTGGTTTTCTTCCTTTTATAGACGAGAAAACAGAGCCCAGAGAGGGAGGTGGGGAAACTTGCCCCAGACCACACATCCAGGAATAGCAGAGTTGGAACTCAGAACCAGGCAGGCTTGTTCTAGAATTTGTGTCCTTAATCTCTATGGGACTCTGTAAACCAGCAGAGCAAAACAATGCAGAGCACCGCCCCCACCCCAGCCCCCGTGGAAGGTCGTAGAACTTGTCTCTTGATTGGAGGAAGAGGCTGTCCTAGATTGTCAGACAGCTCTTCTGTATGGTCTAGATGTACAGGGCATGTCCAGGGCATCCTTGAAACTTTTTGTTTTAGAACCTGTTATAGAAAGTGCTGAGACGGGTGACCCGGGGGAGGGTGGGTGTTTCCAAGTGAGAAACAAGAGGATGTCTCCCTTTGGAAACTGAGACTCTTTTCTGAACGACGTTTACACGTGCCCTGACTATGGAGCGTCCTGGATGTGGTGGAGGACTAGATGGATTTTAAGGCTCTTTCTATCATCAGCTTCTAAAACCAACCCAGCCCCGTGAGCTTCCCTAGCACGCAGTGGCGGAGGACGAGCCCTTCATTGTCCCTGACGTTGGCTGGCATTGCCCTGAGTGATGTGTCCAGCCCACTCTGCCCTTGTTCTCCATTCTCTCTTTTGTAAGGGAATCAACTCTGTTTCAGGGACGAGGAGGAAAGATTGAGGGGACAGCTAGATGGGTTTTCACTCATGTTAGGGAGGCAAAGGTCAGGCGTGTCCCCGGTGAAGTGTTTGCTTTCCTTTCTGGCATCTCTTGCACTGCCTCTGAGGCCCCCGTGAGCCTTCCTGAGAGAAAGCCTCAGTGCCTTCCCCACAAAGCTGTGAACAGAGCGGAGACAGGACCTCTGTCGCTCTTACCCCAGCGGTGGGTCACCTTCCGCCCTCTCTGCCTCTCCTTGCCCCCGGCTCCAGCCCCCAGCCCCCGCCAGCTCCACCTCGACAGACACGAAGTGTGATTTAGAAGGAAAAGAGGCCTTACGAATCATCAGGTCTCTGGCCCCGGTTTGGCCAGGGCTGGGGCTAAGTTCACTTCATCCCAGTCCTGGGCTGAAATTCTGTGGGGTTTTGGTCTGCGTGTTCCTGGCCACCACGCATCATCTGCCCACGGACTGGCCAGGCTGCTCAGCGGGGGATGATGGTGTGTGCAGACTTTTTACTTCTCCGACTTCAGGGTCCCTGATGTCTCTCTGTTTCCAAAGAAAAGAACAGTGTGGAAGCGGGGTCCATAGTGGATATTTCTGAGGTCGTTTGCAGGCTTTTGGTGCTCATGTATCAAGCAAGCTCCATCAGAGATGGAATCAATAGACTCCATAAATAGTTCAAAATGACTTCGTATCTGCGACCAAATCCTTTGGGGGTCTGAACACCTGTTTGCCCAGTAGGCTGGCTGTTGTCAAACCACTTAGCTGTTGTTTGAGAGCAGGAATTCCTTGAGCCATCAGAAGAAAGAAGTTTCCTGGAGCTTGCAGAGGTCCACGTTTTCCCTTCCGTTCTTTTTTTAGTTTTTTATTCATTAAATTGCTTGTTTGTTTTGGAGCCAAGGGTTCTGGCACGGCCTTGGAGCCATGCGTGCATACGATCTGAAAAAACTGCTGTGACTTCCTGGGGTGCCGGCTCCAGCTTCCTCGGTGCCCCGTCCACAGAGCCTGGTGCAGAGGGAAACGTCCAGCCTTCGCCTCTGTCATTTCTGGGTCTGCACTGAGCCCCATCGCTCCAGGTCGTGTAAGGATTTCCAAGGAAGGCCTGGGACTCCAGTAGCTGTTATTCTTTGAAAGGCAGCAGAGGTCTTTACAAGCCCCGACAGCACCAACGTGGTCTAGTGATTTATTCCATCAGTGCGTATTTCCTGAGTGGTAGTTCCAGCGTTTGGGGAGGTGATGGTGGCAGCACAGACCCCTGAGTTCTCCTAGTGACTATAGTCTAGCGGAGGGAAGACCGATGGTAAACAAGGACCCAATACATCAGCAAGGTAATTTCAGACAGAAGTAGTCTGACGTTAGTAAAATAGGGTAACGTTAGTGACCAGCAGGGAGCGAGGAGGCTGCAGTGGAGCCACGGCAGATGGTACAAGGCCACGCTGGGGCTGAGACCTGACTGGTATGAGGGAGGAGCCACGTGGCGATCTAGAACGTTCCAGGCAGGTGAGGGAAGCAGAGAGAAAGCCAGTGCTGCTGGAGAGCAGGGGCCCGGGGGAAGGAAGACCTGGGGGCCAGGCGGGCCTGGCCTGGGCTCCTGAGACCTGGTGAAGGGTTTGCTTGCGATCAGGACCATGTTCTAGGAAAATAATTAGGGGCATTTTCCCTGGGGAGACGTCACAGAGGGCGGAAAGGAATCGGAAATTCGGGTGTTACCCGAGATCTCTCCAGGTGTTAGATGGCATGTGCGGACCTTGCTAATGTCACCCAGGTGTGAGTCTCCACCACAGCCGTGGATGCCAGGGGCAGTGGAGGAGGGTTGGCTCAAAATCCCCGGTTGCTGGCTCTGAGGAATTGCTCCCCCCGACGTTCCTCTCCCCGCCATCCCTCGCGAGCTCCGTGACCTCCATTCAGTGCCCCTCCCACCCCCTCAGCCTCTGTTCCATTCCTGAAAGATGATGAATACATTAACCTTGGCCGTCTTCTCCTCACTCTCTTATTCCCAGTCTTATCCGTTTTTCCTTCAAATTCTCAGCATTACCATCTTCCTGGTGAGCATCTTGATCAGCTGGTCCCCGGCTCTAGTGATTGCCTCCCCCCACTCGGGGGCCCGTTCTCCTCCACTCCCTCGCCCGCATCAGAACACTTGGTCTGAACAAAGTTTATGGTATTTCCAGGTCCAAGAGTTAAATCGGGAAGTCCCGTTTGGGTGCGGAAATATTGGAATTTGGTTGGGCTGTCAGGAGGTTTATTATGAACAGCAGGTTGGAATATTCGTCCATGGGGGGGCCACTTTGTTGGTCCACCTTCCACGGTTAAGTAGCCGTCTCTTCTGAGTTGTAATTTGTCAGATTTCTGTTAAAGCTGTGCTTCCTCTACTTCCCAGACTCTGTCCATGGTGCCTAAGCTGAGTGTCCTCCCAGACTAGAGTTGCCCCAAATCCTAGCGCAAGGGGGCAGGCTTTATTGAGAGCAAGGCGCTGCTCATGCATTTCCTTATTTATTCCTTGTAATAACATCAGGGTAAGTTTAGTCCAGTTTGGAAAATGAAGACATTTGACAAAGGTGGTAGGCAGGCCCCAAGATGGTGTTCCATTGACCCCAGGCTCCTGGTGTTCAGGCCTTTTGGTTCCCTTCCCACACTGAACAAGGATCATCCACGTAGCCAGTAGTATATTGTGGAAAAGGCAGTGTGTGTCATCTGAGCTTGGCCGTAAAACCATAGCACTAGAGCTTCTGCATCCCTTTCTCTCTTGGGTCACTTGCCATGTTGTGAGGACACTCAGGCAGGCCTGTGGAGAGGTCTACCTGGAGAGAAACTGAGCCTCCTGCCAACAGCACAAACTTACCTGCCGTGAGACTGAGCCACCATAGAAGCAGCTCTTCCAGCTCCTGTACGTCATCGGATGACTGTGGCCCCAACCTAGTGAGACCGTGAGCCAGAACAACCCCACTTCCAAATTCCAAACCCTCAGAAACTCTGTGAGATAATGTTTATTGTGTTACGTTGCTAAATTGGGGGGTAATTTGTTACACAGCAGTGGGTAACTAATACAGTCAAAGTTACCCCCATTTGACAAATGACAAAGCAGACATCAGGGATTTCCAGCAAATGACAGAGCAGGAAATCATGACCACATCCGTTTCACGGACAAATCCATGCTCTTACCTCCCTGCATAGCTGCCTGTGGCATCATACTTTTGACAGGCAAGCAGTATCAGGAAAATGCAACAGACCACATTGACTTCATCTCAGTCCTGAAGTGGTCCTAGATTTTGGGAACCCTGAGATAGCATAGAATGAGCAAGGGGATGATGTCACAATTTGTATGAAGTGTTTGATTGATCAGATTTAATTAAAGCTCCGTACTCACCCAGTTCAGCCACAGCTGGCTGATGTTTAAAGACTTTTTCACCATGTTTATTTCTATTTCTTTCTCTTATAATTTTTTAAAATCACTTTAGTCCACAGCTTAAATAGTCTGTTTCCAATTAGGACTTCTACTAAGCTTTCTCCACAAAAGAGGTCTTTTCTTTGCTTTCTTTTCTTTTCTCTTCCCCTTCCTTCCTTCCTTCCTTCTTTTCTGCCTTCCCTCCCCCCACCCATTCTCCCTTCCTTCCTTCCTTCCTTCCTTCCTCCCTCCCTCCCTCCCTCCCTTCCTTCCTTTCTTTCTCTCTTTCTCCCTCCCTCCCTCCCTCCCTTTCTTCCTTCCTTCCTTCCTTCCTTCCTTTCTTTCTATAAAATGTAGCCTTGCTGCTAGAATTTCATAGCAATGTATGAGTTTCGGAAGCTGTCGTCATCTGATTCTTAGGATTTGCAGCAATTTATATTCACTGCCATTAAGAGATGAAGGTTCAACCCCACAGCCTGCCGTTCTCATTATTGTCAGATTTGCTCATCCAGAGCCGTCATACGTGCCGTCTTCTTTGGGGGAGACATTCTTTACAGCATGGGCTTTCTGATACCTACCTGCAGAGTCTCTGTTTAGTGATCTGATTTTTCCACATCTTCCCGGCAAGTTACAACCACCAAATTGTTAAAGCTTCCGTTTTCCCCACAAATCAGTCTGTTGAACTTGCCAAACCAAAATAAAACAGTACAACTTAAGAGCTTTGAAAGGAAAACAGAAATTCCACCTATTGGGCTGCTTTTGTTCCAGCTCCTCCATCCGATGACGGCTGGAAGCAGCAGCTAGAGATTCCATAGAACTCAGAGGAAGAGACTGCCCCTCCCTGGTCCTCCGGGTTCTGACCAGCTGTGCCCACTTTCTGAAGCCAGTTCTGACACCCAGCTCGCACCCCTAGGCTGGGAGTAGTCGTTTCCAAAGCCTGGAATCACCTTTGGGTGAGGCCTCGTGACGCCCCTCACCCAGACTTGCTATTTGGCCCTGGTCAGCAACTCAGCAAAGGAAAGTCGTCCGAACTAGGCAGCCTCACACTTCGATGTCCTGAGATAAAGCAGGCCTGTGGCATCGTGCCCGGAGCCCCGTGCTAACAGACTCCTTAACTGAACGTGGTCCTGGGGTGCAGGGGAGAGTGACTGCCCACTTGGGTTCCCCGTGAATGCGCTGCTCACCAGTGTGTGTGTGTGTGTGTGTGTGTGTGTGTGTGTGTGTGTGTGTGTGTGGACTTGTCTTGTTTTAGGTACTGCTTGCTGAGGCCTTAGAGCTCCCAACACGGGGTAGGGCGACTTATATCATTTAACTGAGCTGCTTACAGCAGGGATGATTCTGGCAGAGACTGGTTCAGTGTCCGTAGAATTAATGGCAATTGGTATTGATTTTATTTTTTATTCTATAGCTCAGAGTACTTAAAAAGTATTTGGTGCTGAAATGCAGAAACACCCATTTAACTGTAGGGGATTTCAAGCTCCAATTAAGCTCCAAGACCTCTCACTAAATTTGAATGTGAACGACTGCTTGGCAAATGGTATTCATCAGATTCTGATGGGTGAATTTTTAGAGCCCAAGGAAGGGTGCTAACTACCCTCCTCTCTGTCCATAAACATAAATAGAAGGCATGTGTGCACCCCTCACGGGTGGGAGGGAGATCAAAGGGGCACCGAGCATGTAGGACTGAGGGTGTAGAGAGAAGAAAGCCCGGGAGGGTCATGAGCCACAGAAGAACGACCAGGGGGACGGGTGGACCGATGCTCAGTGGGGCAGGCGGTGGTTGTGTGGCTTGCCCACACACATGGCTAGTTACTGCCCCACTATGCATGGAACCGCGCGGCCGTGCTTCGAGCCCAACCCCCTTTGGCCATTCCGTTGTGTGTGGCCAAGCTGGGCTTTATACATGGTCCACCTGTTGGTCCTGCCCCGGTGCTGCCCCTCCGGGCCCTTCCTGAATTAACAAAGAGATGCGTATGCACGAAGCAGAGAGGGACATGCTGCCTGGGTCCAGACAGTTATCTTCAAGGAAGCCACCAGAAATATGAGTCAACTCGGAGATATTCTTGCAGAACCTATGTCCTGTGACATGCCTGTTCTCCTGCCCCCACTCCCTTCAGGCTCCTCAAACGTCTCCTCCTGGACACAAATCCAGTGAGCTCTTCCCACCGGGCATCCTCTTCACCTGCTCTGCTCTGCAAAATGCTTTCTTCCCCCTGAATCCTCACTTCTCTCACCCCAGTGGGCACATCCCTCCCCGACAGAGCCGCCCTTAGTCCCATCCCCCTCATATGGGACAGACTGATGTGGTCTCGGGACCTCAGCTTCCTCTGCTGGGCACCGCACTCTCCATCCCTGGCCTTGACTTTTCTCGCATCCTCAGGACTTAGTTTGCAAATGGGCTGCCAGACCTTTCCAACCTGGGTCCTCTGGGACAGCCTCCAAATCAAGGTCTAAACCTTGAACTAGACTCTACCCATTGACTATTAGTATTAGTCTGGGTTCTCCAGAGAACAGATGTGTATATATAAACAGATAAATCATATACACTATATATGCAAAAATATATGTGTATATGACTTACCATAAGGAATCAGCTCACACTATTACGGAGGCTGAGAAGTCCAAGAGCTGCAGGGTGAGTCAGCAAGCTGGAGGCCCCAGGAGAGCTGATGGTGTAGGACACTCAGGTCCAAAGGCCTGAGAACCCCGAGAGCTATTGATGTAAGTTCCAATCCGAGTCCAAGTCTGAAGGCAGGAGACCAACGTCCTAGCCCAAAGACAGGCAGAGAGAAAGAATTCTTTCTTCCTCAGCCTTTATTCTCCTCAGGCCCAGGCACCCACCCACAGTGGGGAGTCTCATCCGGAAACACCCTCACGTTCATGCCCCGAAATAATGTTTAACCAACTATCTGGGTACTCGTGACCCAGTCAAGCTACATGTAAAGTCAACCATCACACCCTCCCCCCCGAGTTCTTCAGGTGCATTGAGTGCATCCCTTGCTTTCTGTCGCTCACAATTTAAGCCTCAACCTCATGGCAGACTCTCCATGTCCAGCCCATTGTCAAATCTGATCGATTCTTCCATCACAGCATTTCTTGTATCTGTCCTTTCCTTTCCAAGTCCACTGACACCGTCCGACGCAGACCTTCACTCTTGGGCACCTGAACTACCAGAGGCCCCTCACCCCGTCTTTCTGCTCTTTTTCCTCTCTTCCTCAAATCCATTTTCACATTGATTAAACTTCGTGAACCTCCCCTTGACCTCGTCTCTTGCCTGCAAGGCCCATCTTGCATGGTCATTTCCCGTTTCTGGCTGGCTTTAACCCATCCACACTTAGAACAGAACTGAACCACTGCTTATTGTGCCTCAGAGTCTTACCTCATTCAAGTGCTTCCTCGTGTGCTTTTCCTCCTGACTGGAATGCCCTTCCTCATCTCTGTTCATGCCACACCATCCCCCAGTTTTGAAACTGCATGTCACTTTTGTTCTACAAGTATATATTCGATGTCACCTCCTGCAAGAAGCCTTCCCTGATTTCACCAGGTGGACATAATCTTCTCTTCTTCAAACTCCCATAGCAGTCTTTTCAGTTTTATTTTGTTATTCATGTCTGTCAATGATCATCTCTAACAGACTCCTAAACCTGTCTGTCCAAACTGATTCTTCTGGTATATACTTCTTTGGTGATGGTGATACAGGGGTGAGGGTGTCGAGAAAATACATCAACATGTGAATATTAATTAGCACTATGAGATGTAAATATGTGTCAAGACAGCAAACAATGTGAAGTTATAGGTTGGTAAATGATTACCAAATGAATGGTACAGTTTTCAAGATCCCAGCACATTTTTCTATAGCAGGAGTTAAAGACTGTCCTTCGGTGTCTGTGTCCCATCAGCACATGCCGTTCTATGAAGAGGCATAACTCAGTAACTTTTTTTGCAAATTAGCAACACTTGCTGCATGTTTCAGGTGTGCTTTTGTTGTCTCTGTAAAATCACCATGTCACAATAAGGCTTCAAGAAAGAAGAATGATGACGTGCTTCTTTTAAGTGCCAGAAAGAGGGTATCATGTATGATGGAGCCAGGGGCCCTCGTTGATCTGCATCCAGTATTCATTATCCAAGCCCCTGCTGTTAGCAGTTTGCACAGGGAGGCAAAGTTCCCAAAGCACCAATATTCACTAATGAGCAGAGCGCTTGAAAAAACTGGCCTCCCTGCCATACAACTTTCCCTACTTAACAATAGCATCTTTTCCCACCCATTACCTCAGCCCCTGTGTCCAGTTTATGGGTATTTGTTGGACGTTCTAACATCCCATAAAAATGCAGATTTCATGAAGCTGATGTGTTGGAGAATTGTTCTCACCCCAGTCACAAAGACGTTAATACATGAGGATCTCACAGTTGAGGAAGAAAATGAGACAAGGACGATGACACAGGCCCCATAATCCTTCCAAAAAGAATCGTTCAAATGTTAAAGGATTAGGACAGAGACTTGGAAAGCTTGATGAAACTCTTGAATATTTTCCCCCAGACTCTCTCTATGACTAAGGGAAAATAAAGCATGGGGGGGTGGCGTTGTAATCCCATGTCCTTCCGCCATTTTATGGGGAAATTACACCAAGGGACAAGCAATGCTTGATTCCAATCCTGTTCATTATAGCAAGCAGGGCGTGACTGCTCTTAGAACATACATTTTTAGGGAAACATTAGGTCCATAGGTTTTATTTCTCAAGATAAAAAAAAAGAACTTTTTTTACTTATGCAACTTCCTCTCATTTCAAGTAGTTTACGTGTAGGCGTCTTTTTCCTCTGCTAGCTTTCCGCATGTTTATTATCTTTAAATAATGGGAGAGATTTCTTGCTCTGAAAAAGAACTTTGAGATCCAGAAGTGTTCAGTGTGGGTGTCTCTGTATTCTCGGGAGTTGGTGGAAGTGATAACAGTAATGAACTTTGCAGTGTTTGCCATCAGTTGAGGGAGCATTTGTTCGTCTTGGTCATAACCACGAATCCTCGCTTTATACTCACCACATCAATATGCCAGTGTTGGACTGCATACCGGGAACCTGGGTAGAAAACTGCTTATTTGTTCTCCTTGTGAGCTCGCTACCGTCCGTCGCTCCCATTCCAATGAAATAAAGCTCTTCCCGAAAGTTGGTGCTTTTTTCTTATTCTGTCTTTGCTTTTTCTTCTCTCCTCCTCCTCTTCTCACCCTTGTCCTCCTCCACTTCCTTCTTCTCCCTTTGTTTTTGTTCTTTTTGGTTTTTGTTTTGTTTTTCTACCAAATATTATTTCACTTACACAGGGGTACATTGGGACCTTTCAGCTACACTTTCTGTTCTTCAAGATGTAGAACATTAATGCTGATAGACCTTACCTCTAGCCCACTTCACTCAGTTGACAGATGAGGAAACTTGGGCTGGAGTCAGGAGGGTAGAGCTGGATGGGGCCCCGCCCACTTGTTCACACATGCACCTCCCCACCCCACTCATCCACAGCTCAAAGCCACGTACATCCCCCAGGCAGCTGCCTATCCTCCTCCTGGTAAGGATGGCCAAGAAGAGGAATCACACAGACCTAGGGGACGCCGGATATTGAAGACTTCCCCCCAAATCCACTTTTATATTCCCCAGAAGTAGATCCTCAGACAAAGATTCTAGAGCAAGTAATTCGTTTGGGACCAGATCCCAGGACACTCTGGTAGGACGGTGGGAAAGAGAGACCACAGAGAGAAAGAAGGCACCCAGGCACTTCCCTAGTGGCGCAGTGGTTAAGAATCCGCCTGCCAATGCAGGGGACACTGGTTCGAGCCCTGGTCCAGTAAGATCCCACATGCCGCGGAGCAACGAAGCACGTGCGCCACAACTACTGAGCCTGTGCTCTAGAGCCTGTGAGCCACAACTACTGAAGCCCGTGCGCCTAGAGCCCGTGCTCCACAACAAGAGAAGCTACTGCAATGAGAAGCCCGCGCACTGCAACGAAGAGTAGCCCCTGCTGGCCGCAACTAGAGAAAGCCTGCGCACAGCAATGAAGACCCAACGCAGCCAAAAATAAATAAATTAACTAATTAATTTTTTTAAATAACATTAAAAAAAAAAAGAAGGCACCCAAGGTTGTGCTGTCAAGCAGGTGACTGCTCTGGACACTGGAGACTCAGTCCCACAAGGGACCCCTGGGAGGGCATGGGGGTATGTGCACATCAATTCCCGTTAGTCCTGGTGGAGGGCTGCCCTCCCGGGGCGGGGGACTCCCCAGCACTTCAGCCTGCTCTAGGTGAGGGCAGAGCAGGCTCTGGCAGCTGGCGAACCTTCAGGCAAAGTCACAGGTGCTGGAAGTTGGGAGACCAGCCTATGTGTGTGGAAGTGATTGGCGCAGGAAACCAGCCGTGATCTCCACGCACCACATCCCAGAAACTCACCGCAGAGGGGCAGAGTCCACTCCTACTGTCATGGAAAGATACTGGTTTTACAGGTGCTCAGTTCCTTTTTCAAGACGGGTGGGAGGAAGGGGAACCAGAATGCAAAGTGACTCCCGCCCGGAAGGAATCCTTTGGGGAAAATCTCCTCAACACACAAAATGCTGCTAATTCAATAAGTTTGTGGACTAAGTTTAGGATAAAAGATGCATCTCATCCAGCCTGTCTCCACTGCAAGATTCTACACTTCTCTGCCTGTTTGTCAGTCTTGAAAGTGAAGGTTAAATCCATCACTGATGTGGTTCCTGGGACAGAGAGAGGAGAGGCAGTGGCTATAACTGTTCGAGAGATTCTTTGCAAACAGTCATCCATCTGATACCTTAACTAGGATTCCTGATTCCTCAATCAGGACTCTCTGAGCAGAAGAGCCTCCATAAGTGATTGACGCCCTTTTCATCCATAAAGCCACTGGAGGAATGGATAGACTTGGGGAAATACATCTGACTGCTGCTGAGCCTTTGGTCAAGGCCAGACCCTCTTCGAAGTCTTTTTGATCTTCAGGAATTGGGGTCGTTTTTTCCTCTTCAACAGCCCTCCACAAATCAGAACTTCTTCCAAAATGAAAACATAAGAGTCTAGAATCTTCGGGTTCAAAGGACATTAGGGAGTTTTCAGGCCACATTTTCTCCCAGTAGAGTAGCCCTCGAGTGGGCTCCTGATTGCACCCGAATCAGGCCTGTGCCCCTCGCTTCCCCGTACCTGCTCTCACCAGAGTCACAGTGACCTCCAAGTACCTGAATCTAAGCTGGCTCTCAGCCCTCTTCTTACCTGATGTAACCGCGGTACTTAGCACAGTGCTTCGCTCCTGGAAGCGCTTTCTTCCCTTGGCTTCTGGGCTGCACACGTCCTGGCTCTCCCCCCTCTCCCCGCTGCCCCTTCTCGGCCTCCTTGCTTGGTTTGTCCTCACCCTCACCCCCCAACCCTCACTGGACTGAACACCAGAGTCTCTGCCCTCTGACCATTTCTCTTTTCTCTCCACAGTCGTGTCCAGGCTGTGGCTTTAAATACCACCCCATGCTGATGACTCCAGACCCCTGTCCTCAGTCAGCTACGGGACATCTCAGACATGTCCAAGCCTGGGCTCTGGACTCTTTCTGCAAATCTGCTCCCCTGACAGGCTCGTCAGTAAAGGGTGTCTCCATCTTTTTAGGGGCTGAGTCATCCTTAGTTGACTCCATACCCCATATCCTGTGTCCAGGTGATCAAGAAACCCTATTGGATCTACCTTTAAAATACAGCCAGGATCCAACCACTTCTCACCACCTCCACAGCAGCCACCCTGGCCGAGTCACCATCGTCCCTCCTCAGGATGGCTGTGGCGGGCCCCACAGTGGTCCCCCTGCAGCCAGAATGACGTTTGCAGGTCTAAGGTGGAGCTGTCACCGCTCTGCTTCAGCCCCACCTTCGGGCCCATCACACTCAGAGGAAAAGCTGGACACTGGCCTCCGGGGCCTCTGCCCTCGTCTCCTACATCCCTCCCTTCACTCCCTTCTGTCCAGCCTCACTGGGCTCCTCACTGATTCACAGACACACCCCAGCTCCTGCCTTTGCACCTGCTCTTCCTTCTTTCAGGACCACTCCTGGCCCAGACAGCCATGCTCATGCTCCCACATCCCTCATTCGTTATTCAAATGTCACCTCTCATGAGATCTTCCTGTCATCCCGCTGAAAAGGTCACACACATCCCCACCCAGAGCTCTCAATCCCCTTTCTCTTGTTTTTCTCCACAGTAGGTATCATCACAGGACAGGCTATATCATCTACTCTATATTCATATGTTAGAGACCTTCCTCCCATGGGATGTGAGTGTGAAGGGGCCGGTGAGTTCATCAGTGTTGCTTCCTGCTGTGTCCCCAGCGCCTTAACAGTGTTTGGTATCCATTTGGCAACTGACTGATGGAAGGACAAATCTCACAATCAAGTGTCCATCCATCCTCCGTGACTTGTCATTCAGTGATGCCAAGCTCACCGTTTTGCAAGGTGCTTCTGTGAATTTTTGGAAGACTTCTTCTTTATGCTGCTGGGCTCAAATCTGCCTCCTTCCTTGGTCCCATGTCTGCCTTCACTACCAAAGTGAAATACATCTCTTCCCTGCTTAATCAATAATGAAACCCCGATCTCAGATCAACCTCAGATCCCTCCACCCGGGATGGGAACTGCGCCCCGGCTCTCTCAATTCTCCCTACTACTCTTCCGGAACTTGGCCTCAAGACACCTGTTCCTCCTCGGAATGTTCATGCATGGTCAGCATCTCCATCCCAGCGCGCGGTCCATACCTGGAGGATATTGTGCACTAGGTGTGTCATGACCGATGCTGGGCACGGGGAGATGTTGACCTCTTACCCATCCCATGAAATGCCCTTTCATGCACCTGGAGGCTGCATCGGTCTGTGTACCAGTTGGGTCTCATTCTTGGCTCATGGGAACTTTGGAGCAGCTCCAATCTGGTGCATGGGTAATTTTCCCATGCACCACCCTGTTCTATATTTAGGTGCGAGAATTTTTTGCATTCATCCCTCTCACACTGCCCTTGTTTGTCTTAGTACAGGCTGTTGACATCTTTTTAAATCTTGATTCTCTCACACGGTGCTCTCTGTCTCCCAGTGGTACGTGTCCACGGATCTGATAAGCAGTTTCAATAGTGTGATGAGGGTGGAGGCAGTTTACATCTGGTGTTTCCAGTGAAGACTGGTCTTTCTCCAAATGGTAGATATGAGTGCTGATGAGAATAGGGCCAGAGCAGGTGGCCTCCCCCCCGCCATGAATGTCGATCATCTTTGGATAAGTGGCAACCTTGAGAACGTGTGTCTCAGATTTCTGACTGCAGTAGGAGTACAGGCGTACCCCATTTTATTTCTCTCTGCTTTAACGTACTTTATTGCATCTTTTGCAGATTGAAGGTTTGTGGCAACCCTGCAGCGAGCAGGTCTGTCAGGGCCATATCAGACATGCTCACTTCATGTCTCTGTGTCACATTTTGCTAATTCTTGAAATATTTCAAACTCTCCACTAGCAAAAAGATTACAACTCTCTGAAGGCTTAGATTATGGTTAGCATTTTTAGCAATAAAGTGTTTTTTGTTTTTGTTTTTGTTTTTGTTTTTTTTAACATCTTTATTGAAGTATAATTGCTTTACAATGGTGTGTTAGTTTCTGCTTTATAACAAAGTGAATCAGTTATACATATACATATGTTCCCATACTCTTCCCTCTTGCATCTCCCTCCCTCCCACCCTCCCTATCCCACCCCTCTAGGTGGTCACAAAGCACTGAGCTGATATCCCTGTGCAATGCGGCTGCTTCCCACTAGCTATCTATTTTACATTTGGTAGTGTATAAATGTCCATGACACTCTCTCACCCTGTCACATCTCACCCCTCCCCCTCCCCATATCCTCAAGTCCATTCTCTAGCAGGTCTGTGTCTTTATTCCCGTCTTGCCACTAGGTTCTTCATGACCTTTTTTTTTTTTTCCTTAGATTCCATATATATGTGTTAGCATACTGTATTTCTTTTTCTCTTTCTGACTTACTTCACTCTGTATGACAGACTCTAACTCCATCCACCTCATTACAAATACCTCCATTTCATTTCTTTTTATGGCTGAGTAATATTCTATTGTATGTATGTGCCACATCTTCTTTATCCATTCATCCGATGATGGACACTTAGGTTGCTTCCATGTCCTGGCTATTGTAAATAGAGCTGCAATGAACATTTTGGTACATGACTCTTTTTGAATTATGGTTTTCTCAGGGTATATGCCCAGTAGTGGGATTGCTGGGTCGTATGGTAGTTCTATTTTTAGTTTTTTAAGGAACCTCCATACTGTTCTCCATAGTGGCTGTATCAATTTACATTCCCACCAACAGGGCAAGAGGGTTCCCTTTTCTCCACACCCTCTCCAGCATTTATTGTTTCTAGATTTTTTGATGATGGCCATTCTGACCGGTGTGAGATGATACCTCATTGTAGTTTTGATTTGCATTTCTCTAATGATTAATGATGTTGAGCATTCTTTCATGTGTCTGTTGGCAATCTGTATATCTTCTTTGGAGAAATGTCTATTTAGGTCTTCTGCCCATTTTTGGATTGGGTTTTTTGTTTTTTTGTTATTGAGCTGCATGAGCTGCTTGTAAATCTTGGAGATTAATCCTTTGTCAGTTGCTTCATTTGCAAATATTTTCTCCCATTCTGAGGGTTGTCTTTTGGTCTTGTTTATGGTTTCCTTTGCTGTGCAAAAGCTTTTAAGTTTCATTAGGTCCCATTTGTTTATTTTTGTTTTTATTTCCATTTCTCTAGGAGCTGGGTCAAAAAGGATCTTGCTGTGATTTATGTCATAGAGTGTTCTGCCTATGTTTTCCTCTAAGAGTTTGATAGTGTCTGGCCTTACACTTAGGTCTTTAATCCATTTTGAGTTTATTTTTGTGTATGGTGTCAGGGAGTGTTCTAATTTCATACTTTTACATGTACCTGTCCAATTTTCCCAGCACCACTTATTGAAGAGGCTGTCTTTTCTCCACTGTATATGCTTGCCTCCTTTATCAAAGATAAGGTGACCATATGTGCGTGGGTTTATCTCTGGGCTTTCTATCCTGTTCCATTGATCTATATTTCTGTTTTTGTGCCAGTACCAAACTGTCTTGATTACTGTAGCTTTGTAATATAGTCTGAAGTCAGGGAGCCTGATTCCTCCAGCTCCATTTTTCGTTCTCAAAATTGCTTTGGCTATTCGGGGTCTTTTGTGTTTCCATACAAATTGTGACATTTTTTGTTCTAGTTCTGTGAAAAATGCCATTGGTAGTTTGATAGGGATTGCATTGAATCTGTAGATTGCTTTGGGTAGTATAGTCATTTTCACAATGTTGATTCTTCCAATCCAAGAACATGGTATATCTCTCCATCTGTTTGTATCATCTTTAATTTCTTTCATCAGTGTCTTATAGTTTTCTGCATACAGGTCTTTTGTCTCCTTAGGTAGGTTTATTCCTAGATATTCTTTTTGTTGCAATGGTAAATGGGAGTGTTTTCTTAATTTCACTTTCATATTTTTCATCATTAGTATATAGGAATGCAAGAGATTTCTGTGCATTAATTTTGTATCCTGCTACTTTACCAAATTCATTGATTAGCTCTAGTAGTTTTCTGGTAGCATCTTTAGGATTCTTTATGTATAGTATCATGTCATCTGCAAACAGTGACAGCTTTACTTCTTCTTTTCCGATTTGGATTCCTTTTATTTCTTTTTCTTTGATTGCTGTGGCTAAAACTTTCAAAACTATGTTGAATAATAGTGGTGAGAGTGGGCAACCTTGTCTTGTTCCTGATCTTAGTGGAAATGGTTTCACTTTTTCACGATTGAGGACGATGTTGGCTGTGGGTTTGTCATATATGGCCTTTATTATGTTGAGGAAAGTTCCCTCTATGCCTACTTTCTGGAGGGTTTTTATCATAAATGGGTGTTGAATTTTGTTGAAAGCTTTCTCTGCATCTATTGAGATGATCATATGGTTTTTCTCCTTCAATTTGTTAATATGGTGTATTGCATTGATTGATTTGCGTATATTGAAGAATGCTTGCATTCCTGGGATAAACCCCACTTGATCATGGTGTATGATCCTTTTAATGTGCTGTTGGATTCTGTTTGCTAGTATTTTGTTGAGGATTTTTGCATCTATGTTCATCAGTGATATTGGCCTGTAGTTTTCTTTCTTTGTGATATCTTTGTCTGGTTTTGGTATCAGGGTGATGGTGGCCTCGTAGAATGAGTTTGGGAGTGTTCCTCCCTCTGCTATATTTTGGAAGAGTTTGAGAAGGATAGGTGTTTAAAGTGTTTTTAATTAAGAATTTTTAGACATAACACCATTGCACACTTAATAGACTACAGTATAGTGTAAATATAACTTTTACATTTGCGATATCTCCGAGGTGGGCCTGTAATTGACTGACCGCCCTGGCAATTGTGTTCTGAAATCCATCACAGCATCTGGGCCAGGACAATGCTTGCCCCAGGCTCTCCCAGGGATGCTAAGTAGTCCTGGGAGACCTGGGACTCCTCTAACCAGTGACTTTGATTTGAGGTCTCCCTGACAGCCAAACTCTTAGAACTTAGACTTAAACTTAGAACATAGACTGCCACCTAAGACACTTTTACATCCCGAGCTGTCTACAATATTCCCCTGAGTCTGGTAACCCCCATCTGGCTCTGCGGTCAAGCAGAAAATCGCCCTTTGTAGTCTTTGCTGATTCTGCAGAACTGTAGGGGTTGGTCGGCGTGGCATCTTGAAAAGCTTGCGATTAAGAGTGTGATTAAGAGTTTGAAATTTGGAGTCACACTGTTGGGACTGAATCCCACCTCTGCCACTTGCTACCTGTATGACATTGAACACATTACTTAAATTTTGTGTGCCTCGGTTTCCTTGTCTGTCAAGTGGGTTAATAGTTTTTACCTTGTGGGGTCATTGTGACAGTTACATGAATGAATACATGTAAAGCACTTAGAACGGCACCAGGTGTATCATAAATATTCAGTTAAGGTGACCTCTGACTATGCTCTTGCCCAGGCAGTATCTTTCTCCTAAATGCATTTCCTGCAGGGCCCAGCCCAAGCCCTTCCTCTCCAGGCTGTTGTCCCTTCGTGCCGCCGGCCCATCAACTCCCCTTTACCCAGACATTGGTCTTCATCTCAGAACCTTGCTCTGGATCCCATTCTGCTTTTCTTCCCCACTTTGCACATGTTCTTCTGGGTCGCCCAGCTCGCCTGTGGGCACTGGGCGCACACGTGCACTCCTATATTTCTGTCTTCCACACAGTGGCTGATGCACGGCAGGCTCATATTAACCAAGGACCAGCTCACACTGTCAAATCAGGAAAGCGCAGTCTGTGGCTCTGAGGCCCCTTGGGATGCCTTGTGGATTCTGATTAAACTTCCTCCAACTCTGCAGCTGTCTGTGACCTGGCTTCTGTTGACCCACATGGATCCTTGACTTGGATCTCTCTGCTAAGAACACCGAGACCGATAATGAAGGCTGAGGCTGAATCCCTAGGAGTGTTCAAGGAAGATCAAATGATCCCCTGGGTTAGCATCCAACAACCCAAATTGAAATTTGCTGGGGGCATGTGCGTGTGCACGAGTGTGTGTGTGTGTGTGTGTGTGTGTGTGTGTTTTGATTAGTGAATCCTCTCATTTGCTCATCATCCAAGCCATAATCCCTTTTTTAAGCCATAATCTTTTAAGCTTTAATCTCACAGATTATGTGGTCTTTAGCTTCATCTTTGAACAGACCTCTGTGAGATAGAGGATCTTTCCCACCAGGGGGTTTAATTCCTTTTCCAGTTGGTTTTATTATTGTTTGGTGTAGTTTGGTTTATGTTTGGGTTTTGTCTCATTTTTTTAAAAAATCTATCAGGGAGAGATGAAATCAGGGAGAGTCTAGACATTTTAAATGAATTAACGACATGCTATCACCAGTCGGGTTTTCTCAAGCAGACACCCACCAAGACGGAGTTCTGGGAACAAGGTGTTTTTAGGGATCAGTACCTATGAAGGGAAGGGGGAGGGAGATGAAGTCTGGCTGCAGTGCAGGTTCTCCGAAGCCTCGGCCAACCTGGCAAAGAGCTCTGGAACCAACACGGCCCACTTTGTACACCGCGTGTCTCTCAGTCAGTGGACGAGTACCACCCAGGAAGGCCGTGACCTCGGGCAAGGCTGCTGTCTGCAGCTGAGGCAGATCCAGCCCAGGGGAGCTGCCAGCTGGAGGCCACCGGATAACCTCACCCTGGAGCTGGGCAGCAGGTCCTTCCGACCCTCTGGACAGAGCCACCCAGGACCTCTGAGCATCCACACGCACCTGGTCAGGGGAGAGCATGGTAGGGAAGGTGGGGTGAGTTCTCGGCAACATTTTAGCAAGTGCCGTGACCCCCCAGTTCTCAGGCCCACTGTCCATTCTGCGACGGCTGGCCTAGATCTGCCCACTGTGCCACCCAAACAGCAGGCACTTGAGCTAGGAATGGAGTTGCTCTGTTCAAATCACCCTAAGAAAACGGGTTCCAGGAAGTGTGTGATTATTCAGAGGGTACTGGAAGGCCTAGGAGCTGTTGAGGAGTTTTCATCAATCAGTGCTGAGCCCCATCCATAAGGATGCCAGCACCCCTCCGGCATGGCAGTCCTCCTGAAGACTGCTTCAGCCAAGTTGCCCAAACCTGGTTCTGTCCCAGGTGCTGCTTATGTAGCTTAGAACTCTCTCCCGGGCCTCTTCAAGGAATGAGAGAAAGGAGAAAGCAAACCACCTCTGCAGGTGCCTCAAGCTCCCCATTGGGTGGGAGATCTATGGATCTGTCACCTGCTGTTTCATTCATCCGACATTTACTGAGTGCCTGCTTGTGGCGGACCGTGCAGGGGAAGCCCATGTCCTCGCGGGCCTGGCAGCGGGGGAAACGTCTGGGCCGCCCATCACCACTCTGGATTGCATGCGGGTCAGGTGGATGTGGCCCCAGCCCGCAGAGCTTAGAGTCTTAACGGGACAAAGCTCCAAATGAAGCTGATGTCGGGCTCCTCTAGAGCAGATCCTTTGGGCCGCTTCGTCTGGACTCCGTCCTCTGATGCGTTGTGGGCATCTAGACTGTGCCAGTGCATCTGGGCCCACACACCCATGGGCACTTCTGAGTTTCCAGAGATGCTGGGACAGAAGCCCCCGGGACTGTGGCAACCAAACGTCCAGGTCCTTCTTCCCGCTGCGCTCACCACCAGCCAGCAAGGAACATAAGCGGCCCCCGGTCTCAAAGCTGCGGGACTCTTGAGATGTCCAGTGGGGCCCGATTCGTGCCTGAGGTCTTTTCTTCTCACCATGGATGCCATCCACGACATTTGTTTCTGGCAGATCTGGGAGGACAAATGGGGGTGGAAACCTGCTGTTCTAACCAAGCCTTACTGTGGGGGGCAGTTCAGGGTCCCCTCCGAGGTCAGAGCCAGGGGTTGTCCAGGGCGGGGGGTAGGGTGCGGGGGTCTGCCAGCCAAGGTCTGAATCACAAACCACCCGCATGCCCACATACTCTCAGCACCACCGCCGGGCCGGGACACTTTCTGCCTGTGTCACAGCAACAGCTGTAAAAAGAGAGATTTAATCAAAAGAGCGGTGGTGCCCCAGGGGACTGTTCGGTCCTCAGTTCAGCTGAGGCTTCAGGTTACATAACCGCCGGGGTAATGAAGGCGGGGAAGTTCCGAGGGGCCATGGGATTTTTCTTTTTGATCTCGGACTTCCAAGCCAGATCCCAGGGAGCTTTAAGTCTCCCGTCGTCCTATTTTAAATAATCTCCTTTCAGGTGTTCTTTTTTTCTGCCTCACTTGGATTGGCTTCTTCTAGCATTTGCACTGAGCATCCTCCTTGAAATGTGCAGGGGAGGAGGGCCAGCCTGTCTTAAAATGCATTGGTTGCTGCAGGGGGCAGGGGGAGGCAACTGGGAAGAGGGTCGCTGATGGAGACCCCCAAGGAAACTCTCCCAGTTTCCAGCCCCGCGAGTGGGCTGGGTAAGAATGCCCACCAGAGGCAGGCTGCCTGGGTCCAGATTCCAGTGTCACCACTGCATTCGTTTGCTGGGGCCACCATAACAAAGCACTGCAGGCTGGGGGCCTTAAACAGCTGAAATTGATTTTCTCACAGTTCTGCAGACTGAAAGTCCAAGATCAAGGTGTCTCAGAGCTGGATTCTTCAAGGCCTCTATGGCTTGGAGATGGCCGTCTGTCTTCTGCATCTTCACATGGTCTTCCCTCTGTGCGTGTCTGTGTCCTAATTTCTTCTTAGACGGACACCAGTCATATTGGATTAGGGCCCATTCATATGACCTCATTTTACTTTCATCACCTCTTTAAAGGCCCTAACTCCAAATTCAGTCACATTCTGAGGTCCTGGGGGTTAGAGCTAAAACACGTGAATTTGGGGGACACAATTCAGCTCATAACAACCACGTACTAACGTGGTGATCTTAAGCAAGTAATTTTTATGCTTCTGTGCCTCTGTTTCTTCATCTGAAAAATGGGCACAGTGATCACGCCAGCCTCATGGGGTTTTTGTGAGGATTAACTGAGTTAATAACTCATGACTTATGTATGAATTAGAACAGTGTGAGGAATTGTTATTTCGGGGGGAAGCAGAGCGAATTCTAAAGGCACAGCCTTTTCACTCTAGAGATCCATTGGGAAGAGACATGCCCAGCTCCATCCTCAGATAATGGAAAGGGTCCGTGGTCAGTTATTTTTACTGTTTGAGAGTACTGAGTGGTTCCAGTTCTTCCAAACCAAAGTGTAAAGCCATGGTAGGTGGACCCCCGGGGCAGCACTCCTGTCCACCTGCAGTGGCTCAACATGTGGCAGCAAATCCCTTTACTTTTCTCCCATCAAAAAATAGAGTCTGCAAATAGCATTATTTCATTCTTTTTCATGACTGATTAATATTCCACTGTATATATATACCACATCTTCTTTAATGCCATTTGCAGCAGCATGGATGGACCTAGAGATTGTCATACTGAGTGAAGTAAGTCAGATAAAGACAAATATCGTATGATATCGCTTATATGCAGAATCTAAAAAAAAAATGATACAAATGAACTTATTTACAAAACAGAAACAGACTCACAGACTTAGAGAACTGAACTTATGTTTACCGGGGGGAAGTGTGGGGGGAAAGGATAGTTAGGGAGTTTGGGATTGACATGTACACACTGCTATATTTAAAATAGATAACCAACAAGGACCTACTGTATAGCACAGGGAACTCTGCTCAATATTCTGTAACAACCTAAAAGGGAAAAGAACTTGAAAAAGAATAGATACATGTATATGTATAACTGAATCGCTTTGCTGTACACCTGAAACTATCACAACGTTGTTAATCAACTCTATTCCAAAATTAAAAGCTAAAAAAAAAAAAAAGAGTCTGGTTACCTTCTCCTTGACTGTGGGCTTGCTGGTGCTTCCCTTCCAGCAAACACAGTGAGGCAGAGGTGACGTTGCGTGGCTTCCCAGATGGGTCCAAAAAGGCAGTAGGGCTTTCCCCCGGCTCTCTCTCGGTTTCTCGGGACATGGACCTTTGGAGTCCTGAGCCACCGTGAAAGAAACCAGCTACCCTGAAGCTGCCATGCTGGAGAGATGATCCAAGGTTAGAGAGAGATGCCCAAGGAGCCCCAGATTTCCTGCCCCAGCTGTTTGAATGTGTCCATCCCAGAAGCCAGACATGAGAATAAGCAATCCTGTTTCATATGATTCCAGCCCCCTCCCCGATCCTTAAGCCACCACAACCGATGCCCACTAGAGCAGAGACAAGTGGTCACCGTGGACCCACGGGGTCTGTGAACATGGGTGTGGTTGGTTTATGCCACCACATTATGGAGTAACCTGTTACACAACTGACAAATCTGGAGCCCCAACTTAGCTGAAATCCAGCCACTTCTGGCAGGCTTTGTGGGGGGCTTCTCCCGGCTGCAGCCCCTCCCTTGGAGCACTGGGGTGTAGATCTATGATAAAGAGCTCTACAACCTGGTAATGTTTGTGTTGGGTTGAGTTTATTGAAAACTGGCAGAAGGAACTTTTGTTTACTGGCCATGACAGTTGGTCTTAAAAAACCAGTTCTCATTATAGCTTGTCTTGAGAGTAATAAATTATGGGTGCAAATTAAATGATAGCAAGGGAAAATCTTAACTGATCGGAAGGTTGATCAAGAAGGAAAACACAGAGGGTGGGGAATATCTATGGTTTTAGGACACTTTATTCTGAAGGAAAAAAATCACTTAGGACCCACCAAAAGGTCACAAAGCCCCACCCCCTCTCCCCCCAAAAGGCCCTCCTTTGCATTTTCAGAGGAACTAGACCACTTTTTCCCCCTGGTTGACCCACTCCGTAATCCCCAACCTTAACTCAGTAACTGGGAGTTTCACCAAAATCTGCCTCACCTGAGGGTCTCCCAGCCCATCCCAGCTATAATCCTGCAAAGCTTCCCCACGTCACCTCAACGCCTTAGCAGATCATTTTATCATCAGGGCAGCTTTCAGCATGTTAGAAATAAGAATAAATGGTGATTCCTTTCCCTTTGGGATAGAAGAAGGGATGAATTGAGGATGTTTAAGAGTCTGTGTGCTGGCAGTCCTCTTTGGGGGAGAAGCTTGATGAGATAATGATCGCACTTCAGTATCTCAAGTTCAAAGCTCTTTCAATCCAGTACGTTCTGCAGTGCTCTATAATGGGAAACCTTATAGATGGTGAGAGATGAGGCATTCTTGAGGGAAAGAGATGGGAAGAATAAGAACTGACATCGCCAGAACGTTAGCTGTTTGACGTTACAGCTTGACCATGGGCTGAGGTTCACCGGGGTGGGGTGGGGGCAGGCAGCTGCAGGGCCACCCCAGCTGTCATCGGATGTCACTGGGATGGCCAGCACATTGATGGGGGAAAGCAGATGAGACCCCGCCTGCTGGCACATTACTGGGTCTTCTGTCTTGTGTTGGCAGAGCAGCTGGATGGGTAATTCATTCACTCCTTACCTGAGAAATGAGGCTTGAGCTTCTGTCCTGGGTGAGAGATGAGAAAGGAGAGTGAGAAAGGAAGGTGAAGGAAGCTGCAGCTCTGGCCTCATTCTGAGCCCGCGTTGTGAAGACAGACAGAGAGAGGTAGAGAAGGCTGGGCTTCTAGCTCTCGTCGCACCTGCCAGAGTAAATGCTGCCAAAGCCCAAAGACATTTTTCAAGGGCCCTACCTTAGTGTCCTGCAGAATAAAATATCACTGGCCCTGAAAAGGTCTCTTACTTGAAAAATAAAACTTTCTGTGCTGCCAGTCTCTTTCTGGTTTGGGTTTGATTTGAAATGTGTCTTTCAGATTTTCTGTTCTCTTTCTTCAGGGGCCATTTGAGAGTTCGTTTTCCAGAGTCTTCACCCTCAGGAATTCCCTGAAGGTCCAGTGGTTAGGACTTGGTGCTTTCAGTGCCGGGACTGGGCTTTGATCCCTGGTTGAGGAACTAAGATCCCTCAGTGCGGCCAAATTAAAAAAAAAGAAGTCTTCACCCTCACAGTCTGGAGGTAACAAAAGAAGCCAAATAACACATTTTCTAACAACCCCCCCAAAATTCCACCAAACTTCCTGTCCTTAAGGGTCCCTCTTGATTGACATCTGTCCAGTTGTGGCTTTCTCTGTTCTGACAGCAGTCCCGCAAGGATGCTTAACTGGATTTCCAGAGGTTGACATTATCAACCCAATAGATTCAAAATAGGTGCATTTCCCCTATATCTCTTAGCTTCTTAAATAGTTAGCCCCACTCACCCCCTCAACAGTACCCCTTAGCTCTTAAACCTCACTTCCTCAGGCTGTGTTTATGGACAGAGGGGTTTGTTTTGTTTTGTTTAACTAAGGCTACTTCATATTGTTCACCCCATAAGGAACTGGATCTTGACATTGTTTTTCAGAAAGTTGTTGTCCTGGACCAGTTGCCCAGTGTTGGTCCTGGTCCCTCCAGGAGTAATACCTAATTCCCAAACGTGAAGTGAAGTGTTCCTTTTTGTAGGACTCCTATCCCTTAGGTATGTCCCAAGTGTCTGTTTACTTCTAAACCAGTGTTTCTCAAATTTTAATATGCATGTGGATCCCTGGGGGTGTAGTTAACATGCAGCTTCTGACTCAGGAGGTCTGGGGTGGGGCCTGAGGTTCAGCATTTCTAGTCGGCTCTTGGTTGGTGCTGCTGCTGCTACTGTTTCCCAAACCACACTCAAGAACAAGGCTGTAACTTCATTCTTTTACATGTAGCTATCCAGTTTTCCCAGCACCACTTATTGAAGAGACTGTCTTTTCTCCATTGTGTATGCTTGCCTCCTTTATCAATGATAAGGTGACCATATGTGTGTGGGTTTATCTCTGGGCTTTCTATCCTGTTCCATTGATCTGTATTTCTGTTTTTGTGCCAGTACCATACTGTCTTGATTACTGTAGCTTTGTAATATAGTGTGAAGTCAGGGAGCCTGATTCCTCCAGCTCCGTTTTTCTTTCTCAAGATTGCTTTGGGTATTCGGGGTCTTTTGTGTTTCCATACAAATTGTGAAATTTTTTGTTCTAGTTCTGTGAAAAATGCCATTGGTAGTTTGATAGGGATTGCATTGAATCTGTAGATTGCTTTGGGTAGTGGAGTCATTTTCACAATGTTGATTCTTCCAATCCAAGAACATGGTATATCTCTCCATCTGTTTGCATCGTCTTTAATTTCTTGCATCCGTGTCTTATAGTTTCCTAACACCATACACAAAAATAAACTCAAAATGTATGAAAGACCTAAATGTAAGGCCAGACACTATAAAACTCTTAGAGGAAAACATAGGCAGAACACTTTATGACCTAAATCACAGCAAGATCCTTTTGAACCCACCTCCTAAAGAAATGGAAATAAAAACAAAAATAAACAAATGGGACCTAATGAAACTTAAAAGCTTTTTCACAGCAAAGGAAACCATAAACAAGACGAAAAGACAACCCTTAGAATGGGAGAAAATATTGCAAACGAAGCAACTGACAGAGGATTAATCTCCAAAATATACAAGCAGCTCATGCAGCTCAATATCAAAAAAACAAACAACCCAATCCAAAGATGGGCAGAAAACCTAAATAGACATTTCTCCAGAGAAGATATACAGATTGCCAAAAAACACATGGAAGGATGCTCAACATCACTAATCATTAGAGAAATGCAAATCAAAACTACAATGAGGTATCACCTCACACCGGTCAGAATGGCCATTATCAAAAAAATCTACAAACAATAAATGCTGGAGTGGGTGTGGAGAAAAGGGAACCCTCTTGCCCTGTTGGTGGGAATGTAAACTGATACAGCCACTATGGAGAACAGTATGGAGGTTCCTTAAAAAACTAAAAATAGAACTACCATATGACCCAGCAATCCCACTACTGGGCATATACCCTGAGAAAACCATAATTCAAAAAGAGACATGTACCCCAATGTTCATTGCAGCACTATTTACAATAGCCAGGTCATGGAAGCAACCTAAGTGTCCATCGACAGATGAATGGATAAAGAAGGTGTGGCACATACATACAATTGAATGTTACTCAGCCGTAAAAAGAAATGAAATTGAGCTATTTGTAATGAGGTGGATGGACCTAGAGTCTGTCACAGAGAGTGAAGTAAGTCAGAAAGAGAAAAACAAATACCACATACTAACACATATATATGGAATCTTAAAAAAAAAAAAAAAATGATTCTGATGAACCTCGGGGCAGGACAGGAATAAAGATACAGACGTAGAGAATGGACTTGAGGACATGGGGAGGGGGAAGGGTAAGCTGGGACTAAGTGAGAAAGTGGCATGGACGTATATACACTACCAAATGTAAAACAGATAGCTAGTGGGAAGCAGCCGCATAGCACAGGGAGATCAGCTCGGTGCTTTGTGTCCACCTAGAGGGGTGGGATAGGGAAGGTGGGAGGGAGACACCAAAGGGAGGGGATATGGGGATAGATGTATACGTATAGCTGATTCACTTTGTTATACAGCAGAAACTAACACAATTGTAAAGCAATTATACTCCAATAAAGATGTTAAAAAAAAAAAAGAGCAAGGCTGTAGGGCATTTCCCATCTTCTGCTCTGTCTATCTTGCCCAGCACCACCCACTCCACCCCCTTTCCTTCAGAAATCCTCCTCTCTGCTCGGCTGCTCCTGCCGGATCATTACCATGAGGCGCTGAAGCCCAGAAATGCCACATCTCCTTGTTGCAAATGCAGACCTGTCACTTTCATCAGACGTCAAGCATCCATGCAGCCCCTTTCTTGCGTCAACATCAGGGAAGATGCACTAAGGTGCTGGGTCCCAGGCACCTCTCCTTAGGGAGCTCCTGCAGAGTTTCTGCTGTGCACTTGCAAGGTCAAGGGCACAGAGAGAGAACCAGATGAGAAAGCAGGAAGGGTTCGGGGCTGCACTGGGCCAGTGCCACAGCCTTCAGGAACTTGAGAAGAGCAGTTGGACTGGATGCGGGCTGGGGCGCTGGGGCTGGATGCTGAGAAGATGCCTCAAGCGGCAGGTGAGATGGAAAGTGAACACAGACCCACTGGAGGGATGAGATGGGCCGAGAGGAGGCTGGCCTGCTGACGGCTGAATGTCGACCAGGCTTCAGAGGATGCCAAATGGGAACCTGAGACAGTGTGTCTGGGTAACATCCAGGGTCTGTGAGTGAGCTGGTACCAGTGCCTGGAGAGAGCTCTCTGCTTGTCCTGAAACACAGCCACAATGCACACCCTCGAGGAAGGGTTTCCGATCTGAAAGAGCTGAGAAATGAAAACCCGTTTGAGGGAGCAGGGTCCAGAACGTTCTCACTCTCATTCTTGACGTCTGTGTAGACACCACGCTTTTGGCTCAACTGGGGAATAGAGTCTCTGAAAGCCGACATCACATTCCCAACATGCTGTGCTATTTTCCAACCCAGGAGCATAAAGATGAGCTCACTGTAAGTTTTCTGTGGGGCTTGGGGGTTAGGTTTGCTTTCTTTTTTAAACAAGAGAATCTACCAGATGCACTGAGTTGAGTTCCGAGTCTTCGTCCACCAAGAGAAAGGGGCTCCCATCAGCAGCATGGGCTGTGCGCTCTGTGCTCTGGGGAACTTGCCCTGGAGGCTTGAAAACCACAGGCCCATTTCGCTCTCGTCCATTTGATTTTGATGGCGGCAACTCT
The DNA here is from genome assembly GCF_028564815.1 of Eubalaena glacialis. Classification (NCBI taxonomy): domain Eukaryota; kingdom Metazoa; phylum Chordata; class Mammalia; order Artiodactyla; family Balaenidae; genus Eubalaena; species Eubalaena glacialis. The sequence goes on along the minus strand of NC_083728.1, from coordinate 53,486,972 downwards.
CATGCCCTAAAACCTTTCTCAAAAAGCGTGGGTCTTGGCACTAGAAATTTAACTTTTAACTTTCTGTGCTGACTGCCAGGCTCGGTGTGCTCAGCTCTGAAGCAGGAGCTGCAGGAGAGGCAGCAAGCCCATGGCCCCCTTTGCCGAGGCTGAGCCTATCAGTAGGCTCCCTTTTCTTTCCCATTAATTAATTAATTAATTTTTGGCTGCGTTGGGTCTTTGTTGCTGCACGCGGGCTTTCTCTAGTTGCGGCGCGGGGGCTACTCTTCTTTGCGATGTGCAGGCTTCTCATTGTGGTGGCTTCTCTTGTTGTGGAGCACAGGCTCTAGGCGCACGGGCTTCAGTAGTTGTGGCACGTGGGCTCAGTAGCTGTGGCTCACGGGCTCTAGAGTGCAGGCTCAGTAGTTGTGGCGCACGAGCTTAGTTGCTTTGCGGCATGTGGGATCTTCCTGGACCAGGGCTCGACCCCATGTACCCTGCATTGGCAGGTGGATTCTTAACCACTGCACCACCAGGGAAGTCCTAGGTTCCCATTTTTAACGAGTAATATTCATTAAAGGTTCACGATGTCCTGGGGTTGGTCAGCACACTGCCCTCTAGAATTGTGCTGTCCAGGATAACAGCCACTAGCCACATTTAAAATTTAACTTAATTTAAATTTAAAATTCAGTTCCTTAGCCATACCAGTTCCATTTCCGGTGCTCACAAACCGCTCGTGGATAGCAGTGACCATAATGGACAGTGAAGATTCTAGACTGTTTCCGTCATCACAGAATGTTCTGTGGGACAGCTGCTTTAGGACTTCTGCACACACATTGCCTCGATACCCTGTGCTGGATGGAAAATGGGCCTATCCAAACGTGAGCCAAATATCTGGGGAAGAAGAGCGAGTATGTGCCTAAGAAGAGAGGCCACACCTGGATCAACCCAGGTGGGCTGAGCTACCTACCAGGTGCAGACCCCTGCTGGCCAGTCACATTCCTGTGTTTTGGGAGAAAGAGACAGCGCTGAAGAGTTTACTTAATTCTCCACAAAAGCCCCCCCTTTTAATTTTTATTTATTTTATTGAAGTATTGTTGATTTACAGTGTTATGTTAATTTCTACTGTACAGCAAAGTGATTCAGTTATACATATAGATACATTCTTTTCAAAATATTCTTTTCCATTATGGTTTATCACAGGATACTGAATATAGTTCCCTGTGCTATACAGTAGGACCTTGTTGTTTATCCATTCTATAGATTACAGTTTGCATCTGCTAACCCCAAACTCCCCAAAACCCCTTTTTCTGAACTAACTTAACAGCTCTTTCTCTTGTCAGGAGGCAGGACATAGACCTCCCTAAAAAGAGCCAATGCCTCAGGAAGTCTTTTCGGGCTTCACCTGCTATTATTTTTCTTCAAGAACTTACTTGCTTTGACTAGGTGCCTCCAGCTCTTGTTTTGAGGCCTCTTTACCTGGCATGTGCCTTTCCACCCGTCCCTACTCTCTGATGCATTGATAGGACTCTGCTCGGTTGATCTTGCCTTAACCTCTGAAGAGCTTTTTCTAAACTTGCTCAGTGACTGCTATGCAGTCCGTGGGCCCAGAATCCTGGAACCCAGGCCTAGAATGGTGCCTCACTTATCTGGGAAGGAGGTTGACACAGACATATTGGCTGTGTCAAAGTAAAGCTGTGTGTTTGAGTCAGCTATTGCTGTGTAACAAGCAGCCCCTAAATCTCAGTTGTATGCAACAGCAAGCATTTATTCTCACATATCTGTTCATTCTGGGGCCACGATTGAGACAGCAGCAGCTACTCAAAAGAAGGTCTTCTCATGGTGATGGCAGAAGTATAATAGGGCAAGAAAAATATGCCAGACCTCTGAATTCTAGGCTCAGAACTGGTGAACCGTCACTTCTGATCTCATTCCAATGTCCAAAGGACTTGGAAAGTACATTCCACCTTTTATAGGAAGAATTGCAAAGTTATTTGAAATGGGGTGTTGCTCCAGAGTGAAGAATCGGGGTCAATAATTCAGTCTGAGACACTATGCTAGACCATTTATCCAGATCTTAGAAAGAGAAAGTGAGCTCATACTCACTCTATCCTGATTCAGTGTATGAATTCTGGATAATGTCCGTTCTCTATTGCTGTGTAACAAACTATACGAAAAGTTACAACCATTGTATATAGTTCATAATTCTGTGGGTCAGCCATCAGAGTTCAGGTCAGTGAGATGCTCCTTCTGGTCTGGGCTGCTCTCAGCTGCGTTTGTTTAATGTCGCAGGCTGGGAAGGCTGCACCTCACATTCTCCAGCAGGCTAGCCCCAGCTTGCTGGTGGAAGCGTTCCCACTGAGAGCCAAGCTCAAGGCCTCTAAGGACCTAGGCTTGGAACTGGCACCCCAGCACGTCTGCTGCATCCAGTGGCACAACAAATCAGACCAGATTCTGGGGATGGAGGAGGGAATAGAGTCCACCTCTTGATGGGAAGAGCTTCAAATAATCTAGGGTCATATTTGCAGTTTACTAGATAGATCCAGGATACATATTCCACAATTGGAAATAAAAATATAAGGCTTGGTCCCCATCCAAAGTTTACCACATAAAGTCAACCTGAGGAGCGAAAAGTATAAGTGCAGGTAGAATTCAGAGAAAGATGTGTCTCTTTCCTCAATTTCTCCCTATGCAGTAGGGGCGTCACTGCATGCCCTGTCTTACTTGGTGAGTCAACATTTAAAAGCATTTGACATTATATAATATACTATGATGGCAGCCAGTCATTATTAATCCAGCATCACTCCCGGAACAATTCACTAGGTCTCATCCAAGACGATTTCCATGAAAGTCCAGCCCCAGCGAGTACCACCTGTCAGGTCTTTTCTAAGGGTTGGAGTTGCAGCTGCTCATAACAGCTGTCAACAACAGCTGCAGCAGTAACACTAAACTACAAGTTACTACACTTTCATTTTTCCTAGGAGGCCAAGTGACTACAAACATATATTGTGTCCTTTATCCCAACAGGAGTATATTTATTCAGGAACAGTTGGCATGCAAGTAGTAACTCCTTAAATTATATATCTTTACCATGGAATCCCAGTTTTCCTTTTCATTCCACCAAGAGTTTTAATGCAATACTCTCTTACTTCAGATATTTTTAATCTCTTCATCTGGTTCAGATTTCTTTTGGATTGCCCTTTCTCCATATTTGCTGGATTCTATTTTTCTTCCCATTTATCTGTGGGACTAGTTTGTTCACTTTTCATACTTTAGCCCACCATAGCTTTGTAGAGTGTTGATGAATTTGTTTTAGTAACAGTTATTATTTTTGATATTACTTGGATTTATAAAATAGTTCAACTTAGTAATAGTCACTTAGTCCAATAAAAATCCATCGGAATTCAGAATGAAAGGTAAATTAATGTTTCTTGAGTGCCAACTACATCCAAACTCCACAGTAAGCCTTGACAGTAAGCCTGTTCATCCTCATGTCAGTCTTAAAAGAGGAGGGTTGTTATTTTCACGTTTCAGCTGAGAGAACTGAGGCTCAGAACAGTGAGCCTTTCCTAAATTCTCGGAAGAGAGTAAAGAAGAGCAAGAATATTATTTATGTCACTTTTCATGATGACAAAGTTGTGACATAAGTGAGACATAGAGTAAGTCAGAAATTCCAATTTTTTCTCAAAACCATCCACTTTTGTATTTTGTTCATCATAGGTGATGAAAGATGGGTGTTTAATTGAACAGAACCAAATCCATCTTTAGGGTACCAGTGTAATTTATGTCAAGAGGAAGTGATTAGTTTTTGGTCTTATCCTCCTGGGTTCTGATTATGTCTTCCCAGGGAAACGTAAGAGACATGAAGCTGAAGTAATTAGTGCGTCCTTGTGAACTGTCAATGCCAGCGCTTTATATACTCTACATAAAACCTGAAAACTTTACATAAAATTACTCTGGGAGTCTTACTCCACCCACAAGTATTCTAACCACCAGGCATCAGGAGGAAGAATAAACAATATTGATGTAGAGGGAAAAAATTGGCTTCCAAGGCCTGTCTTCCAATTCTGACAAGGCTTTGCTTATTTCAGTTACTAACAACATGCCTATTTGATCCTTCTCCCTCCCACCCACCTTTCAAAATGAATACGAGCTGTCACGAAGAGCCAGTTGAATACAGAGAAAAGATCATATAGCAGGTCTTAGGGGAGATCATAGAGAAGAACTTGGATCCCAAACTCCTAACTGGGGACTCTTCCTACAAGGTTATACAACCAGGAAATGCCTGACCCACTGGAGACCTTCAGGTCGACCAGGAGTGAAGCCCATTAGAGCCATTCAAACTCCCTTGTTACCTGCAAGGCAAGGGTAAGCTGGGACAGTGTCAGTGTTGGAGTCTGAGTGCAACAGGCATTTAGGGAAGGTCCGAGGAAATGAAGGCACTCACATGGGGTCCCTTCTACTGAAGGATGAAGCTACCTGTTCCTGTTCTTTCTAAGAAGCGGTACTGTTGCACACAATCCATTCTTCCCAGTCACCATCTCCCCATTTTTCCATGTAAAAATATTGTTATTGTTATTCTGTTACATCTGGATTTTCTGCTTTGTTAGACTACCTCTCCCACTATCACCATAGCATCTCCACCTTGCAAGATTTGGGCTTTTTGGAAGAGGAGAGAATTCCTTTACAGGCAGACCTCAGAGATTTTTAGGGTTCAGTTCCAGACCACTGCAATAAGGGGAATATCACAATAAAGTAAGTCAGGAATTTTTTGGTTTCCCAGTGCATATATAAAAGTTATGTTTACTATACTGTAGTCGATAGGTATGCAATAGCATCATGTCTAAAAAACGGTGTACCTACGTTAATTTGAAAATAATGCTGTTGGGGAAATGGCACCAATAGCCTTGCTCAACGCAGGGTTGCCACAAACCTTCAATTTGTAAAAATCACAATATCTGCAAAGCACAATAGAAAAGTTCAATAAAACGAGGTATGCCTGTACTTAGTTTCAGCACTCATAGGCTTAACATGATTTTTGACCGTTCTGCTTTTAGAAACCTCAAGGCCACTTATACCTTTTATGGACATAAAGGAATACTGACTCTTGTGTTTACAAGGCAGATGGGCTGAGGATGGATGAAAAGACACAGAATGAAAACTATTCAATATTCTTGGGGGAGGAGGATTATGATGAAATAGATAAAGGAACCACACACTGTAAGGTACAAGGAAGAGAAGACTAAGCCATTCCTGACCAATATTATTTTAATCGTTCCACTACGTTAGTCAGCAGTGGAAGGAACCCCACAGTGCCTTCCCTTGAGAAGAATGTTCAGTTGAGTGATTAGTGAGATATTTATCTGCCACAGTCATTGAACAAGTATAAACACTGGGTAATGATAAGAGACAGGATTTCGTAAGCAGACATGGATTAGAACAGGTAGCAGCAAATTTGAAGTAACTTTAAAGGAAATTTTAATTAGCTGCCAAGTTGAACAGATACCTTAAGGAAATACCTGCAAAAGTGGAAATGCTCTTATCATTGATGAGTAGAGAAAGCATCAGAGTGACAGTAGCAAGACGGTGGAATAGGAAGCCCAAGGCACTCCTTCCCCCATGGAGACACCAACTTAACAACAATAACGTGGACCAGGCACCCCTTCCTCTATGGAGACACCAACTTAACAACTATATATGGTGTACGAACCATATATTGCCTTTGTGAGAACTTCAAAAGCCAGTTGAAAGGTCACAGCACCCCAGGTGAGTGCAATGCCAAAAAGAGGTGCATTGGGGCAGGTAGGAAAGTCCATTGCACTTACCTGCCATACTCCATCCCCTCCAGTGCGGTGCAGCATGATCAGGAGAAAACTCCCAACTCACTGCCCCTCCCTCTGGAGGGAAGAGAAAGGTGGAACGCGTGTCCAGTGTTCTGGCTTTTTAGGGTGCTGCCCAAGGGACCAATTTCTGTCTTACCTGACTCAGATCACCAACAGGGAAAGCAGTAGCGACCTTGGATGTCTGGGGGGGCCACTGAGAAGGAAGGTGAACCCCTTGACTTACCACAGCACCAGAGAGATTGCAGCATCACACATAGACACCAAGGGGAGCTCATGAGTAGAAACAGGCACATTTCTCCAGCTTGGAAAGTACACATACAAGCCTAGAGAAGACGCGACCCCAGAAAAGGTTTGAGAAACCTATAGAATCTCTTGCTGGGCTGCTTGGTGACGATTTTTCCCTGTGTCGAAACAATCTGTAAAGACTGGGAGAAGTGGCTATTTTTTTCAGATGCCCAAATCTCAACAGAAGATCAAAAGGCACACAAAGAAACAGGGAAACATGGTCAAATCAAAGGACTGAAAAATAAACTCCAGAGCCTGACCCTAAAGAAATGGAGACCTATGAATTGTCTGACAAAAAATTCAAGGTGACTATCACAAAGATACTCAATGAGCTAAAAGAGAAAACAGATAACTAAATGAAATCAGGTAAATAATAGATGAACAAAAGGAGAATATCAACAAAGAGAGAGAAACTATTAAAAAAGAACCAAACAGAAATTCTGTAGCTGAAGAATAAAGTAACCGAATGGAAGAATTCATTCAATTCACAGGAATGTTTAGAATAAGCCAAAATACAGCAACTCTCCTCTTTTTTAAAATTACATTTTAAATTTTATAGCGTCCTAAGGCCTCTTGCCTCTCTTTCTGTCCCATTTTGACAATCAGGAAGAGCAGAGGAAATAAATGTGGTAGAAACATCATTCTGTGTACTTTCGCATCCGTGGGATTTGTGGAGAGGGAGGGTAGGTTGAAATTATGGGCTTAAAGAAGGATTTTGCAATTATCTTTCATTCCGTTATAATTAGTAAGCCTCTCTGTGGGCAACGCAGGGACTGTTTGACCACACTTTAGTCTCAGAATTCAGTGTTACAGCATTCTTGAGGACCAAGAATGGGTCCCGAGTTTCTGTAAATTTGGACTCTACGTACTGCCCAGTCCACACAGCCCAACCCTCAGCCGTGCTAAGGCTTCTCTGTGCGTCAGCAGGAAATCATGCAGGAGTTAAAAGCGTGAGCACGGGTGAGCCTGGAGAACATTATGCTGAGTGACATAAGCCAGACACAAAAGGACAGATGTCGTATGATCCCACTTACATGAAGTACCCAGAGGAGTCAAATTCACAGGGAACAAGTAGAAGGGCGGTTGCCAAGAGCTGGGGGAGGGAATGAGGAGTGAATATTTAATGGGTACCGGAGTGTTGGTTTGCGAAGATGAAAAAGTTCTGAAGGTGGATGGTGGTGATGGTCTCACAACATTGTTTTTTTTACTCTTTCAGTGACTTTAAATTGATAGCCTATTCATTTACAAAATTCACTTATCCCGTTCATTTGCTTAATAGCTAGGATTCAAAGTGTTAAAGATTCGATTTACCTAAGTGGAAAAAAAGACTAAGTAATCATTTTTAAGCGCCGTTTCCGAAGACTATACCCCATGTTTCAAAATTATTGTTTGTGCCTTTAAATGACAATACTAACATCCTACTAACGACCACATTATTCACTAATGCCACTGAACTATACACTGAAAAGTGGTGACGATGATAATTCTTATGTCATGTATATTTAACTGCAAAAAAAAGAGTTTAAAAAAAATACAAGCAACATGGGCTTCAGACTCTGGCAAATGTGGACCTAAGTCTGCCACTTTCAACCATGGACCTCGGGCGAGTCCCTCTGCTGTTCTAACCTCTGTTTGCCTCTCTGTAAAATGGGAGTGACCACAGTCAACCACACAGGATTGTTGGGAGAGATGGAGTGTGAGGCAGGTTCATTAAAGACACCCACTCCCCAGGCACTGCCTCGGGTACAGGGCTTTGGGACCCCAGCTGGCCTAAGGAAAGCAGGACATTTTTATGTCAGGAAAAGAATTTGAAGCACACTCTGATTTGAACCCTTGCTGGGCATGGAATCGGTCGAGGTCAGGGCCGCCTGGCACCTGGCACGTCGAGGTTCATGCTAGGACAAGTGTATTAGTTTCCTACCACCACTATCACAAAGTACCACAAACTTAGGGACTTAAAACAATACAAATTGACCTTCTGACAGGTCTGGAGGTCAGAAGTCTAAAGTTAGAGCGTCGGTAGGTCTGTGTTTCTTCTGGAAGCTACAGGGGAGAATCCAATGCCTTGTCTTTCTCAGCTTCTAGAGGCATCTGCATTCCTTGGCTCTGCCCCTTCCTTGTATCACTCCAGCCTCTTGCTCTGTCATCATGTCTCTCACTACTCCCTCTGACCCTTCTCCTTCCCTCTTCTTGGGGCCCTCGTCATTACTTTGGACCCAACCAGGTAATCCAGGAAAATCTCCCTGTCTCAAGATCCATGATTTGACACCTGCAAAGTCCCTTTTAGCATGGAAGCTAATACATCCTCAGGTTCTGGGATGCTGACGTGGACGTCTCTGTGGGCCATTGTTCAGCCGCCACCCCAGGCAGTCTGTTTTTTCAGGAAACCATCAAACTGCCCCTTACTTTGCCCCTGAGCCCAGCACAAAGGGTGAAGAGCAGGACGGCTCTGGGCACGCTGTCCTAGACAGTCTTTTAAAAACGCTCAGCCTGGTCCTGGAACTTCTTGCGTTGTTTGGATTTGACAGCCGGGCCGGGTAGACTCTACCTGCCACGTGGGAGTTTGTCTTCCCTGGGCGTTGTAAGCTCCTGCAAGATAGGGGCCCGCCTTCCATTTTATTTTTATTACTTGAGGCAAAAAGAGTCTTATATAATGCTTACAAGCCTGGGCTTTGGAGTCTGTCTGCTGGCTCCACGACTGGTTACACAAGCTTAGCAGGTGACCGTGATCCTCGGTTTTCCACATCTGTAAAATGCAGACAACATCATGTAGCACTGCATGCGTCAGCTGGGGCTGCCTTAGCAAAGTACCACAGACCGGGGGGATCAGACAACAGAAATGTATTTTCTTACACGTCTGGAAGCTAAAAGTCTGAGATGCAGGTGTTGGCAGGGTTGATTTATTCTGAGGTCTTTCCTGCTGTGTCTTCATGTGGTCCTCCCTCTGGATTTCTTTTTTCTTTTTTTCTTCTTTTTTTGGCCACGCTGCGAGGCATGCAGGATCTTAGTTTCCCAACCAGGGATGGAACCTGTGCCCCCTGCGAATTCTTAACCCCTGGACCGCCAGGGAATTCCCCAGATTCCTTCTTCTTATAGACACCAGTCACATGGAATTAGCGCCCACCCTAGGAACCTCATTTTAACTGAATTACCTCTTTAAAAGCCCTATCCCCAAATACTGTCCCATTCTGAGGTCCTGGGAATTAGGGCTACAAAATGTGAATTTGTGGGGCGAGACACGACTCAGCCCATGACAACCACCCGCCTTCAAGAGCTGCGTGGGAACGAAATGCACTAAAGCCTGTAGAGAAGAGTCATTAGGATGGTGCCTGGCACTTGTAAATATTCAATGAACGGCTACTGCTGCTGCTATTCTTTCTCAAGGAAGTTAGCCAGCACTCCCTCCCACCCCTTTCTATATCTGCTATAAAATAGTTCACACGTTTATAAGAGGAAAAAAAGCCTCCTGTGCCTTCCGTTTCCTTTGGAGTTCCCTACTCAGCGTTTATTTTTATGCTCATGGCCGGACCTAAGTACTGAGTTGCTGCCAGTCAAAAGGGATGTGTGTTGTTTGCTCCACGGTAATGGAATTTATATGCTGTAAAAGGAAGCTGCTTATCTCTTTGAAATGCTCATTATCAAGGCATGCCTGAGTCACCTTCTTCAGTGCAGCAATGCTGGCTTTGATTTTCACAGACCACTTTTGGTTGGCTCATGCCCTTTCACTGCTGGGATCTAGAGTTTTGTCCTTCATAGAAGAATTGAGAAAATGAGTCTCGCATTGACAGATCCCTGTCGCCCAGCTGGCACCAGGAATTCTGCCGGGGAGACTCTTGGCCCTCTAAGGAGGAAATGAAGGGCTTTGCACTAGGTGGATACAGATACTCACCTGTATCAAAAGACTTGTGCCAGAATAGTCAGAGCAGCTTTAATTATCATACCTCAAAACATCTCAAATATCCATCGACAAGTCAGTCGATAAACAAATGGAATAATGATCAACGATAAAAAGGAACAAATTATTGATACACACAGCATAGACGAAGCTCAGAAATATGCTGAGTGAAAAGAAGCAGATGCAAAAATGCACACAGTGTGTGATTTCACTTATACGAACTTCTAGAACTGTGAAAACTAAACTATGGTGATCGAAACCAGATCAGCGATCGACTAGGTGGTGATTGGCTGGAAGGGGGATAGGAGACGCTTCTGTGGGTGACAGAAATGTTCTGTGTCCTGACCGGGGCGGGGGGCGGGGTTACATGGACATACATATTTGTTTATAACTCATTCAGCTGTACATTTTAAATGGATGCATTTTATTGCTTGTAAATGAAACTTCAATTTTTTTCTTTAAAAAGCAATCAACAAATAAAACAACATCCAACCAAATAGAAGAAAAGTAATCTCATCAATTTCACAGCCCATGAAATTAGAAAAAGAGACATTTGACTACATTTTTCGTATTTGTGCATATGTTTATCTCACAGGCACAGGCTATTTCTAATTCACTGATGGCTGTGGAATGTGCCCATTTTTGAGCAGAGGATCTATCTCTTTATCTGGTTGGTTCTCAGGAGGGATGCTTACCTCCCCTGTCTACATGCTTGTGGAAGTAAAGGCGTGATGCACAGAGGGAGTGAATCCATCATTTCCCGGACACCAAGAATAGTCTAGAAACTTTCATGAGTTTCTACAGGACAGAAATCAGATGTGATTGTTTTGATCCAGAGCAGGGAAAACTTCCATCCAGAGCACCTGTAGGAAGGGATGAAGGTGGAGATGGGTGCACTTGAGGGATGTCCTGGGTCCTGGAGGAGATCTCAGAGCTTCCAGCACAGAATCAGAGGGTGTGGCGTGTGAGTCGGGTGGTGGGGAAGGAGTTATCAGGGTCATTCATCAAAGGACCCTGTTTGCACCTCGGACATCTATTGCTCTGTAACTAGCCACCCAAATTAGTAGTGTGAAATAACAACCATTTAATTCTCAGTAAGTCTGTGCTCTGGGAACTTGGACAGATCCCAGGAGGGATGGCTTGTCTCCGTTCCACAGTGTCTAGGGGAACACTGGAAATACTAGGGATATGCAGTGTCACTGGAAATGCTGTACTGGCTGGAGGTGACCTGATTGGCTGGGATCATCTGGAAGATTCCTGGACGGGGTGACTTGAGGCTGGGCTCAGCTGGAACCGTCACCTGGAGCACCTGCCTGTGGCCCCCCTCCCCACGTGACTGGGGCCTCCTCACACCATGGCAGCTCCAGGGCCTCAGATGAGTTTCCCAGCAGCTCAGGGCTCTGAAAATAAAGCAGACACTCTATGGCCTCTTGTGACCTATCCAATTCCGTTGTACTCTGTTGGTCAGAAAGCCACAAGCCCACCTGGATTCACAAGGAGGGGTCATAGAGCTCCAACTCCTGATGAGAGGCGTGTCCAAGAACTTGCGACCATGTTTGAAAACCACCCTAACTCTAAAACAAGTGAATCAGTTGACCCTTTCCCATCTCCATCAACTGACTACTGGCTTTCCCAAGGCAGAACCAGAAAAATGGTCTTTAAAGCAGGGGAAGATCTGTCTAGGGAGACTTGTGACTTCTGCTACAGGAGTTTGTGGCTGAGAACGCCAAGTCTGAGCTAACACAGGACGTGTACCATGTCCAGAATTATAGAAGACTCATCAAGTAAGTAGTCAGGTAAACGCACTCAGGTATTACATCCCCTCTTTGGGGCCCTACAACACTGACCACCACCCTAAAGGGAAGCTTGCCTACCTGCATACCCTATGTACCTTCACAGAGCTAGCAATCAGCTCTCCCATTTAGAGGAACTGGGGGAGGTAGGCCCATTCACCTGCAAAGAAAACTCAGGCTAGTTGTCATATGACTCGGCTGTTAGTTCATATGTATGATCAAGCTTCCAAAGACCATCAGGCATTTGAGTATCTTTCCCAAAGGAAGGATCAAAATGGACAAACAGAACAGCTGTCCACCAAGAAACTAAAGATAATTCAGGTGACAGAAATGAACTTTAAAAAATGTAATTCGTATCCTCATGAGTTTCACAAGGATATTGAAGCCATAAAACCAGAACAGGCTGGTATTTAAAAGGTGTGGGGTTAGGCAATCAATAAAAAGGTAAAAAGAAATTGTTTTTAAAAACTTTTTTTAAGATTTTGCACTTTTTTTCTTTTACATTATGGTTTATTACAAGACATTGAATATAATTCCCTGTGCTATACAGAAGGACCTTGTTGTTTATCTATTTCATATATAATAGTTTGTATCTACTAATCCCAAACTCCTAATTTATTCCTCCCCCCTTGTTTTTAAAAATTTCAATGTGATTCCCAAATGTTAAGAATATGAAAAGGACTAAAATAATAAAATTGATATACTGCTGACCAGAACAGACTTGAGAGACACAGGAATCATTCAGAGTAGGAAGAAAAAGTGGCGGGAAATATGATAGAAAAATTAAGAAACATGGAAGATCAATCTGGGGGCTCCAGTATGAAATCTAACTGGAGTTCCAGAAGAAGAGAGAGCAGAAATTGGAGGAGAGGAAGTCAACAAATATACAATAGTAGGAAATTTCCTCTCAACAGAAGGAAAACATACATCCACATATTGAAAGAGCTGACACAGTGGCAGACACAAAGAATGAAAGTAAACTTGTACTTAGCAACATCTGCATGAAATGTTTAAACATCCAGCCAAAGATCCTAAAATTTTCAGAAAGGAAATAGGTCATGTACAAAGGAATGGAATTGGACTAACTTCAGACTTCAATTGGCAACACTGAATGCCAGAAGACAACAGAACTATACTTTGAATGTTAGGAAAGATAATGAGTTTGGACTGAAAATTCTATAGTTAGCTAAACAAACAATCAAATGGGAGATAAAATAAAAATATTTTCTAGCAAAAGCTTCAGAATTTTACCTCTCACTTAACCTTTTTTAGGAAGCTGCTTAAGAATGTGCTCCAGCAAAATAAGGGTAAAATCTAAAAAAGAAGTTGGCAAAATTAACACAGAAGTCCAATGAAAAGAAATCCTAAAAAGCCAGCTGAGCAAGCAAGTCTAAAAAGGAAATGCTCCAAATTTTCAAAGAAAGAGGGTTCTAAGGTCTCCAAGAAGATGAATGGAATTAATTGCAAGTCATATAAAAAAAAATGTAAGTGTCTTCACATGCTGGTAATATGGGGAAGAAGGCACATGTTGAGTCTCCCAGCAAGGAAAGAAATATAGTTTCCAACTCCAAGACAAAAAATCTATGCAAGAAATGTACTGTGAATATATAGTGCAAACTAAAATATGGAATAGTTGTTTTTTAAGAATGATGTTTAAGGTAATAGATTCTCCTTTATCTTGACTAAAGAACATTATCTTTGGAATGGCAAGTGGGTCGTGGCATTGACCCACAAGAAAAGATTACGTTCTGAGCACACTATTTGAGTGGGAATATTCACTTACTAGTAGTAATAATGTGACTGCTATTTATTGTTTTTCTACATTTAGACTCAACCTTTAGATAAAACATAGACAACTAAAAGATGGTGATAGACTAGAATGTAAATGTTTTTAACGTTGACAACGTCAAAATCGAGTTATACCTGAGAGAAGTTTAGAACGTAGAAGGTGGGATGAGGAGGTGGCTGAAGGGGGAGATGTGAACGCTCTTGCTCTACCTAATATGGAATGAAGAAATACTTCCAAAAGCTAATGGAATGTGAAATAGAGGAAAAAACCTTCAGAGATATATTAGCGCACATAATAATAATATGCCTTTCAAATATTAAGAGAATAAGGGGATGTAAGGAAAGATATAAATAAGTTAATCTTTACTTTTCATAGTGGGATTCAATAGATGATATCTAAAATGGATAAATCTAGAAAGAGCTATTATGATCCTTTTATTTGTCATTAGGAAATAAGAACAAAACAACTAAAAATGAAAATAATTAAAAGTGTACACTGCTGGCAAGAAGGAGGGGTGAGGAAGCTGTTTTTCCTTGTAGACCCTTAAGTACTTATCTAATTTTTTTGTGCAATTTAATTTTCTTAATATGGAGATAAAGTCATTAAGATAAGCCCGAGAAGAACTAACTCAAGTATACAGGAGAGGAGGAGGAGGAACAAGGGAGAAGAGAAACACCAAGAGTAGCTGTCTCTTATTACATAGGCTTTAATCAGAGTTCTAAACCTGTTACATAGATCAATGCATTTGATCCTCATAATAACCCTGGAGGGCGATGCTGTTATTAGCCCCATTTTGAAGATGGTAAAGCTGAGGCACAGACATAATAGCTTGCCCACAGTCGTATGCCTGGGAGTGTGGGGGCTGGGATTTGAGCTCAGAGACTCTGGCCAGGGGTCCTGTTCTTCACCATCTGCCCTACTGCTTTTCTCGTGTTTCATAGTGAGAGGTCAATAGAAACCAATATATAGAGGTAGAAGCAAATTAGTTGGTATTAGTTTTGTGACACCTAAAATAACCCAAAGCAGAAATTTTAGAATGGTTACCTCTGGGGAGTGAGATGGGGGTGAAGGGCAAGGACAGGCAGAAGATTTTTATTTTCACGCACAGTCAGTTGTACTGCTTGATTTTTTAAAACCATAATCATCACTTTTATATTTGAAAGTTTATCTTACACAAGACCTACAAATTTCAGTGGATTATTAATTGCAAATCAGATAGAAATAGGAAGAAGTTTATGAAAACAGTGTATGACCCTTCTGTCTCCCAAGATTGGAAGTAATTTGTATAAATGTGCATGACTTAGGCAACCAAATGCACCCTTAGGAAATTTGATTTAAACATTTTGGGACTTCCCTGGCGGTCCAGTGGTTAAGACTTTGCCTTCCACTGCAGGGGGTGTGGGTTTGATCCCTGCTCAGGGAGCTAAGATCCCACATGCCTCGGGACCAAAAAACCAAAATGAAACGTGAAACAGAAGCAATATTGTAACAAATTCAATAAAGACTTTAAAAATGGTCCACATCAAAAAAAATTTGTTTAAATAAACATTTTATTAAGTATTTGATTCATTTGAAGGGAACTATATTAAAACTTTCTTGCTAATACTTCTATCCAACTTTAAGGCTCCAGACAATGATTAGACTTTATCAGTCTTGTGACTTAGTAAAAGTGAAGCTATATGACCTTTGAGACCAGCTCATAAAAGGCTATGCAGCTTCTGCCTGTTCTCTTGGGACACTTACATTTGGAGCCAATAGCCCTCATTTAAGCGGTCTAACTGCCCCGAGGCTGCCACACTGTGAGGAAGCCCCAGCCACAGGGAGAGACCATTGGTAGGTTAGGCCAGTAGCCCTAGCTGGGAACCCAGTTGACAGCCAACACCAGCCACCAGCCCCGCCAGTGACAAAACTTCCGATGATTCCAGCCCGCCACCTTTGAGTCTTTCCAGCTAAAAGTGACACCCAGCAATTCCACACTTCTTGTTTTATCCTGATGTGACTCTCAAAGTAAATTTTTATTCTAAATCTAACAGAGATATTAAAACAGATCTACTTTATAAGCAGACTGATGGATGGCAACACTACTAGTGTGTGGGCTCTGAAATATTCATAAGGAATAGGTAAAATCTATGGTTATTTCTCAAAATCTCATACACATAGGTGGGGTTTCCTTCTGCGTTGTGTGGGACAGGGGATGCCTGGTAGTTTCTCATTTCTGATTATCTGGACATCCTGCAGCCTAACAGGTGGTAGTAGCAGGATGGGGCAGTGGTCTCAGCCCCTGCTGGATTTAGTAATCACCTGGGAAGATTTGAAAAATCCCAGTGGCCCAGCGAGAGCCTGGCTCAGCTAACTCAGCATCTCCGGGGGTGGGACCCAGGCATGAGTGTTTCCTAAAGCTTCCAGGTGATTCCAGTGTGCAGCCACAGTTGAGAGTCTGATTCAAAAGGCCTGGGGTGGGCCCAGGAATCTATTATCAAACAGACCCAGGTCATTCTTATGATCAGCTAAGTTGAATAATCCCTGGCAAAGGGGTAACTGTGTGGGCTCCACAGGTATTCAGACCTGGTTCAAGGTGTGGCTCAGTCACTTTCAAACTCTGACCCTTGGGCAGATTATGTAACCTTGCTTAGCCTTGGTTGACTCATCTGTAAAATGTCAAGAGTAAAAGATTGGAAGGAGCAAGGCAGGTAAAGTGCTTGGTGCAGCGTTTGGCACATAAGAACCAACTTTTAAATGTTGGCTGTTAAGGAAGGGGCTCCATCGCGGGCCATGACCTCCTGGGAAACAGCCCAATACCGGGTCCCTGAAGGCCCCAAATCGTTCAGAGAGGCTTTTTCTTTCCTGGGAACGAGACAGGGCGCTCCAGGTAAAGCCACTCTTTTTTCCTAATGCCTCCATGGACGACCTTCCTCTCACCCCGGAATCTTAGGGTCTTCTCAGACATTTTTGCGTGGATCCTTGCACACTGCTGAGGGGCTGGTGTGGGTAACAAGGGTCATTCCAGGTGGAGGGTGAAGTGAGGATGTGAGCACAGGCCGTGCGCTGGGAAGAGTCAGGGGACGGAGAGGAGGCACAGATGGAGGGGCGAGGTCCCACGCCCACCCCAGCCCACCCCACGTCTCCGCTTCCTCCAAACAGGACAAGCACCGTATCCTTACTGCTTTACTTTCCACACCGCATTTGATTACACTTCTGATCCTGGGAACAGCTAAGGCACTCACTGCTCTCCATTTACACGGTCATTTGCAAAGTGAAATTAACATAAATACTTAGATAACCCCTCTCCCCGTGATATTGGCTAAAAACTAGTTCGCTCTGTTGGGAAGGGGTTTTTGTCAGCTGTCAGGTTTTACTGGCTGCCTGAGCCTCTGCTTCACTGCTTAAGGCAGATCAAGTCTAGATGTGTTTTGGTGTTACCGTATTTTAATCCTCGAGATCTTTAATGCAGGGGGAAGTTATCTTCCAAGCATTCATTAAAGAAACCTCCTTGTGTTCAGTTTGCCGTGGCTGCGGAATTGATTCATGGGCGTCCTGTTCTCCCTACCCTGAGTCCCAGAAAGTACCTAAAATAAATCGCCTGACGGATCGACTGGGGCCGGATGAGCCACACAGACGCAGCAACCAGTATTTCTTGGTGTGAAAATATCACTGCACACCCCCGAGATCAGAGTGTGACCCTGCGTCCACACCTGAGAGGGGACAAGTGTTTCCTTTCCAACCTGGCGCTCCCACGTTTCCTTTGGACACAGAATAGGTCAGATGAGCTCCCGATATGACGCAAGCTCCAACCCTTGTCAAACAGTAGGTAGAAAGCTTCGTTTTAAAGTACACGATCGGGCTTCCCTGGTGGCACAGTGGTTGAGAATCTGCCTGCCAATGCAGGGGACACGGGTTCGAGCCCTGGTCTGGGAAGATCCCACATGCCGCGGAGCAGCTAGGCCCGTGAGCCACAACTACTGAGCCTGCGCGTCTGGAGCCTGTGCTCCGCAACAAGAGAGGCCGCGACAGTGAGAGGCCCGCGCACGGCAATGAAGAGTGGCCCCCGCTTGCCGCAACTAGAGAAAGCCCTTGCACAGAAATGAAGACCCAACACAGCCATAAATAAATAAATTTAAAGTACACGATCCACATTTCCTCTCCTCTGTAACTTGATGAAGCCAGAGAAATGTGGATCCTTCCAGGTATGAAACGGACCCTTCCAGATCCATATCCAAGCCTGTGGGCTGGAAAGTAGCTGTCTCTCCTGCCTTTCCATCCTCTTTGCCTCCAGCATTTTAATTTCCAGAGAGAGTAGAAGGAAATGGAGCATCTTCCCCTTATGCTTACATTACCGGTTTTCTGACAGCATGGAAAACATCATGTGGTAATGTAAACACCAAATGCTAGTGTAATAATGTACTTTTAGCCAGGTTCTTCCTTCCAGAAGCTTCAACTCAAATACACGGTCTTAGCTGTCTGATTTCTGAACTCACATGATAATGTACTAACTAACTTCCTTTTCTATCAGCACTTCAAAGGCAGAGAAGCCCCACCCCATTTTGGAGACCCTAGTCCCACAAGACTGTGTTACAGATCGGGACAGTGAAATGATCCCTCAAGCTTGACATTGTCCTTTTAGGCTTCATAATTGATAAAATGAGGAAATATTTGCCTCCTATGTGTATCTGGCTGCTAACCCAAATGGTATAAATTTAAAAATAAATTCAGCACCACTGATTTGGATTTCTTTATATCGTCTTTTCAGTAGGTCGAGTACGAGAGCTTGGGAGGGAGCAGGAATGTTCTGGCCTGGTTTGTACCAAGGGGTGGTTTCCCCCAGCATCTTAAGTGGGGTTGGTGCTAGAAATTGATGAAGTAGGAAACCCCATACAAGCGGTGTTTCTAGTTTGCACCTGCAGCTCAGACACACCCAGTGGTTCTCTGGTGCAAAGACCCTAAGTGGCGACCCATGCCCACTGCGTCCTGTCCAGACCCCCCACCCCAGGGTGAGGGCCGCGGGCCCCAGTCTCTTGCTGTTTATACTTCAAGGTCACAGGTGTGACTCAGACTCCAAAATTCTCCATCCCCTAAGCCAGCGCTTCTCACACCGTAACACACATGTGGGTGCCCTGGCGGTCTTGTTAAGAGGCAGATTCGGATGCAGCGGGTCTAGAGTGGGGCCTGAGAGCTGCAGTCCTAACAGGCTGTCCCGACCACACTTTGGTAACTAGCGGAGACGGCACTAAGCCATGGAGGGAGCATCTTCTCAGTCCTCAGCGGAACGACTTCCACTCGGCACTTACTGGGCTGAGATAAGAGATTGCATGTTGTAGGAGCCACGTTAATTCTTCCAGGAAAACTGTAAATGTAGCCAAGTTCCTCTCTGTGATAACAGATGAAACAGAAAGCACACATAATGGAAATCCACAGACAGCCCCAAACAGTGTTTTTGCTGTTAGCTTCAACCCCCTCTCCCTAAGTTCTCATCGGCACAGCCAGGATGGACAGAGAACCACCTTGCCTCCCGTCCCCCTTCTAGTGGAGGGACAAGTAATTAAATGTCAAAAAGCCAGGGACTGAGAGAGAGCAGAACCTCAGGGCTTCTGTTGCCAAAAACTAGATTAAGGGGCCTGTGAACTTGGATGAGAAAAAATACATCTTTCTTTTTGCTAACCACTTCTATTTAACATTTCACTTCATTATTCATGAGGAACAGACCATGGTAACATGAGCTGGGATTTTGTCTCCAATAGACACATAAGCTGTTTTCATGCTATGTTACAGTTACTGCAGGTACTCCAGACCCTTCCCACTGATCACTACACTTAAACAACTGATTTCTTACAATAAGGAAGTTTACTGGCTCTTGTTAATAGAGAGACATGTATTACGATATCTTCAGTTCTCAATGTTTTGAGAACTGGATTTCAGTGAATCGGTTTCTTTATAGTTCTTTGTTATTTATTTTTTGCCTTTTAATACACAGTTCTGAAAAGGGGTCCAGCGAGTGCAAAGGAACACGTAGCACAGAATGTTTAGAACCCTGAGCACAGCGTTGGTTGTAAAGAAATGGCCGCTGGTGTGTTCAGCATTGTCAAGGCTAATTAAAATAATTCTTCTAGATTAGGGATCACAAATGCCTGTCCTGGCAGGGCCCAGGTATACAGAATAAATGAGTGAAGGGGTCAGGTCTGAGGACATGAGTAGCAGAAAGGAAGGAGTACATGGCGGCTGACTCCTGCCTTTGCAGCTGAGGGACATAGAGGGAAGGGGAGGGGACAGTGAGGGCTGGAGGATGCACATCCACCTAAAGAGGGCTCCGCTGACAGCTCCACGGTGGCATGAGAATAACCCCCATTGCCAGGTCTTCAGGCTTTTTTCAAGAGAAGGCAAAAGTCTTGGTGTGGTAGAAATCTCCCCCAAAACTGTAATGTACATGTGGGCAATTATTGCAATTAACAAGAAACAAAGGGGAGAAAAAAACCTCTGAGCAAGCCAAATGGCCGGAATAAAACAGCAGTCAATATCCAGCATAAGTAGACAATGTAGAAAAGGTTCAGCTTTCCCTTCATCTTAAGAATATTTATTCCAAAATCACTAAACTTCCAATTTTGTGCTTATCCAAAGAAAGTCAAAATAGTTATCTTAACCAATGCCCAAAATCTAATACGTAGGGTTACCAGATTTCACATAATATAGGGCATCCAGTTAAATTTCAATTTTCAGATAAGCAACAAATATATTTTCAGTATATTCTTCCAGGTGATATTTGAGATCATACTTTTAAGTTAGTTATTGTTTACTTGAAATTCAAATTCAACTGGGTGTCCTGTATTTTTTCTGGCAACTTTACTAATAAGCCAACTCCAAGTGTGATGGAGTAGTTACTGTTAAAATAAATACGTAAAATTCACGTTAACAGCTAACCTTGTAATTGCATTTTTGTTTTGTTTGAATAAGATTTTTATTGAAGTACCAGGTAGATTCATAAAAGTGCACAGAAGTACACAGAAGTACATCATAAGTAAAGCTCAATGACTTTTCACAACTGAGCACACCCCAGTCACCAGGACCTGATCAAGAAAGAGAACAGTCCTGGCCTCCAGGAGCCCCTCGTGCCCTTTCAGACTCTACCCACGGCCACAGGGGAACACTATTCCAGACTTAAAACAGCATAGTTAATATGTTCTGCTTTAGAACCTTATGTAAATGGGATTGGGTTTCTTTTTTTCACTGAAGTGTAGTTGATTTACAATGTTGTGTTAGTTTCAGGTGTACAGCAAAGTGATTCAGTTGTACGTATGTATATATTTATTCTTTTCCAGATTCTTTTCCTTTGTAGGGTATTACAAAATATTGAGTATAGTTCCCTGTGCTATACAGTAGGTTGGTTGGTTAACTATTTTATATATAGTAGTGTGTGTATGTTAATCCCAAACTCCTAATTTATCCCTCCCCCCCTTTCCCCTTTGGTAACCATAAGTTTGTTTTCTATGTCTGTGGGTCTGTTTCTGTTTTATAAGTAAGTTCATTTGTATCATCTTTTTAGATTCCACATATGAGCAATATCATATGATGTTTGTCTTTCTCTGTCTAACTTACTTCACTTTGTATGATAATCTCTAGGTCCATCCATGTTGCTGCAAATGGCATTATTTCATTCTTTTTTTATGGCTGAGTAATACCACTCCTGGGCATATATCTGGAGAAAACTATAATTTGAAAAGATACATGCACCCCAGTGTTCACTGCAGCACTGTTTACAATAGCCAAGACATGGAAGCAACCTAAGTGTCCACTGGCAGATGAATGGATAAAGATGTGGTATATATACGAGTTGTATTTTTAGGCTTACAAAACTGTGTGTGTGTGTGTGTGTGTGTGTGTGTGTGTGTGGGTGTGTAGGAATGCTTACTCTGATTATTGGATTATTATGTAAATCCACGTTTAGGGTTAAAGCAGACACTGCTGGTGCCCCACCCATGACCCTCGCCCTTACTGTTTCAGTTCCCACTGGCCTGACTTCCCCTTGCCAGAACCTGCGTTTCTCTGTCTGAGGGCCCTCCTTGGCCAGGGAATCAACACTCCAGGTGCAGCCCTGAAGCAATGACTGGTGGGAGTAGGTTGGTAAATACCCCAACTCCCTCTCCCCTTGGATGAGACAGGAGAGAGGCATGTTCTCCAGGGTCCCCCAGGGCGCCCCACCAGGATCGTGCCCCAGTCTCCTGCTGCCGTGACTTGCTTATTACCTTCTTTTCATTACCTGCCTCACTTCCCCCAACAGCGTTTCCTAGAATCACCTCCCAAATAAACCATATGCACTCGAATCCTTGCCTCAGGCTCTGCTTCTGGGTAAATCCAAGCTAACACGTCCGCTTACATGAAATTACCCTAAATGCCCTACTTTTATTCAGCAAACTTGTACCTAGTGCTGGTCCCTAGGGTTGGCACAGCAATGCCTGGCAGTGAGTGCAGACCCTGCACCTGGTCCTAGGTGACTAGGCAAAGGGCTCCAGGAGCACAGCCGGTGCAGTCCTCCCCTAAGACGGAACCGACCCCCCTTAATTCTGATGTGTGCGAGAACAGTCCGAACTACCAAGTTTTGAAGGCCTAGCAGGCAACACTTACATCCAACGTGAAAACTCCTGCACCTAATGTTTTGAATGATTGAGAAGGCACTTCTGCATCCCAGGCACTTCAGGTCATTAGAGCATCTGTGGTTATTGTTCAGCTTGATCAATGAAGAGCATTCGGGAGACTACTATATGCCTGCACGGTCCTGATGTGGCCTTGTTTTTATTTAAATGTATCTCCAGTAGCAGCTTGTTTACTTGTCATTTGTCTTCCTTAAGTAAAACTAGAGCTCAGAATGGGTTTTCTTAGAAAAAATAAAATTTAAAATATGAATTCATTTTCTGTTCCTGTTTGCAAAGATTAATAAGAGGACATTCACTGTATTTTGCAAAAGCTTATTATTGTCTTTTTACACAACCTATTTTTTTTAATTTTATTTTATTTATTTTTTTTATACAGCAGGTTCTTATTAGTTATCAGTTTTATACATATTAGTGTATATATGTCAATCCCAATTATCACGACCTATTACTGTCCATTCTCGGCAGTAAATTTCCAGAAAGCAGGAGCCATTTGTATTTCGGAGACTTTTCCCAGGATCGAAGTGTTTTGAAAGTGTACTTGAATAAAGAACAGACAGTAGCGCCAAGACCTCTCCCTCACCTGCTCTGACCCCTAGCACCACTGGTCACCCTCATACCATGTGGGGGACACCCCAGAGCCCCCATCCCTGCTCCACATTGCATGGCTGTCTTTCCTGAGATAAGAATTGGCTGTAGGAACTGTGTCAGCTCAAAAGCTTGGAACAAAACTCATGTTATGATTTTCAAATCCCTTTTCCATGAAATTTGTGTGAAATAACATTTCTCTGAAACGATGGCAGTTTTATGTTTTATGTCATGTAACTATTATGGTGTTCTGACTGCTTCAATGGCTTTTTAAAATGGCAAAGTGCTCACAAGTTGAGGGTATTTGTTCCTTTTAAAATGTGTCCGCAATGTCAAATTCCATTCTCCATCAAGGAAAATCATAAATATTAAATCATATTATATATGCTATCTATCCATATGTATGTGTATATTACCATATGTATCAATAGCTGTATATAGATTTGCAATACAAATCCATATACAGAAAATATATAGTTTTATCATGAACAATTAATTTTAACCTCCTGGAAGGGGTCAGAATTCCAGATTATCACTCAACATTTGAATAAAGGAGAAGGTATTTTCCTCTGTTTTGGAAGTGTGGATTGTTTTTTTTTTTTTTCTTTTTGCCTCATGCCACTCTGAAGCTAAATGAAATTATAAGAAGGAAACTGAAGCTGCATATTCAATAGAAAAAGAGTGAAATGCACTCCAGAAATAGAAAAGAAATATCAAGATGAAATTCCAGCTGGGAGGGATTCCTAGAGCTATAGGGGAAAACAGAGCCTCTGGCTTTAATTTATGGAGGAGTCTGCCGGCGGATGGCCTCTTATAATCTGTGCCATCTGTGTTATTGATTAATGAGGTCAAGGGCAGCATTACTCACCGTTGGTTCTCTCCCAGGACCCCTGTTCACTTTGCAAAGTGCTCAGGAAGCACTGTCTTCTCATCACCATCTCCCCGGCTCTGGGTTGGGTGACGCCTGCCAACAGATGCCAAAGAGCCTCCCTCCCATGTTGATGCAGGGGTGCTGACAGATCCCTCCCTGCCAACGAATGAGTCAGATGGTTGCTGGCCTCTTTCTCGAGATAAAAGCCCCTTCACCACGAAGCAAAGAGAGTGGCTTAGACCCAAGCATCAGTGTATCCACATCTGTGGAAAAGTAAAATATTCCATCAGCAAACAATGAACTGTATTGGTGTTTTTTTAAAAAAAAAGACTAGCTAAATGGAGTAGTTTCCCAGTTTTCTAACTGACTCTCTCCCTCCTGGAATATGTCCATACCCTATCTGTATGCCTGTCTATAGTCACTGTGGTCACTCCTTCTGCCTTGATTACTTGCCCTGAGTCTCTTTAGAGCAGTATATTTTTATATTGAGCTGTGGTCGCTGCTTTTTGGTCTCTCACCTCCAACTCTTCCCTCCTTTGGCTACCATCTCTAACGCACCTGCCTAATGGCTTAATGTCATGGAGAAAAAACTATCTCCATGGGAAGTGTCACAAATGGGTATCTGCTTTTACCCTGCCTCTGTTTACGCATTGTAGCATAGAGTGTCGGGTCAGGGCCGTGAGACCCAGGCTTCTGGGTTCAGATCCAAGCCCCCACCCCACTGGTAGTTGTACGACCACGGTCAAGGCTTCACCTTGGTCAGGTCCAGATTGCTGGCCAATGAGGGTGACACTGCCCACCTTTTTGGGTTGCTGTAGGATTGAATGAAATAACCCTTCCAGTCCTCTTGTTTGCAGGAAGTGTCAGGTAAATCTTCACTACTGTGGTGAGTAGTGGTCACAGAAAGGGAAGGTAAAGGTGGACATGAGGTCATGGTCACAGCTCTCACTATAGATACTGCAGAATCAACAATGCTTTAATCCTTCTAGAGTGTGGAGAAAAATTATTCCCTAATTTGCCTCCTTATTTGTCCTCCACTTCATTGCTTCTGTAGAAAAAATTGGTTTTGCATAAATAGACTCACAGACATAGAAAACAAACTTATGGTTACCAAAGGGGAAAGTGAGGGGAGGGATGAGTTAGGAATTTGGGATTAACAGATACACACTACTATATATAAAATAAACAACAAGGACCTGCTTATAACACAGGGAACTATATTCAATACCTTGCAATAACCTGTAATGAAAAAGAATCTGAAAAAGAATATATACGTGTGTGTGTGTGTGTGTGTGTATATATATATGTATGTGTATATATATATATAACTGAATCACTTTGCTGTACACCTGAAACATTGTAAATCAACTATACTTCAATTTAAATTTTTTTTAATAAATAAATAAATTTTAAAAAAATTGGTTTTAGTAAATGTAGGCTCTGAATCTGGAGCTGAAATTTGGAGATAGTCTATACATTGAAAACTATTCTATTTATAAAGAGATAAAATAGATCACTATCCATGCAGATTTGACATCTAGGCTCAGCGTGAGGTGCATTTCTTGCAGGAGTAAATCTAAGTGGATAACTTGTATTATACTTTCTTATTTTGGTTTTTATTTTCATTAAAGTTATACGCACAGAGCTTAAAGAGGCAACCACTTCCAGAAGGCTTATTATGAAAGACAGCCACCTTCCCGTCCCACCCTTCAGAAGCAGCTACTTTCCACTAGTTTGGTTGTTCCTGACACTTGCTCAGTGTCTCCAAATAATGTGCTTCTATGGCAGTTACTTGACTTTTCAGTTTCCAGAATGCTCCATGGCTTCACAGTAGTGTGGAAGAGGAAGGTTAAGGTCTCTTTCAGCCCTGCCCACCCCGACTGCCCAGCCCTCTGTCCTCCCCAAACAATTACACCATAAATTTGCTTAGACAGTAGTTTATGCTGTGCTTATTATGACTATGTGACCACTGTTTATAGCTGAGCCAGTAACGGGTAATGATTCATCTTCCTTTCCTGCACAACTCTGTGTTTTCCCCATGGTTTAGAACTGTCTTTTTTGTTGTTGTTTGTTTGCTGAGGTATCTATGCTCTGTTCCCAGACATCTCCAGTCTCCTTTCCGTGGGTTCAAAATCATAAGATTTTCCATCAGTTTTGTCCTTCTGGCATCATTTCGTCTGAGTCTTCTGACCTGCTGCAAAAGTTTCATCTTGGAATCTCCTTTTACCATCATTTTGGAATCTTCCTTCACCACCATTCTGGAAATCTTCTTCACTTATTACGATAGATTTTTATTGTTTGGTTGAATGGTTTATTGTAACATAATTCTCTGTAACAATTGTTTTACTCCCTGATTTTAGTGGAGCACATCCTCCAGTAGCTTTCTGGGAAAAGATACGTAGGAATTAACATTTTTTCCAAGATAATTAAACTTTTATTTTTAGTCTTCTGTCACTCTTAATGAACAATTTGGTTGAGTGTAGAATTCCAGGTTGAAATCATTTTCCTTTCTAATCTTGAAGGCGTTCCTCCGTTGTCTTCTAGCTTCCAGTGCTTTGGTTGAGAAATAAAATGTCATTCTGGATTTTGATCCTTTGTATATATTCCTGTTTTTCTCTCTTTGGTAGTTTCTAGGACCATTTTTTGGTCCTGGTATCTTGAGAATTCACAGTGACATGCATTGGTGTGCATCATTTTGTCCTTTGTGCTGGAAAATGCACATCCTTAACTTCTGGGAATTTTTAATTATTTATTTGATTATTTCCTCTCCTCCTTTTTCTGGAACTTCTCTTCTTTAAATGCCAGGTCTCCTGTTTCTGATAAGGTGAGGGATGTGCAGTCACTGGTCTGCTTGAAGAGAGGGAGGAGGTTTGGGATTGAATTAAACAGTCTCACAGTCATCCCGTTTTCAGGCCACCTTTACCGTCACTTCTAGAGCTTGGCCCACTGCCAGCTGAATGACCAATTGTTCTTCTGCTTTCAGCCTCCAACATTTCGTTGCTCTGATCAGCTCTTCTAGTCTCCTTTCCTCCCAGGTTTATGTCTTGTTAAAAACAAAAAACGAAAAACAGTCCTTTTGCTGTTACCCTGTTATAGTGCAACAAGAAAGAGCAAAGGTACTGTGGTATGTGTTCAATCTGCCATCTTTAATGAAAAGCCCAAGTGATTTTTTAAGAAAATTCAGAATTGATATTTGCCACATGTTTTAAGCCCATTAGCCTAACTATAATAAATTTTAAAATATTCACCACGTTTTATGACCTGATGGAAAATGAACAGTCTAGTCCAATTTGTTCTGTTCCGTAGACGGTAAGTGATGGTCACAGGTTCTAAGAGTATACGGTCCAAGGAGAGATGATAAAAGGGTAAAGTTTGTTCTAAAGTGATTCTCGTGGCACAAGTTCTTTTCTTGACAACCCTGTCATCTGTAACTTAGATCTGCAAATACACATCCAAATAAGGCAAAATGAGCAACAGAAAATACCTCAGTGTCCCTACAGCAGTGGAAGAATGCATTAATGAAAAGAAGCTGGCCTCATTATTCATTTATGGTTCTATTTAAGTCATATCTTTCATGTTATTTGAATCCAGAAAGGCCTCTCTGGTTTGACTTTGCCTGATCTTTTCTTCATAGCCGCACACAGCAGTAGGGGAGGGAAGAGGCGCCAAAGGTGGCCTTGTCCCTGGAATCCCTTTTCCTGTTGTCTTTGGTGCACCGTGTGCCTGTCATCGTCCCAGCTGAGAGGTGGCATTTGCTGTGTCCTTTTCCGCTTATGAGGCCAAGGGCAAAGGCAGCTAGAAGTGTCCTGTGGCCCTGGGGTGGCTGACACTTTTCTAGGGAGGTGGGAGGGCCTGTGAGTGACAGCCCAGGAAGCAACTCCGACAGGGCACTGGGACTCTCCCAGGCTCCTTTGGGAGAGTTTGCAAAAATGGACCTACTCTGCAGAGCAGAGGAAAAATACCAGCTTTCGCTCCAAAAGAGACTTTGAAGGACTTGCAGAGGAGAAATGACTCTTCCTCCAGAGCCCCTCCCCCCTCTCTCCTCCCCCCTCTCTCCTCCCCCACCCCTCCCCGCAGCCCCTCCTCCCACAATGCCCAGCGGGGCCCCACCCTTCCTTCTGCACCAGGGGCCTCCTTCTCCTGCAGGAAGTCTGCACTCAGGATGCCAAGCCTGCTTATCCTCCAGCAAGGTGTCCACTGGTCTCAGCAGAGTCACCACATCTTTAAAGGGACATCTCCCCACTGCTAAGATAATGTTTTCTCCAGATCAATACGCAAATCAATCTTTTAAAAATTCTGATTAAGCCAGGGGTCAAGTGCCCACAAGGCCAGGCATATAATAGAGATGAGAGAAGAGGGCGCGGGGAGTGGGGGGGAGACTGCAAATCAGCTGTCCGCGCCTCTTCTGAAGGGTGGCAGCTGCCCAGCCCTGGGTAGAGTGTTGACAAGGACACAGGGTCAGGTAGCTCCTCCCGTCCGCGTGGCGTTAGGGATGCTGAGGCTGGCGGGCTCCTGGGAGACATGGGACTTTGGCTCGGCTGTGCAGACCCTTCCTCAGATTGTCCGTCTACCCAGCTTTCCCTCTCCTCTGGGGGTCAGACCCCAGTCACGGCTGGGCGGCCCTCCTGGTTCCCCGGCCTACTCCTGGTCTTCTCTCCTGGGCATCTCCCCCTAATGAAGTCCTTGCAGGTTCAACCCCATCTTGGCATCCGATTTTCAGGAGACCCAGACTATTATGCCTAAAGACTTCAGTAAATTCCTATCAACTGGCAGACGGCCTAGGTCTCCAGGACAGAGACAGAAATGCTAGGTTGTGTGTCTGGGTCATCACTGGCCACAGCGCCAGGAGCCAGGCTGTCTCCCTCGCACAGTCGACATCGTGTTTCTCACCTCCTTTCCCCTTTTCCTCCAGGTTGTGGCTCTGTCCTCCTGGTGCCTGCTGAGGGACTCCATTTACTACACGCTGTCCGTGGTCGCGCTCATCGTGGTAAGTGTGTCATGGGCACCTCGCCTGGATCCCTGGCCTCTTATCTCCCAATCCTCCTTCTCAGCTCGGGGTGACGCGTGGCTCCTCCAAGTGGAGCAGGTGCGTGGAGGTGGCTCCTTTGATCACTCAGAACCCCAGCCTGATGGTCCGGTGCTCAGAACGGGAGCTGGCCCTGGTCCCCCAGCTCCATGAGCATCCCCTGCTGTTTTCCTACGATTCCCCCGAAGCTTTGCACTCACTTTCCTCATGGGCTCCTCTGTAACTCCCTTCAGCATCCCTGGGTGTGGACCTTCCTTCTCCCCCTCCCTCTGTGCACTCTCCCAGGACACGCCCTGCCCGTCCCACAGTACCCGTTGCCATTACCGCCTTCACGCGGACACGCCCACACTGTGTCCCTAGCAGTGAGTAAGCAACTCTCTACTAGACACCTTCATGCCCCAGACCCAATGTGTCTCTACACTTAGGATGATTTCCCCAAGACTGGACCCTCCTCCTTTATTTCAGCCCCCGTTCCTACCCTAGCTACCCAGCCTGGGAATGATATTAAACCGACCTTCCCCCCAACTCCCAACATACGCATTTGGCTTCATTGTCCTGTAGATTTTCACTCTGTAAAAGTCTCCCTGGTGTGTCCCCCGTAGCCCGTTTTCCTTGAGGCTTTTTGCATCTCTGGCCTGAACTGATGAAGCTCATTGCAGATTAATGTAACGAGTAGCATCACAGCTGCCCACCCCCTCCCCCTCTACTCCCCCCTCTCTGGTCAGTCCTCAGAGCTGTCCAAACAGTGTCTCGACAAAGAACACCTGCAAATGCCAGTCCTGTGTTTATATGATCAGTGGTTCCATGTCCTGTGGGGACAAACCCAAATCCCTTAGCTTGGCAAGACGAGCTGTCCAGGAGAAGGGCAGCAAATCAGAACAACACATGGGAATCCGGCAACCTGGCTCCTAATTCGGGTCCCCTTCTCACTAGCTCTAATGACCTTGGAGAAATCGGTGTCTCCAGGTCTTAGTTTTCTTATGCACAGAACGGAAGTAGATCTTCTGAAGGATTTACTTACCTGTTTACAAAGCACTTACCTGTATATTATTTAATTATAAATAATTAATTTAATTATAAATTAGATTTAAGGGCTTCGCTGGTGGCGCAGTGGTTAAGAATCCGCCTGCCAGTGCAGGGGACACGGGTTTGAGCCCTGGTCCGGGAAGATCCCACATGCCGTGGAGCAACTGAGCCCAAGAGCCACAACTACTGAAGCCCGCGAGCCACAACTACTGAAGTCCATGCGCCTAGAGCCCGTGCTCCGCAACAAGAGAAGCCACTGCAATGAGAAGCCCGCGCACCGCAAAGAAGGGCAGCCCCTGCTCCCCGCAACTAGAGAGAAAGCCCGCAAGCAGCAACAAAGACCCGACACAGGCAAAAATAAATAAATAAATAAATTTATACCAAAGGAAAAAAAAACAAGACCCCCTGGGAGCACGGACTCAGCAACGTCCACGCCCGTTGGCAGATTTGCCGGCATCGGCTTCACTCTGTTTTCACATAGACACCTCCTGGACCGTGTGTGAAATAACCTGTCTTCTGTCACATTTATCTGGACGTGTTCAAGATAGAACAAATGTAATTGTCGCTAATGACGTGTGAGGAAACAAAGCGGTTTCGCATCCTCAGGCTGTGGGCGACACTCACCCGAGCGGGGTCTTTGGGCAAAGCAATCACCTGCTGAGGATGAATCAGAGCTGACTCAGCTGCTCGCAGGATGCCAGCAGCTCTATGTTCCCTCCGATGGCAACAGAGTCAAAAGCAAGTGATTCTTTGCTGTGACCTAGAGATTGGACTGTGTATTTACCGACCTGACGTCAAGGCTAGATTTTTATGATCTTGAGAAAAATTACCTTTCTCCACTGTTAGGAAGTAATGGAAAAGAGAACGTCTGGGTCCTCAGGGTTTGGTCTTGGTTCTTTCTACTTTAAGTGGTGTTCCGCCAAATTCAGCAGCACAGAAAACGCTCAGCATGCCTCCTGGAAACATGCAAACCAGAGGTTTTAATTCAGTAGGTCCTGGGGTTGGACCCAGGAAGCTTCACTTCAACCAGGATCTTCCCCCGTGATTCTGATGCCAGTGGCACCCACTGCGCTTGGAGAAACTCAACCTCCAGTACGGTTGGACACCATTTCCTCAGATGTTCATCTGCTGCAGGCAAGGATCGTCTTGAAACGGGAAGCATCGTGGCAGCTTGGTTGTCTGGATTTCTGAGGGCCGTTCGTTCTTGGGGTCATTTTCACATGAGACTTAAAACCAGCCTGGGGGCTTCCATGATGGCGCGGTGGTTAAGAATCCGCCTGCCAATGCAGGGGACACGGGTTTGAGCCCTGGTCTGGGAAGATCCCACATGCCGCGGAGCAACTAAGCCCGTGCGCCACAACTACCGAGCCTGCGCTCTAGAGCCCGCGAGCCACAACTGCTGAAGCCCGCATGCCTAGAGTCCGTGCTCCGCAACAAGAGAAGCCACCGCAATGAGAAGCCCGTGCACCGCAATGAAGAGAAGCCCCCGCTCGCCGCAACTAGAGAAAGCCTGCATGCAGCAACGAAGACCCAACGCAGCCAAAAATAAATAAATTTAATAAATAAATTAAAAAAAAAAAAAAAAAAACAGCCTGAGGAGCAAAACAGCCTAATACCCGAAGAGCAGAACTTAGCAAAGGAGGTTCCTCCGTGTCCACAGATCTCTTCAGTGCGCCAGCCCCAGGCTGCTGTTCCACACGCCATATCTTTTTGTCAAAGTTTCCTAGTCTCCTCTTTCTGTGTTTTCCCTAATGTCATGCTAACAGCATCACTTTGGGTTTTCCTTGTATAACACAAAGCTTCTCCATCGGACTCTGCAATGGGCACTGAAAAGTCCTGTATTTAGAACCCTCCTCCTACCCACAAATAATTACCAATAATTATCTGAATAATTTATTTTAACTATTAGGTTTTTTTTTTACCCTCTCCCCCTTTTTATGGCTCTGAAATGTTCAGAAGGCAGTCCCCTGAGGTGCTGCAATGAAGAGCTCATTCACCTGGAAGGCAAGTCCCGACTAAATGGGACCAGAGGCCACTTCTAAATACATCTGCCCACAGGGAGGAGCCCTGAGCAGGAAAGACCACGTCTCCAGGGAGGCTTAGGGCCCCTGGTCCAGGGAGTGCTGATGGGGTTGTTACTACCTGGATTCTGAAACAGCTGACATGGAAGCTGATGCAGAGGGCCAGACCAAAAAGCAGAAACACAGCACGGGTGTTCTGAAACCAACAGAGCTTCACACGGTTAACTTAGAGACGAGGGACTCAGTTCACGTCGATATCTGGGATTTACCTGACCTTTGCTCTCTGCTATTTTCTAGTTCGTTTGTTGTTGCTGTTTTTTTAAGAGAGAGCAAAAAAGTAAATAGATAAATAAAGAGAGAGCGGAAGAAATTAAGAACATGCTCTCATCTAAAGCAGTTCTAATTGCAAAAGCATACAGCTCCTGTCTCTCAGCGCCCTTCCCCCGCCCCGTCAGGCATCCCCCTGTAGCCCAGGTGACATTCTCTACAGTGAAGCATCAGGCCCTGGAGAAGCTTGACGTGGCCCAGGAAGCTCACCCCATGACTTGGGTCTCTCTCTGCAAGAGAAGTGTCGCTGTTCAGGTTCTGAGAGCATCCTGGGTCCTTCGGAGCATGTCCTGCATGCATCTACACGATGGGTAGTCTGCAGACCCTCATGGACGTCTTGCTGCTCTCTCTCTCACACCAAGGACCCACCCCCATCTGACTATGGCAGCTCCGGCCTCCCCATCTTCTTTCTCCAAATTCCAGCAGACCCGACAGACAGTCTCTTTTATTGAAATGTTACTGTAATTTACATAATCATGTAATTTACATAAATGCAAATGATTCATTACATCGTCAATCTAACAGCTGCCCTAAAAGGAATACTTTATTTTTACCCTTCATCTCTGCTTCAAGATGGGGGATTATGAGCACCAAGAGAAGGGAAACTTCCAGGGGGTGTGGAGAAGCCTCTGAGACAGGTTCCAGATAACAGACAGGCTCACAAATGCAGCTTGGGGGAGGAGGGGCTGCCGACCTGGAGAAGGGCCAGGTGGGCCATTGGCAGTTGGGGGGCCCCTCAGGGCAACCTGAGCACCGGCACAGCAGCAAGTTTCATCCGAGGTGACACTGCCCTCTCACTCAGTGCAGCCCCCCACTCTGATAAAGAGAGACAACTCAGCTCACCCATCTGCCAGAGACAGCCTAGGCAGCACTGTCCAATATGATAGCCACCAAGCACATGAGCCTTTGAGCTCTTTTTTTTAAATTTTTATTTTATATTGGAGTAGAGTTGATTTACAATGTTGTGTTAGTTTCAGGTGTACAGCAAAGTGATTCAGTTATACATATACATGTATCTATTCTTTTTCAAATTCTTTTCCCATTTAGCCATTGTACTCTTGAA
Source organism: Eubalaena glacialis (assembly GCF_028564815.1). NCBI lineage: Eukaryota > Metazoa > Chordata > Mammalia > Artiodactyla > Balaenidae > Eubalaena > Eubalaena glacialis. The sequence continues at coordinate 53,453,830 of NC_083728.1, read as the reverse complement.
ATGCAACCACTGCAACCAAAGAACTGAACCTTATTTCATTAATTTCAATGTATGAGGCCACATGTGGCTAGTGCCTATCATCTTGGATAGCACAGTTGTAGAGAGCAAATCCTTCCATAGAAAGTATACCTACATTCTCACGGGCACTTTTAACAGGCATAGACTCCATACTTCCTACGGGACTGAGTACAGTGTTGGGTCTGTCGATGGAGATTTCCTAGTTCAGTACTCACCACTGTGCAAGCAGCTGTGACAGGAGTCCCATTTTACAGATGGCAACCCAAGGCTCCAGAAATCCAGGGATTTGCTCAAGGTGAGCGAGCTGCAACCCCTCAGGCCAACCAGAGCAGGAGGATAAGATGTACAGCTGCATCAGCCCAGCAAAGAATTCAGGTTTTCCCTCCAACAAAACCTGCCTCGTACAGTCTGGCTTTACCCCACCTACCACGAAGTCCACCTTCACAGGGGCGCCCGAAGGAAGCACTTACTTTACATTTGGAGACTGAACATCTGCCTCCCTCTCCTGGAAGTCTTTCATTAAGACGACTCATCTTAAATCTCCTTATCTCGCCCTTTCTGTAAGAGGAAAGTGCCTGACATGTACACTGCTGACTGTCCTCTGGTGCCCGCTGGCCTCCACGACCCGTCCCCCTCGGGCCCTTCCTCCCTCTCCAGTTTGGAGACCCTGAGGCCCTTCTGCTCACGATTACATCTCAGGGCCCCAGCAAAGCGGGAATGACTCTGGCAGCCAGAAGATTCTCACAGAGAAGGATGTGAGAGAACATTCAAGTTCCTCAAACAAACCAGGGGGTCCCCTGTTCCCTAATCCCTGCCACAGTGAGGAGGCAGGGCTGCTGTAAGTGGTGCCGGGGTCAGGGAGGGAGCCGGGGCATCTGAGCATTTGCTCCTGGAGCCGGGAATCGGGTTGGCTGGATGGGATTCCAGGAGACTTTTTCCCTGCTCTTTCCCGAGGACAGCAACTTGGACATTTTAGTTCCTCGCCTGTGTTTTTGCGCTGCTGAGCGAACGTAGCCTTTTGCTTTAACAACCATCATCTCCTGTATCCTAAATTGGTCCTCTCATCACTGTTTCTTCTGCTGTGGCCTGCCCTGCAGGTTGATATGGGATGTCCAGCTCTGTTCAAGCCCTGCCTTTAGTTCCTACCCTCCTGCATCCCCAGCACCATCAGGTCGGCCAGCTGGAGATGCTCACGTCAGAATTACTATTTACCCTTCAATTGGAAACCATATCTGTGCCTCACAGCTGTTTTCCAATGTATTACACCTGATTCCTCCCCTCAGAGGGAATCGCCATGGGCTCCGCTAAGCCACCCGCACCCCTGTCCCTGAAGCCGGAGGAAGGCAGGACTCCGAGTAGGCACATCTCCTGAGGGCATCTACGCCGTGGGGGGGAGCAGTTTCCCTTCCCAGCAACGCGGGGAAGATGTTCAAGGTTTCAGTCTCTTGAAAGAGAATGATGGTGTTGATTTTCTCCTTTTACCTTCACTGCTTAAAATTCTGATGGTGCCAGAGATTACTGTACAAGCTACGAGATCCCAGCTCCAGCACAGCAGCCGCCCAGCGCCATGGTTACCGCTTACAACCAGCCAGCCCAGGGCCGCTGTGCGCTGCGGGGCCAGCCTGGCCTCTCCTCTCCTGCCCACTCGCCTGCGACTACCGGCTGTCTGTTCCTTGCTGTTCCGTCTTGAGTTCCCTGGGTTGCTCGGTCATCCAGGGATTCACCTGCCTGATGGAAGCCTGTCTCTCTCGGAAGAATTCTAGAGCAGACACCAGCACTGAAAAGCTGGTTTCCATGGTACCCAAACGTTTCGCGGAGGCCTGGAGGAAAAGAGGGTTTTTTTCAGATTCACTCCTGTGAGTTCCCATTTAGCTCGTCTGCGGAACACGTGGAAAGCTTAGCGTGAAGCCGGGGGTTGCTCTGGATGAACCAGATATGGCTCAGAGAGCAGGTCCCTGACCAGCCATGCAGCAAATCTGGGGCCCAGAGATCAGCGCACCCACGCGGGCCCTGGCAGGGGGTGGGGCAATAGCGGCCTCGCCCCAAACACAACCAGCAGAGCACAGAGAGCTGCGTTCCCAAGGCTCCTCTGCAAAATCCCACCTGGGAAAAGGGTGGGGCAGCTCCGACCGCTGCGCTCAGGTCTGGGGACTGCGTGTGGGTGTAAATGAGGGACCCACCCGGCCCCATCTCAGAGCACCGGGCAGGAGCTGCCTCCAGAACGTCACCCCGCCCCGTGATGGCAGTGGGCTGGCCTCAGGCTGCTGCAGGAGGCTGTCTGTCCGGGGGACCCTTGCCCACCTCTCAGGAGATTTCATGGAGCCACCGAGGGGACTTGGTCCAACTTGATCTCAACATTTCTGCCGGGGCCGGGCCGCTGGGATGCGGGGGCCGGGACGTGAGCGCCACCTAGTGGGGACCGGCTGGAACTGGGGGCGCAGTTTCTTGTTTCAGGTGGGGCAAGGCGTGTGATTTCAGGTTCTCTTCTACCCTAGTCACCCCGCCAGCAGGGGTGGGGAAGTTGTTTTGTCTTCTTTTACTCACCGAGTGAGCATGAAAATACAGAGGGATGTGCAACACTTGTCTTAGGAGAATTAAATGAAATAAAATCTGTAAGGAATAAGAAATCCGCTCTAACCATCAGCAACACCAAGTGAGAGTCACCATCTTTGTCGTCGTACGTTCTCAGACAGGCCGGTTCCATGCTCTGTCGGCATGGTCCGGAGATGTGCTCTCCCAGGGGAACAGTCTGTGAACAGTGCAGATTTCCTTCTGGGTGGGTGACAGTCAGCCGGCCGGCCCCCTCCAGGCACCGCCAGACTCTGCAGGCAGGTCTCTTTCCTCACCACACACAAGCCTCTTTCCATTCAGGTTTTCTCAAAGGCCTGATTTATAGTCCCTTTTATCAATGTTACTGGTCTTTTTTGGAGGCTCTCGTGTTTCCACCCAATCCTCTTGAAGCAGCGGGGTCAAACCCAGACCGTGTTCACTCGTGGGCCACAGGGTAGCTGAGGCCTCAGGGCTCCAGGTGGTCAGGGACCAGCATCGCTGCCTCTGTCATTTGGAAGTTTCTGGTTCCCTCCCCCCACCACGTTTGCATCCAGGCATGCCTCACTATTTCTCTGATATTGTGTTCCCTGTAAATTCTGCTCTCACTTTGGAATCCTTTGTACAATTAAGCCCATTCTGATTTTTTTTCACCTGTCAGTTAGCTGGCACAAAATACGGCTTCCTTAGAGCTGCTTTCATAGTACGGAGTGTTGGCTGCCCTCCCCAGAGAGGAACATTAAATTGGTGATCTAATCAACTCTTTACTAGTATCTTGTGCTCTCTTAAGTGGCTCTGAATTGATTGTTCCAGCCTGCTGCCCAAGACTGATATTGAATTAACTTCAATTAATAGAAAACATTTTCCAACTTAAATCACTGCTTCTGTTCCATGATTTCTTGGATTTTTTGAAAGCTAGCAATTATATAACAGCGGCTGTGAACGCCTTCCTGGGAATGAGTTCCATACCATCCAGCCTGGATTGTGGGGTGGTTTCCTTTACTTCTTTATTTGTCTTCCCATTCTGGTTTGACATTTTCATCCAAATGCCAACCTGTTGGATCCAATAATGACAGATGACAAAACGGCAAAAACTGATGAAGCCAATATCTTTTTCAGCGTCTTGTTGGGAAGAGTGAGTTACAAAGAAAAGGGTGGCCCCTTTCTCCTCATCCTTCTCTACGCTCCTTTGGGGTGATCGGAGGGAGGTCCTCTTGTGTGCCTTTTGAGTTGCACCTGCTGGTCTTTGAGGTTTTCTCTGTGTCTCTCACAACTGGTGGTAGTTGTCATCGCCGGGGACTGAAGCGATGTCCCGTTGTTAGCCAAGTTTACCACCTGGGTGCAGTAATCACCCTCTACACCCAGATGCTTCTGCCTGAGAGTCTCCAGAGGGCCCCTGAATGAAAGTTGCTCAGAGATGCTCGCGCTCAAATCAGTCATGTCCTGTGAGTGTGGGAAGAAACAGCTTCCTACTTGAATGAAATAGAAGGGCATTCATTTGGTTTCAACACCATACCATCTGGGCAAATAAGGGTGTCATGGAAAGAACACGAAGTTAAGAGCCAGGGCTGGGTTCTAGGACCAACTCTGCAGCTAATTGGGCAACCCCAGGGAAATTACTCATGTTCTCTGAAGCTCCGTTTCCTGTATAAATCAAAGGGCCAGGATTATACCACTTTTTCCCCCCAAATGAGAAGTGATCTTAGATGCTATGTGGAGTAGGACTTAAATAAACTCAGTCCTGTCGTGTGTTTTCTTCGGCTCCTAACTGATCAGGGAGGGTCTCTGTTTGGCCCTTTGCACTGCTTCTGACCCTCACTAATCTCCCTTCACACAAGTGCAGGCCTGTGGCCCAGGACATGGGCAGCCGACAGTGTCCAGCCAGGATTTTCACTGTTGTCACTGCGTTTATTTTTTCTCTCTCTACACATGGTGCCCAAGTGGTGCCGATTCTCCACTTCTGGTTGTGATGCAGAATTTTCTTTGAAAATAAACTCTTTTAAGGAAACGAAAGAATAGGTTGACTGAAAGAAAAATAATCGAGTCCATAGAAGCTCATGTGCTTTCATAAAAGCTCAAAGGTGCTGTACGATGCGCAGAGATGTACAGACAGCTTCCAGGGGACCCGTAAGTGACTAATGTTTGCAAGCACCCACCAAGCTCTGCATCCCCTTCCAGATCTGAAATTCTACAAATAACAAGGTTGGGCATGCTTCCCTCTCACTCCGTCCTCTGACAGAACTTGCAGGAAGGCTGGGATGGCCTGATGCCCACCCCAGTCTGCCAACAAGACCTCCTTCCACTAACACTGACCAGAGACTAAACCAGCACAGAGGGGAGTTTGCCCACAGATGCTTCACACCCCAAACCGGCCCCAGCCGCGATTCCCACCAGCCAGCCACAAGGGCGGATAACATGCAGTTATAAAGCATGTGTGTGCATGTGTATGTGTGTGTCTGTCTGTCTAATCTTCTCTCCTTTTTATTTTTTTTCACAGTTCATTTATGATGAACAAGTTTCCTGGTAAGTACCTCTTTTCCCCTTCCAATTTCTCCTTGCTATGTGGCAGAGACAGTATAGTAAAGACCAAAGTCAGGGTCTAGGAAAGAAAGGGAAATGTCGGGGCAGCTTGGAACAACTGGCGTTTCTCAGGAACCCTCTGTCCATCTCAACAAAGAAATTAAATCAGCTTTCATGGAGCAGAGACCATTTCCCTTGGGCTGGCCTGGTGGGCTTCCTTTGGGGACCCTGTTATCTTGCTGTCTTTATCATCCAAATTAGACAGTGTAAGGCAACTGTGCCTTTCCGCAATCAGTCATGGGCAAGGCCATGGTTAAGATTTGATGAACATTTTCCAGTTGTCCAGACCGCGTCGGCATATTCCGAATGCCATGTATTCCATATATCCCAGGAACCAGAGGTGAAGGCATGTCAGTGACCTTTAACCCATTAAAGTTCTGCCTAACATTCAAGAAGATCTTAGAGCTCTGAAAAATCAGTGATTTTTTTTGATAGATTAAAAAAATTGCCCAAATTAAGTATACGGGAACATTTGCATTTGGGTCAATGTCCAAATCGCCTTTTTTGAGATGGGTTCTGAGCATTTCAACTGTGTTCGAAATGGAAATAGAAATTGGGTGTGTCATGCATTCTTGTTACATTTTTCAAATATTTGATCTGCGGAAGTAGAGTGATGTGAAAATACACCTACTTCTTCTGAAAGAACATCTCAGAAACAGGTAGTTGTGAGGCTGTAGGTAGACAACTTTCGTAGTATTATTTAGAGCTAAGAATGAGCTAGAAAAAGAAGCACAAACAACAGGGTCCTACTGTAGAGCACAGGGAACTATATTCGATATCCTTAAGTAAACCATAATGGAAAAGAATATGCAAATAATAATAATAATAAATTATACCTTTAATTAAAAAAAGAATTACAGAGCCCAGCAGTCTTCGTTTTCAGCAAAATGAGTGCTAGCCCTTTGCTGGAGCGACATTTCTGTGTCCTAGGATGTCTCTGTGATTTTCAGAATTTGGGGTGGTGGGGAGCATATCACATGGACCATAAACGTTACACACTATCCAGGGTATTAAGATACTTTTGTCAGCTCTCTCTCCTCTGTCCAAGAGGGCAAGGGGGAGACAGCTGGGAGAACTTGCTCTAAGACACATAGTCCCTATACTGACCCATAAAAATAAGAAGGAAGTCTTCTTTGAATAACAGTGATCAACAGGCTGAAAGGGATCAAGACGCCTGGGAGCACCGCAGGTCAGAGGTCAGAGGCCAGAGGTCAGGAAGAACCTCCTCGTGGGATCCACCTGGACCTGGTCGCCACGTGGAGTGGTGACATTTTCCCCTCATGTCCTTGGGGATTAAGGGCAGCACAAGAAAACTTGCAGAAGCGTTCCCATTCAAACTCATGGCATGGTTAGCACAACCGACACTCTGCCTCAGCAAACAGTAGGTGCCTAAATGTTGCTCAGTGTTGCTGCTCTTTGCTAACAATGCTGCCATAAGGAAAAGCAAGTTATGATCACAGTTGATCTCAGAAATTTTTCTGCTGCTTTTGTGCAGAAAACCTGAAAAAAGGTGACCCGCGGGTGGTTTACCGTCTGTCAGTCTTAGAAGGAGCCCTCTCTCCACATCTCCTTGGCTTTGCTCATGAAAACCACGGCAGGAGGAAATGAAAGCAGGTTCATGACAAGTCTGTGTCAGTCCTTACCCTCAAGGTGTCCTTTAGGATATTTCAGATGGGAAGGAGCAAGAACACGAGAGTCTGTTTCCTCTCCTTTCCAAAGGCTGACCCTCCTACGATGTCAGAGGAGAGAACCTGGTTTCCTAGGCTACTCCCCGAGCCTGTGCTGAAGGCCGGATTCTGAGGTCATCAGCCCCTCAGCCTGGGCACCCAGGCTCCCACAGGAGGGAGGAGGTGGGAGGGCCACGGATACAAGAGTCACAAATTCCCAAGCGGGTTTTGGTCCAGCCTAGGGTGGGTTGGAATCATAACTCATGCACAGGCGAAACTGCAGGAAGAACTAGGGGAAGCTTTCACGGCACCGAATATTCTCAGACGGCCGACCTGTTACGTAATCATGGTTATTACGTGGATGGGATGACGGAGACCGTTTTTCACGAGTGAGGCTGAGAAATTAAAATCTGCACCACTGACCCATCACTGCTTTGGGACTTCCAGGGATTTCAGCTCCTCATTTGACTGCAAAATATACTGAACTTCAAGATATTTTTTATCTGTCCACATCCCTTACTTTTTTATCTGTCCACATCCCTTACTTTCTTACCCAGCTACCCATGAGTATTTATTCTGCTGAAAGAGTGAGTCTAGGAGCTGATTCCTCTGATTTCTGTCCTAAGAGACAGACTCTTCAATCTGTGCAATTAAAGCACAGTAGTATTTCAATAATTCCCTAAACAGTGAATTCCTTTCCTTGTTGTAGGACATTCCAGCATGTTCTAGCAATGTCAAGGCAGGTAACCAATTCACCCCAAATCCTTGAAAGGAAACTAATGTCAGTTGTGCTTATTTTGAAACTAAAGTACTCTTTAGGAGGAAAGGAGCCTTGTCAAATACAAGTACACAAGGGGAAGGTATCCCCACCATGCATGGTTTAGATTCCTTTACCATTCCTCAAACAGCATTCCACAGCAAGTCACATTCAGCCAAGAAGTGGCCATCAGAAGGCTTTTAGTAGCAGGTAGTAGAAAAACCAGCCACAGTGGATTACAGAAATAGTGGTTTATTTTTCTTACATATCAAGTACCCCAGATATAGGTAGTACAATGGCTCTGCATTTCTCTTGACCTTTCCCTAATGACCCCAAGATGGCTGCTGTGGTTCCAGCCATCAAGTTTGGATTGAAGGCAAGAAGGAAGAAGAAGGGGCTATGTCGTTTCATTGAACACCTTTCCACCTTATATCTCTTTGGTCACAACTGGGTCTGCTTTGACCAATAAGTGTCCAGGGGGGAATAGAATTACAGCTTTAGACCAATCATTTATCCCACCCTCCTTGAGATCAAGGGTCCCCATTTACTGCCTCAACATAGTGGGGTTCCATTAGCAGGAAGAGGCAGGGGAATATCCGTCGGGTGCTTTTCCATCAGATACCTGCCCCAAAAGACATCTGACATAGATAGCATCAGAGATCCACCTAGTAGGGTATGTGTTCACCCTGCCCAGCAAGACCCCCACTGTTACCAGAAGGAATTCAGAATGTGTCTTCAGTGAGTCTGAAGGCCTGATAAGAAAACGAAAGGATGCAGGGTGCTGTTTTTGTTTCTTCTTTGAGCAAGTCGTGACTCTGGGGGAGAAAGGAGAGCCTGGGACGCAACCTGGACAGTGTCCATCTGCATGGTGTTGGAGACCGGCTTTCGTGGTTCTGGACCCTGGTTAGGAAGTGGAGACGTGCCCTCTGGGCGAGGGGTGGGGGTGGGGGGTAACAGGGCGTAGCCCTCCAACACGGAAAAGAACAATCTCTGGCAGGAGAATCCAGGGCCAGTTGTAGGTGGTTCAGAATGGAAGTTTGTGGGAAGGGAAGAGCGCACCCAGATCACACCAGCCCAGGTCCTTGGCGGACAGCGGCGGGCTGTGGCCAGGAGGGGCAGATGGGAAGAGCGTGTGACATCAGGGTCTGCAGTTGGAGTCACTTCAAGTCCCAAACTGTTCATTCCTGAGCACCTCCTGGCTGCCAGCCTCCGTTCCAGAACTGGACACAGAATGCAAAACCCAGTTCGGCCGTGGCCTTGGGGATGTCTGAGACTAGGCGGGGAGCAGACACGTCATCACGGTGTCATTTGGAGATACGGCCCCGGGGGCAAGAGGTTGGGGGGCGACGCCAAAGACCAGGAAGCCAAGACTTGATGCTCAAACACGGAATCAGGCCAAAAAGCAGAGGGGCCTCAGAGAGCCTCACTTGATGAGGAGGAAGCGCTGGGTGGGCCCTGAGTCTGGGTGCCAACAAGGCAAACCTGAAAGGCCAGCAGGAGCGGGAACCCCGCCGCCACAGGCATCCCTGAAATGTGACGGCAGAGACGCTTACTCAGGTATTGCAATGGAAGGGCTTGCTTTGAGTAAGAAATCTAAAAGATCCAAAGGAGTGAGAGAGTATTAATATACCTGTTCACCAAGTGCTGGACGTAATTCAGCCTCATGGGGATGTCTCTTTGACGTTGGCTTGTTTTCCAGTGACCCCTCACCAAGTCTGTAAAAATGCATCTAAGCAATCACATGACTTCCCTCCAGTTCTTGGGTATCTCTTCCTTCAGAATAAAGCTGGAATATAAATTCGCTTTTCCCAGTTATGTTTATGCCACGTGTACATTGGTTTCAATGAGATAAGGACCACGCTCAGGCCCCTTGGAGGTGTCTTGCAACTGAAGATTGACATTTCGAGAAGTCTCACCTGTGCAGATGAGCCGAGTGCTGCTCTGTGCTGGGGAGGGAGGGGTGCCTGCTTGGGGGGCACTCCGTCAGGGAGGCCGATCTAAGGAGAAACCAGATCGCTGAGGCGGGAATCAGATGTGAGGAGTGGTGCCGAGTGACTGCTGGAAACAGGCATTTAGATGTGAATAAGTAAATAAAGAAGATAATCCCAGACTGGTCAGAGGTTTAAAGAACACAAACAGAAAGTGAAGGAGGAGTAGGCAGGGAAGACTCCTTGGAGGAGGTGACGTTTAAGCTGATATTTGCAGGATGAAAGGGACCAGCGAAGGAGTGAAGGGAAAAGCATTCCTGGCAGAGGGGACGTTAAGTGCAAAGGCTTTGGGGAGAAGGAAGGAGCTTGCCGTGTGCAAATGAAAGGAGGCCAGGGTGGGACACAAGAGGATTGGGGGAAGAAGGAAAAAGAACCGGGTTTTGCAGGGAGGGGCACCTTTGATTTTTTTCTCAAGTCTCTTGGGAAGCAATTGAAGAGTCTTAAGCAGAAGAATGACAGGATCCAGAAGCATTGAGGAAGGCAGTTCAGAGGCTGAAATTAAGGTGGGGGAGGGAGGTAGCAGTGGAGCGGGCAGACACCCACAATTCCAGATATTTTGGACACAGAGTCCTGATGGGCATGGGGGAGGGTAGAGAAGGGCTCCACTTTTATTTCCAGATATGGGGCTTGACTGCGCAGTTCACTGACAAGGCAAAGCCCTGGAGAACACGAAGCTGGGGCATAGGAATTAGGAATTCTGTTCCGACCTGCATCTAGACGCCACATGGAGAGGCTGTATTGACAAGTGGATCCTGAACCTGGAGCAGGGAGAAGTGTAGGGTGGACGTGTCTGTTGGTTTTCCAGAAATAGGACAAGAGGACATCACCTAGAGAGAACGTTAGAGGTCACACTGAAGAAGTAGAGGGGACACAAAGGGAGAAGTTAGGGGACAGGAGGAAAACCAGGAGTGTGGCCCTCAGAAGTCAGGAGAAGAGAGTGTCTTATGAAGAGGGTGGGCAATCAACTTCAGATGCTGCAGAAACACTGAACAGGATGACAGAGAACCATCTCTGTGGTTGTGTAGATGGGGGTCGATGGTGCCCTTGACAGGTGTTTTAGGGGATCGATGGATGTGAAAGTTGGACAAGAGAAATTTGCCAAGTGAACGGAGTGCACGCACCCCTCTGAGAAGGTTTGCTAAGAGAGAAGCCGAGAAACGCGGCAGAAGTTGGAGGGGCTTGGACCCCCTGACTTCTTTCAATAGCCTCACCAGCACTTTCTATAATAGATGCATATCTGCAGAATCATTCTCAGCCAATGCATGGTAGCTCATTGTCCTGTGGACATACCATAACTCACGTACCCAGTCCTTCATCTGATAACCGCCTTGCTTCTTTCCAACACTTCATTTTTATAAAACAGCACTGCAACGAAAACCCTGTGTGTGCCTCCTTTTTACGTTTGATCACATATTTCCCCAGGATCAGTTTCCAGACATGGAACTTGAAAAAGCAAAGGAAAGCCATAACCTAGAATTTCTTCATAGACCATCCTCCAGAAACCTTTTCTTGAAGCCAAAATTACTCCCTCAATTAACTAATTAAATTCTACAGCTAAAGAGGAACCTAGAAATCAAGTTCCCTTGCTTTTTAACTGAAAGTTACTAAAATAAAGAAAACAGAGGAAGTATTCAAAGTATCACAAGTTCAGGGTACATTCCAGAAGGTTTCATTATTTTTCTTTCTTTCGCTTGACCATTTTCCCACTCATTCATGCTAATCCTTCCTGCTAGCACCTTCCCTGCCCAAGGTGTCTGTCTCTCTCCCCCTCTGTCCCTCCCTCCTCCTCTCCCCTCCCCCACAACTCCTCTTCCTTTCCCTCTCCGTCTCCCTCTCTCTACACATGCCTTGCTCTGATGTACCTAACAATCCCTTGGTTGCCCTTATCAGTTCCTCTAGTTTGCCCTTTGTAACTGTATCTGAATAGTTTTAGTGAATGATTAAGCTGTGGTCAGATTTATACACATACCCCTATATACAGCAACATTATAGAAGGCTTGCTGGGTTCAAAATATTCTTCGGGGTGGGCGAATAACAGAGAAGAGGGAGCATTTTCCTTTGAAGTAGGGGAGGAAGAGAAAGATCCTGAAAACCTGGATACAGCCTAGGAAATGTCTGCAGACCAGGAAATATGTGGAACTTGTTTGCACGTCTGCCTCATGCTTGCCGTGCTTGGCAGGTTGAGCTGCCGTTCACATCACACATGTGTCTGAGAGGACCTGGAGTATGGCACATCTGTCTAGGGCGGCTTCTGTTAACTGACCATTCTTGGTTTGTCCACAGGTGGGAGTCTTTAGTCCTCGTGCTGATGTATCTCATCTACATTGTCATAATGAAGTAAGTAAAATACTTTCTTAGTTTCTCTCCCAAAACTCTTTCCTACACTCAGCGTTATGTGATAATGTGGGCAGAGGAACAGGGAACAGGGCGGGTACCTGTCATCAGAGGCTCACTTGGCTCCCTGGGCAGCCTGCTAGGAATCAATGCAATCTCGACTTGTAGCAGAAGCATAGACCCTTCCATCCCAAATGTATGATAGAATCAAAGCTTCGTGGTTTCATTTGAGAAATCTCTCAAACCCTTGCCCCTCTTCAGGACCTGGCAGCCTACCTTTTGGCTGTTTTTTCGCTCACTTTCATAACAAGAAAGGTAAAGCTCAATGTGTTATGTTTCCATATAGGTGGAGGGAAGATGGGACCAGAACTAGATAAGAGATAACTAAAACCATGGATCAAATATCTACAGACTTCCATTATTCGTATTGTATTAGTCAGCTATTGCCGCTTAACAAATGACCACAAAACTTAATGGCTTAAAACCATAAATGTGTATTATCTTGTACAGTTTCTGAGAGTTAAGCATCCAGGAGCAGTTGAACTGGAGGGTGCTAGCTCAGGGGCTCTCATGGGATTATAGGTAAGAGGTTGTCCAGGGCGGCTGTCATCCATTTGGGGCTCCAAGATGGCCCACTCACGCTGCTGGTGAGTAGGTGCTGGTCGTTGGCTGGAGGCCCCAGTTCCTCACCACGTGGGCTTCTCTTCAGGGCCACTCTACTGTCCCCACACCCGGGAGTTGGCTTCCAACAGAGCAGGTGATTCAAGAGAGAGCAGGAAGGACCCAGCAACACCTCTTATGATCTGGTCTCACACGTCACACACCATCACTACTGCCGTGTTCTGTTTATTAGAAACGAGTCACTCAGTCCAGTCCTCACTCAACGGGTCTACTTTGCCTTTGGAAGAGAGGAGTGTCACAGAATGTGTGGATGTAATTTAAAACCACCACATCATGCATTCTTGTTCCCCTTGGAGTCTGGACAGCTTACCACCTGTATCAGGAGTTACGTTGCTGACGTTTCCCATACTCTAGTGCAAAATGTAAGCACCGTGGTTGGAAGCTGCCAGTTCATCTTTTTGCTGAGTGCCATGGAGATGAGGAGCTTGTCAGTGGTGCAGAGATATTCTGTGCTGCAGATTCCTGCCCCACGGGAGCTGCTCCTTTTGCTCTAAGTTCGTCCATGCTCTCCCCAGCCTATGTGACTGCAGGAGTGACCACCTTCTCTAGGACGCAGGGCAGTAGACCGCTCTCAGAAACTGCCCATTTGGACCCGTCGGGTGGCAGTCTGCAATTGACATGTCAAGTTTTCCTTGCTATTGAGGCCTGACAGAGATTAATTCTGGTGGCCGAGAGCCCGTTGGGAGAAATCAGTGTGGCCATTGATAAACGTCACAGGAACAGTGAAGGTAGGAGCTGGCTTGCCCGACAGCCAGGGTGGGCTGTAAGCCATCTGCTGCCATTCCGCTCAATATAGCACCCAGTTTCCACCTCAGGAGCTGTCCCACAGTCAGTGTGGACCCAGTCACTGGGTCGTGTGACTGGAAGAGGACATTTCTACTGATAGAATAGAACCTTACCCAAACTTACCCTGGTGTGGAGTTACCATGAGGTAGCAAACAAAGAAACCAGAGACTTTCACCGCAAATCACCTTCCATTTAAGCATCCCAATACATCAGCTCCCATGAAAACCAGAGTTGGCCCAAAAGTTTTCCACAGTTTCTAGATTCCAAGGAAAAGCCTTTAAAGACGGAAGGAGCCAACTTACTCCTCTTTCTCTCAAAGAGCAAAACTACTAGGGAATCGGTGCCACAGTCAGGAATCCTCAACAATAGACATCTTCTTTCAGCATTTTTTATTTCACCTTTTTTTTTTTTTTTTACAATTTGATGCTTTGAGACCCCAAAGAGTCAAGAGCTCTCATATTCCCTTTTGAAAAGGTGGATCCTTCAATTATTCCAGAGAATTGACTGAGTGTCTGCTATAAGCCCAACATGGATCTAGGGTTTTAAATCTGAATTTAGATGAAAGCATGTCCCATACTGAATTCACCAGGGGCTACACGGAATAAGGAGGTCTTCAAAAAGTGGTTTTCATCTAAAAAGAAGGAAGATGGAGGAATTTTGCTAGCGTGCATTCTGTGACCACAGTACCCCTCTACTGAGCCATCATAATGCCCGTGAGTCGCCGGCGGGGCACGTGGACATAAAGATAACACAGTGAACAATCTCCCTACCCCAAACCATGCCCAGTGTGAAAGCTAATGAGGTGTGTTTCTGCTGATGCTTCAGCTTTACCAACCTCCCAGCTGTTCAGACCAGCAGGATACAAATAGACCGGGGAAAGGCAGCTACTGTGCTCGTGGAATTTTCTGCATAAATTCTAGTCCTAAGTTCTAAATTGAAATCTCTGCTCTTTAGCCATCCCGCTCCATAATCAGAGGCTTTAATCACTGGGTTTTATAAAATCTGATTTATAAAATTGCATGCTTCATAATAAAATAGCTTCAGGGTGCAAGCACAAAATTTAAAACATTCAATTAAAAATATAAAACAGAGCAGCAGCCGTTAAAAACAGCATGTATTAGAATCATCAGCTGCCTCCTGGGTAGATGGCTTTAAAATGACGTTAAACATTCTGTCTGAAGGTCAAAAAGCAATTCCAGTTTGGCCCAACAGGTAGAAACCTTACGGGAGCCTGAGGCATACCCGGCCTCAGCGAGGGTTGATTTCTGTACTGCTGGGTCACTTCTCTGGGGTTTGGTCCCCAGATGAGGCAGTGTGGTCTGGTGGTTAAGATCAAGTGCTTCCTGTGCAGCCCCGGCCATGGGACCTGGGCCAGGTGATTCAGTCATTTTGAATCTCAGTTTCTGCTTCTAAAAACAGAATGAACAATGCTTCCTACCTGAAAGGGTGTTTGTAGGATGGAACATGATGGAAGAGTTAAGTAATTAACCAATATCTGCTTCCAAGAAAGCGCTTATAATAATACGATACCTAGTATTATTATCCTATTATCCAAATCCAAATAAATGTATAACACACAGTTGCTAACTTTTAAAGCAAACACCCAGGCGAGTCAGTATTTCTGTGGGGAAAGTGGATTCTGAGTCAAGATGCCAGAAACACCACGTCTCCCCTAGAGCCCCATCAGGAGGGGAGAGAAAGAAAGTGGGGAGGCCTTTCCATTAAGAGGAATGTTGACCGTGCAAAGCAGTCAGCAGACTAGCATGACACACCCCGCGTGCTTGCCAGGAGCCCTACAACCATCAACTAGCTTCCTCCACGCACACCCCCAGCCGTTTCCCTCTCCCCACGTGACCTGAAGCCCCAGACATCATGTCAGTTCACCTACCCAAATGTCAGTGCATGTCTCTTAAAGGACTCATTTTTCACCTAACCACCATGATCACAACTAAAAGAACGCTAATGCTTTGATATGAGTAAGTATCCAGTCAGTGTTCAAATTGTCAATGGTCTCAGAAATATCATTTTTATAGTTTTATTTTCATCTCATAAATGTCATAAATATTTCAAAAACCAGTGAGTTTCCTAGGATTCCTCTATGGGAGTCTTCTAATACCAACGATAAAGGGACCAGGATATTTACCTGCCAAAACATCCTAGGAACTTGACTAAGCTTCCTCCCTTCCAACACACATGGAAGAAGCACTGCACAATGTTTTGATTCTTTTTCACTCAGTCGTTCTGGAGAATCATAGCCCAGAATTTTTTCATAGAGCCAAGGGCGCAGCAGTCCTGGAATTATGGCACAACAGTGACAGACATTCCCAGGCTCCCAGCCTATGACCTCAGGAAACTAAAGGCAGACAGAGACCTCGACAGCCAGCCCGCCTGTACACGTGGACCGTGATACACAGCCTGGGGTAGCAGCAGAGACGGACGTGACGCCTTGACCTTCCTCCACCAAGCATGCCCCTGACAGCAAAGGCCCTGCGGACGTGGCCCAGAGGAGGGAGACCTTGCCCATCCCTCTGAGTCTCACAACAGCCCTTCCACGCACAGACCCCGAGTAAGGGAACTCAATCCCAGAAGTCCCCCCGCTGACGTGGAAGACTCTGCAGAGAAAGCAGTGTGTCCCTATGTATCTATGTGATGTTGGCTTTATTTTCACTTACCGTATATTCTCAAGTTGGGAAATGGGCAGGTTGTATATTCTGGGGGAAACAGGATGATCACATAATAACGTAACAACTTAAGGCACAGGGTCCCCCACAGGCATCCAGGCTCGGGGAGCTGCGGGGAGCTGGGAGCCGGGGAGGCAGGTACGGCCGTGCTGATGGGCTCTTTCCGCACATGGCCGTGTCCAGATACAACGCCTGCATTCACCAGTGCTTCGAGAGGAGGACCAAGGGTGCGGGAAACATGGTCAACGGCTTGGCCAACAACGCTGAAATAGACGACAGCAGCAACTGCGACGCCACCGTGGTGCTACTCAAGAGAGGTAACCCCGGGGGGCTGCGTACCCCGCCAGGCCCCAGAGGGTGTGCCTGCCCCCGGGGAGGCCTCCCTCCCTCCCTCGCTGCATCGGGTGGGGAGCAGGTTCATCCTGCTGATGGGCAACCTCCGAAAGCCAGTGGAAGTTCTTGGACCAAACATGCTGGGGGTGATATAGGGAAAGTGGGGCGATGGTAAAGGAGAGGAGGCCATGGGTGTCAGGGTGCTGACTCTGTCACATTCCGACTGAGTGACCATGAAGCAAGTTACTCAACCTCTCTGACCCTCAGTTTTCTCTTCTGCAAAATGAGGATAACTTTTGTAACAAGTTAAGGAGATAAAGTCTGCAGAATACTCCATTAATTATAGTTGTTATTAGCGTATTATTATATCCAAATTCACTTTCAGGCTACATTACCTCAGTTTCTGAGCTGCAAAATGACAGAGAAAATTACCCTTTTTTTCCCGCAAAGTAATGCTTACATTCAATAGATGCTTATTAAGCAGCTGATATACAAAGAGATAATACAGTGCTCTCTAATAATTTTCTTTCTTCGAGGAACATGGAAAATTATCATTTATGTTTGCCTAGAATGCGTTTCATTTTTCATTTAATTTCTTTTTAACTTTCCCCTTGAAATGTGTGGGTTTATTTCTTCTCAGTCACATTTTGTTTGCTTTTCAGGCAAAACAAAAGAAATTAGAAAATCTATAGGTTATTTTCAAATACATATCTAAGTTTGAAATCTGTGGGTAATTATTAGAATTTGAAAAATCAATTATTTGATATACTTTTCTCACTAATTATATGCATGGTGAACAAAAGACTTATGAGTATTCAGTGCTATCCCATATAAGGATTTCATTTAGTTTCTTCTCTTCAGGGTAGTTCATAACCATGAAAGGAATACTCTTAGGGAACCAAAGAGAGCTACCTATTATTAGTCAGTGTTTCCAGAGATCATTTCATGGTTTAGTGGCCTGGAGAACAGGAGTGAGGCCTTGGCCAGGTACCCGTGAGCTGTGTGCTCGTATTGCAGCACCCATAGAGAGGGGCTTGGGCCATGGCGGAAGTTATTTTCAGGCCTGCCAGCAGATCCTGACGCAAGATTTGCCCTAAGCCCCCTCTGGACTCGAGCCCAGCTCCCCACCCCTAGCCCCGGTCAGCCCTGCTCACAGGCTGGGCTGCAGCAACGTGGGCTTCCACCCACCATGTCCTCCACCTGGACTAATATCAATTCTGCAGCTTTTAACAGCTCAGGATGAGCACTGCTGACATTTGAAGGGCATAAAGTGTTACTAAAGACTATTGGGGTCTTTCCTATGCCCCAGATATGAGTGGCAGGAAAAGAATCCTTTGAGGACAAAGGGAGATTCTCTTATGTTATCACTCACTCTCACCATGTTAGTGAAGGACTCTTAAATTGTTTCAGGTCATTTCAAAGAGGTATCAATGAGCCCCGCAGAAAGCAGATTTTAACTCTTCTTCAAATTTTGATCATGACAAACTTTCCAGGATGGATGAATAGTTGGATGGATAGTTGGAAGGAAGGAGGAGGGAAGGGAGGAAGGAAGCGGGGGAGGGAGGGAGGGAGGTAGGGAGGGAGGGAGGAAGGATAGATGGGTAGGTGGGAGGATAGATGAATGGATGGATGGGTGGATGGATGGATGGACGGATGGATGGATGGTTGATTGGATGGTGGATGGATGATTGGATGGATGGATGGGTAGATGAATGGTCAGATGGGTGGATGAATGGATGGATGGATGATTGGATGGATGGATGGGTGATTGGATGGATGGATGGGTGATTGGATGGATGAAAAGGAAGAAGAAGGAAAGAAGGGAGGGAAGGAAGATAGGAGAAAAGAAGAGAGATAGCAGGAAAGAAAGGAATGGAAGGAAGGTGAATGAATATCTCTTTCCTGCTCCTAGCCTCAGTGTTATTTTTATTTTATGTTTTTAATTTTCCCAGCCAATTTCCACCGCAAAGCATCAGTGATCATGGTAGATGAGCTGCTGTCGGCCTACCCACACCAGCTTTCTTTCTCTGAGGCTGGTCTTCGAATCATGATCACCAGCCACTTTCCCCCCAAGACTCGACTCTCCATGGCCAGTCGCATGTTGATCAATGAGGTATCTGGGAAAGCACAGTCCATCTGCCATGGACGGGGTGGGAAACTGGGAAGGGGAGAAAGTTTCCTGGTCTGAATGTAGAAGCACCTACCTCAGTGTTTCGCACAATAATATCCCGCAGCCATTTCCCAACATCTTTGCTCTCTGGACCAGCTGTGCATCTTGGTCCTTGCTCTTCCCTCCACATGTCCAGAGACGTAGTCCAGCTCCCAGTTATACAGAAAAACTCTTCTATCCCTTCTACCTACCTTCTTCTTTTTATCTTCTATCTGAATAAAGCTCTCCGATGTGAATGCACAGAAGTAGTTGCTAAATCAAGGTTACCCTAGTTTAAAGTAATGCAGAGTCTCTGACCTGAATTTTCCTGGGTGTTCCTTTCTCCAGAATGGCAGCCTTATTGATACAGTGATCCAAACACATGTGTATGGCTTTCTCACATATGGACCGAGGAATTCCTACAATCTGGAGGAGAACGTTAATACCCCAGCACACAGGGAATCAAGAACCCTGATAGGAAATCAGTGCCCATCTGAGACATGGGGATTCTCCTCTGAAGGGATTTGCAAGTTCCAGTGGGTCATAAAGATTAATCCTTCCTCCCAGAGTTGGTTATTACTTTGAGGAGTCCCTTAGAACTTCTCTGCAGAGTCTTCTGGAAGCACCTCCTTGCCAGCTGACTGGGAAACATCCCAATAGCTGGTGTTCTGGGTGTGAGGATTTGCAGGCCCTCTGGCCGTATTAGAACGTGCCTTTCTTTTTCCAGAGACAAAGACTGATAAACAGCAGGGCTTATGCCAATGGGGAATCCGAGGTGGCCATCAAAATCCCGATCAAGCACACGGTGGAGAACGGGATGGGGCCCAGCAGCGCCCTGGACAGAGGTGTGAACGGGACTCGGGGGGACGACGTTGTTGCTGAGGCCGGCAACGAGACGGAGAATGAGAACGAGGACAACGAGAACGACGAGAACGAGGAGGAGGAGGACGAGGAGGACGAGGAAGGGCCGTACACGCCGTTCGACCCCCCCTGTAAGAGGTCCCGCGTCTGGGCTGGGCTGGGGTCTGGAGCTATTTTGAGGCCACTGAGTTGATGCCCTTGACTTGGGTGACCTTTCTGATATTAAATTCAAGGAAGTATCTCTGTATGACGTAGAAATATTTATATTAATTTTTACAGCGGATAAGATTCTACTGTAGGGGGTCCAAAGATGACCAAGATGGTGACACTCGGTCATGGGTTGAAATGTGGGCATTTCAAGGAGGCTCTCTCTCAGCTGTTCCTCGAGGCCCCCTGGAGCTAAGGAGGAAAGCCCGTGACCCTGTTGGCCAGGCACGTGGTGCTGGGGGGAGAAGGGCTTCACCCACCCCGTTGCGGTTGGTGGGAGGCTGTCCTGGCAAAGCCAGCCCTGGGGGCCCAGCAGCCCTCCCAGGTGGCCTTTGCTCTTCCCTCATCCCCGTTCAGGCCCCACCTGCCCCAGGACCTGCTATTTCCAGGGTGGGCACCACAGGGGATGCACACCTGGGTAGAAAGTGCCTAAATCACACCGCGGGGCTGGCCCAGGGAATCTCCCGGCTCCTTGGCAGGTGGAGGCACAGGCGGAGGCTGGTAAAGCTTTCAGGACCCCGGCCACCAGGGCAGTGTCCTTCCCCCCCGACTGCTGCCTCCAGCAAAGACTTGGCTGTTCCCGCAGCCTTGTCCCCCAGCCCTACCCATTAGGGGAACGGGTGGACCAAACCCAAAGAATTCTGCTAGACCTTCCAGAAGTTTCTGGCTGTTTCAAGAAAGAGTGCAATGGTCCAATTCACATTCATTGCCAAGTGTGTGAAGCTTAATTAGCCTGTGTGTCTTCTCTGAGGTGCTGGGATGGATGGGGGCTGTAGGTTTTCAGGTGGGAGTGCTGGTTCCACGTGAAAGGCCGTTTAATGGTGAGACATGGGCACAGGGTATCAGAGTCGCGTGTTACTTTTGGATGCAGGGTCCTTCTGTGCCCCTCTTTGTGTCCAGGGACAGCAGGCAAAGCTCAGGGGGGCGCCGGGACCCCCTCAGGGCTCCTGAGATCTCAACCTGGTCAAGGGCTGACCAAATCTAACTAGAAAATACCCACCCAAACTCCGGAATCGCCCACCCAGAGTTAAATCATTACTTGTTAGTAGGTTATCTTGCTAGAAAAAACTATCCTGGCTCTTTATCCATTTTGCCACCTATGGCAACATTTCTTGGCAACCTTCCTACTGCCCAGGACAAACACATGTTAAGGATGAAATGACCAGACCCCCCACTCCTGCTCCTCCTTCGTAAGGCCTTGTGTTCATTTTCTATTGCTTTGTAACAAATAAGAACAAGCCTCGCGGCTTAAACCGGTTGGTTTGCTTGGGTTCTGGGGGTCAGAAGTCCGGCGTGGCCTGGCTGGGTGTTCCGAGGCTCACAGGGCCGTGATGGAGGGGGGTGGGCAGGGCTGTGGTCCTTCCTAGAGGCCCCGGCACACTTGGGTTCCTGGCAGGAGTGGGTTCCTGGTGGTTGCGGGGCTGAGTCTGTCTCCTCCTCGTGGCTGTCACCGGGGCTGCTCCCTGCCCCAAGGCCACCACCTTCTGCTCCCGTGGCCCCTCGTCTAGCAAACCAGCACCGTGTGTTGTGTCTGGTCCTCCCCACACTCCCCTCTAGCCTCCCCTTCTGCTTCCGAGGGCTCCCGTGATGGATCATGACCTGCCCGTCTGGAGGTCAGCTCTGCCCCAGAGCCTAGCACAGTTAGGGCTGGTGGTTCATCCTTCCCGCAGGCTGTGAAAATTGGGGCACAGACCTTGGGGGCCACACCTGGAATTCCACCTCCCCCAGCCCTTGTTTTTAGAGTTCACCATCAGCAGCCCGCAACCAAGCTCCAGGAATGCTTACCTGGCTAAAGTCTTACCCTGACGAAGGAAGCCGTGAGGCCAGTTGATGAGTTTTTAAGTGGCTGGCGCTGTGTTGGCCCCGGAGCCCAGGAGCCCACGTGCACCCCTCCAGGAAAACATCAGAGCCACGTGTGTGAGAGCAGACAACCCTCATCACTCAGTGGGACAGAAGGGCCCCCTTTGGGTCACGTGTTCCCTATTTCTCACCTGGACGAGGTACATCCCAGACCTAACTGTGAGGTTTCGGGGTATCTTGAACTCCTGCTCCCCACCCTTGCCCCTGGGATTAGGATGCAGATGTGGAGGCCCCAGGGCCTTCTCACGTGTTGGGAGACATGGCTGCAGGTGTGGGCTCAGGCACCCACCTCAGGCACCCTCTGTCCTTTGGAAGCACAGGCCTTCAAGGAGAAGGGATGCTCTGCGTGGTCCTGCCACCCCAGGGGTCTCGGCTTCACCCCAGGGCCCCGAGGTGCTGAGACCGGAAGTGGGGTCCTGAGTCCCCCTACACCAGCCCTTCTCACCTGGGCATCCTTGACAAAAGGTGGGCTCTGATTCGGGAGGCCCGGGTGCGGCCCGAGATTCTGCGTGTCTAACAGGCCTTCAGGTGATACCGGTGGTCCATGGGCCACCGCAGGTGGCGGGGGCTAGAGGCCCGGGGTCCCACCAGCCATCTTCACGGTTCCTCTGTGTCGCCGGGGAGCCTAGGTCAGGGCCTGGTTCTGCCTCTGAAGTGGAGGATGGGCTTGTCCGAGTGTGGCCCCCTGTCCTCCACCAGCTGCTGAGAAATGCCGTTCCCGGGCCCGGAACCTCCATTCGAGGCTGGGGGCTGAGTGTCTGGCCAGGCCTTCCCCTGGGCAGGGCCGCTTCATCCCAGTGGTGAGTGGGTGGAGGCCCTCAGGCCAGCAGAGAGCCCTTGAGGGTCCTCTCAGGCCAAGTTCCTTTGGCCTGAAAAAGGCCCCTCCACTGGGTGAGGATGTGTTTCCCTCCCACAGGAATCCTGCAGGGGCCTGGGTTCCCTGTGTTTCTGCCACCAGGGCTTGACTAGAGTGTGTATAATTAACAAGTAAGTAACTGTGTGGGAGTATGTAAACAGACGCATATATAGGACATGTGTGTATATGTGTGTATGCGTATATATGTACTCTTTGCACATGTGTGATTGATTTAATGTGTGCATGTAACATGGTTTCTATATACTTTATACATTTAATATAGTGTATATTAATACACGAATATTTACACATATTTAACATATTGTATATTATATAATATATACACCTATATTAACACATGTTTATGTGCATGTAACATACATATAGGTTGCATACATGTATTATCTATACCTATGCATAGTATATGTATCTATATGTCTACACACATATAAATTGTACTTATATTCTTACCTCTTATGAGAAGAAAGCCTTCTTACTACTGACTGACTGACAGAGAAACAGTTACATGTATATGGAGGTAAATACACTTCCCTGGAGCACAGGCTGAAACAAAATACACCAAAATGTTAGTATGTTTATCCTAGGTGAAATTATTTTTTGTTTTCTCTATATATTTTCCATTTTAACACAATGTGCATTTTTATTGCCTATATCGTTAGAACAAATGTATATACTTAGTTCTAGGTCTGCAATACTGAGCGATGACTTTTCCTCCATCTAACAGTATTAAGCTTCCTAAAAAGCTTGATGAGGCCTGTAACTCAGTATGGTCTCAACTGGTCTCAAAGCAGTGACCACTTCATAATACATAAAAATACTGAATCACTATGTTGTGCACCTGCAACTAATGTCATACTGTATGTTAATTATAACTCAATAAAAATAAAAATTAATAAAAGTTTTAAATTACATTTTTAAAGGACTGTAACTTGGGAACAAGTTCTCTGCTTTTTAGGAAGCGTGATGCTCAGAGGGGTGCTGTGTGCTCAGAGGCCTAAGCTCACGCCCTTGCTTCGTCCCCTGACTTTCTGGCTGATTTTGAAAACGTCACATAATCGCTGCGACATCAGGTTCAGGTGCAGGGAGTGTTGTTTTGTTAATTCGCTGCTGTGTCCTCAGCACCTGGAGCGGTGCCAGCACAGAGCGGTGTAGTGGGCGTTCAATAAGTATTTGTTAAATTAATGAATAGACCTACCCACCAGGAGCCGGGGGAGGCTGTATTTAGACCACATGACAGTGGAACAAAAGATGGGAAAATATCCAGAAATACTGGCTGAAAGAAGAAGGGGTACAATTTTGACCCCTTTGTTCAGAAGTGGAAATTCAGACTGGCTAAAATATGGATGATCCTTATCTGGACGATCCTTATCTGAACGCTCCTGCTGCTTAAAATCACTTAAAAGGCACATTTCCGCATCACTTGGTTTGTTTGAGGAGTTACATTTGTTATATTACATTTAAAGGTTCGTTGCAGATGGTACTCTGAATTTCTGCTTTGTTGTTGTCAGAGTGGAGCTGTAAGGTAAAGAAAGCATATCATTTTTAATGATAGTGAAAACCGTTTTCTAGATATAATGCCCTTCCAGTGTCCAGTCAGAATTTTTAAAGCAGCTGAGAGAAAAAAACTCAGAAGTCACGGGTGTGAACTTACATTGCTTGCAACTTTCCCTCACCAGTATCATTTGCTAAGCTCTCGCTGTCATAGTTCTGACCTCATTTTCTTCTCTTTTTTATTTTCTGAAGAATGACAGAGCCAGATTGAAGTCATTTCTCTCCCCATTCTTGTGTTTCTTTGTTACTTTGATTGGGTGTGTATTTTAAATGAACCAAGTCTCTCTCTCTCTCTCTCTCTGTCTCTGTCTGTCTGTCTGTCTCTCCCTCCCCCTGGGAGGGCATCAGGAGGACTGGGAGGTCAGTGAGGGGATGCCGAGGGCCCCAGGTGGATCCATCCCTTATCACCACAGTGCAGGGTTTAGGAATGTGTGGAATTCCAGGAGGCATTTGGGATCCAAGGATCTGGCCGTGTTCTGGATGGTGCAGCATTTGAAAGCCCCTCACAGAAAACTCCCAACAGCCTCGTTGCTTTGTAATCCAGCCAGACACAGCCAGTGTTCTCATTGTTCACTCAACACCTCCAAACCTTAATCTAACCAGATGCATAGCAGCTAATGGAGAGAGACTCCTCCTTTCTTACAAATGTGTTCTCTTTGCTTTATTGTGCACCTGTAAGTGGGATGCCCTTAGATTCTCAAAAACAAATAGTTTCCTTTGGTCCATCTGATTAGATTGTTCATAGTTATGTCATTACTGTTGATACTAATATGTATGGAGCATGGGATGTGTGCCCTGCACTGTTCGTGGCATCAAAACAGAGTGGTGAGCAAGCTAGAGAAAACACTCGTTCTTAAAGAGCTTATATTCTAGTTTGGGGGCAACTGCAAATAGTGAGGAAACAAATAAACCTGTTAATTTCAAATAGAAGTTTGCTATGAAGCAAATAAATGCAGGTGATGGGAAAGCAAGGAGTAGGGTGGGAGGGGATCTCAGACTGGGTGATCTGAGGGGTCTGGTGACATTTGTGTTGGGAGGTCACCTGCTCAACAGGACAGACACAGCCACAAGCTCTATCCAGAGGGAACCACAAATGCAAAGTCCCTGAGGCAGAAGGAGGCTTGGAGCCAGGGGAGTGTGTAAGTAGGGGGAGTGGCAGACAGGAGCCAAACCAGTCAATGATTTGCCTTGTGGGAAAATGTGGTTTTACTCTGAGGGCACTGGAAGCCAGTGGAAGGTTCTAGAACAGTTTGCTTTCTGAGGCTCTGGCTGTCAGTGGCACGCAGATGGAGGTGGGGCAGGTGAGGGAGCTGGGAGTCCCCTTAGGAAGCCAGGTCATAGATGGAGGACCTGGTCCAGGGAGAGGCCATGGGGATAGGGAGATGCAGACAGATCGAGTTCCCTGGGCAGGTGGCCAGGGTTGAGGTGGGGAACGAAAGAATGGGGAGTCAGGAAAGATTCTGAGGGTTTTGAGTCCAGTAACGTGCAAACTTATGTTGCCCCAACCCCAATCCTAATAGTTCATTTAATTCTGCCAGCAACCCTCAAGCTCAGTGTTTCTGTGTTCACATTTTACAGATGAGGAAACTGAGGCTTAGGGAATTTAAGTAACTGAGGCACTCGACTCTGGCAGAACGGGGACTGGACCCAGCACTGTCTGATGAGAAAGCCCCCATCTCCCCCTAGAGACCACCCTGCCGTCTAGGGAGACCAGGGGCCAAAAGTGGCATTGTGTAACTTTATTCTGCAGTTTTCCTCTTAAATAGTTTTAAGAAACTGAAGACTGGTAAGAGATGTATGAATAAGTGCTGGATGCTAGCATAAAATTATAAAATAAATTGTGTTAAACATTTTATTCATACTATTCAAAATGTAATTTTAAAAATACCTCCTTAACTCTGGAGGGAATATAAAATGGAATAATCATTTTAGAAAACAGTTTAGCATTTTCTTACAAAGTTAAATAAACACCCACCCTATGACTCAGCAATTCTACTCCTGGCTCTTTGCCCAAGAGAAATGGAAACACGCCCACAAAAAGACTCCTACAAGAAAGCTCCTGGCTTCTTTCGTTGTAATACCTGAAAACTATCAACAACCCAAATCCCATCCACAGAAGAATGGATAAACAAATCGTGGTGTATTCACAGGATGGGACACTACAGAACAATTAGGAATGAATTACTGACACATGAATGAAACTCAGAAAACATTATGTTGAATAAAAGAAGGTAGAGACACAAAAAAATACTATATGATTTCATTTATTTGAAGCTGGAGAACAGGAAAAACTAATCTATGGTGGTGGGGGGGTGGGATGTTGACCAGAAGGATGCACACAGAGAACTTTCTGGAAGATGGAGATCTTGATATTTCTTTTTAGAGGTGAGTTAGCACTTAAGCAGGATGGTAATAATGGCCAAAGGAAAACTACTGTGTTTTTCAAATCTGAGGCTACAAGAACTCGTGGTAATGTTGTCACCAAAATAAGCATTTATGGGTGTCTCTGATACTCAGCACTCAGGCAGCACTCAGAGATGGTAGGATCAGGTCATCACTGACAGATCCATCATCTTGTCCATGGCAGTAAGTAGTTAGAGCCAGGAAGCAATTATGGATTTGCAAATCCATAGCAGCTTGCGATGCAGACACTCAAGCGGTGTTTTGACAACCTTGAGAGCTTTCAGATGGTCTTTCAAGATTTCGGCAAGTTGACAGAGGATGTCGATCAATTCCACTAGGTGGCGCTGTGCCCACTGACGCCTTAGAATCTGGGAAGGTGTAGCTGCCTATCCACCGGGAGAAGGACCCAGAGGCAGCTGGCGGTCTCTACCTCCCCTCCCCCACCTCCACCCCGACCCCTCACGCTCCCCCCACCCCGTTTGTATCCTGAGAATCCTCCTCATCCTTTCCCACCTGGCTCCAGTTGCCTGACTAGCAGGTGGCAGTGGATAACTTTTTATTCCGTTTGGTTTTGTTGCTGGTGGAAAGCCATCTGAGTCTACCGGGAAAAGAGCAACATGGTCAGGCTTATTTCATAGGCCTTCCGTTAGGATGTAAATGTCCGGGGACAGCCGTGCAGAGGGCGGAGCAGAGAAATGGAGCTCGCTGACTTGTTTGTTTGTTTTTGCCTTTGTTGTTTTCCCAGCTGGCAAACTGGAAACAGTGAAATGGGCGTTTACCTGGCCCCTGAGCTTTGTCTTGTACTTCACTGTCCCCAACTGCAACAAGCCCCGCTGGGAGAAGTGGTTTATGGTGACCTTCGCTTCCTCCACGCTGTGGATCGCAGCCTTCTCCTACATGATGGTGTGGATGGTGAGTCCAGGACCCCGTGCAGTGCCGGATCTCTTCAGAGAGAAATACTTTCAACCAGAGGGGAGTAGGGGCAGGGGTTTCAGCCCAATAACTGTATCAGTCAGCTATCCCTGCAACACACTGTGTAACAACCAGCCCTAAATTCCGTGGTTTAGAATCACGAGACTTTATGCTCCTGCTCACATGTCGACAGGTAGACCATAGAGTAACTGATCTTAGCGGGCACTGGCTAAGCAGTCTGCTTCCAGCTCCAGCATGGTTGCCTTTGATTCAGGCAGCAGGTGAGGTTCATGTCTACTCCATGTGTGTGCTCATTTTCTTTGGACCAGTGGCTACCTGGGGAATGTCTTCTCACGGTGGATCATTGGAATGCAGGAGGGCAAGGGCAAATACAGGTGCCTCCTAGGCCCTTGGCTTGAGACTTCCACCCACACTCCATCAGCCAAGCCCAATATCCATGGAGTGGGGGAAATATACTCCACCCACTCTAGTGGGAAGACCAGCAGGGTCACAGGCAGCCAGCGTGGAGGAAGGGTGGGAGGCATGGGGGGGCTGTCAATCCCATCCATCATAGTCACTCCTCATCTCAGCTCAGTTTCTTCAACCAGAAAATGAAGTCATTGGACCAGGTGAATTCTCAAGTGTCCCTTCTGAAGCTGAAACAATGATTCAAGGATTGGCATGGATTGAGGGACCATTGCTCAAAAGAGCCTCTGCCCCAAAACCATTCCAGGAAACCCAGCCACCCAGAGTGCACTTCCCATCTATGACTCTGGTTTCTGAGGAGTGAACCTAATTCATTAGAATTGGAGTTGGGCAGAAATTAAAAGCCATGACAAAATTATGTGCATATAATCATCCTTGAGCATCAGGTAGAGATGCAGTATAAATTCTGGAGAATTAAACTCAAGAGCTAAAAAAAGGTTCTGAAAAGATTATTTTGGAGGTGATAACAAATGTGTAAACCTGACACAATTAACTCGTAATTATCCCGTGCCTTCAACATCACAGACAAACAGATAATTTTTTTTCAACCCAAGTCTTATAGCCAGGGGTTTCTCCTTCATCCTGTGTTCATTGACGTTTTTATTTGACACATTCATTGGGTGCCAGGTTTGGGGAATAGCATTGGTGTCCCTGAACTCCAGGTGGCCCAGTGGTTTTCTCTGAAGTCCACTAACACGCAAAGTAGCCGACGGATCCTAGGTTCACCCTCCTTCTGTTTGCCTCCTTCCGCTTTGGGGGAGGTTCTGAGAAGCCCTGAGAAATGGCCAGGAGTAAGCGGGAAACCAGGAGAAGGCCCTGAGACCTGGTCCAGCCACCCGGAGAATCACTTCCCCCAAACGCCAGCCTCAGCCGTAACCATGGTAACCACAGTAACAGCGGGGGCGGGGGCAGCGGCCCCTTCCCAGGCCAAGCGCCATGGAGCCAAACCAATTCCTGCAGAGACCCCACTGAGGGTGAGAAAGGAAAAACAAGGGTTAGCCAGGACGCTTGCAGCTCCATTTCACAAAAGGCTCCAGAACAGCCAGAAGAAACACTGTGTTTCTGCTCTCACTTTCCTCCCTGGAGAGGGGAAAGCAGAGAACCCGAGGCCACTCCAAATTCAGTTCAGCACTGTTTGAAAGGGACCAAGCCAGGCATCCCTACGGATTTAACTAACATCCCCCAAACCTTTGGATGGGGAGGGAGTGAGGCCAGGCTCCAGCGCAGGGGTCCCAGAGGAGCTGGGAGGAGTGGGCTACATACCACAGCCCGTTTGCATTTCTTGTAATTTTACAGAAAGTGAGGGAGGGCACGTGGCATCCCACAGTGACCTAGTCGGTTCACCTCCTGCAAGTTATCCTCTCCTGAAGCCAGCGGACCCGGGATGGGTCTCTTTCCACTTACTCACTTTTGCCACTTGCCCCTCCTCACGCCTTCTCACCCACTGCTTTCCTCCCAGTTTGCCCATCTGGAAACTGGGGGCCAGAATGGGCTCATTTAATGGGATGCAAGCACCGCCTCCCCGTCAGCTGTTCTTCCTCCAGCTAAACCCCTCCTGTGTAAATAGAGGTGCTGCCAGTGCCCACGGGCACAGCCTGAATGCCCGGGTGGGAATGTCCCCCCACCCCGGGCCACTCCCCAGTGCGTGGGCCTTGGGCAATGCCTCCGTGTCCTCGTGTGAAGAATGGAGATAAGCACCTACTCCCTGGGGTTGTGGTGACAATTAAATAAGTTAAAGCCCACGAACATCACTCAGCACTAACAAAAGTGCCTGAGTACTAGATAAACGTAAGCCACTGTGAAGCAGAGGATGACGTGGGCAGAGATGATGTCCCCAGGCTTCCAGCAAGAGAGGAAAGGAATCAGCCGCTTAGGGCTTTTCCTACAAGGCTGGATGGTGTAAGTCAGCCCCTTCCCAGCTCCTGTAAAGTCTCATTATGCAGCCAGCATGGGACGTGGACGCTTGCGTTCCCAGCACAGCATGGCAGCCATCCGTTCTGGGTTTCCCAGGAACGTCCTGAGTTCAGATACTGTCCCTATGTTGCCTTTTCCCAGAAACCCTGTTTCTCCTCTCTCAGGCCGCCTGCCTCACCCAAAGGAACAAGTAAGAGAGGCCAGTCTTTGGTTGGAGAGCATGGGCTCCGTAACTGCACCCCGGTCCCCTGCCAGCAGCCCCGTCTGCGCCCTGAGATGTTCCTCGCCCTCTGTCTTGATACAGAGAGCAGACGTGGCCCCCAGAGAGACCGCCCAGATTGCAGACTTTTCAGCTTTTTGCTGGGAGGGTCTGCGGGCAGGTGGGGCTGGTGCCAGCCCTCAGCTCTCCTCTTCCCGCCTCTCCCAGGTCACGATCATCGGGTACACGCTGGGGATTCCTGACGTCATCATGGGGATCACCTTCCTGGCAGCCGGAACCAGCGTGCCCGACTGCATGGCCAGCCTCATTGTGGCCAGACAAGGTGGGACCCGGAATGGGGTGGGGCTGGGAAAGGAAGGCAGGACTTCCTACTTGGTGGGCGGGGGGAGGTCACAGGGCAATTACCGGGGCACCAAATCCCAGCTGGGAAGGAGCACTGGGCCACTTCAGTGCCATGCTGGTCAAAAGGCTTCCTGGCATCAGAATAACCAGGAAACAAGCCAGCAGATCCACCCTTGAGGAAGGCAGAGACGCTTCCTAGGTCGCACCCACATCCTCTCTGGAGGTTGTATTACTTCTATTATTAAAAATAGTAATAAAGACAATGGTGGCTAACCTTTGCTGAGTGCCACAACTGAACAGAGCAATTTAAGCACATGATCTTACTTAACAACTCTCTGAGTTAGGGACAATCATATATGCATTTTATGGATGAGGAAACTGAGGCTTCAAGAGGACAGACCCCATAGCCTAAGGTTTACCCACTGCAGAACCCCTCAAAGTGCCACCTGCCAGAGGTCACTCTTCAGTGTATGACAGACCCTTCCTCCCTCAAAACCAAGATCACAGCTTACCTGCCCCGCCCTAGGTGGATGCCCCCTAGATGGCCGTGCACCTCCCAGCCCCCACTCTAATTTATGTGCCTGATTTGTGTGGGAGGAGATTGGTTTTCAGCAAACACAACCTGTGGCTTCCAGCCTTAGCACAGTGCCCTCCACTGGTCCTTGTGAAATTCTACTGGTTACATTATTTTCCTTAATGTTGCTCAGTTATTTAGAAGAAGAATTGGATACAGCATAGAGCAGATGGGTGATGACACTGAACCATGGGTTCAGTGAACCTTGGGTCGGTGAACTCAGGAGCCCTTTATAGACTGCTGAGTTTATTCCTTTCTATAGGATGCTTCAGAATTTTTGGAACCATAGTTGGTTTTCAAATTACATTTAACCGATGATCATATCTGAAGTAAAGCTCAGCAGTTCAATAGAATGTATATTTCATTCTGTTCTATTGAAAAAATGCACCAAAAAAAAAAAAAGAAAATGCATATTCAATGGACTATTTTGCAATCTGTATCATCCTACAGTGATGGATGGCCTGGGAGAGACCCGGGCACATGGGTCTCTGGCTGTCAGACCAGGGGCTCGAGAGAGTCCTTGGGGGCCGGGGCACCCCCCCAGGGACCACCTCCCTCACTCAGGTAATCTCTTGTCCTCGCAGGCATGGGGGACATGGCCGTGTCCAACTCCATCGGGAGCAATGTTTTTGACATCCTCATTGGCCTCGGGCTCCCCTGGGCCCTGCAGACCCTGGCTGTGGATTACGGATCCTATGTAAGTGGTTTTTCCGCTTTTCGTGGCCTCGGCCACTGTGACTGTGTCTCAGGGCAAAGGATGTGTGGAAACACTCACGTGGAGGGGAAAACAAATTCTCCTGGCCAGGTCCTCGCGAGGTCAGGCTTATGTGGGAACTTTGACTTGAGAGCAGAGCTGGTAGGCGGTTTCTGGGGAGGGCCAGATAGTAGATATTTTAGGCTTTGCCGCCCGGATGGTCTCTGTCACAGTTGTCATCAGCTCTGTTGTGGTGGCCTGAGGCAGCCACAGATGATGGCAAGTGGATGAGCGTGGCTGTTTCAGTCCAACTTTATGTATAGAAACTGAAATGTGAATTTCAGATAATTTTCACACATCATGATACATTATGATTCTTTCGAATCTTTTCAACCAATGGAAAACGTAAAAACCCTTCTTAACTCATGGGCTGTGCAAAAACAGCCGGGGGGGCCAGGTTTGGCCCATGGGATTTGTTTGGCATGCAAAATATTTTTATTCATGAAGGAAGGGCACAAAATACCCGATGCTGTCTCTGCCAGGGACCTGGCAACAGTCAGACCCCACAGTGATGGCCCCCGCGCTCCTTCTCAAGGCTAAGCCGACTGTGGCTCCAGGTGGATTTGCAGGTGGGTGACACGGGCGGTCCAGGTAGATTTCAGGGCTCTTTCCCAGCTTCCCAAAGTGTCCCTCCTCTGCTCATGGGCACTTCTCTCCCAGACACTGTCCAAAGATGGAGGGAGAAACTGCAGTTAGAGATTTCTCTCTGTATCTGGAAGAAAACAGTATTATTTATGCCTCTGAAGTTTTCACACCCAACCCAGTGTCGGGTGCTTCGCTAAATGTGTTACTGAGCGTTGCTTCAGTCTATCTGTGTAATGTGTTGTCAGTAAGTATATTTTCTGAAGAAAATATGGTGGCTCATTTTATCAGATGATGGTTGTCTCCGAGTTACTTCACTCATGGGTGTTTCAGGTAGGGAAGGTGTGTCCGGTGATGAAATTGAAATCCATGCAGAAAGGCCACACGTTTTTGGTTCATTTGAAGCTACCTGTTGGCAGAGAGGTTTCACCAGAGGGTAAAGATAAGCACAAGAAGTTGGAAGGAAGCAGAACATGTCCTAAGGAGCCGAGATCTCTTCTCTGCTGTCTATGAAATTGCGGGATGACGTGGTGAGAGAGGACGCGTTACATTACCTCGGGGGGTCTGGGAAGGCTCCTTGCAAGAGGTGACTGTGAGTTGAAGTCTGAATAACTAGAGAGAGACAGCCATGGGAAAATTGGGGCAGGGCAGAGCAAAAAGCATTGCAGGCAGAAGGAACAACCCGTTCAAAGGCCCTGAGGCAACAGTGCACTTGGCCTGTTGGAGAGAAGGAAGGGGTTCAGGGTAAGTGGAGCAGAGTGAGCCTGGGGGCTCATGGCCTGAGATGCACTTGTGGGACAGGCAGGCCCAGATCATGTGGGTGCTCGTTTGACAGTTAATAAAAAATGACAACATTCAAACTGACGAAGTATATGGATTTACAAAATGATGTTTTTGATGAATTTTATGAGAGATTCAGCAGCATGAGTTTTTTTTTAACTGTTTTTTTTGTTTTTTAATTATTTATTTATTTATTTACTTATTTTTGGGTGTGTTGGGTCTTCGTTTCTGTGCGAGGGCTTTCTGCAGTTGCGGCGAGCGGGGGCCACTCCTCATCGCGGTGCGCGGGCCTCTCACTGTCGTGGCCTCTCTTGTTGCGGAGCACAGGCTCCAGACACGCAGGCTCAGTAGTTGTGGCTCACGGGCCTAGCCGCTCCGCGGCATGTGGGATCTTCCCAGACCAGGGCTCAAACCCGTGTCCTCTGCATTGGCAGGCAGATTCTCAACCACTGCGCCACCAGGGAAGCCCTTAACTGTGTTTTTTTTTTTTTTTTTTTTTAACTTTGGGTTTATTTGTTTGTTTGTTTGTTTGTTTGTTTATTTATGGCTGTGTTGGGTCTTCGTTTCTGTGCGAGGGCTTTCTCCAGTTGCGGCGAGCGGGGGCCACTCCTCATCGTGGTGCGCGGGCCTCTCACTGTCGCGGCCTCTCTTGTTGCGGAGCACAGGCTCCAGACGCGCAGGCTCAGTAGTTGTGGCTCACGGGCCTAGTTGCTCCGCGGCATGTGGGATCCTCCCAGACCAGGGCTCGAACCCGTGTCCCCTGCATTGGCAGGCAGACTCTCAACCACTGCGCCACCAGGGAAGCCCCTTAACTGTGTTTTAATTGATCTTTCTTTAATTACCAGAGAGACTGAGTATTCTTTTTTACATGTATTGGCCTTTCGGGTTCTTCTTTAGGATAATTATCTCTTTATGCCCTTTACCCAATTTTCCATTAGAGGTTAATGGTTTTTTTGTGGGTGAGTTGATTTTTTTTTTCATTTTTTTCCCTTAATAATTTTTTAAAAATTTATTTTATTGAAGTATAGTTGATTTACAATGTTCTATTAGTTTCTAGTGTACAGCAAAGTGATTTGGTTGTACATATATATACATTCTTTTTCATGTTCTTTTCCATCATGGTTTATCACAGGATATTGAATATAGTTAGCTGTGCTATACATTAGGACCTTGTTGTTTATCATTCTATATATAATAGTTTGTATCTGCTAATCCCAAACTCCCACTCCATCCCAACCCCGTTCTCCCTCCCCCTTGGCAACCACAAGTCTGTCCTCTATGTCCGTGAGTCTGTTTCTGTTTCATAGATATGTTCATTTGTGTTATATTTTAGATTCCACATATAAATGATATCGTATGGTATTTGTCTTTCTCTGTCTGACTTACTTCGCTTAGTATGATGGTCTCTAGGTCCATCCATGTTGCTGCAAATGGCATCATTTCATTCTTTTTAATGGCTGAGTAATATTTCATTGTATATATGTACCACATCTTCTTATCCATTCATCTGTCGATGGACAGATGTCCATTGGGTTACTTTCATGTCTTGTCTATTGTAAATAGTGCTGCATGAACATAGGGGTGCATGTATCTTTTTGAATTAGAGTTTTGTCTGGGTATATGCCCAGGAGTGAGTTTTAATCCTGGTCCCTAAGCCCAGGAAGAAGGACCACTTAGCCTAGGCTGACTATAAGGTAAACAGATGCCCACCAGAGGCCAGCCCTTCAATGGTCCCCCATCAGTACTCCCGAAACACCATGCCCCCCTGACCACCTGCTGTCTCAGATATTGCACAGAGCTGAGCTAGCACCCTGCAGACTCACAGCCCCTGAAGGTGCCCTGCGCTTCTCCTGCTGGAGTCTTTCCTCCTGCAGACCCTGACTCAGATGCACACACTCCCCATCACTCTTCCCATTTGAAATGATGTTCCTCCCTCCAGGTCTGTCACAAATGCCACTTCATTCAGGACTCCTTCTTGGACCCCACCACCCCCCACTGCCACCAAATGGGATCTCTCTCCACAGCCTTTATTTCTACCTCAGTCACGGCTCGTCCTAAATCTGTGAACTTGCTTCATCTTATCACGTGTTAAGTGGCATGTAAGAGAGACACTGAAGAAATGTCATCCAGGTTGGCCCCTGAAGGAGCATCATCCATTGGGTGGTCACAGGATTCCAGATAATCTTCCCAAGATTCCTAAGAGTGCCATTGTTGTCAGTCAGAATCTGATGAATGGACTCACATCAACCAAATTCACAAGAGTTTGATGTATATGCTAGAATGCCAGCAGACAGTACTAACATACCCAAGTGCCAGATAGAAAGCATACTTATTCCCGATGACTTGCATTCTGTTTTCCTGGAGAAAGATCTTATGGGGGAGGTATCTGGGGAGCCCCATGACCACCTTCAAGTTCACTGACTCACCAGGAGTACTCGTGGGACTCCACAGCAGGTCATAGTCACAGCTAAGGTTTATTAGAGCAAAGGGTTTAGAGTAAAAGCCACAGGCAAATAAGATGCATCAGGAGAAGTCCAGAGAGGTCAGGTGCAGGCTTCAGAGTCCTGCCTCACTACAGGGCCACGTGCAGGAGATGGAGTCTGAGGCTCTCTGGAGGGCTGGTCAGGTAGACAGACACACTCCTGCAACATGCACAGCCGTGATCACAGAACTCAGAATCCCAGCACAGACACGAGGTACACATCATAAAGCTTGCCGAACATCCTGCCAAGCTGGTCCAGTATGCCCCATCGCTTCCAGTGTACACACCAACATCGTCAGTCAGTGACATAAAGAACATTCCAAGGGCCACATTCTCATCAGCCTGAGAGTTCTAGGCTCCGCTGGAGGCAAGCAGGATTGAATAACCAGACCTGCTGCATTGATACCTTCCCCACGGAAGGTCAAGTTAGAATTTTATTTCTCAGAATAAGCATTGCTACTACTCTATTACAAATAACCACAAAATCTCTCTGGGGTAGCCCGACGAAGGTTTATTTCTTGCTCAAAATCCGCTGCAGATGTTTCTATCCTGGTAGCTCCCGTGGATGCTTCAAGCAGAAGCTCAGGGATTGAGGCTTATTCCATCAGATGGTTCTACCATCTTGGAGTCCTTCTCCAGCGGCCACTCAGAAAGCCGAGAGGGCAAGGGCACGAAGGATGGCGCAGATCGGTTTTGGATGAGGCCTGGAAGTGGTCCATGTCCTGGCTGCCCCGACCCACTGTCCAGATAAGTCATACATTCCCGTCTAGCTATAAAGGAGCTCCAGGGCATTAGTTAGGCTGTGTACCCAGGAAGGAGTGGAGACGCGGATGAGTCCTGCGGTCCAGGGTGTCCGGTTGAGAGTGGAGTCCAAACAGGAGGGATTTGCTGGATAACCTTCTGCTGGGGCTGCTGAGTTGCTGCCGTCCGAGCGTCCACCCATATCGTAGGGCCTGTCTCTCTGCCGCCCCGAGCTGCCCCCTCCACTCCAGCCGTGCTGAGCGCACTGACTAACCCTGCCTCTGAGCTTCTTTTCCTGGGTCCCGTGTGGACCACCTCCCTTCTGGTTAACACATCTTTTCTGTACTTAATCTGAGAACAGTATTTTCCACTGTGTTTACACTCTCATTAAAGCCTCGCTGCTTCCTTTCAATACAAGTCACCTTGATTCTGTTTCGCCATTCCTAAAATAATCTCTCGGGTTTTTCCTACAGTCCACGAATCTGAACTTTACTTTTTTCTTCGTTTTCTCTGATTATAAAAATAGCTCATGGTCTTCATAGAAAATTAGAGGAACTTTAATTAGAGAAATTCTAATTAGAGAAAACTCTAGAGCAGTACCTGCCCAATAGAACTTTCTGCAGTGATGAAAATGTTCTAGCCGTACTGTGGGATATAGTAGCCACTAGCCCCAGGAGACATTTAAGCACTTGAAATGTGGCTGGAACAAGTGAAGGCCTGAATTTTTTAATTTTTATTTTATTTTAATGAATTTAAATTTGTATAGCTACATGACTTGTGGCTGCCCATGAGACGCTGCAGCTTTAGAGGATGAAATAAAAATCATATAGTGCAATCCAGAGATATCAACTGTTAACATTTCTGCATAGTTTTCTCTTCCTAGGCTGGTTGACATAGCTGATGTCACGCTACACAATTTTGCACATTGCTTTTTAAAATACTTCTTCTTACACACAGCAAACATATTTTCCTTAAAAATCTCATTAAAGACATCATTATTAGGCAGATTAATATCCTCATTATGCCAAAATTTACTTAATCATCCTGCTGCAGTTGGACACAGATGCTGCTTCAAGGTTTTCATTGTTATAACTAATGATGCCACAGACATCTTAATACATCAATCTTACAGAGTTTAAAGAGCTACAGAAATTAACCACAAAACTGTATTTACATTTGAGGCTATTTCTTTTGATTATTTTCCCAGAGTTGGAATTGCTATAGAGAAGACGAACGTTTTGGAGCTCTTTACACGTGCCTCATTATTTTTCAAAACTACAATGTTCATTTCATTTTATTTTATCCTAATCTCATTCCTGCAGTTTAGGGGCAGCTTCATGGCACCCGCATATTCTTTTCTTTTTTTTTTAACACAGCCTTCCCCTTCATGTTCTCACCACGGGAAGCTCGGTGAGGATGAGTATCCTCAGAGCACACAGGATGGGGCTCGTACATACTTGAGCCACGAAAAAGGTGTTGAATGTCATGGAAGCCTTGAGTGAATCGTCCGCTGCACTTGCACTAGCCTCACCAACATCTGCCTTTCATGACTTAGAGGGAAGCTTCAGGTCCAAGCTGAGACCTGGGGGCAGGGGAAGGTGCCCCTCCAAACCAATATTTTTTTTAAAAAATTGGTTCAGGGACTTCCCTGGTGGTGCAGTGGTTAAGAATCCTCCTGCCAATGCAGGGAACATGGGTTGGAACCCTGGTCCGGGAAGATCCCACGTGCCACGGAGCAACTAAGCCCGTGCGCCACAACTACTGAGCCTGTGCTCTGGAGCCTGCGAGACACAACTACTGAGCCCTTGCACCACAACTACTGAAGCCCGTGTGCCTAGAGCCCGTGCTCTGGAACAAGAGAAGCCACTGCAATGAGAAGCCCGCACACCGCAACGAAGAGTAGCCCCCGCTCGCCACAACTGGAGAAAGCCTGCGCGCAGCAATGAAGACCCAATGCAGCCAAAAATAAATAAATAAATAAAATAAAAATTTTAAAAATAAATAAATAAATGCCATTTAAAAAGAAAAAGTTGGTTCAACATTTATTTTTGAGGTGAGACGATGCTGCCTGAGTAAAGGATAGAGAAAGGTTCTGTCATTCAGCCTTCCCCGTTATCACCCAGTTCAGCTCAGGGCTCAAGCCTGTGTATCCCGCTCCAAGCAAGAGCCCTGCTGTGAGCACACCCTGACTTCCCTAGGACGTACTACAGGTGACCCTCTGTCGTTACATGGTCATGCTCGGTCTTGGATGTCTCCTTCCTCTCTCCAAGGGCTCTGCCTCTTCTAAATGCAGTGTACTGTCTGTCATTTCATTTCCTGATCCATCTTTACATCCCATCTTTATCGGCACCCCAGACTCCGCCTGGCTTCTGTGTCCCTGAACCCAGCTCGGAGTGCTGGGTATGGATCCACTGAGTTCAGCAACAATCCACCTGGTTGATTCCTGTTTGTTTCACCTTCCCACTTTCCTCTTGTCAAAGTTGTGAAGAAGTAAACTTCAGCCCTACATGAATTTCAACTACTTTTTGTTTTCTCTAGTGGCTAAAAAGCATGCAGCAAAACGATGAGAAGAAACTATGCTCTAAATAACCTGGAAAATCAGTCCATGAATAATAGATTTTTACCACCTTGAGTTTCTCCAGGGAGGGATGAACAGGCAGGAGCAGGGGACGCAAATCCTTCCAATGTCCCTAAGATCCATTATGTTTATTTTTTCTTTACTGGGATTACAGGGTCCAGTCACGGAAGGTGAAATCAAAAACATTGAAAAACAAACCTCAGAGCTCATCCTGGAGGTAAACCAACCCCTCTTACCAGCTGTGAAATCTTCCTGATTGAACATGAATTCCCAACTCCACGAGGCACTTTGTCTGCCATAAATCATGCCCTCTTTTCCTCTCCTGACATTCTCCCAACACTCTTTAGGGAACAGAAAATTAAACATAATTCTCATATCAGTAACACCCACAGCCATGAAAACACACCCTTTTCAGGTTCCAAACTCTAGTGATAGGGTGATATCATGAACACAAAAATTCAGGCCCTATTAGATGTCTGGCCCAAATTCATGTTTTCCATCTGTG
This sequence comes from Eubalaena glacialis, assembly GCF_028564815.1. NCBI lineage: Eukaryota > Metazoa > Chordata > Mammalia > Artiodactyla > Balaenidae > Eubalaena > Eubalaena glacialis. Next base: position 53,414,680 of record NC_083728.1, on the reverse strand, counting down.
GATGACGTAACTGGGTCATCAGTCAGTCTGGTCATTCTTCTGGAATTGTACAAGGAGCACATCAAATTCTGTGGTTGAAGATTGCCTTTATTTTTGAAGTTGAGGGGGAAATGCAGAAGAAGCAGGCCGCTTCTGGTTTATGAGTGGCCGTGGCACACAGGAGAGTGCTCTTGGGGGAAAACGTTTGGTTGAAAAGACCAGAGAAAGAAGCATTTATCCAAATGCTTCTGTTTCTGTAACCAGTGCCAGAGAGATCTTCATTTTATTCCAGGGATACCAGCGTCCAATGTAGGCCTCTCTTTTGAAAGTAGAAATTCAATAATCTGTAAACAGTTCATGAGCCCCAGGGAAACCAAGGGAGATTTCATTTTGCATATGGTGTGAGGTAGGGATCCAACTTCACTCTTTTGCATGTGGATATATAGTTGTTTCAGCATCATTTGTTGAAAAGGAGATTATATTTTGAACTTTTAAAATTCTCTGGGGAAAAAAACCTAGTTAATTTATTTTTCAGTACTATTCAAAACTTAGTAACTGTTAGGAAGCCCATGATTATATTGCAGTTACAGCAGTGTATTCTAGAATCCATGTTTAATAAATAGTGATAATCTTCACTGCCAGGAAAAGTTTTCATCCTGAAGCAGAACTAAAATGTAAATGGGCAAGAAGCAGGTAGAGGCAGCCAGGTGAGCTGAATCAGGGGAGGGGCAGAGTAATCAAACCACCCTCAGATCCAAGTGGCATTCTTTAAAATGCTACTTTTTACTTATTTTTCTGAGATAGTTTCATCTCTTTGATTGAGAGGGCATTCAAGGAGGGAGGAAATCTCTATGAGCAGACCCCCCGAGTCCTGCCCACATGCCTGACTCCTCTCATCCCTCCAGGCACTGCCCCCAAGCACAGCCCATGCTGAGCATCACATAAGCTCTTCCCCGCGTCCCTGTTGGCCTCCTCTCTTCCCTACTTTGTCTGACAGTTATTTACCCGGATCGGTTCCCTGTGGCTGGAGCCTGAGTGTAAAACCTTGTCCACTTCGCGTTTGCCATCCACACGGCAGGACATTTTACTTGTTTAAATAGAGAATACATTTTATTTCCTCAATTGCAGAGGCGAGCAATCCTCATACGTCAGTAGCTCCTGAGAGTATTGCAATATTTCAGTCCAGTTAAATAATGTATATTCATGGTGGTCATTCTCAGTCATCCAGACAAAATTAAGGATGAAATATTTTCATCAAAAGCAGTCAGGGTGCCGGCATGTAGAAGGGTAGACTTTAATTTTCTGGGAAACTTTACTTGTGAAGGCTACCTCTTTGTCTAATAATGGTAGACCAAAACAGTGGCCCAATTTGGCCCAACCAAGCTGTGTCTTTTGGTTTTCCTGGGAGCCAGGGATTGAAGAAAATTGTCCTCTGGAACCAGACCACCTCACAGAGCGGGGAAGGGCCACCAGCAAGGACTCCCCTGGTCTCTCTCTCCAGTTCATCCTTCAGGTATCAGCTTGGATGTCCACTGTGATCTCCCAAACCTGAGTCAGATGTCGCTGCTGTGTTTTTCATCAGCAGGTACCATCAAGGCTGACTTTGCCTCTTTGTCTGAGCCTCCCGCAGAGGAGTGATCTCCCCGAGGGCAGGAACTGTGCCCGTCTTACTCATTTATTGTTTCCTCTCTGCCTGGCACAGTGCCTGGTACTTAGAATATGCTCAAGAAATAGTTGTTGGATGGATGGATGGATGGATCCTAACTTTCCCATCCGCACCACCTCACTTGGGGAGGAAGACACTTGAGCAGAGCAGAAGGGAGGAACAGGCTGACCTGAGAAAAGTGCAGGGGATAAACAGAGCAGCACTGAGAATAGCTTAACATTCATCGAGTCCTTACTATGCGCCAGCAACTCCAGGGAGGCCATGCACACGTGGGCTCATCTAATTCTGACAACAGCTAAGTAAGACAAGCATCATTTCCACAACCGGTGCATATCGTGCATGTACTATGTGCCGGGAACTTGGTGACAAGCTGGGAATACAGAGTGAACAAGGCAGGCCAGCCCCTCCCCCTTAGACCGTGTGTCGGGCCGAGGGAGACAGACTCATGAGGGACAAACACGGGGGCACTGACTTCAGAGGAGAAGCCCGTGTAGATAGTGAGGTGGGCGTGTGACCGTGCGGGGCTCCCGTCACTCTGGACCCGCCGCCCAGGGCGGTGGGCTCTGTGCTGAGCAGCGAGTGGCCAAAAAGAGTGGGGGGTTTGAGGGGCAGGGGGCGCCTTGTAGAAAGAGAGTACCCCGGGCAGCTGTGTCTGAAAACAGAAGGAAGGCCAGGGCGCGGGGCGAGGCGGGCCGGGGTCAGGGATTCACTGTAAGTGCGGTGCTGTTCTAGGCCCGCTTCTGCAGGTCAGGCACCCAGGGCCTCAGAGCTTAAATCCCGCAGCCAGAAAGAGGCAGAGAGAGGACAGTAAGGTTTCTTCTCTTCGCACTGGGCCAGGGAGAACCGTGGCCAGAGCAAATCGTGGCACAGAAGCCGCCGTTCCCGGCTGGCGCCCAGGAGCGTGAGGGGTCATCGCTGGGGCCCCTGAGTTGGAGTCTTTGCTGGGAGAGACGACAGGGTCTGCTTATTAAGGCTTCGGTGAGCACTTCAACTTCATGTAAAGAGAGAAGGAGCCGGGAGGGAAGAGAACTCCTGACGCCCAGATTTCACAGGCGTTGGTGCAGCTCAAATCGCCACTGCCTAAGGCTGCAGTAAGTGGTGAGTCTACAGCAGTTTCTCTCTGGGTGTTGGAGGAACTGCTCTGGATCCTTCCATGAAGATGATCCATTTGTCCAGGCCCTGGGTCCCTCCGCCGCTTTCATCAGGCCCTTGGGGGCCAGCCCCCGTGCCCAGGCACACTGTAGGGGCACCAATGTGTAACTTCATGCCGAGATGCAGAAGTTGCTTGGAAAGATAGTTCCAGGTTCATGCAAAAGCGCATTTAGAGGCTTATGGGCCATGAGCAATTTGGTCTCCCCTCAGATCCGCCTCCAGCTCTTCCCGGGAGAGGGTGTCATTTCCGAAAGGACACTCAGGGGCCTCCATCTATTAGCATTTCAGTAACCACGTGACATCTTTCTGTAGCTCTGACATCGGCACCCAGCAGCCTGTGTGGGTTTAATGGCCTCCTCGCCCTAGCAAGCGACCTGCTACAATTCTGAAGCAATTTTCCCATCTTGCCTAGATGGATTTCCAGGTCACAATTTTTGGATAATTACCACTGAGACAGCTGTTTTGTGCAAGGATTAGGTTCAGGCATCTGACAGCGAGGAACCAAGGCAGTTTTACAGATTTTGGCATTTCTTAGTACTTGTGTCTTGCTCAGAAGCCAGCTAGCTACCTAAGTGCCCCCAGTAAAAACTATTTCTAAAAGTCAGTTTGGAAAATGAGTACTTCTTGTCCCATTTTGGTGACAAATGTCTGTTCCGCCTGCTCCAACCGAACGAAGAAAGTCACCAGGCAGGCTCCGGGCAGCCAGGGCAAATCTGATTTCTGAGCTGGGGCTTAGAAATGTAAATTAAATCTAAGAAGCAATGAACGGAGGCAGCAGAGGGTGTCTGTCTTTTTCTGTTTCCAAGCAAGAGCCCACCTGATTCCAGAATCCACAGAGGTAAAAAGAAGTGATCAGAAATGTTCTCATCCTTCTTCTGGTCAGACATGAACTGACTGCTTTCTGTGTGCTAAGCTGGTCGCCATTGCTGGGGACACCTCAGTGAGCTGGACAGACACCATCCCGTGCTCCTGGAGCCCCAGCCTCTGGGAGGAGATGACCACACAGGCAATTCCGAACCCAAGTGTGATGTGTGCTCTCCTGAGAGCTGGTCATGCGGGAGTCGTGGCAGCATGTGGTTGTGTGTGGCAGAGATCAGGGCACCTGGAATGCATGTGAGGAAGTGACACTTATTCTGAGAATCTGAGATTATCAGAAACCAAGCAGGTAAAGGTGAGAGGCTTTTTCTAAACAGAAGGAACAGCTAGTAAAAGACCAAGATACTAGAAAGTTCTGTGCACGGAAGGACCCGAGGACAGCTCCTCTGCCTGGGTGCAGAGGGTGGGGGTGGGAGGCGGGGAGGTAGAGGGATGAGTGGCAGGAATGAACTAGAGCCCAGAGAGGCCACGTGGGCAAGAACACTGAGAGCCGTGGTCATGGAGACAAGGAAGGGGGTGGTGTGATTGTCCTATTAGGAAGAAGATTCCAGCTACTGCGTGGGGAAAGGGTTGGAGCCAGACAAGACAGAGGCCGAAGACCAATTATGAAGCATTTGTAGGAAAGAGAAAATATGTGACCTGGGGAAGACAAGCCTGGGTAGGGGTGGAGGGGAGCATATCTAAGAGGCAGTGCCCAGGGTTCCATTTAGGACAGATTAGGTTTGATGTGTCTGAGGGTCGTCCTGGTGGAGATGTCAGGTAGGCAGTGGGATAAAGGCGTCTGAAGTTAAGAGGCAAGGTCTCCGTTTGGCAGTCGAGAGCATTAATGTGGGTTTTCAAGCATAAAGCTCATACAGGAAATAAGTGTAAATAGAGAAGAGAGCCCGGAACCATATCCTGATGTCAGGTAGGAAAAAACCATCCAGTGAAGGAGGCTGAGGAGTGGTCAGCCAGAAAGGGGGAGGACTGGGAGAAAGTGGGGCCCGAGAATGTTTCCAGAAGGAGGGAGTGGCCACGTGGAGGAAGGCTTTTCCCAAGGTCCTTCTTCCAAGGCCGGCTGTCTGCCAGCCATCACCTCCTCCAGGAAGCTGCCCCAGCCACGTCCACTGCCTCTGCAGTCACGTGGGCGGTCATCTCCCCTCCGCCTCTGAGAGCAGAACTGTGTCCGACTCAGCCAGCGCGCCCATAACCCACCAGTCGGTTCTCGATGTTTCTGCATCTTCCTTCTCGCCTTTTCAGCGAGCATTCCTAAATCAGGCTTCTGGTACCTGGATGCTGCTCCAGTTGCCGGACCAGTGTTTCCTTTTACTGAAAACGCTGCCCCAACCCCCAGGGGAAGAAGAGACTTACAGAGCTCTTCCCCACCCCACCCTTGGTTGGCACCTTGCACTTGACCTTGGCAGGAGTATCGACACCATGGACACCAGCAAAATGCAGAAAGCGCTGCCAGGGCCCGTCTAAATACAAGCTGTTCCCACAGACCTGGAGGGGTAACTGGGGATCGTTGGGCGACATGGCAATGAACGGTTCTTCTTGAGGCTGTTCTAACAAGACCCTGGGGGCTACCATGACACCACCCAATCCCCTGAAGGTGAATCTTGCCCTTTAGATTTCAGGTGCTGGTTCAGGAAAATGAGATGTGATACCTGGGGGAAGACAGGGTCTTTACCGGCCCCCCAGGAAAGGGCTGACCTGGGTCACCAAGGCCTGAAGCAGATTCAGTCCCACTGTCTATCAAAGTTTAGATCCCCCAGAGACCACTACATCCTGAGACAAGGATGGGGTGAGGCATTTATTCGGGGGAGAGGGAGGAGGAAAGCCCAGTAGGGAGCGGGGAGGTGTGACGGGAAGGCAGGCAGCAGCAGCAGCCGGAGGGACACTGGTGGGGCGGGTGGCACTTCCGCATTTCTGGGAGGAGCCCTCAGGCACAGATGCCAGTACTGGCTCTGGAGAGTCAGCTGGCTCCACCGAAGTGGCAAGAGGGTGGGAGCAGCACGGGACCTGGATGGGGCCCCAGGCCTCTGCTGCACGGGCATCTGTGGTTCTTGCTGTGCATTCAGGACTCTTCCAGAAAGGGTGGGCGGGAAAGGCCCAGATGCCACTTTGGAGAGTTCTTAGCAGGTGAAGAGAACTCTGGCTTTTTCCTTGTGCCCTGCAAGGTGCAGGGAAGAGTCTAGAATTTACAGGCTGAAGCCCGACTCTGAGTGCAGGCTTGACCCCTTACCAGCTTCGTGGCCGTGTGTGATATTGTGATTTATGATAAGGAATATACATTTTACTCTTCGTTTCTAGCACGGGGCTCCTAAAACCCTCAGAATTTCCTGAGGAGAGCTACAAAGATGTCTTTTTTTCTGTTAATGAGGTGACTTTAGGTCAGCACCTAAGGATGGGGACTGCTTGGCAGGAGAACCAACCCTGTGATTTGAGGGTTGGAACCGCCTGAACTCTGGGGTGAAGAGAGGGGCTGGAGGTGCAATCAGTCACCAGTGGCCGTTGATTTAATCAGTTGTGCCTCTATAATGAGGCCTCCGTGAATACCCAAAAAGGACGGGGTTCAGGGAGCTTCTGGGTTGGTGAACACATGGAGATTCAGGGAGAGCGGCCGCCCCCCGAGAGGACATGAAAGCCCCCAGCCCTTTCCCCACACCTTGCCCTGTGCCTCTCTTCCATCTGAGTTATATCCTTTTATAATAAACCGGTTATCTAGTAAGGTAAAGGTTTTCTCCGAGTTCTGTGAGCCCTCTAGCAAACTAGTAGAACCCAAGAAGAAGGTTCCTTCTTGGAACCTCCATGGGAACCTCTAATCTATAACCCAGTCGTCAAAAGCACAGGTGACAACCTGGACTTACAGCTGGCATCTCAAGGCGGGAGGCGGGTACAGCCTTGCAGGGCTGAGCCCTAACCTGTGGGAGCTGCTGCGGCTTCCAGGTAGGTAGTGGCAGGTTAAAGTGCAGGCCACTCAGCTGGTGTCGCAGAATTGCTTGGATGTGTCGGGGGAACCCACACCCGCGCGCTGGTGAGCAGAATCTTACCTTGGTTAAGAGCTTCACTGCCCTGAGCCTCAGCTGTCTCACCTTTACAGGGAGAACAAGCCACCTCGAAGAGTAGCCACTAGAATTCAGTGCAACCCTGTGTTTGTGTGCGTGCTCTGGAACGGAAGGGACTTGGGCACCAGCTGCCTTTAACGTGCTGCTTTTCTGTCGGCTTGTTCACTTTCTGACGTCATTTAATTGTTCAAGGAGAGAGATCCCCGCCCTGTGATGTTATACAACGTAAAGTCACGGCTGGACGCATCCATTTGGAACCAAAGCCCAAGCAAGTGTTCAAACTACCCAAGTCAGAAAATGCAAAGGACACACCACATGTGTTCCAAGTTATAAACCAAATTAGAGAAAATCCAGGGGCTTCTTGTTTTTCTGAAAAGAATTTGCTGGTTGGGTGGAGCTGACCTCAAAACATACAGAGATTTTAAACTGTAATGTGGAGAGAGTCGGAGTCTTTGAGGCTGGGGGTTTAGGTCCTCAAACAAACGGTGTAGGATTCAGGGAGTTGTTTTATGAGCCACGTGCACACGGGAAACTAGGGGTGTCATGGTCTCTGTGTGCGTCCCTACTAAAAACCACACATCCACGGAGCCTAAATTCCTGTTGACTTGGGAACAAGCCAGCCTCCTGTTTCCTCTCCAACAACTGCCAAGAGGGAATTGGGGAATGAAAACTCGTAGTTTCGAAGGCAAGAAATAAAAACAACGTTAAATGTCAGAGCTGAGCAATCCGAGTGTGTTGCCTGCTCTCAGAAGGGCATTGCCATGGGGACTCCCTGCCTTTGCACTTCCTGGGCCTCGCATCTCTGAGGCAGGAGTGGGGAGACGCCAGTTTAGGTCCACACTGTGCAGCTGGAGCTCCAAGTCTTTTCCAGAGGTTAGCATCTTAGCTAACCCTAAGATTGTCTGGCTTAGCAAGCCCCCAAGAAACTAGTTGTTCAGGAGGGTTAAGATTTGCTGCCCTCAGGGAAACTTACTGGGGTAACGAAAATGTTTTATATTCTCATTGGGGTGTGGGTTACCTGGGTACACGCATTTGTCAAAACTCATCCAGCAGTCCACTTGAGATCTGTGCGTTTTACCATATGCAAGTTTGCCTCCACTGGGGGGGAAAAAGGTAATTTTGGTGCCCTCTGACTTTCTTGCTTAAAAAGATCAGGCTTAAAGCCAACCTTCACCGTGGTCAGTCTCCCCACCCACCTCTCCAGTCGTGCCCCTTGCCATCCAGCCTCACTGCCTTACACATAACACACACACACACACACACACACACACACACACACTCTCTCTCTCTCTCTCTCTCTCTCTCTCTCTCTCTCTCTCTCTCTCTCTCGCAGCATCACCAGCAGATGCTCACTTAAACATACAGTGTGTGGAGTTAGGGGGGCAGTTAGGTGCTGTGTGGAATGACAAAAAGCTCAAGACCCAGGCATCTGCCCTTAGAGCACTGAGACTAGCTGGGGAGGTAAGAAGCCGGCCCCCCCGGGGAAAGTTAGGATGAGATCAGCGTCAGCTGGGGGATAAAGCCAGCAGGGGCCCAGTGAACTTGGAAGAGGCAAAGGACCTAGGGAGGGATGGGCAGAGTAGAAGTGGGAAGGAGGTGAGGGCCCCATCTGACTCAACTGCATGTTCCCAAAGAGGATGGGCGTGGGGGGAGGCAGTGAATTGCTCCAGTTTGGTAAGGGCTACCAGTGCCTGATGGCAGAGAGGGGCTGCCAGCATGTGAGCTGGTGCCTTTGAGGTCCCGGAGGAGTCCCGAGCTGTCTTCATTCTCTTCATTCTCGTGTCTCCACTGTCAGCCTCTTTTCATTTTGCTTGTGTTATAAAATCAATACACACCAATAGCCCCAAACTAGAAGCAGCCCACCAAGAGGAGAATAATTAAACAATCCATCATATATGTACGCTGTTAAAAAAGAACTGAGCATATTTGAAAGTTGCTGAGAGAGTAGATCTTAAAAGTCCTCATCACAGGAAAGAAAAATGTTTGTAATTATGTATGGGGACTGATTGTGGGGATCATTTCCCAGTATATACAAATATCAAGTCATGATCTTGTATACCTGAAACTAATATAATGTTAGATGTCCATGATACCTCAATAAAAAAAATGAAATGAGCTATCGATGCAATGAAAAACATCAAGGCATACATTTAAAAAAATCGTATGCTGAGTAAAAGGATCCCGGCAGAAAAGAGTGCACACTGTGAGATGCCATTTATACGACAGGCTAAACCAACGTATGATGGAGAAGCTTAGAGCAGTGACTACCCCTGGGTGAGACTGGCTGGGAGAGCAAAGGAGAGCTTTCTGGGGTGATGGAAGTGCTGTACGTCACGGCTGGAGTTTGGGGGACATGGGTGTATGCATTTCTCAAAACACATTGAATGGTGCAATTATGATTTGTGAATCTCACCATATGGAAATAGCATCTAAAAGTGAAAGAGCTGTGAACTACTAGTGAACCCTGTGTAGTGAGATGCAGGCTGAAGTGATGGGGGTGACATGTCCTAGGTTACTTTGAAGTTCATTAAAAAAATAAGATGCTCTGATTCTTTCAACTTTTCTGAATGCTTAAAAGCATTCATAATAAAGTGTTAGGTGAAAAAAAAAAGCTATACACACATAAAAAAAAGTGGGGCAGGGAGACAGGGAATTTGGGGCAGGGATTGCATTGCTTCTGGAACATCATCCAGGGTCTCTCTGGCCAGTCCCCCCTGCCCCACAGAAGCACTGCCCTTTTTGTAAACCACACGCAAAACGCCACCTCAAGGGCATTCCTGATCGTTCACCGATTATATATCAAGCACGTGGTCTGTGCCCAACCCCGTGCCAGGCGGAGGATGAAATGCCATGGTCCCTGCTCTCATGGGGTTTGTCACCTACTGAGGCATTGACCAGGGAGCTGCCAGGTGACGACTGTATCAAAGTAGCAGCTGGAGGGCCAGGGAAGTGGGCCCAGGCAGATCACGAGTGGATGGAGAACAATGGCCCAGATTTATTGAGGACTTTATACACCAGCTCCTATTCACTGAGGTTTGGGGAAGTTAAGTCACTTGTCCATGATTATATAGCGAGTGGGTGACTGAGCGGGAAGCTGGGTCTGGAGCCCATACCCTAAACCAGGGGTCGGCACACTTTTTCCAGAAAGGGCCAGAGAGGAAATACATTAAGCGCTGTGGGCCATACCGTCTCTGTCAGAACTACTCGGCTCTGCCATTGTAGCATGAAAGCAGCCACAGGCAATGTGTCAATGAATAAGCTGAGTTACAATAAAGTTTTATTTATAAATGCAGGCCATGGGCCAGTTGTGGCCCATGGGGTCACATGGGCCACAACTGGCCCATCGCCTGCATTTGCCAACCCCTGACTCCAACCACCGATAGTCTCCAGTGGCTGGAGGTGTTCATGTTGGAGCAGAGGCAAGTGAAGGAGCCCTCATTCCTGACTGTCACGTCCATGGGGAAGTGGAGGTTCAGTAAGGTAGCAAGGAACCGATGCAGGCGTCGAGAGCCCAGGTCTCTAATTAACAATGAAAAAACAAAAATACACCCCTGGGTGCGTGTGGCAGTCCATTAGCCAAGGAAGCTGCAGAGAAAAAGGTGAAAAAGTGAAAAATACTCAGAAACCCCACAAAAGTTGGTTGTCTTTAGAGACGACTTACAATTTCAGCAGCACTGTCCTTTGAGACTTTATGTGAATGTAGACAAGGTGAAGTTCCAAAGCTTTGGTTGAACATGATTCCTTTTGAAAAGCCTTGGCCAAAGAGAACTGTCCTGCTTTGTCTTGCTCTCACTGGCTCTTGGTTTCTTAAGGGCAGGAAATCACTTTACTCAATCCTTGTTGCTGACAAGGATTGGAGCCTGGAGCTCACAGGGCAAGCTGGGCTGGGAATGCAATGGCCCCCTTCTTGGAAGAATCCACTCAGTGTTGAGAATTAGGAGCTCAGAAGAGACTCTCTTTCAGTACAAGTCATTTGTGATGTACTCCTGGGTGTTGGCCTCTTTATACTAACACAGCTGATGAGAGGGGGAAACTCTAGCCACAGCCTGGCTGAGGGTCTGCAGGAAGTTAAGCTACCAGCTGGTCTGAGATGGGGCTGATCTCCCATTTGTCTGCGATGGATTCACCAGGTCAACCCATTGCTTTAGTGTCACGGAGATATGATTTGTGTCCCTTAGTCTTCGGGAGGCATATGGTATGGGAATAATTTCCCAGCTGGGGTTCAGCAGATGGTTGGCTCACAGGGATTGTGTGGGCAGGGGAGAGTCCGGCCCGTTCCCTCCGACAGAACATCGCTTAGTGTTAGGCTTCTGGGTCCCCACAGAAAGGGTTGGCTATTTAGGGCATGCACTGTCCTGTCACCAAAAGATGAACTAACACACCTACCTACAGAGACACCCACAGGTTACCATACCCACACCTGGGGGTGAACTGGGGCAAGGGCGGCAAGAGGCACCTTGAACCTTGTCCAAACCACTCCTACCAATAATCACCACTTAGTTCTCTAATGAAATCAATCAACCTGCCTCATTTTCCTTTCTGTGAGCACAGGTGAGCCTTTGACTCCCAGCAGGACAGTGTACATTGCTGGGGGTCGGCAGTAGTCCCCCAACCTGCTTGCACATAAGAGTTTCCACGAGAACCGGGGAAAAATGAATGTCAAAGTCCCATCCTCAGGACGCTTGGAGGTCAGAAGTGGATTGACCTTTAGGACTTTCTCTTAAACTTTCTCGTGCATCCGAACTGTCTGGAGGGTCTATTAAAATACAGGTTGATGAGCCCTGTTCCTAGAGTTTGCTGATTTGGGAGGTCTGGGTGGGGTCTGAGATTCTGCGTTTCTAACAAGCCTCCAGGTGACGCTGCTGCTTCTGGTCAGGGGGGCACCCTGTGAGCACGGCTGCCCTGAGGCACCCCTCCTATTTCCAGGCAGCCGGCCTCAGGACCCAGGACAAAGCAGAAGGGGCATCTTCACGACACCATGGAAGAAACTTTACCATCTTTGTCGGCCTGGTTGGCCCCTTAATACTCTCTATCTGCTCTGTCTAGTACTGCAGCCACTACTCATATGTGGTTCTTCTAATGTAAATTTGAATTAATTAAAGGTAAGATTAAAATTTTTGTTCCTCTATTGCTTGAGCCACCTTTCAAGTGCTCAAGAGCCCCATGTCCCTAACGGCTACCATACTGGACAGCACAGATGTAGGACATTTCCACCACTGTGGGAAGTTGTACTGGACAACACTGTTCCCTAAGAATTCCGGAAATTGTTTTTTTTCTTCAAAGTTTGCCAGTTAACCCCACTGTATTACTGTGAAAAACAAACAAAACAAAATATCAGAAATGGAATGTTAACTCTTTCCTCTTCTTTGCTTGCTCAAGATAGCAACCCTCACTCACCACTTCCCATCAAGTTTGGGTGAAGGTCACAGACATTTGAATGCAACAGAGATAAAAAGTTTAGTAATATTTTTCAAAATGTTGCTCCCGTGACCCATGTTATTAAATTTACCCTAAAAGTTGTGTGTCGAGCAAGCTGAAGCTCCCTGGAGGTCAGGTCCCCAGGAAATAAGAATTAGGCCACACAGGATGGAGAATTCAAGTGGCCGAGGGGCAGTCAGTGGACACCTGCTGGAGGCTGAGAGGGCTCAGGCTGAGGCTGGACCAGACAAGGGTGCACCCTGGGCGTCCAGGAAATCGCCCGTCCCTACTGCGGAGCTGCCGTTTGCTCTCCATCCCTGGACTCACTGGTACTCACTGCCCCGCACTCCGCAGACATGCTTTCAGGAGCCTGACTCCCTGTCATCCTTTCTTACAGATTCGGCTAAACAGCAGGGGACTGATCTACTCCGTGGGCTTGCTCCTGGCCTCCGTCTTTGTCACGGTGGGTCTGCAGCTCTCTCCACTCTCCAGTTCCCATGTTCTTCCCCCACCCCGTGGGTTCTGTGGCTACAGTTTGTTTGGACACCAGACGGGCATGGCCTTCTGGTGGATGGAGACAGTCAGCCACCAGATGCCCCATCTCATGGCTGTTTCTTCCAGAAGTGGATCCTGGCAACCCATGAGAAAGCCTTCTCCCTCTCTGAAAGGAGCCAGCCTCCTCTCAGAAGCTGGGTCCATCTCATGTCAGACACAAATTTTTATCAAAAGTCAAAGGGAGATCCCACTTTTTCTGCAAGATTAGTCGACAGAAGGTTATATCCCAATTACCTGACTATTCCAGGTTACTAAACATCTTCATAAATCCATGGATTTGACCAATACTCAAAGACCGAGAACAGACTTGATTGACAGTGCACTTTTATGCCACTGCACTACCTTGGCCATCACATCCATTTGTACGATTTAATATTCCAACTCAACTGACACATTTGGTGGGAACAAGTTCACACCACCACATAGACTGATCCACTTGACTGTTAACATACACATATGTTACTGAATTTAACATACACATATGTTAACATACACATATGTTACTGAATTTTCACAATAAGAGACGCAGTGTGTTTTCTCCTGAATTTTTCAAGGAAATACTCATTGAATCACACCTGGTAGGTGAACATACATATACTAGAGAATGGGAAATCAGAAGGACAGGAGAAGTAATTTACAGGATCAGGATGCAAGTCCAGTGTCAAGGTTTTACCAAAGTAAATACTGCCTTACACAAAAGTGAAAACCCATATAAATCCATTCTTTTGCCGTTTAGGAGATTCTTCAGGTGGGTATGACTTAGGGTTATACTTGTAATGGTCATGCACTGTGCTTAATGCGCATATTCCCCCATCTGGAGCTCACCAACCCCCCACCCCACCCCGTGAGGTAGTCACTGATATCAGCCCCATTACCCAGGCCTGTAGGGAAGTTGTGTGTGACACCGGAGTGCTCGCTTCTAGCTTCGGGGCATCCCTGTGCTTCTCTGAAGCCCTACAATGCTGGGAGACGGGGTTCACCACTGACCAGCTGTCCAAGCTGGGCTGTTGAAGGGCCGAGAAGAAGTAGGTTTGGGGAGGAAGAGTTCAAACATCTTAAGTCTGCAGCGCCTATCTGACATCCAAGGGGACAGTTCTGGACAGCCTTTAGAAAGACGAGTCCCAGTTCAGGAGCAATCCCACGCTGGGCACGCCAGAACATAGGAGGGGTTTAGAGCCTAGGAGTTGGAGGAGACCCGCAACGGAGTGAGCATAGACAGGAAAGTGAGGCCTAGGTGTGAGTCCCGGCGCCCTCGGACAGTGAGAGGTCAGGATGAGGGGACAGGGTCGCAAAAGGAACAAAGAGGGAGCCATCGGGGAGGCAGGAGGGAAACCTGGCGCGCGGCTTCAGGGAGCCGGGGGCGGGGAGCCGGGGGGGTGGGCGGGGGGCCGGGGGGGTGGGCGGGGAGTCCAGGGAGAAGGACTGGGCGGGCCCCGCCCCGCGCCCTCTGACCCCGCTCTGTGCCTTGCAGGTGTTTGGCGTCCATCTGAACAAGTGGCAGCTGGACAGGAAGCTCGGGTGCGGGTGCCTTTTCCTATACGGCGTGTTCCTGTGCTTCTCCATCATGACTGAGTTCAACGTGTTCACCTTCGTGAACCTGCCCATGTGCGGGGACCACTGACCCGCGGCCGCCGCCAGCCGCGGCCCCTCCTTCTGTGCAATACGAGCCCGGCGCCCCGAGTCCGGCCCCGCGGCGTGGTCTCTGCGCTGCCCACCGGCCTCCGTTCCCGCCACCGGGTCGCCCCGCCCCCGGCCCCCTCCCCGCTCCCCGCCCCCCCCCGCCCGGCTCCGCCTTCCCGCCTTCTCCGCGTGAAGACTTACGACACCCGCGTGAATTTTCAAGCTCCATTTTCGAACAGTGACTGAGATTCTAGAAAAACTGGCTGCTAACTGGCCCAAGCCAGGTAAAACTTAGTACATCCCTCGTCCTTTTTTAAGTTATTGGTTGGAAGACTAGCCTAATTTATGACCCTAGACTGTGGAAGGAGAGAGAGGAGAGGGTCCATTGATGGTAGGGAGTGTTTGGGATTTCCTTATATTTGGCGCTGATTCCTAGGTTACTGGGTCTCGGGGGCTGTTTGGCTTTGGGGGATCCCCCTTTTTCTTCCTTTGCTTCCAGAGATTGAGAGTTTTTCTTGCATCTTCTTTCACTGGGCTCTGGGTCCGCCGATGACCCACGGGTGTCCCAGCTGTGTCCTCTGGGGTCGAGTCCCAGGTGCTGTGGAGCTTGTATGGATTTAGTGCTGATCCGAGGAGCGGCTGGCGAGGCCCTGGGACAAAGGCGTGACACGTCACACCCGGGGGTCTCCGCCGAGCCCTGCAGGCCTTCCCTGGGGCGCAGGGTTTTACGGGAAGAAGAGAGCTGCCCACCTGTCCATTTTGACCATCACTCTCTCCCCAGGTTCCTTCTAGCCTCTCAAGCAATAGTGGTTGCCCGCCTGCCAGAGGCCTTTGACTCAGGGCCCCGGTTAACCTCTCCATCCGAGAGCGCTAGGCAGCGAGCTGCAGGAGCTTCCCCGCCTGTGAGTCCCCGAGATGTGCTCTCTTTGCTTGGTGTTTGGGGTGACAGGGAGTGACCCAGAGGCCAACACCGCTTTACGCGCAGAAGGTACAGACACTGGTTTCTTGGGAAATGGAGAGACGCGCACTTTGCACAGACGTGGCCCGTCGGTACTGAGTACACTGGACCCTGACCGTTGGCTCGAGGGCCACCGTTCTAACTTCGGGACGCCGCCGCCCAGCTGTCCCAGCTCCACCGCTCCCTTCGGGGGCGGGGAAGGGGGGGGGCGGGCGGGAGGTACAGGAAGGAGAAAAGAGAACTGACACCTTGGAAACCGCAGAATGTGTTCAGTGCAGACTCGCTCAAGGGCATAAGTTATTGTGGACGTTGTTGCCAATCACTGCTCAGCAGCCCTGCTAGGTTTTGTCTGATGCTGGATTATTACGCAGATAATTCCACCGAGTTGAGACCCACCCATGCTTGTTATACTTGTATTTATTGAAACTGTGGATTCTTGCCCGTGCCGCCCCATGTATTTACTTTAAGCACTGATCACTTATTCATTCGGTATGGTTTTTCCCGTCCCTTGTACACATTCTGGTATGAATTGTAAAAATAACCTGCTACAGATGGGTTGAATGTTTGTCGATGGTGCAGACTGAGGCCGGCGTTCGCCGAGGGGCACCTGCCGGCCGGAGGAGCGGGAGAGGAAATCACCACTTCGGGCTCTCAAAGCCAAGACACACATGGATTCTGTTACACATTTTGCACTGGTTTATGGCGATTGTTTTCTCGGACGGTTAGTGTAAAATAAACTTCTCTGTTCTGTATCTTTCCTTGAGCTGCGCTCTTTGCTTTCTCCCCTGGAGTGAGGAGGATGCAGGGAAGGTAAAAAGATGGTGTCACCACGTGTTTACTGTTTCTGGGTTGACGCACGTGGAAAGCTGGTCCGTGTCTGGCAGATTGCAGGTACGACGAGGTGACAAATCATGGGTCCCCTCTGAATCTTGAAGGGACTCTGGGCCTGTTGTCCTGTAGAATACATGCGACATTATATTAGGAATTCTTTCAACTGGATGTGAGAGGAAGAGCATTCCAGATCTGACAGTGATGTCCAGCAGGGCTCAAGTCACCATCCTGTCTGATTTTACTAGTTTTCAACTGTGAAAGTTAAGACTTCCCCAAAGTGGATACCTTAAGAAAGACAGTAACGCATAATCGTAATAAGCCATATTCTAGATGACTCTCAAGAAATCATTACAGGGGACTTCCCTGGTGGCCCAGTGGTTAGGACTCCATGCTTCTACTGCAGGGGGCACGTGTTGGATCCCTGGTTGGGGAACTAAGATCCCGCATGCTGTGAGGTGCAGCCAAAAAACAAACAAACAAAGAAATCATTACCGGGATCTAAAAGTAGACCAAGATTAGTAAACAAGCCAAGTTTCCACCTGAAACTCAATATAACTGATTTATAGGAATCAGAAGAAACATAGCTGGTAATTCACAGCACCACTTTTTATTTAATTATTTTAAAAAATCTCTTCCCAGGTGGTGGAAAAATACTAGACACTTAGCTTTGTTTTGAGTGTTTACATCTAAAGGTGTTTTACTCCTATATGTGTGCTTTTTATAAATACACTCTAGACATGGAGTGGGTATTATCATTATGCAGATTGGTGCTTACAAAGCATAAGATGCTTTTACGTTAAATATTCTGTCATACTGGTCTTAATTAGTTTTAGTCTTAGTCTTTAGCAAAGACATTTGATCCAAAGCCTGAGTTTTTTTTGTATTTTTTTTTAACTCGTTTGCTGTGAAATCTTGAGAAACCATAGTTCCATGCTAAGTTTCTCAGAGAGAAAATTCTGGGGCGAGGTTGTTTCCGTGTTTCATGCATCATGATTGCTGACGTAGGAACTGGGGAGGTTTCCTTTCTGAAACAAGCCTCGGGCGTCTTTCTGCCCACATCTCAGCCATGCACTTTGGGTGTTGACCTGTCGATGGAGAGCGTGCTTCTAACTGGGCCGGCTGTCCAGCAATGCAGAACGGCTGATGTTGCTATTTTCACTGTGCTGGGATTTACTGGGGAGAGGTTGGGATGGTTTTGAGGGACGAACATTTTTTCAGTGTCTCAAACCTGATGGTATCACCAGAGGAACTCTATCAGCGGTTTTCTGGGATTTGCTCGTTTTGGTAAACTCCCAGGCTGTGATCTCATGCACGAGGGGACATCTCTGTGGCCCTGAATGGGGCGGGGGGCGTGCACCCCGAAGCTTGCACTTCCTCCTAAATAGCTTGGTTGACCCCACAGGGAGTACTGCCAGAATGCCCTCTTTCTGGAAAGTGTGTTCCCAACGTGGCCCGGGCCTGCCAAAGGTCACTGTCCCCACACATGCCCTTAGGTGGCCTGGGATACACTGAGAGGCCATGATGGGGGAAGTTTCCAGATGGCTTTGCCCCTTTCCAAAGGAAAGTTGTGGTCCCATCTTTCTAGAGAGAGTGCACTTTTATACGTACATGGTTTGTACAATATTTACCTCCAGAAAGACCTGGAGGGCTGCTTATTATGTTTTCCTAAATCTGTTGCTTCTGACATTTGTAGCTTAGTCCTAAATTTACAAGCTAGGGTTTGAGACTCTATATAGCTCAAACAGCAAATCTGAACTCATTTTAAGCACCCAGGCTTCAAAGAAAAGCCTAAATATTTTTTTTAAAAGAGAGGTTAGGGGTGATGATATTACAAAGTCCAGACAGTTTTCAGTTGTGGTATATAAAATAGGAATAACAGTCAACCTGCAATAAATATAATTAAGTGTAGCCTTATAACTTTACCTAATTGTTCATGAAGATAGTCAGATTTGAGGGAAAAATAGAAGTAGGAAATTAGAGACGGTGATGTTTGCTCTTTCCAAGATTTATTTTAATCTTTTCAAAATAGGATGATTATCCCATTAATAGATAATTATCCAATTATTCTGACCCATTTTGATCAACTATTTTGAAGTATTTAGATGGGACATCTCCATGTTGGATTTTGTGTAATCTCGTACTAATTAATAAGTCTCATTTATTTTGATATTTTCTGCAGTGGCTGCTCAATACACACACACACACACACACACACACACACACCATCTCTCTGACACCAGAACTTTGTATGAAAACAATTCAGTGAATCTTTGAAAGTTTTCCAGTTATCCAGCTGTCTATTGCAATCCAACTGCAGGAATGGGGTGGATTCAGCCAACTTTCCTCTGATAAATAAAAAGCCATGTGTCCATTGCATCATCATCTAGAGATTCAGGGCACTACAGAGATGCTGGAAAAGTCAGGGACTGAGGCCATGGACGAGCAGAGAAGATAGCAATGTACACAAGATAAATTATGCCTCAGGATTGATTTCACATTGAATTTTGTGGTTCATTTCAAAACACAGGGCAGGGTAATAAAGCTCCACCAAAATCTTTCAGATGGCTTACTGCTGCACTCAGGACATTTATTTCCTTAATAAAATATACCCAGGAGTCCCATTAACTTTTTTACTGAACCTCAGTTAACACTCTTGCCAAGTTGTAGAGATTTTAAATATAGTGAATAATCATACTCATTCTGGTTTTGGTCTTTCTTTTTGCAACAGGTGGGAGGAGGGGGAAGATGTAAGATGACAGTTTCAGCATATATGCTATTCAAGGCATAAACTGAAGTCATTTCATAAGCGAACGAAAATATATATGAATCGCATTTCTTCTTTACATAACGTCCATCTTATCCTGTTTATCAAAAGCTGAATTTGGCGATATATCTTCCCGTTTGCTGGGACAATTAATCCAGTAGCTGATTCCAGAGAACTGCATACAAAACTGGCAATGAAATTTGACAAGGAATTTCTGGATGCCTACAGTTGTTTTTTGGATACTTCTGAGCCATGCCTACAGGTTATTGCTAAAAAGAGATGCACATATGTGCAACATGCTTTCAGCATAAAACTAATCTCTTAAAATTTTTGCAGAAAAAAAAATGTACCCACTCAGTTTCATATCTTTCTTTCTCATACACAAGTCAGACGTTTCCCCCCTGTCCCATGACTGGTGAAGATGATTCATTTTTCAAATGCTAGATACAGTACTAACCCTATGCTCTGGTCAGACACTTTTACCCTAACCACCAACGGGTTTGAACCCAGATGCCTGCTGCTTTATCGTTAGGAGAATTTATTTTTTCCACTGGTTACAGGTTTGTGAAATACTAGTTCTGTAATATCTAAACATTCATTGTCATATCAGGTTGAATTGTTCCCTCCAGTTGCTTAAAAGTTAAATATTATTCAACTTCATATATGAAAAAATGCATTTACCCGCATTTACTCACCTTATTGTCTAAATCAGTGTTTCCTAAATTCAAGCATGCATCAGAATTACCTGGAGACTTATTAAAATACAGATTTTGGGGCCCTGCCCCTGAGTTTTTGGTTCAGTAGGTCTAAGGACAGGCCCAAGAATGTGCATTTCTCACCAACTCCCAGATGCTACCACTGCTAGGTCTGGGTCCCACTTCCAGAACCACTGGTGTAAATAATGTCTTTTGCCCATTAAGCCACATTTTTCCTACACCAGCATCTACCAGTATCATTGGTTTACAGCTTATGGAAAACACACACATACAGACGTGTACTATTTCTTTCATTCTTTCAAAATTCTTTTTTCTTTCTACTTCCACGAAGATTTATGAATGGCTGAAGGTAGGAATAGAAATATGGTCAGTTCTTCAAAACCCACATTCTCTATCATCTGGCAGCGTGCATCTGCTCCCGGCCAAAGACAATCTTTAAATTAAAACTAAAGCAGATCAAAGCAAATGGTTTAAGACGAAGATGCAGGAGAGCCAAGATTCTGGGGAAGTATTAGATTGAGAGAAATGTGAGCAGGCAACCACCAATTTCATTCCAGGTGAAAAAGATTTTGTTCTAAACTCCAACAAGACAAAGTATTGGTGAATATAGGAGAAGTTTTCTACGCAAAAACTTCTGCTTGCACATTACAACCATGTCTAAATAAGTTCCTAATCTAAAAATGTTGTTTTGATGCAAATCCACCCAACAAAGATGTCATGACTCAAAAAAGAAATAAGAGGCTTGCACCAGCGTCGGCCGTCATGGCCCAAGTGCTTCAGACTGTCACACGTGTCTGCATCGTGGTCTTGCCTATAAAACAGGAGCAGAACACCCCCAGCTCGAGATCCTGCCTGGGGCTCAGAAACCGGCATCCACAGTCGGCCTGGATCAGCTCCCACCTGGAAATGATTGCCTCTCCCAGGTGAGACCGTCACGGGCATGGCTGTGCCTGCAGCCAGACCTTAACTTGGACTTCCTGGCTTATCCACAGGAACCTCAGGGGACACACTGGGCTCTGGAATGACATGGTAAAAGCCACATTTTTTATATCCACTAAAAGCTTTGCTCAGAGTCAGGAAGTGGGTTTAGATAGTGCTATGCCCAATCGGGGAGGGGTAGGACAAGGAGGAAAGGCAAAGTCTTCCCTTCCAGAAATAAAACATTTTATACTTGGCTATGCCGGAACAGGGGTGGTCCCTGGAAGGCAAGGAAATCTCTCCCTGCGCTAAGAAGCGGTAGCATCACCCATCAAGTAAACTGCTAGCTTCCCAGGTAGCTTTGCTACTGGAAGGCTCACGTGTGTCACGTTACAGTTAATTGAATGTGAAGTACTTCTTCTTTTTCCAAGCCCCCTTGGTAATGGAGGCAGCTCTTTCACTCCCAGGCAGAATTTAACCTGCCGACTGGATGTTAACCAAGCACATTCCTTAGGAGGAAGAACAAGAAGTCTGAAGATATAAAAGAGATCTTCACGTGCCTTGGATGACCAGGTAACAGCGTTGTTCGTATGACTCTCAAAAGGAATCTAATCCAATTCCAAATTGTAAACTCCATTTTGGTATCTGTTTCAGGAAGGAATTCTGGCCCGGTGGTATTTTAACCCGGGTGGGCTGGCTACACAGAAAGTTTCACAGTTTCTACGTGTGAATTCTGGGACAAGACAGCCTTTTGGGGTGAGTGGTGAGTCTCCCTGCACGCCCTGCAGGGAGGTGACGTCATGTGTCACTGTTTCTTCTGAGAGTTCCTGGTTGTGGGTCAGTGGTCTGGAAAGCAGACCGGGTCCCTCTGTTTCCTCCCCCCACTTCTCATCCGTCACTGGTCCTGATCATTCTCACTTGGCACTTTGTCACGTGTCACAGCCTGACCTGACTTCTCCCTTCCGCTTGCCTGGAGGTGGGCAGAGCTGGGTTCCTCAAGGGCTCTCATTATCAGCTGAGCAGTGATGCTGACACACACCAAGTCCCCAGAGAGGGAGGGCTGGGGTACCAGCAGACCCAGGTTCTGTGATACATGAACTAAAGACAGGGAACATTTCTAACCCAACTTTCAAGCTCTTGGATAATGACATGGTGGCCATAATAGCATCCTTCTTCTTGTGAAAGGCATAATTCAGAGGAGCCAGCAAGGTCTGGACACAAGGGCAATTGGAGACACAAATCCCATAGAGATGAACTAGGTCAATTGTAACCGTTTGCGTGGTTTTCACGGGCCTGCTTGGCCCTGGCAGTGTCTGTTTCCCAGTGACAGGGGCGTTCCGGGGGCAACGGATACACTGAGAGTAGTTTCAGAGGGATACTGATGGGTGTCAGAAATGTGTTACCATAAAAATGTTTTACTTTCTCCACTATACTTGTGTAAACGAGGCAGGTTTCAGTTTTACCCTCAATGTGTGCAAAACACCTCTTCTTGTGTGAGAACTTCGCAGCTCAGGGGCCTCAGTTTCTTAGTCCCAATTAGAATTTTAAAGTAATAATAGTTGTTAAAGCTGCAATCTTGTGCCTCAGACTTGACCTGAAAGTGCAGGCACTAAAAATCTGCAAGTAGACCAAACCGAGAAGTCTTCTGCTCACTATTCAGAGACCCACCCCCCTCCCTGGAGAGTGGTCTATTTTGACAACAAGCCCAGAAGACAAATCCTAGGCCTCCCCACTGTGTGTCAGTGCTGGTCACGGGACTGAGTTCAGTCCTAAAGCAGTGGTCGTTGGTCCCACATTAGAATCACCTGGGGTGTATTTACCATTACCCATCCCCACCCCTGCCATAATTCGGAGCTGGGTGATGTGGTCACCTGTGTCGGGCTACCTGGTGTTTCTACCTGTGTCCCTGGTTCAGAATCACAGCTCGTGGAAGTATAATCAGACCATTTGGGATATTTTATTGTGCAGATCCAAAAAGGAATGCTGTGTGTCCTGTAGGTCTTTGCTGCTCAAAGTGTGGTTAGGCCTGCACCTGGCGGCTTTGGCTAGAACGAGAGATTTGGGGAATTCCTGTAGAATGGCACCGTCAGCTGGAACTTTCGGAGATGATATGAATGTCCTACATCTGTGCTGTCTGATATGGTAGCTGTGAGGCGCGAGTGGCTGTTGAGCACTTGAAAGGTGGCTCCAGGCAACTAAGAATAACATTTTAAATCTTGTTTAATTAATTTAAATTTGCTTTAAAAGAGCCACATGTGATTAGTGGCTGCAGTACTGAGCAGAGCAGATAGAGAGTATTAAGGGACCGACTTGGCGGACAAAGATGGTACATTTTCTTCCATGGTGTCCAGAAGACGCCCCTTCTGCCCCAGCATCTCCTGGGTCCTGAGGGCCGCCCGGAAATAGGAGGGGTGCCTCAGGGCCGCCGTGCTCACAGGTGCTCCCCAGACCAGCAGCAGCAGCGTCTCCTGAGGGCTCTCGAATCAGGCCTCCCGAATCAGAATCTGCATTTTAACAAGGTCCCCAGGTCATGTGTACGAACATCTGAGTTTGAGAAGCTCTGCCAGTAAATGCTGCTCTGCTCTCCAGGGGACACGTGGCCATTTACACACACTCTTTTCTAGGAGGTCACTGTGTGTTGTTGCTGGCATCTGCGGATGCTACAGGAAGTACCAAATGGGGACAGGCACAGATGATGGGGAACAACACACTTGAAATTGGGGGTGGACTGGTGAATTTGGAAGGCAAGAGAGTCATCTTTTTGTTCTAATAAGCCCTCATTTTCATTGGATAAAGGAATAATTGCAGAGAACTTAATTGAAGGGCCGAGATCTAACTCAGGGTGACTCTCACCCAATCTTCAGATTCACCCCACTCTTTAGACGCGTACCCCTTGGATATGCTGCCAGGTGTATTGCTAATATTGGAAATTCCTGTGTGGTACTGATGAACTAAACAGGCCTGTCTCCTTTCTGTAATGAAGCCGGGACTGATTCTACGTTTTTCCTTTTAAGCCCCATAAGATTTCGCTTCACTTGCAAGATGAGAGATTTCCTATGGAGGAAAAAAATAGCTCAGCAAAGAAAGTCATTGCATGTAGCAAAAGGGGGCAGAAAATAGAACAAGGAGTGGAGTGGCTTATATAACAGCAATTTTTTGTAGTGAATGTGGGGACAGGTCCCACCGGGAGGACATTTAGGCTGTCATTTTTGAAATGATAATGGGGACCCAGGTTTGAAGCCAGAAGCAAACACAGCCAGGAAGTGGAGAAACAGATGACTCAGCCCCCAGAGCATGGGAGGCCTGGGATAATTTCTTCACCCAGGGGAGCACCAACAGTCATCCATGGTGTTGGTGGTATCCTGCAGTCATCTTGGTGTGAGTGAGAAGGAAAACATTCCTCAGGCAGCTCATGAGAGTAATTTAATCACAGCTCTCTGCATGCCAAATTCTGGCTATTTAGCCCAGACAGCCTCTGAATTTTCCTTCCCTAGGGACCTCCTGTCCCCCTACTCCTTTCCCTAGGTGGCACCCCCAACCCAAATATAAAACAAAACAACGGGGAATGGGTTTTAATGCCTCTTTCACAGCTGTCCAGGCCATTCGAAATCCTACCCCCTAGAAAGCGGATTCAATGATTTCTTATCAGTATTCATCTCCCCTCTTCCCCTTACACAGTAGCTATTTTTTAAAGCAATCATAGACTTTCATTTGCAAAAAAGCACAAGATGAAAACAAAGGAGGTGTTTAATTCTGGCATTTTGTGTGATTCTAGCCACACATAAGTGCAAAGCAGTGAGGGGATTTGGTCAGTCACCTCCTCCGGGGGACCTACAAGGGCCTGGCACAAGAAAGCACATCATCGGAGCTTTGACACATAACTTCTTATATCCCACCACCAAAACAAGGATACAGAGAAAAAGTCATAAGTATGTCAAAGCACAGATTCAAAAAGTTTTTCGAGATAACTCTCATGCAAAAATAAAAGAAGGGGACAAGTATAGGTCTAAGAATTGTTAACTCATTATCGCAGGAAGCAGTGAGTTGGTAGAGCTGGTTCCAGGAGCATTTTGAGGATCTGGGGGTTTGTAAGTACATACAAGGGCTGGGAAAAGAAAAGTGCTGGATATGGAATTAAAAGTTCTATGATGCTTCTCACTCTAAGTGTAATACATGCACAAAACAGTGAAAAATTGAAACGTAATATAGTGTTAATTTCTATTTGGAGGGATTCTACAGAAAGAAAGAAATTAAAGCATTATGAAAGAAGCTCATTCTTAAATATTATTGTCACCTTAAAAATAAGATGAAGCAAGAGACAAACTTTGGTTACCTTTTTAAAAGAGATACACTGACTTTATCATAAGTAGATGCTGAATTTTGTCAAAAGGTTTTTCTGCATCTATTGAGATGATCACACGGTTTTATTCTTTGATTTGTTGACGTGGTGTATCACACTGATTGATTTGCAGATATTGAAAAATCCTCGCGTCCCTGGGGTAAAGCCCACTTGATCATGGTGCATGATCCTTTGAATGTATTGTTGGATTTGGTTTGCTAATATTTTGTTGAGGAATCTATGTTCATCAGTGATATCGGTCTGGTTTTGGTATCAGGGTGATGCTGGCCTTGTAGAATGAGTTTGGAAGCATTCCTTCCTCTGTGATACACTGATTGTTTTCATGCTTGTATGAACACACTTTTCTCTATATTTGTTTTGCCATTCATGGTAGAGGACTACTTGTGTTTATCATTCTTTTTTCCGATTGCATGCATTAATTAGGAGCTTAACAGAGGTGAGAGCATGTAGTTTTCAATTTTTCAGTAATCTAGGTATTTATAAACCAGTCTTTCTGTATTTGAAAAAGTTGGGGCTATTGGTAAAGCTAGGAATACTATTGTTCAAAGAATAACAAGATTTGTCACATTTTACTATTTTGATTATCTTTTAATTTACTTTGATAATTGTTACAGATTGAATTGTATCTCCCCTGTCCACACACACACACACACACACACAAAATATGTTCAAGTCCTACGCCCTGCAACCTGTAAATGTGGCACTATTTGGAAATAGCCTTTGCAGATATAATCAAGTAAAGATGAGACCATACTGGAGTCAGGTGGGCCCTAACCCAATGACTAGTGTCCTTATAAAAGGGAAATTTGGACACAGACACACAGGGAGAATGCCACATGGCCACGGAGGCAGAGGCTGGACTTATTCTGCCACAGGCCAAGGACTGCCAACAACCACCAAGCAACTCAGGGAGAGGCATGGGACAGACTCTCCAAGTCATTTCTCCGAGATGAAAGTCAAGGATCTCCACGTCTTTCTGTCTTCGGGGGTCCCCCTTTCCTTTAATATCCAAATACTACGTTTCTAGAAATCGTGTTACAAATGGCAGACTAATCATACACATTTATCTTCCTCCCCTCCCCAAGTCCTCTTAAAATGAAAGTAAAGGTGGACAAGAGGAATTAAATCCATAAAAACAATGAAATCTACATGAAATTCATCAGGAAATTTGAACCTATGATAAATTTATTGAAGATAAAAGCAGATAAGAGGATACTGATGGATACAACAAAGCAATGTAGGAATGCTCCAGTCCCAGACATATCCCTGTGAATTTTACAACTTGGAAGATTAAGAAAACTTTCCAGAGGAAAAGAAAATCAGATCAATTATGAGGAGAAGGAGATTCAGACCAGCATGGATTGGATCTTTTTTCAACAACATCATATAGTGAAGCACAATGGAGAAATGTCTTCAAATTAAGAGGGAATGTATTTTGAACCTAAAATGTCACTGTTAGTCTAAATATCAATCAAGCATGAGGGCAAAATAAATATGTTTTCAGACATATACAGACTCTGAAAGTTAGCCTTTTGGCGCCCTTCTTGAGATAAAATGAGGAAGAAAAAAAGATTTGAGATCTATTGATAGAAAACGATGGTTCTACCCTGGAAATACAGGGAAAAAAAAAAAACAGCCTTGGGACTATAATTCCCTGCAGATCTAGAAAATACGCAATTCAGATTGGAGCAGAAATGCAGAAGTCTCTGGAAGCATGTTTTCAGAGAGAAAGCGGATTTTCTGCAACAGTTTGTAGAATTGAAAGTCTGGATATTTCTGAAGGTCTGTGGTAGTAAATGTCCTCTGTTGACAGCAGAAACAATAAAAAATTGTAAAAGGAAGGACAGATGGAAGAGAGGGAGGGAGGGAGGGAGGGAGAAGGAAGAAAAAGGAAGGCAATTAGAAACCTCCTGAGGAAGGGACCATTTAAGAAAATAAGGATTCAAACATGAAGTGAGCTGAAATACAGCACAATCATAATTTTGAGGAATTGAAGGGGGACGAGAAGAGAATTCATCTGACCTTGATGCTAGAAACATTTCCCTTTAAATGTCATGGGAATAGTGATGCTGGATTCACAGAGAAGGAAAATTCATCTTAGCTCATGATGAGGCTGCAGAGTTAGCACCGGTTATATCAGTGTTAACGTGGTTTATTGGTGTTCAGTCTGTAGAATCAACCTCTAAACAAAGTCTAGAAAACTGACTTATGATTACAGAGCAGGACGCGCCTGTAAAAGTAAACCTGTAGCTGACAATGACGGTGTCACCGAGGCCGTCAGATGACGTTTGTCCTCTACACGACGTCTCCTCTCCCAGATCTGTTGGGTTTGTTGTTCAACACGCCTTGCAGGGCCCAGCTCTGCACCTCGGGCCTGGCTGCTCCGTCTCTCTCCTTCCAGCCGAGCGGATCTACCCTTCAGGCTCCGGCCGGGTCCCTCGGCAACCCCAGTGGACGGTGACCTCACTGCACGTTTGGGGACGGCTTCTCAAGCTCAAGGTGACTACCCGATGTAGGAGATAGGGGATGTTCTCTTAACACTACTTATAAAATCAAAACACGAGCTGAATATGATAGCAAAGGGAAATTCCAATGGCTCCTTTAGAAAACTAGCCTACAGCAGGGAACCTGATCTATCCTTGAGCTGATATTCTTGATCGTTTCAACTTTCAGGACAAAAGCAACACACCCTTGTGTTCTCGCCACGCTCATTATCAATCACACTTAAACTGGGCACGTGCCCCTTACTGAGAAAAGCAGAGGACCAAGCCCGTTCCCTGAGAGCACCTTGCTATCTAGATGCAGGACCAGTGGTTCTCGCCGTTGGCTGCATGCTGCCATCACCTGGGGAGCTTTGGGAAATCCTGACCACACTCCAGACCAGTTCCCTCAGAACCTCTGGTGCTGGGGCCCGGGCATCAGTGTTTTTTAAAAGCTTTCCAGGTGATCCCCAAGTATAGCAAGTCTAAGAACTGATTTACAGGCTGCAGCTTCTAGACTCTTCTAGGACTTTGGCTACATATTAGAATCACCTGATAGCTATAAAGCTGCTGTTGCCAGCACCTCACCCTAGAGACTAATAGGTCAGGGCTGTGACCTGGGCCTCAGGGTTTTATCAGACCCTCCAGGTGCATGTAATGTATGGCCAAGGTTGAGCCCCGCTGCCCTGTGTATAACAGAGCACTGATGGTGGAGAGGAATGGGCGAGGAACCCCGTAGCAGGAGCCAGAGGATCCTGCATGTGAAGGAAGCCACGGAAGACACAAGTAAAGCTACGGACGCATGTGATGGTATTTGAGGGAATAGAGTTTTTCACTTACATCATTAGAGAGACAGAGAACTGGGTAGCGGATTAGGTGATCAATTCCCACTTTTAATTAGAAGAAAGCTTCTAATTTCTGCTCTTGCCTCTCCCCCCCGGCCCCCACTACCCTGCAACAGTGGCCATGGGCCCTTTCCGCAAAGGAATCAGCCAGCATCCTGGATGCAGCACCAAAGCCGGCTGTGGTGACTGTCCCTGGAAGGAGGCTCCCAGGACCAGCAGCCCCTGGGCATTCCTTCCTCGAGACCCCAGGGTGGGGCTGGCAGAGTCTGGGGGAAATGGTTTTCTCCCAGTGTTGCTTCTTCTACAAGTTTAAAGATGAAACCTGGACCAGGGATGTTTTCGGTGGAAACCAGTAATGGGCGTGACCAACAAATGTTCTCCAGGGCCTGAGGCGCTGCTCAAGGGCCCCTCCCCTCCCCCACTGCAGTAGGCAGAGTGTGACGTGGGGTCAGAGGCCCTCATGCTCCCCACCGCTGGAGTTCCATCCTGTAATCCCCTCCTCCCATTTGTGCAGGTCTGTGACTCGCTTCTAGCCTATAGAACATGGCAAAGGTATGGCTGTCGCTCCTTTGAATACATAACGACATATATAAAAAACCCCGTCTTACTAGTGATTAAATAAAATTTATATTTTAAGGCAGGACAAGAAAAAGTAAACATAAAATTCTCTCTCTGCATTTGTTTGGGCCTCCTCCCTCCTTCCCCGCTGTGCAGCGTGCATCTGAATTACACGTGAACCAGAGCTCCTCAAAGATGGGAATGCCTGCCCAACGTAAAGATCAAGTTTTTTCTTTCTTCTGATGCTAGCAATGCAACTTCTTAAAAGAACAGTGTTCTTTCTCAGCTCCGTAGGGAGTCATGGTGACTTGCTGCTCGCTTTGTAGGTGCTTACCGGGACTATGTGTCCTTAGTGAGCTTTATGTAAAATATCCGGATGTCACTTTGATGTATAATCCTTTGTCTCGAAAATGCGTATGACTATGCCTTCCACTTCTAACAGGCGGAACAGTTCTCAGAGCTTTCTGAGAATCTGCTTCCCAGGTTATAACCTTCAGTTTGGATTGAATAAAATTCCTTTTTATTTCTTCTTAACTTGATAGTGAGTTGAATTTTCGGTGACATTAGAATGCATTAGAGTGACAGATGCTCTCTGCTGGTCCCAAAGAAGCAATTGCCATGTTGTGAACGTCCTAAGGAGAGGGCCATGTGCCAGGGGCTGCCTCTAGGAGCTGAGGACCGGCTGTACCAACAGACAGTGGCCAGGCCATAGGTAGAAAGAGAACTCTGACCCACAACCTGCAGCAACCAGCCCAAAACACCAAGCCGTTATCTATAGTAACCAGGATTGTAGGACATCGGACCACTGTCTCTAGCCACTGGTCCAGGAAGCCAAACAATGCCCTCTGTAGCCATTGGTCCAAAGTGCCCAGAACTTGTGTCGTATGAAAGGAGAGAAGGTTAATGCTCCCCTTGACAAAACAACCAGAACTTGATTAATAACTGACAGCCTCCTGATTTTGTCCCGATTTCCAACGTGGGACCAAGCAGAGAAGCCAAACATGCTCCCAAACCAGTCACATAGGATGCTCACAGCAAGTCAGCCCGCCTCCTGCTTCCCCAGCCCAGCAGCCCTGGTCTGGGCACACCTGAACTGAAGCTGCCTCTTTTCTCCACTGTAAAGCTTTCCCAACCCCCTACCTGCCTTCGAGTCTCTGCCAAACTCAAATAATGGTGGCCGACTCCCTTGCTATTGAAAGCTCTGAAAAAATGGCCTTTCCTTGTTCTCATTTGGTTGGTCTTAATTTACTGCCACTGAGCCAAGAGCCTCAGTCACACAGCTGCAAGGGAGTGAATTCTGCCAACAAACACATGAGCTTAGAGAATCCAGAGGAGGGTGCAGGGGTCTCAGCTGAGGTCGCAGCTCCTGCCAACACCTGGACTGAAGCCTCGTGAGGACGGGAAACCCAGCTAAGCTGCACCCAGACTCTTGACCCGCGGAAACTGTGAGATGATACAGGTGTGCTATGTCAGGCTGCTACGTGTGTGGCGATGTGGCATGCAGCCACAGAAAACGAGTACACAGATCCTTATGCCTGGAGCCAAGCTTGGACCCTCCCCCAGTACATATACCAGTTAGAATAGCCAGTACCTTCAGAATGTCATGCCTGAGGGGTACCACTGCCAGAAAGGGGCAGCAAATGTAACAACATACACCACCTGAAGCAGAATTACTGGAATGGCCACACCAAAAGTTTCAAATAAGCCTGATAAAAATGTTAAGAAGAAGAAATCAGCCATATGAAACAAGAATCAGACATCACACAAAAGGGAAACAAGTGGAAATATTATATGAGAAAGAATAATTCAGAAAATGATAGGTGGAATAAGGAGTAGATGGATACCTGGAATTCCCTGGCAGTCCAGTGGTTATTACGCCATGCTTTCACTGCTGAGGGCCTGGGTTCGATCCCTGGTCTGGGAGCTAAGATCCCACAAGCCGTGCGGCGTGGCCGAGAAAAAAAAAAAAATAAATGGATGCAAAGAACCGATGAGCGGGAAGCCATGATCCAGGACCTCTCCAAGGAGGCCTCGGGGGAGACTGGAGATGGGAGGTGGAGAAGTTAAAAGGCTCGGAGGACAGAAGTCAACGCGCAGATCCAGAAGGAGAGGAGGAGAAATTCGAAGGCGTGTCTTTAACTTCCCCCGAAATTAAAAAAGATGAAAGTCTACCGATGGAAAGGTACATAGGACACCTCACTGTGGATGGGGAAAACGCTCAGACCCCATCATAGTGGAATTCAAACACATTGAAGACAAAGCTATTATTTTTCAGCTTCCAGATGACAGAAGCAGACCACCTACAATGGAGCAAGAATGAAACTGACCTCAGGCTTCTCAACAGCCGTGTTCTGTTTAAGAAGACCAGGGAGTTAGATTTTTGAATAAATATGACTCTGGACCTAGAACTTTATAACTAGCCAAACTGTCATTGAACTGTGAGGATGTAATAAAAACATTCTCAGGTCTATAAAGTCTTCAAAAGTGCGCTCTGTGCCAGCGGTGCAAACATGCAAAGGACCACAGAGAAAACAGCTCGTGCAAAGCCTCTGAGGCCGGAATAAGCCCCGTGTGTTCAAAAGAACAAAGGAAAGACCAGAGTTGGGTGGCTGGGGGGTGATGGGGTTAAAGGCAGGGCACAGGCCAGAGTGTGAGGACTCTGTGAGCCTTGAGAAAGACTTTGGATTTCCTGAAGAATGATGAGAAGCCGGACGGGTGAGCAGGAAAGGAATGGGATCCGATTTCCCCTCTAACTGCAGTACATCATTCTGCCGGCTGTGTGTAGAAAAACCCCATAGCGGGCAGGAGTAGATGCAGTTTTCCAGGGAGAAGGCTCCTGGGCTTGTGACGTGGTGGTGGCTCAGCCTAGCCTGGTGGCAACGGAGGTGGAGAGAAGGGGACAGGTTCAGGTTAGTTTTGTGGGGAGAGCAGGAAGGTGTCATCGATGTGTCTGTAGTTGGAACTAAAGAAAAAGCAAAAGTTATGTCTTTGTAGGTTAACAGATTTGTAAACAGACTTATCGTGGGGATCGTTTTGAAATGTATGGAAATACCGAATCACTTTGTTGTGCAACAGGAACTAACGTAGTGCTGTAGGTCAATTATACTTCAAACAAACTCATAAAAAAGGAGATCAGATTTCTGGTTATCAGAGGCAGGGGTGGGGGGAGGGGGGAATTGGCTAAAAGTAGTCAAAAGGTACAACCTCCAGTTACAAGATAAATAAACACTAGGGATGTAATGTACAACAATGATAAATATAATTAACACTGCTGCATGTTATATATGAAAGTTGTTAAGAGAGTTCCCATCACAAGGAAAACACTTTTTATTTCTCCAACTTTGCATCTATAAGAGATGATGGATATTCACTAAACTGATTGTTTTATCAGTTGTATCAGATTGATGTATGTAAGTCAAATCAGTATACTGTACAATATACAGTGCTGTATGTCAATTATATCTCAATAAAACTGGAAGAAAAAAGGTAAGAGAAAAAGAAAAAGCAAGAAATTAAGGAAAATGCAGAGATAGGGAAGTTTGGGGAGAGTTTTAGGGGAGCAAATTAGGAGTTCTAACTTTGGTATGAAAACACTGAGTAGCTGTTACCTCCCAAGCGTAGAAGATGTAAGAGGATTGTCGAGTACAGAAGTTTGTCGAACACGTGAGAGGTCAGGGCTGGGGTTACAGATTCATGATCATTGGTATAGATAAAGTGTTTTAATTAATTCCCCAGAGAGAGTGAATGTGTACAGAGATGGGGCACGGGAAGGGGAGGGGGGACTCGCTGGAGGCTGGTGTCACAGGAAGAGGCAGCAAAGGAGAAGAAAGAGGAGCAGATCCAGAGAACATGCTGTTGGATAGAAGCCAAGAGAAAATGGGGTTTAATTATATGAGGGAAATCAATTTGTGTGGGGTAAAATGAAGAGAGGGAAGTGCCCACGGAATTGGCAACATCCTGGCAATGGCGACTGACAAAAGCCATTTCAGCCTAACGTCAGAGCAAATGGTGGGTGAGGAAGACGCGTACTTGGGACAAGAGTGATGTGATTTCAGAGTTACAGGTGGCCCAGTCCAGGGGACAGCAGACTTTTCAATAAAGGGCCAGGCGGTGAATATTTCAGGCTTCATGAGAAAGATGATGTTTTAAAATGTAGGTTTGATTATTATTCAGGTTTGTCGAGGCAACAGCTCAGGAGAGGACTGCCACTGAAAAGACAGTTTGTCACTCACAGTTTCCAAGAGGAGGGGGCACAGCACACCACAGGGGGCCTCGTGGGGAAGCACCGGGGTGGGTCAGGAGGCAGAGGGTCCACGGGAAAACATGCGCGGGAGACTTCATCGTGGTTTCTGCGGGAAGGAATGGGTGAGGAAGGGTAAGCAGATTTAGGATTGGTGAGTTGAATTAACTTCAGTGGGCTCTGGGGTAGAGTGACTGTCCCTACTTCTTGCCTGGTACCTGGCCTTGGGTGCCAAATTAGGGCAGGTGGACAGGGGCCCAAGTGGGAGAGCCTGATGAGGGAAGTGGCTGGGGTGTGGGTTTTGATTGGCGGGTTTTCGTATGAAAGGCAGGCTCAGAGGGTGAGATGTTTGCTTTCTCTAGGGATTTGCTAACCCAGGGAAGGGAAGCCCCCGTTCATTGTCAGCAAGGCCCCAAGATGTCAAAGCATCAGAATAAAAAGACAAGCTTAATACATAAGGTCTCTGTTGCAGCTTCTTAACTTTGCTGTTGAAGCATAAAAGCAGCCAGACAATATGCAAATAAATGTGGCTGGGTTTCAATAAAACTTTATTTACAAAGCAGGTGGTGGGCCAGATTTGGGGCACAAGCTGTGGTTTGCTGACTCGTGTTTATCAAAGAAATCAGAACAATTAGAACAGAAGCAATAGGCAGAGATATCACTAAAGAAAAGTTTTTAAAAGCTGCAAAAGAAATAATTACAGACAAAAATCAAAGTGTTTAACTGTGTTGCATACCAAATCAGTGAGATGGTACTCATACTCTAACACATCCTGGAAAAATGCTTAAATTAGAAAGATGAAGAAAAAGTCTAAAAGCAGGCAAAAGCAGTGCTTATGATAATGAAGAAAAACAAATCAGGCTGAACTTAAGACTTCTCACTAAGATTAAATGTTAGAAAGTAATGAAGCAAAGTTATAGAGTTTTCAAAAGACAAGAGATCAGTTATTTATTTGCTGTTCCAACACTTAGAGACTTGAAACAAAAACAGTTACTTATGTCATTGTGTGGGTTGGCTAGGCTCCCCGCTGGTGGTCCTTCCGCTCTGAGTGGTGTCAGCTGGGGTCGCTCCCATGGCTGATTTAGTGGGAGCTCAGGGCTGGACAGTCCAGGATGGCTCAACTCACATGTCTGCAGGAGCAGCTGCCAGTCTCAGACTCTCTCCACGTGGTGTCCCATCATTCAGTGGCCTATCACGAGGTTACATGGCGTTGGATCTCATGAAGGCAAAATGGGGGCTGCCAGGGCTTTGAAGTCCTAAGGCAAAGCCACCCAGCATCACTTTTTCCATGGTTAAAGCAAGTCAGAGGGTGAGGCTAGATTTAAGGAGGGGGAGATGGACCGACCTCTTGATGGAAGAGTGGTATGCACACGGTGGAATGAGAGAGATTGCCAGCGCCAGCTCTGCAGACAATCCATCACAGAAAGCAAGAATTCCACACACATTCGTGTGTAAAGAGATAAGGTTTCTCAGACACAAGTGTGCTCAGCAAACTTATGTCCCTTATGTCCCTGAAAAAAAAGTTTTCATGTTATAGTCTAGCTGGGCTATAATCTATTAAGCTATATTTCTAGTGGATGAAAAGGGAAATCGTTAACATTCGCAAAGACATGATACAAAAGACAGGTGATCCATATTGAAACGAGTTTAAACATTGAATGAAATCTAAATAATTGTTATACATAGAATTGAAATCTCAATTCAGATACAATTAATTCTTAGCAGATGAGTCAGGTAGAATAAAAATAATTATTCAATGATGTAAGTTTCTATCCTAAAGCCCAGTATATATAAGCAAAGACTAGAAAGAACGGGGGGCCTGGGCCTGGGACGTAAGCAGGGAACTGGACAGCAGGGTAAATCCCACAGTGTACCTGGGCGGTGTACCTGGGCAGAGTCAGGGCAGGCAGTTTTCAAATAAACCAGAGATAGCCAGGAGTCTTTATTTCTCATTCCCTCAAAACTGCTCCTGTCTCAGGAAAGGGCACCACTATTCATCCAAGTGCTCCCCCCGAAAACCTAAGCAGAATGGGGCAGGGGGTTCCTCTTCCCCCTCCTCCACAGG
The DNA here is from genome assembly GCF_028564815.1 of Eubalaena glacialis. Taxonomy (NCBI): domain Eukaryota; kingdom Metazoa; phylum Chordata; class Mammalia; order Artiodactyla; family Balaenidae; genus Eubalaena; species Eubalaena glacialis. The sequence continues at coordinate 53,379,632 of NC_083728.1, read as the reverse complement.
ACTTCTTCAGCATGCCCTGAAGACTTATCCTCCCACTGGGGAAGGTTTGGGGTATAAACACACACACAAACACAGGCAAGCACGTGCACACACAATTTCGAAAATGTCATCATAGGTGTTTCATTGTAACTCAACTTTCTCAAAGGAGACAATATTTTTTCAGTTAATGTCAACAAATATTTACTCTTTTTAAGTCACCCGCCAAATTTAGTCAATGTACTGACGGCTAAACTCAACTAAAGTGTAATCTAAATTGCATCCAAACGTAACACAGGAGAGATATAAAGGAGCGTGCCCTGGTGGTTCTATCTGCATAGTGTAGGGGAGGCAAACTTTCCCTCTGTCTTCTTGGAGTCTCTGGCTGGGCCCAAGGCTTAAGTTGCCGTAAAACAGATCAACAGAAGTAAAGCACACAAATTCTATTTTTACATGTGCATAGGAGCCTTCACAGGAAAACCCCCAAAGTGATTAAGCCTAAGTGCTTATAAACTAGGTTGAACAAAGAGTGATTGTGAAAAAGTAACTGAAATATATGAGGAAGCAAAGAGGAGATAAGGGTTCTTTTCATGTGTTTGTTCAGATTCTTCTTAGGCTCATATATTTATCATATAGCCACAGTGCCTGGAACTGTGCCTGCCACCCAGAACAGAATCATAATTGAATACAGGACTGAATGAACCACTCTGGGTAAAACAAGAACTACACTTTTCAAATGACTGGAGAACCTACGAAGAGATAAAGTACAGTCAGTTTAACCCAAAAGCATAGAACTCAGGAAATGGCAGGGGTTTAGAAAACCCCCAAACCATAAAACAAGATGGCAAAAATGGAAACAAATTCACCAGTTGGGTTTAAAAAGAAAATTCAGTTATATAACCGAAAATTCAGTTGCTTCAAAAAGACTCATATAAATAAAAAGATGCAGAAAGATTTAAAATAGAGGATAGACAAAAGAATTTATTAAATGAATACAAACACAAAGAAAGCAGGGGTCATGATATGAATTTCAGAATAAATCAGGACAAACACACTTAATGGGGCAAAGGAGATTTATTATACTGATAACTATGCCATCCACAGTAAAATCATAGTACACGTAAATATTTATGTACTGTGTAACAGCATGAAAATGCTAGAATATGAATGGTAGAAAATTCAAAGAAAAATGTCAAAACTCCAAGTGAAATGGAAGATGTTAACACATCTGCCCTAAGTCTATTTTATTCAAGAAGGTGGGTAGGGGAGAAGGCAGGATATCAATTAGGAGATTGGCAAAGAGAATAGTAAAAATAAACGACATGGAGAATTAGAATAAGTATAAAAGATGAATTCACATTTAATTAATTGGTGTTCAAGTTCAGTAATAAACAGTTCTGAACAACTACTATATGCTAAGTATGAACTAGATTATGGGGGGTGTTTAATAAACCTTCTTTTCTGATAAATATGGAATTTTTTTTTTTCAAAATAGATCATATACTAGGTCACAAAGAAAGCCCCAGTTAATTTCAGGGTGGCTATGGGGATTGAGCAACGTAATGTTACCCATTACCACTGCAGATGAAAAAATAAAGAATGGCCATCATAATTATTGTGATTACAGTACAGCTCAGACCCTGGAGTACAAAACCACTCTTTTGAGGTCATTCTGTGTGCACAGAACACTCACCTCTACTTGCCCTGCTCGACAGAGGAGAGAAACAAATTGCTGAGTTGCCAGCTCTGGGCAATGCTTCCAGACCAGTGCTGCTTGGTTTACTCTGGAAGGGAAATAACTTCATTAGAAATGACATTTTCTTGGCTGGCTGGTCCTCAGCTGACAGAAGTGCCCCTGGAGCACTTGCGATCTCTGCAGCTGATTGGAGTGAATGTTGCCATCTCCAGGGACCCAGAGCAGGAGGCCAAACCTGCCAAGTGTAAGTCCCTGAGAGGGTCCAAGGCTTGTTATTTTAGAGTTGTTTGGTTTTTTTCCTGGAGTTTTCTCTGACCACCTATTTTAAATTGCAGCCTCCCCAGCACTCTCTCTTCCCCACCCCACCCCCCAGGTTAATTTTTTTCCATGGTACGTTTCATCAACCATGTCACATATTTTCCTTGCTTGTCTGGTTTCTGGCCTCCCTCCCCATGAGACTGTGGGTTCCAGGAGAACACAATGTTTTATCTTTTGGTTCCCTGCTATAGCCCCAGAGCCTACAACAGTGCTTGCACATACACAGTTGCTACTCAATAAATAGTTCTGATGAATAACCCCAAATCCATCTCTACAGTAAGATGTTTTCCGGTGGGGGGGTGGGGTAGGGGACAGGGCCAAATGGGCCCCGAGTTCTGGAATAGATTGAGCCTGTGTCCACAAGACGAAGTTAAGTTTTCAGGAGGATGCCTGGAAAGGGAGACAGGGAAAAGAACAGGAAGAAAGGAGCAGAGGCCATACCTGTTCAGCATTTACCTGGGGCACTTTGTCTACAAAACACAATCAATCCGGCGGAAGAAGGGAGAGAAGGAGGAGAGATGTGGGACCAGGTCTGTCTCTGTCTACTTCTCCCTTCTGCCAACGTATCCAACCTTCAGGAATTCCTGAAGGTTCTACCTGCAAAATAAATAAGAATCCATACTTCCCTCCAGCTCCAGTGCCACTACCCTGCTCTGTGCCACCTTCATCTCCAGCCAGGATTATCTCAACAGTCTCCTAACTTGTTTCCATCTTTGCCCCTTACAGTCAACGCTCCTATACAGCATCAGGCCCATCTTTCAGCAATATAGCCAGACCACATCACTCTCCACTCAGACCCTCACGATTTCCAGCCAGCAGCTCAGAGCCTTTGCCCCTAGCTCTCTCCCCAGGTATTCCCTCCCTCACCTGCCCAAATCCCACCTTCTCAAGCAAGCCTCCTTTGACCACCCCACCTGTTGGATCCCACACACTGCACCACACACTAGCACTCCCCAACCTCCTTATTTGGCCTCCTTATTCTACTTTTTCTTTGGTTCCCTATCACTGACCTCTTCTACCATCCCAGATAATTACCTTATTGATGTTCATGGTTCACCCTCTGCCCCTGCCCCCCCGGAAGGCCAGCTCCACCAAGGCAGGGAGATCTTTGTTTCTAATCAATAACAAAGATCTTTTCATCTTTTGTTCCCCAGCTCATCCCAAACATTAGAGCAGTGCCAGGCACATAGCAGGTGCTCAATTCTTTATTGAATGGTTGACTTGGAACAGAAGAGAAGCACAGTGGGCTATGTTTTCCTGGGAGCTGAGCTGATTACAAATGAAAACTAAATTTGGGGATTTTAGAAGGCAGGATTCACAAGAGCCGACACCAGTGAAATCCAAGTCGCCTCTTTGGCTACTGGTCTGAAGCAGAACAGGAGCAAAAATAAGGTCTTTGTCCGTTTGTTTCCTTTTTCTGCTCTGTCCGAAACAGGTGTCTTTGCGGGTTTTTTTTGCGACACCAGCTACTTCGGTAACTCTAACGCTGTTGGGTATTTCTCTGCAAAGGTGCTCTCCCCAGCGGGGAAGTGGGAAAACTCAGCAGCTCACCAGGGACCCGCCCGACTCGGAAGAAAGACGACTGCTGGTTCCTGGCCGGCAACCGGCCAGCAGCTCCCCGCCTGTCCGCGTCGCCTTCCCAGGGGTGATAAAGGTCTCCCAGCGCGGAGCCAAACCACATCCCTCCTCCCCGCCGCTCTCGCTCCCGCGGGGCCGGGGCTGGGTGGCCCTGAACACACAGAAACCAACCCAGGCGGCCCCCTACTCAGCGAGGACGAGCAAAACACCTCGCGGCGGGGACACGGCGCGGCCAAACCGGGGACAAAGGGCCGCGCCCACGCGGGCCTCCCCAGCTGGGGCTCCCAGCCCGCGCGGCGGATCTGGGTCCGCTGGGGGGCGGCGGGGCTCGTCACGGGAAGGGGGTGCAAGCGTGTGTGCTGCTCTGTGATGGGCGGACAGAAAGGAGACTGGGCCGAGTCTCGAGAACAAAAGTCCGGTCCTCCCCGGGGAGTGAGAAGAGCCGGGCGGCGGCGCCGAGGCGGGGCGGGAGCCGGGCCAGCCAAGTTCGCTCCGGGTTAGATCAACTTTCTGGTCCAGCTCTCTCCTCCCTGCAGCCTGGGTCCCTGGTCCCCGGGTGAGCGCAGAGGCTGCGCGTCCCCGCAGCGGAGGGTGGGCGGTACCGGGGGCGCTGGGGGCCCCGGTCGCGCAGGCGCCTTCCTCGCCCCCTCGGATTCCCCCGCCCCATCCCTCCCGAGCGGTTGGGGGAGGGGGATGGCTAGAGCTGGAGCCGAGGGAGGGCGGGAGGCAGACACAAAGCCCTTCCCTCGCCTCCCCCTCCACCTCCCCTCCTTCTCTTCCTCCTCCTCCTCCTCCTACTCCTCCCGGGCGGGGAGAGTCAGCCCCGCGCTAGTCCGCGGGGCCACCGGTCGCCCCCGCCTCCGGGACCTGCGGGGAGGGCCTGCGCGAGGTAAGGGGCGGCGGCAGCGGAGACCCCACCCCCTGTGCCCGCACCCGGCGCGCCGGGAGACTCCTAGACCGGGGTGGGGGCGTTGCGGGGTTCGAGGCACGGGTGCTGCTCCTCGCACGCTCCTCCCCTGAGGCCTGGGGGCAGAGCGAGCGAGCGGCCTCGGGGGTCTTGGGGACGGGCGGGGGAGGGGGGAACAGGGAATGGGGGCGCCGGGACGGGGGCACGGTGGGCTTCCGGGCAAGGATCTTAAGCAGACCTCTGCCGGGGGGAGGGGGGGTGAGGGGCCGCCGAGGCTGCGGGCGCGCGCGGCGGAGGAGGTAGGGACTTTGGTTGAGTTCTACCTGCGGGGACGCCTAGGGGGTGTCAAGTGCGCCCCGCGCCGGCGCGCGCGGCCCGGAGCGGGGTCGCACGCCCGGGTGCCCGGCGCAGACCGGGTACGTGCGCTCAGCCCGTAGCGGGGCGGACGCTCGGGCTAGGGATTTCCTCCCCCGGGGGGGAGAAGCCGGACGGGGGGCAATGGGGTTGTTGCGGTGATTGATGGCAGGCGGAGGAGGAGCCCGGGAAGCAAGGGGGCCACTTTCCCACTTTGAGGCCTCCTCGCCCCCCACCCCCCCGGCTCGGCCCCCACCCCCCCGGCTCGGCCTCCACCCTTGGCCTCGGCTCCCACCAGCGCAGCGTCCACCCACCCGCGCCCCTCGACGGCCGCGGGACGGCGGGGAGTTTGCAGAATTCAGCTTTAAAGCCTGTGATGTGTTGCCAAGAAATACAGGGCGCGACCGACCCCCTGGGCCCTAACCGGCGCCTCGCTTCTCGTCAGAGCTCTCAGATCCTGGGGGCGGGGGGGGGGGGTTCCTAAGTCAGCAGAGGAAGCCGCGCACGAACCCGAGCGCTGTGGAGGGTAGTTTCTTGCAGGCCTGAGGGTTTCAGGCATAGTGGGATTTCTTAGAAACATGCTGTCATCAACAAGGAAACCCCAGAGCACTCTTCGGACCAATAGGACTTTGTAAATATTGCAGCAAAAGCAAACATCTGGCGGAACTCGGTCATTAAGAAAAATAGTGTTTTAATGCAATATTGAAAAACATCAAATTTCATGTAAAAAATCCACAGTGAACAAAATATCAACATTTTACATCAGGTCCGGGTTGTGGTTATGACCTTGCATCATTGTTCAATGGAAGCAGTGTTTCCAGTTGCCCTCAGTTTATCTGGACCCCACTTGGGGGTTTATGAGGCTTGACAGTGGCATGCAGCAGATTATGCAATGCCGACTTTGTATATAGTCGTGGTTTTTTTTGGTTTTACTATGAAATTTTTTAAAATTGAAGTATAGTTGATTTACACTGTTGTGTTATTTTCAGGTTACAGCAAAGTGATCAATTATACACACACACACACACGCACATATATATGTATTCTTTTTCAGATTCTTATACTTTATAGGTTATGTTTTTGACTGTGGAACTCTTACTAACTTTTTACCCAGTTCAAATATGCGAGAGTATTTTGATGAGTGGACATAAAGGTGGGCATTTTCTCTTTTCCAACGTGTCTCTAGAACAATTGTGCAGTCCCTGCTCTGGCACCTCCACAGAGGGCATCGAGGGCCGTGGGTTGGGAGGGGCCTGGGGGGAGACTCACATTTGGGACTCTAGAAAGAAGGCTGGTGGTTGACAGGAGCTTTGGGGTTTGGGGACTCTGCTTTCAGCATTTGGAGTCTGGGGACGTGAGAAGACCAACCTGCTACCGTGACCTCTTTGTCTGGAGACACTGTCCCACAGACAGGTTATCTGAGTAGAGAAGGAGCCCTAAAATAGTCCACCCTTGACTCCCCCTTCCCATGCAGGGGCATATGGGAGCAGCTTGACCCCCAGGTCTGTGGTATGCACTTGTTTAGAGATAACTTCCCAGCAGCCCCCTTTTCCCGGCCTGAGGTCCTCCTCCCCTTCGCCAAATTCAAGGGCCACTACCCACAACAAAGAGGAGTTCCTTCTCCAGAAATGCCTCTTTTCAGAGGTAAATCCTCCCCCTCTGCTTGGAGGAGACAGATAAGTCATTTCTCCTCTGTCCAAGGGCAGTCAACACTGGGAGGTCAACCTCAACTGGGCCCAATCAGCACACACTGCCTGCATTGCATCATTTTGCTCTTCGTCCCATTCCCCTTGTATATCCAAGCCTCCTGACGATCCTTCCAGATTCCTCGTGGTTTCAGCTGGGAAGGATTCCCTGAACTCCCTCCTCCTCTCCCTGGTACGGCACCAGAATTCCTTGGGTGTGTATGACTTATGAGCAATATGCAATGGCCGCCATTTGCCCACGGTGAACTTCCTAAGGATGAAAGCCAGCTCCTAGTTCTTTTATTTTTTACATTTATTTATTTATTTATTTATTTTTTGGCTGTGTTGGGTCTTCGTTTCTGTGCGAGGGCTTTCTCTAGTTGCAGCAAGCGGGGGCCGCTCCATCGCGGTGCGTGGGCCTCTCACTATCGCGACCTCTCTTGTTGCGGAGCCTAGGCTCCAGACGCGCAAGCTCAGTAGTTGTGGCTCACGGGCCCAGTTGCTCCGCGGCATGTGGGATCTTCCCAGACCCTTCCCAGGGCTCGAACCCGTGTCCCCTGCATTGGCAGGCAGACTCTCAACCACTGCACCACCAGGGAAGCCCCAGCTCCTAGTTCTAACACTTAAGGAATGGGTGTTGAACAAGTGAACAGAAGTATCCCCCTGTAAAAAGCATTTTGAGGAGTTACAGGGCAATAAGTATATCCTTAGCAGATAATATTTTTTTTAATGTCACTATTATTGCTCTTGACATTTATTTTTTTAATATTTATTTATTTATTTGTCTGCACCAGGTCTTAGTTGTGGCATGCGGGATCTTCGTTGCCACGTGAGGGATCTTTAGTTGCAGCATGCGGAATCTTTTAGTTGTGGCATGCAGGATCTAGTTCCCCAACCAGGGATCGAACCCGGGCCCCCTGCATTGGGAGTGTGGAGTCTTAACCGCTGGACCACCAGGGAAGTCCCAGCAGATAATATTTTTATAGTGCTTTATAAAATGCTTGTCCAGATAATATCTCAGTTGTTTCTCATAGCAATACTAACAATTCCATTTGGTAGGTGGGAAAACAGAGGCCTGGAGAGGTCAAAGCACCAAAGTTGGAACTAGGGCTCCAGGCCCAGTAATCATTTTGCTGAACCACTGCTGACTTGCTAGAGGTGGCCCTGCTCAGATGCACATCCCACGCAGTGTATGTCCAGAGCAGAATTTACACAGTGGTGTTTTAGGAGGCAGTTCTACTAAGGAATTACTAGAGTTACTTGGGTAAAATGCTTTAGAGAAATAAATGCTAGTGTTAAGCAGGTTTTCCACTGCAGGACTTTTCAGTGCCTTTATTATCATTATGTGCATTGGGACTCTTTAGGATGCCTCCATAACATGTAATGTTTGCCAGCTTCTTTTGGCCACAGAACCATGGAACATCTTCCGGATCCAGTGTTCTAAGGGGTCCACTTGGGGAAATGTTGCTTAGTTCACTCAAAACCTTCTGACATCTAGGCAGTGTTCAAGGACCACTAGTGTGCAGAATAGTAAACAAATGTATGTTCTGGACATTTAAAAAGCACAGTGATGCCCCCTTGTAAATTTAGAGTAAATTGTTGGTTCCCCAGCTTCTGTGCATCTGATTAACACGAGTCAGTTCTCCCGGGTTTGGCCAGATCTGAGGGAACTGGAAGAGTTGGGTAGACAATGCAGACAGGCCCTAGAGAGCATGGGCCATTCATGCTGCTGGAAGCAGCAGGCAGAGCTCACCCAGCCTCCCCGGAGAACCCCTCAGATGCAGCTGTTTCTATGGAGTGGCTGCTTAGGGCCTCTTGTCCTGATGGTGGCTCGTCCTGGTTGACCGCACCCATTGAGTGGGAAATACAGTTGCCTACCTTCTCTCCCTGGGAGCTGTGGATCCTGTAGGGCATCCATGTCTACATTTACTCGTGAAGAGGAAGTGACAGTCACTGTCTGAGTGCCTGGGATCAGAAGCAAAGGGCTGCTGATGGTCATCCCTCATCCAGGTCCCCCACTGCAGGAGGTGCAGCCCCCAGTTCAGACACACCCATTGTTTGAAATTGTTTTGAATTAGAGCATGCCTGCAATCTACTGTTACGTACTTTTCACAGATCAGTGACCCTGGCTGTTCAGGCTTTATTGCGTTTAAGAGAGGAGATGAACCGTGGATTCCAGAGTTCGTATTTCAGGGATTCAGAGGAGAGTGGTGGGTTAGGAGGAGCCTTGGGAAAGGTGAGGCCATGATCAGAGAGAGGCTGGGTGAATTTAACATCCGTCTGCTTTTGGATGGAGGCATTTCTAGCTTTCCAGTGCTGAGCAAATTATCTTACAATTTGTTTCATAGATTTTTCCAAAGCACAGAATCTAAGTAGCTCATTTAGAGATCTGTAATTGAATAGGGTGGTGTCACAGAGGTCAAGGAAAGGAATGTTTTGAGAAAAATGGGCCTATCAGATGGGGTGGGTGTTCGTGAGAGGGCGTGTGCGTGTGTGTGTGTGTGTGTGTGTGTGTGTGTCCTGCATGTGTGGCCAAGGAAGAGGGTGGGGAGGAAATACTGAGTGTGATTTCCAACCCTGGTTCCAACGAACATGTAGACATCATGTAGTTGCCGTCCTCCACCTGGGTGGGGGTCTTAGTTTTCACAAAACAACTCAAAGATATGCATCAGATGTTAGCTATATCCCTTGAGGAGGAACCAGGAGTTCTGTGGCTGTTTTATGGCTGAATTGTTGTTTAAGCTATTATTACTTTTCTTGTTGGACTGCTTTTCCTTTGTTTCTGCATTTTCTCACTTCTCTAATTATTCACTACATGACTATGCTCTTTGGAACTCGTGGAAGGCCTAGAAGACTAAAATTTTTTTACAGACAAGAAGTGCGGGACTCTGAGGTCTCATACCTCTGAAGGCCCTGCAGGGCCCTGCTTGGTTTCAGGTGTTCTAATTACTGTGAGCTTCTGTCTCATTTGTATTTGATCATGACTTGTGGTCAAGTAACAGTCAACGGAGTTATTATGTAATTCCCCCACTTGCTTGAAATTCTCGAAAGTTGAGCATTTTAAAGATAAGGCTTGGTGGAATCATTTGTATTTTACCATTTTTAATGAGTTAAGTCTATTTTAATTGAGTAGGTTAAAATTGAGTCAAGTCTATTTTAATTGAGTAGTAAATGAGATAAACAACAGATATTTTAGATTTCATGTATATGATTTCATGTGTTAGGTCAGACATGCAAAATACAGAAATCCAAACATTCAGCTAGTTGAAATATTAGCTCGATGAACTCTATTTGCTTTAAAAAGCTTTTCTTTTTTCCTTTATTGAAGATATCACCACAGGTTTTATTACAAATATCTAACTCCCCATTGCATTTAAACTCAGATTTGAGTACAAGAACATTTTTGAAAAATGAATTGAGGCAGATGTCTCTCCTGGATGGTTAGGGAGGGGCGCCTTCACAGGTCAAATTGCTCCTGGACCCTGTGTCCCCAGAAATCAGCCAAGACCCCCCATGACCCCGCAGGGCGAAAACCAGAGACCGTATCTCTGTAACCAGCCTGGGGTTTGTCTGCCTTCAACATGTGTTGACCGAAGGTGAGATGTCATCTAAACAACCATCCTCGTCTCACGATCCAGACTTTGTTCAACTAAGTGCTGTGCGTTCGTGACTTTTTATCACACAAATACTTTAACTTTCCATGTAGTCAAATGCCTGTACTTTTCCTATGGATTTCTTTAATTGGCTCCTGTGCGTAGAAATCCTTTCTGCATCCTCAGTCAGCGAGCCAGTTACAGTTTCTTCTTATTTTGATGCTTTCAGTTTTACAGATGACTGTTGAAATCACTTGGCAGATGGTTTGTGAAGTAAGAATGCAACTTAATTCTTTTTGTTCCCCACTAGTTTACCCAAAGGCCCAGCGTCATTTGGTGAATAAACCCAGCTCTCCCCAACTCTGTAAAACATGCTGTATTTGGCTGAGCAAGTCCCACTCCACTTTTTGCCTCTTTATCTTTCTTTCCTTTCTTCTCCCAGATTTTCTTGGCAATGTTCGCCTTAATTCTTCCCATTAGTTTTATTCCATGGCATTAGTTTGGAATTGTACTAGGCCTAGCCACTGATTTGGGAAGACCTGAGACATCATTTTTGATCCTCTTCCCCCAGTAGTTGAATTAGAGCCTGTAGGGATTTCTTGTGCAGATTCAGGCCTCACTGATTTCCTAGGCAGCAGGGTGCCTGGGGAAGAAGATACAAACCTGGGCTGGTCCTGCAGGGATGTGTTTGCTTTTGGTTTCAGTGATGCTGGGAGGTGTGGGTCCTGGCTGACTTCCGGGATGGGGGCCAAGGTTCCTTTGGGATCTGACCTCTGCAGATATCCCTCTGTAACTCCCGGCCTGAAGGGCCCCTGGCCTTGAAGGGGATACTTACAAACACTGGTGAGGACGGGGCAGGGTGGTCAGTGCTCCACTCACGTTACTGAGTCCAAGCTCATACCGTTCGCCACATGACAGGCCAGTAAATCGAGAGACGAGTTGTTGGGGGAAGGAATGGTGACTTTATTTGGAAAGCCAGCAGACTGAGAAGATGGTGGACTTGCGTCCCAAAGGGCCATCCCCCTCTCTTAAACTCTGTTTCCCTGGGACTGTGGTACCTCCTGTGGGTGAAGTCATGTCGAAGAGCAGGGGCTGGCAGAGGGCAGCGACCTCTTTCTTCCATTCTAGGGTGGCGTGGCTGCACATAGAAGGGGCACTTCCTCCTGTCCCAGGTGTCACAGAGGAGCCCAGTGGAAGGGATTAGCTGGACGGACGGGATGGTGGCTGTGAGCTGGTATCCACTGGGTTTGGGGTAGAGGAGGGTCCAGTGCAAAGAACGAGAGCCAGGAGGAGTGTGGACGTTTGGGGGAAGACCGCGTCGTTCACTGTGGCTCCACTCAGGACCCGAGCTTCCCCGCCTCGGTTCTGTGAAGTGTGGAGAGAGGGAGGCCGTGGTCCAGGCCCTCTGAGGGCTCCTAGACCAGGGAGGCAGGTACTGCACATGCGGGACCAGCAGAGGCCGGCTTAGGGCAGCATCAGGTCCTGAAGACCCAGACCTGTGGACAGATGGAGAGGGTCTAGGAGGGAAAGCTGTCATCAGCTGCCTGAGCTGGAACAGATCAGGCCCTGCGGGGAATTGTGCTCTATTTTTGATCTACGTAGAATCTCAGCTTCCTTTGTCTATAAAAGGAGATAAGGGGACATCTTCACAGGAAAGTTCTGGAGACAGTGTGGGACCCAGGAGAGTGGCCGGATCCGAGGCCAGCTTAGTGGACGCAGGCATCGTTGTGCCCCCTGGCGGGTCAGTCTTTGGCTGAGGGCTGCCCCAAGCGCTTCTGGCTTCTGCACGCAGTCCGAGCAGGGCCCGTCAGCCTGAAGGCTGTCCTCCCGCAGAGACAGGGGCGCCGGCGGTGGGAGGGAAGATGTGTTTGAAAGTGGTACAGGGACCCGCGCAGACCTCGGCCTGGGACGCTTGTTCTCAGCCCCACAGAAGCAGGCAGGGTGGGTGGTTGGAAGATGGTCCCTCCTCCATTTCTTGGGACGGTGCGAGGCACAGGAGTTTCTTACTAACCCTCTGCTGTGAGGGATAACGTGTGCGGCTTACTGGCCCATGGTGGTCACACTGGCCCACCAGAAACCATCTCTGAAGCTTCCCCACCATGTTGATTTCCCTCAGTTCTGCTGCAGGTATTTATGCCCTCAGATCTTATTGGAAATAGTCAACGTAATCACAGGATGCCTGTAACTATGCAAAGAGCCTTCTTGGACATAGTTAGCCCTTGGTTTCTACCACTGTTGGCTCCCAGTTCCTTGAAGACTGATGAGGTATAGGACAGGGGACATTGAGAACCTCAGGGAACTTTAAGATCTGAAGAGCTTCTTAATCATGTCAGGAGATGACAACATAAATCCCCACTGTCCCGGGCAGTCATTAAATACACGTGAGCATCTGAGTGCATTCGTACCTGCACCTTCCATCCTTTCTGTGCTGTACTCATCCTCCCCCGCCCACCCCCCCAGTTCTGGTAGTTTGCACCAGCCCCGCCGTGGAAGCGTAAGACCATGCACTTGTGGATTGCTTCAAACTAGCCAATCACAGGAGGCTTCAGAGATGAATGAAACCCATTGCTACCAGGGGCTGCAGTTCAACCTGCAGATCCTCCCGTGATAAGGGGTCCACTCATCTGCTCTTCTGAGAACCCAGCAGCTGGAATAAGGATTGAGACAGAGAAGCCAGAATTACATGACAGTACCACGTGGTCTGAGATGAGATTTTTTTTTTTTTAATTGAGTACAGTTGATTTACAATGTTGTGTTAATTACTGCTGTACAGCAAAGTGATTCAGTTATACACACATATGCACTTTGTAAAATATTCTTTTCCATTATGGTTTATCATAGGGTATTGAATATAGTTCCCTGTGCTATACAGTAGGACCTTGTTGTTTATCCATCCTATATATGCTAGCTTACATCTGCTGACCCCAACCTCCCACTCCATCCCTCCCCTAACCCCCTCCCCCTTGGCAACCACAAGTCTATTCTCTATGTCCGTGATTCTGTTTCTGTTTCATAGACATTTGTGTCATATTTTAGATTCCACATATAAATGATATCATATGGTATTTGTCTTTCTCTTTCTGATTTACTTCACGTAGTATGATAATCTCTAGGTCCATCTATGTTGCTGCAAATGGCATTATTTCGTTGCTTTTTATGGCTGAGTAGTATTCCATTGTGTGTGTGTGTGTATGTATATATATATATATATATATATACCACATTTTCTTTATCCATTCATCTGTCAATGGACATTTAGGTTGTTGCCATGTCTTGGCTATTGTGAATAGTGCTGCTATGAACGTAGGGGTGCGTGTATCTTTTTGGATTATAGTTTTGTCTAGAAATATGCCCAGGAGTGGAATTGCTGGATCATATGGTAACTCTGGTTTTAGTTTTCTGAGGAACATCCATACTGTTTTCCACAGTGGGTGCACCAACTTACATTCCCACCAACAGTGTTGGAGGGTTCCCTTTTCTCCACACCCTCTCCAGCATTTGTTATTTGTACACTTTTTAATGATGGCCATTCTGACCGGTGTGAGGTGATACCTCATTGTAGTTTTGATTTGCATTTCTCTAATAATTAGTGATGTTGAGCATCTTTTCATGTGCCTATTGGCCATCTGTATTCTTTGGAGAAATGTCTATTTAGGTCTTCTGCCCATTTTTGGATTGGGTTGTTTGTTTTTTTGTTGTTGAGTCGTATGAGCTATTTGTATTTTGGAAATTAAGCCCTTGTAGGTCGCATCATTTTCAAGTATTTCTGAGATGAGATTTTAAACATTATGATTCAAGCTCTCAAGAGATCTATCATCAGATCTAATTTTAACTATTGATATAAGGTAGAAATATCTCTTTCTTAGTTTTTTCCTAAGGTATTTTTCATTTAGTGTAAGTATCAAGAAACCATTAAAATAAGAATTGCAAGAGAAAAAAAATGATCAACTGTAAGGGTAAAAGAAAATGAATAGTGTGAAAATGTAGCATTTTCACTTCTGTTTTTCCATAAGTCCATTTAAAGTTCTGGGTCTTAGTTGTTGTTTACCGTTCTGTGGGATTCTCTATACATCCCGTGAAAGATGATACAGGAAAGTATGGAAGGCTTCAGGGTAAGCTGTACTCAGTTCTTCCAGAGAGAGAAAAAGAGCCTGGCATAAGAACCAAGTCTTCGTAGTTCTCAAAGATTTTGATGCTTTTATAAATTAAACATCATTCTGGAAACAGAGATAAATATCAATAAATTATGGCAAAGTAATTGTTGAAGGTTGACTGAACTGAAGGTACTTATACAGCTGCATGATTAAGTATTATTTAATTTAGCAAAACTGCCTTTGAGAAAACATTTTTTGGTGAGTGCTGGGAAAATGGACCAAGCTATTAAGCCATTTGACTTCAAGCACGTTTACACACCATATGAAAACCCAGCACAGAAGCAAGGAGAAAACCCTCTGACTGATAAAGCATTTTCCAATAAACTTAACATTTAACAGAAAAGGTCTTCGAATGGACGGTGAGGGGATGCAATCCACCTTGCCCTCTGTCTCGAGGAGGAGATGTGGAATCTTGTTTTTCCTGTAGTGTTGCTTTGGCTTGGCCACAACCATGCTCTACAATCCATTGACCCTGCCACCTGGTCACTGCCCCTCGTCCACGTCACATCCTCACCTGCGTCCCTCTCAGCTTGGATCTCAGGGTGTGGGGTCATAGCTCTTCCTTTGCATAAACCTTAATTTTCTTGTCTCTCTCAGGGGACTCCCCTGACTGAATCCAAACCCTGGTCTGTGTCTGCACCAGGCAGTCGGACAGGCTGGAAAACCACGGGCGCGTTGAGGGTGCGTGGCCGTTGATCTCAAGGGCTCCTGTTCCATTTATCAGTGCATCCACTCTCCTCTTCAGATCAGATTTGACAGACTTAAAAAAAAAAAATCACATTCACTTATATATGGGAGGGAGATAAAGTTTCAGAAACTAACACTACTCTGATGTTTCCTTTTCCCTTCTCTCTGATCCTGTCCTATTTCATTTACTTAAAGTGCGCTGATGGCGACCTTCTAAATCGATTTCACAGCCCACTCATGGGCTTGGAAAAAAAGAAGCCCTGGACTATTTCATGCTGATTCCTCCCTTCTAGAACCTCCCACGCACTCCTCGACCTCCTCACTTTCAGTTGATGACCTTACTTCTTATTTCACTGAGATGCTAGAATTAGAAGAACTTCCATTACTCCTGCCCTGAAACTACCAACAGACCTGCATCTGGATGCACCTGCTGTGTCCCCCTCCTGCCACGATGGATAGAACATCTGTCCTCCTCTCTGGGGTCCACCCCTGAGCTGGTGCAGTGTACCCCAACTTTTCCCCATACTCGAGGATATCCCTCCCACAGTGGCTCCCTCTCTGTCCTGGATCACCAGTTTCCTGGCGTCTCTACCGACTTGCTTCCGTCCAGGTACAGTCATACCGTAATATCACCCATCTTTAGAGAAGCTTCCCCTGACCCCACACCTGCCTCCCACTCCTCCCTCTTCACAGGGGTGTGCTCTCTGTCTCCACTCCCCCGTCCATTCTTTCCTAGACCCACTCCCATCAAGGTCTTGTAACCCCATCTGACCTTGTCAGGGGCACGCGTGACCTCCATGTTGCCAAATCCTGTGGCCAGTTTTTGGTCCCCATCTCCCTCCATCTTCCAGTAGCATCAGACACAGGTACCTGCCCTTCCTTCTTACAAATACTTGGCTTTCAGCACCACACTTTCTCTTGCTTTTCCTGCTTCGCTGGGGGCTCCTTCTCAGCCTCCTTTGCAAGCCCCCCCGCCATTTCCTTAATCCCTGACCATCGAGTGCCTTGGGGCTTAGTCCTTGGTCTCGTCTAGTTGATTCTTCCGCTAGGCGATCTCAGCCAGCCTTGCTGCTCTCAATCCCACCTGCATGCGATGGTTTCCAAGTCAAGCCTCTGTGAAACTGCAGCCGCTATTGGGTGCCCAGTGGCCTCTGGGGTATCTCCGCTCGGTGGGCTCGTAGGAATCTCAGACTGGTTGTGCCCCAAGCGGACTCCTTGTCCTGCCTGCCTGGTCCTGCCCCCTCCTCTCATTTCCCCGGTTCATCCAGTAGCTCCATTCTCCCAGGTTTTCAGGCTCAACACCATGGACTGCCCCCCTACCCCAATATCTTGCATCCAGTCCATCAGCAGGTTTGATCAGCTCTGCCTTCAAGCAGTATCCCTGAGCTGTCCACATGTCACCCGCCCACTGCCACCACCTCTAAGCCCCCATCGTCTCTTACCTGGAGTCCTGCAGTGTCTGCCTGACGCATGGCTTTGCTCTGTTCTTGCCTCCCTGCTGTGTTTCTCTCCACGGGGTACTCACAGCCGACTTAAAAACATGTCAGTGCCTTTCCTTCCAGTTTTCATCTCACTCAGAGTAAAACCCACAGCTTTCTCCACAACCCGCAAGTCCCTTTGTGGCCAGGGCTCAGCACCCGTCTCCCCTCCCCTCCCGCCCTCCCATGAGGTGGTAAGCCTGCCCCCGTCCCAGCCCTGTCCGGCTCCTCCTTAGCCAGGGATGGGCTCCCTCCAGATCCCCATGTGACCCGCCCTCACTGCCTCTGGTCTCTCCAGAGCATCACTGCAGAGACGGTGTCCCTGACCGCCCCGTGAAAAACAGCAAATCTACCCACGCCCTCCTCAGTGTTCTTCCGGCATCTGTTTGCACCTGACGCGCACTGGGCAAGTCGGGGGTTTGTCTGGTTTGTCCCCAGAGTAGTGCTGGCATATCTATAGCAGGTACTTAATAAAAACTTGTTGAATTAAATAGTTAAGGCACAAAGAATCTTGAAGCTTGGGCGGGGTGACTAAAGAGCCAAAATATCCCTTTGGGCTAAAAATAAAAGTACGCCTGTTGTGAGACAGCTTCCCAGTTTCCTGCAGGAGATGCTGCCCGCTTGGCTGCACCAGCCCAGGGCACTGGGGCCGTGCTGTGGAATCAGGAAGAACACGAGCCTTGGAAGCTCTTTCTCTTGATTCTTTTCCCCAAACCCTGGAAAATGTTTCTGCAAGAGAGATTTTTTTAAGTGTAAGTACATGCAGTGCTCAACTTTAAGACAGAGATAAAGACATTTGGAAATTTGAATGCAGCCTCCAGAAGGATCGGAGGGATGGGCCGAAGGACTGTGATGCTTACAGCTAATAAAGGCTCCAGACCCGGGAGAGTTGCTTCCGTCCTCCTGAAGAGGACGCCGCCCTGCAAACCCCGGTGACAGACGAGTTTCAACCCACGTGCGTGACCGGAGGGGCCAGGCGGGACCGCTACATAATTTGCGGGGCTCAATGCAAAATGCAAATGGGGGCGCCCTGGTCAAAAATTATTAATAATTTCAAGGAGGTGTCAGAGCGTTAAACCAAGAGTGGGGCCTTCCTGAATGCAGGGCCCGTGCGACCACACGGGTCACATACCACGGAGCTCGCCACGGGCCACGTGAGACGTGAGCTTCTGCTGACCAGGGCTTCAGGGTCCAGCTGACAAGCATGCCAGCCAGGAGCACCAAGCGCCTTTGAGGTGGTTACCCCCTGTGTTGTCCCCTGGGACACAGGAAGTGGTTTTATTTTCCCTCTTTTTTTCAGATCGTAGACCCGAGGCACAGAGAGGTTAAGTAACTTGTCTGTGGTCACAAAGCGTGAAAATGGAAGAGCCGAAATTCAAACCTGCTCTGTCAAATGCCAGGACCTACACTCTTAGCCACACCCATCACATCTCCAGAGCATCTCTTTGTGGAAATACGAAGGTGTATTAGAGCTGCCGTAACTCCCTCTGGAGGTGCCGAGGACAGAACCGGTCTGGGCCCCTCTCCTACCTTCTGGTGGCCCTGAGCAATCCTCAGCCAGCGGACGCAGGGCTCCAGTCTCCACCTGCGTCCTCCGGTGACGTCCTCCCTCTGTGTCCGCACATGGCCTTCCCTCTGCACGTGTCTGTGTCCAAATTTCCCCTTTTTATAAGGACCCAGGTCACACTGGATTAGGGACTTAAAGACCTCATCTTGACGAAATCAGCATAGACCCTATTTCCAAATAAGGGCCCATACTGTGTGGTGCTGGGGATCAAAACCCCACTGATCTTTTGCAGGACACATAATTCAACCCATAACAGGATGTAAAGTTGGAAACTGATCAAATATGCAGGAAGTGTGACCAGTGCACATGGTCAGAAGTAGAGTCAGGCATTCTCGGTGGTGAGTAGTTACTCTGTGGTCAAAGCGCCCGATAGGAATCACCTCACTCCTGCCCTCCTGCCTTGTTCTCAGGGCAGGGAGTCCTCGGCACCCTCCCAGAAGTGGAGGAAGCCGAGAATGGGAGCCCAAGGCTTAAAGAAATGACAGGTGAAGTGGGTGGATCTTGACTGCTGGTTCGGAGGTGTGCTGTCCGTTAAACCACCGCTCTGCTTTCAGTGATGTCCAACAGCGCTGGGTGCCAGGGTCCCTGGAGAGTCAGCCCTTAACAAACCACAGCTTCTTCTTCTGCTGCCTCAGGGCGTGCTAGAGACCAAATGACTGGATTGGGGAGATGAGTAATAGAACTTCCGAATTCCTAATAATGCAGATTCTGATCACAGCCTATTAAAAATAACATCATGGAGTGTGACACTAAAAATAAAATAATAAAAAAGATTCTATGATATTACGTAAATACCATAAAATAATATATGCACGTAATAAAAAGAATAGATTTAGCTTTGTAGAAAACTCATGGTCTTGCCCTTGCTTTCCCCCTGACCAACACCATGACCTTGGAGTTTCCTCCGTTCAAACCCTGAGGTTCTGTCCCGTGGAACCACTGCTGTCACGCAGGGGCAGGATTCAGAGGTCTCTGCAGGCTCCCCTCTTTTTTCTCACAGAAAACTGGTGAGGGCAGAGCTCAGGTTCCTGAACTCAGCTTACGTAATGCATCTGAACTGGCTCCAGCATCGCCTGCCCCTTCCCACCCCCTGAAGCCCGGCACTGAAGCAGGAGAGAACCTTGGGATTGTTCAAGAGGACGGGTGACAACACCTGCGCTCAGTGGAACCAGCCCTGACTTATGTTTCCAGCGGAAGTCAGACAGGAATGTGGAGTGGGCACATTGTATTTTGCTTGGAGCAGCATGTGATAAAAGGGATATTTTTGCAAGTAGAGAAAGAAGTGGGGAAAGAGCCAGAGATCACAGAAAATGGAGAGGAATATTTAGTCGGGAAAAGCCACGATTCCCCCTGTCTGCTGCCACTGTGACGCGTGAAGGAATTGAAAGTGCCAGTAGAAAAGTATTCCTGTTCTAGAGAAAGGGTCGAAGGGAATGAAACCCTAGCATTCATTCAAAGTGCTATTGAGGACCATACGTCAGGTGCTGAAGTGAACGGGTGGGGTACCCACTTTTGTGCTTCCTTAAGTCTTCCAGGCCGTCGCCACAGTCCAAGCCATCCTCTTGTCTTGTGAGGAGGAGGATGAATGTCGCCCCATATCCGCTGGTTCCGCATCTGTGGAGTCAACCAACTGCAGATCAAAAATATTTTTTAAAAATTCCAGAGAGTCCCAAAAAGCAAAACTTGAATTTGCTGTGTGCCAGCAACTACTTACGTAGCATTTACATTGTATTTACAACTGTTTCCATTGTATTAGGTATTATAAGTAATCTGGAGATGACAAAGTATATGGGAGGATGTGCCTAGGTTATATGCAAATACTACACCATTTTATATAAGGGACTTGAGCACCCGTGGATTTTGGTATCTGAGTGATTGTAATAGGATTTTACCTTAAAAAGATCACCCTGACTGCTGGTTACAGAAAGGGTTTCAGTGGAGCAAAAGTGGCCTCGAGGGGACCAGACGGGAGAGTCTTGTAATCCTTCAGAGGGCGGCTCTGGGTTCTCGGGAAGAATCAGAGGCACTGTTTAGAGAAGACCCAGCAGAGCTCAATGATGGATTTGCTGTGAGGCGTGCAAAGAGGAAATCATCCGGGATGGCCCCGGGCTTCCTGCATTGACCGCTCGGGTTGGCGGAGGTGCCCTTGCAGGAGATGGTAAACCTGGGAGGAAAAGGCGTGACACTGAAGAATCCCCTGTTGTATGTGTGAAGTTTGCAGTGACAGTGGGAACTCAGGCGGAGGCGTCAAGGAGACTGACTCCAGGGCCTGGAGCTTAAGGGAGCTTTGGGCTGCAAACCCACAGTTAGCCGTGTCAGTATATCTAAATCCAGGGGAGGGTGACATTGTCTATAGAAGAGGTATGGAGGTGTTGTCCTAGGGTTAGCTCATGGAGCAGGATGGTCATAAGTGCAGAATTTTATGTTTCTTGATCTGGTGACCGGAGTCTGAAAATGTTGCAGCTCAAGGGTTGTTGCTGGTTCATTTCTCTTAACTGCTTATCTTCCCCGCAGACAGAGCCTCTCTGATAGTTGGGACTCATCTGGCGCCCTCTAACACACGGTTTCTGAGTCTGATGGAGAAGGGCGTTGGGGCTGAAGAGACCACTTGATTTTGTCGATAGGGTCCTGAGGGCTGACTGAACTAGGCATCATGGTGAGAGCTGACCTTTACTGAGTCTGTGCACGTCTCGTACCCCGCACAGTCCATGCACTGTCTTTTCAAGTGCTTGCACCAGTCCTGAAGATGGGTACTCTTCTTATGCCCATTTGACACTGGGAAGACGGAGGCTTGGACAGCATGAGTGACCTGCTCAAGGTCAAGCTAATCAGGGCTGGAACAGTTTGGCCCCAGGTGTATCCATGGACAGAGCCCGATTCTCCGAGTCATCAGAGTGAGGAACTTTCCATCACGTGACCCACCGTCGTGCAGGTGGCTGTGGGACTCAGTGCATCCGGGGACCTGTGTTCCCCCCACCCTCCCTTGTCCGAGCCTCCAGCTCGGCTCCCGCCACAGCTGTAGAGAAATGCTCAGGAAATCTGGTTTCACAATTTCCCTCTGAAATAGAAATACTTAACACAAATATTTTTGTGACGTTTATAGTTCGTTAAACACTTTCTTAGGCATTCTCAAACTTCCATCCTTTCTGTGCCCTCAAGTCTACCAATAATTTCTTTGCAGTGAGTTGATGAAATAGGAAAAGGGGTGAAGGGCGGCAGTGGAGGTGTGAAGGCGCACGGGTACCGCCCCACCCCGCCTTTAACTATCTTCTCTCTTATTTGTAAGGCTGTATTGCTGGTGGACCATCAAATTCTTTAACAAAGAAAGAATTTCAACTAATAGATTGGTTATAGGTTTTTTCCCTTCTTTTTTAATTGTAAAATATAACAAAATTTACCATCTTCACCATTTTAAGTGTACAGTTCAGCGACATGAAGTATATTCAGATTGCTGTACATCCATCCCCACCTTCCATCCACAGAATTCTTTTCATCTTTCCGAACGGAAATACCCACTAAACAATAACTCTCCATCCCTCTCTCTCCAGATCCTGGCAACCACCACTCCACTCTCTGTCTCTGATTTCCACAACTCTAGATGCTTCATTATAAGTAGAATCATACAGTATTTGTCTTGTTTATTGGCTTATTTCATACAGCATAAATGCTATGTATTTACTACATGAAATACTGGCTTATTTCACTTAGCATAATGTCCTCAAGGTTCAACCATATTGTAGCACATGGCAGAATTTCCTTCCTTTTTAAGGCCGAATAATATTCCATTGCATGTAATACCACATTTTGTTTATCTGTTAATCTGTCAGTGGGCACTTGGGTTGCTTCCGCCTTTTGACTGTTGTAACTAATGCTTCTCTGAACATGCAAGTTCAAATATCTCTTTGAAAGAGATATTTGTTTTCAGTTTTTAGGGGTGTATACCCAGAAGTGGAATTGCTAGATCATATGGTAATTCTATTTTTAATTTCTTGAGGAACTGCCATACTGTTTTCCATAGCAGCTGCACCATTTTGCATTCCCACCAAGAGTTCACAAGGGTTCCGATTTCTCCACATCTTTGCTAACACTTGTTATTTTGTTTTTGTGTGTGTGTGTGTGGCTTTTTTGGGTAATAGTCATCCTAATGGGTACGACATAGTATCTCATTGTGGTTTTGATTTGCCTTTCTCTAATGGTTACTTACATGGAGCATCTTTTTATTTGCTTGTTGGTCACTTGTATATCTTCTCTGGAGAAATTTTTACTCAAGTCTTTTGACCATTTTTAAATCTAGCTGTTTGTTTTTGTTGTCAAGTTGTAGAAGTTCAGTCTATATTCTGGATATTAATCCTTTATCAGATACATGCTTTGTAAATATTTTCTCCCATTCTGTGGGCTGCCTTTTCACTCAGTTGCTTGTGTCCTTTCAGGCACACATGTTTTTTAATTGTGATGTAGTCCAATTTATCTTTTTTTTTTCTGTTGTCTGCTTCTGGAGTCGTACCAAGAAATCATTGCCAGATACAATGTCTTAAAGTTTTTCTCCTATATTTTCTTGCAAGAGTTTTATAGTTTTAGCTTTTACACTTCGGTCTTTGATCTGTTTTAATTTTTGTATATGGTATGAGTTAAGGGACCAGCTGCGTTCTTTTGCATGTGGATATCCATTTTTCCTAGCACCATTTGTTGGAAAGACTGTCATTTCCTCATTGAATGGTCTTGGCACTCTTATTGAAAATTATTTCACCATATATGCATGGGTTTATTTTTGGGCTTTCTGTTCTAATCTGTGGGTCTTTTTGTCTGTCTTTATGCCAATACCACATTGTTTTGATTACTGTAGCTTTACAGTAAGTTTTGAAATTAGGAAGTGTGAGTCTTCCAACTTTGTTCTTCTTTTTCAAGATTGTTTTGGCTATTCAGGGTTTCTGGAGAGTCTATATGAATTTTAGGATGAATTTTTCAATTTTTGCAAAAGAAAATATGGTGTTGGTATTTTGCTAGGGATTGCATTACATCTGGTTAGTATTGACATCTTAACAATATAAATCTTCCAATCCAAAATGCTGAATGTCTTCCCATTTATTTGTGTCTTCTTTAATTTCTGTCAACAACATTTTGTAGTGTTCAGTGTATATCTTTTGCCTCCTTGGCAAAATTTAAATTTATTCCTAAGTATTCTTTTTAATGTGATTGTAAATGGAATTGTTTTCTTAATTTCCTTTTTGTACTGTTCATTTTAAATGTGTAGAAATGCAACTGATTTTGTGTGTTGATTTTGTATCCTGCAACTTTGCTGAATTCTTTTATTAGTTATAATTGTTTGCAGAATCTTTAGGATTTTCTAACATACAAGATCATGTCATCTGCAAACAGAGGTAACGCTTCTTTTCTTTCCAATTTGGATACCTTTTATTTCTCTTTCTTGCCTAATGCTATGGCTAGGGCTTCCAGTACTGTGTTGAATAGAAGTGGTGAAAGTGGGCGTCCTTGTCTTATTTCTGCTCTTAAAAACAGGAGGGAGTGTTTTTTAATCCTCCTCCATCCTTTAATCCTTCTCCATCATTAACAGCAAAGTGTTTTGGATTTTTGTTTGTTTTTTCATCCTGTTTGAATGTGAAGCCTTTAAAGGGGCTGAGGATGCAGGCAGAGGCTGTGGAAATCCTGGTGAGGTGGGCAAAGGAAGGATGCTGATGGGCATTGCTGGGGGAAACACAAGGAAATGGGGAATAAGTGTGTGACTGAGCCGTGCCCCCAGGAGTGGGGTTACACCAACTACTGGTGGCCTGGTCCATACAAGCTCCTTCCCCTCTAAGCCCAGGGGACCCCTTCCCCATCCCCACTCCACCGGGGCCCCTTCTGCCTATGGCTCCCTGCTCACCTGTCTGCTGGGGTCTTTGCCCCAGTGGAGAGCCAGGGTGGGGTAGCCCCAGTCTCACTGAGGAAAAGGTCGTTTGGAACCTGAGCTCTGCTTTCTTCACATTTTTTCCTCCACACAGGAAGTTTTAAATCCCACACTCCAGTTACCATAAAATGACACCACAGGGATTAAACAGGCTTTTATAAATTGTTGATTAGATTTGACACCGCCCCCCAACATAGCCCAGAGCTTCCAGAAAATGACGATTTTCAACTAAACCCTCAAGTAAACTGGAGCCATCTTGACTCACGGCAGAAACATTCACCAATATTTTTCTCTAACTTTATATTTGTTTCCAGCTGAGAATCAACCTTCTTTGTGATGAGGGGGATTTCCTGTTCACATGAACTCTTTCATGGCTCTGGTGCAGTTTTTTTTTTTTTTATTTTTTTAATTTTTTTGGCTGCGTTAGGTCTTCGTTGCTGAGCATGGGCTTCCATTATGGTGGCTTCTCTTGTTGTGGAGCACGGGCTCTAGGCGTGCGGGCTTCAGTAGTTGTGGCTTGCGGGCTCTAGAGCGCAGGCTCAGTAGTTGTGGCGCACGGGCTTAGCTGCTCCGCGGCATGTGGGATCTTCCCGGACCAGGGCCCGAACCCATGTCCCCTGCATTGGCAGGTGGACTCCCAACCACTGTGCCACCAGGGAAGCCCTCTGGTGCAGTTTTCATTCCACAAGAATTCAAAAATACTGTGAAAAAACAAACAAAATGGTCAGGGGGAGCAAAACCTTGCTTTGTGGCATCCCTGGGCTTTTACTTTGCTGGTTTTTTTAAAGTCAGATTTCACTCTTAGAAACAAAAACATAATTGAATATTGGGAGACTTGGGACCTCTGATTAGAATTGACACATGCTACAGTCCAGTCTTACGGGGTATGATTTTCCTCCAAATCTAATGAAATTCCCAGAAAGGCAAATAATGCTATAGAAGCTATATTTTCAATGGAAAAGAAAAAAATCATGTCTCTGTTTGAGGTCTAGCTGAATAGATTTTTATTTGTTTGGAAAGGAAAATAAAGTCTCCTGATACAGAAGTGATAACTTTAGAAATGCAAGGGGTATTATTGCCCCTGGGCATTTACAAATTTATCAATTATCTACATGAACATGCTTCCTTGACAGGTGTTATAAAACAGGTGCAGTACAGGGGTTCAGACAAGATGGTGCATTAAATTTGCATAAGCATTTACGTAGACAAAGAACTTTAGACAACAAAAGACCCTAAAAATTGTTGAATCCTAGCACCTAACTTTACAGAAGGGGAAACCAAGTCCTAGAAAAGTTAAATTATGTGTCCAGGTTCTTACAGCTCCCACACTTCACGCTTGAGGCCCTGTGGGCCATTTATTTAGGTGTTGCTGGGGTGAATAACAGTTATGTTTGATTTTAATCTCACATCACTAGTTGCTTTTTGTCCCCTTTCTGGAGAGAAAGCAGTCTAATCTAGCAGGAAAGACATTTCGTGTTTTTGTTTGCTTTTATGAGATATGAGAGATTGTAAATTGTACTTTTATGACTGAGTTGTTTTTACCTATTTGGATTTTTCTTCTTAGTTTGTTGCTTCCCGTGTGTTACCTGCTCTAATTTCAAACTTATCTTTTTCTAATTTTTTCAAATTAAATAAGTAAAAAAAAAAAACCAAAAAAACCCCAGAAACCAGAAAACAAAACAGCATCATATTTGCTCTTTTTGTTCTTGACATCACAGAGGACAATGTCACCTGAAAAAAGCCTGAGTAAAACAGTGACCCAGAGGAGCTGGACTCTGAGACCTGAAAGAACTGATTTTGCTCCTAGTTATCTTTTTATGGGTTTGTCCAAGAGTGGTTATGATTTATAAAAAACATGTCTTAAGTTGAATAGAGCTCTTTTGATGAGAATTTTTTAAAAGTCTGTGATTAAAAGAAAAATAGTTCCCACTGTGCTGGGAACCTTCTCTACTTCATACCCTTCAGGGTCCCCACATAGTTTGTGAAGTCACCTCCTTGATCCCATTTTACAGATGGGTAAACACAGGCTCTGAGAAGTTAAGTAAGCTTGTCCCAAGTCACAGAGTTCGTAAGTGGGGCCAGAGCCAAGATTTGAAACCAGGAGCGGACTTCCCATGCCACATCCCAAACACAGAGCAGATGCTGGGAGAGCCCCGAGCCCCTTGGGGTGCAAGGAAGGAAACTGAGGCCCAGAGAAGCCACAGAGCTGCCTCGTTAGTGTCTGGGATGGTGGCCCAAGCTTCCCGACTTTCCCACGACTCCAGGGTTCCTCAAAGACCAGCAGTGGAGAGGCTGGATCTTGAATTGGGGAACACTACAAAGAGTAGAATTTGGATTGGGGAACATATTAAGTCAAAAGGTACGAATACCCATGAGAAAATTAAAAGTAACTTAAAAGAGAAGACAGGGGACTTCCCTGGTGGTGCAGTGGTTAAGAATCTGCCTGCCGGTGCAGGGGACACGGGTTCGAGCCCTGGTCCGGGAAGATCCCACATGCCATGGAGCAGCTAAGCCCGTGCGCCACAACTACTGAGCCCGCGAGCCACAACTACTGAGCCCGCGCGCTGCAACTACTGAAGCCCGCACACCTAGAGCCCGTGCTCCGCAGCAAGATAAGCCACTGCAATGAGAAGCCCGCGCACTGCAAAGAAGAGTAACCCCCGCTCGTTGCAACTAGAGAAAGCCCGTGTGCAGCAACGAAGACCCAACTCAGCTAAAAATTTTTTTTTTAATTAAAAAAAAAAAAAAAAAGAAAGGGCCATGCAGCTGACCCTGTGAGAATGCTAATGGCAGTGTTTCGGAGGATCTATCCACTTGGGTCACTGCAAAGCGATACGAGGAGACCTGACTGGTGATGTTCTTTGAATTCTGTGTCCAAAGAAGCGGTGTCGGGCCTGGGAGGGGATTACGGTGCGGACGGGGAGGGTGTCTGATTTCTGGCTCAATTCTCAACTACATCAGCCAGTTCTCCAAGACAAATGCTGCATCTTGTGTGTCAAAGCGAGACCAGGCATTCAAAGCCCAGATAAAAATGATCTTCACAATAATAATAACAACAGTAGTTACTCTCCACCGTGTGCTGCCCCGCAGCTAAGGGCACTTCTGGTTATGTTATTGAGTCTTCCAGTCATTAAGCTGAAGGGTTGTGATAGATATCAAAAAAGCACACAGTCAGCAAAACCAGATGCTGAGGAACAGTGTTGAAGGGAACTTCTGGCTTGTTTCTTCAGAGGCTGACTTCTGAGCACGGCTGGCCCCCGGCCAGTGTGGAAGAGGGGAGGGACGGAGTGAGCAGCTCATGGGGCAGCTTCTCTGGGCCAGGCCCTGGGCTGGACGTGCCACCGATGTCAGCTCCTCCCATTCTTACTGCATCCCGGGGTTAGCTGTTAACTTCCCACTGTTCATGGGTCAGCAGAGCTGAACTTCAGGCGGGTGTAATTTACTGGCTTGGGATCCCAAGGTGAGAAGATATGGAGGCCGGGATTTGAGTGAGGAACGTGATTCCAAATCCCAGGACCCGTGATGCCTCCCAGGAAGAAAAACAGATTCATTTTGGCCGCGCTTGTCAAACTGTAGCCAAGCCGAGAGCCTCAGATAAGTAAGCGTCCCCAGATCCAAAAGTTAGAAATTGGAGTCTATTTACAAACCTGAACACTTAGAGATTTTCTAAAATAAAACCTTTGCTGCTGAGACCACGCAGCCACACCACACTTCTAAAAGCATCACAGCTATTGCTTACAGAGCTCACGGCAGTGCGATGGATTTGGTTTCGATCGGAACCAGCATATTTTGTGCCTCGAGGGAAAGAAGACACCAAATCTCAAGTCAGCCCAAGCCTAGCAAAACCCACCCCACGCGGGGAGTCTGAATGTTTGCCCTAAAGAAACGCTGTTACGGCTGGTGTAATAGTTGAGTCTTCTCCTCCCTGTGAGAGCCTCTTTAATAGATAATAAGCTTTCATTTCTGATTATAAAGGTACTATCTACGTATACACAATTAGAACAATTCCGAAAGATTCAGAGACGAAAATATAAAACACCAAAGCTCATTGATGGAATTCTTGGGCCAGAGTGGAATGTGATTCAGAGCATGAGTTGCTAACGGAGAAGATATTTCTTGAGAAGCTTCATCCATCGTGGAGGCAGCTATATAATTGGGGCTCTGTTCAAAAGAAGGCATTCAAATAACCTGGAAGCAGTCGTGACCCAGGGCTATTTGCAGAGATAGCTTCCCATCACGGTCATGAATTTCTGGGTTTTGAAGAAGCACTGTCTCCCAAAAAGTCCAATCACAAGGGGCCATGGTGTTTCATTCTTTGCTGAGACATCCCGTGCCCTGCCCTCCTCTGAACCTAGGGTGTCATAAATCTCAGGTCAAACCCAGTGTGGACAGGGGTATCACCGTGGGACCCCCGTGGAGCAATGCAGTTAGGTGAAGCACGCAGCCTCCAGGAGATGGCTGGGACTGAAGCAAGAGGCTGGCGGAGAGGCAGTGCTGTGTGGTGAACAAGAGCGTGTGCTGTAAAGCCACGGGACCTCACTCGCTAGCTGTGTGTATCGAGGCAAATGAATGAACGTCTCTGAGCCCCAGTTTCTTCATATGTGAAATAGGGCTAAGAACAGCCCCTGTCACAAAAGAGAGAATTAGAAAGAGTTATGCGTGCGTAACGGTTCAGTCTGATGGGCAGTGAGGACGATAATGGAGGTCCTGAATGGGGGGCAGGGCCTCCGTGCATTTTACGCCAGGTTTCCCAGTAACAGAGACGCAGGGCAGCCACAGCCTGACCGGATGGTTGTGTTTGCTTGGAGAGGTTAGTAAATAAACCCCAAACTTTCAGGGCTTAACACAGAAAGGTGTATGTCTGGCAGTGTGTGTTGGACGGCTCTTCTGCAGGTCGGGGCTCAGTGCCCCGGGCTGTCCTTTACTGCAGCAAGTCATCAGGAACACACAGTTACAAGGTCACTGCAGGAGGGGCGAAGGGGCTGCAGACTGGGATGGTTAAATCCCACGTCTAAGAAGGACACACGTAACTACCACCCCTATTTAGCTGGACAGAACCCAATCCCATAGACTCCCCAGATGCAAGAAGGTCTGAGAAATAGACGGGGCACGTGGGTGCTTGGGGAGCAGCCGTGGCCTCTGCCACAGGGGCTGCCGTGCTGGACGCAGTGCTGTTGGATCACCTACTTATTACGCTGCTAGATATAATCATGGAGCGCAAGAGAGAGAGCCACTGACTGTGACTTTGAACAGGTGAGGTTGGGGAAACTCGTGTCCTGGCTTCAGGGATCTGTTTAGAAAAGCAGCAGTGTTGCATCACCTGGAAATCCTGCATCCACATCCCCTTCACCGTGCTTTGACAAGAGGCAGATGCCAACAGCGGAGGATGGTGTGCTACTTGGTTTGGTTTTTTCCAGGAAAGGTGTATCCAGGTGGAAATCTGTGGCCAGTCTCCCTAACCTGTGCTTGCACTTATAACGCTCCTTACGGTGAAGGGTGCAAAGCCTTCATGCAGACGTATGCACTGAAGGTTGTTGACCATCAAAGGCCCCATGATCAAAGTCCCAGATCATCACAGAAATGTTAACGTTTCTCCTGACAGGCTGCTTACTTAAGGGAGAGTGATTTAGAACACATTTTAAATAAAGTCCTGTTTAATTCTTTGAGGTTTTAATGCCTAAATGGTTAGGCATTCCTTATCTGGGCTCTGTGACCAGATCCCACAGACCCACATTAGACAAAGTAGATATTTACAGGAGAATTAGTCATAAAATATGCAGTGGATTGATTGCACTAGATTGGCCTTTCTCACAAAGCTCCTTGAGGGAAGGGTCCAGCTGGAGCCTGCCTGTTCCTGGCCGTGTGCCCAGCATCTAACCCCATGCCAGGCATGAAATGTGTATTAAAAAGTGTTGATTATTGTAAAATAATGAAATTTAAAAATAACTGTTGATTTGATGAACTGATCTCTCCAAGAATTCAAAACAGCGGTGATCTTGTGTGTAAATGTTCATCTTTCTTTCCTGCGTTCAAAATGCTTCCCTTGCTGCTGAGTAGGACATGAGCTTTGCGTGGCCTCTTCTGAAACAGGACCCAGGTGGATTGTCCTTGTCTGAATCACTAAGGTGGGCCCTACCTGGCGAACAGGTGCATTGATCTCAGCCACTCAATGAGTATTTCGTGGGCTCCACTGCACACCTGGATGCTGGGACGCCAGCTCCTGCCTGTAATGGGTGGGGTGGGGACGTGGAGTGCCCGCCAGCCTTGTGGCAGAGTGAGGGGCTGGGGAGGCGACCGTGAGCCGTGTCCACGTCTCCGCAAATGACAGCTCCTTCCACACGCGACCTCAGCCAAGAATTCGCCGCAGAGACGATGCTGGGGGTTGGTGTCAGGTTTTCAGAGCCCCACAGGATGGGGTCTGCGGGAGGGATTCTGTCGAATTCAACTCCAGCTCAGCCTGCTGCCCTGATTTCTCTGTTGCATCAGGAAACAACAAATGTTCCCCTGTTGTTTGAGTGCTGACTGGAAGAGGCTTCCGTGGTGAACAGGGTTTACGTTAGTGTGGTTCCCTCACGCTGAACTCCTCCCTCCCACAAATATTTACAGAGACGTTGCTGTGTCCGCAGGCCCGGGTCAGAGAAAGCCGAGGGTCCTCCTCACCACCCGCCCTTTAAATACTCAGCCGCAGCCCCACCAGTGGTCCAGAGTCTGCTCGGCACTCCCATTGGGACCTGCTCGGGAGCTTCCCAGACCCGGGGGGCATTGCATCCACAACCCCTGTCCTTCTCGCCCTGTTTGGGGCCACCTTCCTTCCTCTGACCTGGGTGATGACTGTCCCACTGGAGGCTCTGGGAGGCTGGAGGAGAGGCCCCCCCAGGAGGCTGCCTCACTCCGGGTGCCTCTAGAAGCAGGCCCTGAGCAGAGATCCGATTGTAAGTGATTCATCGGGGGGAGGGGGATGTTGGGGCCGGGGAACCCTAGGAAACACCAGGAGGGGAGCGGGGGAGCTGGGAGGCAGCTGATCCAGGGTGTGTGATCTGTCAAATGAGCCTGCGGACAAGGTCGGTGTCAACCTGACTCAGTCACCCTGCTGAGGGTGAGCGCTGGGGGGGCCCAGGATTCCGACGCCTGCTCCCAGCAGGCCTGAATGGGGGCTGTTTGGCGGGAGGGGGGGCAATTCCCAGCCCTCAGGCCTGCCGTGCCCCCGGGAAGGGCCTGTCCTCCTCTCCCCCAGCCACAGACATCCTCCGGTGTTGGGGGGGACAGCGTCTCCTGCAGGGTGTGTCTGAGCCGGGCTGGCACCGAGGCCGGGAGCGCCCTCCTCCAACCCCGAGGATTATCTGAATTTAGGCAGAAACTTGAATATCCCAGGGCAGCTTGAAACCCAGATGTGGCTTTCCCAACGACTTCTGCTACCTGAGGTTTCATTCAGGGTGGCAGATGGCGTCAGGGGCTCTGCCCTCTTCTGATCTGGTCGGGGCAAGTTGGGATGTTTTGGTGACAGCTGATGATATTTAAGAATTTTTGCTCCGGTCTGCTTTAGTTGTCAGAAAATCTTTTAAACAATTGGTTTTGTGGGTGCGTGTGTGAAGGCATGCTAGTGATGACAAAGCGTTCCTTGTTTAAAAAGTTACCTATACTGCTGCGCTGACACATTCTTGTATTGTGAAGAGTATGTAGGTTTGGCTAGAACAGACATATTTAATGCAGTAAATGGCATTTCGACATATAGAGCTCTGAGTTACAATGGAATGCTGGTTGCTTAGGTCCAAATATCTTTGCGTAACTTCCCAAAAAATAACCCAAATCAACAAATAGAGCAAAGAAAACCATTGTTTACAGATGCCGTCCATATTTCAAGGAGACAGAATTCTACAAACTTCCAAGTTACCTGTGATTAATGAGATAAACACCCAAGTCCAGCCAGGCAGCTCTGGAGCCCAGCCCTGTCCGGAGCAGTGGGCAGAGATAGCAGAGAAAATGTTGAGAAAAGGACAGGAGTCTGGGGAGCCTGTGGTGACCTAGCCCAGAAAACATCACCCCTACAAAGACAAGCCCCATCCTGGGTGGAAATACTGGAATGCGTGTGGGACCCGAGGCTTCGAGACAGAAGGGGAACCTTGGAAGGTTGCCCCTTGGAGAAGATGTGGAGAAAGAACAGTGAAGGAGACCTGTAGAGATGAAAGAGATCAGAATCCCCCTCGCCAAGAAATGCACTAGGCAATAAAGAAGCTGCACTTCACCAAACCAATAGCAGGGGGCGCCCTTGAATCAAGAAACCTCGTTAGCCACCCCAGGCCCCGTCCCTAGTCTGTGTCAGCTCACTGCTGATCCAGGAAAGAAAATCTATTATAAAAGGAGCAGAATGCCGCAGGCAACATGCACGCAGAGCTGCAATCAGAAGAAAACAAGAGTTTGAGAATCAAAACGTTTCAGGGGATAAATGTTCACCCCTCTCTAAACACACATATATACCCCAAAGCAGAAGAAAATGGCAGTGTTCCAATATTAGTTAATTAAATATCCTGAGATAAGCATTTTATTTTGTAAGTTTTTGATTCGAGGTTGTCGTACATATATTTGTCGTATATATATTTGTGTATGTGTATATATATGTTTATATATGGCAACCTTGAATCAAAGATTTAAAAAATCAGAACTAAAATGGACAAAACCCAGGAAGATGTGAAATGAGAGTTGGCTGAACCCAGGAGAAGTGAGCTTCAGTTTGCAGATGGTAATGTTGTCCTTGGGACCGTCCCTTCCGAGGATAGCAGACTGACCAATCACCTGGCACCTGCTGTGTTGCACTTTCTTTCCTAAACTGCAGCCCAAGGCAAGCATTCCTTGCCCACAACTGTACTTACTGTCTCTTCCAATGAGAAACAGTTTATAAGGCCAGTCTTGGTGATGGTTTTTACTTTCCAAGTTCTCTATTAAATGAGACTCTAGGAAATACCCAAATACTTTCTAAGGGCAAGTCAAGTGCTATTTGTTAAGAAGATAAAGCTTGCCAAGGAGAGCGTCATCTCCCTTGATAATATGTCAGAATTTCAGAGATAACAAACTTTTCAGAGATGTTTCCAAATTGCATTGAATGACCACGACAACTTCAAGTTCACAAAGTACTTTCCACATGTTGTATTATCTTTAAAGTTGCATAGGGGCTAAAATACAAGGATACGATGGTTTCTTCCCCTCCTCTGTGTGACAAGCAGCTTAGAAATGCTTTGCCTGGTTTACATACCTCGGAAATGAGAATGGCGATGGCTTCCTTGTATGTGACATCTGCCATACACAGCTAACCTTAGACTGGGGGAGGCTCATTTCTCTAAAGATGGACACACCATCGTCACATGTTCTCTTTGCCCACCCACCATCAAGAGATGAAGTCTCATCTCTTCCCTTTGAATCTGGCTAGGTTTGAGTCTCACTTGTAACCAGTAGAATGTGGCAAAAATAACACTGCCTTACTTCTGAGGATGAGTTGGAAAAGGTGATGCATTCTCCACCTTGCTCTCTGGACCATGCTGAGGCCGCCATGCTGTGAGGAAGCCCAGACTAGTCCATGGGAAGAGACTGCATGGTCTGAACCTACAAGAAGTAAGAGAAAGATGCCCTGCCACGCTCCACCTGTGCCGGCTGTCTCTCCGCCCCCCACCCCCGCTCCCGCCCTTTATTCCAGCTCCAGCTCCTTTCTCTGTGGCTGCAGTCACATTCAGGACTCTCATCCGGAACCACACAGCCAAGCCCTGCCTGAATTCCAGACCCTCAGAAACCAGAGAGAGAATGAAATGATGGCTGTTTCAAGCCACTGACTCTTGTGGTGATTTGTTATGCAGTGTTGGGTATCTAGAATGAATGGAGCCTCAGTGACTAAACAAATAAGGACTGTTTTGAAGAAGGAGTAACTATGCCTAATACCTTTTGTAGTGGTTTTGTTTTGGATAATTTTTAACTGGAACGTCTCTAGATGTAGCTTACAAACTGACCTTTCCACTGGAAAAGAATTGAGTTATTTTCAGGAGGTTTTCTTTTTTGTAGTTTTAGAGCTTTAAATATCTACTGCTTTTGGCAAAAGTAAATGATAGGAGAGAATGCTGGAGAGATCCATTTACCTTGTCCTCGAATGGGGTAACCCTCCAAAAACGCAGCAACTGAGAACATAGGTGCCATCCTCGAGCTTTCCGATGAAGCCCAAGGTGGCTCCCACGTTGGCTGCATGGTGAGCAACTTGCCTAATGTCCTAGGTCACAATGGAGAGAAGTGACCTCAGACAGAAGGCTGGAATGAGATTTCATTCCTAATGGCGCAGTGGCCATGCTCTGGATTCCCCCCCGCCTGCCCCTGGAACCTCAGACTCAACTCATCCACAAGTGAAATAATCACACACCCACTCAATTCCTCTAGTTTTAATAAGGCCAGCGGTCAGGATGCCTGCTTCCCACACAGGAAACTTGACCCCTGGCCTTGTCGATCACAAGGGCAGCTGTTATCCACTTGTCCTTCATTGTCTATCTGTGTATGTGGGTTTGGGGGGAGGGGACTTCTATCCTGAAACAGAAATACACATTTATTCCTGTTAATTTTTCAACTAGTGTTGGACTTTTCCACTTAGACTCAACTTATCTAACAATATAATAATCGTAACCTGCCTGCACCAGCTCCTTCTCACGGCATCCTTGTCCTCTCGGGGGCCCTTTTGGAGCTTCCTCATGTACAGCAGTCGCCTTCTGTAACAGCTCTCGTGTCTGGTACTGTCTTTCCTAGTTCAAAGTCATAGTTCATGGTTCAGGTCTTCATTATCTGCCCTAAGTGGCCCCACCCCGACACAGACTTCAGTGGCTCCCCTAGGTTTACATTGTACAGTGGAAGCCCCACCCTTGGTCCTGGCCCTTTCCTGGACTGCCTGCCCACTCCCATCCCCAGTCCTCCCAAGGCCAACTGGTGTTCTAATGCTTTGACCTTGGCACATCTGCTTTTGGCCAAGTGGTTTTCTCTAAAATGCCTTTCCTCTTGCTCCCCCGTTGAAACTCCACTCATCTTCTGCATCTCTTTCAGATGCTCACATTTAAAAACAGGGCCCTGTTTTGTCCCTGCAGTGTCCAGCTGAGACCTTGAGCAAAATCCAGCAAATATTTATTAAAGTGAATAAACAAATGAACTACTGGCCCTTTCCTTAACTGGCAGAATAGAAACAGAAATGGTTGCAGAGTTACCACGGATGTATCTGCATTCCTAGAAATGCTGGTCATTTCTGAAGTTAAGAAGACGTTTCCATAATAGTGAACCTATTTATTCGAGAAAATTATTTAAAACAATCTTGTAGATCTTATTTAATTTAATCTTACATGTTTAAGTAAAGGTCAAAGAATCTAATTTAGTGAGTTAGTACAGTGCTAAGGTTTGGATTGTCAAAGGGCAACAAAATTCTTGATTTGTCCTTTGGAAGAAAACATATCAGAGTAAAAGATGATCCACCAGGAGAGGAGGTATGCCCCTCCCCTGGAAGTGAGAAAAATTTCATAAAGTCATGGCAACCTGGCTTCTGAGGGAAAAACCGAGATCATTGCATAAGGAAAGTTAACTAATAGGTCTATTTTAAAGTAATCGGAAGTAATCTAAAATTTCTCAATTACACAAAAGTCCTTGGAAAGGGAATAGAAAATATATAGCAAATTTTCATAGGTATATATAGCTTATTTTTCATAGGTATTGTAACTTCTATTAATATTACCAAAAAGTAAATTATTCCTTGGGATAAATGTTCCTAGAACTGTTAACAGGAGATGTTTTTTGGGAAATGTTACTATTCTCATGCAAAGCCAGCATTTGGAATGATTTATGACTATGGGTCTTCATTCTGACTTTTTTTTGTGCCCACTCAGACAATAAAATAGCTAAAGGATAGAGTCTTCTAGACTTACCAGAAATGTTCGTGTGTTGGAAATACCCGTAATTACTCTCCTAATTCCTTACATATTTCCTTCCTTCCCTCCCCCATCAGTTTCTTCTCAGGCAGTTTTCTGTGGTTGGGTAGGTGGGGGGTCAGGATGCCCTCTAGGGACAAGGTCAAGGACAGGGTCAACCTGACAGCATGAGCTGAATGAGAGAAACTAAGAAGGTCCTCACAGGTGGCCCTGCCGGAGGGGACCTTAGACGCCCAGCCGCTCTCCTTTGCCGCCCCTTTTAGGTTCCGCCTGTCAGCAGCGGGCGTCCACACCAATTTCCCCAATTCCGTTTTCAACAGCGAAAGTTTATTATTTGTAAAAGGTGGTGAGAGGAGGACATTCAAATATATAATATGCTGTGTATTAGTCAAACACTGACTGAGGTCCCAAAGTGCCGTGTTCCATGAAGACTTAAGCAAGAGCAGAGTTCATCCTGGTCTTCAGAGGAAATTGTGTGGATCAGACAAAATCAAGATCATGATAGTACAACATAGTAATCCATGCTGTGGAAAGGCATGTAAACGAAGATGTATTAACCAAGTGCAGTGAGGCTTCAAAGGAGTGAGGGACACATGATACACGGGACCCAGAGCAGACTTGGGGAGGGGGCAAGGGCCACCAAGGGGGTTAAAGGTGGGGACAGTGGTGACAGATCTGGGTTTTGCCATGACCAGCTCATGGTGCTAAGCAGCTCACTTCACTTTGTCGTGCTTTAAATTGAGACTATAATGCTACTTGCCTCATGAGGCTGCTGTGATGGTGTAAGGGAGTCGGGGGAAAGCAATTGGCGTAGTGCCTGGCGTGCCATCAGTCCTTCATACGAGCCTGCGGTGACCTGCTGTATTTTGAGATAGATCTTAAAGGAAAGCCTGGATTGGAGCAGGAGGTGGCAGCAGAGGGTAAGGAGTTTTAGGCTGAGCATCCTCCGTGTGTGTGTGTGTGTGTGTGTGTGTGTGTGTGTGTGTGTGTCTCTGTGTGTCTGTGTCTCTGTGTCTTTGTGTGTCTCTGTGTGTGTGTCTGTGTCTTTGTGTGTGTATGTGTCTTTGTGTACGTCTGTGTGTATTTATATGTACGTGTATTTATATGTACGTGTCTTTGTGTGTGTGTCTTTTTGTGTGTGTGTCTTTGTGTGTGTCTTTGTGTACATCTGTGCGTCTTTGTGTGTATGTGTCTGTGTCTTTGTGTGTGTGTGTCTGTGTCTTTGTGTGTGTGTGTCTTTGTGTGTGTCTGTGTCTTTGTGTGTGTGTGTCTTTGTGTGTGTGTGTCTTTGTATATGTGTGTCTGTGTGTCTGTGTCTTTGTGTGTCTGTGTGTGTATGTGTCTTTGTATGTGTCTTTGTGTCTGTATCTGTGTCTTTGTGTGTGTATGTGTCTTTGTGTACGTCTGTGTGTATTTATATGTATGTGTCTTTGTGTGTGTGTCTTTTTGTGTGTGTGTCTTTGTGTGTGTGTGTCTTTGTGTACATCTGTGCATCTTTGTGTGTATGTGTTTGTGTCTTTGTGTGTGTGTGTGTGTTTTTGTGTGTGTTTGTGTGTTTTTGTGTGCGTGTGTTTAGAATACAGCAAGTACACCAACCAAGGCGTAGGAGACAGTAGTACTAGGAGCCCATAAGACTTTGAGGGCTGTTCCACAGAGAAATGCTGTCCAGTAGAAATATAATGTGAGCCACATGTCATTCTAAATTTTCTAGGAGTTACATTAAAAAATGTTAAAAGAAATAGGTAAAATGAATTTTAATAATATATTTTATTTAATTCAATGTATTAAAATATTTCAACATGCAGCGACATTAGTGAAAAATGGGTGCTGGAAGCAACATTGAATTCTAATTTGCTTGTGTGGCAAGAGCACCGGATACCTACAACTATAGCCTGATGTTAGGAGCACAGTAACTCTTGAGATATGGCTGGGGATAGCAAACTCCCTTTTCTGTAAGGCCAGATAGGTTTATCAGCCTCCCTAGTATACTATTTTGTTAAATCCAAGTTGGAAATCTATGCCAGAATGCTAAAACTCAGTCAACAGGTATTAATGCAAATGCCTACTTCATGCTCCATACTGTGCGATGCACCAGGATATATGGACAAAGGAAAAATTAAGAC
The DNA here is from genome assembly GCF_028564815.1 of Eubalaena glacialis. NCBI lineage: Eukaryota > Metazoa > Chordata > Mammalia > Artiodactyla > Balaenidae > Eubalaena > Eubalaena glacialis. The sequence goes on along the minus strand of NC_083728.1, from coordinate 53,341,681 downwards.
CAGCACCTCTGCACACATTGAAACAGTGTAATTAAGCTCTAAAAGCTCTAAGTTTGGGGGTCCACAATGTAATAATTTCAGGATATTTCAAGTAGACAAAATGCTGCCTGATAATATAGATGTGAAATCATGGTTAGCAGGCAAAGCAGAACATACACAGACATATGTGCACATTGAGTGGACGGACATATGAGTTTGGCCTTTCCTGTTTTGTCAAATGAGAGATTGGAGTATAATAAAGATTTTCAAAATGGGCATCTGTAAGTATGGACTTATGCTCAGGGGTTCATGTATCCTCTTTGGGAATGTTTGAAGTGTGTTTTTATTTTAAGGATAATAGTTCATAATTCATCTAACTATATTCTGGGTCATCTAAGGCAATGTTTATCAAACTGTGGGTCATGACTTCTACTGGACTAGTGGCTTATGACTCGTTAATGGGCACGTCCAGCATTGCTGTCAATGAAAGTGAATGCACTGGAAAACGTCAGGTTGTAAGAGTTAGGTACTGTTTTATAAAATGTTTGTTTCTGTGTTGTACGTGTGCGTGTAGGTCTGGGTCATGATGTGAACTGTATTCCTGTGGGCAGACGTCCAAAGAGATTGAAAGCCATTAATCGCTAGATCACTGGTTCTCAACCTTCACTCAACATTGGAGTCACCCAATGGGCTTTGAAAATTAAGACTGTGTGGGTCCACCCCCAGAAATTCTGCTGTAATTGATTTCCAGGTGTGACCTGGCCATGGGGCTTGCTTTGTTGCTTAAACCTTCTTAGCTGTGCAGCCAGGGGTGCGACCCTGGCAGGGGTTGAGCCTTGTAGCCAAGTCTTGCCAGGTAATTTCAGCCCTGCCTCTGGTTTGTGTTTCTTTAATTTGCCTTGGGGCCAAGTCTTCCCACAGATTGGAATTGTTGGAGGGGAGGAGGAGGGAACAGGGGGGCTGAGGGCATAGATGCTTTGCCCCAGGTGAAGGCAAGCGCAGTCTAGTGGGGCAAGTGGATGAAGTTCACAGAGGTTCAGGCAGAGACACGTGGGTTGGGGTGAGGAGAACGCAGAGAGTGGAAGAGAGGTTGGTATCATTTGAATCGTGCGAGCAGCTTCACCTGCTCTTCCCCTTGGAGTCTGCGATTTCCCCAGGTGGTCTCTGTGTGGGTGCCTCTCCATACAGCAGCTTACCTTGAAGGGTGACCCTTGACTGATTCTCTTCCGTTAGCCCTTCCCTCACAGAAAATGCAACTCCACTATACTCACGTCACAAGGGACGAGTTTCAGCAAAACAATATCATCCCTTACATTAAATTAATCTTGTTACTTCTAATCGTATTGGTTTACATTCTTGTTCTTATATAATTTGTCATTGTGCTTGGTTTTATAATTGTACAAGCTCATGAGAATAAGGTATTGATACCTAGTTATTTTATTTGTCCATACTTAATTAATATTATAATAGAAACAATATAATGGAGGAAGCACTGGATTTTTTATGCCTTGAAAGGATAAGCTTCCTTTCCTCACTGGGCCCCTTTGCTCTGTGTGACTGTGCAACCCACCTGGATACAGTGGCCAGTAAATTAACCCGACCTCTTATTGATCTATTAGCAAAGATCAGAAGACATTGTGTAGTGTAATGGAAATAAAAACAAAAATAAACAAATGGGACTTAGTTAAACTCAAAAGCTTCTGCACAGCAAAGGAAACCATAAACAAAATGAAAAGACAACCCACAGAATGGGAGAAAATATCAATATTTGCAAACGATGCAACTGACAAGGGATTAGTCTCCAAAATTTACAAACAGCTCATGCAGCTCACTATCAAAAAAACCAAACAACCCAATCAGAAAATGGGCAGAAGACCTACAGAGACATTTCTCCAGAGAAGACATACAGATAGCCAAGAGGTACTTGAAAAGATGCTCAACATCGCTAATTATTAGAGAAATGCAAGTCAAAACTACAGTGAGGTATCACCTCACACCGGTCAGAATGGCCATGATCAAAAAATCTACAAACAATAAGTGCTGGAGAGGGTGTGGAGAAAAGGGAACCCTCCTATGTGGTTGACGGGAATGTAAATTGGTGCAGCCACTATGGAGAATAATATGGAGGTTCCTCAGAAAACTAAAAATAGAACTACTATATAATCCAGCAATCCCACTCCTGGGCATATATCTGGACAAGATGAAAACTCTTAATTCGAAAAGATACCTGCACCCCAGTGTGCATTGCAGCACTATTTACAATAGCCAAGACGTGGAAGCAACCTAAATGCCCATCAGCAGATGAATGGATAAAGATGTGGTACATATATACAATGAAATATGACTCAGCATAAAAAAGAATGAAATAATGTCATTTGCAGGAACGTGGATGGACCTGGAGATTATAATACTAAGTGAAATAAGTCATACAGAGAAAGACAATATCATATAATATCACTTATATGTGAAATCTAAAAAAATAATAATAATAATACAAATGAACTTATTTACAAAACAGAAACAGACTCACAGACAGAGAGAACAAACTTATGGTTGCCGGGGGGAGGGGTGGGGGAAGGATGGATTGGGAGTTTGGGATTGACATGTACACACTGCTACATTTAAAATAAAATGCCTTTCCATGAAAAAAGAAAAAAATTTTTAAAAAGAGAAGACTTTATAAGTGATGCAAATGGAGCTTGAAGCTTATTGGGATTATTTTTCAGTAGCCCTATCTACACGTGAAATAGGGGTTCAGAGGAAAATCTGAATTAAGAAGAAAAGTGGGATTTAAATTATTATCAAAAAAAAAAAAAAAAGGTGAGGATGATGATGACATTGACTGATGTTGGTGACGGCGGGTGGCGGTGAACATTTATTGAGCATTTGCTAAGTAACCTGAAACGGGCCTGTGCTTTCCATGGTTATTTTACTTGATCCTTAGAACAACCCTTTGAGGCAGGTGCTATTACAATCACCCCACTTGACACAGAAGGAACCCAAGTAAGTAACAATTAAGTAACTTGTCTGAGAGATTCAACTGGGATTCAAGACCAAATATGTTGCCTCCAGGCCTTAGAGCTGAGTCTTCTCAAGTACATGGAGAGGGCGGGGAGGCTATTCCAGGCCAGAAAATGTGAACCCAGGGAATGAAGGAGGGGGTGTGTGTGCCATGTGCTGGGGAGGGTACCAGGGGAGGTGCTGGCAAGGAGGTCAGCGACCAGTTACACAGCCTGGCGGAGCAGTGAGACGATGAAATACTGATGAAAGAGTTTTTAAAAAAAAAGGATGAGTTCATCCTTTTATACTGATGTAGGAACCCTGATAAGACATCCTGAGAATGGAATAAGCAATGTGCAGGACGACACATAAACATTTATTTAGAAAAGAAACACGTGTGTGTGTGTGTGTGTGTGTGAGAGAGAGAGAGAGAGAGAGAGAGATTGAATGTTTGCACAGAATTGATCTGGAAAGATATCCTTCCAAGTTCTGACAGTGTCCACGTGTGCCAAGGATGCAGGCTGCAGGTATTAGTGGTGACGATCAAAGGAAACTTGAGCTTTTTTTAATTTAATTTTTATTTTATATTGGAGTATAGTTGATTTACAATGTTGTGTTAGTTTTAGGTGCACAGCAAAGTCAATCAATTATACATATACATGTATCTATTCTTTTTCAGATTCTTTTGCCTTATAGGTTATTACAGAATATTGAGTAGAGTTCCCTGTGCTATACAGTAGGTCCTTGTTGATTATCTGTTTTGTATGTGGTAGTGTGTGTATGTTAATCCCAAACTCCTAATTTATCCCTCCCCCACTTTGGTAACAACAAGTTTGTTTTCAAAGTCTGTGAGTCTGTTTTGTAAATAAGTTCATTTGTATCATATTTTAGATTCCACAAATAAGTGAAGTCATATCATATTTGTCTTCTCTGTTTGACTTACTTAGTATGATAATCTCTAGGTCCTTCCATGTTGCTGCAAATGGCATTATTTCATTCTTTTTTATGACTGAGTGATGTTCCATTGTAGTTATGTACCACATCTTCTTTATCCATTCCTCTGTCAGTGGACATTTAGGTTGCTAAAGGAAACTTGAGCGTTGATCTAGCATTTATGTTTTGTTTTCTGTTTGTTTGTAAGCAAGATGACTGCATTCATGCACTTAGGTAATTCTGAAAAGGTGAGGGTGTTGTTAGGAAAAAAGAAAAAGAAATGGAATCATTTGGGAATTTCACATTCTGTCCCATCTCCAAATCCTAGACTTGAAGATTTCAGGACTGTTTACATTGTTGGAGCTGAGGTAATGCAAGGGCTAAAGGAACAAATTGTCACTGAATTCATGGGGAAGACAGCATCCTTGCTGATTAGTTCCTTTTTTAACGTGGAAGACTATTTGGAGTTTTAGATATCTGAGTGTTGGCATAGGGGTGTAGAGAACATTCTGGTAAAGCAAGTCCCCTCTTGCGTTACCTGGCCCAGAGGTGGGAATAGGGATCAAAATAGGAAGAAAAGACCCTTCGAGGTACAGTCTGCCCTCCACATCCGTGGGTTCAATTTCTCGAAATTTCGATCCAAGGGGGTTGAATCTGCAGATGCGGAACTTCCAATACGGAGGCCGATTGTATTCATGTACTACGTACACCTCCGTTTTTATTTTTTTATTGGAGTATAGTTGCTTTACAATGTTGTGTTAGTTTCCTCTGTACAGCAAAGTGAATCAGCTATACGTATACATATATCCACTGTTTTTTAGATTTCCTTCCCATTTAGGTCACCACAGAGCACTGAGTAGCATCATTCTGTGTGCTATACAGCAGGTTCTCATTAGTTATCCACTTTACATACAGTAGTGTATATACGTCAGTCCCAATCTCCCAATTCATCACTCCGCCCCAGGCATGCTATTCTTGATGAAGAAAAGGCTGGCTTCTAACTTTCCCAGATACTGAGAACCAGGAGAAAAGACATGGAACCTTGGAAAGTGAAGATAAAAAATTCTTTTAATTAAAAAAATTTTTTTAATTGGGAGAAGAAACTTCACAGCCACTGACGTGTTAACAAAGGGGAGAACGATTGTTAGCATTTGACTAAAGGCCTCCAAGTACCGTCAAATATAAATATTTATTGAGTAACCCAGCCCAAGGCATGGAGCTTAATGATAAGGAACTTGGACGTCGTGGGTTTTGGTATCCACACGTCCTGGAACCGACCCCACGCAGACACCAAGGATGACTGTGCCCTCACCTCTCAGCACCCCCTCCCAGCACCCCCACCCCTCTCAGCACCCATGCGTACAAATGCTAAGTGGCCAATTCTGTGTGTTGTAGATGGATAAAGGACATGTGGACTTTTGAGCTTCCGCCGGAGAAGATAACAGTTCAAGCCCTCCAGGATGCTGGGCAGGTGGGGGCTGGAGTGAGAGATGCTGGCGTGAAGGGTAAGTGACGACTGAAGCCCAGTGCGCCGCGGCCTGGACTCTTTGGTTTCCAAGTTCCTCAGTGTGCGGGGATATGGTGTGGTCTGGCTTGGTGCGCTGCTGTGGATGTGACCTCTCTCTGACAGAGGATCAGGGAGGATGCTTACCTGTTTCCTGGTACCTAAGGGATTCTGTTGTCATGCAGTGGCTGCAGGGCCCAACCAAGATGAGGACAGCTCAGGAGCCCCAGAGAGTAAACTGTAACCGCGCACCTTTATGGAGCGCGAACTGCGTGGCAGGCCCCAGTGCTTTAATGCATTAATTCATTTCGTTCTCATCTTAGAGCTGGGCCACCAGGGAGCGCAAAGAACCTGGTTGATTACTGAGAGCGGATGGTCCTGGTGGTGGCCCCATCCCAAGGGAAAAGCCTCTTCCTCTTTCTCATACATCCCCCGCTTGCCTTTCTCCCCATGCCCGCGTTTCATCTATTTTTTTTTTTTTCATGGAATCATAGATCTCTGTATGAAAGGGACTTAGCATCAGAGGGACGTCAGCATAGGTCACCGTGGTGGATCATAGTTTCCCTAAATGGCCACCGTGGTATCGCTGCTCTTCCAGAACCTTGCCGGGTCCCCTCAAGCTGGGAGGTCTGCTTTCCCTCCTCTTGAGTCTGAGTGGGACTCGGTGACCACCTTCACAGGGAAGGCGGCAGAGGTCACACTGAGTGACCTCAAAGCCGAGATCAGCAAAGTGCACGTGGCTCCCAGCCGGCGCTCACGCTCCGGGCAGGCCTGCCTGTGAGAACAGCTGGGCCCCGTGGAAAGGCCCCGAGTAGGGGTTCCAGCCGACAGCCCCTCCAGGGCCCCATTGACACGTGAGGGAGACTTCCAATGGCGCCAGCCCCCAGCCTTGGAGCTGCCCCACTGCTGCCGAGTGGAGTGCGGACAAAGTGAACTGTCCCCGCGGAGCCCTGTCCCCGCAGCAGGTTCAGGAGAGGATAAACATTGTCACTGCTTGGTGCTCTCTCATGTAAACCCACCGCGACACCGTTGAAGGTAGATGTCATTCATTGCACAGATTTACAAGTAAGAGGAAGGAGGCCGAGTCAGATGAAGTGACTCACCCAAGGCCACACGAGGAGCTGGGATTGGAACCCAGCGCTCCCTGATGCCCAGCTTGTGAGATCCCCCCCTGCCCCAGGGCCCATTCCTTCTGCACTGGGAGCTGGGGCCTTTGCTGCCCCTCAAATACAGCCGTCTCAGAGAAGGCAAACCATTTGGAATAGGAGGACCAGAGAATACAACTTTGGAGAACTAGCTTTACATAGTTTGCTCTGACTCTCTTTCCTTAATTTGAATCCTAGTTAAACCCTGGGATCCTGCCTTAAACATACAGTCCTCTCGGGAAGCTGCCTGCTTTCCCTCCGAGAGCTTAGAGTCACGGTATCTGCTCCTGTTACACGACATTCGTATCATGTGAAGTAATAGTCATGTTTCTGTGTCATCCCTGTTTGACTTCAGGCTCCGTGAGGCCAGAGCCTGGTCTGTCTCTCCTATTTCTCACTTCTTAGCACAGACTCTAACCTGTAGTAGACAGTGAATAAATGCAAGTTAAATAAATACCAAAGAGCCGTTAAGTGTGAATTTTCTCGAGAAGGATGATGGTAGCATATAAGGAAGTGCAAAATTCCAGGTATAAATACTGAAGTCTTATCTTGGTGCTAAAAGTTTGTCTTTTGAGGTCAAGGTTTCTTTGTCACTTCCTTTGTTTCTCCTGTTAGATAAAACATCTTTGGGTTTCACTTTTATAAACAAAGAACTTCCACAAGATGCAACAGTAAACTAAACAATAACGGGAACTGACAGAGCTCTGAGACAATATTTCTCAGTGGGTTGTTATTCAAGTGGAAGATATTTTCAGATGTGCAGCATTGGAGAATTGACTTTGGTATGAATGTTGAAATGTGACATGTAACGTCCACACTCATCGCGGTCGGCCTTTGCTCATGGTATCGGTGGCCTTGTGTCTTTCAACTTGAATTTAGTTCCATGTCTGCGTGGCATTGCAGCTGCTCCAGAACTGGGGACAGCTCTTCTCTCTACGTTGTCCAGAGTGTCCAGCACTGGATCCTATGCTCAGTAGGTAGACTATCAGCAGGACCAGAATATGAGGATATTTGTTTCTTTTATTTTGGCCTCTGGGATCCTAGTTCCCCAGCCAGGGATCAAACCCTGGCCATGACAGTGAAAGCGCCGAGTCCCAACCACTGGACCACCAGGGAAGTCCCAAGGATTTTGTTTTTTAAGAAGGATAAATGAATGCATGCAAAATGTTAGGCAAGTTTAAATGCTTAATCATCTTTTTTTAGCGCCTAATCTATCAGTCAGCTTTTGCTGTCTAACAAACCCCCCAAAACTTAGTAGCTTCAAACAATAGCCATGGATTTAGTTCACGATTCTGCAGGTTGGAAGTTCAGGCCACCTGGGTCAGCTGGTCTAGCTGGGTTTTCTGGGCTGACTGGTTTTCTGGGAGCTGACAGGTGGAGGAAGCCTCGGCCCAGGTGACCCACCTCTGCTCTGCTCCCCTCCCCCCAGCAGGTTAGGCAGGACTCCAAGAGGACGCACGTGCACGGCTTCTTGAGGCTAGGGCTTGAGAAGGACACAGGGCCACTTCTGCCGCTTTCTGTTGGCCAGAGCAAGTCACAGGACAGTTCAGATCCGAGAGATGATGAGTAGGCTCCAGCCCTTGGTGGCAGGGTTCGCAAAGCCTGCAAAGGGGCAGGCTCGCAGGGAGCGTGGAGAACCGTGGCCACTGCGGAAATGCACACACCCAGTAAGATGCAGTATTGTGCGGGGGACATTGGCAGCGCTACCTTGCAGGTGGTGGAAATGAAACTCCTTATACGCTTTATAACTTATGAGAAAATGGAACTGGATTGAGAGGAGAGGCTAGCAGGAGAGGCTGAGATGGACACAGAAGAGAAGAGCCCTGGGTGCCACACCTCCCCCCAGTTCTCCAGCTCCCAAGTCTGGAAAAGGGGGGATTGAGACAGGTCGGGGGGAGGGGAGATAGAGGCAGAGCGCAGGGTGGATAGTTGTAGCAAAGAGGGTTTCTTTTCCTTTGCTGCAGTTTTCTCTCCCTCTGTCTGCTGGTGGTGGCAGGCAGATCAGAGGTGAAGAGTAAGGAGCCGCCTTCACGTCTGGGTCGGCAGAAGGTGCCCTGCACAGAACCCGACAATCGGGGACAGCCTCAGTGCCGGCTGCTTCCTGCCCCGAGGCTTCAAGTGCCTGTGGTTTGTCTGCTTCCTGCCCCTGAGGTTTCAAGTGCGTGTGGTTTGTCTGATGGGTTTGTTTGCTGGAGGGGAGGGGAAGGGTCGGATGGTCTGTCTGCTGCCTCCCTTCTACCATGGCATTTCAGGGAGGCTTCACCTTGCACCCCCGGGCCGCAGCCTCCTGACATTTGTTTTGCATCTCTTTGTCACAGTGGCCCTAGAAGGCTGAGACTGAGTTATCCTCGCTTTACAGATGGGGAAACCGAGTGCTGGGACGTTCAGGAACTTGCCTGGATCACACAGGTGGGCGGTGGCCAGAGCAGGGTTCGAAGCTGGGCTATGCTTTGGGTTCCACAGTGCATGGCCCTGAACACCGCCATGCTGTGTGGCCTGCAGGTCAGACGGAAACGGCTGCCCAGTCAGGTGTAATCAGGACAGCGGAGTGTCATCCCTCCCCCTCCCCGGCCGCTGCTTGGAAGGAGGTCTGAGGTCTGAGGACTGTGCTTAGGAAGGTGTCACCCTAGAGAATTCAGCAGCAGCAAGAAGCAGCTACCTGGGGGAAACCCCGCCCTCCCCCAGGTAATCAGGAGCCCTGGGTAATCAGGGTGGGGAATTTCCAGCAGAGTCCTGAGCCCCCCACCCCACCCAGCAGGGTCTGAGCACCCTGCTTCACAGCAGCCCCGGGAATGCTCTGGTGGGGGCTGGGCAAGCCTGGTCCTCTGCCCAAGTCCTCAGGCCCCTGCTGAGTCCCTTTGAAATATTCCTCACTCAGTTCCTCTCAGTTCCTCTGGGAAGGGCTCGTGTGCCCCAGCCATGTGCTCCGAGGAGCGGGACCCTACCGGCATCTCCCCCCGGACGCCCCTCTTGTACCATCTCTGGTTCTCAGGCTTCCCCTGCTCTCCATGCACAAGAACGTCCTGAACCAAATATAGTTGATGGAGGATGCTCGTTTATGACCCTGCTCATGGTTTAGTTAAAGGCAGTGCTGCCATCAGCTGGCCGAGACTTTTAAAGTGGTTTCATGAAGATGGAATGTGTTCCTTTTTCTTCATTCTCTTTTTTTCCTTTTTCTTTTCCTCAGTCCTACCCATTCTTTCCAATAGGCGGGTGCAGCTTGGAAGCCTGATGGTAATAAGGAGAAGCAAGAATTGCTTGAAAACAGTAGCATTTATTAAAGGCTTTGCCACAAGCCAGGTCCTGTTCTAGGCACGTTACACTTTCTTTTCTCACAACAGTCCTGAGGGGCAGTGGTTTTGTCCCCATTCTACAGATGAGGAAACTGAGGTACAGAGAGGTGAAGTCACCTGTGTGTCATGATGCCTGGCACATTCAAGTGCTTGATGTTATTTGTAAAATGAACCATGTCTTAGTATGAGTCGAAAATTCAGGTGCAAGGGTTTCTATGGGCAGTTTCTATGGGTAGTACAGAAGGGCATGAGGGGGTGCAGCTGGGGCAGGGAAGGGGGAGAGGCCATTCAGGGTGGGGCCTGAGCAGGTGACTGCTGTGGGTAACCGGGGCTCAGTCCCACTGGGGACCTCTGACAGACCATGTACGGGGTATCCGGGAATTGTCCCACCAAGGGACACGGAAGCTGGGGTGTTCCTAGCGAAATCGTGGGGACCTTTTGAAGCAATTGTGAATTTCATAATTATATCCTATAAGTTGCCCCCATTTGTCCAGGGAAGGAAGGAAGGAGAGCCTATTGTGCAGGATTCCCCTGGCTTGCTGTACTTTCCCTTCGTTCTCTGCATCTCAACACTTCCTGTGCAACAAACTGCCCCCAGATGCAGTGGAAAAATTAATAATAAGTGTGTATGTAGCTCCTGCAGTAAAGGTTGGCTGGGGCTTGGCTGATCTGGGTTGGGCTCAGCTGGGCAGCTCTGCTGACCTTGGTTGGACCAACACACATTGGAGGGCAAGAGGAGTGGCTGATCCAGGCTGGGCTCAGCTGGGTGACTGTTTCCGGCCTCGGTCCAGCTAGGCTTGGCCTCGCGCCGAGGTCTGGCCTCAAGCCTGCTCCACCCGAGTGCATTCTAAGTCCGACCTTACAGACAGCGGCAGCCCAGGGCAGCTCTTCTCATGACCAGGGGAGAGGCAGGGGGCGCAGGTGGAGACCCAAAGGCCTCTGCACTGCTGCTTCTACGTTATCGTATTGATAACGCAAGTCACACGGTCAAGCCCAAGTTAAGAGGCCGAGCGGTGAACTCTGCCTGTCCTGGGGTGTGTCTACTGTTGGCCTTGGTCAGGACCCAGAAGGCCCACTGCTTCTGCCTAACTGGGCAAATACAAGGTGAAATTTAAAGGCCTTTACCAATGGCAGTTTTGGTTATAACTCTGGGCAAAGCCTCAAATCTTTAATGACAGTCTAAGTTGTTATTAATGGGAGATGACCTGGTTATTGAAAGCTACACGGCCTCAGGTTGCAGGAACTTCTGGTAGCTCGGACCTTCGCCGGGGATTGCTGCCCCACCTGGTCCCACGGCTTTGCTCCTCGTGGACTTGGGAGGTGTCTGGGGTTGTCCGGCTCCCTCAGTGACAACCCACTGCCTCCCCACAGCTGCCTAAAATGGTTTGACTTGGCATCAGCGCGTCCTGGTTGCTCAAGTGTGTCGGACTGAAATAAGAGCAGCCAGTGGGATGAATAAATTGTCAATTACATAGACGTGTATGTTTTCCTCCATTATGGGAGAATGCTCTGAGTTCTGTGAAAATGTCATTTCTTTGCCTCTATCAGTACCTTGGCTCTCCCGCCTGGCACAAATACAGTTGAGCTGGAGAGGCGGCAATGCTTCTATGTTGGTTGGAATTAGCAGCAATAGATTTACAGGACTTTTTCCCAGTGAGCATGGAAAAAACTTGCCACTTTATGCTTTTTGTGAGTTCTAAGTCATAAAGCATTCTGCTGAGGGTGGCTTGACTGTTGTGTTCTTGGCCCTGTACGTCTTTCCAAACACTTGTAAGTTACTTATACTGTGTTCGCATGTTGACCAAGCAAGTAAGACCTTGCTGAATGATGGCGCCGTATCTGGCCCGACAGAGCTTTCTAATTAACCCATCAATGCAAAGCATGCGCCTTATGAATGCTGCTAAAATGCCTGTGGACTCAGTGGCTTGTTTCTATCTTCGTGAATGTATAGGGATAAGGCAGAAAGTATCAGCTGTGTGAGCCAATTCGTGTGTCACTTCTGGGTGGGAAGGATGGTGGGGGAGTGGAGAGGTGAGATGAGAAACGGAAGCAGGTGTGTTCACAAGCACATGACCACTGTGGGCAGCTGGGGTCAGGCCCGCCGGGGAGCTCTGGGAGATGGCACTGACCTCACCTCAGAGTTACTTCACCCAGGGAGTGAGGACCCTGGGGCATTATCCACCAACCCCCATCCATCATTGGTGAGGACCATTCCAAGGGGCAATAGCTCTTTGGTCTTCCGGCCCACCTAGGCATACCCCTGCCATCAGTCTTCAGATCAAAGAGAGCTGTGGGTACCAGAGGATGGATATTTTGGAGGAGCTAGGTAGTTTGTGATTTTTTTTAAAGAAAAGTAACATTGACCTTTCTTAAAGTCGAAAAAATGGCATATATGGGAGGGCGGGTGCTGAGGGGACATGGGTGAGGCGCCCTTAGCATCTGCTATGGGGTGTGCCAGAGAGTTTGAGGAATGGAAGGAGGGAATTCGTAGCTTTTAAATCTGAGCACAGCGGAAACTAAATCCCTCTGAGGCCTTTGGAAGGAATGGGGAAAGGAGAACATTCTTTTTTTGCGTGGCTATTTAATTTATTTACATTTTGTCACAGCCATACAATGAAACATTATACAACCACTAAAAAAGGTAGAAGAACTACTGTGGTCTTCAAGTTACAGTTTTGAGTAGAGAAAAAGCACAATACAGAACGATCTTTAGAATATGTTCCTATTGATAGAAATAGCTTTATTGGGATCTAATTTACATATCATAAAATTCACCCCTTTTAAGTGTACAGGTATGAGTGCTTTAGTAAACCTTTACCGTTTTCTAGAAATTTCATGCAAATGGAATCATACACTGTGTGGTCTTTTGTGTCTGGCTGCTTTCACTCGGTCATCCGAGTTGGTAGCATGTCAATAGTTTGTTTCCTTTTTACTGTGGAAAAGTATTTCATTGATTGGATATATCGCTTTTTGTTTATCCATTCCACAGTTGATAGACATTTGGATTGATTTTAGTTTTATTATTATGAATAATGCTACTATGAACATCCACATACAAGTCTTTATGTGGACACATGGATTTTTATTTCTCTTGGGTAGGTACTTAGGAGTGAAGTTTCTGGGTCATATGGTGAGTACTTGTTTAGTTCTTTAAGAAACTGCCAAACTGTTTTCCAAAGAGGCTGCTCCATTTTACTGCATTCCCACCAACAATGGGAGCCTGATTTCTTCCTGTCCTCACAAACAGCTGGTGTGGTCATTTTTTTTGATGTTCGCTGCTCTGATAGAAGTATAGTCGCATCTTATCGTGAGTTTAGCATTTCCCGGTGATTAAAGATGTTGAGTATCTTTTCATGTGCTTATTTGCTAGTGGGTTATCTTCCTTGGTGAAGTGTCTGTTCAAATCTTTTCTTATGTTTGTGTTGGGTTCTTTATCTTCTTATTCACTAGTAAGGGTTCTAGACTATTGCCATTTTTTCTATAAGTCTGAAATTATTTCCAAATAAAAAGTTAAAAAAAAAGTCTAACCCCCATCACCCTCCCCATGCCCCTTCAGGATGGTACACCCAGGAATTGTTTCAGTGTGGACATGCTCGCTAAAATAATTCAAGGGAAGGGAGAGATCAGACTTTGAATCTTTGGCCAGAAGGAGTCATTGTCTGGTAACGACACAATGACTCTTTACTAAATCAAGACATACTTCCTTGACCACTTTTTCACTATGAATGGGAAATTAGTGATTAAAGCGTGTCCAGATGTTGGATAAAGGAACGCATGATAGAGCTTATTAATATCTCCCTTCCTCTCCTTACTGTGGAAGTTACTCAGCCACTTCAGCCTTCCCCTTCAGGTGTGGTCAGGAGGCGCCTGGTGGGCAGGTCACACGGTGGGTCTGGAGGGGTGGGCAGGGCTGGGCGGTCCCCATTCTGGCAACGAGAGCACAGACACACCTGTGTCCAGTGGGCCCCCCACCAAATCCCCTCCTTCTTCTGTAACTTCTCACATCATGAACTTGAACCAAATCCACGCCTGTAGCTAAATGTACTGAATTCAAACAGGACTTAATGGGCTGATTTAGTAAGCAGCAGAGGAAATAAGGATGATGAGGTGGAGAAGGAAGACCTTCCAACCCACTTGCCATCTCCCTGACGCCGGCCACGTTGGCCTGTACTTACCGGCTTTCAATTTTCCAAATATTTAGTGAATATCAACTGTTCATTGTTTCATTCATTCACTAAGTCTTTATGAACTCCTAACATGCCACTCCAAACTCAGCCACTGTTTGAGGCTGGGGGTAGGGATGGGAGGGGGGATTAGTGGTGAAGAAAAAGGGCAAAGTGCTTTCCCCCAAGAGGCTTCCATTCTCTTGGAAGGAAGAAATAGATGGATGGAAGTGGGAGAAACAGACAATAAATAATTAAGCAAATAAATACACAATAGATATCAGGTTATAATAAGCATTACAAAATGAAATACAACACAATAAGGAGGTTGAGACAGATGTGTTCATAAAAATTCTGGAAGGATGTACTCCAGAGGATTATTAACAAATAGACCTGTAGTTTTAAAAAATTTACGTTAGTAATTTGTTTTCTAATTTTTCTATAACAAACTTGTATTGCTCTTTTTGGTAAAAAAAGTTATTCCAAATTTGCCGAAAACATTAGATTTTAAGTCCATATGATTCATTGTGTCACTGGTATCATAATTTTATAACCAAAAATATTGAAAAAAAATCAACTGGAAAATAATACATAGTCTTTATTGTCTACAATGTGGTTTCTGCATGTTTTAGGAATTTTGATATGTGGAAATATAAGATCAATAAATTATGGAAAACCAGGCATGTTTATGAAATGCCTTTCTGATGGGTAACTTGGAATGATGAACGGTCTCTTCAAGTCTTGGTCAATTACAAATGTTGCTAAGTTGGCCAGAATAGAAAATAGTAGCATTAAATGCAAGATGCAGAGACCAACCATTTGAGCCCCAAATGCTGCTTCTAATATTGTTTTGTTTTCACTGGCAAAGGGAACTGCAAATGTGTGTCCAGGAGTTCACACAGCAGAACATACAGTCATTGGGTTAGCCTGGCCCAGGAAGACTCCCAGACTTGGAAAGTCAGACAAAAATGAAACATTTTAAGGCCCCACCCAGACTCTTTGCCTGGGGCTCAGCTCCCAGGAACACGCATACATATGTATGATTACGTTGCCCCTCCCTCCTTCCCTCCTTCTCTTTCCCCTCCTCCGTGCTTCCGTATGACTGAGTCTGCCTTTTCATTGATTGGTGCCGCTTTCCAAAAAAGGTGACACTTTGTCTCCTAACGTCACCACTGCTTATAACAACCGCTCACGACAACTCGTGTGGTCACACAACACTCCCACCCAAGACATCCGCCCAAAACCTTCCCACCCTACACGGTCAAGTCATTCCGTTTCTGGTATAGGCTGACGTTAAAATCCACTTGGGAATACATCAGATCCCATCCAAATAATAACTTCATTGGATGGTTTGCAAGCTTGGTCATGTTTTCTTGTAACTGATTCAAATTCATAGTTATCCATGTACGCACTGATAAAGAAACTCAAAATCTGCGTCCACGCAAATTCTTTTGTTTTTGTTTTTGTTTTTGGTTGTGTTGGGTCTTCGTTGCTGTGCACGGGCTTTCTCTAGTTGCGGCGAGCAGGGGCTACTCTTCATTGCGATGCGTGGGCTTCTCATTGCCGTGGCTTCTCTTGTTGTGGAGCATGGGCTCTAGGCACGCAGGCTTCAGTAGTTGTGGCACGTGGGCTCAGTAGTTGTGGCTCGCGGGCTCTAGAGCGCAGGTTCAGTAGTTGTGGCGCATGGGCTTAGTTACTCCGCGGCCTGTGGGATCTTCCCAGACCAGGGCTCGAACCCGTGTCCCCTGAACTGGCAGGCGGATTCTTAACCACTGCACCACCAGGGAAGTCCCCATATGGATTCTTAATTGGCTCTTGCTTTAAGTCGGAGTTCCATGGCTCTACTCACTGTTTCCAGTGGTTTCTGTTGTTCCAGAGCGATTGATCCCAGTAGCTTTGAGGTTTCTTTTTTGTTTATTTTTTACTTCCTTGTTGATTGGATTCTAAGGAGCCCAACTGTCACTCCTTTGTTTTACGTTCCTAGATCACTCATTATTGAGAAATTAAATGATGCTAATTGAGAGAAGGCTTATAATGAGGCAGGAATTCTAGCTACAAAGATAAAGTACACTTTTAGCAAAAGTTAACATTTTAAAGTTTGATAGTATTCAACAAAAGTTAACGAAGGTATATAAAGGACTATTTGACATTGAGTGAAAAATAATGTATTGGTTCCTTTTTTCTTATAACAAATTCTAGCTTCACTAAAAAGAATTCATTTGTTTTTATATAACTGCATTTTGCACTATACTAGTTCAGTGTTGCCATAACTAAGTTTTATTAGGCTTTGTTTTGAAAATTTGCCTTTTTTTTTCTTCCTTGGACTTTAAAAAGCATAAGTCACAGTGACATGCTCAGTGTGGCATTTGCTGATGCGTAAGAGTGCGTGTGGTTTTAATTTTTGGTTGTTTTTTTCTCCCTCGACCTTTTCTTTTAGTTAATGTGAATCACATTGCGTTTTCCACTCCTGAGCGCTGATTATTGCCATCCACTTCCTCTGGAGCTCACCACACCACGAGGTCCTCTGGGAAATGGATTAGTCACAGCCGAGCCAGGCACCTCGCGTGCCACGGTCGGTATCAGCTCCAACAACCGTGCCTTTAGGAGGAAGATGAAAACTGCTGTAGCGTCTTCCTTCGGGGAAGGAATAAGGCCTCAGTTTGGGGGTGTGTATGGCTTGTCACACTCCCTGGATTCATCTTTATAATATAACACACAGGCAGATTGGATATTAAGAAAGACAGAGATCTCATTTGGTTATGAAGCTTCTCAGGCACACTTCTGCCCTCAGGAAACAGACATCAGAGTTGATCAGAGCCTCTTGCCTGTGGCACGTGCATAATATTTGGAGATGGGCTGAATCTTAATATACTGATGTGATTTTGAAAAACTTGGAACAGGTTTATTTATCTCCAACATGTTTTTATCTAATCCACTTGAGTCTAATTTCAGAAATTTTCAAGCCAAAGGATTTTTCTTTATAGGCCAGACTTATAAAGACATTCCCAAGGTCACGCCTTAATCATATCGATAATTGTTGCTAGGTTTCAACTTCCATTTAGCATCATTGATTGACAGCTTGTGACCCCCTGTCCCCAGGTGTAGTTGCCATCTTCCCTCCATTTGGTATCACCTGACCTAAGGGTGCTGTGGCTGTGGTCTCTATGATCGGGAGAACTCTTTAATTTTCCTATTCAGAGTGAAGCCCGTTCAAGTTTGAGGAACTAGAGCAGCTGAAGAGCAGGGACCAGTGGTTAACCAGTTAGATAAACTGAGCAAGGTGTCAGGAGATCACGTTCTGGTCTGAGCCGGGGGTGGCTTTGGGGAACTGTGTGTGCCGCCCTCGGCCTCAGTTTCTTTGAGTCTGTTAGCTTGTAGGGGGCAGAAAGGCCAACCCCAAACAGCGTAGCCTGGTGAGGACTGGGCACGGTGGCCCTGCAGACAGAATGGGGTCACACAAACAAAAAGCCTGACCAAGTATTAGATGAACATACAGGGAGTATAAGCCCTTAACCTTCACGGTAAAAAGGATCGCCAGCTCTGTTTCCCTGAGACAGCGGAACATTCGTCTGGAGATTCTGCTCTTGCCTGTCCTGTCGATCATCTGGGGCTCAGGGGCGTACAGAGCACAGCAAGCCTCCTGCTCAGTTAGAAGTGAAGGGCTGGCGTGCGGGTGAGGTGACCCCGAGAGCCACGCTCTACCCCGGCGCCGACGCTGGCCAGCTGTGAGGCCTCGGGTAGGTAACTCAGCCTTCGGGCCTCATCTTCCTCACTGATGGAATCAGAGTAGGGCCTCTCTACCTGAAGGCCAGGAGTGCTGATGGAAGAGGACGCTGGGGACCCCACTGGCAAGTAGCACCACGGCTGTTACCAGTGTCTGCAGCGTCCAGGAGAGAGGCAGCACCCCATACCTGTCATCCACACGCTCAGTGAGCTCTCAGCTCCCTGGGGCTGGCAGCTCTCTCAGCTGTGACTTGCGGCAGGTCCAGGAGCCCCGCTTGTTGCTCACATCATGGATCACTAGCTAGCCTGAGCACTGGCCAGAAAGCGATGCAGGCGTAGACACTAAGTCTTTCTCTGTCTGTCTTACTTCCCTCAGGATGATAATCTCTAGGTCCATGCGTGTCGCTGCAATGGCGTTATTTCATTCTTTTTAATGGCTGAGTAATATTCCATTGTATATTTGTAGCGCATCTTCTTTATCCATTCATCTGTCGATGGACATTTAGGTTGCTTCCATGTCCTGGCTGTTGTAAATAGTACTGCTATGAACATTGAGGTGCAGGTATCTTTTCGAATTAGAGTTTTCTCCAGATATATGCCCAGGAGTGGGATTGCTGGGTCCTATGGTAGCTGTATTTTTACTTTTTTAAGGAACCTCCATACCATTCTCCATAGTGGCTGCACCAACTTATTGTACCTTCCCACCAACAGTGTAGGCGGGAGCGTTCACCTGTAATTATCTTGTCACTCCTGGCTGGTACGGTGAGGAAGAGCAGTTGGTGTCAATGTGATTCCAATAATGTTTGTTCTCTTTAGCCTTTTATTTATTTCATATTTTAGTCGTTTCACAGGACTTAATTTAGGGAACTTAACTGGATGTGGTGTGAGCTGGTCCCAGAACATCGCAGCAGGTGATGCTGCCCTCTGATCTAGAGGAGCCCTCTGGCTTTACCTCAGATTTCATTCGTGGCATCCATTAGCCATCCCGCCTATGCTAACGCTGTCTCTCCAACCCCTGGCCACGTGCCCAAGCTCCAAACTCATATCCAGCTCTGTCGGTCATCTCCACTTTGGTGACCCATGGTCTCTTCACATTCCACTGGTCTAAAGTTCATCTGTTTTGTTTCTCCCACTACACCTGCCATTTTTCTGGATGCCGTAATTTGGTGAATTCTACCACCTTCTACCCAGGTTTCCTACAGCTGAAACCTGAAACTTCTCTGGGACTCCCTTTCCTCTACCCATCTCCCACATGTATCAAGTCCTGGCCCCCTTAAATATTTCTCACCTATATGCCCCACGCTTAATATGCATGGATCATCCTCCCACCCCCCAACTTGGTTGGCCCCCCAAAATGTCCATCTGCTGCTCAGAGGTATCCACTGGTGTCTTGTCATCACCCATAGGGTCAAATCTACATTTGTTTGCTTGGCCTACAAGGTGGTCTGTTCTGTGCAACCCCAGTTCCCCTTCCACAGAACCCTTGGGGCTCTAGCAATACTGAGAAAGATTGGATTTATGGTCTCCCCAAAGCACTTGCTCACCCCTCGCTTCTGAATGGCATTTCTCACCCTCTTCTCTCTGCCTGGAATTCCTTCCACTGCCTACTCATCCTTCCAGGCTCAACTCCGACGCTGCCTTCTTTGTAAAGCAATCCTGGTCTTTCTCAGAAGAACTTACACTTTCTATCTTCTGTTGCCATTGTGCTGGTCACAAATCTCAGTTGTTGTTTTTTTTAACATTTTTATTGGAGTATAGTTGCTGTACAATGGTGTGTTAGTTTGTGCTTTATAACAAAGTGAATCAGTTATACATATACATATGTTCCCATATCTCTTCCCTCTTGCATCTCCCTCCCTCCCACCCTCCCTATCCCACCCCTCTAGGTGGACACAAAGCACCGAGCTGATCTCCCTGTGCTGTGCGGCTGCTTCCCAGTAGCTATCTATGTTACATTTGGTAGTGTATATATGTCCATGCCACTCTCTCACTTCGTCCCAGACAAATCTCAGTTTTAACAGTGATCTTGTTGTACATGTCTGGGTGCAGAGGGTAGCATTTTTTTTTTTTTGGCCGCTGTATGTGTGGCTTGCAGGATCTTAGTTCCCTGACCAGGGATTGAACCCGGACCCATGGCAGTAAAAGCGCAAAGTCCTAACCATTGGACCGCCAGGGAATTTCCAAGGGTAGCTTTTTAATATGTCTGTTATCTCACGCTGACAGCCTGGTGCATTGTAGATGCTCCACCATGTTTGTTAAATAGAAGAGTGGTTGAATGAATTATCGGCCAAGATACACCCATCCTCGGTGCATAGGTTGGGAAAGAGAGAACTGGCAAGGTGGATGCAGGGTTAGAGCAGGCTCCTTCCTCTTCTGCAAGTTTATGGAGGATGTTTTCAGACTACTCATGAATATGGTCTCCAGAACCTTTAGGCCCATGGAGTTTATTCTAGTCTGTGTTCCATCCTTTAAGATGGACCCACGTGTATTTTATTTCAAGGTGGCTCAGAGGTCTGAGCTTCCTGGGAGATTTGCAGACTAGAAATAGTGCAGCACAGGTCCGGAGCCGGTCGACCAGTTCTCCAAGACTGAGGTGGTGGTGTGGGAACTGCCTAGATTTGACTAGTGGCAGCTCTGGTGGGGTAGCAGCACTATTTTTTTTCCTCTTGGGCTTCCTGTGTTCTCTCAGAGCTTACAGATGAGTTTCTTATCATGAATCCAAAGAATGGCAAGAATTTTCAGGGGCTAGGTCAATGGAATAGCTGGAAGAGCCCATATTAGTATGAAGAGACACGGGGAATAAGGAACTTTAAAAGCCAAGAATAGGTTCTAAACTAACGTTCTGATTTGATCTATGAAGC
Source organism: Eubalaena glacialis (assembly GCF_028564815.1). Classification (NCBI taxonomy): domain Eukaryota; kingdom Metazoa; phylum Chordata; class Mammalia; order Artiodactyla; family Balaenidae; genus Eubalaena; species Eubalaena glacialis. The sequence continues at coordinate 53,321,080 of NC_083728.1, read as the reverse complement.
TCTCTTGCTCGGGGCCATCCTTCCATGACCCTCTCTAAGTACCTTTATTGTAGCAGAAACTGTGCCCACTGATCAACACTAATGAGAGAGACACATACACACAATTATAAATCCTGGATGCTAAAATACCACGTACATCTATTTGCATGAGAAGAATGAAGTTTTAATTATTGATGATCACTATTGCTCATGTAATATATGCATTCTTATGGCTACATAATTTTGACATAATTTAACTTGAAAGTACTTTGTGTGCATTTAGTGTATTCTTTCTTCACAATGTACTTTGTAAAAGGAAGTGGCTGTTTGCCCAAATACTTCTTAGCTTGGCCTAGGAACTTAGTAAACCGTGCTTTAAAATTAAAAAAAAAATTTCTAGTGATTGATAATAATCATTAGAATAGCTAACATATATTAAAGATGTACTATATTCCAGGCATTGTACTAAGAAGTGCTTTTCCATAGGTTATTTCATTGAATACCCGCTTTACTGATGAGGAAACTAAGGCATAAGGAGACTAAGTCACTGCTCAAAGCCTCCCACTTAGTGACTCCCTGGGAGGGGGGAACCCTTCCCTGTTTTAATAGTCACAGACCCATAGCAAGGAGATGTTGCTGATTGTTGGGGTTTCTTATCTTAAAATCAAAGCTGACTGATAGTGAACATGGTAAGGAAGCAAAAGGTAGTGAAAATGTTCATGCTCTGAAATCTGGACACTGAGTTAAGTTGGATTTCCCCCCTGCATAGCTGTTTGACCTCTGAGCAAAAGTGAGTGGATGGTAAGCGGATGAACCTGCTTTGTTCCCTTCCCTCCCAGCAGCTGGGTGAGCACTGACTGAGTTAGTAATTGTATAAACATGCTTTGAAAGCTGGACCCGAGCAGGGTCCTGCTTTAGGGGCCTGAACTAGGCTCCTTCCAGGTGACTCTTTACTTTCGGGAAGAAGCCTAGGGTAGAGAACGAAGCTTCTAAGACTGTTTCCTATCACCACTTATCCAAAGGGATTATGTCTCCCTTTGGTTGAACATGAGATGATTTTAGATGGACCAAAGATAAATCTTCTTTGAGCTTAGGGATTTGTTTTAAGATTATTTAAAATACATGTAACTAGTGCATCAAATTGTGATACCATCATGATTATTATTTAGGATGAGTTTAGATATATTTGGTTTTAAGTGAATTAATTTTAAAAGGTAAATAAGTAATAGGTAAATAAAAAAAAAATTACTGCAGGCAGACATAGATTTTTGGGGTATCGAGTAACACTCAGGGGTCCTCAAGGCCCTTGCCTTACCCCCAGCCCTTCCAGTGGCCTGTGGGCATCTTGCATTAGTAATTTTGTATTCTTTCCCATTAAGGGGGCTTCCAAAATAGAATAAGCCGTGGGCCCCCTAAAACCTGGGTCTGCCCCTGCCTGACTTGGACTTGGTAACAATTACAGGAGCCTCTTAGAGAAGAGAGATTTTTGCAAGTTCTGGCTGTCAGGGACGCAGTAGGAGCCAAGAAGAAGAAAAATGGTCTCTAACAGTTTTTTAAAACTGAACTCAGACATTAGTTACAAAAACTCAGGGGCCACCAATCTTTTCCAGGTGGAGAGGACCACGCAAAAGCCACCCTCCTAAAGCACCGAGGTCTCCTCACAGGCAGGGGTGGGTGTTGGGTTCTGATGGCATCTCAGGGGCCCCCTTCTCCGGAGACCTGCTCTCAGTGACACTTAGGAGGACACACCTCACAGGGCAGGTCAAGCCACCTGCCTGACAGTAAAAGGCAGGCCCCTGCCTCCTGTGGGATAAGCGCGGTTCCGTTCATGCTACAGAGCTGCCCGTGGGGTCAGGCCAAGGCTAGACTTAGCTGCGAACACAGGCTTGCTGGGCTCTTTATCCTTCCCCTCTGCTTCTCTCGCTCCCAAAGACACTCCCAATAAGCCGTGTGCATCTGAATCCCCATCTCGACCTCTGCTTCTGGCGAACCTGGTCCAGGGCTAAGCCTTTCTCAGCTCCAAATGCTTGAGCAGCCTATGCTTGACCTTCCCAGCAATCAGGGACTCCCTGCCTTCCAGAGCAGCCAATCCCGTTTGTAGGCAGCTCAGATCATCCGATGGGTCCTTCCTAGGCTGAGCCCAGCAGGCTGAACCTATTTGTAAGAAGACAGCCCGCCTGTCCCATCCTACCCTGCTTCCCAGTCTTCCCTGGGAAAACCTTCCCAGGCTGTCAGCTCATCTTTTTGTGGCCAGGATTCTGTTCACCTCACCTCAGTCCAGTGTGGCAGAATCCCACCGTTGGTGCCCACCAAAGCTGAGCCCCGCAGTCTCAGTGAGAGCTGGGGACTCACGGAGCAGGACTTGCCCCAGCGTAGAAACTGCCTCCCATGAGCCCAAATGCACGTCAGGGACTCGGGCATCTCCATCATTTTGCAGGAAGAGTCAGTTCAATCCAGAGTCCCTTTCACGTGTGCTCCTGGTCCACGGCGCCTTCTCCAGCATGTACTCCATTAATGCTTTCTGTACCCCTGCTCACAGGAGTTCACATTTATTTCTACCAAATTCCATTTTGTGAGCCTGTTGTCTCAGCCAGTTGAGTGGTATTTTGTATCCCAGTGATGTCACCTGGTCCCATTTTTCCAAAGCATGTTACAGACACCGCTAGAGATAGCCCAGAAGATTTTTAGGTGGTACTCAGATGAGCATTTTTTACACTTTTATTTCATTGTTCATTTTAATTCTTATGAACTTAATTTATAGTATAAAAATGTAATTAACACATCAAATACATAGATTCTTTTTTTTTAAATTTCAGTTTAAAATGAGTCAACTTAAAGAAAATCCTTAAGCCCATGTGGTGAGAATTATGAAGGCAGTTCACACAGGACTGATGTTTAGAAAACACTGGCTTAGAAGATCTACCATCTCTCTCTACTTTAAGCCATTTGTCAGCTTAACCTTGATGTACTCCTTATCCTAGTTTAAATTTTTTTTTGAAGCCTTTTATTTTATTTTATTTTATTTTATTTATTTATTTTAACATCTTTATTGGAGTATAGTTGCTGTACAATGGTGTGTTAGTTTGTGCTTTATAACAAAGTGAATCAGTTATACATATACATATGTTCCCATATCTCTTCCCTCTTGCATCTCCCTCCCTCCCACCCTCCCTATCCCACCCTTCTAGGTGGTCACAAAGCACCGAGCTGATCTCCCTGTGCTATGCGGCTGCTTCCCACTAGCTGGTTTAACTTTTTAAAAAACATCCTGAACAGAATGGTCATGGAAAGAAACTTGGGGCCTGCTCCCGTGTGATAGTGATTTATCAACTAGGGGCTCTGGGTGTGTGGACGTTTAACTGCTGTTTTGTCATCCTGTTACACACAATTTTCCATCTTGCTAAAAAGGTATCATTACTCATCAGCTCCTTTTTTGAAATTCAGATCCATGTCTAACAGGTTTTGACTATTCCTAGTCTAACAGCCCTGCCAAAAACGTAGCAAGTGTGAGCAGCTACGAGCTGCTCTGAGCACCCCTGAGCTGACATAGCTTGTCTTTGGAAACCCAAGCTGAGCCCCCCTGGGGATGAGCACTTTTGGCCAAAGATAGACCGTTTTACCAGTAATCCCAGTTAGAGTCATGCGTAAGATGGCCCTCAAGCCCACATCTTCATAAGGAAGAGTCCACTGCCTTCTCTGATTTTGAAACCAGGGGTCAACATTATGTACCAACCTTGTCTCAGCACCTCTTCAATTCCCTGTGAACGCTGGATGGTGACCACAAATTATGTCACGTGCGTTTTAGTTTTAATCAGAGCCTGGCATGTGATCCCTCCAGGCTGGGAAATGGAGATGCCCATGGAACACCCAGATGCCCTCTTACAGTGGTGCCGTGGCCTTGAGGATCCAGTCCTGCTTGTTAATGCTGGCCTCCTCTTCCCAGCCCAGAAGTCTTACTTCTTTCTTTATTTGCTCCTGTCACGGATATTAAACACTCCAATGGACAGGAGTTGAGTAGGTTTGTTTTCTTTTATTCTGCTGCCAGTCAACCTTATTTTGTTCCAAAAACACCTTTAAAAAGTTCTTCGATGGTTTTCTTTAGCTTTATTTGCAAGACTCCCTTCCCTGGGTCTTAGGCTTGTAGGCATTATTCATTTAGACCCGTCTCTGCCTCTGGAACCGTTCCTCGTAGTTTTGTCCTTTCTAGCCATGAGTTCACTGCAAAGTTGTTGGTGCAGACACATCAGCTTGTTGTGGTTCTTCTACCTCTTCACTAATTATTTGTGTTTGTGGTGTCAGAACCCCATTTTCAAGAACGTCTCACCTTAATTGAGAAGGAGGACATTTTTTTTAGATTCCAACTCACCTTTCAACTTTTTGGAATCTCTGCTCAGAAATTACAGGATTCGGGTGGCGCAGGGGTTAAGAATCCGCCTGCCAATGCAGGGGACACGCGTTGGAGCCCTGGTCCGGGAAGATCCCACATGCCTCAGAGCAACTAAGCCCGTGCACCACAACTGCTGAAGCCCGCGCGCTCTAGGGCCCACGTGCTGCAACTGCTGAAGCCAGCACACCTAGAACCTGTGCTCTGCAACAAGAGAAGTCACAGCAATGAGAAGCCCGTGCACCGCAACAAAGAGTGACCCCTGCTCGCTGCAGCTAGAGAAAGCCCACGCTCAGCAAAGAGGACCCAGTGCAGCCAAAAACTAACTAAATTAATTAATTAATTTTTTAAAAAAAGAAAGAAAAAGAAATTGCAGGATTCTCAGCCAGACTAGGATTCTCATTCCTGGCTGTCGTGAACATAAATGTGACGTGAGTGTCTTCCCTCGTGATGCCGGTCACTTCCATTTCTCTCATCGCTTCCACTTCTCCCATCACTTCCTCCTTGTTAATTGGAAGTAAGTCAAGACCGGTGGCCCCTCCCACTACTTTCTCAACCTTCTGAGGCCTGGATCTGTCAGTGAGTTGGGTCAAGGTTGTGTCATGCGCAGTTTTGATCACAATGACACTATGAGAATATGTGTGCACAATTGAATCCCCACCAGTTCTGTCTTTGATGTTTCCTCCTGATTTCTGTAGCAGGAACAATCACTCATTTCCTGCGTTTGGCAGTGGCTGTAATATCCTGCTGTTACAGTAGCACTTTTCTCGATTCATCCCCATTTTTATCCAGCGTGAGAACTGGTGCATAGATTTATTTGTTCTTTTTTTTTTTCTTATTAGTTAACTATTTTATACATATTAGTGTATATATGTCAATCCCAATCTACCAATTCATCCCACCCCTTCCTTTCCCCCCTTGGTGTCCATACGTTTGTTCTCTACGTCTGTGTGTCTATTTCTGCCTTGCAGACTGGTTCATCTGTACCATTTTTCTAGGTTCCACATATATGCGTTAATATATGATATTTGTTTTTCCCTTTCTGACTTACTTCACTTTGTATGACAGTCTCTAGGTCCATCCACGTGTCTACAAATGACCCAGTTTCGTTCCTTTTTACGGCTGAGTAATATTCCATTGTATATATGTACCACATGATTTATTTGTTCTTGACTTCCAGAGACAGCTTACTGACTCTTCAAACCAAACAAACAAAAATCTATTCCTTATCAACAGAACATGACAGAGCACACCCTCCTTTTGTTGTATTCTAATTAGAGTCTTGTTCCTTGTGGTCCTCCTGCCTCGTGTGAGCTTTTGCTGAGCTGTCATTTCCTCCACTGCCCCAGATCCAAATTTGCTTTTCCCTGACCCTGCTCTGTGTGGCAACTGGACTGATCCAACCAGCTACATTTCCTCGGGCTCCCTTTGCTAACTGGCTCCCCGCCGGGTTTGGCCGATGTGAGCACTGATGGGTATTGGGGTGGAAGGAGGAGAAAAACCAAGGCAATTCACCAACCTTGGTGTATTAGTGATTCAGATTTGTGCCTCTGCAAACTTACAGATTACCTGCGGTTATCACTGCAGAATAGTCATGTCTGCAAATGGCAGGCCCACAAATGCTAAGGGCTGTTGAAATGACCTGTGAGAGGATGAGGAGCAGCCACTGGAAAGAGCTTTGGGAAGAGCGCACAGGCAGATAACATCATGCCAGACACGCTAGGAAGAGGGAAGAGTAGATGAACAGGTCTGGAGACCCAGAGTTGTAGGGCAGGCAGTGCGGATTAGCTGGGAAGGACTTAGAACAGGAGGCATGATGGATAAAGTAGAACAAAACAGGTTGGGTCCAAAAGAGGTTGTAATTCCCTTTCCACTGTTGTAGGTGACAGGAAATATGTCGGTCAGAGTTTTTAGATGCATACCACTGAATCGCCCCTAGCTGGTTGATACAGGAAACAATGTTGAGGAACAGTTCTCAGGCTCCTGCGATCCATCAAGAAGTGGGCTGGGCTTCCCAGGTGACTCCCAGAAAGATACAGCAGAATCAGCCTGCCAAGGGTCAGGAAGCCGGTGAGTCAGGGGACCCCTTCCCAGCTGCCACTCAGGCCACACCAGCTCTGCCTGGCCCCTGGCCCTGCCTCTACTCCCGCCCCCTGCCGTTCCCAGCAAAGCCTCCCCGGAGCCCTTCTGCTTGGCAGAACCTAAGTCACACGACTGCATCCCAGCAGCACGGAGGCCAGGAAATGAGGGTTTGGTTGTTTGATTTTCTGCATTCTCCATTGGAAAGACAGGAATTATCTCGTAAGGTGTTATCGATGTGGGGAGTATGGTCAGAGGGGCATCCACAAAGGACAGGTGTCCACTTCAGGAAGGGACTTATGTTTTAAAGGAAGGAGTAGAGCGTAATGTCCAGCTGCTGCAGCAAAACACTAGGGACTGGGTGACTTATAAACAACAGAAATTTACTGCCCACAGTTCTGGAGGCTGGAAGTCTGAGGTCAGCGGCAGCATGGTCAGGTGAGGGTCTTCCTGGTTGCAGATTTCTTTCATGTCCTCACGTGGTGGGAGGGACTAGGGAGCTCGCTGAGGCCTCTTTGAAAAGGGCACTAATCCCACTCATGTGGGCTCTGCTCTCATGACCTGAGCACCTCCCAAGGGTCCCACCTTCTAATTCCACCACCTGGGGTGTTAGGTTTTTAGCATGAATTTGGGGGAGGGGCACAGACATTCAGATACTGGAGATAGATTTTTCATCGTAAAATATCATTTTGGTGAGACTATTTGGCTTTCCAGCCAAGGCTAATCCTAACGATTGTGTATAAAGTCTGTGACTCCTGGCTTCTTTAGCTAGCTTGACGTTTTATTTTGACTAGTTCTCTGAACCTAGGTTAGCAGTCCATTAGCTTTTACACCAGGTCTCAAATCATTTTTTACCTACATGGCACAAGCCTGAAATCCTTTCCTGGTCCTTCTCTGCTACATCATTGGTGCACAGTTTGGTGAGTACCACCTGCTGCCTGAGGTGCAGTGCCCTCCCATGGCACATGGGGAACACCCTAGTGATGGAAGAGTCAGCCATAAACTCCAGCCCTTTGCAGAGTCATTTCCCATCGGCTGTTAAATACAAGCAAATGTTTATCACAACCTACTCCAAGCCGCTAATTCAGACTCCAGGACCCTAAACATGGTTTGGCTGGAATTTCCTGTTGCTGTGGAATAAAGCTTGTGCAATTGCCCCATGATGGGTCTCTAAAATGAGTGAGGCGTCGGGACTTCCCTGTGGTCCAGTGGTTAAGAATCTGCCTTCCAGCAGACGTAGAGAATGGACTTGAGGACACGGGGAGGGGGAGGGGTAAACTGGGACAAAGTGAGAGAGTACCATTGGCATATATACACTACCAAATGTAAAATAGATAGCTAGTAGGAAGCAGCCACATAGCACAGGGAGATCAGCTCGGTGCTCTGTGACCACCTAGAGGGGTGGGATAGGGAGGGTGGGAGGGAGACGCAAGAGGGAGGAGATATGGGGATATATGTATATGTATAGCTGATTCACTTTGTTATAAAGCAGAAACTAACACACCATTGTAAAGCAATTATACTCCAATAAAGATGTTTAAAAAAAAAAAAAGAATCTGCCTTCCAATGCAGGAGGGGATGTGGGTTCGATTCCTGGTCGGGGAACTAAGATCCCACATGCTGTGGGGCAACTAAGCCCGCGTGCTCTAAGCCTGCGCTCCGCAACAAAGATCCCGCGTGCAGCAACTAAGACCTGATGCAGCCAAATAAATAAAGTGAAATGAGTGAGGCGTCAACAGTGTGGTGGACTCTGTGGTGTGCCACCAGACCCCCTTCCAGGAGGGACTTGTCCCCCAGCTGTTGGGCGTGCCCACCACCGGCAGCCCTCAATGTCAGCCCCTGCAGGGGTGCTTCAGCTGCAGAGAGCACCATGGTCAGGGGAATGACCATGACCAGGGACTGATGGCCTCAGAGACACAAAAGCCCAGCCATCTCAGCCCAACTCAGAACAGCTCTGCACACCATTCTCGCTCCCTGTGGGGCTGGCTGGACCTGCACCTCAGCTCCACTTCTCCCTCTGTGACTCCTGCTTTCTTCCCCTGGAGGCCACAGGCATTCGTCCCATGGATGCTCCTTCCTAAACTTCTTGCTTCCCGGAGACCCCATCCTTCTTGCAATGATTAGCATCTGTAAGAAGCAGGTAAACAGAGGCCGGAGCGCCACATACCAAGCAAATGCTCTGCCCACCCAGGGCATTAAATGCTCCTTAGAAATGAAGAGCTGCCAGCTACTCTCAACCAGGTAACGTCCTGGTGCTTGGAAGTGGTTTTCATTCATTTAAAATCTCATTGTAAACTTTACGTTGAAAGAATAAAAACTGAAAAAGGACTGGACTCTAGTTAATTGTGTGCATGGTGAAGTATACATTTAGGGGAGAGTACAGATGTCTGCAGTTTCCTTTGAAATACACCAAAAATAAGATGGATTGATGGATGAGAAAGGGATGGATAGATGGATAAATACGTGATAAAATAAGTATTGTATTGTAAAATGTTAATGGTAGAATCTAGGCGGTGTGTATATGGGTGTTCACTGAAAAATTCTTTCGACTTTGTTTGATATTTTTATTATAAAATATTGGAAAAATAACTATGTATAACCTTCCTAGGAAGGGCAGACTGGGAACCTTTTATGAATTTATTTCAAAGATAAGGTTAAGCCCATCTAGTGCTGAAGATCATATCAGTATACATTCCCTGATATTTTGAATTCATTATTTATTCAGCAAACATTTATTGAACGTGTACTATGAACTTGTATATACAGGAGATGTTCCAGGGACGTTAAAGAAATATAAGAGCTTTTTTCTGCAACTGTTATTACAGTAGATAAAACAAATACATAAGGAAAGTTAAATAATAATATTTCATGTCATATCATCCTTGATATAGATTTTTTAATGTGTTTATGAGTTCTACTGTCAGATACCATGTCTGGCAATTGGTAATAATTAATCATGACAATAACAGCCACTTACACAGAGCTCACCATGTGCCCGGCCCCATTCCAAGGGCTTCACGTGTGCAGATTTCCTACTAAAGGGGACATGACTGACTGAGGGCCCAGCCACTGTGCTCTGTAATCTGTCACCGAATTTCCCAGCCAGTGACTGACCCCAGCAGGGATACTGAATCAGGCCCATTGCTGAGAGACGGGGTCGGGGGGGGCTCCTTTGACGGCCATCACTGCCTCCATGACCCCTGGGGCCTCCCCAGCCTTCCTCAAGCTGCACAGTGTTCTAGGGTGTGCCTCTCCCCTCCCCCTTCCTCCCCTCCCTCCTTCACAGGGAGGAGACTTGCATCTCAGCCGGATGACTCTCCCAGCCTCCCACTCCCTCCCCCCATAGGCATCCCTCTAAGACAGTCTTTGCACAGTTGATCCTGTCTGGGTATCTTCCTCTCAGAGGACCTGGACTAACACTTCTGTCCTATGAGCAATACTATTTTTATCTTCATTTTACAGATGAGGAACCTGAGGGAAGTAACTTGCGAAGGTCATACAGCTGAGCTGGCATTCTGACCTGTGTCTCTGGCAACATCTTATTTCTAAGAAGATGATGCTCTAGGGTGGGTCTTGAATGTTATACGTTGGGAAGGCAGCGTCTAGGGGTTATAATTGAGGATGATGATGATGGTGATGGTGATGGTGATGGTGATGATGACAACTCGTGGATGAATGGTGTAGGCACTCTTCATCCAGTTTAATCCACAGCAACCTTGCGCGTAGTATTGTTATCTCCACCCACATGATGCACCTGCTAAAAGGCAGAGCTGGCTCCTCCCCTGTGACTCTCCTTTAGGGTCTTACTCTTTTTTTTTTTTTTAACATCTTTATTGGAGTATAATTGCTTTACAATGGTGTGTTAGTTTCTGCTTTATAACAAAGTGAATCAGCTATACATATACATATATCCCCATATCTCCTCCCTCTTGCATCTCCCTCCCACCTTCCCTATCCCACCCCTCTAGGTGGTCACAGAGCACTGAGCTGATCTCCCTGTGCTATGCAGCTGCTTCCCACTAGCTATCGATTTTACATTTGGTAGTGTATATATGTCCATGCCTCTCTCTCACTTCATCCCAGCTTACCCTTCCCCCTCCCCGTGTCCTCAAGTCCATCCTCTACGTCTGGGGTCTTATTCTTGACTTGACGTGCTGCCACACTGCTATGGAGAGATCTGGTATTTAGGACCTGCCCCTTTAAGACAGAAAGCGTGGAGGAGAGCAGTGCTGGAGGGGATGTGCAGCTCTCACCCTGTGCGCTTGGTTTGGGGGTGGGGGTGGGGGCCTGATCTTACGGAAAGATACAGGTACAGTGTATAATGTTTGAGGGCAAGGCCGGGCTTTCATGGGGAGTTCTGCTTCACCGAGGTAAGAAACCTGGTGCCTGGGGCCCCGGGGATGCGGAAAAAGACAGGTGGACAGCAGAGGCAGGACTGGGGTTTGACCAGGCCCCTCCTGATAATGAGCTGCCTGGGCCTCTCAGGTGCCCTGGACCATTAGGCTTGGTTGTACAGCAGCTCTCTTCAGGTTTGGGGCCAGTGCATCAACCATGTCCTGTATTTTCTGCGTTCTGACGTATTAACATCTGGGGCCTTGCTGACCCTCGATTTAGTAACATCCTAGAAATAGTCAGCCACACCCCAGTGAGAGCACCTTTCAAATGCAAGCCCACCCATCCAGAACCCACCCCGCCACCACCTCCTTTATGGACCTCTCCCACCCTGGACCACTATCCCCCTGCCCTGATCACCCCAGGACCAGGCAGCAGACCACCTGGGACAGGCCTGTATCCCGGAGCCCACTGAAATTATTCAAGCTAGCCAAACCTAAGCCTGCCTGCCCTCCTCACCCGTGTCTTCCCTGTGGAAACCACAGTGAAGGCTCTTGTCACAATACCAAGGGGGAAAACGGGGGGGTGGGATGAACTGGGAGCTTGGGATTAATATATACACACTACTATATATAAAATAGATAACTAATGAGAACCAACTTTACAGCACAGAGAACTCTACTCAGTGCTCTGTGGTGACCTAAATGGGAAGGAAATCCAAAAAAGAGGAGATACATGTTTACGTGTAGCTGATTCACTTTGCTGTACAGTGAAACTAACACAGCATTGTAAAGCAACTATACTCCAGTAAAATTAATTTTTAAAAAAAGGCTCCTGCCACAGTATCCCCCTTCCCTCTGCCTCCTCACCAACCATGGTGCTTCCCCGTGTGGCCCCCATGGTGACGGAAGCCAAGGGCGGCCCTTGCCAATCACTGATCTGTGTGTGAGCACCGTGCTGGGAACAGGCAGGTTGGGTCGGGCTGTCTGGCTGTCCAGGGCGACAGACAGGTCCCCTCATCCTGCACACCCAGAGGGAGATCTGAGCTCTGCCCCAAGCATGTTCAGGACAGACCATGGGTTGAAACGTGACCACTTCCTGTTCCTGTGATGTCATTCTGTGATGTCATCCCATGATGTCATCATCCTGCACAATCTGTCCTGTGCTCTGCTGGGCAAAGTGGATTAAAGAATGAATGCATTCCCAACCACATGGATGGAACTTGAGGGCATTATGCTTAGTGAAATAAGTCAGGCAGAGAAAGACAAGTGCAGTCTGATCTCATATGTGGAATCTAAAACAGAAACAAATACCAAGGTCATAGAGAACAGATCAAGGCTGGAGGTGGGGTGTGGGGTGTGGGGAGTGGGTGAAGGGAGCCAAAAGGCACATACCTCCAGTTATAAGTCATGGGATATAATATACTGCATGGCGACTGTAGTTAACAGTACTGTACTGCACATTTGAAAGATGATAAGAGGGTAGATCTTAAAAGTTCTCATCACAAGAAAAACATTCTGTAACTATGTATGGTGAGGCATGTGAACTAGACTTACTGTGATCATTCTGCAGTATAAGCAAATACTGAATCCTTATGTTGTACAACTGAAACTATTGTCATATGTCAATTAGACCTTAATTTTAAAAAACCACAATAAATTTGACCATAAGCACCAAAAAAGAAAATGGTGAATGCATTTAAATGCCTCACCATGATAACGCTGAGCATAATAGATTTCCTACCCTCCCTCCCCATTTCTTCCAGGTAAATTCTAGTTTCAGTTAAATAAAAGCAGAGTGAACTCTTAAGTGACTATTTCCTCAGAGCATCACACCAAAGCTAACAGGATTTATCCTCAACACTCAAATCAACAAGTTAAAAATTACACTATGAAGAGATTTATAATTCTCGTTTTGTATTACCAGCTTGTCCTTCGGAAAAACTGAGCTGATTGAATTCAACTTCATTCCTCACGGTTACGTCAGTGTTTTACTTGGAGTTACGTTAAATCTCTATTAAATTAAGGAGTACTGTCATCTGTAGTATTTCTAGACTGCCAACAAGGAGACCATGATTTCTCTCCCCGTTATTTAAATCTTTCTTCATCTTTCCCATTAGGCTTACATAATTTTAAATGGTTCTTATTTATTGAATTACATAATTCTTTTCTATTTAATTTCTGTAGCTATTATGATGGGGGAAGATAGTGAGTTTCTACTCTGTAACTAAGATTAAATAATGCAATTGATTTTTCATTTATAGGTAACATCCTATAATTTTCCTGAACCTATTTCCTCAAAGAAATTTTTTGTTGATTTTTGTGCAACCCTAAGGTATGTAAATCATATCATTATGAAAACAACAGCAACATATTAGACTCATAACTGTGCAAGTAATAGATATTCATTTTAGAGGAATTAGAAGATATCAAAAGAGGATCATTATGGCCATCCCACCATTGTTATTACTGTCACTTATCACTTGTCATTTGCAGGTACTTCCCTTAAAGCTCTACTTGTCCCATTTTATGGATGTGGAAACTGAGCCTCAGAGAGGTGGAGTAACACAGAACATAGAACACACGCACACACACACACACACACACACACACACACACAGACACGTTCACACCATAACTTAGAGTGCTGGGTTTTAACCCAGCTCTGACTGAGTCAAAAGCCTTTACATTTAATAGCAGCAAAAAAGGAAACACTTGGGAATGAATTTAACTCAATAAACATGGGGAAATGTTCAAAGAAAATTAAAATACCTCAGGGGAAAATAAAGGCTCTGAGAAATCAACAAATTTGAGCCTTGTCTCTTTCCTAATTTTGGCTAATTTCATAAGTGAGAAACAGCCTTACATTGTCAGTTTCATTTGCATTTTTATTCCTAGGAAGTTTCAACATTTTCCAACTAACCACATATCTTTTCTAAACTGTGTTTTTTCATGCCTTTTTTTTTCTGTTCATAACTTCTGCTAATTTCACCATTGGGAAATTTGACATTTTTACTGACTTATTTGAATTAATTATATATTATTTTTTGTCAAATTCCTAGCAAATGTTAAATCATCCTTTTACTTTGCCATTTAATTGTGTTTATGATGTGTGTTAATGTACAGATACTTTAATTATTTTTCAATATAATTAAGTTTATCAGTCTTTTCCTTTTTGATTCCTTTGTTTGTTTGTTTGTTTTTCTTGGATTGGGGTGTATGCTGAGAATGGCCTTCCCCATCTAGAGATGAGATGGATGAAAGCCTGTAATTTCATCTAGTTTTATTACTCGTTTATTTAATTCTGTAATACATCTGAAATGCATTTTGAGTTGGGGGGGGCAAGAAAAAGAAAGCACTTTATTTAGCTGCTAACGCAGTCACTTCATAAAAATCAGGTCTTTTTTTTTTTTTTCTTTTTTACTCAAAAAATTTTCAGAGATTTTAGCTTGAAAATAAAATCACATCTTCTCTCATTTGGGAGGCTGTTCTCTTCTTCCTTTAGCGTAAAGATACTTTTGTTAGTTACCTTCTAACTTATTTTTAAACAGATTCTGCATTGTCAGTCTAAGACTGGTCTTATCATACGACACAGGGTAAGAGGTTGTGAGATGAGCTGGCATTTGCCCCGTGTCTTGAGGAGCAGAGGTCTGCCCTGGACGAATAGACTAGATGCTATGGTTAATTAACTAGCTTATTCAACCAAGTTTAACAGTGGCCCTAACTTTAATAAGACCATTACTTTTTTTTTTTACTCTTAAAAAATTGAGGTATGATTCATATGTCATAAAATTCACCCTTTCAGAGCCTATGATTCCATGGTCTTCAGTATATTCAGAGTTTTGCAACCATGACCACTATCTAATTCCACAATATTTCCATCACCCTAAAAAGAAACCCCATAACCATTAGCAGTCACCCCCACTGCTCCTTCCTCCCAGCCACTAGCAACCATTAATTTACTGTCTTTCTCTACTGATTTGCCTATTCTGGACATTTTGTATAAATAGAATCATACAATATGTGACCTTTGTGTCTGTCTTCTTTTACTTAGCATAATATTTTCAAGGTTCATCAATGTTGTAGCATATATCAATACTTCATTCTTTTTTAGAGCTAAATAATATTGCAGTGTATGGATATACCACACTGTTTATCCATTCATCAACTGATGAACATTTGGGTTATTTCCACTATTTGGCTACTATGAATAATACTGGTATATAGATTCATGTACAAGGTTTTGTGCGGATATGCACACAGGGTTTTCGGTTCTCTGGGGTATACCCAGGAGTGAAATTGATGGGTCAGAGGATAACTCTGTTTAGCTTTCTGAGGAATTGCTAAACTGTTTAGTATCGGCATCATTTTACAACCCCACCAGCAATGTGAGGGTTCCAATTTCTCCATATCCTCACCAACAATTGTTATTACCCCTCTTTTTGATTATAGCCATCCCAGTGTGTGTGAAGTGGTATCTCATTGTGATATTGATTTGCATTTCCCTAATGACTAATGATACTGAACATCTTTTCATGTGCTTATTGGCTATTTATATATCTTCTTTGGAGAGATGTCTATTCAGATCCTTTCCCCATTATTTCATTGGGTGAGTTCTCTCTTTATTGTTGTAAGAATAAAACAAGTTTTTTATAAATTCTGGGTACAAGTCCATTATCAGATATATAATTTATATTGTAGCTTTGTAGTAAGTTTTGAAACCGGGAAGTTTCAAATTCAAAGTTGAATCCACCAACAGTGTTCTCTTCGAGATGATTTTGGCCGTTCTGCAGTCTCTTTCACTTTAGGATCAGCTTGTCAATTTCTGGAAAAAAAAAGGTTTTGAAAGCGATCGTGTTGAATACGTAGAACAATTTGGGGAGCACAGCCATCCTAATATCTTCCAATCCATGAACATGGAATGTCTTTCCATTTATTTATATCTTCCTTGTGTCTCTCAATGATATTTTGTGGTTTTCACTGTTCAAGTCTTATACTTCTTTTGTTCAGTTTATTCCTAAGTATTTTATTCTTTCTGATGCTATTGCAACTTGAGTTGTTTTCTTAATTTCATTTTAATTGCTAGTGTATAGAAATACAATTGATTTCTGTTCACTGATCATCTGTCCTGCTAAACTTGTTTATTGGTTCTGATTTTTTGTGTGTGGATTCCTTAGGATATCCTGCATACAAGGTCATGTCATCTGTGAATAAAGATAATTTTACTTCTTCCTTCCTGATATGTATGCTTTTTATTTCTTTTTCTTGCCTAATTGCCCTGGCTACAACCTCCAGTACAATGTTGAATAAAAGTGGCAAAAGCCACTTTCGGTCTTTCACCATTAAGTATGATAGCTGTGGATTTCTCATAGCTGCTCTTTATCAGGTTGAGGAAGTTCCCTTATAGTCCTAGTTTTTTAAGTGTTTTTTATCATGGATTAGATTTTATCAATTTCTTTTTTCTGCATCTATTGAGATGATCATGTGGTTTTGTCCTTTATTTTATTTATATGGTATATGACTGATTTTTTTCAACTTTATTGAGGTATAACTGACAAATAAAATTGTAAGATATTTAAAGTGTACATCATGATGATTTGATGTATGTATACATTGTGAAAAGATTCCTTCCATGTAGTTAATTAACACATCCATCACCTCACGTTTCTTTTTTCCCCTTCCTTTGCGTGAGAACATTTAAGTTCTACTCTCTTAGCAGATTTCAATCCTAGAATACAGTGATATTAACTATAGTCACCATGTTATACATTAGTTCCTCAGACCTGATTCATCTTTTTTTTAAAATAAATTTATTTATTTATTTATTTTTATTTTTGGCCGTGTTGGGTCTTCATTGCTGCGCACGGGCTTTCTCTAGTTGCGGCGAGTGGGGGCTACTCTTTGTTGCGGTGCGTGGGCTTCTCATTGCCGTGGCTTCTCTTGTTGTGGGCTCTAGGTGCGTGGGCTTCAGTAGTTGTGGCACGCGGGCTCAGTAGTTGTGGCTCTCGGGCTCTAGAGTGCAAGCTCAGTAGTTGTGGCGCATGGGCTTAGTTGTTCCGTGGCATGTGGGGTCTTCCCGGACCAGGGCTCGAACCCGTGCCCCCTGCATTGGCAGGTGTATTCTTAACCACTGTGCCACCAGGGAAGTCCCCCTGATTCATCTTGTAGCTGAAAATTTGTACCCTTTTACCAACCGCTCCCTATTTCCTCCACCCCCCAGCCTCTGGAAACTAATTTTCTACTCTCTGTTTCTATGAGTTTGATTTTTTTTAAGATTCCACATATAAGTGATACCATGCGGTATTTGTCATTCTCTGTCTGGCTTATTTCACATACCATAGTGCCCTTAAGGTGTTGTTGCAAACAGCAGGATTCCTTTCCTTCTTGTGACTGAATAATATCTCTTTTATTGATTCATCCATCAGTGGACACCTAGGTTGTGGTCATGTCCTGGCTATTGTGAATAATGCTGCAATGAACATGGGAGTGCAGATATTTCTTCAATATCCTGTTTTCATTTCCTTCAGATACATGCCCAAAAATGGGATTGCTGGATCATACAGTAGTTCTATTTTTTTTTTAAAGAAACTTTATACTGTTTTCCATAGTGGCTACACCAATTACATTCCCATCAGCAATGTATAAGGGTTACCATTTCTCCACATCCTTGCCAATACTTGTACACTGACTGATTTTATATGTTGAATTAACCTTGCATTCTGGAGATAAATCCCAGTTGGTCTTGATGTTTAAACCTTTGTATGTGTTGCTGGATTTGGTTTGCTTGTATTTTGCTGAGAATTTTGCACCTATATTCACAATGCATATTGGATTGTAGTTTTCTTTTCTTGTGATGACTTTGTCTGGTTTGGGTATCATGTAATATGACCTTATGGAATGAGTTAGGTAGTGTTTCCTCCTCTTCTGTATTTTGGAAGAGTTTGTGAAGTATTGGTATTAATTTTTTAACAATTGGTGGGATTCATGAGTGAAGTCATCTAGTCCTGGGCTTTTCATTGTGGGAATTTTTTTTGTCTTTTTAAAACTAATTCTACCTCTTCATTATAGGTCTATTCAGATTTTCTATCTCTTTTGAGTCAGTTTCAGTAGTTTGTGTCTTTCTAGGAATTTGTCCTTTCATCTAGGTTATTTAATTTGTTGACATATAGTTGTTCATAGTATTCTCTTATAATTCTTTTTATTCTTTTTAATAACGTAAAGTAGATAGTAATTTCTTCTCTTTCATTCCTGATGTTAGTAATTTGAGGCTTCTTTCCTTTTTCTAATTCAGTCTACCTAAAGGTTTATCAATTTTGTTTATGTTTTAAAGAAACAACTTTCTCAACTTTTCTATTCTTTAATTTATTTATTTCCACTCTGATCTTTATTATTTCCTTCCTTCTGTCTGCTTTGGGTTTAATTTGCTATTTTAAAAAATGTCCTAAGGTGAAAGGTTATGTTATTGATTTTAAGTCTTAATGTCTTTTAAATATAACCATTTTACAACTGTAAATTTCCCTCTAAGCACTACCTTAGCTGCATCCCACAAATTTTGGTATGTTGTGTTTTTGTTTTCATTCATCTCAAAGTATTTTCTAATTTCCTTTTTAATTTTTTCTTTGATCCATTGGTTATTTGAGTGCATAGTTTAATTTCCACATACATGGAAATTTCCTAATTCTCCTTCAGTTGATTTCTAATTTCATCTATTGTTGTCAGAGAACATGCTGTGTGTAATTTTAATCCTTTTGAATTTGTTGAGACTTGTTTTATGACCTAAGATATGATCTGTCTCAGAAAATATTCACGTGTACTTAAGAAGCATGTGTATTCTGCTGCTGTTGGGTGGGACGTTCTATGGATATCTGTTAGGTCTTGTTGGTTCCTAGTGCCACTCAGTCTTCTATTTCCTTGTTCATCTTCTAATTCTTCTGTTCATTATTAAAAGTGGGCACTGAAATCTGCAGCTATTTTTGTTGAATTTCTATTTCTCCCTTCAATTCTGTAAGTTTTTGCTACATGTATTCGGAGGCTCTGTTGTTAGATGGATTGATCCTGTTATCCTTATAAAAGTTCTTTGTCTAGTAACAATTTGTGTCTTAAAGTCCATTTTGTCTGATATTAGAATAGCCCCTCCAGCTCTCTTATGGGTACTGTTTGCATGGTATAACTTTTTCCATTCTTTTACTTTCAAGCTGTTTGTGTCTTTGAAGAGAAAGTGAATCTCTTACAGATAGGGTATCAGTCAGGGTTCTCCAGAGAAACAGAACCAATAAGATACAGGGACAGAGATATAAATATATGAAAAGATTTATTATAGGAAATTGACTCACATTATTTTAGAGACCAAGAAGTCTCACAATCTGCAGTCTGTAAGCTGGGGAACCAGGAAGGCAAGTGGTTCAGTTCAGTCCAAGCTCAAAAGTCTGAGAATCAGGGGAGCCAGTGACATAGGCCCAAGTCCAAAGGCCCTATAATCAGGAGATTGGGGGGTGTAAGTACCAGTGTGAATCTAAAGTCCCAAGAACTAGAAGCAACAATCTCTGAGGGCAGGAGAAGATGAATGCCTTGACTCAAACAGAGAGAGCAAATTTGCCTTTCCTCCACCTTTTTGTTCTGTTCAAGCCTTTAGCAGATTGGATGGTGTTTACCCCCACTGGTGAAGGCGATCTTCTTTACTCAGTCTGCATATTCAAATGCTAATCTCTTCTGGAGACATCTGTACAGACAGACCCAGAAATGATATTTTACCAGCTCTCTGGGCATGCCTTAACCCAGTCAAGTTACATACAAAATTAACCATCACAGAGAGCATATAGTTGGATCATTGAAAATTTTTTTCTTCTGCCCATCTCTGCTTTATTGGCGTGTTTAGTCCATTTACATTTAATATAATTACTGGTAAGGTAGGGTTTACATCTGCCATTTTGCTATGTGTTTTCTATATGTCTTATGCCTTTTTGTTTCTCTGTTCCTGCACTGTTGACTTCTTTTATATTAAAAAGAGACTTTTTAGTGTACCACTTTAATTCCCTTGTTATGTTTCTTTTTTAGTTATTTTCTTAGTGTTTGCCCTGGGGATTACAATTAACATATTAATTTGTAACAATTAAATTTGGACTAATACCAACTTAATTTAAATAATGTATAACAACTTTGGGACTTCCCTGGCGGTCCAGTGATTAGAATGCTGTGCTTCCACTGCAGAGGGTGTGGGTTTGATCCCTGACTGGGGAACTAAGATTCCCACATGCCATGTGGCACAGCCAAAAATAAATTATTTATATATATATATACATATTTACATATATGTATATATGTATATATATGTATATATGTATATACATATATATATATATATATAACAGATTTGCTTCTGTATGGTTGTTTCCTCTCCTTTGTGCTAATATTGTCATACAAATTACATCTTTATATACTGTAAGCCCACCAACACAGTTTTATAATTACAGTTTTATGCAATTGCCTTTTAAATCAGCTAGGAGAAAAAAGATGTTTTGAGCAAAAATTGAGTAAATAAGCAGTGCGGGGGGGAATGCATCTATGGGCAATTTAGCACTGGAAGGAGATGAAGATGGAGTGGGGGCCTTTGGGACCGTGGGTGGTTGCAGAGGGCAGGGAGTTTCACAGCACTTGGGTCAGATCATCATTGAGGCCACTCCCTTCCCCATGGGCATCACCCTGGGGTCTGCTGCTGGCTGTTCCCTTCACGTCCCTGTCTTGTCTGGGGAAATCGCAGTCCCAAATGTGGTAAGATCTAAACCAAAGGCCTGGGTAGGTCTCTTGAGGAAGTCTGGCACTGTTTGTGGCCACAGTGGACTGGATGACCTGGCAGATCTGGGCACACCCACCTGCCAGCGCCTGTTTCTCCAATGTGGGCTGTGGCTCTGGGTGTAGCGCGGATGCCAGGGATGCCACCCAACCCCATACACTGGATCCCTGGAGACCTCACCCAATCCTCCGCTAGCCCCTGTAACTCCTCCCAGTGGCCTGACAGCACAAGCTGCTCAGCTTGGCATGCCTCTGCGATCCTTTTTCATCTGTACGTAGGTGGACCAACCCGTTTAGTAAGAGCAGGAGTCCAGCAGGAACTGTGGGCTGAGGTGGTTTTCTCGGTGGGAAGGGCCCAAGTCCCATCCTGTGCTGGCCTGTGCTTGCCACCTCGTTGATGTGCCCTGCTGCTCGTTCTCACCCCAGGTCTGCTTTCACCCTCTGCTTCATCACCACGCAGTCTCCCCGGGAGGAACACAATAACCAGTGAGAAAAGCTCTGTGCACACAGGCCCTTTTGTGGGTCTGTAGCTGCCCAAATACTTAGGAAGGAAATAAAACAAAGGCCAAAGTGGGGGAAGGCCTCCTTTCCATCGTGGTGAGAATGACTTGCCGTGTAGACCCTCAGAGCTTGCCGGCAGCTTTCATGAGCTAATCCATTTTACCCTCCCAGCCACACTTTGCAGTAGGAACCATTGCCTACATTTTACAGATGAGGAAATGGAAACTCAGGGGAGGTTCAGTCACCCACCCAAAGTCACAAAACCAGTTCCACAATGGAGCCAGACATGTCTCCTGGCTCCTGGCCTAATGCTTTTCCTCTACCAGCGGCTGCTCAGCTACTCAGAGTCTGCTGTGTCATGAGCAGTGTTTGAGGAGAGAAAGCCCTGGTCCCTTTTCTCCTTCCAGCCTTCTCCTGGAGGCTCTAGTTCAGTCCTCGGCCCTGGCTGCTCCCCTAGGCTTTCTTCTCTTATCTCTGTTTCCCCATCCTCCTGCCCCTCCCCACCTCGGGCGTGATGTAGTCCGCAGGGTTTTCCCCTTTCCACCCATCCTCTGAATGAATCATGGATTATTACAGTGAGCATGTATTCTTTCTATAATCAAGGGAATAAAAACACTATAAGCTAGTTTTTCAGTACTAGCAGTTTCAACCTCAAATTTCTTGAACAAAGGGACCAAAACTCATAGAGAACATGCCTGGTCCAAGGTCGCAACAGTGGAACTGGCCAAATCCGGGTCTCATGGCTCCCATCTCCGTGGCTTTCCCCTGGCGCCACCCCTCGGAAGAGAGTGGTCAGGCTTCTCAGCACTTACTTGGGCAGGAGTTTGGGGTTTGGTGTTTGTCTGTTCCTCAGCAGGTGCCTGAGTTTCCCTTATGTGACTCGGAGCAGGCAATGTCTAGAGAGACACAAACTGAAATGAAGAGACACCCCTGTTTTGTTTTTTAACATACAAACAGACATCATCATTCCCTTTCCACAGAGAGCCCTCCCCACAGTTTACAGGAATGTTTTATTTATTTATTTATTTCATTTTTGACCACGCTGCGAGGCATGTGGGGTCTTAGTTCCCCAACCAGGGATGCAACGCATGCCCCCTGCAATGGAAGCGCGGAGTTTTAACCACTGGACCGCCAGGAAGTCCCCAGGAATGTTTTGTAATTGCTGACACAGCGTATTCATAGGCCTCTCTCAAGGCTAAGTCTCCATGCCTCTGAGTCCAACCCAAAAATCCTTCTGATAATTAAGGAGGTGTCTTTACACGTCCAGTCACGCCCTGAATTGCTCGGAGAGCATCTCTGTCCACGATGGGTAGCGAGTGACCAGCCTCGAATCCACACAGTCCTGGGGCCTGACCGAGCCTTTTCTGTGCACATTTTCCAAGGTCCTGTCCTGGGCATCTTCTCGTGCCTGGACTTGTCCAAAGCAATCGAGCAACAGGTGACTTTTCTTTCTAGGAACTCACAGGTTAAAAATCTTAAAATTTGGTCAAGGTATTTTGTTGAAAGGTAAGTCAGATTCAGGAGTGTTCCCATCATCTCCGATGTGGAGACTGTGCACTACTTTCTCCTTTCTTCTTTGGCTCCTCTCATTCCCTAAAAGATGTCTGTTCTTTTGGGGGCATTTGATCGAATGGGGTATATCCAGTCCCTCATACATAACACGTAAGGACTTTTTCAAAAGGACTTTATTATGATCGTTTGGCATCACTGCCTTGAACATGAGTTGGCCTTTGTTCTTTCAGCTCCACGGAAGCGAAGTGAATCTATAACTTAACCTAGAGGTGGGAGTAACCAGTGCAGCCTCATAGGGTGTGCCAGCTTACGGAACAAAAAGTCCACTGTTGAAATGATGATTTGACCCGTAGAGGCAGAGCTTCCTCTTTCTCTTCTCTGAGTATTCATATTCATTTTGGAAGATGATCCGATGGTACAATGATGTTTCCTCATTGTAAAGGGGCTTATAGTGTGATGAAAGTGACCTTTTCAAAGGTCAAAACCTTTGAGAGCCTCCCACAGTCGAAAATCAAGGGGAGGCTCTGGGCCCACCATGGAGGTGCTCGGCTGGTCCCCTGTCCCTCCTCTGTGTAGGGTTCTGTCAGGGGCGTTTGTCGATTCTGCACTAAGGTCCCTGTAACGTCAGTGCTCCGTGGAGAAGGGACCTGGAGAGAAGTAAGATGGGGGTAGGATAGCCCCAGGTGTTTGAGGAAGCTTTCTGGAGGGAGGTGGGGCTTGAGAAGCTCTTGACGGGTGAAGTTGAGACAGCAGAAAGGCGTGGGGGAGAGTGGATCACCAGACGGTCCAGGGCTGTTCAGGCACCTGACAGAGGTGATGGGAAATCTTTGTGAGGCTGCTGTGCTGCCCTAGGCCATTTTGATGATTGGTTCAGAAACTCTGCTGCCTGGAAGAGGAATGAGCGAGTCACTCGGCCACTTGTGTTCAGACCAGCCACGGCTGCCTGTGAGGAGGGTTGGTGGGGGGATCCCAGCCAACAACCTCACACCCACCCCCATCAGCAAGGCAGCTCTGCCCTTTTCTGGTGAATTGAAGAAAGGAATTCTGGTAAATAAGTAAGGTAGGAATTGGCCACTCCAGGCCTTACCCCATGCTAAATACAGGGAAACTGAGGCTCAGAGGGGTGAGGCTGCTCCTTTGTAGACTGTCCAGCTAGTCAAAGACAGATCCAGTCAGCCTTATGCTACCACACCCCACCAGCATGTCCAAAGCAAAATGGCAAGCCATGTTGAAGAATAGTCACTTCCTTTGAGTTTCTTTTGAGAGGAACTTCTGGTTAGAAGTAGAAAATTATTCTGACAAAGTAACTTTCAGCCCTCAAAATGTTTTCACGTAAAAGATGTTGACTTCATAAAGAACACATTTCATAGTTCTGTAAAACCTGCAGTGCCGTGGCTCATAAACTATAACTTAATACAACATGACAAAGGTAAATGAACAAGATTCAGGGAACAAATAGCTGAAATGGGGATGCCAAAAGACAAAACTGTTCGTTTCCTGATTGTCAGTCATATTTAAATCCTCAAGTGTGTCCAACTCCAAGGCCATAATAATTTAAGAGAGAATAACTCTAAAAATGATGTCGGTGGAGTGTTTTTCCAGTTTGGCCAGTGAGATTGGAAAGAGTTTGTGATCGCAATCGTGTGCCCTTGGGAGCTGCCTGTAGACACTATATCATCTCGGATAATTAAAGGATAAAAAAAAAAAATCACTTGCCTCTGAATCTGGGACCAACTATTCTACCAATATATAAGCTAAAGGATCAAAGCCCCTCAAGACTGAAGCCACTAGACTATAAACCTGATAAATAATAGTTTTTACTCCTGCTAAAATTTTCCCCATTGCCAATAGGATGTAACTGCATTGCTTTCCATGTTAGCCTGTCATACTTCCAAAAAGTTATCTTGGTGTCTCAAAGTTATGTCTACTGCAGAGGTACAAACTCAAAAACAGGGAGTCATGTAAACAGGTCCATGGCTGGTGTGTGATGACCCGGAAGGATGGGGACTGTGGCCCGCTGGAGAGCACACACGCCGTCTGTGGGCGAGAGGCACCTGCCGTTCCATCCACCCAACCTGTGTTCTCAGCCCTTGTCATTTTCGAAAGATGCCAGAGATTCATTGGGAAGTGGTATGTCTTAATTTTTAAATAGTGGCAGCTCTTTAGTTTTGTTTGTTTGTTTCTGTAACACTAGGCAAACCAAAATTAAATTCGTGCTTTGCCCTGCAGTCAACATCCTTTTATTGCTAAATAGAATAATCACACGGCTGAATTGCCAAAGATACTCAGAAGGGATGCTCATCGAGTCCTCTTTTCCTTCTGTCCTTCTTCTGACGCCTTTAGCGTTTGTTTATTTTAGCTTGTTTATTAGCATCGTTTCCCCCTGACAAAGTTTAAAGGGTTCTGATGCTGCCCATCAACTCATTCTGCCTTTTCTTGTAAAGCTGTGAGTATAAGCAGTTCTTTCACTTTTTTTGTCCCAGGGATGTGTTACAAATAAAAGTTGTAAGATTTCTGAATGTGATTCTTCTATTCACATTTTTAAAGAATCAGGGAAGCTTATGCCGAATGGCACATGCAGTTGAAGGGGAGGAGCCCAGGCTGGCAGGGTGGGTGAGCCAGGGGGTGGAGGTGCTGGAGCTCCGGGTTCTGAGAGCCAGAGGGTGTTCCAGAACTGTGCTGTCCAACATAGTGGACCCTGGCCACATAGGACTGTCCAGCACTTGAGTGTGGCTACAGTGAATTGAGATGTGAAACACACAGGCTTTGGAAACAGGATAGAAGAGAGAGAGAAAATATCTCATTTTTTATATTGATTACATGCTGAAATGATAATATTTTAGATGTGTTGGGTAAATAGAGATTGATTTTACCTATTTATTTTTTACTTTTTTTCTTTTTTTGTTTATTAAAGTATAGTTGATTTACAATATTGTGTTAGTTTCAAGTGTACAGCAAAGTACACTTATTCAGTATGTATATTCTGTATGTATATTCAGTTATACATATATTTTTTCCAGATTCTTTTCCATTATAGGTTATTACAAGATACTGAATATAGTTCCTTGTGCTAGATAGTAAATCCTGTTTTTTATCTATTTTATATGTAGTCGTGTATATATGTTAATCCCAAACTCCTAATTTATCCCTCCCTCACCCCTTCTCCTTTGGTAACCGTAAGTTTGTTTTCTATGTCTGTGAGTCTATTTCTATTTTGTAAAATAAGTTAGTGTGCTAATTTTTGAAAATACATCAGGCTCTTTATGTATAATTGGCATATTTGTGCATATGTACACTAAAGAGCTGTCTTAAAAAGAGCCAAAGGGCTTCCCTGGTGGCGCAGTGGTTAAGAATCCGCCTGCCAATGCAGGGGACACGGGTTCGAGCCCTGGTCCGGGAGGATCCCACATGCCACGGAGCGGCTGGGCCCGTGCGCCACGGCTGCTGAGCCGGTGCTCTGGAGCCCGTGAGCCACAACTAGAGAAAGCCCGTGCGCAGCAACGAAGACCCAACACAGCCATAAATAAATAAATAAATAAATAAATTTATTTAAAAAAAAAAAAAAAAAAGCCAAAGATGTGCGTCTGCTCCTGTCAATCAGTGACAA
Source organism: Eubalaena glacialis (assembly GCF_028564815.1). Classification (NCBI taxonomy): domain Eukaryota; kingdom Metazoa; phylum Chordata; class Mammalia; order Artiodactyla; family Balaenidae; genus Eubalaena; species Eubalaena glacialis. The sequence goes on along the minus strand of NC_083728.1, from coordinate 53,294,898 downwards.
TCCTCTTCCCACTTTAAGGGTATTAAAAACAAGACAACAGGCCCCCAAATGAAGCCCAGCATCACCAAATCGAGTTAATGACAGTTTCAGCTCTCCCAGAAATGGAATCTTAAACCAGTCAAGGAATCGCGTGATCAGCGCTAGTGAGGTCACCTACCTGATAGACCCCTGCCATCCCCTAAAGGCAAGTGACCTTACAATAAACAACCCACTTTTTCACCTGGTTTAACTTCCTTGTTCCTGCTCCCTCTGCCTGGGGAAGTCTTTCATTTTGTACAGCTCCTCGGAGCCCCCTTGTACCTGCTAGATCGGGTGCTGCCCGACTTGAATCGATTTTTGCTCCAATAAACTCGTAAACGATTTGATATGCTTCAGTTTATCTTTTAACAAGAGTGAAACCAGTTTTTTAGTTCTCCACCAGTGGTCAACCATTTAAATCATCCAAATCATTTGGCTTTTGCCCCAAGCATCTGTAACTCCTATCTTACTGTCCATTTGTTCTGTACAATGGTCACTACCTTTGGGAGTATCGTGCAGGGAGAAAAGTCAAGCTCCTGGCCATGTGGGGGAGTTTTAAGGGGACAGAATTCAGTGGATGTTAAAATCTTAAGCTGTATTAAAGCTGCATGTCCTTAAAGCACCAAATTTTGCCAATTAAAAAAAAAAAATTCTGATTCCCTATGAGCTCATCTTGTCTGTAGAATGAATAAATGGTTTTAAGATTTTGTCACTGAAATATAAACAGTCAGAAAGGTATGACTTTTCCTTCTGGACCTCGATGCTCACCGACTCTCAGGGCACTTGTGGGTGCCTGCCCGCTGGGATCTATGGAGAGAGCCTGGAAAACGGGCGAGGTCTGGGCAAAGGAACTCCGTCCACAGGCGTCCTGGGACACAGGGAGCATCCTTCTACCCCAGATCTTTGCTTCTGCTTGGCATCGAAGTTTCAGGGAGAGGGGCCTCAAGAAGTGGAAACATTTTTAAATCAGTCTTTTAACTTTTCGCCTGTGGATCCAGCTGCGTTGACACAAAGCCACGTTTGAGCCTGATGTCTCGGAAGCCTGGCACCACGGAGTGTTTTTCTACTGGGACCCATAATGGCTGCTTTTAAGAGTTCAGTTCTATCAATGTGGTGCTTGAACCGGCCTTTCAGCTGACCTCTAAAAGGAAATCGTTTTAAAAGGAAGAAGTTTAAGTCTGCCAAGAGTCAGATAATGGCACAGCACAGAAAAAGCAATGGTTGTGTGGTTTTTATATTAAAATACAAGTCCCTTAATGCCTCAAAACAGCAGCCTCCAGAAAATGTGAAGTTTCTTCGATGAGGCTAGAAAAAACAGTTTTTTAAAGATCCAAGTTTTCCCTCTTTGTTCCTTGTGATTTATCAGAAAGGAACAAGTTCCTTCTTCCTGAATCTCCTCCTGCCTCTATTTTGAGTTTTATACAAGCGACTGTTGTCATTAAAGTAAATTTCAAAGTTCTCTGAAAGTGGCCATGCTGTGGGCACAGCCTCCCCTGCGGAGCTTTGAGCCTGGCCCTGCGGAATTATGTGCCCAAGGACAAAGGCGACTGACATTTGCTTAATCCCACATCATCGATTACTTTCCCCATAAACTAACATTAAGAGAACCCTCACCCGGTTTCGTTTTCTGAGCAGGTCTTGTGTAGCTAACCCCACCCCCCAGCTCTCTTTTTGCCAGATGCAGAATCGAGTGAGGCCCCCGAGGACGAGGGGACTGTCCCCGCACATCCGTCTGGCTCGGGGAGGCTGTCATTTCTCCTAAGAGAGATGGTTTGTAAGGAGAAATGCTGTGCAGCCCGTCATTGGTGTGGACTCTGGCTGGATTCCAGATGGGACATAGCACATGGATCAGTCAGTTCGCGAGTGATGTAGTCTATGGTTCTCACAGACCTTTTGGCCACCGTGGTCATCTTACCTTCTGTTTGCAGCCGTCACAGTCATAGGTGCGGCTGAAAGCACAGCACAGGCTACTAGGAGGCTGGGTGGGGGTTACCCTGAATTCAGCAAAAATTCCACCTGCACTTTTCTCACCCGATGCTCGCTGCTGGTGCTGTATATCCAGTTATGAGACCAAGTTCTAAGGGAGTGTGTGTAGGGGTTAGAAATGGCCCCCAGAAGGGAAGCTGCCTAATGACCCTGCACTCTGACAGTGACCTCCAAGCCTGCTGGGAACCGGGGCAGGGAGAGAGGACAGTGCAGCAAGGCAGCAGAGAGAAAGCCTTGAGGAGGATCAGATGGAGGTGGAGGAAGGAGTCCAGGTGGTGCAGAGGTGACACTGGAGGATCCAGTCCAAGGGGGAAGAAGGATTTACGGTTTCTGGAGTCCCAGACAAGGTGAAGCTTGGAGACAGGGACAGTCAAAGGGGATTGGGAAAAGTTTCCAGCTCCGAGGAGGCCTACCCAGCTGCCCGAGACCCAGAGGGACAGGGAGCCCTGGGCTCCCGAGAGCTCCAGGTGGGGTGACTACGTGTTGGTGGTGGCACTGTGGCAGCCAAAGTGAGACTGGCTGGGAAGGTGTATCAGTCAGCTGTCGTCTCAATGGTGCTGCTTAACAAAGCGCCCCCAAACTCAGAGGCGTATAACCACAAGCGTTTCCTTCTCGCGCTCACGTCTGCAGGTTGGCTGGAGTTCATCTGGGCGTGGCTCCCAGGCCTGGGCTGGTTCAGGTGTGCACGTGCCTCTCAGCCTTCTGGGCTCTCTGGGATGTGTCCTTCTTGTGCGGTGACAGAGGTGCGTTAGGACACAAATCCCACTGCACAAGCACTTTTAAGGCCAGTGCCCGCATCACTGATTCTGTTGGCCAAAGCAGGTCATACAACCAAGCCCAGTGTTGAGGGTGCAGGGAGATATGCTCTGCTTCTCTTGAGGAGAACTGCAAGGTCACGTGGCAAAGGGCATGGACCAAGGGAGGTGTGAAGACTTGGAGGTGGGTAGCATGATCAAGTTGATTTCTGCCAGCATGTCCAGGTGGTGATCACGGCTCAGATGGACTCCCACTAGGTAAACTCATGCAGCTGTCCCGTAAGCCAGCATGCCAGTGGATTGATTTGCAATGAGAAACCAGAATATGCTGTGGATAGGTAATTCTTACCATCCACTCTGTGTATTCTTTTCTCCTAGGAAACCTACTGAGAGCACCTAATCATAATTCAAATTTTGCTTATGAACATGGAGACAGAGCAAGGGGCATGGTTGGATGATCTGAATGGCTTGAAGGATCCAGGTCTGGTTGCTGAAGGCTCCTACCTCCTCTACAGGAAAATATGCACCACAGGGGGACTGGGCAGGCCATCCCCATTTAGGTGGGGACCATGTCAACTTGTTGAGCTACTCTTTTCTAACCTCTTCTCAGATCATTCTGAATCTCCATTCTTTCTGTAGGTACAACTCAAGTATAGCTTTAGAGATACAAATGAAATTATTCTTCTCTGACCTCAGGCTGATCATCCTGTTGAGAATTAAGACATTTGCAAAATTCCCCAGCCACTCAAGTTATTGACTGTGACTTAGGACAAGGTACTTTGTATTCATGTCTCTGAAATTGTGGGTATCACATCTGGTGGCCTGGTGCAGTCCCTGCTAGCCACATGGTCATGTGGTGGTTGTTCTTTCCTGTGTGTGTGCAAACTTGCTTGTTATTCTTGGGGGCCTGACTGGACATCTGTAACCTCAACGTTTCAGTCCACAAAGCATTTCAGGACCATTTGAGGAAGGAATAAGAATCTAGGTTGTCATCTGAAAACCTTCCATTGACCCCTTCTGTGAGATCAAGAAAATACCAGCATCATGGGACTTTTCTGGTGGCGCAGTGGTTAAGAATCTGCCTGCCAATGCAGGGGGCACGGGTTCGAGCCCTGGTCTGGGAAGATCCCACGTGCCGCGGAGCAACTAAGCCCGTGTGCCACAACTACTGAGCCTGTGCTCTGGAGCCCACGAGCCACAACTACCGAGCCCACGTGCCACAACTACTGAGCCCGTGCTCCACAACAAGAGAAGCCACCACAATGAGAAGCCTGCACACGCAACGAAGAGTAGCCCCCACTCGTCGCAACTAGAGAAAGCCCGCGCGCAGCAACAAAGACCCAACACAGCCAAAAATAAATAAATAAAAATAAATTAATTAATAAAAATTAAAAAAAAGAAAGAAAATACCAGCATCAGATTGCACCATTGTCAGAGGCTGGGGAGACATTCCCAGAGACAAGAGTGGGGAGCACTCTTCTAAAAGGTCCTGCACAATGATGCTCTTGAAAGACCAGACTGTCTATGAAGGAGTTTCAAGACTATATTAATCAATTTATTTTGCTTATATTTTCCTTTCAATGTGTGCAGAAAAATTATATATGATAGCACTGTATGTCTAGATAAACCTTCTGGCTTTTGAGACCTCTTTCAGTAAGATTGAAGTAAATTCTAAGGGATTAGAAAGCATCATGTCATGGTTTAATTGGCAATGTTTAGCCTACTGGGTGGTGTGTAGAATATGGGCCTTTTGCTGTCACCAGTGACTTAGCAGCTTTCAAATTTAGTATTTCTCCACTGAAGCATTCCAGTGATTGGTCACCAGAAATAGGGAACTCTACTCAATATTCTGTAATAACCTATATGGGAAAAGAATCTGAAAAAGAGTGAATATATGTATATGTATAACTGAACCACTTTGCTGTACACCTGAAGCTAACACAACATTGTAAATCAATTATACTCCGATATAAAGTGAAAAATTAAATTAAAAAAAAAAGAGATAGGCAATCTCAGTAAGAAAAAAAAGGTGGACACATGGTATTTTCACATTTTGTATAGTGATAAGAAATTTGATAGAGCTAGAATAAAAGATTCATAGTTGGGAGTGATATTTAAAAAAAGAAATGGACCTAGAACCCTGAGTGGAGTGATTCTAGACTCTGCAGCGTGGCTAGTAAGGAAGAAACAGGAAGGGAGACCGCTTTTTGTATTGATTTTTAAGGCCTTGTCGGGAGTATCTTAGCCTCTATCTGCCCTCATTATTTTAAAAATTATTTTTATTGAGACATGATTTTCGTATAGTAAAAGTAAAATCTTACATGTACAGGTCAGTGAACGTTTTACATCACACCCCTGTAGCCACCACTCAGATCAAGGTATAGAACCTCTCCATCACCCCAGCTGGTTTTTGTCAACATTATTTCTGAATAAGAGTGGCCACTATTCTGATAGCTGTCACATAAAGTGACATAAAGTATATATACTTCTGTGATTGCCTCCTTTAGCTCAATGTAATGTTTTTAAATTCATTCGTGTTGTGATATATATCAACAATTTGTTCCTTTTAATTCCTGGGTACTTATTCTTAGTATGAATATAGCATCATTTTTGTATGCATTTTCCTGTTCATGGATATTTAAGTTGTTTTTAGTTTGACCTATTATGAATTAGGTTGCTATGGATATTCTTGTCTTTTTGTAGACACATACACTCATTTATCCTAGATGTATACCTAGATGTGGAACTCCTTGTTACAGAGTAAGCATAGATATTAGTAGATATTCTAGTTTTCCAGCGTGGTTGGATCAAATTTTACTCCCACCAGCAGTGAAAGAGAGTTCCAGTTGCTCTACGTCATTGCCGACACTTGATGTGATCGGTATTTTAAATTTTATCAGCTGCTTACATGGATATATCTCACTGTGGTTTTAATTCTGATTTTCCTGATGAGTAATAGCATTGAACACCTTTTCATGTGCTTTAGATTTGCATATTCTCTTTAGTGTAGGGTACATTCAAGTCTTTTGCTCCTTTAAAAAATTTGTTTTGTCTTTTTTCTTACTGGTTTTCAGGGTTTTTAAATATATATATTCTGGGTATAAGTTCTTTGTATATTCACTTTTTAATGATGTGTTTTGTTGAACAAAGTTTTTAATTTTAATGAAATCTGTCCCTTTTTAATGGTTTGCCCCTTTAAAATGTTTTACTGATATGGTTCTTGCTTTTTACGTCCTATTAAAAAATCTTCGCCCACCTGTCATTGAGGTGGTCAATTAGAGATAATTTCTCTTGACAATTCAGTTGCATGCCAAAGTCAACATATTTTCTTGATTAGGGAGGACGGAAGTCAGGTCAGGCTACAACTGGGTGAGGTGGGAAGTATGCCAGAGGTTGTTAGGAAGATGAATTCAGCTGATTTGTAGAATTGAAGCAGAAAGAGGCCCAGTGCTGTTAGGTTTTGGTCCAAGGACTGAAAGGAAAAATGTATTCTAGAGGCTTTGTGGTTGGGTTACCAGACAACTGTCTGTATTGCTGTCTGGTCCATGTTGTATCTCTTAGAGTATTTTGAAAGGCTTGTCAAACTCCTTCATAAAGTCAAACACTTAGATGTTCACAGCCCCTGACCTATTGCTCAGAAACATTAAAAAGTCAAGAAATTCATGTTTTAGAGACATCATGCTCATGTCTACCAGCCATCATTTTTTTCCTACATGCTCAGAACCCACCCTCTTAACAATTCTTTCATAACCATATTCAGGAAATAAAATCTCCCCTTGAAATAACATCTACCCAGCCCTCGCTCACTCCTCTCCTGTTCTCCATAAGTTTTCCTAAAAAAAAATCAATGATGTCAATAGTTCCGTGATCTCATCTGTTTTCCTGCAGTCCAGGGTAAATGTTTGGGTCTGCTTTTCATAATGAGACCCTGGTAGGGCTAGGATGGAACTGCCCAGGCTTGGGGACAGAGCCAAGTGGAAGTTGGCGGGAGGCACAGGACATGTGGGGAGAAGGCAGGACCACTGTCAACTCCGTGTCCCAAAGTGGATTGAGCTCAGGTCCAAGCAGCTGAGCTGAGACCCCAGAGCTGGGAGGGGGACTCCAGAGGCCATGGGGGCGGCAAGGCTTTCCTGGGAAGATAGTGGGAGGTCCCTCCATGCCAGGTGTTGGGAGGTGGAGCTATTGAATAATATCCTCCGAACTGAGAAGGAACTTTGAGAATGAAAAGTGGAGCAGACAACTCCATAAGGTGCAATTGTGAAGTTTGTTGTGGGGAACTTACATAGAGGCAGGAAGGATCGGGCAGACAGATGATCCAGAGGCCTTCGAAGATGCCCTCTGTGCGGCCGAAAGGGGGACAGCGGGATTAAAGGGGCCAAAGGTAAAAACAGAATCTGACTACCAAGTGAGAAGCACGTCCACACTGACTGCAACCGGGGGTTTTCCTCCACCCGGGGGTCTCATGACCTTTAACCATCTGTGTCAGCAAAAGACGCGCTTCCAGTTTTCATATCAGATGAAGGCAGGGGTGCACGTTGATAGGGAGCTCATCTGGCTTGGGTGCATTCCTTGTGAGGAGGCTGAAGCTCAGCCACGAGGAGAGGGGAGTGGGGGGACTGTGGGCCTAGGGGGGAGCTGGCGAACGGAGTCAGTGTGGTTCAGCTGCCCACCAGGCCATCCCAGGAGTTTCATCCTTAGAATGTTGGGACAACAGGAATGGAGCTGAGTGTCCTAGGGGACAGTAAGTTGGCAGGAACAAGATGGGGAGTAACCACTCACCTTCCAGAAGGGTGAGCTGGCTGAGGCTACAGAGATGCCCTTGGGCCTTCACCCTCAGGAACAGGATGGATGGATATGGTGCCATAGAAGGGGAGGGCTCTTGGTCCCAGCTCTACCACTCATTAATTGTAGGACACTGGGCAAGATGGTACCTCCATCCCAAGACTGACAAGGAGATCAAATAGAATAGTAAGTGTAAAACGCTGACTTTCCTATTTTCCTCCCATTTTTTTTAGCCCTTCCTTCCTGTTGCTACACCCAACAGGAAGCTTCCAGGCCTTGTCTTTTCTGCCCACTTTCCACACTGGCTCCGTTGAACAGTCACAATGTCTTGAAATAAAACCTGCCCTTGGCTCGCACATAGAGAACAGGCTCCCTCTGTTCCATGACAATGGCTACCATGTTGTATTAGTTGGCGAGGGCTGCCATAGTTGGAGTGGGTGGTTTAAACAACATGAATTAATTTCCTCACAGTTCTGGGGGCTGGATGTTCAAGGTCAAGGTGCTGGTGGATCAGATTCCTCTGAGGCCTCTCTCCCTGGTGTGCAGACGGCCACCCTCTTGCTGCCTCTTCACATGGTCTTTCCTCTCTGTGTGTGCATCCCTGGTGTCTCTCCCTGTGTATCCTAATCTCCTCTTCTTACAAGGACACCAGTCATATTGCCGTGGGGCGGCCACCCTAACAGCCTCATTTTAACCCAGTTACCTCTGTAAAGGTCCTGTCCATAAATACAGTCACGTTCTGAGGTACTTGGGGTTAGGCCTTCAACATTTGAATTTTGGGGGTGAACGTCAGTCCATCACACATGTACATGCTGACAACTCCCATGCTTCTATCTCCAGCACGTGTCCCCCCATCAAGAGCCAGATCCGTGGATGGACCTACCTCCTGAACTTCCCTACTGACAGCTCAAACTCAGCAGTTTTCAAATTTATGAAGCCAAGACTGGGTTTTGAGGTGGGGGGTTCAAAAAATCCTACTGTTTTTGTGTATAAATCAGAGATAGGGCTTCCCTGGTGGCGCAGTGGTTGAGAATCTGCCTGCCAACGCAGGGGACATGGGTTCGAGCCCTGGTCCGGGAAGATCCCACATGCCGCGGAGCAACTGGGCCCGTGAGCCACAATTACTGAGCCTGCGCGTCTGGAGCCTGTGCTCCGCAACTAGAGAGGCCGCGATAGTGAGAGGCCTGCGCACCGCGATGAAGAGTGGCCCCCACTTGCCGCAACTAGAGAAAGCCCTCGCACAGAGATGAAGACCTAACACAGCCATAAATAAATAAATAAATAAATTAAATTAAAAAAAAAAAAAAAGAATCCGCCTGCCAATGCAGGGGACACGGGTTCAAGCCCTGGTCCGGGAAGATCCCACATGCCTCGGAGCAACTAAGCCCGTGAGCCACAACTACTGAGCCTGCACTCTAGAGCCTGCGAGCCACAACTACTGAAGCCTGCGTGCCTAGATCCCATGCTCTGCAATGAGAAGCCACCGCAATGAGAAGCCCACACACCGCAACGAAGAGTAGCCCCCGCCCCCCGCAACTAGAGAAAGCCCGCGCGAGCAACGAAGACCCAACGCAGCCAAAAATAAATAAATTAATTAATTAATTAAAAAATTAATTTAAAAAATCACAGAGATACATCTGACAACGTATAAACAAATATACAGTATGTCTGTGGTATTCAAATTTAATGAGGGGGACTTCTCTGGTGGTCCAGTGGTTGGGACTTCGCCTTCCAGTGCAGTGGGTGCGGGTTCGATCCCTGGTCGGGGAACTAGAGCCCACATGCCTGGGGGCCAAAAAACCAAAACATAAAACAGAAGCAGTATTGTAACAAATTCAATAAAGACTTTAGAAAAATGGTCCACATCAAAAAAAAAAAAAAATCTTTGAAAAAATATTTAATGAGGGTCCCTGACAGTCCAGTTGTTAGGACTCCGTGCTTCCACTGCAGGGAGCATGGGGTCGATCCCTGGTTGGGAACTAAGATCCCGCATGCTGTGTGGCATGGCCAAAAAAAAAAAGAAAAAAGAAAAAAAATTTTAATGAAAGGAATCAATTGGAAAACATTGTCTAAAAGACTCCTGGAAGAGGGGGTCAGGCAATAACAATAAAAACAAAACCCCAACGGCTTATAACAGGCAGGAAAAGTTACTATTGACATTACCCTGGCTTTGGACCATCTTGGTGGCACTGTTTAGTTTGCCGGGTTCGTGTCCTCTTTTCTTGAGTTGGGAATTAACAGCTGAACTTTTATAAAGTTGTTTGGTTAAGTTTGCTCTGAGAGGCACCAGACTTTTTGGCAAAACATCTGTCTGTTTGTGGTTAAGATTTTCCTGGTTCTTATTACAACAAGACTTGGTACATTTCAAGAACCATGAAGCTTGGCTCTGATAAACAAGGGGCCGGTTCATCCAAGACGGTGTCTTTTGAATCTTTCCTTCCTCACTTCTCTAAAGGTTCTCCTCCTCTTGGCTGACGGAACTGAATTTGACAAGAAGAAAAAAAGACCAGATTCTTTAGTTTTAGCCCGTATTTCCTTTGTCAAAGTATGATTGTTAAAGAGTTTTTAAAATATAGCTGTCCTGCAGACATTGAAGGTACATGACCTAAAGATTTACTTCACCCCTTAAGAAAGCATCAGCAGAATGACCAAGCTAATTCCAAATAGGTTACAGGAGACTGATGCATATATCGTCAACTCAAAGCAAGGCTGCTGAAGTAGGCTCGCATCTTAGAGACCGAACCAGTTACTGTCTTACAGGGCAGTCAAACCATAATCTTTGGAGTTCTTCTCTACTGGACAAATTTAATTTGTAAATTATATTTGGATGATTATATCTGGATATTTTGGACAGTTTTTCTTCAACTGTCATTTGGATTCACCTTAACATTTTCTATACCAGTCTGTCTGGGCTATGAAATCTTAACAAGCTTTAGTTCTTCATTTTCCCTTTTGAGTATCTGAAAGGCTATCTGAAAAACTTTTACATCGAAGGCACCTAGGAGCTAGGTGCCTCCACTGGTTTGCTGTAAATGTTTATAGCACCCCAGTATGTAGTACTTGCCTATTTTCGTGGTGTAAATACTCCAGTCAGGGTGAATTTCAGCTGACTAAGGCATTGAAGACAGAGTGGGGAAGAGATTTATACAGTCACTACTACGTGCCAGTATTTTCTGGTCCCAGCACATCAGTGGGTGTGTGCTGTGACGTCCATTTTATGGATTATTGTCATGGTGTTCAAGTTACTTTCCAAGGGTGTGGAATCAAGGTCACTGGGTAACTGTCTTTGAAGAGTCTTAGAGATTAGCTCATCCAGTTGTTCTAAGACTATAATCCTTGCAACTATAATATTCCTTGAGGGTACCTCAGGAGTTACACAAACTTAATTCAAATTTCTTTTTAAAAGTTTGGGCTGGGGCTTCCCTGGTGGCGCAGTGGTTGAGAATCTGCCTGCTAATGCAGGGGACACGGGTTCGAGCCCTGGTCTGGGAAGATCCCACATGCCGCGGAGCAACTGGGCCCGTGAGCCACAATTACTGAGCCTGCGCGTCTGGAGCCTGTGCTCCGCAACAAGAGAGGCTGCGATAGTGAGAGGCCCGTGCACCGCGATGAAGAGTGGCCCCCATTTGCCACAACTAGAGAAAGCCCTCACACAGAAATGAAGACCCAACACAGCCATAAATAAATAAATAAATTAATTAATTAAAAAAAAAAAAAAGTTTGGGCTTCCCTGCTGGCTCAGTGGATAAGAATCCGCCTGCGAATGCAGGGGACACGGGTTTGATCCCTGGTCCAGGAAGATCCCACATGCCGCGGAGCAACTAAGCCCACGAGCCACAGCTACTGAAGCCTGCCTGCCTAGAGCCCATGCTCCGCAGCAAGAGAAGCCACTGCAGTGAGAAGCCCGCACACCGCAACAAAGAGTAGACCCTGCTCACCGCAATGAGAGAAAGCCTGCGTGCAGCAACGAAGACTCAACACAGCCAAAAAGCCACAACAACAACAAAAAACCATGTAGCACTGTGACATGTACATAATGTGATAGGAAAGTGGTACAGCTACACTGGGATGTTCTAGTGGTTTCCAAAAAAAAAGTTTTATTTTTTAAAATATGACGAAAATATACACATATACATGTATGTAACAAACATAAAAAGAAATATAGGGGACTGATGAACACTAAGTTTAGAATTCTTGTAACTTCTTTTTTATTTAATTTGTTTTTACTTTTCAACTGAAGTATAGTTGAGGTACAATATTATATAGGTCACAGGTGTACAATATGATGATTCACAATTTTTAAAGATTATACTCCATTTATAGTTATTATAAAATATTGGCTATATTCCCTGTGTTGTACAATATATCTTTGTAGCTTATTTTATACCTAATAGTTTGTACCTCTTAATCCCCTCCCCTATGTTACCCCTCCCCCCTCCCCTCTCCCCATTGGTAACCGCTAGTTTGTTCTCTGTATCTGTGAGTCTGCTTCTTTTTTGTTATATTCACTAGTTTGTTGTATTTTTTAGATTCCATGTATAAGTAATATCATACAGTATATGTCTTTCTCTGTCTGGCTTATTTCATTTAGCATAATACCCTCCTAGTCCATCCATGTTGCTGCAGATGGCAAAATTTCATTCTTTTTTTTTTTTTGACATCTTTATTGGAGTATAATTTCTTTACAATGTTGTGTTAGTGTCTGCTGTATAACAAAGTGAATCAGCTATATGTATACAGATATCCCCATATCCCCTCCCTCTTGTGTCTCCCTCCCACCCTCCCGATCCCACCCCTCTAGGTGGTCACAAAGCACCAAGCTGATCTCCCTGTGCTATGTGGCTGCTTCCCACTAGCTATCTATTTTAAATATGGTAGTGTGTATATGTCAGTGCTACTCTCTCACTCTGTCCCAGCTTACCCTTCCCCCTCCCTGTGTCCTCAAGTCCATTCTCTACGTCTGCGTCTTTATTCCTGTCCTGCCCCTAGGTTCATGAGAACCTTTTTTTTTTTTTTAAGATTCCGTGTATACGTGTTAGTGTAAGGTATTTGTTTTTCTCTTTCTGACTTACTTCACTCTGTATGACAGACCCTAGGTCCATCCACCTCACTACAAATAACTCAATTTCGTTTCTTTTTATGGCTGAGTAATATTCCATTGTGTATATGTGCCACATCCTCTTTATCCATTCATCTGTCGATGGACACTTAGGTTGCTTTCATGTCCTGGCTATTATAAATAGTGCTGCAATGAACATTGTGGTACATGACTCTTTTTGAATTATGGTTTTCTCAGAGTATATGCCCAGTAGTGGGATTGCTGGGTCATAGAGTAGTTCTATTTTTAGTTTTTCAAGGAACCTCCATACTGTTCTCCATAGTGGCTGTATCAATTTACATTCCCACCAACAGTGCAAGAGGGTTCCCTTTTCTCCACACCCTCTCCAGCATTTATTGTTTGTAGATTTTTGATGATGGCCATTCTGACTGGTGTGAGGTGATACCTCATTGTAGTTTTGATTTGCATTTCTCCAATGATTAGTAATGTTGAGCATCCTTTCATGTGTTTGTTGGCAATCTGTATATCTTCTTTGGAGAAATGTCTATTTAGGTCTTCTGCCCGTTTTTGGATTGGGTTGTTTGTTTTTTTGATATTGAGCTGCATGAGCTGCTTGTATATTTTGGAGATTAATCCTTTGTCAGTTGCTTCGTTTGCAAATATTTTCTCCCATTCTGAGGGTTGTCTTTTCATCTTGTTTATGGTTTCCTTTGCTGTGCAAAAGCTTTTAAGTTTCATTAGGTCCCATTTGTTTATTTTTGTTTTTAGTTCCATTTCTCTAGGAGGTGGGTCAAAAAGGATCTTGCTGTGATTTATGTCAAAGAGTGTTCTTCCTATGTTTTCCTCTAAGAGTTTTATAGTGTCTGGCCTTACATTTAGGTCTTTAATCCATTTTGAGTTTATTTATTTATTTATTAATTTATTTATTTTTTTAAACATCTTTATTGAAGTATAATTGCTTTACAATGGTGTGTTAGTTTCTGCTTTATAACAAAGTGATGAGTTTATTTTTGTGTATGGTGTTAGGAAGTGTTCTAATTTCATTCTTTTACATGTAGCTGTCCAGTTTTCCCAGCACCAGTTATTGAATAGGCTGTCTTTTCTCCATTGTATATTCTTGCCTCCTTTATCAAAGATAAGGTGACCATATGTGTGTGGGTTTATCTCTGAGCTTTCTATCCTATTCCATTGATCTATATTTGTGTTTTCGTTTCAGTATCATACTGTCTTGATTACTGTAGCTTTGTAGTATAGTCTGAAGTCAGGGAGCCTGATTTCTCCAGCTCCATTTTTCTTTCTCAAGATTGCTTTGGCTATTCAGGGTCTTTGTGTTTCCATACAAATTGTAACATTTTTTTCTTCTAGTTCTGTGAAAAATGCCCTTGGTAGTTTGATAGGGATTGCGTTGAATCTGTAGATTGCTTTGGGTAGTATAGTCATTTTCACAATGTTGATTTTTCCAATGCAAGAACATGGTATATCTCTCCATCTGTTTTTATCATCTTTAATTTCTTTCATCAGTGTCTTATGGTTTTCTGCGTACAGGTCTTTTGTCTCCTTAGGTAGGTTTATCCCTAGGTATTTTATTCTTTTTGTTGCAGTGGTAAATAGGAGTGTTTTCTTAATTTCTCTTTCAGATTTTTCATCATTAGTGTATAGGAATGCAAGAGATTTCTGTGCATTAATTTTGTATCCTGCTACTTAACAAATTCATTGATTAGCTCTAGTAATATTCTGGTAGCATCTTTAGGATTCTCTATGTATACTATCATGTAATCTGCAAACAATGACAGCTTTACTTCTTCTTTTCCAATTTGGATTCCTTTTATTTCTTTTTCTTCTCTGATTGCTGGGGCTAAAACTTCCAAAACTATGTTGAATAATAGTGTGAGAGTGGGCAACCTTGTCTTGTTCCTGATCTTGGTGGAAATGATTTCAGTTTTTCACCATTGAGAACGATGTTGGCTGTGGGTTTGTCATATATGACCTTTATTATGCTGAGGTAAGTTCCCTCTATGCCTACTTTCTGGAGAGTTTTTAATCATAAATGAGTGTTGAATTTTGTCAAAAGATTTTTCTGCATCTATTGAGATGATCATATGGTTTTTCTCCTTCAATTTGTTAATATGGTGTATCACATTGATTGATTTGCGTATGTTGAAGAATCCTTGCATTCCTGGGATAAACCCCACTTGATCATGGTGTATAATCTTTTTAATGTGCTGTTGGATTCTGTTTGCTAGTATTTTATTGAGGACTTTTGCATCTGTATTCATCAGTGATATTGGTCTGTAGTTTTTTTGTGACATCTTTTTGTGGTTTTGGTATCAGGGTGATGGTGGCCTCGTAGAATGAGTTTGGGAGTGTTCCTCCCTCTGCTATATTTTGGAAGAGTTTGAGAAGGGTAGGTGTTAGCTCTTCTCTAAATGTTTGATAGAATTCACCTGTGAAGCCATCTGGTCCTGGGCTTTTGTTTGTTGGAAGATTTTTAATCACAGTTTCTATTTCAGTGCTTGTGATTGGTCTGTTTATATTTCTATTTCTTCCTGGTTCAGTCTTGGAAGGTTGTACTTTTCTAAGAATTTGTCCATTTCTTCTGGGTTGTCCATTTTATTGGCATATAGTTGCTTGTAGTAATCTCTCATGATTCTTTGTATTTCTGCAGTGTCAGTTGTTACTTCTTTTTCATTTCAAATTCTGTTGATTTGAGTCTTCTCCCTTTTTTTCTTGATGAGTCTGTCTAGTGGTTTATCAATTTTGTTTGTCTTCTCAAAGAACCAGCTTTTAGTTTTATTGATATTTGCTATTGTTTTCTTCATTTCTTTTTCATTTATTTCTGATCTGATCGTTATGATTTCTTTCCTTCTGCTAACTCTGGGGTTTTTTTGTTCTTCTTTCTCTAATTGCTTTAGGTGTAAGGTCAGGTTGTTTTTTTGAAATTTTTCTTGTTTCTTGAGGTAGGATTGTATCGCTATAAACTTCCCTCTTAGAACTGCTTTTGCTGCATCCCATAGGTTTTGGGTCTTCATGTTTTCATTGTCATTTGTTTCTAGGTATTTTTTGATTTCCTCTTTGATTTCTTCAGTGATCTCTTGGTCATTTAGTAGTGTATTGTTTAGCCCCCGTGTGTTTGTATTTTTTACAGTTTTTTTCTGGTAATTGATATCTAGTCTCATAGCATTGTGGTCAGAAAAGATACTTGATATGATTTCAGTTTTCTTAAATTTACCGAGGCTTGATTTGTGACCCAAGATATGATCAATCCTGGAGAATGTTCCATGAGCACTTGAGAAGAAAGTGTATTCTGCTGTTTTTCGATGGAATGTCGTATAAATATCAATTAAGTCCATCTTGTTTAATGTGTCATTTAAAGCTTGTGTTTCCTTATTTATTTTCATTTTGGATTATCTGTCCATTGATGAAAGTGGGGTGTTAAAGTCCCCCACTATTATTGAGTTACTGTCAATTTCCCCTTTTTTGGCTGTTAGCATTTGCCTTATGTATTGAGGTGCTCCTATGTTGCGTGCATAAATATTTACAATTGTTAGATCTTCTTCTTGTTTTGATCCCTTGATCATTATGTAGTGTCCTTCTTTGTCTCTTGTAATAGTCTTTATTTTAGAGTCTATTTTGTCTGATATGAGAATTGCTACTCCAGCTTTCTTTTGATTTCCATTTGCATGGAATATCTTTTTCCATCCCCTCACTTTCAGTCTGTATGTGTCCCTAGGACTAAAGTGGGTCTCTTGTAGACAGCATATATATGGGTCTTCTTTTTATATCCATTCAGGCAGTCTGTGTCTTTTGGTTGGAGCATTTAATCCATTTACATTTAAGGTAATTATCAATATGTATGTTCCTATTACCATTTTCTTTATTGTTTTGGGTTTGTTTTTGTAGGTCTTTTCTTTCTTTTTTGTTCCCTGCCTAGAGAAGTTCCTTTAGCATTTGTTGTAAAGCTGGTTTGGTGGTGCTGAATTCTCTTAACTTTTGCTTGTCTGTAAAGGTTTTAATTTCTCCGTCGAATCTGAATGAGATCCTTGCTGGGTAGAGTAATCTTGTTTGTAGGTTTTTCTCTTTCATCACTTTAAATATGTCCTGCCACTCGCTTCTGGCTTGCAGAGTTTCTGCTGAAAGATCAGCTGTTAACATTATGGGGATTCCCTTGTATGTTATTTGTTGCTTTTCCCTTGCTGCTTTTGATATTTTTTCTTTGTATTTAATTTTTGATAGTTTGATTAATATGTTTTGGCATGTTTCTCCTTGGATTTATCCTGTATGGGACTCTCTGCGCTTCCTGGAGTTGATTGACTATTTCCTTTCCCATATTAGGGAAGTTTTCAACTATAATCTCTTCAAATATTTTCTCAGACCCTTTCTTTTTCTCTTCTTCTTCTGGGACCCCTATAATTTGAATGTTGGTGCGTTTAATGTTGTCCCAGAGGTCTCTGAGACTGTCCTCAATTCTTTTCATTCTTTTTTCTTTATTCTGCTCTGTGCTAGTAATTTCCACTGTTTTATCTTCCAGGTCACTTATCCGTTCTTCTGCCTCAGTTATTCTGCTATTGATTCCTTCTAGAGAATTTTTAATTTCATTTATTGTGTTGTTCATCATTGTTTGTTTGCTCTTTAGTTCTTCTAGGTCCTTGTGAAACGTTTCTTGTATTTTCTCCATTCTATTTCCAAGATTTTGGATCATCTTTACTATCATTACTCTGAATTCTTTTTCAAGTAGACTGCCTATTTCCTCTTCATTTGTTTGGTCTGCTGGGTTTTTACCTTGCTTCTTCATCTGCTGCATATTTCTCTGTCTTCTCATTTTGCTTAACTTACTGTGTTTGGGGTCTCCTTTTCTCAGGCTGCAGGTTCATAGTTCCCATTGTTTTTGGTGTCTGCCCCCAGTGGGTGAGGTTGGTTCAGTGAGTTGTGTAGGCTTCCTGGTGGAGGGGACTGGTGCCTGTGTTCTGGTGGATGAGGCTGGATCTCTTCTTTCCGGTGGGCAGGGCCACGTCCAGTGGTGTGTTTTGGGTGTCTGTGAACTTATTATGATTTTAGGCAGCCTCTCTGCTAATGGGTGGGGTGTGTTCCTGTTTTGCTAGTTGTTTGGCATGGGGCTTCCAGCACTGGAGCTTGCTGGCCGTTGGGTGGAGCTGGGTCTTAGCATTGAGACGGAGATCTCTGAGAGAGCTCTCGCCAGCTGATATTATGTGGGGCCAGGAGTTCTCTGGTGGTCCAATGTCGTGAACTTGGCTCTCCCACCTCAGAGGTTCAGGCCTGACACCAGGCTGGAGCACCAAGACCCTGTCAGCAACATGGCTCAGAAGAAAAGGGAAAAAAAGAAAGAAAAAATAAAATAATTAAAATAAAATAATTATTAAAATAAAAAAGTAATAAAAAGAAGAAGAGAGCAACCAAACCAATAAACAAATCCACCAATGATAACAAGCATTAAAAACTATACTAAGATAAATATAAAATTGAGAAACAACTCAGTCACAGACAGCAAACCCCAAGTCTACAGTTGCTCCCAAAGTCCACCACCTCAGTTTTGGGTTGATTCATTGTCTATTCAGGTATTCCACAGATGCAGCATACCTCAAGTTGACTGTGGGGATTTAATCCGCTGCTCCTGAGGCTGCATGGAGAAATTTCCCTTTTTCTTCTTTGATTGCACAGCTCCTGGGGTTCAGCTTTGGGTTTGGCGCCACCTCTGCGTGTAGGTTGCCCTCAGGCTTCTGTTCCCACCCAGACAGGACGGGGTTAAAGCAGCAGCTGATTAGGGGGCTCTTGCTCATTTAGGCCAGGCGGAGGGAGGGGTACGGTAGTTATAACTGGAGTGCGGGGTGAGCCTGTGGTGACAGAGGCTGGCGTGATGTTGCAACAGCCTGAGGTGCGCGTGTGTTCTCCCGGGGAAGTTGTCCCTGGATCACGGGACCCTGGCAGTGGTGGGCTGCACAGGCTCCCGGGAGGGGAGGTGTGGATAGTGACCTGTGCTTTCACATAGGTTTCTTGGTGGCTGCAGCAGCAGCGTTAGCGTTTCATGCCCGTCTCTGGGGTCCGCACTGATAGCCGCGGCTCACGCCCGTCTATGGAGCTCATTTAGGCGGTGCTCTGAATCCCCTCTCCTTGCACACCCCTAAACAATGGTCTCTTGCCTCTTAGGCAGTTCCAGACTTTTTCCCGGACTCCCTCCCGGTTAGCTCTGGCACACTAGCCCCCTTCAGGCTGTGTTCACGCAGCCAACCCCAGTCCTATCCCTGGGATCTGACCTCCGAAGCCCGAGCCTCAGCTCCCAGCCCCCACCCGCCCCGGGGGTGAGCAGACAAGCCTCTCAGGCTGGTGAGTGCTGGTTGGCACCGATCCTCTGTGCAGGAATCCACTGTGCCCTCTGCACCCCTGTTGCTGCGCTCTCCTCCGTGGCTCCGAAGCTTCCCCCTCGCCACCCCATGTCTCTGCCAGTAAAGGGGCTTCCTAGTGTGTGGAAACTTTTCCTCCTTCACAGCTCCCTCCCAGAGGTGCAGTTCCCAACCCTATTCTTTTGTCTCTGTTTTTTCTTTTTTCTTTTGCCCTAATCAGGTATGTGGTGATTCTCTTGCCTTTTGGGAAGTCTGAGGTCTTCTGCCAGTGTTCAGTAGGTGTTCTGTAGGAGTTGTTCCACATGTAGATGTATTTTTGATGTATTTGTCCGGAGGAAGGTAATCTCCACGTCCTACTCCCTCACCATCTTGAAGGTCTCCCCCCTCTTTTTTTTTTTAATTGAGGTGCAATATACATAAGTTAAAGTGCACCTCAGAGATGTAAATACCATTTACATGTGTATATACCCATTTTATCATCACCAGGTTAAGATATATTTTGTTTCTTTTTAAAGTAAATTAAATTTATTTATTTATTTTTGGCTGTGTTGTGTCTCCGTTGCTGTGCGCAGGCTTTCTCTAGTTGCGGAGAGTGTGGGCTGTTCTTCCTTGTGGTGCACGGGCTTCTCATTGGGGTGGCTTCTTTTGTTGCGGAGCACGGGCTCAGTAGTTATGGCACACGGGCTTCAGTAGTTGTGGCACACGGCCTTCAGTAATTGTGGCTCGCAGGCTGTAAAGCGCAGGCTCAGTAGTTGTGGTGCACGGGCTTAGTTGCTCTGCAGCATGTGGGATCTTCCCGGACTAGGGCTCGAACCCATGTCCCCTGCATTGGCAGGCAGATTCTTAACCACTGGACCACCAGGGAAGTCCCTCATTCTTTTCTTTTTTTTTTTTTTTAATGGCTGTGTAGGATTCCAGTGTGTGTGTGTGTGTGTGTGTGTGTGTATGTATATATATATCTCATCTTCTTTATCCATTCATCTGTTGATGGACACTCAGGTTGCTTCCATATCTTGGCAATTGTAAATAATGCACTATGAACATTGGGGCTCATGTATCTTTTTGAATTAGTGGGGATTTTTTTTGGATATACATCCAAGAGTGGAATTGCTGGGTCATATGGTAGTTCTATTTTTAGCTTTTTGAGAAACCTCCATTCTTGTACACTGTTGGTGGGAATGTAAACTGGTGCAGCCACAGGAGAATTCTGGTAACTTCTGAAAGGGAGAAGAGGATATAATGAAGGGAGTGCTCAGGGGTGGTGAGGTGTGTGATACTATCTTAAAGCTTTTTTGCATCTCTGAAATACTGCATAAGAAATAACAAAACACACCCACAAATGCATTTTATATCAAATTTCAAACCTTTAAAAACCACTCACCCATCAAATTGTGCTTCCAGACTAACTTATTTTGTGTAAGTGATGGAATAAAGCTTTCCCCCACCCTCTCTGTTTAATTGAATATTTTCCAGTGTTGTATGGTGAGCTGTTCAAAAATATTAAACTGTCACTAAAAATCTTGTTTTATATTATTTTATAAAACGAGGCAGTGGAACGTACTTTCGGATTTTAAAGCAATTTCAAACTTAATACATGTTGCAAGTGTAGTACAAAGAATACTGGTATGCCATTTATTTACCCAGATTAATAAATTTTTTTAAAATTTAGTTTATTTATTTGGGCTGTGTTGGGTCTTTTTTGCTGCGCACGGGCTTTCTCTAGTTGCGGCGAGCGGGGGCTACTTTTCATTGCGGTGCGTGGGCTTCTCATTGCGGTGGCCTCTCTCGTTGCGGAGCTCAGGCTCTAGGCACGTGGGCTTCAGTAGTTGTGTCATGCGGGCTCAGTAGTTGTGGCTCGCGGGCTCTAGAGCACAGGCTCAGTAGCTGTGGCACATGGGCTTAGTTGCTCCGCGGCATGTGGGATCTTCCCGAACCAGGGCTCGAACCCGTGTCCCCTGCACTGGCAGGTGGATTCCCAGCCACTGCACCACCAGGGAAGCCCTGGATTAATAAATTTTTAACGTATTCCCACATCTGTTTTATCATTCTCTCTCCTACACACACACACACACACACACACACACACACACCCCTTTTCCTAGAGGTTTTGAGAGTCAATTGCATGCATCACGTCTCTGTACTACTTAACACTTCAGTGTTTATTTCTTGAGAACAAGGACGTTCTTATGTCACCACAATACAGTTATCAAATTCAGGAAATTTAACGTTGATGCAATACAGTCCATATTCCAGTTTCAGCAGTTATCCCAGTAATGCCACTTAGAGCAATTTTCTTTCTTATTCTTTAGATTCAGATCCAGTCCAGGATCATGTGTTGCATTTATTTGTCATTTCTCTTTAGATCTGTCCTTTCTCCCTCAATCTGAAATGCGTCTTCAGCCTTTCTCTTTCAAGACCCTGACATTTCTGAAGACCTCAGGCCAGTTGTTTTTGCAGACTGACCCTCAGTTTGATTTGTCCATTGCTTCTGACAAGTGGATTCGGGTCACTTGCTCTTGGGCCTAGAAGAGATGCTGCATCCTCCTCCGTGCCCAGTTTCAGGAGGCACAGGGGGCTGCAGCTGTGTCCTCCAGTGAGAGGTTTTTGAGAGCCATGATCTGACTAAAAATGAGGGATGAATCAAACGGAGATTATTTAGATCTTTCAGGGTGATGGCTCCCAAGTTGCTCTGAAAAAGTCATCTAGCTGGGTGAGCGGGCCTGTTCTTTCAGCTGTGAGGCACTTTTGTGCCCCAGAAAGAGACTCTGCTTGGTGGCAGGAGCTGCAAAAGCCATCATGTCCACGTGTCTGGCATGGGGCCCCCTGGGGCGTGAAGAGCCGACACCCACCAGGCCACCGGGATGATTGCTGAGCGTGGCTGCCCGCCCCCGGTTCTCGTTTGATGATGTGATATTTGTGATTTGTGGTTTTTCTGAGATTTCCCTTTTTCCCGTATGAAGTGAAGACAGCCTTTCTCCTGAGGCAGGGCCAGGCTGCCCATCATGCATTGCCCGACCCAGACTGGGACAGTGGCCTCTCGGAGAAAAACAGGAAATTAGAACATATGCAGTGGCCACGTCTTGGCTAAATCTTGCGTTTCTCAGTGGTTCCATGTGGCTTGAATAACAGTAATTTTCCTTCCCAGAGTAAAATAGCCAACCTAATTAAGATGTGTTTTATTGGGTAATGGTTTATTTTAGTGAGTTATTTAGTGTCTAGCACTATTGTAAGCCCTTCCACAGATTCACTTATGCAAATCATTCCACAGATTCTTACTGGGCAGGGAGCACGTGGTGTCGGCAGGGCAGACGTGATGCTCGGGTCCATAGTTTGTGGGCATGTGGGCACTTTCTGAACCTTAGACCATAGCCGGGCTTTGCCCTCCAGAAGCATAAGGCCTGTGGGCAACAAATAGAAACATGGACTCATACATCATGGGAGGCTGTCGGAGGGGCCGAGGACACCAGGAAAGGGAAGGTCTTGTTGGGGGGCAGGGGAAGGTCACATAGAGGAGGTGCTCCCTGAGCCGAGTCTTGAGGGACAGAAAGTGTTTACCAAGTGGTGGGGGGCAGGGACATTTGAAACAGAGGGACTGTTGCAGAGAGTCGGGGGGTGGCAGATGAGGGTGGGCTCATGGGGGTGTTGGAAATGGGAATGAAGGTTCGAGTGAAATTGGAGAAGACCTGGGGTATCTGCTGCATCAAAGGGTTTAGGGAATTTATGCCCGAAGTGCCAGGGGCGTCCTGATTAGATTCTGTGTGTTGGAGGAGGGTTTCTCAAATGTGAGGGAAGAACAAGGCCCTCACTTGCCCTTCTGAGGGGGTGGGAAGCCTGGGCCCCCCCCCCAGCCAGTTCACCCCTGGCCACTCTGAGGACAGTCAGCGCTGACCCCAGGAGGGCAGAACCAGGAGACAGAAGAAAGCCAGGGAAGTAGGGCCTTGCTGAATTTACGGAGCCACTGGCTTGGCCCCCTGGGTCCCCTAATCGCTTTCACTGCTCAGTGATTGTTAAGTTTTGATTTTGAAATACTTTCAAACTTCAAGAAATTTGCAAGAATGGTTCAGAGAACCCCCATTTACCACTTATGCAGATTCACCAATTTGTACCATTTTATCCCCAGGCTGAATCCTCTCTGAACCCGTTGAGAGCAGATAGCGGACATCACGCCCCTTGAGCACGTGCTACTTCCGTATGCTGTTCTTCAGAACAGGGACCTTCTCTCACATCCCTGCAGTCCTATCATCCAGGACTGGAGCTTAATCATTGATACGATAGTTTAATCTAAACCACAGATACCAATTTTAATCAGTTTTCCCAACTGCGTCCTCTATAGCAGGGGTCCGCAACCCCCGGGCCATGGACCAGTAGCGTTCCACAGCCTGTTAGGAACTGGGCCACACAGCAGGAGGTGAGCGATGGGTGGGCGAGCTTCATGAAGTGAAGCTTCATCTGTATTTACAGCCGCTCCCCATAGCTCGCATTACCGCCTGAGCTCTGCCTCTTGTCAGCATTATGGTGAGTTGTATAATTATTTCATTATATATTACAATGTAATATTATTACATATTACAATGTAATAATAATAGAAGTAAAGTGCACAATAAATGTAATGTGCTTGAATCATCCCGAAACCATCCCCCAGACCCCCGGTCCATGGAAAAATTGTCGTCCACGAAACCAGTCCCTGGTGCCAAAAAGGTTTGGGACCGCTGCTCTATAGCATGTTTCTTTCTCTAAGTCCAGCATCATGTGTTTTTGGAGGTTCGGGTCTCTTTAATCTCTTTTAATCTGGGAATGATTCCCCAGCCTTTCCTTGTCCTTCATGACATTGATATTTTTGCAAACTCCAGGCCAGTCCTTTATCGAGTGCATGTGATGTTTCCTTATGACTCGTTTCAGGTTCCCTGCCTCCTGTTGGGATACCCTGTAATTGATGTTGTATTCATCTCGAGTCTGGAGGAACACAGCATCTCTCTGCCCTCAGTGGGGTATTCATCTTGCTCACCTGGTCCTGGTGTGGTCTAGTTTCTCCACTGTTTGATTACTATCATTCCTCTTGCAATTAATGTGCCATCTATAAGGAGACGTGACTGTTTATTCTTAAGCCAATTTGAATTGGGTTTTCTGTTACTTACGACATAAAAGCTCCTCACTGATTCAAGGGCCTATTTATATTGTGGGATTAATTGCTCATTACCCTGGGGAAACAAGCAAGGGATTATGATGAGAAAAATCAGAGGAGTTTCTTAAAAGCTCTAATTGTGGTCAGATGGGAGCAGAACTGGACCAAAGTGCATGGGTATCCTGAGAGGACTTGTCCTCCGGTGACACTTCTTAATCTTTGAATTTATTTTGCAAGGGCTAGACAAAAAAAAAAAAAAAAAAAAGATTCTCTAGTAATACAAATTACATCCTCAGTTCAAAATAGATTTATCATTAGCTGCACTGAGTAATATAACATTTTAACTTATTTGCAAATAAGTCTTTCAAATTTTTTGCGAATTTGCAACAGTTTGCAAAGTAAGTCTTTTGTTTCCATTTTCGCCTGGAAATTGTGACTTATGCTCACAAAGAATAGTGGTTATTTACAGGGACATAGAAATTTTATTCAAAATATGTTTGTGTATTTTTTCTGGATTTTATATTGGCAAATATGTTTCCTTCAATTGTGAATTCCGTACCAAATGAGCAGGATTCCTAAGAGAAGTAGTGAACGAGGCTCTGAGACAAGGATTTGTGTAGACGTCATTAACTGGGAGGTGATCTCAGGAAAGTGGGGACAGGACACAGGGAAGGGGGAGCAGCCGTTAAAGTGTGTTGTGCATGTGTGTGTGTGTGAGTCTGTGATTGTGATTGTCTTGGTTTGGGTGCCCCCAGAAGCAGACTCTAAGATAAGGATTCAAGTGCAGAGAGTTTGGGGGGAGGGTTTTTTTTAAGGACCAAACTTTAATATTTCAAGGACATACCAAATACATTAGTGGTGGGCGTCACAGAAGCTTCCATTCACACCAGCACGACGAGAATCAAGAACTCTGAAAGTTAGAGCAGTTACCTCTTTGGATACATAAAAACAGCATATTAAAGCGTGTCACAGAGTACAAATAAGGAGGCATTCAGCAGAGCAGAAACAAGCAGTGGACCAATTGTCCTGACAAGAGGGCAGGGAAGGTTCTGGAGCTCACAGGCCCAGAAGGAGTCAAAAAGAAGTGCAGGCATGGCTTTGGACTGATTCTTATTACAACTAGTCAGAGAAAACCGAGGTTCAGATCTCCTGTGGCTGCAGTTGGATCTCACAGCAAAGAGAACCTTTGGTTACCTGTCACAAGGAGGCCGAGCAAGGAGAGAGGGCTGAGGTTTAGGCAGCTATGCTCACCCCGGCCGACATCTCTGCGTGAGCTCTGAGCCCGTCCTCTGGCCAGAGGATGTGAAGTGAGAAAGGAAAGAGGAAAGGGTGTGTCGTCAAGCCAGGTCCCACCCTAGGGCGACTGGAGCCTGATCTCACGGGGACCCTGGGAGACAGTGCAGAATAGCGCCTGGGAGCTGCCCCACCTGGGCGGTCCCGGAGCCGGGTCCGGGGAGGCATCGCTGTTGCACCAGGCGTCACGTGCCTTCAGAATCTCACCTGCCCACGGCTGCCCGCTTTGGCCGCGTCAACTCGCTGGTCCAGGTTTGCGGTGTGGCCAGAAGTGACAACGTGCAAATGTCAGGTGTGAAACACCACGAGGATGGGGGTGCCAGTCAGGAATGTTCTCCTTCTCCACTCTTGTGGGAGCTCTATTCTGGAGAGGGTAGGGCCGGTCTGCACACACATCACTGCTGAGGTTGGAACATCAGGCTGGAAACAGATTGAAAAGGGGCAGTGAATACTCACCCAGGGAACATGGACATTAGGTTCCTAAAAACGGGCTGCAGCACAGCAACGGGAAGTGGGATGCTGGAAAGGGCCGTTCCCTTGAGGTGGACCCGCGGGATGAAGGGTAGCAGACACACAGTGGGGACCACAGATAGCAACAAGATGCCCAAAACATTGAGGATGCCTCGGTCCAGGGCCTGAGTGGATGTGGGGAGTGGGGAGGAAGATGACCGAGGTTTGGACAAGAGACCCCGCAGGACTGGGGGTGATTGATGGGAACAGTGAAGTGGGAATTCAAGCCTGGTGTTGTCGTTAAGAGAGGGGAGCGCGGACTTCAGGGGAAAGGAATGCTGAGTGGAAAGTCAGCGTTTCAGAGACAGAAACCAAAAAGGAGTGCTTCTTTTTGTCATTTTTTGTAGGCAGATCTTTCTGAGTTCAGAAAAGGAGGTGGGGGAGGAGTAAGAGGACCCGACAAACACTTTTTGGTTTGGTTTTGCTTTGTTTTTTTTTTTTTTTTTCCTAAATTGGAAGCAGACAAAACAAAGAGCTGTGATCCAGAAATCACGCGTGAGCCTGCCAGCTGAATGATTGACTTCTGTCCACTCTCTTTGTACACCTCAGTGAAATCATAGAGGGATAGAAAATAATCAAAAATAGGGAGCAGGAAGGAAAAGGAAGCACTCCAGCGCTGAGAACAGGGTCCCTGGAGAAGCCTCGGTTAAAATAGAAGCTTCCGGCTGTAGGGGAGCCTCGTGTTTGTAGATGAAGGAGCCTGTGATGCCATAGCAGGCAGGTGAGATGAGGCTGTATGGGTAAAAGCCCCTGTAGATCAAAATACCACACACCACCTGGGTCACTGTCCTGACAGCGTTGGGACGATAGCTCTGTTATAGCCAGACACCTCCCCCTACCGATTTGGGTTAAGCCAAAGGCGACTGAGAAGGATGGTTTGGCCCTGCGTTGAAGCAGACGTAAACTATCTTCCCGGCTTTGACGAAAACACTTTCGGCCTTTTGGAGAAAAGCAAGAGGATAAGGCCTTCAGGAAGATAAAAGCATTCACCTCTAATCTTCCCCTGTGTTGGGGACCTGTTACTGCCACCCAAAGAGAGGGAGGCCTTGTTTTACCAAGATAAGCAGCTCGGGGTGGGTTCTCAGGCATGTTATCCAGTGTTCTGTTATCTACAGTAACTCGAGGTCAATAGAAGCTGATTATAGAGGGTCATAGAATATCCCCAACCCCTAAGCAAGTGTGCGTATAGGGCCTTGATCTCAGACACAGGGCAGAGGTATTTGTCAGTGCGTACTGGGAGTGTTTGGACCTCGACAGTGAGGATGCTGGGAGGGGAAGGGCAGCTGGTTTAGGATGAAGACAGGATTGGGGGAGGAGCCCAGGGTGGTAGACCCATAGTGAGGGGGCTACAGTGTTTCAGAATAGCTGGGGAAGGAGAGAAGGCAGAGGAGGAGCACGATAGCTGGACTGCTTTGAAGGAGAGAACATGTAAAATGGAATTAGATTGGAATTGGAATTGGAATTGTGAACTGGAATTAGAAGCTAGAGAGAGATTAGGAGGCCTTAGGGCTGTTGAATCCAAGCTTGTCTGTTTTCTCCAAGTGCCACAAGGGTGTAACTCAGGTCACTTGGGACTGAGCCTTACACACCTGGAAATGAAGGTCAGGTGAGGGTGGGAGAAGCCCCGAAGCAGTGGTGGAACCCGTGTCCGTCCTTTCGTGGGCCGTAGGATGACCCAGTCTGCCCTCTGGTAGTGTCCTTAGCCCCACTCTAGCCTCATCCCTCCCCATGGAAGGAGAAGTCTACAGGGTCAAAGGCTGTGCTGACCCAGAGCCCGCATCCCCCGATGCCTCTTGCTTCAGACACACGTTCCTTGGGATCCCTGTCCTCACGCCCCACACCTGCTTGCACTGCCTGTGCAGACTTCCCCCACATCCCTCCGCCCGAGGGCTGGCTCTGCTTCTGGAGACGTCGTTAGTACATTTCCATAGGCTGCGGGTTTGGGAGGGAATGCGAGATGGACAGGGCTTGGATAGGAAGGCCGGGGTGTTCACCAAGCTGTTCCAGGGAAAAGAAGGGTGACAAGCCAGGGAGTAGGTTCAGGATGGCCCGTGTCCCCACAATCAACACAGAATACTGAAGAGTCTGAACATTTTAAATTGCAACCAGGCTTTCCAAGTCCTTATAATTTCAATTTGTCGTGGTAGAAGAATAGAACACGTTTTAGTTAACGTCTTGTCATCTTGATGTATAACTTTAAAAAATTCAGACATAAAGTATCTGAGTCTCCATTTGTCCTCTTGCCCTGAAAATACTGGTGTCTTCCCAGCATGCCCTTGAAGGCATGAGAGCCCGGACAAGGTCAATGGCACATTGACTGCCCTGTCCACTCAGACCATCCGTCCGTGAGTCCGTTTGACCCCATTGCCTTTGATTTCTTTTTCCAGGACTCTGACCCCAACGCTGTCATTATGACCCAAAGCTCTCTCCTCAGATGTGAGTGTGTCCTCACCCGCCAGTACTCCCGATGGAAAAGGGTGATCCAGCTGCCTCCCTGCCCCCTTGG
The DNA here is from genome assembly GCF_028564815.1 of Eubalaena glacialis. NCBI lineage: Eukaryota > Metazoa > Chordata > Mammalia > Artiodactyla > Balaenidae > Eubalaena > Eubalaena glacialis. The sequence continues at coordinate 53,266,511 of NC_083728.1, read as the reverse complement.
CCTCCACGCTAACTGTGCCTGCCTGTCTGGCCTCCGTGCCCTAAGCATGGGTCAGACACCTGACCAAGAGGATAGGAGGGGTAGACCATTGAGAGGAAAGCCCTGAGCTTTAAAGACAGCCTGCAGAGCCTGCAGAAACTGTTTGGTACTTGTAGCTTGTGCCAAACCGAGTAACATGAAACTGGATTTGTGAAACGCCCCAGTCGTCTGTGCTTGTCTCTCCCAGCAAAAGCTGCAAGTGCCCTTGGCCAGCTGAGAGACAGACTTTTTAAACACGCCTGAATTTCGGAGGCACAATTTCAGACAAAAACCACCTTTTTGGTGATGGCAGCAGACATCACTGAGAACCTTACTGACCTCTGTGGGTTTCCATGACTCTTTTGCAGACACATAAAATAATAAATTATTTTGGAGAGCAACTGTTTATACCTATATGCACCTCCCTTGATAACACGGATTCTGGCTGTGAGATAGTATTAATATATGTGAATAGGGCACTTACTCTGTACAGAAGGTATCGTGGTATTTCGTTACTTTGGTGCTGGACGGTGAGCTTCTGCTTAGCATCCCACGTGGAATCTGCGGGCTTAGAAGGAGGGTATCTCCAGAGGAGGCTCAGCTGTTCTCCAGCCCGCTTCCTAAGAGCAAGGATGGGAATTTTAAGGGTCTAATCCCCATAACACATGATGCAAGTCCATGCACAAACACACAGAGAAGCCCACTTGCTCGGCTAGTTATGTTTCATTGGGAGTTTGGCGTCTTTTCTGCGGATTTCTTTTGTTTTGTGGTCTCAAGTGAAGCTGTGCTAGCTTGGACACACACCTGGAGACCTCTTGAGGATTCTGTTGGTGCAGAAATGAAAGAGCTGAGGATGCAGAGAGAACAGTGGGTCTGTATGTTATAGAGAGAGGAGAGGCTTCCAGATCGCAGACTCCACAGGAAAAATCCAGTCACAGGGAGAACACATGGGCTCCATAAGCCAATGTTCTTGTGTTTCAAGGTGGTATAAAGAACGTGTCTTCCAGCATGTTGTGTGGGTCGACAGCATGGAATGCATGTTCCTGGCATTTGAGCTTGCCTTGTCGTTCCTGAAGCTGTGTTCTTCCTATCGTCTTCGGCTTGGATGAAACCATTCCTTTAAAACCTTCCCTTCCAGCCTCAATGACGTGTGTGTAAAATCTCATGCACTTACTTTTCCAACATTTATTGAGCACATACGTGCCAGGCACTGTGTAAGGTACTGGAGAGACTACTCTGAATAAGGCATGTGAATCCCCAGTGTCTGTGGGCTAAACGAAGCTCTTCTCTTCTTCAACCTTTAAAACATGGAACCTTCTAAATCTAAAATAACAGACTGAGCATACGGCTTCCTTCAGTGTTCCTGATGGTACCATTTAACGTGGTGAAGGTGATAGCCAGAAATATTTCATGTCTTACTAGGGACAAATAATGTGGTTTCATGGAGAAAGCACTGGTTTCAGTCTGGAGATCCCGTTTCTTACTTTTGCTCTCTTGTATGACTTCCGTGTATGAAGAGTCAAATAAAAGCAACCTCTTCAGAGACCTTGCGGTGGAGAATGGGTGAAGTGGGTGCAGTGGGAGCTGGAGCCAGTTCTCTCTGCTCACTAGAGCTGATTGTTAAATTTTCGTGAATTCTACAAGCCCACTGCTGTCACGTTGGTAGCTTGAAATTGGCCCCGATGGGAGGATTTACCCGACAAAGTAGGCAAATGCTAAAACTTGGAGCTTTTATTCTCCAGGAAGCCAGTTGTTAAACATTTTCCAGCATATCACTGATTAATGGGGAGGATAAATATTCTAATGATGAAGTGGAAAGTTTGGAAAGATGTCAGCGTGTGCAGGATCAAAATGAAGGAGAAAGAAGCAAATTAGTCCATGAAATTCCAGGCACTCTCCACCCTAGTTTATTACATAGTGATGACGTCGGTTTTTTTTTTCCTTCATAGAGGTGGTTGTCATGACCTTTTAACCTGGGACTGTTTTATTTCATTTTATTTCATTTCAGTAAGAACGCTGAACATGAGATATGCTCTGTTAAAGAGGACATTTTTCTGTAGCCGTTTGGACTTGGTGTATGTTCTTTACTCTTTTGTCAGCTAATGACATAGGTTGTTACTAAACAAACCAAAAAATATTAAAAGAATAAAGGGTATGAAGTTTGGAATTATAATAACCCATTGCTGGGGTATTCCTTTTTTAAATTAATTTTTATTGGAGTCTGGTTGCTTTACAATGTTGTATTAGCCTCCACGGCACAACAAAATGAATCAGCCATACACATACAGATATCCCCTCCCTTTTGGACTTCCCTCCCATTTAGGTTACCACAGTGCATTAGGTAGAGTTCCCTGTGCTATACAGTATGTTCCCATCAGTTGTCTGTTTTATACATAGTATCAATAATGTATATGTGTCAATCTCAGTCCCCCAATTCCTCCCTCCCACCCCTTCCCCCCTTGGTATCCATACATTTGTTCTCTAAGTCTGTGTCTCTGTTTCTGCTTTGCAAATAAGATCATCTATACCATTTTTCTAGATTCCACATATATGCATTATTATATATTTGCTTTCTCTTTCAGACTTACTTCACTCTGTATGACACTCTCTAGGTCCATCCACGTCTCTGCAAATGACCCAATTTCCTTCGCTGGGGTATAGCTTGAGTACTCTCAGAGACCCTGAGGAGAATCACTTTCACTCTTCTCACGGATTTTCTAAGAAATACAAAATATCCAGTAATGTAGCCAATTCATAATGAAATAGATAAAGCTGCACTGAACATAGTTTGTGATAGATCCAAACCTGATGTTACATTTGTTTGTAATTTTTGAAAGTGAAAAATACTTGGTCTGAGAAATATTTTATGCTGGTAGAAAAAACCTGACAACAGCTAAAACTGCACAGTCATGTTTGTTATTGACTAAGATTTTACAGAAGCATCAAATAATCTTGCAAAATATATATTCAAAATTTAACACAGGAAAATTGGGACAACTTCATAGAAATAATGAGAATAACCACAGCCACCTTACAGGGCAGGAACTTTAATCAGTAGCATTTCATGAAGACAAAATTCTGTTCCATCAATCACAGCTCTGATATAAAGTTTACAAGGAACAGAATTCCCTAAAAACTAGTTTCCATAAATTTAAAATTAAATGAGTATCCATATGGAAAAATAAGGACTTTAAAACCCTTGCTTTACACCATACACAAAAATTAATTTGAGATGGATCATAGATCTATGCATTAAAGCTAAAACTATAGGGGCTTCCCTGGTGGCACAGTGGTTAAGAATCCACCTGCCAATGCAGGGGACGTGGGTTCAAGCCCTGGTCTGGGAAGATCCCACATGCCGCGGAGCAACTAAGCCCATGCACCACAACTACTGAGCCTGCACTCTAGAGCCCACGAGCCACAACTACTGAGCCCGTGTGCCACAACTACTGAAGCCCGCGAACCTAGAGCCCGTGCTCCCAACAAGAGAAGCCACCGCAATGAGAAGGCAGTGCACCACAATGAAGAGTAGCCCCCGCTCACCGCAACTAGAGACAGCCTGCGTACAGCAGCAAAGACCGAACACAGCCAAAAATAAAATAAAATAAAATATAATTTTTTTTTAAAAAAAGCTAAAACTATAAAGCTTTCAGAATAAAACGCAGAGTATTCAATAGCTTTCATTTCTTATGTTAGAAAAGAAGGTACAAAATTAAAATAGGACAGAAGAAAGTTTTAAACAGTTGTCTGCACTGTATAAGAAATTGACTAAGCAATTAAGATGGCTTAATGGAGTTTGCTCCAGAAAATATTTTCTCCATGAAAATGATCGATATTGGTATAATTCCAATGAAAATATTTGTGCTTATTAAGCACTGAGTTAAAACTTCCTTGAAGACACAGAGACCAGATTAAAATAAGGTAAAAACATCTTTACAACCGTCCACAACTCTTATCAGAAAAGCCGACTCAATTCCATTTCTTTTAAGTCAGAAACTTAAATTTTTTTTTCTTTGACCTCACCGCGCAGCTTGCTGGATCTTAGTTCCCCAACCAGAGATGGAGCCCGTGCCCCCTGCGATGGAAGCGTGGAGTCCTAACCACTGAACTGCCGGGGAAGTCCCAGAAACTTAATTTTTTTAAAAGAGAAGAGGTACACCCAGGCAGCAAAGCCCACACACACCTTTGGGATCGTGATAGAAGAGGGGGAAATGTGCCTTTTGCTCATCCTCCTCATCCCCCAACTGAAGCATCTTCCCTCGGATGGTCCAAAGGCCTCCCTCTCTCCTATTCACCTAGGAAACCCCCACCAGCGGCGACATCTGCAAGTTCTGTTCTGGTTTAATGGAGCTTTTTCTTTATCAGTGTGTGCTTTATTCCAAGATCTTTGCTTTTTTACTTGAAGTATAGTTGATTTACAATGTTGTGTTAGTTTTAGGTGTACAGCAAGGTGATTCAGTTATGTTCTTCTTCAGATTCTTTTCCATTTTAGGTTATTACAAGATGTTGAATATAGTTCCCTGTGCTGTACAGCCGGTCCTTGTTGGTTATCTGTTTTATATATAGTAGCGTGTATCTGTTAATCCACAGATCATCTGTGGATTAATTTATCCCTCCCCCCCTCCTTTGGTAACCATAAGTTTGTTTTCTATGTCTGTGAGTCTATTTATTTTGTAAATAAGTTCATTGTGTCATATTTTAGATTCCACATATAAGTGATATCATATGATATCTTGTCTTTATCTGGCTTACTTCACTTAGTATGATAATCTCTAGGTCCATCCATGTTGCTGCCAATGGCATCATTTTATTCTTTTTTACGGCCGAGTAGTATTCCATTGTGTGTGTGTGTGTGTGTGTGTACACACACACACCCCACATCTTCTTTATCCATTCATCTGTCAATGGAAATTTAGGTTGCTTCCATGTCTTGGCTATTGTAAATAGTGCTTATGAACATAGGGGTGCATGTGTCTTTTTGAATTGGAATTTTCATCTTTTCTGGATATGTGCCCAGGCCTGGGATTGCTGGATCGTATGGTAACTGTATTTTTAGTTTTTTAAGGAACTTCCCTACTGTTCTCCACAGTGGCTGCACCAATTTACATTCCTACCAACAGTGTAGGAGGGTTCCCCCAAGATCTTTGAATTAAACATTTGATAAGATGATGATAGACAGCTTGAAGTTCTACTTGCTTTGGAGAACTCATGGTCATCTTTCTGAAGCTCTTCTGGTCAAAGCATATTTGACAGAAGGGAATATACATCTATCCACCTGCTCAAGAAGAGGGGACCCTTATTGTCAGGATACAAGATGCCCTGGACCCTGGCACTGCCAGGCCTGGTGGGAAGTACAAAGCCATCAGCCTGAGGCTGAGATTCAAGGCTCTCCCCTCCCCCATCCCCCCCACCCCCGTGGTCCAAAGGCTTCTCATATCTGCTCACTCAGGGTACCTGCTCCTCATCAATTAAGCTGGCATGCGGCTCACAATCCAGCTTTCATGGGTAAGCACGTACCCTGTGACTCTCAGCTCAGAAGGTTCTCCCTCATCTGAGAACAGCCAGTGAATTACTAGCCTGGGTCATATGACATTGCTGGGTCATCCAGTCAGCTGAGAGAACCGAATGGGCAGAATCACCGCCCTCTGCACATCAGGCAGGAGCTGGGCACAGCAGGTGCTTTACGAGGGGTGTGGTAGGTCAGGCAGGGTGTCTGGGTACAGAGAGCAAACCTGTGGGCACTGCTGAACTGGAGGAGCTCACATCCCAGCCAGAGAGAACCCTCCAAGCCAGCCAGCCATGGCCATGCTGGGATGACAGCTCACTGTGACAGAGAAGCTAGACACCCACATTTTAGGCAAAATGTCCGATTTTTTTTGAGCCACCAGGTGTAGCAGACACTGTCAAGACCTTCCCGTATCCCTTGGGTGTTTGGCATTTCCACGCATGGTGGCCTGATTTCCAACTGCCAGCTTTGCCCAAGGGCTCTCTTCGGCCCCAAGAGCCCCCTTTGCCGGCACCAGGGGTATGTTGGAGGTGCTGGTGACCCAAGGCCCCCTGGGGGGAGTCAGAAAAATACCCCTCAGTTGGGACTACCTGAGCCATGGCCTACACTGGCTCTCAGAGTTCCCAACCCAGTCACCCACGCTGATTGCTTGCTTGGTGATGCCCTTTGTACTGTTGCCCTTCCTCCCCTGTGTCACATCCCCTCTGCCCGACCAGTGTGTCCTGAAGTCACCTCTCATAAACGACTGGGACATGAATTTTTGACTCGGGGTCTCTGGAGACTGTTTATTCAAATTGTGAAAAAGTGTGTTACTTCGTCTATTGTATCTGCAGTGTAGACTCCATCCAAGAGCCGCCAGGTTATAAACCTCCAGTTAAAATTAACCACCAATGTCGACCCTTTTACCATCGTGGCCAGAGAGCTTTGGGAAGGAAAGCTCTAAACTCAGGTGCTCACACGTTGACAGTAAACCTGGGGGAGCCCTGGAGGGTGTGGCTTCCCTCCGTGGTGTCCTGCGGGTTCAGGGCCGATGCGGCTTGTGGGGCTTCTTCATTGTACGTGTGGTCTCTGCGCAGGAGTGCCGGGTGTGACCACTGACTATGTGGTGCTTTTCAAGTGAGGAAGTTAAAAGACACGTACTTCTGAGAATGACCTTGGGGGTCACCCCCCTCCCTTCTCAGCCCTGTTTCAGGCAGGCAGAGTGCAGCAGCCCTGAGGCCTGAGAAGCTGTCACCCTGCAGGGACAAGGAGAAGGAGGCGGGAGGCTAACTCTTGGATGGCCGGAGGGGTAAAATGAGGGCATCGGGTGGGAGGTAAGAGAGGCGGTTTCCCATCGGAGGGAAGGGGGAACTTCCAACAGCAGAGATGCCCACCTGTGTCCAGGGCACGTTCGTTGCCTTTGGTGGAGACATCCACACCTGGGCTTCGTGGGCAGCGGCAGAGCTTCTTCAGCGTCTCTGTGAGACATCCGTTTTCCAAGGACGAAAGGGATGGACCTCCCCTGGAATTTGTTCCAGGCCAATCCTGTGAGTGGCAGAAATGCACAGTCTCACCTGTGAGCACCTTCCTAAAAAAAGAAGAAAAATTATTTTATTATCCTTGGTTACTCTTGTGAAAGTCAAGACGAAGAGAGAGCATTGTTCCTAATTCTATTTAAAAGCAGTTATCGAGGAAGGGGCCTGGGAATACAGTTCTTTGCTTCTGATTTCTTACTTCCCACAAATTAGTTCTCTTTTCAATGAAAAATGTTTATGATCTTAAAAATACTTTAAAAAGTTTAACGATTGAGAGATAATCGGTGCTGGGCAGTGATACAAGATGCTCAAAGAACAAATTTTAAATTTACATAACTTGAATTGTCAAGGCAGAGGCTGGAATAGAGATTTTCTATTCAACTTGTAAAATCCGTGGTCATACAAAGATAATTATGAAAATATTCAGAGATCTTGCCTGGATCCAGACACAGAACCAACCGCCCCACTGGCTTTTACCTCTTAGTAAAGATGAAAAGCATTCAAAAGAGGGAGGACCTGCCATCCTCAGAGCCACTCAGGGAACCAGGCAAAAAGGTGACATGCCTGTCTCAGCACTGGCCTCGACCTGACAGGTCCCCAGGGGTGAGTCACTTCCTTTTGCTTCAGTCAGTTTGGCTGTAAAATGATTATGAGCTCTTGTTTACCAAGAAGTGAAGTCCACTTTGCCTCGCTTTATTCAACTGCTAGAAAGAAGAAGGAAGAACGGAGTGATTAGAAAGCTTCTGTGGCCGACTTTCACAGCAGCAGGTGATGAGAACCCCTGTGACTTGAACAAGCCGAGTCTCTTTTAAATCAGACTTGGGAGTCTTGGTTGCCCATGTCAGTGTTACTGCTGTTGCTTCGTGGGTTTGCACTTGTGACCTGAAGCGAATGGAATAGGAAGGGTATAGGCTGACTAAATAAATCCGGGTGGACAGGGGAGGAGGAGGAGATCCATCTCAGATGTAGCCTATCTTGCCCAGATTTGGCAAGCTGGAATTTCGAGCAACAGCTGGGATTTTGCCAGTGACTTAGCTCCGTGGCTCAGTGAACTGAAAACCAGGCTCTGGGTGTTCCAGCCCCGTCGGCCAGCCCACAGCCCAGGGCCAGGTGGCGGTGCCCCAGCGCTCCCAGCGGAATGGACTGGAAGGCCGGCCGGGAGCCATCCTGCTCAGCGGCAGTCCATGCAGCCTGGCGCCCAGCCGGACGACTCAGTGAGTCCTGGATGCTGAAATCTCAGGACAGACTTCACCTCAGCACTCGCTCTTGGGGCCACATGGAAGCCACTGCGAGCCTCCCTCCAAAGTGGCTGAGCCCGGTGTTGGGGGAAGAGTCAGGAATATTCGCTTCCTGCCTTTGTCCTTTAGCCGGACCGCAGCGACCAGCTTCGTTTACATTCCTTCAGTGCTGTTATTGAAAAGGCTTGGCAGCTCCAAAGTGCTTGCAGTGTCCTTTAGTCCCATTAGGGCTTTTTTCTCTCTCTCTCTCTCTTTTTTTTTTTTGCTAGCTTTCAGCTAGCATCTGGAAAGATCCACTGGATGTGCTAGGCTCCTTTTTCGAGAATCCGCTCCACCGTTCAGGGAAACCAGGCAAGAAGCAAGCTTCCACCGTGTAAGTCTGGAGGAATTTTACAGCCTCTCCAACTACGGTACCTTTTCTGTTTCTTGGTCCAGCCTGTTACTGGGGTGGTTTTAGGATGAAACTACTGGTGTAACCTAACCCTTTGGGGGGAAGGGTAGGAACCACAAGTGGAAAGAAAGTCTCCTTATAAATTGTATTAAATGTCTGTCTGTGTTGAGCTGGGGTGTCAGAGGCTATGCTTTGGGAAGGACTATTGCTACGACAGGAAAGACCTGAAACCCAAACTTCTTTGGGGCCCTTTAGAACTTTATTTTTAAAATTAGAACAATGTGTGATGTTCTGTCCACTTGGATTTCATTCTGTGGGAAGGACCTGCCGTGGCCCTTGGCCGCCTGTCTTTGTCACCTGCTCTCATCTCTATCCTGGAGCAGCCTTCTGAAGAAGCGGGGATGCAACCTGCATCCTCTGGAAGAAATGTGATGGATCTGCCGGTCTCGCACAGAATCCAAACTGGATGTTTCCTTGAGGACCACTTGAGGTGGAAGTGTTCGTGTGCAGTTTTCAGGCAGCTAATTAACGTCGTAAATGCGCGGAATCCAGACTGCTCCATTGTTATAGGCAAAATTCCCTCCCTGTCCTGGCTCATCAGAAAGGGTTTGTACTCGGAAAATTTCTGAACAAAACAAAGGGACTTAGGTCTGGATGAGGAATGAACGGCTTGGCTCTCCCCAAGCCGTTCCTTCACTGCTATGCCATGTCCAATTCCTTGCCGAGAAAGCGTCTGGAAGAAAAAGAATTACAGGCATTAGGCTTGGTTTCAAGAAGTGTACTTTTTTATTTGTGTGCTTCTGGGTTGAAACAGTTAATCATTTGTTCCCCAAGGTTACAGTGTGGTTGTGGCTCTGCTCCTTGTTCTGAAGACAGCACCGTATTTTCCTTCTGGAGTCGCTCCAATCCGTGGACTTCGCTGATAAATGATGAACTTCAAAGGGCTTGGAGCTGGGGCTGCATTCAGCAGCTGAGCCCGAGAATGTGAATCTTAGAGTCAGCAGAATCGCAATAGAAAGCTCACCAGTCATCTCAGGAGGCTTTTGGAAGGTTAACCTTCATCCCAATGGGATTCCAAGTGAGAAGAATCACAGGGAAGATACCTCTGAACCTTTAAAGGGACTGAGCCACGGAGAAATGACTAACATAGGTGACGGCCCCAGAGGAAGGGGTGGGTGTGCGCTGCGTTCTCATTTTCCGAGATGGAATTCCACGGGTCATCACAGTCCACTGCGGATGTGAAGGGAGGGGCCGATCTTGGGGCAGAAATGTGCCTGTCTCCAAAGATCCTTGCTTCCTAACGTATGCAGTTCTCTGCAAAGTCATTATGCTTTTCCACTTGTTGAAATGCCCTTGAGTGCTGCTGCCTCTCTGTTCCGCAGCTAATAATGAAAGAGCCTCAGCAAACTGGCAGCGGCTACTGTGGCTTTGGTGCCTTCCTGCTCTACCCCTGCAGCTGAACCCCTTTTAAGATCCCCAGACATGTTTTCATTTAATGTTTCCTTTATCGTCCTCCCACCAGGCTGGTTGTGGTTAGGACCAGCCACATCTTGTGCAAGTTATGTGAGCGGGAGGGTGGTTTCATAATTGCTCCTGGTCCAGGAGGATGGTTCGGGGATGCTCCCCCAGGTATCCTCTCCATGCATGCTGGCCGGGGCGGGGCCAGCTGCGTGGGTGTGTGTGTGTGTTTTATTTACAAGTGGACATGGAAGGCGTTGCAGCCAGGAGGGAAGATTATTGGGTTTTGATGCTCCAGTGAGGGAAATTCCAAGCTCAAATAGCCACAGTTATGATTCAGAATCATATCATGCCCTTAAATTCCTCTCCACGTTCCAAAGTCCACTCCCCTCTTCCCCGGTTATCCTGGAGCTGTTTCTTACACAAACTGATCTCTGAAAACAGGGACACCGGATTTCATCCCAGTCTTTGATTTCTTTGGAGAAAATAGAGGGATTTATTCCCAGTGCCCTTGTGTTGACCTTGCCGGAGGGAGAGGGCCAGCCAAGCTCATAATGACCTCATCCCATTTCTGCAGGATTTCCTGGGACATGCAGGCCCTCACTCTTCCGCTGGCCTTCTGTGATCAACCACATTAAGTCCATGAGCTTTGGAGCAGATTACAGTGACATCTAACATTGTCCCTTTAGGACTTGAGCGTGAGGTCAAGCAAACACACAGAGCAATCATTATGCTTTCCGCAGTCCCAGGGGGCTTCGGCGTCAGCTGGAGGAGCAGGAGGGGGGTAGCGGGCAGCGAGGTGGGGCTGAGTCTAGGAACTGTGCTGTCTGTAGCAGGAAATCAGCCTGAAAGGAGATGGAAGGGCTTTGGTGGGAAATAAAATGGCACTCTGTTGTTGATGGAAAAAGATCTTGGCAGGACTGTTGTTGTGAGTGTTCTGTGGCTTAGAAAGGAATTTCCTACAGGCTGGACTAACCATTACAAATGTCTCTACCTTCAGGAGTCCCAGGCGTGCAGTAGAGTCTCGCCGCGGGAAATGTCAGCTTGGACCATGGGCTCCCGCGGGCCGGAGAAGCGAGGAAGTTTCTTTAAGGTAAAAGGAGGCCTTGATCGGGGTTGCTAACGGGCATCTCACTTCCCGTGCTGGCTGCACAGAGAGCTGCAGGGCTGCAGAGAACGGTGGGGGACGCCTGCTCTCTGAGCCAGCTCTGGCTGGGGACCCTGCCTGAGCCCAGCTGTGAGCTATTTCCAGATTTTACAGGAGGTCGGGGCTTTTGTGAGTCAGTGTGCTTCCAGACAGGCCCAGGACCCAGGCATGGGGAGATGCCACCTGAGTGAGACAGTTGAGGCATCCTTTCTTTGTCAACTGCCAACCTGGTCCTTTTTCATCTGGACGGTTTTTGATGGAAGCTGGACTTGGCATTCTAGTGAGTCGGTTGTAGGCTCCTGTGCTTTTACACTTGGCTTGATTCTGTGAATCACTTAAGTGCTCATTAAAAAAAGAGAACTACACACAGATCCCTGGGCCTTACCCTAAACTGACTGAATGTTTTTGCTGGTGTATTTTATCAACACCCCAGAGGCCTGAGAGAACCAAGGCAGCCTGATTAAAACTGGACCACTTTTCTACATGCCTTTTGATGTCAATGGGAGACCTTGCTAGCTTAATGAGATGAACTGCTCAATGGGTATTTTATATACTCTGTGTGTGTGTGTGTGTGTGTGTTTTAAATTAAGACCTGACAATCATTTCTAATGTACACTTGGGAATTGATTTTCTTCTTATGGCGTTTGCTTTGCATCCTCTTACTCACCCTCAAAATAATGCAAACTCATTGTAGAAAATTTGGAAAATACAGAATCATGTAAAAGAGGAGGGAAGTGGAGGTGAAATGTGCATTTGAAATCTGTCATAGGCTAGTCATAGCATTTATATGCTTCCTGTTTCCAAGAGGCCAAACCTGATTTATTCTGTCAGTTGTGGGCTCCAAAAAATCCATCAGAAGAGCCTGTTGGTAAAGCAAAGCCAAGTTCATTCAAGCAACTGCTGTCAAGGAGGGCATCGCCAGGGCACAGGCCTATTGGTGTCTAAGGTCAGGAGGCATCTTTATAGGGTTTAGAGGTCCAGGCCCAAACCCTTTTAGCTGTGCTTCTCAAGGCAGAGAATCGACTGGGTTTCAGCAAAGTTTGTGATGTAATATAGTTCAGGATGGGTGGATACAGCAAGACGAGGGCCTTAAAGGGAATCTTGGTGAGTAAACCATTGATCAGCAGGCTGTTTTCCCAGGTGAGCAAACTGTGCCAGGACAGATTGTTTTGTAGGAATTTCCTGCCGTGAACAGCAGAGTTATTTATTGGTTTACAATAACTTCCTGGAAGAAATACGTAAGTTGTGTTGATACAGATGGTCTCGATTCTCAGTCCTAAGAGTTAAGCTTTGTGGACGCAGCCATCTTAGTTCGCAGCCCGTTTACTTGATTTGAATCAAACCTGTGTAAAATCCACCACTGGAGGCACAAGAGGGGCCCCTCAAGCCTCCCGTGGACCAGGCTCCTGACTCCTCTTTGGTTCCTGGATTCTGTCTTACGCTGAGATATTCATTTCATCCTGGTGGACCCAAACCCCCCTTCTCCCAAGGCACCGCCTACATCAGCCTAAATATTGGATCGTCCATAATCACCACTTTATGCTCAGGAAGTGCAGTGGAGCTGAATCTCACCTAGTAGTTAGATTTTAAAGTCCCAGCAAAAGGAGAAAATGGAATAGAGTCCAAATTGCCTTTGAAAATTCCTGAGGAATTTGTTGGACCCAATACTACCTACTGTTAAGTCCAATGTAGCCAGTTTTTCCTGCAGTCCTGGGAAAAATCTTTTTTTTTTTTTTTTCAGTTGAATAACAGGTAAAGTAGTTAACTTGTATTTCTGGGCCATGCCCTATGAAAGAATCCATCAGACAAGAGGTGAGAGGCTGCCTGAACCCACTGAGGGCAAGTCTGCTTCTTCTCTCCTGAGTCAAATGCCCTTGAGGAAAATGTGTGAAAGTGGCTGGAACTATATAACTTGCTGTTGTCCTTTTTTTTTTTTTTTTTTTTCTGCAGAGCTTAAATTGTTACATTTATTCATTAGATGCTCCAAGTGGATGATATAGTTACCTTATACTTCTTTCTCTCTTCTTCTTTATAGGCATTGCTACTCTTTACTATGGCTATTTCGTAATTAGTTATTATGGAATAATAATATCATTCATTATTATAATATTAGATAAATAATATTGTTAGTTATTATTAATTATTCCACAATTTAGGCATGCAGTTATCCATAAGGATGAAGGCAACTGCCCCTTGGACATTTAATACTGACTCCTTGGAGGTTCGTTGTAAAAATGGTTGCCAGGTAGCACTCAGGGTTGCCAGGGTAGCACTCAGGGTTGCCAGGGTAGCACTCGGTTGCTGAGATGGGCTGTCCCTCCGCACAGCCCTGGACCCACTGGCTCTTCGTTTACTCGTCATGCTTTTTTTTGACTCACATTGATTGAGCACCTGTGATCAGCCAGGCTCTGTCCTAGGCACCAGGGAGAGAAAAGCCAGAAGCCATCCCACTTCATGGGGCTTTCAGTCTGGTACCAAAGAAGGATATTGATCAAATATAATATTAAACCCATAATAACGAATTATAAGAGAAAACAATGCTTCGTGAAAGAAGTACAAGGGACTCTGAGGACAGATGACCTGAGTGGGGCCCCAGCGCAGTCTTTCCTAGGAAGTGGCCTCTGCTGTAGAGCCCGGGTTGAATCTAGGGACTCAGTGAACCTCTTGTGTCCCTGCAGGGCTGCCCTCCACACACACCAGCGATGCCCTACATCCAGGTAGGACCACTTCATAAGGTGTGGGAATTCGTGGTTACATTCTTGGCTCACAGCTGAATTCTACATGTTCATTATCCCTTTCTTGGTTATTAGGGCTCACATGATTTTGTGCAAAGCGTGGGTCATTGAAGGACAATCAGCTGACCTCTTTTTCAGCGTCATCTTCCCCTAGCCAGTGTGTGCTTTTAAGCCAGAGTTGCTAACCATGAGCAGCGAGCCTTGATTTGTGGTTTCACATCTGTCCTGGCTCCTGGAAATGACCCAGATGAGTTGCAGGACTCAGGGGTTCTGGGTAAGGTGGATGGTCTGAGCATTCTGGGGTAATTGGAAAAGCCCCAGGGTTATGGTGCTCGTGGAGTCTCTTCCTGGAAGCCTGGCCACAGAAATCCTGTGCTGGACAAACACATGGTCCACAGCCCTTCCCAGCATCATTGCTAATGTTCCTCAACCACCCGTGAGAAAAGTATCTTCCTGCCCTGCAAGGTCTCTGTGAAAACATGTGGGGGCAGACAGGTGATGCCCTAGACAAGGCAGCAAAGTTATCTGCACCTAATCATAGAAGTGGACATGGAGAGCTGTCAGATTGCAAGGCTGTGTTGTGTGAAAGAGACAGTAAGAAAGGCGTCATCTGGGCTGGAAGAGTTCTAGGTGGTCCTGGCTGAGGGCCGAGAAGCTCAGCATCATCTTGGAGCCCTCCTTTTCCTGGATTTCCTAGCTTCCACAAGCCACCCTTCCCCAACCCCATCCAGGTGTCCAGTGCTGGCAGATTCCCCTCAAGTCTTCAGGATCCACCCCTCCTTCCCTTCCCTACATCCAGCTTCCTACTTAGGGTCTCGTTCTTCCCTTTGTGGGCACTGCAGATGATGCCCAGAATCTATCTGCACCACGTCTGAATGTGGTTGGTTGGTCGGTTGGTTGGTTGTTTCTTGTCAATCATTCCATCCATCTGAGTTGCCTGCTTGCAGACCCTGGCTCCGTGCTGCACTCCGGACCAGGTCTGTACTCTTCACCTTGACATTCGAGGACTTTCAGACGGTGCTTCCACCTTCTCCCAGCTCTTTCTCCACCGGTCTTGTCCCTGTGCCCTCACGGGTCTGCCCCTGTAGCCCAAACCTGCTGTGTCCCTCCTCCTCCCCACCTTCCACCCCTCCCCATCAGGCTCCCAGCTGCCCTTCCAAGCTGGTGTCGACCCCCTTTATCCATTGACAACGGAACTCATGTGGGCTGAGCGGGTGTCTGCCTGGTGGTAGAAATGTCACGTAGGCCTAGCCGTGGCCCCGGCAGAGTGCCAGGAAGTCATCCTCAATTCACAGCTCGAGCACTGCCACGAGGGATTTGTTCTGTCTTTCGTTGCCATGTCCGTGACCCCGAGGGGGATCCTCTTGGAGCAGAGAATGGTGCGGGAAGAGGACCGGTGTGATTGCCCCCCTGAGCAGTTCTACGTATATCTATACCATTCTTTTTTAGATTCTATTCCCATATAGGTCATCACAGAGTATTGAGTAGAGTTCCCTGTGCTATACAATAGGTTCTTATTAGTTATCTATTCTATATATAGTAGTGTGTATATGTCAATCCCAATTTCCCAATTTATCCCTTCTCCTCCCTTTCCCCCCGGTAACCACAAGTTTGTTTTCTACATCTGTGACTCAACTTCTGTTTTGTAAATAGGTTTGTTTGTACCATTTCTTTAGATTCCACATATAAGCAATATCATATGGTATTTGTCTTTCTCTGTCTGACTTACTTCACTCCGTATGACAATCTCTAGGTCCATCCACCTTGCTGCAAATGGCATTATTTTGTTCTTTTTTTATGGCTGAGTAATATTCCATTGTATATATATATATACCACATCTTCTTTATCCGTTCCTCTGTCAATAGACATTTAGGTTGCTTCCATGTCCTGGCTATTGTAAATAGTGCTGCAATGAACATTGGGGTGCATGTGTCTTTTTGAATTATAGTTTTCTCTGGGTATATGCCCAGTAGTGGGATTGCTGGGTCATATGGTAGTTCTATTTTTATTTTTTTAAGGAATCTCCATACTGTTCTCCATAGTGGCTGCACCAGTTTACATTCCCACCAATAGTGTAGGAGGGTTCCCTTTTCTCCACACCCTCTCTAGCATTTATTGTTTATAGATTTTTTGATGATCATCATTCTAACCGGTGTGAGGTGATACCTCATTGTAGTTTTGATTTGCATTTCACTAATAATTAGTGATGCTGAGCATCTTTTCATGTGCCTCTTGGCCATCTGTAGGTCTTCTTTGGAGAAATGTCTATTTAGATCTGCCCATTTTTTGATTGGGTTGTTTGTTTTTTTGTTATAGAGCTTCATGAGATGTTTCTATATTTTGGAGATTAATCCCTTGTTGGTCGCTTCGTTTGCAAATATTTTCTCCCATTCTGTGGTTTGTCTTTTCATTTTGTTGATGGTTTCCTTTGCTGTGCAAAAACTTTTAATTAGGTCCCATTTTATTTTTGTTTTTGTTTCCATTACTCTAGGAGGTGGATCAAAAAGATCTTGCTGTGATCTATGTCAGAGAGTGTTTTGCTAATTCTTCATAATAATATTGCAAAGCATACCTGACATCAGTATTTGGTGTGTCTTTTCTTTCTTCCTAGATGCTTACACCTGGAGAGGACTTAGAGCAGTGCTGCCCCATAGAAATACAAAGTGAACTGCAGATGTCATTTTAAATGTTCTAGTAGCCACATTTAAGAAAACAAATGAGTGAAATTGATTTTTAATAATATATTTTATTTAACTTAGTATATCTAAAATATTGTCAGGTCAACATGTAATCAATATAAAAATATTAATTGGATATTTTACATTTTTTTTTTTTTTTTAGTACCACGCCTTTGAAATCCAGTGTGTATTTTACACCGAGTGCATCTTGATTCAGGCTAGCGGCATTTCAAAGGTTCCACAGCCACATGTGGCAGGTGGCTCCTGTATTGGAGAGTGAAGGCTTATGTTTTGTCTAGTCTATACCTCCTCCTTTCACAGATGGTGAAACTGAGGCCCAGGGAGGTTGAAGTGCCAGGGGCTGGTTATTAGTCCCCGGCAGGGGTGGGAATTGCACCTGGCCTGACTTTCTCATATGGCGCCCCACCCCCATCCCATGTAGCCTTCCTGAGGGTTCCACTCTGATCGCTTCACCCTTCTCCAGAGAGATCCCCCAGGAAACTGCATCTGAAGAGGTCGTGGGGACAGTGGCCTCTTTCTGGAGCATTGGTTGGCTTTTTTTGGATACACATGCGTATCTTTCACCATCTGCTCCAGATGCTTCCAGGACACAGATCGCACACCCTGCACCCCTACCCCTGCCCCGGGCCTGACTTTCTAGGAATGCCCTGAACGTTTTGGACAGCAATTCCCATTCATGTTTCCAAAAAGCAATGGATTTCATGGTTTTATAAGGTAGTTTCCCAGCACATTTGGGCCATCCATTTCTGATATTAAATGTTGCGTGTTAGGCCACAACACAGTCTCACTTGCTTCAAGGAACTTTGCCTTTTAAACATCAGGAGTGAAATAGATTCCCCCAGGTCCCCTCAACCACGTTATTTCTACAGGCTTACTTGTAACTCTGAGTTTTTATAATTAGGAGGATACCAAGGGGGAAGATGTAGGTTTGAAGGACTCTTGTTTCAATGTATGATTTTCAAAAAATTAAATCATGCAATATAAAATGAACATCTCATACAATATAAAAGGAACATCTGTCAAAGCTTTATTCAAACCATGCATGAATCCAGGAGGCCAGTGTAAAGCTGGTTCAAAGAACACTTGGACAGATGATGTGTTTGTAGTTGACTTAAAAAGTCATTCTGTAATAAGTTTGCTAAGTTCAAGTCAAAACTGGTGGTAGTACTACAGGGCAATAAAACTGTGTCCTTTGGGGTTATCTTTTTTTTTTCTGAACAGAAATCTCCAGGCTGACTTGTAACTTCAGAGTGCCTGAGTCCTTCATTAACAGCACAGAGCAAAGTCAAACACAGGTGCACCCCTTAGATAATTAAATAATCTTTAGGTGACCTAGTTAAACAGTGCCAGAGCATGACAATGAAAGGATGCACTCACAGCAAAAGAGTCTTCCACCTGGAAATTTCAACACTTTCTAATAAACAACCCTTGGGTGAAAGGGGAAATACATACTAGAATTATAGAATTTCTATTAAAAAAAAAGAGATAATCAAAACACTACCTGTCATAATCAATGGCATAGATTTAAGACAGCAATCAGAGGAAAATTCATAGCACTAAACACTTTATCAGAAAAGACATGCCCCACCCAACTGTTTGCCTTATCTCTAAATTTTAAACAGCACTGTTAACAATTAACACTGAAATGACTTATTCCCTACTGCTCCTACAACCCTCTCCTTCCCTTGTCCCCAGATTTCTCCAACCAGGGATTGTGTCTTAAAAGAGTGAATTTTATCAATGAGGTTGTAGAACTGAGGGATAGCTTGTTCTAAGTTGATTGATTTAAATACCATCAGAAGGCAAACTTCCTGTTCACAACGAATCATGGATGTATTAATAACGTTGACTTCTGGCCTCTGTTCAATAATGTGGAGTCCTCATGTTGCTGTTTTGGCTATTGGTCTGATACCTAAAGTCAGCAGACGGAAACCTTTTATGTGTGGCTGTCACCATCAGGATCGCCAGACTAAGGTGAAAGGATGGAGGCCCATTTCCCAGGATAATAGTCTTTCAAATGTCTGTAGGTGGTAAACAGAAAACCACCTTCACAGCAAAATCTAAAGCTATATTATCTATTGCTGTGTAACTCATTGCCCCAAACCTTAGTGACTTAAAGCAACAAGCATTTGTAAGAGTCTCTGCAGGTCAGAATCTGGGTGTAGTTTAACTGAGTGCCTCCAACTCAGGGTCCCTGCGAGATTGCAGTCAAGTTGGGGGCCAGGCTGCAGTCTCATCAGAAGGCTTTATTGGTGGGGAACCTACTTCAAAAGTCACTCGGTGGGTCTCAGTCCCTCGCCACATGGGCCTGTCCATAGGGCTGGCCTCAGGAAGTGGTGGCTGGCTTCCTCCAGGGTGAGTGATCCAGGAGAGACCAAGAGAGATGAAAGCCACAGTCTGTTAAGAACCTAATCTTGAAGGTGATACCCCATCACTTCTGCCACATTCCGTTCACTAGAAGCCAGTCAAGTCATCCAGCCCTCACTTAAGGGGATGTCATTCGAGCGTGTGAATGACCAGGACTTGGGGCACCGGGGGCCTTCATAGTGACCAAAACATAGGAAAACAATCTAGTCACAAATTCAGAAACCTACAGGGCCAGACAGAATGATGGGCAGTGCGTGAGTGGGCCTGGAGTTGGCAGGTACTTTGGGTGGGTTCCCCTCCAAGAGGGGGAGGCTACTAACGCAGTCCCAAGCAGATGCCATCACAAAAGAATGAATGTGGATCCTCTGATTCCTCTGATATTCCAAGAGAGGCCAGAAATCCAGATTTTTATGTAAGAGGATCCCAACTTTAAAAGTACTGGAGGATGGGACTTCCCTGGGGGTCCAGTGGTTAAGACTCCGAGCTTCCACTGCAGGGGGCATGGGTTCGATCCCTGGTTGGGGAACTAAGATCCCGCATGCCACGATGTGGCAAAAAAAAGAGAAATTAAATTAGAAAGTATTAAAATAATAATAATAAAAGTACTGGAGGATGAAAGAAAGTGCATCAGAGGGCTGGCTCTGGCCTCTGGGCTCAGTGTGAATTCTTAATTAGTTCTCTTAATTACCTGTGTTAGTAGGCGGGGAGATGGGGCCATCGGTGTGGAAAGCTCAGCCTCCTAACACCACCGGCCCCCCAGGAGCTCCGGGGCTGTGCAAGGGAGCCAGACGCCCAGCTTCTGTTTCTCGTGGGGGTCTCGTGCTCGGCAGTGACGGAGCCTGTGAGTGCCAGCCGAGCCCTGGGAGGCAGGCTCATCCACGGATGTGCTGAGGGAAAACAAGGAAACGGGCAGCAAGTTCCTTCAGGGCTTAAGACGGTGCCTGGGGTTGGCCCACGGTCGCCACAGTGCGCAGGGACCTTAAGTTGTAGAGATTCCTCCTCCCACTTTTAGGAACAGCTTTGGCTAATGGGGTACTGAGAGCCCACTGTCCCAGGTAGAAAGGTGTCAAGGGAGGAACTAATGTGGGATAGCATCTTCTCTCTCCTTTGCCTTACCTTCTAAAAAGTAGAATGGCCTGTCCAAAAATACCTCTCCCACCTTCCTGTAACGCCAACTGGAGATTCCTTTGAGTCAGCATGTCCTGGCAGAGTGTCAAATGATGTCATCAGTCATTCACAACTTAGTATAAACTAGGGCTTTCTGAACCACTAGCTGAGATCAGCCCAGAGACGAAATTTGAATTCATGTGCATTGAGGAGGAGGGGATGGAAAAAGGTAAACTGGGATCTCTGAGGGAAGGACAGGACTCAGGGACCCACTGTAGGTGGGCCGAGCAGGACAGGCACCAGTCACCCAGAGTGGGGAGGGTGTCAGGAAGTAGTCAGTGAAGATACAGACAAGCACGCCTCCTGGATGGTCTCCAAACACCATTGCCCTGAACCTGGAGGCCGGGTGGTTCCAAGGGGCCCTTTATTAGGACACATCTCCCTTCACCACTCAAAGAAAACTGGTTCTCTCCTCACAACACTTCTCACACCTAAGGTGTGGGCTTTGTCCACACCAACCACTTCTCCAACTCTCTGTGGACACCAGTGGGATGTCCTACAGTTTAATTCCATTCTAACTCTACCTGGAGTCAGCACAGACCCCCAGGTTAAGGGCTCAGTCCCTCAGGACTGCCCCCCACTTCAGGTGCCAATCGCTAATAGTGGGTTCCCAGGTCACCCACACTTCTGTCTGGCTTGTCCTTAAGTTCAGTACAGGCAGACCACGGAGATATTGCGGGTTTGGTTCCAGACGACTGCAATAAAGCAAGTATCACAGTAAAGCGAGTCACACCAATTTTTTGGTTTCCCAGTGTATATAAAAGTTATGTTTACGCTATCCCATAGTCTGTTAAGTATGCAATAGCATTATGACTAAGAAAAAAACAATGTACACGCCTTAATTTAAAAATATTGCTAAATTTTGCTAACCATCATCTGAGCCTTCAGCGAGCTGTAATCCTTTTGCAATAGTAACATCAAAGATTGATCATAGATCACTGTAACCAATATAACAATGACGAAAAGGTTTGAAGTCTTGCGAGAATTACCGAAATGTGACACAGAGACACGAAGTGAGCAAATGCTGTTAGAAAAATGGCGCCCATAGCCTCGCTTGATGCAGGGTTGCCACAACCTTTCAATTTGTAAAAAAAATGCAATATCTGGGAAGCACAATGAAGCAAAGTGCAATAAAACGAGGATAATTGCTACAGTGGCCACAGAACTCAGGGAAACACTTTATTTACTGTTACCAGTGTATCATAGAGGACATTATAAGGGATACAGATGAACAGGTAGGGCAAGATCTAGAAGGGTCCCGAGCAAAGGAGCGTCTCTCCCTGTGGAGTTTGAGTGTGTTACCCTCTCAGCTTCACCAACCGGAAGCTCTCCAAACCCCTCCATTTAGAGTTGTTATGGAGGTCGTTGTGTTGGCATGTTGAGTAAATCATTGGCCATTGGTGACTAGGTCAATCCCCAGCCCCTCTCCCTTCCTGGTGGCGGGGTAGGGGTGGGGCTGAAAGTGCCAACCCACTAATCACGTGGTTGGCTCCCCTGGCAACCAGCCCACATCCTGAAGCCTTCTAGGGGCTTCCAGCCACCAGTTCACTGACTTAAACTCAGGCATTATGGAAACTGGTTTGCAATGAATAACGAAAGGTGCTCCCATCACTTCTACCACTCAGGAGATTCTGAGAGTTTTAGGATCCCGGACAAAGACCAAAAATATATATATTCCTTATGATGTCATAACAGCACAGGTAGGACAGACAGGTGTGGTCGAGAGTCTGTCTCTGCAGGGAGACAAAGCTGGTCTCATCTCAGTTCCAGTACCTACTTCCCATGTGACTTTGAGCGACTTAACTCTCTGGGCCTATTTCCTCATCTGGAAATTGAGGATAAAGCCACCTGCCTCCCTCATAAGGCTGCTGTTACACGAATTCAATGATATCACCCCTAAGCGCCTGGTACACATTAGAGGTTCAGAGGTCGCAGGGCCCCTGAGCGCCAGGCTCTACACTTGGCCGGGCTGCGTCCCACTGTGAACTTGCACTGGTTCGTTTGGGGTGTGGGTTTCTTTGCAGGGACTGGACTCTCCTTCAGACAGGTGAAGTCGAGCGGGTCTGGGGAAGGCGTTGCCCTCACGTTTCCGTTTGCTCAGCTGTTAAGTAAGGGTCTTCCACGGGAAGGACTTCCTTCCCCGAAATTTCATGGATAAGAATCCCTGTGGGTTCTTGTTAACATAGAAATTCCCAGGCCCGTCTCATATCCATAAATCAGAACCTCCAAGGGAGGGAACAGAAACCTCTGGCATTAACAAGGGCCCTGGTGATTCCTGTTTTTGGAGCCGCCAGAAGACACCGATTTACCAGGTAAACCTGTCAAGGTGAGGTGCCCGAGTCTGTGTCTCTGCATTTGCCTGCATTTTAGGAAGTAATTGACACGTGAAATGTGGTCCCCAAACAGACGGGCAGTGTCGGTATCGCCCGGAGTTTGTTACCGAGGCAGCCTCGACTAGTGGTTCTCAAAGTGTGGTGCCAGCTCCCAGCGTCAGCTTACCTGGAGACGTCTTAGAAATGCAGGTTCTTGGATTGTGGAATGTGGGAATCAGATGATGGGGTTGGGGCCCGTGGTCTGTGTTTTAACAGGCTTGCCAGGGGGAGTCAGGTTGGAGAATCACCGCTCTAGGTCTTAGATTTGAATGACTGAACAGACTGATACAAAAAAACATAGAAATGGCTGAATTCTGGGCTTTTCTCCATGTCCCCGTCTGGAAAATGCAGTGACATCACCTTCCCAGTGGAGTTGTGAGTTCAGACATGGTACTTTGATGATTGTGCTCACTCACTCTCTGCAAGCCTTGGAATAACTGCCACCGTCTGATAAGATGTTCTGGATTTTTCTGTCTGTGCCCTCACCCCACACCCACGTTTCATTCGCTCTCTCAAGAGCGGCTGCACACAGACACTGAGGCACCTGCCCCAGCCCCTGTAAACCAGAAGCCAAATCGCCCACCAAGCCTCCGACACCTGCCCACCGGTGCTCAGATATTCTCTGAGCTGAGGTTCAGAGATGTGGGCTCCTCCCCTCTCCCGGGAAGGCTTGGGGGAGGTGAATTTTTTAACTCTGTTGTTGGTCTACACGGCCGTTTGCCAAAGGAACTGAAGAACAAACAGAAGCAGCATGTCCTTTGCTGAATGCCTGGCATTTTGGCAAAAACTACCATCTTGGTGCCACTTCACATGCACAGCCCGCCTTCCTCCTTATTCAACTACTTTTAAAAATTTATGTTTAGTTTCACAAACACTCTTCCAGGCCTGTTCCAAGCACTTTCAACCCATTGAGTTATTTAATCCTCACACTATCGTTATGCCCATTTCACAGGTGGGGAAACTGAGACCGGGAGAGGTTACAAAACTTGCCCAGGGTCACACCACTTGTCAGTTCTGTGGTGGTTCCCTGGTGACTGTACTTCAACTTGGAAGGAATTTTGTAGAGATGGGACCTAGCACCCTCGGGGCCTTAAATTGTCGACCTTGTGCCTCGTCCAGTGCTGAAATGAGATACTCCCCCCACACCTCTATCCAGGTTGCAGTCCCTGTATTGGACGCTGGTTAACTAAGATGTGAGCCTGACTCCACTTTCCCTGCTTGTCACCCCCAGCCTGTCCTCCACTGGCCACTCAACAGATATCCCTTTCGGACGACCGCCTCTCAGAGTTTCCTGCCTCAAAAAGTGGGGATTGTTCTTTCTAAAGACCCCCAGGAACACAACCTGCATCAGAGTCAGGGTTTACTAGCCTCTGCAGCTGCTGAGAACATACTAGAAGAACCCTTAGGCAGAGGACTCTCAGCAAGAGGGCATCCGGAGGCGCGTAGTATAGGATTTGGGCTAATTCTAAGGAATTAGATTGCAGATTGGCCAATAAAAATACCGGACACCAGCTGGATTTGAATTTCAGATATAGCATAAGTACATCCTATGCAATATTGGGGACATACTTATATTAAAAAAATTATTCATTGTTTATCTAAAATTCAGATTTACCTGGGCACCCTGTCTTTTATCTGGCAACCCGGAAGGAGGATTGCAGTGTCATCAGGAAGTGAGGGCAATCCCGTAATTGGGCAGCGCAGTGAGTTTTATCCAGAAGGCAGGAGGGATGGAGGGAGTCAAGGCGCCAATGCTACAGAAGCAGCCGACGCGGTGTGTCAGAAGAGGGGGCCGTTTAGTCATATTTGTCGTCTGAGTGTCTGTGCTCTGTCTTGTTTCAGACCTGGCCCCTGGCAGCCTTGTCGAATTGGTGTGTTGACATTCTGTGTATGTTACTTAAGTTCGGGTAGAAACATGCCACTTCTCGTTGAACTTCCCAGTTCGGGGCTTGTTTCAGTCTCCCGAGAAGCTGATGGCTGAAGATGCAGATCTTCCGGGTTCTGGTCCGGGACAGCCAGTCCATTCTGGGCCGCTGGTTCTCTGGACATACTTTTGGTTGTTACACCTTGGGTGGAGGTGCAACTGGCGGGCTTCCTATCACACACAGGCAGCCCCCAGAACAAAGGATGGTCTGACCCTAAATTTCCATTGTGCTGAAGTTGAAGACTCCTGGTCTGCAATGTCAATTAAGAAATAACCCATTCCTGGGGTTTCTCTGTCTCTGGGGCAGGTCTTCCAGAAGTAAAGAAAGCAAGAAAAGTGTGAGTGTAGTTAGCACCCACTGTCCTGAAGTAGTACCATCTGGGTCTAGGTCAGCACCTGGCCATTAATAGTAGGTGTTCAATAAATATGCTGAATGAATGAAAAAGCGTGTAATGCATGTATGTGTGTATTACCCATATATCGTTCATTTCTTCAACCTGTATTGATTCAGCATCTATGGTGGCAGGGCCAGTCATGGGCACTGAGTGTGCGGTGATGGGGAAGCAGATAACGATCAGAGAAACTTGAGCTTGAAGGACAGACAGGTAGGAAGGGCTGAGGGGGGAGGGCTTCTTGAAGAGGTGGTGTTTAAGCTGAACCCTGCAGGAGAGAAAGAGGCAGGGAGAAAATTATTCCCAGACAAGGGGGAAGCACACAAGCCTGGGAGCAGGGCCTGAGCCTCTGAAAGAAGAACAGGGTGGCCAGTGTCTGAGCGGTGGGAGACGGGGATGGGCATGAGGTAAGGGCCCGGGGGCGGGGTGGGTGAGTAGCCAGGGCCATCGTGCTGACTGGGTGAGGACCTGGGAATCATTCTTAGTGCAGTGAAGCCATGAGCATTTGGGGGAGAGGGAGTGACATCATCTAACACGTGTGCAGCCCTCGGAAAGCTTGGCGACAGCACCCTGTCTTTAATCCACCAACCAAGAAAACCAGAGTGCAATTCACATCTTCCCTGGCGCCCGCCCCTCATAGGGTGCAGAGCTGGCTTCCCACCCAGCACAGCTCAGCTTGCTGGTCAACCCACCCATGTCCCCGTGCCCGGCTGCTCCCTCCAGAAACATCCCTTCTCCCCTCTCCCAAAACGCCTCCCGAGTCTCCCCATCACCTCCGGTTCACTCTGCCTCACCCTCCACCTTCTCATCTTTATTGTGCACGTCATCTTGGCCCGTCTGGAGCCGTGGACTTTGTGTTTTCCTTCCCTGAACCTTCTCAGAATCGGCCCTGCAAATGCTGGACCAGAGCCAGCTGCCACTTGAAGGCAAGGCGTTTAGGAATGTTGTGAGTTCTCGGTGTGTATTTGTTGCTCAGGCCCACCCCAGAGTTTTTGAAATAACTCCTCTACCTGAAATATGCGGAGTAGACTAGAGGGCGGACACCCAGGCAACCGGATAGTCACTTAGGGCAGAGTCAGCCAACTGCCACCCTCAGGCCAGACCCAGCCAGCACCTGTCTTCATGGTGGGGACACAGACACACCTGGTCATTGAGGTACTGTGCACGGCTGCTTCCATCCCACGGTGGTGGAGCCCAGTTGCTCCAGAGACCGTACGGCCTGTGGAGCCTAATATATTGACCCTCTGGCCCTCTGTAGGAAGAGTTTGCTGAGCCCTGACTTGGGAGATAATTGCATTTTGCAACTGAATTCTCAAAGGCAATCTTGAGTGTGGGTAGCAGCATCTCCAGTTTACAGGTGAACACATGGCAGGGCCACTAAGAGCCTGGTCTCCAAGGGCGTGGCCCATGCGCTTTCCCGAACCACATTCCCTGCCTCCTATAGGTCATCAGAAGTAGCCAGAGTGAATATACCAGAGCTCTCGACCTCTGGTGCCTGCAGGGGCCAGGTGCATAACCTAACCCAGTCGAGCCCTCCCAGGTGCAAGTTGGTAATTGAGCACTGACCTTTGGCCTCAGTATTGGCGAACAGTAGAGATTGGTGGGGACTGAGGCAAATCGGAAGCAGATATCCCATACAAAGAGGTCAAGCATCACCACGGCCCAGAGTTTTTCAGTTTCAAGAAGCTAGAAACCTAGATTTTTATGGAAACCTCCTGATTTTTTTGTATGAAACATCATTATGTTTAAATGCTGAAACCATTTTAGTTATAAAAGACAGGACAAGCCCACGTGAGGCGAGTCAGACAAAACATAGCCGACTGTGTCCACAGGACTCCAAGGACCTCTGATATATGACATCCACGTTGGAGGGACTGTCAAAGCCGTCCTCGGGAAGGGCGGGTCCCTAACGAGATGCCGGGCAGCTGGGAGTTGCCCTGCGCTCTAACCAGGGGAGCCTCCGTACCAGCCTTTAGCCCTGGCTTCTGGGCAAGCCTTCAGCTGGGCGTGAGAGCAGCTTCAGACTCCACTTATCCGCAGAGGGAAGGAAATGCCCAGGAGCCAAAAGGAGACAAACGCAGGAAGGCTGAGCTCGGAATGTCCTGGGGAGCCCCAGGGTCTGAGATGAAGCTGGCAAGTTCATCCTGGGGACAGCCAACAGGAGCTTCCCAGGGGTGCACACGTCAGCCTTCTCACATGTAGCAAAGCCCAGTATTACCTCCAGTGCCTCAAAGATGTGCCCCCTTACCTGGGAAAAGACTCACGGGAAGGTCATGGCTCTGCAGGTCTAAGAACCCTGTCTGCCAAGCCCTGTTGCTCCGTTACCACCTGCTTGATGTGGGACAAACTCTCCAAACCTCAGTTTCCTCATCTGTGAAATAGGGTTACGAAAAGCCCCAGACCTATCACACCGGGATGATGTGAGGATTAAATAAATGACATGATGGGTGGTACCCATTAAGTGGTAGCTGCCGTTGGCTGAAGCTGGCTGACAAAGCATATTTCTTTACTTGTCCTGTGACGTGACGTGGATGTCCTGAGACTTCCCCAGTTAGGACAGCTTCTGTCTGTCCTTCACCCGTCACATCCATAGAGCTACCGCCTCAAGGCCCGACAAGACTCATCTAAGAAGCATCACGCTATGTTCTGTACATAAGAACTTCAGAAGGACTTTGGACATCAGAGAGAGGAGGAGACTAACCCACTGGTAACTAGAATCATAGTGCGGAAGGAATCGCTCATTGCGGGGCATGCAAGTGAATGAGAGTTGGGGATAATTCAAGGAGCCCAAAGACGTCATCATTTATAACTAAGGCTTCAAGTTCAAAAGTTCAGAGTTTTTCAGAATCAAACTGGAGAGAGAGAAATGACTGCCAGGCCGAAGAAGGTAATGCTTCCTTTCCATTCGGAGAGATTCGTGGTCATTTGATGAGCATCTCCTATTTGAAGGAGCTGGATTTCGGGCTTGAGTGGCGGAAAAAAATCCCCACAGGGAACACTATGCCTGCTCTCAAGTTTTTGCTAGTAATCTACTAAAGGACATAAAACACCTGTCCCTAGTGCGGCCCATTTCAGAATCTCCTGCCTGAGCCCCCCTCCCTGTCTCCTTCACCCCTGCCACTCACCCTATGGTGCTTTCCTGCCCTACCCCAGGGCCACACTAAATGCCTTTAGAGTTTCCCAAAGCCTGAAAAATTCTGACCCACCACCACCATTTGTATATAATTTAAAATATTTTTTTTATTTTTCCCACATGACACGCAAGTTAACTATATGATGAAATTAAAATGCTTCCTTCCTGGAAACCTTTGACAGCCGAGTGCTGGGCTCAGCAGCCTCTACCGGCTGGGGCTCTTATGGCCACGGATGTGCGGGCACCTTCCCTATGCTGGTTCCCATTCATTCCCCCACCAAGTGATCATTGCCCCTTTTACAGATGAGAAGACTGAGGCTCAGGGAGGTTACGGTCTCCCCCACGGGTCCCCCAGGTGGCAGGAGCCCAAGCTGGCCTTCCAACCAGGGCTGTGTGGTTCTGGGGCTCATCAGGAAGCTCGGCAGGTCTGCCTGGGGACCCCTGAACCTTGGCTCGCCAGGGGGCTAAGCAGGAGCCCCAGTGAAGGGGCTCAGCTCGGTGTGGTCAGGGTGCCCGGGGGCCGTGGCACAACCAGGCCTTGGAGCCCAGTGGCCTGTGCAGGAAGAGGTGTGTCGGCCACACTTCCTCTGACTAGGGGTCCAAGCGTACTTAGACGCAGATTTTGAGGATGAGGAACAGAGCTGCTTGAACTTTCCAAAGCAGAGATTTCCCAGCAAGGAGAGTGTGCAAAGTGAGCTTTGGAGATGAGCTGGGAAAAATTAGGGAAGTGATTCCTGGCAACCTGCTTTGTTTTTTGGGTTTTTTTCCGTCTTTATTGGCGTATGACTGCTTTACAATGTTGTGTTAGTTTCTGCTTCATAACAAAGTGAATCAGCTATAAGTATACATATATCCCCATATCCCCTCCCTCTTGAGCCTCCTTCCCATCCTCCCTATTCCACCCCTCTAGGTCGTCACAAAGCATCGAGCTGACCTCCCTGTTCTATGCAGCAGCTTCCCACTAGCCATCCATCTTACATTTGGTAGTGTATGTATGTCAATGCTACTTTCTCACTTTGTCCCAGCTTCCCCTTACCCCCTGTGTCCTCAAGTCCGTTCTCTACGTCTGGCAGCCTGGTTTTCATTCTTAAGTACGTTGTTTTAACAACAACAGGGGTGAGGGTTTTGAGTGATATCATTTCAAATTTACAGCAGACTTGTGACAATGGCACAAAGGATTCTTTGTATTATATACTATTATGTATGTTATATAGTATCACATATACATGCTATACAATTTCAAATTTCCATAAAAAGTTGCAAGAAGAGTTCAAGGGCCTTCTATATGCTCACAGAAGTCATCTAGCCATAGACAAGTTTCTTGTCTGAACCAAAATGCTCAGATCCAAAACCAGGCGAGAGCTTTCGGGCATTGCTTGTAGGCACCAAAGGAAGGCATGTGGGCTTGGACCCAGCTCTCTAGCTCCGGCCCCGACCTCAGGCCTGCAGGTCTATGCTCCTGTTGTAAGGCCAGCTCTTTCCTCCTGGAGGGTCTCAGCCCAGCCGCCTGGTTCCAGGAGGCTTGTCCAGCATTGGGAAGATTCCCAGTATCCTGGGCTGGAATGGTCACTCCTAACCATCCTGGTGTGTGAACATCAGGCTGTTCTCCATCTTGAGTGTTTGGTGTCATCAGGAGACAGAAGACGCCGAGGTGTAGGGACACATGACTGCGGGGGCTGCATTTTATCCCGGCATCAAGAGGCCCTGGGTCCGTAGGTGTGGAATCGGTGGACATGCTCTCCAGAGGTCACACCTCTTCACATCTCGGACCCTCTGGGGCTTCGCTTCAGACGACCGTTACCTTCTTAGGGGACCCCAGGGTTTAGAAGCTGGAGCTGGGCTATTGTAGCTTATTTCCTCCAAAGACGGTCCCTGTAGCATAGATCTGTAAAAAAGACAAAACAAAAAACTCTGAAACCCTGTTTTCTGACTTTTATGGATTCTGGTTTTTAACTGTGGTAAAACATACATAAAATTTACCATTTTAACCATATTTAAGTGTGCATTTCTGTTGCATTAAGTATATTCACATTATTGTGCCACCATCCCAACCATCCATCTTCAGAACCTTTACATCTTCCCAAACTGAAACTCCGTACCCATTAAACACTCACTTCCCCTTCCTTCCTCCCCCTCCCCAGCCCCTGGCAACCACCATTCTACTGTCTGTCTCTATGAACTTGATTATACTCTAGGAACCTCATATCCGTGGAATCGTACAATGTTTGTCCTTTTGTGACTGGCTTATTTCACTCAGCATAATGTCCTCCAGGTTCACCCATGATGGAGCATGTATCAGAATTTCCTTCCTTTTTAAGGCAGAACAGTATTTGATTATGTGTATAAACCGCATCTTGTTTATCCATTCATCCGTTGATGACCATGCGGGCTGCTTCCCCCTTTCACCTATTGTGAGTAATGCCGCTAGGAACGTGGGATGGATTCTGCTTCTAAAAGTCTTTAGTTCTCTTGCCCTGAGAACGAACATTAAAACGTCTCTGATAGAGGAACGTCACCCACAAGGTACATGAGCACGTGTGTTGTGGGGAGCGTGTGCTGGGACTGAAGTTAAGCCTGAGTCTCTTGCAAAATGCAGCTCCTGGTGTCTGCCAGCTGGGGCGGGGGCCGTGCTCGGTGAGTAGAGGGGCAGCACTGTGGCTTAGGGCCAGTTAAAGTTGTCCAAGTCACTCCCGGCTGTGGCCACTCACCAGGCATGTGTTTCCTGTTACTTTTCTCTGTCTTACCTTCCCGGTCACATTGTAAGCCTTTTTAGGGACAGGGACAATGTCTTACACGTCTTTCAGGGTCCGTTTAGCCCGGTTCCCCAAAGGTGGCCGATCTTCAATAAATGTGTGTTGACAGTGGCTCTCATTCCAAATCTGCTATCTACCCGCGCTGTGCGTGGACATCTTTGGTGTCCAGATATGCCAAATGTGTACTTTCCCACTATCAGAAGGACTTTTCAACAGCTGTTCTCTTGTTTGCAGCTGAGCAGCTGAATTAAGTTAGTGAATGGAAGTCTTAAAACAATTCGAGTTGATTAACCTATACATATACATATATATTGGTTTTGTCCTCAGGGCTCTTGGACCCCTAGAACCTTGCTCCGCGTCAGCCGAGGAGTTTGTTGAAATGCAGAATCTCAGGCCCTACCCCAAACCCAGGAAACCAAGAACCTGCGTTTTTGACAGGATCCCCAAGTGATGCACATGTGCATCCCAGTTTGGGAAATACTAGTCTGGGGAATATTATTCTGCTAGTTTCATTCTGAATGATAAAGAGGGTTGCAAACCTCTTTATCAAACTTGTCCTGTTGTGTAGAGGAGAGACAAGGCCAAGCTAGCGCTGGAACGCTGTGCCCCATTCTGGTCACTTAACCTAAGCAGAGTTGCAAGAATAGCGTATACCTGTTACCTGGGAACATTAGGGAGGGACCAAGGCACCCAGCTGCCTCAGATGGAGGAGGTAACCTGAGAGGCCTTGCTCTGAATTTAGAGCGAAAAGAACCACCCTGGTTGGGGTCCCCAGAGGCAGGTTCAGAGACAGGTTATGAACGCCAGCGGTCTGTTTGGGAGGTGATCACCAGAAGCTCAGGTCGGGGCGTAGGGAGGTGAGACAGAGACGGGAGGACAGCCACTAGAGCTCAGTCCCGCTGGGGGCCTTGGGGAGACTGTATAGTGAGCATCAGAGCTGTCCCTCCTGGGTGAGGGGAAGCTGGGGTATCTGTGCATGGAGCCCCTCCTGCTCTGACCTCATCCGCCCACAGAGCATCCGCAGCCTTGGGCAGAGGCGTCCACGTGCTTGCAGTGGAGCCTGAGGGAGCAGCGACCCCGGGAGGTACGGGAGGGGCGCTACCTCTACCTGCTGCCTGTATCCCATCTGAAGTTCTGGGGTGCCTCGGCCGACATCTACATCAGAGCTCCAGGTCCCGATGAGGAACAAAGCCTTTGCATTTTAGTAAGTTTCAAAGCCTCAATGATTCATCGCCTCCGAGTTACTAATCATCTTCACAAGACTGAAAATGACCAGACTTTACATTGTCTTACAATCCTTTTCATAATCCCTCTGCCTTCTTCCTTCCCTAAATTAAATATATGTGCTCAGAGGATGTTGTCATACTCAATTTACAGTAAAAACATTTTTAATGATCGATTTCAAATTTTTCATCTTCGTGTCACAAGTTGGAGATTCATGTCTCCTCTCCTGTTACTTTCCCTTTGAATCCTTACTCCATTTCTCTTTTTTAAAAAAAATTAAAATTGAAATTCCAAATATGGCAGTTACTATTCCTAGGGGCCATGTCAGCATCTCCTGAAGTCAGCATTTCCTTAAGAGTTTCTGTAGAACACGGCTTCTCAGAAAGTGTCCTCAACAGAGTCTTAAAGATCAGAAGGGCTTATAAGCGGAATCTAAAAAACTAATAAGACACATGAACTTATTTATGAAACAGAAACAGACTCACAGACTTAGAGAATGAACTTATGGTTACCAGTGGGGGAAGAGTGGGGGGGAGGGATAGATTGGGAGTTTGAGATTGACATATACACACCACTATATATATAATAGATAACTAATAAGGACCTACTGTATAGCACAGGGAACTCTACTCAATACTCTGTAATGGCCTATATGGGAAAAATATCTAAAAAAAAGAGGGGATGTATGTATATGTATAACTGACTCACTTTGCTGTACACCTGAAACTAACAAAACATTGTTAATCAACTCTACTCCAATATAAAATAAAAATTAAAAACAAAAAAGATCAAGAGGGCTGTGGAATCCTACACACTCTGTTCTCTTCCTGGAGACCCTCACTTACACCGGCTTCTTAAAAGGTTCTGAGGAGTCCACGTGAACTTGTTTAATCGAATGTTTAACCCAGTTTCATTGGCTATTTCCAATGTTACTGGAGCAGTAACTCTTTTTTTGAAATCATGCCTGTTCACATCCCACACTGCTAGTGTTGGGTGAAAACCATTTGAAGAAATGCCACTTGAAACACTCTCAGCGCATTTGAAATTAGTAGCGCTGGGGTGGGCTGAGCAGAGGCAGTGGGCACAGGAAAATTGCAGCTCAGAGTTTGCACTGGTTTTTGTAGCTGGGAAAAAAAAAAGAGAGAGAAAACTTCCTTACGTGTAACTGATGTTTTGGAATGAGGAGTGACTCTGATTCCATACTGAAGTTAACCCCTGGCCTGTAATTGAGTAGACTTGTCAAAAAAAAGGTGGGCTGTGTGGGTGAGGTACAGCTCTGAGTGTCAACCTGGCCTCGAGGGGAGAGGAACATAATGCATTAGCTCAGGCCATGACAACTGGCAGAGCATCCCATTTCCTTAGTTTTATCAAGGCCTGCACCAACCAAGTGGTATATTGCTGGCACTTCCATTTGGCAACTTTTAGCACCTACTGGCAGACTATCATATTGCCAAACCCAGGAGCTCTGAAGACTTGTCTAACTGCTAGGCTGTTAACTCCAGGCTCTGTATGAATTCCACCCATCGAACTATTCTTTTACTTCTGTTTTTCCCAAAGAAGATAGTTATTTTTCCTATGGAAAAAAAAAAAAAAAAGCTATTGCAGAAAAAATTCTTAATGTAAAGAAGAACGAGAATATCACCTATATTGTACCCTCTTTAATTGCTCCACGTGGAAATGAGCTGTGTGAGAATCTTGATGCTGATGAGTCCAGAATTTTGCTTTCTCTGTTTGTAATTCTATTGTATTACATTAATCCATAGATAAATATATTACATAAATGGGCTCAGAGAATACATACAACTTTTCTTCCCACTGAATAACAGGTCTCTGTACTCATATACTGACATATCAATAAACATATATATGTGTGTGTATATATATGACAGAATCACCATTTTAAGGGCTGTGTAATATTCCAGTATCTTGCTGTACCACACTTTTAAGGAGGCCACTGTTATTAGACACTTAGTCCTTTTTCCATTGTTCATGATTATAAATGATGCTCCCAAGAACCTTCTTTAACATATACCTGATTGCTTCTTTGGATCAATTCCTAGAATTGGAAATGCTGAATTCGATAGTTTGCATACTGAGTTGCAGATATATACATTCAGATTGACTTCCAGAAAGGGTGAGTCATTATTTCTCCTCCAGGGCTTATAGAAAGCCCTGCGCAGGCAGCTGCTCGGTAGGAAGCTGGAGATGGTAAAAGGGAAGTGAATGTGACTTAGATATTTATGCCACCGCATTCCGGAAAGGCTAAGGGGGGCAGCTGGCCGTCACCAGGAGTTTGAGCCAGAAGAGGCGTTAGAAATCCATTGATGTACTGAATGCTTGAGGAAACTGAAGTCCAGAGAGGTTAAGCGACCTACACCCCTCACCCTATACACACACAGGGCCAAGGACCCACAGTCGTCAAGTCTCTTAGAATGGATAGACGTGAAAAACATAATTCTCATACAAATACGTAGTGAGCGTGTGTCAGAGATTGATTTAACTCATTAAGGAGAAAATCAACAAGTTATTAAAGCCAATCACAGATGGCAGAGACTAGTAAATAAAGAGTGGGCCAGTTGGTCCAAGTGTCCAGACCTGAGGTATCCTCCGGATCCCTCCCCCTGCCGGTGCCTCAAACGGCAGACCATTCACCAAGAATTTTGTATCCAAGGCCCAAAAGTTTGTTACTGAAGGTGATGAATGCTGACATGGATGTATTTGGTGCTGAAAATCAGGTGGAACTGGAGGAAAAAACATGACTTATTAATCAAGTGTTGGAACTCCAACACATTCTTAAAGATCTCTCTGCAAGAGTAGATGCAGTTAAGGAAGAAAATCTGAAGATAAAATCAGAAAACCAAGTTCTTGGACAATAGATAGAAAACCTCATGTCAGCTTCTAGTGTTTTTCAAACAACTAACACAAAAAGCAAAAGAAAATAAGGGATTGATATCCCTTATGTCTTATGGAATTGCTGCTGATCTTTTTTTCTTTAAAACTTGGATAGATTCCAAGAGTTATAGTACTTTTGTTTGTGGCTCCACTGAGTATTTACGAAGATAATGTCGGATCTAAGCAAAATTAAGAGCATAACAGAAGACTTCCATGAGTTTGTGTATTATGTTAGTCTAC
Organism: Eubalaena glacialis; assembly: GCF_028564815.1. Classification (NCBI taxonomy): domain Eukaryota; kingdom Metazoa; phylum Chordata; class Mammalia; order Artiodactyla; family Balaenidae; genus Eubalaena; species Eubalaena glacialis. The sequence continues at coordinate 53,231,340 of NC_083728.1, read as the reverse complement.
GAAAATGTGCATACGTATTATAGAGACTTTATAATTAGAAATGCATATATTTATGAAACTTGAAAATGAATGTTATATCAAATTTGCTTTGATTTATAGGTTTAGCATTGTATTTTATTATAGGCATAGTTAGAGATACAAGAAAATAACCACCGTGTTGTGAAAAAGTGACCAAAATCATGTACTGAATGCACAGCTTTATATACCCTGTCCACCATCGTGTGCCTCTTCTCCATTTGCTTTCTTCCCATTTTCCTTCCCCTAAGGAAAAAATTGGTTTCACATTTGTAAAAAGTAATTTTAGTTAATCATCTAAGAGAGTAGCCCGAACTCTGTTGAAACTTAACCAAAATAAGATACTTTCTCAGTTTAGGGCTTATTTGTTATATTTAGTAATAAGATAGGATAGTTGGTTTCTGTTTAATCAATTGAAAACGGGGGCTATAAAGATGAAGATTTTTCTTTGAAACTGAATTATCGTATTGGGAAGATTTGTCGTTAAAAACTTCCTTTGCACAAAATAATCCACTTGATATCTGAAAAGATGAGCTCTGGTTGTGTGTGTGTTTGAAATAGAAAATTTTGAGGAAAAATAGAAATAGGGTAGGAAAAGTATTCAATACTTGGTAAGTACTTGTAACCATCTCCAAATGTTTTTAGTCCAGATTTGTGTTATCTCTGGCACAGATTAGATTTGGGGGGGGAATATATAAGAAAATGGATTAAGTTTGGCTAACCTTATGTAAACCACACCTAGAAGGGAATAAAGTTTGGTCTCAGGTTTATTTGCAGTGCCCAGATGATCAACTTTGCAAAGTCCCTTAAAAGTGTATTAGTATCAGAATCATGAATAAAATGGGAGAGTTTTACATGTATACTAATTGATGCTTTCTCTGTATTTTATCTACTTCTCCCAGAATTTTCTGTAAACCCAACTACTGGTTTGCAGAGTTTTAGTCATTTAACAGTTTTTTAAAATTTAGTTTGTAGATTCCACTTGGTAAAGAAATCAGGATCAGAAGTAATGTTAAAATATTAAATAGGAAGAGAGATCCACTAATATAGTTTATGATTATTAAATTTAGGCTAATCATGGAATAATCTTAATGGTTGTATTGGTGTAAGATTTGATGACTTTAGCTGTATGAATATATAATAGTCATACTGCAAACATTTTGCATCCCTTTGTGACCTAATTTTCAAACATTTAAAGTTGTGTTGCCATTATGCTTTGCTGTTTAATAAAAAGCTGTTTCAAAAAAAGAAAGAAAGAACGAAAGAGTGGACAAAAGTATTTTATCTTGAACCAGCTTTAACATCTACCACTAGCCAGCTTTGTGTATCTAACTTTGCAAGGTTAGATATGGGCTTGATATTGGCGATATGCAACCATTTTTTGACCTTCCAACACTGCAATTTTATATAATTCAGCCTAACACAAAACTGGCTCAACGTGGACAGGGCAATAAAACCAAAACCTTTGGGGTTATCTTTTCTGCCAAACAAATATCATTTGCACCGTATCAATCTTCCACAAGTTCTGCATCTGACTTTACAGAGTCTGAGCCTTCATCAAAAGAAAAGAGTTGAGGGAATTCCCTGGCTCTTCAGTGGTTAGGACTCGGCGCTTTCACTGCCGGGGTCCCGGGTTCAATCCCTGGTTGGGGAACTAAGATCCCACAAGCCGTGCGATTCAGACAAAAAAATAAAAAAAAGAAGAGTTGAACAAAATGAGATCCCAGGCGACCCTTAGGCAGGCTTGTTAGATGGTGCCCAACTAGGACTTTGAAGGGAACTTATTTTGCTTCAAGTTTTGCATAGTTTTCTTAACTGTAGGAACAACTTTTGTGGCTGAACCGATGCGTGGGTGGGCAAGGCAAGTTGTAGTGGTGAACCTACCCACACTGGGATTCCTCTGAACGCTCGAAGGCGGAAAGGGCAGCATATTCGGGCTTTAGCTCTAGTTTCCCATGCGATCGGCCTCCCAGTTTCCTTTTTCCCAGGACCTGAGCAGATGCCTGCTCGCTGTGTGGGAATCTGCTCTGGCCAGTCTTCCAGCCTCTGACTTTGTGGAACACCTCTTGGGAGACTGTCACACCTGGAGGGGGTGCCAGGTGGAGCCCAGGAAGCTGGAAGGCTGGCTGGTCATCTGACCGCACCTGTTTTGTAAGTTCCAGGATGTTAGTCCCATGCAGCATGTTTGTTACTAAGAAGACAGCAAAACAAGGCACTAACAATCGACCAGCACAACTTCAGGCCCTTCAGCTTGAGCTCCATGAAGACAGTTGACAGCGCATTTCGATTCTAAGATGTACTGATTTTCAAAATTTACCATCTCTGAAGTTATTTGTATCCTATAGTCAAGGGTGTGTTATAATTGGCGGATCTTTTTTTTTTCTTGATGGTGTCTTATAATGATACTATCTTAAATTTGATGAAGCACATTGTATGTCTTTCTTCTCTGTTGTTGACCTAGAGTTGACCTCTATATATGTTTCTTTTTTTCCTTATTTTCCCCCAGCTTTATTGAGATATAATTGACATCCAGCACTGTTCAGCATAATGATCTGACTTACATACATCATGAAATGATGACCACACTAAGTTTAATGAATAGCCATCATCTCATATAGGTACAAAACAAAAGAAAAAGAAAAAAGATTTTTCTTCCTTGTAATGAGAACTCTTCGGATTTACTCTCTTACATTACATCCCAGTGCTTATTTATCTTATAACTGGAAGTTTGTAGCTTTTGACCACCTTCATCCAACTTCCCCTCCCCCACCCTCAACTCCCACCTCTGGTAACCACAAATCTGATCTCTGTTTCTATCCGTTTGTTTGTTTTTGAAGTATAATTGAGCTACAAGACTTAAGTTAATTTCTGGTGCACAACATAGTGATTCAGTATTTCTGCACATTACAAAATGATCACCACTGTAAATATTTCTTTAAAATCTTTTTAAAATATGCAAAATCAAGACTTCAGACACAAATGCTGAAGCCAGGGCTGTAGAAACATTAGTGCCAACTCTTAGAAAGAGCTTTGTGCTTCTTTCGGTTAGCTTGTTATTTCACCTTAAAACACAAAGCCACGGGCAGTGATATGGTGATATCTGCGGCATCTGAGGTCCTTGAAGAATCTAACGCAACACTGGCCTCGGACAACTGACAAAGTAAATCAGGACCTCAGCCGAATGACTGTTTCAAGGTACACCACACTGGCTGCTTCCGTGTTTCATATGTGGACCTACAGACACTCTGTGTATCTTTATTTTTTAATAAATTTATTTATTTTATTTATTTATTTTTGGCTGCGTTGGGTCTTCGTTGCTGCGCGCAGGCTTTCTCTAGTTGCGGCGAGCGGGGGCTACTCTTCGTTGCGGCGCGCGGGCTTCTCATTGCGGTGGCTTCTCTTGTTTCAGGGCACGGGTCTAGGTGCGCGGGCTTCAGTAGCTGTGGCACGCTGGCTTAGTTGCTCCGTGGCATGTGGGATCTTCCCGGACCAGGGCTCGAACCCGTGTCCCCTGCATTGGCAGGCATATTCTTAACCACTTTGCCACCAGGGAAGGCCCACTCCGTGTATCTTAAAAAAAATGTTTTTTTCCAATGTAACTAAATTTAAAGTTATATCAGTGTTTGCTGTGGAGGATCATTTCAAATATAGTTAAACTAATAGACAGCTCTGGGCTGGGCCTCTAGAAGTGGCACCGATTTACTCCCCATATTTGGGCCTCCCCATGTTTGGTGGCAAGTGTCTGGCAGGGTAGAGCCAGTGTGGGTCTCTCTTACGAGTCGACAGGAGCAGTTTACAGTTGAGTCATTAGGCCATGTTTTAAAGCCAACGGCTTCCGCCCGGTGAGAACTTAATCACGGCTCAGAAGAGAGCTCTGCGCTCTGCATGTGGAACCACGTTGGTGTGTTTGCTGGTGAATAATTGAAAACTCTTAGGCGGCACCTTTGCAGTGGCTGCCACAGTGTCAGCTACTTCCCCATGGTGTCCAGCTGAGGCTCTAATGGTCGGGCTGGAGCCCCACCCACTCTGTGTCCTGATTTACCCCTGGTCTAGAAGGAAATGAACAGGGAAGTTACCGAGAGGAAGGCGGAAGAGGGAAGAGCACCCATTCATCCAACAAGTCCTGGGCCCCGGACTGTCCTGAGTTCGGAGGTCTCCACAGAGCAGGAGGACACCGTGCCTGCTCTGCAGAACTTACATCCAGGTGGGGGCCACTCGAGAGCGCCTCTGGCTCCCTGAGGGTCCCAGATGCAGGGCCGTCAACCTCAAGTGGGGAAAGAGGGCGGCCAAGTGGGAAGGTTGGGGGCATCTTGGGTCAGTGTCTCCAGGAACAAACCCAGAGCTAAAGATTTTCGTGAAAGTGGCTTATCAAGAAGTCCTCCCAAGAGAGACTCATAGCGGAGTCGGACAGAGAAGGTCAGCAAGGGTCCAAGTTCAAGCACAGTCCCCTGAGGGTAACTTTGGCTCCATCTTAAGGGAATAGAGGTGAGGGATCTGGAGTATTTACACCCCAGCGCCCATCAGTCAGTGGTCCAGAACTGACTCTGAGGGCCCTTCTGGGTCTCTGTGCACCAGACAAAGCAGGTTCCGTCCTCCGACAAGGGACTTGGGGCTGGCCGTGGAGGGCCAGTTCCCTTCCCCTGAAGGCGTTGGGGAAGCACCTAACATGTCTGGCGGAAGCACTGGTCTCGGGGGAGGCCACTGTGCAGCCTGATGTTTGCAGGGCTTTTCAGATGTGGGGAAAGCCCAAGAGGCTAAACGCTACCGAAGCCTGGTCCCTCGATGAGGTCCTGCAAGGAGTACCAATGCACGTAAGGGGCACTGGTACTGATTGGGTCTCCCCGAATTTCAAATATTTCTACCCATTCAAAGTACATCCATGCTGGACTTCCCTGGTGGCTCAGTGGTTAAGAATCCGCCTGCCAATGCAGGGGACATGGGTTTGAGACCTGGTCCGGGGAAGATCCCACGTGCTGCGGAGCAACTAAGCCTGTGCGCCACAACTACTGAGCCCATGTGCCACAACTACTGAAGCCCCCGCACCTAGAGCCCATGCTCTGCAACAAGAGAAGCCACCACGATGAGAAGCCCGCGCACCACAACAAAGAGTAGACCCTGCTCGCTGCAACTAGAGAAAGCCCACGTGCAACAACAGAGACCCAACACAGCCAAAAATAAATAAATTTATTTTAAAAAAACAAAGTACATCCATACTTATCAGGCCCTAACAAGCCCCGTGGAATTCAGGTGCCCAGGAGGACATAGCACGTGGAGGTCTCCCTCATGGGCGTTGCCGCAGGACCTGCGTCCCCAGCAGATACAATCAGCCAGCACATCCTGCATCCTTAACCCCAGCCCGTACTTCTGGCACGCCTTAAACCAGACCTCTCACTTTTCTGTCCTCCGAGGGTGGTGGTGTACATCGCTAAGCCCTCTCCCCACGGGCAAACACTAAAGGTGCCCGTCTGCTGCGGACTTGGCCTGCAGCACCTCCTTGGACTCTTAAACAGCCCTGAGAAGCAGGCCTCAGAGTGTCCTCAGTTCATGCATGAGAAAATTTAAGGGGTCAAATTATTTCCTCAAGGATGCCTTGCTTGAATTAGCAGAGCCAAAGGAATTTGAAGCCGGGCCTTTAGCCAAAATTCTGCTTTTAAATATTCAGTTATTCGCTTGTGTTTGTTTCTTCTAAATACTGCTATTTACTACTTTGTGCTAAAAACAGAAAGTTACTCGTGTCTAACCATTCACTTAACTCAGAAGATGGGGAGGGGGTGGATTGCTTATTAGCTTTTCCTCTACATGAGTGTGTTGGAGATGGGCTGTATTTTTTTTTAACTCCAAAGGAGAAAGTGGAATAAAAAGGTAGTGTGTGTTGTTTTTTGGTAAACGGGAAGGTTCTGATTGTGGTTAAGGGGCCGTTTGGATCAGCAGGGCTAGTAGGGACTGTGGCATAAATACTGTGGCACCCTTTGGCTCTCTATTTGGAACGAAAAACCCAGGGCAGAGCTCATGCCTTCGGGGCCACCCCCAGCCTTTGGGCAAATTAAGGAAAAGCAGCCTTCTGGGCACATTCTTTGGTCTGCAGAAGGCAACTTGGGGCAGATGTAGGCGTCCCAGGGCCAGGGTTTAGGGGCGGGGGACGGGGGGCATGGGTAACCAGCCCTGGCCTTACCATAGTCATCTCCTCACCTCCTCGTCCTGACTTCGCATCACACTCAGAATTAAATCCAGATGGATGAAAGGCCTACAAATAAACAAATACATCATATGTAAATAGGAAAACTATGTGTGTCTTAGCATAAAACAGAGGAGACTTTATTACTTCAAGATAAGGTATGTCTTCCTAGCAAAGTTTAGTCAGCAAGAACCATAAGGAACTTTTGATTCTATCAACATTGAAAGTTTAACGAAACGTAAAAGACAGAGACGCAGGATGAGAGAAAATCTTTTAAATATTTGAGACAATGGATTCATATCCACAACTTAAGAAAAATCAAGAAACCCCAAAACGGCAACAAATAAATGAACAGGCAATCCTTCCGAGGAAGAAATACAAATAGACAACAAAAATAGGTAGGGGAGAAAAAGTTGCCACCCCAAAATATCTCTTTGGCATGCAGATTATTTGGAGCTGAAAACAATCACCCAAAAGACTCAGGAAGGGGACTTCCCTGGTGGTCCAGTGGGTAAGATTCCGCACTTCCAATGCAGGGGGCCCGGGTTTGATCCCTGGTTGGGGAACTAGATACCGCATGCATGCCGCCACTAAGGAGTCTCCATGCCGCAACTAAGGAGTCTCCATTGCCGCAACTAAGACCCGGCATAGCCAAAGTAAATGAATAAAATAAATATTAAAAAAAAAGACTCAGGAAGAACCTTTGACCTTCCCCCTAAACTGCCTAAAAGAATGCAGATAGAGGACCTGTTCCAGGAAGGGAGCCGTCACCATAAATACCTCTAATATGAACGAGGTGGTGGAAGGAAGTCTGTTCATACACCTCTCTGGGTCCCATTGTCTCTTCAGGGCCCAGCAAACCTTTGTTTCCCAAACATCTGCTGTTGCATCTCATGTGAACTGCCTTCCTCCCCTTTGAAGCCCCAAACCACTATCCCAACATCCTCTTTTGTCTTGAGCTGAAGGTGGTATGTAAAGGTTTTGGCCATTTTGGCGAGTTACTCAGTTCTCCTGGGTCTCTGCCATGTGTACATGTTGTTAAACTTTTGTTTGATTTTCTGCTGTTAATCTGCCTCATTTTAATTTATTTAATTTATTTTAGTTCTTAACTCTTAGACCAGCCAGAAGAACCTAGAAGGGTAGAGGAAAGTTTATTCCTCCCTGACGCATAAAATCTGGGCAAAGCACATTAAGACAATAAAAAGCCACTTGGACTCATCAGATTAGCCAAAGCTTAGAAGCCTGATACCAGCAAACACTAAGTGAGGTGGATGTTCTCAAAGAAGGTGGAGGCGCTGTAGCTGGACACGGACCCCTGGGGAGCCACGTGGTACCACCTCAACCTATTATGTGCCTAGAACCTGGCATTTTCTCTGAGGTTGCACACAATACACAGGGCAGTTCATTATGGTAAGGACAGTGACAGCAACATATTGGAGACAACCTAAGCGTCTATCAAGATAGAATGGATAGGACTTCCCTGGTGGCGCAATGGTTAAGAATCCGCCCGTCAATGCAGAGGACACGGGTTCAATCCCTGGTCCGGGAAGATCCCACATGCCACAGAGCAACTAAGCCCGTACGCCACAACTACTGAGCCTGCACTCTAGAGCCCGTGAGCCACAACTACTGAGCCCACACGCCACAACTACTGAAGCCCGTGCACCTAGAGCCCGTGCTCCACAACAGGAGAAGCCACCGCAACGAGAAGGCCGTGCGGAGCAACAAAGACCAATGCAGCAAAAAAAAAAAAAAAAAGATAGAATGGATACATGGTATATTCCTCCTGCATGGTTTATCCCTCTGGTGGAAAACCATTCCCACTTAAAATGAATGAACCAAGGTTTCATGTGCCAACATGGATAAATCCTACAATATTTCCTTGGGTGAAATGAGTGTGAACAAGCTATAGGACAATACATCAGTACGATTCCATCTGGTGGAAAAAGCACACAGTGATAACATTCAAGAGTGATACACACAAAAGTGATCGTTGTGGTTCCCTCTGAGTAGGTCGGATTATAGGTGTTAGTCAAGGGAGATTAGTTTTGTTTGTTTTTGGCCACGCCATGCGACATGCAGGATCTTAGCTCCCCGGCCAGGGATCGAACCCATGCCCCCTGCATTGGGAGCGTGGAGTCTTAACCACTGGACTGCCAGGGAAGTCCTGAGGGAGATTAGTTTTAACTATGTGGACTGAAAAAAATGCCCAACCTAAAAGTTGAGAATTATGTTTTATTCGGTGGACATACTGAGGTGATAACTCTGAGGGACTGTTCCGGAGAGGTCAGGGAGGAGGCAGATATATAGGAGTTTTTGCAAAAAAGAGCAAGTAGTCTGAACATCGAAAGATTACTGTTCATTAAAGAAAAAACAGACAGCTCAAATTTATGAATTTAGCACTTTCCTATGGGAAAGATGCAAGAGTCTGGGCTCATTGACATCATTCCTTGGTATGCACCGTAGCTATGTAGGGACACTATCCTGTTTTGAGTCCCCTCAGGGTGCACAGTCAGGGAACTGCAGTGGCTGCTGGCTTGATGGCCCTGACATCCTTTGTTTACTGATATGACAGGCAACATTCCTCATCCACAACTACAATAATCTGTGTTTTTCATGGGAATGTATTATGTTCGTAATTATAATTAAATTTCAAAAATGTAAATGCAAACACTCTTGGGAGACGTGACATACCCAGAGTAAAAGCAAAACAAAGAAAAGGGCAAGGTTCCGAGATGCTCCAACGTTATTCCCCAGACACTCCACTGCAGGTGAAGGGAAGCAGCTTTCATTACTTCTTTGTTTCCATGGTGACGGTTCCTGGGGGCAAAGATCATTTGAAAGTTTGTAGGAAGTCCATTATTTTCCAGACTGTTTCAGAAAAACTCCAGCATGGGGTGTGCCCGCAAGACCAGGAGGCTCCTCCAGCTCAGCAGAAGCAGACAGGAAAGGCAGTTGTCAGGGTCAGTGGTTGTTCATGACCTGGAGCTGGGTCTAATCCCACTAAGCTGATAGGATTGTAAAGGCCAATCACACCCCAAGGCCAAGTTGATGCACTTGGGGAATAGAAATTCCGTGGCTAAGGGCTAAGCACTTGACTTTTCCCACACCCTAAGTTTCAAGTCTTCATCTATCAGCGACACATCCTTTTCAGAACCGCGGATAACATTCCTGAGTTGGTCCTGGAATTCCAAGAGCGCTGTATCAGAACTTGCTCTATAAGTACTTTCTCGTTTTATTTTTACTTAACCTTCAAGAGAATTTTTCTCCTTTTATCTAACCCTAAAAGAAAGAAAACAAGATTTGGAGTCCCTCCTTTTTCCCTCCCTCCAGCCTGCCCTGCAAGCAGGGTTGACAGACAACAGCTTCTCTCCTGGTGGGTGGGGGAAATTGACATCTAGCAGGCAGATCTCGAGATTAGAGACTTCTGGGCAGACAGGCAGAAGGAGGGTTGGAGTCTGCGAACACTGGTCTGTTGTAGATCCAGTCGGCTGCTGGGGATGAAATGGCCTCTTTGCAGGCTGGGAGGTGTGTGAGTCCGTTTTAAGTGTCAGCTTTGTCAGCTCTCTGCTTCCTAGCTGGTCACCATTGATATAAAGAGAGAATTTAACTAGGAAGAGAATGCGAGAGCATTTAGGGGCATGCTGCAGAATGTATTAATCTCATCATCCTATTTAATCATCCAACTCTCTCCCCCAAAGCATCCAGGGTCCAGGGATGAGGGGGCCCAGATGGGTTCAGGACTCAGCTGGCAGGAGGCCGAGGCGGGATTTGAAGGCAGGTCTTTCCGAGCCCCAGCTGGGGCGCTCACCACCCCTCCTTGCTGCCAGACCCCCCGGGAGTGGCTGCAAGCTGGCTGCCTCCACACTGTGCCCGCCTACTGCTGGAAGTGTGGCCCCGAAGGTGAGGTTCCCGCCGACTGGGACGTTACCCAGAATGATTACAGAGTGGTCCACATCAGTGTAGACTCCTGTGCCAGGCTAGAGCCCGGCAGGTCCCGCCTTGTCCAGGCCGAGTCCTGGGTGTGATGTCGGGAAAGAACCTGGGACTTCCCGAATTCTTCTCCTGCCCTTGGCCTGGCTGCCGGAGAGTGTGAAAATCGCCTAGGTGAGCACTTCCTGTGCTTTGTTTTGGAGCCCCGGGGTGCTGGCTTTCTGAGCAGAATGAGGGAGGGACCCAGAGACCCAACCCCTGGCTTGGTCCCCCTGTGGCGGCTGCAGAAGGGCCCGTCCTGCTGGTAAACCCCTCTCCTTGCTTTGGGAGGCAACACACCAGCCCCGTCTCCCCAAGGGGCATGGCGGACACTGGCAGTGCCCTGGTTCTATCAGGGCGGGCTCTGCCGTGCCCTGACCGTGTCACTGCCTGTGGAGCTTTCTGGAGAGATCGATCACACCTGATGTGTTTTGGTACAAGAACTACTGTCTCACCAGCTCAGTGCCCTGAAACCTGATGGCCCGTCTCTGGAGATGATTCACTGAAGAACAGCCGCTTGGCTCTGTTGCCTCTTTCCCAGGTGTCCACGGCATGTCCTGGGCGGCCAATCAGGGTTGTGGACAGAAGCGCTGGCTTCCCAGCTTGGCACATGCTTGGGCAGCCCCTTCCCCCTTGTAGGAATTCTCGACAGGGACCAGGATGTGTTGGGGTTTCGGGTTGTGTAAGTGGATTTGGAGAAATTTCGATGAGGCAGCACTGACTTGGATACAGCGCTTACATTGAAACCACTGTTGGCTTTAACATGGGAAAAGGCTAAGACTTAGGTTCAAACTGGTCCCCTTTGGTGGGTGGTAAGTTATCTCTGTTTGCCCTCAAGGCATGAAATCTGGAAGAACATGAGAGCATAGGGATGAGGTCAAACATCTGCAGGAATTAAAACCAATCACACACGCACACACACACACACACACACGTGTATCTGGGGACAATGTGGGGAACGGCTCAAATCCCATGAGTGACACCTGGGCTGACCTCAGAGAGCGGCAGAGGTTTCAGGATGACTCTTGCTGTTGGAGGGGCCTGGTGGGCGTATAAACAGGTCACTCAGAGGCAGGCCTGGCTCTGGACCCCTAGCCTCTGGTCCATTTGTCGGGTAAATCTGTGCCGTCAGGTGGATGAGTTGGGGTCGAAAGGGATGGAGGGGCTGAAAAAGCCCTCATCCGGCCTGAAGAGTCCCATAGCCATCCAGCCAGGGGCAACCTCTGTCATCATCCACCTTTGTGTCTTGGGATCACCACGCCTCCCTTCTGCTTTACAGATAAGCAGTGTTACCTGTGATTTGCCATCCGAGTGCTGCTGAGTGACAACCACAGTTTGTAGTGTGTGTTTGGGACAAAACAGCCTGGCCGGAGCGGGTCAGCTGCTCTTCCTGGGGAAAGCCATTTGGGATTTTGACATTCAGATCACAGTTGTGGCCGTGAAGGGGACTGAGGGTGGAGAGGCTGAATGCGCTGCAGTGGGAATCTTTCCTCCGAGGTTTGCCCGAGGCCAAGGCTGGGCCTCCCCAGGGCAGGTCTGTCTGTCCTGTGTGTCCCTCATGGGCTGTGTGTGGCGCTCCTGTCCCGGACCCCAGCCACGGCCTAGAATGGGAGGGGGGACCCACCAAGCTCACCCCACTCCTCCCACCGTTTTAGTTCCTCCTTTTTCCATTTTCATACGCATCCACCCTTTTTCTTATTTTCCTAATAATTTTGATGATGAAGTCGTTTTAACATACAGAAGATCACACAGGATACTAAAACACACATCACTAGCTCCGTCAAATCTCATCATTTTGTCATTTTGCTTTAAGAAATGAAAAGTTGCCAGAGGTTGAGCCCCTCTACCTGTGCTCACCTGCATCCACTTCTCTTCCTGAGGTTTAGGATGGTAACCCTGTACTACATCTTGGAGTTGTCTTTATTTATGTGTATATCTACAAACCCTCAATAGTACAATTTTGCCTGGTTTTAAACCTCATATACTGAATGTAATCCTTTTCAACCTTTTTTGTTTTTGCTTTTATGAAAACTTGTTTGAGCTTTTATGTCTATATATGTGTTGATGCATATCATCTGGTTCATTAATTTTAACCGCCACATAGTATTCTATCCCTCCATTTATCCATTCTCCAATTGATGGACATTTAGGTGCTTATAATTTGGTTTTCTTACAAATGGCAGTACAGCCAATATTCTTCTCAAGGTCTCCCTGCACCTGCACATGCACGAGTTTCTCTCGTATGTAGTACGTATACAGGAGGTCTGTGTATCTCCAGCTCTACAAGATACTGCACATCACTCTCCAAAGTGCTCTCCAAACGCTCCTCCAGCAACACGTGAGGGTTTCTGTTTTCCCACGTCCTCGAGTATTTGGCATTGTCAGACTTTTTAATTTGTGCCACTGGACTGTGTGTAAAAGATCTCCTGGTCTTCTCTCCCAAGGCCCCAGTGCTTCCAGAAGCTCCACCTACAGCCTGCACCCCAGTCACACACGAAGGGGATGGACTTGGCTGGTCTCCTGTCTCCTGACCTCTAAGTATTGGGAGTGCACAGAGCTGTTTGCTGGGGCCCCTTCTCTAACTTCCCCGCCCCCTTAGGTAATCTCTCCTTGTCACAGGACTTTGAAACACTAACACCTATTCCAGTGACTTCCAAATGTACAAGTTGTTCCACCCTTAATATCAAAAGCCACTTAATACATTTAATTGATGGCCAATAAGCAACTCAGTTAAAACTTAACCTGCGCAGTGTCCAGCTTGATTTCTTCCTCAAATCTAATCCTTCCCCGTTTTTTCCCATCTCAGTCAAGGGCACTGTCATCTTTCTGATTGCTCAAGCCAACAACTTAGGAGTTGTCCTTGATTCTTCTCTTTCCCCACCGCCACGTTCAGCCCATCAACTTCTATTAATTTCCGTGTCCAGTTGTTCCTGGATTTCCCCCCTTCTTTCTAATTCCACTGCTACCACTTTGACCAAAGCCACCATCACCTCTTGGCTGGACCATTGCAGTTGCCTCCTAACTAGTTTTGCTTCTTCTCCTTACAAACCATCTCTAAGTCACAGCCAAGGGGATCTTTTTAGAACATAAAACAGGTAAAATGCCATTCCCCCACTAAAGCCCTCCAATGGTTCTCAGTTGAAAACTCAAATCCAAGGGTACCGTGATCTAGAAGGCGGACAAGGTCTGGTCACAGGCAGACTGCACCCTTCCACATGCCTCCCTAACCTCTGGGACTCTGTGTGGATGGCTCTTCCCTTGATCTTTTCATGGCTCCCTTGTCATTCAGGGCTCCATCACTTCCTGGAAGACCTGTCCTGACCACCCCGCCATAGCTAGGGTGGCCCTTTAGCTGCTTCCTACAGCATCACTTGATTCTCTTTTCATTCTGGAACGTCTCAGTGCTCAGTGCTCTGGTCTGTGTCCCACCAGAATATCATCTCTGTGAGGACTGTCAACCCTACTCTACAGTTGCAGTGCATGGCAAGAAGTGGGTAGCCATAAAGTTATGAATGAATGAATGAATGAATAGATGGACGTCAACATTTTGGAACAGTCTCTAGGCTCAAAATGAAATTTCTCCCAGAGTCTGGGTGGTATGAAAGCTGCTTGAGGCAAGGCGACACCTGTCTTTAGCCAAAACAGTGATCCTCAAGCGTTTTATAAATCCCAGGACCCCTTCACACTGTTAAAAATTATGAAGGGCCCTACAAACAGCTTGTGTTCATGTGTATTATATCTACAGATACCCGCTGTACCGTAAGTCCCCTACATACGAACCTTCAAGTTGCGAACTTTCAAAGATGCAAACGTGCGTTCGTACGTCCAATCACATAAGTTAGTTCATGTGTCTGGTGTACATTGTCACGTGCGTGCATCCTCTACAAGTGGTTGTGCTTTTGTGTACTTTACTGTACAGTACTGTATAGAGTACAGTAGTACAGTATCTTTATTTCAAGCCCAGGATGTCCGGAAGCAAGCGTAAAAGCAGCGGTATATAGCCAATTGTGTTAGTTGTGTACCTAGGCTAACTTTGTTGGACTTAGCGAACAAATTGGACTTACGAACACGCTCTCGGAACGGAACTCGTTCGTATGTAGTGGACTTGCTGTATTACGAAATAAATGAAAAAATTTTAAATATTTATTTTAAAACAGTAATCGATTCCATGTTGACATAAGTAACATTTATATGAAACAATTAACTACATTTAAAAAAAATGGATGAGCAGTGACACTTTGAGAGCCTCTGTTCCACACGCGCAGAGCCTGGTTAGCACCAGTGAAGATGCTTTTGAATGAGCAGATGGGGGTGCTCAAGAATTCACACCAAACTTCAGGGTCAGATGTAGCCTCTTCCAGGCATGTGGGCGGGGAATGCGAGCCCACACAAGTCTTTTCCAAGAAGAGGACACATTTCCCCATCTCTTCCCCCTGTGGCTCCCTGACTGCCCACTCACCTGCTCCCAGGCTCACACAACCCTCTCTCTTCCCTTTCCCCTAACGATCTTCTCATCAAAAAGAAAAAAGAAAAAAGAAAAAGAAAGAAAGAAAGCAAAGAATAAGACGAGAAATAAATTTAAAGTCATTGGAAATTGATTTGCCAAGTGTATATATCTTTGAAATAGGCTTCTTTCTGTAACCAGTATAAGGATGGTATACATTTTAACCGAGGGCATCCTTTAGGAGTTTTCACTTTGGCAATACGTATTCTGAGGCCTGGTTTTGCCAAGATTTATTTATTCCTCTTTGTAGTCATGTTGAGAAGCCAAACTGGGTGTCAATATTTTTTTCTTAGGGCAATACCGAAACCTAAGTTCTTCCTCTTTCTAAGAAGCTGCTCCCTCCCTCTCTATTTTTTGCCCCCCCCCTCCCCCGGCTGAGTAAAGGAAATTCACAAAGCCAGGATTTAAAAAAAAAAAAAAAGGTGGTCATCTCTGTGCTCCTATTGCTGCGGCTGAAGCTGCCCAGCTCTGCACACGCCTCTTCCACTTCCTGACGTCACACTATTTTTGTCTTTGAATAGCTCATTGACACAATCGCCTCGGAGATTGGAGAACTGAAACAGGAGATGGTGCAGACAGATGTCAGCCTGGAAAATGGCCTGGGACCCACAGAAGCCCACAGGTGACCGAGGCGATTAGGCGTCGGGCGCGTGATGGGGGCGACGTGAGCCTGTTTAGCCACGAGGACTGCCGTTCCGGTCACCCCTCAGGTTTGGGAGCTGGGGGTGTGGTAGCCGCTCCAGAAGAAGCTCTCTGTAGGAGGTGGGAGTGGCCTAGGAACCAGTTGTCCGGGTTCCCGTTAATCCCTGTGAAGGCACTTGAATTTTACACCTTCTCCATTCCGCCTGGCATCAGAACCTGGAAAGCTAAAGTTCTGTCTGTCACATCCACCTACTCACAATGATGGAAACCGTAACGCAGTGGGATCCTCCGTGTGCAAAATAGAATTCAGTGTAGCCCGTGTCAGTCTCCAGAAGGTTTAAAGGGAGCACAAAAGAGGATGGACTCGTTTTGCATTCTCAGGTCAGAAAAAACCCCAGCCCCTTCCATGGCCCTTAGCCTGACATGCGATCCAGCCCAGCGTATTGGAAATCGGATGTGGTTGTGAGTGATTAAGGAAGGCACTGGTTAGATGTGTTACAATGTGTTCACATTGCACGTGGTCTAGGTAGGTAGCTAGGGACTGGCTTTTTCTGCAGAATGGGGGTGCAGAGGTCGGAGTGGGGGGGCAGGCTGGAGGAGATCCCCCAAACCTCTTCCAGCTCTTGGAGGCTCTAGCTCATTTCTAGCAAGGACAACAGAGCATAAGCAATACAAAAATGGCACGGACACTTGGTGCCCCGGAGGCCAGATTCATTATCAGCTTCCCCCTTTTCTCGGGAAATGGAGTCGAGGTTGCCTGGTGCAGGGCAAGGGTGAGATCTGCAGAGTTGGTTTTGCATGCAAGTCATGAGACGGGCAGGAGGAGTCCTGCAGAGGCAGGGGAACCAGGTTCTGATTATCCAGGCAAGTCTCAAACCAGCCGGACTTGTTCCTGCCGTGGAGGAGGGGAGAGCTGGCAGTCCCCACAAGGCACCCTGCAGCTGGGAGATGGTACTTACACACCCTGCGTCTCTGGAGAATTTCCCCCTTAGCTGTGGAAAATTCTCGAGCCTTCCATTTCCTCTCCTTCCTACAAAAACGACGGAGGTAGACCAGGTGGTCCTCCCTGTGGCATTCTGTGATTCCCCTTGATCTTGGTGTGAACAGCTATGGTGGTTTCATTTTTTTCCCCATAAACTAGACAAATGCACAATGATCTTTGATTAGAGATTTTCTGCTTCATGGTCAGAGTAGTTCCAAACTCCCTGGAACTTTTAGCCAGAGGATCTCTCGTTACCCTTAACATCTCCTTTAAGCTTTTCAAATTTAAGAATGACTGTAAGCATTCCACCATACCTTTTCTTTTTCCAGGTTCATGTCAGTTATTCTTGAATGCTATGTTGGTTAACACTGAATTTATGAATTTTAAAAGGCGTTTTACTTGGTTTTTTTAAAATGGGAATCAGAAAAGTCAAGATGGTCTTTATTTAACGATGTACATGGTGTTTACCACGTGCCAGCCACTGTTCTAAGTGCATTACAGCTGCCAACTCATTGAATCTCCTAATTACCCTATAAAGGAAAGCTCCATCATGACCCTCGTTCTGCTGATGTGGGACCCCTGTGACATGGAAAAAAAGCCAGCCTGAAGAGGCTGTGGCTTCTGTGCTGGGGTCTCTCATTGATTGTTTGGAAGCGTGGAACAGTGACTTTGTTTTAATCCCTCCATTTTGCCCAGCAGAGAAGTCAGGAGAGCCAGATGACGGGGGCGGGGTATGATGAGGAGCGCTCTGAGTTGTTTCCAAAGTGAAGGCAGAGCAGAGCAGAGCTGCGGTCACAGGGAAACAGCAGCTCAGCCTGGCACAGAGCAGCCCAAAGGGCAGACGAGAGGGAAGGAGCAGGAGTGGGGGTAGCAGAGTCGTCTCAAGTGAGACCCCTGTAGAGAGAAGAAGCAATTGCCCACCCATCCCCCATACCTGGGCTGGGCACATTCCGGTGGCTGCAGGGATGCATCACAGTCATCTTCCTTTGTGGCATCATCCTCGGTGAGGGTGCATGTGAGCTGTGATCTAACCTCACCTGCCCCAGACACAGTCATCAGGAAGTGTCTGGGCTTCCTTAGCTTGTGGGATGCGAGGTTAAGGGCCAAGCTGGCGCCCTAGGTTAGGATGCTGTTCCCCACCTGCGGTGGCTTTTGGTTGTTCGTCTGTGGTCAATATTGAGATGAGCTGGAGATCTTTAAACCTTTCCTGGTGTCATGAACCCCTTCTCAGGATATTTTAAATGCATGATATAAAATATGTAGGCTGACAGGGGAAACAGTTGTATTGGGATACAAGGATCAGATTTTTAACATGTGTGATTTCATAGCATAGGTACTTCTTTACTGACACGTTAAAAAGCCAAGTGAGGCTGTGGGTCTAGGAACTGCTGTCGTCTGGAAGCAGAGATGAGCACACATGGTACTTCTGCACCGACAGTGAAAACACCTAGGGCTGCTGCTGGTGACAGAGTCTCAGGGGCTGAGAGAACTACTGGGATTTGTTGCCTGCATTCGAAATGGGAGGAAAGTAATTTCAGAACCAGGTTAGTGAAAGTAAAGATGTCCCTTTTTTCCATCCAGTGGTCAGCTCCCACCTCCTGTCCCCTGCAGGGACACTTGTGGGCTTTGGGGACACCACGCTCCCTGGTTTCTTCTCACCTCACCTGCCACCGCTTCTAGTGTCCTGGCTGGTTCCTCCTTGGTATCCCTGCCCTCCTGACCCTGGAGTACCCAGAGGCCTCTGCACTGTCCCCTTGTCTCTCTGAGTAAGTGCCTTAGTGTCCACATCAGTAAAATGGGGATAATGGCGGAGCTTTACCTCCGAATTGTTAGGACGATTGAGTCAATAGCTGTAAAGGACTTATTATTAGCACAGTGTTGGCACGTGGTAAGTACAATATATTGTCTACAGAGAGATCTCTAGAGTAACTTCGTGTGCAATCTCATCCAGGCTTGTGGCTTTGATCCTATCTATATGTTGGTGATTCCCAACTTGTATCCATCCCTACGCTGGTCCTCTCTTGGAATCCAGATGTTTGCATCCAGCTGCCCACTCAGCCTGACCTTTGGCATCTCAAACTTACAAAGACCGAGACTGAGCCCTCGGTTTCCCTTCACAAACCTGCTTCTTCCCTGGTCTTCCCCATCCCGGTAACCTGCCTCCAGGTGTTTGGGCCTTGCATCAACCCTGATGCCTCTTCTCTCATAACCGCCTTCCCCTCCCCCTCCAGATCCTTGCAGCTCTACCCGTAAGATAGACCCAGGGTCGGACCACCCCTCACCACCACTGCAGTAGACCCCTGCCTGGCACCTCTGCGTCATCATCACCGACCCACCTTCTCTGGGCTGTTATCTAAGCAGCAGAGAGGATGCTCTGACTTTAGTTCCTCTGAATCCAAGTCACGGCCCTCCCGTTCAAAGCCCTTTAGTAGTTTTCCATTTAAAACCAAAATCCTTCAGCCCTGTGGGATCTGACCCCTCCCTGCCCTCACCGGCTCTTCTTACAGTGTCTTCCCCTCCATCTGTCTGTTCCAGCACCCCGGCTCCTGGCCAAGCAGGCTCCTGCCCTCCGACCTTTGTACCTACTGTTCCCTCTGCCTGGAATGCCTTTCCTCCAGGAAGCAATTACCCATGGAGCTTCCCTTCCTCTGTCCCCTTAGCTGGCTTTATCTTTTTTCTTTAAATAAATTTATTTATTTTATTTATTTATTTTTGGCTGTGTTGGGTCTTCGTTGCTGTGCGTGGGCTTTCTCTAGCTGCGGCGAGCGGGGGCTACTCTTCATTGCAGTGCGCGGGCTTTTCATTGCAGTGGCTTCTCTCGTTGCAGAGCACAGGCTCTAGGCGCGTGGGCTTCCGTAGTTGCGGCACGCGGGCTCAGTGGTTGTGACTCACGGGCTCTAGAGCACAGGCTCAGTAGTTGTGGCGCATGGGCTTAGTTGCTCCGCGGCATGTGGGATCTTCCCGGACCAGGGCTCGAACCCGTGTCCCCTGCATTAGCAGGCGGATTCTCAACCAGTGCGGCACCAGGGAAACCCCTGGCTTTATCTTAATTTGTAGAACTTGTACAGACCTGACATAGATTCACTTGCCTAATCATGTGTCTTCTGACTCCCAGCACTAGAAAGTAAGCTCTGTGAGAGCAGGGATTTGGTCTGTGTTCAGTGCTGTGTTTTCAGTGCCCAGAATGGTGTCTGGCATGTGGCATACACTCAGTAAATGTTTGGTGAATGGACAAATGACAGATGCCAGCCCCTTGGAGATTCTAAAAGTATTCAAGCATCAGAAGCCTCTTGCAGAAACAAGACGTCACGCTCGTAAAGCAATTAGGGGATCCCAGCTAGTGTGTAAAAAAATAAAAAGTTGAAGATGTGTGATAGGCCTTAAGCTTCCTCCCTAGCAAAGCAGAGGGAGGGCCCAGAACCCCTTCTCCCTATGTTCCAGCCATGCTTCCTCCATCAGTTCTGAGTTACGGGCTGTTGTAATGTTTACCAATAAGGGAGCAGCTGATTAGCTCTGCCCCAGGCCCTCTGCTGGTGTTTTACTGAAGAGAATCCGGGAAGCCGGGAGGAGGATGACGGGTTTCTTGTCGATGCTCTCTCCAAATGCTGCAGCTTATTTCCTCTTTCTCCCCACCCCTTTCCCCCAAAGACTAGAGTATGGGAAAATAAAGGCTTTTTACTTTCCCCTCCTTCCCCCGTGATTTCCCAGTCCCTTTTCAGTTGGGGGAAGAGTGTCTCTGGGCAGGCACGTCACCAGAGCTCCACCCGCATCCCCACCTGGACTCATCACCTCTGGACTGGGCCCATCTCTAAAGATCCCTTTGTCCTCAGGTAGAAAGAGGGATCCAGCAAAACAGCTTCACAAAAAGAGGCTCCGGCTGGGTGTGCAGGCCCCCTGGGGATCCCAGCTGGACCAGGTCATGATGGCTGTCGCTGCCCCTGTGTACCGTCTTATCCTCCTTTACCCCCCCCCTTCCATTCCTGCTGTCGCCTCACTGGGACACTCCAGCCCAAGTGGATGGCTGGGGGTGCCCAGGCTCCTGAAACTCCACCCCCATCACTCCACACCCCCAGTTCAGACACACAGAATTCAAAACTCCCTTGGCCAGCCCTGCCCAATGCCACGGGGTAGCAGTCGTTCCCCACCACTGGCCACTTCTGGAAGGGTCTGTGTCCCTGGGGGAGTTGCAAGCTTCTTAGCAGCTGTGCAACAGCATTGATAGCAAAACCACAAGACACTCAGACTGCCCGCCCCTGGTACAGCCCTTCACTTCTTCACTTGGCTAGAGGTTGGAACACAAGATTGGAAGAGGAGAGTGGTGGCTTACAGTCTGGGGAAGAGGCACAACCAGGGCCTGTTAGCTGCTCTGTGGCTTCTGAATGAAACCCTCTCGCATTTAGTGCTGCATTTCAGAAAGTCCCACCAGAGTAAAACAAGATGAAGAAAAAGCACACACATCAGTTCGCAGTTAGATGAGTTGTCACAAAGTAAACACAGCACAGCACCCAGACCAAGACACAGAACGTTCTCAGTGCCCCCCAGGGGCTCCCTTCTAAACACTGCACGGCAAGGTAACCACTTTCTATTGCCATCGATTAGTTTTGCCTGTTTTTGAACTTTATATGACTGGAATCATACAGCATGTATTCCATTCTGTGATTACAACACAAGTTGTGTATCCATTCTACTGTTGATGGGTATTTGTGTTGTTTCCAGTGTGGGACTATTTTGAATAATGCTGCGGTGAACATTCTTGTGCATGTCTTTTGGGGAACACGTGTGACATGCTTCAATTAGGGATATGGGAGTGAATTGTTGGGTTGTAGGATGCTTATATATTCAACGTTAGTAAACGGTGCCCAAGAGTTTTCCAAAGTCATTTTGTCAATTTGCACTTCCACCAACAGTGTGTGGGAGTTCTGAATGCTCTGTTCTCATCTATACTTGCTATCGGCTACTTTTTCAGTCTAGCCATTTGGATGGATGTGTGGGTGTAGAGCTTCTGAAACCATGACGGATGAAGGCAGGTGTGATTACCTGTATGTTGTGACTCAGTGCTTATCTCAATGCTCTGGGAGTCAGGAATTGGGGACTCTCCAGTTTTTCTGTTTTGTTTTGTTTTTTATTTTATTTCTGGCTGCGTTGGGTCTTCGTTGCTGCGTGTGGGCTTTCTCTAGTTGCACCGAGCAGGGGCTACTCTGTTGTGGTGCATGGGCTTCTCATTGCGTTGGCCTCTCTTGTTGAGGAGCACGGGCTCTAGGCACGCGGGCTCAGTAGTTATGACACATGGGCTCAGTAGTTGTGGCTCGCGGGCTCTAGAGTGCAGGCTCAGTAGTTGTGGCGCATGGGCTTAGTTGCTCCGCAGCATGTGGGATCTTCCCGGACCAGGGCTCGAACCCGTGTCCCCTGCATTGGCAGGCGGATTCTTAACCACTGCACCACCAGGAAAGCCCTGACTCTCCAGTTTTAACAGAGCATCCTTTTACCATTTTCGTGTGTCTAGATTCAAGGCTAAAGTCCTGGGGAATTCTGAGCTGACAGCCAATTCGTTGGGTGATATTTATGAAACCTGTGAAGTTATGGAAAGGATTATTTGGGGGAGGGGATGAAAAGAGAAAATAATCCAGAAATAATGAGAAAAAATATGTACCTTTTATTATTTCTATTTCTGCTTATGAATCTTAGATCATAAACTTGCAGCAGAAAAAAACTGCCAACAAATTCTCTCCATCTCTTAACTTCTTTTCCTTTACTTTACTCAGTACTTACATGCAGAAATATTTAGCATCTCATGAATTGATTTGACCAAGGCCATTGGTTGCATCATAACTAAGAACTGAATGTGCCCAAATCTGATACAGCTACTTTGGGCGTTTAAATTCTTCTTTTAAATTCAGAATACATCTGCCTCCAATACAGTTTCCCATATTTAATAAATACATGTCCTCAACATCGGTAACTTCAAACACAGAATTTAATGTGACTTCATGTTATTCCTTTCCATTTTTTTTCTCTTGAAACATCACATACAGAGTGACTATTCTTCTCTGATTTATAGCTATTTCTCCTCTTCTGAAGATCTTGGAGAATGTATTCATGAGGTCATTTGGAAGCAAGTTCAAGTCATTGGATGCAAAACTCGCTTTGCATTTTGTCTCCTTGCATAGTGTCTGTGTCGTGTGCAGTGTTAGCCAGCAGAACAAATATTTTCCTCTTTTGCCATATCTGGAAACCTGCCTGTACCTCAGGCCATTCGTTCAGATGCTGTGGCATCTGAGGGCAGGCCACGCCTAGAACCAGCCACACCTGTCAAAAAGGTTGGTTTGCTTCCTGCAGCAGACACAGGAAGCTCACAATAATTATTTGCTACAGAATATTAGGTATGTCTTTCAGTATCTTCGGGCCCTTCTAAAAAATGTTTGCTGTCATCAAAGTTTATGGCTTTGTCTTACACATGATCTATTTCTAAGAATTGTTAATGCACATTTCCACTAATTCTAATTTATCAGTGCTTGCCTGTTCACATTCTTTCTCAAAGAATATCTGATGGCAAACAGGATAGAGAAGCTCTTTGACTTGGGTTGAAAACAGTTGAAACTCCATTTGTCTGAAACACCCCAAGGGACACCATAGACACAGCCCCTGTTTCCTTCAGTGGAAGCAGGACAGGTGGGGTGCTTTGGAAGGACATAGCTCTGTTCATAATTAGCAGTAACCGTTTTGCCATAAGACATTTACCTATCATGCTCATCGAGGATATTCTTTTTTTTTTAATATTTTATTTATTTATTTATTTGGCTGTGTCGGGTCTTAGTTGCGGCACGCAGGTTTTTCGATGACGCACGTGGGATCTTTTGTTGTGGTGCGTGGGCTTTTCTCTAGTTGTGGCGCGTGGGTTCCAGAGCACGTGGGCTCTGTAGTTGTGGCACTTGGGCTCTCTAGTTGAGGCGGCGAGCTCAGTAGTTGTGGTGCACGGGCTTAATTGCCCTGCGGCATGTGGGATCTTAGTTCCCTGACCAGGGATCGAACCTGCATACCCTGCATTGGAAGGAGGATTCTTTACCACTGGGCCACCAGGGAAGTCCCGAGGATATTCTGCTATGACTAGCTTAATCAATTTGCCCCCAGTTCCTTAAGGTGTTTCCTGATTTCAAGGCACCACTAGTGTTTGGAACAGTGTGTCAAGGAATTCTATGAGGATTGACCAACTCTTTGCTCACACTGTTACCAATGTAGCAACAATTAAGTTCAATTTACAGAAAATATTTCTTGAGTGGGTGCTATTTGCTAAAATACCTATAACTCTTCAGGGAAGCCTGAAGAGTTACCCAACTTAAGGGAGAAAGAACTGTAAACAAGTATCATATAATGGAATGAGGACGTAATAGGGGACTATGCCAGATGTCCTGGGGACCTTGGGGGCGATGCAGATAATTCCAGGTAGGAGGTGGTTTTAGGAAAGATGAAACTCAGCCTTAAAGAATGAGGTGAGCAAGTGTAAGTACAAGTTCCCCAAACAGCTGTTTTGCCCATCTTGATTGGAGATATTGGGGAAGGTTTTTAAAAAGAACATGTAAGATTTTTTTTTTTTTAATTTTTATTGGAGTATAGTTTATTTTAAATGTTATGTTAGTTTCTGCTGTATAGCAAAGTGAATCAGTTATACATATATCCACTCTTTTTTAAATTCTTTTCCCATATAGGTCATTACAGAGTGTTGAGAAGAGTTCCCTGTGCTATACAGTAGGTCCTTATTAGTTATCTATTTTACATATAGTAGTGTGTATAAGGATTTCTTTTTTGATTAGCTAAGTAGAACATGTACATTGTGGAGACAGCACAGTGCAAAAAATAAAAATAAGTATTACCATGAACCACCTCCTGAGATAGAGCCACTTCTTTTTTTTTTTTTAATTAATTAATTTATTTATTTATTTATTTTTGTCTGCATTGGGTCTTCGTTGCTGCACGCTAGCTTTTCCTAGTTGCGGCGAGCGGGGGCTACTCTTCGTTGCGGTGCACGGGCTTCTCATTGCAGTGGCTTCTCTCATTGTGGAGCACGGGCTCTAGGCGCGTGGGCTTCAGTAGTTGCGGCATGCGGGCTCAGTAGTTGTGGCTCACGGGCTCTAGAGCACAGGCTCAGTAGTTGTGGCACACGAGCTTAGTTGCTCTGCGGCATGTGGGATCTTCCCGGACCAGGGATCGAACCCGTGTCCCCTGCATTGGCAGGTGGATTCTCAACCAGTGCGCCACCGGGGAAGCCCTAGAGCCACTTCTGATTGCTTGTTGGCTATTTTATTTCTTTGCCTGGGTGCGTATCCTGCCAGTGTTTTCTGTGCATGCAAGTGGTAGATCGTGCATGACTTTCGCTGACTTACGAGGGCGTTTTGGATCATCCTGGAAATGCACAGTGTGTCCTAGAAGTTGATTCCATCTTTGTCGGGGGCTGGCGTCCCTGCCCACGCTGCACTTGGGCACACAATTTTGACAGTGGCATCCTTTGGAGTTGGATCTATCTCGGCCTTTACAGACCCTGGCTGGCTGCTACATTGGTAGTTGACTCTGCCGCAAAACATCTGCTCGGTTAGATGCAGTGGTGATTTAGTCCAGCTCGGAGACAACAGCGGTGTGACCCAAAGGAGAGCTGCCTTTCCGTGAAACCCTGCACTGGCCGCTGCCCGGGCTCCAGGGTCAGCGGGCGAGACCCAGCCGGCCTGGCTCCTGCTCCTGTTTTCAGCTCCAAGGGTGCCCAGGACAACAGGTTCTTTGTTCCTTTCTTAGTTTTACAGGAACGAGTGGAGGCCCTTGCCAGCTCTGGCCCATATCTGCCCTTTTCATCTCTCACTGGAGAGATGACGGCAGGAAGTTCATAAGCAAAAAAAGTCACCAAATCCTTCTCCTCTCGTGAAAATGGCAGGGCCTCCTCCCCGAAGGGGAAATGTTCCCTCTTCTATGCTGTTCTCTCCAACTGGTCCTCAGTAGATGGGGCCTTTTCACAAAAATCCTCCTACCACGTGCTTTTAGAAATCTTTTTGAGGAAGTTGAGGCCTCCTCCCCCAGAAAGCAGCAGCCCTTGAGGAATAAAGCCCGTGACCCAAAATCTGTTCATCTTTTTCCTTGCAGAGTTTAAGGGGACAAAAATGCCTTGAGGAATGAAAATATCCATTTTCGTGGTATAGGGAAACTGCACAAGTCAGGACTGGGCCCAGTTCTATCAATTTCTAGCGTTTTGACCTCAAAGAAGGAAATAAACTATTGAATAGATGGCCTCTAATTTCCCTTAAACTATTCAATAGATGGCCTCTAATTTCCCTGGCAACACAGGCAGTGGTCCTTACAAGAATATCCCATCCCCCAGGCCTCTGCCCATCACTTTTCCCATCTCGGGTCGGAGGGAGTCAGAGTTTCCTCCACTCACCTGGCTGTTTCTCTGCTATAAACCAAGAAAGGAGCCGTGTGTAGCCAGGATGAAGTAGGGCCCCCTTCTCCTCCAGACTGCAACACTACAGAGGAGGGGTTTTATTCAGCTTTGCAAATTCTAAAGAAATGTTTACACAATTGATAGTGTTAGGAAGTCATTGGACATCAATGGTGTTTCTGAAATTACATTGGACTACACCTAGTAGTTATTGGACTACTAGGTGTTTCTGAAGTTAAAGATTTTCTGGGAAATTTTTGTTTGCTGTATATACACATATGTGTGTATGTTTAGCAAAATTTGGAATTGGTCCTTTTGCCAGAAATTTTTATTAGATGGCTCTCTTTGGGATGAGTTGTTGTTTTCTCTGTCTCTCTACAGAAGAGTCTTTTTCTGCTAACATTTTTCTAGAACCTATTGATGTCCTGATTCATCTCCCACCAAGCCCGGCATCTTGGCCACTTCTTGGTATTTGGGGTGTGTTTGGATTCCTTCTGATACATCGGCAAGGATCTACTGCTCCAAGAGCAAGGCCAGGGTGGACACAGGGCTCCGACTTCTGTCTGGTCCTTAATTCTGAAGACAACCCTGCCCTGGCCTCTTGTAGCTGGAAGCCTGAGCCCTCTGGAGGGCCGTGTCCGGGTGCATCTTTCTTGCCATTGCAGCTGGTTGAGGTGACATCGTGTGAAGAGGTTCTGTTAGGCTGGGGGGCAACTGAAGGCTCAACACGGGCAGAACGAGGAAGGGAGGCTCCCCAAGAGGGAGGATATGCCTGGAAATTTCGACACAAGAACATCAGGAGAAGTAGCTTTCCATCCTTACTTTTTTCCATCTGGAGGTTGAGGATGGCAAGCACCAGAGTCCAGGCTGAGACTTGACCCTGATGATAGACGGAGAACACCCCAGCTAGAGGCACCTGCCGGGAGCCATCCTCAAGAAGGCTCACATTTTTTTTTTTTGACCGTGCCACGTGGCTTGCGGGATCTTAGTTCCCCGACCAGGGATGGAACCCGGACCCCCTGCAGTAGAAACGCAGAGTCCCAACCACTGGGCCGCCACAGAATTCCCTGTAGAATAGTCTTTGAATAGTCTAGAGTGAAAAGACATTGCCTTGTTTCTTTTTTTGAATTTCTAAAAATTAGGAGAGAATAAGAGACATCCTGGAAACTACTGAACAGAATCTACTCATAGTTCTCAAGATGTTCCAGGCTCTTCTACTCAGCTCTTTTCAGATTTTGTTTGTTTTAGTAACAGATTCCTTTTTTCAACAAGAATCCGTCTTTAGAGACAGGGAAACTGAGGCTGGAGGACATGCAGCAATGGGCCCAAGCCTCACGGTTAAAAAGAGTCAACTGAGGCTTTGATCCAGGTCTGACTACAAATGCTCTTCCCCCGAAACCACTGAAGATCATGAGGCTCGGCGGACCCTAGGATCGGGGTCCACATGCCTTCCAAAACATTGCCTCTTGATATTGCCTCCTTCACATGTGCGGGAAGTGGGTGGGTTTGATTCTGGGTAAATGAGAATCCATTGATAAATGAATGGTACATCCCCAGGAGATGTGTGCATGAGGTTCCCACTTTGGGTTTTTCCTTTCCTTTACCAAAGGTAGCTTTCCTGCCAGGAGGATCTCCCGATGCCTCCCGTGCTCAGCCAGCTGGGGCACATCCGGCCACTTTGGTTGGAATTCTAAGTCTCATCCCCAGTGGTGGGGAAGGCATTCTGTATTTGGGGGCCTTGATTGGAGAGCTTAGCACCAATGCCCTTTGTCTGGCGGGCGTGGAAGTACAATTCTAGACCAAAACTCAGCAATGACTTTTACACCCAAAGCCTACCCCTTGCTGCTCAATGGGAGGCTGGAGGGGGTGTCCATGAGGGAAACACACGAGCAGTGAGGACAGAGCTGCTAAAAGTTTGGATTTGTCGCCCTGGAAGGATTTGGGCTGCTTCTTTTCTCGCCCCAGGCCCTGAGATGGCCAGAGGCCAGGGGGCTCTTGCTGGCTGTGGTGATTTTTGCAGCTGTAGGGGAGGAAAACGTTCCTTTCTACCCTCTAGCTTCTATAGCTGATCTAGTAATTAAATTGACATAAGACCTTAACAGGAGAAAAACAAATTTTGTACGTAAAGGGGCCCCAAAGGCGTGAAACCCAAAGACGGTCAGGAAAACAAGGCTTCTGTGCCATCCTGAGCTAGGAAAGGGCTCGGGATGTCCTTCAAAGAGGAGAAGACAGTTCACAGGAAGGTGAGAGGAGCAGGTGATGGTAAACAGGTGTCTGCGATGCAGAGAAGTCTTTCTGTTATGGAAGATCGCTTTGCCAGTAGCTCTCTTCCTGGCCAGGCCTCTATCCAAGTTCTTTCAAGCAGTTAAGGGGAAGGTAGCTCTCTCTGAGTCAGTTGGGCTGAGTCTTCAACTTGAAACAATCCACTTGCTAAAGTGGCGTATTTTGGGGTGGCATATTCTGCTTCCCCTCCCCACCCATTTCCTGGTAAACACAGAGACAAGAACCCTTTGTCTCCTGAGACAGGAACCAGTGGCCAGATTCTATTGTCGGGGCCTGGCTGAGGACAGGCCTGAGTCAGAGGATGTGCAGTGGGGACCCAGGCGGAAGCTATGGAGACCCAGGGTCCCCCACTTCTCTTTGCCCACTGAGCTTCTCCCCTTTCTCCCTCACAAGGAATCAGCCTCCTACCCCATCCCCGTCATGCCCAGAGCAAGCATTTATTCCACGCCTGCCCAGGGTTAGGCCTGAGTATGGCCAAGGGATGAAGTCAGGCTAGAAAGACATACGTGTGATACAGAGTAAAATGGGGTGAGCGCCCCAGAGGCATATAAACAGTGGGTGAAGGAATTCAGTGCAGCCGCAGGAGCCCGGGTCGGGGAGGGCTCTGGGGACAGGATTTGAGCCTGGTTTTGACAGTCGGGTCGGAGTCAGTTATGGACACTCAAGGACAGCTTGAACATGGGCAAGGAGGGGGCTGAACAGGGGCAAATAGATGCTTTTCTCAGCATGACCTTCCCCCTTGAAACTAAGAGAAGGGTTTGTGAAGATTAATACGGAAAAAATATTCTCTTCCCATTTGAACTGTCTCAGCCCAAGCTTCATTGATTGTGCCACGATTTTTCACTTATTCATGTACCATCTTTACTCTTCATCTACCTCATATTTTTCTTTAAATTGACTCACTTGTTACATTTATTTTAAAATAAATTTAATAAGCCAGTCATGAAAAGACAAGTGCCACGTGATTCTATTTATATGAGGTATTATTTATTTATTTATCTATTTATTTATTTATTTTATTTTTTGGGCTGCGTTGGGTCTTCATCACTCCCCACGGGCCTTCTCTAGTTGCGGTGAGCGGGGGCTACTCTTCGTTGCAGTGTGTGGGCTTCTCATTGCGGTGGCTTCTCTTATTGTGGAGCACAGCCCCTAGGCGCATGGGCTTCAGTAGCTGCGGCACGCGGGCTCAGTAGTTGTGGTTCGCGGTCTCTAGAGCGCAGGCTCAGTAGTTGTGGCGCACGAGCTCCGCTGCTCTGTGGCACGTGGGATCCTCCCGGACCAGGGCTTGAACCCGTGTCCCCTGCATTGGCAGGCGGATTCTTAACCACTGCGCCACCAGGGAAGTCCCTATATGAGGTATTTAGAGTCGTGAAATTCATAGGGACAGAAAGTAGAGGGTGGTTTCCAGGGACTAGGGGGAAGGGAGGAATGTGAGTTACTGTTTAACAGGTATAGAGCTTCAGATTTGCAAGAGGAAAACAGTTCTGAACATGAATGGCTTTATTGGACGATTCTCAAATCAGGAAGCATCCCATCTAGCCAGGAGAAAGGAGCTCCCTCGAGCTGCAGAAAAGGAAAGGTTTTTTAAGGTAGAGAGGAAATGGAAACATGAAATTATTAGCAAAGAATTCGTTGTTTTTGGCAAGGTCACCCTCCTAAGGGAAAGGAAGGGGTCTCTCAGGCTGAATACATTATTAGTGCTTACAAGGAAATTTCAAGCTGGCTGGTTAAAGGTCACATTCCTGGGGAAGGTTGAAACCATACTTAGGTTAGGTAGTAAGTTTTGATGAGCTCAGCACAAGTGACTCCATTTGGGACCTGTTGTTTCTTTTTTAACAGTACTGATGGTTCTACAACAATACAAATGTATTTAATACCACTTAAAAATGGTTAGGATAGTAAGTTTTATGTCATGTGTATTTTTCCACAATAAAAAATGGGGAAAAAGGTAAATATCCCCACCATAATTGGGAATTACACAAAATACATGTAACTATTATATTAAATACTGGACATTAAAATAAAAACTGTGCTTCCATGTACACTTCCATACCTTAGTGTATCCAGCACTCTTTTGGAATTACTGTCAACTTTTAATAAACCATTGAAAAGTTATAAAACATCAAAATTAATCTATTCTATCCTACCAGGTAGGGTTTTGTTTTGTTTTTGAGTTCTTCGCTTTGTAGCAGGACTGCAGCTCTTTATGTGAGGCAAATAGGCAATGAGATGAATCTTAAGCCATAATTAAGTCCTAGGCAAAAGCAACTTGGAACCTTGGGCTCTGCTCTTGTTTTTTGTTTGTTTTTGTTTTGTTTTATTGACGACGTTAGCATCTTATTGATAATAATCAGCCCCATCTGTTTCTCTTGATTCATCCTCTGACTGTTTATTAGGCCTTTACAGTGTAAGCAAGGAAAAGCTATTAGTTTTCTTAAAGGTCTGGAAGGTCCACTGGTGACCTTCAGGGAACCAGCCCTCGGGCTGCAGGAAGAGCTCTGAGTCTTCCCTGAGAGTTATCTTTGCTGGAAATCCAGGTAGGGCCTGGGAGGTAAGACCCAGGTAGAGCCTGTCTCTCACCCCTTCAGATCCCACGAGGCGGCCCTTGTGAATTACTCAGCCCCACATCCAACGCCAGGATTGGCCTGAAAAGAGCAGGCACAGCGGGCAGGGTACTGCTTCCACGAAGAGAACTGCCTTTTGTAAAGCCTGATAGAGGAGATCAAGGGTGGTGCGTGGGGCAAGGAATTGAGGAGTAGGGAAGAAGGGGACAAAGACCGAAAGCCAAGGTGTACTTGGCTTTAGGGGGTTGTGATAATCCTTCCTCCAAATAATCCTGCAGACTTAGTCATCCACATGTCTCCACATGACTCAACTTACAGAGCCCACTAGTTCTGTTAGTAGAGGCAAAGCAGAAAACCTGGTTAAAATATAAGGACGGCTCTTCCATGAAGGAGATTGCAAAGGTAGCGAATTCCAAGGTAGATGGGATAGGGTTTGTGCAAAAGTGCATTGCTCTCTTCCATGCAAACACACAGAGCGAGCCAGGGAGCCATGGAATCTGGTTTGGGAGCCCACCTTATATATATATCATATAATTATATAGATATAATTCTTCAGGGCACTTGCCATTCATTCTACGAGAGGTTTTCTGAAGTTGTTAATCGACTAAACCTGTCTCTTTTCTCATTGAACTGTGATATGACACTCTGCTCTAGAAAGGAAAAGTCTTAGCACATTTAAAATATTTAATTGAAATAGCTTTTGTCCTTAAAAAATAATCAAGTACATCTTATCGTAGGTGTTGATATAAATTATCCATTTAAAAAATGTAATTGTTCAGCTTCATGATGTGTTTCTAATGCACACAGGAAAGGTTTGGAGGGCTTTCTGTTTTTTCTGTATACTTGTTTTGTCCCCATGTCCTGACTGAGGACAGAGCCCTCCAGAGCACTGCACTCGTGCTGAGACCCATTCGCCAGATGGACGTGTGCCACCCTTGTTGAGAGTAACAGTTGGGCATTTTGCCTTGTATCTAGTTCCCTTAAAGTTCATTTCTGCTATTCGACAGCTGAGCTAGGATTCTTGTATACAGAAGGTTGTCGAGTGTATCGACTGCACTGAAACAACTTCACGTCAAAGTTTCCTGTATTTTATGTATTGCTTTCTTAATTGCCTGTCTTTATTTGAAAAAAAAGACTTAACTGTAAAGTAATGTGTTGTTTGGGCTGGAGCTGGGGAGAGGGAGTGGTGTATTGGGAGGGACAAGGGAGCCTTTCTGAATATACTTTGGTTTAGACCCTGGACCTTAGAAGCTGCCTTAATGAACTGGGCCATCCTCTGGGGTTCTGGATTAGGAGGACAAGACAGCATCCCTTGGGGACACTGCTGCAAGTTTGTGGTTTCTTTGAACTGAATCTGATTCTGTGATCAGGTTTCTCTGGCCGTCCTGCATTAGGATGCGCGGGCTGCCATCACTTTTTCTTGCACCTGCCTAGGCTACCAACGCCTGGTCCCGGGAATGACGGGAATACAGCCAAGTGGAAAGGCCACTCACATCCCACACTCTGAAGAGTCTTAAACTGAGTGTGACCAGAATGTTAGAGAGCCCTGCCCCCGCCAGAGCGGGTGTAGTTGCCACCCATCTGCTGTAGAGCCCTGAGGCCCGGGTTGGTTGGAATGGG
This sequence comes from Eubalaena glacialis, assembly GCF_028564815.1. Taxonomy (NCBI): domain Eukaryota; kingdom Metazoa; phylum Chordata; class Mammalia; order Artiodactyla; family Balaenidae; genus Eubalaena; species Eubalaena glacialis. The sequence goes on along the minus strand of NC_083728.1, from coordinate 53,199,165 downwards.
AGCACATACTGTCTGAGTTTTCCAGTGTTTGTTCTTTGCCCCTGGAGGCACCTTAGGTTTGTGGGGCATTCTGTGCTTTGCCCAGTATTTTCACATGTGGGTGCAGGTCTCACTGAATCCATAATTGAGCTTCATCTCTCCATGAAAGTGGGCCTAGACACTTGGAAATAGTAGTAATAGTTGAATAAATAAATGAATCCTATGCTCATAAAAGCCCAGTGAGATGCTATATATTTTCCCATCCCATTTTCCCCAACCTATTATTTTGAGAAATTTCAAATTGCAGAAAAGCTGCAAGAAGAGTACTATTCACCCATACTCACCAGTTGTTGAAATTTTACCACATTTTCCTTACCTCTATGTTTTTCCCTTTTTTTGAGGGGGTGGAAGGGCATGAGGGGCTGATCATTTGGTACTTAATTTCTAACATTTTCACACTTTGTCTCTAAATTTTTCAGTATGCATCTCATGCATCTCTTAAGAACAAGAACATTTTCCTACATAACCATAATAAAGCTATCACGGTCAGGAGATTAAATATCAATACAGTGTTATCTAATATATACCCTTTTCAGATATTCCCAATTGTTCTTTACAGCTGCTTTTTATTCTGAGGCCGTATGTGATCAATTCCGTGCACTCAACATGGTTATCACATCTGTTTAGTCTCCTTTTATCTACAATAAACCACAGTTTCTTTTTTTTAAATAATCTTTCACCACACTGACATTTTGAAGAGTTCAGGCCAGTGGTTTTGCAGAAGTCCCTGAATTTGGATTTGTCTGTTTCCTCCCATGTGGATTCAGGTTAAATACATTTGGGGGCCGGAGGACTAGGTGGTGTTATAACCTTCTCAGAGCATCAGAGGTCAGAGGTACCATGTCAGGTGCTGGAGATGTTGACCCTGATCGCTTGGTCAGGGAGATGTCTCCTAGGTTCCTCCATTGTCAGGGCGTCTTCTCCTCTTCAGGATAAGGAATCCATGCGATGATATTTTAAGGCTGTGAACGTTCTGTTTCCTAAGTCTTTCATTAGCATCCATTCATGAGATGTTATTTGCCACTTTCAGACAAAGCTTAAAAAGGGATCTGGCCAGGTCTCAGGTGCCAGCCTTCCCACTGTGACCATCTCCTGAGTCTTCTACTCCGTGGTTTATCTTTTATAAGCCACTCTTCCTTTGCCCACCTTCACATTTGCATGCAGACATCTGTCTTAGAAATCATGGTTCTATTCATCTCATCAGGTTCTTTCTTGGGTTGGATTCTCTAGAAACAGAGCCAGAGACAGGGCTTATAGGATGGGATGGGGAGGAAGCCAGGCAAAGATGTGGGGTCAGCAGGGGTGTCGCCTCTGCCTGACCCCTCAGGGAGCTCTGAAGTGGGACTAGCACCCCAGACGCGTCCCACCTTGAGGCAAGAAGCCCTGTCCTACACTCTGTATCAGTGTGTCCATGAGCAGTGCGTCTGCTCCCAGGGGAGGGCATAGCTTCCTGGGTTGTCCAGAGAAGGGGGCAGATGTGAGCTTTTGGCAGCCAGCACTCATAGCAGCAGGGGCATGGATGCCTGGTTGGTAAAGGGGGTCTAGGCGGGCAGGGCGCCAACAGCATCCACTACAGTTTCAGTATTTCCCTCATTAGTTCTTTCCCAAGGCTTGTCCCCAATAAGCGGGACAAACATGAGCTTAGTCATTTGCAAAGACAAGGTCTAATTTATGGTTGCTCCTTATGAGGCCCCATGAATCTTATTCACCGCCTTCCTGTCTGGGCCGTGGTTTTTAAAGGTAAGGTCGGTTGTCAGAACAAAGGCTTTATAACTTCTTTTTTTGGGGGGGTGGGGGTGGGGATCTCTCTCACTCTTATATTTCTTTTCTTTTTTTTTTTTTAACATCTTTATTGGAGTATAATTGCTTTACAGTGTTGTGTTAGTTTCTGCTGTATAGCTTCTTAACAACTTGAGCAGGATGGGCCCTTCTAAGGAAGGAAGAAGTGTCAACTCTCAGCACATGAGTGTCAGGATTGCCGTGTCACAGGTGGTAGAATTTGGTCTTGGTAAAATATCACCAACTTGAGACGGCAGGGCTGAAATATGTCTTTATTAGAGTTCCCAGAACTCTTTCAATGGCTTGTTACCAGTCTCCCCTCCCCTCCAAAAAAAAAAAAAAAAAAACCTAATTGGGTCTGAGTTCAAGTGCATATTTTGCTCTTAGGTCTCAAGCACGTGCTACTCAAGTTCTGGGATTGGCAGCATCAGAGTTATCCCAAAACCTGCTACAAATGCAGAATCCTAGGCCTACCCCCGACCTGCAGAATCAGAATATCTGAGGCTGAAACCAGGAAGTGTGGCTTCACACCCCCCAGGAGATTTCTCACCCAGGCTCAAGCGCTGATGCAAAGCAATGGTCGTAAACTTGGCTGTGCCCTGGGGTCTCCTGGGGAACCTAAACCATTCTGATATCTGCAGTTCTGCCCCAAAGTGTCTGATTTATTTGATCTGGGGGTGCAGTCTAGCCATCAAAAAAATTGAAACTCCCCAGGCGATTTTCATGGGCAGCCAGGGGTGAAAAATCACTGCTGTAAAGTTGCCTGCATTACCTCATGGGAAAGGAATTTTAACACCAGCTTCATTTTGAAGAGTTTGTTCCTAGAGCTGCAAAGATTCACTTCAAAATACCTGAAGGCCCTGGAATGGCATTTCCAGAATGAGGAACTGCCCTTTCTGGGCACAGATGGTCCCATCTGGAAAACTGCAGCAGCGGTAAAGAAAAACACTCACATGTTTGAGAGCAGAGGAAATGTAAATCTTGAATGGGAACACGAGATTCTTTAGATCTGGAGCAAGTCAAGAGGTGACGGAGAGGGTGGTTGGGGGGGGTCTCTGGCGGCCCTCATGCTGTCATCGTGGGGGGCTGTTTCTGAGCCTGCACGCCCCAAAATGTTCACTTAGGTGGGCTTCCTCTTAGGGGTGGAGTGGTCCACGTGGGGGTGACACACCTCCTTTCCCCCCCTCCCCTTCATTCAAACTCACCACCTGTCTTCCTCACTGTTAAAGCCTTCCTCCAGGCCATACATTTGGGTCTCTCTGAGTGTAGACATTTGAAGATGGTGTGTACCCCACCTGAACTCGGCCGTGCAGACATGGATGGTCAGGGTCTGAGTTCAAGTTAAAGCCTTCCTCACTGTTAAAGCCTTCCTCCAGGCCACACATTTGGCTCTCTGTGGGTGCAGACATTTGAAGATGGTGTGTACCCACCTGAACTCGGCCGTGCAGACATGGATGGTCAGGCCTGGTTGTCCCACTGGCTGTTCCAGGACCATGTTGATGACCAGCTCATGGAGAGCTCTGAGCGTGGTAGAGGGGAAGACACCCAAGAGCTTAAGCAGCCTCGGGCAGGGGTCTCCACCCTCTCTCGACAGAGGCCTGCCCTTGGGCAGGTTCCTCAAGCAACCTGAGCCTCCTGGTCCTTTTTTTGAAAACTGGGATCCTGGCACCTCCTTTCTGGGCTACCATGAGGAATAGATGAGAAAATATTTATAAAGGTTTGGCCAACAGTAGACACCACATGGATACAAGCCATCCCGTGTTCACGATCTCACCTGTTACTTGCAAAGTTGGAGGAACACCAGACCTCTTGAATTTCTACCTCTGCCATTTCATGGCTGTTTATTACTCTGGACAGCTCAGGAGCTTCTTGGGGCTCAGTTTCCTCATTTGTAGAATGGGGATTAAATACTCAATAACAGGGTTAGGGTTGGGTGCCAAGGGAGATGACGGACATCAATATGGTATCTTTTTTTATAAATTTATTTATTTTTGGCTGCGTTGGGTCTACACGTGGGCTTTCTCTAGTTGTGGTGAGCGAGGGCTACTCTTCGCTGCGGTGCGCGGGCTTCTTATTGCGGTGGCTTCTCTAGTTGTGGAGCACGGGCTCTAGGCACGCGGGCTGCAGTAGTTGTGGCTCGTGGGTTCTAGAGCGCAGGCTCAGTAGTTGTGGCGCACGGGCTTAGTTGCTCCGTGGCACGAGGGATCTTCCCGGACCAGGGCTCGAACCCGTGTCCCCTGCATTGGCAGGCAGATTCTTAACCACTGCGCCACCAGGGAAGTCCAATTTTTTTTTTTTGAGATCTCATCACATGCCATGCAATTCTGTGGTTTTCAGTATTTCACAAAGTTGTACAGCCATGAGCTCACCTCATTCCAGAACATTTTCGTTACCTCGAAAGAACCTCCATTCCCATTAGCAGTCATGATATACCCCACACCACTCCCCATCCCCGGCAACCACTAATCTTTCTGTCCCTATGTTTTTACCTAATCTAGATATTTCATATAAGTAGAATCAGTACACTATTGTGTCCGGCTTCTTTCACTTAGCGTGGGGTCTTCAAGGTTTATTCATTTCGTAGCATGGATCAGTGCCTCATTCATAAAAAGAATGAATGACTATAATGGCTGAATAAAATTCCATTGTATGGATATACCACATTTTATTTATCCATTCTTTAGTTGATGGAGATTTGGGATGTTTCCACTTTATGTATAGCAATTATGAATAATGTTCATATGATTTTATGAATAGCACAACACACCATTCAACTGTGGGTTTCTATTGGAAATAATATAGTAATGAAAATGAAAGTGCCTGGAAAGAAATGAAATCCAGTTCTTTGGGTACAAAATGAGTGTGCGTGAGTGTGAGTGTTTGCTTTTAGCGCTTGCCTGGTCGTGCTTTTGACTTCACGGTTACCATATGGAATTTAGCATTTAGGGTGTTTGGCTCAAAGTAAGAAATGTTCTATGGCAGAAGACAGAGTAAACAGCATTTAGGATGTTTAGAACCTTGTGAAAACTGGGTTAGAAGTAGAAGGTTGGGTGTGTTGAGTGTTGTTGAGGACTGTCTGTAACATTAGAGATGAAGAGTGAAATAGAACTTGGTGTCTGCCCCCGGAAAGCTTTCAGCCTGGAGGGGAAGGCAAAGGAGGTGGTGATGACAGGACGGCCCCGCCTAGGAGACCGAGAGATGCTGTCCTTGTGCGGGGGATCGTGCCACAGCCGTTTGACCCCTGCCAATTCTCTCTCCTAGCATGGTGAGACACAAGGACGATGGCTACTCCGAGGAAAAGGATGTGAAGACCTGTCCCCGGGACTCTGGCTACGACAGCCTGTCCAACAGGCTCAGCGTCTTGGACCGGCTCCTGCACACCCACCCCATATGGCTGCAGCTGGGTCTGAGCGAAGACGAGGCGGCAGGAGTCCTACGGGCACAGCCTCCGGGGGTAAGACTCAGAAGCGGGAAAGCATGTGGAGGCGGGCAGGGCTGCCGCTTCCTTAAAGAGAAAGACATGGAGTTCCAGAGAGCTCTTCCCAGCCTGCAGGGAGCACGGTTCCCGGTGTGTACCTCGTTACAGTGCAGAGAAATTCTGGAAATTATGGAGGCAGCTCCCAGGAACAGAGCCCTTCATGATTTGTCTTTCTGCCTTCCTCTGCCCGGTGACCATGTGTACCCAGGTCTGCAGGATAACCAGGCACCTGGGTCCTGAGGAGGGGCCGCTGGCTGGAGGCCCTGGGCCTGCCTTCTGGAGATCTGACGTTGGGGATGAGTCTGGTTGTGGGGTCCTCAGTTACCCTGTGGTTTTCCTTTCAGTATGAGCCTGGGAACCCTGCCAGGGCCCAACCATCCAACGTGCGACCCAGTCTTCAAAAGTTCCATGTCCATAGTCTTGTCTGCTCTGGCTGTCAATGTGATCCTCCTTTCCTTGGATTGTCTCAGGGACAAATCAAAGTCCAGTTGGGTTTTTTCAGCTCCCCCCTACCCAAGACCAGTCTCATCTTACTCAAGCCCACTCCATGACGCTATAGAAGTTTCTCAGAAAATGTTGTTCAGTGATGGGTAGGTATTTCCTGTGCTGTCTGACATGGTAGCCACTTGCCTCATGTAGCTATTTAAATTACATTAATAAAATAAAATAGAATAAAAAATTTGGTTCCTCAGTGGCATTAGCCACATTTTAAGGGCTCACTCGTCCCAGGGGTTGGTGGCTACCATATTGGATGGATAGCACCAAGTAGTGAACATTTCCACCATCATAGAAAGTTCTACTGGACAGCGCTTGTATACAATGTCTACTTCCAAAACAAGGATAAATACAGTAAATCACAGATAAAATAATACTGGAAACAACACACAACAAGAGATAGAAACTAAGAAACAGATGGAGAGGCAAGGAGAAAATTCCTTCAGTAGCTGGCTGAAGAATGTTGTAACAGTTGGGCACAAAAATAAATTTTTAAGTTTCCTATCAGCCAGAGCTTGTCAGTTATCACTTTTTGACTTGTGAGTCTTTGTTTCTCATCTGACAGAAGCAGACAGGACTAAGTCCTCTGTTGGAACACACTCAGGGTGACAAGCGCAGTATTCGATCATCTCTGCAGAGAATTCCTTGGCCAGCATGCCGGGTTGTTGCCCTTGGTTTTGGTCGATATGATCAGGACCCCCTTCTGTGAGGCCCCCACTTTTTTCAGGTTGAGTTGTCTGCTCCTGTATTTCTGCAAAAAATTCTAAAGAGGGAGGTTGCCATGTTGCTAGGCAACAATTCCCCTCCCTGCCCGTCCCCGCTCCTGGAGTCAGGCACGTCCATTCCTGCTGAGACCTGATGGGGAGCAAGTCAGGCAGAAGGTTCTCCACCTACCTGAGCCCTGGGCAGGACCTGCCTGACGGGGTGGGGCAGGCCGAGGGCGGGGTGAGGATGGGAGAGGCCACGGTTCACCAGGAGAAGTGAGGATGCTGAAGAGAAGGAAGGGCAGGTGTGTGAAGGAGAGAGATTTGAAAGACCAGCTCTGGTGGCATCTGGTCCTTGGGACGCCACCATCCCTGATTCATCTACAACCTAAGACAGTGGCCGGCAAACTGTTTCTATAAACAGTCGGAGTGTCACTATTTGGGGCTTTGTAGCCCATACAGTCTCTGTCACAGCCACTCAACTCTGCCATCGTAGGGCAGCCATAGCCATAGACAGTACGTAAACCAAGAAGCAAGGCTGTATGTCAATAACACTGTGTTTGTGAAAGTAAGCAGCAGGATGGATTTGGTCTGTAGGCCATGCTTTGCCAACTGTTGACCTAAGGTTTCAGATGTTCAGGAGATACAGCTTAGAGGTTGTGCCCTCCCTGACCCCAAGGCTCAAGGAGATCCCACCTCCCGAAGGGAGCGATACTTCTTTCCACCAACCAGCAGCTACCTCCCACCAGCACTTTGGGGCTTTTACTCAACCCGATAGCATTGAGGAAACCCCTGCTTAAGCTTCAGGGTGACCCAGAGCCATTGACTCCCAGAGCTGGCAAATTTTTTGGCTGCCTCCCTATGGGTGCTGGGAAAAAAGAGGGAACTTAAGGTCTTCCTGTCTCCTTACCAGATACCCAATTCCCATTACCCCTCCTCCCCAAAAAATCATCTTAGGAGCTATTGACTGGACATCGAGAAAGAAATGAAGATTAGGTGGAAAAAATAAAAGGCTGTAGAAAAGCAGGAGAGAGTAGGTATCCAAATGCAGAGGAAAGAGAAGTAGGTAAAGAAACAGGACAGGATGGGATCCTTGGAGAAGGCTCACGTACCCCAGGAGGGAACAGGGACGCAGCGGATCACCACACTGCAACTCCAGGAAGTGCCATTTGATTTGTTGTCTAAGTAGATGGCGCCCCCTGGAGTTGTGCAGTGCATGGCCTGCACAGCAGTATGCGGCATACTCACCTCTGCAGTGACAGAGGCTAGGATGGTCTCCTGAGATCAGCACCGGGAGTTGGGTGGGTTTAAACATACATCTAAAGACATTATTTGGAACTGGAGGGAGCTGTCACAAAGTGAAGCAACTCAGGAGTAAAGTTAGGACCGCCAACCTCAGTGTTGGCTGTGGTGAACCTCAGAGCCCAAGCTACCTGTCTCCCAAGGGAAGTTGCCATTTTCAGCTCCAGTAGATGTGGCCATGCCTGGTCTTGCCTTACCATCTCATTTTCCAAGAGAAGCTAGACATTCGGATTTTAATGTGAAAAACAAAAAACCTTGTGCTTTTTCACTGTTGGCAACAAATTCAGATTTCTATCTTAAATACACCCATAAGCCAAATTAGCCAAAGAACTTCTAATTCACCACCTATGGCTTAGCCATGTTACCTGTGTCTAGAAATTTAGGGTTCGTCAACCAGGATGCCTTTATCAGACACAGGCTAGAGAATATGTACCGTGAGCTGTAAAGCAGTCACCAGACTGAAAAATGCTTTTGCACACTTAGCCTCATGGAGAAGGTTCTGTCAAAGGGAAAGTGGGATTCTCCTGAGGCCGGTTACCAAAGAAGGGCATCTGTGGCCTGCTTGCTCATCACCCCTTTCCATGGCAGCAGTGTTCTGCCTTAAGCCGTGTAGTTCGGCTACGAGAGGGGTTCCTCTCATGGATGCTGGGTGTGCAGGTAATCACATGCCCAGGTCCCAGCCTTTGAGATGTTTCCTAAGCTTGAATTTCTTTTTCCCTCCCCTAGATCTTCCTGGTTCGTAAATCCACCAAAATGCAGAAGAAAGTCCTCTCCCTTCGCCTGCCCTGTGAATTTGGAGCCCCACTCAAGGAATTTGCCATAAAGGAAAGCACATACAGTAAGTGGTCAACGGATGGTTAGGTCCCGGTGACACGAGGGCCTGGGGTCTTTGAGCAAGTAGAAGAGGAGAGAGCCTGCACTTTGAGACGGACAGACGTGGGTCTGTGTCCCTGCGCTATCGCCTGTCCCCAGGATGACTGGGCAGGTAACCTACCCTAGGAGCCTCGGTTTTCTTATCTGTGTAGTGTTAACAGTTCAGTTAAACACTTGTGTGCAAGGTTCGCATTCTACTGCCTGGCATATGGCAGGGGCCTAACAGAGGCTGGTTTCCTCACCCTCTTCCCAGTTATGCAGGGCGTGGTCCCCAGGTTTGCTGATGACTAAGCTGCAGGGTGGGCTGCACCACTGAGCCTTTTTATGGGCTCTCACGCCAAAGAGTATGTCTGCACAGCTCTGTGAATAGTCCCTGAGGGAACATGTTCCCTCTAGGCCATCACTGTTCAGTGTGCTATGAAAGGCAGCTGATCGTAGGCAGAATCTAGCCCTTTGGAAAAATGGACTGGCTGAAATTTTGGAGGGATAGTGGTCAGGGGTGTTGGTTTCTTTCTGCCGAACCATGGTCATTGGAAATCTGAAATCTTGGAAGGCCAAGTTTTCAATGGAAAAGGGAACAAACAGTCCTGATGTCCTGCCAGGCTCCCAGCGGCAATCAGAAGATGGACCTACACCCCCAAGGGGAAGGCTTCACTGAGCCACAGGTGAGCAAGCTGAGGTGTGAAGGCGAGTTTGGATGCTGGTCAACTGTCCAATAAGATGATGGAGACCAGGTTCTCGTTATAACCTGAGCAAGCCTCAGTCCCTGCCTTTGAAGGAGCCGAAGGTCCTGAGACCAATTTCAGGGCAGATACTGGCTTCCACTCAGCCCAGAGTTCATAGTCTTGCTGAGCCCAGGAGTCATTAACTGGGTCTGGAGGAGGTGTTTCTGGAGCAGCCTCTCTGTGATGTATGACTGGCCTCAGGTCCCGTGATGTTTTCCCTCCAGGCCTCTCCCAAGGTCCCTGGCTTCAGGGAAAAGCTTCCACGTGCAAAGTCATCTGAGCAGTCACTGAACCTGGCTAATGATCCGCCGGTTTATTTACATTAGGAGGGAATCAGAAGGTAGATTTCAAACCCACCATCTGAAAGGCAATGAATTAAATATTAAATGAAGAAAGGTGATTCTGAGTTGGCTTTTGAAGCTCAGCTAGCCAAGAAGTAATATATCTAAGTGGTTTTTTGTTTGTTTTTTTAATTATATATTTACTTTTGGCTGCATTGGGTCTTCGTTGCTGCACACGGGCTTTTCTCTAGTTGTGGCGAGCGGGGGCTGCTCTTCGTTGCGGTGCGTGGGCTTCTCATTGCGGTGGCTTCTCTTGTTGTGGAGCACGGGCTCTAGGCGCGCAGGCTTCAGTTAGTTGTGGCTCACGGGCTCAGTAGTTGTGGCTCACGGGCTCTAGGGCGCAGGTTCAGTAGTTGTGGCACACGGGCTTAGTTGCTCCGCGGCATGTGGGATCTTCCCGGACCAGGGCTTGAACCCGTGTTCCCTGCATTGGCAGGAGGATTCTTAACCACTGCACCACCAGGGAAGTCCCCTAAGTGGTTTTTAAATCCCTTCTAACAGCCAAAGTTAACCATGATAAGTTAGCCTGCAAATCCCTCCTTCCCCTCCCGCAATAAGTACAGTTAGTGTTTGTACTTTAAACTTTTCTTGTTCACCTGAGGTCCCTCCCTGGCTGAACGATTTTCCTCCCTATTTTGTAAAGACTTTTATCACTTCCCTAGTCCTCTCCAGGTGACTTAAAGTGGCTGAAAGAGCTAGTCTGAGCAAAGCATTAACCTGCCTATGACTGATTACCACCAGGCCTCAGTCCCACCAGTCCCCCTTCCCGGCCAGGGTCTACCTTCTCTGCAAATTGAGGTGCACTGAGAGAGGAAGAACTGGCTTTAAAAACATAAGATATTTTGTAATAACATCTGGACAGTGTGTTTCATAATAAGTACCACCTCATATCTGTGTAGACTTCTTTCACATGTTACTCCATTTTTTTTAATGTTTATTTATTTACTTATTTGGTTGCGCCAGCTCCTTAGTTGCGGCATGCGGACTCTTAGTTGCAGCATGTGTGTGGGATCTAATTCCCTGACCAGGGATTGAACCTGGGCCCCCTGCATTGGGAACGTGGAGTCTTACCCACGGGACCACCAGGGAAGACCCTAAGTTACTATATTTTTTTTAAAAATTGCACTTCCCACTACTAATCCTTCTGGGAGACAGGGGAAGTACAGTTATGGTCCATTTTACAGATGAGAAAACCGAGGCTCAGAGAGGTTAACCTACCCCAAGTCCATTCCCTTTTACTTAACTCATGAAATTGTGGTGCACATGTGTGTGTGTTTCTGTTTCTGTGTCGTCTGTCTGTCGCTCATGGTATATGTGTGGAGGTATAGATGTGTTTTGGGTGCTACAGAAATAGTAAGCGAAATAATACAACATAAGCAAGTAATAAGCAAAATAAATGAGGCTATGGAAGGGAGAGAAACTCGTCTGATTGAGGAAATCTTCACACAGCTGAGGCTCTTTGGAATGTTGCTGGAAGAATGGCTGCAGGGGTGGCATTTCGGCAAAGAGGGAGTGAGGAGTGGTTGGCAAATACATGAGTTTTTGAAGTCAAGCCGCTCTCTGTTCCATCATCTAGAAGATGTAGGAAATGGCACACCGTCTTGCCAGAATATTTCTTGCACGCTTGCACGCTTGGTGGTGGCGGTGGGAGTGGGTAGGGGCTAAGTAAATGAATTTTAGAATCTTCCCTACAGAGTTGAACTCAAAGCTGATTTATGAGAACCCCGTGTTATCCTCCAAGCCTCGAGCTCCTTCTCTGCCTTGTGTCTGTACCAGAAGTGGCCCGTTTTGGCAAAGAGGGTTGTGACCCAGGAGGTCCGGCCCGGGAGGGTCAAGGGCCGGTGGGGCCTTGGTGTCCCCCAAGCCCTGTCTCCTGATGGCTTCTCACTCCAGCCAGTCTGGCCCCTTCACCCTGCCCAGCTTTGCGTCCCAAACTTTAAAAAAAGATAGCTGTGTCATTTGAGTCTGCGCTGGTCTGTTTACCAGGCACTGGAGCACGTGCTCCAATGAGTCAGGGGCCAGACTTCTAGGCCCCCAACCCCTCCCCTGGCCTGTGTCTGGCGACCGCACAGCTGTTTCCCATCAGCCGTGCGGGAGTCGGTCAGGGAGCACAGAGATGCTTCTGCCCTCGCAGCAGGCAACATCCAACATTGAGGGCCTTTCCTTTCCCAGGATGCGCTCAGGGACACTCAGCTGGTTTCCAAACTCTCTCTTTTCCAGCCTTTTCCCTGGAAGGCTCAGGAATCAGTTTTGCGGATTTATTCCGGCTCATTGCTTTCTACTGCATCAGCAGGTAAGGCCTCTTCGTCTCCCGATTTCAAGCCCCTGCTCGGCGTGTGCACCATCACTGGCCCCCGGGTTTCTTGATTCGTCCCGGGCGCAGGGCTCTGGAAGGCTTGTCACCTATTGAATGTCCCTGGAAGGATTGGCCCCTGAGGTGAAAGGGTCACCAGGCCCCCTGTGCCAGGCTTAAGATCAGAATAACTAGCCCAGCCCCTCTAAGTGTAAAATAACACGCACACGCAGAAAGGGACCCGTGATGGAAACGTGTAACGTTTAAAGGTCCCTGATAATGTTTCTGAAAAACCCCCAGTGGATGCAGTTCATCTAGAAATGTGGTTCCTTCAACCAGCCCATAAATCTTGCATCGCTCTCCTTCAGGCCCGCTGGGTACCCCTGTCTTTTTTGTAACTAAAGGGACTGTTTCAGTCTACATGAAGCCAAGCCCCAAGTCCCGATGTTAACAAGTGTCAGGAGAGTGCAAGTTGGGGAAGGCTTTCTTCTTTCTTTCTTTTCTGTGAGCCATCCCAGTTTCTCAAGTCAAGGGTTCTTTCCATGAATGAGGCTCAAAACTCATTGTCTGCAGGGGTCGATGTTGCCTCCCCTCACGTAGCCTGGCTCAGTTGGCCTCCTTGGCTTTTCTTGTGCATCTGTCGCAGCCGATAGAGCAGAGACGGGCTAGATCCTTGGGGGTTGGGGGGAGGGTAGGCACCAAGCTGTCCACTCCTGGAGGTCCCCAGGCCAGGCCAGCCGAAGCTGCAGTCAGTGGCCTGACGGGGGAGGGCACTTCCAGAGGGGGAGCCCAGTGGGAAGAAGGGGGGTGGCTTCCTCCAGAATGGGACCAGAGCCCTGTGAGTGCCCTGCAGGGGCCGCCACCTGCCAGGGTGTGGGCAGGAGCCCTCACCTGTGCGAGGAAGTCCGCTCAAATCTAGGAGGCCAGTGCAGAAGCCCTCACATCCCCAGGGATGCACACCTGCCCTGGCGTGAGCCCGGCAGCCCCTGGGAGTGACTGTCAACCCTGGCATGACGGTCAGAGGTGAGGCTGGCCGACATTTACACGTTACAGTTTGCTTCTTGACGAGCCTGCCATTGTTGTGAAAGATCATCCCACCTATAAAACAGGATTTGGCAGCCATGCACGAAAGATACCATCTCTCCCCTCGGTGGTCACTGTAAACTAAGTGCCGCTGTCTGGAGTCGCTTGGTGACTGAAGGGGACAGAGTACCTAGAAGCCTTGGTGACCCACAAAGCATGATGCCAACACAAGATGCTCACAGGCAAATCCCTACATTGACATTTTGTGATTAATAGTCAGTCTCCTCCTCTTTAGAGATATGACATATAGAGTAAAAAATATTAAAAAAATAAATCTAGCTTATGCATGCATTAAAACTCTTGAGTGAAACGTTTATAGAGAAGATGGCTTTATTTTGTCTGTTATGCAAGTTTTAGAACCAGGGTTAGGTGAGAAGGAGGCACCCCCTCTTTTGTGTGTGTGTGTGTGTGTGTGTGTGAGTGAGAGAGAGAGAGGAGAGGCTGTGTCATGCCCTTGGCTGGCACGGCGGGAGAGTACTCACGCACATCTAATTTTCTAGTAGATCAAAGCCTAAAACCACCCATTAGTGAATGACAGGTGTGGTTTCCTGTCATCTCTGTCATTAAGGAAAACCCAAACCAATTATGCAATATTTAGGCTCTAGGTACTGCATTGGGCAAAGTAAAACCTTAAAATAAACGTAGGTTGGTTTTGTTATGTGTGGCTTTCCTCCCAATTGCCTAAAGAAAGTAGGTTTTCATTAAGTGGGTACAGCCATGGAAATACATATTTGCATGATGCTTTGGCGTTACAAAATTCTGGTCTCAATAGTCTTCATTTAACATTATAATCAGGGCCATGGCCTCTCCTGGGTCCGGCAGCAGCTCTTATACAAACGCTGCATCCCCTGACGCTGCACCTGCTTCATCCAGAACAGATGCAAGTGGACGAGGTGCTCACAATGTTTGGGGAGAGATGAAAGGGTCTCCTGGAAGCAGGAGGTGACCCGGGCTTAATACCCCAGGAAAGAGGAGCCTCCCGACTGCCAACTCCTAGCATTTATGTGAGCCCTCGTGTAACAAACCTTAGTAACAAACCTTACTAATTTGTTATTCATTGTCAACAGCCTCAAGGGTTCCAAAAGTCTCCAGTCATCCAGATTTAATCTGATTCAGCCTACAGTGTTGCCCAATCTTACTGTAAACGACTAGTTGTTTTGTATAGTTATTTTCTTCAGTGGAAATCTTCAGCTCATCTTGTGTTGACAAAACACAGGCAGGAGCTCCGAGTTTGGTCCTCACGTTCTCCACCCCAGCCACGGGGGTTGGGGGGGGGGTTGGGGGTGGGGGTCTCCTTGCTGTTCTTCATACATGCCAGACCCTCTCCCACCCCAGGGCCTTTGCACCTGCTGCTCCTTCTGCCTGGAATGTTCTTTCCCTCATAGTTTACTTCCTGGCCACCTTTAGATCTTCAGTCAAATGCTACCTGCTCACGGGGCCTTCCCTGGCCAACTCTCACACTTGAACCCTCTTTATTTTTCCCCTTTTGTGCTTTACTTTTATCCATGGGGCACATCCCCTTCTCGTGTATTCTATGAATTGCTTTATTGTTCTCTGTCTGCTGGCGTCTGCTGGAGTGAAGCTCTGTGCAGGTGGGGGCTTTGTCTGTTTTGTTCCCAGCACCTGGCACATCACAGATGACCATAGACTTTGCTGGATGGATGAATGAATTCTTTCTTTGTAACACCAGTACCACCACTGAAAAAAATAAGTCCTTTTCTGATAAGTCACCCTTGTCATTGCATATTCATTCATCCATTTATTCAAAACACATTCTCTCCCTGTGTGTGTCAGGCAAGGCCCTGTGCTGAGCCCCGTGAGGATTTCATCAGTGCTGAGAGCATGATCCTAACCCTTGTGCATGAAGATGAACAAGTGCTTTTTAAGTCTGCCTCTGCCCTTTCGGAGAAAGCAGGAGGTCATGATGGCGACGCTATGCCCTGGCCGCAGCAGGACCCTGGTGCCAGCCCAGCTCCTTCCTCTTGGGCCTGCTGGTCTGTGATGCTGCAGTGCATGTGTTTCCTGGTCTACACGTGGCGCGATGCTGCTTGGGGGCAGGATTGTCACATGAGCTCCTTTAGATTTGCCTTTCTGCTCAAAGCATGGCAGGGAGCTTGACAGAAATGCCCAACCTCCGGCCTCCCCCAGACCTGCTGAGTCAGAGTGCAGCCTCACAAGACCCCCAGGGATTCAGGTGCACATTACAGTTAGAGAATCACTACCTTAAGACTCAAAAGGGAGTTTTGTCCCCAGCACACAAAGGACAATGCATGGGCTGTAGCTGGAACACGTCACAAATAAAACCAACAGACATTCATTGAGAATCTGCCGTGCGTAAGGCAGTGGGGGTAATACATTTTGGTTTAGGATCACACATTCCTGCCCAGGGAGTCGGGGCCCAACATTCAGAGCATCTAGCAAATCAATACCGAATGTGTTATTTGTATGATGGATCCACCAACATAGTTAGCGATTCTGCTATTAACTCTAGATACGGCTTAGCTACCCAGGAAGGCAATTTGGTCCTCGCTGCAAATACTGAAACCATGCGGGCTTGTCTCTCAGCCTGTCCTGCGTGTGTTAACACAGGCAGGAGTAGTGATCCCACAGTCCTATCAGTAAAGACAAGTCTGGTTGGGTATGCTGTGATGTCTGTGTAGGACATCTGAAATAGTTTAAGCTATAGACAAACAATGGGGACCTACTGTATAGCACAAGGAACTATATTCAGTATCTTGTAATAACCTATAATGGAAAAGAATCTGGAAAAGAATATATATGTATAAAACTGAATCACTTTGCTGTATACCTGAAACACGTTAAGTCAACTATACTTCAATTAAAAAATAAAACAAAAATAAATAGTTTAAGCTAAAACATCTCTAGGATGGAAATGAAAGCAAGAGACAGAACAAGACATGTAATTACATGTATTCTCTCTTTTGAAAAATCAGGGACGTCCTGCCGTTTACCTTGAAGTTGCCTTATGCCATTTCAACAGCCAAGACTGAGGCTCAGCTTGAAGAACTAGCCCAACTGGGACTAAGTAAGTGGGTGCCCCTGCCCAGTTTCTCTTGATGTGAATGCATGGAGCAGAGCCAATGGCAGATGATACATCGTTGCATCAAAAAGCAACCCTCATCTCCATGGTAGAACTCCATGAGGCCCTGAGTCACACCTTCTGAGAGTCTTTTTCTAAGTCAAATCTCCAACCAGCTCTCAGAGGCAGGTGCCGAGTTTGCCCAAGTAGCCCACGAATTCTCCCCAGCATCTCCCATCGATGAGTTTGAGCTCCCCAAAATTCCAAGTCTTAAGGTAAGGTGAACCTCTGTCATGGGTCCTGCCCTTCTGTGGCATCTTGCTGGGGAAAGGCCGTGCCTGATGGATGGGGAAAGCCAGTGCAGGCACCTCCCGTGCATGAGTTTTATTCTAGAGGAACACACGGTGTTGATGGCACTTCTGTGCTTTGAGGAATTTGACAGCGCAGGCTTCCAGAGTAACATCTGTCTCAGTTCCTCTCTTGCTCAGTTCCGGCCCTGGTGTTCTGGGCCACGTCCCTTACGCCGCTGTGCATCCTCACTCTGGCCAGCTGGGCACTCGCTTCCCCTCCTGCCCTTTGCCAATGCCCCTCAACCCAGCCCCGTGGCGGGCGGTGGATGGCAGGGGCTCAGGACACACCACTCCCCCAGTGTCACTTCTTGGTTCTGTTGCCCTGGGGAACCCGTGTGGGTTTAACTTTCACAAAAAATGTTTTCCTCCTCGATGGGAAGGGGGAATTCTCTTAAGATTTGGGGGCTTCAGTCTTCAGATAGACGAACAACCAGGCCATAGTATTTGAGTTTATATACCAGTATATAGTATTTGAGTTTGGGATTCTGAAGTGCAAGTACCAGGATTCCTAGGACCTAAGAAACTGTGATACTTGACCCAGCAAATAAGAAATATATGTGTCCCTCCTTTGGCCAGTTTGCCCCTAAATCTAAAGAACTTGTTCTGAAGCAGGTACCATTGCCAAGAGAGCCTACAAAATGCATAGAGAAGCCTGGAGGTAGATTCACATTCCCCTCTGAAACTTGGATTGTTTCAGAAGAATTGCCACATGCATCTGAGGCCTGTCTGACGGGCAGCTGGGTTTCAGGATTGGGAAATAGAATCCAGGTAAAAATATCAGGGCTGCATAAATGGCCCTGCTGAAAAGTCACACCATCTCTGCCACCGAGTTTTACACACCTTTGGAGAGAGTTTAAAACATTTCCTGAGTTTAAGATCAGATCATCAACTAGGTTACAGGCCTCTCGAGGACATGCACCAGGTCTCCGTTTCCTCTGGTGACCTCCATCCCCAGGACTCCTGGCTCGGTGGTCAGCCTGCTGTGTGTGCTTCGTGCCAGGGCTCCAGGACCGAAGTATCAGGGACAGCACTTGTGCCCTGCAAAGATTGAAGCAGAAAGATCTTGCTCTGGTGGCCACTCACCGGAAGCAAATAAGGTCTCATTAATAGATACTCAATGTGTAACTGTCAATGTGCACCTTACTCGTTTCGTGAAGAGACAGTGCTTTAAAAAATTCTGTACCTCATTTATTTGTTTGTCCAACAAGTCTTTCTGGAGGGTCCGCTATGTGGCAGGCCTTATGTCCCACAACAAGGGTTCAAAGATGCATAGGGTCCCTCCCTCTCCCCCACTCCCCAGGTTTAGTCTGTATGGGAGGAACACATAACACGGGAACTAAGTGTTCTAAGTTTGTAAAGTCTTACAACGGTGGCAGCGGGACTCTAAGGAGGACGCAAAGGAGGCGAGAGCTGCTCTACACTGGCCAGTAGAAATAGATGTAAGGCAAGCCAGTGTGTACCTTTAAATTTTCTAGTAGCCACATGAAAGAAAATTAAAGGTGCAATTAATTTTTACAATTTATTTAATGTGATATCTGCAATGTTATTTCAATATATCATCCCTATTTTTTAAAGTATTGATCAAATATTTTACCTTCTTTTTTTCATGCTAAGTGTTTGAAATCCAGTATGTATTTTATCCTTATAGCACATCTCTATTCAGGCACTAAATTTTTGTCAGAAATACATGGATCTGTATTTAGATTTCGTTACCTTTACAATTGAAAAAGTAGTTTCACATAAAGTTTCACATACTTAAGAGTTTCCCAGTAACTGAATTGAGTGTCAGTTTTTACATTTAAATTGATTTACCTGAAATAAATGGAAAATGGAGCCCCTCCGTTCATGAGCTGGATTTCAAGCGCTCACTGGCCACAGGTGGCTGCTGGCTCCCCTATTGGACAGCACAGACCTAGAGGGAAGGAAGGATGAGAGAAAGCGGGCGACACAAGTCAAGGTCAGGCATGTTCCCAGCACAGACAGGGCAGGACCAGGGCTCCCAGCCTCAGCCTCTCCCCAGGCCCCTGTGACCAGCCATTCTGGGCCCTCGGGAAAGAAACACAGTTTCAGCAAACACAACAAGGCAGAACTGTAGAGACAATAACCTCTTCCAGATGGAAATTACAACAGGTGTTCATCACCACCACCGCGTCCCTCGATTTGTGTGGAAAACAGACCCGTCTGTCAAAAGGCGCCCAGGCAGTACGGCTGCAGTCAGCGATGTGCACCACTCCAAAGAGTGCTGAGCATCAATAGCCAAGGCCAGGAGGTTGTAGGATTTGGGAAGGATGGGCAGCAAACCACAAAGATGGATGGGCGAACTTGCACTTAACCTTTGCATGAGCTGGCTGTCCTGTTTTTTGCTGATGGGACCCATGAGTGTATTTTTCCTCCTTTTGGGTTTTAATGCTGAATGTGTCAAACCCCAGGCAGATTGTGTAACGTCCGCCAGCGCCCAGCTGCTGGTCCTGCCCATTAAAGGGGAACTGCGGGCCCCCTGCGGAGGGCACCCCGGGAGAAGGAATCAGAAAGGATGCTGCTGCTTGGTAGGAGGACTTGGTCTTTGTGGAGCAAGTAGGGAGTCCCATGGCCTTTTCCGGGCTCGCACTGTAACCACCCCAGTTCCTTTTTCCTCACCTGGGGAAAGGCCTGGCCGGCTCAGTGCCACAGCCAAGCCATCTTGCAAGGGCTTTGAAGGTGAAAAGCCTCCGGAGCCTTCCCACGAGCCGGCAGCTGGGCCTGGCAGCATTTCCACCCTTTCCAGTAAAGGAATGCAGTTAAAAAAAAAAGAGAGAGAGACAGAGAAAGAAAGAAAGAAAGAAAGAAAGAAAAAAACACCACACTCCAGTGTAGCAGCGCCTCCCCTTCCAAAGCTGTGCATTGCCAGGCAAGTGTGATTTTTTGTGAAGGACTGGCCGAGTGCACTGTATTTACATTCTTGTGTTCACTGATAATGACTTTCAGATTTTTGGAGCTCTCCAGCTGACAACAAACCCCCAAACCCTCCACCTCCCCATAGGCCTCTCTCCTCCGACGGTGTGGGTCCTGCCTCGCGTCAGCTCTGCCTTATAAATGGAGTGCATTCTATAAAAACCAGGACGCCCTCGGAGCTGGAGTGCAGCCAGACCAACGGAGCCCTGTGCTTTATTAATCCTCTGTTCTTCAAAGTGCACAGCCAGGAGATCGGCGGAGGCCCGAAGCGGCCCTGCACCCGGACTCCCCCCGACGCGAATGGCACGGAGAGGCCTCGGTCCCCCCCACCCCGGCCCCCGCCCCCCGCTATTAATAGTGTGCACGGCAGCCCCCAGCTGTCCGGGCCCGCGGCCCCCGCGAGCATGCCGGAAACCGTGGCCCATCACCAACACGGCGACGGAGCTCGGATTGGAGCGAAACCAACCCCCGTCCCTCCGCCCCGGCTCAAGAAGCAGGCGTCTTTTCTCGAGGCAGAGGGCGGCGCCAAGACCTTGATCGGCGGCCGGCCTCGCCCGGAGCCCGCGGCGGGCCCGGCCGGCGGCGCAGGTGGAGCCCCGGCGGCGGCGGTGGAGGCGGTGGAGGAGGAGGAGGCCCCGCGGGATTGCACAAGGGCCCGGCCCGCCGCCGCCCCTGCATCCCCATCCCGGCCCCCGTGGCGCGGAGGCCGACAGAGGCTGAGTGACATGAGCATTTCCACTTCCTCCTCCGACTCGCTGGACCTGGACCGCAGCATGCCCCTGTTTGGTTACGAGGCGGACACCAACAGCAGCCTGGAGGACTACGACGTGGAGAGCGACCAGGAGACCATGGCCCCCCCCATCAAGTCCAAGAAGAAGAGGAACAGCTCCTTCGTGCTGCCCAAGCTCGTCAAGTCCCAGCTCCGCAAGATGAGCGGGGTGTTCAGCTCCTTCCTGACCCCCGAGAAGCGCATGGTGCGCAGGATCGCCGAGCTGGCCCGCGACAAGCGCACCTACTTCGGCTGCCTGGTGCAGGACTATGTGAGCTTCCTGCAGGAGAACAAGGAGTGCCACGTGTCCAGCACGGACCTGCTGCAGACCGTCCGGCAGTTCATGACCCAGGTGAAGAACTACTTGTCCCAAAGCTCGGAGCTGGACCCCCCCATCGAGTCGCTGATCCCCGAAGACCAAATAGGTGAGTACCCACCTTGCCTTTAAATATATATATATATAATCGCTTATATGTGGAATCAAAACAAAACAAAAAGACCCAGATGAACTTATTTACAAAACAGAAAGAGACTCACAGACATAGAAAACACACTTACGGTTACCAAAGGGAAAGGGGGGTAGGGATAGATTAGGAGGTTGGGATTAACAGATGCACAGTGCTCTATATAAAATAGATAACCAACAAGAACTTACTGTGTAGCACAGGAAACTATACTTAATATTTCGTAATAACCTATATGGGAAAAGAGGCTGAAAAAAATATATATATATCTATATATCTGAATCACTTTGCTAGACACCTGAAACTAACATGACATTGTAAATCAACTATACTTCAATAAAACTACAGCAAATATATATATATATATGTAGCCTGGCAGGACAGCGCATCCTGTGTTAGTTCTCTTGGAGGGAGTTTTCTCTGGAGTTCGAAACGGCAACACACTGCAGCCCCTGGGCTGATTTGAACTGGAAACACAGCTTCTTGAAGGAGATTTCACGTTATACCTGACTTGGCTGCTATGCGCCAGGCTTGGACATGTTTGGGGTGGGGGGTGACCGATGGGAGCGGCAGATGGGTCTGTTCAGGGATGGAGCTTGCCTTCTGAGGGTCCGGTTGCCCACCTGATTTTGTGCTGTGTGTGTGACACGACTGTTGAGGGTCTCCTGAAGGTGCGTCTCTGCAGGTTGTGTGCAAGGAAAAGGCGTTTTTGCTGTCTTCTGAAAGGCGGGGGGTTTGCGCTGCTTTGGTTGGGAAGTGCCCTTTTTACCCTCAGAAGAGGGCAGAGCCCACGGTGTGCAGCTGGGTGAGTTTCCACAGGGAACAAGCCCCAGCTCAGCAGAACATGACAGCATCCAGAGCCCCCTGGGACCCCCGCCTTGTCCCCCTTCTCCCCAGAGAGTAACCGCCTTGCTGGCTTCTCATCACAGAATTCAGTAAGTAGCACTGTTAGGGAGTAGGCAAAAAAAAAAAAAAAAAATCAAAGGGACAAGTTGGTTTGTGTACCTTTAAACTAAGTAACATATTTGGAGGTCACATGAAAGGTGTTTTCTCCAAAGTCAAGGGGAAATACTTTCTTTATAACCTCATTGGAGGGCTGAATTGCTAGTGGTTACTTTGGCCAAGGGGAAATTGAATTTGGCAAGCCATCTTTTTTTTCCAGGGCGAGAGTGTTAAGGGATTTTTTTTTTTTTTTTTTAACTTCAGAAGATTGACTCTGAAAGGCTAATTTCAGAGACCTCATTCACTGGGCAGCAGCAGCCAAAAGATCTACCAAACATTTCCAGGCAGTTCATAAAGCAAAACCCCAATTTCTCTTTCTGATTGGGTCCGTTTGACGAAAGTAGTAAACAGTGTGTGGTAGCAAGTGGTGTCTCTCTGTCTCTCTCTCCTTCCTTCTCCCTGTCTCTCCCTCTCTCTCCTGTGGGTTTCAGCAGCTTTTTGATTTTCTCACAAAGGAATCAAAGCCTTGTTTGTTTTCCTATGGCTTGTGCCTGGGTTGATGGGGCGTGGTTAGAGCTGGGCTGCTGGAGAGAGCGCTGGAAGGAATGTGCCCCAGGATGTGCCTTAGAGATGGAAACGCCTTCGGGACAACAGAATAGCCACCCAGGCCCCCTCTGTCCCCGCCCCCCCAGAGCCTGCCTCTCCGAGGAGACCAGCTCAGACCCCGAACCGGCAGGAGCAGCTTCCTCTGCGGGCGCTGATGTCAGCCCTGGGCTATGTGACCGGCAGCGCCAACCAGCCCACGGAGAGGAGGCTCCTCCCTGGGGAACCAGGCCTTCCCTTCCTTCCCCGCCGATGCTGTGAGCACCAACCAAAGCGCCCATCCCGGGACGCTCTCCTGCCGGCTTCTTTGAGGGTGAAGTTCAGAGAGGGTACTTGCTCTTGGAGCACCAAATCTCCTTTTCTCCAAAAACAAATTTGAATTTGGCCAGCAGTCTTTGCTGCAAACACTTTGCTGCTCCGGAAGGATGCAGCTTTCCATTTAAAATCTAAGGTCATAAGGAGAAGGGAAGCTGACGTCTAGGGCGCCCCTGATTTGAGCTAGGCCGCCTGTCCAAGCGATGGCAGTGGGTCCTGGCCTCAGCCCAGTGAAGCAGGCATCCGTGTGCCATGTAGCAAGGCAGGGCTCTGCCAGGTGGAGCGGGGTGTCCCAGGGCCACGCCGGCCAGGAATTAGCCCGTGCAGCTTCTGAACTTCCTTCTGTTGGATTCAAAGGCTTACCCTCGGTGGAGGCAGCTCAGACCGAAGCTGTCTATGGAGGTGTAGGTGTGCCCAGCCCAAGCACTACCTCACTTTTTTATTGGTTCGTTTTGGTTTTTTAGGCTTTGCATTAAAGCAGACACTTCATCATATCTGTTGCTTCCCCAATGAAACCATTATTCTGTTTTGAAAAGTGCAGTGAATGTGCTGGGCCTTTAAAATTAAGAGGAAGGCGAGCCAGAGCAGAAGGTGACCCGAGGAACTCATCATGCGCCCAGCTGGAGGGAAAGATGTGACCCTAATTATTAGAAAACCAATCCCCTTAAATGTGCACATTTAGATTAGGACCCTGGCAAGAAAATGGACTTAGTCTAATTGTCTGCTTTACATATTCCTAAATGAAGGGCTCACTAGTTTACTAAAAACTTGTTAATACAGTGATTCCTTTAAGCCTCGTAACCAACTCAAGGTTGGTACATTTGTGTAGATTTTGTTCACGTTTTGCAAATTCAGGAATGGATGCTGAGATGTATATAGTGACTTGCAGAAGGTTATGCTGCTGGTAGGTAGGGGAGCTTGGATGCAACCCCCATCTCCTCTCGGTTGTCTGCTCATTCACACCAGTCTCACTTCCTGGGAGGTTGTAATTCACTTTGAATGGATTCACTTGAATGCCACCCCCAGAATTCTAAGCCTCAAATTTGTTCAGAACAGGTGTCTACTGATGCTCAGAAGTCTTTTCAAGAATGCCAGTTGGGTTTCTCTGCTTCAGAAAAAATCTAGTCCTGCCCTCCTTTCCCACAGCTTCTGAGGGAGAGAGCTCTGAACTAGGAGGTGGGAATTTAAAGCCTAGATTTACAGAATTCCATCCTGAAAACAAGGAAGTTGGAGGAGGTATTTCACTGCTTTAACCCACGTATTATTAGCGCCATCATTCATATGCGAAAAATAACCATGTGAATGCATGGATGTATGCGTTTAGTGTTTGGATACAGTGCTAATCTTCTTCAGAGAGCGGTTCTTCAGTTGCATAGAGAAAAGCCAATGAAAAACCCAAATCGCTCTCCCCCACTGCCACTTTGTCCATGTGCTCCTGTCACAGCCCTGTAGGTCAGCACTTTCTAGGTGAGAATAAAATGATAAACAATCTCAAAGATGAAAAACTACCAGTCTAAATGGTTGTGCCCTATCTTGGAGAATTTGAATTCTGTTTAGACCACTCTTTAAAGCACTGCCACTCAAAGCCCTGACATTTAGAGGTTCTTCAATAAGAACCTCTTGGTTGATTGACATCAGCTTTGCTCTTCTGATTGGAGGATGAGATGAGTTCCCATGAGAGCCAGCTCTTTCTTGATTCCAGGGCCACATACTGTGTTTCCCTTGTGGGGACCTCTCCACCCCCGACTCTGCAAAAGTGGTACATGGAGGGACAAACGACTGCTTTAACAAAGTGTGTAAAAGACCGCTTGGCATTTTCCTCAAAAGCCCAGGATCGCTGACTTCATGGACAGAGTGAGGTGTACTCACCACCAGTGTGTCCAGCCCTGTAAGGTACTGACAAGTGCGACATCACTTGTTATCCCAACACGTGCTCCTCATTGGTGGGTTTTCACATCACACCACTCTTGCTTCAGTCTCTTTCAAACAATGCGAGAACTTAGTCCAAACTTGCTGGTCGTGAAATCTACACTTTGCAGAACTTGTTGCATTTTTGTGGTTAGTGTTTTGATTTTATTCAAGCAAAAGAAGTTTTACTTCTGATTTGATGTTAATCTTGGGAAATCCCTCTGTTTTCAAGTCTTGTTTCAAGAAAAACAAAAATTTTCCAACTCCAAAAATGTTAGTAATCCCAAATTTTCTATTTCATTCAAATTGCCCACAGACGATCAACAAAGATACAAATAAGCCAACTGTATTCCTAAAAGTCAATAATGAAAAACAAGACGATATATTGTTTTGCTTTCTTTAATGGCTGTCAAAATGTGTATTTTCTCTGAAGAGCATTTCAATTATTTGAAGAAAAAGTATCCTTAAACTCGATTCCCACATATTTCAAAGAGAACATCAATTTACTTATGTGTGTGTGTGTGTGTGTGTGTGTTTTTAATAGAGAAATGATACTGAAATGTGGTTAATCACCAGAGAGCATAGCATGAATAAGAAAGGAGATCTGAAATCATTCCTGGGGTGTTAAACAATTAAAACTACTTTGCTTCAGATCTTTTTTTTTTTTTTAATGAAAGTTGTGGCCAGAGAGGCATATTGGCGCCAAGTTGAGATTAAAACCTTGACTCTGACTTCTGATCTAGTCCTTGTGTCCATATCACCTGCAAGGAGTCAGTCTCTTTGTACGTTAACAAAGGGTAGAGAGAAGGAGACAGACTGACCTCTTGCAGCATAGAAAAAGAATGCCTATAGTATTTTTGAAAATTAGTTTAAATAGATAGAAGACCGCAGCAAGAAGCCCCTCTTATTCTCCATGGGGCATCATTTGTTGTCTAATTTTTACTTCAGGGCGTCAGCATTGGGTTCATTATGTCATATCAAGTAAAAGAAGGTTCACAGCCCTGGAGTTAAGAATCTCTGCCCAGGGGTCGCTGCCTCTGTGATGCTCTGAGCAAGGGCACCGTCAGAGAGCTCTGCTCTCGAGGTGGGGAAGGGGGACGGCGTCACAGAGAATGAGGCACACGGAGGTGTCTGTGCTGGCGTGTTTCCTGACTCTATCCCTGGAATCTGCCGTCTCGAGAGAGAGAGAAGCACCTCCCTGGCAGGGAACGCCCCCAGGCAAGAGAGGACTCCACATGGGAGCTGAGAGCAGGAGGCAAGGCACACTTGAAGGACCAGGTGGACTGAAAGGGAAGCAGCAGAATCTTTGACACGGTTTCCATTACTCTGCTCCACAGAAAGGATGGCTCTGATTGGCTGTCTTGGTGAGGCCAGACCCCACAGAGGAGCCCTCATCCTCCTGGCCTCATGCCAGCCTTGCCTGGTTGGCCCAGCCTCCCGACAGGGACTACATCCTGCGGGGCCAGCCCTGCTCCCGCCACGGACATGGCGTCCGTGCGGGAGGTTCTCACTTATCATCCAGGCCCAGGGGGCTTCTTTGAGAAACTGGAAGTCACAGCCCACCGCCTCTGTTGAGTAGAGAGTATGTATCAAATGCATCCTGTGTTTTTAGTAGAACCAAGTGACAGCCTCCACAATAGTTTAAGAACACTTTTATGCAGAGGATCCCTTAAACCCCCTTACTGCCTCGGGAGGCCCCGTTTAGTATCCTCAGGTTTATAGATAAGGAAACAGAGCCTAGTGCCCTCAAGCCAGGATGCATGTAGGGCCGAAGCCAACTCCTGTGGAGGCCTTCCTGCCCCTCCTGTGGCGGCCACCACACCAGAGGGTCCTCCCGTCCACGTGACTCCTCAGTGACGGTGTCAGCCTGGATCACCAGCCCAAGGCCGAGCTTGCCAGATCTCTGCCGTATAAAAATGTCCCCCCCCCCCAGGACTTCCCTGGTGGCGCAGTGGTTAAGAATCCGCCTGCCAATACAGGGGACACGGGTTCGAGCCTTGGTCCGGGAGGATCCCACATGCCGCGGAGCAACTAAGCCCACGAACCACAGCTACTAAGCCCGCGTACCTAGAACCCGTGCTCCACAACAAGAGGAGCCACCACGAGAAGCCCGTGCACCGCAACAAAGAGTAGCCCCTGCTCGCCGCAACTAGAGAAAGCCCGCGCGCAGCAACGAAGACCCAACGCAGCCAAAATAAATAAATAAATGAAAAAAAAAAAAAGTACTCCCCTTTCCATACTCTGTTCTTCGGAAGGAGGCCCCTAGCACTGTCCACACTCAAGGGACGAGGGTAGAATTAAGTCCCACCTCCCTGAGGCCGGAGGGGCTGCATAAATTATTTAGAATTGTTCTGTAAGGAAGATGGGTCTCTTCTCCACTGCCTTCATTTTTAACAACCTTTTACTAGAAGGCACTGAAATAACTCTGGTGAATTTCGTCCATAAAACATTGCATGAATGTAGCCTCTATGTTTACAGAATGCCCTTCCTAGAAGCCCACCAAAACGAACAAAAATATACGTGAATGATCAACCACCACCCCAGTGCTTGTCATTTTTATTTTGGTCGTCTCTGCTGGGCTGGTGGGATCTTCCTTTAAGTGATAAAGCATCCTTTATCATTTATTATTTAAGGGCCATAGGATACCTTGCTGACAATCCTTAAAGCAAACCCAGGTTACAGGACATCCCTGTGGGGGCCTCTGGTGGCTGCCCCACACCCGAGCAAGGGACTCATCACTAGAGTCACACTTTCTGGATTCTGCAGGGCTAAGGAGAAGAAACATAGTTTTCATGTAGCCACCCTAAGGAGGATTTTCAGTTCCATTCAGAGGTCACTTGTGGAACACACGCTACATGTGGGCCTTGGGCTCAGGGCTGCAGACGGCTCACCCCACCCAGGTCTGGTGTGCAGAGAGCTTCTCCAGGAGGGAGGTCAAGTTTGCTCTGCGCCATGCGTTGCAGACTCAGCAAAGAGCTCCGAGGATGCAGCAAGGGGGAGCCGTGTGGGGAGGCAGGCAGGCGAGGCTTCCTGGGGATCCCTGTCATCGGGGAATGTGAGGAGCCTGCCAGGCACAGGGGACAGTGTGAGGAAAGGCGCAGCGGGCCGTTGGCTTCAGCGAGAGCGTGGGCTGCTCATTCGTGGGGATGTGGCGGGAAGAAGGGATGGAGGGCAAGTCAGGGCCCATCCCTAGAGCTGCCTGAGCCTTGAAGGTGCTGGAGAGCATTTTAGAGAGATCGCCCCGGGCAGGGTAAGAGTCACACTCTTCAACCGTCGCTCCAGCCCAGGTACCCGCCAGTCAAATCAGACACTGGCCAGAAACACCTGAGGATCCGTGTGACAGGCCGGGTGCCAGGGGCCTGGAGTGGGCAGACACAGGGCAGGGGCAGCAGCGTGACCCAGGCCCTCTGCAGCGAGTTGACCAAAAAGTGTTGGTGATGAGTTAAACCCACCCTTCATCCCACATGCTTGCTCATCTGCAATGGGGCTGGGGGCTGTCTGTTCCCATCGCTCTGAGACACACAGCTGCCCAAGACACCCGGCTCATCTGTGGTTTTGAGCTGTGAGATGGGGTCAGAATGAGGTAGTTACAAAGCACTGGGAGTTTCGGGGCAGGAAAACCCCGAGGGCCAGACTTCAGATCTTCTGTCCTTGTACCTGTGGATGGGAGGGGCTGCGGAAGAGTCGGAAGACAGGAGAGAGAAAGGTGTACCCTTGTCCTTTGGTATCTGAGGGGGGTTGGTTCTAGGACCCCCGTGAATACCAAAGTTCGAGGATGCTCAAGTCCCTTATATGAAATGGTGTAGTATTTGCATAGAACCCACGCACATGCTTCCTGTACTTTAAATCATCTCCAGATTGCTTATAATACCCAAAACAGTGTAAATGCTATGTAAATAGTTGACCATGTACAGCAAATTCAAGCCTTGTCTTTTGGAACTTTCCGAATTATTTTTTCCAGAATATTTCCATCCACGGTTGGTTGAATCCACTGATGTGGAACCCGCAAATACCGGGGGACTGACTGTACAGGAAGCCAGGCAACTTTTCTATTCATCAAACCAAGTAAACCACAGTTAATACAGAAAAAAACCAAACCAAACCAAACAGGCCTGAATCAGTAATCCTGGTGTCCTTTATCAAAGACATACACTTCACCGTGGAAAGGAACAGAGGGAACCGGTGATTTTTGCCCACTTACTAGGTGTCAGGTGCGTACGAGGTGCTCATTATGTAGGTCTCCCCCAGTCCTCCCGACAGTCCTATCAGGAAGCTGTGAGTGGTCCCATTTTACAGATGAGGAAGCTGAGGCCTGGAAAGCTCATCTTCTTCCCTCCAGGCCGCAAAGTAGAAAACCGCTCGTTTGGAGTTCACATCTGACCCGAGGGCCACTGGGACACAAGGTGGTCTGTCTGCTGTTCATAAGTAGTTTGTGCAGAGGGTTAGACAGGTGCTCCTGTGGCTGCCTGGGTGTCCCATCTCAGCTCGTTGAGAAGGGTGAATACATTTCCCAGCTGAAAGGTAGGGGTGGAGGGGGCAGGGGGTGGTTTAGAGTAAGTGCTCAGGCTGGACTGTGGTTTTAAGTCCCAGCTCGGCTGTTGCTGAGCTGTGTGTGCTTGGTCACGTGTCTTAACCTCTCTGTGCCTCCGCTTCTTCACCTGCAGTCGGGTTACCAGACACCGTTGTGCCCGCCCCAGTGACACTCACTCCCCTGCTGGATTTCCAGCTGCCAGCACCTGCAGCATTTTCCCGACACTTTCTGGTGCCACCAGAGCCCTAGTCCAGGGCGGATGGAAAGGCTGGGGGATTAACGCCCACCCCACCCTGGGGAAGCCACCCTCAGACAGGGACTGAAGGGAGCAGGTGTGTGAGTCCCTCAGCCGCCTCCCCTGGGGGGCCAGCTCTGAGGCACCCCTACGCTACATCTCCTCCCAGTGGTAACTCGGCATTGGCCGCCTCCCCCCATCTGGTACCAATGCTTCCTGGACTCCCAGGGGAACCACTCAAATCCTTTTGTGTCTGGGTGGGCTTCTGGGAGACCTCAAATGAAGACAAATAGGGGTTATGTACTCATGTCAGTGGAAGGGTAGTTTAAAAATGTGTAAAGTACATAAAAGTGCTTGGAATGCACTGAGTCGACATCAGCCCTGATCTTTAATCCAGTTGTGTAGCCAAAGGAAACTATGTTAGCACAGAAAGAAAGAACCAGCTCGTTTTGCCCTTCCTGTGCAGAGCAAGGCCCGTTGTGCCACCTCCTGGCTTCTTTGCGGTAGGAATGACCAGGTTCTCCACCGTCCAGGGAAAGTCATTTGACTGCTAAGCCTCGTGTCCATCTGCAAAATGAGGATGACGCTTGTTCCTCGTCATAGGGCTGGAGCAAGGGCTAAGATATAGCTCGGGCATCCGTACAGCCCCTTGTAACAGGAACTGTGCAAACAGACACCCATCAGTATTAGGGATGGTAAACGTTTGCATTTCACAGTTTGAGTTCCCTACAAAAAAGGCCCACCTCTTGCCAAAATACATTAGCTTCTATTTCTTCTACTTTACTTTCTTGAAAGGATAATCAGAATGCTAGAACTTGAATACACCAAGAGGCGGTATGACCTAACTTCATCTTGATCTTTGTCAAGCAGGTTGCGACCTGCTTCCTTTTGGACATCATGTCGTTTAGACTCTGGGTTCTGTTAGAGTCCCCGGAGAATGTTGAATATTATTTTATTTTGACAGTCGGTCAGGTTCAGAGTGCTACTTCTGTCTTGCCTGCCATGGGCGAGGAGTCGATGACGGTTCAGAAGTTCCAGGCGGTGATGGTGAGAGAGGTGAGGTGAGGTCACATGGCCAGAGTCACTGAGAAAGATGGAGACGGGCGGGCTGCCAGGCCGCCTCCTCGCACCCTTTCTAAGACACGCGCCTTCTCTGGACTTCATCTTCTGGGCTCTCGCTTCCCCTACGGCAGCAGTGGGTGAGCAGGAAGTGTTCAAATGAGCAGCTGAGTGATCCTGTCCTGTGATGGTTCCCTGTCTCAAGTCTGACTTTCTCTGGAATCTGTGCCGCTGATCAGAGTGAAGTAACAGACGTTAGGCTTCTGTCCTCATTCCTAAGAGGGGGGCGATCACTTCACAGCACCAGAGGCCGACACATTTAACTCTTCCTATAAATCACTGTGTTGGGTCACACTAGGACAGGGACCTCCAAGCCGATGCTCCTTAGTATTCCCCTCTATGGATGAGCTTTGGGGCCAGTTGATAGGATCTCTATAAATATTTTCAGAAAATGTATTTCCAGTTGGTGATTCAGTTAGCAGTTGGTTTCTAATATTCAAACTGTTGTAGCTCAAACAATTCTCCAGTATCTTCTTGTTTCTATGTTTGTAAATAAACACAGTTGACATAACCAGAGTTCTTGGGTTTGAATCCTGGCTACCCCTCTTGCTACCTGTGTGGCATCAATCTCCCTGGGTATCAGTTTCCTCATCTATAAAATGAATCATAGTCCTCCCGCCATGGGTTTGTTGGAGGATCTGAAAAGTCAGTGCGTGTGAAGTGCCTACAACAGCATTATTCTTGGGTTTAAAGCAACCGGAGATGGTAGAAAGAAACAGACAGTAGTAATTTATAAGCCACGTTGACCGATGTGTTCTTACCTTTTGTTCCGAGCTAGCCCACATTCTGAAAGATTTTTCTGTTCCTTTTGTTTCCTAAAATCATTTTTGCCCCTTGCTTCATGAGCAGAACCTTTTTTTCCTATTGGAGAGAACCAGCTGGGTACTGGGTCCCTGTCATTTGGCCTTTTTTTCTATTCATCACGTTTATTAAGGATTTGTGGGGGTAAAGAGAGGTAGTTAGGAATAAAGTCCTGAAAAAGAATGCAAAGAGACCAGTCTTCCTTATTTCTAAATTACGGCCTTTAAAAAATGTACTAAATTTGTTTTTGTTTTTTTCATTTGGGATTTTAAGGGAATGGGCACATGGCAATGGGCTGTAGGTTTCAACCCTCCTAGCAGATTTCCACAGCCCCATTTGCTCCTAAGAGTGGAGTTTATGGCACAAAGGCCAACGTCCCTTCCCTGGGGACAAGGATGAGTTGCTTAGGGGACCCACTCAACCTGCTGATGACGAGCTTTCTGCTGTCGTCCCCGGAACAGCGCACGACCTTTCGGAGATGATTTGTGCGCATGCTCTGGCCCAGAGGTGACCAGCCTTGCTCGGAAGTTAAAAGTTACCCTTGGGGTTCAAGGTCTCCAGGTGTTTTCTGTTGGTTTGATTTATCCACATGGTTCTTGAGGTTTAACTTATATCCACAAAGTGTGCGAATCTCGAGTGCTCAGCTTGACAATTTTCACACCTGTAGCCACCACCCGGATCCAGACATCAACCGTCTCCATCCCCCCAGAAGTGCCCCCCACCCCCAGCCCTGGTTATTCCTAAGGTTGACTGCCATCCTGACCTGTCATCGTAGATTGGTTCTGCCTGCTCTTGAACTTTATGTATAAATGATGTGCTAAAGGAGACGCTCTTCTGTGTCTGGCTTCTTTCACACAGATTGTATCTTGCAGACTCAGCCAGTTGTGTCTGGAGCGGCAGTGTGCTCTTCCTCATGGAATGAATCTTCTGTTGTCTGAATTCCATTTTCTGAATTCCATTGTGCGAATATATCCTTGCATCCATGCCACTGGGATGGGCCTTGGGTGGTTTCCAGTTTTGGACTGTTATGAGTAACACTGCTGCCAACATTCATGTGCATCCTGGTTAATGATTGACATGACTTTCAACCCCCTTGGTGACCTCGTTCCTGCAGAGAGGTCACCAGGAATGTAGCTTCAGACCCTTTGGATAGAGGAATAAACTGGTGAATGTTTATGAAACACCATGAACTTCAGAACTAAGAAATCATTGACTTTGAAAAGCAGGATGATTGGTTGTATGGCCTCGAGCAAGCCATTAGGCATCTCCAAGCCTCAGTTTCCTCATCTGTAAAAAGGGCATAATTGTCGTATTATGCAAAAATAATAGAGGTATTGTAAAAATTAGATGAGATAATGATATAAAGTACTTAGATAGAGCCTAGCCCAACTGAGCCTAGCCTAACATTAAGCCTAGCACTCAGTGTTAATTGCTGTGATTGACTTTTCATCATAGTGACCATTTGGGGTGAAGTCAAAGATGCTGTATGACTTTATATAAGTTTATTAACACAACGTAACCAATGCAAACCAAGTAATTTGTTTTTCTTTTTAAATTAATTATTTATTTATTTACTTATGGCTATGTTGGGTCTTCGTTTCTGTGCGAGGGCTTTCTATAGTTGCGGCGGCTTTCTATAGTTGCGGCAAGCGGGGACCACTCTTCGTCGCGGTGCGCGGGCCTCTCACTGTCGCGGCCTCTCTTGTTGCGGAGCACAGGCTCCAGACGCGCAGGCTCAGTAGTTGTGGCTCACGGGCCCAGTTGCTCCGCGGCATGTGGGATCTTCCCAGACCAGGGCTCGAACCCGCGTCTCCTGCTTTGGCAGGCAGATTCTCAACCACTGTGCCACCAGGGAAGCCCAGTAATTTGTTTTAATGCCAGATGTGAAGTGAAAATGCTGTTCTGTTTTTCTTCTTACTTCATAACCTCTTTTACTTCAACCTTGATTTCTGTGGGTATGTCAGGTTTAGATTTCTCTCTGTCCCTGATCTTCTAATAATAGGTGATAATTTGGATTCAGTGTGATCTGAACTATGTCAGGAATTCCAAAGGCCAGAGAGGTAACTCGGCTATTTCCATGGATCTGTGGGCTTCCAAGATGAAATCACATCCAAGTGTCATATATTAGGTGTGGTTGCTACCCGTGGAGCTTTGATGAGAATGTGAAACATTTGAGATGGAAAAGCGGGTGTGGGAGAAGCAGAGAGCTTCTCACGGTACAGACCATCTTCAGACCAGACCTCCAGATTCATGGTTCTGGTCATTGTACTGTCAGCCAAGAAAGCTACTCCACTGGCCAAAACCATTCCAAGAAAGAGGAAAAACTAACGCCTCCCACACCTAAAGGTGTTTCCTAACTCTGAACAGAAACACACTTCAAGACTTTAAAAATTTTTATTTTGAAGTCATTTCAGACGTACAGAAAAGTTGCAAAAAAGGTATGAAGAAATCATGTCTGCCCTTCACCCGAATTCCCCAGTGTTAATGCTTTGCCACACTTGCTTCATTCCCTGCCTTTCTCTCTGTTTACACACACGCACGCGTACACACACACGAACACGCACACACATACACACATTCCCTTTTATCTAAACCACGAGAGCGGGCTGTAGGCATTGTGTCCCTTTATCCCAAAATACTCAGTGGGTATTTTCGAAAAACAAGGACATCGTGTTACAAAACTGCAGTGAAATTAACTTTCAGGGAAGATGCATTCTGTGAAAAAGAGCACACAGCTGCTCCAGACACAGCTGGCTGAGTCTCCAAGATTCAGTCTGTGTGAAAGAAGCCAGATTCACTGTTAACAATATTATCTAATCTGCAGACTTTATTCAAATCTCATCTAATGCCCCACTCATGTCCCTTATATATAGCAAATGACATAAAAACTTTTTATGGTCCAGAATCCAATCCGAGATACCATGTGTATTTAACTGAATTTGTTTTCGTCAGGAAATATTTTAAGGGAGCTGGAACCCTTGCTATTAGCAAATCCTTCCTTTAACATAACACATTTGCTTAACTGTCCACTGGACCCTCAGTCGAAGGACTGGGTCGAAAGAATGTCTTCTAGAATATTCACCTGTGCTTATGGGTGATGAGGTGTAAAAGCAGTTAAAGCCAAGTGTATTCAATTGTATGGACTGCATGCAAGAGAGACTGTAAGACTGTTAGGGAAGATTCATTCTTCCTGGCTCTACTGAAGAGAAAAGGTTGGCGCGTGAGTGACGTGGCGCTAAATTTTGCGGGGTTGGGTGTGTAGTTCGGACGCGTCTGCCCGATAACCAATGCACTAAGTTGCAGGTGTCCATTCCCAGAAAGCAGACCTTGCATTTCTTCATTTTTCAGACGATGGTCACAGTAGCTGTGCTTTCTTTGGCAGATGTGGTATTGGAAAAAGCCATGCACAAGTGCATCTTGAAGCCCCTGAAGGGCCACGTCGAGGCCATGCTGAAGCACTTCCACGTGGCCGACGGCTCATGGAAACAACTCAAGGAGAACTTGCAGCTCGTGCGGCAGAGGAATCCACAGGAGCTGGGCGTCTTCGCCCCCACCCCTGACTTTGTGGACGTGGAGAAAATCAAAGTCAAGTTCATGACCATGCAGAAGATGTATTCACCAGAAAAGAAAGTCATGCTGCTGCTGAGGGTCTGCAAGCTCATCTACACCGTCATGGAGAACAACTCAGGTGAGGCCACACCGTCTGGGCTCTTGGCCTCTCGATGGGGCTGGGACATGTCAGGCTTTCTGATTCCCAACTGCTCTTCCTTTCAGTTTCTTGACTTCACCAAGTGGCTCACAAAAATACAAGTGTTACTCTGGTGTCTGGCAAATTAGTCCACGTGCAGCAAACAGCACCAAAAAAGTAAGCGGAGGAGGGCAACAAGATTTTTGTACGGTGCCGGATTATAAAAGATTTAGTTCAGGGTAGTGGATACAGAGTCAGTCTTGGGAGTCTGAGTTCAGATCCTAGCTCTGCGAATGGGTTCATTAACTGTGGGGCTTTGGCCACCGTAATCAACCTTCCAAGCTGCGGTTCTGCACCTGTCGTGGGTATGACCCCATCCTTCCTCCTAAGGTGCAGATTAGATGGGACAACGCATGCATAGCCCCAAGCATGGTGGAAATATTTATGATTATTCCTGTTGTTACTACATTTTGGCCAGTGAGGGTTTGTGTCGGTGATTTACAGCATCTGTCAGAAACTTGGAGCATTCAGCTATAATGTGGCTTCATCATAGCCATTTCATTGGCTCTCCCTTCTTTGCTCCAAACTGATGCAGTGCAGTAGGAATTCACATAAGTCAGCCCTCGGGTTTCCCCTGCGCTGCTTCTTGTAGGTGCAGGAGTGACCCCGATTCATGGGTAGCGATGAGCCCTGCAGTGCTCCAGGTCTTGGGTGAGCCTTTTTAATTCCGTGGATGGTCACAACTTTTCCTCTGAGTGTAATCGCTTGATGCAGAAGCAGCGGAGAGAAAACACAGGCTCTGTTACCCATGGCTGGAGGAGGTTGCCGTGTGCAAGCACTTTGCACATTGTTAGGCAGAGACGTTAACACACGCGCTCCAGAGCTGGTGATGCTGATGAACGGCACCTCTGCAGTTTGAAGCATATTTCACACGCAAGAAATGT
Organism: Eubalaena glacialis; assembly: GCF_028564815.1. Classification (NCBI taxonomy): domain Eukaryota; kingdom Metazoa; phylum Chordata; class Mammalia; order Artiodactyla; family Balaenidae; genus Eubalaena; species Eubalaena glacialis. The sequence continues at coordinate 53,163,413 of NC_083728.1, read as the reverse complement.
ACTTTCTGGAGTCCGTGAAATCGTTTGTAAAACGTCCCCCAAATTATATCTGCACAGGATTCTGTTCTTCTCAGGCACAGTTTCTCAATCCCAGCACTAATGACATTACACCCAGAGAATTCTTCATTGTGAGGCCATCTCTCTTCCTGTAGGAAGTTTATCGGCATCCAGATGCCATGAAAAATGTCTCCAGACAAAGCCAGACTCCCCTGGTGGGGGTGGGGGGGGGCAAAATCACCCCTAGTTGAGAATCTGCATTGTCATAAAAAGTAGCAGTAAAGACTAAACATTTTTTGCCAGATATTAATCGTATATATCTATTCAATGTACACTGAATGAGTACATTTAGCTCACATTGAAGACAGAGGAGGAACAAGTTATTCCTTGCTCGAGTTTGGTTCTGTCACTAAGTTTTGATTACTTTGCACAGAAAGCAACAGGAAACAAGACACAAAGGAGTAACAGCATTAAGTAGACACTTCCGCAAATGGTTTATCGTGTCACTTGCTAAAAAGTTTAAACTCTTTCAAAGTACTCTTTAAACTCTTTCAACATTCTATTGCGTAGGTTGATGCAAATCATGGAAATGGGGAGATTTCTATGATCCTGTGTTCATTGACTCAGACATTCATTCTGAAATTGTGAGTTAGGGTTGGTCTCTGACTGGGCAGTGGGCAGAGGCCCAGGCCCTGTAGGATTCCAGAAACACCCATCTCTCTTTATGAATAGCTCACTTCCCCAGCATGACTCCTCGCTGTCTAATAAAAGCAGCAAGTAGGATATGAAAGGAAGAAATGTTGATAAAAATATCCCCGTCTGTCTCCCCCTTTCTTCCTACTCCAGGGAGGATGTATGGAGCCGATGACTTTTTACCGGTCCTGACCTATGTCATAGCCCAGTGTGACATGTTGGAACTGGACACAGAGATTGAGTACATGATGGAACTCCTGGACCCATCCTTGTTACACGGAGAAGGTAACAGGCTTTTGAAGAAGTGGGAGGATCTGGGTGCTTTTCTTCGGTTTCATTTTCTTTTTTTTTTAAATTGAAGTTCACGTGACATAAAATTACCATTTTAAAGTGAACAATTCAGTAGCATTTAATACATTCACAATTGGGGGCAATCCTCCACCTCTTTCCAGCTCCAAAACATTTTCATCCCCCAAAATAAAACCCCAGGCCCATTTGGCACTTCTGTGGGTGCTTTTTTGACATCTTCAGGGTTAACGGCCATTTTAATTTTGTTCATTTATAAGAATGTGCTGACTTTTTTTCAGATTACAAAAGTAATACATGTTCATCGCAGAAAATTTGGAAAAGTCAGAAAAACACACAAAAAATGCAACCCTGCCATAGTTATACTTCACCCAGATTGGTTAAGTGCAATAAAAAATACCGTTCAGTAGAATAAATGCAATTTTTTAGAAGAAATGGTTTCTTTGATTCCAAGGGGAAGCTATAAACTTTCTTTGGAGAATAATTCCACTGCCGGCACAACCGCCCGCTGTCAGCGAATCGGACAAAGCCCTGTCTTTTGTTTTCATCTTTATTTTTTAAATTTGGTTTTCAAGACAAAAACAGCATTAATTTCCTTTTCTATTTAAAAAAAAGAATCTGCTCATCATTAACATAAAACTACAGAGGAGTAAAATCTGGGCGGTTTGCTTTCGATTTACTTTGTCCGTTCAGTCTCCTTCTTGTATCCACATGTCTTCGCGGGAATTCCTCTCCTTACACATTTATCACAGAAATAATTGGGGTGTTTGTCACTGTGACACACAGGCTTGGAATAACTAGGACTCTTGTGTGACCTTGTCTTCTTAAAGGGGAGCAGATCGGAGCCTATTCATCCTGGTGCATCCTGACGGTCCATTTCCATGTGTCCCTGTTGGAGCCCAGATAGACCCTGAGTGATGAATTATTGCATAATATTTTTTCTCTCCAGTGAGTTTTAGTCTGGGCTTGAGTAAAAAGGTCCATCCACGTGCTGATGGGATTCCCCAGGGAATGCATCATCCCAGGATTTTCCCTGGAGGAAACTGCAGTGCAGTGTCACCCCCGAGTGTGTACATTCGTTCACTAAGTCCCCAGTGCCTGGCTTTCGTTCAGAGTGTCTGACCTCCAGGGAGCCCTGAGGGTCCCCCTTCCGTCCGTGTAGGGACAACGCTGACTCCGGACCAGTGATGAATGTCTTCATCCTGTGAACGAGCCTCTCCATCCCTTTACCTCTCCCCCATTTATCTCCCCTCATTAATATTCACGACGCTGAGGCCAGACCCTCTGGCCAGACCCTGCCTGGAACATTCCTCCCCTGCTCTGCCCTGGGATTTCCAGGAGGGGAGAAGCATGTGGCTCTGTCCAGGGACCAAGAGGAAACATACATCTGTCTCTGTCCCATGCTTTCCTTTCTTCCACTGCATTATTATTATAATTTTATATGCATCTGGGATTTTTTTGAGCTTCAATCATGTTTAATTCTAGTAAAAAGTGTGCTGAACTCTTGGGGCTTTGGGGGAAGGGCATGCCAGTCTCCCTCAGAAAATTACCATTCTGCTGCTGACAGAGTGCGCTTAGGACAAACATGCGCTTACATCATGTGGCCTGAGGGTCGAGACAGCCACTTCCTGCCACCTTTCCCATCGTTTCCCCAGAGCGAGGCACTGCCCTGGCCACTGTGTCGGTGACAGATGGGCGGGTGGCAGTCCTCAACTCCAGGAATCACAGAGAGAGACAAGGACCCAGCTAGCAAAACTACAGCGCAGCCAGCAAGCTCGGGTTTTCAGTAGAGCCTGCCTCCACTCAGCCGTGTCCTGGTTTCTCTGCCTTCTTCCTGGGAGAGCAGGGCGGCCCCGTCGGGCGGCCGTGGTTGCAGACCAGGCCCGCCCCTCAGACCGGAGCTCTGCAGTCTGGGAGGCAGAGGCAGCCAAGCAGAGATGCACTGCCGGTCCAGCCCTGCATCCTGCCCTACTGCCCAAAGCCCTCTTTGGTTTGCGGGACAGCAGCCCACATCTGTTTTCTGCTGTTTAAGCAGGTAGTTTCATTTGCAGAAAAGGCGTCATAGAATCCCTTTTACGTGCACAGCCCTGCTGGCAGGGTTAGAGTTTTGCAGAAATTTAAACCTTCCTCTAATTGCATCCACATGTTTCAAAGTGTGGTCAGTTTTGTGCTTCCAGCATTTGGAGTTTTCTCCATAGCGGCCTGAACTTGGAGCCATGGAGTCTAAAATTTGACGTTCAGAGGAAACAGTCCCCTCCCAAACTCAACTGTCATGGTCCCTCCAAGTCCGAGCTCCAATCCTGACACCTCCACAAGCCTCTCTTAAGTATTAAGTCCATATTGGTTTCTCCTGAAATCCTCTGTGTGGCATTTAAATTCCACACTACTGAGTTTCCCACTCAATCATGTGATTTGTTCATGGGGAAAATATTTAGTAAAAATCAGCCACTCAAAGCGCTGTACTCCAAATCTCTGCCAGTGACCTGAAAGCCACAAAAGTGTGTTTCTTTCTCAGTATGAGTCACAGGGGGGCGTTCAGCTCGTTTCCTAGATGGTGGACCAGTTGCCATCTTGAATGTTGTCACCTGTTGACCAGAGAGAAAGTTCTCCAGGGTCTTGTGTTCGCAGCTAAATACTTTGGCCGTGAAAGAGATACTTGCAGACAAAACTCATTAAACCACGACTAACTTCTGGTCCCTGCATGAATAAATCGCCAATGTCCGTTTTCTTTAATACATTTATAGAGCAGGGACTCTGATTCTATTTTTACAAACCCACCCCTGCTCTGCACCTGGCTCACGGTGGAGATTCGATAGGTATTTGGACAAAGAATGTCTCTCAATTGATGATGTGCTGTGCCCAATTAGGGAATTTGTAATAAATGTTTGGGGCGCCCCCTAGTGTTTCTCTAGCATACAGCCTACAAGTTTCAGGAAGGCACCTAATTATAGTTTAGGACCAAACTGTGAACACATTTATGTTTCTCAGAGTGTTGTAAATCTTTTTAACACTCCCCCAAACATAGACATCGTTCCCAAATGCACCGTCAAAGGGGCATCACTTGCTTTTCCTTGTAAATTACTCTTTCCTGCATGTCGTGTTATGAGAGTCCCCAGGTAAGGGTAAGAAAGGGAATCAGGAGGGAGAAGTTATTTCGAAGAATCCACATTATCATGAGCACACATGTATATTGTGTATTCCTTTCAAAGTGTATAGTTTACTCAAAATTTAGAAAAGAGTAATTCCTAAAGGAAAAGCCCCAAAGCAGGTGCTGCCAGAAGTAGGTGGATTCCTATTCCTGTAGTAAAGGGTTCTGGCATCAGAAAGGTGGACCCTGCCGTCCTCACCCGCCTCCCCACCTGCATCAGGCCCCAGCACCCCGACCTTTTCTGGCAAAGCATTTTCACAATTGTGCTTAAATAATAGAGATTCTGTGTGTCTCACCCGTTGGAATGGAAATTCCATCAGGGAAAGCAGGGCGTGGTCCACAGTTCCGCGGGCGGTGGCCCAGGCCTGGGTCAGCCGTACATCCATGGAGACGGATGCAGGAATGGATGGGTTAGGATGTGCTCTCATGTGGTCCCTCAAGGAAATGCATGTGGAAGAGAAGGAAAAAATGGCGAACCGGACCTCCAACTCTGTGGTCCCCCAACTGTTGTCCAACTGGTAAATCCCTGGAGAACTCATTCTTTCCACCCTTTCCAGGAGGCTACTACCTGACCAGCGCCTACGGAGCACTTTCCCTGATAAAGAATTTCCAGGAAGAGCAGGCAGCGAGACTGCTCAGCTCTGAGGCCAGGGACACCCTGAGGCAGTGGCACAAGCGGAGGACCACCAACCGGACCATCCCCTCAGTGGATGACTTTCAGGTACGTGGCCGGCAGTAGGGACAGACTCCTGCTGCTTCCTTTGTCCTTGGGAAGCAGAGCTGGCTCATGGCGCACGCAGCTCAGGGCACCCGAGGGCCTCCCTTCGTCGGACCATCTGGTGGAAGAGGGGTATTTTAAACCACCCTCTGACCATGTTATTTCACTTCTCTGTTTTCCTTAAATTAAAAGAATATATATATGTGTGTGTGTGTGTGGATTTGGCCCAAGTTTTGCTGCCCTTAAGAAAACAGAGTCAAATTAGGGCAGGATTTCCTCCAGAACGTCCAGCGTGGATACTGACCACCTGAGCTCACAGGAAGCCAGAAGGAAGGATGCTCTCAGCACAGGTGGCAGATGGGAGACTGGGAGGTGGAAGCAGCCGTGTGAGGCCCTGCACTTGACCTGGTCCCTCTGAGAAGAGGGACGCCTCTCCTTTTTCATCTCGCCACCCCCCAAAACAGAAGACCCCAGCATCTCATCAGCAGCGTCAGCTCTGGCAGCCGGTCAGGGCCAGAGTTGAAGAGTGAGCATCTGGGCCAAGTCCTGCCTGGATCCCCTTCCAGAATTTTCTGTGCCCCTGAGCTGGTCTCTGGGAAGGGGGGGTTCCCACAGAGCTTGCTTCCTAGAGAGGAGAGGCAGGTTGAGGCTATAGAAATCTTGACCCAACACAGGAACTCTTGATTTGCTCACAGTCTATGAAATGACGAGTAAGTCTGCAAATGTCTTCAGATAATATTTCAAAAGTTTCACACAGGATTGTAAACCCCGACCGTGCTTTGTGTCCACGTGCCACGTGGTGAATTTCCAAGCAGGACAGATTTGCTCCATGTCCAGATTCACCTTCCTTGCCCTTTTTACCTTTTTAATGCTCTGAAAACACTCAAAAGGTACATTTGGTTTAAAGCCGCCCATCGTGGAAAGGCAAGGTCAGCAAGGTTTTCTCCAAGATAGGAGCGTTCCCAGAAATTCCTTCCCAGGCGCATAAATCTAAGGAGCAAGAAGGCATCCTGTGCGCCCCCCACCCCTTGGATTGTTGAAGAACCGTCCACGTGTCAAGCGATTTAGCATCCGCAGGCCCTTGGAATGTGGCGACTGTTGGCCATCTGGGGAGGGGGTTCCTAAGGCCACACAGCCTCTGGGGAGAAGAACGGAGGAAGAGAAAGAAGAAGGGATAAAAACGCATCCTTCCACCTCCCCACCTGCCATTAGCCCCTTCCCCTGGTCCCCTCTCTCCATCTGGAGCTTCTAACCTAGAACCCCCAGAGTCCCCGCCTTGTGCACACCCCTCCCCACTGGCCTCACTCACCTCAGAGATGCACATCTTCTAAGAACAGACCCAAGATGGGAATTGTCAGCACTCAGTTTGGGTGTAGAAGCCAAAGCCAGGAAGCAAAGCTGCACTTGGAACTCCTAAGTCAGGGTCACAGACACACACATCTGCTCACGCTGGAGAGGCAGCACACCTCACCTCAGTGGTCGAGACACCAGAACGCTGGCCCTGCCACTCACTCGCTGTGTGGCCTTGGGCAAGTTCCTTAACCTCTCTGTGCCTCAGTTTCTTCACTGGTCAAACAGGGATAGTGTAGGCCTCCTTCACAAGGTTTTTTTTTAGGAGTCAGTGAGTAAATGCATACCATGTGCAGGCCATGTGCTGAGGGGGCAGTATGGGAGAGGAGGGGTTGGTGAAACCGGGCATGTGTGTACCCAAAGGTGCCCTGAAATGTTCCAGTTCAAGAGCGTCGGTGTTATCATCCGTGTGCAGGGTGCACTGGCCTTCCCAAGAGCTCTCTTTTCTATCATCTGAGGAAACCCTCAGGGTAACCGTGTAGGACCCCCGGCAGAGAGCCCCACTCCCCGTTACTCCTGAGTAGGGCGGCCAGATTTTGAAAAGGAAGATGTATTTGTTTTCTGTCTGAAAATCAGATTTAACTGGGCATTCCCTATTTTATCTGGTAACCCCACTCCTGAGGAAGTAGAACTGCAGAATGACCCAGGGCCACAGACTCTCAGAGGGCCGGGCAGGAGCCTGGGACGCCCTGCACCTCGTCCGGGCCCCGGGTCTGTTCTGCTCCGTGAAGCCGCTCACCTGGTGCTGCTTGCGATCCGGGACCTGCAAACACCCCCCAGCCTGCAGCCCCCATCTCCACGGCACCACCCTGCACCCAGATGCGCCCTGCATCTCCCAGGCCTTTTCACAGAATCCACAACCCCTGCCGACTTTCCCACACAGCACTCAGAGCCACCTTGTGTTGGGTTGAACCATGTGAAATTGCCAGTGGGGGAGGGGAAGGATGGTCCACCATCCGCAGTATCTCGTGGTCCAGCCTAACGCCATCGCCCCTGCTTAGGCTTCGTAAAAAGGAGTCCAAAGCGAATAGAGCGTGTGCTCTTGTGTCTACGTATGTTAACGTGTCTCCTGCTCCTGACTCCTGGCTCTTCTGACGTTTGGTTTGTTTTTCAAGCTGGGAACGAACCCAGCGTCAGATCTGGTTGACACTCTTAACCAGGGATTTGTCAGCCCAGCTTTATGAGAGGGACTGAAAGGTGAGAGCAGGGCTGAATGGACTTCCTCCTGCTGCTTCTGTTGGGGACGAATTAAAGTCCATGCAGTTGTCCCACTATCCTGTTTCACATCAGCCTATTTCCCTGTACTTGGGAGCCTCGTGTCCTGACCCTGGACGTCCCGGCGAGGCTCACCCATGAGGCCTTTCCCTGGCGTCCCCCGGCTCACCTGCGCCATCTCGCTTCCTCCTCTGACGCCACCCCTGCACCTCTCTTTCCACCTGCAGAATTACCTCCGGGTTGCATTCCAGGACGTCAACAGTGGCTGCACGGGAAAGACCCTCCTCGTGAGGCCTTACGTCACCACGGAGGACGTGTGTCAGCTCTGTGCCGAGAAGTTCAAGGTGGCCGACCCCGAGGAGTACAGCCTCTTCCTCTTCGTGGACGAAACGTGGCAGCAGCTGGCAGAGGACACGTACCCTCAGAAAATCAAGGCTGAGCTGCACAGCCGGCCACAGTCCCACGTCTTCCACTTTGTCTACAAGCGCATCAAGAAGGATCCTTACGGCGTCATCTTCCAGAACGGGGAAGAAGAGCTCACCGCCTCCTAGGAGACACGCGAGGCTTCCCGGTGGTGCATCCAAAGAGGGGAGTTAGGAACCTGGCCTCTGGCTTCCACGTGCTTGTGCTTGAAAAGCAGTCACCTCCTTGGGGACCGCTCGGTTCAGTGACGGAGCCCTCCACAGGCCGACTTGGCCAAGGGCACCTTTAGCCACGACGCCCAAGCACAGTAGCTGAGGTTCATGAAACAGTAGGATCCGTCCTTCAGAGATGGAGAACTGCATCTGATGGTTCAGGTGTCCCGAGATCGTTTGCTGCCTACCCCCAGCCAGGTACTGGGTTGGCTCACGTGTATGTATGCGTACTGAATAAACATTTAAGGTACAAGCTCTTCTCTTGAGTTCAACAGCAGGCGTTTGACAAGACTGTCCGATGCGGTGCATCAAGGACCTCTCAGTTCAGTGGGTGCCTCCATCCTTTCCTTCCTTCCTTCCTTTCTTCTTTTTTTTTTTTTTTTTTACAAAGAGCCTTTGCGTTTTTATATATTTCATAGAAATTTTTATAGCAGTTGCAGGTAAACTGTCAGGATTGGTTTTTAAAATATTTTTGTAACTTTAAGATATTCTATAATTATGCATGTGATTTTAACATTTAATATGCAAAAAGAAATCTCTTGCTGGATTTGAGAGTATTGCATTTTAAAAGTCTCTCTTCTGTAACTGGATGTTTGGGCAACTTTGTGGGGAGAGACTGCTGGGTTTCTTACAGCGATGTATTACTGACACTGGCCACAGAATGCCTTTGGAAATCCGATGTACTGTTATTACCTTGTTCACGCTCAGTGGTATCGCGTTGTTTTGTGTTTTCACCAAGTGATGCTGGGGATCAGGAAAGAAATGAATGTAGAGAGAGGTCGAGAGGGAAATACAGACTCTAACAGAGGACTAAGGGGTGGAGTCTGCTGGTTCAGGCTCCTTGAAGGAAGTGGGAAAAGGAGATAAAAGGAACCACCTATGCTGAAAATACTGTAAATATGCAGTGAGATTTGCAAAATCCGTCCCATGTTATTTGCTTTCGGAAGCAATTTTGAAAACCCCACGAGGAAAAAAAAAAATAAGAACACCACTTTTTTATTTTCCTTTTCCACATAAATCAAAACTAACAGCATCAAATTATTTTGGGCAGAAACCACGTAATGTGAGTTTCACTGAGTTAAATAAATGCCATTTGGAAAGGAATTTGCAAATGCACCAAAAAGCCAATCTGTGTTGTAGAACGTGTGGCGAAGTTAAATTTCTATTTTACGAAACCTGTTTGGGCGGGGGCTGGGGGGGGGGGCGGTTTGCACGGAGGATGAGGATCTCGTATCAACGTAACAAAGGTAGTTACAAAAACATGTTATTGTACTGTGTAAGGATGCGTAGTCATCTAATTTTGTTGGCTTTGTACCTTGTACCTTTTTAAGCTTTTGCTGTACATGTGGAACCCTCAACACATACTGTGTTGTACTTCCTTTTGTAAATGATTTTTTTAATGGAATTTTGCACATAATACATTGTAATACTGTACGATAATCATGTGTGAAAATAATTCTTGAAATATTCTTCAGTTGTCTTTTTCCTTTGAGAAGCAGAATGTGATTATGCACCAGAGAATGTTATGTAAATCTGGAACCCACGCCAGTGTTTGTGGTTAGATAATCCATAGAGAGGAAACAGAAAAGTTGAAATTTTTTCAGCAAGCTCATGTTCTGACAGGAGCAGAAAGAAAAGGTCGTGTTCTAACCTGAAAGGATTTGGTGTGATCTGGGACAGTCCTTGGCTTAGTTGGACCCAGAGAACATCACAGCTAATCAGAAAAGCCCTGCAGACACCCCGCCCTGGTCTTTTTTTTTTTTTTTTATGTAACCTCTGAAGTGCCCCGGCTGAGAGTTCAGGGCTGTGTCAAAATCAACACGGCAGAGGCTGGCCTCTTCCTGGTGCTTGGCAATGGCTTGATAGGTCCTTGTTGACTGAACGAACTTTCTAACCCGTCAGTAGGATGGATGCTTAAAGATCAGAACTGTGGCTGAGCCGACTGCCTGCTTTGCATATTTACAATGAATTCAGAGTGACAATTCAGCCCCTGTAGTTTAAGGTCATCACGCTCTCCTTGTCCTCCGAAATCAGTACACTGCTGACTTAAAGCGGGTCACTGTGCCTGAATGGGAGACAGCCGGAGTAAACTTCAGTGAGATCAAAAAAGGATGCTAGTGTGAGCAGAAGAAAACATCACAAGACAGCCCCTGGTTTTGTCGTTGGGCAATGTTTCCATGCTAAAAGTACAGCTTCACATGCATCTTCACTTTTTTCCCCACGCCGACATTTCTCACTTCTCAAATTGCCAGGAAACAGATTTTGGGGCAGTTTGGAAGGAATAAGAGGAGAGTAAAAATATACATGCTGGGTGGAGGGAGAGGAAAATGTATTTCCAAATCTAAAAATATAAAAGTTGAATGCCAGCCAGAGGAAAAGATTTCTTTTTTTTTTTTTTTTTTTAATGTTATAGGCAGTGCCAAATATTCTCTCCTCGGGGACGCAGAATAGAAATAGAAACTGTTCGAGTAGATCAGTATCGTGTGGAAGTTACAACTTTAGATCTGTAAGGAAACACAGAAGGCAGGAAACCCAACCATGAATGCTTTCATTCATAAATGCGGCTTCACGTCTGCCAGGCATCTCTTACCTCCATCTTTAAGAGACTGGAAATGAGACAGCACTCTGATGATTATCAACAGCACTGCCTGCTTACTCCCTAAAGTCTGAGAGGAAGGGCTACGTACATGGGACACGGGTATTCTAATCGCCTGGCAGTATCTGATGATAAAATCCTAAAAATCATCATTTTTCAAACCATGTTCGTGATGGTGAATTTGGGACCAAATGTGTTGTTGGTCAATTAGGGAACCCTGATCAAGTTGGAAATAGGAGAAAATTCACATAACATGGCAGAATCCTAAAGGGATCATAAAAAAAAATAGAAGAGATGGAGGGAGGAAGATCTGGTGCTTGTCTCAGAGAACACGCTCTTATTTGAAAAAGATGTTTCCCTCCAACATGGAAGGATGGGTGGCATTTGGCACAAACATTTCCCCCATGGACTGACTTTGTCATGAAGGTATGCAGGGGAAGTTTATAAAAAATTATTCAGAAAGGTCTGGGCCAATACATTTAATAAAGTAGTAACAAGGGTCTGCCCTCAGACCCCCACCCAGCAGGCACGTGTGCAGGGGCGCAGCTTCGATTGAACTGGAGGGTGGGGGGACGGGGACCGGACAGCTTCTTGTCTCTCGATGCTAATAAGCTAAACTTCCAGAGTAGAAGTTGCCTGAATTCTGAAGTTCTGTACGTAATAGACATTTAGAATATCATCATAAGAATGAATCTGAGTATTTCCTTCTACCAAACGCAGATCTGCTGTGGCGGATCCTGGACTCTGTCAGCCTGGAGGGGGAGGCGCTCAGGGCCCGTGGCGGGGAGAGGAACAGTGGCTGGGGTGGGCGGGTAGCGGGGAAGAGGCCAGGCTCAGCTCGGGGCTACGGTTTCCTCCCTGGCCCGCATCTCTCAGCCCCCGTGGCCCCAGAGGTGACAGCACCTCTGCAACCAGCCCGCTCTTGGGCCCCTGGGGAATACATCACCTTACACAGCTGAAGGCAGTTCCCCCCCACCCACCATTTAGCTCCATTCCTTCCCTTCCCTCCCCCAGGACCCTGGGGGGCAGGTTTTAGGTTTTAATGAGCTGGGCGGGCTCTGGCCTTTCCCTGGGACCTGTCCACGACGCGCTTCTCCAGTTCTACCGGAGATGCAGGGTGAGCCAGGCGCCCCCACCTACACCCCGCCCATCCGCTCTGTCCCCAGGGCTCAGTGTCCGCTGGTCCTATTCCCATCAGGTTCTCAGCTTCGGCCGCTTCTTCAGCTCACCTGCAGGCCTTTAAAACCCCGAAGGCCAGGCTGCCCAGACCATCAGAATCTCTGCACGTGGGACCCAGGCAGCGACTTGTACTGAAACTTCCAAGGTGATTCTACTGTGAAATCGGGGCTGAGAAATACCAGGATAGATCAAGACACAGGTCTTAGGAGAGAAACACACCTGGGAGAGGTAAGACTTTGTCTACAGCCCCTAACGCCTAATCAATTACAGGTTCTTGGCCTTAGTCGGCTGATTTCAGCAAAAGACCATGGAAAATGTACTTGTAGCATGGCACTGTTCCATGGAAATAGGAAGCAAGCCACATAGATGATTTTAAATTTTCTAGTAGCCACGTTAAAAAAAAGAAGAAAAACAAATGGGTGAAATCAATAGCACTATATTACAGTATTACTAATAATTTATTTTATTTTAGTAATCCATTAGTAATCTATTTGATTATTTAACCCATGCTATCCCAAATATAATAGTTCAACAATTAATCAATCTAAAACATTAGAGGTATTTTACATTAATTTTTTTTCATCGTCTCCAAAATCTTGTGTGTGTTGGGCACTTATGTCACGTCTCAGTAGCCAGATGTCAAATGCTCAGCAGCCACGGGTGACCAGTGGCTGCTATATGGGAGAGTGCAGTTCTAGCAAATTAACTAGCAATGATTTAAGAAGCTGAAAAATACAGTTATCGGTGCATATAAAATAAAACCACATCACACATAAAACCACTCCTCTAGCCACAAAACGCACACATGCACACTCTCAAACAGGCGCCCCTTACCGGCCGAGGTGCTCACGGCACCTCCCTCTGGGCTTCTCTGAGAGCCGCAAGGCACTGAATTAATCCATGTGACGTCTTAGAACCCAGTACTCCACAAGCACATTGAATATTTGTCACTATTATCATGAGACAATCAACTTCTTCGAAAGAAAATTTTCCACCGCCGTTGTTTGTTTCTACTGACCCATTCACGTTTTTATCTGCTGGCAAGTTTCTTGTGAAAAAAAGAAAGACAATAACAGGTACTAAGGTTTAATGTATATAAACTATATATATCAATATACATATTATATATATTAACTATATATATCAATATATATTATATATATTAACTATATAAATCAATATATATTATATATATTAACTATATTATATATATTAACTATATATCAATATACTATATATATTAACTATATATCAATATATATTATATATATTAACTATATATCTATATATTATATATATTAACTATATATCAATGTATATATTATATATAAACTATATAATGTATATATTATATATATTAACTATATGTGTTAATGTATATATTATATATATTAACTATATGTGTTTATATATGTGTGTATATATATGTATATATATATTTTATATATATACACACACACACACATATATATATATACACACACACACACATATATATATATATTGGGGTGGGATGCCCAGTGTGGGAGGATTAAAAATAAAGTGAATGCCATCCGTTAACTTTGTTGTTGATGATGGTGGTGATGGAGGAGTACAGGTGTGAACTGGGAGGATATTCCCAGCGTTCCCTACTGGCCAATAGCCTCAGCAGGGCCGTGGCCAGTGGTGACTAATGCCAAGAGGAGGAAAAGGGAGGAGGGAGGGAGATTGCAGGGATTGCCAGAGTGACATCCTGGGAGGAACCGGCTCTGCCCTGAGGGTGGCTACAGTAGCACTTCCCAGAAAGGAATGATTACTTAAGTAAAAGTGTAACTACAGTCAGTGATTATTGCCACAGCTTTTCCTCTTTTAATTTTATTTTTTACATTCATTTATTCATTTAGATATTTATATATACATGTCTATTATTTAACTGGATTACTCTTAAATACAATAGGCTTTACCAAAAAGAATAAGGTGTGATTTGATGTGATTTTCCTTATCTCTGATGTCTGTGCTTCCTCTTTCCTGCCGGTTCTACAAATTTTGAGAGAATGGACTCAGATTGCAGTTTTAGTCAATTTTATCTTTTTCACTCTGTTTCTTCAGTCTACTGATACACAATCACGCACAGAACAGAAATGCATCGACAATGAACTGAAAGAATGAAAAATTGCAAAGAAAAATAAACTGCCCAAGACTCTTTAACCAATCAAAATTAAATACACGTGAACTAGCTAAGACACTGGAAAGCTTCTGCTTTTCACAGGCATGTGGAAATACAATACTTGGCAAATTGCAAAATCTCATTTCACAGCTAGTTGAAGATTTTGCTGCTGAAAATGCAATCCATGGACCAAGCATAGCATCTCCCAGGAGCTCATCAGAGTCTCAGGACCCTCCCAGACCTACTGAATCAGAAGCTGCATTTTAACAAAATTCCCAGATGATCCACGTGCACGTTACAGTTTGAGCAGTATTAGTTCAAGGCCTATTTGGGTTGAGGGCATTTGTGCAGCTGATACAATTAAACTTAAGCTGCTGCTGTTAGATCTCTGGAGGAATGGAGCTTGTGACGCTAACTGAAAAAAAGGCATAACCTCACTTCAAACCACCTACATGATCACAAAAGGCTTAAAATGCAGATGTCAGGAAACAAGTGTTTATCTGATGATGATTTATTCTTCTTGCTTTTATAGGGAAAAGAGACCTGAAAGGTAGGGCGAAAGACTCTGAAAATGAGGTGGGGTTGAAGACAAATACAGTGATTTTGCCAGGCATCTTCTTCTACCTCCAGCTATGTGAGGCAAACAGAAGCTGAGTCAGAAGGTTCTTTCTGTCTGGGCCAGCTGCTCTCACATGTGTACACGTGTGTGTGTGTGTGTGTGCGTGTGTGTGCGGGGACATCATCATGTAGTCTGGATAATTAACTAGTCACACTGTCTGCACGTGATATTGGAAGTTTATGGGCTTTTTTATTTTCTGAAAGGACAGCCAACTTTCTTTTAAAGTCATTTCATTCCCTGAGAATCTATTATCTACAGGGCCATTTTGCTCATCGACTTTGAAAAGCAGGGAAGAGAGATGTAATTAAAATATACTTGGTGACTAAGGAGTGAATTGTTTAAAACATCTTTGGACTTGCAGGCAGCGGCTGCAAAGGGAAAGTGCTGTGGACCCTGCAGAACCCTTGCATTCCTCCGGACAGTGATTCCAAACAATCCTGAACCCTCCTATGCTTGCAGTGTTGTTTCATGCACGTGGTTTTGCTCTATCTTTTTCGGGGGGGAAGGGAGGATTTGTTTTTACAAAATAAACACCACATCAAATATTCCCAGGTGTATAATGAAGCAGCAGTTCCTGTCCCCTCCCCCAATCCCATTTCTATTTTTAAAAATATTTTTCACTTAATGTACAATCCTTTTTTAAAATTATTTATTTATTTATTTATTTGGCTGTGTCAGGTCTTAGTTGCGGCATGCGGGATCTTCGTTGCGGCATGCGGGATCTTGCTGTTGCAGTGTGCGGGCTCTCTAGTTGTGGCGCATGGGCTCTAAGCTCACAGACTCAGTAGTTGCGGTGCGGGGGCTTAGTTGCCCCGTGGCACGTGGGATCTTAGTTCCCCGACCAGGTATTGAACTCCCATCCCCTACACTGGAAGGCGGATTCTTAACCACTGGACCACCAGGGAAGTCCCCCAGTCCCATTTCTGATGCCTCACCCTCTAAACAACTCCTCCAGCTCCATCTGCCATTATTTATCTGCATATTTCTTTTAAAAATGCTTATACTGTTGCTTATTGATTTCTTTTCCAGTATTAGACATTATTTACTGAGTCCATACTATGGAAGGTGAGGATTTAATCTTCTTATACCATATACATAGACATGCAATTCTTCTCCACCAATCTCCCCAAATAATTATATACCATTTTGGATAAATTCATGTTTTTCATTATGATGGCAGCGTAAATATTGTTCAGAGCTAAACTATAATGCACTTGTATTTCCTTTTTGTACAACTTTTTGTTTTTCTTGGAGTTAAGTATTGCTTCCATTTTTATGGTTTGTTTACTTTTAATGTACCTATTACTAATTCATTCTCAACCTCTATTCCACAGCTGAGAAATTCCTTTCAACATGATCTAATAATTCAGAATAATCTATCATTTCCTTTTATTTTTTTCATTGAGGTATCCTTCCTAGAGCTGTCCTCCTGTTGTAATGTGGGTGGGCCAGTTGGTTTCTAGGACTGTGATCGAACTGTCTTCCTGGGAATTCTCCTTACCATTATACAGAGTCAAATGGCTTATATCCTATTTCCTGGATCCTTTTTTTCTCTTTCTTCACTCACTTCTTTGTTTTACTGGAGCACATTATTTAGAAGAATTGAAGGTGAAATGTTTGAGGCTTTTACGTATTCTTCTGATTCTTCTATCATTCCTAGTGCTTGATAGTTTGACTAGGTCGAGAACTCTGTTAGAAATTTCCTCTCAGAATCGTTTTTTTTTTTTTTCCCTAATTTATTTATTTATTTATTTATTTTTGGCTGTGTTGGGTCTTCATTGCTGTGTGCAGGCTTTCTCTAGTTGCAGTGAGCGGGGGCTATTCTTCGTTGTGGTTCGCGGGCTTCTCATTGTGGTGGCTTCACGCAGGCTTCAGTAGTTGTGGCACATGGGCTCAGTATTTGTGGCTTGCGGGCTCTAGAGCTCAGGCACAGTAGTTGTGGCGCACGGGCTTAGCTGCTCCGTGGCATGTGGGATCTTCCCGGGCCAGGGCTCGAACCCGTGTCCCCTGCATTGGCAGGCAGATTCTTAACCGCTGCGCCACCAGGGAAGCCCTCCTCTCAGAATCTTGAAGGTTAGAAATAATTTTTTTTTCTCTTGTCATCTAGCTTTCAAAGACGCTGGTGTCTGACATCACTTGATTTCTAATCCATGCATATATGAATCTCATCTCACTTTATACCATTGGATTGTCTCCTTCCACCTTGACTGTGGGCCCAGCCAGAGGACTCACCTTGGTCAAAAGGACACTAGTAAACAGGGCGCAAGTGGAGGTTTGAAAAGTGCTTGTGCATTGGGCTGGCCCCTTCTTGCTGCTGAGAACCCTTCCATCACCCTTAGTGAACAGAACAAACTAGTTTCCTAGAAGATAAGAGATTGTGTGGAGAGAAGTCCCAGCCATCCCAGGACATCCCAGACACGTGAGCGAGGCCGTCTGGGATGATACAACTAACAAGCATCCAGCTCGGACCAGAAGAACCACCCAACCAACCCACAACTTAAGTTGCTAGGTTTGGGTGATTCGTTACACAGCAAAAGCTAACTGATACACTTCCCTTCCATTTTCCAGAAGCTGTTAGAAGAGTCTCCTTATCCCTACTGTTCTCAAATTTCAAAGATGTGCCTCGATGTGGATTTTTTTTTTTCATCAGTTGTGTTGGAGACTCAGATCTCTTTCACTCTCTGGAAACTCATATTCTTTAATTCTGAGAACATTTCTCATATTTTCAAAGTTATTATTTCTTCCCATCTATTTTCTCTTTCTGGAGTTCCTGTTATTTAAATATTGGACCTGAAAACATGCCCCATTGGGTTAACAGAAACTGGTGACTAACAGAAATTCTTGAGCTTGTCTTACAGAACAACAGATAAGGGAACAGCTTGTTAAAAACCCCTCCACTTGTGACCTGCCTTCACTGACCAAGCTCACCTTAGTTATTTTTTGGCTCCCTAACTGCCCCCTATAGATAACACCTTTGAAGTAGGGGTTGCTATAGTAATGGGGGTTTAAGTTGTTTTCCAGGAAATTGGAGTCAGCTCCAGTGCAGTTGAAGCTGGGTAAGACTGGTTAGGAATGCCCACCCTAAAATTTGGCCTGCGCAGGTGTCCAGTGAAATACATCTTGACATCAGAGGGCTGAAAAACTCCACCCTCAGATCATGCTAAATACCTCCGTTTTTTTTTAACAGGCATCCCGTGGAAAAGCATGTAACCCAGATACACCTGTGCACAACACCGGTTACCTCACTTTTTCCCTACCTCCAGTCACCTTTTCCCACACCTAAAACCACCCTGCTCCTTTATCCCATAAATATCTCAAGCCCTTGCCTTCGGGGAGGCAGATTTGAAATTTGTTCTCCATTCTCCTTCCTTGGCTGCCTTGCAAAGAAACCTTTTCTGTGTGACAAACCTCCATGTCTTAACGTTTGGCTTGCTTCAGGTCAGGCAAATAAACCTGGCTTGGTAACAGACCTACTAGATTGCGCTCCAATTTTTTTTTTTTCAAGCTTTAATTCCTACTTCCTGTCTCTATGTCTTTTTCTTATACTTTCTGGGGTATTGCTTCAATTATTGAATTTTTAATTTATAATAATAACATACTTTGTTTCTGAATGTAATTTTTATAATATTTAGTTCTTTTTTTCCCTGGATGAAATATCTTATCTGTCTGTGGATCTTAGTTATAGCATTATCTTTTTAAAAAAATCTCTGTTCATCCCACTTTTTTTTTTCTGTTTGTTTTATTCTGTCTTTTGGGTTAGAGGCTGTACTCAGATGGGGTTTTTGTGGGGTTTTTTGGTTAATATTTATTTATTTTTTTTTAATTTATTTTGGTTGTACCGGGTCTTAGTTGTGGCAGGCAGGCTCCTTTGTTGTGGCTTGCCGGCCCCTTAGCTGCAGCAGGCAGGTTCTGTAGTTGCGGCAGGCAGGCTCCTTAGTTGTGGTACACATGTGGGATCTAGTTCCCTGACCAGGGATCAAACCTGGGCCCCCTGCATTGGGAGCACGGGGTCTTATGCACTGTACCACCAGGGAAGTCCCGATTATTCATAATTAAATGTAAAGCACCACAAAGCTTCTTGGAAGCTGTGTATATTGGCAGAGTTTGTGAACTGGTGGCCCTCCCTTTAGGGTGACCATGTCGCAACCTGGTCATTTTATTAGAAGGATGAAAAATGTGAATATCTATGAGGCTTTTCTCTTGGGTCAGGCGACTTCCCCAGGAAAAGTTCTCCAGTAGCCTAGTGGGGGGTTGCAGGGTAGGGTTAAATCTCGCTGCCAGCATTCTGGGACCTACATAGGGCAGGGTCAGTGAGCCAGCTCTTACTTAACCCCGATTTCCAATGCAGTGGTCTGGAATGTAGGGGACATGGGTTCGATCCCTGGTCCGGGAAGACCCCACATGCCATGCATGGAGCAACTAAGCCTGTGCGCCACAACTACTGAGCCCGTGTGCCACAACTACTGAAGCCCACCCACCTATAGCCCTTGCTCTGCAGCAAGAGAGGCCACTGCAATGAGAAGCCCGCGCACTACAACGAAGAGTAGCCCCCGCTCGCCACAACTAGAGAAAGCCTGTGTGCAGCAACGAAGACCCAACGCAGCCAAAAATAAATAAAATAAATAAGTTTATGGAAAAAAATCATAATAAAAAACATTAATTTATCCAAAATGTTATATAATTATTTGGGGAGATTGGCGAAGAAAAATTGCATGTCTATGTATATGGTATAAGAAGATTAAATCTTCCCCTTCTGTAGTATGAACTGTGCTCTGAGAACTTGCTTCCTATGCCTCTCCAGGGAGTAAGGCTGTCCTCTTCTCCCTGCGGTTGTCCCTGCCTTGTCTGAATCCTGAGCCTCAGCAGATTCTGCACTGGGAATCCATTGCCTTGCCCCTTGGCTTTTCGTCCTGTAGTTGCTGAACTCTCAGCTTGCTTCTGTCTGCTAAATGAGTTTACTAGCATCTGTAACTGTGCGGCTAGTTCTCATCGGCTCTTGTCTCCTTCTCCATTCTCTTTGTTCTTATGAATTTAGGCCTTTAACAAGTTTTTTAACTCTCTTTTCTTCTCATCTTAAGTGAGGTGTTGATAGGGAGCTCATGTGTGCAGCTCATCTTGTTTCACTGAAACCTGTAGTCAGCTTTTCATATGAATGGTGAGTGCTGTGGTACAAGCTAGTTACCCAAACTAAAAATAATTGATTACATGGGTGGTTGGAGTCAATGCATCTATCTGACCCACTTATTTTATAAAGAAATAAATTTTTTATCTGAAGGCGACTACCCATCCCAGCTGTTTCATTGCCAAGCACATTGCCAAGGATTTATCAAAATGTATACTTACTGGGCACTTTGTCGTTTCCACTTGATCTGAAGGAAAAGAAACAGAGTAGCAAGGGATGAAACACCAAGCTCTTTGCTTGTTTAAGTGTCAGAATGTTGCCACGATGAATGATGGATGAGAGCCTGGGTCAGCACTATTTACAGAAAAGCACATGATGTTTTGTCTCAATGAGCAGGAAGATGTTTCCTGATAAAATGTGGTAAAAGCTTGTCATTTTTTCCAACTAAGCAGTAAAAGGAAGTACACAATGTAAAATGATCAATGAGAAGCTCTGAGTCATCAGTAACATAGGAAAATGTGCAGCTAGGACACGAATGGTGTTTTTTCTGCAGGTTAAAAATAAGATTGAATGCGCTGAAACAGAAAGCAATAACAGCATGGCCTAGGAGCTCAAGTAACTACCGGACTCCAAGGCATTTAAATGTAGTTCGTGCTTTTTAAATAAAGTTACTGAGTGGTGGGGACAATGAGGTAAACCATGGTGATTCTATTTTCTTTAGAGTCAGGTTTATTAAGGTATAACTTACATACAGTAAAATTCACTCTTTTCAGTGTACGTTCTATGAATTTTGACAGATCCATTCAGTGATGGAGTCACCACTGTGATCAGTCGCATAAAACTCTCCCCTAATTTCCTTCTGTTCCCCAACCCCAGCCCCTGCAACCAATGATCTGTTTTCTGTTCCTGAAATTCTCTCCTTTCCAGTTTATCATATAAATGGAATCATACAGTAGACAGAATTTTGACTCTGGCTTAAATATTTCTGTACAGGTTTTTGTGGGAACATAAGTTTTCATTTCTCTGGGATAAATGCCCAGGAGTGCAAGCTGGGCTTAAATGGTAGTTGCATATTTAGTTTTTAAAGAAACCACCAAACTGTTTTCCAGAGAGGCTGTGCCACTTTACATTCCCACTGGTTATGTGGAAGTGATTCAGCTTTGATTTTTTTTTGTAAATTTGTGTTAAACTGCTGAAACTGTCAAAGATTTACTCGGGTTAAAACATATGCACTTATAAGAATGTTTTCTTTCTGGAAGTGTCATGACTAATCTCACTGCAATAAAAAAAACTAAGTCACTCCCAAAAGGGAAAACAAAAATCATGCTGGCCTTACTCTTTTCCCCCAGAAACTTTAAACACCAGGGAAAAAATGGAATAATGATGTTTACAAGGTTCTTGGCGGGGAGAGAACATGGGATCCATGAATATCCAGCCAATATTCTAATCAGGCATCTCACAGACTAAGGAGCTCTGGGAACAGAGCAGCAGCCCCGCGGGGCCCCTGGAAAACAAAGCAAAGCAAAGCAAAACAAAAAGAAAATACTGTAATGAAATCCAGCCAACGCATAAATGAATCGAAATGAAGAATGGAACGAGAAAATTGTAATAAAAAAATGGCAGTGCGCATTACATCCACTCAATTATAGACGGAAATCAAACAACTGGAGGATGCATAGTTGTAACACAGATGTATATATAAGTTCTGAAAAGTAACAATAATACAAGCAACATAATCAGGAGACTAGGGCAGAGCAGACAAAGATCATTACGAAGATCATTATAGCTTTCATTACAAAGAGACAATAGTGCCCTAAATGGAAACTTATGATAAAAAATACTTTGATCTCAACGATTTTCATTAAGATGTTGAAAACACATATACTATATATGACGTAATATAATATATATCTTAGGCATTAAAGGAAACGTTTAGGTACCCTTATTTCTTTGGTAGTCAGTAATCTATTTAGTTTTAACTCAGTTCATTTGGAAATGACCAAAAAAAAAAAAAAAGACTGGGTATCCTGCCAGGTATACTGCGCAGTGAATACTAACCAGCTGTACATCTATTTATAAATACATTTCAGCATTCCTGATTGCTTTGTGTGGTTTAAATTCTCCTTTGAACCGATTGCAACATCTTACTGGTTCTTTCATAATGAATGAGTTGAAATCTTTGTCATGTGTTCATTTCATATTTGTATGAGAATCACAATTTTACCTTTTCTAAAAATTATCTTTTAGCATTCATTTAATGTAGCACATTGAGGGCAGTTGGTGGTGGTGGGATGAATTGGGAGATTGGGATTGACATGTATACACTAATATGTATAAAATGGATAGCTAATAAGAACCTGCTGTATAAAAAACTAAATAAAATTAAATTAAAAAAAAATAATGTAGCACATTGGGTTTTGCTGATAGGAAATTGTCTCTAATTTCTCCCTGTTGAAACACCTGGCAGGCAGGTGAGCTTACGTTGTCAGTCTGCCCTCCTGGAGCATTTGTAGAAACCTTGGACATGAGTTTGTGCCCCAGGGACAGTCACATGCCTCTGCTATTGGGCTTTTGGAAACAATGCCTGGAGCTGAGCTTGGACCTTGGTGGGGAGGGCGTCTTTCTTGGGGGGCCTGCCTACTTCCTCTGTCATCGCTCTCTCTACCTGCCCTGCCTGGGCCACACATCTGGGCAGGGGCTACTGAGATTCCTGTGGGGCAAGTAGGGCCTCAGGGCAGTTAAGAGCTGTGAGGGCTTTGAATTTAGACTTCAGTTATGTGGGTTGGCTTGACCTCTGCAACCTGTCCCCCAGGACTTTACCTTTATTTAAATAACTCAAATTTACGTTTGAAAACTGATATTCCATTCAGTTATTTGAAAACTTAGCATGACTGGAACCATTTGGGTATGCCAATCCACTTTTTAACCATACATTTTATGAAATCTAAATACAGAACAAGAATTTCCTATGACAGTTTAGCTCCTGGATTGAAATATGCTGCAAATGTAAAATACAAGATTTCAAAGACTTAGCACCAAAAAAAACAAAAAAGCAAAACATTACATTAGTTTTTTTTTTTCTACTGATTACATGTGAAATGATATTTTTGATATACTGGGTAAAATAATATATATATAATTGCAATTAATTAAACCTTTCTCTTATGTTGTGAAACATGATACTAGAAAATTTGCGATCACATGCATGGCTGTCATCACTGGGACAGGCCGCTCTGGACTGTGAATTCTCCCATCCCTCTCCGCTTCCTTCCTCATTTTCCAGGCGGCACCAAGTGGTCCTGAACCCCGCTTTTCTGCTTTGGGTTCCTAACCCCTGGCAGCGTCTTGTCTTCTTCCCGGGGGATCACTCTGCCTGCTTTCCCCTGTCCCTCCAAGGAGGGGTTTTGAGATTCTGAGAGGGAAGACCCCAGACTTTACAGGCTTTCCCGGCTCTGGCCGCCAGAGGGCGCTGCGTCGCCGCCGCCGTTGCTAAGCAAGTCTTGGCCCGGAAGCAGTTTCCCATCCCGCCCCGCCCCGTGACTGCCGCGCGCCAGACGACTTCCGGTGGAGCGGGCGTCGGGTCGCGGCGAGCAGGCTCCAGCGGTGGCGGCGCGATGACCACTCTCCGGGCTTTCACGTGCGACGACCTGTTCCGCTTCAACAACATGTGAGTGAGGCGCGCCCTGGCCCAGCCGCCGCCGGCGCGTCCCCGGGGCCGTTGGGGGAGGGGGCCGGGCGGACGTGCGGACGCCCCGCTGACCTTGGCCGGGCGGCCGTCCCCTCGCAGCTCTGCGCGCGGTGTGGGCGCTTCTCGGGGGCTGGGGGCGCCGGGCGGCCGTCCCCTCGCAGCCCTGCGTGCGGTGTGGGCACTTCTTGGGGGCTGGGGGCGCCGGGAGGGGCGGGGTGCGCCGGCCCGGCTCTGACCCCCGGCTCCGGCCCGCGTTCTCCTCCAGGCGGGGGCCGTAGTGGCGGAGTTCCCTTGTATCCGCGCGGGGTAATGCTGTGGCCCCGTGCAGGGCCCGGCGGGTTTGCGCGTCTCGTTAGTGTTGCTGCGCATCCCGGCGGGGGCACTGCTGCGGGAGGCCCAGGGTATGCATGTTCCTTCGTCCGAGTTAAGTCAAGGACTGTGACTTGCAGGTACCATTTTTTTTTTTTTAAGTTTTATTATGAAAGTTTCTATCAACTTAAAAAGTTGATAGACTTTTACCGTAAACACGTGTAGACTATCAGCTGGACTCTACCGTTAACATTTCGCTACATTGGCTTCATCACATTTCTGTCCACCCACCCATCCATCCATGCACCCACCAATCCCAGACCCACTTTAAACACCCCGGGGCAGTTATGTGAAAACTAGGGACCAGAGAGTTCAGATTCAAGTGTCAGGAGGATGGAAAGAACTTGAGATGAGGTGGCTAGAAACATTCAAAGAGGGGCTGAGCCTTGAAGATGGGTAGGTATTGACAGGGGTGAGGAAGGAGGTTCTGGAGGAGGAAGCAGGTGCGGGCGTGGCCGACACCTGGGAGGTGAGTGATGGTAGGAGTGGGTTTCTGTAACTCAGCGGTCAGAGAAACTGGTGAGACTGGACTTCTGCTCCACTATTGGGGGAACTCGGATCGGAGTCAAAGGGCTCGAACTTTGCCAAGAATATTTTATTCTTGGCAAAATGTTTTATGTCTATTGTTACACTGGTCCCAGTCGGAGCAGTGTAACTAAGGCGACTGTTGAGGGCTCGCTGTGCCTGGCACTGGAGTAACCCATTTCCTGACAATTCTGTGAAGTAGGTGCCCTTCTCATCCCCGGTTTTGGTGTGAGTAAACAGGTCCTGAGAGCGCAGGGGAATGGCCCAGGTGGTAGAGCCCTGCGTGGGAGTGGGCGGAGCAAGGAGACTGATCAAGGAGATTGGCTCCAGGCGGGTGGTTCTTAGAGTGGTCCGTGAGCACCGGGAACTTTTCGGAAATGCACGTTCCCGGCCGCCCAGGAGCCTGAGCTCGCCACCACAGAGCTGTGTGCCGCGGGCCGGCTGGAGGAGGTATACCAGGCAGGTGAGCCATTTAGGTGGTCTTGGCAATGGCTCGGAGATGATGACTTGACAAAGGCTTGGGTTTGGGAAGCGCAGGCCCTGGAGGTGACAGTGTGCCTTGAAGCTTCAAGAATAGATGAGACAAAGCCTGATGGAGAACCAGTTTTAACCGAAGACCTAGGAAGGGTCAACACTTTTATACGAAAATGAATAGAGTAGAAGGAAAATAAGCATGACCATTTATTTATAACAAAACATTTGATTTCCAAGAATCGTGTAGCTTGTGAAGTCTTCTTCAGAATATGCCAATAGGGGAACTCCTCTCCCTCCTCGTTTTCTCCTACTTCTCACTTTGATTAGGGCACTTCCATCAAGAACTCCGAGAATCACTGGAGTAGGGTGTTGCAGTAGTAACTGAAAGAAGCAATGGATGTAGAAACGTTGCAGTTAATTTAACAAATATTTTATTCTTGGCAAAATGTTTTATGCCTATTGTGCACCAGTGCTGAAGAGACAGTAGTGAACAAAACAGAAAAAAATGTTATCTTTATGGAATTTACAGTTTACTTATTTAAATTGGCTGCGCTGTGCGGCTTGTGGAATCTTAGTTCCCTGACCAGGGATTGAACTCGGACCCTTGGCAGTGAGAGCCGAGTTGGGGGAGTCAGAGTCATAACCACTGGACCGCCAGGGAATTCCCGGAATTTACAGTTTAGAGGGGAGAGTAAGATAGAACTTAGCGTTCAGTACAAAGGAAAAAATGTGAGCTGGATAGGGAAATAGGGAGTGAGTGGGGATTCGGCTTTGGGTGAGGTGTTCAGGGAAGGTGTCACTGCAGAAAGACCTGCAGGGGAGGGAGCCTGTGGGCACTGGGGGCAGGAGACTTCCAGGCAGAGGGAGTAGCACAGGCACAGATTCCTGTTTCGGAGGAGGAGGAGGCAGCGGTGCTGGAACAGTGAGTGTGGGAGTGTGAGAACACCAAGTGGGATCGGAGTCAAAGGGCTCGACCTTGGAGAGGCCAGCATAGGATGTGGGTCTCCGCCAAGGGCGCTCAGACACCCAGGTGGAGAAGTCGGCTGGGCATCCGGACGTGGGAGTCTCAAGTTTAGGTCTGGGCTAAAGATAGAAATTTCGTGGTCAGCACTATGTGGGTGGTATTAAAACCAGGTGAGTAGGCATTTCTCTGGCGGTCCAGTGATTAAGACTCGACGCTCCCAATGCAGGGGGCCCGGGTTTGATCTCTGGTCAGGGAACTAGATCCTGCATGCCGCAACTGAGATCCCACACACGGCAAGTGAGATCCCGTGGTGCTGCAGCTAACACCCAGTGCAGCCAAATAAAAACAAACACAAAAAACCAGGTGGCTAGGTGACATCAGTGATGAGTGAGTGCGGACAGGAAAAACGAGGTTCCAGGAATGTGCCCCAGGGCATCACATGTTAAAGCAGACACAGTGGTCCTGTGAGGTGGGAGGAAAGCCTGACGGTGGGTCTGGAGTCTGAGAGAGGACAGCATTTCAGGAGGACGGAGCACTGAACTGTGTCAAGTCTGCCGGTGGCTAAGTGTACAGCACGTTTATACATTTCTTTCAGGGGAGCAGAGTCCTGGGTCCCGAGAGGTGGGGGGATCTGCTCACCAGCACTCCAGGCCTGGGTCCAGGAGAGCAGGTGGAGTGTGGACGCAGAGGCTTAGGGTGGGTGGGGTGGTGGTGGGACCTTGGTGAAGCTTTCTTCTTACTGCTGTGTTTTCTTCTTGAAATTGGAAGCAGCTGAGATGGAAGGGGGAGTGTTGAGGAGACAGGAGAGGGTATAGAGTAGTCCTGAGAAGCAGGGGGGAGTGAGTCCCACATGGATTAGTGATTCTCCAGGTGTGGCCAGGGGCGCCTCAAGATTGTTTTGGGGGTTCTGCAAGCCATTTTCATGATAATACTAAGGGTTTTGTTTTGGGGTTTTTTTTGCCTTTTTCATTCTCATTCTCTCACAAGTGCACAGTGGAGTTTTCAGGGTTTGTGATCGTGTAATAGTAAGCATAACAGGCACCAAAATGAGAAATCAGCTGCCTTCTATTAAACCAGACATTAAAAAGATCTGTAAAATTGTTAAAACAATTCCATTCTTGTCACTAAATTTTTGTTTTTGAAAATAGTGACTTTTTTGGTTTTAAAAAAAAGTTATTCATATTAATGTATAATTTATTTTTTAAATGAATGTTTTAAACATTTAAACATCAATAGATGTAACCCACATAAACAGAAGTTCTTGGGGTCTTCAGTAATTTTTGAGTGTAAAGGGATTCTAAGAACTGCTGGTCTCCAGAAATGCCGTGTGACTGTTTGCATTGTTAAGGGTCCAAAAGAAGAGTTTGTGCAAGAGGAAGAGTTGAAGGTAGTTGTTTTTGGGTCTGGCAAAATATTGGTTCCATTAATTGAATAGGAAAGTAAGGGGCAGAGTTCTTTGTAGACAGAGGCAGGTGTGCATTTAAGAAACGCTGATTCGGGAGTGTTGTGATCGGGCGTGGCAGGCGCTCAGCAGCTCCAGAGCCAGATCAGGAGCTTTCCTCTGGGAACAAAATTGAAAGTATGGGAATGGGGGCAGTGGGGGGCAGAAATGTAGAAGAGTGGCGAGCAGAAGCCTGAGTGGTGAGACAGCCCACATTTGGGGGGGGAGGGAGGAGGAGGAATTGGCAGGGAGGGTGCTTGTCAGATGCTGCAGGGCTAGGGTTACTACCCCCATCTGTGATTGACAACGCCAGGTTGGTCCCCAGTTTCGGTAACAGTTTATTGCCATTTAGAAAATGGAAGGTTTTAGGGACTTCCCTGGCAGTCCGGTGGTGAAGACTCGGTGCTCTCACTGCTTTGGGCCCGGGTCCAGTCCCTGGTCCGGAACTAAGATCCCACAAGCCACTTGGTGCAGCCAAAGGGGGAAAAAAAAAAGGTTTTGATGATGTATTAACTATAAAGTAACTTGTAAAGAAGAAGCAGTTAAATGAAAATGTACAGATGTCTTTATAGTGGCTGTGATGATGGCTCATTATGGTCATTAGGTAAATTAAACCATCTTTCTTAGCTGTAAAGTTGGTTTTAAAGTTGTGGATTTAACATGTTTTGTTTTCCCTGTGCATGTTATTTTTAGTTGTAGTCTCCTTATTTAAACTGGTTTTGTAAACACTGCTTACTGTTGATATTTCTCTTGTTTCTTTTAGTAATTTGGATCCACTTACAGAAACTGTATCCTTTTTTAAAAAGTTAAATGAAGACTTACTAAGAGTAAGGAAAATAGAGGATCAAAGGAAAAAATAGACTGGAGTACTGAAAATGTTTAAAACTTGGAGGTCAGGAAACATAAGCAACATTGAAAGCAATTGAAAATAAAAACACTAAAAACCTGGGAACAAGAGTTATCTTACACCTGTTGACAAGCCGCCAGTATAATGACCTCATAAATCAAGACCAGTACAGTCCCCTGCCCACCCTGCCCCTCAGTAGTAAGCATAGCTGCGAGCAGCAGAAAGCGGTGACTTCAGCAGGAGGGGCTATTCCTGCCTGATGTGAATGAGTCTGGAGTGGACGAGCAGTCCTGGTGGCTCTGTGGCGTCCCCAGCGACCGGGCTCTGCAGTGGAACCACCCTCCCGTTCCCGGGTGTTCCTGGCATCCTGCCCAGGTGGCTCCGAGCGTACCGCATCTCAGCCATGTTCCTGGCAGGAGGATCGATCCACAGAGGGCAAGGTGAGTGTGTCCTTCCCAGACTCCCAAGGGTACCTCTGGGAGGTGCCACGCAGCCTTCTGCATCCTGTGGACCCCTGCCTCGTGCCATACCTGCCTATCTAGAACAGAGTCTGGAATGAGCCTGATTTACATTGGGGCGTGTTGCTAAAGTGAAAAAAGGACTTTGGCTAACATTAGCAGTATTTCTCATGCTCCCCGCTAGAGACACGGGCAAAGATGTGTGAAGTGAGGGTCCTCTGACCCTAACAGACAACCCCCACACTCAGGAGCGTGAAACACAGAGCTGGACTTCCGGGTTATGTGCCATGTCCACTGCAGGGTAGGAGGGTAGTATTAATTGATAATTTAACAAAGAAGGCATACAGGATGCTATGAAAATATTAAAAAGAGTTCGGTCTCACCAGTTAAAAGACATGCAGATTAAAACCAAAATGAGATACCATGTTTTATCTATCAGATTACCAAGGATTTCAAGCAGTGATAAAACTCAAGGCTGATGAAGGTGAGGTGAGGGGAGCAGTCTCATAAACTGCGAGTGACAGAGTAAATGCTAGTCTTTCTGGAAGGCACTTTGGTAATGTAATACCTAGTAATTCAATTTCCTGGAAGCTGAAGATAATAAGAAATAGAGGCAATTATGTCAGGGGTTGGCACACTAACGCGCATGGGCCAGGTTTGGCCCACTGCCTGTTTTTGTAAATGAAGCTTTATTGGACACAGCCATGGTGAATAATGTACATATTGTCTGTGCTCTTCTCCTTGGTTTTCACAGTTTTTTTTTTAAATTGAAATATAGTTGATTTACAGTGCTGTGTAAGTTCAGTAGTTTTTTGTGGTAAGAATGCATAACATTAAAGCTAGAAATAGAAGAACCTTTCTTAATTTGGTAAAGGTTTGATATTAAAAACCTTCAGTAAGCATTATATGTAAGTGAGAAATTAGATTCGTTCTCTTTAAGATTGGGTGTAAGATGAGAATGCCTACTGTCACTACTGCCCGTTAACATAGTTCCAGAGGAACTGACCAAAGGTATTGGAAAGAAGAAAGAGGTGAAAGAAAGTATAAGGATGAGAAAGGTAGAAATAAAACTGTCATTATTTATAATTGATAATACAGTCATCTATCTAGAAAACAGAACAACCTATTAAGAATAAGCGAGTTCAGCAATGTTAGAACCAAGATCAAGTTTTGAAAAATCAGTAGCATTTCTGTACACTAGCAGTAGAAATCAAGAAAATATTTTTAATTGAATGCTTAAAACATGAATATCTACTTAAAGGGCATCATGCATAAAACTAAAAAGTTGAAAGAATGGAAGCAGATTTTTTTTAATATCTAAAACTGACAGGAAGTGAATAGCTAGAATATATAACGAATTTTTTTTTCTGTTTTGTGCCGTTTTCTTTTTTTTTAATTTTATTGGAGTATAATTGATTTACAGTGTTGTGTTTCAGGTGTACAGCAAAGTGATTCAGTTATACATATATTCATTCTTTTTCAGTCTTTTCTCCTACAGGTTACCACAGAATATTGAGTAAAGTTCCCTGTGCTATACAGTAGGTCCTTATTGGTTACCTATCTTATATATAGTAGTGTGTGTATGTTAATCCCAAACTCCTGATTTATTCCCCCCCCTCCCCTCCACGTTTCCCCTTTGGTAACCATAAGTTTGTTTTTGATATCTGTAAGCCTGTTTCTGTTTTGTAAATAAGTTCATTTGTATCAGTTTTTAAATTAGACTCCACATATCAGTGATATCATATGATATTTGTCTTTGTCTGACTTACTTAGTATGATAATCTCTGGGTCCATCCATGTTGCTGCAAATGGCATTATTTTCTTCTTTTTTTTGCCTGAGTAGTATTCCATTGTATATATGTATACCATATCTTCTTTATCCATTCCTTTGTCGATGGACATTTAGGTTGCTTCCATGTCTTGGCTGTTGTAAACAGTGCTGCAGTGAACATTGGGGTGCATGTATCTTTTCAAATTATAGTTTTCTCCTGATAAATGCCCAGCAGTGGGATTGCTGGGTCGTATGGTAGTTCTATTTTTAGTTTTTTAAGGAACCTCCATACTGTTCTCCATAGTGGTCGTACCAATTTACATTCCCACCAACAGTGTAGGAGGGTTCCCTTTTGTCCACACTCTATCCAGCATTTGTTTGTAGACTTTTTGATGGTGGCCATTCTGACCAGTGTGAGGTGATACCTCATTGTAGTTTTTTTTTTTTTTTTAGATTCCATATATATGTGTTAGCATACGGTATTTGTTTTTCTCTTTCTGACTTACTTCACTCTGTATGACAGACTCTAGGTCCATCCACCTCACTACAAATAACTCAATTTCGTTTCTTTTTATGGCTGAGTAATATTCAATTATATATATGTGCTGCATCTTCTTTATCCATTCATCTGTTGATGGACACTTAGGTTGCTTCCATGTCCTGGCTATTGTAAATAGAGCTGCAATGAACATTTTGGTACATGACTCTTGAATTATGGTTTTCTCAGGGTATATGCCCAGTAGTGGGATTGCTGGGTCATATGGTAGTTCTATTTTTAGTTTTTTAAGGAACCTCCATACTATTCTCC